>NC_140591.1:439746598-442694319 GCF_964204655.1 Triturus cristatus
CATCCAAAAAAAAAGCTAACATTTTTAGGGAATGAAATATATACCAAATCACCAACGCGGATTACCTTAACAGTTTTTGCCTTAATTGTTCAGAAATCGATCAGTGTTTTTACTGGTTAGGGACAGGACAATGGTATAGAGACCGATAGGGACGGTTTCAATGTCTATTTTTATTACTACAGGTCCTGAGTCCTGGATGGAACTGGCCCATTTAAAGTCCTGCTACTCCCTATGCATGCACACACAAACACAGAGGGTCTTATTTACAAGCCTCTTACGCCACTGATACATCACTTTTCCCATATTAAAAGTGACGCATCACGGCGCAAGGGGCTTGTAAATAAGCCTCACAGTCTTTTCATGTCTTTCTTTTATTTCCTCTCTCACAACATACACACATTTGTGTCTCTATCACAGTCTCACACATACATGCCCTTGCCCGCTTCAATTCCCACAACACAGACACATTATCTCCACACACACACGCACAAAGTAATACTCTCTCCCATACAGTGGAAGTATGCTTTAAACTACTACACAACTACTACTACAATTCTAACAACAAAAAATCACAATATATCAAAAACAAACCCTAATATATACAAATACAAAACAATACCATTCACAAAACAAATTGCTTTAACTTAAACAGAGGCGAGACCTGTTGCATTTTCAATGCTTGTTTAATTTGTATCCGGTTAAGTAAGCACAAAGGCTGATTAGGTTATGCCTCCGTAATCCAAATACTAGTCTTATTTGGGCTGGGGAAGTATGCTGTGGGAGACTGAACACCAGCCGATGTATTTTTTATTACTTTGTCTGCTCTCTCCCATGGAGCTTCAACTCCATATGCTATTGTGGGTTCTTATTTTGCGGCCATGACTTGCAGTAATGGTTGAAGAGACAAGCCCTTTAAAATGTTGAAGTAGCAGAAAGCTGACATGAGGGACTTACTTTTACTTTTAATCGAGTGACAGTGCTTGGCGAATGAGCCTCTTCAGCCAAAGAATACCCCAGGTACTTGTACTATGTCACTGATTCCAAGAATTAGCCTTCTAGATGGAACATTGGTGGTGAACATAATATTGTACTGACCAACAAGGTTTTTGTTTTCTTGAGTAACTTCGAGCCAGTGGTATTAATTAACCTTTGCAGGCCAACCTTCGTGTAGCTGATCAGAACTACATCGTAGGTGTACAGCAAGTGTAAGGCATTAAACCCAGACAGTGTAGGGGCATGTGAGTTGACTTTATTAAGGATTATTGTCCGCTCTGCCTGGTACAAGTTGAACAGAAAAAAGGCAAGGACACATCATTGCTTCATATTGTTGTTAGTGTATATTTTCCTTGAAATGGTTTATCCAGTGCCCAGTTTTACCCGTGTCCATGTGCTGGTATATGGTGATTGAATGGCATTGAGGAGCGTCAGAGAGATTCCCCAGCTCAGAAGCATATGCCAAAGGATGTTGCGCTATACCGCGTCAAAGGCGGAGCAAACATCCATGAAGCAGAGTTGGAGGTTTTAAGAGCGAGATCTGGCTTTTTCAATTACTAGGGTGAGCAGTAAGATGTTTGTGATTGTTCCTGTGTTTTTGACGAACCCTGTTTGGTTCACCAGACCAATGAGTTTTATGCTACCCATTCGATTAGTTCGGCCATCAAGATTTTGGCAAAATATTTTGCCTCTCCATCTAATGGGCTGTTAACTTGTAGTATGATGGTAGTGATTTCTTTCCTGTTTTTTAGAACTGGGCAATAATCGACACCCACCAGCTATCTATCGGAAATAGCATGGTGGAAAAGGATGTGGTTGTATAGGTGACACAGGTCTTCAGCCCAGTATTGAGTATTTTCTTTGAGAAAGGCCTTTGGTAGGCCATTGGGGCTGGGGGCTCTTCACACCGCCCTGATGAAATGATTTTTATTACGTTCTCTGATAGAATGGGATCATGTGGTTTTATGACCATCAAGCTTGTAGGCTCTCTTTCAGGGTTAGCTATTAGTTTTACTGCCACCAAACATTTCCTGAAGATGGGCAGACCATGCTGCTTATGGGATGTTAGAGGATGCAGGGGGAGGCCTAGCTCCTGTTGTGTGGTTCACCAATCTCCAATATTCTCTGGCGTCCTTTCTTGTAGCAGCTGTAGAAAGCTTGTGCCAAAACTGTTCTGTCTCCGATTTAGCCGTCTCCCATTTTGCTTTTTTGTAGAGGGGTCTCAACTAGGATAAAGCAGACCTCCGTATTGAAGAGCTTGGTGTGTATCGAAGAAGCCTAAGAGCGTAGTTTAGTTTCCTTTTTGCTATTGTGAGTTGGGCTGAAGGCTTCCTAGGGTGATCCCCTACAAGAGGGTTTGGTTTCCTCGAGGGGTGCCATTGTTCTGCTAGAAGGAGGGGGGGGCGAAAGCTGGTACCATTGCTCCAGCAAGTCAAAGGATAAGTTGAGTATGGCCTCCGATTGATTCTTGCTTTGAGTACCAGTCGGGCAATAGATCTTGTTTACCAATTTAGCTTCCTGTCATTAATGGGGGAGATTGTGCCTAAGTCCTGTTGAGCTTGATCATGGAACTACAGTGTAGCTTTAGCAGGATCGCTTGAGGTTGATGATCACTTTCCAGTTGAATTCCTATCTCATAGAGGCAGACCATATGAAATCGAGGAAGGGACACCAGCATGTAATCTAAGATCAAATTTGCCATTACCACGCGGAAGGTAGGCTGTGCAGGGACATCTGGTATAGTTCACCCATCTAAATTTCTCAGCCTCAGGTGCCCTAGGTCATTGGCAAAGGCCGGATCGCAGCTATCCCTCCTTTGCAACAAAGGGTGGAATGAGGGAATTTGCCAGATCTAATTTTGAATTTCTACTATTTGGTCGTACCCAGCTACCTACAACAGGTTTAAATGAATACGCCTGTCATAAAAACAAGTGGGGTAGGATTGGAAGCTATTTGGTCAGTGATAAATGGCAGTAGAAAATCAATTGTTTCCTTTTTCTTGGCGGGCTTAAGGTGTCTATAGGGGTTAATTATAAGCAGCGGCTGTTCTATGTCGTGGAAACATTCTGATAATTTCACAGCTTGGAGGTTGGGGTGGTCCATTTGTAGCTCTTCAGGTTTGTCATTGATATCAACCATTGTGTAAATTGCTAGGCCCCCAGTGGGGCGTCAAAGCATGTGTGTTTTTAAGGCTGGTTTGCTAATGCCAAGATATGCCAGTATGTCCAGGGAGGGCAGTGCCCAAGTCTCTTGAAATATTACTAAGTGAAAAGAGTTTATATGAGCTGGAAAGTGTGCATACTCAATTTTGCTTTGCAGGCCCTCGACATTCCATGAGCAAATTGCTAGATTTCCACTTGGCAGCACGTTGGGCAGCTGTTTTTCTTGTTAGTATTTTTCATGGCTGTTTGTGATTGACTTCAGTATGCTCGGAAGTCATGCCCAGTCAGTTAGACCTTGACTTAGCTTCCAGTTAACATCACAATTGTTGCCGCTTTTATAAGCCTTGGGTCTTGATGGTGTCACTGAGTGGCTGCTTGCCCTTCAAGGACTGACGTTGTCTGGAACTGGTCATACGATGCAGCCAGAGTTTCCTTTTTTGCTTATTGCTCTTGACACGCTTGTAGGAGGGGCCTTTGTTCAGAGCTGCTCAATGTTAAGAATTGAGGATATGCTGTGTCCTCATGAAGCAGGATTTCAAAGCCCTGATTTCTGCTGCTGACCCGATGTATTCTGGTGCCTTTAGTCTTGAGGACAGCGGTTAGACTGGAGTATTGGCACCCTATTACAGGGCTATATTAATTAGAGGAGAGAGAGAAACTCTTGATAGCCTGGATCTTGAAGACCCCTTAAACAATTGAGGCTGAAACACGTCAACACCTATATGGTCAAAAATATTGGACTTGAACAACACATTTGTAAACACATTGTTTAAAGGGATGCATCTCATCAATTGGAAGATATAGTTTTCTAGCATTGGTACCCATATTGGTCGTCATTGAAGCAGTGTGGGACTAAATAACATAGACTTGATTGGCACCCACATTTCTCTCATAAATATTGGATGGTTGCCTAAATATTGATTTGCCCCAGTCTTTTTAAGTCTTCAATTTTTTGTTTAATAAACGTTAACATGAGCATTCACTTTCAAGTGAGAGCACTTTTCTTGATTGATTCACTTCACACTATTGGGATCACGGTGCGTGTTCACAAGACTCACAGTTTATAAGGACATAGTTCTTAAGCAGCTATACAAATGTAAATGGACTTCTCCCTATTTGTAAAGAATTTGCAGAATTATTTGAATTAAGAATGAATGAATTGTGAATGGATTTTTTCACATCTATACAGTAGATTAAAGTGTCTTGTATATCACAAAGTACTTTAAATCAACGGTACGGCACATTTCCTTGGATAATTTTACTGAGGCCTATCCTTCTCTCCAGTTTCAGAAAGGCTCACCCTCTTTTGTTTATATATACTGGGCCTATTTGAAGGCACTGTGGGCCTATAATCAGCATGGGTGGCCACTGTGGACCCGTAGCTCCTATATCTGTGTCAATGAGAGGGAAAGCAAAAGGGAGTTGACATATTGGGTCTGTACTTCAAAGGAAAGAAAAGCTCAGCCATGGATTTAGTAAAAACCACTGCAGATTTAAAGCATAGAGAATAAGTCGAAGGAGTAGTTAAATAGAGAGATTAGAGAGAAGAGAACCTTAACGCACAGAAGAAGTGCCTTCGTTGTTTGTGGACTGAAAAATTATGGTAATGCACAAAATGGATTGGCGGATTTAAATTTTAGAATAAATCAATTTGGAGAAGTTGTGATGATGAAGTGGCTGGTACAGCTGAGCGAGGTTGGAATACAGTGGAGGTGTGAGAAACTGTAGATGGATTACTGAGTAGGGCTGCAAGGACTTAACTAACGTTGGTGAGGTTTTTCTTTTTTAGAAGAGGTATAATGCCTAATGATTAGCTGATAAGGAAGAGTTGTGAGTGACCTTGGTAGAATCAGCATATAAGTGCATGGAAATTGTTGTGGGCTAGGCTGAAGTAATGTGGTGATGGAAGTACGAAGACTTATCATGATTAAGGTCAATATATAGCATAAGAAGACATTGTTTAGAGGTCTACTTGTTTTTAGTGTTCTCATTCTTGCACTATTTGCATTCTAGTGTCACTTTTGATATGTAAATTGCAAATATTAAGTGAAATACAGGATTGTGGATGTGAAACAGTAGGAGGCAAGCAGAGGATTGTAAGAATTGAGGTCATGTTTCTGAGTGTATTTGAACAGGTTCAGGGTCGTGCTGTTTTGAAACCAGGCTAGGTCATTATGAATTTGGTTCAGGAATGGACGGAGGATGAATGTGTGATTAAGTTGGCATAAGTATGGAATGCTGCTGGTGTGGTTGTGTTTATGTGGTTTGTCCATGCCTCTCCATCTCATAATAACAGAAGGGAAATGCAGAGAGAGACTGTGAAAGGCAAAGTGGCTGGTGAAAAAGGACGTCATTTACAGAGTGGACATTCCACAGACAGTGTAAGAATGTATTGTGCTTGTGCATCACACATGTTGCACTACTCTGGACTGCGGGCCTTTACCAAATGAGTCGAAACCTTGTGGGAGGATAGAACTTCCTGTACCAGAGGCTTCATTAATGTAATTCCACAGGTTATCAGTGTGTAGAATATCCAGCATGCCTCCCTTTGCCCATATTTGACCGTGCAAGGGAGTTTATGATCTGTTTTATTTTAACTACTGTGTTCAGAGTACTTGAATGTCACAAATGTGTAACATTTGAGCTGGTAAACAACATTAAATTATAATATTTCATTGTTGACACAAATTCATCATGGTGAAATGGCTCAGGGTTGTGCATTATCTCCATTTTAATCAAGGTCTCTCCATCCAGCCAAAATATGTTGTAACTACATTCTTTCCACCATATCTTCATCCAGCAACCAGTCAAGCAGATCACCCTTGATTTGTGTCAAGATGGATACTAATTTATGTGAAGTCCAAAGCTTCTAGATGGTTTTACAATTAATGTGATGTTGTGTCTTCAAGCTTCAGTTCACAGATGATAATATCTTCAATTGGGATACTAATGCTACTCCACTAATGTTAATTAATTGATTCCAGTCCATGTTCTTCAAAGAAAATATTTGTCTGCCCTAGATAGACTGTACAAAAGTGTTCAATTTGCAGAATAAGCATCAAACAATCCAGTTGGGTAAGCTTGCACTTCCACTGATGTGAATATGCTTTTTCATGAATTATAGAGACTCAGACTCCGAAGCCACTTTCCCTATTGGAATGTAGCTATCGGTTAACTTCTAGTCAATGCCACGCCTTGAATTTGACTTTTTCCAGATTTACAAGTTAACTACTCATCTGAGTTAGGCTTTTGCTAGAACTGAGTTGCCTTTGCTTATGTAAAAAATTGTAATCTCTTTACTGAGATATTTACTACAGAGATGCAATCCCATATTACAAATAGCAAAGAATTTAAGATTTTTAGTTGAGGACAAAGTGAATTTAGATTATACATTTTTTGTAACACAGAAGAATTCCTTTCATAGACTTTAGTCTACTATAAAGTGAAGATGGATCCTTGTATAGTTTAGCCGAAGCATATTGAAAGTTTCTACAAAGATACATATCATATTAGGTGTCCTTATTTGGCATGTAATACTTCAGTTGTGGATTGAGAAGGTAGTCCAGGAAGCAAATTTACTGCTTTGCATTGGTGCTGCTTCATTAGGACATCTAGTCTTAGGAGTTGGTGAATTAAATAGGCCAAAACCAAACTCTAATTGGTCCACTAATTAAACACTCTACTTTTCTACTGACTCGACCTGATTTAGTTAACGGTGGACAGGTTACTCCGTTACAACGGGGATGGATATCCCATCCGCCGAAATCAAAATCCCATAACATCCTATGGGATTTAGATTTTGGCGGACGGAATTGCCGTCACCGTTGTGACGGACTAACCCGTCCACCGATATCTAAATCAGGCCTTCAGTCTTTACTGCACTGAGTGCATGAGCCAGATGATGTAATCTTTGACTGTTTTCAGTGTTTTGTCTAATCCAGAGAATTGCACCAGTATTAACCTATGAGTTAAAATCCATAGCAATGATTTTCACAAATAAAGCTCTTGCTTCTGCCATGGCAGGGTCTGGCCTTTGTACAACGGCGTAAAGCCAAAGTAGCTTACCACTTTTATGAGTACCTTTTACCAAGTCTGTTGGAATGTGCAGCTTGTGGGTGAGTGACACATGATCAGGCAAGAGTGCGCCCAGACTTCCTGCGGGCATTGTGCAGTTGCATCTTTCCTTTATTGAACAAGTGCACCCTAATGGTGCTGTGCTGATGCCAGTGTCTCGAACGCCTTCTGTCACCAGCTAGATAATGTAAGGCTTTAGTTACATTGATGGTATTGGGATGGGAACCAGAGAACACAAAAGTGCATCCATACTACCTTTTTTATTTATTCTTTGTCTCCCTCCACTTGTAAAATATTCCTTCCTCTTAGTGGCGCCTCCCACTAATTTTCGTGGTGTTTTTTTCCTAAGTCTACATATATTTGCTCCCTTCCTTCACAGGAGAAGTTTTAAGTGTAGCCATGTTGTGAATGTACCTGATAACATTTGGTGAATAGCTAGATACCTAAAGGTTATTGAGTGTCCACCTACTTAAGCAGGCCCTAGAACACCCAAAATCTGTCACTTGGAGCCAGTTTTCTCAAAGAGGATATTATACACTTGTGGTGTAATATTACATGGGAGAAAATCGATTTAAAAGTACAAATTCACAAATGTGACTTTGCATTTGGAAAATGTTTTTTTTGCAACTAACTCGAACTTATTTGTACAGATTTCTTGTGTATACGGCCCTTAATCTTGTATAGTTTGGACATTGAAAATGTATAGCCCTCGCATCTTGCCAGCGTAATGCAACATGGCTTGTCCAATTTAAAGTGTAATCTACAATTCAGAGTGTGAAAAACAGTTATGCTAGTCTGGGAAATGGTCTAAGCAACACTAATTTCTTTGTCAAATGTATTTTTCCCTGTGTTGTTAGGGCTCACATACCAGATCCAGACATCTGTACGCCAATGATAGACGAACTTAGGAAAGCTGTTCATTTGTTACAAGATCCTAACAGGTGGGTTTATTACAAAACTCCATTCTCTACAACAGTGTTGTTTAATAAACTCAGTATTCCACAACATCATATGAAATAAACAGGGTTCCTCCATGCTTCGCTATCCGATACTCGAGCCTAATAAAAAAATACACAACGCGCAGTCCCCATGACGCTAGGAGGTGCTTTCATATGCCTGGCCTGCAGGTGGGATGCAGACATTCCTTGGTTTAATAGACAGCAGTGTAAATAGAGGTAAAAGGCGTGCTGTAAATCACTTTCTAATTGCTGTTGTTCTACACCCTTTCATTCAGTACTGGTTCTGGTTGAGGTTCTTTGTTTGCTAGACTTTGCTATTTGTAATGCAAGCGGATTCTCTTTCCTTTTTAGGTTTCGCCTGCACAGCGCTACTGCTGTGCTTGCAAAATCTCTTGCAATGAAAAAGATCTTAAAAGGGGCTTAGAGCCCCCCCATTTCTTACCTTAACGTACCATTGGTTGGCTCCCAATTAACTCTGGTTTCCTTGGTCAGCAGTTGCTCCTGGCTCTCAGCTTCCTCCTGGGCTTTGAAGTCTTTGTCCATGCTGTGGAGCATGGCCAAGAACTGCTTTCTGTGGCCAGTGTTCTTCCACTGGCCGCAGGTACTTTTTTTTTTTTTAATTTCCACATGCACACTTAGAGGGTGCATATGCCTGCAGTACCTATTCTTCACCCCCACCTTCTACTGCGGTTTTAACCCAACACCCGCTATTTTTAACCCACCCCACCCTCCTCCTGCTCTCCTGTTTCTAAACCACACTCCTGCTTTCCTTGTTTCTAACCTCCTCCCACATTCCATTGTTTCCAACCCACCCCCCTGTTTCACCCACTTCCATCTCTTGCTATCCATTGTGCTTCTCCCCCTCATGTTGCTTGACCCCCCCAAACACTCCCCGACCCCCAGCGCGGTTTTTTTATGTGATGCACAGCAGCGCAGGCAATAGTGCTGCCTGCGTCATACTGCTTATATTTTCTTTTCTTTAAGTCATGTTGCACAGCAGCTCACTCTTCTGTGTAACATGTAACACCATTTACAAAGACAATAGATTTGCATTGGTGAAGCCTATTGGCTTTGTCAATGTTTATTTTCATGCGTATTGTTTTTTTTTTACAGTAATTACACTTCCATCACCACATGTGTTTGTAGCATGGGTCATGAGAAGTGTGTCAATGAGGTAATGTAACCAATGAAGTATTTTAAAACAAACATGTCTTTACAGGTTAAGCTTGGACATAGAAGACATGGATGGTGTGAATCTGTATCCTCTACGGTCGCCGACTTTGCCGGAGTTGCACGAGTCTACAGTAAAGTGTGTTTATCTACTTTCTCATTTCTCTAAAAATGTTTGTTTAACAGAATTTCACAGCCCTTCATCCTTTTTTTAACTGAACCCAATTCCAGCAGTTTAAGAAACTTCGCAACAGTAGTGGGGGGAAATTAAATAAGTTATCCAGTTCTCTTGAGATAACACAAGTAAAGTTGATCAATGTTTCAATTGAATCCCAAAATTCTAACACATCAAAGAAACGTTTTGCATTTACAAAGATAGATCTGCATTGGATACCAAAGTAGGGAAGTTAAAGGTTTTCATTATGAAAGTTCCCGATGCCTGGCCTTTCTGTAGTTCATGAAAGTTCCTTCCTGCTTTTCCTTAGTATATCACTTCTGTGTAATTGGTTCTGAATCCGGGCACTGAGAATATTGTATGTGAGGACATACCTTGTGCTGCTTTGCCCCGTGGGTGACCTGACACTCACATGGGAAAGATATGCCAATTTACGCGTGTGCGTACTGGTAAAAGTGAGTGGTTTACAATATTAAAAGCTTTGCAGAAGTCTTAATTTTCACTAGGCAGCCTAGCCACTCAGAACTCTGCAACATTTGCATATTCTTCATGCATTTGGGGAAAAAATGTGAGGTTGCTTAAACAACTTTGCAGCTTCCCTCACCTCTTTTTAAAATATGAAAAACAATGAGTTAATAGGGTTGATGTCTGTGCTTTGAGGTTTACACTTACCAATATAGCACTAGTATGATAGTACACTCTTGAGGGATTACTGAAGGGAATTGAAAGATAAGATGTACATTATTTTTATTTGTGATCCTTTTGAAAATTTGAGGTTAACATGCATCTCAAATCAGCTAATTAGATTTACTTTAAAAGATGGTTGTGGCAACACGATAAATTAAATTTCTACATTGATTAGGAAATCTACTGGGCCAGGAAACCACACCCAAGACGATGCAGCACCATGATAGGTGAGCATGGCACAATTTGTACCGTGCAAGTAAAGTATATCACTATTGGCCCTTTTGGGTTCTTTTGAACCTGAACTTGGCTAACCCCTGTTCCTGCCAAGATTTAGTCATCCCACCTCCTCTGTTATTAGGTGGAAGAATTATCATACCACTGAACGCCCCCCCCACCAAGTTTCTTAACCAACCCACTACCTTCAACTCCATCTTCTTCTTCTATCCTTCTACACCATCCATGTCCCACGTGACTGCATTCTTTCTCATTTATGTCTGGGAAATATTTATACTCCACAACCACTCATCCTGTTTCTCAAAATTAAACCTTCATAGCTCTTGCACCACCGGACCCTCCCCTTCCATCTTAAACGGGCAAACGTGCCTCTGTGACTCAATATCCATAAAATGCTTAACCTTCACAAGCCCCAATCCTCCTCAAATTATTTTCATCTGTATGAAGTTCAGCCTGCAACAAAACATATTTACCTCTGACCACTCCAACAAAGGCTACCCCAGTGTTCTTCACAGCTACAATGGAACCACAGATAAACTTGAGTATCTCTGTCAATATTGTTGTCCTACATAGGAATTACAAGGCTGGCACTCAGATGTTTCACCATAACTTACCAATCTGGTATCTTCATAAACCAACTGTAGTCTAGTTATAAACTCGCAAACACCCATTTTTAGTGGACCGATTACCAGAACAAACCACTAGACCATATTCGTCTCTTTATAACTCTGCCCACCCAAATGGTACTATTTTCACTCCTCACAAAGCGGGGGTGAGGAAGTTAGTCTCTCTGCTTTATAGGGCCAGACAGTAAGGGTTAAAACGCACCAACAACAAAAAAAGACAAATGGACTGAAGATCTGGGTAACAAATTGATAGAATCAGGTTGGAAGATAACTGCGGCCACAGAAACAATACCTTGAACTCCTAGATTCACGTTAATTGACTACAGCTTCTTACATTGGGCATAATCGACCCTCACTCTGCATAGGTTGCATTAAATAATTCCAGGAGGGACAGATACCTGCCCAAGAGGAAAAGGGAAACTTTTCAACAAGACTTGGACATGTCAGTTATCAGACAATACTGGATCACATTTACCAACCAAATGATGAGCCCCACACCCCATCCAACAGACATACTAACAAACATGGGCATAAAAGAATTACACACGTGAGGCATGATTGAGGAGATAAGGGGGAAGGGCAAGCGTTCACGCATGTGCTGTATGCTATGGTATGTCGCATAAATGCACATAACAGGAACTGATAAAACAACCTCATGTGGCATACATCAAGCAATACATTCTCAAGGGACTGAAGCACAAGTACATGGTAATATAGTAATAGCGCTGTACACTGAAGTCAAATGCCAATGAATGGGTTCCCATTATACTCATTGTACACTTGACATTGACATTTGTGTAACTGGCAATTATAATGTGAAAGGTGCCATTGATCTAAATATAATAAAAATCTATAAAAGAGTAAAACAAAAAATAACCTTCCACTCCAACTACACCCTTGTGGACTGCCCTGGCCACCCCTCAGGTTATTTCTTTCTGGCCAAATTCTAAGCACAGAGTCCCAATAGATGCATATTTACATAGTTGGCCCATGTAGAAGAGGCCATCTCCAAAGCTTTCTCCCATTCTACGCTTATTATAACTATTTCATAACAGGGCAGACGGTCATAGACCAAGGCAGTCCACTATATTGATATACTGTAGCCAACAGCAGTGACGTTTATCTCTCAAAGCTTTCCGGATATAATTGTACAACAAGAGTGTATTAATGCACTCTGAGGTACATGATGGCAGTGCATGACTTTCAGAAGAAGGGAGGTACGCACTTGCATAATTTACCTTGGCACTTCAGATTAGTCATTGGTCTCAGTGTCATTAGCTACACCTTCCAATAGGCCATCTGACATGCATGGACAACAGTTTCACAGATGTGCTGAGCGGAGACCATCAGGAACACACGAGGAGTAAATCAACATAAATGTACATCACAGGTTTTTCAAAGATAGGCTACACCACACATGTGTGCAATAAACGATAACAGAAAATGGTAAAGTAACATATGCAGTCTCACTCTCTCACACACGCACACACACGTACTCAGTCACTCACTCTCACACACCCTATAATAGATTGATATGGGACATTTGCCCATGTTTCCCACTGCTACCATATGCCATTTTACAAGACACAACAAGCAGCAATGACAATGATACTCATCACACTCACGACAGCCATGGTACCATCTTCTTCCACTTGTGTCAGTTGCATCATTCTGTAAGCTGCCACATCTTCCAGACTTGCATAGTCAACAGGAATCGTTCGTGCATCCAAACTCACAATCTCTCAAACTAGCAATTTAGAACCTAAGGTCTTAAAATCTATATCATTACAATTTTCATGACACTGTGTCGCCATTCTTAAGGAATATAGCACCACTAAAACTATCAGAAAGACAGACTATGAAAAGAAAATCAAAAGAAAGGGAAATATAAAAACAATCTCAGTGCCTCCCAGCAGTATACTACCAACGGACAGATGCTGAAAAGTAGACTCAATTCTACTTGTTGGGCTCTGTATTCCTCATGAACAGTGAACGCCGCGGTTAAAGCCATCCCTTTACAGGGCGATCAGCCATTCGTTGATTGAAAGTCTCTCCTTCCTGATTCAGTACTTATAAGACATTCATCCAGTAGCCACTGAAGAAAAGCAACTTTCGTTCTGGACCACTGCTTAAGGAGTCACGTCTTGGATTTGTAACAAGTGGCATTAATAGATTACTTTGTGTCGTTTGAGTGTACGGTGGGTTATGGGTAAAATCAACGCTACTACTTTCTCTCTTTGTAACTAAGCTGGAATATTTCATTAAAAGAAAAAAGTGGTATTTTAGTCCAGTCGTGCCTCTGGACATTTAGTAAGTGTGTCTATTGCCCTGTAACACGTAGGTTGTTTAATTTTGCATACTAGAAAAGAAGAGAACTCTGCAGCCCATGGGTTATGGTATTTGCGTATTCAAAGGGCATATACAAATAAACCTGCTACGTGCAGCCTTCCCTGATGTTGAGTCAGGATCTATGCTGCAGTCTCTGCCTTGGTTCACTCTGAATCCTTCGTTAGTTTGGTGTCCCTCTTTCTAGACTGCTGCACGGTTAGAACAAGCATTGGCCGCACGCGCGCCTCGCGCTTAAAGTTAAAAAAACAAGAAAAACAAGACAAGCCCGGCGGAGCGTGGCGCGCGCGCGCTTGGGGGCGGGGGAGCGCATTCGAGGCGGGGGAGCGGACCCATTGAAGTGCTCCCAAAAAAGCGGATTGCATGGCGGCACGATGCGCGTGATTGTGCACGTGCTAGCCATGCAAACTGCTTTTTGGGAGCACTTTTAAAAGCCGCTTACAATAGTCTCGCTTTGAGATCGCTTATGCGATAGCAAGGCGAGACCTAAAAATGTGTTTCACTTGCCCTAAGTACCAGCTCAGTGTGTGGGCTAAGGGGGTTTAAAATGGTTTAATTCCTGTATTGTTATTGTTGTTCTGTGAGCTTTCTAGAGCCTACTGCAGTTTTGTAATTCACAACAGAGGACCTTTAAAAACTGAGGGGCTTATTTACAAGGCCTTGCGCCACTTTTGCGTCACTTTTCCCATGCTAAAAATGATGCAGAAGTGCCGCTAGGGCCTTGTAAATCTGCCCCTGAATGTTTTGCTTGGCACGGGTTAGATAAATAACCAGCGCATTTTCTTCAAAATCAAGAAATTGGTGAAATGATGACGTAACCTTGCAAGTCGACTTCTTAACCAGGATTATTGTCGAATATAATCAGATCAATTTATGCGTTTCTCACTGTGTAAGTGTTTTAATCAAATCTTGCCTTTTGAACATAATTGCAATGAATTTAAGTTTATTTTATTTGTTTATCTTCCATAGTGGTCAAACAGAGTTGGAGATGTCGCCCATTTACCAGGTAGGCCATGTGTGGTAATTTACTTGTCATTCGCAAACTTTGAATTGTCCTTTGCGGTACTGCCCCTGCTCAACAACTCATAGAACTGCAAAGAGAGAAGGAAGCCGTGATGATGCAAACCTTCTACTGCCTTTGTAAGGGCCAGAAACCTCCTGCTCCGTAAACAGTAGAAGCCATTGTTTAGGATGGGACCACGAAGCAGGTCTATAAAGTATGTGGTGCTAGAAAACAAGCGTAATATACTTTGTCCTTCAGTTCCTTCTAAATATAAGGGTATCACAACCGCACTAGCCGACAGAGCGTCCCAGCACGCATCATTCTTCACTGGCATTGCAGAGAAGATGGCAGGGAACGTACCATCCAAGGTGTATGACACCGAGATCCATGAGAGGGCTGATACCAGAGTGAGGGAAAAACATTGATTATGAGTCTAGAAAGATCTTCAACATTGGTACAGATGCCATCATCCAAAGGTGTGTCTATGATGATGAAGGAAATATGCATTTAGGTACAAAAAATCTGAGGAAGGAAGATAAAGTCTTAAAGATCACCATGTCCATTTGGAGACACACACCTAGGTTGAAGCCACATCTGAATTTTTATGATTAGTTTTAAAAGCAATTACTAGAAGGGTAAAGTCAGACTAAAGCCAGCTCAGAAAGTGGCTGTGAACATATAAATGGTGTAAAAAGAGTTGGTTGCTATGATAGAAATGTTTACATTCCTAAATAAAATAAAAAAACAGTATGAGCGGAAGCGACGAGTGCGAGACTTCTGTTGGGCCTGGGAAATTAGGGTTCAGAGACAGGGTCAGTATCTCAATGATACTATCTTGAAATAGTATTCGGACAAACGTCTGCCAAAAATTTAAATCTTTTGTTTATCTTTTTCAGTTTTAGAACATTATTATTTTGTAAAGCACCAACTTTTCTGATTAGGTTACCAGAGTACAGCACAACAAATTCTTAAGGAAAACAATATAGCCTCCAGTGCAACCAACAAACAAAATAACTAAACATAAGAAGCCATCAAAAGGATACCCAAAGACCTCTGACCCTCCTGGTAGGTCGCTCCCCCTCCACACAGCTCCGACTGTGTGCCCCTGCTGCAGCTGCCACTGCCGCTGGTAAGTGTCCTCCGTCCTTTTGCTTCTGTGCCACTGTCTCCCCCTCCTTGTGCCCCGTTTTCTGCTCTGTGCCACTCGTTTTTCCCCCCTTTTTGTGCCCCATTTTGCTTTCTGTGCCCCATTTTGCTTTCTGTGCCACTGTCTCCCCCCCCTTCATGCCCCGCTTTCTGCTCCGTGCCACTCGTTTTTCCCCCCATTTTTGTGCCCCACTTTTCCTTCTGTACCACTGTTTCCCCGCCGCTGTGCCCCCACGGCCCCGCCCCCTGCCCACTCGCTGCTCCCGCCTGCTCCTCCCTCCCACCTCCCCATATATGCCGGACGCTGCGCGGTGAGGTGAGCGACCCCTGACCCTCCTGGTAGGTCGCTCTCCCTCCACGCAGCTCAGACTGTGTGCCCCTGCTGCCGCTGCCGCTGGTAAGTGTCCTCCGTCCTTTTGCTTCTGTGCCACTGTCTCCCCCTCCTTGTACCCCGTTTTCTGCTCTGTGCCACTCGTGTTCCCCCCTTTTTTGTGCCCCACTTGGCCTTCTGTACCACTGTTTCCCCGCCGCTGTGGCCCCGCCCCTGCCCACTCGCTGCTCCCGCCTCCCAGCTGCTCCTCACTCCCACCTCCCCATATATGCCAGACGCTGCGCGGACGCGCCGCTGGCGTGCCTAAGGCAAGCCTGTCTGCGCCCGTCCGCGCCTGGACCGCGCCCAGCACCGGAATCCCTGGAGCCCGCGAACGCCACGACACCAGACTCCGCTACGACGCCAGCACCCTCCACAAACTCAACACCGGCCGAAACCACACCTGTTTCCAGGCCGCCCCGAAACGGACCCACGGACCCTTCTCCTGCCGCACCTGCAGCTTCACCTGCGACAGAGCCACCAAACCTCCAAGGACTGGACCCAACCACCTCCGCTGCATACTCCTCAACACCCGCTCCGCACGCAAACACGCCGTCGAGTTCTGGGATCTGTTCGACACCTCCGCCCCAGATGTGGCCTTCCTGACCGAGACCTGGTGGAACGACTCCTCGGCGCCCGACATCGCCATAGCCATCCAGGACGCCTACAAGATCACCCGCAGGGATCGCTCCAACGGAATCGGAGGAGGAATAGCCATCGTCCACAAGTCCACCCTCAAGGTAGCCACCCACGCAGACGACACCTCAACACCGCCGAACACCTGCACTTCCGGATCCACACCGACCCCAACACCACCCTCAGCGGAACACTCACCTACAGACCCCCCCCCGGACCCCGGGCTCAGTTCAGCGACTCCATCGCTGATCTCACCAGCACCCAGGCACTCGCCTCCACGGACTACATCTGCCTCGGGGACCTGAACTTCCACCTCGAGAACAACGACGCCAACTCCTCCACCCTGATCGACAACCTTGCCAACCTCGGCCTCAGACAACTCATCACCGCACCCACCCATGCCGCCGGCCACAAGCTGGACCCCGTCTTCTCCACAGGCACCCACGTCGCCTTTGACCACACCACCGAACTCCACTGGACCGACCACCGCTGCATCCATTTCACATTCAAGAAACCAACCACACACCACCGCACCCAATAGCTGCCTTGCTGCTGCTGGAGCAAAGTCACCGAAGACCAGCTGATCACCACCCTCGCCCAGAACCCATCCACCGACCCCACCAACTCAGATGCCGCAGCCCGCAACCTCAGACAGTGGATCGATGACTGCGCCAACACCCTCGCCCCGCTCAAGAAACCCTCCAACAGCCACGCCAGCAAGAGAGCCACCTGGTTCACCGACAAGCTCCAGACCTCCAAATGCGCATGCTGGAAACTGGAGAAGATATGGCTCCACGAACGCACACCAGACAACCACACAGCCCACAAGGACGCCACCCGCAGACATCACCACCTCATCAGATTAGCCAAGAGATCCTCCTTCAAAGACCGCCTGGATAACAACGCACATGACAGCAAAGAGCTCTTCAGCATCGTAAAGGAACACTCCAACCCCAGTGCCAACGACATCCCGCCCTCACAAGAACTGTGCGACTCACTAGCCATCTTCTTCCACCGCAAGATCGCTGACATCCACGACAGCTTCAACACCACGACCGCCCCGACTACACCAGACTCCACCTCCCCTGCGAACGCCACCAGCGCCAACCGCCTGACCTCCTGGTCCAACGTCAACGACGACAAGAGACGCAAGGTCATGAACTCTATCCACTCAGGATCTCCGTCAGACCCGTGCCCACACCACGCATTCAACAAAGCAGACGCAGCCATCGCACCCCAACTACGGAAGGTCATCAACATCTCCTTCGAAACAGCGACATTCCCGGAAAGCTGGAAGCACGCCGAAATCAACGCCCTCCTCAAGAAGCCCAAGGTGGACCCCAAGGACCTCAAGAACTTCCGGCCCATCTCCCTGCTCCCGTTCCCGGCGAAGGTCATCGAGAAAATATTCAACATGCAATTGGCCCGCCACCTGGAAGATAACAACATCTTGGACCCGTCCCAGTCCGGATTCAGACGAAACCACAGCACCGAGACAGCCCTCATCGCCGCCACAGACGACATCAGGCGCCAACTAGACAACGGCGAAACATCAGCCCTCATCCTCCTGGACCTGTCAGCCGCCTTCGACACGGTCTGCCATTGCACTCTAAAGACACGCCTCCTAGAAGCCGAAATCCAAGAGAAGGCCCTTGACTGGACCACTTCCTTCCTCTCCGGCAGAACCCAGAGCGTCCGCCTCCCACCCTTTCGATCCGAAGCCACCGACATCATCTGCGGCGTCCTCCAGGGCTCATCCCTCAGCCCGACGCTGTTCAACGTCTACATGGCCCCCCTCGCACAAGTGGCCCGCCATCACGACCTCCACATCATCTCCTATGCCGAAGACACCCAGCTCATCCTTTCCCTCACCAAGGACCCACACACCGCCAAAACCAACATCCACGAGGGAATGAAGGCCGTCGCCGACTGGATGAGGAGCAGCCTTCTTAAGCTGAACTCGGATAAGACGGAGGTCCTCATCCTCGGACCCACCCCCTCAGCCTGGGATGACTCTTGGTGGCCGACCACAATGGGAACAGCGCCAACACCCACCGACCATGCACGCAACCTAGGATTCATCCTCGACTCCTCCCTCTCCATGTCTAAGCAGGTCAATGCCGTCTCCTCCTCCTGCTACAACACCCTCTGCATGCACCGCAGGATCTACAAGTGGATCCCGACCGAAACAAGAAGAACGGTGACACAGGCCCTCATCAGCAGCAGACTGGACTACGGCAACGCACTCTACGCAGGAATCCCAGCCAAACACCTATGATGACTACAATGCATCCAAAACGCCTCAGCCCGACTGATCGTCAACGTCCCCCGCCGCAGCCACATCACCCCCCACCTGAGAGACGTACATTGGCTCCCCGTCAACAAGAGGATCACCTTCAAGCTCCTCTCCCACACACACAAAGCACTCCACAATGCCGGACCAGCCTACCTGAACAGCAGACTCCGCTTCTACACCCCCACCCGCCAGCTCTGCTCCGCCAGCCTCGCCCTCGCCGCTGTCCCCTGCATTCAATGAACGTCCTCTGGCGGCAGATCCTTCTCCTACCTCACCGCCAAGACCTGGAACACCCTCCCTATCCACCTACGGCAGACCCAAGACCTACTCGCCTTTAGAAGACCTGGCTCTTCGAGCAGTAGCAGCACCCCCCCTACCCTCAGCGCCTTGAGACCCTCACGGGTAAGTAGAGCGCTTTACAAGTACTCTGATTGATTGATTGATTGATTGTGATAGATTACAAAAAGACATTTTATAAAGACGTTTTAATTTAGGCCTGAAACACATCAATGAGTGGCAAAGAGTGAACCAGCCAAAGAGAATGGGAGAAGAGCTTCAGAGGTGGATTGTCCACTTTGGCGAAAGTCTGCCATGAGGTATTTGCCCTACAAACCTTAGGGATTTTTAGGTAAAGTGAATCCGGACTCTAAGTTCATTGACAGCCATCTGTCAGCACTAGTTTTTAGTGCTGTAAGATGGGTACCTCAGAATTGAAGTCTTGTTGCCCAGACACTCCCAGTTTAAATTGCCCTCTCAAAAGAGGAGTGATCATAATATATTTTCCAAGACTCAGTTAGGAGAGCTGCAGAATTAAGAGCCCTCTCAACAGCTCTTGTATATTGTTTTGGAGGCTATGTATTACTGCGCTTCCTCCTTCACAGTTGGGCATAAGCCAGGATTGTACAACTGCCCAAAATCTATTAGCGGCAGGAGAGATTTAAAATAACTATCACAATGGATCTATTTGGGTGTAGTGAACTAAAATAAAGATTTCAAGTTAAACAGAAGTCCAACAACTTTTACCTTATACCACAAAGGTGCAGTAATGTTATCTCTGGCCAGCAAGAAGACCCCAGATAGGGGCATGGACTCAGAATTGTACACTTGAGTGGAGGGAGCATAACTGGAGCAGGGTGTCACATCTGTCGGTTTAAAATGTATTACTTGCCAAGAGTAATCAATCAATACTCTGTCTTGGTTAGAGTAATAGTTTAGGTACACTGCATCCACCCAGACCTCTGTCCTGTAGAGGCAACTCTTTAGACAATGGGTGTCCAGCTTTTATGACACTTGTAGATATAACGGAGTGTTGGAGCCCTACTGACAAATAGAGTTCAAGCCTCGGGCCACCATATCTCCCAATAGCTCAGTGTACAGATTTAAAATACTTGTGGACAAGTTGGTTCCTGAGCACCTCTACATGGCACAGTTCATGGGTGAGGGTGAGCGGAAGGGAGGAGGGCTTAAAATACTTATTTGGGCAAACTGAGTCCATCCAGAGAAATAGGATGAAAGAAAAGGAGCTGCTCCCAAAGCCAATCCATTCTCCCATTTACTTATGCCCAAAATAAGTCTAATATTGTTTACTCACAGCTGAATATTAAAGGCTGGTGTCAGCTTCTGCTCATGCAGGTAAAAAAAATGCTTTAGGTTAGACATGTGCACTTAACACATCGAAGTCCAGCTTTTCTTGATAGCTAATCTAGGTTTCAGCATTAATGTTTTAATTTAACAAGCTATAAATGCTAAGGAAAACAAAGTCATGAAATATTAGAGACATGCTTATGAGAGTTTTATTGTCTGTTATTGATGACTGTTAGAGTTGTAGGGCTGGGCATAGAGAACTGTTCTCTTCTCTTCAGGGAATGGCCTCTTTAAAGAAGCACATCTCTGTTCTGCGTGTTTGAGGGGTGGGTGCAACCCTCACGGTGCACACGTCCAATCCTCTGCCTCTTACTTATTCAAATCACATGTTATGTTATACTGTATTTGTACGGCGCACTACACCAAAAAGGTTGCTTGGCGCCCACATGGGTGGACGTATAAAAAAAACCTTGCGTATTGTCTTTCTCATACACGTGATCTGTGTTGATCCTTCTCACTGTGTTGTTTTTAATATCTTTTTTTTTTGCTCTTTCATACGCAGGATGACTTTCTCCTCGGCAATGAAGGCGACGATAGCTTTCCGGATAAGGTGAGTGTGCGCTACCTGCTGCCTAAATTGTGGCAGGCTTTCTGAAGAGTTGATTTGGTGGTAAAATAGTGTGGGCTTTTGCCATTTGCCTTTCCATTCAGCAAAGGAGGACATACGTAACCCAATGAAATAATGAATGTTGCTCTTCGATAATTTTCAGGGTACACAGTTATCTTTAGGGCAGCAGGTGTAGGGGCACCGGGCGCGTAGGTGTAAGCAACCCATTGCATTACTTTTACTGTCCAATGATGGGGCGGAGTGTGCTTTTCTTTGCTTGAATTGGGTTCCGGGGGAACCTTTCTACAGAATTTCAGTATTCAAATCCATTGTGTGGCCAAGTTGTCCAGTTCAACATTTTAATAGTATGAATTCCATTGTTATCACCAGGCATTGAATTGGCTGTTTTTCGTTTATTTTTATTTACACAGCGTTTATTTGCTTTATACAAAAATCATTGGCCAAACCAATAGATCGGGTTTGCAGTTTGAACCCCGATTAAAACATATGAAGTGCTTGCTACACTGAAAAAGAAAAACAAAAATGGTTGATTTCTGTGTAGAATGTATCTCTGAGATACAGAGATTAATTTGACGAATCAGTATACTTTTGAGATGTAAAATAGTCCCTCGTGTGTTGAAAAGCGAGCACTCCATAGGAGATGGAAGTATATACAAATCGGCCAATAACATGAGGTGAGAGAGACACATTCCTCTGGGTGGATCTAAAGCCCTGTCTGAGTATATTGTAACAAACAGGGAACAAGTCTTAGAGGCAGCTGCGCTGCCAAACCAGACCAAGAAAAACAGTATAGACGGCTGGGAGACTTGCATTTGCAAAGTCAGGAGGATAAGGGAAGACCAGTTTCAAGTTGAGCTCTGAAATGGTGGCGTATAGAGGGTGGAGAAGTTCCATAATTTCACAGGTAGGTATTTTATACTTGGAAGTTGAGAAGCTCAACGGAGAAATTTATTCATAGAAGATAACAAAATAATAGATCAAACTCTGACACATCTAAGTGATTCTCTTTAGTGACACAGATGAGAACTGAGGTGTTGGGAATGACATTTGTGGCTCTACATAGGACTTTTTATTCTAGAGTAGATGGAAGGGTGGATGTGACAGTGCTAGTGGGAGTATTGAGCCAGTCAGAAATGTTGTCATGAGCTTTTACTCCTGTCTACCAGACTCCGGAAGCCTAGATTCCAATTCACAACTTAAGGTGAGGTATGTGGAAGTGCCAGGGGCTGGGAAGCAAAAAGGCTCTCATTTGTTCAACCGAAAAGTGTGCATATCCTTTCGAAATGTGAAAGTACATTTTCTCCAAATATTTCAAAGAGTTTCAGAGTCCTAAAGGCCTAAACAATGGAAACAAGGTGCAAAAAATAACCAGGCAGGGAAATCCCCCCACCACAGTTGCTAGAGCATTTGTGGCACATGGTCCGGGTTGTTCCAGCTCTTTATATTCAGAGAAACAGAAAATAAAGAGAAGTAGGAAATGACGTGCCAGATGTTGACCCACCCTAACAGATTGGGAAATTCTCATATAAGATATTAACCCCTTCGCTGCCAGGCATTTTTCCCCTCCTGTGCCACGCCCTTTTTTGGCTATTTGGGGTAGTGCGCGCTGAGGCCCTTGTAACTTTTTGACCACATAAGGTATCCATGCCAAATTTGCGTCCTTTTCTTCCAACATCATGGGGATTCTGAAGGTACTCAGGGTTTGTGGATTCCCCAGGAGGGGTCACAGAAATGAGCCAAAATACAGCAAAATGTAGTTTTTTTTGGGAAAATGGGAAAAACGGGCTGCAAATGAAAGCATCTGGGTTTTTCCCTGCAAGTGTTATTAAAAAAGGGTTTGTGGGGCTGAAATCACAATTTTCCCAGCTTTTAGGGGATACCAGACTTTTGTCAGAAACCCAACATTTTTTACACAGTTTTGGCATTATTCTGGGACATAGCCTTTTTTTGCTATTTTTTGTGCTTTCGACCTCCTTCCAGTTAATGGTAGAAATGGGTACAAAAGCAATAATGGATCCTGGAAAGCTATACATTTTAGAGAAGTAGACAAAATTCTGAATTCAGCAAGGGGTCATTTGTGTAGATCCATCAAGGTTTCTTTATAGAAACTAACAGTTAAATATAGGATAAATTGAAAATTTGTTGAAAAAAAGCGTCTTTTGTGTCAACGTTTTCACCTGTAACTTCTTCTAATTATGACTGCTCTTTGAAAGCAATATACCGTTACATCCGCTGGACATTACTGGTTGTGGGGATATATAGGACTTGTAGGTTCACCAAGAACCCGATGAACCCAGAGCCAAAAACTGAGCAGCAACTTGCAATGTTTTTTTATTATGTACCGGGTATAGTGCAATTATTCTGTAAAAATGTGTACATGGAAAAATCGGTATGAAAGACACCTATGTATTTCTGAAATGGGAACAAAATATAGAGTTTAGAAACAGTAGATATTTGCACATTTCCGAATTTGGGAATACTCATACTAGCATGAGAATTATCAGTCATTTTTTAGAATGACTTCTTTTTTTACACAATGTCTTTCATTTGGAAGGCAGAAATGCATCGAAAGTCAAAAGGTAATAACAGTTCCTTTACAAATCTGAATTACCCTAAGTCTCTTGATAAAAATGGTACCTCACTTGTAGGGGTAGGCATAGTGCCCATGGCAGGAAATGGCTCAAAACCCAACGTGAACACACCACATTTTCACAATGCAAAATTACCCTTTTTTAGCAAAGTGCCTAGCTGTAGTTTTTTAACCCTAGCTCTGCCGGCACCTAGGGAAACCTAGCAAACCTATAAATTTTTTGAAAACTAGACACCCAGGGGAATCCAGAATGGGGTGACTTGACTGCCTCCGACCAGGTTCTGTTACCCAGAATCCCTTGAAAATCTAAAAAATTGCCCAAAAAACACTTTTTCCCCACATTTATCTGGTGGAAAGTTCTGGAATCTGCGTGGATCCACAAATTTCCACCCACCCCGCGTTCCCCAAAGTCTTCCGAGAAATATGGTACCTCACTTGTGTGGGTCAGCCTAGTGCCCGCGACAGGAAACGGCACAAAACGTAACATGGACCCACCTCAATTTCGTAGCAAAAAATGACACTTTTTTGGCAAAGTGCCTAGCTGTAGTTTTTGAACCATAGCTCTGCTGGCACCTAGGGAAACCTAGTAAATCTATACATTTTTGAAAACTAGACACCCAGGGGAATCCAGGATGGGCTGACTTCGACTGCATCCCACCAGGTTCTGTTACCCAGAATCCCTTGCAAACCTCAAAAATTGCCAAAAAAACACATTTTCCCCATATTTCTGTGGTGGAAAGTTCTGGAATCTGCGTGGATCCACACATTTCCACAGGGGGGGCAGAAAGGCTGTAATGGTGGCGGGGGGTGGGGGCATTGGCGTGCCCATTTCGGGCAGCCTCCATCCTAAATAAAATCCATCACCCTAAAGAAAATTGCGCGAAAAAAATCCCTGGCGTCAAGTGGGCTTTCCGCCCCCCCCCCCGAAGGGGCAGATTAGGGGCCAATGCCCCATCTGCCCCCCAGGGGGGTAGAAAGGCTGTAATGATAGCAGGTGGGTGGGGGCATTGGCGTGCCCGTTTCGGGCAGCCCCCACCCTAAAAAAAATCTAAAAATAAATCCCTGGTGTTTAGTGGGCTTTCTGCCCCACCGAAGGGGCAGATTAGGGGCCAATGCCCCATCTGCCCCACGGGGGGGGGGCAGAAAGACTGTAGTATGGGCCTGCCCGTTTTGGGCAGCCCCCACCCCTATTTTTTAATTCCCTGGTTTCTAGTGGGCTTTTTGCCCCCCCGGGGGGGCAGATTGGGGGCTACTGCCCCCATCTGCCCCCCAGGGGCGGCAAAACGACTAAATTCGGCCAAAATTATTTGGGGGGAGCAAAGGCCCTTGCCCAAGGGGCCGCTCCCCCCTCCCTGGTGTCTAGTGGGTGGATCCCTGCTTGGGGATCGCCCTCCTGTGACGATCCCCAACGATACCTCTCCCGTCTTTCTACGTGCTCAGGGGGCTGAGATAGCCCCCTGAGCACGTAGAAAGTGAAACTGAAATGAGCCTCTTGGCTCATTTCAGTTTCACTTTCATTGTAATGACGTCGGCGCGACATGCGCGCCGATCGTCATTACACTGAAAGGGGGAGGGGGCCTCGGGAGCTGGGGAAGCTCTTCCCCAGCTCCCGAGGCTAATTTTAATTAAAGGGAATCCCTCTGGTGCCTGCACTAGAGGGATTCCCCAGGGAATGCCTCATGACGTGCTGGACTCCTCATGGGCACAGCGCGACTGTGCTCCATAACGAGTCCAGCACGTCATGGGCACAGAAGGGGTTAACAGAGGAGGCTATATAAGATTTGGAAAGGTATTTTGTGTACCATCCTGTTTCAAGGACAAAGCAAACAAAGAATGGGCCCATATTAAGCACAGGGATGGAACCAGAATCACCAAGAGAAGGCTTCAAACAAGGGTGTGACCAAAGAGAGCCACACTAAAACTGCCTTTTGTGAAAATGTAGCACTGCCTGCACACCAGCTCTCAGCATGTGCATGAAGAAAGGCAGGTATCTGGCTCCCCTTGACTGCACTGCCTGCGCACCCGTAGACAAGACCAAACCCGGTGTTAGAGCTGTCAGCTTTAGGATGGTCTTCCCCCAAACTTATTGCCTTGTTCCTCCATTTTTACTGATCTTGATTTTGCTGACATTAGGACCCTGCATACTTTACCACTGCTAACCAGTGCATGTGCTCACTCCTTAAACTATGGTAATATTGGCTTATCCCCAATTTGCATATTTAATTTACGTATAAATCCCTAGTAAAATGGTACTACATGTACCCAGGGACTGTAAACTAAATGCTGCTATTGGGCCTGTAGCAGTGGTTGTGCCACCCACTTAAGAAGCCCTTTAAACATATCCAAGGCCTGCCATTGCAGAGAATGTGTGCGGTGTTTAAACTGTCATTTCGACCTGGCAATTTTGCCAGGTCTGCACTTTCCTTTTAATACATACAAGTCGTCCCTAGGGTAGGCCCTAGACAGCCCAGAAGGTAGGGTGCAATGTTTATAAAAAATTGAACCTGCACTTTGAAGTTTTACATGTCCTAGTAGTAAAAAACTCCTACATTCTTTTTTCACTGCTGCTAGGCCTGTCTCTTCCATAGGATAACATTGGAGTTGCCTTATTACATTTTATAAATGTAATTTCCAAATTGTAAGACATAATTGGTTCATGTTTGGTGTCCCTGGAATCGTAACTTAAAATTCCAACTCATGGTGAAGTTGGATTTGAAATTACAGTTCTGAAAAGTGCACTATTAGAAAGTTGGCATTTTCTTGCCTTAGCCATTTGAAACCTGCAGCCTATGTCTGGTCACATGACTGAGTGCAGTTTGCAGTTGGGCTTTGTGTATTACTCCTAGACAGCCACACACAATGGGAGCTTAGGTGTGACTGGATGTACCATCACTGGCAGGATGGGAGGGAGGGGCTGAGCAAAGCCTCACTTTCACATGAAAAGGATTTGTACTGCTTCCACAAAAAGGGCTGCATGCCCCCTGTAGTTAGTCTGGAGCTAAGGCAGTGAAGGCAGGGCATCTGTGTACACCAAAGGCATGCCTTTAGAAGCTTCTCCCCACTTCAAAGGCACAACGGTGTATAAAAGAAGGACCTCATACACCACCACTTCTGGACCTGTGGATACTCTGCCAGGAAGAAGGACTGCTGTGCTGCTGACAGACTGCCACTCTGCTGGGCTCCTGCTTTGCTGTGCTGAACTGCTTCCCTCTTGACTGGGTGAGAAGGGCTGGATGAGAAGAACTGGACATGCATCTCTTGAACCCAGAGTAACTCCAAGGGCTAGTTGGCTGGCGGCCTGATCTGAAGCCCTATTAGCCACCTTACATCTGCACCTGGACTCTCCATCTGTGAGTCTACCCTGCCAAGTGGTGCCACCCCAGTCCTGGACCCTTGGAAGTGGGCTTAAGGTGCTTACCAGACTCTGTGGACCCTGAACAGGACAGACGCATAACTTCTGCTGTGTGGATTGGACCCATTGCAAAGACTTGCATTGCTGCCACAGCTCGTATTGCCTTCGCAGCCACCGCTGTGCGATGCATCCTCGGCTCAGGCCCTCACATCCCTCGTAGACAGCAGCCTTGATGACGACATCAGACTCCACATCGCAGCCTCAAAACTCTACGGAATCTGTGCATCACCCTGACTTCACACTGCATCCTCGACACTGGAATTCACATCACAAGTCCTATTAACTAGATCCTAGATGTGGAGGCACCAGGACCTCGCACTGCAGACTTGCTGCATCTCGGAACCACTGCATCGCTTCCGCCTCGTGTCTTCGACCCGGATCCACTCAATCCTCCACAAACCAGGATTTAAGGTCCTCATTCAGCAGGCCTAACTTAGTCCATGTAGCCGGCCTGTGCGCAATCATCATCGGCCTGAACTTGTGACTGTTTCCTGGTCCAGCGATGCCATATATCCACAGTTGGCGCTGTACGCCTTTTGTCTCTATTTTCTCTAAAAACTTTAAAATTCAATATTTCTGGTTCTACTAATTGGATTTGTGTCGCTTTGATCTTGTTTCAGTTATTAAAAATCGCTCTATTTTTCTAATACTGTTGTGGGCCCCTTTTGTGGTGTGTTTCACTATTTTACAATTTGAGGTGTTGAACAAATACTTTATACATTGCCTCTAAGTTAAGTCTGACTGCTCTGTGCCAAGCTACCCAAGGGTTGAGCACAGGTTGATTTATGGTATGCTTGTGACTTCACCCTGAGAAGAATTGTGGTTGCTGTTTAAGAAGGATTTCCCCCCCCCTCCCCCCCCCCCCCCCCCCAACCAGTAACCACATTTCTTATGCCCTGAAAATGCTTCTCTGCCAGGAGCAACATAGTATCAAAATGTGACGAATTTGCAGGCCCACTGACCACACAGTGCAACAGTAGTTGTAGATCAGAAGGTGTAAAATGTGTAAGCAACGTTGGTAGGCATGAACACGAAAGTTGTTGGTGCAGCAGGGCGTCTGAAGGTGCACTTGAAGAACTTAAGGAACTAAATTCAACAGAAATCTGGAGAGCATTGTTTCATGGTCCAGATGCCTATCTATCCAACACCATCCATCCACATTCATGTATTTATACATCAACCCATTCATTAACCCATGCATTCATCCATCCACTCACTCACTCACTCAAACAAAACTGTTGCTATAGAGATTCACCCATATTGATAATCCCATCCTTTATAAACCCACACTAATGCATTTGTCCATTTACTTTCTGTGCATGTACGCATGTTTGTATATTGTGCATCCCTGCCAGAATAGAATGGGTGGCTCTGTCCGCTTTTATTTATATGTTGTGTGACCTTCTTATAAAGGCACTATTCAAAAGTCAAACATATTGGCTCTGTTATTGCTTCTTAATTCATCCACCTAGTTCGTATAGGGTATGAAGTTTCATTTCAGTGAGAAAATGACCTATTTTTTCCACTCTGAACGCCTGCTCAATGTAAAGCCACTTCTTACGTAAATACACCTGCCCTGACTTGCTGTTTCATCGCCTCCGCCATGTCAAATATCCCTGGCAGTTGTTTGAATGTTTACAGCTGCTGCTCCACAGACATAACTTTTTTGTTTTTCTCTTTCCACATGAAACGCGCAGACTGAAGACAGCACGCCAACGATGTCCCCATCTGGGAACAGCACAACTCCTTTTGGACTCAAGCCAAGATCTGGTAAGTTAAGACTGCGAGTAACAACGCGGCGGAGGGGTGATGGGGGCGCGGGGTAGGACCTGCCATGGATCTAAAGATTTTAAAGCACGCTGACTGATGTCAACTCCGCTATATGTTTAGTCTCTTTAGCAGAAAAACGATGCACTTTAAGCGATTATTGCTTGCAACCCATTGTGTGTTGTCTCAAACATACACTGAGAGAGATCAACTGCCGAGGATCACAACCAAGTATGTTATAGCATTTTAACTATTGAAGAGGAAGCTGTTAGGACACGTGGAGGACTGAAAGGGGGAATTACGTGGACATTTCTGCCCACTCCAAAAAAAAAAAAGTTACCCATCAGCACTGGGTCAGTGTTAGACATCAACATTTCATACAGTTGAAAAACGATACTATATTACATTGGCGGCTGGCATCTATGGGGAGCGGTGGGTGGGCAAATGGAGGAGTGGGTAAAAATAAAAAACAAAAACACTTACCTGCGAGACGTCCGACTCGCTGCACGTCTTCCTCCTGCAGTGCGAGCCCTTGAGTAGTGGCTTAACCAATCCTGGCATTGCTTATGCTGTGAGAGCAATGCCCTGATTGGATGGAGCGGCCTCACTCGCTGCTCCCTAGAACACTGGAGCCCTGCACTTACACTAACAAAGCTGTCTTAAGGGTTATAGATTTCAAAGTGTGCATGTCTGGCTGGCCGTAGCAAGACGGCCGGCCCAATAAACATGCACACTTCGAAAAGTGCCGAAGCTGCCAACCCTCCTCCTTGCTGCTGTCACTTAGCAGCAGCCCCACCTCCATCTTGACACGAGCGTCAGGACTGGGTTATATTGCAAAAAAAATGGTAATAAACCAACTTTATTACCATTTTAGTTTTCAATTCTGGGGCATGGAAGGGCATTTTAACCAGTGGGGTGACGCTCCTCCTCTCAAACTGAGTAGCTATATTAGTGTTACACCAAATTATTGCCGTGTTATTAGAGTAGACAACACACTGTGTTAGTGTTCGAAACCAACACTGCATTAGTGTGACATATCAGTATTGCATTAGTGTCAGACAGAATCATTCCATTACTGTTAGACAAAACCTTGCTTAGTGTTATACCTTAACATTGCATTAGTGTTATACGTCTACGTTGTACTGCATTGGTTTTAGACAGTAGCTTTGCGCTGGTGGTACACACCATTATTGTGTAGCGTTGGATAGTAGCATTGCATTACTTTTAGACAACATCATTACATTAGTGTTTGACAAGAGCATTGCTTTACTGATATGCATTAATATTGCATCAGTGTTATACATCCTTATTGCATTGCATTCATATTACAGTGACAATCCATTAGGATTAAACAACAGCATTGCATTGTGCAAGACAACACAATTGCATTACTACTGGACAGCAGCTTTGTATATGAGCTGTGCAGCAGCATTGCAGAAGAGAAATTCAACCCTCTTGTATCTGCCCTCAATATTTTACTGGTCTTCGATTTCTTAATAAGCACCAACTTTCCTGATCTTCAAAGTTTCTTGTCTTAAACCATCTCATAAACGTAAAATGAAAGCCTAAAAAGCTAAAGAACTCCCAGTTGGTGCAGGCCTTTGTAAAATTATAGTTTTTCTAGGGTTTTTGAAAATACACCCAAGTTGTTTTGAGGTGTAGACCAGTTTGGAAACCGTTCCAGAGCTGTAATCCGTTTACCAAAGTTGATTACCATCCAGATGGTAGCATTGATGCTATGTAATCCCTGACAGTCAATCAATATATTCATGTTTAAGACTGGGCGTTCCGATAAGGGGGGGCTTTTAAATATGGAAAAAGCTAATCCATCCATGCCCGTATGATCACGGGTTAGGGAATTGATGCCAACTCAACAATTGTTTGTTTTTGAGCTATTGAGATGTATGGAATTTAGAAAACCTCTGATTGGAAAAGTTAACGTTTTCAAAACAGATACAAAGGGCACCAAGTAATAGGAATCTATAGTGTTCCAATCATATGTAAAAGCTAAGAGAGAGCTTTTTAATAATAATTAAGAGAAGTCAAGACGCCTATAGCTAAAATGAAGCTGTCTCAACAGCGAAAAAGAATTGACAGTGCATCATGAGATAAAACCTTTGGAGAATGTTAATAATGATGCTAAAATGGGCGATCTCTTAAAGTTTTAGACTACTCTAAATGTAAGTAATTTGATTTTAATTTAATTGTAATATCTGTCACTTGAGACCATTAAGTACAACATCCTTTGCAAAGTATTGATTGCATGCTGTGCATGTTTTGAAGCACCTTGTTCTTTTTGGGACATAAATGACACATCATTTACTTCAACTGAATGAAGTTAAGCCATGGATATTCATGTTGGGCCTCCAAACACTTCTCTTTGGAAGATGGCAACGCTTTTTCCCCCTCCTTAATTTTCGGAGCTAAATTACGTAAATATGCTTTGCAGTTTAGGGATCCTTTTAAATGCTGAATTACTTGGGAATTTTGTAAATCGGTGCTGTAGTTACCGCCTAATTATCTATTCAAGGTTCCCTATGCTTCCTATTGCATTTGTAATAATATAAAACATGTTTCTGTTATAGGTGCATGGAGGAGTGTTGATTTCATTAAGTGATTGATTGCTGTTTGATTGTCTGCTAACGAGATCAGACAGCATCTCCGGTTTTTGAAGTCACTACTTTCTTCACAAATTCTTGAATGGATTTTGTCTTAACTTTAGTGTTCCAGTGTTCAGTCACTATCGCCTCATGATTACCGTGATTGATACACTGATTATGGAACATACTTTCAGTCTGCGTGTGCTGGATCTCTTTACAGGCACAGTTTTGTAAAGCTTTGTGCACTTTGCAGTGCTTACAGCCATGACCGCTACTTTCAGAATGGTGGTGTTGGATCTGCTCAATCACAAAGGAATGACACTATAAAAATTAACAATAAGCAACTATTCTCTACTATTGACCCAAAGAGCCCAATAGGATAGAGTCTCATCTACAATCAGATTGAAACCCACATCTGAGGAAATGACAAATATTTGCAGTTATCTGTATTTGACAGGAATGGAGGGAGAGAAAAACATTGTGCCACATAAGCGTAAGTGAACGTAAAAAAATGTAAATATTTAGTGGACTGCAAAATTCGGTCTATATTATTCATTGGGAAAACACCAAAATGTGCATTGTCCATAGAGTTTAAGCGCTAATTACTCTTATAATAGTTTTATCGATGAGAGATTAATAGACAGAAATCAAAGCCCTAAATACACTACTTACACCATCAGCCACAAATTCATGCAGTTTTAAAACATCCATAGTCCCAGATTTTATCAAACCTGTGGTACTGCCTGAGACCAACAGGTATTGGAAACTGCACACCATATTCTCTGCCAACAATTTAATCCAAACATTATTCGTAATTAGAAATGCTGAGGCGGTGTGCACCGAGGTATCACCCTCTAAACCTGGGTGTATGAATAATATAATACTGTTGCACTTACCAAGCTGACAAATGTCCCTTGCAGTGCGCTGCTTTTAGTCCAAATGGAAAAATTTGATCCAAATTCAACAAAGTTGCTCCAACATGTCATTTATTTCAAGACATGGGTTGTTGTGTGAGGAGACAAGATGGCGACCGAGTAGCAGCTCCACGATTGAGCCCCGCCGTTCTGACCCCTAAGCAGACACTAAGAAGCTCCGATATGCTGCCGCATCCGCGCACAAGACGCTGAATCTAACCTGGTTCATAACTGCTAAATATTCCCCATCGCTTGGATCAGCAGGGCTGCCTTAGGATTACAGTGATATCTGTTTGGCTCGGAGATCGGAAAGGGCACTGAGAGACATCGACACGTCTGGCAGGATCACTGACGAAGAACTGCTCGGCTCTAGCATCCTCGTCCCGTATTGCCCTGCGGCGGCTCGCAACGACGCGCAACTTTGACGTAACTCTATACACTTTCCACCAGATCCTGATCAGTACAGGCACAGAGAGAAGTTCTCGGCATTGCAGCCGGTCCCAGCACAGAAACCGGGGACAGAGGATACGTTGTCCCCAGGATACAGAAGGCAAGCAAGTAAGGATGACGGGGCGGGGGGCGAAAACTGTCCAAAGTAAAAATAATGACAAGTCATCCCCTGTCGTATCAGAAGCTGCGGCTACACAGCCAAGTCACCCCGGAACATTCGAAATTCCTCAGAGACGCCTGGAAACTCGGGGGGCGAAAAGCAGGGTGCAGGTAGAAAGTGGGAACTCTGCAGACAGAACTGATCGAACGGCTAAGCAAGTAAAGAGACTGCAAATAAAAAAAAAAACAAGCCTGTTGCTATTACTCAAACGCTCAGCTCTCAGCCCCTAATATCTAATATCTTCTGCCCAATGGAGGGAAAAACTTAAAACGCCGAGCTTGCTGCAGGGCCTGCATCTGAGGGCCAGCTCACTTTAACCGAGTCTGGCAGACCCCCTGAAGGTGCCGGGGTGGCGCTACAAGACTCCGCAGACCCTCTGCCGATGGTCTCAGAAATCCTAGTCCCAACCTCAGTCTCTACAAACTCTGCACCGCAAGAAAATTCAGGTGTAGCCGGAGAGCTAGCTACAGATGCTGGATTAGAACAAGTAGAGAATGCCTCCCCAATGGATCTTTCAAACTTAGACATAAGTGCATCCGAAAATGAATCTACTGTCAAGGAGACATTAAATATGGAAGCCATGCTACAAGGGAACCCAGCCAGCGCAGCAAATCTACAGATAAAGACACCTGACAAAAGGGGAAAAATCCATTCCACAACATATGAATCTGAGATGTATGAGACTGGATTAACCACATCCAGTGATGGAGGGAGACATGACCGGGGAAGTAGCACGGACTCAGAGGCTTCATGGAAGATCGCAGCACAGAAGGAGAAGTCGTGGGGAAAAAAGAAAAGGCGAAGTAGACGCAAGAGTGGGGGGATAACGGATCAAGGAAGTAATGCTGAATTTTAGGTGGGACTATTCATCTTCTCAGTTAGTGACTCCTTCAGACTATACTGTATGTTCCGGTGGTAACCCTTTACCTAAAGGCGATTCGGGGGGTAATAACCCCGGAAACCCTGGAAACTCCAGAAGCAAGGAGGATCCCACTCTTGCAGACGTTTTACACTCAATCAAGAGCTTCCAAGAAGATGTTAAGCTGGACAATCGAAAAAATTGACAAGCTACACAAAAGCTACAAGGCGCAATAAGAAAGGTAGGTCGCACGTGCGCTGAAATTGCTGACAGAATGCCGTCAGTCGAAGTGCTCACGGAGAACCTTGAGAAAGACGTCTCCTCCTTGAAAGTACAGGGAGACGAGCATGAAGGTATAGTCAAGGACTTAATTCTGAAGATTGAGGAACAAGAAAATAGAATGCGACACAACAATCTTCGCTTCCTTGGGGTTCCGGAAGGAGTAGAAGGGAGCGACCACAGGGCCTATATGATCATGCTTCTCAAAGGCGCATTTCCCGAGATGCAATCCTGGGACTGGGATAAGGAGATACAGTGTGCTCATCGCTTCCCATTAACACCTTTCAAACGTCTCTTGTCCTCAGCGCAGTACCCTCGCACTATGTTAGTGTATTTCGGCAACTTTCTCCTTCGCCAAACCCTCTATGATTTAGCAAGACCAACAAGCAAGAGGGAATTCAATGCAGTTTCCTTTTTCACCATGCCGGACTTCGCTCATGCCACAGTTGAGCGAAGATGGAGGCTAAGGCAACTCTTTTCCCCTTTGCAACAAATAGGAGCAACTGTATATTTACAGAATCCAGCACGCCTAAAAGTTATTTACAAGGGAGCCGCGCGTAGTTTCACTTCTGAAGTCCAGGCCCAATCCTACTTGCAGGAGATTACAGAGTCAACAAGGGACACAACTAAACACTAAAAAGCTCAGCATTTAAGGATTCATGTTTCAAAAGGGCGCGGGGAGGGGAAATTTAGGGGACTTTTAGCATGATTAAATGAACACAAATGGTTTTCAGCACAGATAGAGCTTATAGTTTAGGACGGGGGTCAGATCGGGGGGGTCACGGGGCCCTGATTGGTCAGATGACATCACCCTGGCTCTGGCAGAGCCAGGTAGTCTCAGTGGTAGGTGGTGGGTGGGTTCCGGGTGGGGTGGGGTAGGGTCAGGGAGGGGGAAGGGGTTGGCACCAAGAGGGAGGACTCGAATTTCTTTTTTCTATTTGCTCTGTGGGTATGCGAACTGGAATAACTCTATAGAACGTAATGAGTAAATTACGTATAGCAACAATTAATGTGTGTGGCCTAAACGATCCTAAGAAATGCCGCAATACTGCGGTTGCACTTTCGATTACTTAGAGCGGATATCCTATGCTTGCAGGAAACGCATATCGATAGAACACAGATGCACCTTCTAGACTCGCTTGGTTTTACAGTGATAGGGACAACACCACAAAGTGCCAGGGCACGTGGGAGTGGTAATATTATTAGCTAAATGCTCGCTTTAATTTATACGTACATTAGCTGATCAAAATGGGAGGTGGGTTATTATGGAATGGCATTGGGAAAATGGAGATTAACTTACTATATGCACTGTTTATGGTAGTATCGTTGATGACCCTGCAATCTTTGATTATTTGAATAATGAATTGGCTGAGTGGTCTCTACCTATTATCATTTGTGGCGATTTTAATATAAATCGGCCCGCTAATCAGAATATAACTTTGGATAAAAATTGGAGCTATAGTGGTCGGAATCCTAAGGTCTTCAAAGCTCTAAGGATTTTGTCGGGAACAGGCACTCACTGATATTTGGCACTCAAAACATCCCACTGATTATTGCCACACCTTCTATTCTTTTCCACATAATAAGCTTGTGAGATTAAATTGTATCTTTACATCTCACTCTATTCTTCACTTGTGCACAATAGAAAAGACCCCGCCCATTGTGGCAGATCATAGTCCCCTATTACTGGAAATAAGAGGGGTAACAGTGGTCAATAGAGATATTACTAGCTGGACTTTCGAACGATCGTTACTTCTAAATGATGAATACTGTAAACATATGAGGCACTGAATCCCTCAATTTATCAAGGAAAATCTAGTCAGTACTGGGATTGAAGTGGTTTGGGATGCACTTAAAGCTGCAATATGAGGAGAGACACTGAGTTTTTAGCTTGCCTTAAATAGGGAAAAACATCACCTTCTGGATAATCTGCAAACCCGACTGGCCGCTGCAGAAGAAAACGTAATCACTGCGCTCAGGGACGGCGACGACCCTGCAAATGCACTTGTAAAAATAATGTCAGCCAAATCAGCGGTCATGGAATTAATCGCTAAAAGGGCTGCAGATAGATTGGAGATTTGGAGAAAGGAAGCGTATGAATGTAGCGAGCAGGTCGGACATCACCTCGCGATTAGGGCAAGACAAAAGGCCACACGGAATATTATTACTGCAGTAGAAGACTCCCCCCAGGCAATACTCTCAGATTCAGAAGGTATTCGTGAAGAGTTTCTTACCTACTATCAAGATTTATATCATGAAACCACCAAAGCTCATCTAAATGATATCACGACTTACTTAAGCAAAATTCCATTAGAGCAGTTATCTCAAGATGGCCAGGCTCAACTTGAAAAGCCTCCTCAATGGGTGGACGCTCTGCTCTGCATCAATAGCCTCCCTAATGGTAAAGCCACTGGCTTAGACAAAATCCCAGCTGAATACTATAAAAAAACTCTCCACTGAATTAAGAGGCCATACTACATTTTTTCATACATGTTTTTAAGGGGGGAGACCACCTGAATCATGGTCGCAAGCTAAAATAATCGTTTTTATGAAAAAGCATAAATCCGCTTTGGATCCCGCCTCTTATCGCCCTATAACACTGATAAATGCGGATAGTAAAATTTACTCCAAAACTCTAGTGGTTCGATTAGCAGGGGTAGTACATAAAGTTATATCACCTAGGCAACGTGGATTCATCCCTGGATGTAGTACCGTAGATCATATCAGGAGAACTATCTCACTCTCCGATGCAGCCCATATTACTAGAGACCCAATAGCACTCATTTTACTTGACGCTGAGAAGGCCTTTGACAGGGTCTCCTGGCCGTTTTTATGGGAGTTCCTGTCAAGGGTTAGGATAGGCCAACGATTTATACAGGCATTCAAGATGCTATATTTTCAACCCACCGCAAAACTATTTTTAAATGGCGCACTTACTGATACTTTCAAAATAACTAGAGGTACCCGCCAGGGATGTCTGAGCTCACCGCTCCTGTTTGCCTTATATATCGACCCCTTCTTACGAGTGCTGGAAGCCAATCAAAGGATTAGCTCTATTATCACCCACGGCTGGGAAATGAAGGTATTGGCATATGCTGACGACATTGCTATAGTAACTTCTAATCCTGAAACATCTATGGCAGAGGTTGAAGTAGAGGTGGCTAGATATGGACTTCTATCAGGATATTACCTTAACAGATATTAAACCCAGATTATCTGCAAGAATGTCAGTATGGGTGAAGACACCAGGCAGGTAGAAAGGGCTACATATCTGGGAGTATATATTATGTCCAGTGTTGAAAAGATAGTCGACTGCAATATTGACCCTCTGATAGTTAAAATTAAACCTGAATTAACCCGACTACACAATCTGCATCTTTCGATAATTGGCAGATGCAATATAATTAACATGCTTTTTATCCCTAAGTTTTTGTACCTTATAAGAGCCATCCCGCTAGAATTTAGTATCAATTGCTTGAAAAGGATCGAAGATCTGTTTTCTCGATTTGTTTGGGCCTATGACAAACCTAGAAGAGCATATACGTTTCTTTCCTTACTAAAGGACGGGGGCGGACTGGCTCTTCCAAATATCAGACTTTACTATTGGGCAACCACTCTTTTGCACAACCTCACTCTTTTTTCTGACAAGCCAATAGATAACCTTCTGGTAAACATACCTACACCTATTGAACTCCTAATGGGCAAAGATGCTTGGGGATGGACTTGGAGGTTTCTGAATGATTCTCATTATAAGAAGGTACGTTTTAAGACGTTGGCTGTTGGTTATAAAGCCATGAAAGCGGTCCATAAAATGTTAGGACTGGGTCGTTTGAATCATTATACACCGATTTATAACAACTCTAATCTACCCGAAATTTTTAAAGACCCAATAATCAAAAAATGGTAAGATAAAGGCCTGTCCAAACTCGGTGATTTTTATTCCCTTTCCGATAAATTTTTTTTTTTAAATCTGAAAGAACAATATGAATTAGATTGGACGAATTTTTACAAGTATTTGCAAGTATGTAACTTCTTTTTTTTTTTTTGTAAAGCTTTTTATTAATCCGCACCAGCATATCAGTCACATTACAGAGGAGTAAGAAAGGGATCACAAGTTGACAGTAGGTTACATCAGGTAGTACAAAAATGTCATTTAGAAGGTCTAGGATGAGGGGGGGTCATCTCCAAAGGGGGAGAAAGGTGGCTGACATATATCTCCACGATATGAATTCCACATGCCCCACACACGAGCCCACTTCTTAGGGCAACCACGGGCCACATATACAGCTTTTTCTCTGAACATAGACCAGTAGAAGTCTTTCTCCCAGTCGCCCAAAGTACGTGACTTCTTAAGTAAGAAATGTGGCGGCCCATTATGATTCACTAATAACCCTACTAGAGACAGAATCATCCATCTATCGGAGCTGTGTATAATTCTCTTAATTTTTTAATGCCGGATGACTTGGGCTTCATCTTCTTTAATGGTCGGGATTCTGGAGTTTCAATGGGCGAAAAAGACACAGAGACCTAGGCTTTGATACGGTTGAGGTTCAACCTTTTTGCGCTTTACGCGTTGTTTACCAGGTTTACCTCGGCCCTCCTCATTGTTAATTTTTTTAGCACGTTTTATCTCGTAATTTTTGTTTAACCTTTTTGCTTTTTACACGTTGTTTACTAGTTTTACCTCTGCTTTCTGCATGGTTAATTTTTTTAGCACGTTTTATCATGAATTTTTGTTTATTGACTTCCAGCACACTGAGCGAGCGCTTTTTATTCACGATTAAAGACAACTGAGGATAGTCCATCACACAAGTGTACACATATGCATGCTCACTGGAGACACCTGTTCAGAGCACTAGCGATTCACATTAACACATGATTATAGTTCTTTTGAGAACGTTGGTGCCTCATTTCGCCATTCATTTCTTTCCAGAGATAACCCCCTGACGAAGGGCAGGATAGTGCCTGAAATGCATTGGGGCTAAACAAACATATGTTGGTGTTTCTCAAGCATTTTATCATGGATTGATATATGAGAGAAATATACTTCATGAATTAATGAAAGTACTACGACCCATGTCTTGAAATAAATGACATGTTGGAGCAACTTTTTTGAATTTGGATCAAATTTTTCCATTTGGATTTAAGGCAGTGCGCTGCGAGGGACATTTGCCAGCTTGGCAAGTGCAGCAGTACTGCCTGAGACACATTTAATACCATAATGCAGTCATGTTTCTAGGTCGATTTAGCTACATTAGTGACAGTGGCAGAACGCCATTTTTCAGCAATCAAAAGTCGTGCCTATTAGAACCCAATAGACACCAGATTCTGAATGGCGTACTCTATTATAATCCCCCTACAATGGCAATCTAACAGGTCTGCTAAGGGATCTAATTAATTCATTCTATGAGAGTCACGTTACATTAGGTATATAGCTAAATCCTCATCCGGATTTTCATTTTGTATTCCAGGGTGGGGTGGTGGGGTGGTTCACTTTGTCCTTAACCTGTGAAATAAATACCCTGTGAGCCACTGCCAAATTGCTATATCAAAAACAAGAAAAGACAATTGATATAGCATCGGAAAGATATATATATTTTTTAAAGTAACCTCTCTAATTTTTTCTCCAACCCATGCTCAGCCCTTTTTCCATAATGGAATACATCCTTCTCACAAAGGTTTCAGCCTCTTGTCCCAGCTCCCATACCCGTGGCATATCACACACAGGGTTTCATCTTTTTAATGTGTTTAGGCATTTTTAAACATGAATACATAGCTAAGTAGGGCAGTATCTGCAAAAATCTTTTCTAGAAAGACAGTACTAGACTGAAAATGACACCAATGACTACCAGCTGTTGGATGATCTGTGCGAGGGCAGTGTCCTGAATTTAAGGTGAGACCAGCCCCGTTCACTCAGGCCACCACACAGTTGACTTTGGGTGGTACGGTGGACCAATTCTTACTTTAATAAGTTAGATAACCAAGTTACTAAAGGTTATCAAATTATGGGAAACAGATAAATGCCTAAAAATAGATGCAGACCAACCATTTTCATCAGATTTACATGCCCAACCACCAAAAGTGGAATGTGCCACCAAACATCGTAATTATAATTGGTTTTCTGCAGCAGTTAACCATAATTCAGGCTATTCATATTAATATATTTATCTGAACCCAGATGCATGGCTACCTGATGTGGGGCATTAATACATTCAACTATGTACTCTCTGGATTCTAAAAAAGAGAGGAATTAATATTTAATAAGGGAATATTTTAGTATTATTAAAATAATTAGGTTTAAAAAATAGTGACATCGCCCATTTAGGGTCTTATTTTGGTGTACCCTCTTAAATATGGAGCTAGCTCTAAACACAGGGCTGTTTATAATGGGTCTTGTTAAAGGCTCTAGAGAACATGAAAAAAGGGGGCACCGTCCTGAAGGTACCCTCTCTCGATACCAGATCTATGTACATTTTCACCGTTCATGATTCATTCTGTCTTGGTTCCTTATTACAGAGACATGAATAACCAGATGAGCTGGGGTGGGAACACTCTTCATTTCCTTTCGACATTCTGCAGGGGATTTTCATTTCCCTAAGCCAAAAGCTTCCTTTGCACATAGGAAAAGGACAGCCAAGAGAGTCAAAATACCTTGGTCATAATCCACTGGCTCCAATGGCTGTGTGTGGCTAGAGGTCTGCTGGGAATAAGGGCAGCTTGATTAGGAAGGATGAGCCAACAGAATATGGCAGAAAGTTTGATAACAAAACTTTTCATCAATTTTTTATAATCTGCTTTTAGCAGATTTATAGGTTGGTATGGTCCACAGAGCTCCATATCCCTTGCAGACGGGTACTCCCTTTCATCAGTCCACTATACAACAAGCATTGGCATAGCCAATAGGTCTCGCTTTTGGGACCTTATAAGTATATTTACTTTTGCTATATTCGCGGCACGTAAAGCGCGGGTGCCGCGATTATAGCAAAAGTAAAGAAATAGAAAAAAACATCTATTTCTTTTCTTTTGCTATAATCGCGGCACCCACGCTTTACGTGCCGCGATTATAGCAAAAGTAAACATACTTATAAGGTCCCAAAAGCGAGACCTATTGGCTATGCCAATGCTTGTATCTCTCTGATGTCAATAATATATTCCAAAATTGTAATATTGACAGCGTGGAAATATAATATTAGGCTGTAAGTTTTGTCTGCATCCTTATCACCTGTGTCATGGAAAACTTTGGCAAATTCTGTACTTTAAAAAAAAAAAATGGCCTTCAATACCATCCCAATTCTGCATTCCACTCATAAATAAGAATAAAGGATGTATGGATTCTTCCCTGCTTTAAATGAGGCAGAGATTGGAGTTGGATGCAAAGATTAAGGTGACAACACTGTTGCTATTGGTTATCTTTAAACCTATATCGCACTTCAGTTTAGTGGACTGACTGAGAGCACAGTATGTTTGTTTTTTGTGCAGTTTCATTTAGCGCTAACTCGACCCGTAGGTATGGGAGCGCTTTAAATGAGCATCAATTAGTCTTTACACAAGGACACATTCATTTTTGTAAACACAGGGAGATTAAGAGGATGTGGTCCGTCGGCTTAAACTGCCGACTTTAGTGCAGGAAACCAGGGTTCGAGCCTCGAGGTCGCATCCACATCCTGTGATTCTGGGCAAATCACTTAATCTCCTCGTGCCTGAATGTGTAATGTAAATACGGTGCTCATGTAAAGCGCTCCAATACCTTGGGTCGAGTTCACGCTATATAAATATGCCCAAAAAAAAGTGTTTTGCCCAGAATCACAGGATGTTGAGTCGACGCCGAGACTCAAACCGGTTTCCCCAGTTCCAACGTCGGAAGCTCTGGTCGTTAGGCCACAGCTTTAACATACACACTTCCCCCCAGACTGGGAGGAGGTAGGGCAGGGGATGTGTATAAATGTCCACTTAGCTAATTCGCTGCCTCGGTCTTTACAGGGTCTGGCTCTATTAACCTGCCAGCGTCATTGAAGGTTTATTGACAAACAGCTGTGAGAGTGTTTAGCGCGGGCTAGGAGTTGCTAGTGAGCTCAGAGGAACACGCGGGTAATGTCCCACAGAGAAGGGCGTGGAGGTGCCGATTTTGAGTCTGGTCTGCTGCTGCAATATTCTGCCGACTCCAACTGAGCTAAGCTGATGGGAAATAGCATTATCCTTTTTGTGTGGACTCTGTCTGCTTCTGTTGTGCTCCATCGAGTACGCCAAGTTGTGAATGAAACTCACTGGGCGGGATACAATTGTGCAGAAAAACACAAAATTAAAGCAAATGGAGACTTGCACCCAGGGCTTTAAGTGGGTCGGGTCCTCCCGCTACTCTGCACTGCCAGTTTGTAAATGGGGGATTTGGAAGTGCAAACTAGTGCTTTGCAGGCCTCCAAATACAGTGCTTGTGCCCCAGGCGCGCGCGCCATTTGGCAGCCTGCATGATCACTTTCGGGTGCTTAGATGTTCTCAGTGGCCGCGCGGCTCACTGAGAACATCAAAGCGGCCGAAAGCGATCATGCAGGCTGCCAAATGGTGCGCGCGCCCGGTGCACAAGCACTGTATTTGGAGGCCTGCAAAGCACTAGTTTGCACTTCCAAATCCCCCATTTACAAAAGCTCTCGCGAGAGCAGCGCTAAAGCGCTGGCTCAGGCGAGACCTAAAAAGCTAGCGTTCTGATTATTGAAATAATGTATTACATATTTGACTGTGAAGTCCTTCGTCCCCAGGGGACTTTGTTGAGTTCCACAATAGTTACCCAGGCCTCATCACAGCTCAGTGGCACCTCTAGCGAGTTACCTGCTCTTCCCACGCAAGTCAGTCAAGATTTACGCAGATTGGTATTCCGGAACATCAGACACTCCAGCTTATTGAAAAGCGAGGATGGATCGACTTGGAGAGCCTACAAGTTTGAAATGGATGATCCTAGACCTCAATTCAGTGAACAAATCAATTTAAACTGATGCAAATTAACCTCATTGGTGAAAGCACAAGGAGGACAGTGGTACTTGGAGGCTGTTCTGAAGAAAGAAGACTTGGTTTGATAAGCTCATTTTTGATGTGGAGGGGCAAATTTAGGGAGATTTAAGTGGAAGAGTTGAAGAAAGGGGAACGTTTTAGGTAGATTTCGATCCAGAGTCACTATTTTGTTTTGTTTCTTTGAAGGGCCCTTGTTATGTATGTCTGTTTTTCTCGAGGCATTAAAGCCTTTAAAGTTTAACAGTGGTTCCATTAGCTAGGTGTACAAAGAGGACTATCTAAAGACTCTCCTGGTGGCATGGACACCGTAAGCTTCCATGGATGGGGTCAATGTTGGGATTACTCTGGGTTTGTAATGGTGCAAGATGGCGGTTGTTGTGCTTTTGTCAGACAGTAGAAGTATAGTACCTGCATTCCTGAGCTTGGAGGGTGTAATCCTAGACATGAAAAGTGCACCAGAAGTAAGCAGTACAAAAATGTGATTGTGCGCCCCAAACTCGCACAATTCACAAAAAGGTGTGTTTAATTGGAGTGGGCCTGCTGCACTGTGCACAGTTGCACCACCAGCTCTACCCATCTGCATACCCATTCACCTATTGTCAGAGGGACTGCCATTTGCGCTGGAGGTAGAAACCATGTTGCAGAGCCAGCTAAAATCCACAGGACAGATCTTAAAGGGCAAAGCTAACAGACCTCAACAAAGTCCAGAGAACGGATTTCACAACTGTTTAAATGTCAGAATACGTTCGTGAAGACCATCCAAAAAATCTATTTGAGAAAGTGATAATATAGAGCTTCTGATCACACAGGAAGTGAATCCCAAATGCATAACTGCTCATCTTCCAATATAAATTTCCTCAGGAATGGCCCACAGTCCATATATTGATGGTCTTGGTTGGTAAACAAATCGCCTAATCTAATTAATATCTAAAGCAAGATCATCACATTGTGATTCAGTGAGATCCGGAGATTTGGGTAGGCACGCTGCGCCCAATAGTTCTTTATCAAGCTTGAACGATGTTTTTGCATTGCTCTATGCCTTCAAAATAGTAGAGGTCACGTGCTCCGCACGCGCAGCTGTTGCAGGGATTCTGCTCATGCACAGAACTATGCGCAGGAAACCAGGACCTCAGTGAATTGTGGTGTTCCAAGAACTCACCTCAGAACCCAGAACCCCTATCCGACCAGCATCAGTGTCCCATTCGTTAATCGTATTTATCTCGGCGGTCCTAATGTATAGACAACCCAGAACAAGCGACTTAGTGTATTCTCAGGAATGGTGGGAATCAGAAATACCTGTTTGGTATTATTCTCATATCAGTCCACAACAAGAGTAAACAGAGGCACGGTAAAGTTTAAAGAGTTTATTTTATAAACCTCGTGTCCTAAGATGCAGGACTTTGGCTTACATAAGCAGACAAATGATTAAAATCAAAACCATCAGCATTGTTACAATACCATAAAAAATGAAAGGAGAGATCATATTACAAATGACAGTGGAATACAGCCACCTTCCTTTCGCTAGTAAACTAATATTATTATATTAATAAAAGGTCTCTAGGCTTGAATGGGGAACCCCATACCGTAAAGATCAGCTTAGTTGAATCACATCACAGGATCAGGTGTGCACTGCTCCTGGGAAAGCTCTTCTTCAGAATGTGTGTGTCAAACATGCAGCCTGCAATATTAAAAGCGCTCGACTCTCAGGTATTTGCAGCTGTGTGCGTGTTATGGCTAAATAGTGGGCCGATTAACCTGAACCCAAAAACATGCACCGTCTAGCGACCCAGACTGTTTCTTTACACAATGTTCAGACCAAGGTCGCGGCTCACGGCTAGGGATGTGAAGAAAAGGCGAGCAAGCATTTTTCAAATAATAACCTGTAACTGCAGTGTCGTTTGCAAAAGCAGCAAAAGTGGCAAGATGGCTTTCTACATCTAACGCGGTTATGCTAACTTAGTATGTATATAAATTGCAGCCCTCACTACACAGCTTTACAAAGTGTGTGGTAGTTTCTTTTTGCCATCTTATAGGCTAATTTTGTGTCTGGGGCATAGTTCTTTCTCCAGCGTCTCTCAGACTCTGTGCATTTACTTTTCTCCACTTTTAAACTCTCAGAAAACCAAGTGGCCGGTGATTGTTCACCTTCTTAGCTGAAAATGGGAGACAAACATCAATGGAATTGAGTATCCAATTATGTATGGCATCCACGTCTGTTACCGAAATGTGGCTGGGTATGGGGGTACTCTCAGATAGGATCTTATTAAAGGTTTCAATATTTAGTTTGCCTCAGTTCCTTGAATTTGGCTTATAGCCAGACACGTTGAGGACTGGGCTCGAATAGACTTTATTGACCCGAAAGCCCACCAGGAAATGATCAGATCAGAGAACTGGAAGTGCTGGGAGGCAGCTGATGTTGAAGATAGGGTCCAATAAATGGCCAGCGGCGTGAGTGCAACCCAAATTACGCAGCAGATTATTCATAGCTGCTAGATCAAAGATGAGTGCAGCACTAGTGGCACATGCCGGGTCATCAAAGTGAAGATTGAGATCACCCAAAATGGTGAAATTATCAGCGTCTAGGAGACGGGATTTACAAAATCTACTTTTATTGGACTGAGAAACACTATTAAGTAATGCATTTACTCTGCATTGGCTTGTTTGTGATAGCAAGGTTAGAGCTGTCAAGTACATCTGTATACGTTAGATATCCAGAAGTGGAGGTTTATACTTAAAATGTCATATAACGCACAGCTTGTAAAACACAGTGTATTTCCAGCATCTGTTACCCTTTAATTAGATTTTTTTCTAAATTTTCCACTACAGGTTTAATTGTATGTTTTCAAAGTATCGTCACTTGTAGCTCTTACAAGAAGCAGCTGATTCCGCTGTATCTGATTTCAAGAAATTGTAGTGCAAGACATTTTCTAAAATGTGCCGATCAGTGAATAATTTGAATATTCCTCAGCATTTCACATTATGCAGCAATGTCTGTATGACTGGTTGTTTTAGAAGAGGAGTTGCATTTTTACAGTGTCCTTACAGGCTGTATTGTTGGGTAATAAATGCTCCTGCCAGGGAGTAAAACCGGGCAGTGAAGAATTTCAATAGAGAATCAATCAATCCGGGGGTTTATAGAGCGCGCTACTCACCCGTGAGGATCTCAGGGCGCTAGGGGGGGAGGGCAGCAGCTCCGGATCAGTCGAAGAGCCAGGTCTTGAGGTCCTTCCTGAAAGTGTGCAGTGTCGTGGAGTGTCTGATGTTCTCAGGGAGCTGGTTCCAGGTCTTGGCTGTGGTGTAGGAGAAGGCTCTCCCGCCTGTTCTGCTTCTGCGGATGCGGGGGACCTCTGCTAGGGCGAGGTCGGCGGAGCGGAGTTTCCTCTTGGGTATGTGGAAGGATACTGGCTCGTGGAGAATGGCTCTCCATCTGGAATGAGAGCAGGAAGAGGCAAGAGTGAAAGTGGAGGTGGATTTGGGGGTAGGAACTTGGGCATTTGTGTTTGTGGGATGTGGCGCCAATCCTCCCATAATGCATCATGGTGGAAAACCGAACAAGGTGTTATGCGTATCACCGGTTCAGACAACTGGTGTAGGACGTCCTTTCTGCTCATAGGAAGTCATTTTAAATATCTCACATAGTGTGATTCTCTCTTTCGCATATTGCACCAGTACTCCCTTAAAGCATTATGGTCGAAAGCAGATCAAGGGTACTTTTATTTTGGTTATCTTTGCTGTCTGATGCTCTCTCATCCATGCTAGAAACCTACTGCCACGTTTCATTTGATGGCATAGTTTGCATTTACATGTGACTTTTAAACTTCTGTGTAGATCGATGGTTCAATGTCTTTCACTACTAATTTGAATATCTCTATTATGTCTCCCTTACTACTTACAATTTTTATTTAGGTGAAGTTTATCTCTTTAAACTTCTCACTTCTGAACATTTCAAGTGGTCTTGTCTATATTATTTGAGTGGCTTGTCATTTTGACCTGGGGACAAAACTCAAAAAACCTCATCAGTGATTTATATTATCATGTCATCAGGGGAAGTAACCTTCATGTACAGCTTCGTGTCATCTGCATATTGATAGGCAGTCTGATAATTTCCTATAAGGGGTCCTGTTAAAGACTGAAGAGTGATGGGGCTAGAACAAAGACTTTGTAACTGAAGTCCATGTGATCCTTTAGAGTGAGAATGAGTGTTTTATGATTGACCATGTCAACAGCCGCGGAGAGGACAAGTAAGATTAAGTGGCAGAAGTTTTCTTTGTTAGGATGCGCAGTACTTCATCAACTTAAGAGTGGTTTCAGTGCTGCATCCACCCTTAAAACCAGACTGCACCAGATCCAGGAGCTTGTTCCCACAAAGTCATTAATTGGATTGCTAACATAGCTTTACAGTATTTTAGCAAAGAAGGGGGATCTCGAAACTGGAGAGAAGTTGTTGAGGTCATATAAGATGATTTTCTTACTACCTTTACGATTTGAATGAGCACGAACGAGCACATGTCAAGGGGGAGGAGCGAGCCGAGAGCCGCGTCCCGGGTGATAGAGGAAACGCCGAAAAGGAGAGATGCTGACAAGCACCAGGATGCATTTGGGCACCTGGACTTGGTCCCGCAGACCTGTGGATTGACAAAATCATGGCTAAACTTGCCAAGAGGTGCTCAGGTGGCCGCGGACTGCTGCTGCCAGAGTTGCTGATTTCTCCGCTGATTGCCCCATGGACCGCTCTACTTCCCTTTGCTCCTACTGTCTGTGGTCAATAGGACGCCATAATGAGCCACCTCCATTGCCGTTACTGCTGCCTGTGATTTCAGGCAGCTATAGTTGCCGGCTGCCTTCGTTGCCCATAGCCCACAGCTTGCAATGCAAACCTAGTAGTAGCAGGTGCAGGGGCAGTGAGTTGTCTTCCAAAGGGCTTCAAGAGGCAGAGAGAGAAAGTGGGAAGCAGTGTAAGCATTGAAATCTATGACAAATCCCATGGTAATTTCTTCAATTTGGGATCTAAGGACTGCTGTGGATTATCGGAGGCTGAGCGGGGGGCAAGCAATAGGCCACGTTGCCTTTAGCGCGGAAGTGGCCGGCACTCAGGCTGGTGCAGCTTGCGCTCCACTGAAGGGCCGGCAAGCCCACCCCATCCCTCAACCAGTATCAGTACCTTTGCTCACAATCAAACCCAATCTAACTTTGGAACCTTCAAGGCCACTTGCTGATTCCTGACATGGCGCCAGCCCAACCCAAGAGTAATTGAGCATTTGTCATATTTTTCTACCCCAATTACTTTTCGTTTTCTGACTCAGTCAAATTGTGACCAACCATAAAAGCTGCACTCCAGGATTTGCAATTTGCTTAACTGGGAGCAGTGCGAGTTCGGGCTACTCCTCACTAAATCTTCCAGAAATTCTCTAAACACTTGCTAGGTCACACGCATTGCATACTAAAGGATACAAAGGTTACAGAATGCGAGACTTGGTCCAGCATAAAGTAGACAAGACTGATAAGGATTTATAAAACTCCACGTAGCGGCTGCTTCAGCTACAAAGACGAGCTACTTGCTAACTAAATAGAGCGGCACAATGCGCTCTGGTAAAACAAAAGGTCTGGTAGTGACACAGAGTCGGCAGAAAAAGAGACCTCTGATTGAGACTAAAACTGTTAATCCAGTCACCTCTCAAAGATCAATATTTATTCAACGGAGCAGGAGAATCATCTGAACTCCGACTACCTAATATGGAATCTAGTCCATCACAACCAAAAATAACCACAAAGTTTAAATATTTGAAAGACACAAGTGCAGTAATATTCTCCAGCAGTGGGAACATCACCAGTCTTCCCCTGCTGCTCAGTCCCATAGTGCTGTTAAAACAGGGGGAGGGGCTGCCAGAAAAGCACTAGTCAACTGGAAGGCAAGGAGCATGGGAATTAAAAGCTAGTCTGGTGCCCCTTGAGGAGTCAGCAGCCACAACTCCTCTTAGCCCAGTTGAGGATGAAGCTCAAATTAACTCTGAAGGACTTTCCTCACGGGCATTAATAGAATGATTAGAACTACCAGCTAAAGCCACAGTAACTCTGAGCCAGTGGCAAAAACGAGCCCAGAGAAGGGCATCCCCACAGATTCGCTCAGCTCATCCCTGGGAGCAGACGAATTATCCCATCTAATAAACCACATGGTTTAACACCCTCCGCATGCTCCGCAAGATCTACAGATGGATCTCGACAGACACAAGAAAGACAGTCACCCAGGCCCTCGTCAGCAGCAGACTCGACTACGGAAACGCTCTCTACGCGGGAGCCCCGACCAAGCTCATCAAACGACTACAGCGCATCCAAAACATCTCGGCACGACTGATCCTCGACGTACCACGCCACGGCCACATCACCCCCTACCTGAGGGACCTGCACTGGCTCCCCGTCAGCAAGAGGATATCCTTCAAGCTCCTCATCCACGCACACAAGGCACTCCACAAGACCGGCCCAGCCTACCACAACAGACAGCTCTCCTTCTACATTCCCAACCGCCAGCTACGCTCCGCCGACCTCTCGCTAGCCACCGTTCCGCGCATCCGAAGAACAACCACCGGCGGGAGATCCTTCTCCCACCTCACCACCAAGACATGGAACACAATTGCCCACTGAGCCTACGACAGACCCAAGACCTGCTGACCTTCAGGAGGATGCTCAAGACCTGGCTGTTCGATCAGTAGCGCCCCCCCCCCCCCCAGCGCCTTGAGACCCTCCCGGGTATGTAGTGCGCTTTACAAATGACTGATTGATTGAGACCAGGCTGATGGATGCACGCCGGGTAAGGGACCCACACAGGAGGGAAACCAAAACTGGAATGATGCCTCCTCAGAAAGATAGGATAAAAGGGGTGATTGGGGAAAACAGTAAACGATTCCCATCCATGGCCTCCCCGAGCAAAGAGAGTGAGGAAACAACTGACTGTATGTTGGGCTTGGCTAAAGATTTTATGTACCTTAACACCAAAGAGTGGTAAAATTTGGTGAACACATGCGCCAAAGATGCACCACCAAATATCCGTCTCAGCCCAATTGAAAGAGGTGGCCATTGGGCTTCACTCCTCAGAATATTACAAAGCCCTGTTGAGGCACTGAACTATCAGGCAAATAAAATGGACATTCAGATTGGCCTTCTGAATACCCTGGCCATTTTCTTTTTTTTTTTTTTTTTTTTTGTTTGAAATGCTTTATTTGAAGAAAAAGCATAGCGAGCGACAAATACAAGTCATATAAAGAACATTGTCATACAAAATCAAAAAGAGAAAAATAATAAAGGGTCATTATGCGCTAAACATAAGGAACCTGAGGAAAAATTCAAAAAGCATTTTGTAAAATTTTAAAGGGAACCAGAAGGAAAAGGGGGGAAAAGGAGAGAAAAGGGGAGGAGAAAGGAAAGAAGGGAGAGAAGAAAGAGAAAGGGAAATATGAGGCGTTAGGAGAAGAATAAATGATGTAGTCGGAGAGAAAATAGATAGAATAGAAAGAGCAAATAAGCCAAGGGTAGGGAATAGTTGAAAGGCAGGAAATGAAAATGTAAATGTGAAAAAGATAAAAGGAATAGAGAGGAAGAAAGGAAGAGGAGGAGCAGAGCAGAAGTCTCTCATGGGGGTTTGAAATTCTCAGAGGATAAAGGAGAGATAGATTTCGATTTCAGAGCCATGCGGTCAAGATAAGCTGTGAGAGGCAACCAGAATAGATCTCTAATGAGGGTAGGAGTGGAGGCAGCAGCGAAACGAACATCAAGTCTGTGATAGTGACAGAAGGAATTCCACCAGCATTGTATCGAGAGCTTAGAAAGATCCTTCCAGTTAGAAGAAATGTGTTGGAAAGCCAGAGCCAACATAAGATCTAATAGACCTGAGGAGCGAGAAGGAATATCAAGAGTGTCAGAGATACTGCCTAAAAAAAGAAGAGGGATAGAGTATGGAATAGAGATAGAAAATAGGCGAGAGATATAAGACCACACCTGATCCCAAAGTGCTAGAACAGAAGGACACAGAAAAAGTAAATGATACAGATCAGCATTAGGGGCAGAGCAGGTCCAACAGGTAGAGTCCTTATCAGGAGAAAAGCGCGAAATAGAAAGGGGAGAGAGATAAAGTCTATGATATAGAAAGAACATAGATTGAGTTAGTGAGGCGGAACGGGAGATTTTTAAGGATCTGGCCCAGACCTTGTCCCAAACAACTATAGACCATTCACAGCCCAAATCAAGCTCCCAAGCAAGTTCCAATTTAGATTTCGGACGGGTCGGATTGGGGGAGGAGAAAAATTTATAAATAAGAGAGGCTTTGGGGAAAGTAGACAGGATCTGAAGAAGCGAGGACTGGGAAACAGAAGAGGATGACAAGGGGAGAGAATAGTAGACCTCAAGTATAATGGCCATTAGGACAGTGAATCTATGGAAAAAAGACTGGGGACAGTGAAACAGAAGTCGGAATCGAGGAAAAGAACATGGGAGAAAACCATCGAAAAGCTGGTTAACCCATATCAGCCCCTTTGATCTCCACGCAGTCCAGCAAATAGGACGATTATGGAGGAGAATAAGTGAATTGTACCAAATAGGGGAAGCCAAAAAGGATTCACGGGAGATCGGGTCAGGACAGACCAGAGCATGTAGAAGAGAAGTAGTATGCTTAAACAGGGGTAGAGGGGTGGTTAAATTCTTAGCAGTGAAATGTACAATTTCAGATAGGGAAAAAGGGGAGAGGAGTGAGCGTTCAATAGAGAGCCAAAGAGGAGCAAGAGGAGAAGGTGTAAGGACAAGCCAATTAGAAGCCTGACGAAGAGAAAAAGATTTATGATAAAGGCGGAAGTCCGGAAAGTTGACTCCGCCATTGGACTTCGGTTTACGAAGGGCAACGAGCGCAACTCTCGATTTTTTATTATTCCAGAGAAACTTAGAGAGACAGGAATCAATGCGCTTGAAATAGATATCAGGGATATGAATGGGGAGCATGGAAAAGATGTATATAAGAATGGGAGAAATCATCATTTTGATCGAGTCCAGCCGACCCCACCATGAGAGAAAAAGAGGATTCCAAGAAGAGAACAACTTATCCATGCGGGATAGTACAGCGGACATGTTCAACCGAATAGATGAAGAAATGGAGTTAGAGAACCAAATTCCAAGGTACTTAATTTTAGAGGGATTCCATGCAAAGCCGGTGGCCGAAAACTGATGAGGGAGACAAAATTTAGTAAGAGGAAGGATCTCAGTTTTATCAGAGTTGATCTTGTAACCAGAAACTTGGGAAAAGGAGTTAAACTCAAGTAGTAAGGCCGGAATGGATTGGTCAGGATCAGAAATAAACAAAAGAATGTCATCTGCATACGCAGAGAGTTTCAAATGAGTCTTGTCATAAGGGAAGCCAGAAATAGAAATGTTGTTTCTAATGGACGTAAGAAACGGCTCTAAAGCTAGGACAAAAAGTAAAGGGGACAGAGGACAGCCCTGACGGACGCCACGCTGCAAAGGAAAGTAAGGGGATATCCGGCCATTAACTAACACAGACGCTTTAGGGGAGGAATAAAGTAAAGAAACAAGAGAGATAAAATTAGGACCAAAACCGTGCCAACGAAGGGAGGCAAATAGAAAGGACCAATCTACTCTATCAAAAGCCTTCTCGGCATCAACTGATATAGCAGCTAGAGAGAAGTTGAGAGAAGGTACCTTATTGAGAACATTGAGAAAAAGACGGGAATTATCTGAGGTAAGTCTACCCTTTACGAAACCGCATTGTTCCTTACCAATAAGGTGTGGGAGGAAAGGGTCTAAGCGCCGGGCAAGAAGTTTAGCAAATAATTTATAGTCTACATTGACAAGGGATATTGGGCGGTAATTTTTACAAAATTGCGGGTCGCGACCTTCTTTGGGTATTAAGCAGATCGTAGCCTCGTGAAAGGTACCAGTAGCCGTGCCGGAGGTGAAGAAGGATTGAAAGAGGGAGAGAAGTTTAGGAAGCAAAAGATCTGAAAAATGTAGATAAAATTCCACAGAGAAACCGTCCGGCCCCGGAGATTTACCCTTGGTTAGAGATGCTAAGGCGCTATCCAGTTCGGTGATAGAGAGGTCAAGTTCAAGATCAGGGAAATTAAGATGAGAGGTGGAGGGGGCAGGAATTTTGTCCAAGTAGGATTGAATGAGAGCAGCCGAAGGGGGGATTCAGGAGTATAAAGAGATTGGTAGAACTGTTGAAATTGGGCGAGTATATCCTCCTCCTTATGCAGAAGAAGGTTATCGTTGGAATATATTGAATCAATCAGGTTACGCTCTTTGCGGGACATAAGATAGTTGGCCAAAAGTTTACCTGACTTGTTACGACCTCCGTAGTAGCGGGCGCTGCTGCGGAGCAGTGATGAGGATGCATTGTCAGTAGAAATTATGTTAAACTCGAGTTTGGCGCGTATAAGGTCTGGTACAACCGTTGGAGTAGAAGAGGTGTAGAATTTATGTTCCAGGGATTTGATATGGGAGAGAAGGTCTTTCTGTTTCTTAAGATAAGATTTCTTTTTTTTTGAGACAAAGTCAATCACAAAACCGCGAGCCGTAGCCTTAAAAGAGTCCCAAATAACATGAGGGGGTAAAGAAGTATCAGAATTGAGTAGGAAAAATTCCGTAGCGAAGGAAAGAAAAGAAGAAGAAAAGAGGGGATCCAGGAGGAGAGAATTATTAAAGCGCCAGCGGGAGGATTTGGGATGAGGAGGAAGAAGATCAAGAACGGTGACAATGGGAGCATGGTCTGAGATAACTATCGGCTCTATAGATGAGGAAAGAAGATTTTGAGAGAGAGACTGAGAAAGGAATATGTAGTCAATCCGGGAGAAAGAGGCATGAGGAGGTGAAAAGAAAGAATAGTCCAAAGAGTCAGGATGGGACAGTCTCCATGAGTCGAGAAGGTGAGATTTGGAGATAGTGTCAAGGAATTGTGTATGTGATTTGTGGGGGGTGAAACGGGCAGAGGATTTGCGATCAAGAAACGGGTCAACAATTTGATTACAATCCCCACCCAGAATGAACAGGGAATCACTGTATTGAAAACACTAAGAAGTTATTAGAGGCCAAAAGTTACAATCAGGATGAGTGGGGCCATATACATTAAAAACAGTCAAGGAAACAGAATTGATTAACAGCTTAACTAAGACCCAACGACCCTCAGTATCATTTTCTTGAGAAAGAACTTTACATTTTAGCTTCTTGTGACACAAAATGGCCACACCATTCTTTTTGTTAGAAGTAGGAGAAAATAAAACCGTTCCCACCCAACCTCTTTTTAACTTAAGAGACTCCGCCTCAGAGAGATGAGTCTCTTGTAAAAGAACTAAGTCAGGAGTGTAAGAGGCTAGATGGGAAAGCACTCTCTGCCGTTTAATAGGGCTAACAAAACCTTTCACATTCCATGAAATAACTTTGAATTAAATCACAATAAATTGTGCTAGGAACAGAGAAAAGAGATGAAACCAAAAACGCCACAAAGGAGAATAACGAGCGAGTGAAAGACAAGAGCAGGACAAAAGAAAGTCGAAAGACATAGTGAAAAAAGAACAAGGAAAAAGGAAAGGAAGGAAAGGGGAGGAAGAGAGGAGAAGAAGAAGAGACAGTACATATCCGAAACGGACGACTGAGGAAAACATACCTGAAGGGGGAAGGGAGATAACAAGATGACGGCGATGGGGTGTGGGAGGATTCGACAAGAACAGCCCTCCGAGCCGGAGAGCAACAACCCACCGCAACAGGACGGAGTATGAGGAAGACGAATCATATGATACGAAGAGGACTACAAGAGGGTTGGTCGAACAGAAAATCTAAGGGAGGGAAAGAGAAACATGTTATGCAGAAGTCATGGGGAGGTAAACAGTACACAAAGAAACAATTGTATGCAAAAACAGAAACCCAAACAACAACCATTATACAATCATATCAGGCAGAAGGAGAATCAACCAAGGAGGGAAAAAATTCCAGCAAGAACCTGTAAGGAGAAAAAACCAAACAGGTAAATAGTCAACCAGTAGGAGGATTAGATGTATCCATGCCAGCATTAGTCTGAGTGTGGATGAATTTCTTAAGTTCAGCCGGGTCTTGGAAAGTCCAAGTGTTATTTTGATGAGTTACCTTAAAGGTACAAGGGTGAAAAAGGCCATATCTAGCTCCCATAGAACGCAGAGGAGCACGAAGAGATAGAAATTCTTTTCTTCTGGCAGCAGTGACACCAGAGACATCCTGAGAGAGAAAAACTCTCTGACCCATCCAGGACACTTGGCGTTTCGCTCGAGCTGTGGAGAGGATCAGAAGGAGATCCGTAAATTTGAGGAAGAGGATGATGACCCCCCGCGGTTTGGTAGAGGAGGAGGAGGAGGAGCGAGGACCAAGTCTATGGGCTTGTTGGATACTAAGAGAGGTGATAGCAGGAAGGTCCAACAATTTCAGGAGGAAAGAAGAGAAGAACGTGACAGGATCATCACCCTCCAAGGATTCCGGCAGGCCATAAACGCGTAGGTTATTCCTCCTGTTCCTGTTTTCCAAGTCCTCAGTGTGTTGTTGAAGGGCGAGAAGAGACCTCTCCAGAGAGGAAATGCGATGGGAATTTGACTGAATTTCTGGAACCTGCTGCTCCACAGAAGAAACACGGGCCTCCATAGTTGACCATTTGGCCTCAAAAAGCTGCATCTTAGTATTAGTCTCCTCCACGAACGGGCGCAAAGCGCGAATCTCCTCAAGTATCAACTCCATAGAGATAGGGGGTGGAGATGACTCAGGTGGAGGAGGAGAGGAGTCCGGCTTCAAGCGCTTAGGTAAGGAGGCAGGAGGAGAAGACTTACTGGAGGAAGGTTGTGATGGAGAAGAGCGGGTGGGAGCAGTTGTCGCCATTTGATCTGTGGAAGGAGGATGAGGAGAATGGCCTGTTGGTGAGGAGGAGGCAGAGGAAGGTGGAGCCTTCGAGGGCACAAAGACAAACTTTGGGTTGCGAAGCTTGCCCATAGAAGCTTAAAACGTGCCAGTGATAGTGAACAGAAGGCAAATAAGCAGACCAACACAACAATCTGGGCTCAGAGGCAGGGAATGTCAATATGTCAACATGTCCAGTCTAAATAGCCCAGCGGTTATCAGGAGTAGTAGAGGACACTTGGAGAAATCGTGAAGAAACCCCGGACCTGGAGGTAATGCCAGCAGATATTAGGAGATGTTTCACACAGAGTTGGTGTTTAAATAACGCTGCCCAATAGTAGGCTTAGCACCACATAAGATTTAGCTGATGTATCCTTAAGAGTGTATAAAAGTCACAGAAAGAGAGCCCCTGGTACAAAATCTATCTCCATGCGCCTCCATAGCGTAGAAAACAAATTAAATCATCTCTCTGAAGCATTAAAGCAGGTGTGGCATCCTCAGGGCGCAGCAGAAAACCACAGAGGCATTCACCTACCAGGGAAGTTGTAATGAATCATTCATGCAGCTATCCCTTAGAAAAGCGCTTGTCAAACAGAAAATATTCCACATTGTCATGAAAAGCAGAGCGCGTCTGAAAGCATGAGGAGAATTTACTGCTCCAGGTGCGCGCGCCGGTTCCAGACGAGCAGCGCTGAGGCAACAAAATGGCGGGCGTTCTGAGGAGCGCATTCAGCGCGGTGAAAACAACGCATTCCAGGCGCGAAAGAGTTCACCTTGGGCTCACCAGGCGCACAACACGTTCCGCTAGCTGGAACATCCCAAAAAGCTCGAAGAAGGAACGTGAAGACTGCCATAAGTGATACGGGTCCGTCCCGGTGCGGCGGAGCTCCGGATCTAAGCGGCCATCTTGATCAGCGTCCAAGCCACGCCCCACCCTGGCCATTTTCAACTCTGAGATAGATGCGAAAATCACCAATCTTAACAGTTTGATAAGAAGAGTAGAAGCAGACCCACAAGGGGTATGGCAAGGATGCAACTGCTCACCTGTCCTAGACAAATTGGCGACCCTTGTTGAGACTATGTCTCAGCTTCTTGGTGAGTTATGGGTCAACGTAGTACAAAAGGAACCTAATGCCCTGGCAGATCAGACTGACTGACCGTGGAACAAGCCATTCCACCCCTTCCAGGGGGAGCTGGTGCGCATACAGCAGCTTCAGAGAGAGTTACTAAAGTCACTGAAGAGGCACAGGTTGCAGCACCACATTTACAATCCCTAGAAGGTGAAGCACTCTTGAGGGGACTGGACTATGGTCCAGAAAAAATAGCAGCATGAACAGCCATAATAGAAAATGCACCCAACATGACAGGGGCAAAGGAAAAAATCTGAGTCAAGTGGAGAAAGGGGCGCAACAAAAAATCCCAAACAGCAAACCAGTTTCTAGTTTATGCTATTTTTAACAAGCGCATATGGGAATCACCTACAAAGTCAGCCCTAGAACAGTCAACATCCCCAGCTTTAGGACCGGCAGAAGATCAAAGTACAAAAAAGTCAGTGAGGAGCTCAAATTAACAAATAATGTAGGGGGGCAGGGTTATAATGCAGCCCCTTACAAACAGCTTGAAAATTAGGAAATTATAATAAGCCAAAAACTAATATACTCCAAGATCCCCACTCCACAAACGGTCCAATAATCAACAGAGGCTACCCCTCACTGACTCCTCGAGAACAGTCACCAAATGAATACAACAAGGATCAAGCAGTGGAAACAGTCAGTCCTAGGGCAGAGAGGGCATCAAGCAAAACAACAAAGGAATCCGAAAGTGGGCTCACACATACTTCTAGTGCAAATGAAAATCCAGCTCGGCAGACAGTTGGCAAATCCATTGACCTTGAAGTGAACAGTCTGATAGTAAGAAAATGGCAACAAGTCAAAACCTAAAACCCACTGGGACCCCCTTCTCAAACAGTCCAACTAATAACAGAGGCCATCCCTAACCTACCTCTCAAGAACAGCTTTCAAATGTACACAATAAAGAGCTAGCAGTGGCAACAGTTGATCTTCGGACAAAAAAGTGCATCCCGTAAAATTATAAAGGAATCTGAAAGAGGACCGACACTGACTTTTAGTGCAAATGAAAACCCAGCCCCAACATCAAGCTGGCAAATCTATCGACCTGGAAGCACTTTCCCAACAATGTCCTAGGTCACCAAAGTTTATGAGGCACAAACTACAACTAAAAGTGAGGAGGCAAGTATGCTCTTCTATCTGGATTACATCTCGAGAGGCCCCTTTGATATTTTAAATAGAGGCAATATTCTGAAGCTCATTCGCTTGATTCCATCTTAGGGGTATGTTTCATCAAAGGAAATCCTCTCAATTGAGTTCCTTAACTCCTGCCCATGGAATCTTAGTGAACATACCAGTCACTTGGGGCTCTGAAGAGCTGGACACAGGGTGTTAAAGAGGCGTAAACCTTAAAGAACTACAGCATCTCGATCTGTCCTTAGAACCATTGGGTATCCTCATCCACTTGGAAGATTCAACGACGAGGAACCCAGGTCATATGACAAGAAGAGTTTACTCAGTCTGGAGGAACACCCTGAGAAAATCTCCAGGGCAGACTACAAAATCGGCTGGAGAGAATACCCCGACACCCTCTCAACACAAGACCATTAAACCAGAATGGGGCTGGCTAGTAGGTGCACTAAACATGGCTAGAAGGCCGCAATGACAAGGAGAAAATAAAAGCACACAGGGTGACAACTCATTACGAATATGCTCCTGGAACATCAATGAGCTTGCCAGCAAATTGGACGATCTACAGACCATTGCTGTATCTACGCTCCTTTCATGTGGTGTTCTTGCAGGAGACCTGGGCGTTGGAAACTGTACCACTGGAGTGCTTCTCAATTTTTTTTCATTCTTGCAACTGAAGCCGAAAGTCATGGGCACCAGAAAGGGGGTCTCACAACCTATTTATGTCGACTCAGAGATTTTCTTTTTAGAAGAGGAGTGAATTGAGCCCACACTAGACAGTCGAGAAACACCCCTTGGGAAAGAAAAGGGTTGCTCAATGGTTGCTCAAGTTTACCCAGTATAGTGGTTTGCTCAATGAATCACATTTCGTTTGAAGTTCCACAATAGCCATAGAGGGCAGCAAGTTGGTGAATGAATTGACAATCTTGAATAGTTTTTTCACTTTATTTTTAGCCAAATCAATTTGAGTTTTAATGGAATAGAATTCGACCTGGAAGCTGTGTTTTTTTTTAATACCTGTCCAGCAGCACGTTGCTGTTGCAGGTTAATTTGCAATTGGATAAAATGCGTAGTCGTTTCACTCCATCTGAGTTGTCTTCTCTATGTGTGCATGATGCAGAGAAGTGACAGAAGAGAAGGAATTACCTAATAAAGTGAGTTGTAAAAAGAAAATGATGTATCAAATAACTCTGTGACCATACTTCCTACCAGTACTAGACTTGCCAGTCACCAAACGATGTCACCACTATCAGGGCCATCTTTAAGGCTGCAATTTGTTTTGGCGCTCCCCCATTGGCCTCCTTCTCCAAGGATTCCTTCACCACCACCCTCCACCAAGGATTCCTTCACCACCACCCTCCACCAAGGATTCCTTCACTACCACCCTCCACCCAGGATTCCTTCACTACCACCCTCCACCAGTGCCCCTCATGACGTCCTAGTTCCTTTCTCACATACATTTTATTTGTTTTAAAGTGGTGATTGGGGGTTGGCTTTACTAATAAGAATGCATTCTATCCAAACAAAACCTTTTCAGCAACATTATGAATAAATATTTTAAGACTGGGAAAAAAACACATAACTTCCTAAGCTTTACTATTCAATTTGCATTCAGCTCTTTGATGACAGTTCATAAGTCACTGTGCTATATTATGATAGTAACTTATGAAGTGTAAGTAACAAAAGGATCTCCGTGAGCAACCAGCGGTAAAGAGTCAGTTAAGAATGTAAGAGAATAGAGCGATCCACATGTTGAAAGCAGCAGAGAGATCCAAGACAGTAAGACTAGAGGACTCTTTATTGTGACAAGTGTAAAACCAAGTGTAAGACCAGAAAGTAGTGCAGTCACAGTAGAGTAAATTATCTTATTCACTAGTTGTCTGAATCTCTAAGGAGCTTAGCAGAGGGACTGAAATCTGCAGTCTTTTCTTTATAACAACTTAATATGTGAATTTGTAACCTGGACAATCACCCATCAGGGTACATTGGCTCTAAATAATATATATTTATTTTCCAAGCTCATTGGTACTCGTTGTATAGACCTCGGAAGGATAAAAGGCTGAGTTGACCGGCCAGGATTTAAAACTGTGACCATGAGGTCAAACACACATCTCTGCAGTAAATCTGTGAATGCGTCACTCCACATGGTCACCAGACCCTGGAAAACTGGGGGCAGTCACAGACCAGCAGCAGCAATCACGTATATATTTGTTACGTTGGAATTGAAATCAAGGGCGCAATTTTCAAGTGGCACGCTTCTCCTTTTCATGTTTGTTTCACCATCCCATGAAATATGGGGATGGAAGGGGGCCTACTCATTTGCATACTGGGGACGCATTACGCTTGCCCTTGACGGACTATGTTTTCGTGTGTATCCAAGGTAGGAAACTAGCCACATATATAAATACCAATAACATGAAAAGTTCAAGCAAGGTCTTTCCCCAACTTTTACTAGTGGACTCGACCATAAATGTCCATGAACCTGCCCCACACGACGACATTTGCTGATATAAAAATTCAGTATACTCATGGCATTTCCTTGTTCAAAAATCCCACTTGAAAACTGACATTCGGGATTCAGCAAATCAGAAAGCAACTTTGTTTCCCCTCTGAAATGACATTTTTTGTGCACCTAAATTGAACTTAAGTCGACAAAAAACGTTTAAGGTTTAGGCCTTGAGATGCTTCTAAAACTACGATATTTGTTAAATGAAAATATAAAAAATCAATAATTTAACACATGATTATTAATATTTTAATTTAACATAAATACGTCTGTTGTCAAATGTACATTAGGAATAATTGCTGTTTGCAATCGTTCATGAGTTTTAAATAGTGTAATCAATTAATATCAGCCAATAATTTTTGCAAATGCTTCTATCCAAAACGCATGCTTTGTATATTCCTGTTGTAATTGTTGTCTCAAAGTTATGATCAAAATTTAAAATTATAATTTCACATAATTTAAGTGCCTTAAATTTTCCAGATTCTGACAATGATTTCATTAGGCCTTGAGGTTCAGAAGTGTCACGCTATTTCTTGATCTAGTTTTAAAAGATGGAAAAAAATGAGTCCTTCAGTAAAAAAAAAAAAGACAGAAATAACCATCAGCTGTTGGTGGGTTACAGAAGGGCTTCTAACCACATTTGCTGTGTGACGTATACACTAAAGATGGTGACAGGGGGAGTCTCACCTTATATTGCACAAAGTGCTGTGATAACTGGATGTTTTTCTCTTACTTTTATTTCACACTATACCCTATATTTTTGTTATTACATGTATAGCGCACAGACTGCCATTAGTATAACAGCGCCTCTCAGTTTCCGAAGTGGTACTATCCACAAACGCTTAGCCACTCACACCTGAATCAATACCTATTCCAGTTGCTTCAAGAAACAAAAAATAAAATTTGATAAAACTATCAATTCAAAATTTTCAGGAGATGGTTTCTTTGGTTATCCCTTTACATAGAACATTGGAAAACTTAATGCTTCATTGCTCTGAAGCAGTGGCAGCAGTCCAGGGAAAAAATGTTCCAATCTCAGTAAATGTCAGTGAACGAGTGAGTGCTGGAACAGAAAAACACGCTGTATGGCTCTCATGTCCTCCCGCCCCCATCCTCTCCCTTCTCTTTTTCCATCTGTCCCCTGACATTTTCCTTCCATCCTCTCTCCTCCCTCGGGTTTCCCTCTCTCTGATCTTATCTTCCATCCCCTCTTTCTTACCCACCTCTATCTCTCTTTGCCATCTCTCTTTGCGTTTACCCCCGCTGTGCCTGTTTGAATAAACCAAGTGGAGATGGAGATAGTGACAGGGTGCCAACCGCGCGCCTCCAAAAATGGCCTCCAACCCTTCCACCCCTTGGGAAAAAGCCAAGTGACACCGATGACCAGTCCGGCCATGGTGGCAACAGTCTGGTTACAGAGATGTAAGGGGGTGATTGTGCTTGTGCTGAGTCAGCACTGCAGCAGAATATATTCATTAGATGTAAGTGCCAGTGTGACGAGTCAGGCAGACTGAACGAAGCGGAATTCAGATGATAAGGCATCTGTGGCTTGGTCTTCAGTGAGATACAACAGGTAGATTCTTTCATTCGAGAGGCCATTGGTTCTGGGCACTGCGAGCATGTGCTTAGTGAAGTTAGTCTTATGGTGGTAGCTATTACGAGAATGACACTGGGACAAAACCAGACTGGTATTTGCATTTGAGGCTGAGGATCTGAAAGCTGACACTGGTCTGCCCACCAGTTTTCAATCTACTCTAGAAGAATATCTAGATTAAATAGGTAGATTAAGACTGATGGGTATCTGTTAAGGCCAAATATGTCACCCAGCTACATTCTAGACTTTTTCAGTCTCCCGAATTGACATGGTGGAATGGAGGTAACTGGTGTAATCTTCGCAAGTGCAGGGCCACAGCACCATAACTGACGGAAGAGTGATTTTTGGAGGAATTTAAAATGGGAGAAGGATTCCCTCAAGATATCTTGATTAAATCTTCCACATAAGAGCTCAGGCTGACCACGTAACTCACAGAATGCTCAGTCTTCTGACAGAGAGAATATTGCCACCTGATATGGTGCCCATAAACAGATCATCTGTCTTCTAAAAGACAAAAGGATGAGCAGCTAATGTTGGATTTGCTGTCCAATTGCCCAATCAGTGCTGCTGACCAATTTCCTGTACGTTCCTGTACGTAGATCTGAATGTTATTTGTGTAGGTGTGACAGTACATTTGGTATAAGCGCAGTATTTCCATGCGGGGGTTCAGTGTAGATTTGGAATACTGGGGTCTGGACGTTTGAAATTGGAGAGCTTTGAATAGTTCTGTGGGTCAGAGTGCTGGAGGACAGGGACGTGTCTAAGTTGTTGCCTTGATCTCGTAACAGTGATTTGAACCATGTGGACTGAGAAGTTAGCTGCGTTTGTCATCCGGTGCAAGATTGCTGCAATCCACTGTTTTCATTGCTTCTTGGAGATCCTGTAGTATGGACATGCAGAGGGAGCCTTTATGTGATGTGGTGTCATGCCAAAGTGACCTGTGGCTGCCCACCAAGATCTTCCTTGTCCAAGAAAAAACAAGCATTGGCATAGCCAATAGGTCTCGCTTTTGGGAACTTATAAGTGTTTACCCATGCAACAGTTGATGTTGTTGCACCAAGGATATTGTGCTGCATAACTGCCTACTGTCAACATAGGAGTAGATATATTATTTAATATTTTTGACCTGTACCTGGTTACCTGAACAGATCTAAAACCATTTTTATTTTGGTACCTACCCTGAAATGCCTAAATAAGCTATATTAGTCAGAGGATTGCTACTCCCAATTTAAGTACAACCTTTCAAAACCATTTCTCTTCCAATAGAAAATTCAACAGCATCCTTCAAAAAAGCTGTTCTAGTTGCCAATCTCTTGGACACCCATCCTTAATACATTTTACAACTTCCCTCTTCTCCCTTTCCTCTTGGATTACTTCCTTCCATGCCATGTGGAGCTCTACTAGGTCTGCTCCAGAGACCACATCAATCCTGGCAACTAAAATATTGCCACTCTCTTCCTCAAAACCAGAACCCATCCCAGAAACAGATAACCTTAAAAAGAAGTCAAGCATACTCATTTATTTCTTCCCACATTGTGTTTCACACTGAAACTGTACTCCTACAACTGTACTCCTTCTTCCTCCATGCCAAAGCAGATCACCTAAAGGGTTATTGTCAGTATGAACAGTATACCTACAAGGCCACTTGAAATCCCATCCTCCTTGCCATCGTAAAGATGCTCAGAGCCAGGTGTGTTTCCACAATTTTATTTTTTATTGGGAATGCTCACATTAAAATCAAAAGTGTAACTTCTTGAAGGATTAGGTAACCGATAAATGTAAAAAGAACAGATATGGACGGAATGCTGGACAAATCAAACATTCTCCCTCAGCCATAAATCTGGGTTAACTCCAGCGTTTTTTTGCTCTTCATGCCATTCCAATTTGGACCCAGCTATATGCAAATCTGTCTTGACCCTGCTCCTCATGGGAAAAGTCCAGACCAAACTGCCAGGCCAGGTCCTCCCTGGACCAGAAACCAAAATTCTGGAACCGATTTCTGTGTATCACCCCTCATCAGCCAGGCAGCTTAAATTCGGTGGCACAGTGAGCACGGGACCCATGTCTGGGCTTACCCTTCCCACTTAGGGTGACAAATACAAAAAGAATAGATAGGGACAAAATGCTGAACAAATCAAACATTCACCCTCAGTCAAAGATCTGGGTAAAATCCAGTGTTTTTTCCAATGGGAAAAGTCCATCCCAAACTGCCAGGCCAGGTCCTCCCTAGACCAGAAACAAGCATCCTGGGACCGGTTTGGGGTATCACCCCTCATCAGCCAGGCCACCTAACACAGGACCAACGTCTGGGCATACCATTTCCACTTAGGGTGACAAATGCAAAAACAACAGATATGGAGTGGGGTCAAGACTAATTTGCATGTGGCTGGGTCAAAACTGGGGTGGGGTGGTGAGCAAAAAACTATGTATTTTGGCCCATATTTCTGTACTGGGGTTATGCGTTTGACATTGTTCAGCATTCCGTCCATCAATTGTTCTTTTTGCACTAGGCAACAGATAAAACATTAAAACAACTGATGGAGGCAAAGGGGGTGGCTTCGCCGCAAGCAAAAATGGGCATTCTTTGCTGAGCTCCATGAGCAAAAAGGGAATAAACCCTTCCATCCGTCCCAAAATCCGGCCTTCTAACTGTCATCGAAGTCTGGCGTGGACCCCCTGGACAGCAGGCATGCCCTTATTCTCCCGGTGACTGGGGGGGACCGGTGAAGGCTCCCAAACTTCTGCTGAGGTGGCAGCGGGGCCAGCCGGAGAGGCACCTGCTGGTGGTGAGCGCAGAGCGCACTGTGAAAAAGAACCAAGGTTGGCTGCTCGGGGCGGCACCGGGTCTCTGAACGCGGCAGAGCCGGTGGCCGAGTGTTCGATCGCCACAGACCAGAGCCCGGGTGGGTAAAGTATGGCGTGGGCCACCAGCGGAAGCTGAAATCTCAGACTCTGGGCCTAGGGCGTGGCCCGGTGCTGTCGATATCCTGTTCTCAGGGGGAGACGCAGATCAAGTGGTCCCTGCGGAGATCGGCCCTGCGGCCTTCCGGGTTATAGACGGTGCTAGAAGCAGCTGTGACGTGGCGCTCCTGCTGGATGGAGACTTGGGGCCCCCCCTGAGGCTCGAGTAGAGGTGAGCCGGGAGCGGGAAGAACAGGCAGACCCAAGAGCCCCCCCTGTGGTGGGACCAAGGGTTGCATACAGGACTCAAGTAAGGAACATAGAACTTGGTATCTGGGGGCACGGCCGGCCAGACTACCAAAAGTTCCAGGGAGAACAAACTGAAGCTCCTGAAGATGTGGTGAGGGGGAGCCTCCCATGGGCCTATCACCCTAAAAAATTTGCTACCTGCGGAGAGGACTTGATGGGGGGCAGCCTTCTGTCCCGGCTTCGAGTGAGGGGGCAGGGCCAGGCCGAGAAACCTACGAGATCTGCTCTGACGAGCCAGGGGCGGGAACCGCTCGGCCCAGTAGCTAGCTCAGCCGGAGCAAGGGAGTAGAGAGCAAGGCGACCCGAAGGGGTCAGTGACAGTGAGACGCACCCCAGAGAAATAACTACAACAGACAACAGGGGCTCATCCCCAGACTGGCATGATGAGATTATCTAAGAGACCAGTCAGCTCTGGGAGACCTAAGAGGGAGGCTCCACCGCTGGCACACGCGCGTTAACTCCCCAATCACCCTCTGGGCACAGCAGACAAAGAATCCGGGGGCCCACACAAACATAAGTAAAGAAGACATTATGAAACCCAAGGGACAAGCGGGAATGCAATCAAATAAAATGGACAACTATGCAATCCCAAAGCCCCTGCAAGTGGAGGGGCCAAAAGTTACAGCTGAGCCCTCTATGAGTGCCATATTGGCTGCCATAAGTGACTTAAAAGAGACTCTCAAACCCAAAATTGAAGCTGTAACAGTGGAAGTAAATTTAATTCGAACCGATATGTAGAACCTCCGAGAAAAGGGGACAGCGGCGGAAACACAAATTGCCCAGCTTCAATCAGCAGCAAAGCTTCTGGAATCCCATGTGCAATAGCTTACCCACCAAGCAACAACGAGGGCTGTAAAGCTAGAAGATCAAGAGGGCAGGGCCAGGAGGAACAATATCCGTATAGTGGGCGTGAGGGAGGGGGCGGTGGGCCCTGGGGTGAAAATCTTCCTAGAGGACTTCAGAATTAACAGACTGAAACCAAAAAGGCTGTCCAAGTTTTTCACGATGGAGAGGGCCCATCGTGTTCTGGTCCCCCCGCCCGGACCGGGAGCTCCTCCAAGAACCTTAACTGCACGAATTTTCAACTATCATGACCGGGATGCCATCCTCCAGGTGGCTAATGTAGCAGGTGACATTCCGTTTGAAAACACGCACATCAGGTTCTCCCCGGATTTCATGTTATTAGTACAGCGACAATGAAGGAGCTTTGAAGCGACAAAGAGAGAACTCGGTGAGAGGGGCCTTAAATACATGATGCTGTTTCCGGCCAAATTAAGAGTTATAGTGGATGGCAGGACCTGGCACTTCGAAGATCTGGACGCCGTATGGAAGTGGATAGAGGAACGCTATCCTGGAGTCAATAACAGTGGAGGAGGATAGTAGTAGAGTCGCACTGATCTAGTCCGAGGATAGAAGCGGGGAGAAGCCTCAAACCTTCGGGGGGGGGGGGGAGGAAGCAGAGAGTGGCCAGTTGGCCACAAGAGATGCAACAAGCTGAGAACTCTGAGCCAGTATCCTTGATAAACACAATGGGGAATGGGGGAATGAGATTGGGGCAGCAATGGGACAAGTGCTTTTCAAGATCCTTAGAAATGCTGCAGGAAACCTAGTGCGTGAGTTGGGAATCCAAACTGTGAAGGGTAAAGGGTTGTACCTTTTTTCTAAAACAGTACTAACCGTGCGGCCGAAGACCCTCACACAGTGTGTTGACAAAGTGTAGGGTTGTGGGCGACAAGCGGTCTGCGGGTTTACCAGTTGTGCATGGGCAACCTATTTAGCAGGGTGGGGGGTGTAGGGAGAGAGGGGACAGTTGGAAAACTTTAGTTATGAGGTTTATTTAGTTCAGGTTGTCGCTCAGAGACATGCAAAGGCGAGAAGTGTGACTAGCAATGCAAAGACCTAGTCCAGGTAGTTCCTCACTCCAAAGGGAGTAGGAGAAGCGAGGGTATCACTGACCGTCCTAATATCACCCACTGACACACAGCCAGGATCAGTTAAAATATGGTCCTGGAACGTAAATGGCCTCAACAGCAGGATAAAAAACACCATGGTGCTACAGTTCATCAAGAAACATTCTCCAGATTTGGTCCTGATACAAGAAACTCACCTCCTGGTCAACCAATGTAGGGCAATGAATAGATATGGTTACAAGCTGCTGTCACACTCGGGCTTCACCTCTGGCTCCAGGGGGGTTGGGATAGTGTGCAAACATTCTTCCCGTACTTGCAAACACAACAATGGTCTGACCGACTACGCAGATACGTAGCAGTAAGTGGCCAATAGGAAGGGAGGACTTTGAACCTCTGCTTGGCGTATGCCCCTCCGGGCTTACAGGCCGCGACCCTTGATGTGGTGGGACCACTGCTGCTAAAGCTCCCGTGGGTAGAATACTTTTGGGAGGAGACGTGAACAATGTCGTCTTGACAAAGGTTGATACACTGAGGAAAGTCACATCCGAGAGGAAAACGGGCCCTCTGGGAGAGTTTATCCAAGCCTTGGGACTCAGTGACATATGGAGGTACAAACACCCCAGAGGTAGGCAATACACACACGTTTTTGCATCCCATGGGAGTCTCTCCAGACTAGGCTATAACCTAACACAGGCCAGTAACCTGAGAGATGTCCGGAGGGCGACTCTTATAGCTCGAGGAGTGTCTGATCACTCCCCAGAGGAGTTGGTTTTGGAGGGCCCCACGAGATCACTCTCTTCCCCCCAGGATTGACCCATGGTACCTTAAGGATAGTAAGATTAAATCAGCCATTAGGAAAGGGGCTGAGCATTTCTTTAACAATAATATCGGATCAGTGGAATCTAAGGTAACACTTTGGGAAGCCTTTAAAACCGTAATGAGAGTCCAGGCCCAGGCCCAAATAGGCGTGGCAAAGAAGGAGCAAAATATAAAGCAATTTTCTTTGGAGGATGAGCTCAGAGTCCTGGAAGCTAAACTAGAGAAGGGAGAGGTAAAGGACGCAGATGCGTGTCCTTTACTACAGGTGAAACACAAGGAGTTGAGGGACCTTCTGGAGGATAGTGCCAAAACTCTAGCACGAGCCACGCAACATAGATTATTTGATGCAGGAGAAAAGGCGCACAAACTACTGACAAGGTTAGATTAAAAAAATGGAAGGAGGGTAATTGGGTCCCTGGGATTATTGATGAGGTAGGACAGAAACACGAGACAAGCAAAGAAATTGCTGAAGCCTTTGCCAGGTACTATGAGTCAATCTACGCTTCCCCCATGGCACACACGGAGGAGAATTGTGCAGAATTCCTTAAAGACATGAGGATGCCGACACTCTCCGAGATAGACCGGGAGGCGCTAGAAAGCGACCTAACTCTGGAGGAACTGAAAAATGCAACACGCGCACTACAATCGGGGAAGGCAACAGGTCCAAATGGTCTACCAGTGGAGCTGTTCAAACTAATGGTGAATAAGTCTGCAGACCACCTGCTGGCAATGCTAACAGAGGCCAAGACAGCTGGGGCCCTCCCACCCAATCAGAGGGTAGCGGTGGTGGTAGTGATCCCCAAGGAGAATAAACCTACTGATAGATGTGGGTCCTATAGACCGATATCTTTAATAAATTACGCGGCCAAAGTCCTAGCGAAAGTACTGGCCATACAGTTGGTGGTAGTAATCACGTCAATAGTGCATCCTGACCAATCCGGATTTATGCCCAACAGAAGCACAAGGCTCAACCTACGTAGATTGTTTGGTGTACTACACACAACGATGGTCAGGGGATTGGGTCCTGAAGCCTTCTTGTCCCTAGACGCCAGAATGGTGTTTGATACCGTAGTGAGGAACTACATCTTCGCGGTACTGGCCCATTTGGGCTTGGGGCCCAACTTTATTGGATGGGTTAGACGCCTGTACAATCAACACTTGGCTAGGGTGAAAGTCAACTCTGCAGTATCGTGGACTTTCATGCTACAAACAGGAATCAGACCGGGATGCCCGCTGTCCCCATTGCTTTTTGCCCTGACGCTGGAATCTCTAGCTGCATGGGTGAGGTGGGACCCCCTAATCTGGGGCATACCAACTGGGGATGAGTGGGAAGAGCGTGTATCCTTTTATGCGAATGATATCCTGCTCTACTTCGAAAGGCCGAAGTAGTCAGCAGACAGGATACTTCAATTTTTTTGTATTTAGGGGAATACTCAGGGTATTGTATCAACTAGGACACATCAGTGCTGTTCCCGCTGGTGTGAGGCCCCCCGGCGCTCACAAGGGACAGCTTAGTACCAGTGGAATTAGATGCTTCAAATACCTTGGGATCAAAATCACCAGGGACCCTCAGGCATTTTACACTAGAAACGCTGGGAAACAGCTAGCCCGATTAGTATCTGACGCCAGATGGAAAACACTCCCCCTGACGTTGATGGGGCGGGCAGCCGTATTCAAAATTATGTCCCTCCCCAGATTGAATTATGTTATGCAAAATATCCCCCAGGAGCTACCAGACATATTTTCCGTAGAATAAACTCCGAATTGAGAGACTTGATCTGGTGCGGGGGAACCCCGTGGATAGCCCTTAAAAAGTTGCAGAGGTAGTTTATGAAGGGGGTTCCGAGTGATTAAGCATACTTTTGGGCTACACAGCTGGTGTGCGTGAATAACTGGGTCTTCGGCGATAGGGAGGAACTGGTTTGCAGGGTAGATAGAGAGGCTATGGGGCCAAGAGGTTACCCAGCTATTCTATATGACAGAGACAGAGTTAAACATCTTTCAGCACACACGCAAGTGATGGTGAGAGCTTGGCACGGGGCCACTGTAGTAATCAGGTCCATTCAGTAGTGATGATTTAAGTAGGTTTATTGGAAGATGGTACAAGATCACAAGTAGATTAGATTAAGATAGTATAAAGATCAAGTCTAGATCAGATAAAGACCCCACCAGGAGCAGCCAGCAGGCAGCTCAGCCCCAGTCAACTGACATTACTCACTGGAGATTCCCAACATTCTGACTGCATCATCACATGAACATTCCACTGGTGGTAGACTGGCATTGCATCAACATTAGCAGGATATAACATATCTCCCTTTCTTTACCGAAAAACAGAAGACTAGAAACATAAGAGAAAACCTGAGAGTGTGACAGCAAAGTGATTATAGAAAACAAGGAGAACAACGATCATAGAATGTGACAGCATAGTGATTATAGAAAACAAGGAGAACAACGATCATAGAAAACAGTGTGAGAACAACCATGGAGAAAATAACCTGAAAGAAAATAAGAAACAGAGAAAACTCCAACATAGACACCAACATAGAAAACAACGATAGAAACATCATCCCATCTTGCAACGAGAAAAGAAACAAATATAGAAACTCCAAAAGACTGCCCCAATACATACCCACTGGCCAGAACAGGAATGTAAGAAGGCAGAAGAGGAATGAACCAACAAAACTTAGAGCTACAGGATGTGGAAAACACAAAGAAAGAAAACACGGTAAAAACCTAGAAAATGCAGAATCCACAAAAAACACAAGCACTCAGAAGGAAACAGAAAAGAACATAGAAACAAGAAAGAGAAAAATACAAGAGTAATTCCCCTTCTAAACACCACCATCTTAAAGCAATGACAAAAATTGTAATGCAAAGATAACAGTGCAAAATAGCAAATAAGATATAATATCAACAAAACATACTTAGCATTGAAAATATGAAATGCATTCAAATAAAGTATAGACCTAAACTAAGTATGTGAACTAAACTGGATGGGTAAGAACCCTTGACAAAACTCTTCAAAATAGCGATGTGTTGTGCACAAAACTGGAAACACTACCTACACTAAAATAAATGTAAAAGCAAACATTGTGTGGGAAACCCCACCGTGCACCGAAGACGTAACTGTGTTCAGGTCGAAACCCACACTTATGCAACAGGACTGAAACCCTTACATAAAATTGACAGTGTGTGAGTCGGAACCCCCACATATACAACCGGACTGAAACCCTTACAATAGAATTGACAGTGTTTGGGTCGGAACCCACACTTATGCAACCGGACTGAAACCATTGCATAAAATTGACAGTGTTTGGGTCGGAACCCACACTTATGCAACCGGACTGAACACCCTTGCATAAAATTGACAATGTTTTGAGTCGGAACCCATAAATTGATTCATGCAAAAGGACTGTAACCTTTGCATAGATACACCTTGTAGACAGGTAGATTCGAAAGCGTACTGGTAAAACCCGTAAATTGATTTATGCGGAAACTCTGTAACCTACGCATAATTGCCCGTGTCATGAACTAATCGAAAATGGAACAAAACCCCTTTACAACATGTATGACAATAAAAACTAGTAGTACATTTGTTCACGTTCCATATGACAGTCTGTCAAGGTGTGTGCAACCTCTAAAAAAACTAGTGACAATGCAAAACCTGCATACCTTTGTGACAAAAGGATGGCTGTCTTTGACTGTGCTTGATGTAAGAAAGAGAACGTGGATTAAAATACATTCAATATAAATACATAAGCGTCATATTACATTTTGACAGCAGATGGCAGCACAACACATGGCAGAGTATATAGAAAAGCTTAAAAGGAAGATTTCACAATGTTTAACATTACATGCTGCACTCGAGTACAGAAATGCCACCACCAAAAAAAACAAGTCACTGTTGATAATCGAATGAGACTTGGTTCCGATAAACGAAGCGATTAATAAAGTGCGGCAGAAATCCATGTGGCAAAACACTCCTCTGACTGGGACGCAGATTCGGACTTCAAACGAGTGGAAAAACTGAATTGTGCTGTGCTGAAGAGACACACAGTGGAACTGATCTCACCGATCTTGACACAGCGAGGCTGCCGGTGTTAAGAAAAAAAAAACTTTATTGAGTGGGAGCAACTTGATTGGCAACGAGGAGGAAAATACATGAAAAACGACAGGAAGTCAAGTAGAACAGATTTGCCAATCCAAAAATGGCATGTGAGAACCAATAGAGCGGTGTAAAACGCAAATAATAGTATGGCCACACGCAAATCACGTAGTCCCGGGTGGCTTCCTGCACGCCTGCGCAGGAGAACGTCCAGCAGCAAACAGCAACAGGCATCGGATCGACACTGCTTCGTCATAGAGGAGCCTAGGAGGAATAAGCACGACCTCGAAGTACAGGTGAGAATCCGCGCGCTGACTAAAGCTTGCGCCACGTTATGATTTGAAAGAGGTTTGAAACGGGCCATGACGGTTGAAGAGGCAAATGTCCAGGGATAACGAGGGACCCCAATAAAGTCAAAAATAAGCTTACCTTTGAGAGTCCACACATGCCACAAATAGTACAAACGTTGAAACAGTCCCACAGAAGATTGTAGAAAGTAATTTCCTAACAATAGACTTTCCTCGCAGGTGCAGTACTTTTGATTGCATGTGACATCGTTGCCTTTGAAGTACAAATAGAGTTGAAAAGCCTTGAGTTGAACAAACGCCGTAGCCATGGAAGAAACAGAGTTTTCTTGTTGTAGTGTGAACAACAGAGAGAGGCAGGAGCTGCTAAGAGAGTTGAATTGGTAGTTAGCGTTGAGGACACTCAGCGGTGTGTAGATTTGAACTGGCACTTCGAGTCGAAGACACTGCACTGTGTGTAGATTGAGACTGTAACTGGCACTTTGAATTGAAGACGCTCTGCGCTGTGAAGATTGGAACTGGCACTTGATTTGAAAACACACGTACTGTGGTGACAGGAACTGGAGTTTTGAATAGAAAGTACAGCAATAGACACGTAGCAAAAGCTGGAAAGTAGATGCCCAAGACTGAGTGTAAACTTCTCAGGCGGTTTTCCTCACTGGAACAACTGGCAGACAGTATTTCCCATACGTTAGGCTTACCCTCACATGAAGGCGCAGCATCGATAGAAGACGTTGAAAGTGTTGGCAGGCTTACTCTCACTGAGGGCACAGCACTTGCGCAAACACAAAGGAACAACTGGCAGACTGGTAGTGGGCGACCGATGGGAGGTCACTGGTGAGGTCAAGATGCCAGTTGAGATATCTTGAGTTGAGTTGCTGGAGGTTAATGTATTCTTGAAGTTGCTTGAAGTTGAAGTTGCTTGAGGTGACAGAAGTAGGTTCTTTCAGTTCAATTCGTCGCCAAAATAATGTAGTAATCAGGTCCATTCAGTAGTGATGATTTAAGTAGGTTTATTGGAAGATGGTACAAGATCACAAGTAGATTAGATTAAGATAGTATAAAGATCAAGTCTAGATCAGATAAAGACCCCACCAGGAGCAGCCAGCAGGCAGCTCAGCCCCAGTCAACTGACATTACTCACTGGAGATTCCCAACATTCTGACTGAATCATCACATGAACATTCCACTGGTGGTAGACTGGCATTGCATCAACATTAGCAGGATATAACAGCCACCAAATACATGGGCTGAGGGGAACTAACAGGAATGACGCAAATATTTGCAAAAGGTGGTCTCACTGCGTAGTCTAAACAAGTGGGAAAAACAAGTGTGAATTGATAGGACTAGAAAAATTAGGAGACATATGGCAAGGCCAGACCTATATCCCGTTTGAAGCCCTGCAGCAGGAGTATGAAATGGGACCAGCAGAATGGTTAAGATACCTCCAACTGGGCCACACACTCAGGGGCTACCTTCGGGAGGGAACTTCGCTTCCGGATGCCTCCCCCCTTGAGGATAGGCTATTGACAGAGCCATTGCATTCCAAGGACATCTCAATGATATACAAAAAGATTACCAGTAACGCACGGGACCCCTAAGTGGGCCTAGGAGCCCAATGGGAACAAGACCTGGATGCACTGGAGGAGGAAGAATGGGTGGAGGCAATGCGGGGCCCGAGGGAGGTAGCTATCCGTGCAAGATTCCTATTGGTCCATTTAAAGATCCTCCACAGGGTTTACTACCCCAGAACCGCACTATACCGATGGGACACAGTGAAACGGGGCAGTGCCACAGGAGTTGTGGGCTGGAAGGGACGTTTTTGTACCTGATCTGGGAATGTCCAAAGATAAAGGCATACTGGAACACCATCGGAAAAATAATGGCTGAGGTAGTGGGAATGGAAGTCCCAATAGATCCCAAATGGTTCCTCCTACTGATCTCAACCGAGCAGGCCTGGCCTAAAAACACGACAAAGTGGCCCAGGATAGCAGTGGTGGTTGCCAAACGCAACATAGCTAAATAATGGGGAGCTAGCGCCCCTCTGGGAGAAACAGACTGGTTCAGGGACTTGGATTGGTGCCAATTGGCAGAGTATACAATCTATTTGAGTAGAGGGTGCCCGAGGAGATTGGCGAAAACATGGTCGAGCTGGAGGGCGTGCAGGGGCATATAGAGGGCAGATGATAGGGGGTCGGTGGGGAGGTCACTGGATAACATCTATTGTAGACTGCTGTATCAAATAGTATATGCTGGAACATGAAGCCTGTAAATTCAACTAAACCATGTGATTATAATGTTGAATACTGAGCATGTTTAATAAAAAGTTATAAGAAAAAAAACTTATGGAGGAATGCATAAAAATTCATGCTCCTTAAATCAAAAGGGGGGGGACGGAAGAGCGAATCTTTTGAGAGGTCCTACTCCTGTGCTCCTCCTAGGAATAACATCAGGGTTATCTAGTGTAAGGAGTAGTTCCTCTGCCAGACAGATGCACGTGTTTGTGCTGTTTGGCCTGACTATGTGTCGTTGGGAGATCTGTAATTCAGATCGGAATGCCCTCACACACCTGTTGGGGTGTAATGCTTCATCATTGGGCGCTCCTCGTCAGGCCAGCGCTGCAATGCCTGACGGGCCTGGTGGCTGCTTTAGCGGAGTTCTTTTTATCTGAGGACGCCGTTATAAATTAATACAAGTGGGCACTATGAGTGGTGAAAATTGGTGTAAAAAGGTGATTTAAAATAGGCACCGGAGCCCATAGGTAAACTAGTTAATCAGATATGGGCCCCAGGACTTAGTAAAAACAATGGTGCTACCTATTGGTCCTTAGGTACCAGGATAGCGTTAGTAGTGGGTGGTCAACATGTTTCGTGCCATATGTGCCCAACCATCGGGTGGCACTTCTTCAGGACCTTGGTGATCAGTGATGCCCCCTATTGGGGCGAGAGGTCTCCCCGCTACTCGAGGATGACCTACTTATGTGTGCCGGTTACCACTATTTGGGAGCCAGTGTGGTTTATCACCTCTAGTATAGGGGTCTGGTTCTTCATAGGTGGACTGGAGGGTCCCGAACACACTGGGGGACACTTGGTAGTAGAACGGAAACTGCCTTCTCACCTTCCCCGCTCTGTCCAGCCTGAAGATAGGGGGCATCATTGATCACCAAGGTCCTGAAAAAGTGCATATATGGGACTCAGCATTTTGACCACCCACTACTAACGCTATCTGGTACCAATTTTCACCACTCATAGTGCCCACTTGCATTCATTTATTACGACGTCCTCAGATCAAAAGAACTCTGTTAAAGCAGCCACCAGGCCCGCCAGGCAATGCAGCACCGGCCTGACGAGGAGTGCCCAATGATGAAGCATGACACCCCAACAGGTGCGTGAGGGCATTACAATCTGAATTACAGATCTCCCAGCGACACATACTCCGGCTGAACAGCACAAACACGTGCGTCTGTCTGGCAGAGGAACTACTCCTTACACTAGATAACCCTGATATTAATTCATGCTGGCACTCAACAAGACATAGGAGAAACGCTGGGTCAAGGCATACACAGATTCACACTACTGGTGGTTATCTTTCTCCATCAGGCCTAAAAGTCTAAAATTGTATTTTCCGGAAGCTGAATATATGTCTTTATTATGTTCCCTCTAAGTCTTGAGCTTTCTGAGGAATTTGAGTTTTTTAGCAGAATTCTTTGTCATATATCCTAATCCTAATGTTGTTTTTACATATTAGTTGACTGAAGGATACAATGTCTAATGAACCTATGTTACAGGTAAGTACATATTCCTTTTGTTTTTAACCACAGACTTTTTTTTGCAAATTCCAAAATACAAATTAAGTTAGCATTTTTTTAATAGCAGCATTACTTGCATGATGATTATTTGACTGACAATACTAACATTTCATTTTAATTTTTTATTTATTTTGTTTGCTCATTCATGCTGCTTATCATTTCTTCAAAATACATTAAAAATGTACCCTACCTTGCAATTCACTTCCATTTCATGGTCATGCAACCCCACTTCCATCATTGATCTGTTGCAGTGCCATTTGGTTTTCCCAGCCCCATGTGCTCTGTTGGCTGCCTGTGCCCCTCCTCTACCTCAGACCCCTCCCCCTCTGTGTCCCCTGTCTGCTTTAACAGACTCGCACAGGCACACTCTTGGGACGACTCTAGCTACTGTATTCCATCAGACGGAGGCATTGACACTGGTAGGTGGCTGAAGCTTTACATGCTTGTTAATGCACTCATTTTCAGTTAATTGAAAACTGAGTACTATGTATTTACTTTGATAGTGTCTAGTGTTGGGGTTCAAGGGACAAGGACATTATTGTGGAAGGGTATAATGCATAACCCATCGATTCCAAGTAGAAGTTTTGTGAAGTGGTATCAAGATTGAGCATGGACATCAATTATTTGTAGCCAAAGGTGATATTGCTCACCAGGACTTATGTACCCTTATATCTCATAATAAGAATCATTGGTTTCCTTAAGGTGTCTTTTACAATTAAAATTTGTTGAGCAGTAAAGGAATGAAAGTAGTCCAATAAAACAATATTAATATAGTGCTTTCAATATGAATAAGATAACAAAAAAACATGTATGCATATAAAGGCCATCAATTGCCATGAACAATGTCAAACTAACTCGTTCTTGGATACATGGAGTAAAAAAGCATTTAGTTCTCATATTAAATCGTACAATGCTAGACCTAGAGTACAAATGTGTGCACATAAAATTTAGAGGACCACTGGGATCACATTAGTTGTTGTTCATAGTTGGACCATACAACAGCTACACATCTAGAAGACAACCAGGCAGGTCATAGTTTTCTTTAGAGAATGTGTTTGCCAGAAATATATGGGCTTTGATTCCCATTTCATATGCCCTCAGAGTGCTACCAGTGATCTGTTGAGTAATAGTATTTTTAGTCGGCCCTCACTTTGGTGAGCGTTTTTATGGTGTATTTCGAAGCCAAATTGTGTCTGCGTTCAGCTTCTTTCAGTTCCACCTCAAGCCTAGATTGTACAAGAGCTCTTCTTGGCATCAGAAGCGAAGGTTGTAAGCTTACCCTAAACTGCCATCTTAAGTGCATCCCAAAGAATTGAGCAGGGGGAAGTCAAATTATATCTTAAATCTGTAAGTATTCATCTACAGTCTTAGAACATTTCCTGTGTTCTAAGGTGAGTACTTGTCCAGCCTCTATTTTCTGCTCTTTTGGTTATTTGAAGACCCTCCACAGTTACCAGATCAGGTGATTGGTCAGCAATAGTAATGAAAACTATGGCGGATTCCCCAAACAAATTCATCATGCTCACGGACAAGAAGATTAGATCTATTCTTAAATCAGTGTAGTGAATATGTGGGTAAAATTACAAATCTTTATATTTTGGGCATATTTACTGCCACACATCCACAAGACCAAAGTCTGACAGGTCTTCCGGATTTCAATTAATTAATTGAATGATTTGGATTTTCATAGAGTGCACTGTTACCCGGAACTGAATCTTTTGGTGCTAGTCTGTCAATAATGTAGCTATTATGCTGGAAGAAATAAATGAGGTTTTAACAATTTTCTGAAATGCAGAATTGAGTGAGTAAAGTGGAGGGACAAAAGCAAGACACTCCATGCCCTGGCCTAATAAAGGCAAAAGATCTGCCACACTGTCTTGCATGTCAAACTTAATGAACATGATAAAATGGCAAGAGGAAGAGTGTAAAGTTCCTGAGCCACAGTCCCATAGACGCCACTTATAATGAACTTATAGTGTACTTGACCTACCAGTTCCATGGTACATCACTTGGTTAAAATCACCTGCCAGGATGAAAAACCTATCTGCAAAGCCTGAAACACTGGGCTTAACCTTTAACAAGAAAGGTTACCCCTCTAGTTTTGGTGTTAGCCTAAGTGTTTTACTTGGATCTTATTTGGGCAGAACTTGCTTCTCCCAGATTCTGTCCTTCCAATGTCAGTTTCTTGAAGTATCACAAGAATCTCTACTGGCTCCTGATACAAAAATGCCCTCATTTCAAACCCCTGACACACACATTCAAGCCGCTACACAACTTAGAACCCCACCCATCTGAGCACTCGCATCTCCTTCCACCAACCACCCAGACACCTCTGCACCGCAGAACTCCTATTCACCTACAATTCACGCATACATAGAACCAGATCGGGTGATGGGTGTTCTCTTACAGTGCTCCTAAAGAATGGAATTGCTTCCCACTCCAGATCAGAGCCTCCTCCTCTCTTCTTAATTTCTGCAAGAAGTTAATGACCTGGCTTTTCAATTTACCAACCTACCATTGGCAGGGCTAGGCACACACACCTGCTTGACCTAGGATACCCTTGTGCGTGATAGTACTCATAACATATCAGAAATTCAGCTTTTTCTGAGGCTAGACACATATGCAGTCTCAAACTCTTTGTTAGTGGGAGTTAACCCCATAAAATTAAAAACTAGGTCCTGGATTTCGTACAAATAAAGATGGTCTCTCCCTTAAGACTACTGGTATACTTCATCTGTTTATGCTCAGTTCCAACCCCTCAGAAACCATCACTAGATAGCGCCAGAGCCCCTTGGTGACCTGGGCATATTTTCTTTTTGTTTTTAAAGAAATTTTATTAAAGCATTGACACAAGAATCACGTATTTTCATTGTTGTTACAGTGGCCTAAAAGACCTTGTACAGAATATTTCACAATGCTTTTTCATTTTTTTTTTTCTTGGCAGTATAACAAAGCACATATTGCAAGATTCATAACAGATATAGGTACATTAAAAGCAGTTATTACAATAGCGAGTAGTGCACTGTCATTGCATTACAAATACAGCCATCACGTTGCACACTGATCATGCACAAAATCAAAGATCGGACAGTCATGCCTGCCATTAACAGTGTAAATGCACCTAGAACAGTCACATGCGTTTACAGGGCCTATTAAATGTTAGCCGCCACCTCCCCATCGTCTGAAGAATCAGTATTCACAGTCTGCAACCAATTCACAAAAGGCCCCCAAATGTCTTTTGGCCTAGAGGCAACTGGCATTAGCTCCCAAAAAAGCTGCGAGCTGCTCCTGACAAAATGTTACATCGGTGATCCAAATCTTCAGTATGGGGGGCGCGATCTGCCCCACGTCATAGCAATCCTGCGTTGAGCTAGTAGCAACAACATAGCAAGCAATGTGCGCACGCCCACAGGGGTCTCCTTTACGTAGCTCAGCAACCCAAGTATTTCCGTGGGTTGAATAGATACCATGAGTATATCACTGATAGTTTAAAATATACCTGACCAGTATGTTTCTAACTGTGGACAGCTCCAAGCCATATATAAAAAACTGGCTCATTCTTCCTCCGTGACCTGTGGGTGTAGTTTGGTGTTCCATAGTTCCCTATGTTTCGGCACTGTGTCACCGGGTGGTGCGTTTGCATGAATGTATATAGTCTAGTGATGAGCTTTGCCGCTAAAGGAGTGGTCAAAATGTTTTCAAGTGCCTGTAATGTGGGTGGTGGGTCCGGAAATGTATCATGCAGTTTTCGACACGTCGCTCGTATACGAAAGTAAAGCAAGGTGTCGGAAAACGAAGGTGGCGGTGTGTCAGTCGGTGCCAGTGGCCCAAGAAAGCACTCCTCACGATATAAATCTGAAAAGCTGGTAATGCCGATCTTCTTAGCCCGTTTAACGGCGCCCTGGTCATCTAGCTGGGGCATTTGTGTATTCCTGTCCAAAGTTATTGAGGGGGCATATAGTATCGGTATGTTTGCCCTACATCTTAGGTTATCCCAGGCCCATCTCAGTGTTTCTGTGGTGTCAATTGTATGGCGAGGTCGGTGACATAGCTGGTATAGTGCCACAGCCAGCGGAATAGGCACCACCCAATCGCACTCAACAGCCACATGTGGCTGAAATGGAACCGGTTGGACCCAGTAGTGCAGAAATTGCGCCTGTGCACAAAACGCATATAAAGGGAAATCCTCCCTGGCTCTGAGGTAGTGTCAGCATCTCCCAATCGACCCTGGCCGGACCCCCCCCCGCCCACACCAGAGAAATCATTAACGACTGAAGTTTAAGAAAGAATGTCTGCGTTAAAATGAGAGGAACGTTAATGAAGATATAAAGAAACTTGGGGAGGACTACCATTTTTGCGACAGCAATCCGTCCCACAAGCGTCAATGGGAGAGTGGACCACAGTTTGATTTTCCCTTCTAACCATGTAATGGTGTGACCTACATTCATATTCCATAGTTCTTGGACATCTCTACTTTACCAGACCCCCAGATATTTTACTGGACCATCTGCCCAACAGAGCGAATAATCTAAATCAAATGGGACAGTAGCTTCAGTCAGTGGGAATAGGATAGATTTTTTTCTAGTTAATCTGCACGCCGCATAGGCCACCAAATTGCGTACCTGGGGCATATTTAATGACATTTGTTTGATGTGCGATCCACATCCACAAATGAGGACCCTTGAAGGGACACTGTGGCTTTCCTCATAGACTGCTGTGGCCTTGGGATGCAGACACAAGCCAGAGGGAACCACTCTTCAGTTATAAGACCCCTGTGGGGGCTCAGACATCCTAGGTGGTACCTCCCCTCATGAGGTGTGGATGTTACTGTGGGATCATGGGATGTCCAAAGGGTATCCTACATAATTACAGCTGAGGGGCTCCTCCCAACAGAAACTACCTGATAAGACACAATGGAGTGAATTACAACTCAGGTGCTGGAAACCAAGACGAGGGTTGCTTGGGCACCATGAGTTCCTTAGATCTCGCCAAACATCCAATATTGAGATTTCCCTGCTACACTGTGTACTGTTTACATTGCACTCTTGGCTTGAACTTTGGGACCCCTCTGCTGACACTTGGGATCCATAATCTACATAATGATTAAACATAAAACTACAAATAGAGGAGTGCTTAAGGGAGTGTTCAAAACAATGATCAAGTCCCTTCACATCATAGCTCCCCTATCTAGTTGAGCTCCATGTTAGTGGAATATACTGGTAAATTGGACCAGATACTGCAAGCAACCCTCAATTCCAAAACCACACTGGAAACCAAGATGGATACGGTTGCACTTGATTTTGGCCTCCTCCATACTGATCGAGTGGACAACAACAAATACCCTTTCACAGCAATGCACTTAATTGTTTGGGACTACACTACCAAATGGTGGCCTTAAAAGATGAGGTCCGGAACCTCAAGATTCAAGCCGAAGATACAGAGGGGTGATACAGGCACAACATTGTTTAAATAATTAGTCTGCCTGAACTAACAGAAAGCCCCAGCAGTGAACTTTTTGTAGAGAAGTGGCTACTTGACACAATGTATTTAGGCAAGTCTCCACACTTCCTTTCCATTGGGAGGCTACACACTATACTGGGGTGCCTGCCTCTCCCAGGTGCCCCGCCAAGACCAGTGATAGCTCACCTTTTCAGTTATCCAGATTGAGACTTTCTACTCCATCTCACAAGAACAAAAGGGTCTTGGCAGATCAATGACAATCCCATCACTGTCTTTCCAGACTACACAATGGAAGTCCAGCGCCTGAGAAGCACATACTTGGGGTCCAGAAACAGGTAAGTCAAATGGGGCTGAAATATGCATTCTTGTATCTCAAACTGAGACTTGCCACAGATGGTGAGAGAGGGTTCACAACTCCACATGATGCATGACCATAGTTTCAGACAAAAGGAGTAAAAGTCCAACATGAGGAGTATGGCTTGAACGACAGAGGGACAAAGCAGAGCTGCAATGTTGGAGATCTAGGCAGTTGTGAGGGAGGACCACAAGAAAATAAGCAGCTGATGAAAGAGCATAGGCAGTTTCAGAGACGTTGAGAGACGTTGATCCACATCCAACTCCATAAGTCCCAGCAACTCGGAGCAGAAAAGTATGATAGGATCCGGCATGTAGGACTCTAGGAAATCAGACTTCAAGGGGGTGAAAAGTCTGCATTGACTCCTAGATCAGTGGATATGAGACCTTGATCTACCAATCCTGGGGGTGGATTCTTCCCTGGCCAAGAGACAGTGATGAAAGAGTACATCAAGGGAGTCTGTTACCAATGCAGTAGACTGGACTCAAAGGATGGCTGTGGGGAGATCACAGAAAGGTGGACTAAATGCCATGGTCATCACCCATGGAAGGGAAATACAGGAGACTCTGTAGTAGTTGGATTGTATCCTTGCTTATAGGTACCAAAGGACAAGGAGCCATTTGCTGCTAACCCTAGGGTGTGGGGGCTGTTTTTTCTTCATATGCTTCTTTCTTACGTTTTTACATGCTTGTTATAATGGTGTGCTGTGGCCGCTAATCCCCAACCTGCTACCACACTTGAACCCTGTCCCCTCATTTCACAAAACCTTGAGGTGGGCTCTCCGTGTTGCTTCATGTTAGAAAAATGCAATGGTACATAATGGGAGCAAGACGGGTCCACGCCAATAGCATTAACTGTGATGACGTGAAATGTGCGGGGCTTGAGGCACAAGATCTATACCTACTTGAGAGGTACACTGCACATATGACGTGTATCCAAGCTATACATATGAATGGCATAGAACTGTAAAAACTTACTAAGAGGTGGGGACACCAAGTGATAGGTACCAAATATCCTGTCTATACCTGAGGAACTGGTGTGAATATCTCCAGACGCACCCTTTCTGATTCAATCCAAACGTGTGGATCCGGAGTGGAAGGTATGTCATGGTGAAGGGTCTACTTGATGAGGAATTGTTGGTCCTGGTCGCTGATTAGGCCCCTAACAGTATTCAGACACCTTTCTGTATTCCCTTACCCCTTCTGTGATCAATAGTTTGCAAGCTACTTTTCTCGTGGGAACTTTAAACGTGTCTTAGACCTAGATATGTACAGGTCAGTGCTTAATTTGAGCTGGTGGTTTCCAGTGCTCCACACCGACACATAATTATCAACACCGGCTCTTGTAACAGTCTGCCACAAGGTGGGGCTGTCTAGCTAATTTAGAGATGACCATAACAATAGTTAATTATTAATTCAGTATACGTTATAAATTACTATTACCTGCCCCCTAGCCATTTGTATAGCTTTGGGGGCCTGAAATAGTCAGAATTGTCACACTTGTAGGATTGTAATGGGTACTAGTTGTGTTGTTACCATCATTGACAGCATAGCAGGGGCAGTGTGTGGTGCAAGCTGCAGTGGCCTCATTGAGAGAGCCCTGGCACTTATTTTATTACAGCTTAAGCACTGGGATGGGTCCTCCCTTCCCCACCCCACCATAACCCAGAATCACGACTGGCAACACATTTTCAGGAATGGGTGAGAGATTGGGACTTCTGCGATGACTGGAGGAATGCACAACCAGCAGGGAATTATCTTATTTTTCGGTAATACATCAACTCCACGCATGCTTTAACTTCTTTTTGCACAATCATTCATTAGATGTCAGGTTGTTGGACGCTGAGTATCTAGGCTGCAATTGGTCAGATCAGAAACTCCATAAGTTGTTGCTGGAATGGCGTACACCCAGACCACCAATACCCACATGGAAGCTGAATACTTGCACATTAGCGACCCATTATTTAGGGATATATTTGGCAAGTCCATAACCGATTTCTTCACTGAAAATGAAAAGTGAGAAAGAAATAAAACAATAGAATAAGAGGCACTTAAGGTAATGTTGGGGAGGATCTGTATAAAAACTACATACTATAGTTTGGACTATCTCATGTTATTTTGGCCATAGAAAATGCCATACACAGGGAGGAGATGAGGCTTGCCCAGGGTGTGTGTACATTCTCAAGACTTTGGAGGCCTGAAAAAGAAACAAAAAGATTTGGTGGCTTGATTTTGAGCAGTTGATTACAAAGCTTATGTGGCACCACACATGGTGAGGGAGGTAGATCCTGATGGCTGTTGACCTGGGTTCTGAGAGCAGAATCCGAAAGGAAACCAATTGGGGTCATTAGACTCTCAGATGATGTGATAATTAACACAGGTTAAAATTAAATTTGCATTTGCAACCTACTAACATATGTTGTACACTGCACCCTCGGACCACAATCAGGATAGACTTGGGAAATTTCTTGGGAGCATAGATGTACCATATCTGACTGATCTTCAGAGGTCCTTGTTAGAGGAACCATAGACCTTGGATGAGGTGAGGGAGCCAATAGTTCAAATGGCATAGAATAAGACACCAGGCACAGACAGGTCCCCGTCTAAATTTTAACCAAAGTATAGAACTGCTCCTGAACTCCTTAATGTATGAAACCTCAGTTGGGTGCCTTCCCGAAATTGTTGCGTGAGACACTCAAATGGGTCCCGCAGAAGCTTGGTAGAGATGCCTTTGATGTAGTCTATAAAATCCTGGGGAAGATACTTACAAACAGGCTCTTCATTGTTGTGACCACAGTAGTGCTCCCTGACCAGAACGGGTTTGTGCCAGGAGAAACATTCCTCAATATGTGCCCCCTGTTAAACCTAATAGACAATGCCCCACCAAACCACTCCAAAGCATATAGCATATTCTCTTGGCATTGAGAAGGCCTTTGACACCCTTGGGTGGCCTTACGAAATGTTGAACTGGGAAAACTTGGGGATAGTCCCAAATTTCGGCAATGGCTTCAGATGCTGTATAAACAGCTGGTGGCATGGATGCGAACTGGCTGGGTGATATCTGTACAATTTTCAATTGGCAGGGATGCCCTTTACTGCTCCTTACACAGACTGGGTGTTAGACCTGGCACCATTGGCATGGGTCTCCCCTGCATTTTTTGCTTTTGCCTCCTGTAGTTTTGCTGTGTGTTGGACTCCGTTTTGCTAGTCTAGATGCTTTGGGCACATTGCCACTGCTGTTAAGTGCCAAAGTGCAAGTGCTCCCTTTTCTAAATTGTTGTTATTGGATTAGTGATCCCATGATTGGCATATTTGATTTACCAGTCAGACCCTAGTACAGTACAATGTGTGTGCCCAGGGTCTGTAAATCAAATGCTGCTAGTGGGCCTGCAGCACTGATTGTGCCACCCACAGAAGCAGCCTGTAAAAGGTAACTCTGGCCTGCCATTGCAGAGCCTGGGTGCAGTCTAATACTGCCAAGTCAACTTGGCCAGTGCTTAATTTGTAAAATATTAAGTGCCAGGGCTCTGACCTAGAGGCCACTGCAGCTTGCACCACCCATCGCCCTTGTCATCGCTGCCAAAACAACTATTAATCATCTCTCTTGCATGTAAATGCGACTGTTGAGATTATTCCAGGTCCCCAAAGCTAAAGGAGTGGCTGGGGAGGCAGGTATTTGCAATTTTAATGTATATTGTATTCCTAAACAACCATTGTTATGCTCATCTCTAAATTAGATGAGCAGCGCCACCATGTGGTAGACTGTTCTATGTATGGTGTTGACAATTAAGTGCTAGTACGGAGCACCGGAAACCAATTAAGTGCCAGTGCTTAGCATCGGAAAGCCCAGGCTCAAATTAAGCACTGGACTAGGCAATTGCACCCACTTGCCAGGCCCTAACCTTCCCTATTCTTACATGTCAGTCACCTCTAAGGTAGGCGCAAGGTACCCCTGTGGGCAGGGTGCAGTGTAGGTGAAAGGTAGGACATGGTGTGTGTGGCATGCCTTGATAGTGAATTACTGCCAATTTCAGTTTTCACTATTACAAGGCTACCTGTTCCCATAGGGCAGAATGGGGAGTTTGTTTGTAACATCTTATAAACATAACTACCCCTGGGAACAAAGTAGGAAAATAACGTTTAGTATGCCTGAACTAAGAATGTTAAAATGCATCTTTTAGTGAGGGTGATTTTCACAATCTGTGTTTGAAAATACCACTTTTAGAAAGTAGGTATTTTCTTGCTTAACCATCCAGTGTGCCTCTGCTAGGTTTGTGTATTGCATGTGTGGCTTTTGGATGACAGGGGCTGGAGAGGGGCAGTGTTTTTGGGTGGGTACAGGCACTCTCTGCCTTCAGAGAACAAAGGATTTTTGTGTATAAACAGAGGGGCCCAGACTTTTCGATCACTTCTGGGAATTCAAGAGGAACCTTTGCCAAGGAGAAGAGAAGCTGAGGAGGAATGCTGCTCCTGTGCTGTTTGCTGTCTGGAGTTGGCCTGCAGTGGCTACTTGCTGCCAAGGAAAGGAGAAAAGGACTTTGCTGCTTGCTTTGTCCCCTGCTTGAAGAAAAGATCTCCAAGGGCTTGAAATGAGCTTGCTCCCTGTTCTAGAGGTCTCATGAACAGCAAAGACCTCACGGTGTCAGTGGGTACCGTCTCTGATAGTCCCCGTAGAAGAAAAAGGGTAACTGACTCTGTCATAGAGTCCATCGCAGGGTTCTGTGTCCTGAAAGCACCGCCGAGAGCAACGCCTCGCTTCGCAACGCAACCCTGGTCCCACCGACTCCGTCAACGAGCCTCTACTTGCACTGCGTCCTGTGGGCACCACACTCTGCAACGCTTCGCTACACGCTGCAAGGATTTCACCGACTCTGTCGCCGCCCGACCCGAACATCGACCGTCTCCGTCGCCACACCATGACCTTCCAGCACTGCGCGTGTATCGCCTCCCCCTTTAACGCAAGCCCTGGTCTCACCGACTCCATCAACGAGCCCCTCATTGCACCAAATCGTGAGGACATAGTCTGCCGCAACGCTCTGTTTCACAACACAACTGCGACATTTGCCCCAACCGACTCACACCAACATGTTGGTCGCAACGAGAAAGGTACTGTGTCCGAGTTTGTCAACGCTTTAGCTGGCCCGTATTGATGCGGTCGGCTCGAATTGTTAGACTCTGATGTATTCAGTATCGCGGTAGCCCCAAGAGGAGCTACTGAGTCAGGAGAACTGTGTTTTGTTGATTGTCCTGCAATTCAAAGGTTATTTTGCACAAGTACTATTTTTCAAGAGTATTGTATGTTGGATTTTTATCGTATTTGGACTTGTGGGATTAGATAAAGAATTACTTGTTTTCTAAACTGGTGTAGTGTCCATTTGTAGTGTTTTCACTGTATTACTGTATGTGTTCCCGAATGCTTTACACACTGCCTCTGAGATAAGCCTGTCTGCTCTTGCCAAGTTACCAAGAGCAGGGGTTATTTTAGAAGTGTATCCCGCTTACCCTGACTAGAAGCATGGGTCCCTCTTTGGACAAAGGTACCTACCTCTGCCAACTAGAGACCCCCATTTCTAACACTGGGAAATACGCTTGGAGACGGAAGGCAGATTGTCATTATATTTTGACACTGTTCTCATTTACCACAAGAGCACCTAGAGGCACTTCCGGAGGTGATGGCCATTTTAAATTACTATAGGGACAATTCAGGGTTAAGGATCAACTGTAGTAAATCATGTATTAATCTCCTTAGAGTAATTCTGGAAGAGGAGCGTGTTGGGCTTTCCCTGAGAGGGGTAGAACTGAGTGCTCAATCCTTTAGGTAAATGGGGCTGAAGGTGTATCACTCAGACGCTGATGTAATAGAGGTGAACCTGCGCAGAGTGATTTCGGCAATGTGCCAGTCATTGAAAATTTGGGTTTCTCCACCACGGTCTCATGGGAAGGACAGCAATATCCAAAAAGGTGATCCTCCCCAAATTACTTAATCTCTTATCAGCCCTGCTGGTTTAATTGTCCAAGAGGGTGTTTGAGGACTTGGATAAGATCCACTCTGAAATGATTTGGCAGTAAGCGAGTAGCGTAAATTGCAGCATTCAGTCAAGGCTGGTAAACCAGGGGCCCCTACATGCGAATTGTATTATGCTGTTGCCAAGCTGCAGTGGGTGGCTAGATGGCTGAGTCTTTGAAAGGAAAAGTGTATTTGGGATGATGCTGGTGCTGGAGATATTGTACTAAAAGACACACAGTCGATGGACGGAATGCAGAACAAATCAAAACATTGACCCCCAGTCAAGAGATCTGGGTTAAACCCATCATTCTTTTGCTCACCATGCCACCCCAGTTTAGACCTGGCCATATGCAAATCAGTCTTGACCCTGTTCCTCATGGGAACAGTCCAGCCCGAACTGCCAAGCCAGGTCCTCCCTGGTCTGGAAACAAGCATCCTAGGACAGGTTTCGGGGTTGCCCCTCATCAGCTAGGATAGCTTGAATCCAGTGGCACAGTGAGCCCGGGACACACGTCTGGGCATACCCGGCGTACTTAGTGAAAAGGGCAAAAGACACACAGTTGATAGACGGAATGCAGAACAAATCAAAACATTCACCCCCAGTCAAGAGATCTGGGTTAAATCCATCATTCTTTTGCTCCCCATGCCACCCCAGTTTAGACATGGCCATATGCAAATCAGTCTTGAACCTGTGCGTTCTGGGAACAGTCCAGCCCGAACTGCCAAGCCAGGTCTTCTCTGGACCGGAAACAAGCATCCTAGAACCAGTTTCGGGGTTTCACCATATTATATAATAAGTGGCATAGGAAGTGGGGTGCGGGCCGCCTCGGGTGTCATCACTGAGGGGAGTGACAAAATGGCAAAAGTATGTGTTTTAAACACATATTTTTGCCATTTTGTCAAGCCGGGTATGACAAGATATTTTCCGCACTGGGTACCACCTGACCTTGCTACGCCACTGTATATAATATATATAATACTGGCTGATGTTACCAGGTGTGTGGAGACACAAAGGACTCAAATTGGGGGAGATAGCTGAATACTGCTGACGACCCCAGACATCGCTGTCATGATTACAACCAGATCACCCACTTTGGTCTTCTCCTCTTTTGCATTACCTAACTAGCACACATGACAAACGTTCTTGGCTGGAGGCTGGTATTTCTACTGTGGGTGATCTTGTCATACATGGGACTCTCTGCACATTTCAGGACCGCTGTGTGAATTCGGCCTGGGAGCAGACCAGTTTATAACTTGCAATGCACTGGTGAATACACTGGGACAAACATGTGAGCTAGATCAAGTGGAACACTCTACAACTTCTCCTTTCCAGTCATTGCTCACTCACATGCATGGTAGAAGAGCAGTTCTCATATTGCGTAGACTATTAGTCTTCAAACAAATATCTCAAAGTGAATTTATGGTCTGGTCAAAGCAAGCAGGCCTGCCGGCAGCCCTTTTGACCCTTGTCCACCACAAACTTTCAAGAATATGCTTCTAACTACCTCTGCTGCCCCACCAGCAAGAAGAATTCTCAATTCCTTAACTACAGGAATTTTTCCAGAAGACCTAAAAAAGGCATACATTCACCTATTATTAAAGAAAACTAACCTTAACCCGCTTGACTCCGACTACTAAACAAATTACAAATGGACCTTTCCTGGGCAAACTGATAGGAAGAGTTGCATTCGCCCGGATGTCACAATTGATTGACGATAATGCCATGCTTTCTGGCTTCCAAACAGGATTCCGTCCAGGAAGAAGCACAGAATCTGCCCTCATTGCAATCTGGGATGACAACAAGAACACCGTAGACCAGAACGGGGTTGCTGCACTACTTCTCTTGGACTTCTCAGCTGCCTTTGACAGTCCTGGGCTCAGGAGGCCTTCCTTAGGGGTGACTGACATATATATTAAAAATAGTGTATTGACTGTGCCACTCTAGGTGAGGGTACCATCAAGTTTGAGCAGTTCCCACTACTCCTGCAATCTGCACTGGCAAGCCTGCTGTCAGTAATTTACTTGGGTTATTCAGGGTGGCACAAAACCATGCTGCAGCTCCAGGGGCCCTTTTATCATCTATGCCTGGGTACCATATACTAGGGACTTATAAGGGGGTAAAATATTTTCCAGTTTGAGAGTACCAAGTTGAACCTAGCAGTTTTGGAGAGGGGACAGGACTGGGGTCTGTGCAGCAGACTCCAGTGCAATATCAGAGTCTTAACCATCAGCATTACGAGCTAAACGTGTGAGGGGGGGTGACCATACAAAAAGGTGCCTTTCCTACAGGCGGTTAATCTTACACTTGTTCACTATCCGTATGTTTCAATGCTGTTATAGGCCCTCTCGGGTCTCACACCTTCTTCAGGGCAGCTTCTGATTTGTGTACCCCACCACCACTATCCAGGTTGATATAGGAAGGTCTTTCTTGGAAATAACCTCCTAGTCCAGCTCATTCCCTCCTCAAAGAAACTCACAATGTGAAATAACAGAGACCTGTTTTTAATGTTTTATTGTATTCAAATTATAAAAGAAAGGCACGGCTATACACCTGGACCCCTGCACAGCCCTCTGACACCTTTAAAGGTCTCTCTTTGAGACAGTGTTAACTGCAACAAACCTTCCTATGTATGCATTTCAAGGACCCCGTGCGGTTTCATTGCTTTGGACTAGTCGCCTCTGGTGCTCATGACGGTACTCCAGACTGGTCTAGTTGCTCGTCTGCAGAGCACAGATTACCCAATCCGGCCAGCCGTTCACTTGTTCTGGAAACGTTAAGTGGCTGTCTTATTCAGAAGAGTGCGACTTTCCAGCAGCTGTGGTTTCTTTGTTTAAATGACATTACTTCTGTTGTGTTGCAGGTAACTGTACCTCTCGAGTCAGACCCTAGATGCTTATTAAAACGCACAGTTCTGTTGATAAAAATAAACCCTAGCAGCCAGTGCCCCCAATAATTGTGTCTCTTCCCCTCTGTTAGTATAATATCAGTCCGGTGATTGTATGTACAAATGGTACCTGGGACGGTCGTGATTTACGGCGCACCCTCAGTTCTTAGATTTACTTCCAGAACCCCCGTTTCACAAGGTGACCGTGCAGCCTGAAGGAAAGAGTGACCCCCCCCCGGCTCAGCGTCTTCTGCTAACGTGTGCCAGTCCAGACGCGCATCCTGCACACTAGGATGTACTCTGACTCTCCCTGTGATCTGAAATATCCATTCTGGATTGCCACAACCATCGAGTCTGCATGATTGCTTCTAAGTACGGCATATATAAATGCTTTTCTTGTATTTTAGATACTGAAGCCATGCAGTGGTTCTTTAGTGTTGTATCTGAGTATACCTGTTATCCCAAGCCTGTGAACAGTCCCCTTCCTTCCTTCCTTCCCGTACAGATCTAGCAGAATTTATTGTTATGAGTAGGAGAATGGATTCAGAAGGCTACACAGTCCCATTGCAGTGTTTATAACAAATGTTGCTCAGCTGGTACTGGTTAATGTTATTGGAAATCCAGGAGTATGTCGTGGTTAACTCGTTCAGTGAGGTAGCCTGTTCCTTCCCTGTGACTGGTTTTAGTGGTTTTAGCAGTAGTCGGCTCCGGTTCTTCACACTTACCCAGATTTGAACTCAATGTATTTTCCAGCTTTCGTTCTGCTTTGTTTATGACCAGTAGCAAGTTCCTTTACCTCCCATCACTCAGGGTAGACCAGCTCAAAAGACGGTGGCCTCTGGGATAGGTTGTACAATGGAACAGCGCAGGGTAATAGGTCGCAAGCCTTAACCACACATTTTTACCACACATTTTTTACGTGTATGTTTTTTACAGCAGATGCCATTACCACACTGTTTATTCATTTAAGAACAATATGTTTGTGGCGGGAGACCCCCCACACCTCCCAACTTACCTTAAATGCGTGGTAAAGGCATTCGTTGTAAAAACATACATGTTGTAAAAACATGCGTGCTTAAAAATGCGTGGTAAAGTCACAACGTGGTAAAAACCTTGTTGTAAAGGCTGTTTCCCCTGGGATACAGTACAGTGCCATCCCCATGGTCAGGAGCCTTCATCCTGCAACAGTAGCATCTTTTCCTTATGAGCTTGGAGGTCAAGACCTTTCAGAAAGCAGTCGTAGACTCGATACCCTACAATGACATGTTCTGCCTTACGTGGCAGTATGGCATTTTCTTGATTCCGGTTTTGTGTTAAGCTCATACTACACTCTGTGATTTGTTCTCTCCTTTCACAGACAGGCATGTGGAAGAGAGTTGATTACACTGAGGTCGACTTCTCTCCATCTCGGTGTGGGGTCCCTGCCTGGTTATCATTCAGATAGCATTTCTGGCAGGAGTGATGGCCCTAATGTTCTCTGCACTTTGGGGAAGACCAGGCTGTTTTAGTGGAGGGACTGGTTGAGAAACAAAAACCTGTGCCTCCCTCAGATGGACTCACCCATGAATATTAGGAGCTGGGGATAAGAATAGTAGGGCTCCATGTAACAGAGTTCACCGGTTATACTGGTGTGTGTGCATACCTGTGCGAGTGTGTGTATACCTGTGCTGGTTGTTTCCAGGCTTGCCTGTTTGCATTTTATAAATCATGGCATGAGAAGATGTCCTGGTCAGGCACCGAATCTCCCCAGGTATGCAAGTGCAGCATTTCATCTAACCAGAGGATCCATCCAAGCCAGTTACCAACTACAAAATGCATCCTCTATAGAGTATTTCATCGGTGTGTGTGCTTGTGTGAGTGTTACACGTGGATAAAAGAGTTGCAGAGCCCTCTGTGTGATCTGAGGAGCTTTTCCAATTTTAGTTATTGTCTAGACAAGGTGTTTATGCTCACATGTCATCCAGACTTGAAGGAATACCTTGATCTGGCCAGATGCCTGACAGCTATCTGTTTGTTGCTTGCTTTGTGGTATGTGTAGGTTTGGATTTCCCCAAATGTCCCAGAATTCAAAAAAATGAAAGAAAGGTATGGATAGGTGAGGTACTCACGAATGTCACAGAGCGGCTTACGAGTTCTGGGTCGGAGTTTAAAACCTACTGGCCAACACTAATAACTGTCTTCTGTGGTAAATAGCTCAGTGATGGGTGCAAATACTTTTTTCCCCACTGTCTCATGAAAGTGAGTTTGTGATGGTGATAGTTTGCGCCAAGAGCGTTTATGCATATTTGGGGGGACGGGCTGTAGCTGATGTGTAAGAATAATACAACAACCACACAATACCACTACAGCAACACAATAACACCTCAACTCTTCAACAAAATAATGTGTAGCAAACCACCAAACGAGCACAACAGCAAATCAACTTAACAAGGCAACTAAACAGCACTGCAACATAAAACAATAAGCTACAACAACAACATACAAACAACATACCCACGTAAAACGACACCAAAGCTAAACAATTTCCCCAATCTACTCTATGCAGTGAACCAAGCATCTACAAAAAGACAGTAAAACAACACATGACAACAGTACACTGGCACAATATAAATAAGCATAGCAGCATAACCGTGGAGTTATGTTGTGTTTTCTGTTCGGTTGTGTTGTTTTTTTGTATGGCTGTATTTAGTTGTTTTACCGTGCACTGTTTTTTGTGTGTTCTAATGTTACAGTGCAAAACAAGTATTATCTCTACCAATGATGGCTACATATCACGACCCCACTATACATATTCAGATCAAACCAGGCAGACTGAAATCATATGACTGACCATGCCTTAAAATAACATTTCCCATCTTAATTTGATGTGGTTAAGTCCCTGGAATGGTGAATTGGTGTTAAGGCAATGCTACTGTCATTTATGTAGTGAAAAAGCACTCTTACCTTGTGTGAGGATTGCACACAAGGCCACACTAGTTAGTTTGCACAGCTTAAGGTATTTGGTGTCATGCATGAGAGAAGACATATGTTCTGAACACGTCGCACCAGTCTAGACTTAGCATCTGTGCAAGACCATGTCGAAGAAAGTTGAAATGCAATAGGTCTCGCATTTCTGAGAGTTTGAGCATTTGGCATTGTAAATGACAATGCCTTTTATTTATGTGTTGTTTTCAAATCAGACAAATAAAAGGCATTGTCATTTACAATGCCAATAGATTAAACTCTCGCAAATGCGAGACCTATTGCATTGCAAATGCGTGCTATAAAAATAAAAAAAAGCGTGTGGAGAGAGTGTGTCCTGCTTACAAAAGCAGGGAGGACAAAGCTATTTGAGAAAATAGTGGTCGGAGGCTGTAATTAAGCCTACCGAGCAACAACACATGTAACGGGATGTCGCAATGGGAGGTTACAAAATGAGACAAGGCAGTACTGAGAAGGGATTACTAACAGCCACAGTTTACAGTGGACAATGACACAAGCCAATGAAAAATGTGGGCGGAGAGTGGGTGGAGCTTCAAGTCCCTATCTCAATACAGCATGCCTCGCAAAGCAGCGCATGCGCTGCCCAGGCTCAACCTAAAAATATAAAGGTGTAAAGCCTAGGTGCTGTTCCACCAAGACTAACATATTTACTGCCAATGTCTAAAGGAAAAGCTTCATGATGCTGAATGAATGACATTGAAAATTACTTGAGGCCCTTGCCTCCAAGTCATAGCGCCTCACTTAAAATTGGTGATGAAAAGGATATTAATCTGATCACATTAGCATCCACAATATATTTTTGGGAACAGTAAATAAAATTCATTTGCAACTGTCTTATTGTCCTACTGATGGATTCTGGTGAATAGAGTGGTTTGTAAATGGAAATAGAACCCCCGAGATGCTACTACTGACCTATAATAAATGTAACCCATTATTCTTTTTGGCTGTAACAGAAGGATAATAACAAAATATGAATTTTAAAAGGATGTTTCAAATGCAAAACGAGTCTACAAACATGAAGGCCTTTGCAACCAACCACAAGTTTTAGCCAAGAACGCACAAGTGATTTTACAGTGTTTACGGTGTGTTACCTTTCACTGACAAATGAACTGGTGCGAGGGAAATCAGACTGAAAAACGCACTTACAAGGATTCATTTTCTCTCGAATATATCATTGATAGGAATTGTATTTCTCAGGGAAATTCAACGTTTTTATGTGACCAATTATTGTTAGCCGCGGCTTGAATTGGGGGGAGGGGGGTGTATATGACAGGCTGAGCTGCCGAATGACCAAACCCAAATCTCACAGTCAGAGAGGAGAAGGATGGCACACACAGCCATTCCTGTCTGCAGTTCACAGTGTCTGGCAACACTATCTGCGAAGAGGACGGCAACGTTCCTATTCTGGAAGGGGGTGACCCAGCAATTAAAAGTAGGGAGCACAAAGGCTAACTCCAGAGCATATCTGACTCTGCAACCATTCAGCTCGTTTCCAGATACACAGGGCATTCACTGTATGAAGATCATCACCCCATACAAGGATGATAAACAGTAAGAAAGGTGACTTGCCACTGTGCCAACACCCTTCAGATGGCGGTTTCCAAACAATGAGGTAATAAACAGGCATAGAGCACAGCCACAAAAGCAGCCAATAGCTCAAATAATTTTGTTTAATTGTAGCAGTTACCATAGATGCAGGTAGGCTGCGTAGACTCACTGTGCATTGGTTGAGTGTGCAATCTCTGTAAGCAGTGAAATGGAATTCGGACATTTACTGAAACACGCCGTGCAAATTACTGAATGTAGCCTTTTCCTCGGTCTAGGACAAGAGTGCCGCTCACAGAGGTGTGCCTGCACTAGAGCAGCTAGGGGAGAAACTGGATGGTGCCCTATGGAATAGTTGGCGACCATCTGAGTACCACAGTGCATTAGCAGCATCCCTGTATTAATATCGTGGACAGAGAGGTCACTGTCACATTAACAAAGAAAGAAAAGAAAAAAGGTTGTTAATGAGACAACCGAGCAATACTCAAGTCAACAAAGTAAACAGCACAGTAAAAGTAGAGAAAAGTAAAGTCACCAAATCAAAGTCCCTCCTATTTCCCTTCCTTCATAATCATGATTTAACCCTTCACAGGATGCGTTGAGCCCCACCGGTGCCATTCCACATCACAAAAAAGCACTGGCGGAGTTTCCCAAAGGCCATCCAACGTGTCTCTTGGACTGACTGTAAGTCACCTTTTAGGGAATCAGGTAAACTGTACTCTTCATCAGGTATATGCACTTTGACAGCAGAAACAGGAGTCAAACGTGGATATCATGTGTGCCAAGACTAAATGGGTTTCATCTTGAGCTTGGTGCTGTTATTGAGAAATAATAACCTCTGCTATCATAAGAAGCCACCCGTTCCTTCCCGACTCTTGTAATGAACTATGGGAGCTTAAAGGAAGGGAGGGTGTCAGTCCGATGGGGGTTGAGGATGGCTCTGGTACTCATTATTTGAAGGCACATTTGATGTTTCCATATAAACAAAGTCAACTTCAGTCACGGAGGGCAGGCATACAGCATAATCAAAAAACAACTACTTCAAACCATGCTTGTGACGAAGCGTACATTACTCCACCGAGGACGGTACCACTACAAATACTACAAAACAAGAGTTAAAATGTAGAATGACAAATAACCATAGAATACAATCAAGACACCCCTGACGTGCAGGACTCCATTTTAAAGAAGGCAACTAGTTGGTATAAATCATGTCAACAGTAGGATTAAATGCGATCAATGAAAACAAAGCAATTGAATGTCACAGGAATCGGTCTTCAACCTACTGCCCCAAACCAAATCTAATCTAATCCACAAGGGTCCTTCTGAGTGGAGGCAGCTGAGAAGCAACCCTCTGATGAAACATTTGTGGGGCCAGGAAGCTGACAGCAAAAGAAATGAGGTAACCCTCGACCCATGAACCAAAAAAGCAAGTAGAAAAATAACAAAAGGACAACCCATAGTATCAAACTAATGGATCAAGGGCAGCGACTCTGCATTCTGGAACACGTCCGAAATCATTGAATGAAATAACTCATTCTGGAAATGAAATTGAAGCAGCTCTTGTTTTCATCCCAACTCAGATGCCTACAGGAGCTTGCACGCACACGTCACCCCTAGCCCTTGTTTCTCGAAGCCTGCATGCTATGCAATGTTTCCCTCAGCATACATATATTAGGGCCCCCTGTCACAGGGCGAGGAGCCGTTTATTTCTGGCACGCCTGTGTTTCCTGACATTCATTATTTTAGGAATGCGTCGTACAAACCCTCTACAATGGTGGAGCTCTCTTCGGTGCTCCCTGCAAGTCTCTGCTTGCTGTGCTCCTGGAGTGGGCAGCTACAGAGAGCAAAACCCCTTTCCGAAGAATGACCGGGATAACCTAATCTCCTGCTATAGGCGCAGACACGAAATCGAAACACAGACGACGTGTTTGCCACACGCCAACAGCATAACCTTGTACTCACCCTTTGAGGTAGGTCAATGGCAAAGCAGAGGGCAAGGATCGTAGCAGTTTGCATCATAAGGCAGGCAGCATGGTCCAAAGCAACGGCCAGCACTGTAACTTAAACATTAAAAATATACGTGTATCATCATGAACTCCAGAGAGGCTTCCTCAGAAACGAGAAACACGGCTGCCCAAAGAGCGGCCTTCCTTACAGACTCCTACCACTCTGAAACAAGCGGCAGTGAAAGCGATCGCGAAAGCGATCACTATTGTAAAAAAAAAAAAAACACGCCCGCGAGTGGTGCGTGCGCCACAGCGAAATATGTGGTTTCAATTATCGCGCCCGTGTCTGAGCACTATAATTGAAACCACATGGCCTTTGGTGCATGTAATAGACACCAATAGGCCATGGGCGGAGCAATGCGCCTGCCTTTGGCCTATTGCGTGCTGTCTTAGTAAAAAACACACACGCCAAGGCCAATAGCAGGGCAAAAAAGTAAAAGCACACGCACAAGCGTGTGCGATTCCAGGCTACGTTTTAGAACCCCAGACAAAAGGACTCTCGCTGCGCGAGCAGCGCTACGCACTGCAACGCTAGGCGCGAGACCTAAAAAAAGCGAGTGTGCACTTTGCAATGGTGCTTTTGAATCCTTGCTACTAGCAAGAGGGGTCTGAGATTTTTGCAAACCCTTTAAATCAGCTATGTAGTAAGTAGCTCGCTCACGTACAAATATGCCTCAAACCCTGGGGCAGTGGTGGCTCGCAGTGGGAGTGCTGCGGGGCGGTGGGCGAGCGGGGAAAAGTGGAGGCAGTCATACGACGTCCACGAGTAAAGTAAGTAAATAAATAAAACTATTTGCCATGCGCTCGCTGCATCGCCAACTCTCGGCAATGCAGCGTGCGCAAGGCAGATAGTTTTATTTATTTATTTACTTGCTTTACTCGTGGACGTCGTATGTCCGAGTCCACCCCCGCACCCTGACCCTCCTCCGCTCCGCCCCACCGCACTCCCACTGCGAGCCGGCAGTGCATGGTGTAATGGATTGGAGGGCAAGAAGGCGGGCGTTAACTCTGCTGTGGTATAAGTCAAATTGGCCTAGAAGCTCTGCTTGTAAAATGAAGGACGTATTCTAATATGGAAGGAAGGGGAGGGGCTACAGTGCAAGGCTTGGTAAATACATTGACAAATTCAGAATGAGTTTTTGGATTGCACATTAAGGAGAGTTTGGACAAATCTACAATCTGACAACTACTCAACTTCCACTGAGTTCATGATCAGCTATTCAGGGTTGACCCGAATGCTAAATATACTGCTTAGTGCATTGTTAAGAAAGGAAGGGAAGTATAGACAAACAGGCAGATAGACAGACGGACAGATAGATAGGTATGCCTTCTCACTGAGTAAAACATGCTATTGATTTCCACTGTTGGGTGACTGGAGAGAGGGGCCATGACCTCGCAGAAATCTGCCTGGAACATAATGCCCTCCTCTGCCTCAAAAATGTGAATAAAAACCGTATTCCTAGGACCTGCCTACTTGGCCTGAGTGAAATCCGAGTTACGCCGGAGTAATCAGAGTAATTTTAAATTATTAATTTGACACAAAAATACCACAGCAGGAGCACAGAGTAACAAACTGTAACAAACTGAGCAGGCAGCACCAGCTGCTTTGTGTTCTTTTGCGCTCAGAGCTATTTTCTTAGCGCTAACTGCATCCTCGGATTCATTTTGGACGCAAGGACGAATTTGTTTCTAAGAAAATAGCGCTAAATGGTGATCTCCCAACACAACAGCCTGGGCTCCTCGTGCAATTTCACGTAATCTTGTGTAATTTTCCTGTAAATGCGTGTAATTATGCTACAGCAAATTATGCAAGTTACGCTCACCCCTACTGTGCACACTTTTTACAGCAAGCTTTTTTAAGTCTAGGTTCTATAAACAAAAATAAAATATGTAACCAGAACCCTAGGATTGACAGCTGTGCGTGAACGAAATTCTCATTAAACAGGCACGTGAGCATGAATGTTTTTTTCTCTAAAGTGATTTAGCCGGTAAGCTATGAGTCTCATGTTTTTTTTTTTTTAGGTTTAACACCAATATTTCCCGAACCTGCCGAGAGAGCTAAAGAAAACCTAACACCAAGTAATTATTCAACCAGCGTGCATGTTCTAGTATCAAATAATTATAAACAGTTGAACTCAAAATAGCATCATGAAGCCGAAAATGATTTCACTTAAAATTATTTTTCTTTCACCAGGCATGATAGAAATATGTTGTTTGGGTTCCCCCTGCAGGTAGAATTTAATTCTGCAGAGGCGGCGCTCGGTGCATTTCACATTTTATAAGCGCTTACTATAAGGAAAAGTTTATTTGTTTCATTAGACGTAAACTTAATTCTGTCAATCGGAGCTGAGATTAAATTGATGGAAGGTGCGAGTCGAGGGGCTACGGCGAGCAGAGGTGACTTAAAGGTGCATTAAAAAAAGTATGGGAAATGTGATGCTCTGCACAAATGGGGCGGGTGAGTACGCGTTGGGTTGGGGTCACAGGCGTGGCTAAAAAATAGAAAATATTCTGTAACTTTTTCTGGTCTTTCAACTTCAGGTAACTTCATATAAAAGCAGGCACAGCTCAAATGAAAAAGAAATGCAGGTTAAGTTCATCAGTGGGAAATGCACTATTGTACATTATGAAACCTCAATTAGTTAATAAACTGCAGAGGCTTGTGCCTGTAATCAGAGAGCCACAGAACTGAATCCTGGGTGTGGAGAATAGTGACTTGTGTATGTTTAGTGATATGAGGTCACAGTCTGTGACAGAAAGCACTGCGAATATGTAAGTTATTATTTTAAACTTGCATTACTTACAGTATAAGATAGCCTGCCACAAAATGTGCAAAAAGGTTTAAGATAAAGTGCTTCCAAATGATAGATTTCAGTAGTACCCAGACTGTACACTGTGCATTTTTTTTTATAACTGTCCTTTAAAAACACTCACAGCCCAGCTGGTAACTCCCTTGCAATACATCTCAAAAAGAAAAAAAAATCTGTGTCATCCAGGAAGCTTCAAGTGATTCCATTAATTAAAGCCAATACCACTTCCAAGCACCCTTTGCATTTGCAGATGAATCAGTTGCACACATTTACATTTCTTTTTAGCAAGCAAGCATGCTAGCAAGAAGGCTTGTTTACCCTTCCCTTGGTTGCACAGGAGACTGCTTGCTTTACATTTCATCTCAGGTATTTCAACTCTCAGAATTAACCGTCCCAAGACGGTTGTCATTTTTTTACAAAAAGTTGGGGAAAACTTTTTCGTAAATTAAAAAAAAAAAAGTATGAGCATTTCGTGCCCCTCAAATCCAGCCCACTTCAACCCCTAACGTTGAGAGAACTTCTTAGAAGTAAGTGGGGAAGAAAAGAAACTAAAAGCAGTTAATTTCACAAATCACACTCGCTCCTTGTCTGAATAGTGGGTTTCATGGGCCTATTCGCACTCTTACGTTGCCACCCCACCACTGCAACCCCCTAGTATGAGCTGCTTTTTAGATCTGGCTTGACATTAGAGCTGGCTGCATGCCTAATGTTACTATTTCCTTAAAATGTACATAGAGGACTTTTGCTCCCCTCAGAGGAGTTTTGCTGTCCTGCCCCAAGCTATTGGCTAAATGGTGCATCATTCCACCTCCAGTGGAATTCTTTCTTTGCAATGCATGAGGAAATTTTAGGCCTCAAATATATGAATCATCACACATTAAATTATTTATCTCTTGAGCGAATTGTATACAGAACGCAATGGTGTTTGTTCTGTCTTTTCACAGCAGCAGGATTTAAAAAAATATTTCATCAGGACTCAGAATGCAAGCTCTACCTATTGACTTTGCCAATGCTTGTTGGAATAAGTGATCTGTCAGAAAAAGGATAAATGCCTGCATTTTATTTCCCGAAAATCCAGAATTTAATGGAAGCAAATTCAGATTTAGAAACAGTTGAAATTGGAAGCAAGCGAGAGACAGACTCACTGTGTCTCTTGCTTGTGAGGAGGCTATTGTTTTACATTAGTGAAAGGCTTGGTCTAAAACTGACAGTGGACATTCACGGAGCCCTTTCCTTCAGCATAGATTAATATTTTGAATATTAGATAACATATGAGTTATAAAGAGAAGTTGAACATGTTTGCACCACTAAAGGTTAGCAACAGACAAAATTGGAGCAAATTGTTTTGCATCGTTTCTGCTAAAGTCCGCAAATTACACTCGCCCTGTTGTGCTTCTGTGTGTCCACAATAAAGCTGCGTCATATGTTACTTCAGCATTTCTTAATTTGAAAGCAACAACCTCTCTTGGGCCCATTCCGCTATGTCTCCCATCTTTATTTGAGTCTTCTACACCTAGCTACAGTGCCCTTTAGGCCTCGTCCCCTCTCTTTGGCCCCCGCCAACTGCTCCATGGTTGGCCACATTAGACCCAACCCCTTCAAGGCTCTGCCCACCCCTCCTCACATGATAAAACAAATTTTAAAGTTGGCAGTTGTGCAATCTTGATTCTTTGTATCACTGGTTTTTAGCACCGGGAGTTGGTCGCGCAGCACAAGAGGGCGCAGCTTCTTTCTGCTCCTCGAGTAGGTGTTCTGCTCGAGCGGCAGCTTCCTCCACGCAAGTGGCAGGATTCTCAATGCGAAGGGTAGCGACCTGCCTCGACTGCCCACGCTGAGAAGTCTCGCCAGGAGGCGGTCTAGCGTTGAATCTTCCTCGCTCGCCAACTTAACATTTGTGAGCCATGAGAGAGGAAAAACCCTGCTCCATTACACTATGCGGATTTTTTGAGAACTCTGTACTCTACATGTAGCGCGGAGTGGAAAATACACCACAAACCCGTTGAGCGGAGCAGAATTTTACACCCAGGCCTAGTCTTTAGGCAGAATTTAAGTTTCATGGTGTAACCGATAAAATAGCTTAGATAGGTAGTTTACAGAGATTTAAAAACAGGTGCATTAACTCACTGAACTGTCTTACAGTTCACTGCTTCCTTGTCAGTACCATAATTGAAGACCCATTCAAATAGACATGTAAGCCATTGCTTCTAGTTTCTGTATAGCACACGGCAGGACACTCTCTGAGGTAACAGTGGCATTCTATACATTTCTATTCATTCATTCATGCAAAGTTTTACGCACTGGCTCCGCGTGTTACATTTCTGTGGGCTTCGTGGGGAGTAGGTGTGGCCTGTTTTAGCCTTTTCAGTAATTATTAGTGACAATAAGAGGACTGGTTACTTGTACATATTTTACTGTTCGTGGAAGAACTTGCCATGGTATGTTTAGAAGTTACCTATTAATGCATTGATCATCAAAAAGGATAATAATGATATTTTATCACAGCTCGCACAGTGAAACAGATGTTTAATTTAGCCTACATGTTGAATGGAATATATACGTGAAGTCATACATAGCATACTTCTTTTTAGGTCTGGTTTGACAGCATAGCCGTCTTCAGACCTATTGTTACCATTTAAAAAAATATATACGTAGAGTCGACTCTACCAAGAAAAGTATTATTCTATCGTCTCATGCTACTGGCTGTTTGGTGTGGCATTACGCCTTTTAGGTGTGATTGCATTACAGTGCACTAGGGACTTTTTCACATCTCAGATCATCACACAGAAACCAATGGTGTTTGATATTTATTTCACTGCAGCAGTCTTTTCTTTGTTTTAGTCAGGACTCAAAATGCAAGGCAGGCGTGGTGGGTTTGCCAATGCTTGTTAGGCCATTGAATCTGCTCTACCGCAGTTTTTTCTTCTCATTCACAATGTATACAAATGCTGGCTACTCACAGGGATTTGATACCAGTTTTGGACACCGTATGCATTGCTGCTTGATGGAGGGTTGGGGATGGCAGGGCATTTTACTCAAACTATCCCAGTTTGCTCCAGGATTTACTGCAGGAAGCAAAAGTAGTTAATGACAGTTTATTTGTCTGTACCATAAATAAAGGAAAAGTAGTTTCTTCAGTACATATCTCTAAGAACATTATTTTATTTTCTATTGAGTGCTTTTTTTTTTAATCGGGGTGGGGGGTGGGGGGTGACATGAGCCAGAGGGAATCTGGGGATCAAGGTTCGATACCTGGCAGCAGATTAGCCCAGCACCATGTGACTCTGGGCAATAGCTTGCTTAATCTTCCCAACGGCCCCCAGCGCCTAGAGACCCTTACGGGTGATTGTTCGCGCTTTACAAAATGTGGATTATTATAGATGTTCGGTTATGTTCTGCATAGTTAGTCAAGATATCATGTAACTTGTTGACAGCCAGACCAGACTCAAACAAGTGGTCTAGTTTGGCCTTAAGAGCCAACTATGAGCCGACTCATCATCGAAAGAATTAGCATGTCAATGACACAACAGATATCTCACAGAAATATGAAAAGGATATTTGGAATTTAAGGAAAGCCATCTATAAATGTTTCAGTTTTGTACATTGAGCAATAGCTCCTAAAATTAAATGGTTCCCAACATGAGCTCAAGAACGTTTGAGACGTCATCCCTTTCCAGTCCCCAATGCCATGAGAGTCCAGAGACGATTCAGTGTGTCACATGCCCTACAGACATACATGTTTGATTCCAGTCCAGGGAGGACCTGGCCTGGCAGTTCGGGCTGGACTATTCCCATTGGGCACAGGGTGAAGACTGATTTGCATATGACTGGGCCCAAACTGGAATGGCATGGTGAGCAAAAAAACGATGGAATTAGGCCCAGATCTCTGTACTGGGGTGAATGTATGACATTGTTCTGCATTCTGTCCATCAATAGTTCTTTTTGCATTTGTCACCCCGAGTGGGACGGGTATGCTCAGACGTGAGTACCGTGCTCTCTATGCCACTGGCATCCAGCTATCCTGGCTGAAGAGGGGTGAAACCCCGAAACCGGTCCTAGGATGCTTGTTTCCAGTCCAGGGAGGACCTGGCCTGGCAGTTCCGGCTGGACTGTTGCCATTGGGCACAGGATCAAGACTGATTTGCATATGGATGGGTCCAAACTGGAATGGCATGGTGAGCAAAAAACGATAGATTTAGGCCCAGATCTCTGTACTGGGGTGAATGTATGACATTGTTCTGCATTCTGTCCATCAATAGTTCTTTTTGCATTCTACAGACATACACATGCATGAGTATTGCAGCATAATAAGCCATGTACAAGTGAGATTTTTTAATATAGTGCACACGATGGCCTTGATATAAGGTGCTTGTACATTTAACAGTCAAAGAAGTAGGGAACAGTGAAGTAAAGTGGCATATTTGCCTAGAATCAGAAATTTGATTAGATGGGGTCCCTGATTTACACAAAGAATAACACATTCGACACGTTTCTAATGAAAATTAAATTTTATAAAGCCACAAATCTCTCTAGAATTCCCAATATACTCCTTAAACAAATTTTTTGCATATATATATATATGGACACTTAGCAACCCACTGTGGTATATTTTAATAAATTGTACATTTTCCAGGAGATATGATGGCGAGACCATTGTGGAAATACTTTGTTGAACTCAATCAACCAGAATGCCTTGCACCATTGGGGCGGAGTAATAAAAAAAAAGTCACACCATTGATCTCCTGGGGCCCGAGCCAGTGACCAAGGGTAAAGTGTACCCGAAACGCGTTTGGCGGAAAGATAGAGATTAAGGGGCGAAGCTGGAAAATATGCTGGTGCAAGAGTGCAGAAATCTTTACAGACTGCCAAATAAATGGAAGAAAAAAATAACACTCTGTGTGAGGCGGCTCATTTGCTGGAGCAATGTTCTGTTGGATATATACATATATATATCCGCTCACAAATATTCTCATACAATCCACATAAACTCATACAACCCCAAAAGGTTAAGAGCAAAGACATGCATGACTTATCTTATGGGCAGCAGCAATAAAGAAGGAAGAGTTATGGAGATTCTGGCTCTTTGTTAATGTTCTAAGATCTTTGTTGTTCTATGTTCTTTGATAATGCTGCTGTGGGTGGCGCAATAAAGAGGATTGCATAATGTTAGCCTCTGGTCTTGCCATAAAATCCAGCAAATTAACTAGAGTGAAAATGCATCTTTGCTGCCCTCCTACCTAGAGCACTCCATTTTTATGTTATAAACAATGGCCTCCAATGACTTAAACAAAATAATTTCACAAAAGTCTGAATTTAGAAAAACAAACAGGCCACTGAGATCTGAGTTTGCTCTGGTTAAAGAATTTCAAAAAGACTACTTCGTGAAGTGTCACTGTACTGTAGACATGATTTTACATTTGTGTGGAGTATCTGAGCTTCAGTTCCAGTGACAACTGCTCAAACAGAAAAGCATGTTGTCCGATTTTAGTTATGTCCATGGACTGCATGCTTGCCAGCCTTCTTTCGTTTCGTATGAAGCAGATGCTTTCAAAACTACTAAAGGAAGGGAAATGGCTGTGGCGTAACACAAAATGGCACCCCCCTGCAGAATGTGATAAGGGAACCGGAGTGTTCCATATCTCACAGATATTCATTGGCCTCGGGATGAGTGGGGGCTTAAATGGCTGGGGACACCCGGAAAGTTTGAGCCCCCCATTGCCTGGGATGCTGAGCTTGGCCACTACCCAGTCCTTTTTAGAAAGGGTCTGCCCAAAGCCAAACATCAGACTCAGCCTTACCTACTTACTTGGCTTGCCCACACACAGTTCACTTTCTGTTATATGCAACTTTGCAAAAGGTACAAGCAACCTTTATTTCGGATACATGCGTACAGTTCTTCCAAGACTGGTCAACTTTAAAGGTACATCTTGTGTTCCCTCTCAGCCCTTCATGCAGAAGCGGTCATGGGGATAGAAGATACTGACGTCTCAAAGGTACCACTTCTGGGGTCCATATGAAGGTCTTTCTCGACTCCCCTAAACTTCCTGCAACCTATTTATTAAAAAAAGTTTAAAGGAAAGGAGAGACAAAAAAAAACATACACCGCCCAGCTTCTCTAATATTCGCTGCCACCATCCAAATTGCGCCATATATTGATTGTCCCAAACTAGTGGTTTTTCAGGATGATTGCAGAATGTCATAGTCAGAATTGTTTCAGATATAAACATTGTATCCTAATTGTATTTTACAAAAATGGTTCCCCATTAGAATTGCTAAAAACAAAATTAGACCCAGTGGGACAGTACTTTTGTAAACAACATTTAGGACACTATTTTAGTCAGACTATATTCCTGACACACAACACATTTTTCATCATTGAAAGCCAAGTCTTATTTGTTGATTTTGGATTTGTGTACTAGATGCACCAGAACTATTAAACATTTAAGATTCGAAAGAGACTCATGAGCCATAGTGAGAGACTTATTACAAAACATTTTAAGTTATTTCACAGCCCTTTCAGTAATTATAACCTGAAGACCCTTAACACAATTGTTTCCTTAAATCTGTAGTCTCTCATTATAAGATTCTTATCATACAAATGTTGAACTTTAGGCGCGTGATTCCGAACATTGTTGTGAGAAATTGGGTTGTTGGTTTTCTGGGGTGTGAGCCCTGGTCTGGCAGTAACCACAATCCTGGTCAGGCTGGAGCACAAGCCAAACCTAAATTAACCTGTGCTCAACCGTCTGGTATCTTGGCACAGAGCAATCATGCTTAACTTAGAGGTAATGTGTAAAGTATTTGTGCAACACATCAAACAGTAATAAAGTGAAAACAGCACACCAAAGGTTCCCACACCAAGTTAGAAAAATAGAGCTTTCGTAAATAAATAAAACAAGACCAGAACGACAAAAATCCAATCAGTCAAACCCAAGTTATGCGATTTTAAAGATTTTAGTGAAAATAGTGCCCAAAAGCACAAAGCGCAAACCATGGATATCTGGTCGCACCGTACCGGGATAAAGTCACAAGTTCAGGCCTACTGCAATGGAGTGCGGGCCGGCTACAGGGACCCAGCTAGGCCCGCTGAACAAAGTGCCTTAGATCCTGGTTTGCAGAGAATTGCGTGGATCCATGTCGAAGATGCGTCACACTTTCGAAGCGATGCATCAGTTCTGAGATGCATAGACATTGCGATTGAGGGCCTGTGTCGTCATTGAGGATCCCGTTGATGGAGCTTGCAAGGCAAAGTATGGCGCTGACGTCTCATCGCGCAGCCGGGGTGATGCATCTGTTCTGAAAAAAGGCGAGGCTGTGATGCAGAGTCCAGCGTCGTCATCGAGGCTGCCATCGACGAGAGACGCAGGGGCCTGTGCTGCAGATGTATCACCCAGTCGGGGCGATGCGGTGGTTCCAAAGAGCTGAGATGCAGGTCTTTGCGACAAGTGCAATCAATGCAGCAGCAGCGATGAATTGGTTCTGCTTGTGTTTGCACCGTGCAGCAAAGGGGCTTTGTTGGTTATGCTGGATCCAGAGGCTGGCAGAGCACCTTAAGCCCACTTCCAAGGGTCCAGTACTGGGGTGGCATCAATTGGCAGTGCAGACTCCCAGATGCAGATGTAAGGTAGTTGGAATCATTTTGTGTCCTTGAAGCTTCAGATCAAGAAGTGAGCCAACCAGCCCTTGAAGCCGTTCGGGGTTAAGGAGATGCAGGTCCAGTCATCCTCACCCAGGCAAGAGGACAGCAGGCAGCAGGTTAGCATAGCAGGGTAGCCAGTCAGCAGAGTGACAGTCCTTTCAGCAGCACAGCAGTCCTTCCTAGCAGAGTATCCACAGGTCCAAAAGTTTACTGAAGAGTTTGTATCTGAGGTCCAGTATTTATACTCCGTTGTGCCTTTGAAGTGGTGAGAAGCTTGTAGAGGCTTGCCTTTGAACTGCACATGTGCCCTGCCTTCGGACTAACTAAGGGAGTATACAGCCCTTTGTGTGGAGACAGTACACAGCCCAGCTCCCCCCTCCCATCCTGCCAGTGATGGCCCATCCAGCCACATCTAAGCTCCCCATTGTGTGTGGCTGTCTTGGAGTAATACACTAAGCTCAATTGTCACCCACACCCAGTCATGTGATCATGGAACCGACTGCAGGCACAAAATGGCCATGGCAAGAACATGCCAACTTCCTAAAATTGGAATTTTCAGAATTGCAAGTTAAAATCCAACTTTACCATAAGTTAGGATTTTACATTGCGATTCCAGAGAAACCATCTATGAAGGGGTTACCTGATCCCATCTGATAGAGACTACTAGCCGCAGATTCCTTAACGTAGAATTATCCCCAGGCGTGAGACTGGACCCGGAAAATCTTTGCCACAGCATCTCTGCGCGCCGGGGGCAGTACCACGTGACCCCCGCCCTGACATCATCCGCAGACGTGACATCAGCGAGATCACATAAGTCCCACCCCGGCACGCTGACGTCAGTTTCCTTCTTTTCTGCGTGCAACGCGGATCCAGATCGTGTCCCTGACCTGTTTTCAGGCCTTCTTTTCAAGCTTTGCATGTGGACCAGTGTGCGAATGCCTTCGGGCTTTAAGGCGTGCTCGTCTTGCGCACGTCAGATGTCGTGGCGGACCCTCATCCCATTTGCATGTGGTGTTTGGGCGAGCACCATGATTCCATGGACTGCGACGCTTGCCAGCATCTGAAGCCTAAGTCCCGGCGGGAGCGCCGGATGAAGCTCCTTTCAGCCCGGTTGTCCAGATCGGTGTCGTCTCCGCATCCGTCCCATCCGCGGAAGGGTCCAAGAATCACCGCTTCCAACATTGCCCAACACTGAGGCCCCAAGGGCGTCACTCGCCCGTCAGTAAGTCTTATAGCTTGTCCCAAGGCCTGGTCCCCGCTCTGCAGAGGGCGCAGGTTCTCCGCGGGACATGCGGCCTCATTCATCGCCACCCTACCCACCGTTTCCCGGCGTCAGGGCAACCAGGGCCCAAATGCAGGCCTATGCTGCAGTTCTGCAGGCTTCCTTGGCCCCTCCTCCTCCTCTTCCTGGGACGTCTGTGGCTCCCTTGTCACGTGCGGGGCCTTCCGTGGCGTTGTCGGCAGCTCCGGCTTCAGGTTCTGGAGGTGTGGTGTCTTCTGGGTGCGGCCCTACAGGATCCCCTCTTCGGCCCACGGCGCCTCTGCCTCGCCGCAAACCCCGAGGGGGTCCCTATGGTGTCGCAGGAGGTCGCCGGGACTATCGGCTCGCCCCTGAGTCCTCCTCGGTCTTCTGGGCAGGCGGCGGCCTTGCCAGAAGCTGAGCCGACGCCGCTCAGGCGCCGACAGCTGTCGGCCCTGGCAGTGCTGCGGGTGCTGGCTAGGTGCCGGGGCGCATCCGCGGGTCCCTCTCTTCTCTCCACGCAGACGGCTGCCTTGTGCCTTGTCAGAGATCGAGTCAGCGCCTTTTTGGCGCCGTTCTTTCGCTGACCCGGAGCCGGTCCCGCTCCATTCTCCTGGGGCGCAAGGGGTGAAGGAAGTCATCTCAGCGTCCCCTCCGGCACCGGTCGACATCACGCCAGCGGCGGACTCCACGGCGCCGTGCTAGCGTTGTGTCGTCGACTCGTCTCCAGAGGCCCCCTCCTCTCCAAAGGTTAGTCATCTTTTTGTCTCTTCTTCCCCGGAGACGGGACGCTGCATCGTGGCCTTTTCCCCGGGGTCTTCCAGGGAGGGTTCTTCGCAGTCCCCGTGGCCACAGCCTTCCCCAGAGTTGCCTCAGGTCCCCCACTCGTCCGTGAGTCTTCCCCCCCATTCCTGGGCTGGCCATTTCTTCCTCCAGCTGGACTCGGGGATGGCAGGCTTAGTTTACAGCCATCACCCACGGTCGAATTGCTCCCCCCCCCACGACGCCCTACAGAGGCGAGTGCAGCTTTTGCCCGGGCCATTTCCACGGCCGCTGGCATTTTGCACCTGGGCGACCCCGCCACCCCATTCCATACGGAACATTTCCTTGAGGTGGACGGGAGCTGCTTCTGCCCTTCGAATCTTCGCTCCATAATTCTCTTCTGGGGGCGTCCTGCCACGGGAGATCCAGTGCCCCAGTTGCACCTCCACCGTCCTGCTCCGCACGATCCAGTCTGCCTTTCTTTCCACCCTTCTACCCAGGGCCCTCTTCTGCAGACTGCTTTTCCTTCCTTACCTTTGGTGCTGTTTCCTCCGTCACGGGAGGCCTGGTGGTTGGATTGCAGGGGGTGTAACCTCTTCGCTTCCTCTAGTGCTGCTTTGCGAGCACTCAACACGCTTTGTGTGTTGGCCAGGGCTACTTTCAGCTTGTGGGATTCCGTGGAGTCCCTTCTGTTTCTCAAGAAGGTGTCTGCACTGATCTGCGGCACCATGTGATGGATGGCTAGGAGTTGGCCTCGTTTATTCTTCGTTCGGCCCTGGATGTTTCCGATGCTCTTGGCCGCACTATGGCAAGTTCAGTAGCTCTCCGTCGCCATGCTTGGTTGAGGGATAGCGTTTTCCCTGAGAATGTTGGGGAGCGTCTGGTTGACCTACCGTTTGATGGGTGCTTTTGTTTAACACCCATGCGGATGCTGCCATTCAGCTGCTCTTTGCGGGGCTCCGTCCTCCTTCTCCCCCTCTGTAAACTTGGCTTGTCGGTCCTCTGCTGCTTTATGGGCGGCGTTATCCCACCCTTTTTTTTCAGGGGTCTAGTGGTTCGGGTGGACCGTCTGTGTATTCTGTGTGGGTTGGCGTGCCTTCAGGGTCCTTAGGTTGACCCCTTTGTGCTGTTGGCAGCTAGTACAGCCCCTTTGGTTTTTGAGGTTTTTGGTTGTTGGTACACCTGTATGTGTCCTCAGGTTGGGCCTTCTGTATGTTTTTTGTTTGGCTGATTGGCAAGCCGTCTGCGGTTCTATCAGCAAGTCCTTTAGGTTCTTGTCCTCTGCGGCGGGAATTTTCCCTAAGAGGTGATCCCATATTTTCTTGGGACGTATCATACCCTATGTGGGTTACTTGTAGCTATTGCATAGCTCTGTCCTGTGCTGGGAAGGTGTGGTTGCCCATTTTCGGGTTCTCTGCCTTTCTTGGCATCACAATATACCGCTGGTGTGGTCTCTTGTGTCTTGTCCGGGCGCAGCTTGCGCTACTCCAGGTTATGTCCATCTCGGTTTTCTCTACATTGCTCGACCAGACTGGCATGCGGTCTCCGATGGCGTGTTGTGGCATTTCCGCCTTCCTGTCCAGCGTTTCGGCCTGGTCCTCTGTCTGGTGTTCCAGGGGGGCTGGATTTCTCCCGGCTTTCCTGTGTTCTGGTTGACGGCTTGGGTACGTCCTCCGTGTCTTCCCTTTTTTCTCTTCTGGCTGGTCCCACTTCTCTTCGTGGGTCGGTGTGTGTCTATTGAACGATCCTCCTTTGGGGATTGTTCTGCATTTCCCTGGCCTCTGCCCTCGGCCTGCGCCTGGCTTGTTCTGGGTGCACTGCTCCATGGTACTGTCAGCTGCTGGCTGCACACGCCTGCTTGTTCTGGTCCACCGCCATGGCCCTTATTGTGTTCCCTTGTGCCCCTGCCTCTTGTTCTGCTGGGGTTTTGCGCACCTGTGCGTTTTTTCTTATGCCTGTGTTTCTTGGCTGTGGGGCCGTTCCTGCCTTGCCTGCTTCCTTGCGGGTGATGCCTGTTCAGTTGGCCTCTGTCGCTGTGTGTTTTCCTACGGCAGGCTCTGCCTCCGGTTCTACCTCTTCTCCCTGGAGTTGGGGTCGTTCTTTTCCTCCTGGGTGCTCCTCTGCGGCTGACTGTCCCTACGAGGTTTTGTGGCCGTTGTGCCTTGAATGGGCTTGTGGTCTCCTAGTCTTCCCTTCACCTTGTTCTTGCATACTTCTGCTTGGTGGGGGCTGGGCTGCCCTTCTTGTCCACGTGGCACGTCCCCTGCTGGGGTCCTGTGTTTCTTCCTACTGGGGAGGTTCTCTCGCAGGCCCTCTTCCCCTCTGGGTATGGCTAGGGTATCTATTCTACATTAAGGAATCTGCAGCTAGTAGTCTCTATCACATGTACAAGTTACTTATCTTCGGTAACAATGTATCTGGTAGAGACGATTCTAGCCACAGATTCCTTCACGACCCGCCCTTCCTCCCCGTTCTGCGAGGACCCTTCAGCTTGGTCTTCTGCACTCGCCTCCCTTCGGGTGGCATTTGTCTTCTGCGGATGCTCTCTTTCTCTCCCTCCCTGGCGGGGTGCTTCGTTCTGTTTAATTGTTTCCCCTCCTTCTTTTCTGGTGATTGGACGGTAGGTTAATGTGTACTTTTGCATCCCTGCACCCTAGTTCTTCCAGTGTGGGGCCTATTCATACTCTCCTACGCAATCCTCTGGGTTGGAGTTTCTTGGCTGTGCCTCAGCCCTTAGCTTTTTACAGGGGATATGACTCTCCTTGACGGTGTTCTCTTGAGGTGCTTTGTCGTTACTCCTCTGTTCCGGCCTTGTTGCCCTTCACTATTAAAGATTGTGGTTGCAGCCTTTCTGTCGTCTGCCACGTCATTTTTAACATGTTTTTTCTGCTTCCAGGGAGGTTATTGTCTTTGCTTTGCAGGGTTGCTTCTCAGAGCGGTGCTCTGCTCTTTCCTTTCCATGACTTTCAGTAACGCAGTGCTTGGCACTGTCCCTAATGGTGCTGTTCCACACCATACACTTCTTCACTTTTTTGTTTCACTGATTTTTTTCGCACACTGTTCCCATACTCTCACAGTTTTGTTTGTGATGGCTCTGCGTTGTGGCGCGGAAACGTTCTCAGAAGAAAACTGACATCAGCACGCTGGGGTGGGACTTATGTGACCTTGCTGACATCACATCCGTGGACGACGTCAGGGTGGGGTCGCGTGGTACTGCCCCCGGTGCGCAGAGATGCTGTGGCAAAGATTTTTTCCGGGTCCAGTCTCACGCCTGGGGATAATACTACCTTAAGGAATCTGCGGCTAGAATCTTCTCTACCAGGTACATCGTTACCGAAGGTAAGTAACTTGTACATTTGGAAATTACACTTATAAAATTTAATAAGGCAATTCCAGTGTTATCTTATGGGAGAGGTAGGCCTTGCAATAGTAAAAAACGAATTTGTTTTCTTCACTACTAGGACTTGTAAAACTTAAATGTACATGTCCAACTTTTTAAATAAATTGGACCCTGCCCTCTGGTCTGTCCAGGGCCTACCATAGGGGTGACTTATTTGTATTAAAAAGGAAAGTTTGGGCATGCCAAAAGGTTTATTTTGCCAGGTCGACATGGCAGTTTAAAACTATATATGCAGGCTCTGCATTGGCAAGCCTGAGATTTTTTTAAAGGGTTACTTAAGTGGGTGGCACAATCAGTGCTGCAGGCCCCCTAGAAGCCTTTAATTTACAGGCCCTGGGCACATGTAGTGCCCACCTTACTAGGAACCTGCACGTAAATTAAATATGCCTACTGGGTAGAAGTCAATTCTACCATGTTCTATGGAGAGAGCACAAGCACTGATTAGCAGTTGTAAACAGTGGTGGCTCGCATTGGCGTGCTGCGGGGCGGTGGGACGGGGGAGGGTAGGGTGGGGGTTAGTAAACTCGGACATACGACGGAACGGAGGAAAGTAATTATTATGTTCCTCCGTTCCATCGTATGTCCGAGTTTACTACCCCAACCCTGCCCCTCCCCTGCCTCACCGCCCCACAGCGCCCTATGCAAGCCGCCACTGGTTGCGAAGATTCCAAATGCCAGTTAAAACAAAGTCAGCAAAAAACAGGAGGTCTGAAGGCAAAAAGAGGAAAATCACGCCAAGGATGCCAGGTCTAACCATTGTCTATAAAACCTAGCCTCAGACCTCACATCATGGTCCTGTCCCAATTATGCTTGAACATTCTTCTGCTGTGGGGTCTTCCAGGAACTTATATTGGCATGTTCTGGGAGTGCAGTCCTTTCCACCACGTGTACAGGTTTACCTCCTAATCAATTCTTCCATGTCACTATCGGCATTTTCAAAAGGGGGATTATTTTAAATGCTGCTGCTGCCGCAATTGCTAAATTCCATCTTCACCATACTGTTATATTAAGTGATGTTACTTCGATTTGTATGACGCAACTTATTACCTGTGAGGGGATCCGGGCACTGGAGCAGGAACGTCAGTCAGGTGGGTCTCCTAATTGATCAGCCTGGTCTTCAGTTTCTTGCGGAAGTTGAGTAGCAAAGGGGCTGTCCTGATGTATTGAAGGAGTTCATTTCAGGTCTTAGTGGCAATGTAGGAGAAGGAGTGCCATCCTGACCTGCTTCTATGGTTGCGGGGGACACGTGCAAGGGCAGCTGAGGCTGAGCGTAGCTGTCTGGTAGGATAGTAGAGATGAAGTTGGTCTTTGAGATATTCAAGTCCGGTGTTGTGGAGGGCATATTGGCGTGGATGAGCAGCTTGGATTTGCATAGTTTGTGGATGGGTAGCCAATGTAGTCCAGTGAGGTAGGCGGTGATAGGAGCTCTTGTGGGGATATCTAGGTTGAGTATGGTGGCGGTGTTTTGGATGGTGTGGAGTATTGGAGTGAGCTGTTTGAAGATGCCAACGTAAAATGTGTTGCCGTAGTCTAGTCTGCTGGTTATGAGGGCCTGGGTGACTGTGCTTCTCGTGTATGTGGGGAGTCAGTTGAAAATTTTGCAGAGCTTTCTAAGAATGAGGAAGCAGGATGAGGTCACAGCATTGACCTGTGTGTTCATTGTGAGTTTGTCATTTAGGATGATGCAGAGGTTTCTGGCACGGTCTGTGGGGGTGGGCCCTACTTTGGCCGGCCACCAGGAGAAGTCCCATGGGGAGCTCTTGTTTCCAGAAAGCAGGATAGCTATTTTGTATATGTTGTGTTTTAGGCAGTTTTCCCTCATCGGTTGGTCATGCCGGAGGTGAAGTTAGTCCTGGTGGTTGTATTTTTATCAGAGAGGGAGAGAATGAGCTGTGTCTCATCAGCTCAAGAGACCATTTTCATGTCATGGACTCTCATGATGAGGTGAGGGGTGCCATTTGCATGTTGAAAAGGGTTGGGCAGAGGAAGGATCCTTGAGGGACTCCGCAAACTAGCTTCTTTGGCTTGGAGGTGTATGGGGGAGGAGTCTGATTTGTTGTGTTCTGTTGGAGGGAAAGGAGATGATTCATCTCAGGGCAGCACCTTGAATTCATGAGTCATGAAGTCTAGAGATGAGCGTGCTGTGGAATATGGTACCTAAGGCCACTGACAGGCAGAGGAGGATGAGAGCAGTGCTTTCCCTCTGTCTGTGATAGTCCGGATGTCTTCTGTTGCTGTGAAGAAGGCAGTTTCTGGGCTGTGACTGCTGCAGAACCCTCACTGAGGAATGTCCAGGAGGTGGTGCTGTTCTAGGTGAGAGGAGAGTTCCTTTTGATCTCTTTCTCCATGTCATTGGACAGGAACGGTAGGAGCGAGATGGGTCTGTAGTAGCAGAGTTATTCCTGGTTTTCTGAGGGTTTCATCAGAAGCGCTGTGACCTCTGCATGTCTCCAGTTATCTGGGATGGTTCAACTAAGGATGGAAGTGTTGATTATAGTGGTGAGGTTGGTGCTGATCAGTGTTCTTCGCAGGTTGTAGATATGGTGAGGGCAGGATTCATTGGGGGCGCAGTGTATGGATTTTCTTCATAATTCTCACGGTGTCTTCCATGGTGCAGGGGGCTCCAGTTAATTCGTTGATGGGCGTTCTTGGTAGTGGTGGGCAGTTGCCCAATGATGTCTTCTGCAGTGGGTTGGAGTGCGAAGTTACTGTAGCTCATGAGTATTTTGTTAATGAAGAAGTCAGAGAGGCGGTTGCAGAGGTCCTGTGAAGGGATAATGGAGTTGGTGGTTGCAGTTGGGTTGGAGAGTTGTCTGACGATGCTGAAAAGCTCTTTGATAAAGCTGAAGCAGGATTTCAGCCTCTTTTCGAGGGCTGCTTTTCCTGGCTTCTTTGAACTGGACATGACCCCTTCTTAGTGCGGATTTGTAGGTGTCTCTTGAGGTGCTGTCTTGGCTGATTCACAGTCTTCTCTCTCATTGTTTACACTAATACTGACTGCTAAATACAGTTCTTCCTAACACTTAACAGTGGTTTGAAGAAAAGGAGTAGGGTTTTCTCTGAGGAGCAGCCTACCCATGCACTGACTTATCAGGCTCAGGCACTAGTGGGTGAGCATACACAAACTGGGTTGTCACCACCCCCATTGGCTTCTACTGTCCTCTACTCCTACAGCAAAGTCCAGTGAAGACAAGGAATATCATTACACCAAAGAGGAAGGAAGCCATTCAGCATGATTCAGTATGTATCATAATCTTTTCCAAAGCAATGTAGGCTTTTCCCTGCTCATTCTTTTTCACACATCTGTCACCAAGAGTCTATATGCCGCACCTTGGCATGGAGATTTCTGCCCTTGATCATGCGGAAGAATCTTGATAAATTCCTCGCTCTATCCTCATTACTTCCAAAACACTCGAGAATGAATACATCATTGTGTCAGGCTGTGTACCTGCTGTAGTATGTGTCTATAAGAATAGGACAAGTATATTTCCCTGCTCTACTTCGGTAACGCTGTCAAAGAATTAACAGTGTCAAAATGCTGGTATTCCTCATCACCAAACAATTGTCTGTTGTTATGGTCAGTTATAATATGCAGGTGTTTTCAAGAAAGTTAACAGGTATGTAGTTCATTTTCTATTCAAGTTCTCAGTATGTGTCTTATCAGAAATTTAGTGCTGGTGGCCAGCCTAGAATATTACATTTTGAGCTCGTCAAAACTGAACGAAAGGTTGTTCCCTCACTAATAAAACAGATGCAGTGTATAGCTAGTACAAATTATTGGTTTACTTTGATTCTGGTTTTGTTATGTAAAAATCTATTCTTTCTTACAGTGTTCTTAAGGCCGCAGAGGAATTTGGAGTCAGTAGATCCACAATTTACAATAAGAAGAAAAATAGAGCAAATGAGAGAAGAGAAAGAGCTAATGGACACCCTTCGTGAGGTACTGTACGGAAGAGGTGACACCCCTTGCCAGATTGCATTAGTAGCTACCTTACAAGTATACTTGCATGAGAATCATTTGGTTATTATAATATAATAAGGGATGGGCTTGCAATGGGCAAAAGCTACAGTTTGAAAACCATATTTTAATAAGCAGATTAATAGTGATATGGTGTGGGATGAGGACCTGTTACATACTCTCTGGCCTCCCATGACCTTACCTGGATGAATGCTTGACAACATACACTTATCTTGCTTCACTGCTGTTCAGAGGTGCTCCATGCAATTGTGTGTTGCTTTGTTAGCAGAGAACACAGCTCTGCTACACTAGGTATTCACCCAAAGATAAATCGTGTCCATAGAAGAGACCGGCAACTGCCCACTGTAGGAAGCTACTAATTGGGAGGAATTGAGATTCTAGTGAGGGGCACATACCTTTTTACTCGTACCTCTAAGGGATGGACCTACAGACTTCTTTGAGTAAAATCCTCGTAATCCTTTATAAGTGGATCCTTCTAGTCCCCATAACTATGATGTGTGTTTGTTTTTACATGTAGCCTGCATGGAACTAATTTGATGTATGACCAGTTCGTTGCACAGGGCTCCAATTCTAGCTTCCCTGTTTTGGAGCACACCCAGAGTCTTTGCCCAGACATAGTTTGACGATTGTCTGGTTTTTGGCTACAGAATGCATTCAGACCAGTCCACAAAGTGCTGACCAAAACCACTTTGAGATCCAGCAGAGAGTGGCTCCATGATCTGCCTGGAGATAGGTTAACCCTGCTCAGGGTGTTTTTCTTGGGTGAGACCTGTCGTGCTGTGAAGAGGGCAGTCTTGAGAACTCCAAGATCCTTCTCAGGAAATCTTAGAGGCACCTGAGCAATACACTTTACCTTCATTTTGTGCATGCTCTTAATCTCCTTCGCTGAGGCCCAGAAATAAGTCGGCAATGCTGTTCTTCACATTTGGGTTGTGATAGTTGAATGTGGCACCCAAAGTTCATTAGCCCAGAAATTGTACCTCTTGAGCCAGAAGGTTGTATTTGTCCGAACGACTGCTGAACCAGCAGGGAAATACCCCTGGACAGAAACAAGATTCTAGAACAGAATTTTGGTGGGAACATGCCTAATTATCTAAAATGGCCCCCAAATAAGAAGAAACTGTACTGTGCACTCTAGAGAGTAGTTGGCTCCTGACCAGGAATGCAAAAAACTAGGCCTGGTGGGCCAAAACTTATGTGGAGGTCTTCTTGAGGAAGCGAGCTACCCAGGAATCCTGAGGACCAAGTCTGCAGGCCATCAATGATTGCTCAAAATCTATTATCAAAATGTGTGACCAAAACAGTTTTCTAATGCTAGAAACATATATTTGCAAAGAAATAATCAATCCAACAGAATTTTTCGCTAACAAGCAATATATTAAAATCCCTCCCAATAGTCAATAGCCAGTGAGTTCCACAATGATGATCCCTATCCAGGAGTATCTAAACCAAGAAGCCATTTGCATACCACAATTCGGCTAGACACGAATATACAAAGGAATCTAAACCCCATTTTCTCATGAAGATAGGGAGACCCCTGACGAAGAGAGATAACAGGGTCTCCTATTGAACCTGTGTCTGGTGCCCACCTAGAACCAACCTCCAGATCGCAAGGGCCTTGCTAACTGGACACTGGAACTTGAACTTTTGGGCTTGCCCATTCACATCTTAAAATCAGCATTTTCCGTGAGTTGAAATCAGTTTTCATTTGGATGCTGGGTTATTGAGTTTTGAATGCATTCTGTATTTTTTGCTTTGTGACATTTATCCAAATTCTCATATGCCTGGACTCAAAGCTGCTAAGCTGTTTTAGCTTGCATCAATCTCCCCAGAGACATTTTGAGAAAGGACAGACATGATAGCATATCTTATACATTGTAATGATCTCTCTCTCTGATGACATTTAAATCCATTAACCACTGACTCAAACAAATTCATATGAAGAGGATTAAGACACTGTGGTCTCAGAGGTCAGCCATGAAACCTACTATTTGTCCCAAAGGATAACAATGCCCATATTTTTTTAGCTGAAGCTCTTTGCAACACAATCTCTGTAAAATGTCTTTGAAGTTATATGTCGGGCTCAGAAGATATTAGCACTTTCTAGATTTAATTGTTTGCTATTTCTGTTCCACATTTCCCATACGTAAAATATAAAAACAAAAATTAAATGGTATACCTGTGGTATACACTGTATTTATGGTCTGTGATCATTTGTCATACTGCATCTGAGATCCACTTCCATTACCACCTCCCAGACTAAGCTTTGATGGCTCAACCTAAATGCTTTTGGAGATGCAAGTGTAGAAAGGGAATCCCTTGGTTATATAATTGGAGTCCAGCAGTACCTGAGATCCTGTTACCCCAGTGGCATGCATTAGTTCCCACCCCAGAAAATGCACTTACCCCAACAAACACCCCTTCCCCCCCCACCGTACTCGGGGGGGGGGGGGGAAAGGCCACACATCATACCTGCCAAATTGGCGGCCTGTCTTGCAGTCCCGAACAAAGCCACCCACCTTCTCAAAAAGGGATTAACCAACTGCTGGTAGCAAATCTGAAAAGGCTGTGTTTCTCTTACAGTGAAATCTTCACAGCCGCTGCCCCTGAGTTCTGCTTCACAGGTTTTAGCAGTATATCAGTTCTCTTCCCATCTTTTGTAGAGCACCTAAACCAAGACTTAAATCCAGACACTTTTGCATACAAGTGACTGAATCATATCCTCTCAGACAAGATCATAAACTTTTTTTTTAAGTAATTCAAAATTCTGCGACTCCTTGATGTACATGGGAATACAAATCCCGAAACGTGCCCTGGCCATGCTTAATACTTTGTTACCCATTGTGCACCTCTCAGCGTGGGACACAACTACAGCCGTTTTATGGCTCATGGCTTCATGAGAACTCCAAGTGATTGGGGCAACAGTGACGCTGGTCTTTGACGATGCATGGTATAGATATCTATTCCCATATAAGGAAGAGTAAAGTCTAATAAATAAGCTGCTAATTAGGGGCGGATCCCCTGTTGGAGCGGAGGAGCATCTCCCCACTTAACTTACCCCCAAAGTCCCAGAGATTAAAAATATAATGGTAATTTATTACCACTTTATTTTTCATCCCGTCCCGAACTGAGTGTCGGGCGGAGCCTGCTGAGTGACAGCAGCAAGGAGGAGGGTGGGCTGTACATGCACTGTTTAAAGTGCACATCTTTTTTGCCAACCATCTTGTGAAGGCCAGCCACACATACGCACTTTAAAAATCTCTAACCCAGCTGTCTTCAGCTGGGTTAGAGCAAGTGCAGGCCTCCAGTGCGCTGTGGAGCGCCGAGTGAGGCTTCTCCCTCCAATCAGGGAGCTGCTCTTATGCAATGGGAGCAGCATCAGGATTGGTCAACGGAGTTTCCTGGTGGCCTGGCTGCAGTTGCAGAAAGAAGAGGTCCGGTGCAAAGACTAGGTAAGCGTTTGATTATATTTGTATTTATTTTGTTTGCGCCCGCCCTCTCCCCTTCCCATAGATGCCAGCCACCACTGCTGCTAAGGTAGTAAACCTGGCAGGCTGAATGTACAGACAAGCCACTTTCAGTCAGTAATTTCCAATACATTTTATGGTAAATCTGCGTCTCTCTGGAATGGAAGATCTGTAGTACTGAGTCACAGGTCGGCAGCTAGAATTGAACAGCAGTGCACAATTTCACCATGGCAACACGCACAGTGCACATACCTTAATTACAACCCATGTCCTATTCTTCTTGGCTGAGCTAACATGTTTTCTGTTGGTGAAATATGAACGAATTGTGCCGCGAGGGAGCTGCCTTCGGAGCCGGTAGAGGGTTCTAGTTTCCCTGGCTCTGTGGTCTGATGAAAGCATTTGATTGTTAAACACATAGATGAACTGATTACAATTTACATTTGCCCTCTTCCATTTATTTAAGTACCTGGTTCTATTAGTGTTCTCTTTTAATGCTTTTGTATCCGATCATATTAGAAAAATGTTTCCTGCCTCCAATTTGTTTTTTGTGATTGGCGTGTTCATTTTCAGTCATTGACCTAGTGGAACATGACTATTTGATTCCATGTTCTCCAGACAGAAGAAAGCATTTGCATAATTAGCTCAGCTCTTCAAACACAAGTTGCCCAGCAGGTTATACCGAATGTCCTCAGCGGATCCCACTCGTTGAAAGATTCTCAGTCCACACATTTTTATGTAGGTCTTTAAAAGACAGAAAATAGCAAATGGCTTGTTTTGAAAGAGTACCAATAGACTCGCATTACACCTATCAACCACATCTTTCCTACACAAGGGATGCTGAATTTGCCTGGCTGCAGTATATATCAGTGTGTGTATACTTACACAATGTGTGATGTGATATATACAAACACACATGCTCAGATAAAAAATGACAGATAAACCTTATGTATGGGTTGGACTTGCACCGAGTTCTTATCAATGATATCACCTCAGATGTCAATAGAGATGTTATCAATGCAGTCATTGAACATGCTGTCGGCGATGTAATATGTGAGGGTACAAGCAGTGCATAGCGAGAGCACAAGTTCTAATTACTTAACACAAATATAACTGGTGAAATTCAGTGTTTTTTTTAGTTTCAAATGTTTAGTTTTAACTGACGTTTCTCCTAACTATAAAGCAACTTTAACCATTGTTTTTAGTGAATTTCTAAGGTTTCTTTTAATGTAAAGAGCGATGTTATGACCATCCCTAAATATAACGTCACTTTACCACTGTTTTGTTCAGTGACTTTCTGAAGTTTTTAAAAAACATAAAGTAGCAATATAAAGGCTGTCATTTTAAGGAAAGCAGGCCCAATGGCTTTCTCAAGGATCCGAACAGCAAAATATAAAAGACTGGCCTATTGGCTTTAGCAAAGGATCCGCACATCAACCATTACAAAGCAGACCTATTGACTTTGTCAAGAAATCACCAAACTAATTTATCCATAACTATAATCCAGTGCCTTTCCAGGTGCCAATGATTTATAATAAATACCGTCTCAAAAAATATTTTAAGAAAGCATTTTCATTCTGAAGAAAAACATGAGTTGAGACTTTTTTCTACATACTTTTAAGGCCACAAAATGTAGCCATAACACCAACTACAAAGGGTCCCTGCCTTCCAGCTGAAGGATTGTACAGTTCCAGTTCAGAGTGCATAAGCTGTCCTGGGGTCATGTACTCAATGACCCAAGAGATTTACTGCAATTTCTTTTAGTGTTCCTAGAGGGCTGCTGCACTTGTTCCAGACTCCCACATCATTTAAAAGAATGCTTTATGGTGCCCCTCCCAGGAGCACCACAAGGATGTATAAATGTAAATAAAAAGCCCTCACAGGGCAGTATGGGGCACTCCCTGCCAAGAGCAGGGACTGTGAAATGACGGCTTCTCCGTTCACTTCATAAATATGTCTGCGTGTGTTTCACCTTTTTAGTATTTTTTAGGGCCCTGGTTCCATCAGGGCACCCAAAAATGTACTCTTTTGAAAAACACATTTTTTAAATAGGCGGACGGGGGGGGGGGGTCGGGGGGGCTGCCTCTCCTGCAGCATCTTTGTTAAAAAAAAGCAGAAACAAAACATTTGTTTTTTTTTAGTGGGTGCCCCATTCCCACCCGGGACACCCACAACATGCTTTATCGTTGGGGACATGGAGGGGAGGCCCTTGCCACTCTATCCTGATCCAAATCCCCGCCAATGGGGGCAAAATGTGTTCCCTATCCTGGGGATGGTGTACCCGTGGGTCTTCTAATGGCTCAGGAATTGGGGAAACACAACTCCCTTACCATAAAATTAACATGCGATGACCGCCCCCCCTTCTCCCTCCCCCCTCCCCCCAGTCCCTGACCAACATCAAGGAGTGTCTATTTGAGAAGGGAGGACATTTAGAAATCATTGTTCTTTTTTTTAGTTCAAGCAATTGAGAAGGATTTTGCTGAAATGATTTTTTTTTCATTTGGCTTTTGTAATACTATGAAAATATGGAGAAAACAATATGTATTTCAAAGCACTATTTTGTGTCTATAATAAGTATTAAGTAACAGTTCTAGGTATGTAAATGATACCCTACAACATAATTCCAAGAAGGTGAAACAGTGTCATTTTGGAGTACTAAGTTTGTAGAAACCATTGTTTATGATAATTACAAAGTGTTTTACATACACTTGTGTTTAACATGCTACCCGTGGTCAAGGACAAAACGTTTTGGGTTTTCTGCTGAATAAACATTTTTTGCATAGCAGCTCTTGAGTGTGTGGCTAAAAATATTTATCCAAACTCGTTACCTGACGATATATATAATACATGGGATTCTGCAATCTCTGTCGACTTCTGACGCACTCTGTTGCGATTATAAAGAAAAGATGTCAGAAGTCCGCTGTAATAACTTATTACAGTTGAGTTCTGATGTTACACCGTCTGCAACCAGGTGAAAGGCAGGTCAGGTCACGGAGCGGCTGTTTAAAGCAACGAAAAATAAATGCTGCTTTTCTTTCTTTTGCTCTGTGTTTAGGTCTCGGCCTGACGTAAGCGGCGTCGTCATACGAGGCTTCTTGGAATCGATACGATTCCAGAAGCCGTGTCCCAGCTCCGCCTTCTATTTTAATTTGTGCGCGTCGTTTGGCGTCACAAATTATGCCAAAGGCAGTGCAATGATTGCACCTAAGGCATGTCAATCGCTGCTTGTTGCCACTCTGTCTCCTTTTAGCCCCGCCCAGCGGGATTGGATCGATTACCCGTGGCGTGACACAGTAGGTTTATTATTAGCTTGCCGCACTTTATTACTTTGATCGGAGCGTGGTGCCCGCTTCAGGGACACCGCGCTCTGTTTATTTACTTATTTTTGGATGTTCAGGGCTTCGGCGTGCACAGCTCTGGTGCAGAATGCACAGCTCTGGTGTACATCTTACGTGCGACTCTCTTGTTTCGGATCCGTCTGCCTCGTCACTTTTTTTTTTGTTAAATGTTCATCCTGGTGGAATTTCATGTCAGCATTACAGACGAGGTTACTGCAGCCGAAACTCTCACAGAGAGCTCGCGCCTCTCTGCATGGTGAATTCTTGGCTCGTGGATGATGAATAAATGATGCATTTTATTGTGTGTCACTTTGTTTACTCACGAGAATGTCTCCAACATCTTTACAGTGACAAGAAGACTGCACTTGGAGGATATCTCCCCGCCGTCCTATTCACGGAGAAGTAATTTGCTTTAAGTACAGTGACTGTGCCTTTCGGCAGGTTTAGTAGCCTCTAAGCACTGTGGCAAAGTGTTGTGTTGCCAGGTGCGGACCGTCCTGTCGTGAAGGATTTGGAGTGTCGCACAGGCCAACCAACCAGCGGCAGCAATTTCCATCCGGGATGTGCCACTCTCCCTGATACCCGAGTCATGGGGTGCTTGGGGTGTGGCCATAATCCACCGTGGATAGCACTGAGGCTTGTGTAATAATGGGAGGGCGTGCCAGGGGATGTAGCACATAGAGGCATGCGAGGGCCCAGAAGTAACGCATGCTGACGGTCGGGTGTACAGCAACGAGAAGGCGACCTCAGAACCTAAAGAGCAGATGCAGCAGTGCGGTATGTGTTATTCTGATATGTTAGTGGTAAGCATTAAAGTTGATGGGGTTCCTGAGGTTCAGTGTGATCCTAAGGTTTATGGTGGGGGTTATGTTGTGTGCAAGAATGTTTGCACCACATTCAAATTTGAAAAGGATTTTATGGTTTGCAGTGTTTGCACAACGCTAAACAAGCCGACGAATCTGTCGAAAGCAGTATTGAAACACCTTAAAAACATTTACCTAGTGGTTGAAGACAACACTCTGGGCCACTTCTAGGCATATCCCACTGGTGGACGACAGAAAGACAACTGGGGAGATACATCCATGTGTGGATTTATGGAGGACCCTGAATATGGCAAAACCACACTTTCGAGCAGAAGATTTCTACAGTGGAGGGCAATTGGGCTTCCAGATTAAAGCATTTTTTTTGTTGGTGAAGGCACCAAAGGAAACCTCTGGCTATAACTAACTCCAGCACCAGGACCACAAAAATCGGCACATAGGGTGTGCCACACTTGTTCTGGATCATTTATGTTACTAAAGTCTGACTGACCTCCCACTTTCAGCCTCTTCCCATCTTTCATACATTCCTCATACCTCTCCACCCAGTTCATCACATCCTCATCCATTCCGTACCACCAAAACTCTGCCCTGAAAGGTTTCTTAGTCATTGTGTGCCCCAGATGACCTTCATGGGCTATGTCGAACAGTTTCTTTCTGACCTCAACAGGTGGTATTATCCTCTCTCCTCCTACTAATAACTTGTCTCCCATCAACGACACCTCATCCACCACTTTGCCATAAATCCATAAGGCTTTGGGTAGGTACTCTCTTTTAAAACCAATCTGACCACCCCACTTAAAACCTCATCCTGCAACATGGCCTCACTCGACTCCTCACTCCTAACAGAACCTGAAGATCACCGCACCACATTATCTATGCAAGCTACATCACCCTCTTCCTCACTGCTTCACCATCAACTACCTTCCATTCTATAGGCAACCCGTGACAAACAATCTGCCTGCACATTCTGCAATTCAGTTTTGTATTCCAGGGTATACTTATACTCTTGAGACCAAGCAGCTAGCCAGGCATGTCGTGCAGAACCATTTCCAGCACCTCAAAGGGCTTGTGATCTGTTCACAGTTTGACAAGTATTAAAAATGCAATAGGTCTCGCCTTTCATTAAGTTAAAGCCATTTGCTTTGCTATACAATAGCATTAGCAAAGCAAATGGCTTTAACTGTATCAAAGGTGAGACCTGTTGCATTTTCAATGCTTGTTTTAACTCTACTGTGCCAAGCTGAAAGTAGATATTTGTGGAAACATATTTATGTTTTGGATTCCTTTGAATTTTATAAAAACGTTCGAATTTGTATTCATGTGTCTGCTGGGCCTTTTTTTAAGCTGACTTCTATTCAACTGCTTTAAATCTCTTTGTCAACAACTAGCTAACAACGTTTTTATGTTTTTAATTTTGAAATGGTGAGTCTATTTTAATTCTTCATGTTTGCATACATGGCCTCTATTTCATATCAAAGAACCTCACATCATGGATTTAAGTGGTTAATGGGAAAGGTGATGGTTGACCATGTATTATAAAGGATAAAGTACTCCCTGCTGTACATAAGGATATTAAAAGTCCCCTCCGAGTTCCATAACCTTATAAAGGAACTTAGCTTTAGACCTTGTTCCTCTATGTGGCCATGTAACTCTGTGGTGACTTGCAATATCCTTATAATGTACGGCACGTAATACTTTATACCATGTATAGCCAAGACTTGTTACCAGGTAACAGTAATAAAAATACACACACACACCAGAGCTGCTGTACAAACAATATTTAATCAGCAGAAAACTTGCCGCGTTTCGTCTGCATTTTGGAGTGGTGCCTGTGTGTGTGTATATAACCCTGGGCGTAGTTCGCGAAGTAGCGCTACGTGTAGCTACGCAAAGTGCACTTTGCACTACGCGAGCTACGCGTAGCACTTCGTGAACTGCGTAGTACCCTGTTCGCACTGTGCAAGATGCCGTTTTCAAGGATTGCACAGTGCGGACAAGCATCCGGCACTGTGCAATCATTGAAAACGGCATCTTGCACAGTGCGAGCTGTAGTTTTCTGCCGCTCGAGTAGATTTTTACTCGAGCGGCAGCTTTCTCAACGCGGACTGGTAGTTTCTCGTCACGAGCGTACGCGACCACTCGCAATGAGAAACCTGACCTCCCCGCGTTGAGAATCTCGCCGGCAGGTTTATTTTCCATGCTCGCGATTGGCAACTTGGTGTTGCGGATCGCGAACGAGGAAAAAGTCTCGCCGGGATGCCATTTTGCTTGCTCGCGGTCGCCAACTTGACGTTGAGGACCGCGAGCAAGCAAAAAATGACCGCTGCACTATGCTACGCTACGCATGTTTGCACTGTGCTACGTGCAATTCGCGTAGTGCGAAGTAGCGCAAACTTCGCAAACTACGCGAGCGTAGCGTAGTTGTTTGCCCAGGCTTAATATGTATATCACAACTAGTTAAAGCCTTAAGTGGATCGTGATTGCATCCCCCCCAATGGTAATAAATAGCAGGTTAAACATTTGCACATCACATATATGGTGTGTGCCATGGCACTTTTCCTGTGCATTTGCTTTTAAAAAGGTACCTAAATGAAATCTGGCTGAAATGGTGTTAACATATATAAGGTAAAACTAAATTGAAAATGTCATGTGAGTTTTAGGAGAGTTGTATCCCTTTGTAAAGTTATTGTAGTATGCATTCTGTAAGGTAGTAAACTGTGTTTTTCTCATGTCAGTTTCGCTGCTCTGTAGGAAAAAATGTTTAAAGAATGTGAGTTTACTCATTAAGTGGTGTTAATAAGCCAATTTCACTGCTGTGACATTTCTATCAATTTAGAGGAATATATTTTTTTCGTTCATTTTTGCTCACAGAGCATTGAGGGCAGGCTGAAGATTTGCTTACCTGAAGACCTTGGATGTGCCCTGATGGATGGTGTAGTTCTCTGTCATCTAGTGAATCACATCCGCCCTCGATCGGTTGGAAGTATCCATGTACCCTCTCCAGCAGTTGTAAGTAAATGCTTACAAAATGCGATTCCTTTTGGAATGAGTCGTTTATGGGCTACTTTTTGGGAATCCTTATGCAAATTATATTTTATCTGTTGTGTTGATTAGAGGGATGTGTGTGGTATCCTTCCTATGGTGTAGTTTGTAGAGTCGCCAGTATCCTACTTGTGTCTGATGCAATTATTCTTCAAAGAACAACACACGTGAAATCCCCAGTAATCTCTTTTGACCTTTGATTAGTCGGAAAAAATACCTTTGTTCAGTTCGCCATCAAATATACATTGTTTTCACATTCAAATGGAATTTATAAATACAATGATGAAATGACATGGAAAAATGTGAAAAGAAACCTTTGTCTAGAGTATGATTAAAAGAGCGAAGCATTACCTACTGCAATGGAAAAACTCGTTAAATGCTAGTAATTCAGTAACCCGTATTGAGACTTTCTTTAGGGAACCAGAGTGAGTAATCACAGCCCAGCAAACCCTCTGGATGCCTCAACCATCATTGGCAGCCGGTCTAACATTTGATTGAGAAAATGTAGTCCAAATCGTGGTGTTCTAATCTCTGAGAAAGGTCAAGTCACTCAGGGAAACATGCTGCTGATGGAAGCGTGGGGTGAGCTGGTCTGTTGAATGTTAGTGTGGCATGTGGAGAAGAATTGGCTCATATTGTTCTTGGAATTGTGAAACATTTTTTTTAATCATAGTAACCTTTTTTCCTAGTGTTTGAACTGAAATGTCACTAAACCAAACTGCCAAAATCCGATGTAAAATTTACAATAGATAATTATTTGGGTTTGATCAGATGCAATTACACCTTTGCATAAATGTGCCAGGGCGTTTCTTCTCCATGTAGGTGTAACGTCACAAAGGACCCTCCCTGCATGTAGAGAGGAGGTCCATACCTTTAGCTCGCATGTGCGACTTTTCCTGAGACTCTCTCCATGGATGTTAGAACAACATGGACATAACGCCTGTCTTATAATTACTTGCGCCCCCCTCCCCACCCCGTTTGACTGAATAGGGCCTGCTCACTTTAGCACACTCCTCTCGCTGCTAGGCCCGTGGGCCTAGCAGCACATTTTCCTGAGCACGTCTTTAGGAGCCCTTATCAGGAACCGTACATGGTTTCATATCTACCTCAAAGGTGGAGTTAGAGTAAAAATCCTAATCATTAAAATCTCCTCCTTTGCAAGTGTTGATATTTGAAGGCTTGCAAGGCAGGCAAGGATCACATTTCTCCACTCTCTGCATTGCATTTTACCCTGCACCAGACAGGAGCATTCATTTTGTAAGGGGTTTCCACGATCAATTCTGCCCCTATCCCTCTTTGTATACGGTACTATATCGGCCACATCCATGACCTCTCTGGCTTTTGAAATTTTAGGATTTCCTAGTCTTGGGTGTGTCTATCTTTGATATTCTGGTGCGTCTTGATTCTCTGTTTTCTACAATTCTTGGAATCCATTTTTTTTTTTAAATCTGCTTTTGCGGATGGAGGCCTTTCATGCTGTACATTCTTCTCCTAATGTTGTGCATTCTGGCCTGTCCAGAGTTTTTCTGACCAGTGCTTTCACAATTGAAGGTCACTAGGAGATGTTCCAGTTGTGTATGTTATTCCTCGCCAGGCGCTGTGGACGCTGATGGTGGCCAGTTGAGTCAGGGATGCCAGACTGTCCGTCTGTATCTTTGTTAAAAGTCTATACAGTCTACAATAAATTGGGCCTTTAATTTGTCCTGATTGGGTACATGTATGTGAGTGCATTACGAATCATGTCCGCCTGAAGATATATTACTGGACGCACAAGATGATGTTTCCCTGCATTGGGCTTAAGCCTTCCTTGCTTCCTGTTCCTGGTGCATCCCTCTGTCCTTTCCTCAGAGGCCCTGTACCAACTCCCACATGTCTTGGTTCTAGAATACAATCAATATTAACTCCTGAGACATACCACAGCAGCGGGATAATACTAGTTTGCAGCCTCTACAACCCAGTTCCTTGATTTGCTTTTAATTTAACCTCATGTAAATTTTTTGGAGCGCCTTGCCTGTGACTCCCTAATACACCCCATGGGCCATTTGTTTCTCACCCCATGGCTCAGTATTGAAAGCCAGGGAAACGGACTTTGAACATACTGACGGTAATGTTTGGGCGGGGCTATGGATTTTAAGGTTGAATTAGGATCCTATCTTCTTGCAAGTCCCCTCCGATTTATTTATAGAATGGCTCTTTGGAGGCTATGCCTTATATTTGTAACAGCAGCTGAGAGGAGGGTAACAACCATGATTAGACCCCGCAGTGTTGGCGAACCCAAGCTGATAGTAAGCCTAGGACTGTTCTACTGTCTTCCGTTTGGAAGACAAACAGCTGATGTGTCTTGAGTGAAACAAATCTGGCCTCAGGAATGAGCACAAGACAAAGCTGACTGAGAACTGTGTAGCAGGTAACTCGAGGAGAGAGCTAACCCAAGAGCCATGAGGATGTGTAGCCCAGTGGCATGACCAAGTCTAAAAAGCAAGAATGGCATATGCATCATGAGGGGGTCATGAGAGTGACTGAGAAACCAAAGGAATTTGACTGCAGATGAGCCTGCACTTTCCTCTCAATTTATTCCTTTCCTTTGACTATCTGTCATTTAGCCTGTGTCTGTGACCGAGTAGCACGAGGGAGTATTAGTTAAGGTCACAAAAAGCCCTTTTGACTTTGTGGGAGCCTGTATTACCTATTTCTGAACTTGAGAAAAACTTTAGGATTTCCATCCCTGTCATCCTAGACCCATGGGGCAAGTTTATTTGGCTATGGTTGATTGAACTACATTTTAAACTAATGAAAGTAAGTGCTTGAGTTATCATGGTTGTTTAGTAGCATCTGCAGCAAAGTTGCCACCTTGTTCCGCTGAGTGCCACCAGACCAGTGGAAGTTCATCATCACAGACAGTTATTCTTGATATACAGAACCCTAAATATTTGACACTCTTAGCTGCCACTTATGAGCCTCTTTGAGCTCCCTTGGCCAGAGACCGATGTTGTCCAATAAACTGTCCCATGTCAAAGTCATTGTGGTTCTTAGATGCATAAATGCTAAATTATCATTTGGGATCATATCTCAACTCCAGAATGTGCTAGTACCTTTCGATGTATATCCCTTTTTTAAATGGTCTGTACTTTGCCTTAAAAAAGACCTGCATGTTCGGTCTTATGTACAGCAAACATGCAGAGAACAATCTGTGAACCATTGATGAGCTGGTTTGTGTGCTCCCGCGTGTCCAGACTCTGAATCCAGTCCCAATCCTCTTGTTCTGTGCATGATAACTCCTGTGCCTGACCCCTGTAATGCTACATCCTGTTCAGTGATCAATGCGAGGCCCCTGTGGCTGAACTTAATATTGCTGCATACTGTTCTTTGCCTGGTGGTCGTGAGTCGTTTGTTTGATTGATCCCTGTACTGCGGCATCCTGTTCTGTGTGTGATAATTTTGAGGGGCTCGTGTACCTGAATCCTGCATAGCTGTGCCACTTCTTCAAGCAATTAACAAACTTTTATGGTCCTGTGTGCATCTAACCTTCATAAAATGCATCAATTTCTTCGAGCGCCTTCATGACACATGCACACTGATCTCCATCAATGTATTTGTATCTTCAAACTGAACTTTATGCATTTCAGCATTTCTTCAAGTGAGGATTAAGCATGTATCACCTCTGTGCCTTACTCACTGTAGCTGGCTGCTCTCCCGCTCCATGTATGGCTGTTCAGAACAACAGGTGTGTTCAAGCCCCCTCCTGCTGCCTGTCCTACTTGCTGGTCCCACCTGCGACTATCGGCTCTCATGGCTCAAATAGTGTGTGATTACTGCCGACTGCGTGATCCCCATGGATAGCCTGCTGCTCCATTCAGAAGGAAAAGAAGGGTTGTCGGATATCAAACTGTGATAACTCAGACACTTGGAAGCAAATGCTGCAGTCACTCATCCTATTGGGATAGCTGTCTATCAACCTTTCTTTGCGTCTACTTCTAGATTCCTGTTCAGTTACAGAGCACACAAGAAAGCATAATTGGTAATGACATGCAACTTATTAAAGTGACTAGTCATGTATGTTTAATGATAATATAAGTTTCATATATTTTCTGGAAGAATAACTCTGCTTGGTCAGTTTAGGAGGGATACATGTACAGCCTTAGCTATATGTTTTATCGGACACTACCATATAAGAGTAAGCACTCTGACTATTTGAGCCCCGTGACCACTGAAAGTCAAAGCTTTAAAAAGGAGGCCATTGGTATATCAGTGACCTCTCAAGTTTCGGTGCTTTCAGGGACAGAGTATTTACCCTTGAGTTATCTAGGCCAGACTTTCAAAAGTAGAACTCTCCCTTTAATGCTGTGTCCAAGTTCTAAGCTCTCCAGGTCTCCTTGATTTTTTGACCATTCTACTCTAGTTTGTAGTTTGTCCCTAATCTCTCATCTCTTGTTTCCAGAATTTGTGAGTTGAATGTTGAATTTATTGAGATTGATGGCATCAATGAGGAAAATTGAAATATTTCCTTAACCTATTTCAAAATTAACAAAAAGGTGGAGCTGTTTGTGTGTGTGTATATATATATTCACTTAAAAAACCATAGGTTTCACACATGTTATAGTTAGGTGGATATTTCACTCGTAAAAAAACAATGAAATTCCCCGTTATAGTTAGTTGAGATAACTAGAACTCGCGCGCCTGCAATCCTCTGCTCATGACGTCACATATTACATCATTCATGACATGGTCAGTGGCATCACTCATGACATCACTGATGACATCATCCTTGTGATAGAGTGGCGGTCGTGCAAGTTATAGTTATCTCAACTAACTATAACGGGGGAATTTCATTGTTTTTTTACGAGTGAAATATCCACCTAACTATAACATGTGTGAAACCTATGGTTTTTTAAGTGAATTTGCAAGGTTTTTTAAATGCTAATTCCCAACTATAACGTGTGTGAAACCTATGGTTTTTTCAGTGAATTTGTATGGTTTTTTAAATGCTAAGTTATGTATGTATTTTTATCTTTTTTATATATTTATTTTTCAATAAACTACGTATTTTTTTATGGTTTTTCACCGTGCGCGCACGGTGCGCGCACCCCCGCAATTTAAAAAAAATAATAAATTCATGTTTTTTTCTGCCTTCGGGGTCCTTCATGGACCCCCTGACCAAGGCTAGGGGGTCAGGAACTCTCTACCCTGCCCCCTTTTCACGTTTGCCACCTTCCTTTTCCACTCTCACACTGAAAACAAACAAAATGGCAGCCGACACTTCCTGATTTCGACCGATTCGAACGTTGACTGACATGTAACAACCAATCAGAATTACGCTCGCGCACGTTAGGGTGCGCGCACGGTGCTATAGATATGTATGTGCTTTTTAATGCAATTTTCTCTGGAACTACTGAACAGATTGACTCCATATATGCAAAAGGCACTTCCCTGACCTGAGGACTACCTCTCTGCCAAATTTCAAGTAATTGAGATGTCATCAGTGATGTCATGAGTGATGTCACGGACCATGGCATGAGTGATGTAATATGTGACGTCATCAGCAGTGCATTGCGGGCGCGCAAGTTCTAGTTAGCTGAACTAACTATAACAGGGGAATTTCAATGGTTTTGTACGAGTGAAAAGTCCAGCTAACTATAGCGCCCCTGAAACCTATGGTTTCTTCAGTGAATTTCAAAGGTTTTTTAAATGCTAGTTTCTAACTATGCCTACAGAGATAGGACATGTGAAGAAAGAAGAAAAAACACACAAAGAAAAAAAAGAAATGCAGAAAGAAGCAACAGAAGTCCTCAAAGACGCAGAAAAGTGCAGGAAGAAGGATAATGTGCAGAAAGAACAAACAGAAGAGCAGAAAGAAGCCTTGTTGCAAAATCATCCTGTACCCTCAACTTTTTCAGACGGATACTGGTGGTAACTGAGTCTGACCAACCAGTCCTAGAGCCAGTGCGTTGTTAAAAGACACTCAGAATACAGTGAAAACACCTACATACACTAGGGAACACTATGCGTTGGGGTCCCCCTGTGATTAGCATGACCTCCTCTGTAAGCCCCTAGAATATAATAGGGCAGGGGATTAAATCTACCTCTTAAAACGCGCCACAGGGCGTGTTTGCACAAGTCACCTCAGGCCCCGTAACCTCCCTTCCCCACTGTGTAAACACACCCTGTGGCCGTTTTTAGTTGGGAGATTAAGTTCATTTGAATCCTGAGGGTCCCTAGGGTCCAACTAGCCCACTAGGTACCTCCAGTAAGCGCCACAGAGCTGCGTTGCAGAGAGGTGTAAAAAGTGGCACGGCCTGGACCACCTCTCTGCAACGCAGCTCAGTGGCGCTTACTGGAAGCACCTGGTGGGCTAGTTAGCCCCCAGGGGCCCTCAGGATTGAAAGGAGATTATTTCCCCAATTTAAAACGCGCCACAGGGCGTGTTTGCACACGTCACCTCAGGCCCCGTCCCCTCCCTTCCCCACTGTGTAAACACGCCCTGTGGCCGTTTTAAGTTGGGAGATTAAGTCCCCTTGAATCCTGAGGGTACCTAGGGGCAAAATAGCCCACTAGGTCCGTCCAGTAAGTGCCATTGCAGAGAGGTGTAAAAAGGGGCACGGCCTGCACCACCTCTCTGCAACGCAGAGCAGTGGCGCTTACTGGAAGCACCTGGTGGGCTAGTTGGCCCCCAGGGTCCCTCAGGATTGAAAGGAGATTATTTCCCCAATTTAAAACGCGCCACAGGGCGTGTTTGCACACATCACCTCAGGCCCCGTCCCCTCCCTTCACCACTGTGTAAACGTGCCCTGTGGCCGTTCTAAGTTGAGAGATTAAGTCCCCTTGAATCCTAAGGGTCCCTAGGGTCAAACTAGCCCACTAGGTACCTCCAGTAAGCGCCACAGAGCTGCGTTGCATAGAGGTGTAAAAAGGGGCGTGGCCTCAGAACACCTGTCTGCAACGCCGCTCCCTGGCGCATACTGGAGATACCTATTGGGCTAGTTGGTCCTCAGGGACCCTCGGTATTGAAGGGGAATTAATTCCCCAACTTACAACTGGCCAGGGGGCGCGTTTGCGGAGTGCTGCAAGGAGGGGGCGTGGCCTCCGGCGCGATGCCGGTCTTTTATTTATTTAATTTTTTTAAGAAGGAGGGCTGTGTGGCCCCCCTTCTTTTTCTAATTTATTGGCCCTGGGGACCCCATCCCCCAGGGCCTGCACCCTAATTTTTTTTGTTGAAAAAAATAAATTTGGAAGGGGACCCCATCCCCCGGGCCGTCCTTTGTTTTTTATTATTTAAAAAAATATATATATATTTATAGAAACACCTAGGACATGCTGGACAAACCGTATGTACCTATCACCATGACGATTTGCTGAATATTCATTAAAAGGCGACTATGCATACAATGAATCCACGTGGAATGTATTTACACCGCTAGTGAAGCTCTGACGTGTCTGACGCCCTACCGTGCCTAATCCCGGCGCCCCCGCCGGTGGGTACTCTCCAAGTAGACACCCTTGTCGTTTATTTATACAAACATGGGTAGCTATTGACGGGCACATTTAATACACACGCACACCAAGCCATTCAAAGGGGATTCGACAAAAATTCGACCAAACTATGCAGGAAACCCCCCTCACGGTTAATAAAACACACATCCACCGCCGGATGTGTAATACTTTTTATTTTACTCTCTGGAAAGGAGACGAACCTCACTTGAGAGTCACAGTGTGCTCCTGGCTGAGCCCAATGCTGTGTTACACCCACCAGTGTCCGCCGAGTGCCACACACCTCTGTGTTCTTTTCCACCAGCTAGTGCGTATGCTATGACACTCTCTAGCCCATGTGCACTGTAACACCACCCCGTGAATATGTCATGCCACACTTGCCTTTGCACGGGTTATATTGCCCCATCTAACGTGCCTTCCTCAATGCCTATATTATAACGCACAGCGCTATGCCATACATATTACAATCTGGGATCCATAGCTTTGTCACAGTGCATATGCAACGTTACACTCCCCAGCACATATTTTATATCACAACTTTAGAGACTAGTTAGGTTACACAACACTGCCCTGTGCATATTACACTCCAAGGCGCATATCGCATAGCACGCGCTAGTGCCTGTGTTATCTCGCGCTCTCCAATGAATCTGTCATTGCGCACAATGTATTGCATATTATATTTCACGCCCGGTTCATCTTATATCACACTTTTTGGTGCATAGTTTATACCATATACTATATCTAGTTTTCATTTTCAATCCTGCTCTCAGGACTATGTTCTATATAACACTGCGTCAACCTACCCTTTTCACGGGCATTACATTTTGCGATGGGGGGGTGGAGGGTCAGGGGGTGTTTCTGCCAAGTGAGCCCAGAGTCACAGTCACAAACGTCCTCTTCTTCCTGAATAAAAGTGAGATTATACTGCATACTTGTTGTTAGACCTGGCACCTTGGCGTGAGTTTCCCTTCCACTTTTTGATGGTGTGCCTCGACTGTTTTGCTGGTGTTGTCCGCTCAGGGCACTGCGCCACGGCTAATCCGTGCCGCAGTGCAAGTGCTCCCTAAGTAAAGTGTACCTGTAATTGATGTCCATGATTGGGTTATTGGATTCACTGTCAGTCCCCAGTAAAGTGCACCAGGGGTGCCAGGGCTTGTGAATGCCAATGCTGCTGGTGGGCTTGCAGCGCTGGTTGCGCCACCCACGGAAGCGGCCTTGTAAAGTGTGTCTAGGGTCTGCCACCGCAGACCCTGTGCGCGGTCCCGGACCGTCGCACTGACTGCGCAAGTGCCCCCACTTGCCAGTCCTTAAACCTTCCCTTACCTACATATTAGCCACCCCTCTGGTAGGCCCGAGGGCAGGGTGCATTGTAGGCATAAGGTAGGACATGCCCTGATGTTTGTGGCATGTCTTAGTAGTGAATTACAGCCCTTGTCGTTTTTCACTATTGAAGGCTACCTGCTCTCCGTAGGCCAGAATGGGCTACTGGGGTCACGCCAACGCTGTGACCCCAGTGGACTCAGAGAGCATGGTAGAGTGTCAAGTTTGGTATGCCTGAACTCAGAATAATAAAATACTTCTTGTAGTCAAGTTTATTTTAGTATCCTGGGTTTGTAAATACTACTTTTAGAAAGTTAGTATTTACTGACCTGACCATCTCAGTCCGCCTCTGCTGTATGTGTGTGTGTTCCGCCCAGCAACAGTAAGGAGCAGGGTTGGGGAATCCCCAGAGACAGGTTGGCTGCCAGGTGGTGGGTAGAGAGATTACACCTGGATGGGTGGGAGGAGTACACCTTGACTCTTGAATAGACCTGTGCTCTGCCACCACAAAGCCGGCGCCACCCCCTGTGGGGCGGCTGATGTCTCTGCCCTGCTGCTGAAAGGAAAGAGCAGAGTCACCATAACAAAGTGCTCCAGAACTGGACTGAGCCAGGCCTAGGCCCCCTGGCGCTAAAGAACAAAAGAATCATGGTATAAAAGTAGGAGCCTGGCTCCTAAGAAATCAGAATCCTGTTTACCACAAAGAACCTCTGCCCGACTAGAAGGAGAAGAAGACGCCGGAGGAGCTGGCCTGCTGCTTGCCTTGCTGAGAGAGGAGAGGAAGAGACTTACTGAAAAGACTTTGCTACTTTGTGCTTGAACATTCTCCAAGGGCTTGATCTGAGCTTGCCCCCTGAACTGAACCCCAGGAACAGTGGGTTCTCTGTGCTTCTTGCTCATCCTCCAATTCGAGCCGTGTGGGCATCCCGCTGGAAAAGAGACTGCGCCCCTCATCGCCCCTCCTAGGGCCGTGACACTCAGAAGCTCGCCTGCCTCCAACCCGTGAGAGCCCCGCTCCGTCCCGAGCCGCTCTCTGTTCCCGGGCCAGGCCGCCTGCATCCCTGTCACCGCCTGCTACTGGAGCGCGCTGACCGCGCTATCACCCCTCCTGCCGGAAGCCGTCCGACGACTGTGATCTACGCCGGGTCAACCAGCTGCACTGACTGTGCCCTGTGACCCCACTTCGCTATCCCCGGACATCTCAGGCCGCGCCGCCCCCGCTGTGGAGACCCTCCTGCACTGCCGTGCTAAAGGGTCGCGGGCCGCGCCTGCCTACTTGCCCACACCTGCTGATTGAGGACCCAAGAACACTTCCCAAGCTGAGAGTCGCACCGACCTGTGCCGACTCTCCACATCACGAAAGAAGCTCCAGTATCGGGCTCGGGGCCCGCAACGCCTTATTTCCCCGTTCGCAGGAACCGATCTCTGTGAGTACTGGAACTACAAGTAAAGAGACTACGAACTATCCATTTGAAACTACGAACCAAGAACATTTGCCTGCTGTATAACCTGGTGGCCTAGCGAAAACGTTATTGGTCTTGTGATAAGTCTGCTGAGATATATATACCTTATTTTTACATAAAGAATCGTATTTTTATATATATCCAAGTCTGGTGTCCGTTTCTGGGGGGATTGATGTATTTACTGTGTGTATGATTGTAAGTGCTTAACCAACAACGCCTGAGGAATCGCCTTGGCTGCTCACGCCACGCACCTAGAGGGTGAGCAAGGGTCATTCGCGAGGGGTTATCCTGCGCCCTGACGTGGAGGAGAGGGTTCCTGCTTGACACAAGGGCAACCTTGCGCCAACCAGAGATCCCCGACTCTAACACTTGTTCATATTTTAAGTAGTTCGCACAGACACGCATTTTAAAAACAATAAAGTTCCTAATACCCACCTTCTCTGAACAGTTAGCTTGCTGCCCCATCCACCTCCTCCCTATCCTCTGTTGTCTGAATCCATGGACTAGCCTTCTCCCTCCTGCCATACATGGTCTGATGTGCTGCCACTGCCCTCCATTTAGCATGATGTACCAGTCTACTCCTCCTGCCCTCCATTGCCCAATTCTATGGCCCATCATTGACCTGCTTAGCCTCTGTGCTTAGCTTGCTGCCCCTATTCTCCTTCCCCCCGCCCTCTGATGTCTTTGTGCATGTCCCTGCTCCATCCTTTTTGCCCACCATGTTCCATGGACCTGCCACTCCTATCTACTCTGAGTGTTCTGTTGAGCTGCCACTCCCCTCCCACCTGCCTAGCATTGTCAGATGACTGTAACCTGTTCCTGCCACCTCCACCCTGCCTGACCACATGCCATGCCCTTATCCCCCTTCCTCCTGTCCTCCATGGTCCATTTTACTGCCACACCCTTCTGCCCTCCCTGGTCTGTTGTACTGCAACTGCTCCTCCTGCCTGCCCCACGCGGTCTGTTGCGAGGCCCCTTCCCCTGAACTCTCTTGTCTGTGCCCAGGTCCTGACCCTCCCTTCTATCCTCCATTGTCCTTTGTGCATGCCCCTGCACCCTCCTCCTTGCCCATCATAGCCATTGTGCTGCCACTAAACCCTCCCGCTTGCCATGCATGGTCTTCTGTGCTGCCATGGCCCCTCCCACCTTCCCTGTGTGGTCAGCTAGCTGCCCCTGACCCCTCCCACCTTCCCTCCATTGTCTGTGTGTATGCCATCATAGTCTCACTGTTGCTTTTCATGGTGTGTCTTGTTTCTAGTGCCCATCCTGCCTGACCTCCATGGTCATCTTGCTGCTCCTGCCCTGCCCCCTTGCCTCCAGCCCTCTGTTTCTCTGTGCAGACCCCTATTCCCTCCCTCCTGGCTTATCTGTTCCATTGTAATGCCCCTGATCCGTCCCTCCTGCCCTTTATGGTCGGTTATGCTGCAGCTTTCTCCCCTGTCTGTCCATTATGGTCAGCTAGCTACCATTGCCTCTTTTCCCTCTGTTCTCTGCTGTCCATGTGCATGGTCCTGTCCCCTCCCTATTGCTTTCTATGGATTGTTGTGCTGCACTCCCGTCCCGCATGTCCTTTGTGGTGTATTGTGCTGCTGCAAACCCTGATGCCTGCCCTGTAGGGTCAGTTTGGTGCACCTCTCCATGTCCCTCCTGTCCTCTGTTATCCGAGTCCATGTCCCTACCCCAATTCCTCCTGCCTACCATGATCCAATGTACCATACTTGTGAACCTTCTGAACTTGGTAAGAGGGAGATTTTGAAAAAGAAACTGGGATATTGATTTTCCCCTTTGAGTTACATTGAAAAAGAGGAGATTGTAGACAGGAGACAGATCAAATAAAGCCCATTTGAGCTTAAAAACATCGGACGTTTCCTGGCTGAAACGGGTCTGTTGGCATGTATGGTTGTACTACCACTGCCTCTTCCTTCTGCCCACAATGGTCTATTATATTGCCACAGCCTCTCTTGCCAGTCCTGTATTGTTGGTTTGTTGCCCCTGCCCCCCTTTCCACTGCCCTCCATAGTCTGTTGTGCTGCCACTGCCCTTGCTGCCTGCCCAGTGTGGTCAAATTGTTGCCTCTGCACTCTCCTACCTGCCTTCAGTTTTCAGAGTCCGTGCCCCTGGCCTCTGCCTCTCAACAGTATCCCAATGAACAACTAGATTGCTAACATTCTATATTTATTACAAAAGTGTGGAACGCCTGACGTCATCTTGATGTAATCAAAACTGTAATACCTAGAGCATTTCCTTTAGAAATTACATATATGAGAGGGTCTTATTTGCATCAAAATGATGGTTAGTGCTCTAAAAAACTAAAATGAGGACATATTTTCTGAGTTTTCAAATAGCGACAAAGAACTTTTAAATTATTTGTAATCTTTGTTTTTTTATCCAGTTGACCACTTGATTAAATGTTACACTTAGGGGACAGGATGTGGTGTTACTTCCAGAGCTGCAGACTTTGCAACTGGGGAACCAGGTTGGAGTTTCTACTTCAGCTCAACATTCTGTGATTCTGGTCAAATCACTTAATCTCCCCATGTCTACAACCAAAATGAATTTGATCTTGTGTGATGTAACCAATGCTCATGTAAAGCACTCCAATACCTGACAAGTCTGCACTATATAAAACTGCAAATGCACAAAAAATAAGTGTTTTGCACACTTCTGTCATTGGGCTACATCTGGGTGATATTTGTGCTGCATTTTGGCTCTTTTGTCTCTGGTGGCCATCTTGGGAGATTTATTTGTTATGAAGTCTCCTAATTTCCTCATTTACTGCAGTCTCCTCCGTAGGAAATGCTTTCAGTTTTTTACTTTGATTCCATCAAGAAGGTATTCAGATATGTCATACATTTGCCATAAATTCTGAATGTTAGCACTCTAGTTGCTCATTAGATCACTGTAGTAAAGCTACTGCTCACCACGGAAGTCTGCTGCTGGTATTAAAAGTGTATGTTTCAGTCTGCATATCAGAATTTTTTTATGAAATAGAAGAGGATTTGAGAAGTCACTCAAAATGTGCCCTAATTTTTCTTTCTTCAGCACTAATCATAATTTCTATGGCAAAATGAACCCCCTCATTGTGTTCCTTTTTAAATTAAATGTTTTAAGTGTCACCAGTTTATTCCAATCAAGATGGCTTCAGGTGTGCCATACTTTTATCATAAGTAAGACAGTAAGCGCTCTAGTTGTTCTTAAGAACACTCTGGGACATTCTGTCATTGGGCTATATTTGGGCTACATCTGGGTCATATTTGTGCTACATTTGGGCTCTTTTGTCTCTGGTGGCCATTTTGGGAGACTTATTTGTTATGAAGTTTCCTAATTTTCTCAATTACTACAATCTCCTCAGTAGGAAATACTTTCAGTTTTTTACTTTGATTCAATCAAGAAGGCATTCAGATGTGTCACACATTTGCCATAAATTCTGAATGTTAGCACTCTAGTTGCTCATTAGATCACTATAGTAAAGGTACTGCTCACCAGGGAAGTCTGCTGCTGGTATTCAAAGTGCACGTTTCAGTCTGCATGTCAGAATTGTTTAATGAAATAGAAGAGGATTTGAGAAGTCACTCAAAATGTGCCCTAATTTTTCTTTCTGCAGCACTAATCATACTTTCTATGGCAAAATGAACCCCCCCCCATTTTGTTCCTTTTTAAATTAAAAGTTTTAAGAGTTACCACTTTATTCCAATCAAGATGGCTTCAGGTGTGCAATACGTTTGTCATAAGTAGGACTGTTAGCGCTCTAGTTGTTCTTTAGAACACACTGGGAAGTTACTAATCACAACGATGAGGGTTTACTACTCTGTGTGCACCAGTGAGTATATAAAATTCAAGCAATCTCAATTAATACATTTTTTCCACTCAACTTCGAGTGGCCCACCATCAAAGCCACTAATGTATACAGAATAAACAAATAACAGAAGGAGCGGAATAACAGTAATAGCAATTCAAGCAATTAAATATTGCAATCAAAAGATGCAGTCCAAAACGATCTTCTTCCAATTTGATTTTTTTATTATATTATTTGGGTATTTTCAAATGGATTACTCCAACCAATTGTCGTGATTGTTACATATCCACCAAGTTGATTTAAAAAATCAGAGCCTTCGTTCTTTCAACAAATTCCTAGAGATCTTTCTCGTATAAATTCACAATTTGTGCATATCCAATACGTTGATTATAAACTCTAAGCAACCATAGCCATATTTTAAGTAACCACAGCTAACACGTTTCGTCCCTTTAGGGACATCATCAGGGCTCCTACTTGTTCAAATCGTCACTTTTATATCCACCTAAACTATCCTCTGTGCATTATTTTCTTGCTTTTTCTTATTCCTTAGAAACTTCACATAAAGAAACCCATGATATGGCCACTTCCTCAGTCCCAGTCTTGTTGCCTGCTTAATTTCTTTCCAATGGTCACAACATCCTTCCAGCCGGTCCGATAAATTTGACCTATTTAACAATCTTAGGTAAGAAAGATTTCACCCAAGAAACAAGGTAAAATCACCTTAGAACACACCACAATTCCTAAAATGAGTATGGTACCATCAACAAATGATTTATATTGTAACTAAAGTCTTAAAACCTTCTATTAACTGCAATGCTTTTTAATTAGGTGCTATCATGTATATTGGTCCCAAGATGGCTGCCAACACTTCTTGGATGAAGTACTGACAGCCAATCAGATCTCACGATGAGATGTGTGGGTAGGCTCCGCCCAGATATATCTATCTTTTTAACTCTAATTTTCTCAGGAACTACTGAGCGGATTTACACCATTTAAGCAAAAGGCACGAGTCTGAACTGAGGACTACCTGTTTCGCAAATTTGGTGTAATTCCGATCAGCAGTTTGGGCTGTAGCTGCGTTAACAGGTCCTATGGGAAAATGCATGGGACCCCCCTTTTTTCTCGGCCCCCGCTTGACGAATCACCGTGAAATTTTCAGGATAGGAGCGGACCGGAGCTGGTCAAAAGTTTGGAAAATTTTGCGAAGATTCGTCAATCGGCACCAACGTTATTCCAAATAGAATGTTGCGGATTTCCTATGGAAAATAGGTCCTAACTACAACTACCTATTGGCGCCTGCCAGTAGGTAATATATATATATAATTCTGTCCCAATGACTACCCGTTTCAGGAAAGTTTTTGCAGATGGAGGTGTATGGAAAGAAGGCAGTCAAACCAAGTGGTATGTAGTTTATTCAATACTAGCATTCTCACCATTTATTACCTGAGAGCACTCTAGATATTCCTTGGCTGATGACAAATTTTAAACACTTTTAGGGGGGGGGGAAATAATAGGAAACATGGAAAACACCAAGCCTAAGTTGCAACCCCAAGAGGAAACTCCAGCAATAACCTATACACATCAGAGATAACACGGATCAGCAGAATGCATTGCACATTTTATGGTTGTGTTAATTCCATTTATAGCTGTCCTACTGCTGCACATCTGTTGCTGATAAAGCTACTCTATAGATGCCAGTCAAAGCCTTCAGGAAATCTCGAATGGTAGAGAAGTGAAGCTCGCCCAGTCTGTGGTATGCAGTTCCTGGGTCACTACCTGATATTTAAATGACATTTCCACAGGTTAAGACGAGGTGCTTGACATAAAGGAAATATCTCTTCTGGACTTGGATCTACAAGTGTGGAAATAGAATGTAATTTAATTGATTTTTGTTAAAGGAACCTGGTCCGTTTTAGGTTATCTTGGTGTCAATGAGTTGTACTGTTCACAAGGCACTACAAAATGTACGTTAAAAAAAAAAACAGTGCATTGGCCTCGACAGTCACACAGATATTTTTTTGAGATGCGCAAACTATGCAATTATTCTGTGTCTAAGAAGTATGAAAGCGAAATTTGAATCTCCACAGAGGAGCCTGAGCAACTCTGAAACAATGCTTTGTATCACTAGTTTAAATTCGAATAATCCGATAAAGTATATAAAAATCTGTAAAATATTTTTTTCTTTGCAGATGTCTAAGAGGAGTCTCACACACTCCTGTGTATTAGTCACTAGTTTAAACACAACACTCATTTCCACCACTTGCAAGTAACTCAAATATTGGGGTGTCAAATACCTCCACCTCAGGGGAAGTACTACACATCTTCTTTATTAGGAGTTTTGCAAGTCTATTTTGCCAGGTAATTGATGAAGCCCAGGTGAATAACAGTTCACTTGATCAATGATCTGACAGCTGGAGCTCTGTCTCTTTGGAAGACAAAAAGGATGCATCGCAGGTGGCAGAATTCAAACACGCTCACATTACCATCGAACCAGTCTCCTGAGCGTGTTTGACATTGACCAGTCCCTCCGAGCATGCACAGGAAGACTGAATAACATACTGATGAAGCACAGATGACTCCAGCTCAGCAGATGAGACAATGTTTGAGCAATACTGCATCCCCAGTAGTGTGTGACCCTGAGATACAGTTGAGTAATACTTTGTGTATCAGATGCTTAGATATATTTGGCCATAAGGACCTTAGGAGTAAATATCTAGGTAATGTCCATGGAGAGAGAGCATTGATTGGTTTCGGATAAATGTTTGAAACCAAATCTGAAAAAGACGAAAACACTGACGACCTACCCTGCCGGTGGATTCTAGTGTGATTCTCAGCCTAGGTCCAGCGGTAGACCAGTGGTTATAAAATTACACAAATGGCTGTAAGGAAATGTGGGGCTCGTTTTGAAGCAGATCTACCGGACAATAAACGGAGATGTTGATGGTATTCTTTTATGTACTGTTAATCATTGGAAGGATGGAAGTGCAGGAGAAACATTATATGTTTTTTAAATTGAGCAAAATGTGAGCTGGTGCCTTTTGCTCATGTTGTAGACTACGTTTGTGTTATGAAGGAAAATATTTATTTCATTTACACAGCACTTGAATTCTTGGAAAACAAGAGATGAGGAAATGTAATCAAAAAAAATTGTTGGGAGAAACCACTATGTTGTAGGCATTTTGAATACGGTTGAAACCAGTCAAAAGACCAATTTTACTTGTCAACAGGAGAGCAGTGTAGGATCAGGGGTGGTGAGAGGTATGGGTTTACTTCACTCAGCTGCTCACTTCCTTGATGAAAGTCCCACTACTAGGCAAACCCAACGAGTTCCCTTCCCTTCCAGTCTATGTACTTCCATAACCTCCAGCTGCTCTCTTCACCCAGTGATCTGCCATGGCCTCCATTGTTCAGCATTCGTTTGCTGTGTAGCTAGATTTGTGCACATACATGAACACATACCTACACCTGAGCCATCTTAATGCAAGTGCTCATATATTCCCACCACACCCGTGTGCTGCAGAGTAAAGCATCTTCTTTTGGAAATAGTAAATTTGGTTTGTATGGAGTTAGCTTAGGAAAATTAACTCACACCCACCAAAGTATTATCCACAGTTAGGAGGTGATGGGGACCTTCATATTTTTTTATTTTATTTAAAGAGGTTTATAGACAGGAGGTGATGGGGGGGCTTTTCATTTATTTAAAGAGTTTTATAAAGTTCTGGCAAGACCTGAGGGTATTAGAGCGCTATACAACAGAGTCGAAGACCATATCAGTCAGTCGGAGGGTTAAGATGCCAATTGAGGAGGAATTCTTTCAATTGTCTCTTAAAGCTCATTAAGGATAGGTTAGTTCTGGGGTATAGTGGGAGAGAGTTCTAGGTTTTGGGGGCATTGCTCGAGAAAGAGCGTAAAAGGGCTTTTTGTTTGTCTGGGTGGGGCGGGATGAGAAGAAGGGCGTTGGTGCTTATCAGATTTCTTGTCTGGCTGCCCTTGTAAGTTTGGTCGGGATGTAGGCTGTGTTACCGGAGTAGAGGACAAGTAGTTTTGAAGCAGCAACGTGTTTGAGAATGTGGGTATTGTTGCCATCCATAAAACTTCTTGCAGTTTGGAAATAAAAGAGTTCTGCCAGAGGTCTTTTGAAAGCAGATAAAAAAGCAGAATTGCAAAGCTCGAAGGGGAAGGGTTTGGAGATGATTCCGATTTTGCAAAGGTCATGCTTTTTATGTGATCTGTCAAGACGAAACTGATCATCTGTGAACAGGGCTTTGAATTCCTACACTGGACAAATGCTTAAACAGAGCCCTGCAACAGAGGCTTGGATACCTGCGCCTCTAAGCATTAGCACTTTGATCATTCAGGGTTAGTTAGCGTGGGAAGTGTGTTGCTCAGCAGAGACTCTGTCACCAACTGGGCCATATCATTGGTGCAAACAACAAATCCGGAAACGGGTTTAGTGGCCCATGAAAATAAGTTACCAGCTACAAATTAAACCAATTTTATGTTTGTGCAAAAACACAATTTGAAGTCTTTGCTTTCGTACTCTCATTCCGATTTTTTTCATTTCCCTGACCATGAAAGCCATCGCATTTTGCCGCTTGCGTTTTTACAAAGTTTGCAGTAGGTACAACATTTAAATTCCCAGTATGTATTACATTGCCGTAATTGGAATTCATAAATACAGATTATGTAATCATTTATGCAGAATTACTCCTAGGTGCTCGTTGCACCTTCACACAGGTACCTATGACCAATATGCGTAGACCAACATGTCTTGTGGCCCAAAAAGTCTTGTAGACCTGGAAATGATCGTGATCACATAATAGTGGAAGTTTTCTAGAGTGTGAGGCAATTAATTTGCAATATGAAGAAAACCAGAAATGTATCAGGAGATAGTATTGTTAGCTTCAGTGGCTACATGTCTATATGGGGAACCCACAGTTCCAAGGTGTGCGGTGCTACAGCAACCTATGCCTAACAGAAGTATACCCTAAAGTGCTCAGAAATGTATATTTATCCCATCGCCTGAAGTGACAAGAAAGTGGATGAGAGATTCAGCGAAGTATGTCACAGAAGTGTTCGAACTAATAATTTCCTCTGAATAATAGAAGCATTGAGTCGGGCATTATTGTGAAAGCTTGGTGATTGTATGGTGGTTAGCTAACTTACATGAAGTAAAGAAATGAATGGAGAGGAATTGTTCTGTAAAGAACTTTATGAACACAGCAGAGGAAATTTGAGATAATGGTCTCTATGTTCATTTACCAATCATAAAAATAATACGATACGTTTGGTACCGGATAATGTGAGTTCACTTCAAAAGAACATTGTATGTCCCTTAGCAGAGCAAAGCAAGATAATCTGTGAGATGGTGGAATGAACGAACGAATAAAGAAGGAATAATAGCATGTAGCATTGGCCCTATGTACATTATCCAATGCAACGTTCGTGACCTTGACCGCCTATATGCATAAGTTGAACAGTAAGCTGAAGTTGGAAGATGCCCTAATGATCATGTAGGAAGCCGAACAATAAGGTAAATGTTGGGCAAAAAGAGGCAGTTAGCGTATTATTTCATAAAAGAATTAATAAAGCCCCCAAAACACTATGATTCCAATATCGATATAAATGTACGAATCCGGTATTCCTGTCATACTTAAACCAATATTAATAAAATATTAAGTATTACAATTATGGCATAGTAACCCAAGCAGCAAAAAGAGAGTAAAAATGGCCGAGTATAGTGGCATGCACCTCACATGCATGCTATTGTAATGAATGCTAAGAGCACTTAGTAGTTGAGGCATTACTGAATTTCTGATTCTAGGAATCAAGTTTAAGAAAGGTATAAGTTCCATGTTTGGACAGAGACTCCTAATCGCAGATTCCTCATTTTTTATATACCTCCAGGCGTCAGACTGGATCCAGAAACGTTTGCATAGCAATGTGTTACAGAGTTGACAGGTGTGTCATGCAATGTCGTGTCATCTCGTACTGCTCCTCCTCGAGTGGACACGACGTCTGATCCCAAATATATATACACACACACACACACACACCACTGCTCATGCTGGCGTCGGTTCCTTTTTTTCCATGCCAACTGATGAGGATCTTGAGCTTAAACTGTCATTGGATGGTTTAGCCACTTTGCCTATTTAGTTAAGTTTTTATATGCAGAATCACCCTAAAACCATCAGGTTTTAAACTGTACAGATGTTGGGTTCAGATCCAGAAAATGTCTGTTTGTGATGTCTTGTCTGTAGCTGTGACTGGAAATGATGTCGTTGTGCGCCAAGATGAGTAAGAAGGCTATCAGCGTCTGTGAGATGAAACTTGTGGTAGCGGGGATGAGAAATTCAAAGGCTCATTCTTGGTCGATGTCAGCAGTGCGACAGTCCTGATCGAGGTCAAGAGTGAGGACTGTCTCTCCTTCTTGAGGTGATTTAAAAGAATGAATTTCCTGATGCTCAAGTACATTCAAAATGAGCCATAAGAAATAGAAACATCGTTCTCATCATGGCGCCATTCAGGGTCACATGATGCACCTAGCACTTCTTGCAGAGTCGTCCCCCGCTGAGAAACCGTCTACAGCGTTGTTCCCATTCCGACTTCCTACGGATCAGGATGCAACGCCAAATAATCTCCAGCAGCTGAAAAAAGCTATGGATTCAAATTTTGGTGCTGTTCCTGATCTGTCTGTTATGCCTTTGGGCTTCAAGGTTCCAGAGGGGCCTCTGGCTATTCAGAAGTCAATAGATATATCCCCAATGCCGGCTGCGTCTGTATGCCTTGTTTTAAAGTCCTATCTATGTCAGCTTCGGGTCAATCAAACAGGGACCCAATGACACCTTCCGTACCACCGAAGGCACTCTGTCTGACACCACAGCTTACTCTGCAGAAGCTGCTGACTCAGTTATAGATGCCAGTACCGACGTCACAGGTGCCAATTGCAGATCTGATTCTTCTTTCAGATACTGAAGCCAGTGCACCATGTACTATGGTTTATGTCCATTCTGAACCAGATCTAACCAGAGAGAATTATCTTTTTGATGTGAGATACGTTCATGCTGATATTTGGCAAGATCTGCAAGATCCAAGTGGGCTTGATACATCTCCAGATGTAGGTTTATCTTCTCCTACTCCAGCTATGGCCACTGAAGAGCCAGCATCATTTGCCACAGTTATACATTCGGGCAGCTGAATCTTGACCTTATTCTGCCCACACAAGGGAAATACCACATTATTAACAGAGATCTGAGATTCTGCTTCTTCATTACAAGAGCGTTTATTTCCTTTCAATTAAGCATTAACAGATGTCCTAATGGGTACCTGCACTAAGCTAGGATCTTTCCCTCCAATAAAGCGTCAGATTGCTAGAAAACACTAACCAGCCCTAGGGGATCCGGATTTTCTTCAACACCTGACTCCAGAATACATTATAGTACAAGCTTCAAGTAGTCGCAGTAATCCCATGACTTCCCTACTACTCCCCGATAGGGAGTCTAAAATGTTAGAGGCTTCTGCTAAGGAGATGTATTCTTCATTTAGTTTGGCCCTAAGATCAGTCATTAGAGTATCACATGTGTTTCCTGCAGTTTCATAGGATCCACTCAAAATATTGTGATGTTTAGTTACTGATGGACAAGATGTGGCAAATGTTTCTTTCAAGTCAGGACTGGATACAACAGATTGTTTGGAAGAGCATTGGGAACGAGTGTGGGTATTAGACACCATGCATGGATCAGATCAACTAGATTTTCTACGGATATTCAGCATTCATTAATGGACATGCCTTTTGATGGTTCTAGATCTAAAGTTACTCTTGCAACTGCAAACGTTGTTGTGAATTAGGCTCCAGGTGGGTGACTCGAGTTCCAATGCAGAAGCATCAGCGTACTTTACAAATAGTAAATATTTTTAGGTCTCAATAAAAACAGCTTTAGCTGTCTGCCAGAGCGCCAGTTGACCACCAGAAACATGTTAGGAGAAAGTAGAATAGAGCAAGGGGCTTTCACACCGGATTATCTTGATTTTCCTTTATATGATGACTCAGTAGTTGATTGGTGAGCAGTTATGTTATTCTGACAAGAAGTCCTTTGCAGTGCATGATTGTTAAAGTGTCAATGCACTGCCATGAAGGCCCAACTCATAAGGTACTTCTCATGGTGAGGCTACACTCCGTTCTGCTACACTTCAAGCTCTGCATTCCTAATGATGCTTCCCAAGTACTTTCTGAATTCTTAAAGGAAGATCAGTGCATGTCACCATTCATCGTGATTCACTAACTGTTAAGGCCGACCAAGCAATGATCAACTGGTTACAAGGTCTCCGGGTTAGCCTCTGCCTTTCATTCAAAAGCACTTCCGCGACACCTTGCCTGTGATGCACCTTTATTCATTCAGACTTAACGGAAAATATTGTGTTTTTTAGTTCAACCTAATGCTTAGGTACCCTACCACTGCTGCACATGATTGTAGAAAGAGCATAACCTAAGGTGTGAGCCTGTAGTGTGACGGGGAGGCTGTGGTGAAAGTAAAGAAGCATGTGAAATAGCCAGAGAATATACCAGGGATAATGGGGTGATTTGAGCAGCTCTGGAGTACAGTACATACTTTCTTAGGTCTGAATGACCTCATGTCATTAATTCCTCAAAACATCTCAATAGGAAATAGAGAGAGACAGGTGGGCTGTTGGTCAGCCCCCTTCAACCATTTGCTTTCATTTGCTTTCATGGTTTTCATTGCTTGAGCAAGGACATATTATTTTGTGAATTGATATGTAGTACCACTTCTGTTCACTTTAGGTTTGGGTGATTACTTGGAAAAATTTGACTTTGGGATTGACGAGAGCTATATTGGTATATTAGTCTGTTTACATGATACTTGGTCTTTCTATTTTTCTTAATTGTCTTCTTGTTTTTGAAATTTACTTGAAAGACTAGGTTGCGAAAATGAATAAACGAATGTATTATATGTATTAAATGTGCACTGTTGAAAGTACAAAATAAAAAAATATTTAAAATAAAAAAAAGGTTTGGGTGATTGGGCATTATGTAGTCCTTTCGTTAGATTGCAAAGAGCCTGATTGCATTCTTCGATGTCCTTGCTTGACTGACACAACAACATTTGAATTGCCAATGTTCAGCCTTTTTTGTTTAGGGAGTATGTTCTGTCATGACAAAGTGCTATTCACTAATCTTTTAAGCATGTTCATTTGTTTTACTTTGCTGTTATGATAACATGTTATTGGATTAACAACTATTTTGTTAACTAATTAAAGACCTGTTCACACAGAGACTTTCTTAAAGGTGCAACTAAACCTGACACCCTTTGTCAAAAGTGTCTACTATGCAGCATTTTGCTGTATGTATCTATTCACATCTTTACATCTTACTTCACAAACGTCATCTTCTGACTCTTTCTCAAAATACTCTTAAAGGTGCAGATGAACCCTGCTAATACAGACTGTTCAGCAAAGAGGCCTAATTTCCAGTTTCCATTTTTATCGTAGCCGAAGATGTTGCTTCTTTATGAGATTTTCTTGCACAGTAGGGGTAATACACAGAAAGTGTCCTGTTACCAAACACGTCTACTAACAGAAAACCAAACCTATTTGCTTTATAACTGTCTGTTATAGCAGGACATTGATGGTTTGGACCTCTGTGGCAGGGGTGGGAATACAAGATCCGGAGAATGGGAATGGAGGTACAGGGTGAGTGTAGGCTGGAAGAATCGACAGCTAAATGTTAGGTTCAATCAGCTGCGCACATAAAATAAAAAAGCTGTAAGTTAGAGTAGTGGGTTAATACACATGTAGCAGACACCGGGTGCATTTTGCAGCGCACAGATTCTAATTCTACTAAATAAGAAAATATAGCGTCTGGTCAGGTTGCCAGTTTTGATTCCTCTTTCACATCCTTCCTTCTTCAGGGATTGTATTTGTTCAGCAGGAGACAAAATATACATAAATATACGTAATAAATCAATAAAATAAAATAGCGCATGTGTTAGAACTGGGGGTCTCTAGTTGGCTGAGGTAGGTACCTTAGTCCAAATAGGGACCCTTGCTTATAGTCAGGGAAAGGATGGACACCCTCTAGATAACCCCTGTTCACCCTCCGGTAGCTGGGCACGAGCAGCCAGACTTATCTCCAAGGCAATGTGTAAAGTATTTGCAACCACACTCCCAGTAACACAGTGATAATACCACTAATGGACACCACACTGATTTTATAAAGAGCGGTATCTTTATCAAAAGAAATACGATGAGACCAAACGATAGAAATCCAACAAATGGGTATTCGTAATCTTTCGCTCTGCCGGTAATTAGGCCAGCAATCACTTATAGGTTCTTGCAGTATTAATGAGCAGATCACAGTGATCTAATGCAGTCCTAATGCAATGCTATGCAGTTCGTAATGTAGTAATAACACAGTTCTTAATGCACATACTAATGCAGTTTGTAACGCAGGAATAATGCAGTGCGTAATGCTAGAATAATGCGATTCGTAATGCAAGAATAATGCAGTTCGTAATGCAAGATTAAGGCAGTTCGTAATGCAAGAATCAGGCAGTTCGTAATGCAAGAATAATTCGATTCATAATGCAAGAATCAGGCAGTTCGTAATGCAAGGAATAATGCTGTACGCCAATCTGCACCGTCAACTCGGGCCCCCACTATGCCCCAACACCAGAGACAATGGTCATAAGCTTAAAGGGGGGCCCCGGTACTGCTGGGCAGGCACGGGCTGCTCGGGGACGCAGCGCGCCTAACGCGGTGCAGCGGGAGAGAGCTCAGAGCACTCCTGTACGCCTCCTGCATGCCTCCCCAGGCCACACACACTTGCGGCTCCCGACCGGAGTCCAAGCCTTACCTGGGGGGATGCTCTGCCTCGCTCTCTCTCCGCTCATCGGACGTCCTGCTGGGCGGCCCCGATGACGTTGCAGCTCCATTGTTAGGCGCCGCTGTAGCCGCACGGGTTATGGCGCTGCCTTCTCCTTCGTTGACGATCTTGAGCAGATTCCTCTCGGTGAACAGCGATCATGATCCCTTTCACCTTGCAGCTTTCTTAGCTTCAAGAAATCCTTTAGCACGTTGGGGCTCGGGCCGGCGGCGGTGATCTTTGCTCATAACCTGTTACAATGACGGCTTGGGCCACAAACAGCAATGCAGCAGCGTGGATGATGTTTTACGTTGCGGGGGCAATGCGATCACGGGGCTCCTTGTAAACAGTACCACGGACGACACGGCAGTCTCAGGCGTGCAAAAGCACCACGTACCAAGCGTCACTGAGACACGGTTGGAAACTTTTATGTTCCTGAGTTTCCACAACAGGGGACCAGCTCTCCTCGTCCCTTGGAGACATGCTACTTCAGGACACAGCACACAGCAAAGTCCTCACAAGCAGGGGGACACAGCACACAGCAAAGTCCCTTGTCCTCTACTTGGTCAAATCAGAAAACTGCAGGCCAGCCCCAGAACACACAGCAAGGGCAGTTCTTCTCTTCAGTCTCTTCAGCTGTTCTTCTTTGGCAGAGGTTCCTCTTGACCACAAAGTAGTTTCAATCCTTTTTCAGTCTGGATTTCAGTCTTGAGTTCAGGGGTTTCAGCTCTCACATTTATACCCCTAAATGCCTTTGAAGTCTGTGTTCAGGGGGCTCTGAACCCAGTCCAAACCAGACCTGGGTGTCTTCCTGCCAGTGCACATCCTCTTCCTTTGATAGTGAGGGTCTGGGCCCCAGACGCTCAGCAGGAGGTGTAGCCATCCTTTTGGGGCAGCAACACAGTCTTCTTCACATCCAGGGCGGCTACTCCTTACCCCCACATCAAATGCAGGCCAGCCTGTTGCTGTCTCACCTACCCTTCTCTGGTGTCAGGACACTCCCCAGACCCTGTCACATCCAAACCCAGGTGGTCAATACACAAACAGGCAGAGGCACGCAGGATGGTTTAAGACAAGAAACCAGCCACTTCTAAAAACGTGGTTTTTAAGCGCACAATTTAAAAATCATCTTAAAAAAAAAAGATGTGTTATTACATTCTGAGTTCAGGCACACTAAACTCCATCCCTCCATCTTATGCCTATGGGAAGATATGCTGGTAACATGTGAAACAGCATTCCCCATTCTGTCCTATGGGCAAGATGGCCTTGCAACAGTGAAGACCGAATTTGGCAGTATTTCACTGTCAAGACATGGTACACACCTCAGTACATGTCCTACCTTACACATATACTGCACCCTGCCCAGGGGGGAACCTTGGGCCTACTATAGGGGTGTCTGATGTACATAAAAAGGGAAGGTAAGACCTGGCAAGTGGGTGCACTTGTCAGGACAACAAGGCAGTTAACAAACTGCACGCAGGCACTGCAGTGGCAGGCCAGAGATCTCTTTTTAGGGCTACTTGTGTGGGTGGCACAATTAGTGCTGCACGCCCTCTAGTCGCATTTGCATTACCAGCCCTGGCACACATAGTGCAGTTTACTAGGGACTGTACTGGTAAGACAAACATACCAATTATGGACAACCAATAACCATAACATTTTATACAGAGAACACTTGCACTTTGACACTGATCAGCAGTGTCAAAGTGCCCAAAGAATCTAAGTCTGCAACATTATGTCAGAAAAAGGTCTAGGAGGGAGGCAAAAAGTTTAAGGAACTTTAACCAAAAAGGGCTAAGTCCAACAGCATGGCTACTGCTTTAGTCACCAATTCCCGTTCTTACCCTTTTAGTATCCTTTTACTCATTAAAGAGCATCTCTGTAGGGTGCATGTCGCTCTATGGAGTACTGGACTTTCTCTGATTAATGCCATTTTTTGTGTATGGTCACACAGCATCCCACTGCCACTGTGGTTAAGCTGGTTAGTTTTTATCATAATTATAGGTTGTATGTTTGTTTCTCACATACCATCAACCATCGATTACAATTGTAAGTGCCTCTTTATTGATCGGTGAGTTTGTGCATGTGGTATTGTAAATAGACAAATGTGTGAGTGTAATAATGAGGCAATGGGTGCATGAATGGCTGCATGAGCACAAGGAGGAGTTACCAAGACCATGGGCAAACGAAGTAGTGACTGCATGAATTTAAGCATTCACGCACTTTCTGTTATAAGCTAGACCTTTTGGTCTTGCCAGTGCTTGTTTATATAGTGTGCGCATTGTCTGATGTTTTGTACATCCATTTTTAGGCCTCACTATAAACTGCTTTGGGTGTCCCTGTTACCTTTTGTTTCCATTCTTTAATATAGACATAGAATAGGTTTTACTCTTTCACAGGAGTAGTTCCCTCACTATGTTTGCATGTTTAGTGTATCCTTCTACTTCATATGACGTGCTTGCATTACAGTGTACGAGGGTTCGTTTTACATCGCAAAAGTACACTCAACTATCACAATCTGACACATTTAATTCTTTATAGCATAAAAGCAAAATCGACTGCCAATACCACCACTTAAACATATACTACTGCTAATACCACTGCCAATACTGCCACCAATGCCACAATATCACCACCAATGCCAATGTTGCCAGTAACAGCATTCACAGCAGTACCACCAATACCACCACCATCTGTGCCACTATATTGACACCATGACGAATACCACCAATGTTCCCATTACAGCTACCATTACCACTAATACCATCACCACCAAAACAACCACCGTCAATAAACCCAATTTCGCAGCACCACCTCCACTCCATTAACACCACTACCAAGTATTGGCAAAGCTAATAGGTCGGGCTATAATTTACTAGTACATGCTGCATGCTTTTGTTTGCATTTAATGTCATATTGAAGCATGACCCACTGGATATTGCCAGTTCTTGTTTTTCGGACATTCACTGTTCTTTGCTTCTGCTTCATTTCTTGACCTTGAAAGGAAGGCATCATGCTCACCAATTTGAGTGTTCATTACAAATATGTGTCCATAAAGATAGCAGTTTTTAGGCCAGAGCAGGATGTTGAGATGTCAAATGTATATCAACATTTAAAAGTTATAAATCTGATTGTTGTTTACTTTTTCTGTTATGCTCAAAAACCTCAATAACAGCCTTAAAGGCAGCACCTACTGATGCAAAAGTAGTTTTTTTCTGGTTAACTTGCTGCCAATCAGAAGCCCCTGTGATAGGTCATCAGAAGTTAACCGAGGTCAATAGTGAAGCTTAGCTCTCTTCCATTGCCTTTGGTAAATGATTCTGATGCCTCAGCAGTAAAGGTTCACTTTTCTTGATCTTGCTGATTGCTTGTTACCAAGAATTATTGTGTGCTAGAATTTCAGTCCAGTAGGATCAATTGAAATGAGCATGTACTACAGCCTCCAGAATGCATCAGGCTTTTAAATGAAAGGGCCCAAGAGTAACAGAATGTCCATTACAGCATAGACTCACTCTGTGACCTTACATGAAAAATGTATCCTTTTAGGTTTTTCTACTGAATCTCTCATCTCTTTGGGTTTTTTCCATTGCTTTATCCTGAGATTTATACAGGAATTCTGATCACAATATTGCAATATTCAAAAATGGAATTACTTCTTTAGGGTTTTTATGTTGCAACAAAAGCTGTTTTACTATGAAAGTACTCACAGCACCTTCTGCAAATTATAGGGTTTTTATGTTGATTTTTATGTTGATTTTGGTGTTGCGTTTTTATGTCGTTTTTTTGTATGTTAATACGTACCATGGCTGGTTCCAACCTGGAGCAAAAGAAAGATGGATTAAACGCAGATCTCTTGTTTTAATCCAAGAGATTTATTCAGCATTCCATCCATCATTTGTTGCCGCAGCATGATACGTACAACAGCAAAGCAAGGCAGCATTACATTTAATTATGAATCGGTAAAGCACAGCGTCTTAGTTTTTTTCAACTGTATCTTCGCGAGAGACAGAAAAGACATATCTGAAAAAGGCCAAGTTATTGTATAAGCCTTGGCTTTGCCGGCCACAAGGGAAAGATATGAAAATGCCACAGTGACTACTCTTTTTCCACAACATGTTTAGGTAGATTTTGATATTTACTAAGCTATCTAGCCACCTAAATAAGGTTTCATAGCACCAGTGCTGCCCACTGTCGGCTCACCTTCCTAAGTACCAAGTTGGCCATACTGGAAGTCCTGTTTCTGAGCCATTTTGTTGTACCTCTGTGACCTGTGCCCAGGATTGACATCCCAGTTCAGATTTCTGGCACCTCAGTGGCATTCGGCATTGTTTGGCAGGTCCCTACGTGTGCATCATTTTACCCTTCCAATGTCGAAAGCCTTGGGGAAGCATCACCGATCCAGATTATGGCCCACTGGTGAAGCAGGCACTGGAATAGATTGAGAACACAATATCCCTAATGAGCAGCTGGTTTGATTCCCCACATCCTTTTCCAATGTTTTCCCAATAGCAAGAGGACCTTATGTGCAAAGAGTTTTAGTGAATTAGTGTGACTCATCATGGACTTCTCTGCATGCAAACTCTCTGGCTGATCACACAAACAGAGACATCACAGATAGGCATGTAGTTGTGTCCTGTGAGAAACTATCCCTGTGCAGCACATGCATAAATTAGGCGGAACAACGGTGTTCCTAAGAACAACTTACATCTGTGGATGGGACATTCCCAGGTGAGTGACAGGAAGCATTCATAAAATGGAGTGCATATGAGAAAAATCACTGCTCCTCTAAATTAAACCACACATCTCCTCATCTAAGTGGTGCCGTAAGTGTGAGAAACTGCACAAACAGTACCCTTTTTCACAGAGAGATTTGGGAGTAAAGAAATACTTTTCTGCAAAAGGGCATTTTCCTTTGAAGGGAAAACAAGGAATTTCGAGGGCTAACAGGTGATCCTAGTGCCAGTGTTTCTTTTGTGCCACAGTCTCTCCCTTACAACACACACCAGCATTCCCAAAGCCTTGCAGCTACAGCAAATCTTCCTTCTCCACATTGCCTGGTGGCACCCGCCTCATCTCTGTCACTCCTCACTCTTGGTGTTCGGCTGTCTCCAGCTCTTGTTTTTGAGTCTCTTTTCTTGCACCTTGGCATCTCCTGCTCCTCTGTGGCATTGCCCCATTGTTTCATGGTCGATTAATGGTTTCTCTCCCTTCATCACTGCACTTGTGACGGCACCTGCTTTGAATGCCTCTGGCTTCCTCTCACCGCAACGCTGACCATATCCCATCTGACAGTAGAGCGTAGTGAAGGAGTCAGAAGAGAGGAAAACATGACCAGCAACCTCCATACGCGAACATGCCAAGAGTTTGGTGGTGGGGCTTATTGGAACGGACCAATCCATATGAGATAAGAGACTGCATAGGAGGATGGGAGTGATGGTTAGCATGACCAATATCTGTGAAAAGAGTGATCTAAAGGAAGGGTTGTCTGTCCTAGCGACATTTGCTCTTTTTAGTATTAAACGAATACCCTGAGAACGAGGAGATCCTGCTGTGTGTGAAAACATGAAGAAACCTGGCAAGAAGCAATTGGGATTTCACTAAAGAAAGGAGGAACCCATTGCATGACTAGACAGCGCTTTGGTTTCTGAGGACGTGGCTCTAACTAATTAATAAATCTAAAACCAAGGAGGACTGTGTCTGCTCATTTCTCCATCACTAACATTATACAGAAATCAAGAGATATTTTTAGTATTTCTGTGATCATTTCCTAACCCTGTTCAGTAGAATCTCTGTAGTGTGGAACACTACAGTTAGGGAAGTCAGTCGTGCAAAAGAATTGAATGAGAATTTTACATGCAGTAAATTCCTAAATTTGCACGTGAATCAGATAACCACCTTACATCTCCCCAATGCATTGACTCTTGGACTAGAATATGTAGCTATATTTTTGTGTTTGTGCATTTTTTTCTTTCATTTTTCTGTATACTAACACTTTTATTATTCTTTATTTACAGCCAAAATTGAGCATGGCCAAATGCCGGAGGAATGTGGAAAACTTTCTCGATGCTTGTCGGAAAATGGGGGTCCCAGAGGTACTGTCGTGTTTTATTCATACAGGTTGTTTAAATAACATTTTGAAACATTTCTGTTGTAATTCTCTGGCCTTTATTTTTTCAGATTTTTTATGGGGATTGGTGTGCTTTGGAAGACTTTGTGCTATTTGAATACATAGTTCCACATGCTTATTTGGGTCCTTTGAGAAGCAGTGGGTAGATCTGCACCGCTGTTACTCTATATTTGAATGCAGCCAATGTGTACATAACCGTTCAATTACGTTTTTTGGGGGAGAAATCCGCGTTTGAAATTAAAGAAATTCCTTTGAAGTGCAGGACAAGGATAGAATTTATTTGACGCATTCATGACTCATTCTAATGAAAATAGTAACGCAAAAGATTCAAACTGTTCATCTTCTATTGAAAATGAGATTAGACATTATTTCACGTCTCTTTTATTAAATTGCTTTGGGATTTGAAATAATCATTTAAAAAAGTTTGTTTAAAGTTTCATGTGCAGGACACAAAAGGTGCTTCCTAAACGCTGTTTTAAAATAATCAATGACTCTATACAGATAGATTGTTAAGTTCGAGATATTTCTTGTTGTGTAATTACGTGATTAATTTCATTAATTTGTAACATTACATTAATTGCATTAATTTGTAACTCGTGCACAAGGACAAAATAGCACCTTTCATTGAAAGGTACAAAACGATTGTCATTTACTTTGACATGCGAGACACCTAGCCCTTTCAAATATAACTCAAAAGAGGTAGCTCAGAGGCCTGGTCCCATTGTCCTCTGAAGAAAAACGTAAAATAGTATTTGTAATTTCAAGACAATTGGGTCCCATTTTATTTTTAAATTTTACTCTCTTGTCTTTTCACATAAAAAGTGTTTAAAATGATGATAGTGGTCCATGCCTCTGTGTATCTGCTATACTTTAACATTAAGGCACCCAGTTTTACTTTTGTTCCCACTTAGTTAATGTTCATATTTGAAACATTTTCCTGGGTGGGAAGAAACAAAGAAGATCTTTATATTTTACCAAATGTGCATTTATTTAGAATTGGGAACAACATACCTAAGAACAGAAGAGAGAAAAGGGTATGAAATATAAGCCATTTGTCACTTGTAGCTCTCGACTTATTATAAGCTGAGAAAGAAATATTTGATAAAAGGCAGAACATAATAAAGATGGGCTGGGAAGGATATATAGGCCCTGCGTCTCAAACCATGAACGTGGAAAGAAATTCACTTCAATATTTTGGAATGTGCCCTTTTTACACTCCATGAATAGTTTACAGTATAGCGTCATTTCCATTATTTACTCCAAACATGTTGGTTGTCATTTAATTGCAGTTCACCGATCGGAGTACTGTGATCTAAAATAAATTCCACTACAGTTGTGACAAAATTGTGACAGCCCTGGTCATAATGGTGTCCCTAGAACAGTGGTGCATATACCTCACTTATTGTGGCCATTCCAGACATCATACTAATGTCCATTACATTTGCATTATTTTGTTTGAGGGGAAACTGGCTTATTTAGGCAAACTGAAAAATGTTTACTTTCATGGTAATCTGTATATTTTTTAGATACTAACATGTTGCTGTTTTATACAGAATGGTTTCATTCATTAAATATATTTGAAGTTTCTTTGATCTATTGTTCAATTTGAATTTGGTAGACTTTTGGTGTTTAGTGTTCTTTGGTGTCAGAGGTCACTTACTGTTATGACTGTTAATTCGTGACTTGTTGTGAAGATATTTCTTTATTTAGATCAATCAAGCTTTCTATGATATTACTACTAGATGCTGTTTGAAGTATTGGCATGTGAGACTGGTGTACAGTGCTTGATTCCTGCTCCTGTAAACTGTACTTAATTCAGCAGTAGGCCTGTGGCTGGGAGATCTGTAATAACATTGTATATTTTCATCCTCCCTTTTTCAATTGGATTCTCTGTTACACTATATGGCTAAGAATTTGCTTAGAGGCAAAACTGAAAGAAAATGAAGTGAAGAAAGATGCTATGTACAGTTTGAAAATGGCAGACCATACCACGTTGCACTACTAGATTTTCATAAACTGCCCGTAATCTGTATAGCTCTTTAGCCTGTTGGTTTAGAGAAATTGTGCTGTAAAATACACTGCGTATGCTCTATTTTCAAGGTTTTCTTGAAGAAGGTGAACCTCAACACCGCATGGCAGTATTACACTTGCCCAGTACACTCTAGTATATTGGCATATTTTATTGATACCCATTGAGAAACAGTCTTTTTTGCTATTTTGTGTGAAAATCATGATATGAATTACACCATTTGGTCCTGTTTTTTATTTGTGACTTTGCATGAAAAAGAACTGGACTCCCCAGTGAAAAACAGGCAAGAATTTAATGAAGTTGTGTGGAACCAATGTTCCTACTGTCCATGTTCATTACAAGAAAGTAGCTTGTTGAGTACTTGGTTGAGGTACCTTGAAATCTTTGTTGTGTTACTAAAACCAAAGGTTGGCTGGGCCTATTGGTGATGAAGAGAACTGAAAAGTGGCTACTGTTTCTGTGCAAAAAAAATATTATGGAAAAGTAAATTAAATGGACTCCCTCCTAGCATGTAGACTCGGTGGAACCAGGAGAGTCAAGAGAATACCCACTATGGAGGGTAGAGATGGCGATCCTATAAAGGAGGAAGCTGGGAACCAACAGGCATTTCAACAATAATACTCAGTTCTCTACTCAGTGGAGCTAGCGAGTCCGAGCAAGATCATTTACTTTGTTTGCTCGGCAGAGCTGCCGAAATTATTGAGCACCAACAGATTGGCCTTGGAGGCACGTATAACTCCAGAAAAGGTAACTAAAGCTATCAACGAGGTTCATCCTAATAAATCACCCAGTCCAGAAGGACTAACAAAATCATTTTACAAATACTGTAGCCCGGATCTCGTCCCGAAGATAGTCTTTGTTCTTTTCCTTTTTACATTCAGGCTCAGTGATGCCTACTATTGCAGAGCCTCACATCTCGCTAATACACAAATAAGGAACATTACCCGAACAGTGTAAGGCATATCACTCCATAGCACTCCCTAACACTGATGTTAAAATATACTCCAAGGAACTGGCAACCCGCTTAATCCCCCACATACCTTATTTAATCCATCCTGACCAGTCGGGTTTTGTTCCCAACCACCAAGCAGCGTATGTGGAGTCCTCTGCCTCATAGAAAAGGCAACCCTTTGAAAGATCTCCTAACAATCTGGTCAGTAGATGCTATTAAAACATTTGACAGGGAGGGTTGACCGTTCCTGTTTTGAGTGCTTGAGGGCATTGGTTTGGGACCAAACATGCGGACCTGGATTGCAGGAAACTATCAGGCGCCGTCTGCTAGAGTTCTGGTGAACGGTGAGAAATCAGTCCTATTGTTACTGCATAGGGGAACTTGTCAGTGCTTTCCACCTGTCGCCACTATAGTTTATATTGACCTTTGAACCACTGACCGTCCACATTAGGAAACACCCTGAGACCTAGGACATGGCATTTGGAGGTGAGCAGCACACACTGTAATTATTTGCAGATTACATTTTACTAACTAGCACAGATCCATGTTGTTCTGTCCTGGTGTCACTAGAATTACTTGGCAGATTTGAGACATTGTCAGGTTTCAAAGTCAATATATCAGCAAATGAAGCATTGGGAGTAGGTATCTCCAAGCCATGAAAGATGCAGTAGGGAAATACTTTCCCTTTACTGGTCCACAGATGAGATGAATTACCTAGGGATTTATATCACAACTAAACTTCAGAATCTCCAAGCAGCCAACTACCCTAGGCTCTTTTTATCTTAACTAGATTATGATATGTCTTTAAGGCTGCCTGGGAAGATTTCCAGAGGGCAAACTCAGTGACTCACAGAGATCAGTGGACTGATTCATATGGGTGGCTAAGAAAGCTAACTTGTGGCAGACGGTCTTGCAGTCACACAGACGTTCAAGTGGGTTTGGATTGCCAGACATTAGGCAGCACTATTGCGCTACACAGTTCGGTGTCTTTTTCGAGTGGCAATGGGAGACAGAAATACACTGGATCCACATGTGTGCAAAAATGTTGAGAAGGGCACTTTAGGCAATACCATGGCAAGCCAAGGTTGATGGGCCCACAGCATTCTGTCTTTTAGATCCTGAGACCTACGATGGACATATAGGATGCTGTGGTCAAAAAAGAACACCTGACATCCTTTCCCTCTTCATGTATGTTGTGAGGAAACCCAAAATTCACACTGGGTGATTCAGCGGTAAGGACAGAGGGTGGGCAGAGAGCGGCTTCTGGGTCTTTTGTGACTTGTTCAATAAAGCTGACATAAATATTTAAACAGTAGAAGAAAGAATATAAACTACAGGAAAATGAGAGCATGATGTGTCACTGGGTAATATAACCAGATAACAAAATGGTGGCCTTTAGACCGTTCAACGACTGGAAAGAAATGTTCCCTTGTTACATTTTCCCGAAAGGCCTGATCTCTAGCATATACCAGATAGGGTCAGTGGTCCTACTTGAAGAAATAGCAAAGTATTTTAAAGTGAGAGATGCGAATGAAACAATGGCAGACACTGTGGGCAGACTTAACATCTACATGTAGAAGTGTCCCGAACAGAGGGTCCCTCTACAAATACATGACATTATGGCACTTAAAACCAAAGAGATTGAAGGGGGTGTATCCACAAACATTAAGGCTATGCTGGAATAGTTGTAACAGGCAGGGTAATGACATCCATGTGTGGTGGTTCTGTCCAAAATTACGAATGCTTTGGTAAGAAGTTTTAAGTCACATAAAGGGGGTTGGAGGCTGTCCACTAAAATTGGACCCAGCCACTGTGCTGCTCCATCTCTGTCCCGCTGAAGACAAGATGTTGACTAGCGAGTTGCGATCAATATGATTGTGGCACTGACGTAGTTAATGGTACAAAACTGGAAATTGACCAGTATCCTGATTATTCATGAATGGGTAGGCAAACTGTCTTCTTTGCTGGCCATGGGAAAACATACCTGGGAATTGCAAGATATGGGCTGTACATATGCAAAAACATGGGGTTCTTAGCCACCTACCTGATGAACCAAGCAATAACATTGGGTAGCCCACAGCCTTTGCAATCACTGAGACTGGTTGAAACTCAAGACGGTGATAAGAACATATAATGTAAGACTGTAAGCGAGAGACGAACAAGCTAGTAATCATGTGGGTGGGTGTTAAATATTACAGAGCTGGTCTGCCGGGGCTGAGAGGGGGAGAGGGTTTACTGTTTTCAATGTGCATTAAAAAAATGCGCTTTGAAAATCTTTTGCAAAGATAAAACAGCAGAGAAAGAGTGACAGCCCACCAGATGTAGCAAATTATGAATCTCCAATTAAAGGCTCTTTGGCTAATTATGGCAGAGTAAAGTTCCCAAAGGAACTATTATTATACCAGCCAACGTATATGCTTTGCCCGCCCAAGATATGCAGAGTTTCTACCCATAGGATAGGCATTATACAGTCTGCCACAATATATACTGTGGGCAGTCCATTACAAAGTGTTAGATGTGCAACCCCAAGAAGTACACACCTTACAACCAATCAAGGTATAACCTCTGTGAAGTATACCCAGCCATGGTCGAGGAGCAATCCATCTCAGCTGCCACCCGTGCACAGTGCCTGAGGACCCCCCTAGAGCTCGGGGGCACCCTGCACAGCGGGGGCTATTGTTACGTCACTGTCCCGGTGGCAGCAACCAGGAGGCATAGATTACTTGACTCATCTGTGAGTCAACCACAATAAAAGGACAGAGACGTAGTTCATCCTCCGAGATAAATGGAGTTGTGACATAGATATAGGTGGTTTACAGTAGCCCTGTATTACACAGCTCACAATGTAAACAGGATTAAAGTAATGAAAAAATAATCCCTCCAGTACTGATACCAGAGGGTGTGACATTGATGCAGTGAGCGATGTAGTAGCACAGTTGTGTACTAAGGAGGGGTTCAGAAAGGAGGGAGAGGGAACGTAATGGCCGCCTGATTCCTGAGCTCCGCCGGGACCGTTGGTGTCCTCTACCATCCGCCATTTATTCGAGCTGCGGGGCTGGTCAGTGAATGCCCCCCGGCTCCCCCAGGGCCCAGTGATCCAGCGGAGCGCTTTTGCGGACCCCGAGGACCCTCGGAGGGCTTGACGCGGCTGCCGCGACCGACGGCGGCGGCCGAGTGCCTCGCTCCGGAGCTGCGGGGCCGCCTCCTTTCTACTTGGAGGCCCGGCTTCGGCCTGACGCGTGCGGCGCGCGGAGGGGCGCCGCCGAGGACGGCGCTGTTCCCCCTGCGGAGCCTGGGGGCCGTTGGCTTCCTGCAGCCTGCCATCGGTGACTGAGGGCCCCCACAGCCTCTGGGGGCCGAACAGAGAGAGGAGCAGAGTGCAGCGGCAGGGGCCCTGCTTGTCCGGAGCTGAGACAGGAGGCGCCGTGATCTCGGAGGTGGGCCGCGAACCTCCGGATTGCTTCGGCAGGGGCAAGGACGTGAGACCAGCCGGGGCAGTTGCTGTGGGGTGACCTGTGTGGCCCGCCGGCTTGGGCCCCTGTTTCATTGCCGTTGGTGCGACCTGGGCGAACGATCTTCGGCCCGAGAGGCGACTGAGGCTCCTGACTATACAGCGGACGCGCAAGGTTCGTCTGGGGGCCCCCCTACCCGGCAATTCGACCAGGGGAGTGCCGGCGGTGCCAGGGTTGCGCCCGACTACACTTGGGCGACCGGGGCTGGCGCGGCCCCCTGCGGGCGCCTCCGAGCGAAAGGGGCAGGGGGGACGCTGTCCCCGGAGGTACCGGCGGCGCCATGCGGCCTAAAGGAGGAGCCGCGACCCAGTCAAACAAACTGGACAACTACACAGTGGCCAAACCGGCGACGCAACCTGGTGGGACGGCGAAGGAGGCGGCAGGCCAGGCGGAACCCTCCCTGACGTCCATTATGGCCGCGATTCAAACCCTGGGCACCAACCTGGAGACGAAAATGGACAAGATCACAATAGAAGTTAACTTGCTCCGGGCTGACTTGGGGACCACCACCGACCGCTCTAAAACCAATGCAGCTGACATCGTCACCCTGCAGGAATCCGAGAAGCGGCTCACCGGGAGGGTTAACGAACTCATACACCAGCATAGACTGCTTGCTTCGCGACTCGACGAGCAGGAAGGCCGGGCCCGGAGAAGTAACATCCGTGTGGTAGGTGTGGCGGAAGGCCTTGAAGGGGACTGTATGGAACTCTTTATCGAGGATTTGATCCTTCAACACCTTAAACCCAAGAGACTGTCTAAACTGTTCACGGTCGAGCGGGCGCACAGGGCCCCGATCCCGAAACCCAAACCAGGGGCCTTCCCGCGAACGATCATCGCCAAAATCCTAAACTATCGAGACCGCGATGCAATTCTCCAGGCGGCTAGGCAACACGGGGATTTGAAGTACGAGGGCGCCACTGTTCGCTTCTTCCCAGACTTCACGCTCCAGGTTCAGCAGGAGAGGCGCTCCTTTCAGGGGGTGAAGGCAGCGCTCCGTAACCGCGGGATTCGGTACATGATGTTCTTTCCTGCCAAATTGAAGGTCATAGCTGGTGGCAAATCCCATTTCTTCACATCGCCTGCGGCGGTGCAGGAGTGGCTGGACTCAGAGGATACGTCCCGGGACCCACGGCGCGATGGTGAACAGTGGAGAAGCGTGGGGAACTCCTCCCCCGGGTCAGCGACGGGGCGAGTGGACAGGGGAGAGCAGAGCCAGCGGTCTTGGCGGTCAAGATCGAATAGTCCTCGTTGGGACACGCCAAGAGACGACGCAGTGAGATGAGCCATGGACGCTCGACATAGAAGCCATCGGACAGTAAAGTATTATGGTTGTTAACTGTGAGACTGGCATGCTCCATGAGGTGCTTAGACTTTATGCCTGGGGTTGCTTAGCCGGGCTCCTTATGTAGCAGATGTTTTGTGGACCTGGGGGCTGCGTTACCTGGGCACCACGGGCGGGCGGTCAGGATTGGGCTGGCTCACGACCTTCCCACGTAAGTTCCTCGGTGGGCTCTCACCGGGGTAGGGTTGGGCGACAGGCGCTCTGCTAATTGGGGTGGTGGGTAGTTTTGAGCCCACGGAGCAGGGGGCAGGGAGGGGGGGGTCTGTTGGGCAAGGGGTGGCGGGGATGTTGGGGGTTGTTGAGTTTGGGGGGGGGAGGAGGGGGGGAGTTTATGGTCACACGAACTAGGTCATCACTGCGGCAGCCGGAACATTGGGGTGGTGGGACGAGGCACCCTGCAGAGCAAGGGCGATGGATAGCCGATGGGAGAAGAGCCTAAAAGTCCTAAGCTGGAATGTCAATGGGTTGGGGGACAGGCTTAAGCGCACTATAGTCCTGCAATTCCTCAAAAGGCACCAGCCGGACGTGATGGTGCTGCTGCAAGAGACTCATTTGATGGGTAATGTCTGTCAGGCCCTTAATAGGTATGGCTTCATGCTGGCGGCGCACTCTGGCTTTACATCTGGTTCCCGGGGAGTGGGGATCCTCCTGCGGCGCTCACTGCCTTTCCATATAGACCTGGTCAAAACTGATCCGCAGGGCCGTTTCACGGCTGTTTCTGGACGGTGGGAGGGACGTACACTCACCCTGCTTTCCATATACATCCCGCCTGGCCTCCAGGCCCGGGCCTTCGCGGATCTGGGTGCGCTGCTCCTTTCCCTTCCCGGGGGTCAGTTGCTGCTAGGTGGGGACTTTAACGCCGTGGTGTCAGGAACCCGTGATAGGCAGCCTCCCCGGGACCTCCCTCGAGGGCAGGGGTGGTTGGCAGAATTTATTGACCGCTTCGGACTCACAGACGTTTGGCGGCTGCTCCACCCTACAGACACCCACTTTACCTTCTTCTCGGGGTCGCATCACTCCTTCTCACGACTAGATTATATCCTTACCCTCCTGCAGCCCGATATGACAGTCCGGGAGACGGAGCTCCTGCCTAGGGGTATCTCCGACCATTCACCTGTCCGTACACACATCGTCTTTGGCACTCACCGGGAGGGAGGGATAGTACCCGTGAACGCTTGGCAATTGAAACATGAGGACACCAGGAAACATGTGTCCGACTCAATCTCCCAGTACTTTGATGATAATTTGGGCTCCGTAGACTCCCCGGTCACCCTATGGGAGGCATTTAAACCCGTGATTAGAGGGGAGGCGCTCTCGGTCATAGCGGCACGACGTCGGGAGCGGCGCCTGCAGGTTACTACGATTGAGGCGGAATTGGAGGCTCTGGAGGGGGAGGCGACTGAGGGGGGGGGTCGTGAAGCTAGGCACAAATTGCAGCTGAAGGCGGCGGAATATAGGGCTCTGGTTACCCAGGAGGCTCAGACAGTGGCTCAACACAAGCTGGGCACGATCTATGATCAGGGAGATAAAGCTGGGAAATTGATAGCCTGGCTGGAGAAAAAACAACAAGCCAGCAAGCTGGTGCCTGAAATACGCACCGAGTCTGGGACTGTAGTGACAGAACCCAGGGAAATAGTTAGCCAATTCGCGAGACACTTCCAGCGGGTCTATCGGAGTGAGTCTGACAGGCCGGAGGAGGACTCCAGGGTCCTCTTAACGGACATTCGCTTGCCCTCCCTCTCGGAAGAAGATCGTGGAACTATGGATGGCCCGATCACCGAATCCGAACTGCAGCGTGCAATAGGGGAACTTCGCAAGGGAAAGGCTCTCGGACCCAACGGCCTTCCGATAGAGCTTTACAAACTCCGTCCGGATGTCACGAGCAAATACTTGAAACTCATGTTCGATCGAAGCAAGGAAAGGGGGGTCCTACCCCGCGACCAGCGCATCGCGACTATAGTGGCACTCCCTAAGGACGGGAGACCCAAGGACTCCTGTGCCTCCTACAGGCCAATCTCGCTCCTCAATGCGGAGCCCAAAATACTGGCAAAGACGCTTGCCAACAGGCTTAAGGCAGTGCTTCCCTCGTTGGTCCATCCGGACCAATCGGGATTCATGCCTCACCGTAACACGGCCCTCAACATCAGACGGTTGCACGGTGTTCTGGGGCAGCGCCACAGACTGCAGGAAGACGCAGTGGTGGTCTCCCTAGACGCCACGATGGCCTTCGACACCTTAGAGTGGCCATACATGTTTGCAGTTCTGCATAAATTCGGATTTGGACCTCAATTTATAGCCTGGGTGCGTCTCTTATACACCGAACCCCTAGCGCAGGTACTGGTTAACAACAAATGGTCCGAGGTGTTCCCACTTGCCAGAGGGACTAGGCAGGGCTGCCCCCTCTCTCCTCTTCTCTTTGCCCTCTCCCTTGAGCCGCTCGCGGCCTGGATAAGGCAGGACGTAGATCTCAGAGGTATAGCGTGGACGGAGGGGTGGGAGGACAGAATATCCCTCTACGCCGACGACATTCTCTTATACCTTTGCAGGCCGCGCAGGTCCCTCATCGTGGCACTCGACATATTTGCGAGTTTCGGGCGTAATTCTGGCTTCCGGATCAATTGGGCCAAATCACATCTATACGTCTTGCGGGGCGACCCCCCGAGGCTCCCTGACGCGTGCCCTATCAGGGTGGCGGACGACGGTTTCCGGTATTTGGGAATATTCATCACGACTGACAAGACCCTGTTGTACGAGCGCAACCTCAAGCCACCGTTGGTTCGGCTGCAGAGGGAGGCCAAGGCCTGGCAGCGCCTGCCAATGTCGTTGTTGGGTCGGGCAGCCTTATTCAAGATGCTGGGGTTGCCACGGTTCCTCTATGCGTTACAAAACTATCCCGACTTAGTCCCTAACGCCTACTTTGCGGCGATAGAGGCGGCGCTGCGGGACCTCCTATGGGCAGGGTCGCCCCGAATCTCGCTGAATAAACTCACGTTGGGGTGGTACGACGGCGGTATAGCCCTTCCCGATATTCGTAAATATTACTGGGCGGCCCATCTCACAGCGATAAATCACGGGACATATGGTGACGGGAACGACCCAGCCTTCGGTATGGATCGGTGGCTGCTTCCCGGTGGGAACTATGAGAGAGCACTCTACTCCAAACGAGGTACGCACAACCTCACGGGTCCTACCCTTCACTCGGTACAAGTCTGGCGCATGGCCCAGAGGAAGCTCGGATGGGAGGGAGTCCTAACACTAGCCACGCCGCTCTGGGCGTCTGAACAATTGGGCAATCTTGGACGCACTAAGGGCTTCCGCAACTGGGACCTTATAGGCATCTCCCAAATCAGAGACATCTGGGGCCCCACGGGGGTCCGTACGTTCGCCCAACTGCAGGACACATATGAGCTTGCACACACTGAATACTTCAGATACCTGCAGGTGCGGCACTCCTTACAGGCAAATATTCCACCCGACACTAAGCCGCCGCAAGCCTCCCCGCTGGAAGATAGGTTACTGGATGGGTACCTCCCAGAACACGCCATCTCCCTCACATACAAAAAACTAATTAACAACCCCCCTGATCTGCTGCTGCCCCTTAGAGACAAGTGGGTCGCTGACGGGCTTGAGATAGATGATGAGGAATGGCTCTATGCGTTAGCCTCCCCTAGGGAGGTCGCGATATCTGCCCGGCTGCGCCTGATCCAACTCAAGCTGCTACACAGAATCTATTTCTCCTGTACTAGGTTGCACACCATGGGCAGGGTTGACACAGTTCTTTGTAGGAGGGGATGTGGGGGGACGGGCACCTTCTTCCACGTGTTGTGGGACTGCCCCCAGATTCAACGCTATTGGAGGAGGGTGGTGAAGTGTATGGAGGAGGTATGGGAGGTGGAAATTCGCCCAGAGGCCAAGAGGTGTCTCCTGAACATCTGGGAGCCAACGGACCTGCCACCGAAGGGAAGGCTCTGGGTGACGCTTGGTCAAATGGTGGCTAAACGGAACATTGCCAGACTCTGGGGAAGCCCTACTCCACCAAAACTCTCGGACTGGCACGGCGACATGGACTGGTGCATGCTGCGAGAAAAGACTGTATATATTGCGAGAGGGTGCCCCAGGAAATGGGGGGAAGTATGGTCCAAATGGAATGACTTTAGGGGTGGCATTTGTGAGCCGCCTGCAGTCGAGCAGGATGATGCAGGGGCTATATAGGACTCCCACGTTTCAGTGGCTCCCGGGGCTGAGGTAGGGTGCCGCAGCCGCCCATGGGTACAGAGTATATCTACGGTAAGAGTGGTGACTGGTTTTAGGGAAGTTTGGGGGGGAGGGGGGGGGGAGTAGTTGCTCGTTCGGCGCCGGCGCCGTTGGGAGCTCTCAGTTTGTTTATGGTTTACATAGAGAAAATGAGGCCTGCATTATCCTTCTTTAACTGGTGATACGAATGCACTTTCTAGCGCCGCCGTACCCCCGGGTTGACGGCACTGGGCTGTGTTAGTTAAGACAAAGTGCATGAATGCAATATGCGGCCGGCCCGAAGGGTTGTAGGCCAAAGCTGTGTATCGTAAACATAACAATAAAGGTCTTTAAAAAAAAAAAAAAAAAAAGAAAGGAGGGAGAGGAAGAAACAAATTCACCTGAGGTGAGCAGTGGGTGACGTGGGGGATCAGTTGCTTCATAAGGTTCAGATAGTGAGGGCGAGTTATACCCATTGCAGCGACAGCCAAGGAGCATAGCTCCAGTGCTTAATTTGTGCTTGTGTTTGGCAGTGGTACTTATTCCTTGACACTGGAACAAATTTATTACAGTCCATCACACAGATGCGTTGGGTGTCTATTTTTAAGCATCAGCAAACTATTTCACATTATATAATATACCATTATATAACAAAATATAGTACAAAGTAATAATACAATACCTCCTGGTCATTCATACAACAGGGGATGGCCAGGGATATTCCATATCATTACATTTGCAGAAGTGTGATGGTAAGTAGGTAGCATTGGTACTGGCATGTGGCAGGCAGGCAAAGAAAGTGAGTGATGGAAGCTGCAGAGACCTTTTGAGAAATATCTTGGCCTTGGCTTTTATGTTTTCAGAAGTTAAGCACTGCATAGCTCACATAACTTGTCTGTGAAGGGACATGAGAGAGCTCCCATATTTCGGGAAGGACTTGTGAATTGTTTTTGCTTGCACTGATGTAAAAATGAAATCAGGAGCAGAACTTTGTTATGGTTCATTAAATTAGTATAGTTTAGGTTTTCCTTGAACAATGTTTCTGTTATTTTCCAGTTTTGGAAGGAGCTGATTTTGATGGAGCAATGCCATCAGATTGCCATCTATTTAAAGGAACAATTAATTCCTTTACGTACAGTTATAGAAAACTACCATGACTGTTACCACTCAACTGCTAATTTCAACCCCAGTGTTTCCGGAAATTGCAGTGGTGTAGAAGGCCATTTGACAGATGGTGCCTAGTACTAAAGCTTAACTACTGTTTCCATAATGGAGGAGAACGCATTAGCATGTGGTTGTCCTTCCTCTTACGGATGCAAGACTGTCTTTTGTATAATGGACACCACCTGTTATATTGTACCCATTCTAAACATATTGCTAAAATCCTCTACAAGATGTACTTGATCCCTGGTATGTTGATGCTAAAGTATTGTGGGCATTGTTGAAATAGTTGTGGTCATGCCTGGCATGATCTTGGAAATCCCCTTCACATGATGGGCACTCTTGACTCACAGGCATGAGATTAAGGATCTGTAGATGTAGAATTTTGGGGACCAAATATATATATTCTAAAACCTCAAATCTGATATTTTGGCACAAAATCGCCAATTTGCTTCAAATGCTTCACATAGTCCTGAGGAGAAAGCGGAATCCCCAGTCTTCGCTGGATGAGCTCTAGCTTACTCACTTCATTTGCTTGCTAGGTGACATTTTGTCAGAGAATTTACTCTCCACTCCTGAATAGTTAAGGAGCAACTACTGGTTTAGAGAAACTTCTTGGATGTTCCAGTGGTGGGAAAGTAATGCTTGTTACATGTCAGAATACATGCACATTTTGAGAGTTCTGCAAATGTTGTAATTTTGTGATATCCTTGAATAGTACAATACAAAATATAATAGCAATGTAATAGCTCCATAGAGGTGTACGTAGTGGGATAATTATGCATGGTGAAGGTTAACATAGAGGTACATTGAAAGAGCTCCACTCCTACTAAAGGGGTGCATTTCTTCTGTGACGTGATTCTGTTTCTCTACTGCACACTCAGTTTTTTGGTATTGGAAGCACACTTTTCTTAGTACATAATTCACTGCTATGGAGAAAAAGATCACCTGGATACCCTCGCAGAATCTGGAGTTTTTGAATAGTAGATTAGTTTCCTTTTCCTTTTTATCTAATGCATTTGTAAAATTGTGCTGTAGAATGCCCTATTTGACATAAAGTTTTTAAAAAGTTTTCTTGGAGGGCAGAACCACCCCAACCTCCTTGCAGCACATCTGGATCTCCAGGTATGGCCACTCACTCACTGCAATGTGGGATTATGTTTGGAGGTCATCTTTTGGTTCCCAATCTAGCCTTGGCTGGCAATCATTGTGTGCATCCCACTCTGGAAAGCTCAGCACAATGACAGCATGCCCTACCAACCTCTATTTACTTCTGCTCTGGATACACTGCTGGGTTCTCTCTGTCCACGTGGGATTTTATATTGTGCTGTCACCGCCCACAGATTTGGACATGTGCCTGATACTTTGACAGATAATCAGTCTGGGTAAGCAGGTTGAGAAATATACCGTCCCGTCATCACATGCTTGAGAGCCAACCAGACCATGTTGGACTGTCCCATCTTAGAACAGTTGCAGGCGTCTGTCACTACTTGTTATTGTCTCATTATTTTTTTTAATACATGGGAGATTGTGCGATTTAAATTTTCTGTTAATATGAATACTGGAAGGATACTTTAATGAACAATAGTTTTTTTTAATACAGGTTTTATACCTTTGGTGTAGGAACTAAATAACATTCTGTAGTAATTTGAAGAGATTCCGATACGTAAACAGGAAGTTTTATTTCTAAAACTGCAAACCACAACCACCGCTTGTCCGCCTTGGTCCCATCTAGTCTTCAGCTGCCTTCATGGAAAGCCGCTGTCAACATTCCACCACTATTTGACATCCGTCGAATATCGACAGGGCATTACCAGTACACAGCACATTACAACATTACCTTCTTTCTACAAATACATTAAAAAAACTAAATGCAAACTGCAAAACAATTCAAACCTAACACATTATATATAGGTGGATTGAAAACCTAAAATTCACTAAAAATAACACAGATCTAAAATTTTGGTAAACAAATTTAATAACCAATATGGAAAAATAACCTTCCATATTATAAAACAGACTAGAAGGCCAAAGACGATTCACTCAGGTGCTGCCAGGATGTACTCTGCTGCTGCAAGAATCGGGGTAAAACATGTGAGTGCAAACTACTACCCCCAGTCTCCATAGAGGGTACATTGCTAGAGAGACGATTGCAGTACTTTCTATATCCACTTTTGCTATTTCTTTCCACATTCCACGACCAATCACCATGGACTTTCACCACATTTCCACTGACTCTCTCAATCCTGATAGGATCACTAAAACATGCCCCACCTTTCCTCACTAACCATGGTTTCTTTATTTGTATCTGATCACCTACACCAAACGTCCTTTGTTTAACTTGCTTTATACTATTATATTCTGCGCACTGTTTCCCCTGAGGGTCAGTTACTCTTTCCCTGACCTTTACATCCACATCAAACTCCTTCTTAGCTTTTCCTAAATATTTAGACATCCAAGCTGAGCATAGTATTGAAGTGTGCTTTTGTCCCCTCAATAATTCAGATGGAGAAACTAGTGACTGAGTGTGGAGGGGTGCGTTAGAACCACAACATCGGTTGAACAGCATCCTTAATCACACACCTATTGTTCTTGGCCCATTTTACACAATCTGCTACCAACCTGTTCATCTTCTCACCCATCCATTAGTCTGTGGGTGATATAGAGAGCTTTTAAGATGTCTTATGCCTGAATCCAATAGGAATGTCTCCATCTCTGATCCCACAAATTGTACTCCATTATTTGACATCAAGAATTCAATTTGATTCAATATACTTTATACGGTTTGTTGAAACAACCATAAAAGCAATTCCAGAATTAGAAATATACTTCTAAAATCAATAACACAATATAATAACATATTCCATGATCATGAAGGACAAAGAGTGTGTTTTTAAGCTAAATAACGCAGCATAAAGGCATATTCCAGAATCGTTTAAGAACAAGAGCAGTTCATAACAGTATTGCACATTCTCGCATTATATCTATTTCTTGATCAATTAACAGGGACAATAGCTTTCCTCCAAATAATTGCTTTTAAAACGAATGACACTACATAAAAGCATAGTCCCGGGTTATTCAGTGCAAGAATCAACTTCATAGCAGCATGGTACAATTTCACATTATATTTTATAAAAAGCAGTTTCAGATAAAAACATCTAAAATATGAGCAAAAGAGAATAAAGTGCACTGTCCTTTGTTTCGAAAGCTCGTCATAAGGGCAGGGTGTAGAATCCAGGGGGCATGTTTTCATAACTTTGAAAGCGACTAGATGATGGATTATGCCTAATCTCAGTCTATTCAATACATAGCGAAGTGAAGATCTAGTCACTGTGATCAAATATTCTTGGATTCCTCTTCTGAATTCAATAGATTGGTAACATTTAGAAGTCGATTGTTTATCTATGGCACTCCTTCCAGTTTCTTTTTTGATGCCAAGAATAAATCCTTGATTTCCCTTTTGTTTAAAGAAGCCACCTGTCCCCGGTTATCGCAAATCTGTATATTAAATAGTTTGATTTATATGTCACTAATATATTTTACCACGGCATGTGTGATTTTTTTTTTCTCAAGGAGTAAACAATCTTGGATGATAGATTTAGCAAAAGCTGTCTCGTCTTTAGCCCATATAGATCTCCATACCAGCAGCGGCCGCACAGCAGCCAAATCTGCTAGGTATGTTAGATCCACCTTCCGATGTGTTAGCTCAGTAGTTGCTGAAGGTGGCAGGCTTAAAAGTCGTTTTAAAAAGGCATTTTCTTCTTGATGCAGAGCCTGGCAGCAGTGGTAGCCCCAGACCCCTGCACCATACAAGGGCTGTTGCGACACATCTCGCCTTGTATATTGTCAACATTTCCTTTACAGGGTGGTTACCTAATTTAGTTGCGAATCTAAAAACCCCATGTGCGTTCTCAGTCATCTTGGAGCGACCATTAGAAAGTTCTGGATTCCATGTCCCATTACTCGAATAGATTACCCCTAAATAGCAGAATGAATTAACAGTTTGTACTAGAGTGCTATCTATATAAAAGGTTTTACATTTTGTTGATTTAGTGCCACATATCATGGTAAACGTTTTTGTCGTGTTATTTAGCTGCTTCCGTTCAGCTATGAACTTGCTAAATTTATCCATGAGTCGTTGTAGGCCAATAGGGGTCCTAGAAAGTAGTACCGCATCACCTGCGTATAATAAAATAGGTATGGGATGGCCCAATATTTGCGGAGCATCTGCCTTCTCCAACTGCAGCACCTTATCAACCTCATTAATGAATAATGAAAAAAGTAGTGGGGCAAGGACACAACTTTGGCGAATGCCACGTTTTACATCAAAATTTGGAGTGCACTTGCCCCGTTCTCCATATCTCACTTTGCAGGGTAACGTTTCATAGAGCCTTGCAAAAGCATGAATAATGCCTTTGGGTGCACAGAGATTAAGTAAAGTAGGCCACAAAATTGTATGATCAACTAAATCAAAGGCACTACTAAGATCTGCAAAACATAGGTATAGTCTCGCTTCTTTTGCACATGTATATTTATCTATTAGCAGTTGAAGATTAATGCATTGTTCTATAGTTCCTAATCCCCTCCTAAAACCGTATTGCGCTGGAGAAAGATTATCATTATTGTTTACCCTTTCCTCCAGTCGCATTAATAAAACATTACTCATTACTTTTACAGCGAGTCTAAAAGTGATATGGGGCGATCATTTTTAGCTTCTGACTTATCACCTTTTTTATAGATAGGGATACTAACTGACTGACCCCACGAAGGGGGTATACACTCTGTCACAGCTAAATTAAAAACTCTTGTAAGAATTGGCCCCCATAGATCAACCTCAGCTTTGTATACATCTACTTGGACCCCATCTGGGCCCGGGGCTTTACCTCCCCTGCTTCCCTTTAATCCTTCCTGCACTTCTTCCACTGTAATATTTAGTGGTATAACCTGCCACTTGCTCTGTATAAGGTTTTGTACCATGCATATCTCTGTCGGATTAAAAATACCCCTAAAATGTGTTACCCAAGCTTCGCATGTAACATAGGATAACAATTCTGGGAGTGAATCGTTCTTTAAAAATGGCATATTCGCTGTTTCCAAGAATAACTTGTTTGTTGCCAAAGAAAGTTTATCCCATGCTAGCTCCTGCAACTCCCTTTTCCTCGTCTCAAGGACAAATTTATAGTTATATCTTAAAGTTTTGATTAATCATTGTCTCTTGTTTTACAGTGTAGGCCTTGTTTCAGTTGCTTTAGTGCCTCAGTGCAAGTGTGGTTAAACCACCTGTTCCTTTTCCTCCTTCCCTCCTTAGTGGGGGCCGTTAAGATCTCGTCAATAGTACTATTAATTTTGACAAAGTTAGCAATCATCTCCCTTTGGTCTACCTCCTCTTTGAGACAATAAGTAATTTTTTTTATTGCACTTTAGGATGATGTCATGTAAGAATTTTTGGGGTTCCACTTCCATTTGATAAGGTCCCATTGGATCTATTAGGAACAAAATTGGTTACAATGCTTTGGTCTTTTTAAGCCCCAAAATTGGAATGACATGATGCAGTTATGATCACTCATTGATAGTTGAGTGACCCACGGGGTATCACACGTGAATAATACTAGATGAAACGAAAACATGATCATTCATCAATGCAGCATTCCTACCAATAACTGGTTTCGTTTAATTGACGCTGAAATGAAGTCCATGTTAATTTAGTTCTTATATAAATTAAGACAGATTAAATAATTTGGGTGAGGAATTGCTGATTAGGTTAGGGTAAAAGGTTAAAACATTGTCAGTTTTGCTTCATTCCAAAATGTCACTGGAGTATTAGGTTTATCAAACTGAAGCATCCTGCTGTTGCTACTCTTATTATTAAATAGCATTCTCTCTCTTTTGTCTGAGGTTAATTGTGTTACCATTCTCAGAGTTATTATAGGACCACATTGGTATAGTGCAATACACCTGTAATTAGTACAGCTAATTGCCAAATACTTCAAGTGCTGAACAATAATAATTCCAGATTTGTAACCAATGTGGCTATATATGAGCATTTTTCTCTCATACTTTGCAGGATTTATTATTTGTCAGTGAAGGACCTGATCTATTTTAAGATATTCAGTATTGCTCACAATACTAAATTTTGATGTCCACCAAACAATATAAAGAAAAAGATTAAAATTCATCACCCATCTCGCAACCTACACTCGCTAGACATAAAGATATTATTAGCTTCTCAAATTAGAAGTGTAACTGCTGGGGGCAAGTTGTTTAAATCCGTGCATGTAGAATGTGGAATTCGCATCCACCGTCATTTGGTGAGTTTTGCAAAGTTGGTAAAGGCTTTCTTGTTCTGATTTCATCCCATCATTTATTGGTAACTCTGATAGCACTTGGATGCCCTAGCATGGTTTAGCTCTTTACATGAAACGATGTGATGATGGTTTGTGCTGTTTTGTTTGCATTCAGTGAATCTGGTTGTTTGCCCCACACGTTAAATTGTGAATTCCTAACGGGGTTCTTTCTATTTTTACAAAGAACCATGTGGGTTAGAGTTGGCTCGTTTTGAGAATGTTGATTTTAACAGTCTGTAAACAATTGCCAATTGTCAAAGTGATTTTTTCTGATCCGGTACAGATGACACTAGCCTAATTCATGAAACACAGTGTATGGTTTATGTACAAAATATGGCATGCCAAACATTGATTTATCTAATTTGTTAAAAACTCATGTAGTTCAACATTGGCCCATTCTGAAGAAACTGTTTATTTCCATGTAAATGTATAGCAGCTGGATACCCTCACAGGTGACAAGCAGTGCTCTACAAAGCCACCTTCTACTACATTACAATGAATGCCTGACCTCCATTTCATATTTCAAACTTCCCATGGTAACAATATTCTACCTCACAGTGCATGTGGCAAGATGGCCATTTCTCTCTCCCGAATGAGGAAAGCTACAAACTGAAGGAACTTCATGGGCTAAAACAAGTAATTCTCTGTTGTGCAAAAGAAGACTGATAACCTGGAGCTAGTATTGGTGCATTAACTTGGGGCTGCATTGCCACTATTATTTTTCAGTCTTTCAGAATACTTCTGGCATAAAGTATGCACGCAACAGGCTTGTGGCACAACTACTGGCAACTGAACATGCTCAACTTTTCAAGACCGCTCTAAAACACATTGGTCCTTTTTATGGTTTGGCTTGACAGTGCAGTTGTCGCCAGACAATTATGTGAGTACCACTGAAGAGGGGCTTTCGCTTCGCCCACATTTTGAGAGCCAGGATTTCAAGTTTTGATTGGGCAGAAGTTGTGTGCTTCCATAAAAATGTGCTTACCCTCCTCAAGCTGTGATCAATTAGTTTATTCATCCAGCTGGTTGAGCTTGAACTTTCTGGGGCACACACATGATATGTTAATGCTGTAAATGTCTTGGATAACTAGGTAATTTATGGAGTTTCTCTTTCTCTGACAGCAGCAAAAAAGCGAAGAGGGCAACCATTAACCTTCATGGTTTTTAGGTGTGGCTTGACAGTGCAACTCTCACCTGACCTAATCACCTATACCAATATTATTCTACAGTTCTTTGCTTCCACACAAACATATGTGCTATTTACTTGTTATGCTTCGCATTTCCATGCAACATTCCTTTAAAGCCAGACGTAATATCCCTGCCAATGCTTGTTTGGCTTCTTTCTTGTTTGTCATTGTCAGTACAATTAGTCTTATGGCCTTATTACGAGTACGACGGTCCACAGGATCGCGTGCTCACTGTGGCAGTCCGACCACTGCCACCACTGCAGGCCTGCCCGCAGTATTCGGAGTGTGGAGGTCAGACCGCCACAGGACCACCACCACTACCGGGATCCAGGATCCCATGGCAGTGACGCAGTGGTCAGGAGCAGTAATGTACTGGCAGTGCTGCTGCGGCGCCGCCAAGCATATTATGAGTGCCGTGTCCAACGCCCATTTCACGACAGTGAGCTCGCCATGAAAAGGGTGGCAGAGAGGCAAATAAGGGGGCCCTAACAGGGCCCACTGCTGCTCCTGCTCCTGCGCCTGAGGGTGCATGCATGGGGCACATGTTTGTCCCCCCTGGAATTGCACCCCTGTTCCTGCACAGTGTGGCATGCATGGAATGGCCCATGGCACACCTTGCAAGAACATGCAGTCGGCGCTCTCACTGGGGTGGTCTGCATGCTAGGCTCTTCTATGAGCCTAACAGACCCTGCCATGAGACCACCGCAGCACCGCCCGTCAACAATGGATTCAACTCAATCGGGTGAGTGGGCACACTACGGGCTTGGGGATACGCCTGTTGGCGTGGCGGCGACTCGCCATCAGGAGGTCCGCCAAACTTGTAATAAGGCCCTCAGTCTTAGTCTCATCATGAGTCTGGTGGAGTGGAATTCCATAAAATTACCCAATGAAATTCTGCAACACCCAATCATAAATGGCCTGATGTATTTGTGCCCAGTTTTCCTGGTGTAGAAACACCAGACCTAATTTTACTGTCTGGAAATTCCAGCCATAAAAAGCGTTTGAGAATTCAGCTGCAGTAGCAGCCAGGTCTCTGGCCCACCCGACTACTTTCTATGGCAGCGGGGAGTATATATTGCTCCCACCACCAGAAAACATTTTATTCTAACCTTCCGCCCAGCTCCTCCATCCTCAACGTGCACAATAGCCCCTCGTCCCATGTGCCACCTGCTCAGAGCAGGTGGTTATGTTATGTTATTTTAATCTTATAAGGCACACAGCTACCCAAGGGTTTCCCGGCGGCGCCCATCAGGAACAGAAAAAGAAAGGAGAAGAGAAGAGAGAAAAATAAATTCTACATATTAAACAACCAGGTTTATAGGCACTTATGAAAATTCTCATATATATTTTCAGTTCAAAGTGACACAGGAAGGAAGTTCCACAAGGAGGGACCTAGACAGGAAAAGGAACGACCGCCCATACATGACAGTCTGGTCCTAGGCACCGTAAATTTCGCCTGTGTGGCGGAACGCAAGGAGCGTGAAGGGAGGTAGGGGCGAACTAAAGCATTCAGATATTGGGGCGCTTTAGCACATTTGATTTTAAACATATAGCTCAGGGCTGGTAAATTGGTGCATTAAACCCCCCTAAATAGAGAATATTGTGAGGCATTCCGCATGACAATTCAGCATCCACACAGTTGTACCAAAGAGTTTTACTCATAATTGTATGGTACTTGCAAGGTGTTAACATACAGTGCCAGTAATTAAGGTTGCAGAGTTTTACCCAGTCAGTACTGTATAGCCTGTAATGAGGGCACAAGTGCTACTGGTGTTGAGATGCAACACAACTTCCTTCCTGGCTATAGGCAGTGGGCAAAGTCAACATCAGTCATTCTTGGCATCAATTGGTCATTATAGAAGAGCAAGGTTGTTAAGTTGCAGTCAGTGCTGCCGTCTGCTCAGTAACCTCTTCAGTGTCTTGTAATTCTCCCTGCTCCTGATTTTTTGGCAACTGCTAAGCTCCTCTTGCAGCCTTAGCATCGGCCGGTAGGAATCATAGTGGTAAGATTCACATTGGTTTGGTCAGCAAGAGGAGCCTCACTTCCTTTTTCTATGTTAGCATGATGTCATAGGCAGACAAGTGCTGCTGCTGACTTTCATTATTGATGGTATGCTATGACTCTCCCCTTGCATCAGATTCCACAGTAGTTGGAATAAAACATACAGCACTCTTCTGCTTTCCCCCTATTAATCAATAAAAGCTTTTGACTTGACTTGACTTGAGTGTATCCAGTAGAGATTTGTGGCATTACTCCCCGTGAAGGAATTTTGAATATATTCCTCCCTTCTCTTCATCCTTCTTTAAGACTTTTGTCCTTCGTACCTTCTTTCCATCTTTCTTTCTGACGTGTATCTTGATTTCCTCCCTTTTTTCCATCCTTTCTGCACTTTTTTCATTAGTCCTCCTTCTCTTTTTACATCCATCCTACCACCTATCCTTCTCTTTTATTCATTCACATTTCCTTCTCACCATGCATCCATATTTCTTTGTTCTCCCATGCATTCTTGCCTCAATCTTCTATCATTTTCCTTCACTTCATCCATCCTTTTCTCTATCCTAGTCTTCCCTGCATCTATCTCCTAACCCATCCTTTTCTAAATACATCATTCTCGTAATTCATCCATCCATCTCTCTAAGTAACCATCTACTCATTCTCTCTCTATCCTTCTATACACCAGTCCTTCTTTCCATCCACCACCCTTCTCTCCTTTCCTCCATTGTTTTGGTTGACTCGACTCTTAATAGGGAAAGTGCATTTAGTGGGTGAACAGACAGAATATCGAGTTGTTTTTTTCGAAGTACCATAATATCGAGTTTTAAATATCGAGGTACAAGAATATCAACTGCAAGAATATTGTGGACCAGAATATCGACAGTAAGGTAAGAAACAGAGTATTTTTAATATCGAAGACAGTAATATCGTTTGTACAAATATTGTTGTTAATAATATCGATGTTTATATTAGTGTTATGTATTTTAGTATTGTATTTATTTTTCAATATATGTATTACATTTTTATAAGTTATACATTTATTTTTTAAAGTAAATTTTGAGTTTTAGTTCCGTAGCGAGTTGTGGGTTTATAGTGGAATAGGGTGGGAATTAATTTAATTATTATTCAGGCGCTGCGACCACGTCATGTCCCCCTCTACTGCCCTCCAGTTCTTTCCCCTCCGCCTTCTCCTACCAATCCCCCCTCCCTCACGCTACTCTTCCCCTCTACCCTCCCCCCTGCTCTCTATATCTACTTATGACTCCTAGCCCACCGCACGACCTCCCACTGATTTACTACTCCTGCTACTCCCTTAAGTCCTACTCACGTCTTCCCCTCCTTTTTCTCTTCTTCCCCTCCCTTTTTCTCTTCTCTCATCTCCCACCTACCCTCCCTAACCTAAGTTTTCACTACCCACGTTGGCTTAATATAGTGTTCTGTAAATAGCCTTCATATTTTATTCTGCTCTCTTTGTTATATTGGCTCTTGTTTTGCTCAAATGTTTTTTAATACTGTACCTCCTCACATTCCTGTAAAGCGCTCTAATACCCCTGGGTCTAGCCAGCGCTATAGAAAACCTTTCAAATAAATAATATTTTTTAACAATTAATATTTATATATTTAATATTTTATAGTGTTAATTGTGGTAATTAATGTATTATCAATTAGTTATTAATTGGTTGTTCATTATTAATAATTATTTGGTAAATAAATTATTTATTTAGTAGCGGGTTGTGGATTTATAGGGGAATAGGGTGGGAAGTAATTTAATTATAATTAATTATTTTTTATTAATTAATAATTAAGTATTTATGATTTAATATTAATTGTGGTAAATAATATATTCTTAATTATTTATTAATTGGTTATTAATTATTTATTAATTATGTTTTGTGTCATTTTTTTACAGCAGGTTGTGGGTTGATAGGGGAGTAGGCTGGGAAGTAATTTAATTTCAAAAGATTTTTTTTTTTTATTATAAAATGTATTTTAAGTTGTTTTATTCTGTTGTGTGAATTAAATTATTCTTTATTTTTAAATTACTTGTTAATTTTTATTAATTAATTAGTTAATTATTAATTAATTATGTTAATAGTGTTATGTTTTGGAACATTGGTGGTGTCATTTATAGTGGAATATGGTGAGAGACATTTTTTTTTTTTTTTTTACATTTATGAATTGTTTATTAATTTTAATTATTTTGCTTCAGTGGGAATAGAAAATTATTCCCCTATGCAATCCAACACTTTCCCCACTGTTGCACTTGCTGGAGTGGGAATAGTAAATTATTCCTCTCCGCTATCCACCACTTTCCCTACTGTTGCACTTTCTGGAGTGGGAATAGTAATTTTTACCCCTATGCTATCCAACACTTTCCCTACTGTTGCACTTACTGGAGTGGGAATAGTAAATTATTCCCCTCCGCTATCCAACACTTTCCCCACTGTTGCACTTGCTGGAGTGGGAATAGTAAATTATTCCTCTCCGCTATCCAACACTTTCCCTACTGTTGCACTCGCTGGAGTGGGAATAGTAATTGTTATTTCTCCGCTATCCTACACTTTCCCTACGGTTGCACTCGCTGGAGTGGCAATAGTAATTGTTACCCCTAGGCTATCCAACACTTTCTCTACTGTTGCACTCCCTGGAGTAGGAATAGTAAATTATTCCCTTCTGCTATACAACACTTTTCCTACTGTTGCACTCGCTGGAGTGGGAATAGTAATTGTTACCCCTCCGCTATCCAACACTTTCTCTACTGTTGCACTCCCTGGAGTAGGAATAGTAAATTATTCCCCTTTGCTAACCAACACTTTCCCTACTGTTGCACTCCCTGGAGTGGGAATAGTAATTGTTACACCTCCGCTATCCAACACTTTCTCTACTTTTGCGCTCCCTGGAGTTGGAATAGTAAATTATTCCCCTCGGCTATCCAACACTTTGCCTACTGTTGCACTCGCTGGAGTGGGAAAAGTAATTGTTATCCCTCCGCTATCCAACACTTGCTCTACTGTTGCACTACGTGGAGTAGGAATAGTAAATTATTCCCCTCCGCTATCCAAAACTTTTCCTACTGTTGTATTTGCTGGAGTGGGAATAGTAAATTATTCCCCTCCACTATCCAACACTTTCACCTACTGTTGTACTTGCTGGAGTGGGAATAGTAAAGTATTCCCCTCCGCTATCCAAAACGTTCCCTACTGTTGCACTCGCTGGAGTGGGAATAGTAATTGTTACCTCTCGGCTATCCAACACTTTCCCTACTGTTGCACTCCCTGGAGTGGGAATACAAATGTTATCCCCTCCGCTATCCAATATTTTCCCTACTATTGCTGCTAATGTATTGTAAAATGTAATTGTAAAAGCATAAAAATATTTAAATGTATTATATAAATATTCTATTTTTATTTTTATTTTACTGATAAATGTATTTCTAATTTTTAATGTTTCTAACATTTTATAATTTATTTCAATAATTTTGTATTAATAGTAAGTAAATATATATTATATTTTAAATATATGTATGTTACATTTTGTTTACGTTATATTTATTACTTCTAATTTTAAACATGTTATAATAATTATAACTATCTCTTTTTAATTATATGTATTATTTACTTTATTTTATAGTATTTTTTAAACATTTTAAAAAACTATATTTTTAACAATGATATTTTTTACAACGATATTTTCTTCCGATATTTTTTTTCTTACCATGATGTAGATCGGATGTCGATATTCTTAACATCGATATTTAGGTCCCGATATTTTGGGATGTCGATATTGTGGTCGTCGATATTCTGTCAGTGATTCCATTTAGTGATGATTACATAATATTATGGATTTAAGGTAGAAATTTAGGGGGTCATTAGGATGGTGGGCGGATCCGCCCGCCATTCCAACCTTATTTACCCCCCGCCACATTATTATGGCATTATGGCGGGGGGTATCGCGGCGGACGCAAAGTGAGTTTGCCGCTTTTCTGCCGGTCGTCAATCATTACGATTGCCGGCTGGGCTGACTTGGCCACTAATATGGTGGTGGGACCTACCAGGCACCGCCATCCATACTGGGATGTGTGCAGAGACTGGCCTTTCCATGGCCGTGATACCACCATGGAAAGGCTGGTGGGGTTTGCAATGGGGGCTCATTGCGGGCCCCCGGGGGGGTCGGGGGGTGGTGGGTGCACATGGGGTGTACCCATGGTACCTCCCTCCATTCCCATGCACAAGATGGCAGGCACCGCGCAGTGCCTGCCATGTTGTGCATGGGAATGCATGACATAGCACTTTGGCATTGCAGCGGGTGCTGCTTACAGCAGCACCTGCCACAATGTCAACAATGCGGAATGCGACCACCAGGGTGGTGGTCGCATCCTAACTAGCTGTACGGGACCGCCGCACGTCTGGCGGCCGCTCCCAGCACCACGAGGATGGCGGGCAAGCTAAAGTCCACCCGCCATCCTAATCGGCCCCTTAGAGTGCAACGTGTTCTAGAAATAGTGAAAGCAAAGTGGTGTATATTACAGGAAAATTACAACTTTCTTTTCTGTTTCATGCCGTGCTGCCCCACTGTTTAGGTATGGCCTTTGAGATGGTGTTAGCTAGGCTATTTATTTTAATTATTTATATATTTATTATACTGCACAGGGTAATTGGTCAGCCCATTTCAACCACAGGCTTCCTTCACTGTGCAAATTGTGGCCATCCCTTCATTAAATAGTGGACTCAGAGCTAGGGTGTTGTGGCTTTTCGCTATCTTATGCTTTCTCCCCACTGTTGATGTTGCCTGCTGCTCAGCCTGTGTGTGAGGTCATTGGATGATTGGAATTTTGAGAGTTTGTGCTTGAATGAGTGGACATTTATAGTGAGAAGGGCTGAGAAGCAGGATGCTGCTCCTGGTGGGGCTTTACATGATTTACCTGTAACCTGATTTAAACCGAATAAACCTACATCTTTTATAACCTATGAGTATCTATCTTTGATTGTAACACTAGCTAGAATTGTGAGAGTGTTTGTGGGATTGGAGTGTCAGTTGGAGATATGGGCTGGTGGAGCTTAGCTATCTTCCTATTTACTTGAAACTAATGATCTAATAAACCTTTCTATAATCTACACTATGGCCTCTAAACTTTGATTGCAACACAGGGCTTGTGGGGCAAGGTACCCGTTTCATTTTTGTATTTTCCTAATTTATTTATTTATTAGCCTGGCAGCTCCATGCACAATGCGACTGGTTGCTTACCCATCTTCATATATGGGTAGTCCTCTTTGAATGCTTTTGAGGCACTTTATTATTAATAAAGGCCACCTTTTTTGGCAGCTCAAGAATTGGCAAGGTTAAGGCCAGACCTATTGGCTTTGCCAGTGCTTGTTTTAAATGGCGGAAGCAAACCAATGAAAGTCCTCGGAAGTTGGTGCACTAACTTGCCACTTGAGGTACTAATCATTACTGTTTGAGGAGGCCTTTACGTCTGCAATCCTTTTTTACCAATGGTAGTGGAAAGGAACGTTTCTCCTAAAGCTTCCTTGATAGAAGTATATTGTTTTCTGGTTTACTTCTCTCTTGTTCTGTTGCCTTTTTCTCATTTTAATGCTGTGCCCATTTTCTTTCTATTCTGGCGGCTGCAATTGGGATAGGTTGACCTCTGCTCTTCGTATGACATTCTACAGTTGAATATACACCACATTCAAAAGACAGTCGATGCTCTGCTGGCACAAGGGGAGAACACCCCACTCTCGACTCCCTCCTTTTGTTTCTGGGACATGATAGGCTTCTGTCTTCTGCAGATAGTTTTCTTTGTGCTGATGTTAATCAGCTGCTACTGGAATGCGCTCACAGCATGAACTATTTGCATGTGCGTGACCTTGGGAGTCCTGAAAGGTACATTCTACATGTTATTCTCATTCACTATTCGTGTCATTGTGCTTTTATACTTCATGGTTGCTTCACTTTGGAATAGCACTTTAAGTAGTTGCATACGAAGCCTATGCTCGGTGTCATGAAAAAAGATCCCATTGCATCCTCATGCCTACAGGCTCTGCCTAACTGTAGTTGACCACGAAATAGAACTACAACCATCTCCATGTATGGCATGAATGAACAGGAGATTCATTGTATGTGCTCAAACTATATCTTCTTTCAGTAGGGCTTATTGCTCTACTTCACCTGAAAGTCTTGCTTCATTTGAGACATCCAAAATAACCTGTAGATGTCTTTTTTGAGATAGATATTTTTTCCTCTAAGGTTTCATCTTCTTTATATCCACTGGCCTCTGAAATGTGTCCCTATATGGAAGGTAGAGCTGATGTGTCTGTTAAAAATATCTCCTGTGGGGTAGCACTGTTTGTGCTGTGAAACAAGGGGCAACATATACCTACACGTCACCTAGCTTACTCATCCAACATAATTCTCAACCCCAACATAAGAATCCACAGATAACCATACCGTACGTCGTGCTCATTCTCACCCAAGATCCGTGTTAGTTAACGCCCTGTCCAATATGCTCAACAAGCAAATACCTAACAACATTGTACGTCAGCGTGCCATTTCTCCTAACAGCTATACCTTGAAGCACTCAAGCAACTGCCCCAGTGAGGTTTGAATGCAGTGGTATTCAACCACCTATTATTTACTTATTGGTAACACTAGCACTTTGTGCTTCCACCTCATTACGTCTGCTAAATGCAAGCATCACTATTAGGATTATTCAATCCAACCATCTCAAAACACTTAAAAACAATAAGTGGTGCCATCATGTAACAAAGCAAATGAAGGAGAAGGGAGAAGTGTGTTAAGGGGGAGCGGGGGAGTGAGTTAGCCCTCACAATGTGATAGAGTTTCAGATCTTTGAAAACAACCAGCAGATTCAGGGCTTTCTTCATGTCTTCAGGAAGAGGGCATCACAAAAATGTTATCCACACCACATACCACAATAATTCATATTATCTGATCTCAAATAAGATAAATCTGTCCATCCCAGTTGAAAGCAACACAGTATCATTTATTCTGTATCTGTTATTTACACAATTAGCTTGAGTGATACTGTATTTGCAATCTAGTTACCAGCTATCCTTTCTAAAGACTAGTTAAATGTCAACATAGATTTAAAAAAAAGTATTTTTCAACAGTAATCCTGATGACAAGATCATTGAAATATGCTTAATGCCAGTTCTAAGACAATGGCAACTCCTTATATCTGGGGTCCCCAAAATGAGTTATCTGAAAACTGCAGGTTGGGCAGAATGTGGCCGCACGCACATTGCTTGGGCTTCTGAGATCACAATCAGTTAGGCAAGGCCTGAGAAACCTCCACTGGCTTCCCATTGCCCAAATAGTGAAATTGAAATCATTAAACATTGTGCATCGGGCTCTACAAGGCCACGGTCTGCCTATCCTGCAACAACTAGTTACTCCCTACACTCTGAACAGATCACTACGGTCTTCGAACCTACGCTTAGTTTCCATTCCAACTATCAAGAAAGCAAGAAGATGTGGACGCTCCTTTGGTTCTAATGTCGGAAAGCTTTGGAACTCTAGCTTTTCGAGGGACAGAAAATGAGCAATGTTTTCGGAAAGCGATTAAAACTTGGCTTTTTAAATAGTCTGGTCGCTAAGGTGCTTTCACTGGGTTCACAGGCTGCTGCCTCTTAGCGCTGTGATGCCTTTGGGTTACCACGCGCTCTACAAGTGAGAAATAATGATAAATTGCTGTTCCTGTCGTATTACACTCTTGATGACATTCAAAACCATATGTCTTATCCACCTTGCTACCTGGAGAACCTGACCGTCTTGAACAAGCAGTTAAACCTACTTCCCGAAGTTCTAGGATTGTGATGCTTTTACAAATTCAGAACGTAAGTTCTCAGAATGTGTCCCTGCAATTTGGCTAATCCCTCCCCCAAGAATTGGTTAGTCACTCAGAAACTTCCAGTGTCCTTTTACCCTAGATAAACCATGTATTAGAATGGTTCAATTGAGTGTTGCTCTTCATTGGCCCCAAAGACATTTCTTATAGAAGTACACCATAACCAACTTTGCTTCATAGGACTGTGCATGGTGGCACTCATTCATTTACATAGTTGATCATGTTGCGTGTGACCCGGTGCACCTATGAGCATGGCTTGCACAACCAAATATTAAGAGACTAATTAATATCAAGTTGAAGCTGACTTGCTGCCAGCTTCCCTGCTTTGTTTTGCTTTCATTCTTCTTTCAAACTCGGGGAAGTTACGCATGCTTTATATTGTATTATAACAGTCTCTTTTCTTCCCTCTATCAGGTTCCAGGTGAATCTCTCCAGGTAGACTACGGTTCAAGAATTGTAAGTCTTGACCTCCTAAATTTGTCTCTTAGACCCATCATGACCAGTGTGTGTGGTGGATAGGTCTCAACATGGCAAGTGATTACAATGACATACTGATCTGGCCTATACGGGCAAATATAGTGGGTATATTTACAGAAGATATTCCAAGCAGTTCATGTGCCGATTTGAATAAATGTGCAATCTGCACATGGCTGCATCCACAAAAGTACTTTGTCTGTGCAAATTGGCCTATTTATGCACAATCTCTTTTGCACATATGCATAGGCCATCACAGAATTTGCGCTTGAGTACCATGCCTGGAAAGGGTAAGAGGCAGAGTCTGGTGCAGCCACACTCTTCCTTCACCCTGTGCAAGGCATTATCTGGTACAGAACACCAACAGAAGATAGCATAGTTCATTAGGTGCCCAAAAAGTCCTTTATTCATATTGTTGTACTGCTACACCTGTGGTCATTCTGGTCTTCGTCCGCCGTTTCTTGTGGCTACAAGAAATGAAACAGCGAGGGTGCACCTACTGTTATGATAGTTAGAGACGATGAGCCTACAACAAGTTTCCCAGCATTTGCATGCCAAACCCAGGTCCTGCATGTATGAGACTTTCTTGCATGGAGAGTGTGCATGCTTATTTGCAGTGAGTAAAATGCCCATCCAAAATGGCCATGCCCATGAATATGGGCCAGAATAATTAGCGAGGTTAATACTTAAAGTACACCGCCAAAGTCCAGCCACATCAATAGACATAGAGGCCACTGGCAGTTTGAGACTTATCCTGCTTCTTTTTGAGTCTCACTGGTTATTTATACAGTAATCAGCTTTTCAAGATTCTCTTTTTCTGGCGAGTATGCTTCTCTGTAGCCTCAAACAATGAGATGAACTCTTTTTTTTTTTTGTTTAGTATATTTTATTATAAGTCATTGTCAATTAGTCATGACACATAATACAGCAGAATAAGACATTCACATTTTGAGAGACCTTAACACATGTTTTAAAAGTAAAAAAGAAAAAAAGAAAAAAGAAGAAAAGACCAAGTATAAACGCACAGACACAAATACAAATCCCTGAGACCGCATTACCCCTAGCCAGAGAGCAGCAAGACAAAAAAAGAAAAAGAAGGAACAAGACAGTAGATTAGCGGAAACAAGAATAAAGGGAAAAAAAAGAGAGAACAGAAAATCGTCCAGGAGAAGGAGAGAAATCCGCAATAAGCACGGGGGACCACTGTGAGGTGATGCATGTTCTTGCAATGGCCATTGCAATGAATACCAATCCAATTTCAGATCTGGTCCGGGCCATACTGCTCGGACTCCCTTCTGTCCCCAGAATGATTGAATCAGGTGTTATTGATATCGGTGTGGCAAGGATCTGATTCAGGAAAAATTCAATGTCTTGTAAGTATTTGGCTAGATTGGGACAGGAAAAGAACATGTGAATCATATCGGCAGCCCATGCTCCACACCTACTGAATGAATTCCCCCGTGGGTCAGCCCATTTAGAAACCTTCCCCCGGGTAGAATATAAATCGAAAACGGACATAAAATTTTGATTCCTCAGGCTGCCAGTTATTAGGATCTGATTGGCTAATTCCAGAGACGCCTTTAGATCAATACCTTCCTTGACAAACTTCCTCTCCTATTTATCATTCTGGATACTCAAATCATCAGGGAGACCGGCCAACAGCATTTGGTATATTTCCCCAATACGGGATCTGTTCCATATTATGTCCACCAGGGGTATCTTTCCAAATTTGCGTCCGCTTGTAACATAGTTTTACCCAGAAAGCTCCTGATCTGCAAATACTTAAAAAAATGTCTCATAGAGAGCCCAAACTTTTCTTGTAAATTAGAGAACGAGGCAATCTGGCCATCGCAACAAATATCTCTCAGTACATTAATTCCTAAATCCCCCCAGCTAGAAGTAATTTGGTCTTGGAAAATGCCGAAAAAGGAGTGTAAGCATTAATGTTCGAGATACCAAACCTCCGTCATATCTTTTTTCAGAAAGAGTAAGCTGATTGAATGATTTTAAATTTCTATTTTTATAATAACTCGGCTCTAAGATTTTAACTAAACGTTGCCCAGCATCCTCACCAAGTGCTACTTCATAAATAGTTGGTCTAAAAGATTCAGGAACTACTGCTTTAGCCTCAGCCAACAATATTCCCATATGTTGTAATAATGGCTGCCCAGTGATAAAGGAGAAGGCTGGGTAAACCCCATCCCCCCTGAGTCTAGGTATAATCATCCATTTGGCTGCTCTTCTGGCTCTACGATCCCCCATAGAAATCTGACACATGCCCTTTCAGTTCTGTTGATGCAGAATGCTGGAAATTCTAAAGGTAGGTCCGAAACATATATAAAAATTTGGGAAGAATCCTCAATTTAATTACATTACATTGACCGTGCAGTGATAGATGTAGATGGTCTAGTCTCTCTCGTGTTTTATTTATGTTCCTTATTATTGGCAAGTTATTTAGTTCGGGTATATGCGCCACTGATGCAGTAATCTCCACTCCCCGATAAATTGCTACGGAAACAGTTGGAATATCTTCCGGGAGCGAAGTATCCGAGTGTAAAATCGATATTTAATTTATATCCCAAAACGGAGCCCAATTTCTCCGCTAGTTCGTTTACTGCAGGAAGAGCTGATCTTTTATCGGTCGTGAAAACAGCGATGTCATCAGCATACGCTAATGTTTTATACTCAACACAGTTAATCATAACTGCTTTAATCTGCATATTTGCATACAAATTGTTAAGAAATGGATCAATATATATTGGGAATAATAACGGGGAGCAGGGGCATCCCTGACGGGTTCCTCTACTTATGGCAAATGATTTGGATTCCTGTCCAGATATGCGGATACGGGCCTCAGGAAGTACATAAAGTGCCTGTACTGCTTGAATAAAATCCTTGGGTAGACCCTTTGCGTATAGGGCCGACCAGAGACACTCCCAGGAGACCCTGTCGAATGCTTTTTCTGCGTCCAACAGGATCATCCCAAGAGGTGTTTTCATGGCCTGAGCCCTATCGAACAAAGCTATGGCACGCCTAACGTGGTCCGATGTATCTCAACCAGGGATAAACCTGTGTTGGTGGATGGAAACCAATGAGGTAATAACCTTGCCCAACATTGGGGCAATCATTTTAGAATAAATCTTGCTATCAGCACAGATTAACGAGATGGGTCTGTATGATGATGGGCTGAGCTCGGGTTTATCTTTTTTTTAATCTACTATTGTAGTTTTGCACCAAGAATCGGGAATCTGGCCCTTTTGGGCAAGTTGAAATAAAGATTCAAGCTCACTTCGAAGAGCTTGCCGGAATGTGTGGAAAAATTCTTGCGGTAGCGCATCGGGAGCGACAGCTTTGCCGGCCGTCAAAGAGGTTATAGCAAGCTCAACCTCGTCCCCCGTAATCGAGGCAGACAGCATCTCACTTTGTTCCAGGGTGATCTTCGGAGTTTCATAGTTCCGAAGAAATTCCTCCCCAGATGTTGCTGCTACATCCGTATCAGCAGTATATAGCTCCTGAGAGAAATCCTGAAAGACCTTCAGAGCCTCTACCCGCGAGTCCTGAATCTGACCCAGTTGATCCTTAATTCGACAGATTCTGTTAGAAACTCCCCTTTGTTGCATACGTTTGGCCAGCAATCTACCTGTATTTTCCCCAAATTGATATATGTCAGCCCGATGCTTTGCGAATTCAATAGCCAATTCATCCCCATAGAATTGATGTATTCTGGTTTTTATAACCGCTATCTGCCGCTGACATTCATCCATTTTTTGCAGGTCCCCGATTACACGCATAAGCTCTTCCTCGGATTTCCGAAGCTGTTCCATCCAACCATTGATCTTCTCCTTTACCATCCTCTGTCGATAAAGAGAGAAGCTAAGGGTCTTGCCCCGTGAGACAAGATTGCGGCCGCATCAGCGGCTGAGTGTGCTGACTATACACTCCTTCCCAGCTAAAACCTCTCCCTTCTGACTCCGGCCCGATTTTCTTGCAAGAATCAGATGGGACTGTAAAAAACTTATCAGTGCCTTCCTTTTGATGATTTGGCGATCTTGGCTTTGGTTGTGGGGGGACCGCTGCCCTGCAGGTTGGCGTCTCGAAAGACTTACGCTCCGACCGCCTCTCCTGCTCTGCTCAGCGGCACCCCTTTACTAATGCTGCCAAAGACAGCCGCCAGGAGCATCAAGGCGTGGGGGCTGCCGGCGGGTTCTGGCAGTCCAGGAAAATCAGCTCTGGACCAAGTGGGAGGAAGCCCTGATGGCGGAGGACGTTGCGCTGCCACTGAGACGCCGGGTGCGCTGCCAGGCTCCGGGGAACAACCCAAAGGGAAAAGCGGTGCTGTCACTTGGGGGAAACAGACGGTTCCTGCTTTGTTCAAAGCTCAAACCGTGAAAAACAAATCGGCAGCAAGGGCTAAAGCCATTGGGAGAATAGGTACCGCTCCGCTTGTTCTTGAAATTGCCCCCGTGCCTCTGGATACTGTAACACCGATGACAGAGCTGGCCCAGGGTGAGACTGCAGAAGGGGAAACTGATGGGGGGACATCAGATCAAGGGTTAAATCGCACAAGTGCAGACAGCCCCCCAGGTGGGAGCAGGGACGCTGACAGCATGACAGGCGTGCTACCCCCTATGGTGGTAGACGGTACAACATTTGATCAGCAAGGCCAGTGCGTTCTGGTAGATGGAGTTTCTCCAAGCAATGGCCAAGTAAAAGTGGCCCTGGCTCAGATTTATCCAGATAGGGAGGCTGGCCAGGTGGAAGATAACCTACCAACAAGTAGGGAGGAGGATGTAGCTGACAAATTCTACTCCTTTTCGGATCATTCTAACTCCTCTGGTGAGGACAGCTGCTGCAAAGACTGTGCTGGGGAAGCAAGCGATACCAGCAGTCTAAACTGCGAGGAAGAGAGTGACAAGTCCCTGCTAAATCATGGAACGGTTAGAAAATTGAAAGATCAATCTGCCTTTTCTGTGCAGGCCAAGGGTGCGGCCGGCTCAATGACTTGGGACTATTCTTTCTCACCAAATCTGGAAGGAAAGGAGGCTCCGGATGGAGCCGCATTACCTAGAGTGGCTAGCCTCAATCCTAATGACCCTGAAGAAATCACACTCTCTACAATTTATCAGTCTATTATGGCCCATCACGAGGAAACAAGAGCTGAGAGCTCCTGGACTCAAGGTGTGTGCCGGAAACTTCAGAATTCTATACGCAGGATTGCTAAGACGTGTTCTGACTTTGCGGCAAGAATTGGAGAGGCAGAGACTAGAATTTCTCAGTTGGAAGACAAGTTGGCCGCTCAGAAAAATCTGACTGAGTCAATGCAATCCATGAAGGATGACACATTGCTGAAACTGACTGACCTTGAAAATCGGTCAAGGAGGAACAATCTGCAAATTCTGGGTATCCCTGAGGGCAAGGAGGGTGCAGATGTCCGCCCATTTGTGATCGAACTATTTGAGGAGGCTTTCCCAGAACTTCGTCATTATGACTGGACAATGCAATTGCAAAGGGCCCATCGCTTCCCTTTTAATCTGCAAAAAAAAGGGGGGCAAGTCGATAGCCGACCACGGGCTATCCTGATCTGTCTCAATACATTCTTGGCCAGGGAGGCCTTGTATGATCTAGCCAGGCCAGATCAGAAAAGGGTGGGAAAGTGGTGCGATTTCTTTGTGCGGCCTGACTTCTGTCAGCTGACAGTCGAAAAGAGATGGCTATTACGCCAACTAATCCCGGCATTCCAAGCAAAGTGGGCTCAAGTCTTCTTGCTCAATCCTGCTAAATTGAAGGTGGTCTCTCAGGGGCAAACACATTATTTTCAGTCTGAAATCCAAGCAAAAGATTTTATGCTTTCAATGTAGTCATCTCAGTGATCTGTGATTTCAATGTGTTCTGTATCGTACCTGTCAGGGATGATCAAGCTGCCTATTCCTGAACCCTGAGGGCGCCCCCGTTTGTTTGATAACCTATGTATGGTCTTTCTTATTCAATTTTTGTTTCTATTTACAGTACGGCACACACTTTAAGGAGGTTTTTTTTAGCTTAGTGGAAGGGGGGGTGGTCTAGCTCAGCATCACCAGGAACTGTTGGTCCCCATGCCTCAAGAGGTGGGAGGTTGGGTGGGTGGGGGGGACTTCTGGTAGAAGTGGAGTGGGGTTTGGGGGTGTGGGGTGGGGGTGAGGGGCGCACAGTCAATATTTTATTTGTACAGTCATGGCAATAGTCAGCAGAAAGATTGTAAAGCTTTTATAAGCATATTTTGTCGAGGAATTCCCTCGGAGAAGTCTTTGTATTATTATGTGAAATACTTCAAAATACCTGCACTTCATAAGGATCATGGATAGGAAAAGTAAAATTCGAATTTGCTCCTGAAATAGCTGTGGCCTTAATGATAGAAAAAAGAGAGTCTTACTTACCAAGCTTATAAGGTATATGCAGATAGATGTATTGTGTCTACAAGAAACTCATATTGCCTAGAATAACCGCGGGTGGTTAAAGGATCTGGGCCTTGATCTCCTTACAAGCTCTCGCCAAGCTACGACCATACAGGGGGTAGCTATTTTGGCTAGGCATGATATTCTAACTTGCAAGCGAACCAAGGAGGACAATCTAGGGCGATGGGCAATTGCGGGAGCAGTAATTAAGGGTATCTCGGTCACCATTTGCTCTTTGTATGGGTCAAACTTGGACGATCCTGAATTTTCTGAATGTAGAACTGGCTTTATGGCCCTCTCCGGTAGTCCTCTGTGGCGATTTTAATATCCATCTGAACAGTAGTTTTAATCTCCTTAGTAACTCTCTATATCGGGGAAGAAAGGACAAGACTTTCAGGGCTTTACATGGACTTGTCAGGGAACACGGATTGGCTGATACTTGGTGTAGACATAGGCAGGCGGAGCCGGGGTATACTTATTTTTCAGCTCCTCATTACAAATTCGTCCACCTGGACTATTTCTTTTTGTCCAATCAAACTGCGGAAAAGGCTAATATTGATCTTTTTCCTAGGATAATATCAGATCACAATCCTTCAGTAATGGAATTTCCACTGAGTGGTTCCTTACAACCTTCCACGACTTGGACGTTCAACAGGAAGTTACTGTTAGATCATTCATACTGTTTGCATATGGCAAAATGGATCACAGACTTTCTTTAGCATAAACAAGGGCGCTGCATCTGAAACAACAGTCTGGGATGCTTTTAAACATCCGTTTGGGAAGATGAACTCTAAGCAACTTTGATACTTTGATAGCACAGTTAGGCCCTCATTCTTTTTGTATGGAAATGGGAATTTTCAGTAAATCAGTTTTACAACTTGTGCTGTAATTCTGTTGATTTCCTCTAGGTATAACCAGATAGAATATGTTTGAGGAAAATCCCTGCATATACCTAATTCTTCAGTTCGGAACATTTGTAACCATACATTATTATAGCCTTACAGCCTGACTAGCAGGCTCGTCCAGCCATTAAAGGCGCCTCAACATTTGGTGAGGGCCTTTAACAAGGGAGCGGACCTTTAATGATGGTAAAGCCCACCACTGAGGACTCTAAGGCTTTTAGAACAGTCCGCCCCTAGAGGGCAGAATGTTCTAATTTGTAAAACAAAGACCACACGGAACCCGAGGGAGTTAAAATCCCCTCTGGGTCTGTGAGGCCTTTGTTAAACATTGGAATGTTGATGCTCCGGGCTTCTGCCGGCCACTAGAAGCCCGGAGCACTACATTGTTTTCTGTAGTGCTCCCAACATTCCAATGTTCTAATATAAAATTAGCTCAATTCTGTGGTTTAGATCTCAGAATGTGGCGATAATATCCCACCCAGTATATACCTCACACTGCGTTACCAGTGTTTATTGGGTGCAGAATTACCTCCCCTGATAATTTGCAATATTATGATGTATGGGTAACTGAGACTGATTGACTCTTCGTGTGCACCCTTTCTCTACTGTCCTTACTGATAGCCTTCTCTCCTCTCTACTCCCTGCTGATGCACTCCAACATTTAATGATCCCCTCCTCCTTCTGATTTCCCCCCCTTCTCTCTCTTTTTACCCCCTCATTGGCTAATATAGGGACAGGGCTGGGCAGGATGGGTCTGAGTGTCGGGAACCTGTCCCAGTTGGACAGGATTTGGGTGGAAGTGTAGGTCCTGGCTTTTTCCTGGAGTGGATGTATGTAGGCTTGCGTTGCTCCTATATTGATTCATGGGTGGGGGGGATGTTGCGGGTTGGAGTTTTGTTGTTTATATTTTGTTGAAGGTGTGCTGGGAGGTCACGAAATGTTGTGCATGGGGCGTGAATTGTTCTCCTTTAAGGGATTGCATGGGGAATAATTACAGATTTTTGACTTGGAATGTGAGGGGTTTGGGTACGTATGCAAAACGTTAGTGTTATCCGGTGAAACCAGTCCTAGGATGCTTGATTCCGGTCCAGGGAAGACATGGCTTGGCAGTTCGGGCTGGACTGTTCCCATGAGGCACAGGGTCAAGACTGATTTGCATATGGCCATGTCTGAACTGGGGTGGCGTGGTGAGCAACAGAACGATGGATTAAACCCAGATCTGTGACTGGGGGTGAATGTTTTGACAATGTGCAACATTCCATCCATCATCTTGTGTGTTTTGCTATCCTTTCTAAGATGCCACATGTTCCAATTAGCTTGTCTCCAAGAAACACATCTCAGTGATACAGAGGCTGATAAACTTACTAAGAGGTGGAATGACAGGTCTACCACACTTCCTTCTCCACATATGCCGGAGGAGTATTGGTTTGGGTGGCACCTGGGGTCCCCTTCTCTCTGACGTACTCAGAGGCAGATGTTGATGGCCACTATGTGCATATACAGGGACTGCTGGTTTGGTAGGAGATCTCTGTACTTAAGACTTGCATGCCTAACACGGATGATCGTGAATTCTTCTACAGAGTGCAAGACCTGGTTGGTCATGATGTAGACGTTCTGCTACTTTGGAATGGGGGACTTTAAGTGGGTTTTGATTAGGGAATTAAACAGGCTGCCACCTGGGATGGGCGTTAAAGCCTGAGTGAGTGCAGTGATGCGAAATATGGGCCTGGTAGACATGTGGAGAGCATACTACTTACAGGCTTGGGTGTACATGTGTCACTCCCTCACGCATAATACACACAGCAGACTGGACTGGTGTTCCTAGCTAGGATTCCGGTGGATGAGGGTGGATGCTCTGAGACGGTGCCCAAACAGGAGGTTTCCAGAAGATATCCTTACTGACATGGAGGCCAGAGAGACACTGACACTAAAATTGTCAGAGTTCATGGAAAATAATTGGGGAAGTACGGCCAACAGAGCCACTAAATGGGACGCCATGAAGGCAGTTATGAGACAGAAATGTATGGGCTTAACTTGTGGTGAAGAAGACAATTGAGGAGGGAGCTCAGTGATAGAGAGGCAGACCTGGCGGGATGCAGGCTGGTGATGTGACGTCAGCAGAGGCTCAGAGGAAAGAGGCAGCAATGCAGCACCACACAGCGAAACTCTGGAACAGGCTGGATAAGTATACATTGAAGCAATACAGACAACGCCTCCATAGGGAAGGTGACAAATCAAAGGGCAGTGGTGTTGGCACTGGTCATCCACTTGAGGGCCCAGGATGGTGCGCTGCAGGTCACACGAGAAGCAGTAGTGGACACTTTCAAATTACACCTAGAAGGGCTATATGAAAAAGACCCAGGGATCACGAAGGCAGGGGTATGGGCCTTCCTTGGGGACTAGCTCTCCGCATAGTGAAGGATGGGGCACTCCTAGAACTGGAATCAGACTATACCTTGGAGGGGTTGTGGGAGGCCCTACGGCTACTTCCTAATCACAAGGCTCCTAGAGAGGACCGGTTTCTGCCAAAGTTCAATCAACTGCACTCATGTCGAGACTCATGGAAGTGTTTCATGATGCTCATGACAAGGGGTTTCTACCCTCGATTATGAGGAAGGAAGATATATGCCTGCTACCTAAGCCCAATGGAGATGCGATGGACCCAGCTGCCTACCTGCTGCTCACCATGTTAAACACGGATGCAAAAATCCTTTGCAAAATCATAGTCCTCCATCTGGGTCTAGTGGGGTTATTTGGTCCATGATGACCAATGTAGATTCATCCCAGGCCACAACACTGGGATGCACTTGAGATGGCTCACACATATACTGAATGAGGTAGAGGGTAAGAGTGGGAAAATGGTCCTAGTCGCCGGAGATATATAAAGTGTTCAACACGGTATATTGGGACTACCTCCTAGAAGTAGAAGGGAGTTTTGGATTTGGCCATAAATTTAATGCCTAGGTCCAATTGTTACACACAAGCCCGAAATTGTGGATTAGGTTAGGCCCACTACGATCTGAGGGCTGGGAGTTGGGTTAGAGCTGTTGCTCTTACTGTTTGATCTGGTGCTTGATCCCACGGCGATAACATTTTTTGCAGAGATCTGTAGAGGTTGGGCATACCAGTGGGGAAGGGCTAGTCCCCTGGTGTCACTACATGCGGACTATGCACTGTTTTACATTAGCGGCCAGAGGGAATTCCTGGGACCGCTACTGTGTATCCTTGATGACTTCGGAGTGGTCTGCGATTGAACTGGTGGAAATAATTGTTGTTCCCTCTTGTGGCGTTGGTCGATATCCAGGTGGAGCATCTGCCTGAGCTAGGTCTTCGCTGGGAGCTAGATAGGTGCCGTTACCTGACATTAATGGTTACACACTCAAAAAAGCCCAAATGCAATACAACATGGGCAGAACCTTGGACTCTCTCAAGGTATTGTAGCTTTTTGGAATACTCTGCCACGCTCACTCATAGGCAGGATTGCCATATAGAAAATGGTGCTACTCCCCCACTGCCACACTATAGAAGACTCTTTCTGCCCCCTCCCTGCATGGGTATTTAAAAAGCTGAACACACTCCTAAAATCCTCGATATGGGCAGGTGGGCATAGCAGGGTGGCTATGAGAACACTGATGAGGGCATAGAAGGATGGAGAGTTGGAGGCCCTCAATTAGAATTCATTTACTTTGCTGCAACATGCAATGCAATGGTTTGCGGAGTGTGACCATTGGTAGAATTGTTTATTGGCGGAGTTTGTGAACGCAGAGGACCTACAGATATTGTTAATGGAGGGTGCCAGGGTCTCCAGGGGCTGTCATTTGTAGTCCAGCACAAGGCTAGGATATGGCACCGGATGGTGCACATGGTACTCCACAGAGCCTCCTCCCATAGGGAGTTACCGGTGTGGATACTTGCCCCTTGCTGCAGCATGGAGGATAACATGACGTACCAGGCATGGAGGTTGTGAGGCCTGGGGTGACTTGTACCCAAACAAGCTTTGTATATCCGTTGAGGATTCCCACCAGGAGTTTGGTGTGGGACCTCGCCATTTTTTGCACTATGCGGGCCAGGCCGAGCTTGCTAGGGAGGTCTGACTGTAACTGGCACACTGGGAGTGATGCTGACATGTGGATCAGGGAGACACTTGGTGTCACTCTTATTCAAATCTAAAGGAGCATATGTGGTACCTGGACACTACGACAGTGGGAAGCTTGGGGCGAGGAGCTGGGGGTCCCACTGATGGACTAGGGCAGGGCCAGGGTGTGTGCCTTGACCTGCAAGATTTCCAGCAATACGAGGGTTAATTTGGTTCATTTCATCTTCCTACATCGCACATATATGACCCCGTGAGACTGAGACGAGTACATCCTGACCACTCCTCATCCTGTCCTAAATGCAACATGGAATGAGCGAATATTTTACATTTGGCCTGGGGTCGCCCATTACTACATTACTTTGGACTCAGGTTGTCAATAGACTCACGCATATTATGATAATTCCGGGAGCCCTAACTCCCCAGCTCTGACTGCTGGGCAATATAGCGAGATCCAAGGGCAGAACAATGTCCTAAACATTCCTACAATTGGTGTTGGTGTTGGCTAGAAGGCGGGTAGCTATTACTTGGATGGGACAAAGGGAGTCTCTGTTGACTTATTATGAGAGATGTCACTGAGTGATCTTTAGCCTTGGAAATTATTGTAAAGACCAGTAGGACCAGTGAGAAGTTACAGGAAGACGTGCGGGTGAGGCTGTGTGATCGTTTCCTAGCTCCTGAGAGTGCATGCAGAGACGATGAGGGGACACAGTTGGTTGACAATGTATAGGATTGTACCTGAACGTTGCAGGACATTATCCATTTGTGAATTGTCTAGACCTGTTATTCTAATGTGAAGTAATGCCATACAACAACTCTCCATGATTCTTCCCTGTGTTGGGAATTGCCCTACGTGATGTGTTCTGATATGCCTGTTTGACAACCATGTGCTCATCTATCCGCGGACTGCTTTGTACAACTAAGTTTGAGTGTGTTATTCAATTAAAAAAAAGTTAGTTTAAAAGAAAAAAACGAACTGAATCTAAATTAAATGAAAAATAATAAATAAATAACCTAATTGTAATGTTAATCTTTGAAAGTATTTTTTTTTATGTCATGGCATCCTCAGAAGTTGCAGTTCTGTTGTAGTGGCACCCAGTTGTAGTGTGTATCTGTTGTAGTAGGGGTGCACTCCCAAGCAGTCTAAAGAGGAAAGCGAAGCAATGTTTAAAAGTGTGTGAATAGAAACGTCTAAACTGGAAGTGAGCATGTTTGATATAACAAGGTGAGAAGAAGCCCATCTCAAGGGGACAGGCAAATGCTGAATACAGATGAGAACTGCTGAGCGGAAAAGGCACGGTCTGAACACGGGAAGCCATATTAAAATGGAGAAACGCTGTGTCTGTATCAGGGGGATATTGGGGATAATGATCACTGGAAGCAGATAGGAGTAGGTGCAAGATTGATTAAAACGGTTGCAATAAAAAGAGATTATACTCAGAAGCAGACTAAGAAATAATAGTTAAAACATTTTAGGGCAGTAATAGAGTTTGAGGAAGAAAACGATCTGGTAGATGTAGGGAAACAGGTGATTGCTGATATCAAAACAAGAGGGTACGGAGCAAAGGAGACGGACCGAGCATCCAAAAGTTCTTTGGAGTATGACATTTTCAATAGCATTAGCTCAATAAGTGTACAAAGAGGCCTGTGTCAATTTTTATCACTTTGAATATTTAAGAAAGTTTATCCTTTTTATATCTTTTGGCCACATAGTAAGTCGTGAATTCCTGAATTTGGCAGATTATCACAACTGAAACTAGATTTGTAGTACTATACTCCGGGGTAAATTCAAAGTTATTCTAATTCAGTTGGCCAGCTGTTAAATTACAGGAACAGCCAAGTGGATATTACATACATTTGTTGGTCTACACCAGTTTCAGCCATTGTTTTCGATGTGCTCCAGTTGTCTGTCAGGAAACCGCATTATATAGAATACTTGACAGAGGTAAATCATGCTCCAGATTGGATGGCTTTCATGTCAATCTCAGTGCATTGCTTTTTAGGTCGAGCCTGGGCAGCGCATGCGCTGCTCTGCGAGGCATGCTGTATTCAAGTATGGACTTGAAGCTCATATTTGTCATTGGCTTGTGTCATTGACCTTTATAAATGCTGGCTTCTGATTCGTTAATAAGCTTGTTAGTCCTTCCTTAGTACCGCCTTGTCTTCATTTGTAACCTCCCATGAGGACTGGCCCTTTTACTTCTGTTGTTACATGGGTTATGGGTTATTTTATTTAGTCTGCAAGCACTATTTTCTTTAATGAGTTGCGGGTACGACATTCTGTCCTGCAACATTCAGCGTGGCATGCACTCTTTCACTTTGCAAGCAGCCCAGGACAATGGTGGCTGCTTCTTTGAAATTGAATAGGTCTCGCTTTTACAAGAGTTTCAGCTGTTGGCATTGTAAATGACAATGCCTTTTATTATCAAAACATAAATAAAAGGTATTGTCATTTACAATGCCAATAGCTTAAAGTCTCGCAAATGCGAGACCTTTTGCATTGCAAATGCTTGTTTGCTTTCCTCTCTTTCTGTGTTCAATCCGCCAAAGGAGTTGTTAGGTCTCGGCTGCGTGGGCTGCGCACATGCGCAGTCTCGCTGGCGAGATTTAATGATTTAGAGGGAATTCTGTAAAGGTCTTCAAGCCCCGCCCCTGTTTCCCATTGGCCAGCGTCACCGTTTATGCTAAACGGTGGCCAGCCATTGGAAAAGAGCACTGCGTGACGTAGACTTTTCCACTTTTCCGCCGTCCCACTTGGACGGCCTCACCTGCTTTCCTTCTGAAGTAAAAGGTTTCTTATCTTTATGGGGCTAAACACATGGCCCCATAAAGTTAAACTTTTACTTCAGAAGGAAAGCAGGCGAGGCCATCCAAGTGGGACGGCAGAACAAAGACAAAAGTATACGTCATGGCGAGCATTTTTTTAAAACGGTTCCACTTTCGTTTTTCATTCAGAACTTTTTGTGCTGCATTGTGTTAAGATTAGTGTTATACCATTCTCTAAAATGGCCACTCTGATAACACTAATCTTAACACAATGCAGCACAAAAATTTCTAAATGAAAAACGAAAGTGGAACCGTTTAAAAAAAAAATGCTCGCCATGAAGTATACTTTTCTCTTTTAGTGTAGGGTTTACATCCTCGGCGGTAAAAGCAGAAGGAATGTCAACATCATGCAGCACGTACGGAAATGCCAACCTCTGGCACGTTACAAGCATCTTGACGTGTAAAAAAAATGTTGACAAGTTATGAAATAAGTGGACCGGAGATAAAAATGAAAACCACGCATTTGTCGGGTAAGGAGTTGGACGCGGCTTTTGTTCTTGGCCTTATATTTGAAAGACGTGATAGGAGAAGGCAGCAGATGCAAGCTTCTAAATGTCAGACATTTTAAATCTGGGGTGCTGGAAGGGGAAAGCAGCACACAGCCCTCGTGCGGAATAGGAGCTCCCAGCACCCACATTTGCCCTACCTCAAAATTCTGGCAATTGGCAGCCGGCAGCTCTTTTGTTTAATATCCGCGTGTCCCAGGGGCTGATGTAATCAGGGCAGCGCGGCGCCTCTGATATTTATATTTCGGGGGTGCGCGCTCCGAGTTCAGACAGTTAGGAGTGCGAGAAACCACGACTGTGCCACACACTTAGTTGTATCGCGACTGGTGTGTGAATTTGTGGATTCTAAGCACTATATAAGTCGATCGTGTGTTATTTATTGTTCGCTATTTAACGAAGAAATTGTTTTTGAATCTCTTCTAATATTGTTTTTGTTTGCAGTTTATTTTTGTTATCTCTTTTCCAATAATATGTCCATATTTGTTAAATTGCAGTTGGGAAGCAGCTCACGCAAGGTACATGGAGGGGCCCCGCTCCGGATTTAATCGGGAGGTCTCAGGCCAAAGTACTATCCTGGGGGGGGCTGCAGCTGGGGTCCCCTAGCTCGGAGGGGGCTACGGGGAGCTGTGTTACGCCACTGGTTGGGTGGCTTTTCTGGGTGTTCTTCGGTTGTGTTTCACTCTTGTGAGGTCAGAGGGAAGGGGGCTTTGTTTGTAAAACCTGTTGTCGAACATGGCTTTGGCCAGAACTCAAACATAACATGAACTGTGGGGTTTGGGATCCTTCCCAAACGTGTCGCGGTATCAAGGCTGCTGCGACAGAGAAAGTCGCCCTGTTCCAACATGAACACCTGCCCAGACAGGGAATTAACTCTGCATTCATTTCTTGTGCCTGTGTATAATGAACCTACTGCAGCAGCGAGGATTAATGGCCCTGATGCGCCTCGCACGAGGCGGGCACAGGCACGACCTTGGCCACGTGACGAACGGACTGTTCCAGACTTAACATATCAAATGTCCGTGCGCGGTTTGAGGTGTTTCAGGCGCACCTGCCGGCCTTGGGTTGCAGGATCCCACAGCGAATGACACCCCTCTTTCCAGGTCCCTGCACTCCAGACACGAACGTTAACGTCTCCCTGCGGTTGTCATGCCAATGAAAAGAGACGGATAAACATTAATGAACTCTGGCTGCAGTGTCTGCCATGGATTAGCAATATACATATCCGATGCTGCTAATATCTTATTTACTGGTACTACATTTACTTCCCCAGAAGGAAGAAAGGCTGAGCCAGCTTTGCTGGGGTTCAATCTCATCATCTGGTGTGAGAGGATCACGGATGTCAGCAGCGCGTGTTTAACTCAATCAAAGTAACACAAAATGTCCCTTGACTTGACGCATGTAGGGAAAGAGTTAACTTTTATTTGCACTGTTAAACAACGCTCCTGATCCTTACCCTTTGCCACACTCATGTGGCTCAGACGTTATTAATTACACTTTATTTGCGTTCTCCCCGGTCTCCATAGAAGAAGTAAGAAAACATTTAAATCAATCTAAGCCAGGGTCACCTCTGGACCCATGTCCACCGACATTTCTTAAAGGTCTGGTAGACTTTGTGAACCCAGGGCTCACAGAAATTTTCAATCTGATGTTTACCTCCGGTACCTTTCCGACCAGCTGGAAGGAGACATCCATTTTGCCTTTATTAAAAAAACCTACCCTAGATGCCACTAATCCTACTAATTACCGACCTATCGCCAGACTGTCTTTGCCTGCGAAAATAGTGGACAAAATTATGAACACCCAATTGTCGCAATTTATCAATGCAAACAGTCTGCTGGATCATTCCCAGTTCCGTTTCCGCAAAGATCACAGTACGGAGACCGCACTTATCAAAGCTACGGAGGAGATCAGAGCGGTGATGGAAGGAGGAGGCACGGCGTCTCTCGTGCTTCTCGATCTGTCTGCCGCTTTTGATACGGTCGATCATTCCCTCTTGCAAAGCTGTCTGGAGAAGTTGGGAGTAGGGGAAATGGCTCGGGCACTTTTGGCCTCCTTTCTAACTGATCGAAAATCCACTGTATCTATCGACGGCTTTAACTCAGACCCCTATATTCTACCTTGTGGCATCCCTCAGGGAAACTCGCTGAGCCCTTCACTGTTTAATATCTACGTCTCCGAAGTGGCCCCTCTTATCCGGGAATTTGGGTTTAACCTGACCACATATGCCGACGATACCCAGATTGTGGTAGCGGCACATAATCTCCAAAACTCTCCTGCTCCACAGTTTAGATGCTGCATGAGTGCCATCAATAGATAGATGACAGCACACTGCCTTAAACTCAATTCCAATAAAACGGAAGTTTTGATTTTTGGCAGTCTGCAGCCCTCCTGGAACAATTTGTGGTGGCCAGCGGAGATGGGTCTACCACCAAAGCCAGTGGCAAAAGTAAAAAACTTGGGTGTGCTGATGGATAATACATTGACATTCTGCCAACAAACGAATGCCGTGGTGTCTGCTTCACACTTTCTCGTAAAGAAAATAAGGAAAATATTTCCGTACATCCCGGACAACACCAGGAAAACAGTAGTTTCTTCTCTTATTCAATCCAAATTAGACTACTGTAATGGGCTATATCTTAATGCCCAGAAGCAGTGTCTGAAGAAACTTCAGATGATTCATAATGCAGCAGCTCGCCTTTTGCTTGACATTTCCAGACACAGTTCAGTTTCTAATGAAATTCGCAATCTGCACTGGCTCCCGGTGCCTCAGCGTATTGAATTCAAGACCTTATGTATTGTTTTTAAAGCTTTGCACCACCTAGGCCCATCATTTCTGCAGAATCTTTTCACATGGTATCAACCGACCAGACACCTTCGGTCAATGGGGGCACGATCACTGTTGGTGCCAAGAATTCGTACGGCTCATTGGGGAGGCCGTAGCTTTTATTATAGTGCATCGAAACTGTGGAACTCCCTACCTTTTCAACTTAGGAATGTTAGTTCTCTGACGGTTTTTAGAAAGCAATTAAAAACCTGGCTCTTTCAGTATTAGGTGCGAGTCTGCGGCTTGTATTTCCTAGTGCCAAGACACCTCTGGGTAGTTGTGCGCTTTTATAAATCTCATTAACATTAACATTAACAATTAAGGAATGCCAAGGAATCGCAAAATATTTGCGAATATTTTATTACATCCTGTTTTGTGATTCTCAAATAGCGATTCTCTAAAAATCGCTATTTGAGAGTCGCAATAACGGTATTTGATACATATGCCCCATTAGAACATTGGAATGTTGGAAGCTCCATTGAAAACAATGGAGTGCTCCGGGCCTTTAACGCTGCAGCGGGCCTTTAATAGCCGATATAGCCCGCTATGGCGGGCTATAAGGCTATAATATGATCTATTGCCACTTAGACTTTCATTAACACATACTAAAAAAAATCATACTTTCTAATGAGTAATCCCTCGTTTCCCCTTTGGAAGTTTGGATTATGATGATCCTAGATTCGAATGGGAGCTTAGACTTGTGGGTCACAACTATTAGAGAGGAGAGAGCTTGTCAAGTTTGAGCGCCATGTGTCTTGTGGGTTCTGCCCCACAGGCAAGTCATTAATGCTGTAATGACTGATTTTATCAAAAAATGGGCAGACTATCATTTGTGTTCCCTAGAAGCTTTGTGAAATCAAACCCTATATATCCTCATCACATGGACCCAGTCTTCACAACAGATACATGATTCAAAGGCATCAACGCCAGTGTGCCAACACCATCAGCTCCCAGCACAAGTGTGGTGGAGTGCAGATGAGAATCAGAAGCATGTGCCTCCAGCACTCAGCTGCTTTACAAAACTTGGATTCAATTGGTGTCTTTAGAGCTATGGAAAATGCAAACCCCTTTATCTCACTTAGTGAATACATGGATAAGTAAGTGTGTCACTGTGAAATGTAACCTGATGCATCATGATTTTACTGCTATGTGAAGATATTCCAGTGATATTCCTTGGACCAAACTTGCAAACGTTTCTCTTGAGGATCACTGAAATATTGGTCCCTTAGGTCCACAGCCATCTTTGGGTGAGGCCACTGACCCTTATTTATTAAAGTATTTTTAGAGTTCATCCTATCCAAAAAGGGATCTGAGCACTGTATGTGACCTAAGAATAAGAGCAATTGCTCAGAGAACAAAGAAAACCGCAAAGCCATCGATATTGCTCAGCAGTTACGTCATTTATCAGCAAGTCCTTCCACAAATGTGCCCTGTAGAAAGTCATTTAATAGAATTCCATTCAGATTTTCTGGGATAAGAAATACAAGAATTTTCGCGTGCAGTAAGTAACCCTGGTTTCCAATTTGCTTGGCCACTGCGTTCTGCTACGTTTTTCTTTTTTACATACTTGCAGAGTAAAGTTTATTTTAATGGTCTGGCTTGACAGCACAGCTGTCACCAGACAATTATGTGAGCATCACTAGAGAGGGGCTTTGGCTTCGCCCACATGTTGGGAGCCAGCCTTACGTGTTTGGACTGGGCAGACACTGTGTGCTCCAACAAATCAGTGCTTGCCCTCCACACAGCTCGGTTCATTTTGTGCATTCACAAAGCTGCCTAAGCTTGAACTTTGAGGGCACACATGACATTGCAATACTATTAAAGTGTCTTATACAAGTAGAGACTGTATCTTGTTTTTCTCTGGTAGCATCACAGATGGGAGGAGGGTAGTCATTAACCTATATGGATTCTTAGATCTGGCTTGACCGTGCAAATGTCAGCTGGCCTTTATCCAATATTATTCTAAAGTTCTTTGCTTCCACACAAATACATATCTATTCCCAGAGTATTTTCTTGTAATGCTTGACATTACCATACATCATTCATTTAAAGTCAGACCTCTTGGCATTGTCAAGATTTTTTTGGGGTGGTGGGGGGTGGCGATAGTCTATGCCTGTTACTCAAGCTCTGATAGATCACCAATATTTAAGTATCCTGTTGATTAGGCTTTCAAAGGAGTAGTATCTAAATTACATACCAGAATCCCCATTGCTTGAATTCAGTTCTTCATCTTAGATCTGGTCTTTCTCATAAGCCCTGGACCTCTGACTGCTTACCTTTATTGTTGACAGGGAGAAGGTACTGAGACAATGCAGCAGGCCTCATATTACGAATAAGGGCCAAAAGCTTCACTATACAATGTTGTATGTGATACATTATTGCTACAGAGGGGAGGAACTAGATGTCTAAGATGTTAGGCACTTTGGTTGATTGATGATTGATGAGGATTAAGGTCTGTTGGAACCTTTGTTAATGAATTTGGCAGTGTTCAGGCAAGCATGCAATTGCCTCCATCTGTACTGTAGAATCTTCACAAGAAGCTTGATTTTGCAGTGTATTCCATGCAACGCCGCACACACCTTTTCTTCTTTCAAAAATGCAAAGCAGACACGCAAGGATGTCTGTCTCATGATTCCTTTGCACCCGTGATGTTGGAGGGATGCTGTGATGCAGAATTTGACTCAAGTAGTCAGAGCCCTGACCTGGGCAAGCAGGAGCAAAAACAGGAACACAGTCTCACTATGCATAAGGAAAATGAAACAAGGCACAGGTGATAAATGAGACTATGATCAGCAAAAGAAGGAATGCTGAAAATTCAGTTTCAAAACAGTGACAATATTCATTGAAACAACCAACTAATTTGCCTAGATAATTGCTAAGCATTGATATTACAAGCTAACATCAGTTTAGATTGTCAGTAATATATGTTTAAGTTGGTTGGCTTTACTTGCATGATAGTAAACTCAAGATGGCTGCAGAGAGAAAAGCAATATTAAATATCTGATATTGAATAAATGAGGGACAGATCATATGAAAAAGACAAGAGATGCAGCAATGACGAATGCTTGTGTAATCTAGAATACCGAAAGCTTGGTATTTAAATTGACAGGGCGGCATGCACCCTGAATATTGACCCCACAATATCGATGGGAAACAATTTCGGGGGCAAAATATCAACCCCCAAAAAATATCAGCAGGTATGTAAGTCTAGATTTTCTATACCTAATATATGTACGTACTGAGTACATTTATCTTCAATGTATGCAGATGTGGAGTTCGGAACAGTAAATTCATACTTCCTTATATGCACTTACCTTTCAATATTTAGTTCCTCGATATTCTGTCCTCAATATTATTGTACCACAATATTCTAGTGGATGACATTTGGTAGGACAATCAGGCAGGGCTATGTACCATGCATACCAAATTAATCTACAGTCACTGCTGTCTTTTTCCTGGAGCCCACAAAGAATGTAAATAGCTGAAGCAACAGTTAAAGTGAAGCTTTCTACAAGGGATGACCCCGTCCTAATGTTCTCATTAAATGCACATTTCAAACTGTACAAAAGTTGCAAAAATTCTAAAACCAACTCCGTAGACCTTAGTTTTTTTTTACTTTGTTGGTTAGGAAACAAAGTAAATCAATTGTCGAAATGAGCGTATAAAAATAATGAGCATTTATCTCCTGACCTTAAAGAAAGAACTTAAAAACTCCTCATTCTTTAACCGCCAAGCATTGTTATACATTTATTTTGGAGTTGTTTTTTTCTGAATGCTCCTCTGAACCGCAGGTAGTTACAGAATTGGTGAAGTTCTTTGGGACACCAGTAACAGTTCATAGGTGCCTGCACTAGGAAGGATCTCTCACTGTTCTGAAAGTTGGTATTTTAAGAACAAAGGAATGTCATCTTTCTAATAACAAAACATTAAGTTAGTGAATCTTTTTTAAAGCAAAGAAAAATGTACTTTCCAAAGGTTAGGGAAAAAACACCTTTTAGAATGTTATTTGTATGCAGTGTTTGTTTTTTTGATCAGTTATTGGGTCTGTCTTTGCAATATCCACGTACATTTTAAAACTGTATTTTTTTCGCTGAAAGGCTGCCTTTATTTTTCTTGAGTAACTTTTGAATCCTGGTTAACAAGATGCAGGTTGACAATAACAGAACTAAGTAGATATTTGCAAGAATTGGCCATGGAAGTCAAGCTTGGTTTATGTAATTTGATTCTGTGATGTTGCATGACAAATATATCTTGGCCATGAATGATGGGAAGAAGAGGATTGAAGACTACATTTACCTAAACTGAGCAGTATTATGGTCTTAAAACATACTTCCCACTTGGAGTGAACATTTTCCAAAAGGCATGTTTGTGCAGATTTAGTGCACCTGAATAGAAATTAAAGAAGCTCCAAATGTTATGCTAATTAACGAGTGCGCTAGCATCTAGCATAGAAGGAGAAAACATTAAGTAAATTGCTGCTGCAATTATCAAGACAGAGAAAATATGTGGGAGCGATTGAATGGGAACGAAGGCCCTGATTTACAAACATTTCACACTATGCAGCACAGCAAGTGGAGTTGTCGCGCTGCTTGGCGTGAAAAGGAAAGAGCAGAACCGCACCATAATCTCAAAGCCATCGCGCAGTTCTGCTCTCTCCCTGCGAGGGCGCACTTTGGACTGCCTAGCACCAGCATGGGCACCCCTGTACCCTAGTGCAAGGTGGTTTGTGTTATGGTCAGGAGGGTTTTTTTTGCAGGAAGGGGTACATTTCAAGACAAAAAATATCCTTGGAGGCTTTTCATTCTTTCTGTGTGCGCTGCAGGATGGTATTGCCCTAGATTTTTTGTCATCTTTTGCTGAGCCCATTTCTGCTGGCCATATGACTCTGCTCACTTTACTTCTGCTAACCAGTGGTAAAGTGTATGTGCTCTCCTCTCCTAGCATCTTAGAGTTCGCACATACTATAGATTGGCACTTTTAATGTAATTGTAATTCTCTAGGATATAGTGGTACATTTCTCCATGACTGTACATGAAAAGCTACCAGTCGTCTGCTACCAGTGGTTTTTGAGCTGCAGCACTCATTGTGCCATCCACTAAAGTATCACTGTAAAATATGTATCCAGGCATCCCATTGCATCCTAGGTGTGCAGTTTTAAACTGTCATTTCGACCTGGCAATTTCTTTTTTTACCCGGCCTAAACCTCCCTTTTTAGGTTGAGCATTCGAGACCTCTTGTATATACTTTGGTATATACTTATATATCATGTGTGTATGTACTTTTTGGGCTCTGGAGAATTGTCTGTCTCCTCTTAGTGACTTTTTTTTTGTTCAACTGTCTGTATTTAACTTTCTTGATAGAAAACGACCAGCGGAGGTCAGTAAAATACCAGAATTGCTTTCTGCTGAAGTCATTCTTTTTTTAAAATTTTTCTGGCAACTGCTTCTATTGAACTTTCTTGATAGAAAGCGACCAGCAGAGGTCAGTCAAATATCAGAATCACTTTAGCATTCTCTAGATTGCAGTCCATAGAAATTGTCTTCCACGACCACCCATAGACAATAATATTTTTTTCAACTCTTGTATTTTCAGTGATATGACCACCTTTATATTAAAAACAGAGCTTTGGATTATACCATTTCCCGCTGAAAGGCAAGATTTCTCTCCATGTGTTCCGATACCTGGCATGTCACGCAGTTTGGTGCTTACTTTTCCTCCATGTTAAAGAACAGTGGATGTTTCAGCACCCAGGCTAATGTGCTGTATAGCTAAATACAGATAAGGTCCCAAAGGCGAGAGGGATTGCATTGCAAATGCTTGTTAATACTTTTAAGTCATCCCTAAGCTATGCCCTAAATTCCCGTAGGGTAGGGTCAATGGTATTTATAAAGCAGAGAATGTATATTTTATGTTTTACATGTCCTGCAGTGAAAACCTCCAAAGTTGCTTTCACTGTGGCAAGGCTGATTCTTCTATGGGAAAATGCTGGGTTACACTATAACACATTATATTGCTTAATTTCGGTTTGGGAGCAACTAGAAAACTGATTAAAGCACTCATTGTAATAGTAATTTAAAATCCAACTTAATGATCAAGACTGTTTTTATATTACTATTTTGGAAATGATGCTTTTAGTAAGTTGTCAGTTTTCTCCCTAAAACTAAAAGGCCCTTTCCGCCACTGTCGAATGAATGCTGAAGGGCCCCTGTGGTGACATTTGCATTGTTCCTAGACAGTGGACAAAAGGCTTGGTTATGGGGAGATGTTTTTCTTCCATGAGCAGGATGGCCTGGGGGATGTACCCAGCCCTTCCAGAGCTTCAAAGGATGTCTACCCTGCCTGTGGCAGATGTAGCTCATACCTAGGCCTGCCTCCCTTTGTCTTCCTACACAACTTGGCCCCAAACCCCATTGGTAGCGTGAGCTACCCCGGAACATGTTTAAAGTGAAGACCAGGAAGGGTTTGCCTATTATCATAGCCAGCCTTCTGGGTGAGCACAGGGAGTTTCAGTTTATCTTTATTCGGTTATACGACCATTAACGTGCACAGTAATAAATAAATTAAAACATTTTTAAAAAATGATAATCATTAAAACGCCATTGTTATTCACTGTAATAAAATAAGTTTGTCTAGAAAAGTGTCCGCTAATCGACCAATATGCTCAAAGGAACTTTCATCTTCACATTTCCGACCTGCGTAATCAGGGTACATCAAAAATTGACTGGTGCAAAATTATTTGATTTCTACTGGTCAATATTCAGGAATATATCTGCTATACAATGATGTCCCCAATGTTACATTTTTATGCATTCATATGAACAATATAAAAACATCCATAAATAAAAACATATCAATATTTCATTATCAAGTCTATAAAATACTAAATGCCTCAATAATCATCAATCCATGCTACCAGATATTAATATAATAGTCAATGTATCTTCAAACAATTGCAACTCATAATCATAAGATGCTGTGTCTCTCAAAGCATCGGCATTCCTCTATAGGAGTTCCTAGGTTGGCAATCATTTAAATCCTGGCTACACTTGCAATTCAGTTAAGGCTGGAACCTCACGAACAACCTGGGACAGGATCTTCTGGTGCCTGAACCAAACACTCAACAGAAATGTGCTAATAGCAAATGCAATAAGTAGTGCGGTATCAGATTTTAGTGCCACCCTATTTTGTCTGATTTCCAATATACAGCAAATGGGACAAATCTGTTTTTTTCGATGAGAATGACATTCATTACATGTTCCACTGTCTCCAGTGCATAACCACAGGCTGGGCATGCAGTTGTATGTGTTTGTTTCCCATACATTAAATTACCTTAATGGTAGACAGCCAAATCTGAATCTCATGTAGAGACTTTTCGCCATAGGTGGTGAGATCTGGTTGTAAAGAGGCTCAAACTCAAGATAGGGTTTGATGTTTAGAAACAGTAGTCGGACGCCCACTGATTTATTAGTCACATGCCCTTCTTCTATGACTACCCAGTACTTAGCTTTCACAGTAGCAATATCATGCAAAGGGAGCTATTCCCAGGGTAAGAAAGGTTCTATCATATTAGATTTAGGGAAAGAGAAGGACTGTGCGATAGTTAATAGTTGAACACACAGGATGTGCTGCAAAAGAGGGCAGGACCACCCCTGGGAACTTTCAACCTGTTGGGTACGGAGTGGACAGCAGTTTCCTCTTCCCACAGGGTGGCACTGGGCAATGTGGCATTCCCAGTACCCTCCTCAGAACACTTCTGGACCTGTGAGGAATCAGAAGAAGCCATGCTGTGTGAAGAGACTGGAGGAAAGTAGATCTGCTTGCCTTGTATCGAGGACCTCAGTAGTGACTCTAAGGGTGAGGAGTTGGCTGATGTCATTTTTGAGCAACAGGGAACACAGTAAACTTCCAGGGAAAACTCACCCTGCAACTGCCCATCTGACCAGTTCTAACATGACCTGCCATGGCCCCTGCTGAAATGTGTCCTAACCCCCAATGGGTGCCCCCGGGTCTTTGGGCCCTTGGCTGGAGTGTTCTTCCCCTGTTCCCAAACTGCAGGAAGTGGGACTGGGATTTAGAACCTTTTTGCAAATTTCTGCCTGGTGGACTGACGGAGACCGGGGTCATCATCGACATTGAATTGGCAGTCTGCCTCAACTTGTTGGTTTGCCCTGCAGAAGGAGATACGATTTATGGAAACTCTTCTACTACCGAACGTAGATGGCTTAACTGAGACACATGCTGTGCTAAAGCCGATTGACTCTGAGGCCTTCCTTGGTACGGACTCCACCCACTCAGAGGTGCTCTCACTGTCATCGATGGCTCTGCGGGATCCCACACTTCAACAGCTGGCTGACGTTGTGCCCCGCTTCGGATCCAGCTTGCAGCTTGCTCTGCGATAACTCGTCGATGACTGCCTTTCTTCCATAAAAGTTTCTAAGTCAGAAAGCAAACTTTCTACTGGGACAAACCTGACTCCTGTATCTGGCCATTGATCCATTGTGGTCTGCCTTAACATTTGACTTTGACCCATTCTAGTGTGACCTTAGATGCCACTTTGTGCTTTTTGGTGCTATTTTTTATTCAAACTTTAAAAATCCATATCTCTCATTCTACGTATTGGATTTTTGTTGTTTATTTCATTGTATTCAACTATTTTCTATTTTTTCTAAACATAAAATCAACTCTATACACACCAATTGTTGCAAATGGCAAACTTTTTCCTGGTTAGGGTTGTTTTGTTGTATGTGTGCGGGTCATTTAGGATGCCTAACCACATATTGCATACTCCTACCTTCATTCTATACCTGCACTCTGTCCTTTCCTCAAGTTTCCACCCCCATTCCCCATTAGTAAAGCTACTCTTGCAGCTGCAAGGGCTTATTTGACTTTTTTTCTGAAAAGTTTTACAAACTTTTTATCGGAAAAAACTTTATATTCAGACATGTGGAGTCAAGTTGAATTTAACGGGAAAGATTACAAACCCTTTGAAATTTGAGTCACTAAGAACTACCGTAGAGACAATTTGACTGTGTTTGTTTTTGTAATACGATATTCTGCTTCACAAGAATACATTAACATAGTTGATCATGTTGAAAATACATGTCACATTGGTGTTAAATCATTATTTTGAAGAAAATTATGGCACTGTTGGTATTCATATAGTTTGGAAGCCTTTAATGCTACATTATTGGGAACATGTTATCTATGTGACAGAGAACCAAGATCATGTAGCACTTTCTGTGTAAAAGAAAGAATTAAAGAGGTTTGAATTAGATGTTTTTCAAAGTGGGTGTCAGGCGAAGATTCAGTGAAGTGGCAAGCTTCCCAGGAAGATAAGAGATTGTATTTTGTATGGAAATAATTGTCAAATATGAACACAGTGTCAGAGCGATTTCTAAGATAAGACAAAAGAGAATTGTTTTTTTAGAAGTGAGAGCAGGAAAAAGAGCATATGACTAAATACATAGCTCAATTAAAAACCTAACTGAAACCTAGATCAATAGAGAGGCTATTTCTGCAGAACGGTGAAGAAAGATAATAGGTATGTAATAGATGTAATAGATATTCTCTTTTTAATAGTGCCTCCAGGGCATGGTCATACTAGGTTCAGAAGAGGGTGCCAATGAAGCCTTGTTAGCTACATGGGAAATACCAGAGGACCGATCTCAACTTCCCTGATAAAACACTAGGCAAAGTCAGTATAATCTATAATTTTATATGTGATGTTGATTTAGTGTTCTCCCTTGCAACTCATTTTTGTAATTATATATATGAATGTGTGACTTCCCGGTACCCTTTCTGCAAAGGGGGATGGTGAATAGTTAAAAAATCTGGTAAATTGGAAAGGTACTTTATTTAATGCCATCTAATAATAATGTTACATATAAATAATTGGTTGATGAAAATCCCTGCAAGCTGAATAACACCATAGGCAGCCAATGTAATAATCCAAATCATTATGGTTCCCTGTCTTATATATATATATATATATATATCTGCTAATACTCAGTTTGCTAAAAACACCTATTGACTATTTTCAAACAAAGAAGGATGTTACCGCTGTATTATTTCTTGGTACTGGGACGTCATTTGACATGGTGAACCAAGACTTTGTTTATCATTTAAAAGGCTATACATCTCCCTTTTAGTTCACCAAGTTGATTTCTATTGAGGATCAAAAGTAAGGGTTCTAATTATGTACATGGGGGATTGGTATTGATGAGCCATGGCATGTTGTAGATGTTTCCAATGATGCCTCCTTGTTTACTGTCTTTCTTGAGCTCATTGCAATTTGGTTCTGAGACTTTATTAGCTCTACATATACTGGACAAGTGAATTAAGCTATGTGTGAATGACATAGAACTTTTTTTGAAGGCAGAGCAAGGATGTTTATAATTTGTTTTCAGTGATATATCTGAATTTAGAAAAATGGACAGATACAGGATTACGCAAGTGAAACTGAGATATTAGTATTTAACTCTACAACTGCTAATTGAATTAAAAGCTGGGTCTAGTTTGAGGGACCTCAGGATGTATGTAACAAATCATGTTCGATAGATGTATATCAATTACAGCCCCCTGTGTAGTACAATTAGAAATATTCTGAAGAATTTGCGTCCAAAGCGTTTATGATATATAAGAAAAATGAGTTTTGTAAAAATGCTGAGTCTCTTCTTACAATTTTGTTTTAGAATCTGTCATGTTATTCATTGAGATAATCAAGACTGGGGACATTTTACTCCTTGAGGCTTAGAAGCTAGGTGACTGGATGGTAAAACCCTCAATGGCATAACTTTGCAATGTCACTGAGTGATTAGTTCACATAGGGGTTTCAGTACAGGCGGTAGGTGGGGGGTAAATAAAATATTTTGGAACAAAGTAAGGCATCTGTTTTTGAGTATGATGCATTGGATCTTCATAGTGACTATCACTGCAGACTCTTCGGAAATCAAGGGAGGATAACAAGAAGTGCCACAGAGTTGAGTTGACTTTCTAAGAACTAATCTTTTACATATGCATAACTTAAGCTTATGGCAGTTGTAAAACACCCTGCAAAAGAGACATAAAGTTAGCGTTTGAAAAATTCCTTGCATGTCAAACTGATGTTATTGCCAGTTTGATACATTTGGTTAGGTTTGGTTTGTGTCCATTTTGCTCTCTGTTTTGTATTTCATTAGCACTGTGTTAAGCAAAAATATTGAGATGGAACGTAAGATAGGGCTGGTTCCTCTGCACAAGGGAAAAGTTCTATATAGGAATGTATATATGTTACCAGAAAGGCTAACTTAATTCATCTCCAAGTAGTTCAAATGTGGTTTTCCTGACCAAAATGGAGTAATGTTTGTCTTGGTGGAAAGATCAAATATTGAAATTTCATATGGTAGACATTACATGCATTAGCACATATGGTGCAATAAATTGTGAATATGGGCCTTGGTCTTGAGGCCTGTAGAAGTAATGCTCCAGCTGTTATAAATTAATTTTACTTTTAGTGTGTTTTCTAATTATATTTTTTATGAATATAGCTTTTGCTGTCCCATTTTGCCTTAAAGCTTTACACTTAAGGAGTGATCAGAATAATGAGAGAGCTGTAGTCCTTCGACAGTTGTAATTTGATTCTAAACAGAGATTATCATTCACAGTGATTCTTACTGACTGTGGTTCTTTCTTTCAGGAGAAGCTATGCCTGCCACATCACATACTAGAAGAAAAGGGCTTAGTTAAAGTGGGCCTAACAGTACAAGCACTGCTGGACGAAACAGTAACGAAGCAGGCTCTGTTTCTATGAAACCGACTCCATCTGCTGAATCTACCTGTGTGATCATTGCTGCATAAGCTATCTATGAATTGACAACTGGTGAACAAAACACTCAAGATAATAACATTGAAGATTTCTCTTGGATCCAAAAATGAGAGCCACTTGGAAAGAGAATGCTTGTACTCCAAATCACAGACTATATTGCTCTCTCTCGCTCTCTCTCCGACACAACCACAGGTGTCAATGTGGACTTCTTACTGTGTATGTGAGATTCACAAACAACTGAGTGGCCCAGTGTGCTGCCAATGGTCAGTAAGACTTTGGATGCTCTGAGGGGCTTGTATTGCCCTATGTTGAACTGTAAAGCCTGTGTGTGTGTAACACTGAGCTATATTGGACTTTAACAGGTGGGCCTAACATGCAGGGAAGCCAAGCATGATACACTGCACAAATGTAAAACTTACTTTTTTAATTCAAAAGCAACTATTAAAATGAGTAGAAAACTATATATTGAACTATCTTAATATAACACTTCTGAAACTGATGTGTATAACAAATCAGCCTCTTTCTGAAGAATTGAATGTTATTGGTCTGATCCTGCTGAAGAAAAAGTAGTTGCTTTAATTGGTTTTAATGAAATGTCATTTCCTTGTAGTTTGGGTGTAAGTGAAATATTGCTTTAAAAAGATGCCTTGGCTACACCTCAACCCAAATAAATAAGGCAGACTGCTCTCAACAAGGAACTATACAACAAAAAGGAAAGCTGGAAAGGGCTGGGTTTGACCAAACTGGCTGTGCACCTGTGTTAAACAAGACTGCAGTAGGATTCATAAGCGAATGGGAGGCTGCCAGTTCAAACCATGAATGTCATAAAAGAAGTACATGTACAAATTAAACATCATGTAGACCGTTTTGTTAAGTAAAACTCCCTTTTTAAGAAGTCATCAGGATTTTTACATGAATACATTTATAGTCCTGTAATCTGCATTTGATACTGAATGGAAATCATTTGCATAGTCTCTAATTCTCCCTAAAATCTGTCACCGGCTGGACTTGTACCAATGATGGATACACTGGCTGTGCACTCATCACCAAGTTTATTTTTTGAGAACCAGGTGGCAGCACGTTGAAAGTGTGGTGTGGTCTGTGTGGACAAGCCAGGCTGCACTATGTTCTCTTCTTTCTTTTTTTAGATTGTAAACTGTTTCAGTGTTCGAAGATCAGCAGAAACTAGTGATATGGTTGGCTTCGTATGCTTTATTCAGTTAAGCAGTCCCTCCATAAAATGGCCCAATTATTTTAACCAAAAAGGCTGTAGTATCTTGAAATAATGAGCTCACTCCCTTTACTAGATGTTCTGTATTCTTTCAGTAAAGTACAACAACATAGTCTTATAGTTGTAGAAAATGTCACCTATGTCCATTTGAGTATTGATAGAAAAAATATTTAAGTATTATTTATTAGGTAGCTGTTATTCATCCTTTTGGGATGCAAGTTGTAAATTGGGAAAGGGAATTGTATTACTGCTTTATTTGTGGTTACACACTTTTCTTGGTGACTAGAAATATTTTTTATTGTTAATGCTAGAATGTAGATTTGTATTTCTAGCCCCAGCAATCATATTTTTTTAATTATTAAGACTGGTGTCTGACTTGTTTCTTTTTTCTTAGTTATTGTTACTTTACGTTATTTGGGTGCATTACTTACATTTTTTCACATTCCAGCAGCCTTTCAGGTCCATATACAGTTTTCATTATGCACATTGTATGTAAATATTCGGATGCTGATGTTTTTTGATTTTGTCAAATAAGGAAAGAAGAAAACTTGAAAACATACTGTGAAAGTGATACTTTCTAATTAAGAAATGTAGATCTCCCTATGCAAAAGAACCATTGTTCATCAAAAATGATGAATATCCAATTTTTTAATTGCGATTTTTGAAATGTCTTGGTTTCTTTCAAAAGCCATAAGCACCGCAGAAGAAAATGGTGACAAAGGCACAATCACGTAGCAAGCAAGTCTATCTACCATCAGAATCTTTCTCACACAGCCCAGCATTGTTTACTCTAGAAAAATAATTAACGGTGTTTACACCAAAGCCTTTATTCCTTGCAAGTCATAATGTATTTAGCCATGGTTCATACTATAATATATTTCTCATATACCTCCCTTGCCTTTGCTGGTAAAAATTTGGATTGGAAACAACAAAGTGATATAATGATATATTTTCTAACTCTTTAGTTCCATCAAATCAACCAGTAAATTTCAGTTGCATTGTAAATCTTCCTTGGCTCCATAAAAGGTACAGTTACAATTGTGGTACAGACTGGAGCAGTAAAGTTCTGGCACGCAGAGGTAAATTAAGCCACTAGCTTCATGATACACTTTAATTGCCATAATTAACCCTATTCCATTCTGAACACGACATACCCTCCCTAAATTGTACATAGGATTCGATCGGAGGTGATCTGCATATGTGTCAATAATTGTAATAGCACAATGGCTGTCATTCCAATATGGAGGAGAATGTGCTTCTGGTAGAGCAGGGGGAGGGCACTGGGTTTTATGGTAGAGGAAGCAGATCCTTTGTTGGAGCACAGATATGTCCCAGTGCAAAATGAGCGGGCTGAAGAGGGGGCTGGTTAAAACTGAGCAAACCGGCATAGCTAATGTGCATAAACAGGCATGTTGGACATACATATCAACATAGGCATACTCTTGGAGATTGCTTGTGTTGCAGTTTGTGTACACATCTGGGCCAGGATCTCATTGTCATTTGACACTACATCATGATCTTTTCAATCTGTTCACTACATTTAGCTAGGCCATCCCCATTAGTGTGGCATCAGTTCACAGTGAGTGCATTCAGGAAGCTTTCGGATAGATCAATTAATATTCTGTTGACTTACGAACAATTGCAAATTCCATAATGATAGAACCAACAATTTCAGTACCAGCGGGTTACTAATTTCCAGTGATCTGGTACCAAGCACAAGTGTTACAGTCTGCAAAAAGCAATCCACTGAGAAAAGAATAGTTGCATACAGAACTGAAATTCAATAGATAAAACAACCGGTAGCATACACTTGATTTAATATCAATCCTGTTATCCACCCAGAACTTCAAAGCGTTACAGGCACAATAAAATATTGTTCGAAAATATCCCATGGAATTGTTTTTACACAATCTGCTGCTGGAGTACACTACTTTACTAGTTATACTCTTTATTTTAAAGCAAAGAAACTCTTTAGTTGTGGGGCATTGCTCTCAATAGTTTAGGTAAGAGGTGGAACATGAGGAGGACAATTGTTTCTGCTATAATAGTATGGTTTCCTAAATGGACATTTACATACACTTTGCTTTAAATGTTAAAAGGAAATGATCAATAGCAACATGCATTTTAAACGGCTTTATACACCATTTAAGATTTAAGAGGCAAACAAGTGATCTAAACAGGATGGTAATTCCCTGAGAGGTTGCTGAGATATAACCCATGTGGTAAAATCTCAAGTGTAATGAAGATCTGCATAAATCGCCACCTGCATTGACTTAAAGAAAGAAGCTGGTGCATTATCATCAATATACATTTTGGGTCGGAGGAACAGTTCACTTATTATACACAACCTCACCTTTATGGCTAATGCATAGACATATCAAGCCTAATCGCTGGATAGAGTGGATTAATGTTGGGCCGTAAAAAGAGGCCTATAATTGAAATAGGATGCACCCGCTGCTCAGACTAGAAATGTGTTCACTAATCTTGAAAACCTGCATCACGAAGAGCATTTAACAGAAGTTTTGTAAGACCTAGATATTGTAGCTTCTTTTTGCGAAATCTTGACTTACTGCGTATATAATGGTCAAATTGTGCATCTCACACTTTGTCCTAGAGTAGGCACAATTTCCCGCCACAAAGCAAAAGCAGCAGTATTTTGTCTTTCCTTCTGTCAGTTTCATACAGCCATCACAAAGTAAGTCATAATGGACTGCAGAAGTACAAGTGACAAATTGTACCAGGTGGGTCATAAAAATGAACACCAAATTTTTAGAGAAACAAGACAGTAAAATATACGTTGCTTCTTTAAGCACCTATTACAGGCATCCGTGTGGGAATGTTATTGTAATTGAGTAATTTTAAATAATTTATTTAATGATTTTATAAACAATGGAAAATCCTAGCCTTTTTTAAGCCATTAAATATTTTTAGGATTCATTAAAATCCCTCCAAAAAACTACACGCTAATTTGAACTTTTGTATAGTAATGTGCCTGCTCCAGAGAAAGGGATGAGGGAGGCAGGAGTGAGGGTGGGATGAAAGAGAAAAGAAAGGGAGAGAAATTTAGAACATACCTGGAAGTGCCAGTTTCGAATCTGTATGGGGCAACTTAAGATGTCAGCATTCAGAAATTATTAATGTGAAGTTGGTAGACTGAGCATTCTTTGAAGGGTTTTACTTAAGAGAAGTTCCTCCCTAATATTTGTGTGGATTTAGTTCTGGATCATCGAAGTAAACCAGCAAGGAGGTCACTTAGCAACACCTTTAATAAACAAAGAAGACTTATGGACCATTTTATACTTTGGCGAGCGGAAGATTAGTCAGTCACGGCGATAGGATAAATTACTGCATCAGACTGACAGAGTACCCACTCAGCAAATTTAGAAATGAGTGCCAATCTAATGGTCATTTCTTAAGCAATGGCAGGAACCACCATCAAGGCTTTTCCTGTCAATACTTTAAGTTTGATGCACACCTCCGTCAACATGACGGAGCCATCCACCAAACATATTGGGTTTTTTTCAACAAAAAAAAATCTCGAGGCAAATGCCACCATGAGAGTTATCATCCATGTCAAGATGGAGATTTTTTTCTTTTTAACTGCCCCTTACCACCAGGGTTTTCCTGCTGGTGATGGGCAGTAAAAAACAGTTATATGTCCACCCACCTAAATTGGGCGGGTGGCCGTATATTAATTTCTCCGACGGCCATTACTCCGTTGGGCCTTAGGAGAAGTTTGGCCACAGCAGAGATCAAGTTGTCTTTGCTGTTGCCAAACCATGGTCCGCCAGCATATAAACTCATCAGACAGACCATCATATTAGTAGTAAGGATACTCCATCGCCATTGCAATGGAGTATGCTTACTGCCAATATACAAATTGTCCGGTTAGCTTCAAATCCAGGAAACCTATCTTTAATGTGTGTTACATTTACACAATATCACCAACTTTATCAGTTGAAAGGCTGCGATATTCCTGTTTCGATAGAAACCTGTAATCTGCAGTTTAATAAGCTAAGAAGTACTCATTTTTTATGAGAAATCTGAAGACTCATTTTCATAAAGCAATTTAAGGAGAAAGGAGCCCATGTCAATTTGAGGTAACTCTCTCTACTAAGTTGGAAAGATGTCTTCCAGGTTTTAAAACTTCAACAACTTAATGCCAAAAGCCATGATTCAATCAAATCAGTGAGACGAAAGACTACATTTCTACTTTGTGACTTTAATCATTTTGCTTGTACCTAAGACAATATCTGTCTCCCCATCCTAAAATGCAACTTCTGAAATTATGTATCAAACCTAGCAGACAGATTTGTAAGAATCTATGTTGAGACAAATAGGAGACCCTGTAGAGTCTTCCCACATTCAACATTATTCCACTGTCTGCATTACTTTAAAATATGATTTTTCATTTAAGGCTTATAATTAGTTTTTATGGTATCTAGTTCAAAAACATGATATGGGGCCCAACTTGGCACTTATTCCAATTTTGCCAGGTTCACAATAAAATCAGGACCACTGTAAATATGCGATTTTGTTTTGCTTAATTATCCACTTGCCACAAAATCCATCATCTGCTGCATAAATTGCAGATTTTAACGCCCAAAAAAGTTTCTAGCTCAAACAGATCAAAAGTTAATAAAAACATGGTGATACGTGTTCCTACGTACTGAAAGGTTGACTGGCCATCTTTCAGTCGCTTATTGCTTATATATGGGTGTTAAATTGTTACTAATATAGTAGAATCTTTTCCCTAGACAATTGTTACTAAGAGTAAAAATGACAAAATAATGAAGTAATACGATCACAAAATGTGGCACTTTACGCTGCTTTATTTATCTGTTCTTACTGCATAATTTAGCAAACTCTTTCACGGAAATTGGTCCTCCTCTGCTGCATAATACCAGTGGCCCTGAATATAAGTATGAAACATACCTGTCCTGCAGTGAAAGAGAAAGCACAGCAGCTTTAGCATCTGGTGCTATCGAGAGGTAGGGTTATTTAAGCTGCTTCATTATTCATAAAGAGGATAGGCTTGCTTTCAAATGGATACATTGATGTTGCTTATAAGCACTGGGACTATGTCATAAGTAACCCTTTCCCTCGTGATGGCCGTGTTTAATTATACATTGACTTGACAAAGCACACAAACTGTTTTTTAAAAATAAATAAAAATCCAGGGAGCATGCTAAATATGTCAATTTATCATTTTTTTAATAGTTAATGGTTTTACTAGCTCCTTTGTTGAACAGCAAACTCACTGTTGATAGTTTGACTATTCGTTGTGACAATTACTACTAGCGTGCTGCATAAGCCTATAGAATCTGGGGTAACTGTATGTAGTCAAAATGGTGGGAGTAAGTGGGAAGTTGGTAATCATGGTTAAGTTAAGGTTGAATATGAGAATCTGAAGTTCTGGCTACAAGATTTTACGGTCTGAGAGGGGACTAGTCAGAGATTTTAAGGCATAAGAAGGAAAACACTGTTCTTCAAAGATATAATATCCATACAAGCGTGTGTTTCGCGTGTGTCCATGCAAGCATTACGAAAAGGTCAGCATTGCCTTTGTAGTAACTCACATTTTGACCCACTTTCAAAATGTTCCCCCTAGAATATATTTGTGTCACTATAGTAAGGGAACAGCTTCTTAGAATATCAGCGTGCAAGCACCCTAATGGCATTGCAACGGAATAGATCCAGATGTTGAATTTGGGTCTATTCCTTTTTTTTTTATTTTAAGAAATCACTACCAAGCACAGGCTATCATAATACGATGTTTATTGGTATTTTGTTGAAGTTAAGAACTGTTGCTATATGTACATTAAGAGCAGGTTTATTGACATAGACAAAATAGGGTTAATGCACCGCCCCATTCTTATGTCCTGTGCCAGCCCGTATACATACAGGATTTTTCCAAGGTGGCCCAGTGTTTCACCATCATTTTAATGTGGAAGTGGGAAACTAATATGTAGCCCATCACAGTAATATTTTATAGGCAGCTAGATTGTTTGTTACGTCACACACAGTGCACTTTAAAGCTAAATTTAAATATACTTAAAAATTTGACAGTGCTGTTATGGGTTGACAGGCGACGTTGAATTTTGTAAATTTTGCAGGTGTTTGGAATCCGATGTACAGAATCTAACAGAACATAGGAAGCATTTAGAGATTAAATATGAACATGGAAATTGATTGCTGCATCTTGTTTAGTAGAATGCAGTTACTAATATTTTTTTATATGTATATATGTTAACTTGAAGCTTTGTAATCATTATTTTGACAGATACCCTTGATCATCAGAATGAAAACAATGCGAATTTCTCTTGACAGTGCCTCATTGCTTAAACTCGTTGTATATTGCAAATTACTTTTAAAACTTTGTACTATGGCTTTTCTATGCATTCATTGGTGTTATGGCTGATATGGGTTGACAGGAATCTTTGTACTCTATTTATATGTGCAATAAAACAAGCATGGCCAACTAATAGTACTGTCACACAGAGTGTACATAATGTATATAGATAAAAGCCATTGCTTTATTTAACAATGATTAAACATTTAATTTGTACAAACCATTTCTCGTCTTGCCTGATAATTTCTTATTTAATCTTGGGATGAAACAGCAGATTCTCATTCGTAATACAGGCTTGATGTTTCGGTTACCGACATCTTTGCCAACTTCGAGAACGAGACTAGTTTATTTAATGCTGCAACCTTTTTCATGATAAGCTGCACTGATGGATGCTGATTTATCAAATAATAGAGGTAAGATAGAGTGGAACGATCACAGATCTTTACTATTAAACCATTAATAAAATAATCAAATTCCTCAATCATAAACAGTCCTGCGACACTTTTCAACAATATGTCCTTATTTCAACCTTAACCTGGCTTTCAAAGCTTTGTGTTTGTTGTAGTGAGATAGTTTTTTTTAGAATGCAATCAGTTTTGAGGAACTCATTATTAAATAATGCAGGCATGAAGTATCGGTATTTAGGATTACAGTAGTTTTTTGTGAGGAGGTAATGTTTGGATGGTCCAACCCTTGAAAGCCAAACATATGATTTTACTTTTTCCAGTTTTGTACTCTGCCAAGGTATGGGAAATTAAGTTTCAAAATTCCGTGGCAAGATTTTGCTGTTGGATTACATTTGGAAAACTTAGATTTCCGGCCAGCAGTTGTTTCCCCAAAAACACTGATAGCCTCTATTCTTCTCATGTTAACACATTTAGCTATCCACTGACATTCGGCTAAATTATAAGGTCTACGGACTCTTCAGTGAAGAATACAATACCCTACTTGCATCCTCAAGAAAATAAACTATTCAGAAATTTATAGTGAACCATATTACACTCCCGACTGATTACTTTGAAGTGAAGCACTGTTTTTACAAAAATATGTCAATGTTCCTTCATTACACTGCACACTTTTTAGTTCTGGTGTTAGCCAAGAGCTTTTGATTTTACTAAAATATGTATAGCATACTTACATATAGGTGCTTTCAGACCCCCCACTTTATCCATTGGTGTGTCGTTGTGGCTTTCAGATTTTGCTTCTGCCCACTACAGCATATAGCATTGGGAAATGGGACAGCTTACTTAAGCCACTGCTGAACTTTACTTTGAGTGACTGCATTTTCCTATCTCACAAGGAGCACCTCCACACACTAACTAGTTCCCTTTAGTACCAATATTTTTGTTCTTCCTTCATAATTACTTTAGTGTTGTCTTTGTGTTTACAGCCTGATGTTATAGCAGGATGCTTTGATGCACATTCCTTCTTTATCAGATCCAATCTCCCACCTATGCTGTTGTAAATTGCTTTTGGAGTGTTTTGCTTTTCTGATGTTTTGCTTTTGGCTGCTTCCATTTCACAGCATACCAGCTTGTGTCAATGTGAAACTGTTCTTTATTAAGTTATCTTCTTTGTTACTTTTTTCCTCTCCTTTCTTTCCTGATTTATTTCCTTTCAATCTTGACATTCCTTTTCTTTCCTTCTTTCATTCTTGCCTTTTCATCCTTGTTTCTCTTTATTCTACTGCCTTTTTTCTTCTTTCTTTCCTTCTTTCTTTCTCACGGATTCTTTCAATCCTTCTTTGTTCTCTTTTTCTTTCCTTTGTTTTCTCTTTCCTTTTGTCTTTCTTTCCTTCTTACTTTCTGTCCTTCTCTTTCCTTCTTTCTCTTTCTTCTTTCTTTCTGCCTGCCTTCTTTCTTGCCTGCCTTTTTCCTCTTTCTTTCCTTTCTTCTTTCCACCTTTAATTACTTAAATCTTTCTTAAATGCAAGAGGCTTGCAGCCAATGCTAGATTGATTGACTTTGTTAGGTCTGTGTTAGATAAAACCTTTTGATTTTGCAAAAATGATGTGTGTAACATAGTTACTTATACAGGTTTCAGCCAGACTTCTTCTTCATTTGCGGTTGGTGTAATTAACACTTTTCTTTCACCCACTCCAGCACGCATTAAGGAGCAGTGTATCAGCCCACTTCAGCCATCGGCTGACTTAATTACGAGTTACCATTATAATAAATGGGGTAACCCAAACAAAAGTCCTTGGACCTGGGTGTCAAATGGTACAGAAAACCGTGGTCCTAGACCTTTCTTTTCGCACAAAATTCTTTCTGTATACGATTATTATTCAATCAAAACTTAGAGCATACAAAAAATCAGCTTATGGTTACATAGAACTGAATTAGTTAAGGTATTTAGATGTGCAACAACCATTGATTTTCAAAAAGCATGTATTTATTAATCACAAAATTAAATCATCAACCATTGAAATTATTTACTTTGCTATAGTTTTTTCAACAGGAGAGAGAAGGGGAGTTGCTCCAAGGGAACGTGCAAAGGAGTTCTCTGGTGTGAAGTGAGTGAGAAGGAAGGGAAAAGGATTCCCAAGCGGAATCAGGAAGCAAAAATGAATACAATTATGAATGTGATTGATAGCAAATACTCAGTCTCCAAGACCTGGACAATAATGGTTCATTACACAGATAATTTTTCAGCATCATTCACAAAAAGTATAAAGAGATTAATCATCTTTAGCCAGATAAGGGAAGGGGCATATGATCCAGGTCTGCTGGGGGTAGGTGTCAATGTTGCGACCCGACTTGGGGGCAAAGGAGGGTAACTGCAACCTCAGCCTGTGGGTCTTCTTCAGGACAGTGGGTGGAAACAACTCTGTTAAGGATGTGGTAAATATAAGATGTATAAGCAGATACCATTTATCACCATGCATGTCCTTAAAAGTGACAGGTTCCCCCGCCCCTTCGCTGTGTCCTTAAAAGTGACAGGTCTGGCCGCAAAAGTGACATGTCTGTGTGTCCTTAAAAGTGGTCGGCCCCAAACCCTCAGGGTTGATGTAGGCACCCATCTGTCCCAAGGGGCGGCCATAGGGTGGGGCTGCTTTTGGAGACATCAGCGAACCAGAGCCCTATGACGCCAGTATGGCCTTGTTGTTGTGTAGAGGTGAACGCCCCTTTTAGGATCTGTTTATGATACATATAAGGCCTCCTTAAGAGCCTTGTACAGCAAGCAGCCATCTGAATACAAAAAGGTTCCCAAAGCAAAATGAAGAGATACAGCCCGCTTGTGAAAAGAACCATGTTGGGTGGCTCCCAGCCCACTATCAATAGATATTACCGCCGCTTAACACCTCTGGTAATGGAAGAGAATGCTCAACAAGAAACATCTAAGGATATGGGCTGCGACGTTACTGGTTTTGGTAATGGCCTTTGTCGGAGGGTTGAAGAACTCCGTTTCAAGTATTGCGTATGTCCGATGTCCCCGATTAAGGGTGACAGCGGCGAAAGTGAGGGCTCGTGTAGTGGCAGTGTGTTTGCTGGCCTCAGTGTCGTGGACATGGAGGAAGATGAAGAAGCTGTAGAACCTCCTAACACACCCATCTATGAAGACATGGATCTGCAGGCGGATACGGTGCCTGAGAAGGTCACTGTGCAACAGCCAGGTACAAGCGTCGAAGATGATGGTCATCGCAGGACATTAGCGACTCTCAAGATTTCAGAGCCGCCGCAGAGGGTGGTGAAAATGCGGAGGTTAGTAGGAAAATGTTATGTGCAGTCAGCTACATAATGATGAATATTATTTCTTCAACTAATGGTCTGTCAATCTTTCTTCTTTTGAACCCTAGAAAGAAGCCCCAAAAAGGCCTGAGGCAGAGTGGCGGCCTGCAAAAGCGAGCAATGTACTCTTCAATTGTCTGTGGTGTTCAAAACAGGCTGAAAGCTCCACATGCTAAAACAGGGATGGCTGTGACAAGTGTGTATGCGGCTCTAAGAGCGGCGTGTGTGAAAAAGATGATGATCCCGGATTGTCCAACTATGACAGGCAAGAAGTTAAGGGTTTCGCCGTGGCAGTGGTACTAAATTGTGTCAAGCATGACTATTACAGCCTTTGTCACGGACACCAAATGAACTATCCACAGCAGGCGGCTCACGAATGTTTGTGCGAATCATACAGAACAAGAACAATACGCTATATTTGTGGTTTGTTAGACCCTTACAAGGTGTATAAACTGCTAAGGGTGGTGTACGGGCTGTACAGTGAAAATAAATATGTCCACCCTGATATGTTGAGGATCTTGTCAGCTACACTCAATGTGATCCGATACGCCTATGACCCGAGCTTAAAACTACCTGGTATGCAGGGGATGTGCATGACTTTTGATAGAAAGATGATAGAAAGACTCACAGAAAGACGTATATGTAATCTGTATAAAATAATTGAAAAATAGGGGCTTTGGCCCCCCCGAAGACTATTTAACTAAGGTCTTATGTAACGTTAAATGATAGCGTGTATTTATAACAAACAAGTGGAATGTTACACCGCAAGGGGGCTATGTGTTAATCCATACTTATGACACTTACTGTTAAAATGTAAAGCATCTTTTGTTTAGGTCTTGATAGTACTGTTTATTTTTTAATAAAATGACCTTACACAAAACAAGCGTCTTTCATTTCATTTGCTGTAACGGATGATATCATGTCGGGGGCCAGGTTAAGAAAACTCTATTATGATATAAGCTTGGTTGGCAGCTTTGGAAGCGTCGAAGCTCTATACAGAACGGTTGTAGATGAAAATGAGCCGATAAGCAGAGACATGGTCAAGACATGGCTATCAGGAGAGGAGACGTATTCACTCCATAAACCGTCCAGAAGACGTTTTAAGAGAAGTCCTACAATCGTTAATGCGCAAATAGATTATCAGTGGCAAGCGGACATAATCAGTCTTCAGGATATAGATAAACATAACAACAGCGCTTGTTATATATTAAGAGCCTACGCCGAAGCTCTACGCGATAAAAGTGGGGCTAGGGTCATTGCCGCTTTTAAAGCCGTCTTCGAGAAGGGCCGAATTCCTCAAAAACTACAAATAGAAGCCGGTAAAGAATTCTTAAACAAGGCATTTCAGAAATTATTAAACCACCACGGTGTTAAACATTTTGTAACACACATGGAGGTAAAAGCAGCGGTTGTAGAACGGTTTAACAGAACTTTAAAGTCTAAGATGTGGCGGTATTTTACGGCCAACAACACCTACAGATACGTGGATGTTCTACAGGCTTTTTTAGATGTATATAATACCAGTTATTACCGGACCATCAAAACATCCCCCGTAGAGGTGACTCCTCGTAATTCTTTAGCTGTTTGGAGAACTGTGTACAGGCGTAATTTCGCTACAAAGGTGAAGAAACCTATTTTTAAAAAAGGTGATCACGTGAGGATTTCAAAATTGAAAGGGGTCTTTACGAAGGGCTACCAACAGACTTTTAGCAACTAAATATTTATAGTGGAAAGTGTGGACCTTAAAGAAGGGCTGTATATTTACAGGTTAAAGGACTACGATGGGGAAGCGGTGTCTGGGATCTTTTACAAGGAAGAGTTACAAATGGTACCTGATGATCCGAACCGTGTGTATAGGGTTGAAAAGGTTCTGAAAAGGAAAGGTAGAGGGGCTACCAGCCAGGCATATGTCAAATGGACGGGCTGGCCGGAGAAATTTAACAGTTGGGTCTTGGCCAGCTCCCTGAAGGGTGTGTGAGCTAAGGACCGTCTAAAAGCTGCTGATAAGATAGAGACAACTCCCTTTTATATTACCTTACCATCCAATGCTTCTAAGGGCATGTTCCCCGACAACCAGATTCCTAATTATACCGTGAAACTGGCTAAGCCGGTGGACCTGAAAGGGGAATGGGAGGTAGCCCTAACAGAAATCCAATACCTGAAAACATGGAATACATTTACACAGAGCAAAGCCCGGTTTAACATAAAATGGGAGCAGGACCACCTGAGCATACACGCTGGCTTCCCATACGGCTACTACCCAAACGTTTCAAGTGTTGTCGACACCATCAACAAATCCATAGCCAGCAACGAGACATATACGAATATGCACCTGTCGCTAGACACAGTCAGAAGGAAGGTGTTTCTTAAATCACCGAGCCGCAATACCGTGTTTAACTGCTCTGGTAAATTAAGAAGGGTTTTAGGCACAGTGCAGCATGCGAGAAGTACGGCTGAGCAGGATCACATGTGCCCGGATATTAACGGTGGGTTCTGTACGCTCTATGTGTATAGCAATATTGTCGGGGCCCAGAGGATCCATGAACAGGGTGAAAATAATACGATGGTCAATATTCAATTTAACAAACTAGACTATGTCGCAGTTTCTAAAAACCATTTTGACACTATTTCAATTATGATCTACGATGATCAGTAGGAGGCTTTGTCCTTTAAATACGGGAAAGTTATTGTTTAGCTTCATTTAAGGCCGAGACGCGACAGTGGTTATTAAGCAGGCATCATGGTGGTCGTGAAAACATACGGGGACTCTGCTATGTACAGGGACTATTACAGAAGCCAAGCCGGATATGGAGGTCCTCGGTACTTTCAAGGGGCACCTGTTATGTACGGGGCTGGTTTAGGGGGTTTCTTCCGTAGTCTGTTTAGAAGAGCTATGCCTTTCTTGAGAAGAGGCTATAAAATTGCAAAACTGCATGTTAAGGCGGCGGCTACGAATATTGCCCAAGACGCGGTGGGGTCTGTTACTTCGGCGGTTGCAGAACGCATGAACAAACAATCGCAAGAAGGATCAGGGCTGGTGTACAAGCCGTGTGCGAGTGTTAAAATTAAGTGCCGTGCTTCGAGACGTGTGGGACCACCGGCCCCCTATAAAAAAAGGAGGAGTTCTTCAAAACACCCTCAGAAAAGAAGAGCTCCAAGGCGGAAGAGAGCTGCGAAGAAGAGAAACTGCTCTAAAGTAAAACATTTTTAAAGAATAGTAAACTAAACCATGGCTTTCGTACATTGCGCATCTGGCAAATGCGCCAAATCAGAGTTAGACCTGTTTACTCTAAAACCCACGCAGACGAGTATCGAAAACAGCTGCTTCATGGAGGTATAGCCTTTAGCCGCATTGACATCGCTGGCCCCTATAGAGTTTTGTGTGTCAGGGTCCACGGATATGCATTTGGATCTCAACAACACGCTGCTGTATCTTATTTGTAAAAGCGGATGGGTCCGACATAGCAGCAGCCGCTAGAGTGTCGACAATCGCTTATCCCCTAGTGACCATGTTTAATCAGGTGGACATCACCCTGGGCGATCGTCTCATCACACAGAGCGATAACATGTACGCCTACAGAGCCTACCTCGAGAGCATTCTAAACTACATCAGCGACGCCCTTGACATGCAGCTTTCAACGGGTCTCTTCTACAAGGATACATACAGCAACTTTGAAGTCACGGCGTTGGACGGTCCCAATCATGGTCGCAACTTTGACCTTCTGAGCCGCATACATTCAGACCTCTTCTTCCAAGATAAACTGCTCATCAATGGGATTGATCTGAAGATCAAACTCACTCGCAACAAGGACTCATCCTGTCTCCTCAGCGGGGATGCAGACCAGTACACACTGGACATCCTGTCCTCGAGCCTGTTTGTAAAGAGAGTGAAAGTGTCCCCGAGCGTCAGATTAGCGCACGCCGAAGCTTTACAAATATCAAACGCCAAGTACGCAGTGGAAAGAGTAGCTCTGAAGGTATTCAGCATCCCCGCAGGTACCCGATTAACCCAGCATCAGAATTTATTTCTCGGACAGCTACCCAAACTCATCATCGGTTTTGTGGACAATACAGCTTTTAGTGGCACCTATACCTCAAACCCCTTCAATTTTAGACACTACAACATCAACTACGCGGCGCTGGTCCACGAGGGCAATGTGATTCCTGCAAAACCGTACACCCCCAGTTTTATAACCTCCAACTACATCAGGGATTATCAGGGGCTGGTTTCGATAACAGGGAAGCATCAAAGGGACTGTGGTGTAACCGTGTCCAGAGAAGGCTACGGGGCCGGATACACGCTGTTCGCATTTGACCTGACACCCGATATGGAAGACGGCGATCACTACAACCTGGTCAAAAACGGAAATCTAAAAGCTGAAATACGATTCAGTAATCCGCTGCCTACGAATGTGAACATGGTCGTATTTTCGGTATTCAACAGCATCATACAGATCAACCACGCCAGACAGATTTTGTTTGACTACCTTTAAAACATTTGTCAAATGGACACTGTGCAGATACGTGACTTCTTAAGCCGGCGTAATTACGCTAGGAAATACTTTTTAGGTGTTTTTTCTAGCGATGGGCTACTACCTGAAATGGGGTCAGAAAGACCACACACCCTAGTCTTTAACACAGATCCGCATTACAGGGATGGAACACACTGGGCAGGAGTGTTTATAGATAGTGACAAGGTTACAGTGTTTGACAGTACAGCAGAGTTCCCTGAGCACAGTATCTATACACAACCCATATTCAAGTTTGTGAAAAAAGTCGCAGAGCGGGTAGTGTATAATAAGGTGAGGGTTCAGGATTCGATAGCCATGACATGCGGGGAACACTGTATTTATTTTCTCAGTAAAATGTCGGAGGGTGTGCCGTTTAGAAATTTCTTAAATCTGTATTCGAGGGACCTTGTTAGAAATAATAGTCTAGTTGTGAAATATGTAAAAGAAAACACAAGGGCATCGGTCAGACCTGTGAAAACAGAATATGTTGTTTGCCAGAATTGTAAGGGCTTGTAATTTATGTACGTTTAATGATGAATGTCTAAAATAAAGGCATTTTGTTAAAACAGGCATCCAGACTCTGTATTTCAATGCTTACACATGCACCATAATTCAAAAATATTTTTAAAAGACGGCTGAGATGGGGTGAAAAGTTATAATAGTGTTTATTACAAACAGTTATGTAGGTTGGGCATTACAAGGATAACCTCTACTGTAGAAATATATGTACAAAAACCATACACGGTTATTCACGTGATAGATACAGTTATTAAAAAAAAAAAAAAGTCTGTAGAAACTTTAAGGAATAATCCATGTAAGGGGTTTGGTCCATGGCCTTTTTCCCTGCACAGCCGGCACCGGCGTGGTGCTCCGAGAGCAGTGGCGGCTGGTGACATTTGAAAGTGGTGTGGCGTAACACTGTCGTTCTGCACTGCGGCAATGGAGGGTTCTTCCCCCAAGAAAATTTTGGAAAAAGTGGACAAACGGTGCATTTTTAAGCAAATTTGAGGAAGCAGGAAGGTAAATAAAGCAATTAGTGCTGGGCTTAAACTGCCCTCACAGGCTTATCTACAAGTTCCTCATCTCAGCACATCTTAGACACTGATAGGCTGGCCACCCAACCTTACTTGCAGATCTCACCTAAGCCTTGTTTGATGGTAAAGCCAAAGAGCGGATCTCCTATCTCACCGATTGATCTTTCTTGGCCTTCTGCTGCTCCTCCACTTGCCCCCTGCCCTCCTACCTGTTGGTGAGCCCCATGTTTCTTTCCTGGGCCTGTCTTTTTTTTTTACCCGTTACATGATGGTGATCCCAATGATGTTTTTTATTCCTCCTCTGCCTGGAACTTAAGGACCCTATTTAATCCTAGTTTGTGACGACAGTTCTTCAGAGCATTCACAGCTACCATGAGTTGATTACATCTACTTAACAGAAGAAATAACCCCAAGCGCATTACCTGCCCACACTGCTAATGTTCAGATTAACACACTGCTTGCTAATTGTAAACTAGATTACTGCAACAATCTAATATTGTGACCCAATATACTGTTTCTCAGCTCAAGAACATTTAGAATTTTGCTACATACACACTGTTCAAATTGCACCGCTAATCACCAAGCACTGCACAATAAAAAGAGGGAGGCTGACTCTAATACACAAAGTGCACAGGACATACTCTTATTTCCTAACCATATTAAATGGTGTGAGTCTCTTCGCCTAAATTGGATGTCCTTCCATCCTACCTTGCGCCTCAAAGCTCTGAACGAGCTGCCAGAAAGACATACTACCCATACCTCAATGACAACCCTCATGCCCTCCCAGGCCCCTTGTGCAGCGCGTTCCTTTTGTAATGTGTGTCCCAGCTGGGTTATGAAGTGATATAGCAAAGCCAAAGTCAGTAAAGAAACACGTTTAATAGGCAAAGTGCCCAGGACACTGGTACCCTGTGCCCACCCCTCAACCAAAGACATTACTGTCAAAGACAACCTGCGTCCAGCAAAAATCCGTTTTAAACCAAAATGCACCATTCCACGAAGTGTAACAGCTACCCTTTTCACACCGGTGAGCACCGCCACTGTGCTCCTAAGTTACCATAAAGCAAATTTTGGCGCTGTCTGGTAGAAACACCCGTGGGTGATATCCATGCAGACTAACATGCCGTCTACATGCCGTGTTGCTTTTAGAAAGAAGCAACATTTTTGGGAGATTTGAAAATGAAAAAATAGTTAGATTATTCCGCCATTGTTAGGCATCGAAATAAAACACATACCCTATAATATTGAAATCAATTAATGCAAAGTGCATTGGAATTTTGCTAGCCAAGTTTGCTTCGGTTTCTAAAAGGCGCGCATTTGTCTATGTGAAGTGACACAATTAATATAGCCATACATAAGGGGAAATCAATGCGGCACATCAGAATGCATACATTACAGCTGATCTTATAGAGCAACAAAACACATCATGAATGATTTCTTACCACATTTTTTAAATCTGCAATATAAGTTATACTGCCAAGTATTAACTACACAGCTCGATGGAGCATGGATATTACTTCCAGCTATTCTACAGTTTATGTTCAATTATTTTCTCTCATGTCAGCAGCTCATTGAATTTATACCTTCTACTGACGATCACATGTTATTGCAGGTAAAATAGAGGATACAAAGTGCACTAGACACACGTGCTATATATTAACCATTGCCATTATATCACTTTTGCCCACAATGTAGACCAATGCGTGGTGTACTGCTCTTTTTACTACTTTCTTTTGCAATGCAGTCATAATTTAATTATTGCACTCTCGTCTAGAGTACTCGCTGCAGTAATGCTGTATCATTATAATAAAGTGCACATGCTTGAATACAGAGATGGCGAATCTAATCAGAGTCTCAACAGACAATGTAGCCGCAAAATCTCTGAGAAGGTTACGGGTTAATTCAGATAATACATCAGTCTCAGCCAAACTCAGAGGCCAGTCGTAATGGCTTCAATCAGATGTGAAAAAGTGCCGTGACTTCACCTGGCACGATTTAATGAGCAAAACAAGCTATCCTAATCGTATACTCTTGCATGATCGATCATTATACCAACCACTCTGAGGACGTAAAAAGTAATAGCAAGTACAAAATGTTTAAGGCAACGAACGGGTCGAAAGCAGGAGATGTTGGGGAAAAACAGATGGAAAATATGAAAGATGACGGACTACCCAATTCCACAATGCATAATCCACCATAGTAAACATAACAACAGTACCCCACATCCCTGCTGCTGCTGCAGAACTGGTCTGGACCATTAGGGGCACCTGGGGCAGACCTTGCAATTGTTTAGATTTCTTGCTAGTATTTGGATCATGAGTTTGCTCCACTCTCCTCCAGCCACAGACTGAAAATCCACACATGTGGATAACTTTAAACTTCTCACAGGGCCTCGTGTAGATTTACGCGCTCCGCCAAGAAACACTGGAATGCTGTGTCAGCAACTCCGTTTTCACGAGTCTTGTGACTAAAGGACAACTAACCCTGCTGAAAAAGTATTACTAAATCACAGTCGCGGCCGGCATGACGGGCGGGTGATGGGAGAGGGGGTGGAAATGGTGTCGTCCCAGGGGGGATGGGGGAGGCGGGAGGGTTTGTTTAATTTAAAAAATATAATAAATATAATAAAACTTAACTTACCGTCTTCACCTCAGCTTCTGGGGTGCGACTCCCGCCATCTACCGTCCTGCTGCCTTTTCAAATTTCTGCAGGCAGCTCTCATCGCCGCGACGTCATCAGCCAGGAAAGCCAGCCTTCCTCCCTCCCCACCGCCAATCACAAAGCCTGAGGCGAAGTGGAGCGCACCCCACCAGGGCCATTTTCTCTATGTAGGCTGATGCATGCAGCAGTATGCATCAGCCTACATAGAGAAAATGGGAGAGTGGGCGGCCCTGCTCGAGGGCAGGGGGGGAGTGGCTTGCTCACTGTTGGGCATACTGACTGTTTGGTCGGCACCGAGGCCGGCCAAACAGTCAGTATGCACAACAGTGGGCAAGCTACTCCCCCCTGCCCTCGATCAGGGCCGCCCACCCCCAACCAGGCACTCTGCTTTCTCGCCGTGCGAGAAGGCGGAAACATAAAATGGTAGTTATTACCATTTATGTTTCTGCCTTCTCGCACCTCGAGAAAGCAGTGGGGCAACGCCCCAACGCCCCAATGGGGGAGCCACCACTGTCCAAGAGGGTGATAGTCGTGAAACGTCAGAGGTGGGTGGCGAAGGCGGAAGGGGTACTTTCAAACTTTCAAGCAGGCGGCGGTGCTCATTATTACCCACAAATGTGGAAAGGATGTTAAGCTTGGCACTTGCGCGCAGAAACTGCTCCCAACCTCTAGGAGCATTTTGCGGTGTTAGGATTTTTGGATGCGTGAGACCTTTGACTAGAGCGCACATGTGTGACCCAACAACCGGCTGCCCCTTGTAGAGAAATTCGCCTTGTTCATTCCACGCTGTTAGGTCTTTAGAAGCGGCTAGTTTACTCAGCAGCATTTGCGCTGTCCCCCGGTGCCTCTGACTTATAGTTTTTTAAGAGGTCGTCAACAAAGACATCTGAGGATGTTGCAGGGGCCGGTTGAGGCTGCTGGGGTTGCGGAGCAGTCGGTGGTGCGGGTTGCTGTTCAGAGTCCAGGGTATACAGAGTCAGCTTGTTTTTTTTGGCATCCCATTGCTTTTTTAAGGGTATTGGTGTAAAGGTTAGCTTTCTCGTACGGATTTAGATTTCTCTGGTTCAAAATGTCTTTCATTTTAGCATCCAATCGTAGAGTCTCATTTCGCCTTTATATCCCAGGAGTTGTCCGTAGAAGAGCCCAAATGTTCCAGCTGCTGTCTAGGAACCAAATACATCTTTGAGGTATGCTCCATCACCGGCCCGTGAGGAGGCTTGTAATTAGGGGTATAGCTATGCCCAGCAATGAACCTATAAAGCCCCCAGACTGTTTCACCAGTTTCTTCTTGGGAATGAGTGAGGTCCTTTTATTACTGAGCTTTTTGATAAGATGACGCTTCTTCAAAACCTGTAGCTGCCTCTTTGATTTAGGGACGTTACCTTTTAGGGTGTTTAGGGCTATTTCTGAAATGGCCACCACTAAAAAGTCAGAAGCAGCGCAGAGGATGGCCTTTCGGTGCTGGGGACTGGCTGTAACCAACATTTTCAGGAGATCTAAATTACGGCGTAAGCGTTCAGACATGGTCAGTACTGTGTGTGTTATAAGGATCACCTTACAAATGTCTCTAAAGGTCTTCAACGCCGCTTTTTATAGGCGCGGGACTTTATCTTTGGGGTGTAAGCGACTGGGAGGTCAGGAGGAAAAATATTAGCTCTCAGTCTGTAGTCTTCTAGAGTATTATTTTTTAAGTCGACCAGCAGGTAACCGTGGGGTTTTGCTGTAGTGTCGTTAAAGAAGTGAGTGTTTCCAGGGTACATCTGTTTAGCTATGACAGATATTTGTTGCTTGTCACCGTTTTTTTTTTACTAAAACAAGGTATGAGAGCAACCGTTCTTACCCTTGTAAAACAAGTTCTGCACAATGTAGCATATGCTTAGATTGCGGTGGTGTGAATATTGAGTAAAAGCTCTCTCTAAATCAGGATGATCACCACCTTTACGCATAAGGTCATCGACAATTATCATGTTTACAAGGGTTGTTGGCAGTAACTCATCATCGTTGAGATTATGGGGTATACCTTCTATAAATCTGATGTGGGGGAAACTACGGGCCAGGTCAGTATAAAGAGCTTGCCAGCATGAATAAAGCTACACAATGTTATTAGGGGTTTGGGATAAAATACCGGCAGCATTTTCTAAGAGCTTTTTTACAAACTAGCTCTTGCCACAGTTTGAGGGCCCTGCTAACACACAGGAGAACGGATGTTGTAATCTGATGTCCATGGTGTGGGGGCTGTCTCTCTAATGTGACTAATAACCATACGGCTGTGTTTTATAGTCAGCAGTCAGGACCCTTTTATCAAAAACCACGCGTGAGGTTTTATGTAAGGGCTGGGTTGTAATTTCCCACTTCTTTTTGGATCTGACTATGCAGGGCTGGTTCACAACTATGGTTTTAGCATTTTCATAATCGTCTGATGCAGCGTATTCGTGCACCAGATTCTTCAGAATGTCAAAATTGATTTTTAGGGTGTTGCTGACATTTAATGTTATGCCTTTGACCTTCATACACACTTTGTTCTTGTTTGTGCGGTAGGAGTAGGTCTTAGGTCCGGATGAGGTATATTCTATTATATGCTCTTCCTTATCGAGTTCGCTGGTCAAATTACCCAGATAATCCCCAAGAGGAGGGTCTTCATCTCCTGGTTTACTCAGAAAAATGACAGAGTCGGTATCATGATACACGCAGCGGTCCTGGAGTGTATCCATAACCCTGTAAAGCTCTAGACGAGCGTGGGCGGCCGTGAAGCACGCTATGAAGATGTTTATGTTACACGTTGTGGGGTATGCTTTTGTGTATTTCCAACACACAGCCGCGGTCTCATCATCAATAAACTCGCAGCTGGACACCTCATAACCAGGGGCAAATAGGTACTTAAACAGCTCGTCAGGATCTGTTATTAAGGTCGTATTTGACAGGTTTGTACGCTGTGCGAATTTTCCCCATAAGGAGTTGAGGCAGAGTTTGGCCAACTGTCGACGGGCTGGGTTTACCGCTATCAAATGGGGGCGTTAATGGATACCTTCGTGAGCGTAGTAGTCATCGATGTATTTCTGCTTTGCATCCTGACTAGTACACCATTCGGGATACCCTGAGGCCTCCTGCTTTTCTCTGAGAAACAGATTAATGTATGGGTGTTGGAAAACAAGGCAGCATCTGTGAGGCCTGCACAAATAACATGACTACATTTGTCCTTCACTGGGGACCAAACACCCAATTGTAGCGCCTGACTCTCAGAGGGTAGCGTTGCAGAGTAGTCTGAGGCTTACTCAAGGGAGGTGGTGTGGGCTAGTAATCGCCATTTGCAGGTGCACAAAAATAACACTCAATAATTGAATGTCCAGTATGTACTTTGCTTTATAAAAGTAAGAGTACATTTATTAAACACACACATTACTCAATACTATGCACCAATTTACAAATATACATAAGCTGTTGGAATTACTTTGTGACATTGCATAACATCTCCACCTCTCCCGCAAAGTAGGGGTGGGGTCTAGTACCACCACTCCCATGTATGCACATCAACTTGCCCCCACTGCAGATAGTTGAACATAACCTGGAGCGAGGGCCCTGCGCACTGGCACCATCCCAGTGGCGACCCACCCCATTACCTCAACAAGCATTAAAAAGGGGTAAACCTGCCTTGGTGACACATGACCCTGACTGAGCATCTCATTCTGACAAAGTATGCACCTCTATATCTTAAGGGCTAGCAGTCTGGGGACTTCACCTAAGCGCAGCAGCAAGAATCCATGTTTACGCACACTTTAGAATGACAGTACTCATCACCTTGGTTGATAATTTGAATGCATTGCAATTACAGCAGCTAAAGGCATCACAGATGAAATCACAGGATTGCGTATATACAGCCAGACACCCTAGCAGGACTGTCTGGCAACATAACCCCACTTGGCTTATGACATCTCCTTACACATGTGACTTACAGTCCCTTCAAAAGAAGTACTCCTGGCAACTACACTTCTCCTGCAGTGCGCCTCTTCACTTTAAAAGGAATCACAGGTAAAAGCATAGGATTATGTAAATACAGCCAGACCCCCTAGCAGGAAGGTCCAGCAACATAACTCCATTTAGCTTAACATCCCCTTACACAGGTACTTCACTTTACACATGTGACTTTCAGGCCACCTAAAAAGAAATAACCAATAGTAAATGCATTTCAGGGCAATTACACCACTTCACCTCCAGGGGATGCACTTCTTCACACATCCCCAACTCAGCCCTTCACTTCATGATGCACTTCTCTACACACCCTCAGCTGTAGAACAAAAGTTCCAGCCTAGAATGTGTTTAAATGCTAGCTGGGCCCTTGAGGGGTAGTTTCCTTTAGGTCCCCATGACACTGAGGGTGGAACTTTTCTTCGTGCAGGGGGGGGGGGGGGGAGACTGCGCTTCTCCAGCAGCTCCCCCAGCACCTTTTCACTAGTGAGGGTGACCCCCCTCCTCTGGGGGCCACAAAGCCCCAAAACGGCAGATTTCTTCATGCTGGGGGGGGAAAGACTGCACTTCTCCAGCAGCACCCCCCAGCACCTTTTCACAAGTGAGGGTGACCCCCCTCCTCTGGGGGCCACAAAGCACCAAAACAGCAGATTTCCAAATGCCTGGAGAGGCATTATGGGGCGCTTCATGCTCCTCTTTACCAGCCCCAGCCACTGAGAACACTCTCCTCTGCCCTCTGGATCTCTGAGAGGGTAGATTCAGTAGTGTGCTGTCTTCACTGGCTCCCTGCGCCAGTCTTTCGCCTGACTCTCCTTCTGGGCCTCTCTTCTCCCTGCGCAGAGGCCCCTGCTACTGTGCACCAGTCCTGGGCTCTTCTTCTGGTGCTGATAGGGTCCTGGGGGCAGTCAGGGTGTCGCTCCTTCCAACTGCCCATTGCGCCAGGCTCCAGCACCTTCAGCCTCAGCAGACCACACCCCAGAGAGAGCTTCTCTTCCTGTGCAAGCACTTTTTAAAAGTTGAGTAGGGTCTGGCAGGAAGTCTCTGTTGGTCCTATCAAACAGCGACACATCACGTCCCTGCCCCTGCTCCCTCCCTCCTTGTCCAGCCTCTGGGTTTGTTCAAAATGGCATTGTCCAGGGTCTCTGGCCACATGTCTGAAGCCCCATCCCCCCACGCTGCCTTCCCTCCTTGGTGCAGCCTGGCACCTAGTGATGGATGAGCCTGTAGCCCCACCCATCATCTCTTCATGGAGAGGAGGCTCTTGCTTGTGTAAGAAAGGTTATCAACCATCCAGCTGAGGTCAGCCCTCAGCCTGGGTCTGGTCATGGCTGGCTCAGAGAAATATGACAGTTCTGGATGACCCAAAAGCAGTACAAATATGACATTGGACTCTGCAGAATACTTATTTTCACATTAGCTACATTGGACCTAAGTGCGTGTCAGGAATCTGTAGGCCTAATGGAAGTTAATCTAGCCATGGGCCCCACATTCCCATAGGGGAGTAATGAAGTGTAAAAACAGTAAGACACACTGACTTTCCCTGGCATGTTTCTTTCCAGTGTATAAAGCCTATTCCATGTCACCACCCAATACTGCATAAGTCCTGCCACACCATTCACTTTGTAGCTGCTCCTGGACTGCGCATGCTAGGAATCTCCCCTGCGCAGCCCGTACATGTGGGCACACGCATGTACACATGTGTCTGCATGTAACCAGCCCGGTGTCCCTTACTCCAGCTGCTGAACAGTGGCCTGGCCAAGCCAGGGGAACACCATTAAAATCCCCATGCAGTCTCTTACATCCTGAGTTCACTGTGGATGAGGCTCCCCCACAGTAAAAGCTCAACAATTAGGTGCTCAAAAACGAAAAATCCGGGCGGCACATAGTGTCAGAACCACCTTCTAACAATGGGGCAAAGAGCCGTGTCGTGGTCCTCTTAAAATGCCACACCTCGTGTATCCTTATGAGCCTGTAACCTTTCTTTAAGGCAGCTTCTACCTCGAAGCTGCACCAGGTCCCTGTGAGCATCCTTTGTTCTTTGGTGTGTCTACAACCCCCAACCTCTTTAAACACAGCACATGTTCGACAGAGGGGGAACATCAGTTTACGATCAACTCTGTATGGTAACACAGGAAAGTAAAGCTGCCTTGGAGGATAGATTTCACATTTGACTAGCCCAAAGTATTCGGATATGGGCTTAAAATCTCTATATATAATGGCGGGGTGCCCTAAGGGGTATACCTTAATTTTGTTCACAAATGGGTACAGACTGGTGAAATCATAGTAGTGTATTTTCTCACCCTCACCTGTGGCCCTGTACAGTTGTATGGCATTTGTAAGACCTCCGAATAAGGCATCGCGGGGTTCCAGTGGTTCTGGTAAATCACAACTCTGAAGGAAAGAGCAGAGTTCGGTGTCGGTTGTTAGTATCTCTAACCACTCGTGCTCCCAAAGAACCCTCATAGCAAAGCCACATTTTTCAACATACTGGGCCTTCAATGGAGTACGTCTGTGTAAGTGTTCAAATTTGGCACCCAGCAGTCTGTTAAACTCGTGGGGCTTGTAACACTGAGGGCAACCGTGGTAAAAACAGCCGTTGTATTCAAAGGCCGTCGGCACTCCCTTAATTACAGCGTACCCATCTAGGTAATAGGGACCCATGCGGTATTCACCACCCTATAAGGCATGCTGAATATGTATGTCTTCCTTCTCAGAGACGTACATGAGCCACCGGATCGAGGGTTTGAATAACGTTTCTGTGTGCCGTTATAGAGGTCTGGCGGCACTAGAGCGATACTTTTTGGTCTTCAAAACATGTGTTTGTAGATGGACATACACATGGAGGCCAATGTGATGTTTTGAAAAGGGTCTATGTATTCGACCGTCTTTGTCATTTGAGGTGTCTTGGGTTTCAAGACCCTGACTTTCTTTGTCATTTAAGGCATCTTGGGTTTCAAGATCCGGACTTTTATAGTCATCTCCACCACAACATCTCTAAGAGGTTGCACGCTTGTCACAGGATCATTACATCAGCCTGACAATAAGCTTTCAATTCTGTTTGAAAATGAAACTCATTTTCACGGTTTTCAGAGTACCATTGTAGAAAGCTCTCTTTCTCGGCTGGCATCATATATTCAACCCCGTAACTGTCAGGAGGTGGCATGGGGCACACATAATTCTGGTTTTCCCAGGTGTTAAAAAAAGTGTGGAAAATAACCTTTACACCCTGGGAAACCAAAGGCTTTTGGCAGCTTGCTCAATTTCATGGGTTGGAAATTTAGGGTGTCTATAAACCTTATTTGTTAACAACATCAGCTTGGAACCCTGAGTGATGAGTTCTACTTGTACCTTTTCACGAATCATATTTTGTAAAATAAAGAATGAGTTGTAGGCTTTTGAGTTGTGGGCCAGCATGGTATACCCTTTGAATTTGGTTTGAATGAAAGTGTTAAGTAAATCACCAACGCACGTTCGGCCTTCAAACTCCCAGCTGTCGTCGGAAGTTAGATGGTGTGCATAAATATAGGTAGGTTGATGTACTCCCGTCTCTTGTGTGCACTCTATATCAAACACTATGTAGGCTTTGGTTTTGGTCTGGGGTCTGCCTTTAACCATGTAGCACCGGTGGTTGGTACCCGCCTCAAAAGGCGTCTGGCACTGTGGGCATTTCATGCCTTTGCATATGTGAGCATCTGCCACATACGACCACACTCAAAGCAATCCATTTTAGGGCTGCATTTAACAGCTTTGTTATGGAAGCTCAAACAGTCTTGAGAGCGACAAAGCATCTTACATGTGCGACACCGCACCTTCAGGGTGGCGTCTACGATGCAACCATCCCTCCGGCACATCTTGCAATGCATTTCACACCGATGACGTTCCTTACTGCTGTGTATGTGGTCGCAATGTGTGCACATGTACTTGACTCCCAGAAAACTTTTATGGTTCAAGATACCGTAAAAGTGATTTTCGTGGTGAAGGACATATACAGTCTTGTTTCTCACATGGTCCCCTGTTGTAAAGTACTTCCAATAGCCATTGTGATAAAGAACTTTCACCATCACAGAGAAATAGTTCTCAAAAAGACCTATGTCGCCAAAGCCGACCATGCGGTCTGCAGGTATTTCAAGAACCTCATGGGCTTCAGCCGCTCTAGACACGATGTCCGCGTCGGTGGTGTTGCACCCCATCAGCAACCCTACGATGCTGGCTGCCAGACAGGTGTTGGTTGTTTTGTTGTTAAAGTCGAGCAGCCAATATTGTTTCTCACCAATTATCTTGCGGTATAGCACACTCTTTAAAGGTCTGGAAACACCCCCCTCACCGCCCCGTACAATGAGGGCTATGACTCGGAAAGTGCCATAGGCGACTAGTTCAGCCTTGCTCCGTAAAAGCCTCGAAAGGTTTTCTAAAAATGCCACAGCGTCAAACACATCTCGGGACCTCCGTTTGGTGAACAAAGGACTGTCAAAATCCTGCCCCTGGAAGCGTAGTTGGAAAAAATCATTAGGACCCACATCGCGTAACAGCCTTCCTATGAGCGTTTGCACCGCCTGATGTATAGCTAAAACACCATGATCGGATGACCTTATCTGGTGAAGGTTAGCAAACCTAAACTCCTCGTAGTGCTCTGTGGCGCTAAATCTCTCTACATCACGCCTGTAGCTTCTAACGCTCTCTAAAAAGAAGACCTATGTATCCTCATCTTGAGGGATTTGACTTGAAGGGGAGCTTGCTGCTGTATTATTTTGGGGATTCCGGTTTAGTAAGGGCTCTAGGTGTCTTTTAAGCATCCGTGTAGCGCATATTCTGGCTTTCTTTAGTTTACTTATTAAAAGCCGGTGCTGCTTAGCGCTATTAGTCCCCTTTAGTTTTTTACGGGACCAGGCTTTTCTAGGTAACCGTCCCCAGCCTATCTGAACAGTATGGCCTGTGCCTATGTGAGCTGGACTCATGGAGGCCTCTGCTACAGACCCACCCCGCGACCCCTCTATGTATTCCGTTTGGTGTAGTGTTGGCGCTCTATCACCGACGCCCTTCAATTGCCAGCCCCCCGGGATGTTCTCTCCTGAACTTGTGTATTGGTGGGTGGCTGGTACTGTTGCATGTGGTTCAGACGTAACTTGTGAAACAGTGTGATTCTGTTTGCGTGGTTCTATGTACTTTTTACGCTTGAGTAAGCGTAAGAAGCGCAGGGACTTTGTCAGTACTGTTTGGACCTTACTGCTATATTTTGATGTGGGTGCTCTTTTATTAACACCATGGGCATAGGGTTTCTTTAGGGGATGGTGTTGCCCTAGTCACGCCTGTATACGCCATATGTCTGATCCCGCTTCCTGACACGTTTGGAGGATCACCCTTTTACACAGGTCAACCCTTTGCAGTATCTTCTGCTGTGCCTCCACCATGACCCTGTCACCGCTACCCCCCCCCAGCCCCAATTTTAAGGTTGCGGTGTTCGCTTGGCGTTTTAGCTTTCTGACTACCAATTTTATAACCTTTACATGAGTCCCTAGTACCTCTTTTGAGTTTACAGAGTCATATTGTGGAGGGGTAGGGATGAATACCATGCTTGGTTGTATAACAACCTTTAACACCCCTGGGGCCTCTCTCGGTCCTTCATCCCCAACACCACTCTGTAACTGAGGGCCTGGGGGGGATCATAGAAACAGGATCCCAGTGCGAACATCCCGGGGCGGTTGGGTGCTCACTAAATGACACCTCCATACTATGTTTTGACCAGTCGTCCCAGCCCGTACTGTTATTGGTGTATATTGTCGGGGGTGTTGCGGGGCTTACACAGGGCGCGGGGCTGGTTGGGTCGTACGCTCCCTGAGGGGTGATAGGGGACATAAGGCACAGGGAGTGTAAATGACTGTCGAAATAATCGAGGGTCCTAGCGGCTAAGGATTTGTCAAGGCGGGGGTCTAGTGAAAGTGTAACAGCCATCTGCAAAACGCTATTGCATGTGTTAGAAGGCCCCCCCGGTCGCTGCGTCAGAGGGTCTATCAAGTTTGTCTACAGAACCTGTCACTGTCTCGAGACACCCTTTGCTGTTGGTATAAGCTCCTCCTAAGAGTTGCCCATTTTCAGACACGCTGTCCCTAAACCCGTCAGGAGCGACTATAGAAGGTTTTGGGGGTTGGTCTATGGGGCATTCCTCTACCAACGTCGCTAGTTTATTTGAAACTATAGAGGTCTTAAGAGGATGGGAAGGGTCCTGCGGTGTAGCGGGTTTGGTTAAGGTCCCTTCCAATGTTTCTACTTGTAACGCCTGTACCCCTTGCTTATTCTTAAGATATTTTCTTGAAAGCCTGTTGACTTTAGGGGTTTGGGGTTGTAACAGAGCTTCCGCAACCAGCGTCACAGCCGGTGGGTCCTTAGAGAGCGCGGGGGTCGAGGGTTCATTCCCCTGCGTTGCAACATTTTTTAATGAGAGATCTAAAGGAGTAGTTAGGGGTTCAGGGACCCCCGGTTTCTTGCGGAGGTCTATAGAGGCTGCTTGGGACTCCAGGACCAATGACTTGTTCTTGAGGTTTAAAGAACCTGTTTGGGGTTCTGAGTTCAGTTGCTTCTTCTTAAGGGTGGGTTTGTTTGAGATAAGATTCCCTTTTGAGGCCTGGAGAGGGTTCAGATACGCCTCAGATGGGTCGGTTCTCGGTTGTATGTGGGTGTAGTATGTGTAGATCTTATTCTGGCGTACACGCCTACTCACACCTTTTGCCGCAGGCCCGGTGTTCAGGACTGTCTTTGTTATATCCCTTAGCGGTTTCGTAGCCCTCTTAGCCTTATGCGTATCTTCGCCGAGGTTCTTTTGAATGGCTCCTAGAATGTAACATAAAAAATATATATTAGAAACAAAAAGGAACCTGTATAAGATGTTTACACTACCCACAGTAGTACATCTGGTACTACATGGCAGTGACCCCCTTTGTTTGAGAGAATAAAACCCAGAGAGTTCGTTTTTCACACCCTTTTGTAAAAATACACCTGTTAATGGCCTTTTCACAGATCCTTTCTTTGTCACAGGGCCATCTTTAGATGCTGAAGATTTCCTTTTCACAGGCCTTTCTTTTGGTCCCTGCGCCGGCTCTTGCACAATCACGGCTTCCGGGCGTGACTCCGAGGGCACGGTAAAGAAAAAAAATAATCACATTTGTAGTATAAACCAGGCCTTAGCAGGCCCCTCTGAGGAGCGTTCCTATAGTTCACAGCTGTGGTTTTTGGGCCTAGACACTCCCAAGTCTTAGACAGTTTAAAGAACCAGGGCCTTTTTGATTTACCTGTAAGAGTGCTGTTATCCTGTACACTCAGCGACGCATCTTGAGCCCCTGTGTCGCATTGTAGACCATCAAGAAACCTTTGTAGTTCGGGATCCATATCTATAAAATCACACATACATGAGAACCCCATTAGAAAAGCAGAGCTTCTAAGATACAGGTGTACAAAACTACTCAGAACTATACACCTCTAAATACATATACCAGTCTGTAGGGTGCGCATTTCATCGTCTGTGAGGATTAATTCTGCATGTCCTGCGTCTGGATTAAATAAAAAAACGGCTGCTTTAAAACCACACCTCATAAACATGGTATTACAATTTCATACATTAACCTTAGAAAGCGCAAATACACATCACATAGAATCACGCATCCTTACACCGGGTATACGTAAAACAATATCTAGGACAAGTTACAATGGTTATGGGTGTACACACTGTAGGCACAACATGTCAGACCCACAGCTAAACGTTCTGGTTAAAGTTTTGAAAACATAAAAATCAAAATTGAAAACAAAACCTGTGCGTTTATGGCTTTGTAAACATTCTTTACAGCATGCATATAAAACATCTGGGTATTTGATGCACCCTCAAAGCATGCGCTAGACAAAATCATATATCCCTCTCTAGAAATGAGTATTAATCACAGGAGTTACCCAGACATTTATTTATTTATTTTTCCTTGGAAGCAAAGGAAACCATAATTGGGATATATGATGCCTTTATAATAAATAAGCCCTTAAGCTATGAGCGTACATTCATGTTTAAAAAAATATATATTTATTTATTTTTTGCATGAAATGTTTCTGACAATGTATCCAGATATATGATACAACAAGTAACAGCATCAGGACTATTGGCTTTGTCACTGGTTGTTAGTTGCATATAAGATAAATAAGAAGCAACTATGGCGTGTATATAATATTGAAAAAGCTTCCATTTAAAGCCCTGGTGACACCACGACTGCTGCTTAAAGCCATGTTGCACACCCTTACGGGTCAGGCTCGCAATGTCCATTGGGCTTGAACACTACGTGTTAGCGCTGCTTTGTTGTGCTTTCACCCATCTTAGAGAACCTGCAAAACCACAGTGCATATTGCATCATTGGGGAATCCCTACCGAGAGCTGCCCCTCAGCGTTTGACGAAGGAAGGCCCTCTCCTCCGTGATGTCATCACGGGGACACCCCTAACGTCATGGACGGACGGGTCCCTCCGTCTGCCAGACGCGATGGGGAAGCTTCCGGCAGCCATGACGCTGCCGCCATAACCACCCTTGTGGGGACCCAGTAAACACCGCCAACCGCCCCAGAGCAGCGCCTTCAATAAGCGGGCTCCGGGGTCTTATTTTTTTTATGCTTCGGGGCCTCGCGCCCCGCACGGCTCCAAGGGCACAGGAGCCCCCACCACTGCAGCACAAACTACCCGAAGCCCCGCATGGAGCTCAGCGGGCTCCGGGGGCCTTTAATTTTTAAAAAGGGGGCCTCGCGCCCCACACTGTCCCCATGGCCGCGGTAGCCCCCACCCCTGCTGCATAAGCCACCCGGAGCACCGCATAGAGCTTAGCGGGCTCCGGGGGCCTTTAATTTTTAAAAACGGGGCTCGCACCCCACACTGACCCCAAGGCCTCAGGAGCCTCCACCCCTGCCGCATAAGCCAACCGGAGCTCCGCATGGAGCTCAGCGGGCTCCGGGGGCTTCAATTTTTTTTTTAAACGGGGCCTCGAGCCCCACACTGATCCTAGGCCACAGGAGCCCCCCCACCCCTACCGCACAAGCCACCCGGAGCTCCGCATGGATCACAGCAGGCTCTGGGTGCTTCAATTTTTAAAAAACGGGGCCTCGAGCCCCTGAAGCTTCATTTTTTTAAAACGGGGTCTCGAGCCCCAAACTGACCCTAGGCCCCAGGAGCCCCCACCCCTACCGCACAAACCACCCCTTGGCAGCACACGGCCCACAACCCCAGAGCCCCTCAGCGGGCTCTGGGGGATTTTATTTAAAATATGCTTGGGGACCGACCGCCATTAAGTAAAGTGCATTAAATTCATTTTGGTGCCTGCAACAACCCACACCCTGGACAACACTGATGATCCTGCCACATCCTAGAGCCAAGTGGATACACCCAGCGGCCCAGGGCCATCCCTGAGCCCCCAACACATTTTGAGGTGTCCCTGCCTCTCCATGGCTCAGATGGGAAACCATACGTTTGACCCACGCCTGTGCAGAGCCTCAACCCCTGTTGGTGAGTCCAAAGCTGTATTATTTATTTATTTTATTTGTAAAACGTATAGTATATTTGCATGCCATTAAATCCACAGAGGTGCATGTAAAATGTTTCTATACCTTGTTAAAGTGTTAAGGCTGTATCAATGTGCATACTCATAGCCATTAGTGGTATTCACTCTTAAATGCATGCCTAAAACGCTCTACACTGTATTTAAAACGGCAGCATTGTTCACCTTAAGCATCCTACCAACCCTCATTAAGCACTAATTTAACCATTGTGAACTCATCATAAACTGCGTTAAGCAGCCTTTAAAAATATACCATTGCTCACCTTAAATGCAGGCCCTGTGCGTTTTGCGACGTTTAAAAACTTAAAATTACAACCACTTTTCACTGCCAGCATTATTCACATTAAACAGCATATCACAACGCCTTAAACATTATTTAAAACACTATGAGCACCGTCCTATATAGCTCTAAAACCCTTTTAAAATGCAACTATGTTCACTTAAATGCATTCCCCAATAAATTAAATAAACACATAAGCCGGCAACATTGAACAATACCATTATTTATTTACCTCCATTAATTTGTAGCATGAGGCGTCAATCTGTGACAAGTTGCTCTGATTCATTAGTCCCTTTAAAGTCCTGGGCTGGGTCTGTACCACTGCAAATCCCCAATACACCGTTCCAGAAGTGTGGCCTCTGTATGTGCTTTGTGTTTGAGTCATGTACTTGTGGGGGTTTTATACTTTGAATGGTATGCTAATTATACATGTCGTCCTTTGTGGAGGTGGGCTCCTAATGGGTGATAGTGCATTGATTTGCGGTTTCATTTCCCAACCCCTGCCCCGAGGGCTTACCTTTGGGGCCATCTTGTACAACGGCCTTTACTGTCATGCACGAGATCTTTTTTTTTTTTGGGTTAGGCTGTAGCAGCATCTGCGCTTACGGTCGTTTCGCTGGTCCTAGGGGTCATCCTTTTGCGTTGATCTTATCCTGAACCATCTGCTAATTAGGACTGTCACCTTTTTAGGGTCGCCTGACCCGGCATCTGTGGCTTATTACATCTCATGACTTTAAGTTGTCCTGTTTGATCATCTTGTCCTCGGCCCTCGGCTATCATGATTGACAGCTCTTTTTGTGATGGGCTGCATCAGCATCTACGCTTACTTTTCTTTCACATGCTCTAGGGCGCCTCCTGCTACAGTGTAACTTATCCCAGGGAACTTCTGCTAAACCCTCCGTTCACCTCTTTTTGGGGGGGAAGGTTTGCCTCTGCATCTGTGCTTAATGACATTTCAGGACTTTAAGATGCCTCCTTGTGTGATCACCTTGTACTTTACCCCGTCTTCTGATAAGCAAGATTGACAACCCATTTGTTGAAGTTTGCTGCAGCTGCCTCTGAGCTTAAGTTCGGTTCGCAGTCCCCAGGGGTCATCCTTTTGCATTCATCTTATCCCGATCCATCTGCTAATCAGGACTGTCACCTTTTTAGGGCCGCTTGACTCGGCATCTGTGGTTAATTACATTTCATGAGATTCTCTGTTTGCCCCTTTTACAGTTAAATCTGTGCTTAATTACTATTCACAAACTCTTCTTTTTGAACGCTACATTTAACCCGCCCGTCTGAGCTGAGTCAACAAAGGGCTGGGGGCTGTCTGCCTGTGCGTTTTCACAAATCCCCATGCAGTGACATTTCTGGCCCAGCTCGTTTTTTTCTTTTCTTCATGGCTTGAACAGACCCTGGCATGCCCCTCTTAGACACAGTCAGTTTTGCGTACAGTCATGTCGCCAAATTTACACTCCCCTAACCATATGCTGCTATTAAACCTAACACCACCTAACACCACATGCTCACCCTCTGACACAAACCCTATGCCACACCCCCAGCGCAGCTCCGGGTAGGACTGCCACTTATACAGCATGGCCCCAAACATTTGCGCACAAACTGCCACTTTTAAGGACACACAGACATGTCACTTTTGCGGCCAGATCTGTCACTTTTAAGGACACAGCGAAGGGGCGGGGGACTTGCGGGGGGACCTGTCACTATTAAGGCCATGCATAGTGATGAATGGTATTTGCTTATACTACTGATATAGCTCACGGTATGGCCACCCGCCTCAATGTTGCAGTATGGTACCGATTGGCTCCACAAGAGTCCAAATTGTATGAATCGGTTGGCACCTCAATAGTCCAATTGACATTAACATGATTGGATGCTCATCTACATATAATTTGCGGTGAAGGAACCGAGTGAATCGGTGTACAATTCAGGAATTGGATCAGCAACTTTAATCGTGTGTCGCGAGGTCCTCTCTCCGATGCGGCATTGTCACTGTTTTCTGTACCATTAATTACGAGTTATGGCATACCACCCTTTCACAAGGAGCACACACACACACTTAAAGTAGTTCCCTTCATTGCTAGGAAGTACTATGGTAATGTCTGTGTTTTTGAGACCCAAAAAACGTTTTTGGCTGTAGCACGTTTTTAGGTCTCGCGAGCCAAAGGCTCGAAGAGACATTTTATATCTGGGCTTTTCAAAGTGCTGCCGTGGCCTAAAGCTACAGTGCACGTGAACGTGCACGCGCGCAGCGCCATGTGTCTTTCCTCCGTAGCGATCGTAATCACGATCACTTTCACTTTCGCGGGCTCCTCTGTTGCTGGCATTCCCCCCTCCCTTCTCGCCCAGCCCTTCTTGTTTTTTTTTTCTCTTGTACTGAGTCCAAGTCTGATGGTCAGATGCGAGTATCACTCTCTCACAACGAGCAGTTTATCTGCAGTTTAACTAAACTGGATTTCATCTCCTCCGTCTCCCCTTGTGTCAGGCGATGCCATGCTGTAAACAAGAAAAGGCATTATGGAGAGTGACTGCAAACTGTCCTCCCTCTAATGACTTGCTTGTTACATGATGAGCAAGGATTCTGGGAGTTGTATTTCACCGTGGCAGCGAAGTACAGAAGCTAGCCAACTTGTTTGCCATGGCGCCTGGTTCGCGCCCCTTGCTCCTTGTTTATTATACCAGCATATTTGCCTTGGTGACTGAACGCAGCGCCCGTGGAGTCCGACCCGCCAGTATTCCACTGTGAGTCCCAGTCAGGCGCGCAACACCCATTGGACTCACAGGGCTTCAGCCAGCCCCCCCCCCCCCCCCCGTCGCGTCTGGCAGCCCGGGATGAGACAGCCTCGCGGCACACACACAGCCGCACCCGAGCACTTCACAGGTCTTTAAAAGACCATTTACATGTTAATGAGGCCTCGCTGTTGTTTCACCCCTTCTAAGAGCCCCTGCAGCTCCACTCTGCCTCTGGCTTAAAAGATTCAGCCCCCCCCCCGAAATTTTTTCTCCGCCCCCCCCCCCCCCCCGAAATTTGGCTCTAGTTGCGCCTCTGGTCCCAGCTATGGCTGTGCGGTGTCTGCAGGTATTGCTCCACATACCAATCGGCAGAATGTGAGGGTTAACAGGGCGGCGTCTAACATCGGGTGACCCATGCAACCGGAAGCCCCCCGGGCATCCAAGGATTAAAGGGTAACGAGCGATTCTTATTTCCTGTCTCTTAATCTTTGGTTCGAATTTAGCGGCGTCATAAAATGCCCGTAAGTGCTCGTGGAGTCCCACAGTGAAAATGCACTTGAGGTTTTAATTCCTAACATACCTCGAGCTTTCAACCTTCCTAGGTTGATTAAAATCATCCTTCCGGGTTGCTAAAAACATTTGGTTAACTTCAGTTACTCCATGTCACTCAAGACGTATTTTAGATTCTAAGGCTTTATATGTGACATTGTTTCCAGTTGTGTTGATGCTTTGCATCATGGTAGCGCAGTACTGAAGGTGACAGTTTACTTTTCAGCACACAGTGAGTTTACTGCTGCTGTTTACATACGCTGATCTTTCTGACGGGTTTTACAGCACTGTGTTGCCTTGTGCGCTGCGAAGGTCTTCGGGTGGCTTGTTGGCACTACATAAAATACGTATCACAAGGAGGTTTCTTGAAACATAAATATTGACAGGACTGCATAACGCGATGCCCTGTCATACGATGTGTTGAAAACAGCACTGGTGCCTGCAAAAACGTCACACTTTTAACTCATTCCCATGGTCCCCTCCGAATGCAAAGTGCCAGCTTTCATGTATGTACTACTATATGTTACGCTACCCATGACAGACTACCGGCTTGCTTTCCCTATAACGAGTCTTCTTTTTGGTTGATTTGTTGGGTAACATATCAAATATGTTATACATCCGGTCTAGGTACTAATCTTCTGAATTTGGACCTCGGGACCCCGAAGTTGAAAAATTACCACAAATTAAGTCATGATCTTGTTTTGGCTGTAATTGTAAGCATATGTACTTTCAAAAACAAATGTGTGCCATCTACTGTCACAATTACATGTTCATCCCTATTGCATGCTGGAGTATGCCGGCTGAGCTCACGACACACCTCTTCTCCTCACCCTCCTTCCTTCTGCCTCATGTTGATCTTCTACTCACTCTCCATCCTTATGCCTCATGCTGCTCTTCTCACTCCTTTCCTTTTGCCTGATGCTGCTCTTCTCCTCACTTTCCTACAATGTGACTCGCGCTGCTCTTCTCCTCCTCATTCAACTTTCTTCTGCCTCACATTGCTTTTCTCCTCACTCTCCGTCCTTGTGCCTCATGCTGCTCTTCTCCTCACTCTACATCCTTCTGCCTCACGCTGTTCTCCTCCTTACACTCCATCCTTGTGTCTCACGCTGCTCTCCTCCTCACTCTCTATCCTAGTGCCTCACGCTGCTCTCCTCCTCACTCTCTATCCTTGTGCCTCAAGCTGCTCTTCTCCTCACTCTTCTTCCTTGTGCCTCACGCTGCTCTTCTCCTCACTCTCCATCCTTATGCCTCATGCTGCTCTTCTCACTCCTTTCCTTTTGCCTGATGCTGCTCTTCTCCTCACTTTCCTTCATTGTGACTCACGCTGCTCTTCTCCTCCTCATTCAACTTTCTTCTGCCTCACATTGCTTTTCTCCTCACTCTCCGTCCTTGTGCCTCATGCTGCTCTTCTCCTCACTCTCCATCCTTCTGCCTCACGCTGTTCTCCTCCTTACACTCCATCCTTGTGTCTCACGCTGCTCTCCTCCTCACTCTCTATCCTAGTGCCTCACGCTGCTCTCCTCCTCACTCTCTATCCTTGTGCCTCAAGCTGCTCTTCTCCTCACTCTTCTTCCTTGTGCCTCATGCTGCTCTTCTCCTCACTCTCCATCCTTCTGCCTCACGCTGTTCTCCTCCTTACTCTCCATCCTTGTGCCTCACGCTGCTCTCCTTCTCACTCTCTATCCTAGTGCCTCACGCTGCTCTCCTCCTCACTCTCTATCCTTGTGCCTCACGCTGCTCTTCTCCTCACTCTCCTTCCTTGTGCCTCACGCTGCTCTTCTCCTCACTCTCCATCCTTCTGCCTCACGCTGCTCTCCTCCTTACTCTCCATCCTTGTGCCTCACACTGCTCTTCTCCTCACTTTCCGTCCTTGTGGCTCACGCTGTTCTTCTCCTCACTCTCCTTCCTTCAGCCTCAAGCTTCTCTTCTCTTCTCTTCTCCTCACTCTCCTTTTCTTTTGCCTCACGCTGCTCTTCTCACTCTCCGTCCTTATGCCTCATGCTGCTCTTCTCACTCTCCGTCCTTGTGCCTCATGCTGCTCTTCTCACTCTTCGTCCTTGTGCCTCACGCTGCTCTCCTCCTCACTCTCCTTCCTTGTGCTTCACGCTTCTCTTCCCCTCACTTGCTGTCCTTCTGCCTCATGCTGCTCTTCACCTCCTCAATATCCTTCCTGATACTTCATAGTGCTCCACAAATAACTATAATCCAGCTCAAAATATTCCACTACACACCACATATATACAATCCATAACAAATGGGTACAAAACATTGCCATTTACACCGCAAAAAGCTCAAAATCAAACAAATGCGAGACCTATTGCATTTCCAATGCTTGTTTTATTTAGATTGATGAGGACCTGGCGTATTCCCAAACAATAACATTTTGCAAAAACCATGACAAATCAAAACAAGAATTGCTAGAAGGCTGGCAGCCAACGCCAGACTTATTGGCTTTACCAACGCTTGTCAAGTTAAGGAGGCTACATATGCTGACCTTGTTTTTCACAGATAACCCCAGGAAACAAGGGTCGACTTGACAGTCTGCACTAGAAGTTGGTTGTTATGAGTCAAAACTACGTACTTTGCGAGTACCATGATTTCTCATAATTGAAGGTAGGAAATGTCTTCAGTATTAATATTGAAAATGCTAAATAGAATTGCCCCAAATTCTGTTTTTTGAAAATATATAATAGTGCTGGATTTGCCTCAGTGAAGAGCTGCCCAAAATGATATCCAGTGTGCCCTTTCTTGAATTTGATTACCAGTATGTGCCCTTTTCATCATTTGAGTTCTGTTCAGCATCAGTGAGGGTACAGACTCCTTATTTATTATTTTCACTTGGGTTTGCTATTTGTTTCTGATAGCGGCCAGAGAAAAAACGATGTAAATGGGCTAGCTAGTCCCAAGGGTGCAAAAGGCAAGGACAGTAACCATCTCCTCATGGGGTCTCCTGTGACTGCTTGCATCAGATAGGCTAGTCCTTGCTACAGTCTAGACCATCAGTAGCAACCTTTTCAGTTGCCTTGGCAAGGTCTGAAGTTTTTTGGTGTGGTTAGAAAGCAAATAGTCTTTCCTTTCTAAAGACATCTTTATTTTTCAGTGACCTCTGGGCCATGGTATGACTTTCTAAGTGGGATCTAGCCTGCACAAGAGCATGTCAAATCATAGCCAAGGACACATGATTCACGATCAGGTCTTGGATGTCAGTTTTTTACATGACCTGCTAGTGTGCTATGACAGGAAGGGATTGTTTTCCAGCCAGGCCATACCCCACCACCCATACCTCTAAATCAACCTACACTGTGCCACAGTAGCATCAAATTCAGTAAGGCTGTGGATCAGGCAGTTCGTAGATCAACGCCTCCTGCTAATACTTATTTGCAGGAGAGAAGGTAGCTCACACAGCTCATTTCCATTATTTACATGCAAAAAGAGCATGAGAATATTTGTATAATAATGAAGGAACTGATGGAAATTCACAAAACAACACAGTTATAGCTTCCTTAATTTCTCTATCATGCCTACTGGCTAATAAGAAATATAAAGTACATTAAGAAATGTGCAGCTACGTAACCATACCGACTATACCAGCGATGCTTTCAGACAAGAAATGTATTAATCTACACTTGTATGTGATCTCCCATTCCATTGAAAGCATACATGTATTCAATTCTTGGTCAGATAATCCCTGCTGCAAGCAATGGATCAGAAATCGCATGTTCAGGTCAACATACTGGGAGTGGGAGACTACAAAGTGAAGAATATCAATCAATCATCCCCTTGCAGTTTTAAAGTGGTACCAGCAAGTGATTGCCATTCTAGCAACAGAATAGTCCATGTGAACAAGTCACTTTGCTTTGGTAATGATTTATCCAACTGCAGATTCCACGTCTTTTGAATTCCCTCAGCTGCCAAATGTGAACTAGGGGTGGGCGTAACTCGCGTACTTATGTGTAGCGTAATCACGTGGAATAACCTAAGATTTCAGCTAGAAGAGTATTGCTACATTTAGTGCTATATCTTAGTGCAAAAATACCCCCTTGCACCCATATTGGACAAGAGGGGGCATCTTTGCACTAAGACATAGCTGTATGTGCAACCGACAATATTTAGCAAGAAGCCCCTCCCATTACTCCAGCATAATTGAAATTATGCCCAGGCCTAATGTGAACCTGAAGCTTTTATGCAATAGCTCTTGTGTGCTGCTTATGGCGTCCTCTGAGTCCATAGCCACTTTTCTCCGCCTTTGGGAATAATAACACAGTGCTGATAGGCATCACCCCTTTACGCTGGCTTTACTTTTCAAATGAAACCTCTACGGCCTCTCGCGTGCAGCAACAGACCAATCCATTAGCAGGCAGTGTGATGAATCTAAAATGGATCCTTATAGTCTATTTTAAGTCCACTCCACAGAACAGGGAGAAGGGTGGGTCAGTGAGGAATCTGTAATTAAACCACAGCAAAGGGCATTACCAAAAGTCATTTTTTCTTCTGATGGATACTTTTACCACAGATTCCTCAACTGTTGAATAGATACCGAAGCAGTGCTGCCCAGAAGGTTGGTGGTCTGAGGAGTTAACTTTACACCAGGAAGTTCTGCAGGACTGAACAAGACCGGTCTACAAACATAAGAATATGTGAACAGAGGCTATGTAGCAGCCCAGTAGATGCCCTGCACTAAAACACCTCTAGCCAAAGCTGTAGTGGTGGCTTAGACTCTGGTAGAATGAGATGAAGACCCTCAGGAGAGTCCTTTAAAGCCAAAGCATAGCACATCTTTGATACAGAGGGCAATCCATCTCAATATGATCAGTTTCTGAACTGCACTTCCCTACTTTGTACTGAAAATCCAGTACAGATTTTGTTATCTTGAGTTTGAATAACTTAGAACCTAAGGGCTCTCTTCAGATCCCACTGATGAAGCCTCTCTTCCTCCTTAGAGGGAAGTGGCAGAGAGTAGAATGCAGGAAACGTGATGGACTGCCCCAACTTTAAGAAGAAGTGATACCTGGATTAGCAGAACCAATTTTTCATGGAAGAAGGTAGTATGTGGTGGCTGCACTGATTGTACCTACAGCTCACTGATGCAGCTTGCAGAAGTGATTGCGATAAAGAACAATCTCTAAGGTTTGCAACCTCAAATAACAACGGTGCATGGGTTTAAAAGGTGTGCACATCAACAACAAAGGTCCGACTGTTGCATTAGAAAAGGGGCGGGATAAAACATATATGTGAGTCCTTTCAGAAAATGCATTACAACTAGTGACTTAAACAAGTAGGGCTGATCAGGCAAATGCAGAAAGGCTGAAAGGTCTGACCAGTAACCATTAGCAGTGCCCAAGTTAAAGCCTTGTCAGGCCAAGGATAAAACAAATAGAAGTACACAACCTGACAACAGTCCTCACACCAGGCAACAGACTTTGCCCAGCAGCAGGAATAGATGTCCTTGGTGGACAAACAATACATGGCCAAAGTCACATTCACCAGGTCAAACCCACTCAGATGGGTCTGTCAATTTCCATGCATGGCCTCTTGAAGCGGCAGGCAGAGCAGATGGCAAATGCACAGATTCAGCATTTCTGAGTACTGTACCCTCTGAGCCCAGTCCTGGGCTAATAGGCTGAGCTGAGCCCGGTCTCTACTGACCGTCTTCAGAACTGTGAGAAGCAGTAGCAGAAAACACATAAAGGAGACCACAGATGGAACGGATCTCCAAGGACCCTGAAGCAGATTCCCAAGAGTGCGAAAGGTGCACCACTAAGTGTTCTTAGCAGTATTAAAAAGATCCAATCAAGGCATGCCCCACTGGGTGAATATGCCGTGATCCACCTCCAGGTACAGATGGCACTTATCAGTCACATGATGTCTGCTGAGCTAGTCCGCCCTGGTGTTGTGGGAGTCTGCAAGCTAATAGACCATCAGGGGAATTTCTTAAAGGTTCACCTATTGACATAGTCACAGCACATCATGGCACAGCACACACAACCCATTCCACACAACTTGCTGTAGTACCACATGGTGGTTGTGTTGTCTGTCAGAGCCTGAACACGTTTGCCCTTGATGGAAGGCAGTAAGGCCTGGAGGATCAGCTGAATGGTGCGCAGATCCAGAAGGTTGATATGGTGCCTCCACTACACTGGAGACTAGAGGCCTCTGATCTCCACCTCATCCAGGTGACTCCCCCAAACTACAGGTAATGCATGTCACCACATGAGCTCTGGATGGGATGAGAAACTGTCTGGTGAACATCAGGTTGCATCCTTCATCCACCATTGTAGGTCCCTGGCTATGTTGTCGGAAATACAACTTCTGTTTGAGAGACACCCCGAGTGCTGCACCCCGAGTGCTGCACCCATTTATGGCAATGTTTTTGTTGCAGATCCTGCATTTGCCAATGGCCATGAATTATTCTAAACCGCCTCAAATACTCACTGCTCTGACGTAATTCGATGCCGGTCAGGCAGACAAAAACAAATTGTTCCCCCCTACTGGATGTAGATGACTGCTGGAGGGGAAACCAGCATGGCTTGGCAGCAGCCATGGCAAGCTACAAAGAGAACAAGCACTGCTGTCCTACTGAAGAGCATGGTCATGGCCATGGCCAGCATCTCATCTCATACGGCCATGAAAAAGCTGTATTGGCTATTGTAAAGGTTGGGAAGGTTTCCTCTGTCAATAGGTGGGGCCCCAAGAGGAGCCATAGAATTTTGAGTACTGCTGATTAATTTGGTGGGGAAGGGACCATTAGCCTGATTGAAAGGCAGCAATGGTTCAAATGTTAAAGGACCTGGATGCAAGATATTTGTGCTTTTGTCGGTCTCTGTAGTTGGCAATTGCAAATCTAGCACTTCTGTTTGTATGTATATTTTATTCCTTTAGCGCAAACCTGCCAAAAGGTAGCAGAGTGCTGTACATGGTCAAAGGCAAGCATAAGTCAGCAAGTAATAGGAGGGGGAGCTAAGTTGTGGACAATTAATGCATTGTGATGTAGTCTTCTTCACAGAGGTAAGTCTTTAACTCTTTTCTAAATCGGAGCAATGTTGGGGTGATCCTGATGGTTATGGAGATGTTGTTTCAGATCCTGTATCGATAGATGGAAAATGCCTGTTGTCTTGTTCTTTTCTTTTTTACACTTCTTAGTCTGCAGTCTGATGGTGTCCTGGCTGCAGGTATGCCAAAAACGATCAGAGATGGTGAGCTTGTCTGCAAGATAAGCAGGGGTGCTGGTTGTGATGGCTTTGTAAATGATGCAGCTGGTTTTGAAGATGTGTGGGATCAGAAGGGAGCCAATGGAGTTCCATCAGTATTGGGTTGATGAATCCTACTTCTTCAGGCCCTGGATGAGAGGCTTGTAGGATGCCCCTAAGGGGTGCCACTGTGGAGTCTGGTAGACCATGGGGCAAGTCTTTATCAACATTCAGGAGCGAGAGTACCAAGGGCTTGAACAGCAGTTCTGAAGTCGCTTTCTGGAAGAAATGATTAGACTCTCTTTTGAAAAGAGAGGTCATACCAGGCCGTCTTTGTTGTTACTTTGCAATGTGTTCCTAGAGGCAGAGGTTGGTGTCCAGGGTGAATCCAAGTGATTTGGCATATGGTGAGAACTGAGGTTTGAAGATGTGAAGGTTCATGTAATTTAACCAGATTTGTACTGTATCTTTTGTTGTTCTTGGCAAATAATAGGATTTCCATCGTTAGTTGGTTTGAGCTTCAGGTACACATTTGACATCCAGGTCTGGATGATGTGCAAGCAGTGTTTGAGGCATTGGATGTAGCAGATAGTCTAGTGCTCCCACCAGTAAAGCATTGCAATAGTCTAAGCAACTAAGAATAACACAACAGACTTCCAAAGTTCTCGCAAAAGCTGGGAACACCAGAAAGATCATCCACAAAGCTCTGCAAAGAGCAAAACAGGTGCCTGCGGTTTTGTTAATGTGTCTCTCTATAATGATATTATTCTCAAAAATAACTCCCAGATTCCGGACCGAATCGGAGGGAACAATAATCCTGTCGGAAGGCACCGGCCAGAAATCAGCAGGGAGTACTACCCGATCTCTATTAGCTGAGCAACAAAGCAGCTCTCTCTTATTCCCATTAAACTACAAAGAATTGAGAATAAGCCACTGGATGATGTCCTTCATGCAATCATGAAATGAGGAAAGCTGCCAATCATTGCAAAGCATGGGTGGATGCATTCCGCCCCTGGGTGGATGCATTCCGCCCCTTGACACAAAGTAATACAAGGCAGCACATCCCGTTAAAAAAGTTAACCAAGCTTGACACAAAGTGTTTGTAAATCTGGGCCTCAGTGTAGATTATGAGCTACTCAAAAAGTACCCCTGAAATGATCCCATGGTCCCAAGCCTCTGTGCTCAGCCCTGGCCCACTTGCTCCCCAATCCTTGCCATAAGTGTTTGGAGGGAGGGGGGCAACTTCAAAACATTTTGGTAATGAAGGGGGCGGCTCAGAGCAAAAAAGTTTGAAGACCTCTGCTTTTGTTATGTATGTGGAAGCATCACATGATTCCTCATAGATAATGTCTTCAATATTCTGTCTAGGTGTGCAATGTTTACACTTCTTTCTGAATTCAATATTTGATGAATGGCGTTTCTAAAAAGTGGATCGACCATTTTGGTTAGTAATTTGTTTTAAAAAAAAGAACCCCTGGTTTCAGGCACCAAACACTAATTGGTGGGCACATACGAACACACAGGACTTCTCTTTTGAATATATCTTGAATTCATACCTAATTTATCAGACCTTCTGTGTTCCCATCAGGGCCTAGGTTCCTTCTATTATTCCAATTTTGGTGTGCTCTGAACCAGAAATAAAATGTGATACTGTACGGTCTCATGCAACAGATTACACCACACCGCATATCTGTTCAATGTGTAAGACCCAAGAATGGCAAAAGTGAGACTCAAATTATTTATTATGAAGATCAATACTCATAATTCTCCCACAGCACTTTCTAATCTTCCAAACCACAGTTAAAGGTAACACATTATCCCGACTAATTCTAATCCTACCCAAAGTTAAGTGTCTTTAAACTTTAGATTGAAGAAGGTTGTATAATTTCTTTATTCCATTCATTATTCATGTGCAGAAGGACCTCAAAGTGAACACTACTATCCAAAATAACTTTAATAAAAGAACACAGACTTTTTGCACACTTGATCCATCTCAATCAGCACAACCAATTGGAAATTAAAGAACATTTGGATTTTAACACTGCTTCTACCACATACAAGAGCATGATCAAATCCCCTTTCTTTAAACCAAAAAGGATGACACTCAGAACAAACTACTATTTATTTAACCCTTCAATAACCCCTTAAAACACACTAGATATGAAACGGATCACCAAATCGTTTTTAAACTACTAGAGAAAATATAAAAATGACAATTTCTGTCTAAGCTTATTATTCAGCAGGAAACAATCCTGACAAACGTAGAGACTTCTTCCACACAGTGAAATGAGGCACCATCCCCCCAAACAGAATTAGGTTTGGTCCACTCATGCTTTAAATAACAGGACTTTTAAAACATATTCCTCAGCAAAATATTTCCTCTCAGGCTCTAACAACTAGTAACCCTGCACTACATGCATTACCGCCCATTTTATTTTAATTCTAGCCATGTTTTAACTTCATACATATTTACAAAGAGCAATGTATTTAGTCAAATGGTTGAAAACAACTTTCTTCTGTGAAAACATTATCCCAACCACAATCATTAAAAATAATTTTCAATTATTCTGCAAACCATAGTGCCAACTAATTAACCTGCCCTTACAAGAATGTTACTTCAACAGTTATGTGCAAAAAGACAAACGAGGGATCTGGGTCTACCTAGAAGGAACAAAGCGTGGGGTAATCTAATCAGCATTAGCACTCTAATGAACGGGGTAGGCATGGCAAAGCACTAGACTTGCTAAAGGCACCTCTCAAAAGGACAGTTTTAAAGTTTTTCTGCATTAAGGATGCTTCTATTGCCCTCCTAAAGTTAGATCAGGTTCATCCCAGAGGTAAGGACCCAAGACTGTGATGGATTTTTCTCTGTGTTCCACTCATCTTGGCTTGCTTCAGCAGAGGTTTGATACATTGGATGATCACATGTTGTGAGTATAGTGATGTTGTGTGGCCATGTCAGCAGATAAGGTAGGCTGTTTCCATGTAGTGCCTTGTGTATGATACATAGTACTCTGGACCTGATCCTCTGCAGTAGAGGAAGCCAATTATGTCACTTAAAGTTGGGTGAGATGGGCGTATAACTGCTCGTGTTTTTGATAGGCTAATTGCTCAGCAGATTTGCTTCATTCCTAAACAACTGGTTACATTGGATAATTTTTGCTCTGATCCTGACTGTCATCTATGGTGTCCACAAGTGTCTTCTCTTGCCCCCACTTTGTTAAACTTGTATTTGGAACCTCTGAAAATCTTGGTAAGTCCTGTGTCACCATTCATCAATATATAATTAATCAGTCCACTCGATGGATGGCATTCTCATAGCAATAAATTGTCGATTTAATCTACATAACTGGATCTCTACTAACTTTCCAATTCTCAGCCTTGAAAAGAATGAATTCACACAACACAAATTCAAAAGATAATGATCATTATAGATTTCAACCAATGGCTTCACATCTCATCTCACCTTTGAACTCACTATGATTCTGTCTTGACCATCACATATCCATGAAACTAAAGATTTAGAAGTTTCAAAATTCTCCAGGTCTTTTGCTCCAGGCCCTCAATAATTACACCACTAAAAAAAGCAACTATGATTTCCTTCAGGGTACAACCGAGAGTGATCTCGATCAGGAGCTGATGAAATGCCACACTAATCAATTTAATCAAACCTCCCTGATACCTACAAAGCAGCTCTGCACTCTGCAGCTAGTATAGAAGAAGTATGGGCATATCACTGAAGTCCTCAAAGACTTTCACTAGTTAAGGCTTGCACCCCCTTCAAAGTTTTTCATACACAAAAAGTCTTTCATCCCTGCTAAAAAATATCAGAAGACAAAAATGTAAGTGGAAACTATATTTGACTTAAAACTAAGAAATGTAACTGTCATCAAACTAAACTACATCTCATTACTTCTCAGGATAGCCCCCTCCCTGTGACTCCTTTACCAGAAGACCTCAGAACTTATAACAATCTTCTCCATTTCAGGAAGGCTACACATGCCACTAATACGTAAATTTGTAATGCCCTCCACTCTCCTACAATGTCACTTTCAAAGGCCCTCCCAGATTTTTCACCCCATGCGTACCTTACATTCTGAGTGGAATGTTGACATTTTAAAATAAACGAATGTTGTTGACTATAATAGGGGTCCAGGTGAAATTTACCTTATGGTTTTAGTGGAAAGAGGCCTTGAGGTTTGGCTTATTCTTTATACATTTCAATAACACCAGATTCAGATAGAGCTGAGCTGGAACGACTTAAAATAATAAAGAGGTGTACATTTTAATGTCTTCAACTTCATCCTTCACCAAGAATCTTTTTTTTTCTATGAGAGACTTTCCTGAATCGGAGAGAAGCCATTTGTCAAATTAAGGCAATCCACTGAGGAGTATTATATACCCTAATCATGGGGTTCAATTTACAAATATTGATGTATGAATAGGTGTGACTTACCTTTGCAGTACTACTGAATTTCAGGAGTAAGATAATCTTTGTGAATCAGGTCCATGGACTTTAATATGTTACTTGGTCAGTACTGCTAAATCCAAGATAGAATCATGCTTGAAACATTGGTAAAATTCATTGATCCTAGTCCCAAAATACAGAATGACATTTACCTAGTTTTCACTACATTCAGAAGAGAAACTATCCATTACACTGTGGCTCTTTCTTAGCTCCAGTCTTGAACACTGTAAAGATTGAGGTGAAGATTTATGTAGAGGTCACGTAACGCAGTACAGCAAGACAAGTTGCCGAGCTGCATGGCCTGAAATGGATAGAGCAGAAACACTCCATATCTACTGTAGAAGAGTAGGATATGCACTTATGTTACCCCCATTTATTTCTGATGTTAACACTGGTTTCTGGCTATAGTCTGGCTGGGACCTTGCTAATCAGGGCCCCAGCCTCTCTGTTCTCTCTAAACAACTTGGAGTGCATATTAGATGCACTAGTGATTGGATACTGTGGTACCTTATGAGCCCCTAGTATATGGTGCCTTAGGTACCAAGGGCATAGGTACTTCACAGGTCTACCAGGGGCTGAAGCATGTATTATGCCACCCCTGGGAAGCAGACTAAATCTGACACCACAGGCCTGCTACTGCAGCCTGGGTGAGGTAGTGTTAGCACTCCTCACTGAGATATAGGTTCACTATATCTCACCTTACACACACATATACACCTATCAGTCACCCCTAAGTCAGGCCCTATCAATCCTCGTCGCAGGGTGCTTTGTTTCCATGTGTGGGGGTGCCTCTGCAGCTCTCAGTCCATTCTCTGTGGCTGTTTGTGGATGCGGTTAAACCATATACTCTTAAGTGCATTATAACCTCGCGGTAAATGCTAACTTTGGGATAGCTGCATCAAAACATGTCGTGTTTGGTGTCAAACGCTTTATAATCATACCCCCACACCAGTAACTAGTGTGGGAGTATGATCCCACCCTTCTAGAGGGATAAACATGTACCCACTGTGGAAACACGGTAGAATCCTGAAGAGCCCTGGCATCACAAAATGAATTCTATTCAACAAACGTAGGGACAGAGGGGTAAGTTTAATAAGGTCCAATGTACATACCCCATCAAGGTTGTGTACAAGAAAAGGTACAGAGTTCCTCTGGAGAAGATAAGAAAAAGTACTAGCATGTGTAGGAGGTACCAAGTGGGCCTTGCTATAAGGTAAGCAAGTCGGAAGAAGGGGAGATTCCCTTGTTGGAACTAGGGCTCTCACACACCCATCAAGCTAGGTGTCATGCTTCATCATTTGAGCTTGCCCCTCGTCAGGTCGGCGCTGCAATACCTGACGGGCACCTAAAAATTGGGGCTCTTTAGCGGGGATCTTTTATTCCTGCCGATGGGTGCAGTGGGGGTAAGGGCCCTAGTGTGTGTAGATGTGAGTGTAGGTGAAGTGATTTTAAAATAGGTCAGTTTGTCCACGAATACACTTTATCATGGTGGTAAACGGCCTAATTAAAAGAAATGGTTGAGGGGGGTATTGAATCTAGAAATGATGAGTCTAGTTATGTATAACCTACTCTCAATGGGATCTACATGTTTCGTGCCATAGTAGCCACAACGGTCAGGGCACTTCCTCAGGATAAGTGGTGGAACTATCTACACTAGGTGGACATGTGTAAAATCTACGTACCACACAGGCTCTGTACAGCAACCTGAAACGAGAAATGTGAAATAGACATAAGAAAATACGTGTAGGTGCACTCACACATGGTACAGATATCATCTTAATTAAAAAGGGGAAATAATGCCCAAAAGAGAGGTATAGTTATGAAAAGTAGCCATCGGATACTCCTGATTATCAGTGAGCGTATTGATACTGAAGTTATCTGTTAATAATACAAGGGGGGGGGGGGAAGGATAGCGGAATTGGACAAGACCGGGAGTAGAAGACTCACCTGCACTGCTAGCAAGGAGATCTTGCAACAGTTGCCGGCGGGTAAGATGGACTCCAATTAGGGTCCTAGAAGAGTAAAACGGAAATGTGGGAGAGTTAAAACGAAAGGTTAAAAAAGGGGGGGGGGAAGGCAGCAGGACATGGTGAGATGCATGGCTGCCATGGGACCGTTCGGGCGAGCAATGAAGAAAGGTCACAGACGTGGTTGAATAACCGACAAGGGCCTCATTGTGCAGCCACGACCACTTAGTGCACAGAAGCGGGCGGCCAGCGGCAGAGCGTAGCGGAGGAGTCAGAAAAGTCACCAGACCCCCTCCACGGCGCCAAGTACACAAGCCGGCCGCTGTGGGAAACAGGAGTGATCATAGAATGGAACACCAAGTCAAGCCGGCTCAAACCAGAGAGTCCGGTCGATTTCAAAATAAAGTCTCACCTCAGAAGCGGTCAACGTCACGGTCATGTGGAGAAACATTATACTCACCAGCGTATAGTAACGCTGCAGATCGTAGACCTACCCAGCCTCTGGAACCGGGATGGTAAAAGGCAACTGGCGGCTGGTGTTAAATAGAGTAAAAGGGTCATGACGCTAGCGTGATCACGTGACCGTCATGCTAGTGGTGATTGAGTGACAGCAGTAGTAAGGAAAGCCGGTGAAAGTGGCGACCATCTTGTAACGGAGGGGAAACGCCGGAACCCTTAAGTCAGAGTTACAAATAAAGTTAAAAACAAAGCGTATCCGTCGTATTGAAGTGGCGTGTACATCGAAGGTGAAGTCGCCGTACAATGCAGTGCGTTACGGGTGGAATGCATATAAAATGCTGAAAAATAATCGCATAAAGTGCACAGCAAGGATAGATCATTGGGGTGTCAGTTAGGGATGGTGGAGTGCCATCCCAACCGTGTATATATGCCACAAGGGTGGATACACATGACACATGTCAAACTGTCGAGGGAACAGAGTTAGGGACCTAGGTAAAGCATTAAAATATAGATTGCAGGGCACCGTTGTTAATTTAAGGTTGGAGGAAAAGTGGACGGTGACTCAGTGACCATCTAAGGCATATAGGATATAGACCACAGATGAAGGGGACCCACATTTTTTTATAGGGGGTGTCCTTATAAAGGGATATCTTAGTTATTGTGCAGAATGATTGGTAAGTCCATTTATGTGAGTGCACCCCACGTAATGTCATCGTTTAGACCAGTCACATGTGTGAACAGCCTGAGGACCCATCTCTGCTCAAGCCTGAACAGTGCATTTTTTGATATCTGTGGATGGGCCTCCAAAATCATCCAGTGCAGGGAGTCTGCAGAGTGTTGTGTCTCTCTGAAGTGTGTATAAAGCTAAGTGGTAACTCTCTGACAGCGTATATTACTCCTGTGTTCAGTTATCCTGGCCTTAACAGTGTGCATGGTCCTCCCTATATAATGCAGGCAGCAGGAGCAGGTGATCATGTAGATGCATTTGCTGGTATTGCAGTTCGTGTGCCTAGTCAAAACCCATTTGAATTTTGTCTTGAATGTAATGTCCTTAGAAGTAGTGGTTAACGGACATGCCACACATGAACCACAAGCAAAATGTCCAGTAACTAAGGGTAGACCCCACAAAGTATGTTGGGTGGTGGCTGTATTTAGTCTTGGTCTGGTATGGACTAAAACATCCTTCAAGTTTTGTGTTCTTTTGTAAGCAAACCTAGGTTTGGATATATTTAGATTGCCTGTATCTAGAATATTCCAGTGTCTCAGGATGATTTTCTTGATTCTAGCAGAGTCGGTGTGAAGTACGTGACACAGGTAAGTATATCAGAGTTAGGTTTTGTTTGTGTCTCGAGTAGTGCCTCTCGTGGATTATTCCTAGCTCTTTTCATGGAATCTCGAACTTGCTTGTCAGGATAACCCCTAGCCTTTAGATTAGAAGCTAGAACATTGGCCTCTGTTCTATAATCAGATACTGTCCTGCAGTTACGTCTAATGCGTCAAAATTGGCCAAAGGGTAGGTTATCCCTTAGCATTTTAGGATGGTGGCTGTTATAATGCAGGAGGCTGTTGCGATCGGTGGGTTTTTTTGTACAGAGTTGTACTTAGGGTACCATCAAGTAATGTGATATTCAGATATAGGAAAGGTATGGTATGTTCTGATACGTGGTGTGAAAACCTAAGGTATTCATTCTGCTCATTAATCCATGTAATGAATTCATCACAGTTGGTGCGTGTCCCTTGCCAGAAGATCAGGATATCGTCCACTCCCCTAACCTCTCCTAGAGTGCTATGAAGTCCTGCACTGGGGGAGCAGTAGGCTCCTCTGTGCATAAGTCAGCTCAAACCGGTTCAGGGGCTACCTGCCCCTGCTCTGGCGTGAAACTGGGCAAAGGGAAGTGGGTGTAGCCACCCACTCCCCTAACCCTCCCATAGGAGGGGTCATAGAGCTAGTCCCTCCCTTCCTTGTAGTATAAGTTAGGGAACCCTTGCCATTGCAAACTAGATATCCCTGGACAACGGTCTGAAGAAGAATCCTGGACCTTCGACGTTCCACTACCTTTGGAAGACTGAATAATCTCCCTTGGAATCAAGGAGTGACTCCCCTGCTTGGCAAGCACCAAAACTTTGAATCAACGGTCGCAACCTTTCCCGCTCCTGCCGGAGTCCGAAGTTCCTGCAGCCCCGGAAGTAGATTTCCTGACTTGTCCAAGGCCATCGTGAGTCCCTAGCGACGCTGAGGCAAGTGGACCCCACGAGTGACGAGGAACAGCAATACCCGGGTACCGTGCACTATTGTCAAGTGCAACCCCTTCACGACGTTCTACGAACTTGTTCATTGGACCACGTGTGGTGCAAGCCTCCAGCAGGATTTGCTCTGAAGATCAGAGGCCTACCTCATCCCGAGTGACCGTGGGCTCCTGGTGAGTGAATCCTCCCGAGGCTTCTTCGCGATCCCTTGCCGGCTGGCTTGTGGGTCCCCAATCTGGTCACCGACACCGCAGTAAGCTGCAGACTTTGTGGGACACACCGAATCCAGCTCCTGGTCATCGTTGACGCCTCCTGGACCTCGTGGCTGAAGAGTCAAGACACCCGTGATCACCTGAAATCATCTGACGACTGTGGGCATCCATCTTCCTTGCCCCAGGTCACTGCCAAGTGACTTTGAACACTGTCTTCTCTGCTTTCAGGTCTTCCTTCTTCTGAATCCAGCCTTGGATTCCACCGGACACTTCTCCTGTCTTCACAAGCAGCAAGTCTACTTTGGCTCCCATTGAAAACGACGCCGCGACAGACACCAAAAGACACCTATGCACTTGGCTTCCCTGAGTGAGGTAACTCCAGCACTACGGTGCTCCTGTGTTTGTTGGCTCTAGAACTACTTACCCTGTAAGTGACTTGCTTGTAGACTCTCCCAAAGTATTCTAAAACTTTCAAATTCCAACGGCGACTTGCTCCATTGAAGTCTATTGGGATCCGCGGCTGTGTTCTCACACTGCATGCGTCTCCCGTGGGTCCTTTACTTACCTGCCTTGGGTGGATTAGTGAGGCCCCAGCGCTTCTGAAGGCCCTAGGCCTTGTCCCTTCTCAAGTCGTTATTCCTAAATCTCTTTTTTAGTATATGGTCTTGTACGCCCCTAGGGCCCCAGCCATATTTGTGCTTAACTTGTTGTGAAATGTTGATTTGTGCATATGTTCCTGACTTCTAATCTCATAAAGAGATTAGTAGAGCGTGTTAGAAATAAATACATATATATTTTATATATATACCTGTGTGGTGTACTTTCATTTAGTAATTCAAGAGATTATAAGGTAAAACAAGCTGCTTTACATTCCTCTAAAGACTTATCCTGAAGGCTGCTCTCCACAGCTACCACTAGGATAGCTTTCTTTAAAAGGTTGTCTTAAACCTATCTACCATAAGAGTCGAATTGTACTGGTTCAAGGTGGCCACTTTAACTAGTGACCAGCATATACCAGGCCAACTTCTTACATTGGTGGGCAGCGTGTGGGATTACAGCTTGCAATTATTTTACCAGAAAATCTCTATTTGAATTACTAACTGAAAACCGCTATAGGTACTCAAGGTACATATAAAGTCAAGCTTAGTGTCAATAAGTTCTACTGAACTTAGAGCTGTGTGTCAAGGGATAGCACACCCTTTCTAGAGCTCAAGCTAGGATCAGTAGGCCACAAACTAGTGTAGGAAGTACAACACTGCACAACACTAGAATGTCCTCAAAGGGTGGAGCCAGTGGGTCCACTCAGCCTCAGTATAAGGACATGACTTTCTTTGACTTGAAAGCCATGTGTTCTGCAAGGCACCTGAAGCTAGGACAGAGTACCTACACACTACACCTGATAAATCTGCTAACAGCAGATGATCTTAGATTAGCTCTAGGAGCTAATAGGTCTGAATCAGGGGGTGGGCCAATTATAGTCTCTGGGTCAGATGATGAAAATCAAGATGACCTGGACTCTGTGGTTGGAGGGCCAGATCCACAGGGATCTGAAAAGGACAGAGGAATGCTCCCAAGGAGAACTGACAGAGTGGAGGAGAGGCCTAGGTCCCCTTCTAGGTAATCTGACCACTCCTATCACTCTGGGAGAGAATCTGTCCAGCAGAGGAACTTGTACCTTCCTAGAAGAGAAAACTCCTATGAAAGAATGTACAAACTGCTGCAGTATGAGGAAGCAAGATTTGCCCTCAAAACCAAGCAGTTGGCATTAGATAAGGAAGCCTATGAGCTCCAGAGAGCTTCTAGGAGAGAGGGGTTAAAAACCCCTGGTGGCAGCAACAGTGTCCCTAGAGTTAGAGAATACATTCCAGACCATGGGAACCTGTTCAAGGTTGTTCCTGCTCACCAGAGTGGGTATGATATCCATAAGTGGATAACTGCTATGGAAAGGGCCTGTAGAGTACAACAGGTCCCCCAAAAGCAGTAGGCAGCAATCGTGTGGCTCTCCTTTTCAGATATAGGTATAGACTAGCTCCTCACTGTTAGAGAAGAGGATGCTGATGATTATGAAGTCCTGAAGAGTGCATTAATAGATGGGTTTGGCTTAACCACTGAGCAGTACAGGTTGAAGTTCAGAGACACTCAGAAAGCACAGACTCAGGACTGGACTGACTTTGTAGATTGTGCAACCTAGGCTCTGGAGGGTTGACTGGTTGGTAGTAGAGTTACTGATTTTAAGGGATTGTATAATCTTATGATGAGAGAACAGATCCTTAATAATTACCAAAACCAGTTGTTGCATCAGTACCTGGTGGACTCCGATGTGACCTCTCCCCAAGAAATGGGAAAGAAGGCAGACAAATGGGTCAGAACCAGGGTGAGGCAGAAAACCCAGAACCAAGGGGGTGAAACCAAGAAGCAAGATCCTAAAGGCTCTGAGAAAGGTGGGGATAAGTCAAAGGACCAGAAGTCTTCACAAGGCCCCCAACAATCTGCATCTGGTGGGAATTCACAGTCTAACAAGGGAAAAGGCCAAAAGAAGCCCTGGTGCAAATTCTGTAAACAGAAAGGGCACTGGACGTCTGACTGTAACAAGTCCAAAGACCAAACCACCACCACTCCTGCCCCTAAGGCAACTGTTCCCCCGAGTGCAGCTACTGGTGGAGGTGGTAATCGGAATAAGGGTGTAGTAGGGTTGACCCTGCGTCCTGAAGTGGACTCTGGCCTAGTCAGAGTACCCACGCAGGCATTGCTGATTTGTGATGGAGACATTGATATGTCCTTCCTAGTGAGCCCCAGTAATCTGGGCAAATACAAACAGCAGCCTGTAATAAATGGCAAACAGGCTTTGGCATTTAGGGACACAGGTGCTAGTGTCACCATGATGGCAGAGGATTTTGTGGACCCTGGACAGATCATCCTGGGTGAAATGTACCAGTTTACAATTCAAGCAATGTCAGGACCAACCATAGTCTGGCAGTTGTGAATTTCTCCTGGGAAGGGGTATCTGGCCTCAAGAAGGTAGTAGTCAGTGCAGAGCTCCCTGTCGAATGTCTATTGGGCAATGATCTAGAGACTTCAGCCTGGTCTGAAGTAGAGTTATAAACTCATGATGAGATGTTGGGCATCCCTGCAGAGGTATTTGCTGTGACCAGGTCACAGGCCAAAATGCATCAAACTGAACCAGCTCTGGATCCTGAAACTATGGACCAGATGCTTCACAAGAAGAGGAGCAGTAGGGTTAAGGCAGTGCCTTCCCTTCTGTCTTAGATCACAGATTCACCTCTTGAGGGAGGAGAAGCAGATCCTGAAGAAGGAACTGCCCCAGAGGGACTTGAGCCTGATCAGGTTGAGTTCTTGGCACAGGGGGCCCTTCTAGGGAAGATCTGAGTAAGGAGCATCAGTGCTGCCCCTCTCTTGAACCCCTCAGACAGCAGGCTGCAGCTGAGGCTGCTGGGAGTGCTAGTGGGTCCCAGAAAGTTTATTGGGATGAGGGACTCCTATATTCTGATGCTAGAGATCCAACCCCTGGAGCCACCAGGAGGTTGGTAATACCTCAGAAGTTTAGGGGGTTCCTCTTGACCCTAGCACACAACATCTCTTTAGCAGGTCACTTGGGCCAAAACAAGACCTGGGATAGGCTTGTTCCACATTTTCATTGGCCACATATGTCAGAAGACACCAAGGAGTTTTGTCGCTCCTGTGTCACTTGCCAAGCCAGTGGCAACTCAGGTGGCACAACAAAGGGCTCCCTGATACCACTACCTGTGGTGGGGGTACCCTTTGAAATGGTAGGGATTTAAATTTTTGGTCCCCTTGACCCTCCAACTGCATCTGGGCACATATTTATCCTGGTGGCGGTGGATCATGCCATCAGGTACCCAGAGGCAATTCTCCTGAGGATCACCACAGCCCCTGTGGTGGCAAGAGCCCTCATTGGAGTTTTCTCCGGAGTGGGTTTCCCAAAGGAGGTCATATCTGACAGAGATACCAACTTCATGTCAGGATATCTAAAAGCAATGTGGAAGGAGTGTGGTGTAACTTATAAATTCACTACTCCCTATCACCCACAATGCAATGGGTTAGTTGAACGTTTTAACAAAACCCTAACGGGAATGAATAAAGGCCTCCCAGAAAAGCTTATGCGAAAATGGCACCTTTTACTTCCATGCCTTTTGTTTGCATACAGAGAGGTTCCACAGAAGGGGGTTGGTTACAGCCCATTTGAACTTATGTTTGGGCATCCTGTAAGAGGTCCATTACGTTTGGTCAAGGAGGGCTGGGATTTACCTCTCAAACCTCCCAAACAGGATGTGATGGACTATGTACTTGGTCTCCGCTCCAGGATGGCCGAATACATGAAGAAGGCAACTAAAAACCTGGAGGCCAGCCAAGAACTACAAAAAACTTGGCATGACCAAAAGGCTGTGCTGACTGTGTACCAGCCAGGACAGAAAGTGTGGGTGTTGGAGCCTGTGGCCCCAGCAGCCCTCCAGGACAAATGGAGTGGCCCCCATACAATTGTTGAGCAAAAGGGAGAAGTCACCTACCTGGTGAATCTTGGAACTCCCAGGAGCCCCGTTAGGGTGCTCCATGTCAACAGATTGAAACCATATGTTGACAGGGCTGACATGGGCTTGCTCATGGCAACTGATGAGGAACAGGAGGAGGAGAGTGACCCTCTCCCTGACCTGCTCTCACAGAACCCTGATGAAGGGTCAGTAGATGGTGTTGCTTTGGCAAGCAGCCTCACTGACCATCAGCAAACTGAATGCAGACAAGTTCTGCAACAGTATAGACATATGTTTAGCCTGACCCCTAGTCAGACTACCTGGTGCACCCATGAGGTGGACACTGGAGGCAGTCTGCCAGTCAAGAGTAAAATCTACAGGCAAACTGACCATGTCAGGGACTGTATCAGGACTGAAGTCCAGAAAATGTTGGAACTAGGTGTGATTGAGCCTTCAGGTAACCCTTGGGTTAGTCCAGTAGCCCTTGTGTCCAAACCCCATACCTAGGGTGGTAAGAAAGAAATGAGGTTGTGTGTAGACTACAGAGGCTTCAATGCAGTCACCAGGACTGATGCCTATCCAATTCCCAGGGCAGATGAACTGATTGATACTTTGGCCTCAGCCAAGTATCTAAGTACATTTGACATAACAGCTGGCTACTGGCAGAACAGGTTAGCTGAAGATGCCAAGGCCAAAACAGCATTTTCGACCCCTATTGGACAATACCACTTTGTGGTGATGCCCTTTGGATTGAAGAATGCACCTGCCACTTTTCAGAGGTTGGTGAACAAAGTTCTGGCAGGAAGGGAAACTTATTGCTCAGCTTATCTAGATGATATTGCGGTCTTTAGTTCCTCCTGGCAGGATCACCTGGTCCACCTCAGAAATGTTTTGGAGGCTCTGCAAAAAGCAGGCCTCACTATCAAGGCCACTAAGTGCCAGATAGGGCAGAGTCAGGTTGTGAACCTGGCCACCTTGTAGGTGGAGGCCAGGTTCAGCCTTTACAGAGCAAAATCCAAACCATCATGGAGTGGGTAGCTCCAACCACCCAGACACAGGTGAGAGCCTTTTTAGGCCTGACTGGGTACTGTAGGAGGTTTGTTAAGGGATATGGATCTAAAGTGACCCCCTTAAATGATCTTACCTCAAAGAAAATGCCAAAAAAGGATCAGTGGACAGCTAGCTGTCAGAAGGCATTTGAAGACCTAAAGCAGGCCATGTGCACTGCCCCCATCTTACAGAGTCCAGACTACACCAAAAAGTTCATTGTCGAAACAGATGCTTCAGAGCTGAGTGTGGGAGCTGTACTGTCTCAACTGAATGATGAAGGTCAAGACCATCCAGTAGCTTTTATAAGCAGAAGGTTGACCCCTAGAGAGAAACGTTGGTCAGCTATAGAGAGGGAGGCCTTTGCTGTGGTGTGGGCCCTGAAGAAGCTAAGGCCACACTTGTTTGGCACTCACTTAATAGTTCACACTGACCACAAGCCCCTCCAATGGCTCAAACAGATGAAAGGTGAAAACCCAAAACTTTTAAGGTGGTCCATTTCCCTACAGGGGATAGACTATACAGTGAAACATAGACCTAGGACCCAACATGCCAATGCAGATGGACTCTCAAGGTATTTCCACTTAGAACACGAAGACTCAACTGGTCAAGGTTAGTTTAGTGTCCCTGCGTTGGGGGGGGGGGGGGGGGGGTTGTGTAGGAGAGTAGGATCTGCACTTATGTTGCCCCCACTTTTTTCTGATGTTAACACTGGTTTCTGGCTATAGTCTGGCTGGGACCCTGCTAATCAGGGCCCCAGCCTCTCTGTTCTCTCTAAACAACTTGGAGTGCATATTAGATGCACTAGTGATTGGATACTGTGGTACCTTATGAGCCCCTAGTATATGGTACCTTATGTACCAAGGGCATAGGTACTTCACAGGCCTACCAGGGGCTGAAGCATGTATTATGCCACCCCTGGGAAGCAGACTAAATCTGACACCACAGGCCTGCTACTGCAGCCTGGGTGAGGTAGTGTTAGCACTCCTCACTGAGATATAGGTTCACTATATCTCAACTTACACACACATATAAACCTATCAGTGACCCCTAAGGCAGGCCCTATCAATCCTGAGGGCAGGGTGCTTGGTTTCCATGTGAGGGGGTGCCTCTGCCTGAGCAGGGCCCCTCTGCAGCTCTGAGTCCATTCTCTGTGGCTGTTTGTGGATGCGGTTAAGCCATATACTCTTAAGTGCATTATAACCTCGCTAACTTTGGGATGGCTGCATCAAAACATGTCGTGTTTGGTGTCAAACGCTTTGGAATCATACCCCCACACCAGTAACTGGGAGTATGATCCCACCCTTCTAGAGGGATAGACATGTACCCACTGTGGAAACACGGTAGAATCCTGAAGAGCCCTGGCATCACAAAATGGATGCCACCAGTCACAGACACTGGGCTGCCCTCCTGCTGCTGACCGAAACTCTCAGTGGAGGAGGTCCAACAATAGACATCCTGTCGCAGGGAGGTGTCACCACCTTCCAGACAGGATTTAGTGTATTGGGGCTGGGTGGGTGCACTCCTAGAGTGCTTTGAAGTCCTGCACTGGGGGAGCAGTAGGCTCCTCTGTGCATATGCCAGCTCAAACCAGTTCAGGGGCTACCTGCCCCTGCTCTGACGTGAAACTGGACAAAGGGAAGTGGGTGTAGCCACCCACTCCCCTGACCCTCCCATAGGAGGGGTCATAGAGCTAGTCCCTTCATTCCTTGTAGTATAAGTTAGGGAAACCTTGCCATTGCAAACTAGATATCCCTGGACAACTCTCTGAAGAAGAATGCAGGACCTTCGACGTTCCACTACCTTTGGAAGACTGAAGAATCTCCCCTGGAGTCAAGGAGGGACTCCCCTGCTTGGCAGGCACCAAACTTTGAATCAACGGTCGTAAACTTTCTCGCTCCCGCCGGAGTCCGGAGTCCCTACAGCCCTAGAAGTGGATTTCCTGACTTCTCCAAGGCCATCGTGAGTCCCCAGCGACGCTGAGGCAAGTGGACCCCACGAGTGACGAGGAACAGCAATACCTGCGTACCATGCACTATTGTAAAGTGCAACCCCTTCACGATGTTCTACGAACTTGTGCATTGGACCACGTGTGGCCCAAGCCTCCAGCAGGATTTGCTCTGAAGATCAGAGGCCTACCTCGTCCCGAGTGACCGTGGGCTCCTGGTGAGTGAATCCTCCCGAGGCTTCTTTGCGATCCCTTGCCGGCTGGCTTGTGGGTTCCCAGAAGACCTTTCTACAGTTTCAAAGGGCTCCCCAGGTTGCTCCAGGCCTGCCCTCACTTACCCTTGCTGGGTGAGTCCCTCAGACCTTGCTGGTCTGCACCGCTGACTTTTTACACTTTCCACGAGACTTGCTGTTACCAAGGCTTGTTGGTTCCAATCTGGTCACCGACACCGCAGTAAGCTGCAGACTTTTTGGGACACACCAGATCCAGCTCCTGGTCATCGTCGACTCCTGGACCTCGTGGCTGAAGAGTCAAGACACCCGTGATCACCTGAAATCACCCGATGACTGTGGGCATCCATCTTCCTTGCACCGGGTCACTGCCAAGTGACTTTGAACACTGTCTCCTCTGCTTTCAGGTCTTCCTTCTTCTGAATGCAGCCTTGTATTCCACCGGACACTTCTCCTGTCTTCACAAGCAGCAAGTCTACTTTGGCTCCCATTGAAAACGCCGCCGCGACCCGACACCAAAAGACACCTATGCACCCGGCTTCCCTGGGTGAGATAACTCCAGCACTACTGTGCTCCTGTGTGTGTTGGCTCTAGAACTACTTACCCTGTAAGTGATTTGCTTGTAGACTCTCCCGAAGTATCCTAAAACTTTAAAATTCCAACCGCAACTTGCTTTATTGAAGTCTATTGGGATCCGCGGCTGTATTCTCACACTGCATGCGTCTCCCGTGGGTTCTTTACTTACCTGCCTTGGGTGGATTAGTGAGGCCCCAGCGCTTCAGAAGGCCCTAGGCCTTGTCCCTTCTCAAGTCGTTATTCCTAAGTCTCTTTTTTAGTATATGGTCCAGGGAGGCTTGTTAGGGAACCATTGGGTTCCAGAGCCGAGGAGAACTTGCGGGAGCTCCTGCCGTTGCGGGCCGGCGTCCACCTTTTCTCGCCCCAAGCAGGGAAGACCATCAAGGCATTGATCAGTCTACCCTGGCTTTTGGCTGGAAGGGGGTTATGTAGGACTTGGCCCTTTTTCCCTCATTTGTTTTCGTTTTTGTAGTATTGATGCAGATTCAGGGAGCCATTTTATCTACCCCTGAAACTTCTGTCTGAGGGCCTGGAGCACAAAATGGTGGCCACCTGTGACATCACCAGCATCCACTGGAACCTACTAGCACCTTCCAGAACATTCCAGAACCCTGTGACAGTTGGAGGCGGTTTAGAATGTTGGGAAGCTAAGACAGAGAGTTGGCAGTTGGAGCTGGCAGTTGGCACCTGACTGGTGAAGAGTGAGCAGCAAAAACTTGAAGGAGGAAGGAGTGAAGCAGCAGGGGTGGAAACTTGTGCCTGGAGTGGGGTCCATAAACCCACCCTTGATACTAGTCCCTACTGACTGAGCCCAGCCTGGAGCCCTGTGTGGGAATAAGTCAGAAAAACCATCCTAAGGACCTGGACAGCAGGAACAGGCCTTAGAAACAGAGAACAGCAAGATCCTGACCTGGAAACTGGTTTCCCTGGAGTCCGACGTCGAGTAGCCTGAGACCCGGAGCCCGAGGTGGAGAAGCGGCACCGACTGGAAAGCGGACGTCGTGCCCGGAGCCGCCAGAGGTCGAGAAAGGGCGCCGTCAGAGGTCGTGAGGAGTACCAGAGGTCGAGGAGGAAGTCACCCGAGGTCGAGTGAGCGGCGTCATCGGAGGAGTGAAGTCCGCCCTCCGGAGTCGTCGGAGACCGAGGTGAGGGGTACCGGAGGTCGGGAGTGAGGATCGCACTCCGGAGTCGCCGGAACCTGAGAGAATCGTGCCGGAGGTCGGGAGTGGAGGTCGCACTCCGGAGTCGCCGGAAACCTAAGGAGAGGAGCACCGGAGGTCGGGAGTGAGGATCGCACTCCGGAGCCGCCGGAAGTCGACATCGAGTCAAGGCCGGCCGACGTCATCGAAGTTGAGGTCGCCATCGGACCGGAGCCGCCCGAAGTCGACATCGAGTAAAGACTGCCCGACGCCATCGAATCGGAGGTCGAGATCGAACCGAGGCCGCCGACATCGGAACCGGAACCGCCTACCGGCGTCGTCAAAGAACTGACATTGTGCCGAGGCCGCCGACAGCGAATCGGAACCGCCTCACGGCGTCGACACGACTCCAGCGGCGTCGGAGCATCAGAAAAAGGGCAGTAAGTGGAGTAGAGGGCACCTAAGGCCCTGTGGAGACCTGAGAGACTGCTCTAAGGGGCTAGGGAGGTGCTGGAACCAACCTGACTGTGCCAGGGGTGAGCTGGGACTAATCTAGAGAAGTTGTGTGGAAGGAGAGAGCCAGGACTCTGGTATTCCCCCCTTGATCTACCTCAGTTTAGGCCTCAGCCTTGTCCAAGCCAGGGAGTAGACACCCCCAAGCCTTCCACATCCCCACAAGCTGTGCCTGGGCCAAATCAGCCCTTAGGAATTCAAAAGTGATCTGATTCTATGAGTGTCACTGTCAGCTTTTAAGTATTTATTAGGGGCACTGTATTTATTGTATTTAACCTATTTATTGCTTCACTGTATTTATTGGTCCACAGTATTTATTGATGCACAATATTTATTGGTTTACATTATTTATTGCCTCAGAATATTTAATTGCCTGTATGTATTGCACTTTTATTTATGCCTTCAGTATTTATGATCACCCCTATTTATTGAATCATTAAGCCAGTATTTATTTGACCTGCACTATCTAAAAAGTTTGTATATTGTGATTGTTATTTATTTTATCCAATCAGCAACTAAGAGAAAAAGAAGATAAAGAAAGATATTTTCATAATTTTTACGGTGTAGAGTCGTTTTTGGAACGGATGCACGCATGGTTATTGTATGGGTATGTCGTATGCTTAGCACGGAGCCTGATTCCTGACCACTCGAGCCAAGCTACCACGGTGTGTCCTGGAAGACCACCACCACCCTTTCAGTGTGGGAGTGTGGTTTTCCAACATAAATTGGTGTTCAGTGGTGGGATAGAGCTGTGCCTACGTATACTCAACAATAACTGTGGGTAGTCCATAGGCCTACACCGGGAGTTTTCTCAAAGCGGCCTTCCTAATTGTGGGTTTTTGTTTTTTCCAAATTTACTCTGGTGGTGGGAGGAGGTATTATTAAAGGTACCCCCCTGCATTGTTACTGCAAATAACTGTCCTCTGACCTGAGTGGGCAAGATGGAGTTTGTACTGGAAGATCTAGAAACGTACACTGTGGCCCAACTCAGGGAGTTTTGCCAGCGGGAGGGGGTGTATTGTCCCCCAGGAGCAAAGAAGGGTGCACTCCAAACCAGCTTAAGGGCTTGGGGGGAGGCACGCCGAGAAAGCAAGGCTGAGGAGGAGGACAGGGATAGAGAGCCCGACAGTGAGGGAGCTGGTTTGTACCAACCTGAGGTGGGGAACCTGTCAGCGGGGCCCAGGACACTTTCCAGGAAGGGCAGCAGTGCCTCTAGCGGGGGCTTGTCTAAAGTGGAGTTAACAGACCGGAGGGAGAAAGGACAGCTCACATGGGACTTAGCAAGGCTGGAGAAAGAGATGGAGGAGAGAAGGATGGCGCACGAGCTTCGGATGAAGGAGTTGGAGCTGCGTGCCCTCCAGATGAGTGTGTCCAGTGAGGACACTGGTGGCAGCATACCGGAAGCTCCACAGGAGCTAGAAGTTTATTTACCCCAGGATGACATCACCAGGGTGTCTGAGGAGGCATTGGGGTGGGAACCTGAAGGGGGTAGTGCAGGGATCTCCCAACCCAGCGAGGTGAGAGAAGTGGCAGATAGCCCAGCTAGGTCCCAGGGAGAGAGGGTTGTAGGGCCTCACGACCTATCTGTAGGAAGGCGTGAGACGGGGAGGTGTCCCGAGGTGCCCCAACCGAAGTCTCAGGGCCTGGAGAGTTCCGCAAGGGAGCCCCAGGTTGGGAGCCTAGGCTGTCCCGATGTGCCCTCCAGTGCAGGGGAGCCCCTAGTGTCAGGAGGACCCAGGGCAACTGTAACCAGCGCGCCTGAGGTTCTGGGGTTGGTCCAGTTTCAGGGTTTAGGTCCTGGGCTGGGATGCCAGGCTCAGGGGTTGCCTGGCCTGGCGGGTGGGGCCTCTGTTAACCGGGTCCCCCCGAAATTGACTTCCAGGGGTACTTTTCCCGTTAGGAGGGTGCTGAAATCTGGAAGGGGGTGCAGAGGGAGGAAGGTCTCGCCTCGGGCACCGACTCAGCCTAAGGGTTTAGACCCTAGGTTGGAGGATCAGTTGAGGGGTCAAGGCCCTAGACTGAGGAGGAAGTGTTGGTCTGAGGGTGCCTCGCAGGGTAGGGTGAGGAACCCCAGAAGGAGAGTTAGGGGGAGGAGAGCCTCGCCCCTGAAGGCTGGTCAGCCTAAGGGTGTGAACCCCAGGAGGAAGGACCAGAGGCAGTTTAGGACTGCAAGGAGGAGGACCGGAGTGGACAACGGGCACTACTGGCCTGGGGCTACTGCCCCCCACTCCGCGAGATCACCCGGGCCAGAGACATCTGGACAGCCCAGGGGCCGGTCCTGGCCACAACTAGCTAGGGAGCCCCAGTGGGGTGGTTTTGTTGGTCCAGGGAGGCTTGTTAGGGAACCATTGGGTTCCAGAGCGGAGGAGAACTTGCGGGAGCTCCTGCCGTTGCGGGCCGGCGTCCACCTTTTCTCGCCCCAAGCAGGGAAGACCATCAAGGCATTGATCGGTCTACCCTGGCTTTTGGCTGGAAGGGGGTTATGTAGGACTTGGCCCTTTTTCCCTCATTTGTTTTCGTTTTTGTAGTATTGATGCAGATTCAGGGAGCCATTTTATCTACCCCTGAAACTTCTGTCTGAGGGCCTGGAGCACAAAATGGTGGCCACCTGTGACATCACCAGCATCCACTGGAACCTACTAGCACCTTCCAGAACATTCCAGAACCCTGTGACAGTTGGAGGCGGTTTAGAATGTTGGGAAGCTAAGACAGAGAGTTGGCAGTTGGAGCTGGCAGTTGGCACCTGACTGGTGAAGAGTGAGCAGCAAAAACTTGAAGGAGGAAGGAGTGAAGCAGCAGGGGTGGAAACTTGTGCCTGGAGTGGGGTCCATAAACCCACCCTTGATACTAGTCCCTACTGACTGAGCCCAGCCTGGAGCCCTGTGTGGGAAGAAGTCAGAAAAACCATCCTAAGGACCTGGACAGCAGGAACAGGCCTTAGAAACAGAGAACAGCAAGATCCTGACCTGGAAACTGGTTTCCCTGGAGTCCGACGTCGAGTAGCCTGAGACCCGGAGCCCGAGGTGGAGAAGCGGCGCCGACTGGAAAGCGGACGTCGTGCCCGGAGCCGCCAGAGGTCGAGAAAGGGCGCCGTCAGAGGTCGTGAGGAGTACCAGAGGTCGAGGAGGAAGTCACCCGAGGTCGAGTGAGCGGCGTCATCGGAGGAGTGAAGTCCGCCCTCCGGAGTCGTCGGAGACCGAGGTGAGGGGTACCGGAGGTCGGGAGTGAGGATCGCACTCCGGAGTCGCCGGAACCTGAGAGAATCGTGCCGGAGGTCGGGAGTGGAGGTCGCACTCCGGAGTCGCCGGAAACCTAAGGAGAGGAGCACCGGAGGTCGGGAGTGAGGATCGCACTCCGGAGCCGCCGGAAGTCGACATCGAGTCAAGGCCGGCCGACGTCATCGAAGTTGAGGTCGCCATCGGACCGGAGCCGCCCGAAGTCGACATCGAGTAAAGACTGCCCGACGCCATCGAATCGGAGGTCGAGATCGAACCGAGGCCGCCGACATCGGAACCGGAACCGCCTACCGGCGTCGTCAAAGAACTGACATTGTGCCGAGGCCGCCGACAGCGAATCGGAACCGCCTCACGGCGTCGACACGACTCCAGCGGCGTCGGAGCATCAGAAAAAGGGCAGTAAGTGGAGTAGAGGGCACCTAAGGCCCTGTGGAGACCTGAGAGACTGCTCTAAGGGGCTAGGGAAGTGCTGGAACCAACCTGACTGTGCCAGGGGTGAGCTGGGACTAATCTAGAGAAGTTGTGTGGAAGGAGAGAGCCAGGACTCTGGTATTCCCCCCTTGATCTACCTCAGTTTAGGCCTCAGCCTTGTCCAAGCCAGGGAGTAGACACCCCCAAGCCTTCCACATCCCCACAAGCTGTGCCTGGGCCAAATCAGCCCTTAGGAATTCAAAAGTGATCTGATTCTATGAGTGTCACTGTCAGCTTTTAAGTATTTATTAGGGGCACTGTATTTATTGTATTTAACCTATTTATTGCTTCACTGTATTTATTGGTCCACAGTATTTATTGATGCACAATATTTATTGGTTTACAGTATTTATTGCCTCAGAATATTTAATTGCCTGTATGTATTGCACTTTTATTTATGCCTTCAGTATTTATGATCACCCCTATTTATTGAATCATTAAGCCAGTATTTATTTGACCTGCACTATCTAAAAAGTTTGTATATTGTGATTGTTATTTATTTTATCCAATCAGCAACTAAGAGAAAAAGAAGATAAAGAAAGATATTTTCATAATTTTTACAGTGTAGAGTCGTTTTTGGAACGGATGCACGCATGGTTATTGTATGGGTATGTCGTATGCTTAGCACGGAGCCTGATTCCTGACCACTCGAGCCAAGCTACCACGGTGTGTCCTGGAAGACCACCACCACCCTTTCAGTGTGGGAGTGTGGTTTTCCAACATAAATTGGTGTTCAGTGGTGGGATAGAGCTGTGCCTACGTATACTCAACAATAACTGTGGGTAGTCCATAGGCCTACACCGTGAGTTTTCTCAAAGCGGCCTTCCTAATTGTGGGTTTTTGTTTTTTCCAAATTTACTCTGGTGGTGGGAGGAGGTATTATTAAAGGTACCCCCCTGCATTGTTACTGCAAATAACTGTCCTCTGACCTGAGTGGGCAAGATGGAGTTTGTACTGGAAGATCTAGAAACGTACACTGTGGCCCAACTCAGGGAGTTTTGCCAGCGGGAGGGGGTGTATTGTCCCCCAGGAGCAAAGAAGGGTGCACTCCACACCAGCTTAAGGGCTTGGGGGGAGGCACGCCGAGAAAGCAAGGCTGAGGAGGAGGACAGGGATAGAGAGCCCGACAGTGAGGGAGCTGGTTTGTACCAACCTGAGGTGGGGAACCTGTCAGCGGGGCCCAGGACACTTTCCAGGAAGGGCAGCAGTGCCTCTAGCGGGGGCTTGTCTAAAGTGGAGTTAACAGACCGGAGGGAGAAAAGACAGCTCACATGGGACTTAGCAAGGCTGGAGAAAGAGATGGAGGAGAGAAGGATGGCGCACGAGCTTCGGATGAAGGAGTTGGAGCTGCGTGCCCTCCAGATGAGTGTGTCCAGTGAGGACACTGGTGGCAGCATACCGGAAGCTCCACAGGAGCTAGAAGTTTATTTACCCCAGGATGACATCACCAGGGTGTCTGAGGAGGCATTGGGGTGGGAACCTGAAGGGGGTAGTGCAGGGATCTCCCAACCCAGCGAGGTGAGAGAAGTGGCAGATAGCCCAGCTAGGTCCCAGGGAGAGAGGGTTGTAGGGCCTCACGACCTATCTGTAGGAAGGCGTGAGACGGGGAGGTGTCCCGAGGTGCCCCAACCGAAGTCTCAGGGCCTGGAGAGTTCCGCAAGGGAGCCCCAGGTTGGGAGCCTAGGCTGTCCCGATGTGCCCTCCAGTGCAGGGGAGCCCCTAGTGTCAGGAGGACCCAGGGCAACTGTAACCAGCGCGCCTGAGGTTCTGGGGTTGGTCCAGTTTCAGGGTTTAGGTCCTGGGCTGGGATGCCAGGCTCAGGGGTTGCCTGGCCTGGCGGGTGGGGCCTCTGTTAACCGGGTCCCCCCGAAATTGACTTCCAGGGGTACTTTTCCCGTTAGGAGGGTGCTGAAATCTGGAAGGGGGTGCAGAGGGAGGAAGGTCTCGCCTCGGGCACCGACTCAGCCTAAGGGTTTAGACCCTAGGTTGGAGGATCAGTTGAGGGGTCAAGGCCCTAGACTGAGGAGGAAGTGTTGGTCTGAGGGTGCCTCGCAGGGTAGGGTGAGGAACCCCAGAAGGAGAGTTAGGGGGAGGAGAGCCTCGCCCCTGAAGGCTGGTCAGCCTAAGGGTGTGAACCCCAGGAGGAAGGACCAGAGGCAGTTTAGGACTGCAAGGAGGAGGACCGGAGTGGACAACGGGCACTACAGGCCTGGGGCTACTGCCCCCCACTCCGCGAGATCACCCGGGCCAGAGACATCTGGACAGCCCAGGGGCCGGTCCTGGCCACAACTAGCTAGGGAGCCCCAGTGGGGTGGTTTTGTTGGTCCAGGGAGGCTTGTTAGGGAACCATTGGGTTCCAGAGCGGAGGAGAACTTGCGGGAGCTCCTGCCGTTGCGGGCCGGCGTCCACCTTTTCTCGCCCCAAGCAGGGAAGACCATCAAGGCATTGATCGGTCTACCCTGGCTTTTGGCTGGAAGGGGGTTATGTAGGACTTGGCCCTTTTTCCCTCATTTGTTTTCGTTTTTGTAGTATTGATGCAGATTCAGGGAGCCATTTTATCTACCCCTGAAACTTCTGTCTGAGGGCCTGGAGCACAAAATGGTGGCCACCTGTGACATCACCAGCATCCACTGGAACCTACTAGCACCTTCCAGAACATTCCAGAACCCTGTGACAGTTGGAGGCGGTTTAGAATGTTGGGAAGCTAAGACAGAGAGTTGGCAGTTGGAGCTGGCAGTTGGCACCTGACTGGTGAAGAGTGAGCAGCAAAAACTTGAAGGAGGAAGGAGTGAAGCAGCAGGGGTGGAAACTTGTGCCTGGAGTGGGGTCCATAAACCCACCCTTGATACTAGTCCCTACTGACTGAGCCCAGCCTGGAGCCCTGTGTGGGAAGAAGTCAGAAAAACCATCCTAAGGACCTGGACAGCAGGAACAGGCCTTAGAAACAGAGAACAGCAAGATCCTGACCTGGAAACTGGTTTCCCTGGAGTCCGACGTCGAGTAGCCTGAGACCCGGAGCCCGAGGTGGAGAAGCGGCGCCGACTGGAAAGCGGACGTCGTGCCCGGAGCCGCCAGAGGTCGAGAAAGGGCGCCGTCAGAGGTCGTGAGGAGTACCAGAGGTCGAGGAGGAAGTCACCCGAGGTCGAGTGAGCGGCGTCATCGGAGGAGTGAAGTCCGCCCTCCGGAGTCGTCGGAGACCGAGGTGAGGGGTACCGGAGGTCGGGAGTGAGGATCGCACTCCGGAGTCGCCGGAACCTGAGAGAATCGTGCCGGAGGTCGGGAGTGGAGGTCGCACTCCGGAGTCGCCGGAAACCTAAGGAGAGGAGCACCGGAGGTCGGGAGTGAGGATCGCACTCCGGAGCCGCCGGAAGTCGACATCGAGTCAAGGCCGGCCGACGTCATCGAAGTTGAGGTCGCCATCGGACCGGAGCCGCCCGAAGTCGACATCGAGTAAAGACTGCCCGACGCCATCGAATCGGAGGTCGAGATCGAACCGAGGCCGCCGACATCGGAACCGGAACCGCCTACCGGCGTCGTCAAAGAACTGACATTGTGCCGAGGCCGCCGACAGCGAATCGGAACCGCCTCACGGCGTCGACACGACTCCAGCGGCGTCGGAGCATCAGAAAAAGGGCAGTAAGTGGAGTAGAGGGCGCCTAAGGCCCTGTGGAGACCTGAGAGACTGCTCTAAGGGGCTAGGGAGGTGCTGGAACCAACCTGACTGTGCCAGGGGTGAGCTGGGACTAATCTAGAGAAGTTGTGTGGAAGGAGAGAGCCAGGACTCTGGTATTCCCCCCTTGATCTACCTCAGTTTAGGCCTCAGCCTTGTCCAAGCCAGGGAGTAGACACCCCCAAGCCTTCCACATCCCCACAAGCTGTGCCTGGGCCAAATCAGCCCATAGGAATTCAAAAGTGATCTGATTCTATGAGTGTCACTGTCAGCTTTTAAGTATTTATTAGGGGCACTGTATTTATTGTATTTAACCTATTTATTGCTTCACTGTATTTATTGGTCCACAGTATTTATTGATGCACAATATTTATTGGTTTACAGTATTTATTGCCTCAGAATATTTAATTGCCTGTATGTATTGCACTTTTATTTATGCCTTCAGTATTTATGATCACCCCTATTTATTGAATCATTAAGCCAGTATTTATTTGACCTGCACTATCTAAAACGTTTGTATATTGTGATTGTTATTTATTTTATCCAATCAGCAACTAAGAGAAAAAGAAGATAAAGAAAGATATTTTCATAATTTTTACGGTGTAGAGTCGTTTTTGGAACGGATGCACGCATGGTTATTGTATGGGTATGTCGTATGCTTAGCACGGAGCCTGATTCCTGACCACTCGAGCCAAGCTACCACGGTGTGTCCTGGAAGACCACCACCACCCTTTCAGTGTGGGAGTGTGGTTTTCCAACAGTCTGGTACACCCCTAGGGCCCCAGCCATATTTGTGCTTAATTTGTTGTGAAATGTTGATTTGTCCATATGCTCCGGACTTCTAATCTCATAAAGAGATTAGTAGAGTGTGTTAGAAATAAATACATATATATTTTATATATATACCTGTGTGGTGTCCTTTCATTTAGTAATTCCAGAGATTATAAGGTAAAACAAGCTGCTTTAGATTCCTCTAAAGATTTAGCCTGAAGGTTGCTCTCCACAGCTACCACTAGGATAGCTTTCTTTAAAAGGTTGTCTTAAACCTATCTACGATAAGAGTCGAATTGTACTGGTGCAAGGTGGCCACTTTAACTAGTGACCAGCACATACCAGGCCAACTTCTTATATCTACTAAGATAAGATGCTCTTCAGCTCTCTCCCAGCACTGGTGCACTTGAGGCTGTCTAGCGCAAAGGCAGGCACCCTTGCACCATGGCACAAAGGTGCCTGTGTTACAGGCAGGATTGTTTTTGTGCAGGAAGGGATACCTTCCTGTACAAAAACAATCTTTAGAGCAACGTTTTCCAAACTGTGAGTTGCGACCCACCAGTCGGTCATGAGATGATTTTTGGTGAGTCGCGAAACTCCAAGCAATGAATAAAGATAAATAATGTGTGTATATCTCGTCACATTGGCTGCGCATCAGAGATGGAGGTCTAACAAATTGCTTCTTATTTGTTTAACATGGGCATGGGTGTTTACAAACTCCTCTCACTTTGCAGTCATAGAAAGAAAAGTGAATTATGTGACAATACCTGTAAATTAACTGTACACATTCAGCATTTAGAAACGCAAAAATGAAGTAAGATTTTTTGTAATTCGGAAGTGTGATGAAATAAAGATTTTAATAGGATCAAAACAAATCAAGACACGTGGCGATGCACAAATTATATCTATTCACTGAAACCCAATTTCCACACAGTATTACTTGTGTGCAATACAGTTTTATCAGTAAAACTGTATGTCTGTTCAAATTTAGTGGCCATTTCAAAGGAAAATGTTGCAGTCTGTAAAGGACAGTGTGATGCCAAATGATGCTTTAGTTACATTAAAAAAAATGTGCCTTTCTAATGTCCACTAATGCTAGGCGGGTTGTTCTGAAAACTGGGTTGTGGTTCTAAAAGGTTTTGGAAGCACTGTTTTAGAGACATATTCCTCTTTCTATGTGTGCTGCACAATGCACCACACATAGAAAGAGGAAGTAACAATGATAAATAAAGATATTTCTTCTCGTTACACCTCACTGGGGAAGGCGTAGCATTCTGATGCAATCTTAGGTTTACCAGCTCTAGTAAATCTGGGAATGTGTGGAAATCTATTGGTGGATGCATTGGAATTCCCATGCTGCACCCATGGAACACCTTCCCATGTGCTGCCCTGTGTTATTTTGTGTTTACTAAACAACACAAAACCATGCAAAGTGGCTTTACATGACTTAGCAAATACCAAAAATGATTTTGTGGTAGAGCTGTGCCACACAAGTGATGCAACCCTGGTGCAAAATCATAGTAAATCTGACCCCTAAAATCAATAATTCAATCCATGGGAGCCACATATACATTTTCTTATTTATTTGAAGCAACAATGTTTATTGTGGTTACTGCTGTAATTCTCCAGAAAAATGCTAGAGAGTTTTGCACCTGTCAAACTACACTAGATCAGGAAAGAGAGGCAGGGGAACTGAATGCCTACAAATAAAGGCCCCAATTGACAAACCAACCTGGAGCCTGTCTCTCTGCTTTTGTTAATGCAAAGAGCTCTTCAAACACGTAGGTACTCAATTTAGAAGTAAATGCGGGAGGGGACAAGAGGGAGTGGTGGGAAAATAGGGAATTCTACAAAATGCATATTTAGTTCTTCTGCTGCAGTACTACTGACAAAACATGAATACATTTGCTTCAAACCAGCCTTGGAGTAAGTTATCCCATGGCCAAACACTGGTGCTGCTACACACTCTAACAGAAATCAGTGGAGGCAGGCAGTAACACTAACAGACCAAGAAACATATAAACTAAATTAAATAACATTTCAAATTAAACTTTAAATATGAAATGTTTTGTCAAATAAAAACCTTTTACAGGTGTACATAATATTCTAATAAAATATGTTGTAAATAACTAGACTGAAATTCTACACCAATGATGTTGCAAGGGGCATATGAGGAAAAGCAAACATTTCATGTAATTAAGTTAAAAAATAATTTAAATAACATATTGAGTTAAAATGTAATAATGTTATGTTTTAGTGTAGGCATGTTGTCCCTAGTCACTGTGGTAGTCTTAGATGACTAACTTTCCTAAGCTCTGGTAATATTCTGAACAAAGTGTATAATAGTTAAAGAAATGTGTTGCCATTTTTAATTAAAAAGAAGAAATCTTTTTCTTTTTTAATTTAAAATTAATTTTCTCAAAATTCCCATTGCTTGCTATTGGGAGATCTTCACGAACTGGAAGAAAGCTATTAGAAGTAACTTTGATTGTAAAATTAGGCCTTAGGAATCTCCACCTCTCTTTTAAGGGTTGGATGCTCGGAACTCTACATCTAGGTATAAATCTACCCATGAAAAAGGTACACTCCAATAATAAATCCATTTACACCGAGACAGTTTCGCTCATGTACAGAACATTTTACATCGTAGCGTAGAAAAGCAATACAAGTTTGATAAACAGAACCGGCTAGTGAATGTTCAAACGTTGCAATGTAAGGTGAAGCATATAATTACACAGAAGGCAAGGGCAAGTACTCATAACTTACTCTAGGAGGTGGTGGGGGTTTGGAACTCAAATTATTATATGTAGCAAATAAATATATTAAAGTCCATACTTGTCAGATATATCTCTGAAACAGAATAGGTATTGAATTTACCAACAGGAAAAAAGGAAAATAGCACTGTTAGAATAAGAACGCACAACAAATACAGTATGGAATCTCCAATATAGTCCTACATTCCAAACACATTTATATCACTTGTGCAATAAATTGCTGTAAAACATATAAGATGGGCAACTCAAGGCAATATTATTCTATGGAGAAAGATTCAGGGGACTTTTAAAGTGTTTTTGAACCCTCTTGTTTCCTTCTACCTATGCTTACTATAGTCCATTAGTAGTGCAAAGAACCTGGCAAATACAATGCATCAACCTGGCAATGAAATATCATTCCTCAGAGGCTATACACTGGGGGATGAGATCCAGTGGCTGAGAATCCATCACAAATAGACCAAAAAAAACAAAGACCCACAATGACAATGAAGGTCACTTCCAAGTCAGCTGTGATGTTTTTTATTGCCAAAAAGCCAATTTATAATATGTGTCCACTGTGCAGGACTACTGGAGTTCCGTAGCCTTAGTTGCTATATTTTAAGCAGAGCTGAGGCATGGTTTAAACTGGTTTAAGAGTCTCAGGTCAGGGCTTGGAGGGCTACTAGACCTTAAATTGGGTTTGTACATCAAGGAACATCTCTCATTAGCACCAAAAATTGTATTGGCCCATATTTCAAACTGGACAGACACAATGAAATACTTTGATTGTCAGGGAAACCCACTTAATAGAGGCATCCACAGGCTCCTCTGTTGGAACTACGGAAATGGGTTTTAGGGTGAGGGTCCAACTGCAAATGTATTCTCAAAAGCTGTTGCAAATGTCTACGCTTTTAAATATTAATTTGTTGATCGCAGGATCGGGCCGTGGGAGTCCCAAAGAACGGGGTCCCTTGTGCAAATAAAGAAACCCTTTGCAGGACAAAATTTCAAGTCAAAACCCTAAAAGTGTGTTAAAAATATAAGACTCCCTACACAAGACAAAAGTAGTTATCTGTATAAACTTTATTGTACAATTCATTATAATTAATTAAAAATATTCGAGCCATGATAAAACCCAATTAATTATGCATTTATCATAAGGATTAATACGATTCAGCACAATTGATAAAGGGCAGAAAAAAAAGTAATTGAAGCATTTGTTTGTCCATGAATAGTGAACTGGTCATTTAAGCTTTTTTATCATGTTTTGTTTGTTCTAAAACAGTTGTCTTTGTGAGGCTCACTGTGTTGGTGAATGAGCTATTGCTTTTAGCTTAGAAATTTGTAAGCTCATATCTTTGACAAGCTTACAGTTAAGCTGGGTGTGATACCCATTCAGACTCTAGGATACTCAAGGAAAACATCAGTAACATTTACAAAGCCAAGCAGGGCCTGATTTGTGCGGCCTTTTAAAGAAATGTAGTGCAAGATAGCTGCTTGTGCTGCATTACATTACATTTCAAATTGTGAGACGTTCCAAGGTTGGCACCAAGCATTCCCATACACCCACCCATGGATTTTGGTGCATTTCCAGATTTAAAAAGACCTGTAAATCTGGGAATGCCTTCCCAAGTGAGGCATAACAAGGTTTCTCCTCATTATTTAAGCTTTCCATGAGTGCTGCATTCTTAAGCACATATAGAAAGGGGAAAATGCCTGTAAGGACTGTGTTTATGCAGGAAGGTGCCGCTTCCTGCAGAAAAAACAACCCTGCTTGGAATGCAGGCACCCGGCCACTATAACGAAAGGGTGCCTGCATTGGTGCTAGGCTGCACACAGTGTGCCAATGCAAGGAAAGAGAAGAAATACTCCATATCTGTAAATATGGAGCATTTCTGTTCTTTCCCTTTCACGCGTGCAGAAACTTCGCATGCTGCCCTGTGGTGCAGGAAAGTTTAGTAAATGTGCTCTCAGGTCTTTAGTGGGCAGGCTACCCATGCAATAAGATAAAAACTTCAATTTAAGATGTTTCAAGAAATAAGTGTTGAGATAGCCTTGCTGGCTGTTCTGTTTGCACATATTTATCATAATCTAAGCATGAGGGTTTTTTTGGCAAAATTGTCTTTATCTTGTTAGTGTGATAATAGTTTTACTGAAAGCGGTACAAAACAGGGTGGTGATGGACGGGGCATCAGAACCAATCAAACACTCACACCCAGTCAACAGATCTGGGTTTGATCCATCACCGTTCTTTAGCCCACTCTGCCACCCCAGTTCAGACATGGCCATATGCAAATCAGTCTGACCCCGTGCCTCATGGGAACAGTCCAGCCCGAACTGCCAAGCAAAGGTTCATCAGTCTTTTAAATTCTTCTGTTGTTGCTGTAGATACCTATAGATTATGAAACTAGAGTGTTCCCAAAGATGCATTTAAGTGCTTGTATCATGTGTAATTTGGCTTAAATCTTGTTATTTATTGCAAAATTATGTTAATGTGCTTTTGGAGTATCTTTAAGCTTCTTGCTGATTTTTATGAATGTTCTCTTCTGGGCTAATTGTTGTTTGTTTAGGCCAAATTCCCAACGGATTTGTGCCTGCGACATTTTATTATGAGGCTTAAAATAAATTTGGCATATAATGCTTGTATTATGCCCAGAATTCTGACATCTTTCCCACATAGATTCTCTGTTCCATATGTTATTGAGGATAATAATTTAGATTTTATAATCTTTAAAAGTGGTTCAAATGACTGGTTCTGGATCTTTGTAATTACAATTTTAAATCCATACCCTAGTGAACTTGCCTTTGCACGTAATGATATCCTTATTATGATCCTTATAATTTAGTTTTTTGTCAAGATCACACCCAAGTATCTATATGTCTTTATTGAAGCTATTTTGTTTCCTTTGAGTAACCAGGTGCCTCCTTTCCTCTTGTTGTCCCCAAAAGCCATAACTTTTTTTTCTCTATGTTGATCTCAGCTTCTGATTGGAATTTATACCTCAAGTGCTGAGATAAAATGCTGACACCCAATCTGAGTTTTCCTTAATAAATAATATCATCAGCATATTGCAAGTAAGTGATGGTAAAAATGTGAGTCTTGTGGGTATGAGTAAATTTGCAAATTACTTCGTTCCGGCTTGCATTACATATGTTGAACAGGAGGGGTGCCAATACATAGCTCTGTTTTAATCTGTCGGCTGTGGGTATTTTCCTTGATAGTGGTATACCTTTGCCCATCTTAATAGTTGGAATACAAGCGTTATATTGATCAAATTAATTTTGGTGTAATGCCCAAATTAATCAGCTTTGACCACAAGATATGGCACTATACTCTGTCAAAAGCTGATTTAAGATCAGCAAATCATACAAATAATGGGGATTTATTTTTCTTGTTCTAAGATTTATCTATCCATATTGACAGAGCAGTTATGTTAGTAGAAGTGCTGACTTCGGCACAGAAACCCGTTTGATTTAGTGGAACGATGTTTTGTTTCTCAGCCCATGCTTCCAGGACTTTTATTAATAGTACTGCGAAGTTTTTTGTCTTCAAATTCAGGAGGGCTATCAGTCTGTAATTCATTGAATGGTTAGAGGGGCCACTTTTTAGGTTGAGCCTAGGCAGCACTTGCACAGTCTCTTAATAACATGTTGTATACACTTTGTGAGCTTACAGCCCGCCCATTGCCTTTTCATTTGTTACTTTGATTGTCCTTTAAAAAGACTTGCCTCTTGTGATCTTTCCTATTTATCCCTCCTTTTCCTGTTTTGGTCCCCCCATGGAGCACCGCCCACTTACTTGTAGCCTTACACTTGTTTCATTATAGAATCTGTTCTACAGACTACTTTTAGCACTACTTTAAGCCTTTTCTAACAGCACTTTACAGGAGCAGGTGCTCCAAGATCATTTTCTGTAAATAGGGCTGTAATTTTTGTTCGAACTCTTCAGATTTGCAGAGCATTCAACGACTAAGATCAAATGTAGACGCTGTTTTCAAGGGCGCCACATGCTCAATGCGTGCTCCAGGGATTCTTTAGAATGCAAACAAAGAAAAAAAAATTCTCTAGTCTTGTTGGGCCACCTAGTATTACCGTCCCTCCCTTCCCATCTACCTCTCGTCTGTCTTTTTGCTTCACAATCTCTGTCTGCAAAGGAGACGGGAATAAAACAAAATTTGTGCTGTGCGTGTACAGCGGAAATCACCAGCTATAAGCGATTCTCTGCGATATTGGAACATTTAACTCTTAGACTACAAAACATCTCACCTCGTCGCCTTGCCCACCTCCCTCCCTCCCTCCGCTCCCCTCCCTAGACATCAGGTACCTGTAATCAATATCCTCGTCACTACAGCCTGCTGGATATGAGGCGGAGTCTGCTTTAGAACAGCCGCACAGCTCGAGAGCCCAGACGAACTGAAAGTTACTGGGGATTTTTTGTAGCATACTGCATGTCTGACACTTAACTCTATGCCCAGCCCCCTTCCCTCGATACATATTCTTTTTTTTCACTGGAGGGGGTAGTTTGTAACTACTGTTTTTTTTACATTGCTTAGGGCTACAAGATTTTAAAAAGGAAATCTGGAACATTCCATTAGCCCAGAACTAGCACTGCAGTTTTGAATAGAACCAAGGTAGGCAGACTAATATAACTGACGGTGCAGACCAACATATAAAACACAGACAACAATACACAAATGGGTCTTAAATGCAATTTTATATGCTGTACCATCTAAGTTAACTAGATTTCAGTCTACTTTCCCCATAGTTGGTAGAAAACAAGTTTATTTATCCACTTAATTTACGTATTAGCTATATTTAAGCCCCAAAACATTACGTGCACGTCCATTATTTGCACAGATTGTCACGTGCATTTAATGTAGTTTTATGTGGCAGTACATTTTTAACATATAATCCACTCGTAAAATGGGGCACCGGCAGTGGACAAAAGTGAGTCCTAACCTATCTGAGTTGCTTTTCAAAGACCGAGATCAAATTTCAGATGCTGTTTTCCAGTGTGCCACAAGAGCATTACTTGCTCCAGACTTTCCCTGGAAGGTATTTGATGATTATCAGACCATTTTCATTTCATTATTTTAGGTTTTGTGATGCATTGGATAGTCTGAATAATTCATTAAGTATTCTTCCATGGCATGAAACACTATATGTTGAAAAGAGAGCCTTTAGGCTCCATCTAGGCACTGCAAATGGTCAAAAAGACAGTGCAAAATTACAGTGAGCATTCTGATACTACAAAGAATAAGACAAATTCATCCTGCATTTATTTTCACATTTCAGAAAGAAGCTGTAAAAATAATCAAGTAACATGCATCATGTCACTCCTGTCATTAATCAATATAGGTTTGTTTTCATTGCATCATCAACTGGTGCAGTTAGTGAAGGCATTATTTGAATAACATTATTTTTATTTATCATTTAAATTCCTTTAGATTGCAGACTTGCCCCATCTGGCCATGAATTGCATTTCTAGTGTTTGTTAAATAGCATGAAAACCTGACCCAAGGTGTGTGTGGCCGTTCACCAGTGGCATGTGAAGTAACAGTAGATGTTGTAGCACCCAAGATAATGTGCTGCATGGCTGAACACTTCTAAGGTCCAAAAAGCGAGACCTATTGGCTATGTTAATGCTTGTTTAAATTGGATGAAGTATGAAGCCTCTCCTGGGTGGTGTTATCTAACAGAGTCTGTTGAGTGTATGAGGCATTGCTTTGTTTTAAAGGGACTTTATGATTTAGCTTAATGCCCTATTGCTTTTCAATGTGTGATCTCGAAGTCAACTTGCTAATGTTTATAATATTTACCCCGTTGTAGTTATAGAATAAAGTATTATTAAGATTGTAAAATCCTTTTTGGTCATTGGCTTACAGTTTGTGGGTTGTGAATAAGTAGGCCTGCATATAATTGTTTGCCCTTCAGACTGCCTTTTGGTAATTTTCACAAGAGGTCTTTTTTTTAATAAGAGATATCTCAGATTTAGCTGTCTTTTTCAAATACCAATTTTTCATGCAGTAATATCTCTTGTATTTGTAAGGCTTTTGAGGACCCTATACTGTTTTTGCATAGTATTGCCAAGTTTTGTTCCCTTGTGAGTGTTTGTACTGCCTTTTCTGCTAATAGGTTGGCCGAACAATGTATACATTCGGAGAGGTAGTTAAATTCGTTAGGAGGTAGGTCAGACTCTTCTATTTAACCCCAATGCCTAAAGTAGTTTAATTGTTCGATTATTAGGCTTGTCCTTTTGAGATGTTTTATATTCAAACGTCCGGTTGAGTCAATAGGAATTTTGTAGTAGGAAAAGATTTTTTTCGTCCTCTGTGAAAATGGGTAAATGCTCAATGCGTGCTCCAGGGATTCTTTAGAATGCAAACAAAGAAAAAAAAAATCTCTAGTCTTGTTGGGCCACCTAGTATTACCGTCCCTCCCTTCCCATCTACCTCTCGTCTGTCTTTTTGCTTCACAATCTCTGTCTGCAAAGGAGACGAGAATAAAACAAAATGTGTGCTGTGCGTGTACAGCTGAAATCACCAGCTATAAGCGATTCTCTGCGATATTGGAACATTTAACTCTTAGACTACAAAACATCTCACCTCGTCGCCTTGCCCACCTCCCTCCCTCCCTCCGCTCCCCTCCCTAGACATCAGGTACCTGTAATCAATATCCTCGTCACTACAGCCTGCTGGATATGAGGCGGAGTCTGCTTTAGAACAGCCGCACAGCTCGAGAGCCCAGACGAACTGAAAGTTACTGGGGAGTTTTTGTAGCATACTGCATGTCATAGTTACACTGCTGCTGCCAAAAAATGCCTCTGCACACACTGAACTCTATGCCCAGCCCCCTTCCCCCGATACATATTCTTTTTTTTCACTGGAGAGGGTAGTTTGTAACTACTGGTCTTTTTACATTGCTTAGGGCTACAAGATTTTAAAAAGGGTAATCTGGAACATTCGATTAGCCCAGAACTAGCACTGCAGTTTTGAATAGAACCAATGTAGGCAGAATAATATAACTGACGGTGCAGACCAACATACAAAACACAGACAACAATACACAAATGGGTCTTAAATGCAATTTTATATGCTGTACCATCTAAGTTAACTAGATTTCAGTCTACTTTCCCCATAGTTGGTAGAAAACAAGTTTATTTACCCACTTAATTTACGTATTAGCTATATTTAAGCCCCAAAACATTACGCGCACGTCCATTATTTGCACAGATTGTCACGTGCATTTAATGTAGTTTTATGTGGCAGTACATTTTTTTTTTTTTTTTTTGAAACCGTTTATTGCAATCTCAAGAATATACAAGTATGGGCCTACAACCTTCCGGCCGGCCGCTAGAATGACAGGAGCATATGACATACGTACAAAAACACTTGGCGTTGCAGAGAAGCAAAATCAGGAGGTATCAGCGTCGTGGGCCACATCACTCTGACCCCACAATACGGTTTCATTTTATACAAACAACACAAAAACCACACCCGCAAGGCAACCCGCAATCGAAAGTAACAGCACGTGCTCCCCGAATGGGGGACCCCAGCCATCCACAGGAGTCTAAAGAGGGGAAGGGGAACAGATCGAGGACTGGGGGAACTCCTTGCTCGGGGCTAGGGAAAGGAGTCAACTAAGGGGACGGGGCTGGTGAGGCCGCAGGCAGCAGTGGTGGCGCGCAGATACCCCCGCGGTAGGCGTTCCAGGGGCCCCATACTTTCACCCATGCCCCAGGCTTACCCCTCGCCACATACACCACCTTTTCTCGGAACATGCACCAATCCATGTGTTCTTTCCAGGCCGACACCGCCGGGGGCCTCTGGGATCCCCACAGTTGAGCAATGTCACGCTTAGCTATCATATATCCCAGAGTCACCCATCGCGTCTGCGGAACCGAGTAGTCAGTTGGTTCCCACACATTCAGCAGGCATCTCCTCGCTTCAGGCAGCAGCGCGACATGCGTAACCACTCGCAGGACCTCATGCACACCACGCCAGAATCGCTCCACCTTCGGGCATTCCCACAAAATATGCAAAAAAGTCGCCAAAGCACCACACCCACGCTTACACAACCCATCCTCAGCATAGCCCATACGCAGAAGCCTTGGCCCCGTCATGTAAACCCGATGGAGTATCTTAAGCTGGACGAAGCGAAGGCGAGCCGGTATGGCCACCTCCTTCGGAGAGGCCACCGCGGAAATCCAGTCTTCGTCGTCCAACTCCAGCCCGTCGGCAACCCAAGCCTCGCGGAGGCCAGTCAGCAAGCCCGAGCGGTCATTAATCAATTTTTTGTAAATAAGGGAGATCGTGCTGTCCGGAACGTGGCCATCCAGCACTCTATCCTCCAGGGGGGAAGACTCCGGGATGGAGGCGACGTCTGGGAAGACTGAGCCCAGCGCGTGACGGACCTGCAAGTACCGAAAGTATTCACTGCCCTGCAGCTGAAACTCCGTCTGCAGCGTCTCGAATGTTTTAAATCCCCCCCTCGTCCAGAGGTCCCCCACTTTACTGATGCCGATCGTGTCCCACTTCTCGAAGCCCTTCGAGGTCCACAGGGAGCCCAATCTCTCAGACGCGTACAACGGTGATGCCCGGGTCAAACGGTCCTTCCACCCCATAGCTGCGTTAGCCGCGTGCCATACTCGCACCATGACACGCGTAGGTCCCGTCAGGCGGGGGCCGGGCGCGCCAGAGTAGAGCGCTCGATTATAGTCGCCACCAGGCAGGAGCATCTTGTCCATTTCAAATGCCAGGTTTAAGGCGGGCCCGTAAAGGCCATGATTAATTGCAGCTAGCTGGGAGGCCCAGTAATACCGTTTAATATCCGGGAGGGCAATCCCCCCGTCGTACCATGGGAGCGTCAACTTCGCCAGGGCAATACGCGGCCTCCCGTCCCAGAACAGGCGGCGCTGTAGACTCTCCACCTCACGGAAGTAGCGCGCCGGGACTAAATCCATAGTATTCTGGAGAGCGTACAGGAAGCGTGGCAACGACATCGTCTTAAACAATGCCGCCCGGCCGAGCGGCGAAAGCGGCAGGCGCCGCCAGCGCGCGACGTCCTCCTTCAAGCGCTGGAGGGGGGGAAGCAAATTCCGCTCGTAGCGGGCCTCCGGGTCCAGGGTAATGTAAACCCCCAGGTACCGAAACCCCTGTGAGGCAATCTGGATCGGACAGCCCCGCGGGAGGACGGGAGCCTCCCCGGAAAGCACATACACACATGATTTAGCCCAGTTGATGACAAGGCCTGAGTTGCGGCCGAATGAGCGCAAAACATCAACCAGGACAATCAGTGATTTACGCGGGGAGGCTAGGTACAAAAGGATATCGTCAGCGTATAGGGACACGCGGTCCTCATACTCGGGGGTCCAACGGAGACCACGGATGGAAGGGTGCCACCGCAGCCACTCCGCCAGGGGTTCCAAGGCCAGCGCGAACAGGAGCGGCGACAAGGGACAGCCCTGTCGCGTGCCCCGTCCCAGCTCAAATGGGACCGATACTCTTCCATTCACCACCACCTGCGCCAATGGGCCCGAATACAACAATTTGACCCAGCTGATGAACCCCGGGCCAAATCCAAACTTCGCCAGCATAGCCCAGATGTATGGCCACTCGAGCGTGTCAAACGCCATGGTGGCGTCTAAGGACGCCAATATGGCCGGCTCCCGCACAAACGGGACACGCGCGAGCACCCCGTGCAAGCGCCGCAGATTAAGGGCCGTGTTGCGATGGGGAATAAAGCCGGACTGGTCTTGGTGGACCAGATCGCCCACCACGCCGACCAGCCGGTTGGCTAGCACCTTGGCGAGGATTTTGGGCTCCGCATTCAAGAGCGAGATAGGCCGATAGGATGTAACCCGGTCTCGAGGTCTCCCTTCCTTGTGGATCACCACGATTGTAGCCAGACGTTGGTCCGGCGGGAGGGAGCCCAGCGAGGGGGCCGCCAGGAACATCGCACGGAGGTGGGGTGCCAGTACATCCGGTCGCAGCTTATACAACTCGATAGGGATGCCGTTCGGGCCCATGGCCTTGCCGGATGCGACCGAGCGTATGGCGAGGGCAATTTCGTCGGAGGTAGGAGCGGCATCTAACGACACCCTGTCCTCCACCGAAAGGGAAGGCAGCGCGATATCCCTAAGCAGGGCATGGGAATCCTCCTCCGAGCAGGGAGAAACCGGGGAATACACCTCGCGGATATAATCCGCGAAACAAGAGACAATGTCTTCTGGCTCGGTGACACGCACACCATCCATCCTCTCAATCAGCGGGACCACACGACTCGCTCTCTCCTTTTTATCCAACCATGCAAGCAGTTTACCAGCCTTATCACCCACATCATACAGTCGCCCCTGCTGCTCTCTATAGAGGCCCCTGGCCGCCTCCGTGACGAGGGCCCTGTAGGCCGCCTGCTTAAGTTGTAGGACATGTAGTGCAGCATCCGTCACCCCACCCTCTAGATCACCCTCCAATTCAGCGATTTCGGCCTCCACCCGGGTCACCTCCTCCTGCTCGCGCCTCCGGGCATGGGAGATAAAGGAGAGGGCCTCCCCTCTAAGAACTGTTTTGAAGGCTTCCCACAGGGAGATAGCCGAAAGGACGGACCCCACATTCTCATCGAAATACCGCTGCAAGGATTTAATCAAATCAGCGCGAATAGTGGGGTCGCGCAGGTACCAAGCATTGATTGGAGCTACCCTGCCCTCCCCCCTCGGGAAGACATCAACGTGCAACAGGAGCGGGGAGTGATCTGAAATACCCCGCGCCAAATGGCGCACCTCTCCTACCCTCCCAACATAGGCCGCAGGGACAAGGACATAATCAAGCCGTGAGAGGCTACCATGGGCACCCGAGTGGAAAGTGTATTGCAGCTGCGTGGGATGTTTTAAGCGCCAGCAGTCCACCAATCCCAGTGTATCTAAGAAGCCGGACAGCCACGCCTGCGCCCGGGGGAGGTCCCTAGGGGGGTGACGATCCACGGTCCCAGAAACCACCGCATTGAAGTCCCCCCCAACCACCAGAAGCCCCCCCGGAAGGTCAAGGAGGAGGCGCCCTAGGTCTGCAAAAGTCGTAGACTGTAACCCCGGTGGGACGTACACTGATACAAAGACAACTACTTTACCCTCCATTCTCCCCACTAAGACAGTGTAGCGTCCCCTCTCATCATGGCGCACCTCGTCTATTTCCAACGGGAGCGAGTTCTTCACCATGATGCCCACCCCCCGTGAGCCCGACGTGAAGCCCGAGTGGGCCACCAAGCGATAGCCACGCCGATTCATGGCACAAAAGGAATTACCAATAAGGTGTGTCTCCTGCAGAAAGACCACATCTGGCGAAAGTCGTTTCAAATACTGCAGGACCACACCTCGCTTAATCCTATCCCCCAGTCCGTTAACGTTCCAGGACAATAAAGTCAGGTCCCTACCCCCCATCACATACAGAAGCCATCATTCGTCCCCCCGAGAGCACCTTAAAAACACCAATACAATAAAGGGTTTGCCTTGCGGTAAAAACGAACAACACCCCACCCCAACCCACCCATCCCAACAGAACTCCCCCCTCCCTGCACCCCTGCATGAGCCCAAACAGCCCCCCCAAAGTGCAGTGTGCCTGTCGCCCCATGAATGATTAAACTAACTAGTCCCCCAGAGGAGGAGGGAGAGCCCCCAAGAGACCCCGTACCACCTCCACAGGAGGGAGACTTAACGAACAGTCAAAAATGACGACAATGTTGTCCAGAGCGAGGCCTACTATTAGTCCCTCAGTCCTGATCCGGCGAGCCCTCCCCTCCAACTGCACCCCCCCCACCCCCCCGGCCCCGATCCCCGGGCACGGAGTCCAACCAGTCCCCGGCCGCTTCGGGACGATCAAAAAAGTGCGTGCGGCCATCCACCTCCACCCGCAACTTAGCTGGAAAAAGCATCGCATACTTGAGGTTCAGGTCCCGTAGACGACGTTTGACTCCGAGAAAGCTCAGTCTCTGCTTCTGGACCGCTGGGGTGAAATCAGGATAGAAGTTTACGTCCATATTGTCAAGTCTGACCGGTCCTTGTTGCCTAGAAGTCTGCAGGATAGCGTCTCTGTCCCGAAAGTTGAAAATCCAGGCAATGAGAGGCCTCGGAGGGGCTCCGGCCTTAGGTCTTCCTCCGGGAACCCTGTGGGCACGTTCCACCGCAAAGAATTTACTCAGCCCCCCGGGCTGGAGATGGGTGAGAATCAGGTCCTCCACAAACAGGTCCGCCGCCGCCTCCTCACGTCCCTCCGGCACCCCGACAATGCGGACATTGTTCCTCCGGGCCCGACCCTCGGAATCCTCCAGTCGACAATCCATCAGGGCGCTCGCCTGGCCAAGCCGGCGCACCTCCTTTTGGAGGGCCGCCACGTCCGCTGTGAGGCCCGAGGTGGTGTGGGCCAAAGAATCGACCCGGTCATTGGTCTTGGATAAATCGGCCCTCACCAGGCCAACATCCACGTGGACCGAGTCAATCTTTTGTGCCAGTGTGTCAAAGCGCTGGTCCACCGAGGCCTTCATCTCGGCGATAGCGCCCATGTCATCTCGCAGGGTCAGATCCGCGGGCAGAGCAGGAGCATCGATCGGGCCCTCAGGGGACCTACGCGGCACCTCGGGAGATCCCTTCTGGAGGGTGTAGCGGTCCATGCTGTTGGACTGATGGGCTGCGCCACGGCGGGTCGATTTCACCTTTGCCCGGTCGCCATCTTGCTTTGTGGACATGGTTTCAGTCCCCAAATCGTGCCAATCACCTCGGAAAAGGCCGACAAACCAGTTCACGGGCTCCGGGGGGGGGCAACCACAGGTCCGCAGGACGGATCACAGCCGGCGGGCCAGCAGGGCACCCCAATGAGGCCACACCACCGCACACCGCCCCGCAACCCAACCTCGCCTACGCAGCAAGGGGGGTGCAAAAGCGAAAGTGAAAGTGCGGGGTACGCGAGTCGCCCAGCCCTGCCCGCCGCTGTTGATCACTTTGTCTCCGGATCGCCCCGCAACTCCAATCCGGGGGCCGGCGTGGAGAAGGCCGCAAACCTCAATCGGTGCTCCCGCCGGTGTCCGAGGTCCAATTTGGAAGCGGAAAACGGGTGACACCTCAGCTCGGGCTCACCAACACAGTCCCCTCATCTAGGACAGGATATTTTCAGGATTTATGTAGGAGGTCACGGAGGTCCTCGGGAGCCTCGCACCTACGCGGCCATCTTGGTTGCGCGCTAGGCTCCTGGGCAGTACATTTTTAACATATAATCCACTCGTAAAATGGGGCACCGGCAGTGGACAAAAGTGAGTCCTAACCTATCTGAGTTGCTTTTCAAAGACCGAGATCAAATTTCAGACGCTGTTTTCCAGTGTGCCACAAGAGCATTACTTGCTCCAGACTTTCCCTGGAAGGTATTTGATGATTATCAGACCATTTTCATTTCATTATTTTAGGTTTTGTGACGCATTGGGTAGTTTGATTAATTCATTAAGTATTCTTCCATGGCATGAAACACTATATGTTGAAAAGAGAGCCTTTAGGCTCCATCTAGGCACTGCAAATGGTCAAAAAGACAGTGCAAAATTACAGTGAGCATTCTGATACTACAAAGAATAAGACAAATTCATCCTGCATTTATTTTCACATTTCAGAAAGAAGCTGTAAAAATAATCAAGTAACATGCATCATGTCACTCCTGTCATTAATCAATATAGGTTTGTTTTCATTGCATCATCAACTGGTGCAGTTAGTGAAGGCATTATTTGAATAACATTATTCTTATTTATCATTTAAATTCCTTTAGGTTGCAGACTTGCCCCATCTGGCCATGAATTGCATTTCCAGTGTTTGTTAAATAGCATGAAAACCCGACCCAAGGTGTGTTTGGCCGTTCACCAGTGGCATGTGAAGTAACATTAGATGTTGTAGCACCCAAGATAATGTGCTGCATGGCTGAACACTTCTAAGGTCCAAAAAGCGAGACCTATTGGCTATGTTAATGCTTGTTTAAATTGGATGAAGTATGGAGCCTCTCCTGGGTGGTGTTATATAACAGAGTCTGCTGAGTGTATGAGGCATTGCTTTGTTTTAAAGGGACTTTATGATTTAGCTTAATGCCCTATTGCTTTTCAATGTGTGATCTCGAAGTCAACTTGCTAATGTTTGCACTATTTACCCCATTGTGGTTATAGAATAAAGTATTATTAAGATTGTAATATCCTTTTTGGTCATTGGCTTACAGTTTGTGGGTTGTGAATAAGTAGGCCTGCATATAATTGTTTGCCCTTCAGACTGCCATTTGGTAATTTTCAAAAGAGGTCTTTTTTTTTAATAAGAGATATCTCAGATTTAGCTGTCTTTTTCAAATACCAATTTTTCATGCAGTAATATCTCTTGTATTTGTAAGGCTTTTGAGGACCCTATACTGTTTTTGAATAGTATTGCCAAGTTTTGTTCCCTTGTGAGTGTTTGTACTGCCTTTTCTGCTAATAGGTTGGCCGAACAATGTATACATTCGGAGAGGTAGTTAAATTCGTTAGGAGGTAGGTCAGACTCTTCAATTTAATCCCAATGCCTAAAGTAGTTTAATTGTTCGATTATTAGGCTTGTCCTTTTGAGATGTTTTATATTCAAACGTCCGGTTGAGTCAATAGGGATTTTGTAGTAGGAAAAGATTTTTTTTGTACTCTGTAAAAATGGGTAAATGATTACTCTCAAATCTTATTTCAACTTTGTAATCATTGAAGTAGGAACAGAAATTCAGATTTGCAAATGTGTAGTCCAGGTGGATTGGGAGGTGCCTGAGATAAGAGTTGGTGCTAGAGTCAGGTCATTGAGAAAATTGACTTCCAGTTCTTGCAGCCCTGTTGAATGTAAGAAGGTGGTGAGGGCGCACTTAATTTGAGTGGGTATATCCCATAAATTATACTGAAAGTATGCAAGATCATTTCCTTCCTTCTCCTTCGCTAGATTCATATTAAAGTCTCCAGTGAAAATACAAGAGGGGTCTAGATAAGTTACTTTGAGTTTTCAGTTTTTTCTAAAACAGTTTTTTCTTAGTACTTTTTGGAATTCTAGGTATATATATTTAGTAAACAGGAAGCAAGGATTTCCCTGCTACATGTGAATTATAATCCCCATTAGTCATGGCACTCATAATTTTAAATTCTGTTATTCTTAGCTCTAGGTTAGTAGCGGATACATATATCGCTAGGCCTCCCTTTCGGCATCTCTTGTTGATGATAGTTTACATCCAGTGTTTAATATGCTATATATCAAATTAAAATGAAGGAGACCTCTGACCATGTTTCTTGAAATAGGAGAAAGTCATAATAGTGCCAGAAATCTATTACTTGATAGTCTAAAGGTAATCACAATAACCCCCACTCCCACTCCCCACTATGTTCCAAGATCAAAATGACATGTACTTATTGGGAGATACATTTGAAACACAATTTCAATTTTTCTTAGAGTGAGATAAGAATAATGGAAGTCAGGACCAATGGTTTTCAAGTTCTTCTTGCACAGTATTCAGGACAGGGGTTCCCAAAACACTTTAGAACCACAGTTCGCATATATACCTTTATTGTACGTGGTTAATTAAAACCATTACAGTTACTAAAAACACAGAGACATAATATACATATTAAAATCATACAATCGACATATATATTACAGTTACTAAAAATAAGATTGGGTTGTGCATATTAAAGCAGTATAATCAGCATTAAAAACATTTAGGAAAAACCACACTGATTTGCTGTTAGAGAATACTGAAATCAAAAGTGGTAGTGCAGAAGATCCACAGCAATTATTCCTTGAACCGGACACCATCAATGTGGCAACATACTGGGAGACTTCAATACATTAAGTGGAAACAATCTATCCTGTCAGCCAAACATACAATTGTTTAAAATCACTTTTAAAAGGATCAGAATGATTCAAAGTGTGAGCAAAATAAATCCCACAAGTGCTACCGTAACAAAAATAGTAGAAAATTATCATTAGTAGCAAGAAATGATTCCTAGAGTGCAAGTGCAACAAATGTAGCAGCTATTTGTTTAATAATGGCAGCAGCAAGGTATTCGTTTAAAACAATCATCAAAATTGAGTGAAAATGAGGTAGCTTGAATATCTGATGGTGTTTCCAAAAGTCCTGGTCATGCTACTATAGGAACTATGCAGGCAGGTTATTCATAAAAGCTGTCAACATCAGAATTAAAAATGTTACGTTCACTAACCCCAGTGTGCCCCCAGCCCTGTGTAAATGGCAGCATTGCATTAAGGAGTTAAAAGAACTCATAAATGTAGGTACAGAGTTGTGTAACAGGTTGACCGTTAAACTAGTGTCCTAGGGGGCAGAGGAAACATAACAAAGCCTCTCGGGGGGGCATCCCAGGGGAAAAAGCAGAGCCCCCTGGTGAGGCTTGAGGATAACTAAACCGGTTTAATATAATGCACAAGAGTTTTATTGTCAGGGTTTAGGGAAGCAATGATGGCCTGCTGGCATGTCCAAATTCCCAATTTATTCCCCTCTCCCCTTAGTCTGGTTCCGCGCTAGTTCAGCAATGCCGGACAAAGACGCACATGTTCGAGGGATTCTTTGCAATGTCCGCAGCCCCTACAGGTTGTTCCATCAGTGGGCCATCTGCTTTCATGGTTATCCACAATTTTTGCTGGTGTCAGAATGCTTTTTGACTAGTCTGATTGAGATCCTGCTAATTAGAGCCCCAGTCACTGTGCTTCCACCCTAAATTGACCATGATAATTACTTCTGTACCTCCACAATTGGCTACTGGTGTACTCTTGTAAGTCCCTAATATATAATAATGAGGTACCTAGGGCATAGCCCACCAGGGGTCTCCCATGGGCTGCAGCATGTATTGTGCCACCCATAAAGGACCACTCAAACTGTGATTACAGGCCTGCCATTGCAGCCTGTGTATGTTGGTGCTAGCACCTCTCACAACAGATATAAACTTCCTTATATCTGAGGTCACTACACTTAAAACCTATGTTACCCCTCTGACAGGTCTTTGCGTCCTGAAGGCAGGGTGCTTGGCTATAAGTATGAGGCTGTCCAAGTATGAGGCTGTCCCTGCATGAGGAGTCACCCTTAAAAACCCTGGAGTCGATTCTCCAGGCTGTGTAAGTGCAGTCAGCCATTTTAATACATATAGTGGACATCAGTCATTAAGGGATGTCTATCTATATAGTGGCTGCACCGAACCCGGTCAAGTTTGGTATCAAACATGTTCGAATCATACCTCAAAACCGATTCCAGTGTTGGAACTTTGATCCCATGTACTGGGGGCCTCCCGTAGGGTACCCCCTTTTACTCCCAGTTACAGCCTTTCAAGGTCTGACAGCAAGCTAGTGCTGCTACCAACCACAGACACTATTCTGCTCTCCTGCTGCTGAGCCAAGCTCGAGCAGGGGAAGGTAGAAGAATAGGTTTCCTGTTCCAGACAGGCCTTAGTGTATTGGGCTGGGGTGGGAGCCAGCGCCACCAGACTGTTTTGAAGGGCACATTTGCCCTCCTTGCATACTCCAGTTGGAACCAGTTTTGGGAGTCCTTGGCTCCCACTCTGGCACAAAACTGGACAAAGAACATGGGATTATCCTCCCACTGTCCAGCGTCTCCTCAGGGAGGGACCCCGGAGTCATTCCAACCCTTTCCCTAGGGTACTTAAGGGCTTACCTGTAGGTGGCTTTTCAAATTCATCGTGGTACAAGAGTCAAGACTGAAACCATGCCACTCTTCGACCACCTGAACACTTGGGGCCCGATTCACAGAATTAACTTAAGACTAAATCCTAAACTTACTACTTTGTGGTATTCACAGAATGCACTTACTACTTTTGGTATTCACAGACTGCACTTACTACTTTCGGTATTCACAGAAGGGATTTACGACTACTAACTTTACGTCCGCACTCGGGCCGGAAATTCCGGCCCGGAGGCGGAGCTTCCGGCCCAGAGGCGGGGCTTCCGGCCCGGAGGCGGAGCTTCTGGCCCAGAGGTGGGGATTCCGGCCGGTGGCGGAGATTTAGCCATGGCCGAAATCTCCACCTCCGGGCCGGAAGCCCCGCCTCTGGGCCGGAAGCTCCGCCTCCGGCCCGAGTGCGGAAGCCCCGCCTTCGGGCCAGAATTTCCGGCCCGAGTGCGGACGTAAAGTTAGTAGTCGTAAATCCATTCTGTGAATACCAAAAGTAGTAAGTGCAGTCTGTGAATACCAAAAGTAGTAAGTTTAGGATTTAGTCTTAAGTTAATTCTGTGAATCGAGCCCTTGGACTTCGTCTGGAACCGAGACTGCATCAAGGAAGTCTCCTGCTGCTCCTGGTCTTGCTGTTCTGCAAGTCTTTGTCTGTGCTTCTTCCAGAATCTTCACCAGACCTGTAGGCATCAAGGACACCCAAAGTAATCTCCCTTGGAGAGGAGTAGTCACTCCCCTGCATCTGCAGGGACTGCAACAAAATCTGACCGGTCTGCTGCTGTTGACTTCCAACAGACTTCGAAAGGCTCTGCAACACAGGTGGTGGTTCTGTAAGCTTCTCAAGGCCAAACCCTTCCTCTCTGCAACTTTGAGGTCCGTGTCCCTTATCGGATCTGCTAGGACCAAAACCCTGTGAACCGTGTCAACTTGCAGTTGCCATAGCTTGTTGTCGCTGCACTCCAGAGATCTTTGGGCGAAAAGAAGCTCCAGCATTTCTTCCTGCCAAGTACAGCATCTTCACTGCATCATCTGCACCATGGGCCTTCCTTCTAGGTGATCTGCTTGAGGTCCTCTTGCGACTATTGTGCCTTAGGTCTCTGGGTCCTATTGAGGGTCTTCTCCTGCTTTAGTGGGCTCCCCTGCTTTAGTGCCCTGCCGCACCTCACCACGGACCACAAAGTCATCATTAGAGAAGCAGACAAAGGGGGCAACATGGTGGTAATGAATAAGGAGGACTACGATGGAGGGATACTTAGTCAACTATCAGACACCAGCTGCTATGAATGGCTGAGTTCCAACCCCACCATACAAATCAACAGGCATCTTAGAGACTGGTACTCTGAAGATCTCCTTAATGAAGATGGACATCTATACCTCAAGGTGAATAGACCCACATTCCCTGTCCTTCACACCTTACCGAAAGTGCACAAACACCTTCCTTTCCCTCACGCAGACCCATTGTGTCATGCATAGGAGGCGCCACAGAAAGACTAGCTGAATATGTAGACATGTTTCTCCAACCCATAGTACAGAATCTCCCTTCCTACATTAGTGACACAAAACATATCCTCAGCCTGTTGTCAGATCTTACGTGGCAGGAGGACATCATTCTACCAACTGTAAACGTGGTGTCCCTTTACACGAACATCAAACCCACATTTGGTATGCGGGCTATGGACTGGCATTCAAGCAAAAGACCCAATGGTAGGACACAAGGATGCTGTTATCCATGATGGAGCTCATTCTTGACAACAATTGCTCCATATTCGAGAGTCAGTGGTACAAACAAACACAAGGGGTGGCGATGGGTTCAAAGTTCTCACCATCCTGTGACTGCCTTCTGCTCTGGTCAGGGACAGAAGATAAACTATAGGAGTTCTATAAGTACATGAAGTCCAACACACTGGGGGGCCAGTTTACACACCATCACAGCAACACGCATATTGTCTTCCTAGATGTGGAACAGTACATCAGCAACGGTACGTTACACAGCAAACTACTTCGTAAACCCACAGCCGGCAAGGCTATCCTCCATGCCACCAGCTCACATCCCTCCCACCAAATCAGGGCCAGTCGATACGAGTTCACCAGGGCTAGGAAGAATTGCAGCGAGGACACTGAGTTCCTCTTGTGCTTAGACTCCATGTAAACCAGATTCAGGGCAGAGGCTACTTTCCCTCAACCCTTGATAAAACAGAACGACATGTCCTGAAACTACCCAGAAGGGAGACCCTAAAAGACGAGAAGAATAAGACATCCTCTAATCAACCCGTCGATTAAAAACCACAATGAACTTACGCACAATCTAATCAAGAGCATGAAGAAACACTGGAACATCCTCAGAGCAGACAAATTATTGGAAGGCTTTACCACACAAACACCCCTCATCACATACAGAAGAGGCAGAACTCTAAGATCCTGCACTCGATAAAGAGAGTAATTGGCTCACTCAACACTCCCAGGGCTTTCACAAGTGTGGCTGCTGTGGGGTATGTAGGGGGGCCTTGAACAGAAGGTGTTCAACGGACCAGATGGACATGAGTACAAAATCAGAGAGAACATCAACTGTGTTTCCAAATATGTTGTATACATAATCATGTGCAAATGCAACAAACAATACGTAGGCAGCACCATCAGGATGTTGAAAGAACAAATCAGTGAGCACACCAGAGCACTGAAATAAGGTGATGAGAGAACCCCATGGCAGTTCATGCCACGGTTTGTAAGGCCCTGGGCCCACACAAACAATTCTAATTTTTTGGTATTGAACAAGTCCTACCGAGACAAAGAGGGGGTAACAGGGAACTACTATTACGCCACACTGAGGCCATCTGGATTACGCGTTTAAAGGCAGCAGAATGCAGTCTGAACACCGACCACAAGATGCAATACTTCCTGAGGGACTGAGCTGCCTCACACATTTCGCTGCATCTTCTCAGGGGTCATCTCCCCATCCTGTGTAAATATTGTACACTGTATGTGTTCTGCCTATGTCTGTCTACCAATGTGCCCTGTCTTGCTGAAGTACACTGGAAGTTTGCATTACAGTGTTTCACGTATCCGACGTTACGCAACATTGTCTCTGATAATTGTATCTGTTTCCACTGCTTTTCTCTGTATTGCTTCTAACAAGTTGTTTTCTCCCTGTATGACGATGACCTGTGATCACTAACAAAAAGCAAGTTGCTGGTAACACCCGGGAAACTATGTAACCATGCCAAACGTAAATACTTGTTTTGTCACACTTCGGACCACCAACACACCATAGGGTGTAATAATTGTACCAACATTTTGATCTGAAAGTACCGACATGCTCCCCCTGTCTTTTGCCAATATCTTTTATTCTGTCTATCTAACCTCTCTACACTCACCTCCCTCTCTGAAACCTAGGCTTTCTTGAAGCATTCCTCACCCGTGTTTTATTGTTAGATTTATTTATTTTTATCCCATATCCCGTCAAATATTAAGAATCTTAGCACCTGCCGCAGTACTTGCACTCAGCCCCGACTCACTCAATAGGTATCGAATCCATGTTACTCCATCTACGTCCGTTGCAGTGTTCACCACGTTACTGTGGTCAGCGAACTAGTCTTTCACGTATTCTCACGCTTAAAACTCACCGCAACAACGAGACCTTACTTCCTGTCCCAGACGCTGCGATCCTCGGCTCTTCACAGTGTACTCGCTGTTTCAGGTATGTGATACCTCACCCTGCTCCAGATGCCTTGCCGCCCCTACATACTTTCTCATAAAGTAAGGTTATGATTCTTTATCCCCAGACAACCTATTTGGTTTACCTACCCGATCGGGAGCCAGACCTCACATCGGTGCGCTGCTGTTCCCCTGGCACCGCAACACCACGTGGCTGCTCTCAGCTGACTTGCTGACCAGGTAAGACTTTACCCAGTCGCCCTTTGAGCAGCTCGCACGGGCACACTCTAACAGCTCATTACTACATTTTCTCTCCCCATGTGGTCCCACCTAGAACTCTTTATTGTTCTCAGCATGATGATTCATTGGGGATAATGGGATAATCATTAATCATTACCCCCAGACCCTCTGGGATTCTCTCTAGCATCACTAGGTTTTAGTGAGTCCAAACCCACATGGTTCTTACGCAGAAACCAGGAATATTCACACTATGATTAGCCATTGAGATTAACAGGGAAATTCACAATTTTAAGTCGCAGACCCACTGAGTCTTTCTCGAGTGTCACTGGGTCCCAGTGGGGTCCCACATTAGCCTGCACTGAGTGACACCTCATGGTCCCACGCCAAACCCATGCTCCTATTTCCCTCAATGTTGTGTGACTGACGCTCGTGCCCTCTCTTTCAGAGAAGCGCCTACCACGGCTCCACCCCACGGTCCCTACTTTGGACCGCTTGTGGCCTAGAATCACCCACCTCCCCTTTGTAACCGGGTGAAGAGGTGAGATGCCTCCTCTTCCTTCTTACTCCTTGCTCCCTTCATCCTCGAGCAGTGCAATTAACATGCATATCTTTTCTTACAGTGAAGTCTGTACTTTGGCTCCACCTTATGGTCTTTATTTCAGACCCCTCATCTGTTTGGACAAATACTCACTCTCATTAACCAGCCGGGATGGAAGTACAACCGGCAGAGAGGTGAAAACCCACCCGCCCCTCCCCGCAAATGTTTCTATTGGCGTTAACCAATGCCGTCAGCCTCCTGACTCTCTTCTCCGTTTTTCTTATTTCCTCAGATACAAGGTCTATTTACATTGCTTTAAGGTAGGATGACTTTCTCGTGTTCGGTGAAACTTTTTTCACGTCATGGCACTAGCTCGAGCTGTGTAGTCAGTCGCACCCTGCGCACTCATCCACGCCCACCTTTGTTTTTTTTCTCTGTATTTTCTCTGTATACCTCTCCAGGAAACTCATTCCCATGGTCAACTCTGACAAATCGTTCTTTTAGTTCTTGTCTCTCTCTTGTCTATCTTTTCCTTATCTCCCTTTCTCCCTCTCTGTATCCTGTTACAATTCTACTCTACTTCCCATTTCTCTACCCATCACCACATTACTCCAGTGTCACTGTTCAAGTGCTATGTACCGTCACATTGTATCTCTTCACTCATGCTCACGCACACAATGTGACCATCCACCGGGACCAAGCACTTGACATATAGATGTGTAGCCTTCAGCATCACTATTGGTACATCACGTATGGTGCTCACTCGCCCACACTGGTCACCTTGCACTGAATCATATGACCATTTGTCGGGTACCTTTTGGCTCAGACATTGTTCCGTTGTATATCCTTTCAGCCCTGAAGAAGTCTTGGGGTACTTCCCCAGACGAAATACGTGTTGACTGGGCAACCGTTCAGGATTAAAAGAAGAACACAACACTCCTGATTGTTCTTCATAATTTCTATTAAATTTCTGTACAATTGAACGTTACATTTGAGAGAATTTATGACACAGAGTACTTACTCTGCAATTGATATTGACGTGTGCACAGGCTTGCAGCAATAATATATAAGAATGAATTCAATAAAACCGAGCCTCATAAAGTGAACATTGTGTTGCGGGCGCGTACTGCAATTTTAGAAAGGTACCTGCATGAACAGTTAGTTTGTCATTTTCCAACTTAAGAATTTCCATATAGGCTACATCAAAACGATTTCTCTTCGCACCTATGCACCCAGCTTCCCTGGTGTAGGTATCCTGGTTCCTAGGGTATTCACGGGTGGGGTGACTCTCCGAAATTCTGTCTTTCATGGGGTTTCTTCAGGGTCCACTGGGTAGGGTCCTTCTTCAAAACTGCAACCGTGATTTCCCCATTGACTTCGATTGGACACGCGGCTGTGTTTTCACTCTGCACACAGCCTCCTTAGGGGCACCTCGGTACTTACCTAAGGTGGTTCCTTGTGTCCCCAGATCCTCCAAACTCCTGGTCCAAGTCCTGAATTCAGTCGCAGTTTGTATTCCATTTTTTTAGAATATGATTTGATCTCCCCATAGAGACCTCTGTATTTTGTGCTTACTTACCTGTTTATAATTGAAGTATTGTTGTGTATTTGTTTTTATATAAAGGGTAGGAGATATACCAATGTTTTAGTGAGCGTTGTGTAATAAATAGACATATTTTTATATATACACTGTGAGGTTCTTTTTAGTTTAACCCACATTACATGATTAGATCTGGTAAAGCAAGCTGCTTAACACTCCTTCAAGATGAGCCTGAACGCTGCTGTCGACAGCTATCACTTTGAGAGCGATCAAAGGTTATTAAAGACCACTAAAATCACCATAAGGGTTGCCTGGATTAGGGCAAGGTGCTTCACTTAAATAAGTGTGCACCATATACTAAGGCAGCCTCCTTCAGCTGATGCGAGCTGGGTAGATGTTTCAAGAACGGCCACTCCCCTAGTCTAAAGCCTATGAATCTTGCTTTCAGATGAATAGCATACGTACAGGCAAGTTATGACGCTGGGGAGGCTGGTTGGTACTTGCTGATAATTCCTAGTCATGCTTAGGTTTGGCGAAGAGGGCTCTATTTGAGTGGTATGATCAATGGTGGACAATTTTTCCGATACCCATTTTAAATGTTGATTGACTCAGGTCACTTGACCAGAATTCTTTCGCATTCAATAGTTGCTGGCTGTCTTCAAGGAACTGATGGTGTACTTGGCTCGGTCTGCTGGTCCTAATTTCAGTCAATAACAGGGCCTCTAGGCAACCAGCCCAGCCCCCCCCATGACTAGGAACGCAGTTTGGGGTAGGCGCCGGCTGCCCACTGATCGAGAAGGCCCAGTTCCAATCTAAGCTGGGAAGCAGAGGCGGACTTCGTCAGCCTGAGGACCCTTTTGCATATCTTGATGACAAGTTTATTCAACAGACTGTTGTCCCTGCCCAGTAAAATTTCCTTACCATAGGTCAACGAAGAAGAGATTTTAGCCCTCGTGACTTCCAGCAGGGGAGAGAGGGGTGCCCCCATTAATGATTTTGATAATTTCAATACAGTTACCTGAAGAGTCAGGGCTTTTGCTTCAACTTCTTTCTGCTGCTTCATGAAACAGCCCCTGGCCTCGATATGCACCCCTAGATACTTGTAGGTTTCATCGGACGTAATTGTATTTCCATTGTAAAACCAGCTACCTCCCTGATATTTCTTCATACCAAACATAACAAACTTTGTTTTCTTTAGCTTCACCTCTAGGTTGTTAATGGTTGTGTAAGTATGTAGGGCCATATTATCAAGGAACAGCGATAACATTATTGCCGCTTTAGCAGCAGGAAACTGCCGCTAAAGCGGCGATAATAGGCTTGATAATATGCCCTTGTGAGTTCCCATAGAAGCCCAGGTTCACACCAGAACCTGGCCTTCTATGGGAATTCACAAGGGCATATTATCAAGCCCATTATCGCCGCTTTAGTGGCAGTTTCCTGCCGCTAAGGCGGCGATAATGTTATTGCCATATCTTGATAATATGGCCCGTAGTTGGTTAAGCAGCAGTTGAAGGCCTACCCTTCTAAGATTGAACAAGACATGGTAGTCCGCATTCAGCAGTTTACTGATCAGCACACCACAGATCTTTGTGCAATCAAAAGGCTGTGATACATTTGCAATAAACAGGTTAAAAAGCAGGGGGCTAACATGCACTCCTGCTTCACTCCCCATGTGTCAGGATCCAGAAGCCTAAGCATGATTTCATATGTGTCTTGTCACAAATTCGAGCCAGGAGAACTAGATCACCGTCTTGGAGGGAAGCCTGGTTCGAGCGAAACTCCAAGATGGCTGCCAGTCAATATGCGTTCTAGTTGTTATACAGAGTTTGTTAGAATCCTGCTGAGGCGCGAGACACCAGAGCTCGACGCACTTCACTAAAGTCTTTGCCCCATGCACATCTAGTTTTGTACGCAGAGATTTTAGTCAGGTAGTTTTTCATCTGTTCGACGGTTTTACTTTGCGTCAAGTTAGCTAGCTCCATTTCCGTCGGGTCCTTGGAAGCGTGAGTAGCGTTTCATTTCCTGAGTTTGCGTGTTAAAATTGTAACTCTGAGCATCATCCCCTCAGAATACACTATTCTCCTGGAATAGTGTTCTCAGAACCCTAGACTCACCTTCATTTTCCCGCCCCCCTTTACCCCAAATCGAGGTCTTTCCTATCGCAGCCCCTCTCTTAGGGGTTTGCCAATATAAACATTGATAAATCCCGCTTGACATTTTTTAGTGTGACGCTTCAAAGAAGAATGCTTAGTCGGAGCACTTTTGGAAGTGTCTTTGCTCCGAAGTAAATGGTGTTTCCTGTCGACTGTTGGAGAAAGACTTCCTGATGTTCCTTTGGAGAATCTCTCAGCGATGGCACAGATAAGATATTTGACTTCTTACTTAATGATTTGCTAGCAACTTGACACTAGATAGTGTATTATCCAAAACTGTTTAAATGTGATTTATTATTTTGATAACAATTGCATCCTTTATTTGATTCTCTAGGTACTACTTTAAGAAAATCGAAAGCCTTATTTTGAGAATCAATAGTCATATAATCCAGAAGAGAGGCTAATTCCAAGAATAGAACGGGTAGGTGGGACCACGAGTTATATTGATCATTAGGGCTACCACTGTAAAACAAGAGAAGTAAATAATTACTGAATATTGTCTTGCAGTTTATGTTCAGAGCGTTCTTCCAATATATTCTACATAAAGATGAAAAAGAACGGAAGAGGCCCTGGAGGAAAAACCTGAAATTCTTGGCAGCCTCTTCTTAATTTGTTATTTTATCCACTCCCCCTTCCCCCGAGAGAGTCTACTGGACACCTATACAACTAGAGTGGGTGTCTGGGGGCCCCTAGGGGGGAATTGAGGAATTAGCGGCTTCTGCTCCTGAGTAGTAAAAGAGGAATTCACTCATTCCTGTCACCATGATGTGGGGATTGATACGAATCCAGGTATTGGAGTGTAGCTAGATTATGGCCTCCAAATGTTTTGGGGGTATTCCCCATTTCTGAAGTTTGACCCCCAGTGCCCCTCTTGGTATTCAGTCAAACAGAGCTTTAAAATCAAAGAAACAGCAATGCATCAGGGAATGTAGAGGTGTTACCTTATCCATCAGGATTAATATTGCCATTAAGTTGATTAGAGTGCCAGATTTTGCCATGAATCCTCTTTGGTTCATTGGGATTAACCTTTTTTGCTCAACCGACAACCATAAATCCTCCAAAGGCAAGCTGTCATAGTATTTAGCTTCATTGTTTAGGAGTGCTATTAACGTATAGTTATTCGGATCAGATCTGGAGCCGCCTTTATGAATCCTCATAATTCAAGTATTGTTGAACATCTCAGGCAATGGTCAAAGAGTCTGGTCCTGTCCAGCCCAGAATCTTATTTCCTGTTAGTAGAGTGCCTGAAGCAGGCCATTGGGCCCGGAAGCCCCGTCTGTTCTTGCTTTTGATACTACACGTTCTAGGCGGCTTGTGTAGAGGGTCAGATCCCTGGCTGGAAGATGTGGATAGTCTGGGGCTTGGAGAGAGGCTTTGGTTCATATTGCCATAATCTTTTGCGCCCCCCCTAGTTGATGGACTGGCTTCCTCCTCCTTTGCTATAAAACACCTAACAAGAAAGTTATGTTTGCGCAGCTCAGCCCAGCCCCCTGGGGCCATTATTTTGCCTATTCACCAAGGGCTAAAAATTGCCTGCCTGTAAATTTTCTATGCCTGCTTAAATGCGTTAAGTGGTTCCTTTGCTCCCAGATTCTTCTGAACTCTCCTCAAAGCCATTTTGTGGGCTTTCTTTAAGTTCTTGATCCCGGTTGAAGTAATGGTTTGATTAAGGAGCAATATTGACGGCGTGGTCGATTAAACATTGCAAGCAATTGGGTGATGACACTCGTCCACTGCATAATCGGGGCCACGTTATTGGCCCCAGCTGCATCAAAGTGCATTCAGCCATAACAATGTCACTGATGGAGCCCCTCCATTTAAGTAGCTTGAGATTCTCAGTGCATGCTACTCCGTATGTGTCACTCGCCGGGGCATGATGAGGTAAGTTAGATGTTATAATGATCTGTGGGCGATGGCTGTTGTCTCTACTCATGGAACAATTTGATAGTTTTCTACAAAAGGAAACATTTCTATGTTACAAATAGTGTAGTCAAGAAAGGAGCAGGTTTTCCTACCGGTTCTTGACCAGTTTGGGGGTGTAACTTGTCGGAAGCAACCGTTCAATGCTTTATAGCCCACACTGCTAAGTTACAAGACCAGGGGCCATATTATCAAGAACGGTGATAACATTTTCACTGCTTTAGCGGCAGGAAACTGCCGCTAAAGCGGCAATAAGGGGCTTGATGATATGCCCTAGAGAATTCCAATAGAAGCCCAGGTTTGTGGTCCTTGACACCAGAACCTAAGCTTCTATTGGAATTCACAAGGGCATATTATCAAGCCCCTTATCGCCGCTTTAGCGGCAGTTTCCTGCCGCTAACGCGGTGATGTTATCGCCTTTCTTGATAATATGGCTCCAGGTATTCAGCCAACAAACTTTGTGGAGAACCACTTGGCTTCGATTTTTCAGAGATTTTCTGGGCGCTCCATGGATGTAACCCCATTTGGTCCTCAGGAAGATCTCGCAAGAGGTTCGTATTAAAGTCCCCTGTAATCAAACAGTCTGCCTGGGGGAAGTTGCTTGTTAAGTCGCACAAAAGTTGTATTAAACGGTTGAATTTAGGCCTCTTCTCCCTTGAGCTTGGGTTGAAGTAAACATTTATCATCAAAAGGGAGTGGTGTGGTCTCCAGTTGCTGAACTTTATTCCTAACAGCCAATTCTCCTGTAGTGCTATAGAATCAATGCTCCCTTTTAATTTAACTGAGGTGCATATGGATAGCCTGCGTTTTGGTTTGCCTTTCCTATGCTCCATGAGGGATGGATTCCAGTGCTTGATGTAGCCTATTGGGCAACTCGATTCGGCCCATGTTTCGTGCAGACGAATGATTTTGTGGTTGTTTAAAAACATAATCAGATCCAGAGACTGTAGTTACTGAGCAATGCCATTAATGTTTCAAGAGCACAGGGATAACGGAGGTGGCTTGCAGCAGGGGATACCAGAAGGTTGATTCAGTTAGAGCGTTTATGATATAGAGCTGCGGGCAGCCAGCCCCAGTCTTTCCCAGCGAGGTTAGTGGTTGATACCCTTTGTTCGCTATCTGTTTTTGATGGCACACCCATAAGCATTTTTTAGGATTGAGTATGGTTTCTTCCCGCAGGGCATTATAGGGGTTTGTGGTTTAGCAGTACCAGTCTTTTTAAAGGGACTGATCTTGATGCCCATGTGTTAAACATCTCTGATCTAGATAAGCCCCATGTGTTAAACATCTCTGATCTAGATAAAATATTAACTGCACAAGAGTTTGAGAGCCTTTGGGAGAGAGAAATTCGATTGATGTGATGTCAGATAAAAACCACTCAGTCCACGAACGGTCTTTAACAACATTAAAATGTACCCCCCCTATTAAAGATGTTGTGTGGGCCTTGCAATTAATACTCTGGGCTGAACAGCTGATTGGTGTTTGAACACTGCGGGTCTGTTTCTTGCATCTTTATTACTGTGTGAACTTTGAAGACTCACTGAAAATTGGGTCGCGGCCCGCAGTTGGGAAACACTGATCTAGGGTACATTGCGTCCTATAGTTGGTTCGCAGTAGATTTTCGAGCTTGACCTTTACTGGATGTTAAGATTGGTTGGGCCCAATGCTTCTTTTGGGGCCTGTGCTCCTGGTGTGGTAGATGGTGTTTTGGTGGTTTTTTATCATATTTGTTTGAAATAGTGGATTTATTTCTTAATACTGAATGGGTGTTAAGATTCCAGTTTAGTTGGATTTTAAGTCTCCTGTTACTGTAATGCCCCAGTTTTTAAACGTTTTTTTCTTCTCTAGACTTGATGTGCTACTTATAATTTAGACCAAGTCACTAAGGTTAATTTGTTTTGTTGTGGGTATACTGGTGGGTGAAATTCAATGATGGTCAGATGCGATGATTTCAGATGCAACAATTCTACAGACACAACTAGTTTAAGAATATTGCCTCTATTTAGTATGTTGAAACATCCTTTTGATTTGTATTCTGGATATGACAGCTTATTATTTATAACTATGCTTCAGATGAGATTAGAAGAGTGTGTTTCATTCACTTTTTGAGCTTGAGATGTATTTAATTTTCTAGTCACTTATTTTTCTACTTCAGTCATTATCGATTTAATTTCTTTTGTCTGTGATTCTTGTACTGAGATTTTATGTCAAAGATTTTTGTATTGTCGCATACTTGGGTATAATCATTTCTTTGTTCATTCTTCATTTTTTTGTCCATTGCTTCATTTTCAGCAGATGTTAGTGGATGATAATTTATTAGAGTGGCCTCATTTGTTATGAATTTCTCCGCTCCTCTCTATGGTTTAATATACAAGTTATAATGTTTTGGAAGAATAGTTATTTTTCGGTTATTGTAATTAACTTAGATGTATTCGTCTTTTTTGTTCATGTGGTTCTTCATATGCCAAGGTGAAGGTGTTGTGGACTTTGATTTGCTCTTTTGGATCTGCTTCCTGTCTCTACAATTGCATTGCGTTTCTCGAAGAACTGAATATCGGAAACAGCTTGCTGTGGGTTTTTTATTACGTTTTGATTTGTTCTCCTTTTTATTGTCGGCCTGTGTTTATCGCTTTCGTTCACTTTTTGTGAACGGTTTGATTGGTTCTTGCAGGGTCAAACACTGTATATCCTCTGATTTCTCTTCATAAATGAGCTCTATACAGTTTCTTGAAGGACATTGTAGCGGTTGAATAGCTGTTTCATCAGATGGTAAATGTATCAGAGCTGTATGCACAATCTGTTAAGGATGATTTATCTTACAAGGTGCAGGGTAGTTTTGTTGCCACACTTTTGTCTCTGACAGAAAACTCAATTGCTTCTGCGGCTCTGATTTTGTATTGCTATTTCCTAGTGTTTTCACCTCTTGTACAAGGATGTCTAAGACCTCTGGTAAGGTTGATCATTTGTTAATAATTGGTGGGCATGCAGAGGTCTGCAGAGAAGGTCCTGTCTTTTCGTTTGGTCCAGTTTACTAAGTCATTTAGACGTTCCAATTTTTTGTCAATTCCTGTGGCATCGGTAGCTAAAAGTGTGCATCAGGTCCACCTGCATCTCTAGCTTATCAGACTAGAAGTTGGTGGGCTGATTTATTGAGGAGTTGCATTGTCCTTGCGCCGCGCAAGGATGATGCAACTACTAGGTCAGATTTATCAGGCCACGCAATGCCATCTTGCATGGCCGTTCATGGATAGATAAATCTAGAGTATCGCTGTGCAGTGTTACTCTATTCTGGAAGGCATTCCATGGATGGATCATGAGTGTTCCAACGCATACCATCCACCTATTGACTTTTGCCCATTCCCAGATTTACAATTACTGGTAGACCTGGGAATGCGTCAAAATGCTACTCTTCCCCAGGTGAGGCATAGTGAGGAGAAATATGTTTATTTCTATTTGTTTTTTCCTCTTCATATGTGTGCTGCATACATAGAAATAGGAAAATGGCTCAGACGATTTTTTTTGTGCAGGAAGGAGACCCTTCCAGCACAAAATCAATCCTGTCTGCTATGCAGGCACCCTTGCACCACAGCACTAGAGTGACTGCATTGGCACTAGGCAGCACCTTGTGCACAAGCAAATGGCAGGAATGTGCCATATCATGTTAAATAAGACACAATCCTGCCCTTTACCATTCAAACCCAGATCTTTTGACTGGGGGAGAATGTCTGCATTGTCAGCATTCCGTTCATCATTTGTTTGTTGTAACGCTTTTCGCCCTAAGTGGGATGGGTATTCCCAGACGTGGGACCCGTGCTCACTACGCCACTGGAGTCAAGCTATCCTGGCTGATGACGGCTGATAGCTAGAAACCGGTCCTAGGATGCTTGATTCCGGTCCAGGGAAGACATGGCTTGGCAGTTCGGGCTGGACTGTTCCCATGAGGCACAGGGTCAAGACTGATTTGCATATGGCCATGTCTAAACTGGGGTGGTTTAGTGGGCAAAAAAACGATGGATTTAACCCAGATCTTTTGACTGGGGGAGAATGTCTGCATTGTCAGCATTCCGTCCATCATTTGTTTGTTGTAACGCTTTTCGCCCTAAGTGGGATGGGTATTCCCAGACGTGGGACCCGTGCTCACTACGCCACTGGAGTCAAGCTATCCTGGCTGATGACGGCTGATAGCTAGAAACCGGTCCTAGGATGCTTGATTCCGGTCCAGGGAAGACATGGCTTGGCAGTTCGGGCTGGACTGTTCCCATGAGGCACAGGGTCAAGACTGATTTGCATATGGCCATGTCTAAACTGGGGTGGTTTAGTGGGCAAAAAAACGATGGATTTAACCCAGATCTTTTGACTGGGGGAGAATGTCTGCATTGTCAGCATTCCGTCCATCATTTGTTTGTTGTAACGCTTTACCATTCATGCAGCACAGCAAGGTGGCCTACTGCGCTGCATGAAATAATGATAAATCTCCCCCTAAGCACTTTCATCAAGCATGTTAAGTAAAATTGGCCAAGCAGAGAGCTTCTTCGTATGTTCTGCAGCTCCTTGTAGTTTCTAAGCTATTGATCATTTCTGCAATAATTGATCGAGATTATGATCTTCTGCTGTATTGCGATTGTCTTGCATTGACTGGAGATCCTGTTGAAGTTTTTGTCAATTGGTCGATTTATAACTGTCTCCAAGAGCGAATCATCTGCCACTGGCCTGTTTTAATTCTGGATGGTTCCTGTGTTGAACCACAAGTAACTTCATGGTTTGACACATGGTGGTCCCTCCAATTTTCTTTTTTTAAATATTTCAATTATGTGGATGAAGTAGGTTTTTATGTTATAGTTTCAGTATTATTTGTAATTGTACTTCCATTATCCAAACCAATAAAAGATGGTACATTGTCATGAAGGCTTTTGTGGTTTTCTCTGTTTTTGTGGGTAGAGGTTTCTGTTGTTTTTCTCAAATAGTTTAGACTCAGAATACTGTTTATATAGTTCCAAGACTCCAGATAAGCAGTCCTTCCCACGCCTTTTCCTTTAATATTTTCCCACGGGGGGGAGGAGTTGTTCTTAGACATCTAGATCTCCTTTAACTTATTTGAAGTTACTAATTATCTTTTTGCTTCTTTTCAGGTTGATTAGACAGCCGAAGTAGAAGGGGGGAACGGGTCTTTCTAAGACCAAGTGTGAGTTAAGTGAGGGAACTAAAACAACTTTAGGTAGGTTGATTTCTTCCACTTTCCTACGACTAGAGAAAAAATATTTCATTAAGGCTCAATATTGTTTCTGGACTTGTGACCTATCAAGATATTCAGGGGCATATTATCAAGAAACTGCGTTAAAATTATCGCCGCTTTAGCGGCAGACAACTGCCGCTAAAGTGGCGATAATGGGCTTGATAATATGACCTTGAGAATTCCAATAGAAGCCCATGTTCTGGTGTCAACATGGGATTCTATGGGAATTCTCTGCGGCATATTATCAAGCCCATTATCGCCGCTTTAGCGGCAGTTTTCTGCCGCTAAAGCGGCGATAATTTTAACGCCGTGCTTGATAATATGCCCCTTAGTGCTTTCAACAATGAAGTCGTTATCTTATGATTAATACGCAGAATGTTTTTTGATTGATATATATATATATACACATATACATACACACACACACACTTTTTTTCCAACCAAATTTCGTATTAGTATCACATAGGCATATGGCAAGCATGTGGATCAGTGTTACATATCAATGTGTAGTAACTCCACCATGGCCCCTGTACATACTTTGCAATACATCAAATTCAATAGGAGTAATAGGTTTATTAATTAACAATTAAATCATAATCAACATTAAGCCATGACAGTTGTAGATTCTAACATAAAAAAAATCAAAGACAAACCAGCCATCTCCCTCTAATGTCTCATCTCTCCGCGCATGTATTTTGCAGTTTATATTAATAACAGAAAGGTTCTAAAACATGTATGCAATCAGCCTTATACAGCTTACACCTAGGGCAGCACGTGCACGCCCCGCTACCCCACTTGGCTATTCTATCCGGAGTGTAATATAAAAAAAAAAACAAGTTTAAAAAAAATTTGTGCTTGCAGTTTGGTTGACATTAATATAGTTTGCGACAATCCATAAGCATAGTTAAACTCATCATTAGAGATCTCTGCTTTCTCTAACCATTTCTGCGAGACTTTCTCCAAGTCATCGGGAAATATAGCATTAATATGCAAGTAGATATTCCCAATCAATTTTTTGGTATCTGATAGTAGTGTGTCTATAAGATTAACTTTTACAATCCCCCCCCACTCCTATCTTCCGTAACAAAAAAACTCTCACTTGAAGGTACTTAAAGTCCCGCCACTCCAAATCAAAACTGTTTTTAAGTTCCTCAAAGGATTGAATCCCGTTGGACGAAAACAGGTGACCTCTCTGATTAATTCCTGCCTCATGCCATCTACAAATGTAGTTATCGTTACAAATTTCTGGCAGATTTGGATTGTTCTTAATGGGGGTATAGAAAGATAGTCTCCCTATCCCCAACATTTTCCGAACGGTTTTCCAAACCTTATATCCACTAAGTACCGTTTTACATTTTACCTTTTTGTAATGACTATCATACAAGTGTCTCCACCAATACCCTCCACTCTCCCTACATAAAAGTAGTTGAAATGTAGTTGGCGTATAGGCCTCCCCCACTATACCTTCCCAGTTGTTCTGTAGAAGTTCCTTACTGTACAACAGTACCGTTGCCCAATAGTACGCCGGGAGATTTGGGAGAGCTAAGCCGCCCCGATCTTTCTGCAGAGTAAGTAGCTTATAAGCCCAACGCGGTTGTGAATATGCCCAGATAAAACTAGAAAACATCCATTCCATTGATTTAATCCATGGTACAGAGAATTCTAAGCATATTGCTCTAAATAAATACAGGATTTTGGGGAAGAAAACCATTTTGATCGCATTTGCTCTGCCTATAATAGAGAGGTGTAAATTGTCTAGATGTTTAAGGTCTTTCTGAATTGCGGCTGATATTGGTTTTACATTCAAATTTACCAAGTTTTCCAGATCAGATGTAATATGGACACCTAAATATATGGCGTGTTCCACCACCCGGGCATCCCTCAGTACACACTTTTTGTTAAGAACAATCTGAGTTTTCCCTCTATTCAGTGCATACCCAGCCACCGTCCCAAATTGCTTCGCTTCCTTCTCTATTGCAATCATGGCCGTATTGGCTCAGCGGTCACAATAGCAATATCGTCAGCGTAGGCCAATGTTTTAGTAGGATAGCCTTGTGATACTATAGGTTTAATTGTTCTGTCCTCTTCTAAGCACCTGATAAATGGATCTATATAGATCGCGAAGAGCAGAGGCGAGCAAGGACAGCCCTGCCGTGTTCCTCGTGATATTATCAGCTCTTCTGTTGGGCTACCGTTTACCATCACTATGGCCCTTGGATTCACATATAGTTTTTGAATTGCCTGGATCTACCCTGCCTGGATTCCTATTCTAGACATCGCGGTCCAAAGGAAGTGCCAGGAGACCCTATCGAAAGCTTTTTCCGCATCAAGCAGAACCAGCGCCATAGGGTCTCCTGCCACCTCCATGCCATCCAACAGGGTGATTACTCGATGTATATGATTAGTGGTTGATCTACCCGGAATGAAGCCATGTTGGCTCGGAGAGACCACCCTGTGGATTAAGGGGGCAAGTCTATTAGCCAGGACTTTCGAATAGATCTTGGAGTCTGCTGTAAGCTGTATAATGCTGATTGCATACATATTTTCTCCACCTGTGAAGGCTTAAATTTGATTAAATTAGAGATTGGGAAATTTTTATCTACAATATTACATAATTCAACAGTGCTATCCAGCGGGGTTATCCTACTAGGGGCTGTAGACCCCGGAAATTCTAGTGTAGGACACAAACTTATTTTTATTGCAATGGCTGTCTTTAGGTTATGCATCGCCTCTGCTTGGAGAGATGTTGCCGCCCCCACCTTCCAACAATGGTTGTCCAGATTTCTTGCTATAGCTAACATTGAAATTGCCGTTTATAATCGCAAGGGCAGAAGGAGACGTAAAAGGGGCTTAAAAATATGGGCCCCATTTATAGAATGGCGCCAAACTGTAGGCCAGGAATTAACTTTAAAGTGTAAAACGTAACCTGTTTTTCCTCTTTTTGTGCTCTGATTATGCAGATTTTTTGTTATATAACCGTATGTATACCTGTCTGTCTGTCTGAGGGCGGGGGGTGGGGTTTAAAAAACAGCTTGCGGTTAAAATAATTGGTCTGAATAAAGATATATATATATATATATAAAAAAAGAAAGGTTCTAAAAAAGTGGGTCTTACCATTTTGACTTGTGTACCCCCAGTTAATCATTACTAGAAGCTGGGGACCCCAGCCAAAGCATTTTTGATGGTTTGAACCATTAACCAATTTTTTAAAAAATACAGAAACAAGCATTCATCAAATACAGAAATGAAAAAATATGTAATTTAAATATATATTAGAAAAATAATAAAAGTTGTAATTTTGAAGGAAAGGTTGGAGCTTACCTAAATTCAATTGAGGCCACACTTAGCACATACTATATTCTATTTCATGCACCTGTACTGCTCCCACAATTCAATCTGAGAATACTAACTTCATTTTTAGCCTCCAAATTCAAGTTCCTTCACATTTACGGAAAGTTTTAAAATGTTCAATAATACATTTTGCTTCTTTATTTATACACACATTTTTAACCTGTTAAAATTACATACTCTTACTAAGCATAAGTGGACTCCCTGAATAGGTTTTGTGGACAAACACTGCCCCCCCCCCCGGTCCTTAAAACATGGGTTAAGCATCAGTGTCCTAACATACAATGCCCACATTTAGTTTGAGACGTGGCTATCCTCTGAACATTAATTTGCCTCTTGTGTGCTCCAGTGGTTGGCATGAAGGAAAGAAACTGACCATGCGGTAGTTGCCACTGCGCTGGGGGTGGCTATGACCCTTAGTTATTAGTCACCTTAACATATACACAGTAACGAAACAAATCAATTGAGTTCGGAAGACATATATTGATTCATATATGTAAAATGTAGATACACACATACTTATGGATCATTTCTTGAACAAAACACATCACTTGTAGTATATCCTGATACATTTATATCAATAAATAAACAAAATACATTTTTGGTTCATTCAGTTTGATACATGAAAGAATAAAGATGAGCCCAATGCATTTCGGGACCGACACGTCCCTTCGTCAGGGGCAATCTAAGGACAAAAACACAATAATAATGGACATTACTGATAAATGAACACATACTTGTGATACTCAATGAAAACCATTAATGATGATACAACAAGCTATTAGTCACACTCCATAGGAAATTAAACGTGCCACTATTTGTGGGGTTGTGTGAATACACTGCTATATTATGCTGAAATGGAGGCAGCAGGAACAACGCCACCAGAAAAAGTAATACACTGTGGTGATAGTTAAAAGGGTGGTGGTCTGTGATCTGCTATGAATGCAGAGAAGTTGGAAAGTACGGAGGTATACATAGCGAGGTGGACTCACCTCGTGTAATGTACCAAAAGAGACCTCAATGAGGGTAAAATGATGAGCAAAAGTGTAAATACCAGCCGTTGCACTGCTGCGGGAGAAACAACGACAATGGGTTGGAGACAAGGGCTTAGAAACGGAGGGGAAACAATGTGCAGAAAAGTGGAATACCTCTTACCAACAACTTTTCACGTGGAAAACACGGGGGTTTTAGGCTAAAAAGCGAAAAATATACAGATGAAAATGGAGGGACATCCCATCAATTAAACGGAAAGCAATGAAATCCAAAGAAACGAAGGTAGTCGGAGAAAACAAAAGTGAAGACTTACATGAATGTCGAGGAGACAGTTGGAACGCGGACCGTTAGAGCAGGTGGGGACCGGTACCTGGAAAGGGTACTCGCAGGATTGCAGCGTGCCGCTAAATGCAGGTTAAAGAGAAAGGACGGCTCCAAAGCGTGACGTCCGAGATGGATAATGGAACTAGAAACAGGACAGGCGGACATCCGCCATGATGTAAAGGTGAAAGTTACTCTGACTGGAGGCGTGTACATGTGTAATGTGAAATGGAAGAATAAGAAAGCCTCAGAAAGGCACGTGAGAAACATAATAAGAAAAAATAAAATACTGCAGTTGTAAGGTTGAAATCGGCAACGGATCCGATGTATGGCCACGGGGCCAATCAATGCAAAGCATTGTAAGACTGCTAACTGCCCGTGAAGGCATGAGACACTCCAGGAGGAAACAAATATGGGGGTATTCTGCTGTGAGAAGGGCTAAAAAACATGAGGCAGAGTAACCAGGATGGTGTAGAAGCACTGCAGAGAGAAAACACCGAACACATGAAAACGTGATATGATAGCTATAGTGAGAGTGGCAAAAGAAACAGTGTGAAGGCATCCGGACACAAGTGTGTGATTGGAAGAAAATGTAGTTGGTATGAGTGTAGGAGATAGAATGTAAAGAGAATCCTGAGGGTTACTATGGGTGATTTTCTTATAAGAAGCATGACATATCCAGGTGATCATTGAGACCAGACGGGGTCAGGGTATGGAGTTTTTGCATCCAGAAAATTTCTTTACGTAACAGCATGTTGGTTACGTCTACACCTGGTCGAACATTTATTGTCTCAATAATTTGGAACCGCAGTTGTGAGATCGTATGTTTAGCCTCGGTCCAATGAGTTGCAAGGCTTGAGGTGGTGTTCTTGTGTCTAATCCTGGATTTATGTTCAGTTATGCGGGTTTTGATCTTACGTTCGGTCTTCCCTACGTATGCTTTTCCGCAAGGGCATTTGATACAGTAGATGACGTTCATTCATGGAAACTAAAAGCAGCAGTTTTTCTTTATCAGCATTAAAATGGAGTCAGTGAAAGCATGCTGAAGGCCACCAATGCCAATTTTCGGCCTACTTATGCTAACTTAGACACAACTAAATAAACATTATTTCTAATTAATAAAACACTTTCACAATACCCATCCTGGATGATTTCTGAATCATCACCAAAGTGCTCTACACCATAAAATATCATCAATCGTTGTTCATTTCTTCTGCTTAGTCTTCTTCAACAGTTTCATCTTGTCATACATCTTTGATTTAAGGTTGTCCAGTTCAATCTCCGCTCTTTTCCTTGTATTCTCTTTCTTCTTTCTACAATCACATTTCAAACCTCCCTTAAAACAGATGACTATCTCAATGGCCTAACCGTCTATCTTTTTGTAACATTATGTTATGATCTATTTTTGTTATCTGGAGCATGTCCAACAGATAATACAGACTCACTAGTATATCAATTAAAACAAGTAAAATAAAAATCATAAAAAATCTTACTTTACAAGTAGACAGCTTTTTTCAATTAAAAATACTTCTCACCAATGAGAAAATCTTAAAACAAGGTGCAACATTTTAAAAACAAGATATATTAAAACATATTAGCAATATGTTGTAGGTTATTTCTGGTTTTTCAAAAGAAAGTTGATGCAAGCAGATGCAGCATGTAATTTAGCATTTCGGTCCATTAAGGTAAATACAGGCATAAAACTATCTACAACTGAATACCTAAGTTATAAAATCAATGTTCTTGAAAAGCGGGTATTACTACAAAAAATATGTAAGATTCTAATCTAAAAGAGCTATGCAGGCACACTATGAAAATCACAAAATAGTTTTTCAAATATTCAAAAAATTCAGTTCCATTATTCCACCTGGAAATTATTCCATCTCTTTCTTTCTGGTTTAATATTTGCCAAATATGCCCACTCATGAGGAGCATAGATCTTGTTTGGCACTCTTACTGTTGTCGATCTACTGACTTTAGGCTTCTCATTCAAATGTCACTGTTTCAGCATATTTTTCAAAAAAAATTCTTCAGAATGTCAACTCTTTGCAATGCTCTTTTTCTTTCTTTCATATGTTCAGAGCAATCCGGTTGTATCAAGCTTTTATCTTCAGTTCCATGTGTTCTGCTTGCCTCATTTTAATCATCACTTGTTCTTTGATTTGCACAATTTGCAACCGGGACACCCTGAGTTTTTCCGGAGTTCAAGTTTTGTAAGTTTTATTATTTTGCTTTTGTTATTCTTGAACTCCTTGTTATTCATGAACACCTTGTTCTCACTCTAGATCCATGTATCAGACTCATGCTTGATCCAGAAAATTAGTGTTTTGTGAAACCACTTCTTCATCCAGTCTGCTGTCTTTGTTTGAGATGTGTGGATTCAATGTGGCAAACCTTAATACTTCACAGCAATATTTGTCACCAAGATCACCTGTAAAGGGCCTTTCTATTGATGCCGCAGACAATATTTAGAAAAATATTTTCACCATAACCCAATCACTAGGCTCACAGGTCGTGGCAAGGTTCTTCACTTGCTGAAGGCGTAACCAAAATCACCTGGTGCTAGCTAGAGCATACCAAATCATCCAAACCCTTGCAGTAATTCAGAATGAGATCATCAGTAACATTAACACGTGCAGTTGAATCTATACTAGGAATCCTCATAGCTCACCTAATCAAGACTTCACAGGGAGACAAGTCTGTATTCCTATTGAGTGTTCCTAGCAGACCTAAGGGAATGGCATCTGGCCATCTCAATGGTGTCTGCACACTCACCTTGGCCATCCTTGCTTTCAGGGTACCTCTGGCTCCCTTTACAATTCCTGATGCTTCAATCAATCAATCATAACATTTGTAAAGCGTGCTACATACCCGTGAGGGTCTCAAGGCGCAGGAGGGGGGGAGGGGGGTGGCTGCTACTGATCGAAGAGCCAGGTCTTGAGAAGTCTTCTGAAGGCAAGCAGGTCCTGGGTCTGTCGTAGGTCGGTGGGGAGAGTGTTCCAGGTCTTGGCGGCGAGGTGGGAGAAGGATCTGCCGCCGCCGGTGGTTTTCCAGATGCGTGGGACTGTGGCGAGGGTGAGGTTGACAGAGCGGAGGCTGCAGGTGGGGGTGTAGAGTCGGTCGTTGAGGTATGCTGGTCCGGCATTGTGTAGGGCTTTGTGTGCGTGGATGAGGAGTTTGAAGGTGATCCTCTTGTTGATGGGGAGCCAGTGCAGGCCTCTCAGGTGGGGTGTGATGTGACTGCGTCGGGGGACGTCAAGGATCAGTCGTGCTGAGGTGTTCTGGATGTGTTGCAGCCGTCTCATGAGCTTGGTTGTTGTTCCTGCGTAGAGGGCATTCCCGTAGTCCAGTCTGCTGGTGACAAGGGCCTGGGTGACAGTTTTTCTTGGAGGGGATCCATTTGAAGATCCTGCGGAGCATTCGGAGGATGTTGAAGCAGGACGCGGAGACTACGTTGACTTGCTTGGCCATGGAGAGGGCGGGGTCGAGGAAGACCCCCAGGTTGCGTGCGTGGTCGCTGGGTTCTGGGGCTGTTCCTAGCGATGTTGGCCGCCAGGAGTTGTCCCAGGCTGAGAGGGGTGCGGCCGAGGATGAGGACCTCCGTCTTGTCAGAGTTTAGCTTCAGCCTGCTGTGCTTCATCCATTCTGCGACGGCCTTCATTCCTCTGTGTAGGTTGGCTTTGGCGGTGTGGGGATCTTCGGTGAGGGATATGATCAGCTGGGTGTCGTCAGCGTAGGAGATGATGTTGAGGCAGTGTTGTCGTACTACGGGTGCAAGTGGTGCCATGTAGATATTGAACAGCGTTGGGCTGAGGGAAGATTCCTGAGGAACGCCGCAGATGATCTTGGTGGTCTTGGAGTGGAAGGGTGGGAGGCGGACGCTCTGGGTTCTGCCGGAGCGGAAAGATGTAGTCCATGCCAGGGCCTTCTCTTGGATTCCGGCGTCATGGAGGCGTGCTGATAGGATGCGGTGGCAGACCATGTCGAAGGCTGCTGATAGGTCCAGGAGGATGAGGGCGGCTGTTTCTCCTTTGTCCATGAGGATCCGGATGTCGTCGGTGGCAGCGATGAGGGCAGTCTCGGTGCTGTGGTTGCTACGGAAGCCGGACTTGGATGGGTCCAGGATGTCGTTGTCTTCGAGGTAGCGGGTCAGCTGTCTGTTGACGATCTTCTCAGTAACTTTCGCCGGGAAGGGGAGCAGGGAGATGGGCCGGAAGTTCTTGAGGTCCTTGGGGTCCGCCTTGGGTTTCTTCAGTAGGGCGTTGATCTAGGCGTGCTTCCAGCTTTTCGGGAAGGTTGCTGTCTCGAGGGAGATGTTGATAGTTTTACGGAGGTGGGGTGCGATGGCTGTGCAGGCTTTGTTGAAGACGTGGTGAGGGCAAGGGTCAGATGGGGATCCGGAATGGATGGAGTTCATGGTTTTGATGGTGTCTTAGTCGCTGACGTTGGACCAGGCGGTCAGCTGGCTGGTGCGGGTGGTGGTCTCGATGACGGTTGCGGTTGGTCGTGTCTGTGGATGGCGTTCTTGTGGGCTGTGTGGCTGTCTGGTGTTCGGTCACGGAGCCAGCTCTTCTCCAGTTTCCGGCAGTTGCGCTTGGAGGTCCGGAGGTCTTCGGTGAACCAAGTGGCCTTCTTGCTGGAGTGGTTAGTGGTGGAGGTCTTGAGTGGGCGAGGGTGTTGGCACAGTCGATGATCCACTGTCTGAGGTTGGTGGCAGCGGTGTCGGGGTGGGTGGGATCGGCGGGAGGTCCCAGGGTGAGGGTGGTGGTTAGTTGGTCCTCGGTGACCTTGCCCCAGCGGCGGCGTGGCATCTGTTGGGTGCGGTGGTGTGTGGTGGGTTTCCTGAAGTTGAAGTGGACACATCTGTGATCTGTCCAGTGGGGTTCGGTGGTGTGGTCGAAGGAGACGTGGGGGCTTGCAGTGAAGATGGGGTCCAGTGTGTGACCAGCGGCGTGGGTGGGTGTTGTCACGAGCTGTTTGAGTCCAAGCTTGGCGAGGTTGTCGATCAGGGCGGCGGAGTTGGCGTCGTTGTTCTCGAGGTGGAAGTTCAGGTCCCCGAGGAGGATGTAGTCCGTGGAGGCGATGGCGTGGGTGCTGATGAGGTCGGCGATGGTGTCGCAGAACTGTGGTCGGGGTCCGGGTGGTCTGTAGACGAGTGTTTCTCTGAGGGTGGTGTTGGGGTCGGTGCGGATCTGGAAGTGCATGTGCTCGGCGGTGGTGAGGGTGTCGTCGGTGTTGGTCGAGACTCGGAGGGTGTCCTTGTGGATGATGGCGATTCCCCCTCCCACTCCGTTGATGCGGTCTCTGCGGGAGATTTTGTAGCCCTCTGGGATGGCAGTGGCGATGTCTGGTGCCGAGGTGGTGTCCAGCCAGGTCTCCATCAGGAAGGCGACGTCGGGGGTGGTTGAGTCCAGGAGGTCCCAGAGTTCGACGGCGTGCCTGCGGGCGGGCGGAGCGGGTGTTGAGGAGGATGCATCAGAGGTGGTTGGGTTCTCTGGTTGGTGGTTTGGCGGGCCGGATGCTGGTGTAGCTGCAGTTCCGGCAGGTGAAGGGTCCTTGGGAGCGCTTTGGGGTGGCATGGTAGCAGGCGTGATATCGTCCAGGGTTGAGTGCGTGGAGGGTGCTGGAGTCGTAGTGCAGTCTGGTGTTGTGGTGGCTTCGGGGTCCAGGGGTTCTGGCACTGGGCGCGGTCCAGGCGCGGACGGGCTTGCCTTTGGAGTGCCAGCGGCGCGCCCGCTGCACGCGTCCGCTGCGCAGTCGCCATAAGAAGGGGAGGTGGGAGGGAGCCAATGGGGGCGGGGGGGCAGGGCCGCAGCGGCAGTAACGAGCGGGAAAAGAAAACAAGCCTAAGGCAAGGCAGCGGAAAAACGTCACAAACAGAGGCAATAAGGTCACAAGCAAACGGTCACAGTACAAATGGGGGCACAATTACAGTCGGTCACAAGGAGATTGGGGGCACAAGAAACAGTGGCAACAACAAACCTAAGGCTCACTGGCCACCAGGGATGAGGCGCTGGTGGAAGCCTGCGGGTGGAGGCGGGCCTCGAACCCACAGAACGAGTAGCAGCGGGCGGAACAGGAACACAGGCGCAGTCTGGTGGAGCTGCGTGGCGTGGGGAGCGACCTGCCTGAAGGTAGGGTCAAGGGTCGCTCTCACTGCCGCGCAGCAGCCACCATAAGAAGGGGAGGTGGGAGGGAGGAGCAGCTGAGAGGGAGCCAATGGGGGCGGGGGGGCGGCAGGGATGCAGCGGCGGTAACTAGCGGGAAAAGATAACAAGCCTAAGGCAGCGGAAAAACGGCTCAAACAGAGGCAATAGGGTCACAAGCAAACGGTCACAGTACAAATGGGGGCACAAATACAATCGGTCACAAGGAGATTGGAGGCACAAGAAACAGTGGCAACAACAAACCTAAGGCCCACTGGCCACCAGGGATGAGGCGCAGGTGGAAGCCTGCGGGTGGAGGCGGGCCTCGAACCCACAGAACGAGTAGCAGCGGGCGGAACAGGAACACAAGCGCAGTCTAGTGGAGCTGCGCGGCGTGGGGAGCGACCTGCCTGAGGGTAGGGTCAAGGGTCGCATGATCTCTTTCTCATAACCTTATTTGTAAAACGAGCTCGTCTATCTGACTATACAGAAGAAGGCAAACCAATCTAAGGATCAACTCCCTTAAAAGCTTTGATAAAGGGAACTTTCTGGTTGGATAAGCTTCCATCTACCTACTTAATAAGCAAACACCCACTCGAATATACTTTATGCCAGGGATTCTGAAAGTTTTTGGAACAACACCTACGTTTTAGAACGACAAACTTTCACGACCCACCTAACATTAATGTACACAAGAAGGAGTGATTTTTGGATTTAACGAATGCATTGTGTGGTAGCACGTTGTCATTTACAGATAGCACATTTTCCATTGAAATGGCCACTTGCTTTGCACAGACATACAGTTTTAAGGATTAAAATTGCTCTATTGCTTATAATCCTATTAAAATGTCTGTTTACAACACACTTCAGAATTACAAAAAAATATTCATCCTAATTTTTGTTTACCTAACTGCTGAATGCAAGCTTTTCATTTAGAGGTATTTACATTTTGATGTGTTACAAAAACATTACATCCTAATATGGTCACATAATTCACTTTAAAAACTGCTCTCACTTTGCAGTCAGGTAAAGAAAAGTAAACACCAATTCCATGTTAAAAGAACAAATAGCAACTTGTCAGAAGATCTAGCCTGACATTTAACCTCTGTTGTGGAAACACACAAATGTGGCAAGACAAACACAAAATTTAAAGGCATTTTTATTTATTGCTCTAAATTTCCCGACACACTGAAAATTAGCTCGCACCTCTACCCACTGTTTTGGAAACACTGCTTTACCGCATTGCACAAGGTCATTAAAAAAAAATCTATTTGTACTCTTGTAAAAAAACTTTTGATTTTCCTAAGTGACTCATGGTCCCACTAGTTGTCCAGCCAACATTTACCTGCTGGCAGGTTACGCATCTTTGATACAAATTATGTGTGATAGTTCTGAAATGAGGATTGAGCCAGAACTTCTTAAATGTCATAACCATAGCGTCATGTCCATCGTGTTTAGGTCCATGTAAGTACCCTGCCATTGGCAACATCAGATCTGACAATATACATCTTTCATAATTTGCCTTCCATGCATTATCTGTATCTTCTGAAAGTGCAGCGTTCTTTCTTTTCACCTTTACAGCCTATGGCACTTCCTTTTATACATCCCTAAGTTCAACAAGAGACCGAACTGACATTAGTAATAAACTATTGACATTTTCCATTTCACATTATGATATTTCATCTGTTCCCAATGTATCAGACGCAAGAGCACAATACTTTGCAACCTCATCCGCAAAATGATTACCCACTGAAACTATGCCATCTCCACTTGTGTGTGGCACATTTAGCATCAGCAATCTTCTTTGGGCATTAATGGGCCTAAAATAAATCTAAAATCTTTTTCCCATTTCTAATAGGTCTACCAACAGATGTCAAGAAACTCCTTTGTGACTATAACTGGCCAAAGTCATGGATAACTCCAAAACCTTATTGGCTATCTTGATAGATTGCAATACTCAATCCATTGGCCATACAGCATGCTCTTGTAATTGTGATCAATTTTGCTACTTGTGCTGAAGTTATATTGCACAAGTATTATGCTTTCACAATATACGCTATTGTACAATCTGTATATGCTGCTTGAAGAGTCCCATAATGGTCTCTCTGCAAGAACCATCCTCAAATCAAATAAAATCAGCCAATTTGAATGGTACATCTTGAGTATTCGGTCTTGATTTGGTGCACCACTTTGTCACATCAATACAGTCATGGTCACTTTAATCTATTTTGTCATCAAGCTCCCTTTTTGGCAATAGTAGAACTGCAGCCATAATAATCTGCTCATACTTAGCTAAGCGACTATTTGTGCGTGTACGAGTCAACACAATAATTGTGGCACCATCACACTCGTCTCACCTTTTAAAATCGCCAAAGAAGATGTAGTAATGCTCTTCATGCACGCCAGGAGGATGGTGGCCACTGGGTCTAATGTAGCAGAAAAATATGCAATGGGCCATTTCCCTCCGCCACATTGCTGAGTCAAAACAGAAAGTGCCCCCCCTTCTCTTGACTAAAATAAATACAAATCTTTTTCATAATTTTGCATTTCTGGAGGAGGAGGAGGCACAATACAAGAACTGTATCTGAGCTCTAGGAAAGCTTACATGCATTAATTGCCCCAAGGCACAAGTCTCCCACAGGCTGCTGTTCCAGAAAGAAAACTTGAGCGGAGAGCAGGAGGGACCTGCTAGTTACTGGGAGGAATAGAGGGAGGGTGACTTTGCCTTTCCAGCCAACAGTTCTAGGGAACTCTGAGGACTAAGGCTGTTGACTGGTAGGGAAACAATCTACCTCATCACCTGACATCTGAAAGCAGAGGATTTCCCCATTTATGTTACAGGGCAAGATGTTTCCTTTTCTTCTATGCATAGAGAGGTACCATGGTACAAGCAATATAATCCTGAACCATTGATCAGCAGGCAACGATAAATCTATGAATGCCAATACCTGTCAAAATTGGGGCTGAAATGACCAACTGTTGATGTTGAGATGTAGCTCCTGATTGAATGTCAAAATCAGGGTTAACAGAGTGGTTTGCCAATTGTGTTAGATAGTCTAGGACACAGGAGATATCTAAGGGCCGCTGATTTAACTAGAAAAGAAACCAATGCAAAGTTTCAAAAATTTCCCAAAATGGCACGTCTCGGACTATAGTCAACAAAAAGCCTCAATGGGAAGCTAGACCACTCACTCGACCTGTATTTTGAGTTCGCCCAAGACCAAGGCTCTCCCAAAGATGAGTGGCGGGTCATTGGTATCCCTCCACAGTTACAGAAGAGCTCTTGGAGTGAACACTGGAATAATTCTGTGGTGCTCAGAAAAAACCCATTTCACAGGGTATACCATTTTCATGGCTAATCAGCCAACCATCACAAGATTGTCAGGACTATCTCAGGGCTTCACACTACAAAGGGGAGATAGGAGAACATTTATAAGGAGGCCTATATGACAGACAACTGTGGGAAAAACTAACAAATTATTGGCAAAGCTTGGCATCTGAAATTTGCCTTGGGTAGCTTGGAATTAAAAGAAATATCTGGGGAGTACAGTGGAGAGGGAACACCACAAGACTGAAAATTCTAGGAGAAATCAAGACTTTTCAAAGGTGCCGCATCAGCACAGACTGCTTGAGAACCTCTAAGAAATAGGCCTAATGCGGAATCAAATGGCTATGTTTAAACAGGTGTGTACTTTCAAAAGAAATCTTCCCCAGTGAAATTATCAAAGGGGGGGGATCTCTGTGCCTCCAGTTTATTCAGCAAGGGTCAAAAGTTAGTTAGTTACCTCCGAAACAAATATTGATGGTGGATGCATAATCTTCCAGCACATTTGTTACCTACAAATCTCCTCTAGGCATCGGACTGGCTCGTAAACATTCCCTCCCCCCAAGAATTCTCAAAGCATCAATTGGCACCCTGCGTCTTCAGCAACAACTCAGCCTGCCAGGTGTGAAATCCTCAGTATGTAAAGAGCCAACTGGTAGTCTGGTGTCAGTTCCTGGAACTTTTCCCCTCCCTCCCATTGAGGTGTGTGGAGAGGAACCAAGACCGCATCAGTGAAAACACAAAATCTGAAATGTTGGCATACCAGGGGATCTTACGTTTCAAAGGACCAAATGATCAGAGGAGGAGAGAGTATGGTGAAGAATCTATGGGAAGATTGTTTTCCAGCAAAAATATTGTTATCTAAAGGTAAGGTTTTCTTCTGACTTGATCTTCCTGCAGATTCCTGGCCTTATGAATGAGTCCCAATGCAATACCTTCCGGAAGTTAGTATTAAGTAGTGTGATTAACCAAGGAAGTCATTCAACACAGCCACAGCTAAGTAACCATAATGTTTGTGTGGGCCATAAGGCAGTAATGTTTAGCGAAAGTATGCAAAGAAGACCACATAGCCACCTAGCAGATATCAGCGATTGGCACACCCATGGCGAGAGCCTTGGAAGCATCCACAGCCTTATTGGAGTGCGCATGAATCCTCTCTAGAGAGTCATTCGTAGTCAAAGCATATCAGATCTTGATAGAAATGATAATCCAATGTGAAATGCCGTATTTGGATACGGACTTGCCAATCTTGGCCACAAAGAGCTGATCATCCACCGTTTTAACAGGTGCAGTAGATGTAATAGGATATTACATGCCTGGAGTCTAAGCAGCTACTCTTCTTCTTAGTTGGAATGAGGAGGGAAGAAATATGAAAAATTGATGGACTGACCCCTCCAGTGAAAAACAGATACCACTTTTAGTAGAAGAGATGGCCAGGTGGGAAAAACTAATTTATGTAGGTACAGTGAACGGTGATTGCCTGGATATGGTATGATTTACCAACCCTATGGGCTAAAGCAATTGCCACTAAGAAGACCATTTTCAGAGTGAGAAGTTGACTAGGGCAACTGCATTGGCTCAAATGGAGATGCTATGTGAAAAATCAACACGAAGATCAAATCACATTGAAGATAATGAATGGAGTAGGAGAAAACAATTAAGAGTAAATCTTTGGAAAAATTGCCAGTAGTGGCAACTTAAACCATGTTGGCTCATCAGGTAAACTCATGAAGGTGGGCAGGGTAGCCAAATATCATTTAGCAGTACCACTGCTTGACCCTGCTGAGCAAGTGACAGAACATCAGATACGTGAGACTGGAATGAGCTCGGAGCTTCTGACTCAAAGTGATTTTGTGATGGGTTTCTGGCTGTCAGGATGGCATCCACAACTTCATATGGTATGCACAGGACTAAGCTGGCATCACTCAATATCCATGCGAGCAATTGAAGCATTTGGACCAGAAATGCATATAGTAGACCCAGTGAACAAAACAATGGATCCTCCAGTGAACCATTTAGAGGGACGTGGCTGACACAAAACAGGCAGCGCTTCCTGTTCTTGGAGAGGAGATCCACATATGAGCACACTATTCTGGAGATAATGTACATCAGTTCAGGATAAAGTTCCCTTTCGTGTTCCTCTAGAGCAAGGCGACTCAAAGCATCTGCTCTCACTTTGAGGGAGCCTGTGAGGTGTGCTGACACCAGGAAAATCCCCCACTGCAAGGCATATAAAGGATTGGTACTCAATATGCTGCTATTGTTGGTCATGGCATCCCATAGCCCCATCCCTGCCCTTAAGAAAGTGGAACATTTGTGCGGCTTCTGGATCAAGTGAAAAGATAGTCTCTAGTGGGACTGGTGTGCTCCAGAATAGCCTCATAATTTCCTGTAGTGTTAATAGAACTACCTTGGAGAGACTAGGACAAGCCATAGTTCTGCTGCTCTTGAAGCATGCAAGGGAGTAATCAGCCTTCTAGCCAAATAGCCACTTGTCATTGAAGGGCATTCCTTGAGTGAAGCTTGGACATCACTGGAAACGTATGTGAAGTACATCCAAGCAGGATGGTGTAGTGACAGCTGTAATCATGGATTGAACCATGGTGCCTGCAGACTCTAAGCTGCATTTTATGATTTGTTTTTGAAGTGTCCAAACCATTGATAAACAGATTGTAGAAGGGCTTTTTTTAGGTGGTCCGGGTGAATGGATAGTCAATATTGCTAGTTCCAAGACACAGAGCAAGTTGATGACATCCTTGGAAGGACTCACATGCCTCTTAGTTGGTTATTCTGAGGTACTTTTTTGCAAAGCCTGAGAAATGGACCCCCCCAAAGGTATCTGGGATTCAACTCTGTAAATGCCCCATAAGGGCAGGTCAGCTGCAGTGGAGGGAGTGTGATTTGCACTTGCCTCCCTAAACTGGCCTAGTGTGAGGAACTGAAGCTCAAATGGGATGCAAAAAGGTATTCGGAGACCAAGCGAGTCACAAAAAGCGCTGCAAACAATATTATAATTTATAAGAACAGTACCAACATCTCATTTTTGTATTTGCTGAAATTTGAAGACATTCAAATGGAAGCATAGTAAACTTGTATGCAAGTATGAAACCAGCTTGGTTAGCTACACAAAAATAATGATGTAAGTGGTAGACCATTTGGAAAGCAAATGTGGGCAATATGCATTGCAAACAAAAATAACTTAGCTTAAACAATCTAAATGATCATTTACAAAGAATAACATTTTAAAATATTTACTGGGAGTGGTTCTAGGGTAATGTTAATGAGTCTAGCTATTATTTGTACAAAAAAATAAGGATTAGAGGGGTTGGTGCTTACTAATAGAAGGTTTCTAATTCGATCAAGTGAGATTTTAAGGACTGCTGAAAATAACTGAGGTATGGGTTACCCATGAACCTGTTGCAGAGGTATTCCAGAGCAGCGGACCAAGTTGCTCAAAAGATCTCCAACGCAGTGGAATAGGAGGTCTAAGACCTACTTGTACATGTAAGTTGAAGACTTTATCCACAGTGAACGTGCATATTTGGAGTGTGCTGTAAGCTATTAACATCAGTTAAACCTACTCAAGCCCTTTTCCCTGAAGAAGCAGCATAGGGGGAAAGATTCATTTTATTTGGAACCTAGAAATAGTTGAGATCAAGAGGCCCAGGAGTATACTGGAAAGAAAATGTTACTTCGTCTGTAAGCATCTGTTTGCGGCATGTAGGCCTGTAGATTCACATCTGGGAATACTCCTGCCATCTAGTGTTGGGCCCGGATGTGTGCTACTTGTTTTTCTTCTACAAAGTCTTCGTGTCACAAGGTACGGTGACTTCTGCTATTGCTGGTAATGCTCATGGGCTTGTTTGTTAATTGTTTTCCGCATTGTGGGTGAGGATGGAAACTGAGTTTAGTGATACATAAGACAGATGACCATGCAGAAAATAGTAAAGGACATCTGCAACAACATAAGGCTTCCAGAGAAGAGGGTGGGCACATGTGAAATCTACAGCACTATATGCAAAAGACAGATGCATACAGGGTAACATTTTCAAAGCATGTTTGGCTGTAGATACACATGTTGTGCATAGACTGAAAAGCAGTTCTCCCCTAAAAGGTGGTTAGCCTGATGATGTTGCAGAGGATTAAAAAAGTGTACTGAGTACAGCCTAAACAACATTAGCTTGTCGACGTGCCAATACGTCCATACAACAATGTTTAGTAAATGTGTGTGGGGTGGACCATGCAGCTGCTTTGCGGTTATCCGCGATAGGAATGTTCCCTAGGAAGGCCCTACAGGCCCCTTTTTAACGGTCGAAGTGGGCTCTAGGCGAGATAGGCAAAGGTCTTTTGCATAGCATGTTTGAATACATTTAGAAATCCATCTGGCTATACCCGATTTGGAAAGAGCCCCCTTTTTGTGCTTATTTGAGAAGCTGACAAATAGCTGCTGAGTCTTTCGAAACAGTTTAATAATGGCTGGTTTCACATCCAAAGCATGGAGCTCCCTTTTGCGGCTAGTTGGAGAAAGAAAACTGGTAGCTTTATAGATTGGTTAAGGTGGAAGGAAGACAACACCTTAGGAAGGAACTTAGGGTTGGTACAGAGGACAACCCTATCTCTAAAGACTTGAAAGAAAGGTTCTTCCAATGTTAAGGCCAGGAGCTCACAAACACACTTAAGATAGGTGATGGCGAAAAGGAAGGTCACCTTCCAGGAGAGTTATTGAAGGGGACGATACTGTAGAGGTTCAAATGGAGGACCCATGACCCTAGTGAGAACAATGTTAAGATTTCATTCAGGGGTGAGGGGGAGTGGTGGGGGGAGGGGCCTTGAAGAAAGAACTCTTTTCAGACCTTCTAATAAGGCTTTATTACCAGAATGCGGAGGAGGGATACGAGTTTCCTATTTTAGTTAGGCAGCCACTGCAGCTATGTGGAGCCAAATGAAAAGTATAGGCTGGTCCACAGGTCTGTAAGTGTAGAAGGTAGCAGACAAAGTCTAAAACACGAGGTGCCAATGGATCAATGTGTCGTGCTAAGCAGTGGTAGACAAATCGCTTGCACTTTGCTGCATAACAGGCTTGGGTAGTGGCCCTGCACACTTCCTTAAGGATTTCCATGCAATTCAGGGGAAGGTTTAGATATCCAAACTCTAACAACTTCAGGAGCCAAATCGCAAGGTTGAGTGTTCTGGGGTCAGGATGCCTGATTTCTCCATGGCTCTGCCTTGAAGGTGTGATGGTGCTAGCTCTATGGCACCCTTGGGAGAAGAGTGTATACCTCTTCCTGGAGTAAGCACTGAGGTTGTGGGAGAAAGGATGTGTTTGTGTGTGGGATGTTGGAGAATTGAGCTCCAAACAGTAACCATGGCATATGATGTCTAGCACCCACTGGTCTGAGGCGATCTGTTGCCAAGTAGGGTAGAACCTTTGGAGTCGATCCTCGACAGGCACAGTGTCATTGTGGGGAAGGAGGTGGAAGTCACTGCTTGCTGGGGACACCTTCTTTTGGGGAAGCACCGTTACTCCTACCTTTGGAGCTGCTGCTTCAATACACCTCTAGTGCAGGGCTGTTAAGGCTGATGGAAGGAGGCAGAAGCCTCTGGGGAAGTGGCTTTGGAGATGCCTCGGTAAATCAGCCTGTCGAAAGGACCCCCCAAAGTGGGTCAGTTGGATGGCACCCTGGGCCGTCTGTCTCAATTTTTTTCCAACATCTGCCCACCCTGCGGTCTGAAACGGTGTTCCCTGTCGAAGGGCAAGCTGAAGAGATGCTGTTTAATGTCTGGCTTGAAGCCAGAGACATGGAACCAGACGTGCCTATGGAGGACGACATTGGAATTAATGCCATGTGCAGCAGTGTAGACCGCATCAAGGGCACAGCGTAAGGAAGTGTTCGAGGTTTGTTTCCCTTTATAGACCAACTCTTGTCCTCTTTTGCAGTCCTCAACTGGGAAGTGTTGGAGGAGCCCCTCCATTTCATCCCAGTAGGCCCGGTCATACCTGTAAAGCAATCTGATGGAGTTGGCTATACAACAGTGGGTGGCGGATTGAGCTGCGACATATTTGCTGATGGCATCAATCTTTTTGCTTTCCTTATCCGGCGACGGTGCTTCGCCAGTGACCTGTGCATTTGACGCCGATATGGACCACCAGGAAAGCTGCGGGAAGCTGGCCCTTGATGTAGACCAGATCCGATGGGAAGGCCTTATATTTCTTGTCCACCCTAGGGGTGACCACACGGGCCATGATGGGTTCTTTGAAAATGTTTACAGCCAGGTTTGAGCATCTCCTTCAGCATTTGGAGATACTGCAAGCAACGCTGAGAGGAGGAAAGGGTTTCCATCGGGAAATCCTGCTCAATGGCGTCCTAATGCGTTTCCACTCTGTGCAAAGAGGCTGCCCTGTGCAGGACCTTGCGGTAGGAGGTGGTTTCATCTGGTGTGGAGAAACAGGCAGAGTAACGGTTGGGGCCTGTGTCCCTGGGAGGATCAACATTATAAACATCCAAGGATCATCCCTCGGATACAGCTCATAGGGATCCCATAGGTTTCTTAGATTATGCCCTCCAAAACCTGAGTGTGGGGAACCCTGACGAGAGAGGGGAGGGGTAAGCATGTAGAGTGGTGGGGGTATGAAGGAGGAGAGCAGGGAGGTGGACGAGGCAATGACGAAGGACGGGTTGCCTTGTTGTGCCTCCTCTTGCTCTTTGGCTGTGGCAGCAAGTCGATTGCTTACTTAAAACTGAGCTTGCGCTTGGAGCCATCCTTGGTCAGTGCTGGTACGTGGATGAGGATGTATCCAGTGAGTGGATGAGGATGTGATGCTGATGGGCATCGCATTCTTCCGGCAGCTGCTGAAAAACAGGTTCAATAGAGGCAGGTCGTGACAAGGAGTGCTTTAGTGCCGGCGTGTGCATCGTCGATGGAGTTTCTTGTAAGGACTTGGCTTCAGGATCTTCTTTGCCGCCGAGTCAAAGCTGTTCTTGGAGTCCGAAGTGTGCCCTCGGTGCCAACCATGGCTGAGAGCCAGTGGTGGCCCAGAAAACTCTTGCTGCGCTTTCAGGCTGCATGCCTAACCCAGGGAAGGAGGTGCACCGAAAGCGATTTGTGCTCGAGAGGCAAGGGAGGTGGGTTAGTACTCATGTCCTGCTGGGCAACAGGCAAGTCCTCGATCTCCAAGTTTGAGTACGATGTAGGTACAGGCAAGGCCTCTTCCTTGGCAGCAAACCGCTTCAGATCGCCCTCAATTTCCTGGGCACAGATGTCAGTTGCGTTGTAGCCACCCCTCAGTGACATTTCAAAGCGTCTAGTACGACGGTAGGGAAGGGTTTTCTTCTAATGGAAGGAGCGGCGGTGGTCGCAAAAGGCCTTGTCCTGCTCAAGGGGGAGGCAGAGGTTGCAGACCTGGTGGAGATTGGTCCAGGGGGATTTTGCACGACACCGAGGACAAAAGTGAAACAGCACCTGATCCACCACAGGTAAGGCATGCTTTCCATGGGCAAAAGACAGAGAAGGCCCCGAAGGACAAAACTTCTACCGGGGCTTTGAAATTGTCTGAATCATTGACCCGGGCGAGGAGATGTGTGCTGAGTCTATGTGAGGAGAAACGCTCCGATTAACACCAATGGAAGGGAGAGGAACCGAGAAAGACCAAAGTGATCACCTCAATGGCGTCAAGCTGGAGCTCAGTAACACCTCCGAACCTGGCGCCAGAAAGAAAACAAGCCAACATTGGTGCCGATGCCCAAGCGCATTACCAGCAATAGGAGTACCTAGAGACTTGAAAATAATTCTTCTTAGAAAACAACTTGCAAACATCCGGGCCCAAAACTAGATGGCAGGAGTATGCACAGCATATGTATCTACTGCCACAGATGCCTCGAACATAAATAATCCTCTTAGGTGTTAACCTATGCAGACGGTGATGCTATGTCTGGAGAAAACATCTGAAAGAACTAAGGATGATTGGTGCAGTTGAGGCTGTCAACAACACTTTATTTTTAGAAGATTTAACAATTAGATCAGAGTGAAGAAAAGGAAAGAATGTGTAAAACCTACAATTGCTCAAATATGTCAAAGGATTAAATGGTGTCACCAAGAGAAGTTGTGTAAAGGCAGGAGAGGAGAGGTTCCAAAAATGAACCTTGGAGAAAAATGGCTTACAGAGGTGTTCAGTGGTGAAGACCTCCAGATGGCTAGAGTGGATAGCACTGTAGGGTGATCAAAAGGGTCAAAAACTGCAGAAATACAATGAAGAAAGATGATTTTGATTTGCCAACACAAACTGTGATCCATGTTTGAACTGACTCTGTGGAGTGAACTAGGCAGAAACCAGATTGTAGTAGAGTCATTAAACTGAAGGTGAAGCAGGAAATATGTCCTTTCAATACAATTGTTAGAAACAACATGTTAGGAAGCCAAAGGTCCAATTAGTGTCTAATGCAAAATAGGAAGCAGCACAGCAAATGACCAGGGAATTGTGATATCGAATATCGCTAGAAAATGGTCTTTTGTAGCATAGACCTAGAATTAATAGAAAAATAGACTAGTATGTTTATCCTTTTTCTCAAAACAAATCAATGGAGCTTAGGCATGTGACATCACCTATTTTCTCTTAGCAAAACGTATCTAATGAACAAGTAGCAGAATCTTCTCCCTGAGAAAGTGCAGTACATCCTTGAGGGGAAGATGCCATTCATATGTAGAATACTAGGCTCATTATTCTTTTGAAATTCCAGTTCTGCTTGCAAAGTTTGAAAGTAAAACTGCGTTGTTAGGAGATGCACAAAGGTAAAAACCCTGAGCCTTGTGGTTTTTACGCCTAATAGAGCCTTGACAATCAGCAAGCATATTTAGTGCCAAAGGAAGCTTCAGACTACTGTGAAACATACATATTTAATTACAATGGATACATTCTGGGTTATGTATTTGATTAATAACAATGTATTACATAAGAGTAGATAAAAACAGACTGCCAAGATTTAGGTTTTTCTACCAGCTGTCCAACGGACTTAGAGAAAAAATGAGAAAATGAGCAATGGGGTGGTACCAAGGTGGAGGGGGAATAGGAGGGGGGGGGGGAAGATCAGCAGAGGCATGGCAAATATGGACTTAAAGCATTCTAGTCGGAGCCAGGCAGTAGGGATAGACAGCACCCAAACAATACAACAAAAGGCTAGTGGTTATATTGTTAGAGGGTAGAGATGTTAAATGGATCAACTTTGAATACAAGGATCCGTTCCACAGGTGTGGTGTGGGAAGAATGGAGTTGTGAAGAGTGAGAGGAGATAGGTGGCAAGTAAGAACATGAAGGGGATTAATCCGAAATGTTCCAGCTGTATTCCACAGGGTACATTTCTTGGAAGAAAAGTAGAATAGGCACTAGTGGTAAGATAGCGGAGGTTTAAGAATGGAAGTTTATGGAATTCAGATGTGAAACAATCTTTGGGCATGTCATTAACAAAAGATATTTCCTATGGATTGAGTTAACAGATTTGGTCAAGGGTGAAGGTGTCTAATAATGTGTCTTGTATATGAAACAAGAGGTTTTGCTTATTTTCTGGTGGGTTACTGAGGACACAGTAAGGGTCTACAGGAAGGATCACAATCTGGTAGTTTACATAGCTAGGTAGGGAGGTCAGATGTGTAGCGCAGACCATATATAATTATGCACAGCATAATACTTAGAGTGCAGTCCACTTGTTGCTGAATTGATCACTTACAGAACAATTTTCTGGTCACTGTCCTCTGGGAATCAGAAACTAAAAACAGCCCTTATTTGACAGAGAGGTGGGGTGGCAAGATTAACTCGAACAATAAACTGACCTGTATGCTTTTTACTGGAAAATGTCACCTCCAAGTCAATTGTACAACACCAAACCCTTATGATGCATCATAGAACACTTCACCCTCTTCCAACATTTCGTCCTCATGTACCTAGGACCGCAGGCTAAAACACCAAGCCCAATAACCCATACCACGATGTTCATGAGGTACATATATCCAATTCTACAACAACCTCACCCCCATGACAGGCCACCCTACCACTAAACCATTCTCCTATACCCAAGACTCCATCTTAGAACACCCTCCTCCTGTACCATGACCACATCACTATCTTTGTGTACTTGAGTTTCCATCTTACCACGCCCTCCCATGTATGAGACACCATCCTTCAGTATCTTACACACCTCATGAGCCTTTCCCTCATCATCCCAATGTATCCAGGATACCATATTATAACACTCTACCCTCCTCAATGGTGACAACCAATGCACATCCTTTTGTCAAAGCATGGAGGTAAACTAATAGTACCAAAGGCATACTGAAGAATTCCATTTGCAAGGAGCAAAAATAGAACTGTTGCACACCATTTCCTCTTCCGCAGTATGGAGGGTCTTATATTCCAGAGTCCAAGAGCGTGAGTTAGAGACCTGGCTAATAACCCATTTGAAAAGCTGTGGCTGGAATGTGAAAGATGGGTGGGGGATTCTGCGGGTATGAGAAATTTTCTCAGCTTGAGTTCCTACCTGTGCCTTCAGCACTTTATTGAAATCAGGTGATGTGCAAGAGACTTAAAAGAACTTGGCCGTTGTCTCTTTTTTTTGCAGTACAGATTCTCCCTTGCAGGCTTGGTAGCCTCTTCCTTAATTACATCCACACTGAACAGATGTAAAATTAATCTGCAGGGATTTGGAAGGGTACTTTAGAGTTTGAAAATGGGCAAGGTGTAGGTCAGGAGAAAGATCGGTCTTGTCTCACTGGGACTCAACAGCTGGGTGCCAAGTAAACATCTGACTCTCCTGTCTAGCCCTCCAGAATGACTAGGCTGATAACCAGAGAAGCCTGGCCACCCTGAAGTACACATAGATTTTGTACAGCTTTCAAAGCATATTCTCAAAAGTAAGTTGGAAGATAAGTAAAGGATTTTTATAGATAAAAGTTGTTTAATAATGGTTACCAAGTAGTGGGTAACCGAAGCAGATGGCAGCCAGGGCAAATCATTTATGTACAAGGAATGTAGGCGTGTACTCCATGAGTGGCTCCTCAAGCTCACTCTATAAAGTGTCATCTTAGTTTAAGAAACCTTCCATACTTTCCTTTATCCTCACATGTACCTTATGCTGGCTAAGCTCAAGCTTCCATTTGGAAAGGGATGCATGCACATAACTTTTGCTACAGACTACTAATGCGTCCTCTTTAAACAACAAATTACAAACACCAATGACCTCTTTCAATGTACATCTGTCCATAAGGCACAATCATAGTTTGCCTTCAGCTCTTTTTCACAGGGGGGTCTAACTGAACATTTGTTAAGGTATTTTGTCATTGATTAAGGAAGACACACTGGACAGCAGAATATCAAAATCAATGGAACTTTTATTTTACATTTTAAGAGTGATGTGATGTAAATAAATCTCATGCTATGGAAAGTCATTCTGAAGATTCAGCATTTCAAAATGAACTGTGCTTAAGCATTTAGATACTTTGCATGATGTTTGATATGATCATTGATAAATGTCAAAACGAAGAAGTAGCTGTGATCATAACCCTGAAAGAGAAAGAAAAGCACAATGATTAACTCTTGAAAATGAGTATCTGCAGCTGCAAAGACATACCACATTTACAGCATATTTTTTATCCATTTAGTACAACTTAATTCAAAAGATAGTAAGCTATTATTGTTTAAAACGTTTTCCATTGCGAAACATTATGATTCAAAAAGGATTACACTTTTATAACAAGTGATATTTTAAACAGTGCAATGTGGTAAATAGGAACATCAAACATTTATTTCAGCCTGCTGATGAAAGGAAGGACCATTCAACAAGCTCACAGAGCAGCTATTCCCTTCAGTTATTACCCATAAAGCTCAGACAATAAAACCGCTAAGGGCATAATTAAATGACTAAGGGGCCTATGCATCAACAATGCCATTTGCGATTCCTTATTAGCGAAAAATAAGGAATCGCTAATAAGGAATAGCAAAAGGCTATGCATGTAGGAATCGCTATTCAAATAGCGATTCCTTAATATTCCTTATTACCGAATCGGTAATACCGAATCGGTAATAAGGAATACCTACCCATTCATTCCTATGGGCTTGGAGGCCCATAGGAATGAATGTAAAGCCAGTCTGTATTAGCGATTCGGTATTACCGAATCGCTAATAGCGGGAGCACTTTCAAGGGTGCCAGGGTTTCAAAAGGACACCCTGTTGCACCCCTGAAAATGATATGTGCACATATGTTGCACACACACATGCTCTAAGGGCATGTGTGTGCGCAACATGAAACTTTGAAAAATGCACAAAAGTGCATTTTTCAAAGTTTTTGCAAATTACCATGCAGTTCATCTTCATGGTAATTTGCTCCCCCTATTAGCGAAATCGCTAATTTTTTAACTTTGATGCATTGCATTTAAGGAATCTCACTTTGGGATTCCTTAAATGCAATCGCTATTTAAGGAATCGGTATTTAAGGAATCCCCATTTAAAGAATCGCTATTTAAGGATTCCTTAAATAGCGATTTCTGCTTTTGGGTTGATGCATTGGGATTGGGTATTTTTTACTTAATACCGGGAGCTATTACCGAATCGGTATTTTACCGACTGGATTTTGGGTTGATGCATGAGGCTGTAAGTGCTTTTATAGGATATCCAAAAGCATCACCCTCAAAAAACAGAACACATATGAGAAAAAGGGATAGAAGTAGATCCTTAACCATCCAAAAATCAACATGTATTAATATATTTAGAGGATGAACAACTGGACATACAAACAAAATCAATCGAACATGATATAAGGTCCAAATTACCGACTGTACATAATTAGGATATTTAAAAAAGAAATACATTTGCAGAACATAATGTTCAATGACCAGGTTCACATGCAATTCATTTCAAGTTAACAAGGAGAGAGAATTAATATATCAAGTCATGTGGTCCCTCTTTTTTTCCTTTCTCTAACTGCCGCCACCAAGAAACTAGCAACATTAAAAGTATCCCAAATTTTATTCAGCATATGCAAATATATTAAAGCTGGCCTAGCCTGCAGAAAGCCTTTGCCCATTAAAATTGGTAATATAAAACGTTTACGGATGTGCAAATAATGCTCACAAAACAAAGTTCAAGGTGTCTTGAGGCGAGAAATTATTGCAAGTGCAGGGACCCAGATCCTCTACCTTTCTCCACTCCTGAGGTTCGGCCAGTAAGAAATGCAGATAGTGGAGTCTAAATCTTACTAAGAGGAAACAATGAAGGGGCTTAGAAACTACCTCTAAATAAGGCATCATAGAGTGGTTTGTTTTTTAGGTCAAGCCTAGTGCAGCGCACATGCGCTGCCCTAGGAGAGGGCCTCTTGGAATCACTCCAGACTTTCTGAAAGCTCGTGCGTGTGGTTGTCACATTCTATTGGCCTTTGCGTGTGGCTTTCAAAAATGAAAGCAAGCAATTGGCCAAAGGCGGGTGCATGTCCCACCTTTTCTGAAAATGTTTACTCCCATGGCCTCCAGCTGTTAGGAGCGAGCAGCGGCGCGCAATGTGCCATCTGTTGTCGATCATGTTTCTAATTAGCGTGGTTGCTTTCACTTTCGCGGCGGCGCTTACTGCATTTGTCATCCCCAGTGTACTGGGCTGTGCCAGATGGACACGCTCTGCTACACGCACTGACATTTTTTTCCACAGACCACAAGACAAGACGTTGTCGGTGATCTTTGACCCAAATTGACAGAAAGGGTGATTGGATTTGGCCTCATTATACTTTCTACTAGCATGCGACTCTCGGTGTCCACATGGATCTGCCAGCAACACGCCAGCAACGGAGCGCTATAACCGTTGACTTTCACTTCCACAGAACCACAAGCGTCAGCGATGTGAGACACAATGACACAAACACTGCTTGGAGGTATCCCCATGAGATAACCATCGCCCCTGTGTGCAGGATCTCATGTAATCTATGAACTATAGTCCATCAAGAGACTTGAACCCCACATGCTCACACTACTACATCCTCTGCTGCCAAGTGCCTAGAGGCGATTGGGTTTGGAAGCTGCGCTTCGAGGCGACTGGGTTTGGTTTCTGCACTTCACAGCGCTTTGCAAACATCATACACACTCTAAACGTTTCAGGCACAGCTCACATATTTTTTACCAAAGTTACTTACTGCTTGTTTGATAAATGTTGCTTTCGTCATAATAAAGATGTTTAGCTTAGCTCCCCACCTTTTTACGCAGAGTAGAGCACCTGCCTCTGATTGGCTGGTTCGAAATGCTGCCACGTCGTGTACCCCAGACACCGGTCCATCAGGTGCTTGTCAGCTCCTGGATCCGGACAGTGGCGGGCCCTTGCTCGGCCTGTTCCCTCCCTCCCGGCTGTAAGGGTTACGGACGGCGCCGCATCTTACCTTCGGAGTGAGGGAGACCGCTCCAGTGCAGGCGCTTGGTGTGTGACAGCAAGCTGATGCTTGTCTCGGATATCATGCAGTGTGACGTCTGCAACTCCAGGCCACTACAGCCCTCTCTCCCCGCTGCTGCTTCTTCACAACTCCTCCCTCCTCCCCGCGTTTGCTGCTTAGCACACACAAGACGCGACCTGACCCTCTTCTGCATATCTCGCGCTCATTCAATGCATACCCACCCTCCATTACCAGCATCGTTCCCTACTTACTGGCTATGAGCGCCAGTCCCTGTTATTTGCACAGATTGTTACCCAGCTGCGGCGTCTTTACTGTTCAGTCCTTAGTTTATTATAAATAAATACATGCAGTTTTTCTAGGGAGCCAGTTAAGCCAGATTTACATAATACCAAGGCTGCCTTAACGGTGATTCCACCAGGAGCCTCTTTTTTCCTCCACTCTACATTTCAAATCTCACTTTTGAAGGTTTGTTTTCACCCCTTCTTTCTCCATTATGCCACTGCCTTCCTCTGTTTCTCCTTCGTTGGCTCTTTCTTTCTCTAGCCCTAGGTCAAACTCTGAAGACGAAAATGTTTTCTTGGTTATATATAAGGTAACAAAAATGCTCAGAACACTTTTTTTATAATAACATTTCAACATGCTGCACAGCAGCCACAATGCTCTACAACAGAGCTTAAAGACATTGACAAAGCCACTAGCTGTGGCTAAACACTTATAAGGTCCCAAATCCCAATGCTTGTACTAATTGGTGGGCCCTTACTGTCGGTTTCATCAGCTCTCTAGCCTCTCTTTCTATATGTGCCATACGAAGAAATGATATCTTAACCCACAACAAATCTTTCCTGAGTAGTTTATCTGGCGCGTTAAATAACTTTTTACGTGACTCAACCAGGGGATACTGCTTGCTCTATCTAATACTAGGCAATCACGCATGATCTCCTGGTTCAATTCTAATTCAGGATTGGTACAGATCGAAATCTATTTAAGTAAAAGGGGCCATTCTAATCAAAACCCAATGCCAGATTCTTAATGGATAATATAAGAAGGTGTTGATTGTGCAACTGAGATACCAGATATTTATTTTCAACTATTTGAAGGTCTTCAACATCCTTGTATCCCCAGATTTCATAGCCATAATTTGGAATAGCGATACTTTTTGCTATATATATATATATATCATTGCTTGCACTGGCTTTGCCCCCTAACCTGTGCACAAAATCAAGCACCGCTACTCTCGATCTGGCCATCGCGTTTTCTCTTGGCTTTCCTTTGCGGTATCAAACAAATCGAGGGAAGAGAGGGCTTGAAGAAATAACAATGGATTTATTGTTATCAAGGTCCACCTAATAGGGCCTTCCTAGCGGAGATCTTTTTATTCCAACGCCGGTGAGTGATGTGTGTGTGGGGTGGGAAAACCAATATTAAGACATAGGTGAGTGTAGGTGCAAATGAGGTTGAAGTGCAATGGTTAAAACAGGGGTAGGTGATCCACTAAATAATTTTAATGTAGTGTGGTCACCATCCTGGTTAAAAACTGTATAATCCGCACATGTGACACCAGTAGTTAAGTGAGTGTATGTGCTAACGTGATCAATAGGTCAACATGTTTCTTGCCTTTGTATATAATAAATGGCAATTCATCAGGACCAGGGAATTATTGTAGCTACCTACACCTCTTTGGTGGTGCCCAATGTCTATAAGAGACTAATTAGTGAGCACGCATACAGCACCCTAAAAAGGTGTGGTACCGTAGCTAAAAAGCACACCTGCAGAGAAGGAAAACAACAACAAGTAAAAAGGGGACAAAATAGAATTAAAAGACAACATAAGCATTGCAACAACAGTTACTTAAGACAAATGGTGGTGTCAAGCCAACCGTGGCATGCAAAGCTATTGAGCAAAGTATGGAGGACTTATCAATGAACCAAACGCAAATACAAGGAGGAGACAAAATATCAAATCACTGCGCCCAGAACCCATTAGATTATGCTGGATAAATCATCCAACGAACTCACCCTCCTGGGTTGTGCTGCATCCAGGGCCGGGGGGAGTACACACTAAATGCTAGTGTCCTGGGATGAGGGAGACAAAGTCGATGTAGAACAATCACAAACTGTTAAACAAATGTGTCTTACATAGTTGGAAGCAGTCCATGAAGCGGCGTTCCCAGCACCACTACTGTCTAACTACTCGCAAACTAAGCGGTAAACAACTCAGTGTCGATCGCCTCGACACCCTGAAAGGGACGCTGAGGTCAGGAGGCTACCAATTTGTCATGTGGCGCGCGAAGGCAAATAATCAATTAAGGATATGTCACCCGTGTGCGAGCTACAAAGGTTGGACTCGCAAGCGATCGGGGGAACATAAACAAAAAGGAGTTAGTCTCGCCATTGAAGGGGGGCGTGGACCAAAAACGTATTAGTAGGACCAGCGCGGTGCCCTAGTTACAAACATGATGTGCAAGGGGAACCGAAGCGTTAATGTCAATGCTGACTATCGCATTGTCTAGTATCAGTACTCACGGTTCCGTTGCTCCGAAGACACCGTCTACCTAGTGACGCGCCAGCCGCTGTAGACTGGTGGTGTGTAAGTGAGCCGTGTCTGTATAACGGCCCCCCAATGGCGAACTCACGCGAGAGGCCGGTGAAGCCGGAAGACAGCGTGATGACGACGAGCAAGCTGGAACGCTAACAGCCCAAAGCGTACGGGGCTGTGCGTCCTGCTCGTCGTCATAGAAACGTAAACAAATACACGAAGGTAACCCAGGATTATTAAAAAAACCACACGCCAGGTCAGCGCAGAGTGGCAGTGTGCAGGGGGCACTAGGGTTTCATGAGAGGCTCAAAATGGGTCAGAGTGGCGCGCACTGGACTGTGACGTCGCGAAGGAACTGAGGAGATCGTATAAAACGGACCCAAAACATTCATATTAACTAATTGGAATGAAAATATTATTTTCTGGGGGTGACAATCAACAGGAAGTAGCACCACGAGGAGTATAGGGGTATGAGCAGAAAAATTGGTCAATTCAGGTCAATATACTCCAAGGAATTTCCTCGTTGAGTCCCGTGGTGTCAGCAGCCAGTCTTAGGACCCAACGCTGTTCGAGTCTAAAAAGGCTTCTCTGTGACATCTGAGGATGTGCTTCAAGAACAATCCATTGAAATGAGTTGGGGGCATGGCGTTCAAGATGATAATGAGTAGTCATTTTGGTATTAGTTTTCGCGCATCGAAAGCTACTCTTGTGTTCTAACATGCGTGTCTTCACTGGGCGGGTCGTCATGCCTATATAGGGCAGACCACAAGGACATTTCGTCATGTAGACACAGTTCGAAGAGTTACAGTGTGTGTGTTTGGAAATGTTCCATGTTAGACCATTAGGGAATGTCACTTCTTTGCTCGTGAGAGTCTGGGCACACATGGAGCAAGACCCACAGGGGTAGTGTGCCTGATCGGGCATTGCACCCGCCGGCCCGATAAGGAGCAAAGACCCGGTGATGAAGCAAGACACCCGCTTGTTGGGTGTGTGAGGGTCTTCATTTTCCAAATAAGGAGTAACTTATACTCCTGCTCTTCACCACAGTTCCCTGTCAGCACCGTGTTACCCTCTTGTTATTCTGTCACACTTTGCATTTACGTTAGGAACTGCATACCTTCGGTTTTCACTTTCCTTTGCGGTACACATGTGCCCCCATCGTCAAGCAGGATGCCTAGGTACAAAAATGTAGTGACCCTAGTTAGTTTGTTTCCGTCACAATAGTGTGTTTTGGGTTTTCTTGGTTTAGCACCCATGATCATTGTATGGGATTAAGAGAAATTTATATTAACATCCAATTATCCCACTAAATCAGCCAAAGAGCTCAGAAGATACTGAAGGCTAACTGCTGTACATGCTAAAAGAGCGGCATCATCCGCATACAGGAGTGCTGGTATCAGTCGTTCCCCCAGGCATGGGATATCTTTGCTGGCTCCACCCAAAACGGATTCTAAATTATTGATATACAGGGTGAACAGTAGAGGTGCTAAGATGCATCCCTGTCTTACTCCTCTAATGATACATATCCCCTGTGTATGATTGCCCCTCTGGTCAAACCTTACTGTGGCCGTAAGATCAGATCGGATAGAAAATTTACAATGTTCTTCCATACCCAGTTGGAGTAGTAAGATCCAAAGTTTGGATCTGTTCACTCAGTCAAAGGCCGAGGACAGATCCATGAAAGCCAGATGTAGTGTCCCTTTCTTTTTTTTAAAAACTCTTTTTATTGTATATAAAAACATAACAAGGTCACATATGAAAATTTGGGCACCAAGAGAGCAGGGTAGCCGCAGCACCGGCGACACAGATGACAGTATAGGAATAGACAGATGTACAATAGTTCTGAGCGTAGGCTCACAGATGTCACCTCTGTAGGTGTTCCAGAGCGACCACACCTCCCCCCACTTTCTGGGGCACCCCCATGCCGTGTATACTGTCTTCTCCTGCAACATGCACCAATCCATGTCTTTTTGCCAGTCCACCAATTTCGGCAGCCTCGCTGCACCCCACAGACGGGCTATGTTCCTTTTCGCCACCATTTGCCCGAGCGTGACCCAAAGCCTCCCCCGTGTAGATAAGTCCGTGGGTTCCCATATGTTCAAGATACATCGCTTAGCCTCTGTGAAAGTGTCCCTTTCTTAGCAATGGTATATTTTCCTGCTAAAAGATGCAGGTTGAGACACTGGTCCATGATGCCTCTACCTTCCCTAAAACCAAATTGCAGGTTTGACAAAACATTACACTCATTTATTCAGTCTGTCAATTTGCCAAGAATCACTCGGCCCAACACTTTAACCACCAAATCAATCAGTGATATGGCCTATAGCATCGTGGCTCTCTATACCCTTTTTTACAAACAGGGACAATAATTGACTTGAACCAGTCTAGATTATAAACACAAGCATAAAGTTTTTATGTAGCACTCATACTGTACTAAAATGAAAAATAAAACCCCAAACCAATTTAGAACACTATAATAAACTTCTATAACGAAAATGGCACCAACGCAACAAAAATCCAATCAATAAAACTGGAAATAGGAGTTTTTAAAGTTTTATGTCAAAAGGGCAAAAAGCACAAATTGTCACTCGTGGTTATTTCTTTGCACTGGACGGAGGGTAAATAGCAAGTCCAAGTGGACTGCAGCAGAGCGCGATCGGATACAGAGACCAGGTTTATCCTGCTTTAGTTATCTTCTCAGGTTCACGCCAAAAGCTGCTATTTTCGTTGGCGGGGCAGAGAGGAAGGCACTGTTGGTGCAAGGAGCAGGTTGGGCAAAGTGGGCTGTCACAGTTGTAGTGCGAAGAGCCAGTAGTCGCTGGAGTTTCGTGTTGGCAGTCATTACAAAATGCATGTCTTGTGTTGGCAGTCATCGGGACGGTCGCTGGTGGAGCGAAGAGCAGGTTACGCTGGAGCTTTGCGGTTGTTTATTGGCACAAAGAGGTAATGAGGAGTCTAAACCTTCTGTATCTTCATCTTTTCTTCAAGAGGCCACACTGATGCCAGCCAGGGGTCCAGGACGTGGGGGGCACCTCTTGGAGTCAGAATCCACTCCAGCAGAGGTCCGCAGCATGATTCATGCAAGTCCTTTATATGTTGGGCAGTTGCAGGGAGGTCTCTGGAAGCTTGTTGTGTCCCTACGGCTCAAAGAGGAGGCCAGCCAACTGGCCCTTGGAAGTCACTTCTGTGGTGCCCTGGTTTAAGGCGAGCAAGTCCAATCTTCCTTCTTCAGACAGTAGGGCATTCATTCCTTCTGAGTCTTCCACAGGTCTAGGAGTGTTCTTGTGAGAGGTTCTGAAGGTGACACTTCTACCCTCAGTGCCAGCCTGTGAATGGGGGATGCCCCCTTTGTCCAACCTTCCCCCTTTCCTGGGTTTGGTACCAAACTATCTGGGTTAACAAAAGGCACGCAGGCAGGCCTATGTGTGATTCAGTCCACATGTGTGAGAGCTCTAACCTACGGCACACTAGATACTGTGATTATTTTTAGATCTGGCCTGAAGACAACAGTAAAGAAATCACATCAGAAAACTCAAATGAGTATGATTACATTATCACATGCATTTTGTATACCCAATAAAGATATTGCCGTTGTGCTAGTGCATCATCGCCAGGCGTCATTCTGTTTCCTACTTCATTTACATATCATACTTTTTCTCTGTTCTTGTCCTGACAGAAACTACTAACTGCTGTTTTTCTTTTAACTTTCAGTTGATGCCCCATCATCAAAGAAGTGTATGATTTGGTCGAAAATGTGCTTGGCGTTAGAACATGCACACTCCCTTACTTGATCTGACCATGAAAGGATGTTGTTGCCAGTCCAACAGCAAAACTTCACCTTAGCATAGTTTCAGAAACTGGGGTAAAACGGATTTGTATATTTTAACTTACTATTCTCAGAAATTAAAACGCTACTCACTCCAGTGTGGCTCCATAAAATGTTTGGGGTTCCAGACCAAGGTTGTAGAGTTGTGGGGAAAGTGGTACACTCCTACACATCTGGTGGACCTGCCTGGTGATGGCAAGCATTTTGGGACACAGTTCTCACCACAATACACTCCATCACTAGCCTTACCCTACTGCATGGCCCACTTCAGTCCTACTAAGCGATCGAGGGATGAATAGACTTTTTCCCACTATAGCTCCATGAGGGAAACTCTTCTCCCACCTACTTTTAGCGGCATGAATTAGCATAACCCAGATGTGGAAGCAACCATAGGCACCCACCATGACCATGTGGTGAGGAAGATATGAACTATCTACACGATGAACAAACTCACAGCCATACTAAGAGAGTAGCCAAGATCAACATGTCATGGCACCCATTCACTACATAAATAAATTGACAAAGAATTGGGGGACTCTATCTCACAATGTCTAAGACGCAGAAGGCATCAGAAATGTGGAGGATGATCCCCTTTAGACTTGGCGTGTGATCCACCCTCGGATGGTAATGTATGACTTTTTCAGCATCAACTAGCGACGGGTTAGTGGTGGGAGGTAGGGCCCCCTCATACAGACTAAAATAAAATGTTTCTTCATGTTAGATTTATCGCTTAGCAGTATCCATACTAAGCAACACAGATGTATACCTCATTCTGCCTCAATATCTTGCTCTCGTGTTTGTCACAAAGAATGTTCAAAGTGTCACGTTTCTTATTTGCAAAATGCTAAATGAAAGTGTTTAAAAAAAATTTTAAAAAAAGAAATTTAAATCCTAATATTTTGGCCAAGCACTCAACCTCCTACGTTATTTGGAACAAACAAAATTCAGGATGCCATCATTCTCATAGTCGAAGCACCTTCCTCACTGTCAGAGGTTATAGGGTTTGGTAAAATGTAATCAATTTCTGAAATGTCAGTATATTCCGCTATCAGATAAACATTTTCCCCACTGAACTGGAAAAGGATCACAACAGGCCTTGAATCCGAAGAGGCTGCAAATGTGATTCTTTTACACAGAGTATAATTCTAAAGTTGTATAACAGAGATTAGCTCTTTATGTGACTTTGACATTTCTGAATAGTCTTTCTTTGTAACAAACCACTGTCTAAATAATGGTAGATATACATACATTGACAACACAAATGTACTATCAAAGTTGTTGGACATTATGCATATACTTTTGGAACTGACAATGGCAAAAGCAAGTGCTTGGAAATAGGTAATTTTTGCAATTTCGACAAATCTAACGTATTGGTGCTGACATGGATGCATCGGGATGGGAAGCGTGCATTCAAGTCTAATGTCATGTAATCGGGAAGGTTGACCCCCTGAAGTGAACTGATCGCACAGATCTATTCAACAGTGATGAATCAAAAGTCAGCCCAAGTGTATCATGCTTCTTCGGATGGAAGCAGAATAGGCAGGACACCCCTTTACTCATTTCTGAGAGAAAAACATCCTCTATTGTGCCTTCAAGAAAAGACTCCACCTCTCCCAGAACGAGATAATACTTGGTTCTGTTTCTGCTTAGTGCTAACTGCTCTAAAGCAATGCAGTAACCCTCAACAAAAGTTAAGACCTACTGATGTTATTTCACCCCTCGATAGGTGGCGTCAGTCAACTCCACGTTCATCATTGGCATTGTGGTAGCCGGAATGATGTTGTGGTATCTACTTAGACGCCACCCTCGCGTGCTGACGTCAGGTCTTTACTCGGCATTCCACGCAAGAAGCGCAGAGCCATGCAAGACACTGACCACTGGTGTATGAAAACTAGGGCCCTGAAAGGAAGTCCCTTTCGCTAGTAGTCAGTTCGTAGAACGGGGAGGATGAGTGGGGCGGTGAAGAAACTAGAACTAATCTATGTCTCTTACAGATATATAGTTACCGAAGGCAAGTAACTTGTTCATCTGAAAGGGACAATTAGTTTATACATTACCAAAAGTCCACAAATGCAGAGAAAGACCGCCCGGGAGGCCTATTGTCTCTGGCATCTGTGGCCCTACAGAACGACTGTCCCAGTTTGTAGACACCTATCTGAGACAGTATGTTTATAGTCTCCCGTCTTTCATAGAAGACACTAAACACGTTTTGAATCTTTTGGCGGATATTGTATGGCAAGATGGGATGCTATTGGCTACTCTTGACGTAGTTTCTTTATACACGTGTATAGACCATGGACTGGGCATTAAGGCACTTGATTTCTTTTAGTCGCAGGGCGGCCGAACTTTATGACCACACACAAATGATTTTGCAGATGACTGAGCTGATCCTTACTAACAATGTCTTCTTATTCGATGGGCATTGGTTTAGACAACGGACTGGGACTGCTATGGGATCCAGATTCGCTCCGTCTTTCGTGAGCCTCTTCATGGGGCAGTTCGAGGCGGAGCGAATCTGGGGACCAGATGGCAGGGAGTGGGTGTCCCATATACATTATTGGGGCCGCTTTATTGATGATTGTCTGCTGATCTGGACAGGGACGGTAGACCAGTTGAAAGGTTTTTTCGACTATCTTAATGACAATACTGTCAACCTTAGGTTTACAACACAATATGATACTCACAGCATCACATTTTTGGACGTTGAACTATTTGTGGATGGGGATAGACTCAAGAGTAGGATGTTCAGGAAACCAACTAGCTGTTGCCACGCCAGCAGTCAAATAAACTCAATACCCCATGGCGAGATGATCAGGGCGCGACGGAACTGTGCTCTGGACGTAGATTTTGAGAGGAATCTCCAGGATATGGAGGGGAGATTTTTGAACAGGGGTTATAACAAGCATATAATTGAGTTAGCGGCACGAAAAACAAGGAATATGAAACGTGAGACTACTTTGATTAGACGGAGCAAAATGGAGAAAAAACTGGAAAGGGATAACAAGATTAGATTAATCACCAATTTTGGTACAGATAGTGCTAAGTTATACAACATTTTGCGTAAACATTGGCATTTATTAATGTTAGATTGTGACCTACAATCCTTTTTGACGTCAAAACCTAGCTTGACATTTAGGAAGGGCCTGACATTGGCAAACATGGTTAGTCCGAGCTACCCTAAAAAAGTGGACAAACGAGACTTTTCACTAAAATACAAAGGGTTTTTACAAATGTGGAAGGTGTAGTTCTTGCAGATGGGCGAAACCAAAGATGCTGCAATTCAACTACAATGCAACTGGTGACTTTGTGATCGAAGACTTTATAAACTGTGACACCACTTTTGTGGTGTACGTTATTGTTTGCTCCTGTGGCAAGATTTATGTGGGGAGCACTATTAGGAGACTAAAAGACAGGATGGTGGAACACTATAGGGCCTTGAAGAATGGCGACACAAGATACCCGATTGCATCCCATATGGTACAGAATCTTGATAAAAAAGATGAACATACCTTTACATACCATGGTATCGATCATGTACCGCGGGATCCCCGTGGGGGTAATAGACTGCTTGCACTGAGAAGGAGGGAGGTACTATGGTTGATCAAATTAAGGACGGTAGAGTGCGGCCTTAATCGTGATCACGAATATGAATTCTTTCTAGGACAGGAATAAGGTAGATGAATTAAATGAGTGTCAATTTTTACTGATTGGAATTTTGGTACATGCTATATTCTTGATTATCAGTATAGGAATGCAGTACTACTAATAGCTGACTTTTGAATGGGTTGGAAAATTTTCGGTGTTAATAATTTTTTTAAAAACTGAACGGTCTTCAATTTTTTGCAGGATGATGAATATGTAAAGTTGCGTTATGAATTTTGACATATATGGGCAGATGTTTAGTTCAATGCCCGTGTAAGGAGTGTGATGTTGTATGATTTTAAATAGTTTTGAAAAAATTGTCACTAGTTACAGATATTATGCTTTAACTGGGACAAATTGAATTAAGAACTGTGAACTCCTACCTCTATATCATCTCTCTAATGGACTGGTGGAGGGGACTAGATATACTTTTGTCCAGAGATGTGGTCTTGGGGTGGGGACAGCGTCATACCATTTATAGCAAACTAATTATTTTGTATTCCAAAGGTGCGGTGGCATATGGACTTTGTGTAGCATCTTGAAGGATAGTTAGGTGATCTCCAGCCATCTCAACATCGCGGTATTGCGGAAATACGGACATTCATATTGAAGATAAGTTATGAAGCGGGGTACTGAGCAAGATTATCATTAGCGATTGTGTGGTCAGAGAGGACTTTCTGGATAACAAGACCACTGCGCGCGATATCGGATTTAAAATTGAATCGTGTACGATTGGAATCCTGCGCGAAGTGTAGACTTTTGGCATTAATTGAGATAAGAACTGGGGTAGGTGAATATTGCCCGTTCCAAGATGGCGTATACTTTTGTTGCACATAAAAAGCCATTCTAAGATGGCGCCCGGTGTGGACGCCACTAGTTCGAACGAAGATTGGAGTTACCGTGGGTGAGTGAGTAGGCTGGAAGCTGCGAGTATAATTAATAGTATTGAATAGTGGATTTGGTGACTTATGGTGCGCTTTTGACTCTTCTTACAGGGCACGTACTCGTGTTCAGATTTTGCATGGGAATTTGGAGAGCTTTTATTACGGTGAGGAGTAGTACAGTTGGCCTATGTTAAGACCGGACCGGAGGAAATCCACGTGGAAACTAAGTTATGTTTTTGATTTTTCTTGAGAATTATTTGCTGATTTACTTAAGTGGAATGAAATTAGAAGGAAGTAACTTGGGAACTCCTTAAGCAAATGAGGGTGAGTTGCCATTATGGATAAATCATTTTTGAAGACACTAATATGGCATTATTAGGGTGACATTTACTATGTTCATTGTGTTATTATAGAGTGTATAAGGGTTCATTTACTGGAGACCGGATTGGATGGATAATATTTCTTCTTTTTGTGGACTTGAAGGAGCGCTAAGAATTGCTATTTCAGGTATGACGTGGAATCCACTTGAGTCACATCACTTTTAATTTCTGGTTTCTTTACTTGGGGCCTATTTGACATCAATATGGGCAATAAATGTTATGTTAATTTGGTACGAAATGAGAATACACTTGGCATGCGGATATTTTGCCTGCCATTTGGACATATTACACTCTTTTGGGTGACTCATTCATGTCCTTGGAGGGGTCTATGTCATCTTTACTTTACACCACATTTCTGGGACTTGGGAGTGTTGAAGGTGTTTCCACTGTAATTGAACTGTGTTGTTAGAATGCTATACTCCTAGAGTGGAGTACTTATATGTATTATTTGGCCTTTGAATTGCAGCCCTGAAGAAGTTGAAAGTCTGATATGACTTTACGAAACACATGTCGGCTGCGCTTGTATTGAACTGCTGTCCTGATGAATAAACAGTGGATTAATCTTATCAACTGATGATTCTAATTTTTGGAACTTTTTCAACATGGATTTTTGAGTGCTCGGAGGTGTTTGAGTATAGTTATGGATTCCTCACCTTAGAATACATTCCCAAGCAATACCAACCCCGATGGTGGGTGTGCGAACCAAGTTCACACCAGAAAGTCCTGGGGAACTTAACGGCCAAAAAAAAAGCAGTCTCTCCGGACTTGGCTGTCCAGGCAGTAGTGTTTGGTAAACGTGTGCAGTGAAGCCCAAATAGCTGCCTGGCAGATTTCATGAAGAGGGACTCCAAGTCCCAAAAGCAGTATTAGGTGCCGTTGCCCTGGTGGAATGGGCATGCAACCCTACTGGAGGCTCCTTTTACACCAAGGAATAGCAGATTTCTATACAAAGAACGACCCATTGAGAGATGGTCCTTTTTTGTACGGCCAGACCTTTCGTGGCACCCACGTAGCCTAAAAAAGAGTTGGTCATCCACCCGGAATTGTCTTGTGTGATCCACATAGAAAGAAAGCATATGTTTTGGATCCAGATGATGGAGCCGCTCTTCCTCCTTAGAAGGATGTGGAAAGAAGGTGGGCAAACTGATGATCTGTCATATGTGGAAAGATGTAACAACTTTGGGAAGGAAAGAACGCCTAGTGCGAAGGACGACCTTGTCCGGATGAACAGCCAAGAAAGGAGCCTCAGAAGAAAGGACTTGAAGCTCACTCACCCTGCGAGCAGAGGTGATGGCAACCAAGAAGGCAGTTTTCAAAGTTCAAAGTCTGAGAGGACAATTATGGAGCGGCTCAAAGGGAGCACACATAAGAGAAGTCAGAACCAAGTTCAATTCCCACTGAGGCATTACGAAAGGAATAGGAGGGAAAAGATGACTAATGCCCTTAAGGAATCTATTTACAATAGAGGACTTGAAAAGAGAAGGTTGATCAGGAAGCCTAAGGAAGGCTGAAATGGCTGAACGATAGCCCTTAAGAGTGCCCAGAGCAGAGCCCTGCTGGGCTAAAGAAAGTAGGAACAAGAGAACCTCAGAAAGAGAGGCGGAAAGGGGATCCACAGCCTTTGCTGTGCACCTTGCCACAAATTTGTTCCATCTGCAGGCGTATACCGTTTTAGGGGCAGGCCACCTGGTTTCCAAGATAACGTTACAGACTTTGGGAGGAAGGTCGAAGGCAGTCAACTGTCGCTGCTCAATCTCCAGCCAAGGAGGTGGAGACTGGACAGATTCAGGTGGAGGACCGTCCCCTGCTGCTGCAACAGAAGATCCTCCCGAAGAAGCAATCGGACCGATGGCCATGTGTAACAGCTCGGGATATCTGACTCTTCGTTCCCAATTCGGAGGTACAAGAATGACTTGGGCCCGGTCCTGCTTGATCTTCTTCAGCACTCTGGGTGGAAGTGGTATAGGCGGAAAGGCGTATAGAAGACCGCAACTACACTCACGAGGAAAAGCCTCGCCTAGCGAGTGCCGCCTTGGAAATTCCAATGCACAGAACTGCCTACATTGCATGTTCTCTTCGGTGGCGAATAGATCGACTCTCCCCACTGCTAAAAGAGACCTTGCACCGCCTCTAAGTGATCCATCATGCACCTGCGGCTGAGTTGATCGGCTCTGGCGTTCAGAGGACCTGCCAGGTGTTTAAGCACCAGGAACATGTCCTGATGTTCCAGCCATGCCCAAAGGCGAAGAGCCTCTTGACATAGGGTCCAAGGCCCCACCTGCCCTGTTTGTTGCAGTACTACATGGCGGTGGTGTTGTCTGTGAACACCTGCACTACTCTTCCCCGGACAGAGGGAAGGAATGCCTTTGGTGCAAGACGATTTGCCCGAAGCTCCAGAAGGTTGATAGGGAGCCCGGACTCCGCCAGAGACCAGTGGCCTCCCATCTCCACCTCTCCCATGTGGCTGCCCCACCCCAGAAGTGATGCATCCGTCACCACTGTAAACTCTGGTTGGGGAAGGGAGAGGGATCTGCCTTTGACCCAATCCTGGTTCGTGAGCCACCACTGCAATTGTTGAGTGGTGCCCTCCGAGATCTGGACGCAATCGGACATATTCCCATGATGCTGTGCCCACTGGAACTTCAGGTCCCACTGCACAGCGTGCATATGCGACCTGGCATGATCCACCAGCAGGATGCTGGAGGCCATGAGGCCCAGCAACCTCAGGGTCATTCTGACCAAAACCCAGGATAGAGGCTGAAAGATCAGAATCATAGCCCGAATATCCCAGACTCGCTGCTCGGGAGGAAACACCCTTAACTACATCGTGTGCAACCGCTCCGATGAAAGGGAGCTTCTGAGAGGGAGTCAGGTGTGACTTCGGTACTTCAATAGTGAACCCCAGCAAATGCAGGAGGTGTGCCGTAGTCTGGAGGTGGGAGATGACTACCTGGGGCAAGCCCGCCTTCAACAGCCAGTCGTCGAGATAGGGGAAGACTGGAATTCCTGATCTGCACAGATGAGCTGCGACCATCGCGATCACTTTAGTGAACACCCGAGGGGTTCTGGTAAGGCCAAAGGGGAGCACGGTAAAGTGAAAGTGCTCGTGGCCTACCGTGAACCGCAGATAACGCCAGTGGGCCGCCAGGACGGGGATGTGAAAATAAGCATCCAACGCTTCAGTCCAGTCTCCAGGGTCGAGAGCAGACAGGACCTGATCCAGAGTCAACATCTTGAACTTCTCCTTCCAGAGGAAGCGGTTGACGTTTCTGCGATCCACGCTCGGATGCAGGCCCTTGTTCTTCTTGGGCACCAGAAAGTAGTGGGAATAACAACCACGACCTACTTCTGGGACAGGAGCGCGCTTGATGGCTCCCTTGGCCAAGAGAGACATAACTTCCTGTTAGAGAAGGGCCAGGTGATCCTCCAACATGCGATGGAATTGAGGTGGCACGGATGGAGGGGTAGTCTCAAAGGGAAGGGAGTAGCCCCTTCGGACTATCTTCCAAACCCACCAATCCAAAGTGATGTTGAGCCAGTGGGGGAGGTGAAGGAGAATCCTGCCACCCACTGGCAAATGATGAGCTTGAAAGGTCGGATTAGGAGGCTGCTGCAGAGGGTCCACTGGTAGACTGGCCCGCCCGCTGGCCCCCTGACCCACGGTGGTGGGAGCCACATCCTCGGCCGCGCAGAGGTTGGATAGCTTGCGCAGGCCTGTGGCTCTGGGCAAGACGTGGCGGGGCACCCCTTCCGTAGCCACGAAAGGGGCGAAAGGCAGACTGCGCTGGACAGGAGGTGGAAGCGAGACCTAAGGATCTGGCCGCAGCCCTAGAATCCTTAAAGCGCTCCGGCACGTTTTCTGCCTTGTCGCCAAACAGGCGACTGCCAAAGGGCATGTCCAAAAGCGTTGCTTGGACATCCCCTGAAAAACCAGTGGACCTCAACCAGGCATAGTGTCTCAGTGCTACTGGCGTGGAAATCGTCCTGCCCAGTGAGTTGGCGGTGTTCAGCCCACACCGGATGGTGAACTTTGCTGCATTTCTCCCTTCGGCAACAGCACTGTGGCAGGACCTGCGCAACCGTGTCCCACACAGAGTGAGAGTAACGGCCCAATAGGCATGCGGTGTTCACCGACCGCAGCCCCAAGCTGGAGGAAGAAAACCTTCTTCCCGAGGTGGTCCTGCTTCTTGGATTCCCTATCAGGTGGTGCCTTTGGACATGGACGCTTGGTCTACCAAGCTTTCAGGGGTAAGATGGGAAGAGAGGAAAGTGAGGTCGCCCGGGGGCCGGGCGGTGGCGTCGGGCAATCATCCTGTCCATGGGAGCCCCTGTGTTGCGCTTGGACCAAGTGCCCAAAAGGAAATCCGTAAGGGCCTCATTGAACGGGGGCTCCGGGGAGGCTGCCGCCGGTTGAAGCACCTTTGTCAGAAGGTTAGTTCTGACCGCCACCGTAGGAAGCTCGAGGTTCAGGACCTCGGCTGCCCTACGCAACACCACTGCGTAAGATGCACCCTCCTGCATAGCCACGGTAGGGGGAGAGAGCATTCCAAGGTCCAGGGAGGTGTCCAGGCCACTGGCCTCACCCAACTTCTGTCTCCAGTCCGGTTCCTCCAACTGGTCTGCAAGAGCGTCCACAGACCCCCCTCCCAGTACTCCTCACCCTCTCCTGTGAGTCACTCAGGACGGTAGGAAACACCAGGAGAGTACAGGGGTACAAAAGCACCGGTTGGCACTGGTCCAGACATTGGGCGACGGTCCGGCACAGTGTCCTCATTGAGGGGGAGGCAGGGGTAGACGCCGACTGGGGACACAACCGGCGGCGGGGGTGTCATCACAGGACTCGGCGCCAGAGAAGGTGTCAAGAGGTTGACCGGCACTGATCCGGATCCAAGCCTGGATCCTTGGAGGCCCAGCGATGCTAAAGCCGCCGACCTTGAAGGCCTAGGGCCCCCGACAGAGTACACGGGGCCCGAAGGCGCACCGGTGGAGTCGGGCTGCCCGATGATCGAATGTAGGGCTTTGTAAAAACTTCAAAGCTGAGCAGGGGTTGCTCTGGGACCCAGAAAGGGAGGGAAGGCCGGAGTTGACCCAACAGGCTCCACGGGCAGAGCCGGACGACTCCCTTCCACATCCCATCGGCCGACAGACGGGGAGAACGCGAAGAGCAACTATGCTTCTTCGACGACTTCTTGTGAATTGACTTACCCGAAGACTTTGATGACGAGTGGTGGTGGCTCCGCGACCGGTCCCAGGACCTCAAACGGCACAGAGAGGACTGCCGGGCCTAAAGAAGCTTACGGGACCGCTCCCGCAAAGACTTCGGATTCATTGCCCGGCAGTCGGAGCACGACTACGTGTCGTAGTCACGCTCCAGGCACCAAAGGCACACGAGGTGCGGGTCCGTGACCGACAACAATTTGTGACAGGAGTCACAAGCCTTGAATCTGGTCTGACATGACATTCCTCTGTGCATCGATCGACTCAGAAAAGGTGTTGACAAAAGTCGCAAAAACTGAGTCAAAAAGTGACTCGAGGTACCACTCTCTCCGGATCTGCGCTGGCTGGCGCGGAAAAAGAAAGAACTGACGTCAGCGTGCGAGGGTGGCGTCTAAGTAGAGCAACTTCATTCCGGCTAACACGACGCCAACGACGACCGTCGAGTCGACCGACGCCACCTATCGACACGCAGAGGTACTGCTGAGGAAAAAATTCTCCGGATTCAGTCTGATGCCTGGGGGTAATTCTAAGGTGAGGAATTCATGACTAATTGTCTTTTTCAGATAGGAATTGAACCATCATAAGTAACATCTACTGAGTCACTGAAAAATGTTTGTCTTCTTGCTGCATGACATTTCTACAGGTTTGTGATGAGGGTTTTGTTCTTGCAGAGCATCCTTGCACTTTTCATTCAATGTATCAAGATCAATTTTCAGCATCTCATCCACTGTTGGGCCACGGAAATCCCCACCATCAAAATGCATATTTAACAGATATCTAATGTAGCAGACTGGTATAAGTTTGTTGGCAAGTTCTGTCTGCCACATTTAATGTCTAACATTGGAGAGCATCTTCATCTCCTGCATTAGTTCTTGTGGTCTCTTTCTGTGGGTCTTGGGATGTATGATAGAGGTTCCCTCATTTACTTCCGTAGTTGCCAGTCGTATCTGCTCTGCAAAGCCTGAGAATTGGCAATTCTCTAGTTTGTAATTGCCCATGATGCCACACTGAATTGTGTTGCGTCTAACCGTTAACTAACCTTGCCTGAGGGAGGAGTTTCCTGCCCTCAATGAAATGTTTTCCTTCTGGATTTATGAAGTCTGGTGCAACATAACACTTGATTTACACTAGCACCTGTGGTGTCACTTTTATTTGGCAAGATTCTGGTATTTGATCAATGCATATTTAGTACCTATAACTTTTTATTCTGGCTCCTGCTCCAGGTGAGAGTTTGTCTGCGGTGGCACTACAGGGGACTATAGTTTTGGTGATTCTAATAGGACTTGTATACTCTATAGCAGGTGTCTTTCATGGTGATATGGAAATTGTGCCACAATGTCCCAAGTATTTTGGTCAATACACATTTAAACCTTCCGATATCTACGCTTGGTGCATCAGCATCACGTGATGGAGTAGTATCCGCCTACCTCTAACCCAGTGGCAATTACTCCATTTAGTAAATTTTCTCTTCGACTGACCACTTTTTCACAATCAATTGATGAATGGAGTTGAAATGTCTTTGAAGGCTGCTCATCTTTTAAAGCTCAAGACTCAACATTGAGGCTCAGTTAAAACACTAACTTCCTTCCTGGGTTGGCATTTGTCTTGCAGCTGAACCTCTTTTTGTGGTTGGTCGCTGGTGAAGAGTAAAGGTTTGTTTCAAGTCCTATCATCAGATAGAAGTCAGACCTCGGTTTGAGGCCAACTGATAGTCCTATTTTGCAGTGTATTTATGTCTTGTGTAGAAGTCAAAGGACCAATGCAAATAATTTTCAAAGCCTCTGGAATTGAAACTGAGCATTTCATGTAAAGCTTAGAAGCACCCTGTGTTCAGGTAACTGGGCTTAATTGGAATACTTTGCGATAAATAAACTCTTCAAGTAAAATCTTCTCTCTCTTAGCCTGTTTGGCAGACTTTGATCCTCCTTCTCCACTTTTATTAATACAGATGGTTCATTGTACAATTGAATCTCTTCTGGTGCCTTTTTACTCCTCTTACCGTGACTTAGTGGAGCCCAATTCAAATATTATTGTGGAATATGCCAAATGGCTTTCCCTTCAGTTAAATACACTTTTTACACAGTTAGGCTATTAACGCCTAAAGTTATTTTCAGCATGATCCACTGATAAGCCCCCACCAGAGTAATTTTTAAATGACTTGGTAGCTCAGATGAAAGGATGGAAAGTCATCAAAACTATGTTCAAAACCCAGGTTGATATTTTGCTACTCCAGTTCTAAATTCTTCTGCTCTACAACTGTTGTAGGCTTTACTTTCTTTGGATTTGACTGTTTAGTCTTTCAGCATAGCACTGTTAAGTAACTATGAGCAACAGAGTTGAAAATGCATTCGGAGATGACAGTCTCTGCGCATTCTGGTTTTTAGGCAATGAGTTCACCAGTCATTTGATGCATTGGGGAGAGGAGTTGGCCTAACGGCTAGGGCGCTCGACCTCGGACCTGGGGAACTGGGTTTGAGTCTCGGTAATGACGCTGAACATCCTGTGATTCTGAGCAAATCACTTAATCTACCCGTGCCTAACAAAAAATGAATGTGTGTCCTCATGTAACGTAACTGGTGCTATGTAAAGCGCTCTGATACCGGATTGGATTCGGGTCAAGTTCACGCTATACAAAACTCTGCAAAACTAAAAAATTCCAGAAACCAAGGCAACAACTTCTTAGAAGAATATGTAGCAATACTACGAGCCTAACACTAGATAGGAAAGTGCAAAGCATGAGTAAACTTGTAATTATGTTTATAGTATGGATTTTATAAATGACAAATGCCCATTTGACTTTTACTTCTTTGTGTATGACACTGCACATAGGATCCCTCTTGTGCTTGTGTCCACAAACCTCCAAGTCTGTGGAGCAAGCAGAGCTCTGCCACTCTCAGATGACTGGCCTCACCAAGGAGGGGGGAAGATAATTCCCTGTGGCATCCCATGAAGCGCACCACGAATACACATGTAACTGATATGAGGCTATTATCTTAACATGTTTAGTTACTTTGATCTCACTGAAACCTCTAAATTAAGTAATTGTCCCATTATACATTTCTAATAATATAAGAGAACTGCCCCAGGTGTTCAACCCAAGACATTCTTCACATTGTAATGTTCAGATAGAAATCTCAGTCCTGGAAACCTATAAACCCCGAGGTCTTCACTTGTGTGCACAGATTGTGAAAAGGCAGAAAGTGAAATTTAGGGTAATTGATTTTGATCGCACAACTACTTTTATAATTCACATGGGCTTGCAGCACAAAGGAAGCACCCAGTAAGAATTTAAAATGTCATAGCATTTTGATGCCAACGATGATAATGCTATCTAACTCCTTTCTTTTGCCCCATCTCCAAAGGGAACTCTAAGCGGAGTCATGTCAATCATAAAAAACAAAAAAGCCCGGACGATTATAGATTTACATTACTTGGAATAAACAGTAACCAATATTTACCTCAGCCTCTCAATCAATCAGGATTTCTAAAGCATGCCTATTTATTTATTTTTATTTAGAAAGTTATCTGTTGCGCGAACATGACCACCGAGGGTTTCGGAGCGCTTTACAAATAAACACATCTGGAAGGATACAATAGCTAGAAAACAGAAAGCACACAGAACTAAGTTAATAGTCTTGTAGGGTTAGGTACCCTCAGGGGCTTGGCAGATGGGACTCAAAGTTGCGAGGGAGTCCTCCGTCTCCTTGTAAGCACCCATACTAAGGCAGAAATGTTTTAATCAAAAACAGTCTTTTTTTTAAAAAGACAGTAGAAGGCTTCAATCTGACTTCCGGGGGCAGGGAGTTCCAAATCCTCGGGCGATACCGGAGAAAGCTCAATTGTAGGTTTTTTCATTTCTTGAATTTCTGTGGTTTCAGCAGTAGAGTGCTGACATTTCTAGAAGCTCTCGATCCACCTGAGAGCTCCAGTTTTTGAGCGAGGTACATCAGGGTATTGAAGTGAATGGCTTTATGTGCCATGCATGTGGTTTTTAGTTGTATCCGAAATTCATAAGGAAGCCTAATCACCCAATAGGGTTTCCAGGCACTGGCAGGCTCTGGAGGCTAATTCGAATAGCCAGGTCTCGAGGGATATTCGGAATTCCAGAAGTGAGGTGATGGTCCGGATGTGTGTGGGGAGGCTGTTCCAGGTCCTTGCTGGGATGTGGGAGAAGAGGCGTCACCCACTTCTACTTTGGTAGATGCGGGGAATATGGGCAAGTGAAAGGGAGACAGAGCGTAGTTTGATGGTTGGTAGAAGTTCAAGCGCTGGTTAATGTATGTGGGTCCTCAGTTGTGTAGAGCCTTGTGTGCGTGGGCCAGATCCTGAATTGGCACCTCTTGTGGAATTGCTTGATGTGGGGTGTGATGTGGGTTGGTCAGGGAAGGCAGAGGATGAATCTGGCTGCAGCATTCTGTATGGCCTAAAGTCTCTGTAGGTGGTGTGCAGCGATTCCTACGTAGAGGCTGTTGCTGTAGTCCACTCCACTGGGGATGAGGGCCTGTGTCACGGTGCGTCTAGTGTGTAGGGGTAGTCACTTCAAAATCTTACGTAGCATGCGCAGAGTGAGGAAGCAGGCAGAGGAGACTGCATTGATGTGTGACAACAAGTTCCCCATGAAATCAATGATGGTTCCGAGGTTTCTGCCGTGGTCGTAGGGAGTGGATGCGGGTCCTAGGTCTGATGGCCACAAGGAGTCGGTCAATGTGTTGCTGCTGTTGCCAAAGATCAGTACTTCAGTCGTGTCTGTGTTCAGCTGCAGGCAGTTCTTCATCCAGTTGGCGAGGTTTGTCATGCATCTGTGGAAGTTGGTTCCGGTGGTGTTCGGTTTGTCGGTGGCTGAGAGGAAGAGTTTGGTGTCGGCTGGGTAGGAAATGATGTCGAGACTAAGGGATCTGATAATTGTTTCCAACCGGGTCATATGAGTTGAAGCGCTAAGGGCTGAACCCTGGGGGACACACAGAAGCACTATTTTAAGAGGAATTTTAATTCTAAAAGGTAATTATCACTCATCCGTAATATTATGGAATGTAACACAATTACACAGACATACTGGACTATTCTCTTTGCCTATAATGTAATTTGAAACTCAGGAAGACTATTACCATGTATGTAAAAATTAAATTTTCTAGTTTGTGACTAGCATAAATAGTAATTTCCCTTTCTTTATAACTAAATCAGACTGTTTTATCATCAGTTCACAAATTATTTACAATTTTACCATCAACTAATCAATTTTTCTTTCTACAAGCACGCCATGCAAGGAATATGAATAATGACTATAATGAAGAACTTGAGAAGAAAATGAGGAAGAAAATAATGATTCACTAAAACTCCATGCGCTCAGTAAATCATTGGGAACTTTGATGGTGTCAAAATATGGCAGTGTATTTCTGTGTCTCCAACACAATCTCTAGTAGTCTTTTTAGTTATTTTTGGACATTGATCATCTATTTAATATTCAAGCAACAACCTAACCTCCGTTCTTTGTTCTACAAATGTTATTATGGTGGAAAGAGAAACAGAATGGCTACATAGCTTATATTCCCAAATGAGAACAGGACAAAATAACTCTTCAGATAAAGCTTTTTTAAAGGTTTATTGGCATGCTAAACAAGCTTGTGTAAAGGTACCTCAAAATATTAACCTATTTCATTAAAAATGCTTTATTAGCTGAAACGATATGCTCTGTGTAGGAAGGTGGAGTATTTTGTGGTGATGCTGGTTAGGCTTTACCATGCAAAACTCTCACAGACGCCAAAGATGGTCCTTGGATTCACAATAATAAATCCTTAGCTCAGTCCTGGTAGAGTGGCAAAGAGCAGTCTGGTTTTACTAAAGGAACATGTGTTAAGCATTTCAGAGTAACAACATGGATGATAAGTAATTGACATGACTCCATAGAAATCCAACACCAATTTATATAAATAAAGTGGATTTTTTATGTTAATTTAGACACCAAAAACGAATGAGATACCATACATATAACAAGGGTTATGGATTTCAGAAGCAATATAAAATCAGAGCAAAATAATACAGTGAAAATTTATCATTGCGGTCAATGGAAAAAAACACTAATGATAATCCATCGCTTGCAGGTAGAGTTGTGTGGAACCCTCATAGAATAAAGGTGATGCGGGTTCCAGGATCGGGCCACAACAGTCAGTTCAATTTTAACGGGTGCGTAGAGCCTGGATGCAGAGTTGTCCTGTCTGTCCCTGGTGCTGAATGGGAGCTGCAGAAAATCAGCTTTTTCGCTTACATGGTGCAGCTGAGAACAAGAGGGAAAAACTAAACAGGGCAGCTGCTGATGTCAGACGAACGTTGGATGGAGTCCCATTTGGTGCAGCGTCGAGTGAAGAAGTTGGTTGCTAAACTGGCAGACTTTGCAGTGGTAAGGAGAGCAGAAGGTTACTTCGAAGTATGGGGAACACAGTAGTTGCCTGGAACTTAATAGGCAGGCAGGACTACAGCTCCGACAATGCACTAGACCATCTGGATTTAGGCAATACCTCGGAGGGCCCGATGGCCAGTGATTCTGCATATCCGTAGCGTTGTTTTACCTGCAATTAGCAGGGAACTAGTGCCACTAGTCCAGTGGAGTCGAAGGGTGCTTCAGGCTCTCAGAGGGGTCCCTCTGTCTGGGAACCAAGAGATTGCCTAGGACGAGTCTCAGAGTCAGACAGTTCCAGGCGCGTTGACATAAGAACAAAGTATCCCTCTTTTGCATTGTGCAAAGACCTGTTACTGTCAATACAGGTCTCTTCTGGTGTCCTGTTCGATGCAGCTTAGTCAGATCTGAGGTTTTAGTGACAAAGGGGTACCATAAATCCTAGATTGAGTGAAGTTTAGGGGTGTGGGAGCTAGTGGTCAATAGGTGCTAGCCCCTGCAGCTAACCCCCCCCCCCCCCCCCCGAGCGGACCACATCCGGGGGTATAAATCACCTTTTCTACCCAGAAAAGGTTATTTCTACCACTTTTCAAAATGGCAAAAGTCTTCCTCCGGTGAACAGACCCGGCAGCCCACTCTAGAGGAGCGGTTACCCTTCTTGAGGTGTACACCACCTGAATATCAAATTGTCCCACCAGTCTGTATGCAAATGTGTCTGGGACAGAGCTTTTTACTCCTCTGGAGGACATCCTGGATGCATATCGGATGCGGTGCAGCCTTTGAAGCTCACCGCCTTGATGTGCGACTCCACTAGCCTTACTGGAAGGGAGGAAGTGTGACCTCCTTCCTCCCCAGGCCTCTGTTCCAGACTCCTGTGAAGGCTCACACCGCCTAGCAGGAGGTCATAATCCTGTCTTGGCGACAGCATGCGTGGGCTGCCAGCCAGAGCACAGAGAAGCTGGGGTAACTAGGTGGGCAACTGGTAGACTATAAATACTATGTCCCCATGGAACACTTTAAGATTTGGTTGAAGAGAGACATACAGCAGCTCTGCGAAGGACCGTTTTAAGCCAAGTAAGTACACCTAACAAGATGTGTGTAGCTTAACGCCCAATGGCTATTATTACTTTGGTGATTTGAATTTCGGCTGAGCTTACCTTTATGCTAAAACACTTTAGTCCTTAAATCCTCCAAACCATGATTTGATTTCAGTTTCTGCTTACGGTAATTTATCTCCTGTCTCTACCAGTAGTTTCCTATGCCTTTCATGTTTTGCTAAGAAATCCCACCATTTCACTAACTTGTACCCTGCACCAATCAGGCACTTAAGGTGTATATAGTCCAGAGTAACAGAGTTGTCACTACCCTTTGTCTAAACTTACAGGTGTGTTAAAGAGTTTGCCTCACTGTGTTGTTTAGCCTTTGGCTCTCTAACCAATGCTTGTTTATTGAGAGAGATTGCTAATCTGTACATCGGTTAGCACCCCTCCACCCCCTTAACAGATGCATATTTTGTTAATACTATTACACAGTCACCAGTCAGTTCATTCTTTTTGATTTATATTAGTATCTCACTGGATAAGCTGTGAATCAGCTGTAGATAGTTGCAAGTGCTACTATTAATCTTTCTGATTTCCTCACAGTTATAGGCCAAAGACTGCACCTATAACCTTGTACTGTCCAGAGCAAAGTTTGCCATTTGTCTTTTAGCCTTTGGCTTTCTAACCAAAGCATGTTTGTTGAGAGAGAGTGTTATGCTGTACTTCGGCTAGCACCCACCCACACTTATTAACTGATGCATAATTTGTTAATACCATTATGAAGATTCTATAATATCATACTTTTCAGTTCAGATTAGTATCTCCCTGGGTGAGATGGGAATCAGCTGTAGATAATTAGAAGTGCTGGTATTAATCTTTCTGATTTCCTCCCAGTTATATTTATAAGACAGCACCTAAAATCTCCTTCCGTCTAGAGCGGAGTGTGCTCTTTGACGAAGTCGGGTGAGTTAGTCCACCCACCTGCACAACCAACAGAAAGCCCAAAAGTGTATGGTCTTCCCATTTCCAGTCCTGACGAAGGCCATAGACCCGTATGAGCTGTTCCAGGCCAAAACATGTTGACCCGACCATGAGGTGTTGTTGATCAATGACCCATCCACATAACACAAACTTATTTTTAGTCTTATCCATATCCTAACTTTCTTTCTCTATCAAAAATGTACCTTAAGGATAGGAGGCAATTTTAGTTCACTCACCACTATCAACATCCCAACAGTCTCCCTCCTGGTGGAGGTTTTGATGTCACTTGGAGAACTGGACACTCAGTGACTGAACCAATGACTATTCTATCCACCAAACCAACCTAAGCGGAGATTATATACACCGTAGACTGTGAACATGTGGTTGAGGGTCTCCGAAACAATATTCTGAGACTCTGGCATGGAGACCTTTGTGATTTATTTTCCCCCCATTTTGATTATTGACAAGTACTTTGTGGAAGCGAAATGAACCTTTGATTCTCCCTCCATCTTGATTTGAACAACCTCCAAGGTAGCCATCTGGAAGATATGCTACATCGACCTTGGCAAAAGAATTATGTCAGGAGTGAGAAGGCAAGTCGCTTGATACCAAACTCGACATATTTAGGCGGTACCATAAAGGAGCTAGCAACCCCAGATCTGCTTATCGTGCAAGCCCTTGTAATCCTATGGCTCGTCTATCACTTATAGTATACTTTAATGGTAAAAACCACTATAGGGACATATAAGCTTGCACTTACATGTCCACACCTTGAATATAAAGCACTCTGCCCCCTGGGTTCAGGAGGACTTCCTTAGGGGTGACATAAAAATATATATGTATGAAGTAATGCATTAGCTTGGCCACACATGGGACGGCAAAGTCTAAATGGAGCGGTTTACACAATTCCTACAGTCTGCAATGGCAGGTCTGCTTGGGTCACCAAGGATGGCACAAACAGAACTGCAACCCCTGGGGACCCCTTTACCACCCATGCCCTGGGTACTAGTGGTACCATATTTTAAGGACTTATAAGGGGGTTAAAGTCCTTGTCAATTGGGATTGCCAATTCATATATAACAGTTTTAGGGAGAGAGCACTGGCACTAGGGCCTGGGCAGCATGCTCCATTGCACTTTCAACCATTGCTGCAAAAAGCGTTGGGTGTTTGAGGGGGGGGTGACCTTTCAAAATGGACACTTTCCTACACTCTGTTATTAGCTTAGCCAGCAGTAATTTATTACCTCTATGGCATACTAGGCCAGTGGTTTTCAAACTTTTTAGAACCACGACCCAATTTTTTAGAAACAACTTTAGTAACGCACCTACTTTTAATGGACATAAGGCAGGCTATTTTTCTATATGTTACTGAAGCATCTTGTGGTAGCTCATTGTCATTTTCAGACAGCACATTTTTCATTGAAATTGCCACTAAATTTGCACAGACATACAGTTTTACTGATAAAACTATGTAGCACACAAAGGACAATGTTTGGAAATGTGGACATCTGGTTTCTCTGAATATTTATCATGTGTATATCACCAAGTGAGTGTCTTGATTTGTTTTCATCCTAATACAATCCGTTTCCAGCACACATCAGGAATACAAAAAAGTGCTTAATTTTAGTTTTCCTAATTGCTAGATGCATACAGTTCATTTACAGGAGTTTACGTTTTGTTGTGTATTGCAAAAAATATCCTAAATTTCCAAATAATTCACTTTAAAATCACCTCTTACTTTACATTCGAAGAAAAGTAAACACTAGCCCTCATATTAACAGAGTAAAGCAGACTGACATTTGACCTCGGTCTTTGAATCACTGGCCAGTGAGACAAGTTAAACACAGAATTTAAAGGCAACTTTCTTTATTGCTCTGACTTTTGCGACCCACCAAAAATCAGCTCACAACCGACCAGTGGGTTGCGACCCACAGTTTGGGAAACTAACTAACTGCATTACCAAGTACTGTGGGTGAACTGCCTCCAGCTTTCAACAGTTATCAACATGCCTGAATTTAGGTCAGAAGAATTAAAATGCTGAAATGCCCATGAGGTAAGACAACCCCACCATAAAGTTGTGAGGGTCTCGCACTGGTGAAAGTGTATTTTGTGTGTAAAAATAGCTTACTAACCTAGTTAGAAAGCTAGAGAAAGGCATCTGCTCAACTAATCATTCCACTCAAGTTTGTGGTTCCTGGGCGCCCACATTGTCAATAAAGAGATTGTCAAAGTCAATGCCTCAGGATAACGGACTTTCGAATTCATGGATGGAAACAATGGGGGGAACACACTGCTTATTTTGAGAGAGAAGATCAGTGGCACTATCACAAAATCTTTGCACTGAAACGAAAAAATATGACAAATATATTTTTGCAGTTTGTGTAATATGGAAAAGTGCAAATAAATCCAGTTCATATCAATTTATTTGTAGGAGGATAAAAATATTGAAAAGGATTTCAAAATCATACACAAAAAGTAATGTGTAAATATATTTTAAAGTCATTCCAATTTTAACAAAAACAATCCTAATGTGATAAAACATTTTTACAAAAAATAAGAAAAGTACTTTGGTACTATATGTTCTACTCTTGTAATGATAAAATAGAAGAAATTAATTTTACCTCAACAGGAGTTTCATGTTTCAAATTTCAAAAGTGGAGGAGATGTATTTTATCTTCGTAGTATTTACTGGCAAAGCTAGTATGGGATCAGTTTGTATAATGTTTTGCCTTGGTTTTGATATAGTTTGCTCTGTTTTATATTCCACAAGCAGCAAAAAAGCGTGCAGATGGATTTGTACCATTGCATTGTTTCTGTGATATGGCCCCTGAACACTAAGGAAGAATCATATTTTATTTAAAATAAAAAATGAAGGTGATCAGAATACGAGTTAGGAGGTGTTGGAGGAGAGGGTAATGCTATCACAATCACCAAGAGAATGTAGGCGTTTAACACATTAACTGTGAGCATCTATTTACAATCTGAAGGGCATGGGTCGAAGTCCCAGCACACCCACCTATCCTTCAGGGGTTAATAAAGTTGAGGAATAACAACACTGCTATGTAAGAAGTCTTGAAATTCTAGTAGTGGCTGCAACAGACATGATGTAAAGCCATGGAGATCAGCAGATGTGAAAGGTGGGCCTGTGGGCGTTTTCCTGAACATTACACACAAACAAGCCTCTTATGAAGCCCAGGTTCCTGCCTATGAAAGATATGAACCTCATGCGCTTAGAGCCATGACTGTTTCAAAGGGAATGACACGAGTTAAGTCAATGTTCAGAATATCCAGTACACATGAATACACAACTTTCATCACTTGTCTGGTGCCTGTCATGTGAACCGTTACCTAGCGCAAGCTGTTGTATTCACAAAATATTGCTACTTATAAGTGGATGAGGCATTATTTTCCCTTTTGTTTGTGCACTGTGACCCAGCCTCTTCCTGTTACTCAGGGTGCCACCCACACTGCCCAATAAGCCTATGTAAAATGAAACCCTCAGACTTTTTTCCATCTTTTAGACCAGACCACAATGACCTCACACCTTGTTAACAGGGTACATTATTTGAACAACATTACTATGACGCTATCCTTTGTGCACATTCTCCAACAGCTTCACAACTGATACACCTGGCTTTTGTACCACGGGTGCGCAGGACAAGAGCAGGGGGGCGTTTGTTCCGGGCACTGGCACCTGCCCTCTGGAATTCCAACGCTCTGGCAGTCCGTAACACACATGACCACTGGATCTTTAGGAAAATGATCAAGACGTGGCTATTCTCCAGGTACTAGCTTCCCTGTTCTCTCTGCTTCTGCTCGCTTTAGCACTGGGACGGCTCGATGGGGGGCAGCCATGCGCTTTATAAATCCGGATAACATACACTAGAACTCAGCTGATGCACACAACAGAAATCTGCAACGAATGCCCCTATTGCGAGTAGACTTTCAGTGTTGTCTGCCAATCTAAAAACAGCCTCCAGCCCTCCACTATCAATGGGTGTCTCCCAAGACTCGGTTCTGTGTCCTCTCCTTTCCCCTTTCCCATAAACTATACCCCCTGGTGAAGTCTAATGAAGTACAAATTATTAACTGGGAAATCCATGCCAAAAGCCATTGGCTTTATTCAGGAAATCATCCAGATCTGGAATCAGGAAGCCTCACAACCTGAAGAACAGTACAGTACACAGAGTTAAGACCACTGGAAAGAGGCTGCAGACAATGGAAAGTGATTGGTACTCACCTGCAATTACAGGAATGATGCTCTCATTAAACAGTAATCACACAATCCCATGTGGAAGATTACACACATGGAATCTTTTTCTACGGTACAGTGAATGGAATCCATGCAAGCTCATAGTTAGTTATTTTCCAGCCCTTATTTGGATGGAGAATATTTTATTACATACATCAAATATTTTTTTTTTAAACTGGAACATACCTGCTGCAATCGGAAAACAACCGGGATTTTGCGCTCTGTACAAGCAGCAATGAAGTTGTCAGGAAGTAGCTGTCCTGCTGCAAGGAACTGATCTTCGTTGCCTTGGTCAATTAATATGTCCAACTGGGAACCAGTATAGTTCTTAACAAGTTGGGTTGCATCATAAGCCTGTAGAAAACAATGTGAATATGGTAACGTTGATTAAATGGCTCATTTTCATAGCTAATATGTTGTACAATTAGAATAATATGCTGGGTTTCATATTTAAGAATGAAACATTTTACTTTACATAAGAAATCATAGATGTCAATGACTGATTATGTGACTTTTCAGATCATCACACTTACTTCACCGCCTCATCTCAACTTTGCATCCTATTGCGCCATCAATAGCATTTCAGGTTTATACTAAATGGACCTCGAGCAATAGTCTTATTATTGTAGGAGATAAAGTGGTCCATACAAGTAACGTATACACAAAATCACTAATGTGTTCATAATGTAGGCTTGGTTAGATCTCACCTTTGTGGTTTTCCTGCACAACTGTACTAATAGCAAATGGAACTGTAGGGGTATTCAGTATATGCCATTTTTTGGGACTGCATCATCCAGAGAAAGTAAAAGCATGAATAGCATTTTCCACACCAGAGAGCCAAAGAGTTGCTGATTTTTATTTGCGATTTAGTTGCAGATACCAACAGAAGTAGGTTTGTGACTGGCTGGTTGATTGGCTTAAAAGTGCGAATGCAGATTACCACATAAGAGTGTGAGTGGGTTTTTTGACTGAAAATGCAGTGTGTGTGATATGAATGTTTATCCTTAATTGGGTAATAGAGCCATGTCTTGGGGAACCAAACCAATTCCTCAATTTTTCTACCCAAGTTAGGTTTTTGGAAGGTCTCATCTCGATTTTTCACAGGAGACAAAGCAGCCATTTTTAAGATTCCCAAAAAATCCCAACAGATTTTGAAAGTGAAATGCTGCACATACGTTCATAGCTACCAATTGACTGGTTTCCTTGATTATAGGGAGTCAACGTAGCCAAGAAAAGTCATGGTCTTGCATATTCCCGCAAAAGTGATAGCCGAGTAGCTGGATCCCTAGAAACTCTGCCTTCATTGCTGCTAATAGAGGAGGTACTCTGACACGAACAAAGCAGTACCAAGCAGGCCCTGGGACCTTGAATTCAAGATGTGGGCATTTATGGTCTGTGCAGTAAAGCTTCAAGCACAGGGAAGAAAATTACTAAGGCAGAAATACGACATACTCATTTTTAACAATGATAAGATATGGATTGTCCTAGCGAATTTGAAAAATATTGAGCCTCTTCATTGGAGTAGGGATTTTTATCAGGGGTAGGGGGGGGCTAATGAGAAGAACACCAAGAGAGTGATCATACCGCATTAATCTGCTAAAGCTAGTTATTGATCAAATGTTAGGGCAAAACACTGGTGTTGGAAGTCCACAAAAGTACTCTGATGATAACAGAATGCAGTCCCGTAACTTCTTGATTTTTAGAGAAAAAAGCACTCTCAACGGCTCTACAATTTAAATATTCTACTTGTTCAGGCTCAGTTTCCCCTTTCCTGTTCACAAGACATTGCAGATTTTATATACAGTTTGAATTTGTGCAGTTTTCTTTTTTTAATATTCTAATCAAATTGAAATGTATTACATTTGAGAAGCTCTCTTTACTCTTCCAAATAAAAGTTTAGCACTCAAACTAACTACCACAAACTTGTTAAATAAGGAGACCATAAAGGGACCCTAAAGCCCCTGCACTTGGAGGGCCAAAATAATTTTCAAACAGAACAATCACACAGTCATGTGTCATCTATCACCATTCATCCACCACTTGTGTCTCCCCACCCCTTTATCCCTTCACCCAAAAAATCTTCACTAAAATGCTATGCTAGTCGAAATGTGCTTAGATTGTGGTGAATAACAAATATGCCTTTTCCAGTGCTTTACCAAAAGTCAGAATGTAACCAATTAAACTTTAAGAGAAAACTGCAGAAGAAGAATGTATGAAGGTGCCAGACCTTTAGAGGATTCAGCAAATTCTGTAACAAACTACTGTCAATGAACACCCAGCATGTAACTCCATCCCATCTGCTTTAGAGGACTAATTGGGCGGTGATGCATCTATGTTGGAAAATGCAAATTGGAGAAGGTTTGTTTCAGCAAGAGAGGGCAATAGCAATATTCCAAAACGTATTTGGACAAAAACATCCTTTCAGAAAGTGTCCATGTACAGCCACAAGTTCGCATTAAAATGAGAATTAATCTTGGTAGTAGTTTATTTTTTTAATGGAATGATTCTTTTAGGTAACATATTCTTGTTTTGTTTGCATCCCCTGACTTCAAGAGCCTGACAAGGAGGAAAATAAGGCCTTTCTATGGCTTAACAATAGGTTCCATCCTTAAGACCAAAGAGCTGGAGATATAATTTGAAATTCCCCTTGGAATGCGTGGAAACGCTTTACGCTAGCTTTTGTTAACTTGTAATCAAGAGAACTGGTTCACTGGTGGAGATCTTGCCTCACCACAAGAGGGACTGAATTGGTATTGCTGGATGCCTAAATCATTTTCTTTCAGTCTACCGTCTTCTTGGATCACTGATCTTCTAGGACGGGTGGTTCTCCAACCTTTCCAATAGTGAGAGCAACTTCTGATCATTGAAAGCCACACTGAGCTACTATCTAATACAGGGATTTCACAATTATACATAAAGGCCAAGTATCTTAAACACGTCCCACGGAGTACCCCAGTCCTGCACAGTGAGGATACACAAATGCTGTATCACAAAAGGAATATTGTGGGGGTCCCAAAACGATCATTTTTGTCCCTTTGCTGTCTTTCATGAATAACCTCTGAAAGGGAGTGTCTCAATGTGGCTTTTGGTCTAATCATTCAATAAGGAGGTGCACTTGCTCCCCCAAGACTCCACCCGGCACAGGATATACCTGCCAGACAATCCTTATACCAAATTAATGTATGAATTGGAATTTAGCTTAGAAGCAAGGGAGAGCACAGAAAGAAAGACAAAACGGATTGATACAAATAAAAAAAGGAAGAGTGAAGAGAGGCAAAAAAATGAAATAGAAAAACAGAAGTAAGAAAGAGGGAAAAATAGAAAAACAAAAATGACAAAGTAAGAACAACAACAATACATACAAAGAGAAATAAAATGAATGATAGGTATACAGTAAAGGAGACATGAGAGGAAGAAAGGATAGAGAGGTGAGAAACAAAAAGAAATGAGACATAAATGAACGGATAGAAGAATTTGGCTTAAAAAAAGAAAGAAGCAGAGACAAACAAAAAGAAATGGTTAAAAAAGAAAACTGAATAAGAGCACAAGACAGATGCAAGAAAGAAAAGGTAAAAGGTCAGGAAGAAAGAAACTGAAAGATGAAAAAGTGGAGGGAAAGAAAGAAGAAAAAGTAGAAAACTAAAGAAAGAAGATAATATAAAGCTAGAAAAGAGAAATAAAAGGAGAGAAAGCTGAAGAAAAAAGTATGTAACAGAAAGGAGATAAAAGGAGAACAAGCAGAGGTGTATTGGTAAGGATACAAAGGTAACAAAAAAACAGAAAACATGGGAAGAAAAAATAAACTCAAACCAGACAATGTAGAATAAAAGAGAAAGGCAGTGCAAGAAAGAAATAGGTAACAAAGAAGGAGAAAGAGGAACAAACAAGAATGAGGTTGAAAAGAGAAATCAAAGGAAGGAGAGGATAAAAGAAAAAGAACAGAAGAAATGAGAGAGAATGGGAGAAAGAAATAAGAAAAAAGATTGAGAGATTAACAGAAGAGTAAAAACTATTTTTCATAAGAGACTGAACTGCATGGTCTTGAACTGCCAGATTCCAGGTCTAACAAAAATGGGCACAAAAAGTTTAAAATGTTGCCAAGCAAGTGAGCAGCTGTATATAAAAAAATTTGAGCAGCTGTATTTTATCATGTACATTATCATGTCAGTGGCAGCCTACAAGCTATCAGGCCATTGCTTTGGGTAGTCTGGCATTAGGGACCAGGCAGATGAATAAGGGAAGAAACTTGCCAAAGTAGTTGAAGTCTAATTCAGAGAGTGAATCTTTGGAAATATATGATGACAAGTTTGTGTCAAATGTGGCCTACACATTTTTTAAGTTTTCCACTTGCTTTAGGATTGGCTCTGATCGGCTGATCTGGAGGCTCCAGGTCCTAGTTTCAGGGCCAAGTTGGGCTTGACAAGTAATTAACCCATATACTTAAAGACAACGATGTAATTTCGTCTTACATCGGCCACCACCGCAGCTATGGATTTGGAAAACACTCTTGGATCTGATGCGAGGCCAATTAGGAGTAAATGCGGATATGAGTTCCCTATGTGATGCCTAAGAAATTGTCAGCGTTCTTTGAAAATTGGGATGAAGTAGGAGTCATGAGTGTCCAATGGATGCAATCCAGTTTCCTGGACAAACTGGTGGAAATAACACAAAAGATGCTTATAGGGGAAATAACATAGCATATGTGGCTGTAGATAAACATGCCCGCATAGACTGTAAACCATGTTCCCTCAAGAAACTGTGGCTAGTCAGCAGATGATGCAGATGCTTGGAACAAAGTGGTTAACACAATCTGGCCAAGCATCACCTGGTGGCGGGGTAGAATATCCACAGTAGTGTTTAGTGACAGTGTGTGGACCAGGTAGCAGCATTGCAGATGTCAGCTAGCAGAATGTTGCCTAGTGAAGCCATGGTGTCACCCTCATTGCTTGTGTGCCCTGGGGTGCACTGGAGTGGGCACTTTGCGGTGACGTAGCAAGTTTGGATGGTCGCAACAATCCATTTCAAAATGCCTGACTTAGATATAGGGTGTCGAATGTAGGGTTTAGCAAAGGCCACAAAAAAAAGGGTTTGTTCAGTGAAAGGACTTTGACCTGTCAATATTATACACGAGCACCCTTTTAACATAAAGGGACTTAAGACCACTTCCACTGCAGAGTCTGGTTACAAGAAGACTGGTAGCTCAATGGTCTGATGTGGAATGGCGAGACTACCTTTAGGAGAAATGTGTGGTTGTTTCTAAGGACCACCGTCTTTGTTGACCTGGATGAATTTCACATTACAACAGAAATTCACATGAGAAGGGGGGGGTCAGTAGACAACGCTTTCAGTTACAGCGAAGAGCAGGTTACACGACTGATCACAAATGGCACGCTACTACCACCTTTATGTGATGTACCCAGGACAGGGACAGTAGTCGAGAGGCTACTTTGAGGGCAGGTTTGGTGTGCCCCTCCAGGTCACAGGACAGGTCCAGTACCTCACATGTTCAGGAACATGCATAGGCCTTTGAGCTCACACTACTTTACTGTAATGCAAAGGCCAAAATAAAAGTCAAGATACCCGTTTTACATGCAGTAGGATACTCAGAAGAGAGGTACATGGCTTTGTACCATGCAACACCTGGGAATTATAATCAGATTCATTTATTGTATGTTCAATCTCTTCACCCACATGCGTGTTGAATACGGAAGTTGATGAAAACATCATGAGGAGAATTTTATTCCTTTGCGCTTGAGGTATCAGCAAAGTTAATATTGTTTGCAACTCAAGTCGTACATTTTTATATTTGACAATATGGTTAATCTGTGCCCTCACCATTAATATATATAGTGATCATAATTACATATAAACAATGGAAACATATTGCATGGCAGTGTGCTACAGTTTTCTGAGCGAATTTTTTTATAATGTACATTACCTCCCATGTACTTTGATCAGGTCCCAAGTACCCGCCGAAAGCCTTTTTACCCCATGGGCACTGCATCGGATTGCATATTGGAGCAAATGCGGACACAGCCTATTTAAAGAAACAGAGAAGAGATGTGCATTAAATAGTGAAAGCAATCTAATTCCTTCCAACTACTACTTCAATAACAAATAGCAAGCCTAGAAAATTATTTTTCTACGGAGTATTAGAAAATGATCTTTGAAAATCATAAAGCAGAATATGTTTTTCACAACATTTCAATAAAAATGTTGTAATGAGAAAATGAATTGAAATACAGCCAATTCATTTTCAGTGGCATAAAAATAACTAGACCAAAGGAGTATGTCATGGATGCATAACACCCACACACTTGCACGCTTTGTATTGTATATATAGAGGTAATACACACAACTTTTAATAAAAGGCAATACCATCCATAGAGATTCTGCAGCCATATGACAAAAGAGTTTGATGGTTTTCAAATTTCCAGAGCCCATCATTAAAAGTACATTCGGACATTTTATCAGCAATCTAATATAATGTTGAAGTCAAATGTATACAACATCCTGATTTTTACAGGCAGGCTCCTTAAATTTAGAAGAGCCAAAACCATGTTGCGGTGGAATATATTGAATACTTTTAACTATGTGATAAAAATAAATATTCAACACATACAATAGTTTGACTCTGAGTTAATAGGTCAATGGAAAAGTGCTGGATTTAGTAAAGTGGGCGATTTTTTACAAAATACGAGATGGATTACGCCAATGGAGATGCGATTAGCTATCCCAAGAAATATTTTGCTAATTGGCTCCTATACTTACATTTATCAACTTTTGCAGCGACACGCCCCCACAGCATTAACTCAGATTTCCTCTTTAAACAATGATCTCTTCTTTAATAATAACCTGGTAAGAAAACCTGGAGAGTGGAAACGCTGTCTTGCTCAATCAAGACAAAGGGATCTGTGGGTCAAAGCTGTAAAAAAATGGAGGGAACAAGAAAACCACATTCTGACACTGTCTACATGGCGAACTATTAATAAACTGAATTTTTCTACATTAAGGGGAGCCAACTGGCGTAGAATGATATTTTTTGGAAAGTGGCTTTTGTATCGCACCCCGGCGGGAATAGCCAAATTGTATAGTAGCTTTCCATCAAATTGCTTTCAATGCTCAAATTTCTTCCCTGCAAACTGGACTCATGTAATCGCCGATTGTAGTTTGGTTAAAATATTCTGGGATGATATTTTTGCTTTTTTAAGCTCCAATTGCCATACTCATATCTTTAAATGTAAATCTGATGGTTTATGGCTTTGATGCGCATCTTAATTTATCTGTATCATTTGTTAAACTAGTCTTCATTTGCATGGCCGTTGCTAGATCTTTGTTACTTCAAAATTGGCGTACAAATCAAATTCCATCCTTTTACGAATGGCTTTCCAAAATGCGTAGAGTAAAGAGGAGTGAACAAAGTTACGCTCTGAGGATTGGAGGGGGGGGGGGGGGGGAGGAGGAAATTCAAAAAAATCTGGGGGACTTTTTTCGATTAACTTTTTTAAATACTTTGTTCGATTGATCGGTATGGGTAACTGTAATATTCATTATTTGTATTTGTTTAGTGATGACAGTAGGATATGTTTTTTGAGAAGATTTTTATGCTTTCTTTTAGTCCTCATTGTATATATATTTCATATTCTGTATATGTATGCCATCATTCGACTTCAATAAAAAAGAATTAAAAAAAAACAAAAAAAAACACATACAATAGTCAAACTGTTTATTAGATATAGTGTACCTTGTATTTTCCAGGGTTCTTTAAAGCACAGATTAGCGCTCCGTGGCCACCCATCGAGTGTCCAGAAATTGAAATCTTTTCTGGGTCAGTTGGAAAGTTTGCATTTATCAGTCGTGGTAGCTGGAAAGGATTAGCATCCTATTAGTTTTGCCATCAACACATTTCAACATTTTCATACATTTAGTTTGCACCAATTACCTTTATAACAAGATAAATGTTATTTCTCACTACAATGGATAGAAAGTACCAGTTACTGAGGGGAAGAAACATTCAATTAACCACTGCTTTTCTTCCTGTGTCACCTTCCATAAAAATATTAGGGTGTTTGATTACTTTTTATTTTTTCTCCAAAGCATGAGGTAGTAAGATTTTTTTTTTGATTCCTCAGACATTTTTATTTAAATGCCAAAAGGATAACAGTGAGCAATCAATGTATTTGTCTTCACAATATTAAAATTCAAAAACTGATCACAGATATTATAATAAAACAATCTGGAACCTAAAGTTCTTCAACACAACATACTTTTACATATGTTTAAATTATTCCTACAAGTTGGTAAGACTAGTCTCACCATGAGCCCAAAGCAAGGTTAACAGAACTCATTTGAGGTGGTAGTGTAAACTGTTAGCATCAACAAAGGAGCCTGTTGCCTACTTTAGAGCAGATAAGATAACTCCTCCTCCACCAGTTTCACCATGTGTAGCTAGCTATTGCAAATCGATCTAATGCATATAATATTCAAAGTTCTACAGTGCCAATGAAACTGGACAATCGCCTTGAAATGGATTTTAGGTGATGGACTGAATAACATAAGCAATGACTAACGAAATGCACTATGTACTTCACAGGAATTCAAATTGATGAGCATAGACAATTATGCTCAGGTGTCTCTCCAGCTCTGCATTAAGTTATCAGTAAAAAACACACAGATATTAAAATACTAAAACCAAATCATTTAGATACAGGCAGTGGTCTACCTTTCAACTGAAACAGTTTTATTTGCTTTGCTTAGAACTCTGGCGCCATTTGGCCACATCTGCAAAAGGTCATTATAAAAGCATTTTCTATTTTTACTCCCACATATAAACTCGCTCACTGCTGAATGGAATTGGCATGGGCCAAAACTTTGAGTTATGTGCCTCGGATAGGTTTGTTGTAAACCCATTCACTAGTTTTACATATTTGTGTTCCAAAAAGATGTCGGCTGGGCAATGAATGGTTAATTTTAGAGAGATCTGGACCGTAAATGTACAGATACTGCAATGATCCAGATCCTGGGCTTCACATAAACATTTGAACGATAAACAAATCCCACTGAAAGAGGGATCATGTTTTTGAAGCTGCTGTTACAGAATGCTAGGCAAGGAGGTCTGCGCCATGACAAAAAGTGTGAGTGTGTGTAAGGGGGATGGAGGGACTATACACCGACTTCAGGGAGGATTCGAGTGGCCCCAAAAATAATCGCCCTTGTTAACAGGTGCTAGTTGATACAGCAGAGCGGAATACCATCACTCAAATACCAGTGGATGTACCTGCCCACCTGGGCGTGTCTGCTCAGTGCTTGCTGGTATTTGTAGTTCTATCCAGGTAAGTTTAGGATAAATGCGGCCGCTGTGTAAGCATCATAAAGTTCAATAACCCCAATGGGAATCTTGTAACAAACAAGGGTTGCGGCAAGCTGTTCTTAACCCTATTTGGCAGGAAGACACAAGGCTCCAAAACGCGATCTGTAATCATCACGCTGGAACTGCTCATCCGCTGGGGGGCCTTCCGCGACCCTGGTGGGCCGCAATTAATACCACACAAAAAGAAACACCAGACTTGGAAGGCCTCGCTCCTTGTGCCATATTTATTTCCTGTCAGGCAGCATCGTCGCACTCATCATAGGCACAGAAATTCATCATTACCAGATTGTCCTGACGCGTTTCGGGCGCGATACACCCTTGTTCACAGGTGCTGGTTGATGCAGCAGAGCGGAATACCGCACTCAAATACCAGTGGATGTACCTGCCCACCTGGGCGTGTCTGCTCAGTGCTTGCTGGTATTTGTAGTTCTATCCAGGTAAGTTTAAGATAAATGCGGCCGCTGTGTAAGCATCATAAAGTTCAATAACCCCAATGGGAATCTTGTGACAAACAAGGGTTGCGGCAAGCTGTTCTTAACCCTATTTGGCAGGAAGACACAAGGCTCCAAAATGCGATCTGTATCACGCCCGAAACGCGTCAGGACAATCTGGTAATGATGAATTTCTGTGCCTATGATGAGTGTGACGATGCTGCCTGACAGGAAATAAATATGGCACAAGGAGCGAGGCCTTCCAAGTCTGGTGTTTCTTTTCGTGTGATATTAATTGCGGCCCACCAGGGTCGCGGAAGGCCCCCCAGCGGATGAGCAGGTCCAACGTGATGATTACAGATCGCATTTTGGAGCCTTGTGTCTTCCTGCCAAATAGGGTTAAGAACAGCTTGCCGCAACCCTTGTTTGTCACAAGATACCCATTGGAGTTATTGAACTTTATGATGCTTACACAGCGGCCGCATTTATCTTAAACTTAACTGGATAGAACTACAAATACCAGCAAGCACTGAGCAGACATGCCCAGGTGGGCAGGTACATCCACTGGTATTTGAGTGACTGTATTCCGCTCTGCTGCATCAACCAGCACCTGTGAACAAGGGCGTATCACGCCCGAAACGCGTCAGGACAATCTGGTAATGATGAATTTCTGTGCCTATGATGAGTGCGACGATGCTGCCTGACAGGAAATAAATATGGCACAAGGAGCAAGGCCTTCCAAGTCTGGTGTTTCTTTTCGTGTGAGATATATTATATATATATATATATATATATATATATATATATATATATATATACACACACACACACACACACACACACACACACACACACATATACACACACACACACACATCATTCATAATGGCAATGCTAAGCTGGTATGTGCTGTCACCAGTTATGCCATCAATGGCATTTGTGATATCTATTTCAGCATAAAAAGAAAAATCAGAAAATTAATTCAGTTGAGGGACTTTAAAAGCAATGCAGACCTATCAGCTCTGCAATGCTTTTTGCCGATGCTTTTTTGTATACCCATTTGTGAAAGCCTACAGAGTCCACAGACGACCATTCTTGAACTGGATATGGTTTGATGTTTTGGTTAGGTAACAAACATTACAGCCCCCTTGGTATGGCTCTAAACAGTGGTGCTGACGAACTTTGATTATGAAACTTCATCACCATCAACATGGCCGACACTCACTTAAAAGCCGAGAGGCTCTAGTGGTCCATCTACCATTCTAAATTGGACGCTTTTAAAATCCCCGACCCTGAACTGGCAGTGGGATCATATGCTCTGTCTCCAGAGCCTCACAGGCAATCCATCAATAGGTACACCCTTACGCGCTGGTAGGTTATCACAATAGTGGACATCACAACCAGGGCAATGAAACACGTTGGCCAGTTGTAACCATTAGGTCTAAATGCACAATTGTTTTTAGCGATGCGCTAAGCAACCTAAACCAATAAATCTAACTGTTTGTCTTAGACACATTTTTAAAATACACAAGACAGAACACATGAATGTCTTGATTGACATGGGTTAGGAGTAGATTATATTGCTACCCTGGCACGATCAATATGGCTTGACTAAACTAGCCACAAACAGTTCACTCTTTCCTATACTCAGAGGAGAAGGCCTATGATAATAAGCCTGAGGCACCGTAATTAATTTTTAGTGTCACCTTTGGTTGCTTCCCTGAGGTGTCTACTAATTTACTCAAGTGTGCACTGCATTCACCACAGCACTCTGCTACAACACACGCACTACCAGTAGAAATTTGAGCTTAATGAGTAGCCCATAATGAGTATTCATAAGGGAGTTTACTTCTAGACAATAAGTGATAGCTGTTACTAGAAGGGTTTTTTGTAAAGATGGCCGGTTAGTGATAGAATCAGGGTTCGTGCATAGAAGCAGAACTTAACACTGGTGGGCTTGTAGAGCTCCATTCCAGTGACTCAGGTAAAAAACAGAGCTGGTCACAAAACAAAGTCCTTTGTCATCTATGCTCTAGCTACTACTAAACCCATGGCAGGGAGAGTAGTCCACAGTTCAGTAAAAGAAGGGCATGCTAGGTACAGATTTCCCGGTGACAGAACCCACTCATTTCAACCGACAGGCCTAGGCCTCTCTATACACACTAGATTGAGAGACTAACACCAATATCAAAACCCAGTATATCAGATACTCTTAGTCGAGCACTCTGGGCAGGAGACTACAGCTGTACACCATGCAAGGGACATTCCAGTCCCAACATTGCACTATGTTCAATTGCTATCAACAGTGATTTTGATCCATTACCACATTTGGTAAAAGCAGAACAACTTAATTCCAGTTTTCATGAAATTTAGGCTAGATTCTGCTCCAGGACAGGTTCAGGAAAAGCCAATGTTCATTCAAGTTCTTATGAAACGATGACTTGTGAATGGAGGCTATTGCCGATACGAAATAAACCAAAAAAGTCAAAGTGTGTGGTGCTAGAAATCAAGAAGGAATATTGAGGCTTGTGATAAATTCAAGTGCAGCAGTCAGGATAGACACAAGGAAGGGAGATGTGCAGGAGGAAGATGATGAATGTTTCGGCTGTGGCAGTAGAGGATGAGTGGCTTGGCACAAATTGTAACTTCTTACCATAAACAAGGCAACACCAATCACCAGTCTGTATTCTGATTCCACCACACAATATTTAATAAATGAATTTTAAATTCAAGAATGTAGAATAATAGATAAAAAGGCTAGAAGTACACCGTAGGCTAAATGTGACAGAGGAAGGACTTGATAGGTAGTTGATATGGAGACTCTGTTGATGGGTGCCCACATACCCTGGATGGTCAAGTCCTGTAAGTGCATCCCCCCCTCAACCCAGCCCCCACCCACCCAGTGAGGAAAGCATCGATCATGATTGTCACTTGCGAATCTGGTTTGATAAAAGTCCGGCCTGTAGCCGGTTGTTACTGTTTCACCACTGCAGAGAGCGAGGAGCGCAGCCCCTTATCAACACTAGAGCTTCCCAGTGAAGCCCAACACTAGATGAAGCCCAACACTAGATGAAGCCCAACACTAGATGAAGCCCAACACTAGATGAAGCCCAACACTAGATGAAGCCCAACACTAGATGAAGCCCAACACTAGATGGCATAAATATACAGAGCATGTGTATCTACAGCTACACATGCCACAAACATAATGCTATACTCCGATAACAGATCACAAAATGACAAGGATTCAGTTACATCACATTGCAACCCTAAAATGGCAAGTATAAAAAAGCACAACAATTAATTTAATTGTGATCATCTGATACAATCCCACATGTAAAACGCCTCATCTGTAGTAGATAATGCATTGCAAAAGAATAACAATTGATGCTAGCCAATTTGTAATTATAGACTCGATGTCTAAAAGCCCAGACGAATTAAGCAGTGGACTTGACTATCATTGAAGAGTTAGTCCATTTTAAAAATCTGATCATACAATGAATGACAAAAGAGAACAAACATCGGCAAGGCCAATAGGTCAGGGCATGACTGTCTTTCGTATGCCAATACTGAATGCATTATAAAGCTAATAAAAGAATAAGAATGTATGTAGGTTTTGATGTTCCACATGAAGTGGTGCTTGCACCAAGATTAGGTCTGGTGGGTAATGGTGCTTCCACAATGTTTGGCAAACACTTGTATTCAATACATACTCCATAGATCGAGAACAGGGCTTCAGGTCAGCCATAAACTATTGGCTGGAGATATTGTTAAATACATCTTGGATCATCTCACAGTAGCATTTTGTCTAACGTCTTTCTCTCAACTTAAATGGACCATTTCGATTTTTGGGAAACACATGAGGAACTATTTTATCTGAAAAACACATCATAATGACACATTTAGTTCTTTCTCTCAGCTCTATACTACAAAATGAGGTCCTCACAGGAGGATACAATACTGATGGAAAACCTGTTGTCTCTCTATTACCAGAAGAAATCCTCACATCCGTAATATGTTGTTTTCTGATATGGATGGCCCCCATTCATGTATAAACACATTGCACACCCTCCCAACTAGTGAGGACCACTAGTAATGTTTCCCAAGTGTTAATATGTGTGGTCTGTTATCCGATTTAGACTCTAATTTTGCTAAGTATTTATCCCATGTCCAGCCTACTGGTGCACTATCCTGATGCTTATTCAAGGAACTGACTGGGTCTGCTTCTGCCATTGCCCATTTCTTCAAGTCACAGAGCCAGCATCCCATTTGTGGTGCACTGAAATTTCCATGCCACTGTGATACAGCGTTTAAAAGTATCAGCACTAAGATGACAAATTGACATGTATTTATTTTTCCTCCAAGCCATCAAGCCCAGCATACATATCTGGGGACTGATGTGCAAACCCCAACCCCATCAGTTCGGACACCACTTTCCCCACCTCTGCCTAAGCATGTGCCAGTACTGGGCATTCCCACACCATATGATAGAAATGCATCTCCATATGCCCACGTCTGGGGCATGCAGAAGCTGTCCCAGCAAACATGCACCCAATGCATTTCAGGCTGATGTAAGCCTGCTGCAGGAATTTAAATTTGGGTGCATTTTAGTCTGGGGTGTCTCAACCCTTTCTTTGCCTAGTCCTTGGCATCTGTACATTGCTCATCTGTCAGTGTAAGGTCCACAGACGAACCATTTATGCGTGACATTCACACATTTGTGCACTAGTTACGAATTCAGCGCATTGTACAAGGGCGTCACTGCTCGTCTTGGACACCCGCTAACCTGAGAAATCAGGCACTGCAGCGTCGGTGAAATACTGGGTTCAGTCTTGCCCCATATCTACCGTATTCTACTGACCAAAGAATTGTCCTTAAAAAAATTGACCAGGCCACCCCCTATAACTGTTCACAATACCTTGGACTGTGCTTAGTCTGTCCTGACCATACAACTCACCCAGCACTAGCACACCAGCCTCCATCCATGGCCTACTGTCACATTACGGCGATCTCCTTAAGATGGAGTATCACCCACAGCGGACACAGCAGGGCTCCCCTTTAGTGTACATATTTCTGCAAAAAGATATTTGCAATTGTAGCAAATTTGCTTAATTTTAGGGGTGTCTGCATCGGAGCCATTAGCACTCTCAGACCCAATTTTCCAATGTGTCTGCTGTACTCTACCATCACACTGGCAACAGTACTTGAGCCTCCGCAGAGTACCATTCATAGTTTTCCGCTCCCAAACCACCCTCCAACATCGGGAATTGTACCTTGTGGAGCGCAACTCTTTTTTGCCCAAGCCCCCATGTCTGTCTCAAAGTATAGTTTGGAACTCAGCAAAGAAAGTCGTCTTCAGAATGAAATGGAGAACAGATACAGGAGAAGAGGTAGTACCATTATCTTGGCTATCGCCACCCAATGCAGATTGGTCCAAAAAGACACAGCTTGTCGCAGTTGGAATCTTATCCAGGTTACCTGCTATTAAGTCTTCTGTGATATATGCATAGTCCTAGATATTTTAATATGTCCTCTCTCCATTCTAAGTTTATAGATGGTATGTCCCCCTGCACCTCGTCAGTCCTGTATTTAAGTGGAACAGGCAATACTTTGCCCATTTTAGTCTTAGGCCTGACATTTCCCCAAAGTGGTCTAGTACATTCATCAATGTAGGGATTCACTCCAGGGCCTACGCAGATAAACTAATAGGTCATCTTTACAACACTATATTATATCCCAGCTGCAATTCGCCCTTAAGCACCATTCTGCTGCTCTCTGCCCCATTAAACACGCCAATGGCTTCATGGCCATGGCAAAGTGATCAAGGGCATCCTAGGTGTATGTGTCTATTGATAAGTGCTCTGAAATGGCCTGCCCCCGTATTCACTCTGGCTGCCTGATGTGAGTAAAACAAATGTTCCCAGCCAAGAAATTCAGGGCCCAATCCTATATTTAAAAAAACACCATCAAATAAGGCCAGCCAGCGTGTCAACAGCCTTTCTATGTCTAGAAACACTGCTACTAGCAATTCTGCAAAAGAGGCAGCACCATCCAACAGACCAAATAGGAGTCCAAGATTAAGAAAAAAGTTTCCAGTCGAGATTAACCCATTCTGATCTGAATCAATTAGTGTTTGGATCACTGGCAGCAGTCAGTTAGATAAGATTCAGCTCAAACCTTTATAGTCCTGATTTAATACTAACAGCCTATAGGAGCCTATGTCCTGCAGATCTTGCCCCTATTGGGGGAGGACTGCCATCAGTGCTTCTCTCTTTGACTGGTAGCGTTCCAAGCTTCCTTACAGCTTGTTACATTGACAATAAGTGATGTTCATTGGTGGCTCTAAAGATTTCATAGAACTCAATGGGTATTTCATCTATGCCTGGAGTCTTATTCTGTGCCATATGTGTTATAGCAGCCCGCACCTCCTCTTTCTGTATTGTCTCCTCCAGTATTGCAGAGGGTTTATTTGGAGAATAATGGAGATAATATTGTAAATTTTGGATATTCACCCCATTACCAGCTGCATTCAGTATTCTATTGTAGACACTGAAAGCATCATTTATTCTTATAGCAACACTTGTAGATTTGATAGCCCCGACTGGTGGTTTGGGAACCTCAGATCTTAATAACCAGGCAAGCAACTAGCCCGCTCTAGTTCCTTCTGCATGCTGACTAGTTACAGGTTCTCTATGGTCTATTTTCCTCATTCTGCCCATTAGCTCAGAGTGTTTCCGCTTCAATGCCCCTAGCCGCTCCCATAAGTCTGTATAAGCAGCGGCTTGATTCTCAGTTTCTCCATTATTGTGTTGTACAGTCATTAGTTCTCTGTTCAATTTTGTTTTATGCCCTACGTGGTCTTAATGCAGTGTACGCAAATGGCAACTTTAATTGTGTGATATTCAACTGTACCATTCATGGTGGACCTGTAATTCTCTGTGAAATATTGCAGTATGTGGTTGCTTAATGTATCCCTAAAAGGGGTATCCAGTAAAGTCTCTGTCGGTAATCTCCATGTTGGTTTTGGAGCTAGACTCCTCCCCCAACATATGACCATTTTAAGCAGGTTATGGTTGGATAGAGTGCACCCTAAGTAATCAATGTCCATTACCTTTGGCCATATTGCTTTGTTGCACAGCATAAGATCAATTCTAGTACATAGGTGGTGAAGTGCGGGAGAATAGAATGAGTATTCCCTGGCTTTGGGGTGCATAAGTCACCACATTTCATAAAGCTGCTTGCATTCTGTCCATTTCTGAAAGTGCTGTGTTATCTCAACATCTCCAGTGTTTGGAAGATGTGGCCTGGAATGGTGCAGTTTTGTGTCACTGATAGTTAAAATTGACCATCCCAAGAATACTAGGGGCTTGCCAATCATATACAAGGGCTAGAGAGGGTGTGTCCAGGAAGGCAGCCCAATTTACATTCGGAACAAACTGCCAACACTCCCAAAGACCCTCAACCACCACAGGCAAGAATGTTTCTAAGTGTCATGTATGAAAATATCGCCTCTTCCACTACGTCTGTCACCAGTCATGTGAAATCAACACAGCGATTCCCCTACAGCCCCTCACATCGACTTGCTGATTCAGTTGCGGGTTCTACTGCAGCTAGCAAAGGCCGATGCAGCACTTAATCACAGAATTCATGTGGAATCCAGCAGGGCTGCACAGAGAGCTTATGGCCGTGCGATTCACTTTGTTGCCATCTCTTCTACACTCCTGCTACTCCAATACCTTGTGCTTGTTTTCCTAAAGGATAAATAAATATACCTAAGCTTGTTGATAGTGATGAGTCAAACACTGCAAATAAAGGTCTTGTGTGTTAAGGAAAAAGTTCATCACACCCTACTACACACACGGGACTAGCAATCATGGGGAAATACGAGTGTCTAAAATGTTCTATTGCTTGAAAACTATTTTAGGTGTATATATAAATTTGCATGGGGCATAATGCAGTTGCTCAAAGTGAAGGAATCTAATGGCTTAAGTGGGCTGGTCCACTGGCCTATATTTTGTGCAGTGGTGGGAGGGACCATTATTTGAGTAACATTTGAACAGACCAACGGTGAAAGGATATTGTTTGAGATCCTCTACATGTGTATTTTTGGATGATATTTTGGGGGTAACATGAAGTAGGCAAAAGAGATAAAGCAGTCTTTAGACCTAAATAACTAGTAGATTTCATAAAGGCTTTAATTATATGAAGACTGGGCATCTGGTTTCAAAAGCATACAAGCACTTAAACTTGATCCAAGAAATCATAGGTAGAACACATTTTGAGGCAGAATCTGAAAACTGTCAAGTGTAGCATTAATTCCACAAACCAATGGTTACTTAATTTAGAGATTTCGCTGGGCACCATTGAACGAGCCCTGCAAGTCAAATAATTAAGGTACTTCAAAAGCAAAAAAAAACAAATGGAAATCTTTTAGGAGCCTAGTTAAAAAAAAACTACAGTACAAGAACATTTGTCACTGCATATAGTATTTCAGATCAACAGTTATGAGATCAGATCCTTCTAAACAGCAAGAAAGCTTGATTTACAACACAAATCACATTGGATTAAGAGATGTACTTCAGTGAGTTTGCACTCCTGGTGGGCAGTTTTCTTAATCAAAAAAGAAATGTGCACTAAATGGTCTCAAAATATTAAAATAGGAAACATAGAAATGTTTCCAGAAGATAACTTTAATAAGTGACTTAGACATAACCATCACCTACAGTTTCCCTCCAGTAGTTAGTAGGAGTGCATCTGTATGTTTAACACCAATTCATCCTTCCATTGCACCTGTACCTTTGTCTTCTCCAGTATTTTATCACTAACCTGCACTTACTTACAGAAATAACTTGCGATGGCCAAACACAAGAAAATAAGGGATGGGTAAGGACAATCCCATTTGCCAGAACTGCCACAAGAGGAAGTGGGTTAAAGAATAAGATAGACAAAAATGGTGTAACAGATTTCGAAGGAGTACCATATCTTCAATGTTCTACTCTGGTTTACTTATTATGATTTCCTATATATTTGAATACATACTGTTTTAGGGAGTTTTATTATCCATAGGTCTTGGTGAAAAGGGTTGTTGCAGGAGTCTGATTAGGGCTGTTTTAATGAAAGACTTTATGGGAGACTCTGCTGGGTGGAGCTGTGGCAATGAAAGCCTGTTTTTTTGCACTACCGTGTGGAATTATTACTTCACCGGGCTACACTAATGTTGGTGAATGAGGATATAAGTTATGTGCTAGCTCTCTTTAACAGACACATATGCAGCTACATCAGTAAGGAGAGTCAATATTTTATGATCAATGGAAGAACAGAAACACCACTCAATCACCTGGATATTTGACAAATATTGCACGCTGATGCTTAAGATTGGCTGCCCGACGTATGGCGTAAAAGCTTTTACTTGATAACTGTATAATGTTTTATTAGCATTCTCCACCTCAATGAGCTAATATATTAACTCATGCAAGCGTTTGGAAAGGAGAGTGGCTGACAGTATACAGAGTAGTTACCTCTTCAATAATATAAGAATACATCCTGTAGTTGGTTTTCCAGGGATCTTCAGTTGCATTCACGTAGAAACCCGCTCCAGTACCAAAATCCCAGCTGTCATCTTCTCCATCAATATTACAGCCTCCTAAAAAAAAAAAAAAAAGAAAGCATTACTATCCAAAGATTGCTTTAGGTATAAAGCAACACACTTGTCTATGTTAACCAACCACAAAATGCAAACATGAACATTTACATGCAAAATTAAAGTATTTATGTTGTACAGCTGAAAAATCGTAGTCGAACATGTACCAGACTTAACGTGAAGCAAAAATTAGACTTATGAAATTATTTATTATTTTTCTTCTTAAAGAAATCGGTGCATACTTATTTACCCGGATCAGCGAATTAAAAACATTCCACTATCATATGTAAAACATATGAAAAGCTCCTTTGTACAAAACAGTGTCAACATGAGTGGGGCACACATGAGTTTAAAAGTAATAAAACATAAGTTACAGGAACGTCACATTTCTTACTTTTGCACCATTAGATTTTTAATAGATTCATAAACTGTAGATATGGGAAAGATTAAGTACTTTTGCTACTTAAGCACTGTTTCTTTCAGCTAGGATACTTCTTGTTTCTACAAGTAAATCTATGTCTAAGGTGTGAGAAGAGAAAGTACATGTAGAACTCCCCTCACGTATTCTGTCACTTGATTCGTGCAGTAACAGTTGTCATCTATGCTCTCGTAGTATGCGATTGTAGTCTTCGGTTAAATTCCTTTCATGTTAGGCAGTAACTTGACAGTTTTACATTGCACAATTATTCAGCAATTCATGTCTTTGCAGTAGAAGCTGCCTTATCAGAAAAAGTTATCTTTCATAATAACATTGGTCTTGCTAAGCAATAAAACACAGTTCTCCTGATACTGGATGTACATATTATTGTGGTTTTGAATTAAAGATTCTTTAATAAAAAAAAAGTAGGTATTTGAATACTGTAAAAAGGCTCTGAGTTTGTGCTTGACTCTATTAAACTATTGTTGGGTAACTATTGTATTTAATGGTTTAGGCTGTAAGGACCATAATCTTTCAAACTGGTTTTTGCATTGCCTCAAAGGGAGGACTCCGTGTTTTTTTTTTTCTTCGAATCTTTATGTCCATGAGTGATGTTGCAAGAAGCATTTTACAATACACAATTCAAGGGACTATACAATAGTGCGGAGATTAGACAGCCACAGCACACTGCATCATTGGTTCCTTACCTGTACCACAGTGCATGGTAGAAAACGTTGTTCAATATGGGAGAAACAGTTGTATAATATAGTAAGAGACTGTACAGTTGGAGAACTAGTTGCTGATTTCCGACGAGGAGGATTCTGTCACTGAGGGCATGCAGTCCACCCCAATACGCTGGAGGACATATAGTCTGCCCACTGAGCCCCCCTTTAGTGCTTCTCAGTTTTCATGAAAGTCCAAAATGGTGACCAGGTTTCCTCAAACTTTCAAATTATTACGCACTAGGGATGTCGATCTCTCATCTGCATAAACGGACCAAACTTTTGGCCACTTGACAGAAAGCTCTTGTTTGCAGAAGTGGGCCAGCAATTTCGGACTGCCAGTAACAAGTGAGTAACGAGCTTGCCCGATGGGGTAATCAGAGGATATATGGAGTCCTCACCATAGGCCCTGTATTTGCCTCTACTATCTGGGTCACCCCTTCCAAGTAGTTATGAATCCTTGGGCAAGTCCACCACATATGCAACATGTCTCCCCTCTCCCCAAAACTCCACCAACACAAGCTCTGATCCACCAACACAGCTCTGATCCCCCTCTCACATTGCCTTCAAGCAGGCAGGAGAACTGCCATGAAAGGGTATGAGACATTGTAATCCCTACGAAGGTGCCTGAGCAGGAACTGCCTCTATTGTACGGATTACTGTCCCTCCAACGGGCAAAAGCGTTGAACGGACCCTACGCCTGGTGCCTCTGACTGCACGCATTGTAATGCGGTGGTCAGACCGCAGCAGATGTCGGTCGTACCGCAACCGACAAGCCGTCGGTTGCGGTCCGACGGACATCAGAATGAGGGCCTTAGTGTCTCAAGAGTCACGAGTAAAAGCAAAGGAACATGCTCTTTACCAACTTCTCAACATAGTACCCCTTTGGATCTCTGCTAGGAGTAGCTGGATGCGTAACCTTGATATCTGGTGTACTGTATGTGGTGGCCTGATCTATGCCTGGATAAATCATTTACTTGAATACGCTTTTTAGTAAACTACTGTGCAATACTGGTGCATGTGAATGGAATAAATTTTGGCTCAAAGAGTCTTGCAGATAATTTTATAGCCTGGATAGGAGCTGTGCAGCTAATAAGGTATATAATTCATTATTGTAATTTTTCTTTCTCGATCAACCGTACATTGTTGGCAACAGTTAAAAAAAGCATTGGCATAGCCAATAGGTCTCGCTTTTGGCACCTTACAAGTGTTTAGCCATGCAACAGTTGATGTTGTTGCACCAAGGATATTGTGCTGCATAACTAAATACTTATAAGGTCCCAAAAGCGAGACCTATTGGCTATGCCAATGCTTGTTCTTTCCTGTGACCAACACAACAGGTTCACTTGATCTGCAGGAGGCGAGAGGAGCAGGGCATGCACATCAGGAAGATTAGCAGGACACCGTGTTTTTCAGGATTCCCATTGCCTGATGCGGACATCTATTTTCCTCTGCAAGACCAAGCTGCATAAAAAGAATTGAGGCATCTCTGCTCCCACTGAGCTTGGGTTCCATTAACAGATGTAGGTGCGACCCTGCCATCAATAATAATACACTGATGTAAACAAAGGATCTGTTGGCTGCCTGAAAATTCACATCGCTGTTTCTTACCATTTCTTTCGAGATGGTGGTGAGTTGATCACTGTGGGTAACAGAACAGAATATGTCACTCCTGGCAACATCTTGTAAGTCGAACCTGCATCTTGTACAGCACTGGGTTTCTGGTGAACCTATAAGTCTTAAAGGAGAAGGGAGATAACGTGGTTTTGTAGCTTGAATCCTTTGAAATCAATTGTAATGAAATTATTTTTGAGTGTGAAGAAGGGATTTCCACTGAAGTCCAAGAGAAGAATTGTCCTTGTTTGGCGAGTGTGCAGAAGTTACAGGTCAGGGGGGATTGATGTTGGCTGTGGTCTCTGGCCTGAGACACTGCTTTACAAATGAGGGCATTACCAATAACAGACTGGAGATAGAGCATATCAGATACTGGCCTGGTCATGTTATTTTACATAAAGAGCATTCGAGGTACGGAGGTATGGGTACCTTTAGTGCTTTACATACTTCGAGATTGTGGATTTTGCATACTTCATTATACTAGATCTTTGCAGATACTGGTCTGAGCATGGCGTTTTAAGTTTTGCATCTTTGTGGATAGAACCAGTATTTATGAAGTTTACAGAACTGGATATTACCTAAACTGTCTTTGGAATATAGTATATATAGTATTGTAGACTAAGACATTTCAGATACTGGCCTGGTGTTGCTACTTTACATACTAGACCATTATGGATTCTGGCCCGGGGATAGTGGCACATTCTAGAGAACAGCCTGCGGTCGGTGATTTACATATTGGTACATCATGGGCATCTTTCAGCCTTTTGTGATTGGTTTACCTGCCAGGGCATCAAAGATTTTGGCCTGTGGGTAGTTTCTGACATGTAGAGGCACTGTGGGCACAGGCCTGCTGACGTCTCTTCACTTACTGGGGCATTAGGAATACCAGCCCAGGGGCAGTGTTTACCAATTATGAAGTGATTTGGCTACAGTGCTTTCACAACTAGCAATACTGGGTTTGGCTATTGGGGTGCATATAATGAGGTATAGCAGAAAGGTTAAAGCGGGGACATTGTGCAAAATGGCGTCGCTATATTGGGGCAACAGTGGCCTATCTATGGTGCTTTACTTACCCAGTATTTTGAATGCAGGCCTGCCGACGACATTTTACATCCTGGGACATTGGGAAAACTGTGCCCAAGACCATGTTTAGTACAGGAGCATCGTCAAAGGTCGTCCGGCTCTGTGCTTTACGTCCTGGGACATTGGGAAAACTGTGCCTAAGACCGTAATGTTAGCCGTCGCTCTGTGCAACTCGTGGCTAATGTGACGTCCTTGTCCAGGGCTGCTTTGGGTTCCCCGCCGAACCCTGAGCTAAATAATTTTGTCCATAAAGTGCCGGTTGGTTTGTCAAGAGGATATACACCTCAGAGTCCGTTCCAAAAGAGCTCTCCGTGCAGAAGCATCAAGTGAGTGAATGCTGGAAGCCTGCCTTATCGGCAAGGAAGAAAACACGCGTAAATGTGGAACTTTTCTTTACTACAGTTTATTTTTTAAGAGCCGCAAAAATGCGACTGATGCTTGTGAACTCTAATCTGACCGCTTCAGGCTCAGGGCGGCGCTATTAAATTCAGTGACAAATGGAACAAGCATTGGCCACGCGAACAGCGACGAAACGCGATCTGTGGTGGGGGAGAAGCGAGAGTTGTGTGCGCGCGCGCAAAAGGGAGGAACAAAGCCCGGGAGTTGTGAGTGGGCGCGCACGCATTAAAAGAAAATTTTCAAAAAGCACGCGAGTGGCAAAGCTGTAGGCTGCGCTCGCTCGCTTGTAACCGCAAGCGCTAGGCCAGCAAAAGCGTGTGGCAGCACTTTTAAAAGCCACTTAAAAAATGTCTCGCAGATCAGCGCATGCGCTGGCTCAGGCAAGACCTAAAAATAAAATGAAATGACCTACCCATCAGACCAAATGTTATCTCACTGGCTCCAGTCATATTAGGCCAAAAGGCATTAGAAATGTCTGTATGTATTCTGTAGGCTGAAGCAGTAATCACTTTAAGCTACAGTGGAGTTTTCTCCTTCCCCCCCTCATACAACTACGATCCCATGAAATCTGAAACTGCCAACATAATTGTGTGTGTAATATTAATTTGTATAGGACCAGAACTATGCAAAGTAACCTCAAAAAATACAGTAGCCAGACTTGAGGGCATTGCTCTGTTTTCTTTGTTGTGTTCAGCTCTCTTCCATGGAACCCAGCCAGTTGGAAAAAAGCCTAATATAAATAAGACATTGACGCTTAGATTGTCTAAGAGCCAATGTCTCATTGCAGTTACTTTCCCCATCAATGCCCACAGTTCTTACTTGTTTTGGAGAAAAATAATTACACTTTTCCAAGTTAAAAGGGAGATAAGAGCACGTAGACAACATGAAAAGGTAAGACGCATTTTATAGAGCACACAAAATACCCAGCTTTCTACGTATTCTCAATAGCACTACTTTAGTACTAGAAGTTATGGAAAAAAAGACCACTACCAAGGTTCCAGACTCAAATCAGACTCTAAAAGCAGAAGTTTAGTGCCAGATTCACAAATGTATTTTCATACCTACATTAAATTAGATACACACATTAAGTGTAAACACGTGTTTGATATTTATAAAACATGAACATATATATGTAATATTACATATAAGGCAATATGACTGCCCCACCCCAGGGGCAAAATGTAGGTGCGCCCCTCTGCGGGAGTTTACAGTCTCTTACTTTAGAAGGCACACCTTCGCCACAGATTAATTCTCTGTTAAGGACAAGGGTAAGTCTCTACCACGATGGAGATGGGAAGAAACCCCTCCAATTACAATCTGGATAATTTATTTAATATTATTTGGTAATTTATTATTTAGTGCATTAAATAAAACAAATAAAACAAAAAAAAAGGATTACATCTTGCAATTGACCCGGCATATCTGAAATGTGCTATAGTTTACCGCAGCTTCAAAACTAAGAATTCACGATACTCACCTTGTTCTGTTAATCACTTTAATCATTGAGCAAGGCTTTGGTGTCATTTGTAGCCCCGTTATTAATGATTACCACTAGGTTTGCATCCAGCAATTAAAAGTTAGTTAAGAGTTTTTTCTACCAGAAAAACACATACACCCCCAAGATAGTTTTATGAACGGAGGATGCTTTAATTTGACTAAATTGTGTATGAAGGAGGGATATTAATGGATTACAGATTACTTTGTAGAGCTTGCTGGAGCAAACACCAGTTGACCACAATTTAGTACACTTTCGTAGAATAAGGTACATTAATTCTAGTACTAAGGTAGCCTACGCCTCCAATTGGGATTCATATAGTATCAAACAATTCTTTCACACATTTACGTTTGCCCAAAGGACTGCAATGTGAGACCTCCAAGTATAAGGAGTAGGTTATACAGCATAATATGGGCTGTATAGTAGAACATTACTGAGATTTCCATGTGTGATTCCTCTAACATTTAAATATTATTAGTAACAATAGATTTTACGTACTTAAGAAGTCACAGAACAGTCGCTCACTAGTCAAGAATACGTAAGTAGATAGGTATAGACACGTTCCTTTGAGTGAATCTATTTAAAAGTCCTGTTGCACGGGGGGGGGCGTGGCTTGGACGCCGCTCAAGATGGCCGCCTGAGTCCGGAGCTCTGCCGCACCGGGATGATCTCTCCTGCCTCATGTTGGTTTCTGCGCTGTTTGCCCACGCTCTCTGCCGGTTCCTGTGGTCGGAACATGAGGAGCGCCTGGTGAGCCTGAAATGAGCACTCGGTGACTTTCAAAAGCTTCGCTTTTATCCCGCTTTGTACGCGCCTCATAGCGGCCGCCATTTTGTTTTCGGCGCGATGATTTGCAAGCAGCTTTATTTCCTCTCATGAGTATGGAATTTCAGAATACGATCACGCTAGACCAATGCATAACTCCTCACTTTTTTTTTTTTTTTTAACCCTCTATAGCCAACTTTCAAAGGAGTCTTTATTCACAATGGCGCACAGTTTTTATCCTTTCCTCAGTTTATGTGCAGATTGAGGATTACTGTCAGATGCTGTTTGGCGTCACTTTGTTTTCCTGCTTCAATTCCTTCGGAGGCCTTGGTTCTTCTTCGTGGCAGGTAGAGGTGGCTGTGAGGGCATTGGGTGGATCGGTGTGACCCCGTTAAGTGCCTATTAAATTCCTTGTGACGACGCTGCGCACTCCTCTGAGGTGCGATATTTGTGAGGATTTGTTTGGAGGGTACCTATGGGCAAGCTACGCAACCCGAAGTTTGTTTTTGTACCCTCAAAGGGCTCTTCCACGGCTCCTTCTTCCTCCTCCTCAACAGTTGATCCTTCTTCCAGTCCTACGGATTCAATGGCGGCAGCGTCGTCCAGTCGTCCTCCCTTGTCACAGCCAGCCTCCAGTAAGTCCTCTTCTTCTGCAACGTCAACCAAGCGCTTAAAACAGGACTCTCCTCCTCCGGATCAACCATCACTCCCTATCTCCATGGAGTTAATTCTCGAGGAAATACGGGCTTTACGTCCGTTTGTTGAGGAAACCAATAATAAGATGCAGCTTTTTGAAGAGAGATGGTCAACTATGGAGAACAGAGTGTCGGTGGTGGAACAACAGGTCTCGGAGATCCAATCTCACTCTCAGCGTATCACCTCGCTGGAGAAATCTGTTCTTGCTCTTCAGCAACATACTGAGGATTTAGAAAACAGAAATAGGAGGAATAACCTGCGCATTTATGGTCTGCCGGAGTCTTTGGAGAGTGATGACCCCGTCTCGTTCTTCTCCTCTTTCCTCCCGAAACTTCTGGATATGCCTCCTACCACCTCTCTTAGTATCCAAAGGGCTCACAGACTTGGTCCTCGTTTATCAACTGCAACTAAGCCTCGAGGAGTCATCATTCTTTTTCTGAAGTTCACAGACCTACTTCTTGTCCTCTCTGCGGCTAGAGCCAAGCGCCAAGTTTCCTGGTTGGGCCAGAGGATCTTCCTTACTCAGGATGTTTCCAATGCTACTGCAGCAAGAAGAAAAGAGTTTTTGAACCTTCGTACCCCTCTACGCTCTCTTGGTGCCAGATTCGGTTTATTCCATCCTTGCACCTTCAAAGTTACTCATCAGAATAAGACTTGGACTTTTCAAGATCCTGCGGAACTTAAAAACTTTATTCACATACAGTCCAACGCTGGCATGGATACTTCCACCTGTGGTTGAATGCTCCCTCTCCTTTTTTCTTCCAGGTCGTTCCTGATAATGTTTCTGCATTGCCTTGGTCTATTATGCTGTTGGTTTTCCTAATTTTGTGTTATTCTTAAGAGTTTTGATATGATGTTTCTCACTGCCTGTTATTAACTTTGCTGGTCACTCTCTTTGAAGCAGTCTTTGTCTTTCCCATTTTTATTATTGCCCACAATTCTTGGCTGTTTGCATTCCATTATTTATGCATTTATCTATGTGTCCCTTTTCTTATCAGCATTTTTTACTCTTGTGTTTGTTTTCCTTACCCAGATCGACTAAAGTATTCCCCTCTTCCCTCATGTGATTCGTATTCCTCATTCCATCCTGGTGCGGTCCGGACTGTCCTCCTGGTTTCGGGAGGCTATTCTTGTCTTGTTGCGTCTTCCATTGTCCCGATATCCTCTTCATGTTCCCTTCAGGTATGTTATTTTCAGTCGTCCTTTTTGGATTTGTACTGTCTCTTCTTGTATTTTTCTCTCTTTACCTTTCCCCTCTCTTCCTTTCTTTATTCTTGCATTCTTTATTCTTCGTTTCCCTTACCTTGATTCAGCTTTCTTTTCTTGTCTCTATTCTCTTCTACTTCTAACAAATGTTTCGTTTTTTATCCGTTGCTGTAGGTATTGTTCCTGATAATGTTATTCAGTGTTTAAGTTCAGAGTAATTTCCTGGAATGTAAAAGGTTTTATTAACCCTATCAAACGTCAGAGAATCCTTTCCCACCTTGCTTCTTACAACCCTGACATAGTTTTCTTACAAGAGACGCATCTTTCGGAGGCTGAGTCTCTCAAATTAAAGCCTGGATGGGTGGGTACGGTTCTATTTTCTCCTTCTACCAATAAGGAGAATGGTGTGGTTATTTTGTGTCATAAAAAGCTAGTATGTAAAATTTTATTACAAGAGTCGGATTCTGATGGTAGATGGATACTAGCTAAATTGTCAATTAATTCTATCCCTTTAACTGTGTTCAATGTTTATGGCCCTACACAACCTGATTTACTTTTCTGGCCTTCAGTTACAAGCAAATGTATTCAATATAAAGATGACCTCTTCATTCTAGGTGGCGATTGTAACCAGATTGTGGACCCCTTTCTTGATCGTAAGTCAAGTGTTCGTTTCATACCTCACAAACCCCACAAACAATTTCTCGACACTATTTCTCAAGCATGTCTCACTGATTCTTGGAGGCTTTCGCACCCTGACACACTTGATTACTCCTTTTTCTCTCCTCCTCACTCCTCTTTCTCTCGTCTTGATTATATTTTTCTTTCTCTTTCCTTGTCGCAAAACTTGCTGTTGTCTTCTATCGAACCTATACTTATCTCTGACCATGCTCCTATTGTAACAGATCTTGACCTTTTTTCCCCTCCTCCCAGGTCCTCTCGTTGGCGCTTTAACAATGCTCTCCTTACTGATCCCTTTTTCTTCTCTTCCTTCCGCTCTTTTGCTACTGATTTCTTTCTATTAAATGATGTTTCTAACATTTCCCCTCATCTTCTCTGGGACTCCTTTAAGGCTACTGCTCGCGGATTTGTTATTGACTTTGTTTCCAAGAAAAATAAACGTTTTCTCCAGAAACAGAGGGATATATTAGCCCATATTAAATCTTTGGAGCAGCAGTTCTACTCTTCCCCTAATAATTCCGTCCCTCCGGAGCTTATTCGTGCCAAACTAGAATTTAACAAATCAACTACTGATAATGCCTCGTCAATGCTTCTTCGTAGTAGTGCCCGATTTTATGGTGGGCGTAACAAAACAGGGAAGCTTTTAGCCAATTATCTTAAATCGCGCAAAGAACGTTCATCCATTGATTCCATTTACTCTTCTGATAATACTTTATTGCATAAAGCTCAGGATATTCTTGAACAATTTCAATTATTTTATCGTACTCTTTATACACCTGAGTCTTCTCCTTCTCCCTCTCTTGTCCAAGCTTACCTAGACAAACTTCCTAAGCCCTCGACGTCTCACCTTAATTTCCCGGACCTGGAAGTTGACCTTTCTTTACATGAGCTCTCTGCGGCTTTGACTATTCTTACCAAGGGTAAAACTCCAGGTCCTGACGGCTTTTCAGTTGAATTTTATTTACACTTTTCTGACCTTTTACTTCCCAAACTCCTGTCTCTTTTTCAATCGTTTTATTTATCGGGTAGAGAGGAAGGTACGTTTCAAGAAGCCACCATCTGTCTTATTCCTAAAGATGGTCGCGACCCCAAATTCTGTAAGAACTACCGCTCAATTTCTTTAGTGAATGTTGACTATAAGCTGTTTGCTAAAGTATTGGCTTTACGCTTAGATCCCCTAATGCCCCATCTCATAGGTAAGGAGCAGTGTGGCTTTGTGAAAGGTCGGTTGACCTCTGATAATTCTCGTCTCTTCCTTAATGTTCTAAATAAAGTCCCATCTCTCTCTATTCCCTTAGCGGCTATTTCTGTTGACGCAGAGAAAGCCTTTGATAGAGTTGACTGGTCTTTCTTATTTGCCTCACTGCGCTGGCATGGTTTCGGTCCTCGCTTCATCTCTCTTATTTCTTTGTTGTATTCTGCCCCTAAAGCTTCGGTTCTGGTCAATGGTCAAGTTTCTTCATATTTCCCTCTTCAGCGAGGGGTTCGTCAAGGTTGCCCTTTATCTCCCTTGCTTTTTGTTCTTGCCCTTGAGCCTTTTCTGTCTTCTATCCGTAACAATGATGCCATCACCGGTTTTCCCTATGGTGACAATCAATTGAAACTCTCTGCATACGCAGATGATATTCTTCTCTTCATTTCTACTCCAGAAACGTCCATTCCCCCTCTACTGTCTGAATTCGAGTCTTTCTCTCAGGTCTCGGGTTATAAAATCAATTCGGATAAAACTGAAATTCTTCCCCTTACGAAATTTTGCACTCCTCACGCCTTTTCCCCTACTGGCTTTGCTTGGAATGGCTCCAAAATTAAATATTTACGAGTATGGTTCTCTAATTCTATTTCTTCTTCAATTGCTCTTAATATGTCAGCGGTTTTGTCCCGCATTGAACGATTATTCTCCTCTTGGAATCCCCTTTTCCTTTCTTGGTGGGGGAGATTGGACTCAATCAAAATGATGATAGCCCCCATTTTAATTTACGTTCTTTCTATGCTACCCGTTCATATCCCCGCAATTTATTTCAAACGTATTGATTCTTGTTTGTCTAGTTTCCTTTGGAACAAGAAGCGATCTAGAATCTCTTTGGCATTGCTCCGTAAATCGAAGGCCAATGGTGGTGTCAACTTCCCAGACTTTCGTCTTTACCATAAATCTTTTTCTTTTCGCCAGGCATCTAGATGGCTTGCTTCTGATCTTTCTGCTTTTGCTCCTCTTTGGCTTCACATCGAGCATATATTGTTGTTACCCTTTTCTTTCGGAGAGGTCATACGCTTCTCTGCCAAGGTCCCGCACTTGGCATTTCCCTTATTTAAGCATACTTCTTCTCTTTTAAGACCTCTTTTCAATCTTACGCCTATTACTCGGGAGTCTTTCTTGAATTCCACTGTTTGGCATAACTCCCTCATCCTTATAAATAATAGACCCATCTTCTGGAAATCTTGGAGATCACTGGGCATCATATGGGTGAACCAGTTTTTTGATGGAACATCTCCGTGTTCTTTTCCCCAGTTTCAGATGTCCTTTCACTGTCCTCGTTCCTTTCTGCAAAAGTTTGTTACCTTGACGACGCTTATCCTTGATATTTTTTACTCTCTTCCCCCCCTCCCCTTCTTCGCTCTCCCAAGCGCCTCTTCTTAAAATTCTTTCAACCCTTCCCAAAGCCTCTCTCATTTATAAACTCTTTTCATCTCCTAATCCAGAGCGCCTTAAATCTAAACTGGAGCTTGCCTGGGAGGGGGACTTGGGTTGTACTTGGTCCGTTGCCTTGTGGGATAAGCTTTGGTCTAGATCCTTGAAAATTTCTCGTTCTGCTTCCCTTACTCAGTCTTTATTCTACTTATACCATGGACTATATCTCTCTCCACTCTCTCTAGCCCGTTTTTCTCCCCCTTCTGATTCTAATTGTTGGACTTGTTCTGCCCCTAATGCTAATCTCTTTCATCTCTTATTCTTATGTCCTTCTGTCTCTCAATTCTGGAATTCTGTTTGGCTTTATATCTCTCGTATCTTCAGCCTCCCTTCTCCATACTCAATTTCTACCCTTTTTTTAGGCAGTTTATCTGAGTCTTTAAGTCTTCCTCTATGCTCTCGAGGTCTTTTTGACCTCATGCTTGCTCTAGCCTTTCAGCACATTTCCTCCAACTGGAAAACCCTTGCAAACCTTTCCATCCGTCACTGGTGGAATTCTCTGTGTCATTTTCACAGGCTAGATACTGCTTTCGCTTCCTCCTATAATCCTACACATAATAGGGATCTCTTTTGGCTACCCCTTACCACATACTTAGATCGGATGGTCCCGAGGAAGGTTTCCGCTATCACTTCGGAAAACTTCAAACCACCTTGAGGGAATTACTCCTTCTTCTCCTATTTTAATAATATCGGATTTGTTTATGATTCTATTGGATTTGCTAAGTAACATTTTGATTGTTGTTTTGCCTACAGCTCCCACTCTTTACTGCAAAGATTTATTGTCTTTTACTATATAATATGTTATTGCCTTTTCCCTTTCTTCCCTCTTTATTTTCTTGTTTCCCCTTTCCCCTTCCTCCCTTCCCATTTTCCCTTAAAATTGTACAAAATGCTTTTGTCTGTTTTTATCTGATATTAGCTTGTTCAATGCCATTTAATTTCCATTCACTTATCTCTTACGTTACAGCTGATGTCTATGTATTTATTTCTTCTTGAATAAAGCTTTTCAAACACACAAAAAAAAAAGTCCTGTTGCACATGTGCACTATTAATTGTGTCTGTTATCGTTTAACTTACTGCTAAATAGCACTTTCCATGCAGTCTTGAAGATTCCTGTACCATTTGTAGCTTTAAAAAGGTTAGATTGATCCGGACATTAACACTATGCTTTAAAATAATTTAAATAAAGTAGCTGTGAAATTCCTTTTATATTCCTAGTAAATTTATCAGGCCTCCATAGGGCATAGACGATTAGCCCTACACAATTAGTAAGCAATGTTTTTAAAAAACACTAAGCACAACACCTTCAACTTCAACCAATCATCTTTAGCACTGGACTTACGTGGGCTGGTATCTGGTGCTACAACTATGATGCCATGATCAGCTGCTGCTTGGTGATAACCTCCTTTTGTTATGAAATTTTGTTCCGTGCAGGTTAATCCTGTAGATCAAACACAGTGTTATATTCCATTGAAAAAACTCAAACATATCAGGTTGCAATATCTAGAAAATACATTCTATAGATAAGATTGCAAATAATTTAGTAGGGCAGAGGTTCTTAACCTTTTGACTTCTGGAGTCCCACTTATATTTATTACTGGAGCCTTGGGACCCTCAATGAGTCATCAATGCAAGCCAGGGCCCCTGGCTTAAGAATTTTCAATGATTTGAACTGCAAAACAATACCATAAAAATACAGGAAATGAGATAAGAGCTATTTCCTAACACCGGTCGGGCTCCACTCATATCAGTATTTATGAAAGACTACGTGCTCCTGTCTTCATTTTCTTGCTTATGTAACTACTCCAATTTTAGTTATGTACTTTTATGTATATACCTTTCTGGTGTATCAACAACCTTTGTTAATATTGCAAAGTGCTCTGCTACCCAAAAGGGCCTTGTTCGCGCTATATAAAACATTGAAAATCATTCTATTAAAAAAAAAAAAGAAAACTTTCATTTTGAAAAGGTTAGAGCTTTTCTAAATTCAATTAAGACCACCCATCATCCATACTATATTCTTTTTGAAGCATATGTTCTGCTTGCACAAAACAATCCGAGGCCACCAACTTAATGTTTAGTCTCCAAATTCACATTTACAGACTGTTTTAACATTTATGTACACTATTTGTTGTGGATCCATTGAGTAGGCTTTATGGGTCCCCTAGGCATTCCCAGACCACAGATTAGGAACCACTGGTGTAGGAATCTTTTTAAACCCTACATTACTGATACTGTAGAGTTACTTTATTTTTTTAACACATCAGAAGTCTATAGATCTTTCTGCTCATGCTTTTAATCATCGTCCTTCGCAATCATCCTTTAATCTCCAGTTCTCTTTTACTCTACTAGTTCAATATATACAAAGAAGGTATGAGTTTAAGTAAATATTTTCAAAGAAATAGTAGCTTAATCCGCAACAAATTAAAAATAGAATTAAAACTACACTAAAATGGAGAATATATAACATTTATTTTTTAACTGAACCACGTACATTATAGGATTTATTGTTAAAAAAACATGCTACTAATCTGAAAAAAGCATTAAACACCTAAATATTATTGACAGAACTACTCATGATGTTTGCTCTAAGGGCTATAACGAGATTATGCATGGTTTAGAAGATGTGGTTCCCTCCAATCAGATTCTTTATAATTTTAGGGGCATCACCACTAGAATAGATGCTCTTCTGACTCGCTGGAATAAAACAGGCCCTGCTGAATGTAAAGGTTGGTTCGACTACACATGTACCATTGCCTCCAGGGATTTAAAATTGGCTCTTTGCAAACGACCTAGAGATAATTTGCTAAATACATCCCTCAGATTTAAAAATCAAGAGGTACTCAGCTAGGAAAAAAGAACTCCAGGATGTAGGATGGTCCAAATTGTCACGAGCGGCAGATACAGGAGATAGCAAATTATTTTGGGATACTGTTAATTCCCCTTTCGTGAAGTAGGATTCCTTCCCCGAACTGTTGTCACATGTCACCTGTGATGCCCCGGATGCTAATTTTTTCTGGAATTTTTAGCTCTCTAATGGTGACCATTCTAAACAAGGAACAGTTGATATGGTCCCCCCTTACCTCTAGACATTATGTTACAAGAAGTGTTATGGGCCTTGAATGAAAGCAACGGGGGCTTGCAAGGCCCCAGATCCAGATGGGGTCCCAGTAGATGTTTCAAGAACGCTGTTGATTTATGGGGGCCAATCTTAACTAAAGTTTTTAACATGGTTGCGGTGATAACGACATGGGGTATGTCTATTACAGTCCCCATATTTAAGAAGGGTAACAAATCAGATCCAAGAATTACAGGCCAATTTCATTGCTAGGCTCATCTGCAAAAGTGAGGAGCAAAATCTTGCTCAAAAGACTAGAAGAACGGGCCTGGGACTGCTCAATACTATCACCAGCACAGTTTGGTTTTAGGAGAGGTGTGGGGATGCTTGAGCAATGTGTGAAACCGGATCTTCTTATAGGCAAGTATACATGGGCCAAAGGCGGAAGACTATACCTCTGTTTAGCCAACTTGAGAAGTGCTTTCGACCTAGTAGACCATGCTATCCCTTTGGACTACTTTGCTCGATATGGGAGTGCCAAGGCCAATCATCTGTTTTCTGGCAAGATTATATAGAATCTTGAGTGTAAAGTATGCTATGGTCCTCGAGGCAAATGTACCAATAACTTTGCAGTGAAAACCGGCATTCTGCAAGGCTGTGTACTTGCCCCTTTGCTATTCTCTTGGTTTAGAAATGGGGAAGACCAGACCCTACAAACTGTGTATGCAGATGCCCCACAAGTGGCTGGGAGCCCCACACAAGTGCTCTTGTACGCAGATGATGCTGTCCTGCTGGCCAGGACTTCGGTGGGGCTGCAACGTTTAATGAATAACTTTGGGGATTTTATTGCTGCTAGAAAATTGATTATTAATAAAAGCAAAACTTATTTCATGGTTTGTGGGTCATGGGACAAACAATGTCGAATTTTTTTTATGGACAAGTCGCCGGTGGCCACTGTCGATACCTTCTGCTACCTGAGAATTACTTTTTCAGGTAACGGCTTAATGGTCCCGTGAAATCACTAATGTTCGGAGCAAAATTAACAGAAGCACGCATGGAATTTTTAGGTCTCACCTGTCGTAGACTGCGCACATGCGCAGTCTTGCTGGCGAGATTGAATGATTTGGGGTATTTTCTGTAAAGAGCATTAAAAAGCCCCGCCCCTCTTTTCCATTGGCCGGCATCACCATTTATGCTAAACGGTGGCCAGTCATTGGAAAAGAGGCGTTTGTGACGTTTTCATCCGGCTGTATGAGCAGTCCCATTTGGACGGGCTCGTCTGCCTTCCTTCTGCCGTGAAAGCTTTCTTATCTTTATGGGACCATGTGTTTCAAACACATGGCCCCATAAAGACAAGAAAGATTTCGCGACGGACGAAAGTGAAAGCGGACCGTGCTGGTCTTTCTTTTTACCAGGGCTCCATTATAAACAGTTATAAACAAAAGGATCCACCTTGAAAAGAAGGTACTGGGGAAACTGAAAAAAAGGGGGGATAATGGTAAGTGAGTGTCCCTAAATGTGTTAGGGCACACTCAGTGTTGTTTAAATACCCCTCACACACCAAGAATGGCCCATGGTGTCATGCTTCATCATAGGGGTCTTCCCGTCCCGCTGCGGGACGGGGCGTGCTGCGACCTACGACTACGTGGGAGCACTTTTGATGAAGTACTATGTGTGGTGTAAAGGGAGGGTCTATTGTAGTTGTGAATATATGTGTGTTTAAAAGCAACTGGCCCAAGGAGACTGAAAAAAACTTTAATTAGTCCCAAGAGGGCTGGAGCTATTAAAAACAAAAGTGCGGAGTTTGCCTACGTAATGTGTGGTTACTCCTTGTGGGTCAACATGTTTCGATGCGGAGCATCTTCATCAGGACAGGACAAAAAGATCCCTCCCAAATAGGAGCGTGTGCTTAGTAATATACAAAAGTGAAACAGATGCAATAAATGGTGCACGTATATACAATACCTAATCGTATGTATGTGAATCTGCAAAACAAGGAAAAAAAGGAATACTGAATAAAGTTCCTTAGTAGGAGATCGTAGTACCTGTAAATATAGAAAAACATAAAACTACGCAATGTGACTTAGATTGCGTGCTTCAGCTGTAATATTAGCGTTATCTGGAAGGGGTGCAGTGACCTGTAAAAGGAAGGACAGTACAAGACACTACAGAACAAAAAACACACACACTCTATGCCTAATCGTGAAAAGTTAATAGTATTCCAAGTGAGAAAAGTGGTTGAAAAACGAAAGACATACTTATATGTAAATGAGGATACTGCCTCATGAACCTAGAACGGGTAGGATCGTAATGGAGCCTCAATTCTAATGGAGAGAGAAAATAAAACAAGGGGTCACGTTGTTACCTCTGTTGACAGAAGTGCCGGGCGAAGTCTGCAAACCGGAGCTGTCTGCAAACCGGAGCTATGGCTCCGTACTTACGTGCCCTGGCTGAAAATCTCAGCTACGAGTCTGTCCCTCCCGCGGTTCCGCTGTGTAATGGAACCAGGGCGGGAGGAGTGTTTATAACGCTCGTGATTAGCTCGGAAAAAGGTTTCAGCTGGTGGCGGCGCGGTGTATAGAAGTGCTTCCGGGTCAGGGTTGAAAAGAAGACTAGACTGCGTGCATTGGATACGGAAGTGAGTAAACAACTCCTCGAAGAATATTAATAGAGAGGAGATGTCGGCAGGGACAATGTAAATGTACCCGCGTGCAAACGCTATATCTAAGAAAAAAGAAGAAAGAAATTCTTAATAACGGTGTTCATTGCAGGATAACGCTGAGCTCAAAATTATAAACAGAATATTCATCTTAAGTTGTTACATAATTAATGAAGGATACATATGGCCCGCTGCTGATCCGGCGCAGGTATACTTGCCTCTTTGGTGCAATCAATAACTTCATAGACGTATTTCTCTAACTAGCGATCAGTGTCAGTAACAGGCCATGCGCAGTAATATTTTAATTACTAGCTCAGTGTAAACATCTTTCTCACACTGACTATGAGCTCAGCATTTATGTTGCCTTCGCACCTTAAATATTAAAGAAGCATCCGGCTCACCAGCACACCTCCCCTTAATTCCCCCGTGGTGTGTTACCTCTTGAAATCACCTTCATTTGATCCACCGGATCAGCAGCGGGCCATATGTATCCTTCATTAATTATGTAACAACTTAAGATGAATATTCTGTTTATAATTTTGAGCTCAGCGTTATCCTGCAATGAACACCGTTAAGAATTTCTTTCTTCTTTTTTCTTAGATATAGCGTTTGCACGCGGGTACATTTACATTGTCCCTGCCGACATCTCCTCTCTATTAATATTCTTCGAGGAGTTGTTTACTCACTTCCGTATCCAATGCACGCAGTCTAGTCTTCTTTTCAACCCTGACCCGGAAGCACTTCTATACACCGCGCCGCCACCAGCTGAAACCTTTTTCCGAGCTAATCACGAGCGTTATAAACACTCCTCCCGCCCTGGTTCCATTACACAGCGGAACCGCGGGAGGGACAGACTCGTAGCTGTGATTTTCAGCCAGGGCACGCAAGTACGGAGCCATAGCTCCGGTTTGCAGACAGCTCCGGTTTGCAGACTTCGCCCGGCACTTCTGTCAGAGGTAACAACGTGACCCCTTGTTTTATTTTCTCTCTCCATTAGAATTGAGGCTCCATTACGATCCTACCCGTTCTAGGTTCATGAGGCAGTATCCTCCTTTACATATAAGTATGTCTTTCGTTTTTCAACCACTTTTCTCACTTGGAATACTATTAACTTTTCACGATTAGGCATAGAGTGTGTGTGTTTTTTGTTCTGTAGTGTCTTGTACTGTCCTTCCTTTTACAGGTCACTGCACCCCTTCCAGATAACGCTAATATTACAGCTGAAGCACGCAATCTAAGTCACATTGCGTAGTTTTATGTTTTTCTATATTTACAGGTACTACGATCTCCTACTAAGGAACTTTATTCAGTATTCCTTTTTTTCCTTGTTTTGCAGATTCACATACATACGATTAGGTATTGTATATACGTGCACCATTTATTGCATCTGTTTCACTTTTGTATATTACTAAGCACACGCTCCTATTTGGGAGGGATCTTTTTGTCCTGTCCTGATGAAGATGCTCCGCATCGAAACATGTTGACCCACAAGGAGTAACCACACATTACGTAGGCAAACTCCGCACTTTTGTTTTTAATAGCTCCAGCCCTCTTGGGACTAATTAAAGTTTTTTTCAGTCTCCTTGGGCCAGTTGCTTTTTAACACACATATATTCACAACTACAATAGACCCTCCCTTTACACCACACATAGTACTTCATCAAAAGTGCTCCCACGTAGTCGTAGGTCGCAGCACGCCCCGTCCCGCAGCGGGACGGGAAGACCCCTATGATGAAGCATGACACCATGGGCCATTCTTGGTGTGTGAGGGGTATTTAAACAACACTGAGTGTGCCCTAACACATTTAGGGACACTCACTTACCATTATCCCCCCTTTTTTTCAGTTTCCCCAGTACCTTCTTTTCAAGGTGGATCCTTCTGTTTATAACTGATACTAAAGTGGAGGACGTATCCACCTTAGCGCCTACGTAGGCCCTACCTCTACACTCCCTAATCTTGTTATATTTAGCTCCATTATAAACACACACATCCCGGAGCATGCAATACGAGAAAGGCTCTATAGAACGCCTCTACTGCTGCAGCAGTTCATCTGGGAGCATGTCTCTGATTTCAGGGCACCGGGCCATTGTTTTATTTAAAAACGGCCCGGCTCGTCTCCTCATCAGCGCGCTTTGCTTCCAATTAAATAAATTTGGAAAGGGGTGTCAGGCGCACGGCAATGCATGGAATTGTTTCTACCTCATGGAATCTTTACTAACCGAAAGAGAAGCAAACATGGCTCGAATCCCTATCCCCGCGAGGGGTTTCCGGGCCTGACCTTTCGCAGGAATCCGCCAGACAGGAGGCGCTGTGACGAGAGGGCCACTGTCAGCTGCATGAATCACTGGCCGCGAGCCTCCCGCGTTGTCCAGACCTGCGCCTGGGAGAAGGTCCCCTGAGACTTGCAGATGGGGCTGCGTTAGGCCTCCCACCCTGTGGCGCAGACGTCGACTTGGGCGAAGATTCCACATGGTGCCGTTTGGCACGGAGACTCTTGCCTCTGAAACTGTGACCCCGGGCCGGAGCCGTACCTGCTGGTTCATAATACTAGTAGTACCTTGTAAGGATGTAGCAGGTGGCATCGGGTAAGTGAAAGCCCCCTCTGAGTGTCATTGTCCCACTGTGCACTTGCATGCATGGTTTTATGCCTTTAGTGTAAGCAGGAAGCTCTTTGTACTTTGAAACCCGGATTTCTTGAAGTTCGGCAAAATAATTGTTGTCAAAGCATAGATGCTGTAAAGTGGTGATCTGTTGTTGGAGGTGTGATGAAGTGTAAGCCCAGCCTGTGCTCGTCTGAGCTTTATATTCATTCTTTAATATTTTTTGTTCAGACCTCAAGCCCTGACAAATGTTATAGTACGAGAAGAAGCAAAAAAAGACTTGTGCATATTTAAAATCCTGAATTTAAATGTATCGATGCCCATGAAATCTGGCTATGAATGTATACCCTCAGCATGCATGTATATTGGCCTATGTTCTATATCCTAACACATTATGGGATAATGGCCACTTAAAGCAAGCACACCGCGTCCTTATGCATAGGAAAGACCTAAACTACAGGTAAACGGATAGTGCTTATATCGAAGAGATGGGCACACACCACTGCACCAGACATAACTGTGTATGTCAAGGTGGGTCTTTCGAGGGTACGTGGTGGTATGCAGTCAATTGCAAATAGACCACTCTACACTCAGCATCCCTGCCAGACTCCTCCTTCCACACCCGTCTCTGACACCAACATGGTAACCACACACAGCAATGCCCACAACAAAATCAAACCTTTCACACAGCTATGCATAGGATTATAACTTCGCAAATTCATTTTAACATAGCTATGTTGCCACATAGACTCTGTACCCCAAGAGACATCCACCGTTTGGATAACAAAGTACAACTAACCCAGTATTCTCATCTACGCAAGTAAAAGACCCCACTTCATTGCCCAGCCTGTGTGCAATTGCGATCAGGACATGGACAACTATATACACTTTCCTCACCACACATATTCCTTTACACAGGGTCTATGCCCACTGCCCACCCCATTCATCCAGTCCCAACCAGTAAACAAATGGTATGCTTCGACTACCCCAGTATACAGAGCCCTCTGCATACATCTACAACCATTGCAGATACCCGTACTCCTAATTAAAATCACTAGATAGACCATTACATACACAACCTTCACACCAGCAGAGGCAGCTCCTACACCCCGCCATACCCCTGCATATTTACCACACACAGAATGCTACACAATCATACACAAACGTTTGTTCATATGTGTCTACAGCCAGACAATAACATACAGATCATTTTACATTCCCACTCTTCCATCACACCAAACTTCACACTCAACTTGCAGCCACACATACTGGCACAAACACACACACACAGCCACACTTCACAAGTGCAATCCATGCACAAATCCAAATTCACTGCCCCAGCACACAACTCTAAATGCACTTTCCACACCATAGTGGTCACCACTATGCAGGGTATGCACTCACAACATCAGAAACTCAACACCCACCCACACTTGTCATACAAATGTTTAAATACCTCCTACCCCACAGCTACCTCCCCCAAATGGTACAGCCACCCCACAGAATACTTTACCATATTTTCACCTCTCTCCACAGACTTTAACAAGCATTGGCATAGCCAATAGGTCTCGCCTTTGGGACCTTATAAGTGTTTAGTTATCCAGCACATTATCATTGGTGCAACAACATCAACTGTTGCATGGCTAAACACTTATAAGGTCCCAAAGGCGAGACCTATTGGCTATGCCAATGCTTGTTAGATTTTCATCCAAGCTGGGTTCTAAGCTGGTAAAGGAGATGGCAGCAATTTATAGGGCAAGGGTTTTATCCATCGCAACACGTGGGCAGGAATGTGGGGCTATCACAATAGTAAAGCGCTCCAGAAGGAGGAAAATGGCTTCCTTAAATGCCTACTTAATTTCCCAGCTCGGCTTCTTCCGAGATCATTCATAGAGAAGTAGGGCTCCAGTACCTCCCAGGCATCGTTGCATTTTGTCCCTTGCTGCTCCGGCGTGCCATATGGCCAAGTCAATTATTTTAGACTGTTTTACCCTGGACAATGTACTGGTGATTCCCTGGTTAAGCCATATTAATTATTTGTACAATAAAGTACTCAAGATGTCACTCTGGACTAACCCTCTATTGGCAATATCAATTAGCAAGTTGTCTATCAAAGAAACCTTTATAACTCGTAAGAGGGAAGTCCGGCTGGATTGTGAGAGAAAGAAATCAACTGTTAAGTTTTACCTAACACTTACTTTAACAGAGCGCTGGCAAGATTATTTAACTGTATTCCTAATCTTACGTACCGTTTGGTATTAGTTAGATTTAGACTGGGAATTGCCCACTATCTAGTTGCCTTCCCTAATATAAAAACTTTGGATTAGAACCCTTGCCCATGTGATGAGCAGAGTAAGCAAAGCACTGTGCACTTTATGCAGTTTTATTCTGGTTTTAGAAGTTACTACCTAAAACCACTTTTGCTTGCGTACGGCAATGGATCGTATATTGCTGCCATAATAAGCTTGCCCGAACTAAATGATGCTAGGGTTTGTTTTAATATAGCACTTTCTATTACAAATGCAATTAATATACACAAAAGTATTGTTGTACAGACACAGTGATGGCCCTACAAGGATTTTAAATGGAGACAGCACCCCTTTTAAAATATTTTAAGTGTTTTTAGACATGATCAACTTTGGTTCCATGTTGTATATCAAGTGTTGCCTTGTATTGTCTTTTACAATTTGATATCATCCATGTGTAATGCAATCAGCTTTTTATTATATGTACACTTTTATGGTTGTTTTACACATACCCAATAAAGTTGATTTTGATTTGAACTACTCTAGAATTAGTAGCCATGAAGTCTGTAAATTATCTCGAGCTGCGAAACATCAAATTCAAGCTATAAAGTCTGTCACTAAGCAGTATGTTTTCATTTTTACACCGGCATTTGAAATATTTTGACAATAGATATTAATTGAATGCATTAAGTCTGTACTCCATGTCTTTATGACTGGCTGAGGAGTTCCCACTGCAGGAACTAAAGAAAATATTCCACAGCATAGAAAAATAGTATGCTGAATTCCTCAATAGGCAGCCAACAAGATATATATGTGGATTCATTCAGGAAAACACAAAACATGTAAATGAAGACTTAATGGAACTTGTTTTAAGTCCTGAAATGCTAATCTTTTATGCATTACAAAATCCACAAGTTGTTCCCTGAATATATTTTGTCAGTAAGATTGTCTGGTGACAAAATTAGACATTTCTATATTAAAAGGATTTTCCAGTGACCTGCTGACATTCTCACTATAAAATGCTATAGATTTTCCATATACAGTTGATATTTTATTAATGAAATACAAGTATTTTATTACATTTGGAAATGTATACTACCAACCAGTTTTGAACGATCTCTGCTTTATATAATGATCTGGGTATTGTTTGCATACACGTGGAAGAAAATCTCAGTGCTACTAAGGATCTCTTGTAGGAGTTCGAAATAAAGGTTAAACAGAGATGCAAAGAGGATTGAGCCTTGAGAGATCCCTTGCTGTAAGGTGGGTTGGTAGGAGATGGGGCTCTCATTTTCCACTTCTTGTGAATGGTTCAGTAGATGACAGGTGAACCAGTTCAGACCTACCCCCTCAATGCTCATAAGATCCCTCAGGATGCTGTTCATGGTGTGGTGGTTGACCAAATGAAAGGCAGGTGGGAGATCAAGGAGGACAAGTGTACAAGCCTTTCCAGAGTCAAGGATCAAGGATGAGTGGTCAACAATTTGCAGATTTGCAATCTCTGTGCTATGCCGCTGTCTGAAGCCTCAATGGAAGGGGACTAGGGTTTTTTAGCGCGGATGGCAGATGGCAGTTGAGAAGCTATGCAGCTTTTTATTACCTTCCCTAAAAAAGGAATGCAGAACGGGCAAAAGTTGTAAGGTCCTTTACGATCCAATGATTAATTTGTTTTTTCAGGAGAAGAGAGATTTGACCGATAATTACACTGTTTGGTAAAATCACTTACTTGAGATAGGAATTTAGCAAGATAGCAACCAAAAGGTGGTGTGACAGTGTCAATGGATGAAGATAAACATTTAGGTTTCAAACTGCTATCACTCTTTGAATGGCTTAAAAGTTTTATTTTAGCCATTACAAGAGATTTTAACTGCTGATAAGAGTTTAAAGGCTGCAATAAATTACTTCATTTTTTCACTTATATTTAGATGTTGACAAATGGAGTGTGGGGACAGTGAACCTTTGTTGGTGTACATCATACTGAAGAAACCATTTCAATTGGCAACAGCTACAGCTTAAAGCTGAATATCCGATTGATGATCTCCACTTCTTGGACTGGATTCAAAGTTTCACTTGTCAAATCCGCCTTATGATTGTAATGCTGAATGGGCTGAGCAGGAAGCATCTTGTTATTGGCTTTTAACAGACTACGTGGAGGAGCCTGATGGGTAAGGTTTTAGAGACAAATAGAAAAGATGCATGCATCAAACTGGAGTTGTCCAAGACAGTGTTGTACATCCGAACGTTAACAAATAAAATGTTATCTTTTTATCAAATTACTAGTTGTGCTCTGTAGACTGTTTCAAAGAGAGAAGATACATAAGGAACTCCCAGGCTTCAATCAAACTGTTGCCGAATTAACTTTGCATAACCAACATTCATGAGTACAACAGAGGCCATGTCAAGTTCTGGCTGTAAACAGAACTTTATAAAAGGATGATTGAGGAGAACCAGTATGTTGGAAATGCTATGCAATATGTAGTAGAGGTCCAAAGTGACACTGTTCATTTGGGGGAAAAGTTGGAGATAGGAATGAATGAATGAATGAATGAAATAATTATATGAAGCGCGCAATACCCGAAAGTGTCTTCGTGCTAGACGGATCAAAACCAGGACGGCCAACAGCCTAAGGGGATACCTTTGGCATCACTCAGTGACTTATTGTGAAAATAACCAGGTCTTCAACTGTTGCCTGTATTGCTGCAAGATGGGTTGTGAGCGAAGTGCAAGAGGCAGGGAATTCCATAGCTTCCCACAACAGTAAATGAGCGTTCTTCCACCCCATTTTGCTCTGCTAATTCTTGGGATTATGACCATTCGTGCGGAGCTCAATCTGAGGTTCCTGCTGGGAATGTACCAGGAGAACCGATCTTGAAAAAAAGACGGACCGGCTCTGTATGGGGCATTGTGGATTAAACAAGGAGATACTCTTCTCCACCGGCAACCAATGAAGGACATACATTAAATGAGAGATTCTTTTGAACTTGGGGACCTTCAGTAGCGTTCTTGCTACCGCGTTCTTTTTTATCAAGTGTTTGGAGGTACCTAAATAGAGGGCATTGCAATAGGCCATCTTCGAGAAGATGAGAGCCTTCATCACCGTAATATGCCCCAAAGAAATGAACTCAGTTTACGCTGGACTAGTTTACTCTGCACATCTGGCCCAGTCGCTCTATGTTCCTGCACTCCAGTTATGAGGAATGTTATACATATATTCTGATTTTAACTACTCATCTCCACACAATAGTTTTTTCAGGAGAAAAAGATCATATTTCACACAGTGGATGAATCTCAAAATCCCTTGAGATACATTTTCAGGAGGCTGATTGGATACAGTCCCGGTTCAAGTTCTTCATTTGCAAAGATTTAAGTAGGTGGGGCTAGGGAATCCCCGTTTGCTTCCTCTATGGATGCACAGCAATGATAATCTCGATTTATCCGGAACTGCTGTAAATGACTACAACGCCGTCAGAAAGTGAGTGTGGAGTACTCTCCGACATTCAGGCTTGATTATTTTATCTGGGATTCCTACTGCTTTGGATTGAAGACAGAGGAACGAGGAACTCAATATTGTGACGTCTGAATCTAGTGAAATTGTGAAAAGCCGAGGAATTCAGAGATGCATACACATCGAGTCTGACGAAACACATGTTGGCTATATGAAGAACGTTGTAATATGTCAGAAGAGGAGTGAATATGGTTTTTGAAGAAACTATCTTGGAAATAAAATCAAACTGATAAGACGACGAATTGGAAGATATTTCTTTAATACACATAAGCGGAGCACGGGATAATCTATCTTGCTGTAAATGACTGTCCTGAACTTTTCAGGAGAGCTCTGGCTAGGACACCAGATAAGGAATATCTATCTAATGCTAAAATATTTCTCACACCAATCCTTTCCTTTTAGAGCAAAATGATGTGAGAAATGTTCAGTGGGATTTACTTTTTAGGTATTCAAATCCCAATAACATCTCTGGTTAAATATGTATAAGACATATGACATCCTAAATACATTAGAGATCCCTGAAAGGAAAAACAGGCTACTAAGAAGCCACATGTTCTCAGCAAAAACCTAAACAGCATTCTTTGCAACATGACTTTGTGAAATATATTTTCATTCAGGTTCCATTTTGTGACACCCAATAGGAAGCCTGCAGAGCATACATGGGCCTGCAGCTGAACTTCCTGTACCTTTCCGGTAACCCAAAGTTCTTGAGAAGTGATAAAAGTCACAGGTGTACATGACAAACTGTTGCTATGCGTTATTTGCTTATTTCAAATGTCAATGCCTATGTATTGCCAAATGATTGATTCCGATTAATGACAGGTTAAATGTTTGGAAACATGTAATCTTTCACCGAGCAATTGGTTCTTAATGGCTGTGTATCTTTATGCAACATGTATTTTAACTTATAAACCTCGTGCAAACTTCTGCATTTGGAGCAAGTCCAGAATGGAACTTGGTTTCTCACTGCTGTTGATTATAAAGATACACTTTGAATCTTACTACCCGTGTGTATATTGAGGTTTCCACATATCTATGTAGCCAGTGCTAAAATATTTCTCAAACCAGACATCTAATTTTACAGCAAAATGACCTGAGAAAGGTTCAGTGCTATTTACTTCTCCTGTATTCAAATCCCCATTGACATTTCTGGTTAAACATGTATAAGACAGATGGCATCCTAAATAAATTAAATCTCCCTCAAATGAAAGGAAACACATACTGCTATGAAATCATGAGTCTAACAAAAACAAACAGAGCCTTCTGGGCAACATGACCTGGGCCTACTTACTGTAGTTTCCTGCAGACATGAAGACATCAGCAGTATTCGCCAGTGAATCGGCCTGTGACCCCGTGACACGAGGGTCTACTCATCTTTTCAGGTAGGGAAGTCAATTTAAAAGTTATGCTTCATTCTTGCTCTGTATCTACAGTAAGATTATTTTAAGCCATAAGGATTTACATCTAGCTCAGGAAATGTAACTTAAGTTAGATGTAATTATGTATTGAATTCAGCTGTGGCAGCTGAACTAAAAGTATATTGTCTTGCAGCACTGCTTGTTTCGCCCAAAACTACACTTAGACTGTGAAATCATTCACTGCCACCACTATGTAAATATGAATGTATTTAAAAAAAATATATTTACATATGGAAACATGATGCTGTAAATTCTAATACAATAGCTTGTGAAAGACTATATCATAGAGATATTGATGGTTTGGAAATATTGAAAATATACATCTCACCAGTCACTTTCCATCTGTCTATATACATGTACGGTCAAGCCTATGCATCCATATTTACCCGATAGAAACAGACGGTTCAACTGTTGTAAAAAGACGGACATGCTTAAGTGTAAGGTTTTCCATTATAATTCCATTTGCGGTATCAACTGAAGAGCTTAACCACTGAGAAAATCTTCTGCATTCTATGATACAATAGACTTTTGTACATTGTACATCAGAACATAAAGGCAAAATAGCGACAACAATGTCCTCGCAGTGACCAATTTTAGTTACTTCAGAGATTTTCTCTGAAATGGTCTGCAGATTAGATACAATGAATGTCACACTGTCTGTACAATTTTGGCATTCACTACCCTCTGTTATATGGAGCACCACAACCCATCTTTCGTTTTGTGGACAGCTGAAAGCATGCCTATCTTCCAGCTGGAGGAGGCTATAGAGAGGCATCTTGTATAGGCTGAGGCATTTATATCAGTGGGAGGCCTTGTCATTCTGCAGCAGAAGAGTACTCCAAAAGACGTACACTAAACAGTTTGTACTACATGTTAGAAGACACTAGATTTTCATATAGTGAAAATGTTTGTTAGTGACCAAAACTTCAGAGGTTAAAATCATTGGAAATTATGGCACCCACCTGAGAGCCAGTAGAACACTGGACACCTTGAGTTCTCAGCTTTCGGAGGCAGATAGATTCCAATTTTCATTTTGCATTTGAGTTCAGTGCTGTAGAAAAACAAGCAACCCATGATGTAGACTTCTTCAAAGATCATAACACCACCTATATATCTTCCACAGTAAAAAACCTATTACAGTAATTAACCCCTTCCCCGCTCATGACGGAACCGTTCCGTCATGAGCCACGGTTGCCGTGTGCTCATGACGGAACGGTTCCGTCATGACACGACCGTTGGCGGCCGCTCCGCCTACGCGGCGCTGTTTCCCCGCCTGTGCGGGGGGACAACGCAAATGGGCGGAGTCATGACGGAACCGTTCCGTCATGAGCACAGCTCAACCGTGGCTCATGACGGAGCGGCTCCGTCATGAGCACAGGCCCACCGCGCTGCCCCCCTGCCCCCCCCAGCGCTGCAGCGGAATGTCCGCAGCAGCGAAGGGGTTAAAGCACAAATGTATACTTTGATATTATACAATGAAGAGGGGGGGGTTGGTATACATTCTATTGCATGCTCATAAAATTAGGTTTGACATAAATCTATTTGCTACATCCAGGGATCCATATGTTTTTCCTTACAATTGTTCTGCATTAATAATGGACGTGGGAAAGGATACAGGACACAAAACAGATTGCTGAACAATCCTCATCCATACATGAAAAACTCTTTTCATTGGAATTCCGGCACACTTTTGCATTCTTAACTGTTTCGACTTCAAAGAAGTATCAAGACTAATATGTTATTTGTTTTATTTGCTTTCATTCACTGCAAGGCCTACCCTTTTCAAAATAATCAGAAACATGTATTTAAGCTAGGTACAGACAAGTATTAGACAAACGAAATCTTTGTTTCCTGGGAGATTCGATGCATGCAAAGTAGAGTAGTAAACATCTTTCGAGAAGGCCACAGACAGGAACTTCGGATCCAGTCTGGCTTTTTTTTGCTGGTTGGTAACCCAACAACTTACAAGGAACAGAGACAGACAACGAACGACCTTCCTAACTGGGAACACCAAGGTTGTTGTTTAAGCTAAGTTATGCGGGTTTGAGGTCACCTTGGTACCTCATACAGGCTGCTCTGGATGCTAAAATGGAAAGGGCTGGGAAAAATGGGTTGATTCCGTCTTCTCCATGCAAGGAAATTCTGAAACATCACTGTTACAAAGCTGTAATTGTTTAATAATTTATTAATCACTTTCATTGCCTCTACTTTGTTAATTTTTATAGTTTCAAATGTACCCATCATATGCACTAGGATAGGAAAATAATATCATGTAATTATATTCCTAGTGTGGATTCTTGAATGTGCCTATTAATGATGAAAAGAGGTTTCAAACCCATCACAAGACTGATTAAATACCCAGAACGCACCCTACTCATGTAATGCACAGGTGGTTTGTGTGCAACAGTCTACCAGATTTCCTGTGTATACTTTGTAAGTTGGCAATAAGCCTGCATTTTTACTAGAGAGTTAGAAAACTTATTCTCAGACCATATTTTGCTCAGAATAGCAAAAAACATATCAATGTCGTACTCCTGCGTAAATACTGCGGTAGGATTTTTTTCCAGTAAAATGCCCCCACGGGCCGCCTGTCTCCCAGTATCTGATTTTCTCTCCACCCCAACCTTATTAGGAAGGCCTTGCATATATTTTCCTCAACGGCAATCCTATGGCACTAGTGTGGCAACATTTCACTGAACACATTGTTTTCATTTGTAGCATTCAGAAGAATTAATACATCCAGTGCTGAAAACACATAAGAAAAACATGGAGAGCCATCCCTCTGCTTAAGCAGCGAAGATTAGAAGGCCTTTGGCAAATTTGCACACACACAATCAAATATGCCATTCAGCTAGATTTGCACAAATGAAGCAAATAAACGGACATTCATCTTACGGCCTCATATTAAGGATTAATTCAAACAGATGCTAGTAATCACTTTCAACGTATGAATACAGATCATGTTAATAAATATATACATCATGGTGGTGGTCGCCACTGTGTAGTTATAGTTATGACCCAGTTATCAAAGGAAGACTGTTAGTTTGCTAATAACTTTAGCCTCGTTCATCCACCTCAGCTCCTTTTATCAAAAATGAGGGGGGGGGGGGGGGGGTCCTGAGTGTCTGAGGTGGGTTGCAGCAAACAGGCAAAGGCTGGGTGCAGCGGGGTGGTTAGCTGCCCTCGTGGGGTTGGGTGCAAGGCCTTGCCGTGGCGGGGTGTTGGCCATACATACGTAATAACATTTTACTTTACATTAAATAATAAACTCTAGAAAATAACTAAAAAAACAAAAGGTTAAATTGTTATAGTTAGGTAAGGTAATAATATCTTACTTTGCTTTAAAAAAAATTAAAAATTCTCAAAAAACTCCACAAAGGTTAAAGTGACATAGTTAGGTGGAAATGTCCGTTTCAAAGTAACATTTTCAACTTTAAATAAATAAAAAAAACGGAAATTAAACAGTTATTCTAATTTTAGGTAGCTATAACTAGCGCCCTAGCCATGGCCTGCTAATGACCTCACATATTACAAAATTCATCACATGGTCTGTGACATCATTGATAACAGTGAGCAACACTGTGCATGGTGGTATGAGAGTTATAGTGACTTGAAATAGCTAACTGCGGAGATCCTTTTTTATTTTTTTTTAGCCATGTACACCCCTGTACACACTTTAAACATTACAGCCTCTTAGATGGATTGGCTTGTCTCAAGTAACCACCTAGGGTGCCAACCTTTACATAGAAATGCATCGTGCAATGGTTGTATTTGAGCAATTCAGTGCTGTGATATAAAGCAGCACATTGTTGATTTATAAATAAATGGTTACAATAGAATGACGAATTGCTAATATTGTAACATGTTATTGCATTGCCCTATGTACCAATGTGGCTCTGTTACACTTTGTGCTCGCATTTTTTGGGGTGTTTTTTATTGGTATTGTGAGTGCCCTGGACTCTAGCGTAGTTTAAGTGCTGATGATGATCCCTATATTAATAAATGGGATTGAAACGTCGTCAACACACAGTACCGTGACTATTGTGTACATCACTGATTTAGAAGTTCAAAAGAATTGGTACCAAAAGTTGTGACAGAATCTTTGTAGCATTGTTTCTGGTCACTCTTGTTTTAGAAATGTCAGAGTTGTAAAGTATTCCCGTTGTTGTCTTTTGCCTTTTGTTTTAGGTTTCACACTTCCATTAAGTTCTTCTGTTATGTGATTGAATAAATATTTTTTAAACAGTCTTATTTCAATGCATGTGACATAAAACGTATTTAATTTCTATGCTCATGGTTTGATATAGCTCTCCACCAAGGTACCACCTGTTCCTCGACAAACATTCCTTACCCATGGTACCTTGTATGTCTTTAGGTTCCCTTGTCCTTGAAACCATGTTCACTTTGAACACCATCATACTACTTGTGTGTATTCCATCTCACTCTCTGCTTGTCCCTTCATGCCCCCTGTGTGTCAGTCCCACCTGTGCAACCAACTCCCTATTCACTGCATCTTATGTCTCTCACCAGGTCAGTTCCTTGTTCTCCAAATGAGCCTCCCTAAATTCCTGTCATTACCTGCTGGGCTCAGCCTCGTCCTTTCCTTGCAGTTTCAGTCCTGCAACATTCTAAACTTTATGCTTTTTCCATTTAGGAGATGTTTAAACTTTCTTGACTACACTAGTTAATCAATAACCTATGCAGTAATACAAGGCAAGTGTAATAATTTCACAAACGCTAGCCTCTCCTCTACCTTTTCTCATCTTCATCTGAATCACACCATCGTCTGACTCCACATCCTGTTCCAATGTCCATCACCATGCTTCTTGTTTCTCCACATCAACCCTGTGTTTTCCAAACGTCTGCTCAAGCCACTAAAAAAACGACACGGTGGACTTATTGTTCTACCTGATAAAGGGCAATTCCAGGCAAGAATCCAAGTGTCCTTCAAGTGCTCATCAGGAAAGACAAGCACCAGAAGGATGGTGAGAGAGTGCTATTTTCTCACATCCTAGATGACGAGGAGCTTGGCATCGCACAATACCACTTCCAGGGACGGCAGGGCACAGAAACCGAGGATATACCTCATGATTCCACCCACTCTCCAAGGCACATGCCAATCTGCATTCTCTCCCTCTAGGGTATTTATCTCTAGTGGACTCTCGTGGATGGACTTGTGCAACCTTGGATGCAAACCTCTAGAATACCAGAGCCTATAGCCAGCCCCTACCAACCCGCTATACCCAAGGGATTTGTAGTGGCTTTGCCAGGGGAGGAGAAGTACCATGGAAGCTGGACTTCTTCTGAAAGCAGCAGTCAGTAAAAGTGAGCCATTTTTCAAATAGGGAAAAGTCTGAGACACATGCTCTAAGTATGGGGGGGCATAGTCACCTATATGCTTCACCCTGATGGAGCAACATCAAGGCATGGACCTAATGCAACTTGTTGGGACTCTTACTGTTGACCGAATGTAACCTGCAGCGAGAGGTACCACCCACCCTCCCCAACATATCTCAAGGGCCCAGACCGGCAGTTACAGCCAAAAAAGTTACCAGAAGAAACATGTCCCTCCTAGGCAAACCCGTCCTGGGGTTATTCAATGATAAAGTTCTTCATGGCAATGGACTATGTGGTAAGTGCAAAGGCTGTCACATGTGAACTCATGAGCTCACTGTGATTAATAATCCCAGTTATGCGCATTACTTACCTCCTCACTCAAATCCTACTCACAACACCCCGTAATCATCAGTGCAGCTTCCTACGAAAACTGTGATAATCTCTATTTTGCACCTGAAATACATCACTCTTCATTTGACATTGAATTGATTCATAGTGATGCATCTGTTGTGTGTCTATGTCATGTGTTACATAGTATGGGTCATGGTAAAATTAAAACGGATACATCTCACACAACAAGTTATTCACCATTCACCCCAAAACATTGGCATTAAGGAAAGGACAAGCGCAAATGTTGACATCTTTAATGACGGTTTATTTTCAAACCAAGCAGAACGGGCACAAAGACAGGGACAATTAATCACTGTGGGGAGAGATGCATGACCAGGAAATAAAAATAAATACTGGGCTATGTTACGGACAGAGACATAATCTGGGAAGGAGACAGTGATATCATGGCTTGGAAGTAACCAGGGGGACTTGAAAAAGGGGGGGGGGGGAGCAATTTGTGAAAGTCCTTCAGTCTTCTGGTACAAGTCCGTCAGGAGTCATGCTTCCATTGTCCTCAAGCTGCTGACCATCCCCGTGAGTAGCAACTGTTGTCACCTGCACCACATCGGTCACTGGTAAGGCCGAAGAGATACTTGGGTGTAGCACCTCCACCTGGGGTTGAAGGGGGACTGGAGAGATGTCACTGATAACACCCACTGCCGGGGAAGTGTGAGGGGGTTTAAGTGAGGACAATGCTGCAGTGCAGGTGGACAGCACGGACATCATGTCTTTGTGCTGGGCAGCAAGCTGATTCCCAAGCTGATTCCCAAGCTGGTCAAAGCACTTTCTCACAGAGTTACTGTGATCAGCCAAGGCTTTCATTATAGCTTGCTGTCCAGCACACACCGAATGCAACTGCCTGCACAGTTCCTCAAAACTTGCAAGGACAGGAGCAGGCGAGGAGGCTCCGGGGGAGCAGGAAACAGCCTCCTGCTTCCTGCCTTTAGTGGAAAAGGCAGAGTTGGAACACAAAGAAGGGGAAAGCGAGGTGGTAGGTGGGGAAAGAGATGTCTTAGCCTCTCCAAGTGACACCAGACTTTGCCGCAGCGGTTCCTCTCTAGTGGAGTGGTCCAAGGATGGGCAGGTATAATTTTCAACAACATCTCGCTCAGTATCAGTCTGTGGGTCTTCTGTGGAGGCTGATAATCTCTTCCTTTTGGGTGGCAAGAGCTCCTCATTGTCCACTTCCTCAGATGCATCTATCCATCTTTGGGCGGACAGTCTCTTCTGCCAGGGCAGTGGGGAGTCAGATTCTTCTGCTCTACCAGGACCTTCTGGGAGAACAAGAAAGCGACAGGTCAGTAGCCTTCCTATTGTGAGCACAAAGGCCGATGAAGCACTAAATGTCAAGAGGACACACTGCTTACCCTTAAACCATCTGTGTTAGTCTCATAATGCCTACATGGCAACTCTACAGTAAATTCCATCAACAAAGACTGTGCAAAGGAATGTAGTTGCATGCACTGGGGATAGCCTGGCCATGTCTTTGCTACACATGTATCACTGTGCATGGGACATCAAGTTCTGAAGGCAAGACAGTGACACACAAACATAGAATACTCTGAGTGTATTCGTCCATGCACTGGGACCAGTCCAAGCTTTGCATACTTTGTAGTCTTTATGAATTCGAATGGAACATTAATAAATATCAATGTGCATGTTTTATGTATGTAAACAATGTGATGGTGCATAATAATTCATGGACTCCATTGTTTATAATGTGCTGCACTGTTACACTGCGAGGCGTCTACAGGGTAAGTTATCCCAGGGTCGGGTAACAGTGTGCATGGCACTGCAGTAGATGAATGTCTAATTCTCTTTTGTGCCACATTATAATGGTGCGTAAAACGAATCTAAGCAATCCTTACATTTTGTGTGTAGACTAAGAACTCTCGGAAGCTGCTATATTAAGTCAGGGATTTTTAAGTGTGTTTAGAGAAACAGGTGTTATTCAGTATATACACTATATTTTAAATGGCAAAGTAAATATCTTTATGTACACACCAGGCAAAAACATAATCTACCATTTCGATTTTAAATCTGTGAAAAGAATCACACTTTGCCGAAGTGCAACTTACACAGTATGTCCAACTTTTTCTACAAATGGTAAATTCATGGTCTGTTTGATGAATGAATGAGGCTCTTAGTTGCATGCAACTGGGAATACAGAACCGTTAGTGCCCGAATACAATGTTGTAAAGGAGAAGGGTGACAATTGGGGTAAATTTAAATGAATTAGGTTTGATTATAAAATATCTAGATTACAGCCATTAATATGAATAATGAACTGATAATGGAAGTTCCTCTCCTCATTACACATATTTCCCCCCTCTTTTAGCAATTGATAGGTTATAAATATGGAGTAGATGTGTCCTGTTTGACTTTATGCATACACGGCTTCCTGTCAAAAGAGGCAACAAAATAAATCAAACAATTAATTAATTATTTAATGAATTTGATTAAAAACAAAGACCCAACTGTGGATGAGAACACTGGCTTAAAGAATTAGGGTTAACCTCCTCAACGGGCTTTACTTGCATTATGCCTGGTGATGGTTGATTCCTGCCTTAAACCGCAAGTAATGCCACAATTATAAATAAATAAATAAATACTGGAGTCTGCCATTTATGATTTCTAAATACTTGGTCTCTTGAAAATGATACAACACAGCAAAACAGCCGTAAAAAAGTATTGCAAGATGTTTTATTAATTATAAACGACAATTATTGACTTCTTCACATAATGGAAATTTAATGGTATCAAAATATCTAACCCTTCTCATGGGTGTGGAAGTCAAAAACTATACTCTTATTGGGGCCATCCTATCGCCAGGTGATCTCTTGACTACAGTGCTCATCCAACAAGGCTTTAATCCGCAGCCAACCCTTCTGTCACTCTCTCACTTATCGTTTTATCCTCCTTGAGCCCTTTTTTTCCCCCAGCTCACATCACCCTTCTCTTCCCTTCAAAGCCTACCCTCCAGTCCCCTGAATCTACTCACTTTTATCATCCCAAGCACACCTTTGGGATACGTCTCTAATCTAATCTATGTCCCATCTCATAGGTTTGCCTTGTCCCCAGCTTCTAAACTCCCTTACAAATGGATCAAATAATATTTCCTAGGATAATGATAGTGACAGCTTTGGACATTTTATGTTGTAATTATTAGCACGCAGGTGGTCTAGCCAGGATCGTTTAATCTGACCGGTCGCAGACAATTTAGGGTTTGAAATCATTGATTGAAGTACTCAACTCATGCCCAAATGGATTTCCCCAGAGAGTAATCTTACCCACTGGGTTTGGCCTTCTGAATTTCACTGTTAACTTGCACTGATCCGGATGGATCTCCAGCGCTGCTCTCTCACGTCAGTCAAGAGAGAGTCCATGTATTCATGATCTTCCCTATGCCTACCTCTGCATCTGCCATGCTCTCTCCATTTAAATTCTGCTAGTGACTGGAACCTTTTCAGTTGTATAATCAGCATCTTCTCACTGCAACTGACTTCTTGGGCTAGACTGGGAATGTTTACGTTCCATTTAACGTGTAAAATATTAAGCCCATTACCTTTAATTTTGTTGATACAAGTATCAAAATGTACTGTATAACTCAGATCAATATCCTCCCTCAAGTATATAGTTTCTAATAACTATTTGCATGCAATAGAAATGTTGATGGCGCATTCCTTAAATTAATAAATATCAGTGAAAGACTCAAAGCAACATCGTAAACAAATATGGCATGAATATGCACACTCTACCATGCACTTTACGTGAAACACTCCTACCACCCTACAACATAATTCACGGAGGTGCCATCGTATACATCAGTGTGTTCCATAATCGAGGCATCTGTAGTGTAAGTATACCCCCCTTCCAGGGTAAAACACTCCAGTTTACAATGTTATTGGATGTACTTCCCCAGCTTCAAGTATCCATCTCCCACTGGTGACAGTAAAACCCCACATTGTGCGGGTGAGGTCATGTATCTGAATGCAGGTGGAGTAAGTTTGCAACACTAAGTGATGCAGTAGCATGGAATACGAGATGTCCGAAGTTAATGAACAAACGTGAACGGCTTTGAGGAACTCAAAAATACAGGAGACGTAAAAACATACGCAACCTGTTTTAGTAGTATGTAAGTGAAGTTTAAGTGCGAGTAAATGTAGCATTCTAGCAGTGGCGGCTGGTATTAACGGGCGTAGGGGGCGTTGCCCTCCCAGCTTCAGAGCAGAGAAGGGAGAAAATTAACACCAACATGGAGCAAATAGCATGCTCATTGCTCACTGCTTGGTTCTCCACTTGACCACTTCTATCGATTCGAAACATTACATTTTAATATGTAATAGATCATGTGTTAACGGTTTCGCACATGAGGGAGTGCTGCAGGCAAGACCCCTCCTTCCATCCCCTCGTGAGTTCCCTCACCACTGGGAATGTCCCGGCAGTGCCGGCTGAAATTACAAGCACGCTCCGAGTCACAGAAGCGGCGGGCCACAGAGTAAAACAAAAGGTAAACTCCGTGGTTGATTTTCTATGTTTAAGTGTTTGAATGTTTCTAGGTGGTATGCCAATGCCGCCATCGCCAGTGTTCGAATATGCTGCTGTCGGCTAGTGCTTAATCCACCGTGCCTAACAAAATGTATCTGTGTGTCCGTCTATAATGCGACTGGTGATCCAGTAAAGGCAAGCGCTCCGATACCTTCGGGTCAAGATAGCGCTATATAAAATGCAGAGAAAAGAAAAACGAAAAAAAAACCTCCTTTGCACTGCAAGATGGAAACTTTCAAAACTAATTTTGTTCAAACTGCATGGGCCTCAAAATATGTATGAAAGGACGTGCTGGTGCAGATGATATCTGTACCTGCTCAGAACATTCGCCTAGATATTAAAATCAGGCAGAGGGAGGCAGCCTCCCATCTCAGGCCCATTCGCCAAAATAAATGGAATCAATTGGTCACAATTCAATCAGGGTTTGATAAACGGCTTGATGCGGTGTGACTTTGTGACACCCAGACAGAGTCGAAAGGAGAATGTGCGTAGAATGGAATGGGACTGGAAAGGGGCACAAGTGATGTTTTCATGTGTGTAATGCTGAATAAACAGTCCCCTTCGACTGCGGGGACCACAGAGTCGCCGTTCTTCCTGGAAATATGAATATGCTCTTCCTACCGTGAGCTTTAGACGGACCAGCAATCGGGCTTTGTTTTCATTACACCAAGATTTTTTTGCTTCTTATGTTGAACGCTGATCTTTTTTCTACTGGATTGCTTTTTATGGTGACGGTAACCAAGCACCGGAAATATGTATTCTGAGTGTTTTGCATTAGTATTTACAACGGAGGAAGCCTCATGTTGTCCTTTTGACACGACACGTAGGAGGGTACGTTTGATGTTTCTGGGAAAGGTTACAGTTCGCACATTTTCTTTTCATTTATGTTTTTGAAGCCATACAGCAAAGCTGGGAAGGCGGTCTCTATAGGTCAGGTTGTTGCCTTCAGATCAAGACACCATTATTGTAGTCTAATTTTCTCCTCTTTGTTTTGTGTGACCTTACCCACCTCACTTCAGCTTGGGGAGGAGGGGCAGCAGTGGATGCACTGTGTACATAAGGCAACAGAGCCATTGAGAGAAATAATTTGGCCCAGCTCCCTTTTACAATTACGTCTCGGCTGAATCAGCTGGAATATCTTTCAGAGATTTCACTTTTGAGCATTGGATTGCAGTTTGTAGGTAACACCTGCTTTGTTGTGTTAGCTTTTGTGTTCAGTTATTGCCGGCTTTTGATGCCACATAGCAAGGACCTTGTGTCTCATACGTCTGGTAGGAAGGTTGAGAATGTATTGAGATGGGGATATTGGCTTGTGTGTGCCATTTTTCCTGATCCATTTCTTGTTAAAAACCTGTACTTGTTTAAATTTTGATCTGTGAACCAGTGAAATGCAGAGACACGGGGTACAGGGATATGGGGCTCTTCCCGTTAGCCCGGACACCTGCTGCTGCTGATTCGCCTCACCACTTTCAAATGTCACCAGCCGCCACTGCATTCTAGGGCCTTAAAATTGGATCTTCCTCGAGGCCCTATCAGCATTTGCAGACATTCAGGCCCTTCCTGTGATTTACCCTCGTGCAGAGCATTCTGGCAATGGTCATTTAGACCTTAATCTTTGCCTTTAGATGAAGTAGGTCTGCTGGCTTCCCATAATGTTGAGGGAATCTGGTGACAAGCCATTCACCCACGATATCTGCCTCCTTAGGTATCAGCAGCAACAGGATTGAGGTAGGGGATTTGAATGCAGTGTGATGGCCCAACAATGAAGGATATCCACTTCCACATTACAAATTACCAGTTACATAACTTAGTGGAACTGTCTTGGATGTAGTTTTCGGCTGACGTGCCGTCACGTAAATTCAGTGTGGTTAGTTGCTTAACTTAATTTAGTCTTTGGTGATGGCCATCATTTTCTGTGCGTGCAATGGAAATTCCAGTCTGTATATAAAATGGGGAGCCTCACAAGCATTGTTTACAATTTTAGTGGAGACTACAGCATGGCCCTTAGACTTTGGGGGATGCTTCATCCAGAATTTCCAACGTGCAAAATTTCAATCACCAGACTATTGTTTGCACTGCTTCAGCACATTATTAAGCTAACAATTTACATATAATGCAAGTGTGAAGACTGGGGCTCAATAAATAAGCCTGTGAAATGATGAACAACTCAGCTAACTGAGATTATGTACAATGATAGACCACATTCTGCAATGGTTGTAGGGCACCATATCAGTGTCGATAATATTGACCTACAATATCATCACATCCACTACATCACCAAGGTAGGTGTATAAATACTACTCTTACCTCCACATTAACTCAGCTAAATGTTTCTAGTGATGACATTTTTTTCATGACTAACCCAGAACGTATCCTGAAATCAAACAAGTGAAGTCTACGTAGGCATTCTGCGTTACATCATACAAATAGACAATGTCCTCTTGCAACCTATGGAGCCTGTGTCAGATAGGAGAGTGAGTAGGAGAAAATATTTGACCCACAAACACCACAACATATTAGGCTAACAGCATAAGAATGAATGTAGCATTAATCTGTCACACCAAGTGAAGGCAGTATAGATTTCGAAAGATGTTCAATGGGCAAAATGCACTGCAGAGTAGAATGCGGCAGTCCTGTGCACAAAGGACATGTGGAAAATGTGCCACAACACACATCCCTGCCACACAGCCGGTCATGTACCACCGTGATTTACTGTCCTTCAAAATGTATTGTTTATTGCATGTATGAGAAATTGGGTTGTTGGTTGGCTGTGGTGTTAGCCTTGGTCAAGCAATAGCCACAATACCGGACAGGGTGAACCACAAAAGTAACTAAATTAACCTGTGCTTAACCCTGGGCAGCTTGGCACAAAAGTGGTAGGCTTAACTTTGAGGCAATGTGAAAAGCAATTATGTCGCACATATACAGTAATAGAGTGAAAACACAGCACAAGAAAAATCCCACACCAATTTAGAAAAATAAAGTACATTTTAATAACTTACTTAACACCAAAACAACAAAAATTTAATCAGTAGAGCCGGAGATATGAATTTGTTTTTTTTTAGTAAAAAAAAAAAAGAAATAGTGGCAAAATGATCAAAGTACTAACCACGGACATCTCTCATGCGAGATTGGGTCAAAGTCGAAAAATGGCCAACCGCGATGGATATAAGTAGTAGATTGGGCCCGGTCAGCGCTTACCTAGGCCCTTAGAAGAAATTTTGAAGACAAACTTCTGAGAAGGTAAAGTTCAGTGGGGCACGGCTGCAGGCGGTGTCCAAGGAAGAAGCGCTGTCGTCGGGGAGCCGCTAGATGAAGTCGCAGTGAAGATTTGTATGTCTGAACTTTGTCACTTTTTTGGAAGTTGAAAATCTCCAGCAGGCCAAGGAAGGAGACTGTAACAAATGAGAGTTCTAGAAGGCGGGATACACCTTTGGCAAAGAACTGCTGAACAATATTTGCTGCTGCAGAGATGAACGTAGCTGGAGCAGCCTTGAAGTCAGGCCGACCGGCGATGCACCTTGGGCGGACAGATGTACAGGTTGGTCTTGTTCTTCCTTCAGTTTTCCCAGCAGTTTTTAGCCAAAAAAATGTCAAGTCCAAAGTTTTGGAGGTTCCAGGACTGGAGGGGCACAACGTGGGGGGTTAGGACTCATTCAGGCTGGAGCCTGTTATGTCCCTGTGGCTCTGAAAATGTAGCAAGCTAACTAGCTCTTGGAGTCACTCTGGTAAGTCCTGGGTTCCATTGATGAAGAAGGGCTCAAACTGCAGGGCCTCTGAGGGTAGTTCAAGGGAGGCTTAAGGCAGCCCTTCCAGGTGCAGCAAAGCAGCCTTGTGTAGTACACAGCCGCAAGCAGTCCAAACAGCCATCCCACAGTCCAGAAAGTGAACTCAAATGTGGGTCGCAGGTCCGATTTTAATACCTGATGCCTTCTATGAAGTAGGAGAAGTTTCTAGAGGTTCCTCTTTCTAGTGATTGGAATTTCCTGACTCCCCTGCCCTGGCTCCAGGCTCACTGCAGTGACAATGCAGTAGCGACAAGCTCTTTGTGTGAAGGCAAAGAATAGCCTATTCCGATGCACCTGGTGATGTGACCTAGAACAGACTGAAGGCACAAAATGGCAAGGGCAGGAAAATGCCAGCTTTCTAAAAGTGCCATATTCAAAACTGTAATTTAAAATCTGACTTTACCATTAAAGATGATTTTTTATTACAATTTCAGAGATACCAAACATGAAATGCTCATCTGGTCCCAATCAAAGGTTAGCACTTATTAAATGTAATAAGGCTACCCAATGTTATCCTATGTGAGAAGTAGGGCTCACTGTAGTGAAAAACAGAATTAGGAGTTTTTCACTATCAAGATGAAGTATTTAAAACTAAAATGTCCAACCTTTTAATTGCAATGCATCCTGCTCTATGGGCTACTTAGGGCCTACCTTACGGGTGACACATGCAATAAAAGGAGAGTTTAAGGAATAGCAAGGGGGTTATACTGCCAATGCGAATTTGCACTTTAAAAGTGCATTCAGGCTGCAATGGCAGGCTTGTGACATATTTTAAGGGGCTACTTAATGTGGTGGGACAATAAGTGATACAGGCCCACTAGTAGCATTTAATTTACAAGCCATGGGTATATGGAACACCACTCTACAAGGGACGTAAATAAAATCAGCCAATCAGGTGTAAGCCAATTTTAACATGTTTAGGGGAGAGGACACAAGCAGTTAAGCACTGGTTAGCAGTGGTAAAGTGCAAAGAGTCCTAAGGCCAACAAAAAAATATTTCAGCAAAAATAGGAGGGATGAAGGCTAAACGTTTGGGGGTGACCCTGCACAGTTCACTGTGTCTCTTATAAAAAATGTCTCCTTTTCGGTGAACAAAGGAGCAGAAGGTTGGATGTTCAGTAACATAGGGATTGGGAGGTGGGTCACTGCTTTTAAGTATGTCAAGATGCAAGTGGACAAGCTAGTTAATGGCCATTTTAAGGGAGATTACGTTAAGCTCCTGTGGTAGCAGACTGACAACTGTTTGTTCAGTAATTTGGACTGGGTTGTCCAGATCGATGTTGTCCAGAAAATGGTGATGAGAAAACATTGCAGCATGTTGTGAGGACAAAAGACTGTTCTTAAACGCTGTATTGAGGGCTTTGTATAATTCCAGCAGGAAAATTGGAAATTTTAGCTTCTGTTTTCACTGCGCTGTATTTTATTCTCGTTAGGACCTATGAAATAATTATCTATATTTACTTGCAGAAGAGAAGAAGTGAACAGCCATGTAGCCCTTAGCACCCCTTATTTTAAAAATAATGCTAAATAGTATGCTTGTGTATCCAAAGCAACTAAATGCATTTCTCTAGAGGTAACAATCTGTTGCAAATCAAGTTGCCTGACCTCCTTGTATGATAACCTTAGTGAAAAACGCATCATCTGGTTAACTTGTGTGAATATTTGCGAAAGAATCTAGAATTCCGCTAATAACTGCCTTTGTACCGAAAATTCTGTCATTGTTAATGATTGTTCATTAACATAAGTAAGAGGTACTACCAAGATAATTTGTAAATATTATTTCAACTACTCATATTAGCAGGGTATTGACTGTGCACTTCACGGCACTAGGCCACACCACAATAGTACCTTGAAAAACAGCAATTTAATAAAATACTAAAAGAAACACGGACCTAACCCGTCGAGTTTTGTTTGAAGGGTGGTGAAAACAGATGAGGGTACATATGGGAACCAAGAAAGTGTTGGTAACGTCAAGGAGGTAAGACCTCTGTTGCTGGTGGGTGTTGAGACAAATTAGGTGAGGTCTAGTGAGTTACGGTCAAAATTTTCCTCTGTGGTAGGTGTGGTATTACCACTAGGTAAGCTGAAGTTTGCTGGGAAGATATCAATTGGGTCAGTGATTATCACTAAAGAGGTGAATTGAGTGAAATTATCAGTCTCCTTTGTTGGCCATGGGATAAGTGCATCAAGTAGAAGGTGGCTAATTTGGTAGGATAAAGGGGTTACATTAAGAGTATGCTAAAGAAACAGATGGCGGTTATTTGGATATGGGTGCCTTAAGTGGAAAATAAACTGCTTTGTGTTGGAGGCTGGTGTGTTGTCGCCTTTTGGGACGGGGTGCACAGAGGTAAACCAAGTGTCTGTAACGAGAAGCTGTGGATTAATTTTGTGCTTATATATTTTTGCACATTTTCAATAAAGTGCAGAATGAGGTTTTACACATGTATACATTGGTTTAATATTATTGCCTTTGAAATGAATTTCTTATGACCTGCAGAAGTGTGTTTTCTGGCTTTTGTTAACTAGGCCTCAATTTGGGCCTACCAACCATGATTTTCAAAATGGATGTTACCCTTGCCCTCCCTCTGCACGTCTCACCGTTTATTTCTGCAGTACGCGCACGCTCAAGCAGAATCAAGCCAGTTTATTTCCATTGTCATAACTCATGCAGTTTTCGATTAACTTTCCCCGACTCAGTCATAAAACTATAACTACATTTCAAGGACCTTCCGTAAGCTCACTGTACCGTATTCAGTCATTAAAAATTTGCGGTTGGTCATGTATCTAGTTTGTTCTATCATCTCCAGATGGCATTGGCATAAAGTAGACAGAAAAGTATTCAAGTAGTGGGATAGTGCTTAGGTGTTAAAGCAATATAACATTTAATATTTCTGTGTTCGGATTTGCTAATCAAATTATAAAATTTGCTGACACTACAGTGATTCTCCGGTTCTACTAAACTCTTATGCGAAAGTAATATATAAAACCCCTTGGTTTTGGGGGTGAGCCAGAAGACACTCCTGAAGGCTTAGATGCTGCTAGGGATGCTGCTCATTTATCTCCACATGTTCCTGTCCAATTGAGCCTTAGAATAATTTTGATTCTGCACTTCTCTGTCATGCTGTATTTGCGGAGAGCCTTCATGGGAATTATCTGGAACCAAATTTTTTTATTTCTGTAATAAAACCTTTAAAGTATTACGCAGCTCAAGAATTCAGTTATTGAGTGGTCCCTTTACTTATTTAACTGTATTTCTGATGTGTTGGGAGGTGCCTTATCTCGGGGACACGTTGCCTCATGAAATTGAGCATTAATACTGCCTATTATTCATCGAATTCTGGCCGTTCTGTTGAGATAAATGTTGTGGTGTCAAAATTGTTGGACCCCCATGCCCACTGCATGCGTAGAGAATGTTGATGTAAGAGACGATTAATGCCCATCACAGGTCAGATTGCAGATCTGGATATGGTTGCAATGAAGGATAGTCGATGGCTCCTCTTGTGGGCGGAGGGCTCTTTAGAGAACCCCAGAACTAGGATGGAAGTGTGCTTTAAGTCTCAAAAGGCTTTTCAGCAAGTTGCACGCAATGACTAACCAGCACCCAAGGTCGTAAAATGAAAACTATAAAAGGTCACAGCTGAACTCATAAAATCCGAATAAAGGTAAAAGTGCTCCTCGGAATATGTTAATTATTGAAAGTACTTGGATCACTGCCAAATATTGAAATGTGTCAAGGACCTGCAGGGATCCCATGATGGGATCCGCATTGTTTGCAATTCCATGTCTGCATTTCCACCGTGCCTGGCATAGCGAGGAGCAGCGGCTGGGCTTGCTTCCAAGGCTCAGGAAGCCAGGGGAGTGGGGTTTTTCTGAAAAGGTCATTCAGTTTTCACACTGACAGTGACATCGTCTCCGACACACGGAGGAGAACCTGTTGAATAGTTTAACAGCTCGAAGCTCTCGCAGCAACATCAGAAAGTTGCTTGTTATTGAGACGCAGATTTTAGACTCCCAACAATCAGGGGACACTTTATAGCGAGTTCAGCCACTGCTGCAACACTAACCGTATAGAAATAGCAACATGATGGAAACATTAAGGGCCTCATGTAGGTAAATAAATTTTACCGTTTCTTAAATACCGAGCCGTACCGAATCGGTAAATTAGAATCGGTAAGTTATATGTAGGTAAAAATTCGGTAACAGTTACCGATTCGGTAACATTCGGTAATCACGAATCGGAATTCACCGAATCGGTAAATACCGAGGTGGTATTTACCGATTCGGAAAATACCGAGGTGGTATTTACCGAATCGGAAAATACCGAGGTGGTATTTACCGAATCGGAAAATACCGAGGTGGTATTTACCGAATCGGAAAATACCGAATCGGTATGTACGGAATCGGTAAATAAAATCACATGACTTGACGAAACAGCTAATCCTGTGCAACCACAGCCCACCCAACCAGGAAGTGGCCACACCCAGGCAGGTGTACATAATCAGCCGACCCTGGAGAGGCTTGGAGTGCAGAGGAGAGGCAGGGAGCCGGTGCCTGTGCGAGCGGGAAAACGAACATCATGTCCAGCCAGAGAACACAGAGAGACGGAGGGGAAAGGAGGAGGAAGCTGAAATTTAGCCCCAAGGAACTCCAGGTGCTGGTGGAGGAGGTGGTGAAGCAGCACCAGAAGCTGTTTGGAAGGCAATCCCTGCAAGTGCCTGAGGCTGAAAAGCGCAACATATGGCTGGCCATCCAGGCCCATGTGAATGCTGTGGGAGTGACCCACAGGGACATAGAGGTCCTAAAGAAGCGCTGGTATGACCTGAGGATTGTAACCAAGAGGAAGATGGGCGACATCCAGAAGGAGGCCAGCCAGACTGGAGGTGGAACCAACAGGGCACCTGCCCTCACCGAACTGGAGGAGCTGGTGGGGGCCACAATCGAGCAAGAGAGCGTCGTTGGTCTTGGGGACGCCGACAGCTCTGCCAGAGCCGACACACAACAAGGTAAGACGAAAGCACAGCAATGTAGCACCCCCTATCCCTATCCCACATCCCCCATTGTGAAACGAGAATCACACTGCAGTCCACACGTGTCAGTGCAGACAGGCAATGCATTCCGGGAGATGTAGTCAGGGAAACACCAACCATGACGTAAATGTTACAGGGCAACAAGGCATGTCACGCACTCGAGGCACAAGGAGACAGAGGACATTTTGGAATGTGAATTTATTTATTGTGACGCTTTCAATGCAGCCCTTCGGGGACACTGAGCCAATGTTGCTTCTGTCCACAGATGTGACATCATGCAGGACAGGGCATGCTGCAGGAGAGACGGCACACCGGCCACAAATATCACCTCTAGCCAGCACAAGTTCAGACCAGGGAGCAGGCCCACTGGCAGCCGCACCACCAACACAGGCAGCCTCGCCGCAGCCAGAGCCAGCATCACCTCACCCAGAGCCAGCATCACCTCACCCAGAGCCAGCATCACCTCACCCAGAGCCAGCATCGCCACTCATGTTTGAATCACCGGCCACATCTCCGCTTGCAGGTGTGGGAATGAGGAGGCGTCCAGCAGCCAGGCTACGAGCCTTAGACACCTCGTCAGACGACAGCATGGGCCCTGAAGAACTCACCAGGCCCCAGGAAGGGAGCCATGCCACTGTGCCCCACACCTCACAGGCAGCACAGACGGGAGCAAGAGGGCGCCGCAGGTCGCGTGTCCAGAGTCCACCAGCACCCATTGACGGCCATGGTGTCTTCTTGGGTCTCGAGGGCCAAATGTTGAAACAACAGCGCCTGCAAACAAAGGCAGTCATGACAGTCCAGAGGCACATGCGGGTGATGAAAACTACATTAGTCAACATGGACAATAACATCAGCGGCATGGCTGCGGGCATTCGGGACATGTCCCAGTCAATCCAGCAGTTGTGCAGCAAATTAGATGCGAACATCGAGGCACGGCGCCGGGAACGGCAGAGAAGGGACACTACCAACAGGGCACTCAACCGTCTGGCAACTGCGACTTCTCTACTGTGCCGGCGCTCTGTGACGATGCAGGAGGGCCTAACACACTGCTGCAGCGACCTGTCTCGGGGGATGGTGCAGGTGACAAGTGCACTAGGGGTGCTATTTACTAGTCAGGCGTCGACAACTGCTGCAGGGGATGCTGCGGAGAGCATCGACACCAGCAGCAGGAGCAGCATCACACCCCCCGTCCCAGAAGGACGCAGGAGCAGCAGGCGGCTTGGGGTTGGCTCTAGTGAGGATGCACAGGCCGTGCCATCCACCACTGCAGCGCGTATGCGCAAACATTGATGTGGCCCTGCTTAGCCACTTCCCAATGGGTGACGTAACCCTGGACATACTCCTTGTATAGATGGTATATTGCCAGATTGGCTTGTTCATGTGTTCATGGCGTGGTGCCACATTAAAACTACGTCATGACTAATCACAACTGGCTGTGTCCCCTTACTTACTCAGAAATAGTTGCATGTGATCTCTGTCCGTCTCTCTCTCCCATCGATTGCAGTTGGCACTCTAGCTGCGTTGCCCTGTGGCTGGCCTGACTCATCCTCGTTGTCCTCAAAATATGTTAGTTCCACATCTGTACCTTTTTTCGTGGCAAGGTTGTGCAGCATTGCACAAGTGGCAATAATCTTGCAGCAGGTGATGGGTGTGTACTGGCGTGCGCCTCCGCTCTTGTGGAGGCAGCGGAACCTGCTCTTCAGTAGTCCAAACGTGCGCTCCACCACATTGCGTGTTGTTTTGTGTGCCACGTTGTATCGTCTCTCACTCTGGGTTGCTGGGTGTAGGTAGGGAGTGAGGATGAATGACCGGCATGCATATGCACTGTCGCCTAGATGAGTTAAAGGGAAACATCAGTCACATGCCTCTTTACACTATGATTTGCAGGTTGCAAGGGGCGTCACTGTTACTCACCTAGCAGGTATCCCTCTCCAAATTCTCCGGCACTCAGTCGTGTGTAGATCCCACTATTCTGGAAGATGTACGAGTCGTGGGTGCTCCCAGGAAACTTTGCAACAATATCTGTGATGATGTTCCCTGCATCACAGATCACCTGCACATTGATGGAGTGGGTGGACTTCCTGTTCCTGTAGATGTGCTCTGTGTCAGCTGGTGGACAGATTGGGATGTGTGTACCATCAATACAGCCGATGACATGGGGGAACTGTGCCATGTGATAAAAGTCTGTTTTTGTTTTCTGCAGTGCAGCCTGTGTGTTGGGGAAGCTGATGTAGTGGTGCATTCTCTGCATCATGGCATCCAGGAACTTCCTGAAGAAACGTGACAGGCAACTCTGGGATACACCACCCACCGCAGCTATCACCACCTGATAACTACCGGATGCCAGCAGATGTAGGCTGCAGAGCACCTGCACATGTGGGGGTATGGCGTGCGCCCTTCTTATTGGCTGGTCCAGGAGTGGGTGAAGGTCCCTGATTAAGTCCATGATGGTTTCGGGGTGTAGCCTGTACCTCTCATGTATCTCTGCATCAGTCAGGTGGAATAGTGTGATGCGCTGTCTGTAGAGGCGTTCCTCCCGTCGCCAAACCCTCAGTCCTGCTGCCTGTAGACGTAGGCGCCTTGCAATGACATACATAGCGGCCATGTTGTCCACGCTGTTGCATTTTGGGATTGCTTATATGCACTGTTGATGGTTACCACCTGCTTTCAATCCGTGTTAATTACCGACTCTTATTTACCGATTTTCTTGGATTTCTTAATTACCGAGTGCTCCTACATGTCATTTTAATTTTTACCACTTCATATTTACCACTTCATATTTACCGATTCGTTAAGTATGTATTCGGTAAATCTGAATCGGTATTTTAGAATTCGGTAAATATGATTCGGTATTTACCGCCTCATATTTACCGAAAAGTCGTTTTTGGACTCCTACATCTCACTTGTCTGAATACGGGTCGGTAACGGCATATTTACCGAAATTCGGCCGTTACCGACCGGTATTTGGCTACCTACATGAGGCCCTATGTCCCTTGAAAGTCAAGAAAATAAAACAAATCAAAGTGCAAACATAAGCAACAAATAATTGTTACTTTTTATACATCCGGCTATTAGATGTGCACAGAGGTTCACCCAGGCGCTGCAACGCCCATGGGGCGCTTCAGTCTCAGCCCCCCCCTGTGTCTCTCAGCCCAGGTTGCTGCAGCTCGAGCTGCTGTGGGCTCGGCTGGGCAGTGTATGGAGTTTTATCTCTGGCACGCCTGAGTTTTTCACAGGTCTTTAAAGTCCATATGCATTTTTACATACCCTTGTTAGCTGGTTACCGAGGCTTAGATTATTTTCTGGTTCTAGGCTTCTGACAGTTGAACCTGCACTCGGATGGGAGTCAATGTCGAGCTTTTAGGGTCGATTTCATGTGCTTCTGATTTTGTAAGGCTCGCTGTGGTCAGGCTGAAGTATTTTTAATGAATTTTTGGGCAAACTATGTTGAAATAATTACAGGTACCAATGGCAGAGCCTTGGTTGTATCCATGCAATGGCTTGTAGCCACACAGGTTAGCTTAATAGGAAGCGGCGATTCTTGCCACCTACATTACCTGAGGTTGAACAGCGACGTTTGTATTCAAGAAAATAACCTCACTCACAGACCGAAGGAACTCGTTACCTTCCCTCCTGTACTCTGCTAAACCCTTGACCAACTAGCGTACTTTTTAGAGCACGCCAGCACACTACACGCACGCCTACTGCTTTCCTAAATGGAGACAGCAATTCCTGTATAAACTCCTGTTTAGTTTCTTATTCCAGGAGCTTTGTGTAATGAGAAAATAGGCCACTACTCGCCTATAATAAATCCTATATCACAACTGAATAAGGACGTCATTCGCTATCTCACTAAACAGACAGCAAGAGACCTTTCAGCATCTTCTGAGGGAGGGCACATCTCCCTCATGAGCAACATTTGCGTTAGCAAGCACCCAGTGCCCACCATACCGCCTACTGCTGCCCGATACCTCATTTGATGACACAGACGTTGGTGAATGGTCAAGCTAGCCGAGCTGCGGCGATAAGAAGCAAGGCCTGGCATGAAACAAGATTAATTTTGTGAGGTAGCAGGTAGTGGTACGACTGGCACCAGTTGCTTGCCAGCGCCGGTGTGGCCTGCGAGGGAGAAGTGTGCAACAAGGTCTCCACGTCTGCTTAGTGAGAGAGTATTCAGTTGTAATAAATTATCAAATCAGTACTGACTTCACCAGGTGCAAGGCCGCTGCTTTACACTGATACAAAACTACATCTCAGAGTTCAGCAGCAACGGGGGGCTAACTAGCAGGACTAAGGCCTGCTGTTTATATTGCATTAGGGCAGTGTTTCCCAAACTGGGGTCCGTGGACTCCCAGGGGTCCGTGACACATTTCCAGGGGGTCCGCAGGCAGCAGTTTTAAAAGCACTGCAAAGTTCCTTGTGAAATTAGCAGTTTGAGCAACAACAAAAGTGTCAAGATGACACCAGTGATTAATTTAGCTGCTGGAGAGAAATGAGAGTTTTTTCCAGTGGCAGGTTCGACTGATCTAATGTAGAACAGAGGGTTAATATTCCTGCTGCAAAGAACGCGTACCATGCATTTTAAAAAACAGTATCTTATGGGCATAGGTCAGTGGGTTACTGCTTTTGTCACAGATATTCTTGTGTTACTCTGCAGCTCATGAGAGACAATCATAATCTAGCACAGTGACCTATAAACTTATCAAAGAGCTGCTTACACACTGCATGGTACAAGTTAATAACTTATGTTTTTCCCAGTCTTTCATTATACTGATGCTGCTAAAGGGGTTTATTTGGGTGGAAATAGAATTTTATTGTTAAAGTCAATGCTACCCGCTGTGTTATGTTCTGAATCCTGCGTTTGTGATTTTCCAGACCAAGAACTCTTTAAAAATGTTCTACCAGTATGAATGACATGTAAATCCTACACCTTGCCTTTTGTAACATTTTCTCTGCACCGATTTACACGTATGATTCTTTGTCTCTATATGTGTGTGATGTAAAGTGGTCTGACATCCTACAATGGTATGAGAGATGCTATAAAACAAATGAAATACATGTGACAGAGGGACTATGGAGAAATGAGAGGCACTGTTGAAGGGGTATATTAAGGGAATCATTGAAGAACCCCAACAAAGATTGTTGTATTCTGGTGCATAGTAAGGTCATCATTTACTATTCTTTAAAAACGAATACAATTCAATATAGAATGATAAATGTGTTGTAGATTGCACCATTGTATCCTACATTTTCTGGGGGGGGGAGGGGGTAGCCTCCCAAAGCCCCCTTTGTAGTGATCAAGCTCACTCACTGCACTTGGTGTGCACTGTATGGGGACTGGTCTGAAACCATTTGCCAGGGCTGCTTTGGGTTTCCACCTTGGCCCTGGCAGGAGCCTTGTACTGCGAAATAAAACTAACCATTTAAAAGTTAATCACTGAGATGCAGCACCAACCTTCCCATTACATTTTTCTGTTTTTTGCAAACTCTTTCAATATAAAATACTAAAATCCTTAGTAAATCGAGTGTTTGTTTTGTGTGCACATGTGTTTATTTTTTTCGAATTACTCTTTTAATGTTTGCAATTTAAATCATACAAATTGCTGGGGGTCCCCGGCTTCCAGTGGTGAGTCAATGGGGGTCCTCAGGAGTCAAAAGTTTGGGAACCACTGCATTAGGGGATTTGCAGTCCTTAGTATAGTTTATTTCATGCAAAAACTACAAATCCCAGAATCTAAAGGATACAAACAGATCTAGGTGGAAGTCACATTTTACTTTGGCGACTAGTGAGCTCGCTGGGTGATCTCTGACCTCAGGAAGGCTCATGCCCTGCTGCTTTGTGACTACAAGGTCACTGACGCTTCAGTGACTTGAAATATTTAAAATACGTAAATCATCCCATAAACAAAAGATAATATACAGGCAAACATTTTACAACTCAGAGACATTTATGGGATTCTGAACAATGCCTCCAAAGGTTCATTCTTGAGAGCTACTAACGTTTGGAAGGAACTTCAACGTGCCATATGCTACAGAGGCCCAAAGGTGAATCAAATACTAAAGTAGGACACACAAATACAGTGAAAACCCCCATCTGACAGCAAACTATCACTGAGAAGTCTTGATCTCAAGGTCAAGTCTAACTGGCATTCATTCAATTAGGAAGAGCAACTACCCGGAATCACAGCATCAGTTCAAAGTCTCTTCATACAGCTAAAAATACAGAAATCACCATGTTCCCACACACTTAAACCACATTTAACTCACTCCGCTCTCAGAGGCGGCAAAACTGAACAGCGATTGCCCCCATGTACTCTGAGGATAAGCTTAATATATGTGTGAAGGTTCAAAGAACCATACCTGTCATGTTCGATCACTTTCTGCAACCCTTCGCAGCATTTGTTGCTGGAAATCTGTTTCAGCGTCATTATTTTATCTGCAGGGAAAATGGAAAAGCAAAACATTTTAATATAAAAGGTGTGATACGAGAGTGAAAGTGGAATGACCCCATGCATTACATAAATATGGCATGTTAAGTACAACCACCAAATATTAGTCTAAAAACCTATTTAAGCTTCCTGCCGTGAACTTTGGCAATGGTGTGGTAGTTGGCCAGGGCTGTTCATTAGTGTATAGTTAAAAGAACACTGGCACAGTTATACTGGACAGAGTGTGACACAAGTAATATACAAACAGCCACCAAGGACCACCATCCAACTACTAGGCCAGCAAATACAAAGGACTCCCGCAAATTCCAATCCCCTTGGATTTTGCCATCCAGTCAACATGTCATTCTTTGCAGATACAGGTTAGAGCAGAAAGCGCTTGAGTGTGCAACTCATTACAGACTGCTCTGAACATGGTACGTACAGACCAATAACTGAATGGGTGTCTTTATTTCCGGAGATCTGCATAGCACTTCTGTTTAGCCTTCTGCCCACTTCAGAGTGCCTGCTACAGTTGTAAACAATGGCATGTGGTCAGTCAGGTCCCAGCGGTATCCCTTCGCATGGGTCTTTTCCACAAATCGATGCTAGTGATTGAAGAACTGCTACCAGAGGTTGGTATTAGGTAAATATGTGGGTTAGCAGTATGTGAGGAGCGAGGGCCTCATATTGATTTCCATCAGCCCTTAAGAGTCCAGTCCAATTTTGATGTGGAGCCTGGTTTGCTTTTGTCAATCTCTGCATACTGCCTCATATTTGCACAGTCGTATCTTCGTCACAAGCAACGAGTGGTCTGATCTGGGAAGGCAAGATGTCCGAGCAACATTTTCTTCAATTTGTCTGCCCAATGTTGTTGCCTTTGGGCAAGAGTAGCTACTGAATGATTTTCTTTTGGAATTTGTAGTTGCCAATAGGCATCATCGCCTCTTGTGCGAATGAGACCTAGGAGAGGTCAGTTTTCATCTGTCAGATTGAGAACGTAGCAGTTTCAGTCCTTTGCTAATTTGTGATTAGCCCCCATTCTCAATTCCTCTGAACCATTGTGGAATTGTATGGGATAGTTTGATGATCTGAGGACTCCAATAGGAATGTAGTGGGTCAACAATTGTATGGAGTACCCCAGATGTCATTCTTAATATATCTGTGAACAGAAGTTTAAAGTTGAACCTGCACTCATATGAGAGTCAATGTCGAGCTTATAAGGTCGATTTCATGTGCTACTGATTTTGTAAGGGTCAGCGTGATCAAGCTGAAGTATTTTTAATGAATTTTTGGGAAAACTATGTTGAAATAATTAAACGTACCAATGGCAGAGCCTTGGTTGTATCCATGCAATGGACTGTTTCCACGAATGTCAGCTTAATAGGAAGCGGTGATTCTGGCCACCTACTTTACTTGAGGTTGAACAGCGACGTCTGTATTTAATAAAATAACCAACTTTTTGATTTTCAAACCTGGGTCAGTATCAAAAGCAAGTGGGGAATCCAGGGGAAGGTCTCCATCTGTTACCTCCCGCTAACAAGATCTTAGATTTAGAGTTCCTTAGGCTTTTAGCGGACTGACATATCTGCCTATTACCTGTAACTTCATATTCGGACCACTCAAGGCCTGGTGCAGGTCCTGCAACAACAAAGAGTCCACCTGCATTTTAACTCATGGCCATAATCTTAGAGGGGACTACATATAAAATAGAGCAATAAAGTATTCTCATATGGACACCAAAGGGCTCTGCTGCATTTGTACGCAAAGTCATATACACGTTGGTATACAAGTATAGTGCTGCAGAGTGACAGTCAGAGCTTTTCGTAAACCTCTTCCATCATTATGGTTAAGATTGCACTCTACCACAATGGAAACTGGACGAGAAAGGTGTCAGCAAATCTCAACTATCTCAAGGTTATTTATGTTCCAGTGTGCTTAAGATGGACAGCCACAGTTTAAGACTTGTAGCCTCACTGGCAGGGTTTCAAAACATTTGTGTATTGTTCTAGTGAGACTGTAACACAAACACATTCTTCCCCAGAGGCTTTCAAGGAGGAATAAGGAATCTGCTAAACTTTCAGCCCTAAAGTGCCCATCTTACAGACAACTCAAATTCCTCCAACAGGGCTGGTCATGTCATAGCATATGCAGTGAGCCACCCAGTACCCAAGTCAGCCTACCTCATGCATCCGGACACAATGATTTCAGGTGCAGCATCAGGTTATAAATACAGCCTGCCTAATGTCACGGGTTCAGACAATGTTTCCTTCAACCTGTGCCTGTTAATTTTTGTTGCTGCGTAGTATGATGACCAAGATGATGAATGAGCAGTCTGCTGCTTTATCCCCCCACAGCAAAGGCCCGATGCTATCGCACTCTGTGATGATGCCCACCAGGCATATAACAGGCCTGAGCTTTGGCACCCAATGACTAGCTAGTCGTACTGCTGTACACCACATTTGGGTGAACTTGGCACATTTGGAGGCAGGCACCTACTTACAAGACTGTAATGACAACTTAACGCACTGCAACTGGCACCAAATTAACCTCACAGCTCTGAGCCAGCACAAAAGTCAAGTCCATGAACATTGCATGCCTCTGCCTAAAAGCACAGAGGGGATACTGCAACACTGCAGACTTATTTCCATTTTAAGGTGTGTAGAGTGCACGGGGGCCTTTCACTTCTATTTCAAGGCTTTTTTTCTGAGCCATGGTTAGCTCCTCACCCTGCTTAAGGTTAGTAACAATGGTCTAGAGTGGCCCTAGGGGTCCTAAGAAAGGTTTGTGCCTGAAGCAGCTTGTAACAGGGTTAAGTCAAGATGCACCAATTTAAATGGTGGTCAAATATTTTGCAACAGATGCTGGGAAACACAATAAATACAATATAACATTTATTAACTCCATAAATGGTATATCATAAATGATATGCTAGTTCCAGTTCTTAACAAACAAGTGTATAGTGCGTGGTGAAAAGGTGATGGTGAAATTAAAAGAAAACATGGCTGTTGTAACTTGGTCCTGCAACTTCTTCACAATCAGCCTCCTGTGTCCTGTTTACAACAATGGCACTGACAACATTGTAGAAACTCCAGGCGGAAAAGCGGCAGACGGTCTTCCCGTCCGCCGCTGTACCCCCAGTCATCATTATATGGCGGGGAAAATGGGAGGCGGGTGGGGGATAATTTCGGGCGGATCGCCACCGCCATGCGGCGGTGGCGATCCGCCCGACATTGTAATAGACCCCTTAGATGCCAATGAAATGGAGGGAAACAGATTATCGGATTGCCATCAACTGACAGGTGCTTAAGATAAATACTGATTTTGGAGGCAAGTTTTTAACTTCGGTCAACCCCTGGATGTATGAAATAGGTATGCACTGAAAAAAATGTCAGATGTACTTGTATGTATAAGTTATTACAGTAGTAACCATTTAAATAACACTTTTTAACAATGCCTTTTATTGCACCACTCATCCCACTGTAGGGTGTCAGAGCGCTTTACATCACACTCACTATGAATCATACAAGTGGTTAAACCAAGGTACAGGAAATTTACAATAAGGTAATGAGTGGTTACAAGGCATAGGAGTCCCATATCCTCTATTCTGAGGCATTATATGTTAAGAATGCTTGGTCTGAAAACACAAAAAGTCAGAATTGAAAACGAAACACAGTGGCAAGACTAGTACTCAAAGGAAACCTTTTGTTAAACCTAGAATAACAAAATTGAGCACAAAAAAAAAAAGTATATGCCATACAGTTTTCATGCATTCCTTGCTGACGGTTCAATGCAAAGTGTGTCATATCGGGAATACAACTTATAAACTGCAAGTACAAGGGGATAAGATACCCCCTGCTGCACATTATGAGGATATTGCAAGTCACCAATGAGTTCCATAACCATATAGAGGAACGAGGCGGTGTTTCTTTATAAGGTTATGGAACTCCGAGGTGACTTGCAATATCCTCATCATGCACACAGTGGGTACTTTATCCCATATATTACATGGTCACACCATCACCTTGCCCACAAACAATCTTAATCCATGGTGCATAGCTCTTTCATATGAAAAAGCAAGCTTGCTTGCAAACATGTAGAATAAAATAAAACCTCTAGTACAAAATTAAACACATCAAAAACCTGTTAGAGCTTTGTTGCAAACCGATATTAGAAACAATTCAATACTAGTCAGTATAAAAAAAAAAGCTGCAGTAGCTTAGAACGTGTAGAAACATACATTAAGCCTCTAGCTTTCTCTATCTAAGGAGTGCACAAAAAAAAAAAATCTCACTGCTTGTCAGTAAGCTATGAAACTAGAGCAGAAGGAAGAGAGTTGCTTCTCTGTGACCAGACCTGCCTTCCACCTCGGCTGCTGGCTCTGGCAGCAGGCATTGTGATGCACACATAAGGAGATAATGGACGGCAGGCGCGCAACACCCATTGGGTTCAAAGGGCTATAGCCCCCCCATCGTGTGTGGCAGCCCAGGCGGAGACAGCTTCCCAGGCGCACACACAGCCGCACCAGAGTACTTCACAGGTCTTTAAAAGACCATTTACTTGTTAACGAGGCTTTGTTGTTCTTTCACCCCTTCTAAGAGCCCCTGCATCTTCAATTGCTGGAAGAATTAGCCCCCCCCCCTGAAATTTAACTCTAAATGAGCCTCTGATGGACAGAGTGCTGAAACTTTTCAAACACTCACCCCCAGTCACAGATCTGGGTTGAATCTATCATCATTCTTTAGCTAACTTCGCCACCTCACTTCAGACCCAGCTATATGCCTATCAATCTTGACCCTGTGCCTCATGGGAACAGTCCAGCCCGAACTGCCAAGCCAGGTCTTCCCTGTGATGTCAGAACTCGACAGTAATACCCTTATAAGAGACGAGTTCTGACATTGTTTCTCAATAATCGGCAACTTGGTATATCACAAGTTGCGGGTTATAAGAAATTAGTGGTTGCCATTTATACAGGGACTACAGAAGCCCATGTATTATAAACATCTCTGGCAAAAGCAGCCACTGTCTGCACTTTCTACATGAAATACAAAACTGTTACATTCATGATAAACATTGTGCTTTGCAGAAAGCACATTAACACTATGATATTTAATCACGAATCAAAGCTGCAACTAGACAAAACACAGCTCGCTGCAGCAAGTGCATTAACCACCACAGTTATTTGCCATTATTATTATCGCCTGAAAAATGATGGGCACACAAAGGTCTCTGCAGCAGGTGCATTGCCCCTGTAAGATATTTTTAAACGCTGCCTTTGGTACCAAGTAAGCCAGACCAGACTGGATGTCACATTTGTCCTTCTCTTGCCAATTTCTTTGCGGTAGAGTTTGACTGTCAGACCCCGCTTTTGATGGCACAATTCACGTTCTCCTACCACACACAGCCAATTCATGGCATTCCGGTACACTGGTTTTCATATCAAACACAGCTAGTATTAAATCCTATATGCTAGTTTAGTAAACCACCCCAATGTATTATGAGCAGTCCCGGTCCCACCATTTAGCGTGCATTAAATACCAGGCTGCCGCCCTGCACGCATGGCCCAAAATAACTTCATACACAACTCGCACTCCTTTCACGGCGCACTACGAGGCTGGTGAGTTGGGAGAAGGAGGGGCGCAGCATGTGGCAAAACCTTTTGTCAGTTTAATCGCCCGGCTGGCGTTCCCCGTTAGCCGTCTCCACGAGATAGCGCCTGGAAGACCAGCCCCTCGGGTCAATGCCACTAGCCCTCCCCACCACTGCATGCGGTCATCTACCTGCGAACTCTGTCCTGTCTCCTGCACACCCCGAATAGGTGGGAGTAAGCAGGCGGACCTGCCCGCCTCTTCCCATGACCAGCCCCTTCCTCTCAGCTAGGGCCGCCTCCCTCCGCAACAAGGCACCAATCAGCTGCACGGCTTTGCGGTCCCGCTCGGCCGCCATGGCTGTCTGAGCAGTGGAAGGGAAGAGACTAGTACGGAACGGGAAGAGTCCGCTGCATTGTGACGCGGAAGCCTTGCGAACGTGGACGGATAGAAACTGGGAAGCCGTCGGGGGTAGCCCCGATTTCCTAAGGGCGAGAAGGGAGAGTGGCACGCATGAAAATAAGATACAGAATCAAAGGTCACCTTCCGTAATCAATAAAGAGGCTCGTTAGTTAGAGCAAGCATTGGCAAAGCCAATAGGACGCCTATGGGAGATCTATTGGCTTTGACCATCGGTGTGGTCTCAGGCTCAAAGACAAAAGATGACCGGCTGCTGGGAGGGGTATTCCTAGTTTTCGACCTTGACCTACGGCCTTAGGGCAGCACTTTCTGCCTTTCAACTTTTCAACCATTCTTCAAAATACTTGGGGAAGGTTTAACTTTCCCAAAATATTCCCGGACTGGCGTTGGAATACTAAATAGGCCTCCTGAAAGATTTGGGCAAAGTTGTTCTTTCCCCAAATATGCTAGGACTGGAGTTAGAATATTAATTTTGACCTTTCAGGGTCTGCTACGCCTACTGCTGCTCCGAGGGCGCAGTGCAGTGCCAGTCCGTGCTTGGATAGCGCCCTGGGCGGAACGAAATTTGTCTCCCTTGTTACAGCTGGTGAATAAAATGAGGCAGCAGGGGGTTCATTTTGTGTCACAGTGCAGTCACACATCAAAGCAATGTCTGGCCTCTTTGCACAACCTTCTCGGAATTTCCCCCTCCCAAATATTTTGATTCACTAACACTGCAGTGCTTTAAATGGGCTGGTACTGTCCAGAACAGAGTACCAGCACTTTTTTATTTTGGGAGGGAGAATACCGGCACTTCTCAAGAGAAATGCTATGCTTTTAATTGGAGAGTACCAGCACTTCTCAGAAACAAGCATGTACTCTGCTACAGAGTAACTGCACTTCTATTTTTCCATTACAAACTTTGACTAACACGGTACCTCTATCACACTAGTGTCAAGTTATTGGTGGCGCCAATGGTGGTGTTGGTTTGTGTCAGCAGGGGGTGAGAGAGATCAGAGGGGAAGGAAAGGATTAATGGGGTGTAAAGCGGCACCTGCAGTGAGTGAATATATTATGTTATAAAGTTTTCTAAAGCCCACAGATAACTTGAAGGGGCCTCCCGGCACTAGTCACATTTAAGATATGGCAGGGGAAGACAAAGAATAGAGGCCTAGTAGGAAAACAGCCTATATTTCAGCTGATTCCAGAATTGCAAGTGATCCTGGATTTTCCTAATGTTAAGTGGAATAGAGTTTCATGGGGTCGGGCCAAGACACGTAAAGAACAGTCACCCATTCTGGTTCTTCTCTAGCGGGGGACATAGGCCAACCTTAAATCCGCAGAGTAAAGTGCTCTAGTGAGCGTGCAGAAATGAATCAGAGTAGACATGCCAGGCGTTCCTTGATTGTATAGAATTTTGTGCTCAGAATATAGAACCCTAAATTTAGTGCGCTTTTTGATAGGTAGCTAGTGGAGCTTGGCAAGAAGATGGGAGGCAGAAATGAATTTGGGGAGGGAAAAAAGAAGTCTTGCGGCAGCGTTTTAAATGACCTGCAAATGATTCAGAACGGATTTTTAAAATCCTAAATAGCGAATGTTGCTGTAATCAAGTCGTGGGATAACCAAGGATTGCACGACCAGTTGGCGAGTTTGCTGGAGAAAGCAGCTCAGAATAGACTTAATGTTCGTGAGGGTGCCAAACAGTGAAATGCTAGCATTTTGACTTGGGTTTCGAAGAATACAAAATTATCCATATACATCCCGAGGTTTTTCACTACTGATTTGCGTTCGGGGGATTGGGGGAGGGCCCAATATTGCTGGCCACCATTGTTCACTCCTGAGGTGGGTAAGCCTACCTAGCAAGAGAATCTCCATTTTACTGCGTTAAGTTTTAAACAATTATCGTGCATCCATCCAGCAACTACAGTGAGACAATTTGTGAAATTGGTGCAGTCGCTGGGCAATTCTGCAGACAACGAAATGAACAACAGTGCTGTCAACACTAATGAGATTTGAACGATTTCACTATCTCAGCCAGTGGTCTAACCTAAATGTTAAAAAGGGTAGGGCTGAGCGTCGAACCTTGAGACACACCACGCTGCAGTGCTCTATGGGATGTTGCGAAAGGAGGGGAAATCACTTGAAAAGACCGCTCTTTTAGTAAAAAGGCAAACCAGGATAGTGCTTTACCCTGTACTCCCAACTCAGAAAGGCGTCATAGTAGAATTGCATGGCAGACAGTGTCGAACGCCGCACTTCGATCTAGAAGCATCAGCGCCTAGGATTTGCCGACGTTGATGGAGCTTCGAAGGGTTTCAGTGAGAGTTAAAATAGCTGTTTCAGTGCAGGTGACGCTCAGAATCTATTTTGGGAGGCATCAAGGATTTAGTTTTGTTCTAGAAAGTTTGTGTGGAGATTGTTCACATACTTCTCCACCACCTTTGATTAAACAAGCATTGGCATAGCCAATATGTCTTGCCTTTGGGACCTTATAAGTGTTTTGCCAGACCTATTGGCTTTGCCAAAGTGTTTAGGCTACGTTGTAGAGCAATGTACCTGCTGTGCAGCATGTGGAAAAGTTATTTATAAAGTAATACGCATTTTTGTTACCTTATATGGCCCTCCTGTGAATGATGTCACAATAGGTCTCAGACCCATGGCAGGCATAATCAAACATTGTTTGCGATTGCTGGATATGTAGTGCCAGTACTAGGTAAAGAGAACTGTTTTTCCCTTCCCTGGATGGCCCCTTTTAAGTGCTAATGAGGTTAATCTTTTCCCAGCCAGTAGTTATTGTCGCAGATATTGTTCTTAGTAAAGCACTTTCACCCACCCCTGGGTCTTTTATGTGCATTAAAAAAAAAAAACCTGTTAAATATAAACATACATGCACAGATAGACACACACAAACGTGCATGCACAGAAATATAGAAACATGCATGCACAGACAGACATACACACATTTGGAAACAAAGTCACCTGCAGCCACATACAGTGATAGATGCAACCACACAAGCATACATATACACACTCATGCACACATACGCATGCAAGCAGGAGCACATACAAACACAGACACATACATGCACATAGAAATGCATATAGCAAGCATGCACATACATATACAGCACTACCAAGAGCAGATACATTTACACACACACGCATACAGATTTATAAGTACACACAAACACAGGCACTCCTACATACCTATGCAAATGTGCACACTTAGACACACATGCATACAGGCAAGCACGCGCACATATACACACACCCACTCTTGTGTCTCTTGTCTCACCCCTGTGAGGTGGCTTCAATGGAATATTTATTTTACACCTTTGAAAAATGCAAGCATTTGAAGTGCTCTGACGGGGGCAACGGTGGGTGGAAGCAGCCTTGATGTGGAAGTGGTGTGGGAGGCGGGTGCAAGTAAGGACAGGGAGGACGGAAGATGCCCTTGTAGAACATGCCCTCTAATGGAGCATGACAACAATAACAAGCATTGGCATAGTCAATAGGTCTCGCTTTTGGGACCTTATAAGTATTTAGTTATGCAGCACAATATCCTTGGTGCAACAACACCAACCATTGCATGGCTAAACACTTATAAGGTCCCAAAGGCGAGACCTATTGCATTGCAAATGCTTAACATAATATTAACAAAATACAAGGGCTTAACAAATGCTTAAGCATGTCAGGGTCTAAAAATATGGTTGGCTAAATGCACTCTCTAAATAATGGATAGATGGATGGGTGTGACAAAAATGGATGGATAGATAAATGAAGAATATAAAAAAAAGAGAAATAGAGAGAAAGAGTGTGAGCAAAAGACAGTGAATGAGGGGGTGAATACAAAAAAAGAGAAAGCGATAGAGAGTGCACAAGGGAATAGGTAATACTATAAGTGTAACAGCAGTTGGTTTTAGGAGAGGATGCATTTTTGGGGGGCAGGCATGGACGAATAAGGAATTAATTTGCCAAGAAACACAGGATATTACAACCTCTCACAAACTAAAACATTGTTGACCAGCTCCAAAGTTGGAAGCTCAAACAGTTATGCCACATACTTTCAAAACTGTTACACCTTTTAGTTTTTTGTTTTTTTTTGTTAACGCCCAAAAAGCATAAGCATTCATGCATATCTAAACAGTGCCACACTTTATTAAAATTACGCATGGTTTCATGGCTGACCACTTAAAGGTGAATTTTAGGCTTTTGTAAACAGAAACATGGATCGGTGTGAGAAAAGATAAAGGCGCTAAAGTGTGGATGGTAGATTGCATGGGATAGCTGGATGCTCTGGTGAATGAATACATTACTGTATTGATAGATGCCTGTATAAAAGAGTGTGTCAGGGTCTAAAAATATGGTTGGCTAAATGCACGCTCTAAATAATGGATAGATGGATGGGTGTGACAAAAATGGATGGATAGATAAATGAAGAATTTAAAAAAAAGAGAAATAGCGAGAAAGAGTACAAGCAAAAGACAGAGTGAATGAGGGGGTGAATACAGAAAAATAAAAAGAGAAAGCGAGAGAGAGTGCACGAGGGAATAAGTAATGCTATAAGTGTAAAAGCAGCTGGTTTCAGGAGAGGATGCATTTTTTGGGGGGTGGGCATGGACGAATAAATAATTAATTTGCCAAGAAACACAGGATATTACAGATACTCACAAACTCAAACATGGTTGACCAGTTCCAAAGTTGGAAGCTCAAACAGTTAAGCCACATACTTTCAAAACTGTTACAGCTGTGTTTTGTTTTGTTAACGCCCAAAAAGCATATTGCGCATGGTTTCATGGCTGACCACTTAAAGATGAATTTTAGGCTTTTGTAAACAGAAACATGGATGGTTGTGAGAAAAGATAAAGGCGCTAAAGTGTGGATGGTAGATTACATGGGATAGCTGAATGCTCTGGTGAATGAATACATTACTGTATTGATAGATGCCTGTATAAAAGAGTGTGTCAGGGTTTAAAAGTATGGTTGGCTAAATGCACCCTCAAAATAATGGATAAATGAATGGGTGGGAGAAGAATGGATGGATAGATAAATGAGGCTTTTTTTTTACACGTTTGCCCATACTCTGGCTAAAATTAAGCCCCTTTTATAACACTGTGGTAAATGTCTGGCAGTAGAAAGGACCGGCTTATGGGGGATGGAAGTGTTAGCAAGTAATCGTAAACAAAAGTCTCCGCTGAGGGGAAACAGGAATAAAGGAGGAGGGCTATGTCTGGCTTGTGCCACACTGGCACCGCTGGTCTGTTTCCTGCTGACACTTCTAACCTTAGCATTCTAATGTAACTGCGGGGAAGCGGCGCTATCTGCATGTTTGCACAACAAACAGAAGTTCGTTTTACCCCAACTCATAAGCACTTTGCAGTAACATTTGTAATATTTAAAATAGTCTAAACACTTCAAATGGTCAAATGTTTTAGACAAGAATCTGCATGCTCTCACAGGAAAGCAAGATACAAAAGTATAAAGTCCCAAAGCATAAACCACGAACCACGGTTGTTTAAGTGATGTCTTGGAGTTGAATATTTATTTAAACCACAGCTTTGGCATTGTTTGAAAGTTTCAATATTTTTTCAAAAGCGCGTAAAACTAACCAAATCCATGCGCATGCATTTTATAATAATTAGTAGCAAAAGTACATAAAAAAATTATGTTGATGTCCTGCGGGAGAATAAAAAAAAAAAAGCAAGAGACAGAGTGCGAGGAAAATAGAGTGAATAAGGGGGGGGGAAATAAAAAATAAGACAAATAGCGAGCGAAAGTCAAAGCAAAACACAGAGTGAATGATAAAGAAAAAAAACAAGCGAGAGAGAGTGCACGAGGGAAGAAGTGATGCCAAAAGTGTAACAGCTGCTTGTTTCAGGAGAGAGCCGTGCACGAGGAAATGACTAATGCTGCTGTTTTGAAGCACACACATGCTTGTGGCACCATCTGCCTTGCGGGAGCGAGCAACACCCAATTAGCATGCGCGCCGCTGCTCGCTCCCGCAAGGTGGATGCCGCTACAAGCACGAGTATGTGCTTCCAAAAAGAGCAGAGCGACGGCTAAAGGTCCTCCTATGCAGCGAATGCGCGCTGCGTAGGCGAGACCTAAAAATGTAAATTAGTTCATGAGAGTCTACAGTGAAGCAACATGTCCATTTCTTCCATTGCGTCACGTATTTTGTATAAGCACTAAACTCACATAATACAGCGGCGCTGCACAATTGTGCGGTAGGTTAAAGTATGGTCAGGGTGAGGAGGGCGAAGATGGGTTGAGGGTAGAGCGCAGTGACCAGGATTTTTAGGCGAAGGCTGCGAGTGTTACAGGACCCTCTTCACACAAACTATGTATGTATGTAGAGGTGTTTCCTATTTCCTGAACCACAGCTGTGAAATTTCAGAAGACCCCTACCGTTGACTAGTTTGTAATGGGAGGTTTGAAACGTCCAGATGTGAAGAAACAAGAGATTTTAAGGACACAGAGTGAGATGGGGCAACATGGGTGGATGGGTTAGGAGAGAGAGCAAGAGAGAAAGGGGGGTAGAGATGAAGACATAGAGGTGAGTAGGTAAGGTGAGAGAGAAAGAGAGAAGGAGGGAGAGAGAGATGGGGTGACTTGGGTGAAGAAGTAAGACAAGGGATAAAGAGAGAGGGGGAGATATAAGACAGCAGGGTGGATAAGATGAAAGATAAATAGAGAGGGAGTGAGATATTGTGTGAGAAGGATGGGTGGGTTAAATAAGAGAGATAGAGAGAGGGCACGAGTGGGATGAAAAGACAAGGGGATGGGTAAGGTAAGATAGACAGAAAGAGGATAGAGATTTGAGGGGAGAGCGAGAGACACTTAGAAAGAGAGCACGAGAAAGTGAATGAGAGACCGGAAACAGGGCTGTACTGAGAGATAGAGACACGGATCAACTAGAATAAATGCCTGCACAGAGCATGGGAGGTAGAGTGGGGAGCTGGAACGAGGTTTGACAAGTGAGAGTCAAAGGCGCAGAGCCACTGCACGTTTCTCCCAAATACTGCATCGAGACTGGATTTAAATCTACGGCAGAGTTTTTATTTCTCGTTTAGGTTTTTAACTGGCACGTACAGTCAACGATATAGAAGTTTACCACCTTTGTTTTGATAGGGAATTTGTTGAAACTAATTGGTGCATTGGAATTTTATCGATGCAATTCTCTGGTTGGTGTTCCCGCTCCTGTAGAAGCACTGTCACATATTATTCCATGCACACAGAATACAATTAACAGCACATACAAACACACACCAACAAGATACACACCACTCCCAGCACAAATGCAAGCGCAGTCAGGCATCACACGCTACACGCAGATGGGCACACACACAAACACTCAGAGGAGCACTCACATAACCCAAAAATACACACTAACTGAAGGCAATAATACACGTGCTCACATACAGAATGCAATAAAGGCATACATACAAAGAGACGCACATGTGCAGATTGTTTTGTAAAGATGAGAAAGGTATACACACGAAGGGGGTGAAGTGGAAGTGGCGAAAGACGCCCTAGAAAACCAGCCTATTGTATACCTTGGAAGCTACTATCTTTTCGCAGGCATTGCAAGAGCGACTCTGGGAAGCACGTCACAATGTGAGGGAAGCAGGGGGGGAGCAGAGGAAGAGCGGGCGGGCAGTGAGCGAAGTGGAGGTATGGATAGCTGAGTAATGAAGATCGAACGTTGCTGGGACCCATAACTAAACTAAGAAGCTCCTACTAGAATAGAAAATTAGAAAGCCTACTAGCAGCCTCTCTGCTCCCCGAGACTTCTAAGCTTTTTCTGTTTACCCTTTGGCACCCTACAGGCAGAGAAGCGCACACTGCAGCCACCGCCTCTGCAGTGCCTCTGCTCTGTTAGCCGGTGAGAAGTAATGCCATTTGTAAAGATCGAGACTCCAGGGCCCAGAGGATGAGTTTTATAGAACTTTGAGATGCCTTTGAACCCCACAAGGATTTCGGCAACCCCCACAGTCTCACAAGAATCCCGGATACCACAGATTCCGGCCCCACCTCATCCCCACAAGATTATTGGCTTTCTCCACCTGTCCATCCCCCCAAGAATTCTGATAACACCGTCCCTCCTCGCCAAATTCTTCAGTGCTCTGTTGAAATATTTGTAAATTTACAGTGTGGGAGTAAAGGGAAGCCAGCAGCGCGAGCCGTGCAAGTGCGCGCTTGTAACTGGTGTAGTGAGGTGTGTGTCAACAGCAGCACTGTATATGTGGGTGAATGCAGAGTGTGTTCTAGTGAAGTGAATCCAAGCACAGGGTTTGCATGTAAACAGTGCCTGTGATTAGCAAAAAAAAAAAAAAACATGGTCGTGCGGCCGCGAAAGTTAAAGCGACCGCACGCCCATCCCCCCAAGAATTCTGATAACTTCGTCCCTCCTCGCCAAATTCTTCAGTGCTCTGTATTTGTAAATGTACAGTGTGAGAGTAGAGGAAGCCAGGAGCGCGAGCCGGGCAAGTGCGTACTTGTAACTGGTGTAGTGCTTAGTGAGGTGTGTGTCAACAGCAGCACTGTGTATGTGGGGGAATGCAGCATGTGCTCTAGTGAAGTGAATCCAAGCACAGGGTTTGCATGTAAACAGAGCCTGTGATTATCAACCAACAAGCGTGGCCGCGCAGCCGCAAAAGTGAAAGCGACGTGCACTCTTGTGGAGGTGGGTGGAGGGGACGTGCCTTCTAATGAAAGCGGCATGGTCTGCAAATGAAACCTGACCCAAAACAGATGGCCCCTGTGCGCTGCTGCTGACTCCCGAGAGCAAAACGCTCTGGGTGTAAACATTTCCCAGGGTACGCTGGGACATCCACACGCCTTTGGCCAATTGTGTGCTAAAGCCAGACGCAAAGGCCAATAGCGTGTGAGCACCACATGCAAAAGCTTGTAGGAGCTTGTAGAAAAGCTCAAGTGATTCCAAAGGCCGATTTCCTAGTGCAGAGTAGGCGTGCTGCGCTGGGCTCGACCTAAAAAGGCAGGAGGGAGATAGGTCGGTAGTTTTCAGGCTCCGTAGCGACTAGCAAGGACTTTTTTAAGATAGGAATACACACCACCCCCAGCACATGTTTCCAGGAAACTGGTACTTCTGCAGTACTCAGCGAAAGGTTGGCTACTTCCAGAAAGATGGGAAAGATACTTTCTTTACATTTTAAAATAAGATCAGGTTTCAACAGATCCCGATTTTACTTGATACATTAAGGTGGAGAAACTGTCAATATCAGGCAGTGCCAATTGGTCCTAGGGTGGCAATTGCATGGGGTTAACCCCAATCCAGGGCGAGAAACATGACTGTTTATTCTTCCTTATTGAAGTGGCGATAGATGTCATCAAACTTATTAACAGAGTGATCTGCAAGTTTATTGCAGAGGCTATTGGAGGCCTCTGCAATAAACTTGATAAAAGCACTTTAATCTCTATCATTGGTGTCAATTAAGAGGGACGCTGCTGTCTTCAGGATTTAATGCAGACAGCTCCTCTCTGAAGATTGGTGCCCTGGGCCTGGGCGCATCCTGCCCATACCAAATGCCGGCCCTGGTGCAGGGCAAGAAACACGAACGAACTGCTGAAAGCAGTCCGTTGCAACCACCAGTTTTGCAGAATCACACAGATGAAACTGACTACTATTGCTCTTATCATTTATGAATTTGGAGTAGGGGAGTGGTGGTGCACGGCACCCTGTGTGCATTCGGAATTATAGGCACTGTTGCCTTTCAAATCTGTCCTTATATTTTCACCTGATCTGAATACAGATCAGGTGAAAAATTCACCTGATCTTTTGAATGCAGTAGCAGCTCCCACAGTGTCAATTTTTCTGGTGATAAAAAGGCTCCACACTTTGCTAATGCACGGTTTCATTTAATGCCTTCTCTTTCTTGTTCAGCTAACAAAGTTGGTTCACTGTTCACTCAGTGTTTGGGATTATTTTGAAAGTATTTGGTTTTGCCCTACTTCTTCACTGTTTTAAATTTTATTTTTTACTATGGCATCTAATTAGGCATTTCCCTTCCTCTCATACACTAAGCCATTGGGGTCTATTACTTCCACGTTCAAGATGGGCCAAGTATTAGTTGCTGCAGAAGAGGGGTTGGTGTTTAGACCTTATTCAGAGCCCTCTTATATTTCCATGTAATGTTTTTGGTGTTAGCCTCTGTTTGCTACTGCTAGTTGCAGGGATCCCGCTTGCATCAAATATTGCTGAAAAATAAGCTCTGTCAGCATTATCAGTACTCTGGGCACGTAAAACAATAAAACAAGTCAGAACTTCGGGATATGTAAATGTGACATCTAACTTTTCGTCAAATATTTAAATGACAGGTGTGCGGTTACATTGATTTTTGCATGGAAACCCTTTTCATATGAACCAAATCGCATTTCAGTTCCACATATTTAGAACAATTCTCAGAAGTATGCATTTAGAAAAATTGATTTACCTGTCATGTGAGCATTCAAAGTTTTGTGTGTGAAGCAAACACAATTTGCTGAGCTCCTGCCAGACTTTAAAGAGGGATGTAAATGAGACAAAACAAGCTGGGAGTGAGAATATTGGATGCTGAGGGGACAGCAGCTTTGTTGGAATATGCCTTCAGTAAAAGATCTGAGCCTTCTTCAATCGCGGCATATGTCTATCAATAAACCGCTATAAATAAATTAATGGATATGTTTATTTCAATTAATTACAATCATAAACATTTTGCAAAACAACTCAGTTAACAAGAAGAAAAAAAGACCAATACTGTTTAAAAAAAGATAAAATTAGAGATGTCAAACAAACTGAGTTTATAAAAACGGCTATTTGGCCTAAAACTTGATGAGTCTAAATTCATGAAGAATCCTTCTGTCGCTAAGTCCTTATGGCGTTTTTGGATGTGCACCACCAATGCCTTATGTTTTCACACCCGTAGTTCCAAGACAAAAGTGCGAAGTGCAAAAAGTACCGACCGTGCAATAAAGTGCAAGTTTAGGACTCATAGAGTGCTTACGCTGCTCGACCCCTCAGCTGAGAGCAGTCTATTTGCCATTAGCATACATTTTTATGAAAGATGCGATCGCCTGGGAGGAGTCCCCTTTCATGGAGAAAAGTAGTGAATGGCGGCATGATCTTATACCATGTTGGTTAAAAGTCTTCTGCCGCAAAGACTTGTGTTCGGTAAACGGCATAACACTAGAATATGAATCAGGGATTCTTCTTGTTGATAGCAAAGTCTGCACTTAGGGGGTGATTATGATGGCGGTGGACCCATTGTGGGGCCAATTACCGCCTGCCAGATAGGGATAGTGGGCGGTGTGCTTGGCGGGAGGAAAGCTCGTCCACCACTGGTTCTACAGAGGCATTCGTTATGATTGCCTGTCAGACTCGCCCGCCCCGCATCCTCATTATGGTGGCGGTGCCTAGCAGGCACCGTCCGCCAGATTAAAATGCTGGATCCCCGCCAGCCTTTCCATGGCAGTTCATCCACCATGGACAGGCTGACGGGGATGGACTTTGGGGACCCGTTGCGGGCCCCCCCAGGGTCAATTTGGTTTTGCACTTGGGAGGCACTTATGGTGCCTACCTACATTTCCCTGCACCATGTGAGCCACGTAGTGGAGGGAAATGAAAAACCTGCATTTTTTCCATTGCGTCTGGTGCTGCAGCCAGCAGCTCCAGCCGCAATGGAAAGCATGTAGAATGCGACCACCACAGTGGCGGTCACATTGTAATTGGGCTTTGAAGGCTTTACATGCCATTTTGGGAGGCAGCCAATCGCTGAGAACAGCCCAAATCGTAAATGGAGCAGCTTTATTTTTTAGCAGCATTTAAGTAGGACTGTCAAATAGTTCTGCAGTTGAGATAGTTTATAAGTGTTAAAGGACATCCATGCATGGCTTCTCTTGCTCACATTTTGTTTGGCTCTGATTCATAAAATCCACTTTATTTGTTTGTTCCAGGCTATTTTGAAAGCATTATGAGGTAGGGCCTGTTCTCACATCTGTGTTGCATTTAGGTCCCCCAATGCCATCTCAAAGGCCTGGGTCCAGCTATTTGATTTTACCTGGAGACCTATTTGTATTTACTTTCATATCTGAGATCTCAACGTTTCCTGGTCTGCCTTCCTTAGTAATGAGATATACTATGGCATTGAGTTTTTTTGTGCTAACACTTGATCGATTAGGCCGAATTCCAGATGGATATGTGACGGAGATGCACTAAAAGACAGAAAGCCTTGCTTTCTGCACAGTTCAAGAAGACCATACTTCTCAGGTAAAGCTTCCATTCCGAAAGCAAATGTTAAGATGAACCTGGCCTTTATGACTGTTAAATTTGTAGGCAGAGTTGGGATATGACATTTGCGTTGTAGAGACTAGAATTCTGCAAACAGAGAAGCAATCCTTGGTTTTATTGACTTTAAATGCAGATGACGAGACAGGCAGTCTTGCAGACAAACCCCAAAATATTTATCATTTGTGCTTCTGGAAATGGGGTTTCTGTCCAAGGACCAGCTTCCTTTCTTGCTAACTTTTCTCCCGAAAACCACAACTTTTGTTTTTGGGGGATTGGCAGGCATTTTGTTTTAAATTTATTAGGTGTGTAGTTTGTTCAATAGCCTTTGTAGGTCTATTCTTGTCATATTCATAAGGACTGTTATAACACAAACAAATCCTTGGGTCTAAACTTGTAAACCTCCGGTTGCAGTTCAGTACCGAGACGGGGTTACCGACGGACAGAGTGGGGCCCCCTTCCCTGAGCTGTCGCCATGTTCAGGTGTGGCCACTTGTCCAAGAACTTTGGGTACAACCAGTAAAATGAAAATGAAAGGATAACTGGTTTGATATTACTACACTTTATACTTTTTCTCACTGGCAACAGCAATCTTTTTAGGTGCTGATGAAAGCCTTGATTCCTTCTGGATTAACTTGGCTGAAACATGTAGACCTGATTGTCGACCACTAAGCAGTTTAAATCCATACTGCTTTTGCACTGTTTTCTAACCCTGTCAGTAGGAGCAAGCTATTAAAACATTTTTTGTTCCGGACTAGGCAGTTTTAACCTCCCCACCTCACTAGTTATATTTACTTTGCACTGCGTCCTCACCACTTCTCTTTCAGCATCTCTCATCTGTGGGATTTAGTATATCCTCAATAGGGTAGGCTCACTTAAAACATCCCTGAGCTCCTTCTTCTTAGAGAAGAAGTTTTAGCCCTCAGTGGGACTAGGTCTTCCCACTGAGAGGGGATACCCAGATGATGAAGCATGCCACCTCCGGTGGGTGAGGGTATTCGTCCTGAAAGGGATTTCTCCCACAAGGGAATTATGTGAGTCTTAAGTCTATCACACTATGTACTTAGGTTTACAAGTTTAGACCCAAGGTTTTGTTTGTGGTATGACTGTAATTTTCAGGGGATGTTTTTCCTTGCAGGTCTCTAAATATTTTCCCTTGGACCCTTGGACCTATCTCCCATTTTTTGTGTTACATATTCATAAGGACTACATCATCCGCATATTGCAGAGAGGACAGCTGGTGTTGGCCCAGGCTTGGCCGGGTGACAATTGGCTGCGTCCAGGTATGTACATAAATCTGAAATAAAGAGGATAAAAAAAATTAGAGCAAGGACACATCCTTGCTTCAAACCCCTCTTGGTTAATATTTTTGGCGACAGCCCATGGTTCGAGCCAAGTTTGACTTTTGCCCATATGTTGGAGCGTAGTAATTGAATGGCCCATAGTAGTTTAGATGGAATGTTCCAGCTAACCAGCTTTTTCCAGAGATGATTTCTATTTACATGGTGGAGAGTCTTGTGAAGGTCTCAAAGCAGTCATACAGCAGCTGATTTTTAGAGTATATTTTTCGTTTATCATGGAGAGGGCGACCTATTTATCTATTGTTTGACATGGCTCAAAATCCCATTTGATTTGATGATATTAGATTTCCTCTGGCAGCCCAATCCTCTAGGTCTGTTAGTAGCAGAGCAGCCAAATAATTTGAATCTGTGTCTAAAAGAGCGATCATACGATAGCTTTCTGGGCTTGCGTAAGGGCCTTTTTTGTAGAGTGGTTGAAGGATGGGCCCACGCCATGATTCTTGTTTAATCTCGGCAGATACACAATAATTGAACAATGTTTGGAAACGTACCCTCCAAAATGTGCAATCTTGATTGTAGATGGCGGCTGGGAGCCAATTCGGGCCTGGAGCAGCATCTCTGCTTTTTTGGTCTTGTCTTTGACTTATTTCTGAGAGAAAAGCAACAGAAGGGCAGGTTGTTCTTCAATGCCGGTTATGAATTTTGATCTGAGCTGTGACATAGGGAGCTTACGTGGTTCAGCCATGCTTCTCGACTGATATTCTTACCTATCACTCCCCTAGGTTCTTTGCCTATGTGATTTATTAGGGACCAGAGAGGCTTTTTATTGTTGGTTTTACAGGCTTGAACAATATCTATCAATTTCTGGTCGTTTTGTGCCATTTTTGCCTCTCAGACTGTTTTTTTATAAGCCTTTCTTAGCTCACAGATTTCCAATTTGTGGTTCAGTTTTTAGGAGGTGTGTTATTGCCTTCACTTCTTTGTGTAGTGCCCGACGCTGTATCTTAAGTGAGCTCAGATACCATTTTTGTTGCCTAGGCCGATACATTGGTCGAGACTGGTTTTGGGTTTTGAAAGATTTGCTTTTCTTTAATTTTGTTCCAGAAGGGCGTTGTGCTGGTTCGCTTCCATTCCTCATATTTATCCAGCGAATGGGTATTCCATCTGAATCTTTGCCAATGGCTGCCTCTATCTTGTGTCCCAATAGCTTTTAGAGATGTAGCCTGGGTGTTGTAATTCCAGATGGTAATTATCTGCGGCGAGTGGACGGTCACTCTCGCAACTTGAGTATGGGCAAGCAAAGTTCTGGCAATGAAACGTAGTTTTTAGATCTAGTGAGAGACAGCATTAGCCATCTTGCAGAGCTGATGCAGTTAATATATAATATACTTTGTGTACAGTTAACAACTGATTTGCAAAAATGTGGAATAGTACCCTAACTTTGCGTCCAAATTGTACATCTGCTATGTAACCTGGTCCTGATGATGACCCTAACTGTTATGGATCGACCGCCGTCGACATCCCAGCGCAACTTGTGGCGCTTTATACTCTGGTTCGCCAAATATGCCCAATTTTGTACAAATTTGTGCAAATACCTACCTGTGAACCTTAAGTACCTTTATTATTGTCACGTTCTCACTTTGCATTGTCTATCGCTGTTCCACTTGTCACCTGTGCCGACCACTTTGTGTATCATGAGCACTTGTGTGCACAAAGTTCATCGGGTTACTTACATATTCAATGTTAACAGTGCTGATACAACCGTTCTCAAATTGTCGTTGTTTTTTCATTATAATGTTTCTTCCTATGTTTTTTCAATACATGATGCCTCTGGCACATTTGCTTAATCAATGAGTCTCCCTACTTGCCCTCTTTGCAATTACATGTGCATGTTTATTTACTAGCCTATAAAATAATAATTGTTGAGATATTGTTGTACCATATATAGCCTTGAAATATGTCATACACCACACACAGGCCACTCAGACTCTGCAATGCAATGCAACCAAAGCCAATGTATGCAAGGGATAAGAACACTCAGACCAAAGGAAGAGAGATCAAGAGAGCCAATAGGTAAAAGGGAAGACAGTCCATACATATTGAGGTAAGCACAAAAATAAAACATTCACACTAGAGCAGGGGTACTCACAAACTTTCTCTTGGGGGCCAAATTTACAGTGTGGTTTGTGGCCGAGGGCCGCACCTTGGGGGCGGGGCATTGGGGGAGGGGGCGGGGCTAGAGCAACAAACAAAAACTGTGACCTTGTGGTGGAACACAGGTCCCTGCAGCGGACGCCTTCGTCCACTGAGCCACCGGACCCGGCATGCACATATCTCTCTCTCTCCCTCTCTCTATCTCCCTCCCTCCCTCCTCCGTCTCCCTCCCTCCTCCGTCTCCCTCCGTCTCCCTCCCTCTCCCTCCGTCTCCCTCCCTCTCCCTCCCTCTCCCTCCGTCTCCCTACCTCCTCCATCTCCCTCCCTCCTCTATCTCCCTCCCTCCTCCGTCTCCCTCCCTCTCTCCTTCTATCCGTCTCTCTCCCTCTCCGTCTCCCCCTCTCTGTCTCCCTCCCCCGTCTCCCTCCCTGTCTCCCACCCTCTCTCTCCCCCTCTCTCTCTCCCTCCCTCTCCGTCTCCCTCTGTCTCCCCCCTCTCTGTCTCCCCCTCTCTGTCTCCCCCCTCTGTCTCCCTCCCTCCCTGTCTCCCTCCCTCTCTCCCTCCCTCTCTCCCTCTTTCCCCCTCTCTCTCTCTCCCTCTCCGTCTCCCTCCCTCTCCGTCTGCCTTTCCCCCTCTTCCCCTCTCTCCCTCCCTCTCCGTCTCCCTCCCTCTACCCGTCTCCCTCCCTCTCAGTCATGGTTACCTTTTTCCTATTACACTCATTATTCTGAAATTAGTGAGTGCTTTGGCATGAAAAGGTAAGGCCATGACTACAGGGCCCGGAAGGGACCCGTTTCAGTGCCCATTGCTTATATTCTTTCAAAACAGGCAGTATGGTATAAAAAGACCACATTCGTAAACACACAGTCGCTGTACACATTTTGTTTTCCAATTCACCCATCAAGCAGGTTTTTTCAGTACCTCCAGGCAAGGTGCACTTTCCCACACAGGGAAAACTATGTTGTTCAAAGAGAGAGGAGTAAACAAAAGTATCACTTCACTGGCAAACACTGTAAAGTGGCACTAATGTGTTTAGGTGTAAATAAATCAATCTGGACATCTTGCAACCACTCTGTCTTGCTTTAATTAGTTATTTATTTTTCACATTCGGAATGTTTTATTTCTCTCTACCCGAAGGCTGCACTTGTGTCAGAGAAAGACCACGTTTCCAGCAAAAATGTTATTCTTTTTTGGATCCATTTCACAGGGGAGCAAATAAACGAAAGGAGGAAAGAGAGGGTAATATCCGTTTCTTGAAGTCTCGGTTTTCATTAAGGAGCGAGGTAGAATGAGAGGGAAGACTCGGAGGCTTAGATGCCGTCACCGTGGCGTGTGCGCGCACAGCTTAATTTATGGGGACTTGGGGAGGCTGAAGAGGATTGCTTCCAGGCGCAGCCGTCTCTCTCGCTTAGAGTGAGGGGGCCACTGCAGCGTGGGGGTCCCCCGCACCACGGGGGCTGCGTTATGCCCCTGGCAGCTGAGGCAGCTTCCCTTCCAGGGCACACACACAGCCCCACCCGAGTACTTCACAGGTCTTTAAGAGACCATTTGCATGATAACGAGGCTTTGTTGTATTTCACCTCTTAGGCCCCAGCAGCTCCACTCTGACTATCGCTTGAATCCCCGGGCGCCCACAGAGCAGAGTCTGTGTTTGCTGACACTGTTAAACAAACACCGGTACGATGTCTGCAAGGTCCGCGGGCCGCCAAGAATGGCTTGCCGGGCCGCTGGCGGCCCGCGGGCCGTACTATGAGTACCCCTGCACTAGAGTATAAAATACAAATTAAATGCATATGAAAGGAGACAAACTGTACAAAGAAAATGTATTTCAAGTAAAATTATGACATACAGTGTGAAACACAGCAAAGTATTTGTAACTGTCCATATAACAAATATTAGACAAGTACTTCTGTCAAGACCCCTGAAAAGACAACAAAATCTGGAATTATAATGAGGAATTGCTTAACAAAATGAACTACTTTCTTTGGAAATATATACACAGACTATGAAAAATCCAAGAATGGAGGCAGGGTTTATGGAGAATACCTGTGCTACATTCCACCCGAGCTACAATAAATCAACCCAACTACTGGTATATATGTTGAGATATTTGTACTTGGCTTTGTAAAGTAAGCACATCTTTATTTGTGAATGTGTACTGTGGCCTTCTCCTTTGACGAGTACCCCAGTTAAATTGGTGTTAATTAAAATTACAAAACACCCAATTACATTCATTTAAAAAAAATAAAAAATATGTTTTTATTGATTTTCAAACAAACATTATCACTTACAGGATTCAAATGTCAGCAGTAATTTCCTGGATTTCTGCAATTCTCCCGCACATTTCTAGTTTCAATAGTCTCTTGTAAAGCATTCTTATTTATACCCACAAAATGTGTCCTGCCTCAATAATCAAGGCCTCCCTGATATATAGCACCCATCAAATTCCACTGCGACTCTTAAGCAAGGTATACAAAAAAAAATCAAAACTACCCCCCGCCTCCCTTTAAGAACCCACCCCTATCCCCAGTGTGTTCTCTAGTGCGACCCAGTTCACATACAGTGATATATGGTTCAACATCATACAGTGTTCCTGTGTTAGCTGCAAAAATACATAATATTCCAACATGCAGCATATCACTTATTATTATTTCATCCCCTAGCACTCCAGTAATATATGCCTGATTCAAGGTGATACATTCAGTGCGCTCATGGCAGAGTTGCCATCCGATTCCTCATCCTGTGTTTGTAATAAAACTACTAGTGCTTCCCAAGCTTTCGCAGTCTCTAAGGCTTTATCTCCCCTTGCCCGTTTAGCAAGCTGAAATCGAACTGTGCTCTCGCTTGCTGCCCATCGAAGGAATTCCGCCTTACACCTCTGAAAACTGGGCCCCCGTGCGGCTTTCCAGTGCACTGTAATGTCTCTCTTTGCAATCAGTAACTCTAGATCTTTGAATTTGCTCGTGAGTTTTGTTTTTGATGTATGGGGGAACCAGTGTAATAAGCAAGTACCCATGTCAGGTGTTATCTGCCTCCCTGTGATCTCACATAGCACCGCCATTACTTCCTCCCAGTACATTCCTAATTGTGGGCAGCCCCACATCATGTGGCTAAACCCCGCACCCTCCAAATTGCAGCGCGGGCATCTTGCTGTATTAGTATGAAAATATGTATTTATCTTAGCAGGAGTAAGGTACGCCCTATGTAATATAAAGAAGTGGACCAGTTGGAAGCGGCCGTTTCTTGTGCTTTTCCATGCTCTCCTGATTATCTGATCCCATGCTTTCTCGGGGATTTCCTTACCCAGGTCCGATTCCCACTTATTCTGCAGTGCCCACAAGGACTCCAACCCCTCCACAATCATACGTCTATATAAGCATGTGACTGCCTTAAAGGTCCCTGCCGCCATGACCACGTATTGACAGGACATTTTGGTTTGTGGTTCCAACAGTCCCTCCCGCCATCGTTTTTATATGACTGATACCAGATACCGAGTGAAGCAAAAAGTCTCCTCGGGGCAGGTCATATCTATCTTGTAAAGCCTGAAACGGGAGGAGGCCGCCATCCTCATACATGTCACCCAGCATCTGCAGTCCCCTGTTCTCCCATTCAAACAATGCTCCCCAATCCCCTCCATGCGGGAGTGCGATACACATAGTCAGGGGTATTTCAGTGGCGTAAGGCCGATTAATCTTGGCCGGTCGCTGGCTTTGATCCAGCATAATCTCAGTGTCCGGGCCTCAACAGTAAGTGTCCCGAATCGCAGTGGTTGCTGGAGGATGATGGATAACAATATGTGCCACAGAATCCCGTTACCCCTACGATCGTCCGAGCCCCGAAACTCTAGCGCCACGACTAGAGTAAGCCACTGCAGCTGGGCTGCTAAATAATACGTCTCAAAATCGGGGACCGCAAGCCCTCCGTCTGCTTTAGGTCTCATCAGAATTTTAAGTGCTACCCGTCGTCTGCTCGTCGCCCAAATAAAGCCCGTAAGCAGCGTTTGGATTTGTTTGAACAGTGAGGCCGGCACCCAGATTGGCAATGTTCGAAAATAATACAATAAACGAGGAAGTGCCACCATTTTTAAAAGCGCCACTCGTCCAGCTACCGATAGAGGCAGCGTGCCCCAGAAATCCATATTACCGTGGAGACTTTGGATAGCCCTCCCCACATTTCCATCTAGCAAATCAGAAGGCGAATGATATATGTGGGTCTCAGGATACGGTAAGCATCAGTAATCCCATTTACTCCCCTCACTCTTCGGGGTCATTGGGAACAGACACGTTTTAGCCCAGTTGACCTTGAGACCCGAGATCATCCCAAACTCCTGGAGTAGGCCCTTCACACCGTCGAGGGCATCAGTTGCATTCTCTAGAAACATAAGGATATCGTCGGCATAAAGTCATATATAATGTACCACACTATACACGTTAAGCCCCGCATATCGCCGCCCCATCCGGGCTTGGGCTGCCAATGGTTCTATGGCCAATGCAAACAACAAAGGGGAGAGTGGACAACTTTGGCACGTGCCCCGACTCACCGCACAAGAGGATGATACCAAAGCCCCCGTCCGTACCCGAGCTGTGGATGATTTATATAGTATCGCCGTCCAAGTTACAAAGGCGTGTACAAGTTACAAAGGCGTCTCCAAGGCCGAATTTACGCATAACCTGAAACAGATACGGCCACTCCAGGCTATCAAATGCCTTCTCTATGTCGACCGACAATATGACAGCGGAGTTCGATGGATAAGTGTCCGCCCCCAATATGTGGAGAAGGTTCCTCACATTTGTGTCCGTGTTCCGAGTCGGAATAAATCCGGCTTGGTCTCGGTGAACCAGGTGTTGCATATGCGGAAGTAATCGTGTTGCGAGAATCCTACTCAAGATTTTATAATCAGTCGTAAGCATTGACAAGGGGCGGTATGCCGTTTTATCAGTGGGAGATTTCCCAGGTTTCAATAAAGGGATGATGACGGCCTCACGGATCGAAGTCGGAAGTACCCCAGCGCTTTTCACTTCGTTATATACAGTCAACAACTTGGGGGCTAAAGAATCTATGTAAGTGGAATAGAACTCTATTGGTAACGCATCTGTCCCAGGTGTTTTGTTGCGCGCCATATGTTTTATCGCGCCGCGTATTTCTCCCAATGGTATATCCTGCCCTAGAAGATCAGCCTGCGTTTTTTCAAGTTGCGGTAACACTGCTTCCATTAAAAACCTCCCTATGGTAGCCTCATCAAGCTCTAGCTTACTCCGATAAAGTTCCGCATAATAGTCTAACAACAACTCATTAATCCCTTGCTGGGTATAAACCGGGTCCCCTGCCATAGTATTTAATTCAAGAATAATCACCCCTCGGCGGGCCGGATTAGCAAGCCAAGCCAGCAGTGTGCTAGCCTTATCACGCTCTGCGTGTGCATGCGCCAGGTATTTCTTGTGGTCGAAACAGCGCAGCGTTTCAGTTTGCACCGCAACCTCTTCTCTAGCTTCAGAGAGCTCCCTCTGCTCGTCGGGGCATTCAGGCTGGGCTCTTTCTGCTATCCGCCGTTTCAATGTCTTGTAACAATGTTTTCCGTACTCCTGCCATGTTAGCTATACAGAGTCTCCTCACTACTACCTTAAAGGCATCCCATTCCACTGCTGAGGAGGACGCTGTCCCCTCATTCTCAGTGAAATACTGGGCAATTCCCATCCCTATTGCATCACAAAAGACCTGATCCTCCAGGGCTTCCGGGCGCAATTTCCAATTCGGATCACTGGGCGCACCTGGGACCAGTGAATACGCAGCAGTAATGGGTTATGATCGGATATTGTCCTAGCAAGATATTCACTATGCTTAACAGTGGCGTGTATGTCTGGCGTGCAGAGTATCGCATCTAACCGTACATGTAGTTTGTGCAGTGCCGAAAAAAATGAGTAATCCCGTTCCCCTGGGTGCTGCGCCCGCCAAGTATCAACCAGGCCCCACCTATTCTGCCAATTCTGCCTGGCTTTAGAGATCTTAAGTATTGGTGCTTCAGGAAGTGGAGGGTGGGAGCGATCTAGCGATGTGTCAGACACCGACTTGAAATCCCCTCCTATAATCGCCGGACCAGTCAGGTAGGGCACCAACTTCCCAGATAAGTGATTAAAAAAGGCTGGTTAGTCTGTGTTAGGCGCATAGATACTGCTCAATACAATATCTCTGCCATTAAGTCGGTCCGCCACTGCCACAAACCTCCCCTCCGGGTCTACCAGTTGCTGCGTAGGTTGGAAAGGGACTCCCGCTCTGACCCAAAATCAGCGCTCCCTGTGCAAAAGCTGAATATGTAGTGCAAAAGAGTTGCCCCCTCCATCTGCGCTGCTAAGCTAATCCTTCGGGGCGGTTGATATGTGTTTCTTGGAGAAAAGCTATTTAGACCCCTCTCCGCACCAAATAAGCATGTACCTTATGTCGTCTCAGCATTGTGTTTATCCCTCTAACATTCCACCAAATGCATTTCAGTTCAAGTAATGATCCAATGTCGTAGTTGTAAACTAATCACTAAGGTTGCTCTCCAACAGGACACACCGGAGCCCCTACCTACCCCAAAACAAACCCCAAAAGTCCCCCAACACCCCCACCCCAGAACAGGTACTAAAACACTAGTCCCCATACAAACACAGAGAAACACTATATCCTCTAGTAGCTACAGAGGATCAAAAAAAAAGAGAGAAGGGGAGGCGGCTACGAGCCAACAAAGGCCCTCTAACACTCTGGCAACAGAACAGCGCCATACCCCAAATAATAATGCACGCCCCCCCTCCGGGGGCTCCTAGATCTGAGAGAGCCGTCCTAAATCAGCGCCCCAACAATCCTATAATTCATGTCTTACCAACCATATCCATATCTTACCAACCATATGGCTAGACCGTCGATCAGGAAGGAAGGGGGCAAAGACGGGAGGGGCAAATACAAAAGGGAGAGGCGGTCCCAAATGGAAACAACACAGGAGGCACTCACACAATCTCATCAGCTGTCCCCGTGTAACATGTGGTAGGACAACGCTATCTGCGTTGGACCCTTCTGAGTCAGTTCCCACCGCCCCCTTTTCCGACTCCACTGCTGATGGGGAAAGATGCTCGTGGAAGAGTTCCGAGACCGCCTGGAGGGCAGCTGACCGTTCCAGCTCTGTTTGCAATGCTGTAGAGCCTTGTCGTGCAGTGCGTCGCCGCCACACCCGTTGCGATCTTCAGGGCCGTTGGTCCTCCATGAGTGGCCTCTTGCGATGCCCCGCTGTGCCAGTTTCTGACCGGTAGGATTCCAACCAGGTCCGTGCCTCCTCAGGGTTCTCGCAGAAATGAGTGTTCTCATCCAATATTATCCGCAAGCGTGCCTGGAACATTAGTGAATACTGTAGCCCCTCGTCCCGCAGCTCTTTCTTGACCACCAGAAAAGAGGCGCGACGGCGCTGCACCTCAAGAGTGTAGTCTGGGAACAGCGAGACTTTCCTATTGTCCACCTTGTATGGGCCAGAGGACCGAACCCTTTGTAATAACAGGTCCCTGTCTTTATACTGGAGCAATCGAGCCACCACCGGTCTAGGAGGTCTTCCCGGTGCTAGTGGCAGTGCAGGTACCCTGTGCACTCTCTCCATGGTGTAGAATTGCGTTAGGCCCTCCGGCACCACTACAGTTTGTAACCAGTTCTCCAGGTAATCAATCATATTGGTCCCTTCCGCCCCTTCGGGCAGCCCTATCACTCGGGTATTATTTCTGCGATTACCGCCTTCTGTCTCCTTGGCTCTCCTCTCCAGCACTTGAACCCTATGTGTCACATCTCCCATCTGGGCCACCAGCGCCCTCTGGGCCGGCTCTAAACTCCCCAATGTCGTCTCCATCTGCTTAAGCGGTCAGCCAGCTTTGTATGTTCTGTTCTAAGTAGGCCCAGCCTCACCACTACATTCGCAATGTCCTGCCGTAAAGCGTATTTGGTGTCTGCTATGGCTTTCAGGATCTGGGTCACTTGTTGCTGCATTAGAGATTCGGTCTGTGGCTCAGGGGAATCCTGCTTCCGTCTATCCGATGCCGAGTCCTCTGGGTCCGGGGGAGCCCCCCCTTGTTTCACCCTCGGTTTCCCCATTGTCGTGGGGGACCAATTACTCCGATCGGCCATCAGGTGAACCAGCACGTCCCCGGGGCACTGGCTCACAGTTATCAGCTCACTCCTGGGTGGGATAAGCCCCTCGCACCAATTCCGGGCAGCCCGAATGGTCTGCACTAGATGGGTGACGGCTGCACGCCCCTCTCTCCTCCAGCAATCTTAGTCCAGGCCAATTTAATAGAGGGGGGTCCCCTATCCGCTGCCTCAACCGACCTTCGAAAACAGGGTCCCCGCAGGCCCGCTCTCCCGGGGTGCCAATAAACACGTCTGGCTTAGTGGTTTGCCATAATTAGTGTCAGCGGGCTCCCCACAAATGATTGAGTCAGCCGTGATGCTCCTGCTGTCCCTGCTATTCCTCCTCAGGATCGCCAAAAGCACCGTTCCGGGGGGACCCAGGCCAGCTATATGTGCTATCTGGGCAAATCGGGCCCTCTCGGGCTCCAGGAACTCAAGCAGTTGACCCCAATCTCGGAAAGGCCCAGGTCAGAAAATGGCAGTAGGCTCCACCCACCTCAGGCCCGGCCGGAGCAGCCGTTTTGCATCCACGCTAGGGGGCCGCTCAATTTATTTTCAGGCGGATCAGTGCTCGTCGGGAGTCCGGGTCACCATTTGGGCTCTTCCGGTGGCACAGCGGCACATCAGGTCGCAGCACCCGTCCCCCGCAGCAGAGTGCCCACTCCGGTCCGGCCAGCAAGGGCTAGACTGCATTCGCCACCGGGGGACGTTAATCTGGTCTACCGCCAAGTCCACACTGCTGCTGTGCGCAGCCCGCCGCTCGGTACAATCCAGCGAAGTGATTACCTAATGAGAGTGCAGGCCACCATAGCGTATGTCGCAGCAGTCCCCAGGGTACCCAATTAGTCAGTCTCCGTTTCCGCCAATGTCACAGTGGCTTTCCCAGCTCCTCCGATGGGCTCCTAGTGCTCGCAGGGGATGTCTCGCCGGTGGGAGAGCATCCGTACTTCCTCCTCGGTCGTCTCTTCGATCACTCCATCCTGGTGATCAGCGCCATCTTGGAGAGCCCGAGCGGGCTCTTCCGCATCCCTCGATCAGCGCTGCTCGTCAGGGGTCTCAATGCCCCCAGGCCCGCAGCTTGCAGTTCCCGGGCACAGCGTCGGGCGCTTCGAGCCCCTGGGACCGCTGCAACGGCTCTCGAAGTCAGGATAATGACGGGGTCAGGGCAGAGCTCCGGGCTCACGCGTCCGTTTCATTGGCTTGTTAGCCACGCCACACACCCAAATTACATTCATGTGCTGGCCCTACACCATCCTCTCCCAAAAGTTCATTTTTCCACCCAGTTTAAAATTTCAATACACATATATATTTTGAACATACAACTTGTCTTTGGTGATCCTTGTGTGTATGATGGAGGAGAATACTTGTGATAGGTTTGTAATTGTTTCACTGCATGGCCATACAGTGGGTACACATTACAACGTACATCACACATTTTCATGGTGTCATATCAGCACAAAAATATGAGTCGTGACTCTCTCCTTTTTTGAAAATTTGACATAAAATATGGGAGGATAACGGAACATTTACAGATTGCCATGATATGTGCACATATAATGAAGTGAGGGTGTGCGTGTGATGGTTGTGCATGAAATTAATATGCGGCATTTGATTAAAGGGGTTGTGGTTGTCTTCCATGCCCAAGGGAGTAGCGTCTATGTTCCTGCATATGCAGTACTGGTCTAGAGTTCTAACTGGCATTCTCCAACAGGGGTGAATGACTGGTGGTCCTGTAGGTTAGTAGATATGGCAGTGTTCCAAGGAAATTACTGGGTCCTGCTGGTGAGACTGTAAGTCTATTGGCTATGGGCCAGAATAGCTTCAGGACCACACAACTGTGTTCTCCTGCCTAATTCAGGATGTGCTCAGTTCGAATCCAGTGTGTCCCCTAGGAGCTTGTTCTAGTCCGTCAACATTCTAGGTTGCTTTGGCGGGTTGGTGGTCTGTGTTCCCAAATGTGCCTTTGACTGCAAGCACCAATCCATGTTAAAAAGACAACGTCTCACCAAATCATCCTTGACAAACAAATCCTCCTTGAGGTTGGGTCTGCACCAACAAATAACTCTCTAGACATGTATGGGTGTCATAACCTTCCTGTTAGTCAGGCAGGAGGGGGAGGCGTGACATGAGGGGAGATGCGGCCTGGTCAATAAAGGCAGGATCTCACCATAGCTGACCTAGGGAATGCTGCATGTCTAGACCTGGACGGAATATTGGAGTTGCACCTGATGGGAGTGTGGGTATGGGAGACATTTAGGATACCTGAAGGGTGAATGGGGCAAGTAGCTGATCCTTGCATATCTGGGACATGCATTCGAGGCCTTGGTCAATGTGCCTAAGTACAAGCAACCTTATAACAGTCCCAGATGGGAAGGACTGGTCACCTGCAGAGTGTGTACCGTTGCTTTTTGTTTTTTGACACGGGGTGGATTAATCATCTGCAGCGATCACCATCAGGGGCTAAATCCTCATCCCTTATGTGCGAAGCCAATATGTCATCCTGCAGAAAAGGGGTTCCTCGCCCAGCATTCCATAGCGACCACCACTTGGTGGTGGAGTATGAGGAATAGGCTGCTGTGCTAGGATTGCTATACACAAAAGAGGCACAATATATATATATGTATATATATATATATATATATATTCACTGAAAAAACCATAGGTTTCAGAGGCGTTATAGTTAGGAACTGGCATTTAAAAAACCTTAGAAATTCACTGAAAAAAACATAGGTTTCATGTGTGTGTAGATCTAAGAGTCAATGAGTGGGTATGTAGTTATTGGTATTGGAGTATCTATGGTTTTGAGAATGGACGTCTGAAATTTTGATTGAGTATATCTAAGGGTGTGAGAAGATGCACTAATTTATCACATGGATGACGTCATCAGTGATGTCATCAGTGATGTCATTTCAGATGTCATCAGTGATGTCACTGACCATGTCATGAGTGATGTAATATGTGACGTCATCAGCAGTGCATTGCGGGGGCGCGAGTTAGCTGAACTAACTATAATGGGGGAATTTCTAGGGTTTTGTACGAGGGAAATGTCCAGCTAACTATAACGCCCCTGAAACATATGGTTTTTTCAGTGAATTTCTAAGGTTTTTTAAATGCCAATTCCTAACTATAACGCCCCTGTAACCTATGGTTTTTTCAGTGAACTTCAAAGGTTTTTTAAATGCTAATTCCTAACTATATCAGGCCTGAAACCTATTGTTTTTTCAGTGAATTTCAAAGGTTTTGTAAATGACAATTTTGAATGTATTAATTGTTATAATGATTTTTTTGATACTGATTTACTATATTTTTTAAAACTATTTATTTTTAGATATATTTTTTTAATTACATTATAATTACATTATACATTACAATACAAAATATACTTTCTCAGAATGAATTACTTTAGTTTAAATACTTGGCAAATAGGCAACAGACTTTTAAGTACAGTTGTTGCAATGGGCAACACAATTTCAAACACAAAGCAACATTGAGCTCAATGTGAATTTCTAGTGAAATGCAATTAGTTACTTTATGGATTACTTTTATAACCACAGGACTGGATCCTAGATTCAGTCCTTGGACATCTCCTGTAAGTTGAGTAAAAGCGCTTTGGTTACAGTAGTTATTTTTTAAGGAATATTATTGTATTTTAAAAGTTGACACTTAGAATTTTTTTCACATAGAATCACCAATGCTATCCTGTGGCAGAAAATTCACTTAGCAGGTAAGTAGTGTTATCATTACTTTTTCTTACTCAGTGGTGGATCCTGGTTCCAGCACTGGCCAACTTCCTGTAAACAGTTGAAAGAATGTGTTTAAGTCATACAGACGATTTTTTAGGAATATTTTTAGTTTGTAAAAATAGACACTTAGAAACTTTTCTGGTGAAAACCACACAATGGATTCCTATGGAAGGAAATACAAGTTACTGGTAAGTACGCTTAGAATTACACTTCCAGGTCAGTGCTGGGCTAAAAGATGCAGCCCTGGGTTCTCTCCTGATAACAGGTGAGTAAATCGGAATTCGTAGTTCGGCATGATTTTAGAGGAATATTTGTACGTTTCAAAAACGGACATTGAAAATTTTCTGGTGAAAACCACACAATGGATTCCTATAGAAGGAAATACAAGTTACTGGTAAGTACGCTTAGAATTACTTTTCAGGGTCTGTGCTGGGCTAAAAGATGCAGCACTGGGTCCTCTTCTGATTACAGGAGAGTAAATCGAAATTCGTAGTTCAGCTGATTTTAGAGGAATATTTCTACGTTTCAAAAATGGACACAGAAAATTTTCTGGTGAAACCACACAATGGATTCCTATGGAAGGAAATACAAGTTACTGGTAAGTACGCTTAGAATTACTTTTCAGGGTCAGTGCTGGGCTAAAAGATGCAGCACCGGTTTCTCTCCTGATTACAGGTGAGTAAATCGGAATTCGTAGTTCGGCTGATTTTAGAGGAATATTTGTACGTTTCAAAAATGGACACTTGGAAAATTTTCTGGTGAAACCCACACACTGGATTCCTATGGAAGGAAATACAAGTTACTGGTAAGTGCGCTTAGAATTACTTTTCAGGGTCAGTGCTGGGCTAAAAGATGCAGCCCTGGGTTCTCTCCTGATAACAGGTGAGTACATCGGAATTCGTAGTTTGGCTGAATTTAGAGGAATATTTGTACGTTTCAAAAATGGACACTGAAAATTTTCTGGTGAAAACCACACAATGGATTCCTACGGAAGGAAATACAAGTTACTGGTAAGTACGCTTAGAATTACTTTTCAGGGTCAGTGCTGGGTTAAAAGATGCAGCCCTGGGTTCTCTCCTGATAACAGGTGAGTAGATCGGAATTCGTAGTTCGGCTGATTTTAGAGGAATATTTGTACGTTTCAAAATTGACACTTAGAAAATTTTCTGGTCAAAACCACACAATGGATTCCTATGGAAGTAAATACAAGTTACTGGTAAGTACGCTTAGAATTACTTTTCAGGGTCAGTGCTGGGCTGAAAGATGCCGCACTGGGTTCTCTCCTGTTTACAGGTGAGTAAATCGGAATTCGTAGTTCGGCTGATTTTAGAGGAATATTTGTACGTTTCAAAAATGGACACTTAGAACATTTTCTTGTGAAAACCACACAATGGATTCCTATGGAAGGAAATACAAGTTACTGGTAAGTACGCTTAGAATTACTTTTCAGGGTCAGTGCTGGGCTAAAAGATGCAGCACTGGGTCCTCTCCTGATTACAGGTGAGTAAATCTGAATTCGTCGTTCGGCTGATTTTAGAGGAATATTTGTACATTTCAAAAATGGACACTTAGAAACTTTTCTGCTGAAAACCACACAATGGATTCCTATGGATGGAAATACAAGTTACTGGTAAGTACGCTTAGAATAACTTTTCAGGGTCAGTGCTGGGCTAAAAGATGCAGCACTGGGTTCTCTCCTGATTACAGGTGAGTAAATCGGAATTCGTAGTTCGGCTGATTTTAGAGGAATATTTGTACAATGGTAAAGGGAGGGGGCGGGGCCTGAGGTGACGTGTGCAAACACACCCTGTGGCGCGTTTTAAGTTGGGGAATTAATTCCTCTTCAATCCTGCGGTCCCCTGGGGGCCAGCTAGCCCACCAGGTACCTCCAGTATGCGTCAGGGAGCTGCGTTGCAGAGCGGTGTTCAGAGGCCATGCCCCTTTTTACAACACTCTGCAACGCAGCTCCGTGGCGCTTCCTGGAGGTACCTGGTGGGCTAGTTGGCCCCTAGGGGACCTCTGAATTGAAGAGGAATGAATTCCCTAAATTAAAAGTCGCCACAGGGCGTGTTTGCACACATATTACCTCAGGCCCCGCCCCCTACCTTCACCACTGTGCAAACGCGCCCTGTGGCGTGTTTTAAGTTGGGGGATTAAGTCCCCTTGAATCCTGAGGTCCCCTGGCGGCCAACTTGCTCACCAGGTACCTCCAGTATGCTCCAGGGAGCTGCATTGCAGAGAGGTGTTCAGAGGCCATGCCCCTTTTTACAACACTCTGCAATGCAGCTCCGTGGCGCTTACTGGAGGTACCTGGTGGGCTAGTTGACCCCTAGGGGACCTCTCGATTGAAGAGGAATGAATTCCCCAACTTAAAACGCGCCACAGGGCGTGTTTGCACAGTATCACCTCAGGCCCCGCCCCCTACCTTCACCACTGTGCAAACGCGCCCCGTGGCACATTTTAAGTTGGGGGATTAAGTCCCCTTGAATCCTGAGGTCCCCTAGCGGCCAACTAGGCCACCAGGTACCTCCAGTAAGCGCCACGGAGCTGTGTTGCAGAGAGGTGTAAAAAGGGGTGCAGCCTCATTACACCTCTCTGCAACGCAGCCCCCTGGCGCATACTGGAGGTTCCTGGTGGGCTAGTTGACCCCCAGGGACCCCCAGTATTCAAGGGGAATTAGTTCACCCTCTGCAAACGCGCCAGGGGGCGCGTTTGCCGAGTGGTGTAAGGAGGGGGCGTGGCCTCCGGCCCGATCCCGATCTTTTCTGCCGGCATTGCTTCTCGACATGGGGAGCAGCTAACATGCTGCTCTCCATGTGGAAAAGCAATCAGCTTTGCTTCATCGAAGCGAGAGCAGGTTTCCCTAGTCTCGCTTCAATGAAGCAAAGCAGATTGCAATGACAGGGTGGGAGCCGCGAGGCTCCCGCCCTGTCATTGCAAACAGCAGTGTCCCGGGGTGGGCACCCCGGGACACTGCAGGAGCCGGCCCTGGGGGGTGGCGGTCCCCAGGGCCATCATTGGCTCCAGGAGGGGGGCCGTGTGACACGGACAAGTTGCCCCGGGGGTGGTGGTCCCCCGGGCTGGGGGGGGCCCGTGAGCCCCCCATATAGTATCTGTGAGCCCCGGGGGGTGGCGGTCTCCGGGGCAGTGTGGGGGGGATTGGGACCCCCCCACACTTTTTTATTTCTGCCCCCGGGATTTGGCCCCCCGGGGGCCAATTACCAAAGAAGCGCGGGAGCCCCGCGCTTCTTTTATTTTTATTTTCGGCCGAAATTCGCACTGGGTGCGCGAATCTCGCCGATTAAAAAAATAAATAAATAAATACTTTTTTGGACCCTGGGGGTCCTTGTGGGACCCCCTGAGCAGGCCTAGGGGGTCAGGGTGTTTCTACCCTGCCCCCTTGTCGCGTTTTGCGCCTTTGTTTTTGTGCTTTCTTGTGCCTCGGTTCTACCGAGGCACAAGATGGCTGCCAACACTTCCTCATTCAGAGTGTTGGGAGCCAATTAGCATTCAGCTCGTGGTCGAGAGGGTTCGGGGAGGGTGCGGGGAGGATCCGCGGATCCTCCCCGGCCATAGATATCACTAACTTTTAACTCTTATTTTCTCAGGAACTACTGAACGGATTTACACCATTTAAGCAAAAGGCACGAGTCTGAACTGAGGACTACCTCCTTGCCAAATTTGGTGTAATTCCGTTCAGCAGTTCGGGCTGTAGCTGCGACAACAGGTCCTATGGGAAATTGCATGGGGAAAACGCGTTTTGGGACCCCCCTTTTTTCTCGGCCCCCGCTTGACGAATCACCACGAAACTTTCAGGGTAGGACCGGAGCTGGCCAAAAGTTTTGAAAATTTAGTGAAGATGCATCAACCGGCGCCAAAGATATTCCCAATAGAATGTTGCGGATTTCCTATGGAAAATAGGTCCTAACTATAACTATCTACTGGCGACCGCCAGTAGATAATATATATATATCTATATATATTTAAATATATATATACATATATTCACTGAAAAAACCATAGGTTTCACACATGTTATAGTTAGCTGTACATTTTACTGATAAAAAACCAATGAAATTCCCCCGTTATAGTTACTGTAGGCAACTATAACTCACGCGACCGTAATCCTCTGCTGATGCTAACACTGTATTTAGACACTTATTTGCCCATGTCTTCTTCCATTAAATTTTAGCTATACATATATTACAAATATTTTTTTTTCATAAAGACACATATGTCATCAGCAGAGGATTACGGTCGCGTGAGTTATAGTTGCCTACAGTAACTATAACGGGGGAATTTCATTGGTTTTTTATCAGTAAAATGTACAGCTAACTATAACATGTGTGAAACCTATGGTTTTTTCAGTGAATTTGCAAGGTTTTTTAAATGCTAATTCCTAACTATAACGTGTGTGAAACCTATGGTTTTTTCAGTGAATTTGTACGGTTTTTTAAATGCTAACTTACTTTACGCCATTCGTGGCGTGCGCGCCCAGTTAAACCAGTTCGTTCCGTGCGCGCACGGTGCGCTTCGCGCACCGTGCGCGCACAGTGAGCACGCGGTGCGCTTCGCGCACCGCGCACCCACTTTACGCAGTTAGTGCCATGCACGCACGGTGGTCACGCGGTGCGCAGCGCGCACCGCTTGCCCACATTATGCGGGATGGGCCATGTACGCACGACGCGCTTCGCGCACCGTGCGCACATGGGGGACATATTATGCGCATCGTTGTGAAATGTTTTGTTTATTATTTTCATTTGTTTGATATGCCATGCACAAATGGTGCCCTTAGGGCACCATTTGCACTTGGGGTGGGGAGAGTGTGGATAATTTTTTTTTTTTTAAACCAATTTTTACCGTACGCGTACGGTAAGCGTAATCGGCGATTTTTCGAAAAAAAAAAAATTTTTTTTTTTTGGCCTTGGGGGTTGTTTGGGGGCCCGTATATCACTGCTGGGTGAATATTATCTCAATAAACTGCCCCTTTACACATTTTTGGGCTTCATTTATGCTGCCCCACTCAGAGTGCGAGAGAGAAAATGGCGGCCGCCGCTTCCTGGTTTCGGCCGAATCGAATGTTTACTAAGATCTAAGAGCCAATCAGAATCGCGCACGTCACCGTACGCGTACGGTAAGCGCACCGTAAGCGCACCGTAAGCTGGCTCAGATATATATATTGATTTAAAGGCTATTTTCTCAGAATCTACTGAACAGATTTACACCAAACCTACAAAAGGCACTTCCTTGACCTGAGGACTACCTCTCTGCCAAATTTCAAGTAATTCTGTTCAGCCGTTCGGGCTGTAGCTGTGTCTAAAGGTCCTATGGAAAAATGCATGGGAAAAACGCGTTTTGGGACCCCCCTTTTATCTCAGCCCCCGCTTGACGAATCCCCCCGAGACTTTCAGGGTAGGAGCGGAGCGTAGCGCCCCACCTATTTTGAAAAATTCGCGAGGATTCGTCGACCGGCGCAAAAGTTATTCAAAATAGAATGTTGTGGATTTCCTATGGAAACGTGGTCCTAACTATAACTACCTACTGGCGACCGCCAGTAGGCTATATATATATATATATATATATATATATATATATATATATATATATATATATATATATATTACTAGGACCCAGACCATCAGGCCACTTTGCACAAAAATTTGCGCAACATATACATTGTTCAGTCAGTCAGAAAACTGTGCAAAACCTAAGAGGGTAACAGAAGAGTAGAAAATTCAAGAACAAAACTAATAGGTTGTTTTTATATTGGGCCTCTCAAATAGGAAGAATATCAGAAATACCGACCACGAAGACATAAGAAGCAGGTGCTAAGGAACAGCAGTCCTTGGCCCACCTCCATTGGAAGGAGTTCACAAATGTCATTAGAAATCCTTCTATGGAAACAGTTAAGAATTAGACAGTGAGGCTGTCGAGGGAGACGATCGTCCTCCCAGTCACCTTTCCCTTGAGTGATCATTGTGCCACACAAAATGAGTCTGGTCAGTAAAAGAGCACCTCACCCTCGATCGGAGGAATAGAGGAATCTGTTATACCCTACTTAATTGTATAACATGTACTCCAGCCCTGCTGCCTCTAGCTGCTCAGCCAGAGCGTGAGATGGTCATGGAATGTTGGTGTGCCTGTGATGCATGGAATGCCTGGGTGTCTGAGTGGATGAGTGTGGGCAGTTAGAGATGGGCTGAGCAGCTAGGCAGGCTGCTCCTGGTGGGGCTGGTACCACACTAGGCTGGCTGGGGTCAAGACAGATTTGACCTGTACTGGAGATTGAATAAAGAAGACTTAATAATACCTCTTGGCTCCAGGTGTCTATCTTCATAGATCACAACATAATTTTGGCGACGAGCGGACTTGAACCCTAGAGATTCTTGGTACAGCACAGAAACAAGGGAACTACAAAGAAACTACAAGAGAAACCAAGAGATTCTACAAGCTACTACATCTAGAAAGAAAGTATTTCCAGGCAAGCCAGCGCTTGCCCCACCGGTGTCCTTACCAACGAACAGCCCCACAGAGCAGTGTCATCATCAAAGGACACTACAGCCTGGGAATACTACAGATAACCTAAAGGATTACAGTGAGTTGGAGGAGTAGTTCAACTACAACCGCTTTTGGTGTTCCAGCCACAAAAGGATTACAGTGAGTTGGAGGAGTAGTTCAACTACAACTGAATTTGGTGTTCCAGCCACAAAAGGATGACTGTGAGTTGGAGGAGTAGTCACTACAGCCACATCTGGTGTTCCAGCCACGTTGTTACCTACAAAGGGGTTTGGTGAGTTGGATGGGTAGTTTCAATACAACCAGTTGTTGGTGTTCCAGCCACATCGCTGTTCAGAGTCTACAGTGTTTCTAAGAGATTAGGATGTTTTCATTATAATAGGGTCGAACTAACAGCGTGCAGTGCCTGCACAGATGGAGAATATTTGGTGCTTAACAGACACTTGCAGCATGTTGGAACCTCAACCAACGTCAGCATCTTTTAGCACCACACAGGTACGGTGATACTTCTACATGATACTACGTGCTAATGTGCAGCAGCCTGTTTGATGAAACTAGGAACCTCTGGATGTCTACTCTTGAGGCGAGGTGCCTGATCGGTGTCTTGGGGCACTTTGGGTTGTATGAACTTTGGCTCCTGTCTGCAATGGAGCGGAGATCCACTCTGATCGGGACTTGCACAGGTGTTTGCAGCCACAGGATTGGCAGCGTCTTGCAGTTGGTGCACTGTTGGGGAGATCTTGGAGTGTGCACACTGCCCTGCGATTGACACACGACGCTGCACTACATTTGGCATTTTTAGTGCCGAGTTGGCGTACCGTATCCTTCTACAGTTTTTTTTACTTGGACCTTTTCTACATGTTATGCGGTAAGATGCGGAGGCAATTGCACAAATGCAGACTTTTAAGCGCTTTTGAGGTGAGCCATTATTTTGTTTTAAACCGTTCTGGCTGCGCTTGACTTTTGCCACTTTAACCGCTCTCCTCACATTCAAATTTTAAAAGTGCCTGCTCGTGCCACTCACCTTTGTTCGGCGTTGCGCGAGGCTGCTGTGGAACTTTGGTGATGCTTCATCCAGTTTGCTGCTCGAACACCTCCTATGGACGTTTTGGTGCACGGACGCACCGTGAGCCACTCTGCAGCGACGTCAACGGCGTGCTGCCATCTTGAGGTTGGTGGCCGCTATTGCCTTTCCCCTTTGGAGGTTCCAGTGTGCTGTAGTGTTGCCGTCTACACAGCTTCCTTCTGCCAACCACGTTGTTCGTATTTCTGTGTAGATAAAGTTTTCTGGAAGTCGACATGAGGGTCGGGGACAACGCGGTGCCTTCACAACTTCATCTTGATCTGCAATTGTGGACTCTGGAATCTTCTTGTGGTGATCCTCCGTTTTATGGATGTCGGAGGTAGTGTACATGGTTAATTGTTCCCACAGTTGAGTGCATGCTTGCCACACGGTACATCCACGTTCTCTGTTACGAGTTGTTTTTCTGTCTCCAGCTACTCTTTACAATCAGCTTAACTGTTTTGAAGATTACTCAAGCCTTTTTTGAGTACATTACGCCGCAGAATCGCTGCAGTTGCGGGCACTGGAGTACACGCCTGCATGCTCCCACTGTTGTCACTGAACACTTATTGGATATGGTGTTGTTCCCAGCAAGGTTTTATTTGTGCTTTGCCTTCGTCTCAATTCATCCAGGTGAAGTGTTGAAGAATTAACCACAGGGTAGACTCTTTGTTTCTTGTTCGCATAAGCAGACCTTTTGACATATTATCGTTAGTTCAGTGCTTGCTATCGCTCACCGGCGCGGGGCACATTGCACCAGTGCTCTACAGTTAATGCAATTGCTTAGTATATGCGTTTTAATTGTTTCAATTGTCGTGATGCTATAGGTTTTAATTTTACTAGGGATGGTTCTTCCATGATGTCCTGTGGGTGGTCATGACATTGTTCCCATAGATGAGGGAAGGTTGTGGGTACAGCCCTTTGTTTAGTGATGTTTGTTACTCCTACATGGGGGTACGTAACCTTCACAAGGGGGTTAAGAGCTCTTTTCGCATTTTTGTTTTGTTACTCCTACATGGGGGTATGGAACCTCTACAAGGGGGTTGGACCATGGGTTAGTTCCCATATTTACACTGCACCTAGGTTAACCCTTACACTGGGTTGGGATATGGCTTGGCCCATTAACTGTTGTGCGCAGTACTATTGTACATCCCTTCACGGGCGTTTTATGGGTGACGACCCATATACTTGTTTGTTTCCCTTTCGCTTGGGATTGTAGTTGCAGGGTATGCTATCTTTAGAGCTACTATATGTTATGCTCTTGGGCATTGGTGTTGCGGTATATTTTACCCTTTGCATTATAGAACATTACGTCACAGTGTATGATACAAAATGATATGAATTGAAAATGGTATGAAATGTATTTCTTGTAATGTTACACTTTTGCTTACGCTTCAAAATGTTTTGTAATCTCTTTTTGGGAGGGGATGGGGGATATTGCTGTTCAATTGTATGTATCTTTACCATCCTTTCTTGCTTTAATGGTTCTTTCTCCTGCGATGTTTTGTATGTACTGCTGCATCCGAGAGACTTGTACCATTATTCATTTTTCTTGTTTATAGTTCTTGCTTGATGATATAATACTTTCATTTGTCGTTTTCTTTGAAAAAGGGATAATGTTATACCCTACTTAATTGTATAACATGTACTCCAGCCCTGCTGCCTCTAGCTGCTCAGCCAGAGCGTAAGATGGTCATGGAATGTTGGTGTGCCTGTGATGCATGGAATGCCTGGGTGTCTGAGTGGATGAGTGTTGGCAGTTAGAGATGGGCTGAGCAGCTAGGCAGGCTGCTCCTGGTGGGGCTGGTACCACACTAGGCTGGCTGGGGTCAAGACAGATGTGACCTGTACTGGAGATTGAATAAAGAAGACTTAATAATACCTCTTGGCTCCAGGTGTCTATCTTGATAGATCACAGCAGAATCCAACATTAATAGTCATCTACGCAGAGCATTTGTCCTGCTGCGAAACTTTACTAATTTCTAAACTAGGGTGAGTTTGGGAACAATTTATTAAGGAGAAAATCGTAGTTTCCTATTTTGAAAGCTGCTAATCAAGCTAACGTCTGGATGTCAGGTGGTATGACGTTCCATATTTTGGGCGCCCATCCTAAGAAGGCCTGGTTCAAAGTATGTTTTTTCCACAAAGTTGGGATTTCAAGTAGTAGCGAGTCTGTACCTCGGAGCTGACAAGATCAACCACAAAACATCCCGTTTCTTAGCTAGGTGGTGCTAGTCAATGGGCATGTAGTGTCATATTCATTGTAACATACGTGTAATTATGTTATTTGGGTTGTCTTGGGGCATTGAAAAATTATCATTACAAAATACACTTAACACTGAAAGGCCGCTGCTGCATGGTGCTTGAAGTGGGCACAAATCATTACCTATGTGCCAGTGCAACAGGCGGTCTTTGTACCGACGATCCACGTGACTTTCTCACAGTTGGGACACAGGGTGTTGATATCATGACCTTCAAAGATGAAGCTTTTTTGTAAAAGCAATGTGGCAATGTGTGAGCATTGGGCCCGATTCACAAAAGAAAACTGAGATGAAGGTCTAACTTTACGACTTTCGGTATTCACAAAGGGCATTTGCGAGTAGTAAAGTTAGACTTTCACCTCAGTTTTGGTCTCAGTTCAACTTAAGGCCAAAACTTAAGTTTAACTAGGACAAAAGTCTAACTTTACTACTAAATGTCCTTTGTGAATAGCGAAACTCATAAAGTTAGACCTTCATCGCAGTTTACTTTTGTGAATCGGGCCCATTGTGTCTTGGATATTGATAATACCCAAATCCTGGCAAACAAATATCTGTTGTACTGTACTCTTGTATTTATATTTCGTATTTTTTAACGTTTAAAAGGGGGGTCCAGCCATACCAATCGTTTTGTATTGTTTGATATATATTCGCAAATATATTTTCTGGTAACAAAATCAAAATCATCCAAGTATTCCACTTTTCACACGTATTGCTGTTCCACTGAATAACTATGGCATGCACGAGTTAGTTCTTGAAGGAGATATTTGCACAGCATGTGGTCGCACAGTATTGTCATGTACCTGGAGCTGGACACCTGTCTGACCAATTAATGACAACAACTTGATGTCCTTTCACTGGACCCTCTATAGCACCCCTGTTGGTGTGTGTCTCTATTGGTGAGTCTCAATAATATAATTTAACAAGAGTACAGTTAAAGATAAAAATGTAATGTAGACAGACGGAAGGCATGTTTTAGTAACATGTTTTACCTTGCCAGACTGATGTTGGCACAATGATGCTCTTTGCTTTACTTCTTGGCAGGAGCCATACTATCTCATGTGTCACATCTTTTCACAACATACTTTTTGATTAAAAAAGCAACAGTGACATCTCATCACATGGCAGGTATACAGATGTAGTTGGGCCTACCTACTGTACATTCTCATTCTGTCATAAAACATTTAGATAATAGTACAGATGTTTACAGGACAGTCTTCCTGCTTAACTTTCATTAGAATAACAAAGGGTAAATGTAAAAGCTGTTCTTGTAGGTACATCTTGACACAGACACAATACTAGGGTTTAGTGATACCGGCAGTGGCCAACACAGGGCTGTGAAATGTGTGAGGGTAAGGTACAAATTATGTTTGTGAAGAGACACCTACAACATGGCTACTTCAAACATGAATTAATCATGCATTACATATTATGGGCTGTTTTTGAGGAACACGGTGGATCGTGTATTTGAATGACTGACGTGTATAAAAAGGGAAGGGTTGGGCCTCGCAAAAGGGTTCTTTGGCCAGGTCGACATGGCAGTTTAAACTGTGCACACAGGCTCTCTGGTGGCAGGTCTGAGACATGATTAAGGGCTACTTAAGTGGATGGCACAACAAGTGCTGCAAACCCACTAGAAGCATTTAATTTACATGCCCTGGGCACATGTAATGCCACTTTACTAGGAACTTATAAGTAAATTAAATATGCCAATTTGGGATAAGCCAATATTACCATATTTAGAGAAGATAACACAATCTTTTCAGCACTGGATAGCAGGGGTAAAGTGCTCAGAGTCTTAATATCAGCAAAAAGAAGGTCAGAAATAGGGGAGGAGGAAGGCAAAAAGTTGGGAAAGCTGGCAGGTCTAACAACACTTCATGCCTTGATATTATGTCTTGACCACAAAAAAAAGTGTTTCCAAGTCTTGAAATCCCCCTTTACTTCATAGATTTCTTTATCCATCATGGTGTAATGTGTCTCAGCCAACAAATGTCTCCATGATCAATATGCTTCAGAAACAATAACAATTGTGTGCCATACTCTGCCTATAGATAAGCTACTAATGATGGGCATGGGTATCTTCAGATGTGAGTTGCAGCGATTAACTCTTTTAGTCACCAAAAAGCTATCTCAGTCACCACATCCTTCAGGAATGGGACACTTAGTAATTGAGTGCCAAATGCTAACACCTTGGAAATTCTGGTATAATATTATTTAAAAAATACAAAACCAAGAAAAACGTTTTGCAGAAATGTGTGTGGTTCATTATAGCAAGGATTGTATACTGTAGGAAGTTCACTAATGTAGTGTGACATTTATATTCTTCTAGCTTGGCAAATAATTGAAATTCCTACAATTTCTGCCATTGCCTACTTAGATGTTCATCGTAGGAGATGCAAATCATCAATATTTCATCTAGATAAAATTACTGCAAACCCGTGCCTATAGGATGCTGAAAAGCCCAGTGGTGTTACATATCCCAAAGTGCCATTGGACACTATTCAAATACACATTTTTGTTTGCAAACGTGGTTATCTTCTCATCATCATGTTTCATTCTGATTAGTCGATGAACAACCCTCCGATTCAATTTAGTAAACAATAATGTCCTTTTCATTTGTTCTAATAAATCAAGAATCAAAGGTAACAGATTTTGTATATCGGCACTTGATTTAGAGCTCTTTTATCAATATAAGTCCTCAAATGCTATTTCCTTTGCTGTAAACAACTATTCGGAAAAGGATAGAGATTGGGAATGATTAACCCATTCCCTATATATCCGTCTAGATAGCCATTGTAATGTCTAGATCCACTTTCCGTCAATACATACACATGGCTGCAGGTTGTAGTATGGATTACAGAGTAGGGAAGATCGTGACGCCTTAACATTATAGCCAAAATATTGAGGAGAAAAATAATGGAAACTAAGTGGATATAGGAATGTATAGATTTACTATTCTTAACTCCACACCTAGGCTCATTGAAAAGGTATATATTCAAGGTACATATATGTGGAGTTAGGTATAGAAAATCTATGCATAAATATTTGTTGTGTTGATATATTTGTCTGAAATGTTTTGGCTACAATATTAAGGTACCACAATATTCCTTAATTAATATTCAGGACCCACACTGTGGCTGCATGGAATGGCCACGCCAGGTTCAAGGTCTATTCTGCAATTGTTCTCTAGATGGGGAGGCAATATATGTTAGCGGTAAAGGATCTAAAACTTCTCCATAATTCATATATAATTTGCTCCTATGTGGTGTTTTGTTGCTCCCAATTGATAGTATGCTGATGTGAGCAAAGTCCCGGGCACACGTTATAAGGATGTCTCACTGGTAGAAATTTCTCGTATAGTCACAATTTCTAGAGGTCGACACCAGAGTAATCTTTCAAAAGTATTTATTTGAGCAACAACAAAAAGAAACAACCAGCCGACACATGTTTCGTCACACGAGGGAGGTATCCCGTGACTCTTCAGGGCTGTGGCTCTGTGTTTGAAAAGACTTGAAATCACGCGGCCACCATCGGAATGAGAAAACGGCCAACGCAATTCAGTAGAACGTGTGGGTACCTCTAGTGTGAAGGCACGAAGGCGAGTGAAGCCTTAGTGAAGTTCTTTAAGCGTAGAAACGGACAGCTGGTGTGAAGGATTGGTTGAAGAAAGAATGGACTCGAGGGGGTGAAGTCGAGCCCGGCGGGCATGAATGAGTTTCGAAGAAAAGTTTGCCGGTGGACGGAAAGCCGACGGACCCAGTGTCAGACGTTTCGCCTCGCCTGAAGTGGAGTTGGCCGGCGTACCCACCCTCCGTACATTTGAGACACTGGACATTTTTATCACCAATTGACACACGTTTAAATTTTGCTCCTTGGTACACCCGCCGTCCACCGGCAAACTTTTCTTCAAAACTCATTCATGCCCGCCGGGCTCGACTTCACCCCCATTGAGTCTATTCTTTCTTCAACCAATCCTTCACACCAGCAGTCCGTTTATACGCTTAAAGAGCTTCACTAAGGCTTCACTCGCCTTCGTGCCTTCACACTAGAGGCATCTAAGATATATGTACAAATGATATGGAGGGATAGATCATATTTAATTTTTGCACAAGAGTTTATTAATTACCTTGGCAAAAAAACTATTTCTTCTGGCGAATTTAGATAATTATAATGCAGGCACAAATATCCATCGGTGAGCATCCAAACGAATGGTGCACAACAATACACACATTCATTACATAAATACAGAACAATTTTTTCTTTTACATTACAACACATATATACAAACTCATGTGTGAAATAACTCAATCCAAAATCCTTTCCCCTAAAAGCATATTTCGTAAAAATGTGCACTTCTCATTGCCTAGTGCTACATCAGAAGGTAGTCCTATCGGCAAAACAAAGATATTAATACTTCATCTTCACACTAGAGGCATCCACACCTTCTACTGAATTGCGTTGGCCGTTTCTCATCCCCATGGTGGCCGCGTGATTTCACATCTTTTCAAACCCTGAGCCACAGCCCTGAAGAGTCACGAGATACCTCCCTCATGTGACGAAACTTGTGTTGGCTGGTTGTTTCTTTTTGTTGTTGCTCGAATAAATACTTTTGAAAGATTACTTTGGTGTCGACCACTATAAATTGTGACTATACGAGACATTTCTACCAGTGAGACATCCTCATAACGTGTGTCCAGGACTTTGCTCACATTTCTGGTGTGAGTTTCACGACTCACACAAATACGGAGGTTACAGGGTATTTCCCCTGACCTGGTGGCATCGTTCTTACTCTCAACACCACACACATAGTGCATATCAGCTAGAGCGCCATGCTTCCTCTTTAAAAACCCTACATCCATTAGTACTGATAGTGTGCTGATGTTCAGTCAGTTATAACATTAAATTGAGGGATTAGATTGAAGTCTAGTGTATTTTATGCCGCTATTTGTGAACCGATTGCGAAAGACAAGACTGAGTAGTAGAGTAAATGTAATTGATGCAGCATCCCCATACTTAATGAGGAGGCCGTCTTCCAAGCCATCTCTGAACAGATGAGGGCACAGCCCTTCATAACCGTACAATGCATTTTCAATCCACTGAAGACTGCTTCAAAGGGGCTAGAGTGTTGGGTGCAATGCTGAGGAAGTGGGTGCTACAAAACAAGCACAATTAATGTGTTGGAGATGGAACTACTGATCTTTGACAAAAGCAGTGACACATGGAATGATTCCTGGTGGCCATCAAATCTAGTACCCTCACCGACTCCCTCCAACCACGCCAGAATTCTCGGAATCATCATTGGCAACAAGCTCACCATGAAATCACAGATCAACACATCTCCTTCGCCTGCTTCCTCACTCTGCGTATGCTACATAAGATCTTCAAGTGACTACCCCTACACATGAAACACACCATGACACAAGCCCTCATTTCCAGCCGACTGGACTATGGCAATGCCCTCTATGAAGGAATCGCTGCACACCTCCTACAGAGACTTCAAACCATACAGAATACCACAGCCAGACTCCTCCTTGGCCTTCCTCGACATACCGACATCACACCCCACTTCAGGGAACTCCACTGGCTCCCCATACAGAAGAGATGCCAATTCAAGCTGCTGACCCATGCACACAAGGCTCTATTCAACCAAGGACCCGCCTACATTAACCACCGTCTGAACTTCCACCAAACGTTGAGAAGACTATGCTCCACCTCCCTTTCACCTGCCCTTACTCCCTGCATCTAGCAAATTAGAAGTAGAGGACGCTTTTTCTCCCACATCGCTGAAAAGACCTGACACAGCTTCCCCACGCAACTTCGAATGGTCACCTCACTTCCAGTATTACGAATGGCCCTCAAGACCTGGCTGTTCGAATATGCCTCCGGTACCTGGAAGCACCTGGATACCCTATCAAGTGATAAGCCGCACCTCATAAATCCTGATTGATTGGTTGATTGATTGATATGAGGGAATGCCAGGAGAAATTACCGAACCACCACCCTTACCCTAACTCTCCAAAGTACAATATCCCTTCCTTGCAGAGAACAAAGAAACGTAATCATAATTTTAACTGCTTTTATCAGAGATTTGATACTTTAGCATTGCGATAACAGGGTAAAACACTAGTTTCCTTTCTTAAAAAGATTTTCATTTCTTCTTTTTGAAGTATTAGTCAGAATCTTTTAAATGATGTTCAAGTAGTTGTCAGTACTAAAATGATGAGTTGAGCACAAGAGAGGCATGTTTTTGCTTGAGTTGGCAGTAATTTTCTTTGTGTTGGCAAGTAAGCGAAGTTGATTCTGAGCACTAGTTCTTTCTGGAAGTGGGAGCATCAATCTTTTTTTCTTTGAGCGCCATCAACATTCATGGCAAATTGTGTGGTGTAGTAGACTGCAGCAATGCAGTTTGCCCTAAGGATGACTGCTCAATTCAGTTACTGCTAGCAAGTAAAATATAAATGTTACAGCACAGTTAAGTCTCCAAAGGAGTATATTTTTTTGTGGAAAATGTTTACACAAATCTTAAAGTATTAGGAATCTATTAATTGTTGTGTACCCATTTTCTTCTCTTTTCTACACGGTGCGTTGTGCTGGTATGAGCAGTCAAGGTGGTAAATAAAACATGATGCCCCCTCCTATCCTTGTGGTAGATTTCATCTGCGGAAATGAATTAGCATCTTGATCTGAGAGCTCCCGCACATTCCCTAGTGCTTCCTGTGGCACTGCATCTTTATTTGGAAGCAAATCTCTGCATGATTAGCCTCTTGACATTTTGAGAAAGATTTACAGACTCTTCATGTTTATTGGTATAGCTACACCGAAACATATTCGGAGAATACACTGGTTGTAGGACATGATGCATATTTAATTACCAAACTTCTAAGTCCTGCCACTACTCCATTTTTCTATGCCATAATCTCAAAGATCCAGTGGAAACTGTCTATTTTCATTAAAATACTTTATTATCATCCCCTAGTTGACATGATTGACCATAGATGAATTTAGCTGCTGGCCTAATTGCGCCTAGCTGAGTAAACCAATGCTGGTTGCTGCTGCCACTACTGTGTTGTGTGGATGAAGAGGCCATTCTGTTATTTGTTTGCCACTGAATTTATTTTCTTTGGGAAGACTCTCATTACAGTCCACCTCCTATACTTGTTGATTGTTATATTCAGAATAGGGCAGAACAGTAGACAGTAGAGATCTGTAACAGAGATTCAGAACAGTAACACAGATGTACTGTAAAAGAGACTTAGAATAGTGGTACATACATACTCTTTGAAGGTCACTGTCTCTGGGTTTAGACTTAGATTTGACTGCATACACAAAAGAAAACTGCTTACAAAACCAAATGCTTTGTTTCTTTTTCTGTGAATGTTTTTCCCTACACATATATCAATGCTATGTGTATTAGTGTCCCTGTCTCTGTCTGTGTGGCGGTAAACAGTCATAATAACGAAAAAAAAATATCGACTGGACAGAATATCGAGTTTTTAATATAGAATGGACAGAATATCGAATTGCCAAAATATAGTGGTGAAGAATATCGAAAATCAGGTAAGAAATATCGATTTACATAATATAGAAGTAAGTAATATCGACAGTCATAATATAGTTGTTAAAAATATCGATTTTTTATATAGTGTTTTAAGTGTTAGTATATGTGTTAAAAGTATGTATTAATTTTGGAATGTATGTTTGAATATTTGTAAAGTAAGGAATTTTATGTTATTTAATTTTTGTGTAATTTAATTCCGTAGCGGGTTGTGGGTTTATAGGAGATTAGGATGGGAAGTAATTTAATTATAGTATATTAAATAATAATTTTTAGGAATTATTAATTATTTTTAATTTAATTTTGCGTTTTACTTCTGTAGCGGGTTGTGGGTATATAGGGGAATAGGGTGGGAAGTAATTTAATTGTTAAGTAATCATTAATTGGTATTGAAAATTAATTGGTTGTTGATTAATTATTAATTGGTACATAATTTGTATTAATTGGTAATTAATTTGTATTAATTGTTTAATTGATAATTATGTTAATTGTATTAATTTATTATTTGTAGCAGGTTGTGGGTTTATAGGGGAATATGGTGGGAAGTAATTTAATTGTAAATTATTAATTATTGAAATAATTCTTGTATATTGATAATTAATGTATTATTAATTAATTATTAATTGGTATTATTTGTATTTATTAATTTTTGGTATTGAAAATTAATTGGTTGTTAATTAATTATTAATAGGTAATTAATAAAAAATAAAACAATTATTGGTATTTATAATTAATTAATGATTGAATATTGTGTGATTGGTAATACATTTTAATATGTTTTTTGGTATTAATAATTAATTTATTTTTAATAAAATATTAAATTATTATTTTCCCTACTATTGCACTCACTGGAGTGGGAATAGTAATTATTACCCCTACGCTATCCAATGATTTACCTACTATTGCACTCACTGGAGTGGGAATAATAATTTTTACCGCTACGCTATCCAACGCTTTCCCTACTGTTGCACTCTATGGAGTGGGAATAGTAATTTTTACCCCTATGCTATCCAACGCTTTCCCTACTGTTGCACTCACTGGAGTGGGAATAGTAAATTTTACCCTCCCGCTATCCAACGCTTTCCCTACTGTTGCACTCTCTGGAGTGGGAATAGTAATTTTTACCCCTACGCTATCCAACGCTTTCCCTACTGTTGCACTCTTTGGAGTGGGAATAGTAATTTTTACCCCTACGCCATCTGACGTTTTCCCTACTGTTGCACTCACTGGAGTGGGAATAGTAAATTTTTCGCTCCCGCTATCCAACGCTTTCCCTACTGTTGCACTCTCTTGAGTGGGAATAGAATAGTAATTTTTACCCCAACGCTATCCAATGCTTTCCCTACTGTTGCAGTCTCTGGAGTGGGAATAGTAATTTTTACCCCTACGCTATCCAACGCTTTCCCTACTGTTGCACTCTCTGGAGTGGGAATAGTAATTTTTACCCCTACTCTATCCAATGCTTTCCCTACTGTTGCACTCTTTAGAGTGGGAATAGTAATTTTTACCCCTACGCTATCCAACGCTTTCTCTGTTGCACTCACTGGAGTGGGAATAGTAAATTTTACCCTCCCGCTATCCAACGCTTTCCCTATTATTGCACTCTCTGGAGTGGGAATAGTAATTTTTACCCTACCGCTATCCAACGCTTTCCCTACTGTTGCACTCTCTGGAGTGGGAATAGTAATTTTTACCCTCCCGCTATCAAACGCTTTCCCTACTGTTGCACTCTCTGGAGTGGGAATAGTCATTTTTACCCTCCCGCTATCAAACGCGTTTCCCTAATATTGCACTTACTGGGGTGGTAATAGTAAATTTTACCCGCCCGCTATCCTACGCAAAAAATATTGAATATTTTTAATTAATATTTTACGTTAATATATATGTATTAATTTTTATTTTTTTACTTACATTAATTATTTATTCATTTTAAAGTTATTTAAGTATTTTTAAGTATGTTTTAGTTAATTATATGTATTATTTCATTAATTTTACATTACTTTTAATACAAAAGATCGATATTTTGACCAACTATATTTTTTACAACGATATTTTGGATTCTATATTTTTGTACTTACCTGTTTGTAGATAGGGATTCGATATTTTGGCATTCTATAGTTTTTTCCTCGATATTTTGGCAGGTCGATATTCTCCTTCTCGATATTTTGTCAGTGATCCCTGTGTGGCATACTTAAATGAAGCAACCCTTTTGATGATACATCCAATGAGACCCAGTTGATAAGGTGACAAATGTGCCTTTGGCAAACGTATACGGTATTGTTTAATAGGTTTTAAAGCATGTAGAGAGCGGCTTGCTTATGGTCGGGATGTCTTTTAAGAGGTAATGTATTAGGAAGCCAATATCTTACCACAGCACCCTCAGCTGTTTCCAGACTTTATAAGAATGGCACAAATTAGTATAACTCTTGCAGCAAGAGACCACAACTGTTTAGGAACCTCTACTTTTTGGAATAGGTCCTGTGAAATGAGGTTCACACAGTGGAAAAAATGAGCACATACAAGCATTTGCCATTGGCATTCTCACAGATAATGTGTCTTCCACTGTCACTAAGAAAACAACCAGGTTGAATCAGGTTAATAACTTTCCCTTATCATGAATGCCTAATGAGGATGCTGGGGCAAGATTGCGTCTGAGTGAGACCGCTACTACTCACCTCCTCTTCTCCCGCTGCTCCATCGGACTCTTCTCCCGATTGTGACAGACTATGCGTGCGGGGACTCCTCGATGGGCTGATATTGCCAAACAAGACGTACAAAAAACAAAACAAGGGGCTCTTACCGGTGGTCTTAGCAGAGACTGCTGCGAGCGCTGGGAATCCTTGGCACGGCTTCTGCTGAAGACTATTTCCGGGTTGGGAGGCTGCCAGATCGGGTTGCTCAGCTACGGAGACGCATACGGAGCTCGTGGTGCTCATTGTCCTGGGATGGCTACGCGAGGCGGACGAGGCAAGACGCGATTGAATACCCAATCTGCACCAGCGCGAAGCGAGGAAAAAGTTTTGAAGATCGCCAGCAAAAAGGTCGAGACATTAACCGGTAAGGGAAACAAGCTGGAAAAGGAAAAAATAGATCCTAAAAAGAATATGCATGCTAATCAAAAGGAGACATTGATGGGGAAAACAGGGGGGAAAAAAAGCAAACTCGCTATCCCAAGTATGTTTCTCTCCCCTGGTGTAAGAGACACAGTAAAAAAAAATTATAATAACAAGGAGACAAGATTTCAAAGGGAGTCAGGCGAACAAAGTATAATTAGTGAAGAACACGCCATCATACTGAATAAACAGCATAGCCCACAGGACATAGTCACGGACCCTCTAGCTGATGAAACAACATGGGGCTCAATGTGTGAGAATACCGTGGTGGAAGTCACTGAGGTACCCGTAGACTCTCAGGGAGATGGGGGCAACATTAAGGAGATTGAACCTTCTAAGGGAAGAGACCACCCCACAATGGAATTATCAAATCCCCTGGTAACCATTAAAGAAGGGAGAGGCAGATTACCCAGCAAACCTAAAGAATCCAACCCAAGCTGGGTCAATAAGAAAAATAATACAAAAAGCTCTGAGGCTGGCTATCGCTCCCCTGACTCTCTGGAAAAATTCTTCTCCCTGACGGAAGATTCAGGTGAGTCAGATCTTGGAATAACTAGCAGTAGTGATTGCGATAGCAGGGATTCCCAAACCAGCAACAGTTGTACTCAAGGGGAACAAAGATTACCAAAAAGACTCAAACGAGTATCTAGCCGGAAAAAATCGAACCTTCAGAAAACCTCAGGGGAGGAAGTGGAAGAACTGGGTTGGGACTACTCCACCACTCAATTTTTACCATCCAATGGAATGATGGAAAAAACAAACGCGATTGGAGGGGAAATATCAGATAAAAACATTCAGAAGGTTGGAGAGCATCTTCCCGAACCCTCCCTTTCTTTAATCTTGCAAACCTTGAGATCTTTTCAAAACGAGGTTAAAACTGAAAACCGACATGCACGTCTGACATTTAAAAAACAACAAGGGTTAATGCGCAAGGTTGGGAAGACCTGTACGGAAATCGCAGAGGGATTAAGTATGGTAGAAGCGTGCACAGAGGTTCTAGAAAACACGGTAGAAAACTTGAAAACTCAGTCCTCGTCTCAAGAAAGTACACATAAAGATGTCAGTTGGAAGCTAGAAGACGCAGAAAATCGCCAGAGACGGAACAACCTGAGGCTACTAGGGATACCCGAACACAGCGAAGGCAACGATATCAGGAAGTTTACCATCCATATGCTAAAAAAATCACTACCGGAATTGGCACAGTGGGACTGGGACAGAGAAATTCAACGTGTGCACAGATTTCCGTTTACAATATCAAAACGTCGTCAAACTCCCAGTCATATCCACGCGCAATCTTAGTCTACTTTGGAAACTTTCTGTTGCGGCAGGCTGTCTATGATCTGGACAGGCCTAATATGAGAAGAAAGTGGGAGAGTTTCTCTTACTTTGCAAAACCGAATTTCGCTCATGCAACAGTGGAAAGAAGATGGAGGCTCAGGCAGCTCATAACACCCTTCCAAAATATTGGAGCTACAGCCTTTTTGCAAAATCCCGCTAAACTGAAAGTTTCTTTTCGAGGTCAGAATTATAACTTCACCTCAAAAATCCAAGCACAAAATGTTCTGGAGGAGATATCAGCCGGGAATACTGGATCTACCAGAAATAATAGACTATGAACCTCACTATAAGATAGCAAAATAGAGGTCATAACTCTAATATTTTCAACCAAAGACTTGCACGATTTGTTTTCGATTTTCTTCAGGTCTTTTTTTCTTTCCTTTTTTTGTTTACTCTGAGTGACTTGTTTTGATTGGTTTTGACAGGTTGAATTTGTTATTTTCTTGTTTATCAGGAGCGTCACAATTTAGATACAAACATAAGTGAGCACCGGTGGAGGGGAGAGAGGGGGAGAATGGGGAAGAGTGGTTCAGACACTATCACGCGGGCTCAGGATTGAGCCCGATTGCCTTATATTTGGTGGAGGTTGGTGGGTGAGAGGGTGGGATGGGGAGGGAGGAGGGAGTCTCTGACAGGTGATGGGAGGTAGGGGTGTAGCAATAATGAAGGAATCAGGAGGAAGAAGCAAGGACATAGAGAGAGTGAAGACCGGAAGACAGATGATTGATCAAGAATGGAAAGAATGGAAAGAACAAACATATAGACACATATAAAAACTATGATGGCTAGGTTAAAAATTCTTACTGTTAACATATGTGGACTTAACGATGTGAAGAAGAGACAAAGAGTTGCAATTGGATTGCAATCATCCGGGGCTAATATTATATGTTTACAGGAGACTCATATTGAGGGATTACAGTTATATCTATATAACTCACTAGGATATAGACTGATTACCGCAACAACTCAGGGAGTAAGAACTAAGGGGGTGGCTATTTTAGTCAAAGGAAGCGGGTTACAGTTTTCTCGGTCAGCTTCGGATAAATATGGGCGGTGGGCAATCACTGAGTGTCAGTACAATAATCACAAAAAGATGACAATATGCACGGTGTACGGCAGTACAGGCGATGATCCGACACTTTTGGATCATCTCTCCAACGATCTGGCTCACTGGCCCCTTCCTATAATTATCTGTGGGGACTATAATATTAATCTACCATGGGATTGGTCATTGAATTCCGGGTATAAATATCAAGGGAGGAAGCCAAAAGTGTTTCAGGCCATTAAAAATCTGTGTCAAACACATTGCTTTATAGACTGCTGGCAGACAAAACATCCAGGCAATCCAGGATACACATTTTTTTCCCACCCGCACACAAAGCATGTGAGATTAGACTATATGCTTGTTTCAAATACGATGAGTTCACACTGTGTTATCAAAAAATTGCCACAAGTCTTATCACACCACAATCCACTATTTTTAAGTATAGAAATAGGGATAGTGAACACTAATGTACCAATATGGACCTTTTGAAAGGGCATTGTTGCTTAACAAAGATTATTGTAGACACATGTGTGAGTGGATTCCCGGGTTCATTGAGGATAATATGGGTAGCACCACAATTGATATGGTGTGGGATGCCCTGAATGCAGGAATCAGAGGGGAAACACTTAGATTCTCAGTCAATCTAAATAAAGAGGCTAAATTAAAAATGGAGACATTACAGAGAAAGTTAGGGATAGCTGAGGAAGGACTTACAAGGGCTGTACAGGAGGGACAGGAGCTTGAAAGCGAACTAAGATTGGTGGCGATTGCCAAAAATCGTATTATAGACATCTATACAGAAAAAGCCATAGTAAAGGCAACAACACATAAAGAAATGGCTTAGGAACTAAATGAACAGGTTGGAAACCAACTCGCTGTCCATACTAGACAACAAAACACAGCCAATCGAATACGTAAAATTAACAATCCAGAATATGGCCCCAAGACCGAGTCCCAAATAATAAGAGCAGCATTTTAGCAGTATTATCAGAAACTGTATGAAGAGCCTGGTGTCGAACAAGATAAGATTGAGGACTATTTAAATCAAATTCTTTCCCCCAGATTAGAGGAAGAAGAACAAGAGAGTTTGGATCAAATACCGCAATGGGAGGAAATTTTGGTATCCATAAGTAGTCTAGCCAAGGGGAAAGCCGCTGGTACAGATGGCATACCCGTAGAGTTCTATGTAAAATTCTCTCAACAGCTGAGTGGAATAATGTGTAACTTATATTTAATGGGGAATGTCCCCAAAGATCATGGTCGCTGGCCAAAATTGTGGTCTTCCCGAACAAAAACAAAGACCCTGTCGAACTTGGGTCTTATCGGCCTATTACCCTGATAACCTGTGACTCCAAAATCTATTCTAAACTTTTAGCCAGCCGGTTAGCATCAGTTGTCCATAAAATTGTGTCGGAGTGACAGCATGGTTTTATACCGACAAGATCTACCACCGATCATGTTCAAAGAGTGATTTCTCTATTTGATTTTATCGATGTTTCAGGAGACCCTATGGCGCTTATCCTACTGGATGCTGAGAAAGCGTTTGATAGGGTCTCCTGGAAATATTTAGGGGCAGCTATGGTGAAAAGTGGTATCCGAACACACTTTATCAGGGCGATCCAAATGTTATACTCGGAACCATTGGCCGTAATATTGGTCAATGGTACACTGTCAGAAAAGATATCTATTACGAGGGGGACTAGACAGGTATGTCCATGTTCGTCTCTATTATTCAAAATCCTCATTGATCCCTTTATTCATAGGCTTGAAAACAATGTATTAATTCCACCTATACAGTCGCAGAACTGGGCCACAAAACATTGGCCTACGTGGACGATATAGACATAGTAACACCCGATCCTTGTTCTGTTATAAAGGCGATAGAAGAGGAGGCTGAAATATTTGGAGGCATATCAGGATACAAGCTAAACTCAGGTAAAATGCAGATAGTACTAAATCAAAAAAGTGAGATGAGGGATAATCGTGTAGTTGATAGAGCCACATACCTGGGGTTAGTATTACATCAAAGTTAGAAAATTTAGTTAATGATAATTTAGAACCATTAGTGCAATGTACTAAAAAGGACCTCTCGAGGCTAAACAATTTGCATCCATCTATTGGGGGCTGATGTAATGTTATAAAAATGCTTTTTTTGCCTAAATATTTATATTTTTTTAGAACAATTTGCTTGGAATTTACACCCCAATGGTTTAAGATAATAGAGAGTATGTTTTCTCGATTTATATGGGGCTATATGAAACCACGAAGAGCATTAAGATTTATTATGTTGCCAAAGGACAGAGGGGTTATGGCTCTTCCCAATTTTAAACTATATTATTTGGCAACTACATTAACATACAGCCAGGGGCTCCTATTACTAGATATTGATATTGATAGTACTCGGAATATCAAAATTCCTACACCACAGGAATTTATATTGGGTGAAAATACAAGAGGGCTTCTCTGGCGACAACTCCATGATAGCTACTTCAAGAAAGTTCGGTTCAAAACTATCATGGCGGTTTACAAAGTTTGGAAAAATACTCATAAAATGCTGGGAATTGGTAGACTTTCTTATTATACACATATAAGGGAAAATTATAATCTACCTGAAATTTTCACCGATACATGTATGAACAGATGGATACGAGCAGGGATCAATCAGATTGGGTGTTTCTATTCTATGAATGGTCTAAAAACCTTTGATACACTTAAAAGTGAATATGCCTTAGAGAATAAAGATTTCTTTAAATTTCTCCAGACTAGGGATTATCTGTGGAGGAAGGTGGGAGAAGAAGCTAAATTTCAAAAAGTCACAACGGTAGAAATTTTAACTAAAAATGGACTACCGGCTATTGGAGAAATTTATGAAGACATGAATGCATTTTTGCCCGATGACATGGAAAAATATTCTGTGAAATGGCAGACGAAATTAGGAATTTCTACAGAACTTTTTTTTAGCTCATTTGATTTATATCAGTCTCTCTTAATGTCCACTAGACTACAGGCGCAATATTATAAGACGTGCTTTTTGTTATATTACACGCCTAGTAAGATAGCTAAGTGGGGGTCCGGTAAAGGAACTGTGTGTCCAAGGTGTTCGCTGTATGAGGCCGATATAGTACACATTTTCGCGTCATGTAATGTATTACAAGAATTAATTCATGAGACCTCAGACTTTTTATCTGAGGTATTAAAAAATAGAATAGAAATTTCAGTGGTAGATATAATTTTAGGTATTTCGGATGAAAGACGACCAAGGAACACACTAGGATTGATTTTTGTGGCCATGGCAGTTCTAAAGATATGCATTGCATCAGCCTGGTTGGACCCAAATCCACCAACTTTCCAACAATGGCGTGCTCGACTATTGGTGACATGTAGTCTAGCAACAGCCATATATAAAAGAAAAGGCCATCGAAAACGCAAAAAGGGGATGAAAATATGGGACCCCCTGGTGGAGTGGATGCGAAACCATGAAGGGAGTGGGTAGGCTTGTATTCCATTTATTATTCTTTATCTTCTTCTCTAATGGTTTCGCTTCCCCGATATTTTGCTTCCTAGCTGATCTATATCACTTGGAATTAAACTTACAGCTCTATTTAAATATTGATGTGATATAAAAGTCATGCGGATACATGCGACCCAAGTTACTTATCTGCTATCAATAATTTTTCTTTGGTGTTGTATGTTATTGTTTCCCCTATTATTTGTTTTTCTTTCTTCTTTTGTACTTGTCTGAGGAGGGTGGGGGGTGCGGAGGAGAGGAGGGTTTTATAACTGGAAAATTTCAATAAAAATGTATTAAAAAAAAATGAATGCCTAATGAGGTGGTGGCATTACATGTGCTTAATTCACCGGAGTTAACTTCCTTGACCCAAATGGCCAACAAAATATATATCATCTGTAGTCTGGCCACTACTCCACATGTCAACTGTCAAGGTAATGATGTGTGCAGTACTTTCTAACAGTGAACCTTCAACCAAGGCTAGTGTTGTGCTGTGCACCTAAGGCACAGCCACATTTATCCAACATGGAAAATATCATGCCAGGCCTACTTCTCGGCCTGACATGATATTTCTTAAATTTTAGGAATACCCTCATGAAGTTAGGTAACGTTGTGCAGCTTCCCATTGCTTGGACAGGTAGTTTGATGGTTTCTTCCATATGTTCTTTCCTTGATAGAGGTTTTTGTTAATGATCTGTTTTTTGACAATGCGAAAACTGATGTGTTTGAAGGGGTGGAATCGAAGCTTCGAAAGGCCGTGATAAAATGTCTGTGATAGGCTGAGGTTGTTCATGTACTCACACTTTTGGCAGGGTACAGTGTCCTCAACTCTGGATGTGAAAGTGTGCCATGTGGTGCAGCAACATCATCTCTTTTCTCTAATGTAGGCACTATGGATTTGCAGATTCATTTATGGAACCTTGATGTTTGTTTGGATTCTTATACCACACTTCAGGATAGCATATTCTGGAGTCTGCAGTGTAGCTATAGGTCTTGCAAATGTAAAAAAATCTCAAACTCAAGATATGTTCTTTTTGTCAGTGACAAAGGAAGTTGGTGCTACGGTAGTGAAGGGAAATTAACTCCTCTGGCTAGGCTTCTTCTTTTAACTGCACTCCAGCAACATCAACCCTTCGCAAGACCTTTTCAACATGCTCTTGCAATTCTTCTGTAACAAAACCACCTCTATATACGGTCACTTCATCCCTCAACTAGACCCAGTCACTGTCGTAACTCAATTTCCCATCATGGCCAAAGATCAAACCCTGACATTGCGACCCCTGTCACCACAGGTCCCATGTGTACCACAAGACCCTTGCCCCCAAAATGCCTCACCAAAGGACTCCTACCCATCAGTGAAGCACTAACACCCATCCTCAATGCCTCCATTGAGTCAGCCACATTCTCAGACACCTGGAAACATGCTACCATCATGCCCATGCTCAAGAAAATATCTTCTGACCCAGCCACACTTTCCAACTACAGACCCATCTCCCTCCTACTATACCCTGCAAAGGTCTTAGAGAAGCATGTCAACCGATGCCTCACCAGCCACCTCAGCAACCATTAGCTTCTCAGCAACACGCAGTTCGGATTTAAGGCCAACCACAGTACAGAAACAGCACTCATAGAAAAAATGCAATGAGGTCACAACATTCACCCTCGTTGACAAATGTCAGCTAGTAATGCTACCAAAATGACGATCATGTCTGACATTTTTCACGTTTGGGCTATTACTTTAAAGCCAAAGGCAATCTATTAGTTGTAGTAAGGACTCTCATCTCTGAAACCAATTGGACTAAATTTCCACATGACAATGTAAGTGAAAGAAAAGTCCTACGACTAAATCATTGAGTCTTTGGAGACTCGTTGTCATCTGGCAAGTCAATTGACTATCCAAAAACAGTGATTGTGATAAAGAGATAACATCCGATGGAGCCACAAAGTTCCCCATCACTGAAGGGCAGATCCTTGGGAAGTGAACTTGAAGCAGAGGAAGGGGCCCGAATCAGCCCTTGTAACAAAAAGGTGGTACTGAAGACACTACCTTCACCTATCAAAGTGAGCGTGAGTAAAGAAATTGTAAGAAATCAGGTTATTGGTTGAGGGAGGTTGCCCCACTCAGGCAACAACCACAATCCTTATCAGAGTGAACCACAACAGTCACTTTATTGACCTATGCTTAACACTGTGGTAGCTTGGCACAAAACTTTCAGACTTAACTTAGAGGCAATGTGTAAAGTATTTATACAGCACACAAACAGTGATAAACTGAAAACACAATGCAAGAAAAAGGCCAAACCAAATTTGAAAAATAAAGTACATTTTAATGAATAAAATGATACCACAAAGACAATTTGAAGAACTGGAGATATACAGTTTTAAAGTTTCAGGTGAGTATAGCTCCTAAATGCACAAAACCATTATAATCAATGGGGCAACCCAAACAAAAAGTCCATGGACCTGGGTGTCAATATGATACAAAAAACAATGGTCCTAGACCAATCTCTCAAAAAATAATACTAATAATTATTTTACTAATTGCTAAACATTTGTAGCATACAGAATCTTAGCTCGCGGTAACAAGAAACCATTTTCATTTGACAATATAAGATGTGCAACAACCAAATATTTCAAAATGACGATATGTGATTATTTTGTTATACAAAACTCAGTTTTGAGGGCAGGTAGATTCAGAAGAAAAGGGGGTTGCTCCCAAAGAGGAATGTGCAGGAAGGGTGCTCAAGAGTGTAGAATGATGAGAGGAAATTCAAAAAGGGAACTATATGAATTAAGTGTACATATTTTAAATTATATTTGGCCAGGTTATGAAGACTGTTTATCTGTTATCAGTCCTATGTAGAGTTTTGTAAATATATGCCCCTCGAACCTTCTTGGGATTTATTTCCCTTTTTGAATTTCCTTTCAACTTTCTACACTCTTGAGCACCCTTCCTGCACGTTGCTCTGTGGGAGCATCCCCCTTTTCTGCTGAAACTTTCTGACTTCAAAACTGAGTTTTGTATAACAAAATAAACACATATCGTCATTTTGAAATGTTTGGTTGTTGCACATCTTATATTGTCAAATAAAAATGGTTTCTTGTAACCGCGAGCTAAGATTCTGTATGCTCCAAATGTTTAGCGATTAGTAAAAGAAACATATTATTATTTTTTGAGAGATTTGTATTGGACCATTGTTTTTGTATCATAAATGCACAAAGCATCACTCATGGTCATCTGATCGCAATATTCTGTGGTAAAGTTACAAATTCAGCCTGACTGCGATGAAGCACGAGCCACATATAGGAACCAGGTTAGTAGTGCTGAAAAGGTAACCTTTTCAAAGTCCGGCACAAAAAGTCCAGTTCATGGTAGGGGAGGCTGCGAGGAACTGGGACAGCGTCATAGATGGTCACTGCTGTAGTGCAGAGAGCAGGTCTGAAGTCGTGGTTGGTCATCGCTGTAGAGTGAAGATCCGGTGGGGCATTGCAGACAGTCACTGCTGGAGCTTCCCACTGCCGGACACCATGGGCTGTTGTTGTTGTAGTGCGAAGTTCAGATCTCAGATTGTTGGTCATCACTGGAGGTCGCTGTAGCACAAAGAGTCAGTTCACCAAAGCTTTGCGTTGGATGTGATTGCCTGCAGCAGAGTCTCAGCACAACAGGCACTTTCTCTGTTGCAAAGAGCCCAAAACTTCATGATTTCTCCATTCTTCACCGAGGACTGCACTCTGATGCCAATAAAGGGTCCTAGACCTGATGGGGGCACCTCTTGGGGATAGGGAACTAACTATAGCAGAGGCCAGCAGGGCCCTGGCAGGTCCAATAGCAGGACAAGGCAGGTCCAGTTGCCGCAGGGCAGCCGGGCAGTTGCAGGGAGCTCTTTGTAGCTTGCTGTGTCCCTGTATCTTAGTACAGGAGGTCAGCCAACTGACCCTTGGAGTCAGTCAGGTTAGTCTGGAATGAAAGGAGCAGGTCCAGTCTCCCATCTTAGAGAACAAGGCAGGCCACAGCAGCAGGTTAGTCCTCTGATAGCAGCAGTGCAGTGCTTTGAAAGAACAAGGCAGTAATGAAGCAGCAGATCAGCTCTCTGGGGACAAGGCAGTCTTTCTTCTGTACTCCATAGGTCCAGGAGCGTACTGAAGATTGGCTCTGGAGGCCCAATATTTATACCTGGTGCCTGTCTTTGAAGTGGGGGTATCATCCTGGCTACCCCCACATGTGTTTCTGGAATGTTCTTCCTTTCCCCTGCCACGATTCCAAAATGTCTGGGGTGACAATAGACTACTGTCAGGTTCCTTTGTGTGTGTGCTGGTGGCAGCCCTTTGAAATCTAAGTGGGGCAGGGAACAGCTCTGCCCCAACCTTCCTGGTAGGATGGCCCATCCTACCAACACCTAGTTCCCATTTGTCTCACTGTCTGGAAGGAATACACAAAGGCCATCTCCCAAGCTATTACTCGTCATGTGACACAGGCAGCAGGCACAAGATGGTTAGGACAAGAATATACCAACTTTCTAAAAGCAGAATTCTGACGTACAGTCTGATTTCATTTGATTCCAAACGTGACATCCCTATCTGTTCCTAATCAAACGTTAGCACTAATTAAATGTAATAAGTTAACCCTATATTATCTAATGGAAGAGATAGGCCTTACAGTAGTGATAAATAAATGTAGGGGTTTCTCAGTACCAGTAGGTGTGGAGCTTAACACCACGTCTTACTTTTTATATACGATGCACCCTGTCCTATGGCCTGTTTGGGCCTACCTTAGGGGTAACTTTTAAAAAGGTAGGTTTATTTTGCCAGGTCGAATTGGCAGTTTCAAAACTTCAGTTGCAGTGGCAGGCAAGAAACAGGTTTGAAGGTGCTACTTAAATGGGTGGCACAATGAGTGCCTTTGCTTACTAGTAGCATTTTGTTTACAGGCCCTATGTGCATGCAATACCAGATACTAGGGACTTATAAGTACATTAAATATGCCAATCAGGTTTAAGCCAATTGCACCATGTTTCAAGGAGGGAGCACAAGCAGTTTAGCAGAGGTAAAGTGCACAGAGTCCTAATAGCAACGGAAGTTAAATACAGAAACAGGAGGGTGAAGGCCAAAAGTTTGGGGGTCACCCTGCACAGAGGGCCAAGTCCAGCAAAGACAGAAGGCAAACAAGAACATCAGGGTCTGATGAGAGGAACAAAAAAGGAGAAAATATATTGCCACAAATTTAATGTGAACTGTCATGTTCAGTGGATGTAAAATATTACCTGCCCCTCTTTAATAAAAATCAATATGTTATCTTCCCTAGCTAGCCAAATTCTATTATTGTATGCAGTGCTTTAAATTGAAATAAATGTGCTGCTCCCACAATTTAGAGTACCTGTTTACTTCTCAGGAGTGCAGGTACTTTACTATAAAATGTATTGCAGCAGTGCTGAGAATTGCAGGTACTCTCCTTTTCTCCTTTTCAAATTAAAGAAGCATAGGTAGTCAGTTCCACACAGTACTTGACCATATAATGTAATTATTGCATGGCAAGGAGACCCACATTTTACAAACTTTGAAAAGCCCTCTATAATTTTGATTGGAAGCATGTTTGCTAGGGTTACAGTAACATGATCTAAAATGTTGAAGCAATTAGCCAGTGAACTGTTTCTACAATGTTATCAGTATAGTAACCCTGCACTTTAGTTTTGGACGGCATAGCACTCAAAGCTTAATAAGCACTAACTATAGGGGTGTCAATACCCAGTGTTGCATCACTAACCACGTCTAACAGGCTAGAGCAGAAGTCTTCAAACTTTTTTGCTCGGAACCCCCAAAGCAAATTGTTTTGAAGTTGAGGTTCCTTTCCAAAACTTTATGTTACGGTTTGGGGAAACAGGAGTGGCAAGTCTGAGTGTAGGAGGGGGAGCCTATGAGATCATTTCAACAATACTTTTTCTGTAGCTCATAATCGGCAATAAATGTGTGACATATAAAACTGCAAATTAATCAAATAGAAATTGACCAAAAGGACTGCTCCCCATAAGATGGGTGTTCTGGCCCCTCACACTGCTGGGCTCCAATGCAACTGCACCTGCTGCACTAATGATAGCTACGCCCCTGAGTAGCAGCTTGTCTCCTATGCCTCTTTCACCCCTTCCCCTCCATGCTTGATCAGAACTCAAATCTTGAAACAGGCTCTCTGTCCCATTTTTTCAGAGTTTTACACAGCACAGGGAAATTAGGTGATAGACTCAGAATCGCAGAATGTTGAGCTGAACCTGGTTCCCTAATGCATAGTCAGCAGCTCTCACCATTATATCACTATATCTCCTCACTTTCAGAATTGTTTTAGCTCCTATGCATTGCTCCTCTTTTTGAAGCACGTTCTCTCTGCCCATCTGCTAACAAGAAAAATTAACTTCCTCCCCTTTTTTTAGAGAAAGAGTATTTCATTGTGATCCAGTGCGTCCCTAAGACCCCTTTGCTCTAGTGTGCAGCTGCACCTGCTTCAGTAATGATAGCTACTGCCTTGTGAAGTGGGTTGTTTCCTTTGCTCTTCCTTATAAATATGGGCTCCTATCTTGTCCCGTGCTCTCCCTGCCATCTCTCCGATGATCAAACTTAAGTCTCTCCTCTGCTTCAATTTTGCCCTGATTGGTCATTGTTCCGAGGGCCAGGGCAATACTGGGACAGCAAGTGTCCCCTGGGCCCTAATGCAAGCAAGGAAGAATAGCAAAAGAGCCATCTTTAGGGTTTAGTTGGCTCCTAGTACCACCCGACCCTGGTGTCACTGTAATTGCAGCACCAATGATTCCTACAGATCTGCGAAACAGGCTGTCTGCTCTTCCTGCTCCACTGGGCCATGACTCCTAGGACTGAGACATAAACCAGGCTTTCTGTCCCACTGTCTTAAAAAAAAAAAACATGAAGGAAAAAAATGGCCCACATCTTCCCTCTCCTTCTCCCACCCATCTCCCTTTGCTTGGGACCTCTTATATGTTCAGCAAACACAACCTGGGCCACTTGCAATTAGGCCCCCACTCCCCTTTGTCATATTAAGATAGCCATAATTGCAGTGCAGTGGCCACTCACACCCCTGGCCCCAGCACCTGCTGCACTAAAGGTAGCAATGCCCCTTTAAAAAAGACCTCACTTTATCACCCTCTTCCCCTGGGGCATCTCTCTGAGGGTGCTGTCACTGTCCATATCCAAAAAATGAGCCCCTACATCTCTTTGACACTATCCGTGGATTTGGCTCCTTTCCCCCTTTTCCTTGATCATTACTCTGATGCCCCAGGGGTGGGTCTAGATGCAACCCTTCGGTCAGCCTTTTACAACAAGCATTGGTAAATGCATTAGGTTTCGCCTATGTGATTAATAATAATCAGTTTTTTGTTGTACGTTGTAGCTTGCTGAGTAGTTGTACAATATGAGTTACAGAAAGTCTGTTAAAGTGTTATGACTTGTTTGTGTACAAAATGGCAATATATTGTGCTGTTACTAGTGGTATAGTACGGGTAAGTACTCAGAACATTTTGAAAAATGAAATTAAAGAGGAAAATAATAGAATGCTTTGGTGTAATAGCAATATTATGTGTTTAGAGGAGTTATGACAACTTTTGGCCCCAGTGCCACTGCCGCTGCTGCACCTTTCAAATTATTACCCTATTGCCTGTAAGGTAACTGCACTTGTGACTGCCTAATCAGTATTAAAATATTGCAGTATTTCGGGGTTTATAGGGGTTCCTAGAACTTTGGGCCACGGTGTCACTGCACCTGCTGTCCCATTGAAATCATGACCCTAGTGCCTGCAAGGTAAATGCACTTATAACTGCCTGTTTAGAAGTTAAATATATCTGTGCAGTGGCAGCCGCCACAAACAAAGGGTGGTGAGGCAGGTAAAGGGAAAGGAAATAAGAACGTACCTGAAGCTGCAGGCCACCTGCCACGTTGTGCCTCCTGTCCTCTTCCAGGTCTCAGATGTACCTGGGACAGACTACCATCCAATCCCCCTGCTGCTCTCATGCTATGAGAGCAGCACAGGGTTTGGCCTGAGCGGGCTGAAAAGACGCTCTGCTCAGGTTAGGAAGTCTGTGGGGTTTCTCCAGCTTAGCTGTTCAATGCAGCCGGGCTGGAGAAACCTAAGTGCGCATGTGTGTTTAGTCATCCTGAGACGGCTGACCAAACACATATGCGCACTTAGAGTGCACATAGCACTCCTGCTCCCATGCCCCGCCCCTCCCAGCCCAAGCTGGCTTATAACCGGCAAATGCAAAATAAAGCCATGCTAGAACTTCACTTTATTTTTCATTTTCTGGCTCTGAGCCAGACAGTGGGGTGACGCTCCTCCGCCATTGCAGAGGAGCCGCCGCTGTAGCTGTGAAATTATACATTTGATAATTGGAGCCTTGATAGCTAAGGTGAAGAGCATAGGACGTTTTGAAAATGAAATGTAGGTGACAACGTTGTGCATGTGTATTGGAAGACTTTAATCCATGTTAGTAAACCATATGGACACGTAAGCAAAATTTCCTGCGTCCGAACAGTTAAACGTGCAGAATAGAGCAAGTGCATTTTGGCCCGGTAGTGTATGTTTTTACTTTTGTTGTGTGTATCCATTTGAAGCAGTTGACTCCGAAAGCGATCCGATGTTTGGAATCTAGCGCTGCCTGGTAGCCTTCCCTTCAATGATCTATGCCACTCACTTTTTGTGGACACTGGTGCGCCGCTGGGCATCCCCAGCATTACAAGGTGTCCAAGCTGTTAAAAGCAGGTGTTCCATTATTGCTCCTAGCCACTTCATCGCAAGGATGGAGGAAGGTAGCCAGACAACTGCTACAAATCTGGTCTAGTCGACATCTTTTCTGGATGCAAAGATATGTTTTTGAGCAAGCTCTAGCAATTACACCCACCTGTTTCTGTATTAAAAATGTTGGAGCCTTATTGCATCTTTCGAAATGTGGCCTCCTTATCAGCGTTAAGATTTGATTTTCTCTTTACTGAACTGAAAGCAGGGCCTCACTTGCTTTTGACCTTTTTCACCTGTAGTCGAATGAGAACAGTAACATTTTTGTTTACTTTCCCTCTGATTCTCATGTGGAGATAAAGTAAATGTTCAGCTTCAATCGGAATGTGAATAATTAACCACAAGATGGCAGTGTGGCTCAATTTTTTCTTTTCTAAAGACTTTTTTTGGTGACGACAAAATTTTTGTTATTTTTGGGAGGCCCACCTATAAAATTACCCACGCATCTTCACAACAATAGCTAATTTTAGGAAAGAGTCATTGATTTCCTTGGGGAGGCAAGGTGATGGTGGTGCGGTTTATTTCAGTGGCTGCGGATGACATTTGAAAGTGATAAGGCAGAAAGAAGCAACATGTATTTATTTCTCTGTGTGAGAAAACAAGCATGCTGCTTCTATGGGGTTTATAATTCCAGCTTAACCTTATGGGCATCAATGTGGCCGTGCCGGATACACCTTCAAAAGCACAGTTTAAATGCGTGCAGCCAGGGAAAATAAACACAATTTGGGACATTGCTTTAATGCGTGCAGCCAGGGAAAATAAACCCCCAAAAAAGAAGTTCCACACAAAAGCAGAAGGGCACAGTAATTCGGAACGGGATCATATAAGAGCTCCCTTTTAAGATAAATTAAATGCAAGATATTTCACAAGCACAGCCCAAGCACTGTGCAGGCGAAACCTAAAAACAAAAGCAACCATAACTGAAAGGTTAAAACTGTCCTTGAGATGCCTCTGCCTGAAAGTGACAAGGGGAGGAGGGAACTCAAGTGCTGAGAAGCTCAGGGAGTGACAGAAAACTAAAGAAGAAACAAGCCTTCTCACCAAGGTGTCTGCTAACTGAAATTATATTTGTGTAAATGCTTAAAACAAAAGACTGCTTGGAACTGGTATAGACTTTAACTTTTTATGATCATTGAGATGCAATGTAAGGATGTTACTAGCTGAATTCTGGAGTGTTTCCTCTTAGTGGACACTTATACAAATGGTTCTAGATATAAATTAATTACTCATTACTAAACTATATATAGTATAGGTAATGATGTACATACGTACAGTCCTTTTTGCCACAGACTTGTGCTTTGTAGCACCATAAACACACAAGTCCCTTTTCCCCAATGCGCCAACCAGGATTCAGTTCTGTGACTCTCTGGTCACTCGCAGGCATGTGCACCGATCTCATTAACACACTGAGGTTTCATAATGTAAAAGAGTATATTTCCCATTGATTGGTAATTTTTCAGTTAAGGTGTCTGCGTATTTTTATATGCAGTTACCTGAAGGTGAAAAAATGAGAACATAGTTATTGAATATTGCGCTCTTTCTCCCACATCTTTGACTCTGCAACCTCACTCATGAGCCGCCCCCCCCTCCCCCCAGGGCACTCAGACTTAGAGTTCTGCACTTTTTTTTTTTTTTTGTAAAAACCTTTATTCTGTAAGATCAGTGACACAGCTATTCAGCTGACAACCCGGAGGTACGGCAGCTTTAAAAACACAACACATGCTAGCGTCAACATTCCAATGACAGGAGAATCGAAGGTTCTGTTTTAAATAAACACAAATCCAAACCTAAACATAAGCAAGGCGATAAGTACTGTAAGCACCAGAAGGGGTTCTCATCAGGGGAAGCGAGCCCCATTTCGTCTAACAGGCACAGGTCTGTAGTAAGGGAAGGGAGGGGAAGTCAGAGACTCAAGAAGACATACACATATCAGTAAGAAGTTCAAAGCCGGAAAGAAAGCTAAGGGGAAAGCTGCTCCTCGAGCGGATCCGGGTCCGGGGGCAGGCATATGCCCCCTCTGAACTGGTTCCAGCGCCCCCATACAGAGTGCCATTTCCGAGGGCGCCCTCGAGCACAATACACTGTCTTCTCCCTAAACATGCTCCAATCCATGTTTGCCATCCATGCTGTCAATGTAGGAGGCCCATTAGAGCCCCACAGACGAGCAATGTCGCGCTTGGCAATCATGTTACCCAGGGTCACCCACTGAGTCTGTGCCGCATCGTGGTCAGTAGGACCCCAAACATTCAGAAGACAACACCGCGCCTCAGGCTGCATGACGATGCCCGTCACCTCCCCCATCACCTCGTGGATGCGCCTCCAAAACTCCATAATCGTACCGCATTCCCAAATAATATGTAGGAAGGTGCCCACCATACCACAGCCTCTCTTACATAAGCCCTCCTCAGAAAAACCCATATGGACCAGCCTGGGCCCCGTCACATAGACCCTATGGAGTATTTTAAGCTGCACCAACCGCAGGCGCGCGGGGATCGCGACCTCTTTGGGAGAGGAAACTGCGTACTGCCAGTCCTCGTCATCTAGTTCAAGGCCATCCCTGGTCCATTGAGCACGTAACCCTAGAAGAAGATCTGCCCGAACATTAACAAGTTTCTTATAAATGAGCGAAATCGTACTCTCTGGCATATGGCCATCCAGGATCCGGTCCTCTAACGGAGAGGACTCAGGCACCTTCTCCCCTTCTACAAGAACTGACCGCAAGGCGTGGGACACTTGAGCGTATCGGAAGAACTCCGTGCTCCCCAGCTCATATTCCTTCTGCAGCTCCTCGAATGATTTTATCCTACCCTTAACCAAGAGGTCTCCAACCCTGGATATGCCTATCAGGTCCCATTTCTCAAACCCTTTTGTATGCCAAAGCTTACCCAGAATATCGGAGTCAAACAGAGGGGTGGCGAGGGTAAGCTTACCCTTCCAGCCCAGTGAATCCATCGCAACCTTCCATACATGCACAGCCACCCTGGTGGGCCCCGTTAGGGTTAAGTCTAACGACTTCGAATACAGCGCTCTGGAGTAGCTACCCCCACGTAGCAACCATCGGTCCATGGCGAAACCAGGGCTCAGCGCCGGACCATATACACCATGGTTAATCGCACTCAACTGGGTGGCCCAGTAATAACGTCGGATGTCCGGAAGCGCAATACCCCCGTCGTACCACGGAAGCGTCAACTTAGCAATCGCTATACGCGGACGCCCTTCCCACAATAGCGCGCGCTGGTGGCTTTCAACCTCACGGAAGTAACTGGCCGGGACCCAGTCAAGAGTATTCTGCAGGGCATAGAGGAAACGGGGAAGAGACATCATTTTGAACAGAGCGGCACGGCCAAGGAGGGAAAGCGGCAACCGTCGCCAGCCCTCCACGTCCCGCCGCAGACGCGCCAAGGGAGGGAGCAGGTTCTTCTCGTATCGCAAAATGGGATCGATGGAAATGTAGATCCCCAAATACAAAAAGCCCTGCTGGGCTATCTGGAGCGGGCAGTTGCGCGGGACAGGCGGGACATCACCACACAGGACATACAAGTATGACTTCCCCCAATTAATGACAAGACCAGAGTTTCTACCAAAAGAAGTCAACACATCACAAACCACTATCAGAGATTTCTTAGGCGAGGCGAGGTATAGCAGAATGTCGTCGGCGTAAAGTGAAATACGGTCTTCGTGGTCAGACGACCAGCGAATCCTACGTATGTCCGGGTGCCATCGTATCCACGCCGCCAGCGGCTCAAGAGCAAGAGCGAACAATAATGGCGACAGGGGACAACCCTGCCGGGTGCCTCTCCCGAGCTCGAACGGTGCCGACGCCCGCCCGTTCACCACGACACTGGCGGGAGGTCCCTCATAGAGCAACCTCACCCAGCCCACAAATCCAGGCCCAAAGCCGAACTTGGCTAGCACAGCCCACAGGTACGCCCACTCCACCGTATCAAAGGCCATCGTGGCATCGAGGGAAGCCACAACAGCCGGCTCCCGCATCGTGCCCGTCCTGGCAATCACACCATGAAGGCGTCTAAGATTCAGTGCAGTGTTACGGTGCGGGATAAAGCCCGACTGATCCGGGTGGATCAAGTCGCCAAGCACCCGGACCAGGCGGTTAGCAAGGAGCTTAGCAAGGATTTTCAGCTCGGCATTGAGAAGTGATATCGGCCGATAGGAGCCACACTTGTCACGGGGCCTACCGTCTTTATGTATTACCACAATGGTCGCCAGCCGTTGGTCGAGCGGAAGAAACCCATTCACCCGCGCCTCCACGAACATGGCGCGCAGGTGAGGAGCCAACTTATCCGGATGAAGCTTATACAGCTCGACCGGCAAACCATTTGGGCCCGAAGCCTTACTGGAGCGCAACGCGCGGATAGCACCCGCCACTTCGTCGACAGTTATATCTCCATCGAGGTCATCCCTATCAATGGCAGAAAGGCAGGGCAGAGCGATATCCCGCAACAGGTCACACGAATCCTCAGTCGGCCTATCCGAGACCGAGGTGTATACCGTACAAAAATGGTCCGAGAAACACTGAACTATACCGTCAGGGTCAGTAACAACCTCTCCCCCATCCGCAGACAACTCCGGCACCACTCGATTGACACGCTCTTTTTTGTCCAGCCACGCCAGCAATTTCCCGGCCTTATCGCCGACATCATACAGTCGACCCTGCTGCTCCCTATGAAGGGTCTTAGCAGCGTTCGTCACCAGATCCCTATATTCCAGTTGCTTCAAGCTCAAATTATGCAGTGTGGCCGGTGTAACATCCTCTTCCAAGGCCACTTCCAAAGCCGCTATCTCATCCTCTACTTGCGTCACCTCGGCATCTCTCCGCCGCTTGGCGGCCACTACCAGGGAAAAGGCCTCCCCCCTCAATACAGTCTTAAAAGCTTCCCACAAGGACACCGCAGATTCAACTGAACCCTGATTCTCTTGGAAATAGCGGTCAACTGACTTCAGCAACGCACTGCGCAGCTTGGGGTCACGAAAATACCAGGGGTTAATGGGAGCCAACTTTCCCCCCCTGCCACCCGGCCAATATTCAAGCGGGCCCACACCGGTGAATGGTCAGAAATGCCCCGTGCCAGGTGCCTAGCCTCAGATACCAAAGAGACGTGCGCAGCCAGAGTGAGCAAGTAATCAATCCGGGAGAGACTCCCGTGGGCCCCGGAATGGAAGGTATATTGTCTCTGAGTGGGGTGCCGTAGCCTCCAACAGTCTACCAGACCAAAAGTGTCTATAAAATCGGGAAGCCACTTCTGAGCACCCCCGGTGTCCCTGGGCGGACACCTATCAAGCATTCCAGAACCAACCGCATTGAAGTCCCCTCCCACCACCAGCATCCCTTCGGGGAGTTCCAACAAGGCCTTGCCCAGATCAGCAAACGTGGAGGCCTGCAGGGCAGGAGGGACATAAACAGAAACCAATACCAACGTTCTGCCCTCCCATCTCCCCGCCACAGCCACAAAGCGCCCCCTGTCATCAGCAATGGTGGAATCAACCTCGAATGGTAGGGAAGCTCTAACAAGTATGCCCGCACCCCTGGAGCCCGAGGAGAACCCTGAGTGAGCAATGAATTTATAGCCCTTTCTGTTGAGTGCATAACACGTATTCCCTATAAGATGGGTCTCCTGCAGGAGGACCACATCTGGCGAGGTCTGTTTCAAGAATTGCAGGACTATCCCCCGTTTAATACGATCCCCTAAGCCATTAACATTCCAGCTGATTATGCTTAAGCCCCTATCCCCCATCCCCGAACACAAAGAGACCTCCACCCCCCCCGGAGAACCACGATCGGACAATGCTGACAACAATTGCTACGCCTTGCAAGAAAGAAAAACACACCCCCCAACAACAACCCCAACATCCCAAATCCACCCCCCCTCCCTGCACCCCTGCGTCAGCTTACAAAGCCCCCCCAACTTGCAGTGTGTATGTCGCCCTATCAAAAACAAATCTACAAAAAGTACCCCAAGGGAGGAAAGAGCTCCTATCTTCCCCCCGCCGCCCTCCCATTACTGCAGGAAGGTGCGAGTCACTGTCCGGGGCTGAGTCGATACGTGCCAACACCGGAGGTATCACTTCTGTCCATCACGATCGCCTTCCGCTCCGTCCACGCTGTCCCGGCCACGCTGTCCCGGGGAGTGCATCCAACCAGTCCCCTGCCATGTCCGGTGATTCGAAGAAGAAAGTCCGGTCCTCATACACCACACGTAACCTGGCGGGAAAAGCATGGCATACTTCAGGTCCATATCTCTGAGCCGCCGCTTCACCCCCAGGAAACTCTGCCTCTGTTTCTGCACCATCTGGGTGAAGTCAGGATAAAAACTCACAGAGGCGTTCTGAAAAGGGACCGGGCCTGTCACCCTCGATGCTTGCAGGATAGCATCTCGATCCCGAAAATTAAAGATCTGGGCTACAATCGGTCGCGGGGGGGCTCCCACCTTAGGCCGTCCTCCAGGCACTCGGTGAGCCTGCTCCACCGCAAAGAACTTGCTGAGGCCCTTAGGCGCAAGATGATTCACCACCAAATCCTCGACGAGTAAATCCACGGAGAGATCCTCTGAAGTTTCCGGGACCCCAATAAGGCGCACATTATTGCGCCGGGCCCGACCTTCAAAGTCCTCGAGCCGGCGGGCGGAGAGGTCACTCGCGGTTCGTAACTTACGAACCTCAGCCTGAAGTTACGAGACATCGTCCGCGAGACCAGTGGTCTTGAGGTCCAGGGACTTGACCCGCTCATTGGTTTTGCCCAGGTCCGCGCGAATCAAGTTGACATCAATCAGAATCATGTCCACCTTGTGCGCCAGGGTCTCGAACTGTCGCCCAATCGAAGATTGCATCCCATCTATCGCACCTTTGATATCCTGCAGCGATAGCTCCGAGGCAGGGGATGAATCGGCCTTCTGCGCTTCCAGCGACTGTCCCGATCCACCAGGCGACCACTTCTGCTGGGCATAACGATCCATATTGTTGGATTGGGTATAGCCTCCCCGCCGGGTAGTCTTAGACTTCGACCTGTCCGCCTCCGATTTGGTCGACATCCCAAACAGCAGGACAATCAATTGCCAAAGGACGTCCCTCACGCAGCTAGAGGAAACAGGGTCAAATAGGACTACAACAGTCAGTCAGGACCGAGTGGAAGTCCTCCAGACAGAGGGGGATATGCGTGAAGCGCTCCCAAGCCAGAGCAAACAAAGGGCGAGAAAGCGAAAGTGAAAGTGCAGCGGCATCCGTCCGTCAGTTCACACCTCCCAGGGCCGCTGTTGTTCAATTAGTGGCCGGGCATCCTGCCAACGCAAGCCCCTGGCATCCTTCGGAGGTAGGCCGCAATCTTCCGCCATGCACAACTTCGGTCCCTGGTGGGCGATCTTCGCCCGGACAGCGTCAGTCGCCCCAGCTGTGACTCATCTGCAGGATTCCGTGCAGGAAAATCAGGATTTAGGACAGGATAAGTGCAGGAGGGCGCGAGGGTAGCGGGAGCTCAGGGCTCATGCGGCCATCTTGGTCAAGCGCTAGGCTCCTCCGTTCTGCACTTTTTTAAGCACTTCAACTTCTGCAGTTATATGAAGACAACCTGGAAATGCACCAAATAAACAAGGTTGTGCTACCTGGCCATCTTCATTTACACGTCATTGCAGATGCATTCGAGCCCTTGGTATGCAGCCCGGAACCGCCAGGTGTGCAGCCCCACAGTTTGAAGACATGTAGGCTACATTAATTTCAGATAAAGCATTGTTTAGCTTTCTTGAGGAAGGCAAAATTTGAGAGACCGGTGACAAAGTGGCAGTGAGGAGCTTTGTCAGTATCAGATAATATCAAACAATAACACTCAAGCTTCGCGATGATTCATAGACAGTTAAGACAATCAATGGAAATTTGAAGGTACAGGCTGTGGCGTAACATAAGCCCCCACAAAATGTGGTAGGTGGTGTGCCGGGGAGATTGTCCCCTCCATGTACTTTGCATGGGGTCCCCTTCAAGTTTTGTTACACCGCTGGTAGCAACCCTCAAGCAAAAAGGTCTTGCACAATGGTGTAGGAACAGCCCCGTTAGCACTAGTGTAAGCAAGTTAGCTGGGTTACCTGTCTGCCGGATTGGTAGCAATAATCAGACTCCAATGGGTATCTCACCTGTCCCACATACACTGATGAAGACTGAAAACTGCGAATAAGAAGGAAAAATTATAGTCAATGACTCTTTACCAGGGGCGGTGCGTCCATTAGGGCGTTTAGGCGTTGCCCCACTGAGCGTTGCCGTCACTCTCGTCACTCTCTAATTCTGGCAGCAATCCCTGTATCCCATTCCCAGGCCGCAAGAGTCGGAGGCAGTCGGGGGGCGGGGCAGCACTACAGGAGAGGAGTTCAGCTGCAAGACAGTGTGACTGATTGACATCCACTATAACGTATCACAGCAGGTGGTCGTTGGCGGAGCGCACAGCAAGAGTGCGCATGTTCTGTTTAGGGCTTAAACATTTTGCGACCAGCCCTGAACTTGCGCACACTAGGCTGCTTATTAGAAGAGCGAGGGTTGTTCTATGCTGCTCTTCTAATGAGCAGCCTAGTGCGCATGTTCGGGCTGGTCGCAAAAAATTTTAAGCCCTAAACAGAACATGTGCACTACTGCTCAAGCCAATCCTTGCGCTGCTGCTGGAGCAGCATCAGGATTGGCTGAGAGCAGGCGGTACTTGCCAAGGCGCCAATGCAGGAGTCGGACCCCGACCCAGGAGGACTCGCAGAGGCGGCGCGGATCTGGTAAGTTTAGTTTGCCTAATATTGATAATGGTGCTTTATTTTAACCTCCCCTGCGCCGCGCCCTCCCCCCACCTTTCCCCCCGCGAGTATTAAAGAGCGAGCTGCGGCTGGTCATTCAACTGTCTATGATGTCAGCAGCACTATGGCACCATCTTATGCACATTCCTCTGCCAGTGCACCAGCTCCGCTCTCCTCATCGAAGCTCTCTGCTAAGGCTCAAGATGGTCCCACATGGGATCTATCCTCTGTGCAAACTTGGTTGTCTTCTCCCATTCACCCGGCTTCTGCTCCATCTTTCCGAATGTCCGTGAACTGTAACCCAGTAATGCACCTCTGGAGACGCCTTCTCGTTAACATACAGGGACTTTTAAATGCTTATGAGTCGAATCAACAGATGTCCTGGGAGCACAACAACAGGCTTCGCGCTCTGTCGGTGTACCTCGGTCCTCCCTCGACCAATCAGCACACTCCCCTGAGGCTCAAACTGAGCTCCATCGATGCACCTCATCCATACCCTGCAGCGCTACCAGTGATGGCAGTGAACCCTCATATAATGGTGCCAACACTGACAATCTACCACTGAGGCCCACACGCCGCTCTGCCAATGGAATTCAGTCCAGCTATGAAGCACTGAGTTACTAAACATCCCATTACTGGTGACAGGCAGGGCTGTCAAGGTTCGGAGATTACAGGGAGCTGGGTTTTCACACTCCCTACTGCTTATAGCTGCCGGCCAGGAACAGGGCACACTAGAAGGACTCTTACTGGTACTTGAATTGTGCTGTGGCTGATTTGCTCTGCCCTGCAGCCAGAGTCTAGTGTCTGTCATGAATGCTCTTCCTGATGACTGAATCAGTGTTTGAGAGGACAGTGCGCTCGCCGCTCTCGTGATTGGACTTCTCCCGCATGTATGCTTTCGTGGGCTAGTATTAGCACAGGAGGCAGTTCGCTTTGAAAAGCTGTAAACTGCATGCATACATAGCTGCCAAGTTTCCAGTTTGCTTATGTGTGACATTTCCAGTGATTGGGTTTGCTTATATGTGACATTTTAAGGCCATATGTGTGAGACTTTGAGTGACCCTTTATTGTGAATTGAATAAAACAGTTATAACCATGAAATAAGTTTAATATTGGGAAACTCTGGCTCTGCATATTAAAATGGTTTAGAAATTGCATTAAAACAGACCAGAACGCTGAGGGATCTTCTGAGGAAAACAAGAACAGACTGAAGATTCTTTATTGAAAAGCGGTTACGGGAAGAAACTCGCTTTAGTGCTGACAGGCCATTTAGTAAAAGTGCGGGCACTCTGCTGGTAAAATACGCAAAGATTGTCTTCTATAACGCATAAAAATTGGCAATTTCTTAAATGATAAATATTTCAATCGTATTGCTTTATTAAGCTTCCTGCTTCCTCAAGTTTGCTTGAAAATGCACCATTTGTCCACTCCTTTTTTCAAAATTTTCTTGGGGGAGAGCCCCCGAACCTCTCTTAAGTTGTTCGTGCTTGCTCGCTATGTTCACTTGCCATAGTGCAGTACGGCAAAAAATGTACGCCCCACTGCTTTCAAATGTCACCAGCCACCACTGCTCTTTACTGGAAGAAATTAACACTCTAATCAAATATGCCATTAGAGCACCAGAAAAATGTAAAGAGAAATTGGAGGTATTAAAATCTGAACTTAAAGAGCCGTTGATGATTGAGGAAGCAAAATCTTTTTTGATCAAGTTAAGAGAGATATGCAATTTGTACAAAATCGAATAAAGTAAAGATAAGAAAGAAAATTCTATAGAGATCAAAAATATTATGAATCCTACATAGTGATGGTCTGGGAACTCAAACCGGCCCTGGCAATTTATTCGGACCGGCCGCGGGAGGTGGCGGGCTGGTGGGAAGCACTGCTGCTGCTTTTGGTACAGGGGGCTGGTATTGCAGCACTGCTGCAAAACTGGCCTCCTGTACCAAAAACAGACCCCACCGGAACACGTTTAAATGTCTGAGTGAAATCAGGACAATGAGAACATCTGACATAGACATGGCAGGCCCAACTCAGGGCCCCCAGACCCAACATGAAGCCAAGAAAGCATTTATTTGTGGGGTTCAGACCCCAGCCACCACCCCTCGAGCTACACCAATGGGGACAAGCTCCCCTCGATCTGCCTCTTAGTGCTGTCCCTGCATAAACAGTGTAAGAAATTGGGTTACTGGTTGAGGGGGGGTAAATCCCTTCTTAAGCAGTAACCACAATTTTTCTCAGGGGAAAGGCACAAGCAAATCTTTAATTAACCTGTATTCAAAACTCTGGCAGCTAAGCACAGAGCAGTCAGGCTTAACTCAGAGGCAATGTATTTGTGCAACTTTTCAAACAGTAACACAGTGAAAACACACCACCAATGGATCCCATACCAGTTCAGAAAAATAGAGTACTTTTTCAAAAATAAAACAAGACTAAAATTACAAAAATCCAATTACTAGAACCAGAGATATTCAAATCTAAAGATTTTGATAAAATTACTGCCACAAGGCGTAACATGACAACTGTATTTTCTCATGCCGGACTGGTACAAAGTCACAAGTTCAGGTCAACCAAGATGGAGTGCGGGCCAGCTACAGGGATCCAGTTAGGCCTGCCGAACAAAGTACCTTAAAAATACATGCTTCCGGAGAATTGTGAGAATCCGTGTTGCAGATGCTTCACGCTGCCAAAGTTATACGTTGGTTCTGAGATGTAGCAAGACTGGGGTTCGGGGTCCTGCATCATTGGCAAGGATCCCATCTTTGAGGGCTTGTGATGGGGAGTCCGGCATCAAGGAGGCTTAGCGCAGTCAGGGGGATGTGTCGGTTCCAGGGAGCTTCGAGGCTGCGGTGCGAAGCCTGGCATCCCGACATCATAGTCGAGGTAGCCATCAACGAGAGATGCGAGAACCTGCACCAAGTATGCATCGGCCAGCAAAAATTAGGTGTGGGTCTTTGCGACTGTTCCGGTCCATGCAATAGTGGCATTGCGTCAGTTCTGCTCAGGGTTGCTTCACGCAGCAGAGGAGATGCTTCAATTCCGCTGGATCCACATAGGCTGGCAGAAAATTTAGGCCCACTTCCAAGGATCCAGGACTGGAGTGGCACCATTTGGCAGGGTAGACTGACAGATGTCCAGATGCAGGTGCAAGGTTGGTGGACGCCTGTTGTGTGTCTGATGCTTTAGATCAGGAGGCCAGCCATCTAGCCCTGGGAGTCACTCTGGGGTTCTGTGTTCAAGAGATACAGGCCCAGTCCCTCTTACCCAGGCAGGAGGGCAGCAGGTCTGCACAGCAAGACAGCAGTCCAGCAATTAATATCCAGAAGAGCAGCAGTATAGCAGATTGGCAGATCTGCAGTCGCAGAGCAGCCCTTTTCCTGCAGAGCATTTACATGTCCAGAAGTGTACTGATGAGTTGGTGTCTGAGGTCTAGTATTTACACACAGTTTTTCCTTTGAAGTGGGGGAGACATTTCCAGAGGCTTCCCTTAGAAGGCATCCTGTCTTCCCTGCTCTGGCTTCAGACTAATTACAGGGGGTATGCAATACAAGGAAAGGGTAATCAGTTCCTCTTATATAGCATATGTGGCAAGGGCAAGGACACTGTCACTGCGTGCCACGGGATTCAAGTCGCTGGGGGATCTGAATTTCAGATCATGTTGCCCTCACACACCTTTTTAGGGGTGTCATGCTTCATCATAGGGCGCTCCTCGTCGGACCAGCGCTGCAATGTCCGACGGGCCTGGTGGCAACTTTGGCGGAGTTCTTTTGATCTGTAGAGACGCCGTATGTGAGGTATGTATGTGGGCAGTCAGTGCTATGTGTTTTGTAATGTGAAAAAGTGATTATTAAAAAAGGCTCCACGTCTATCGTAGTTTCTTTATTCACGCTTTGATCTGGGTCTTAATAAAAGCAGTGGAACCACCTGTCAGGCTTAAGGTACCTTGGTGGCTACTTGGTATCAGGTCGACATGTTTCGTGTCATAAGGGCTCCCAAATCGAGCGACACTTCTTCAGGACCTAAGTGTGACGAATCAGATTGAAATACGTCGAATGAGCTCCACCTCCCGAGTTGGGGGGCGCGTAAATGGGCCAACGGTGAGTCCCAAGTGAGGGGCCTCACCCAACCTTTCAACCTATGGTCGGCTGTGAGTTGTGGCACATGGAGAGGGGGAGAGTCAGCTCAATACATTAAAGGTAGCCAACAGAGAGGTAGAGGTCAAGATCTCCTCTTACCAGGGCTCTCCCGCTTCCAAGTTCGGACCGGACTGCCGGTGTAGCTGCTTAAGTTCTTCCGAGTCTGTCCGGACCTCGGAAGAACTTAACCTCTACCTCTCTGTTGGCTACCTTTAATGTATTGAGCTGACTCTCCCCCTCTCCATGTGCCACAACTCACAGCCGACCATAGGTTGAAAGGTTGGGTGAGACCCCTCACTTGGGACTCACCGTTGGCACATTTACGCGCCCCCCCAACTCGGGAGGCGGAGCTCATTCGACCTATTTCAATCTGATTCGTCACACTTAGGTCCTGAAGAAGTGTCGCTCGATTTGGGAGCCCTTATGACACGAAACATGTCGACCTGATACCAAGTAGCCACCAAGGTACCTTAAGCCTGACAGGTGGTTCCACTGCTTTTATTAAGACCCAGATCAAAGAGTGAATAAAGAAACTACGATAGACCTGGAGCCTTTTTTAATAATCACTTTTTCACATTACAAAACACATAGCACTGACTGCCCACACACATACCTCACATACTGCGTCTCTACAGATCAAAAGAACTCCGCCAAAGTTGCCACCAGGCCCGTTGGACATTGCAGCGCCGGTCCGACGAGGAGCGCCCTATGATGAAGCATGACACCCCTTAAAAGGTGTGTGAGGGCAACATGATCTGAAATTCAGATCCCCCAGCGACTTGAATTCCATGGCACGCAGTGACAGTGTCCTTGCCCTTGCCACATATGCTATATAAGAGGAACTGATTACCCTTTACTTGTATTGCATATACACATAGAGGAGCACGGGTACAGGACCTCTCTAAATATTAGCTCTTCAGCTCCCCCTTTTGATTATACATAATTACAGGGGGTATACAGCCCTTTGTGAGGAGGCAGGACACAGCCTATTCAAGTGTAAGTAGGGTTGGCTCTAGCTCCACCCTCCCATCTTGCCAATGATGGTCCATCCAGGCACACCTAAGCTCACTATTGTGTGTTGCAGTATAGGAGAAATACACAAAGCCCAACTGTCAGCTACACCCAGTCATGTGACCAAAGACAAGTTACAGGCTTAAATAGGGTTAAATAGCTAAGGCAGGAAAATACCAACTTCCTGAAAGTGGCATTTTCAAAATTGTAATTGAAAATCTGACTTCACCTTAAGTTAGGATTTTTCCTTACAATTCCACACCCACCAAGCATGAACTGGTGACCCGCTCCCATTTGGAAATTACATCTTATTGAAATGTAATAGGGTAACTCCAATGTTATCCTATGGGAGAGGTAGCTCTTGCAGTAGTAAATACAAATGTAAGAGTTTTTGACTAGCAGGACATGTAAAACTTAAAAAAAGTACATGTCCTACTTTTTAATTATGTTGCACCCTGCCCTCTGGGCTGTCCAGGGCCTACCCAATGGGTTAACTTATACTCATTAAAAATAAAGGTTTGGGCATGGCAAAACGTTTATTTTACAATGTCGACATGGGAGGTTAAAACTGCACCCACAGATTTTGAAATGGCAGGCCTTAGACATGTTTAAAGCGCTACTTAAGTGGGTGGCACAATAAATGCTGAAGGCCCACTGGTAGCATTTTATTTACAGGCCCTGGGCACATGTAGTACCCCTTTACTAGGGACCTATACGTAAGTTAAATATGTCAATTAGGTAAGAGCCAATGCTACCAGGTTTTAAGGAGTGAGCACATGCACTTTGGCATTGGTTAGAAATGGTAAAGTGTGCCGAATCCAAAGGCCAGCAAAAACGAGATCAGAAAAAATGGAGGAGGAAGGTAAAATGTTTGGGGAAAGACCACCCTAACGTTGACAGGTCTAACAAACAGTGAATGATAGTATACCACCTGTACAAAGGCACAGAAATCTAGTCCGCACAAACCTAAACTGGTGTGTCAGGTTATATTGATATAAATATTTTGTTGATCTATTACACTCCCACTACAAGTATTGTAACCCTACTCTGAAGTAGTTGCACCGTTCCCCGATAATCTCCCTTTCTAATTAAAGAAGTGCCGGTATTCACTACATTTGAATACCTGCTGAGGTAAAACACTGGTTGCAGGAAAAATAGAAATTCGCCTCCTTGAACGTTCTTCATGTGTTTAAATAGGTAATTCTAAGGACATTTTACATTCATTTGGAGATTCTAATAAGTTGCGCCCTGAGACTCTTGCTTTACCGCGCCTTGCAGAAGCTGAAACCCTGGTAATTATAGTTTACATTTTTGATGTCATAGTAGAGCATTGACCATCCCCTTGGGATGAGCACTGTGTGCAAAGGGTGACTTGACTATGAGACCTGTGGAATCCGGATATTATGACTCCATGAGATTCATTTAAAGGAGAATCTATACTCTTGGTAATGTAAAAGAGTAATGTATAATTCAGCATCACCTTCAGCTGAAACAGGATTTTCTGGACCAGGAGCTTCTAACATCAACGAAATCTGAGTACAGAATGCCCCTAATTGCAACAAATTGATCCGCACCCTCAGAGCCAGAAGGTGCAATCCATCTCTCTTAACATTTAGGTGCCACTGCCTACAGACAGGAAGTGCTTGTTCCCACTATCAGATGGGGCCTGTGATGCAGTGTTTGTACTTCATGAATATAAAATAAAAACAAATCATCCTCACACGATGTGTCGACTTTGGCCTTTCTGAGACCAGAGGAGGAGCACCAGGGCCAAACGGGTGAGAAAAGAGATTCAGCTGACACTAGTACCTTGTGAAGGTGCGAGGACAAGCCGCTGCCACAGTTCTTATGAGTCCAGCAGTATAGGACTGGAGGCGTATCTTAACTTGACATGAGCAATGGAGGGAAGACTCTTTCTGTACAGCATAGAAGTGTTACGAGAATGCAGATGCAAAGACTAGGATCATTTAAAGATGTGGAAATCTGGACAGTGACGGCTGAGGCAGAGACACAAAAGGGAGGGCCTTCCAGGTTAGGCTGAAGGCCTGGACCAATCACATTAACAGAAAAGGTACTTCTGGGACAGTTAAAGAATCAGAGGCAAAAACAGTGTCCTCGCAACTGCATCAGTTGCACGGTTCCCTTCTTTGATCAGTTTCTTCCCCGTTTTGTGGGTTCTGCAAGTTCAATTGCTACATTTTTTGTTTACTAAGAAAGCAGCAAAGATCGTGCAAAATTAGTTTGCTAATTTTTTTCAAATAAAAGGTATCATTAGTTTGTCCACTTCCTGTCACGCAAAGTGCCAAATGGTGGTCAGGCATTTATCATTTGATTTATTCTTAATCCCTCGCATTGCATTTTCCATCCTCCTGTTACAACCTATCTTTAGATGATAGCTTCTGTCTCAATAATAGACTGCCTGCCCTTTGCTTCTACTCGTGACCTTGTGACACACCCACTTCAGTTAAGTGTCCTTCGGTGCTCCTAACCTCGAGCAAGATCTCCGGGAACTTCCTGTGTTTGTCACTGACCTTACTATTTGGAGCATCAGGTAAGTTTATAGCTATTAATACCTGAACCAATTACCACACTGAGCATATGTATGTTTACAATTTTAGGCTAGTCCGCTCAGTGCTTGAAATGGAAAAATAGAAGTGCAGGTGCTCAGTAGCAGAGTACCTGCTTGTTTCTGAGAAGTGCCGGTACTCTCCAACTAAAAGTATTACATTTCTCTTGAGAAGTGCTGGTACTCTCCCCCTCAAAATAAAAAAGTGCCGGTACTCCGTACCGGACACAACCGGCCCATTTAAAGCACTGAGTCCGCTGCCATGACTGTGTGGGCGTTGCCGCTGCTGCTGTTTCTCTAATCTGAGTGCGTGTCAGTGGCGTAATGAAACTTGAGAGGGATCCCCTGCATGGTACATGGGGGCCCCCCTCCTGACTCAGGAGCTGTCAGGGTACTCTGCTGAGGGGTCCAATAGAGCTTGGGGCCCCCGTACAGACGGGGCCTAAGGGCCTATGTTACACCACTGGTGTGTATGAGCAATCATGAATATCCAATAGACGAAGCTGAGTTCTCCTAGTTTTCCTAACCCCCATTTGTAACTGACGTGGTTCAGTTGGTGTGTCTAGATTGTTCCCGGCTTACAAATCTATGTTGGAGGATGGTCGGAGCATGCACTAAAAATTCCAGAACTACCAAATCAGTCATGGCATGGGGTCATACACAATAAGATTTTTTTCTTGTTTCAACAACTCAGGCAACTTTTTTTTATTTATTTTACCATGTAGAATGTGGGTCTATGTCTGGTGGAGGCATCATGCCAACTATGCACAATTTGGTAGGTCCAAGAAGCAACCCAGTTTTGACCCTGTCAGTCTTGTTCTCCACGTGCACAGCTGCAGGAGACACCAAGGAGTCTAGATGCAAGAATGTCAGAAGTCCAGACTAACCAGGGCAGTGAAAGAAAATTGGTGTCACTTAGCCTAGTTCACGTTTTGCTTGGACATGGAGGAGCAGTCAAGGCATAGCTCAAGGCTGCTGTTGCAAGGTGAGTATAGGTACAGAACAACACAATCATCACAGTTGCATTTAAGATGTGAATTTCCAGCCAGAATTATGAGGACAGAACACTTTATCGATAACTTAAGCATATCTAAATATATTCACAGTACCAATCGGAACTCAAATAGTAGCTACGCCTCTCAGCATGGACATTAAATACTGATCGCAATCACGTAATGGTTGCGAACATCTGCACACAATCCTGTAATGGAAAGAACAATCCCACAACAACGCAGTTATCGAATCCTTCATAAGTTTACGCAAGGATTTCAAGCGTACAATGATCATGATCACTAGCTAATTGCTGGAAAATGAAGGTTCACAATCTTTAGGTTAAAATGTAATTACTTTGTTATAAGATGGTAGAATTTACTGTTTTTGATCCTAGGGCTTATGAATTCCTAGAACTATACAGAAACAAAGCAAAATCAATGGCCAAATGACAGACAAACAGTGTGTCTGGAAGATCCGCATACGAAGGGGGCAGTGTCATGGAGTTTAAAAAGGGTTCACTGACAGTGGTAAGGTATGTCTATCTCCTGGGCTTAGGGCGAGAGGTACTATTAGGGCTAACTAGGGACATTGCACTACCCGGGGCCCAAATGTTTTCAGGTAAATGGCTCTATGGTCTGTGGGACCAAACTTGATGATGATGGGAAGTCCACTGTTTGACCCAAGGAAGTAGCTGTAAGTCCAAAGGCATATAGGACATCTTCCAGGCCACACAGATCTTTCATGATCCAGCCAGCTATCGAGCCAGCCATTTGCTAATCACTCCAAAAGCAGCAGGGTCAATTGAAGAATAAAAGAACAAAAGGTGATGCAGTGAGGGCTGTACTTGCTGGACAGAGTTACCACTCAAACTGCCTGGGCTGATCGGAGCATGAGCCAGGCAGACCAGCAGAGCTTCAACAGCAAGTTTCAGGCTTGTAGAAGTGGGCAGCCCTCAGGTCCGCGTTCAGGATGCACCACCAGAAGTTGAATTAACAGGTGTGCAGATCCAAAGGTGTTCAACAAAATGGAGAGTAGGGTCCGCTTCTTTGACAAAGACTGATAAGTATCCCTCTTGACCTCTATTTCTTTTACTTGACAATTGATTTGTTGTGGGTTCACATGAAAAACAAACAATCACTTATGTTTCAGCATTTCAACTCATATGTTTATTTTTTTGTTTTTTATATAAATTGTTTTTATAATATTTCCTTGTTCATATACATTTTTTTATTTACATACATTATCTACAGATGTCATCTTATTCCTAAACACACCTTGTACAATGATATATTCAATTACTGTGCTTGTTTCATATTCTCAACAAAGTGCTTGACGATATAAGCTAATACTCATTATAAAAAACCTCTCTCCTATAATTTTAAGAGAAATCCCCACAGCAATCACTCCTCTGTTCATACCACATGCATTTCACTATCATACAACACATTCACACTCCACCCCAGATGTGCACCATCGATGTTGCTGGACTAGCCAGAGCTGGGCTAATTACTCAACCCTTAGATTATGGTGCCAATTCCTAGGGTGTGACACTCTGTCTTGGTCGACGCACGTTTCGGTGGATCTAATTTCTTTTCTTGCCACCTTCTTCAGGACCTTTTTGTTTGCGAGTTTATCGCGGGCAAAAATGAGGGGATTAATGTTCTGTAAAACAATTGGAGAATATCCGCGGTTAATTTCATACAATTATGTGTCCCACAGGAGAATGCTAGCTTCATTCTCCAAAAACTACAATTAAAAAACAAGAATTTTCACTTCTGTTAAGTTTGCCAACGTGCCTCTGGCTATGTAGCTCTCTACTAAATTGAAAGTAGTGTATAGTAAGGAATCAAAGAGTAGAAAGAATAGGTAAGAGTGATGTATACTACAGGTAAACGTCATTTTAATCAAGGAGTAATTTATCTCTCTCTATGGACCTGTATCCTCTATTACGAGTCTTACTATGGTCTCCATACTCTATTATGCACAATCATGAAAAATTAACGGATTTGGAACTACCTGTATTCTGGTATTGCGCACGTAGTGAGAGTTTTCCCCACAAGCGATGTTGCTGGTGACGTTCTTTTCCTTTTTACAATGCAATCAATACTGCAAGAAGATATTATGTGATTATTATTTCATGTACTGTTACTTCTATAGGCCCTCTCCATTCAGCTTGTGAGTATTAGAGCTATTTTGTAAATACCTTAATGAGACCGTATTGCAATCCTAATGGTCAGTTGCACATTTCCTCATGTGTTTATTCGGATCCTATACTCGAATTTGCTTTTTCCAAGCCTTTCTCGTAGTGCTGGTGGCTCACTAGCCCCTAGGGGCTGCTCATGGAGCTGTAAAAATTTGGATAGTGTTTAAGTAACAATAATTAGCAATTTAGATCTTGTTGTTATACATGTTTCTTAATTATGGTTTTCTTGCGATTACCTCCACAGGCGTTTTCTAAGGAAACAGCGTGGTATTGGTCTATTCCGTTTGTTTTTTTCGCCGCGTAGTACGGTGACCCAGTTTACTGATATCTATCTTCTTTGGTGCTCTAATAGATAACAAGATATTTTTAGTTTATACATACTGATGGACTGTAGCCTATATTCACATGACCGCTAATACCTTTTTCCTATTCTTTATCATTTTAGTCCTCTCAATTGTTATAGAGGTCCCCTTAAATATTCTTATCTCACTAATATCTGCCACTCTTGTGCGTTCGTTTAAGGCTTTCCGCTATAAAATAATGAACTCTGCGTACTTTACTGGATATTAATTTCCTACACTTAGAATTTGACAGTACATGCACGGCGATTGGCTGGAATACTCAGTCAGCAAAAGCGAGCTTGAATCTACCTAACTCTCAAGGGTGCTAGACTTATATTCTCTCTGACTCGGTGCCTTACCTGTCGGTTATTTCATGATCTCCTTCAGCAACTCGCATCGCAGACTTCCGCCTCCAGTACGGTAGCAGTGAGGTTCCTCCCTTTTAAAGCGGTGCAGGCTTTCTAATTTCCTGCAGCTGTGATGTGAAATCACATGGTCTCCTGCCGCGCCAACATGCGCCCCGCCCCAAATACCTTCGTTACTATCGGTTCCATCTTGGAAGGGTAATCACTGGGCTTTCTTACGTGGAATGAAACATTTGTTATAGCCGTTTTGCCATTGAGATTATCTGCGACAATCCCGGGGATTTGTCATCCTGTTTCTAGGATGTTGCCGCACCAGTGGTTGGCGAATAATATATAGTGGGAATGGTAATTTGTTGTTAACAAAATTCAGCCGCCATTTTGGATTGGGTCTTGCGCAGTTATACAGCAGCCAAGTTTGTTTAATCGTACTAGTGCCCCCGAGAGTTATTCTCTAATTAGTGTTGGTCCAACATATTCAGGTCCAATGAATAGTGTTTCTTGTTACTAATGATACATTCTCGCAATACGACACCATATTTTAGAAACGGGTCATATGTAGGTATTTTGTTCGATGACAGTTTCTTATGCCATCGATAACTATTGTTTTGGCTATTTCCCAAAGTAGCCAAAAATTGAGTCGATCTAAATTATCTATTGTACAATGAGCTAGATTTCTCAAAAAACTATATAGGACTTCCGAAATCCAACACTGATCTACCACTTATTGGGCACGTGGCCTGTCTTACTGTTTAGCCTATTGGTCTGTCTAGCCATGAGCAGGCATAAGTAGTTAGTATACAAGGTGTAGTTGACTTCTCTGCCACACGTGCGATTTAGTCTTTTCTTTATAACCTATCTCTATTTATGTGGGTCGATCATCTGTAGTGGTTCTTAGAAAGGTCCTGTGCCTGATGCCAAGTGGCAACGTCCAAACGGTGTGAAGATAGATCAAAAAACCCTTTTGTCTAATCTCGCTTGAGTCAAAAGACTCCATGTGCTATCCGAGATACTTTCTTTTGGTTTTTGGCAGTCATACAGGGGACAAAGAGGGAGGTCTGTGCTGGCCTTATCCTGTGTGCCACAAAATTTCCTCGTTAAGGCCCGTTTTAACTGTATCTAAAGTATAGATCCAGTAGGTCTCACGTATCTTCCTGACATCTTGGATGTCTTTGCCTGCAATATGCTTGACTTTTTCTAATATTAGCCATCTGAGTTCTTTTTCGTTGTGTTGGAACTCCATGCAGTGCTGTACCATTGGGCTTAGTAGTTTCTTAGTTCTGATAGCAGACCTGTGCTCACTGTATCGTGTTCTGAACTCACGGCCCGTTTCTCCTACGTAGCCTAGGGCGCAGGGACATAGTATGAGGTATACCAAGTTCTGGCTTTTACAGTTGGTGAAATCTCGCAGTTTACCCCTCTTGCCTTGGTACTGCCAAAATTCAGATACAATTGCACTGTCGCATGCGACACATGTGCCACATTTGTGGTTTCCCAAGATCTGTGGGCCTACTAGGGTAGTTTGTGAATTAGTCTGTTGTCGTAAGGGCCTGGTATGCACGAGGCTATCCTTCAGATTACGGTTTCTGCGGAATGCAAGAATTGGTTTTTGGATAGTTTCGGATTCCTCCGCAGTGTTTAAGATGTGCCAATTCTTGTTCAAGACCTTTTTTATTTTAAAATTCAAGGTCGAGTGATTCACAACGCATACCAACTTTTCATTCTTTGAGCGGGGATTCCCTACTAATAGGGCATCCCGATTGTAATATCGTGCCCTTTTGTATGCTGTTCTTATCAATCGCTTGGGGTATCCTCGTGCAAGCAGTCTTTGTTTAAGGTCTTCTCCATGTCTATCAAAGTCCTTGATGTTTGAGCAATTACGCCTAATGCGTAGAAACTCTCCAAACGGGATAGAGTCCTTTTGACAGTTAGGATGGTAACTCGTATGTGACAATATTGTGTTTTTGGAGGTGGGTTTTCTGAAAAACCCGACTGCGATCCTGCCCTCCTCTTCCTGTATTGTAATGTCCAAAAACTCAACTGATGTGGTACTGATGTTGCTAGTAAATTTTAGATTTTTATCACTGGCATTAAGCCAGTTGATGAACATATCGAGAGTTTCTTTGTCTCCACGCCAAATAAAGAAAATGTCGTCGATGAATCTATGCCATTGACTGACATTTTCGTAGAAGGGGGCAATTTCATTGAAAATGTGTTTGAGTTCGTATTCCCCCATATATATATTGGCCACACTAGGGGCACATGATGCCCCCATGCTGGTACCTTTAGTTTGTTGATATAGGTCCCCTCTGAACTCAAAATAATTATTTTTTAGCACTATTTCCAAGCATTCAATTATGAACTCATTAGGTCTTTCTCCTGGTGATCTTTCTAAGAGTGTTTTAACCGCCTCTATTGCCTCTTGTTGCGGTATATTTGTATACAGTGCTTCGATGTCTAGAGTGACCATAATTTCGTTCTTGGGGTCATAGGGTACATTTTCCAGTTTTTTGATAATATCCCCTGTATCTTTAATGTAGGATTTATATTGGGTGGTGAGAGGACATAAGAACTTGTCCACATACTTGGACAATGGTTCTGTCGAGGAATTGATTGAGGAAACTATGGGACGTAGAGGTGGATCTTGGATGTTCTTGTGTGTTTTGGGCACACCGTAGAGAGCTGGAATTACTGCATTCGTTTTGTTTAAGAACAGGTATTCCTTTTCACATATGGCATCTTCCTCATATGCCTTGCTGGTTGCATGGTCTATGGTTTCTTTCAGTTTTGTAATTGCTCCTGATCTTATGGGTCTATAGTGCTCAGTCACATTCAGCATCTGATAGATTTTTTCTTCATATTTCTTGGTGTCCATGAGCACTATGCCTCCCCCTTTATCACAGGGTTTTATGGTCAACTCCGGTGTGTTATGAAGTTCCATAAGCGCCTTACTCTCAACAGCTGTCAGATTGGGTTTACTGTGATAGTTGTATTTGAGAATTTTATTCATATCATTAAGGACAGATCTCTCAAAAATGGATACTTCTGCACCCACCATTTCCAGAGTGGGTGTAAAGGTAGATTTTAATTTGCATCCTGAGAGGTTGCCTTCTGGCTCACTTTCCCCTCTACCCATGAAAAACTTTTTAAGGCGAATCTTCCTAAAAAAGGAAAAAATGTCTTGCATCAGTTTAAACCTGTTGCAGTTCGTATTGGGTACGAAGGATAGTCCTCTACTTAAGACAGCTGTTTCTTCTGGTTTCAACTTATGTGATGATATGTTAAAAATAGGTATAGTGTTTGTTCCAATTCCACCCTTCAATTCCTCCAGTATTGCTGGTTTCTCGTCCTCATGTACATCTGAGGAGGTTGAGGGTCCATGGACTGGTATCCTCTCCTGTCCGACTTCGTGTAACGGAATCTGTTCCGTCCACGACCTCTCCCTAAAAAAGGTTGGGGGGCTTGGTAGTATGATTGATATTCGGCCCCTCTTCCTCTATACGGTCGTTGGCCTTGGGGGGTGTCCTCATAGTTATTGGGGACATCCCCTTCAGATTCTGAGGAATTTGTGTCTGAAAAGGTGACCACTTTTCTCTTGTTGTACTGTCCATATGTGTTGGGATTACTTTCGTTTTGCCATTCTTGATAGTAATTAGCTCTGAGGTACGGATATGCCTTTTCTTGCGTAAACCATTTAATATCTTTCTTCAATTTTTCTGTTTTCTTTTTTAAGATATATTCCTCAAAGTCATGCAGGTCGGCATTAATGCTGTCTAATTTTGACTTGGCCTCATCTAAGGATGTGTTGTTCTTAAGTTTGTCTTCTAATTCTTGGATCTGCGTATTTAGAGCTGCCACTAGCTCCTTCGCTGTTTCAATAATTAGGATCATCCAATCCCTTGAACATCTATTGCTTATGTGGGACCATCTTTCCAAAAATTTCCGTAGTTCCACAAATAATGTCGGGGTGTTACGGACTCGTAGGCCCGATGGGATAACTCCCGCCTTTAGATATTCTAGCATATAGATGGCATGAGACTCCATTCTCTTACATTTCTTTCTTAAATTCAATAATGTTTGCCATTCGCTATTAGCCACGTTAGTTAGTGTAGTATTACTATTTGGGTTGCTGGTACTCCCAATTAGGGCTATATAGTCAGCATCGGTAAATCCAAAAGTCTGTAGGGCTTCCATTCTATATGCCCAGGTTGTTGGTTAAAGATTATACATAAATATGCCTGTCCTCCACTAGTATAAAATCAGTGATACTTGGAGTTGTATCAGATGAAATTATATATTGTATCTAGAAAGGAAAGTATAGATGTATAGAACACCAATTGCATAGAAGAAAAAAGCCTTAGTTTAAGACAATAAATAATTACCCAGGAGAGAAAGAACAATGCTCCTGGAGGATGGCTTTATGAAAACTTTTTTCCAACACCTAGACGTGAGTGAGATATAACCCAGGCCCAAGAAAGAGAGAGCACGTAGTAACTAGGCACGTTCGCTTACCTTGACGAAGGTGTAGTATTCTCAGGTGAAAAGACCTGTGATTGAAAAACCACAATAAGTCAGTTAGGAAAAGGTACCCCCTTAAAAATACTATTTTAGGTCAGGGATCAGGGGGAGAAAGGCACTATAAACAAAGACTGATAAGTATCCCTCTTGACCTCTATTTCTTTTACTTGACAATTGATTTGTTGTGGGTTCACATGAAAAACAAACAATCACTTATGTTTCAGCATTTCAACTCATATGTTTATTTTTTTGTTTTTTATATAAATTGTTTTTATAATATTTCCTTGTTCATATACATTTTTTTATTTACATACATTATCTACAGATGTCATCTTATTCCTAAACACACCTTGTACAATGATATATTCAATTACTGTGCTTGTTTCATATTCTCAACAAAGTGCTTGACGATATAAGCTAATACTCATTATAAAAAACCTCTCTCCTATAATTTTAAGAGAAATCCCCACAGCAATCACTCCTCTGTTCATACCACATGCATTTCACTATCATACAACACATTCACACTCCACCCCAGATGTGCACCATCGATGTTGCTGGACTAGCCAGAGCTGGGCTAATTACTCAACCCTTAGATTATGGTGCCAATTCCTAGGGTGTGACACTCTGTCTTGGTCGACGCACGTTTCGGTGGATCTAATTTCTTTTCTTGCCACCTTCTTCAGGACCTTTTTGTTTGCGAGTTTATCGCGGGCAAAAATGAGGGGATTAATGTTCTGTAAAACAATTGGAGAATATCCGCGGTTAATTTCATACAATTATGTGTCCCACAGGAGAATGCTAGCTTCATTCTCCAAAAACTACAATTAAAAACCAAGAATTTTCACTTCTGTCAAGTTTGCCAACGTGCCTCTGGCTATGTAGCTCTCTACTAAATTGAAAGTAGTGTATAGTAAGGAATCAAAGAGTAGAAAGAATAGGTAAGAGTGATGTATACTACAGGTAAACGTCATTTTAATCAAGGAGTAATTTATCTCTCTCTATGGACCTGTATCCTCTATTACGAGTCTTACTATGGTCTCCATACTCTATTATGCACAATCATGAAAAATTAACGGATTTGGAACTACCTGTATTCTGGTATTGCGCACGTAGTGAGAGTTTTCCCCACAAGCGATGTTGCTGGTGACGTTCTTTTCCTTTTTACAATGCAATCAATACTGCAAGAAGATATTATGTGATTATTATTTCATGTACTGTTACTTCTATAGGCCCTCTCCATTCAGCTTGTGAGTATTAGAGCTATTTTGTAAATACCTTAATGAGACCGTATTGCAATCCTAATGGTCAGTTGCACATTTCCTCATGTGTTTATTCGGATCCTATACTCGAATTTGCTTTTTCCAAGCCTTTCTCGTAGTGCTGGTGGCTCACTAGCCCCTAGGGGCTGCTCATGGAGCTGTAAAAATTTGGATAGTGTTTAAGTAACAATAATTAGCAATTTAGATCTTGTTGTTATACATGTTTCTTAATTATGGTTTTCTTGCGATTACCTCCACAGGCGTTTTCTAAGGAAACAGCGTGGTATTGGTCTATTCCGTTTGTTTTTTTCGCCGCGTAGTACGGTGACCCAGTTTACTGATATCTATCTTCTTTGGTGCTCTAATAGATAACAAGATATTTTTAGTTTATACATACTGATGGACTGTAGCCTATATTCACATGACCGCTAATACCTTTTTCCTATTCTTTATCCGCTTCTTTGTCCAATTTCAGGCTGTAAGATCACTTAACTCTGCTAACAGGAGTCAGTACATGCTCCTAGATAAACAAAACTCAACAAATCCAGCTGCGATATTGTTTTCCTTCTCAGAAACGTTTCCTGGAAGACTCCCTTCCCATGATGCATTTCAGTGATCACAGCCATTATGCAGATGACTAGGTACACCTTCTGGGACTTGCAGTAGATAAAACCATTGGATATTATTTTTAGTCAGCGTTGGAAACCAAGTACAGCAGAGGCCCGACAAGTGGGGGATGAGGCTGACTTATGTAGAGAGTAGAAATCCTCGAACTATAATCCTTGCAAAAATAAATGTTCACGATTAGCTAAGTGTAACCCTAACAGTTATTTGCTATGCATTTACTGTACACATATTTGCTGATGATTGTTATCGATATTGCATCAAGGTATGCTCATAACGTTTACAAACACCCTAAACACCCCAAAAATAATAAACACACATGGGCCACATTTGCCTGAAGCCTCAGGACTCAAATTGCACAGAGAGGCCAGTAGGTGGCCTCAGTGCGTGCAGCTGCTACACCCCAAAAACTATGGGGCAGATTTACAAGCCCTTTGCGCCACTTTTGCGTCACTTTTAACATGGGAAAAGTGACGCAAAAGTGGCGCAATGGGCTTGTAAATCTGCCCCTATATTTATAGTAACACCAGCCTGCGCTTCTGCAGAGGGGACCAATGGAGCGACTGTCTGTCTAATTCAACAGTAAAGGGTGTCTGAGGAGCTCTACATCTACAGGTTGAGGGGTTCCTATGGACCAGGGCCACCACAAACTCAACCCAAAAAAACATAACAGCAACATGTGGGAGGAATGTAACAGCTGCAGAAGTGGTACTAAAGTTTTGTCTGGAACCACCTGCAGACCCACTCACAAAGACATGGGCAACCTGTGTGTGCTGGGGCCCTGTTGGAGTGGAACTCAGTGAGCATGAGTGGAGCTGTACATGGCAGCAGTCATTTATTTGAATATATTGCTGGCTTCAGAACCCTGAGGTGAATGGATGGTGCTGTTTCTCTGGGCAATGGGAAGCTGCTGTCAACACTCTTAAAACTGCCCCACATAGGTGATGAGTGGCTATTCCCATAAACAATGCAGAGGGTAAACATCACCTCTGTATCATACTCACAGCAGATGTTTTTTTGTGGACTGGGGCTTGCCCAGGACACTAGCAGTCCGTAAGGACTAGAAGGAGTGTGCGATGTTTCCTCTGGGAAAGTTACAGATTTTTGCCCTTTACAATGCTTTTCTTTTTTTTCTTTTTTTTACCTTTTGCCTTTGCCTAGGCACCTTTTTTTCTATGCATTGGGAAATCATTTTCACTTTAATCAAACCCAGGATAGCTGGAAAATGTATGCACAATTTTTCTCTGCGAATGCATCTTTTGCAAGTCTTTTCTAAGCATAACAACAATCACATGCAGATTATTTCTCTGCATGTTTCCCTTTTTACTGCGTTTCTCAATGCACAGTGGTATTGCCCAGGAGATAAAAAATCACCTTCCATAAAGATAATGTTACACAATTCCATTTTTTTAAAAGTAAAAAATGATGTAGGGTCAAACTATTGCAGAAGTGATAACTTACAAGTGCATGAGGCAAGGCAAAACAATTTGTAACCTTTGCACAGTTGCAAACGTTCCTGTAATCCATTACAAAAGTTAGAAACTAAAATCTATGTGCGCCTCTATTCAGGGGCAGTTGACAGGGCACATTATCGACTCTGGGTTAGCCCACTAGCCTCCTTAGCTCAGAGAAGTTGTGTCAAGTCCACATGATGTCCTTTTTTGGAAAAGCATAACACCCCCCACAGCCAGTCATAAAAAACCTGATGGACAACTTCCGACTGATTCCCCGCAGTAGAATACGCTTTCTGAGAGCCACTGGGCAGTCAGTTCAAGGGAAAGTCTGAGTTGTTATCTATCTTACTCCAGTTGATTCATCAAAGCCGTTTCCCTCCTAGTGGGGCAGTGGCCATGGTAACAGACGTACACCGAACAGTGGACTAATAATTTACACTAGTGAATGATAAAGCAGATTTTGGAACATAATGTTATGCTACGTGCATTTTTAAATTATGATTACATGGTAACATGGTAATATTCTGTCAATAAAAGTGATCATACATTATTGGACGTTTGTAGCTGTCTCTTTCACCCATACATCTCCTTGGTAGAAATCTGATCTTTGAAAGGCTACGATCGATGACGTGTCATTAATTCTTTGTGCCATTTATATCGCAGTGGAAGCAAAAACATGAATTGATTTGTAAATGCATTGTTTCTATGGTTTATTTCAACTTGGATAAACTTTCTCCTGAACCATCCAGTGGTGCCGCGTCCATCGCTCAGCCAAGGCTCCTGGCCTCCTGCACGGTGGAGAGGCGGGTACCCAGGTCCTGGCCTGGGACGGGACACCAAAACCTTTGCTGCCGCCGATGACCATCATCCTGTTTTATTGCTGTCCAGCTTGAGCCAGTCGCTGTCTATCCAATGCCAATGTTCACAATAAGATGTTGGCGTTTTTTGGGAGAGTCACAAGATTCTCCTACTTTTCAAGAAACATCTCAGGATCAGCAGTGTACATGTAAAAGCAAACACATTAGGACTATATAGGGCATGCCAGAGGCTCACAGTGATCAGTGAAACTACCCACAGACAGCAGGAACCCTTTCTAAACCCCATGGGAATGCACTGCTGTTTTTGTTCCTCTTGTCACATTTCAGGAAGTTTATCTCTGGCTATTCCAGATTTAGTGGGCTCCAGTCCCAGTGTTTTTGTTTCTGTCTGTGGGACCTTTTCCCAGTGTTTGTCTACAGCTTAGTACATTTGTGCGTTTTATGCATTATGAACGCGTGATTTTAGTTTATATAAACAAATCATGATTTTTTTAATCTGAGGCCTAGTGGCTTCTTATAAGGGCATTCACAGGTTGGACTTTGGAATTACCGTCCTAGTCTTCATACATTGTGACAGTTCTCAGGATACTCTTGTGAAACTGCGTAGATTCAATGTTTTCAGCTCTCTCATGCAGAGAGGTCAGCTTAGAATTAGGACTCCACCTTTCCACAGGCTTGCCTTGTGGGCAGAGGGCGGCCTATCTGTAACAGTTATACAAAAACGCACTTCACTGCTGTCAATGGTAGACTTTCAGGTAACATTGTTAATTAACAAAAACTCAGGAGGAAGAAAGAATATCACAGATAGCATGTTACTTTTGTTCACATAATTTACATTCTGTTCATTCCTTGTTGCCACAGTTCTGTTACCTTGTGAATATATTCTCTTTGGGCAAAGAGTAAGGAGAACCCAACAAAATACTGTATTCTGCAGGAGGTAATGTCTGTTCCTAGCATGGATCCCATCCAGGTAGGTTGTGGTGATGTTCATGTGACATTTTCCCAATCCAAGCAGTAAGGTGGTTTATCTTTACAGTTGGGGTGATGTACCATAAAAATAAACTATAGGACTATACCCACCAATAATCCCAATAACATTACCAAATAATCAGTCAGTTGGCAGTGAAGAAGGTTCAATCGTTTATTAAACAGAATACTCTACAGAGGCGCCTCTATGAACCTCACCCATCAGGTGCGCCGAGGAGACTGTTGGCTCGTATTCAAACATGAGATTATATACTTTTTGGTTCAACACATATAATCACTGTAAAAGGAAAAATACTAGTTGGCCCTCGAGCTCCAAGGAAGGACCATATATGGCACACATCAGATCAGTACAAAGGCTTGACAATCTATTACACAGGCGGTCAGGAGGGGTGACTCCCTTTCGTCTTGGTGCCTGGGAGTGTAGGCACGGCACCTCCATGAATGCGCTTATCGCCCCCAAAGCCAGATGCGACCTTGAGTCTTAGAACAGTTGAGTAAAACAGCCTACTTTCAGCTGCTACCAGTAACTCAGATGAGTTGGGGCCTGACAGCTGCACGTGATCAACACGTGATCACGGCCCGTGCTCGAGCATATGATCAGAAGATGGCGTCGGTATGGTTCTCGGCCTACTCTTTTAGCAATAGATATACGGGGAGGAAAAAACAAATTTCCTCCAGGCGAAAGCATATATATATATCAAACAGGGAGTATACGTATAGATGCATCATGCTAACATAATATAGGTCCGATACCCCTTATATACGGCAGATCTACTTTTTTATCCCTCAGGACGGCCCTTTTAGCATGATGTAGCTAATAAAAACAGTTCAATCTTCAAATATTCCCTCATCAATCTGCATTAAGTCTTTGAGCTCCTGCTGAACTAACTGGGCCTTTACCGCTGTTGGGGATGGACCAGACACAGAAGAAGTGAGTTTTGTCGCACAATAAGAGCAACATACAGGTCCACATTGTACACAAACACAACATGTGAATATGATACCAGCTATGCATGCCAGCACCATCAAAATTTTCCATCCCCAAGTAGACAGCAAACCCCAGAACCAACCAGAGAGAGACCACGTACCAGTTTCTACATGTATATTGGAAGCTAAATGATGGAGCTTCTGTATAGCCAAATGAAAGGAAGGGGCGGAGTCAGGAATATAAACACAGCAAGGGCTGCCGATCACACGGCATGCACAGCAAACCCCAGAACCAACCAGAGAGAGACCACGTACCAGTTTCTACATGTATATCGGAAGCTAAACGATGTAGCTTCTGTATAGCCAAATGAACGGAAGGGGTGGAGTCAGGAATATAAACACAGCAAGAGCTGCCGATCACACGGCATGCTCCTCCTCGATCTGCCAAGATAACGTCCAAAACCATACGGTTTTGAAGCGAAACGAGTCTGGTCGCCTGTGGCTCTACTGTTATATTGGTCAGTATTCCTGCAGTAGTGTTAATTACCCCTTCAACTACTCTAGACAAACGTCGTACTTCTCGGCTAGTAAGCATAGGCCCCTAAAAGGGTAACACTCCCTTCATAATGTCAGTAAAATGCTGCAGTGGAGTATCGGTCTGATCTATATCGGTGGTATCTATCTCTCTTTTATGTCTCCTACTAAGCACACTACGTTTATCTAGTCGGTGATCCTTGTGATAATTAGAAGGGGCAATATAGACTGGAGGGTACAGGAAGGACAGGTAGCAACGTCCAGTCCAACCTCGCAGAAGCAAAGTATAGGCATTTTCTCCACAGACAAAATATACATTAGGAGGGGTTAACAACGGAGGGCTGCTAAAGGTACGCAACCGATAAGTATAATTACATCGACTTTCTCCTACTGATATGTGCCCTGCTCCTTGAACACAAAATGTAGAGGTACTATTTAATACAGGCACTGGAATAGCCCTATCCTCAGTAACATTACGGTCCTGAAAGTGTTGGTAATATTGAGTGAAATTGAATTCAACAAAGTCCATAATTTCATTTTTCAACCAAGTGGTATTTTCATATGTTATATACATGTTCATACAAGCATTCAGATCTAAAGATCCCTCTCCATTATTCCCTTCGGGGTTAAATCCTTGATGAACCTCAATATATGCTAAAATCATTTCATAATCCTTCTCTGAAAATCTTTGAGAGTCCACAGTGTAATGCATGTACAGCATAGAAAGCAATTTGAACCAAGCCTCGCAACTTCCCAGATGAGACAAAGGTAAGGATATAAATAAGTCGTGCTTGTGCATAACAGATGGTAAAAGACCACAAACCCAGCAATTTGTAGTATTTGTAGCACTGTGTGCTTGATGAAGCATTTCAATGAATGCGTTTTTCACATAGGTCTGACGATGCCTTTCCTTATGAGGGGCTAAAGTATGAAACACATGTTCCGGAGGTGGGGTAGTCGTTCCTAAAACAGTATACATAGGGTGACGAAATTCCAAATATATGAACACTCCCAGTAATATAATTAGCAATATTGCTATAGTAGCTATAAATGCAATTTTAACACGATTGGTCCAACTAGAAAAATGGCGTGGTACAAAAGGACGTTCCTCTTCAGGAACAAAACGAGCAAAGGGATACATGCTAACTAAAAGTAACAATAAACTAGGACAATGAAGTCCAACCTGCCAGAGGGTGCTTCTTTCCTGTGTCCGTTTAGAGCCTCACAGGCAGGCTCCTATCGTTCATCACAGATAATACCAAAACAAACTTATCACGTTGGAGTTATGTTCTCACACAACCCTTGAAGAAAACACAACCTGGGCCCCTTTGACCATGAAATTCAGTCTTTCTTTCTGAACAGAGCAAACAAATGTTCAAGGCTCTCAGCGCGTTCTGTCCAGTGTCTCGCTCAATACACCAGAAGCGTATCTAACAGACATTCATAGCACAGGTCTGTACCCTTTTACTCAAGTCTCTCCCTATCTCCTACCATGTTCACCTGGTGCACCGTGTCGTTTTCTGGGCCGCAGGTTGTATCGAGTATGGCCAGGCACTTCTTGATCAGAGAACAAAACAGAGGATGACGAATCCGGTGAAACAGGGGTACTGCGAGCCTCTGGGTTAGCTGTAGGAACAACAGAATCTGGGGCGATCAATTGTGCTGATGACAGAGCCCCTTCCGAGCCTGGTGCACCTTCTCCTTGCCCTTCTCCTATTACCTGGGCATCAGAAAAAGGGATGACTTGAGGAACTCGCTCACTTTCCTGAGTCAGAACCCCGTCCCGGATTCGCTCATCATATGAAAGCGGGAGGGGTAATTTCTTCAGATGTGACACATGAATCCAGTGTCGCTTGCCGTTCACTTTTACCGCCGTCCGCGTGGCCAACAAGACTTGAAACGGTTCAGACCAACGAGGATCCAAGCTGGATTTTCGCTGATAGTTACGGACCAGAACCCACTGTTCTGGTTCCAAATGAGGTCCAGGACCCTCCGGCAGGGGCTGCAAAACTGCTGAGACCTGTTGATGAATGGAACAAAGATCTTTAGTCAAAGCATACAAATAGTCTGTCAGCATAGGATACTCTATATCACAAAATGTTCTGGGTCTCGGGACGCCCCAAACATTAGCAGGGCGCCCAAAAATGACCTCGTACGAAGACAAACAAGAACGAGAATGTGGGGTAACTCGTATTGACATTAATGGCCACTTTAATCCAGTACTTTCTTGAACTTTAGCTAATTTGAGCTTTAACCCGTTCTGTGCCCATGACGAGCTGGACTCGTCATGGAGCACAGTCGCACTGTGCCCATGACGAGTCCAGCTCGTCATGACACCCACCCACGGGGGAAGCGCTGGCGCTCCCCCCGTGAGTGGTCGATCCTTTTTTTTTTACTGGGAAGGCAGGAGAAGACCTTCCCCTGCCTCCTCCCGCCCCCCACCCCCGCGTCATCAATGACGTCAGCGCGCGAGCCACGCTGACGTCATTGGAGGTTTCCCCTTTGTTCTCTGTCGCGCAGGAAGCCATTTGCTTCCTGCGCGTCGGAGAGGAAAGGTGTGTTTTGGGGCTGGGGAGGAGGGATTTCGTGATCGTTGGGTTAGTTAGGGTGGGGGAGGACAAAGGCATTCAGATAAGGCTGGGCTTGCTGTAGTTATTTCATTTAGTTGCTTCCCTGTGAAATGGATCCAAAAAAGAAAAACGCTCTTCCGAGAAATGCCCTTTTTCTGAAATGTTCTATTCCAAAGTGCAGCAGGATGGAGAGAAATAGAAGGTTTTAAATATGAAAAATAAATATATAACTAAATAAAGCAAGACAGAGGGGTTGCAAAGTGGCCAGATTGGTTTTATTTACATCCAAATACACCAGCATCACTTTACAGAGTTTGCCAGTGAAGCGCTACTTTCGTTTTCTCGTCTTTCTTTGAACAGCATTGTTGTTCCCAGGTTGGGAAAGTGTACCATTCCTGGAGGTACTGCAATACCTGGTTGATGGGTGGATTGGAAAACACAATGTGTACCATGGCTCTGTGTTTATGGATGTGGTCTTTTTATACCATACTGCTTACGTTTTGAAAGGATATAAGCAATGGACAGTGAAACGGTTCCCTTCAGGGCCCTCTAGTCATGTCCATAACTTTTCAGGTGAAACCACTCGCTGATTTCTGAATAGTGAGTGAGAGATCGTTAAGGTAACCTTGTTGTTTCTGCTTACATTTCACATGCTTTACTTAATCTTGCATTCCCTATGAGTGGTTGCTTTTACTTTTTTTTAGGCAGCATATTACTCTTATCAAGAGCATAATTTGTTTTGAGCCACACCCAAGTGATTATAGCGGGCACAATTAGGTTGTAGCTGAAGGCAGTGCGAGTTTCTCTCAGTGGGGAAGTATGGTGTTCAGTGGGGAAGAGGATGTGGCACTATGGCCAGAGCTGTCGAATTTGGAACTGGGGAACCGGGTTCAGCCTTCATGACCAGTCCACCAGACTACTCTACTGAGGGAGCACATTCCCATGCTAGACCGTAGAAGGCCCCACTAGACCTTAGAAGGCTTGATGTCTTAGCACAAGCAGGCGTACCCTAGTGGTGTCTATTGTGGGTTAACCTTGGAAGGCCTGTCCACCACAATCCATCTCCAGTCTTGCGGGCAGGCCTACGAAGCAGCACACCCTAGAGCAACAGTGATCCAGTAGCTGTGACTCTGTCACTGAGGTCACATGAACCTTGAGCAGGTTAGGGCGATGCGAACGGTGTGACCTCACTGGGTACCTATTTCGGGTGGGTGCGTAGTGTTTGCAAGTATATTATGGTTTGAAAAAAACTTGCTGCCTCCTTCCTGGCCTCCAGCAATTTTCAGAAACAATAAAAATGTCATGATAACTTTGGTGATTAATGTTCTTCCTAGAGAGATATGGAGTTTTGTCTAGTGGAAGGGTTGACTCCTGGAAAGGTAGCACAGAGGGTTAATGTGCCTGCTGCAAAGAACATGTACCATGCAGATCACAAAGTACACTGCTTTAATGAGGGGACCATGATGAATGGTCATTTAATGTCAGCTGTAGATGATGGATCCCTGAACAGTGTCATGTATGTGCATGTTTGCATTGTGCGGAGGGGATTACCAGGTAATTATTCACGCAGCTCTCTGATGGATGTCACATGCGGTTTTTCTGAGTCCTCAGATAGATCATGCAGTCTGTGTGTTCTCTTTTGTACTGCCAGTCACCGGTGTATTCAACTGTGTAGCCTTGGACCGTGTAATGTAACTTGCATGATCGAGGTAACTATTAGCGGCGATACTAAGTGTCTCTTGGACCGCTTTCAAGTGGTTGCCGTCCTTTTTCCCCAGCAACCCCCCTCCCCAGGGGCGGCAATCTGAGAGATAGCCCCGGGCGCCACAAGCTCTAGCTACGCCTCTGCCCCCGATGTCTCTTTTATGCATTCCTGCTACACGATCGTTCGATCGTGCAGCAGGAATGGCCACCAGCGCCAGGGTTTTTTTTTTTTTTTTTAGGTTTGGGGTTGTTTGTGGGAGCGGCGCCTTAGGCAAGGGTCGCTCCCCTTATGGCCACATTATTTTTTAAATATTTTAAAGTGCAAACAAAATCAAAGAGGTAGCAGATGATACGTTACAAGAGGAAAAAGTGATGTGTGCATGTTACAAAAGAGTACAAAATACAAGTCGAGGTAAAATACTGCAATAAATGGCAGACACTCAGAAAACAAGAGCAAACGTTACGTTACATGAGGCAATGGTGGTAATTGTGCATGTATCAAAAGCAAACAAAATACAAGAGGTAGCAAACAATACGTTACAAGAGGAAAAGTGACATGTGTGCAAGTTACAAAAGAGTACAAAGTACAAGTAGAGGTATAAAAGTGCAATAAATGGCAGACACTCAAAACACAGGAACACACTGGGAAGGCACCTCTATAGGCATGGAGAACAGAATTTCCTATAATGTAAAGACTTCCTTCAGACAATAGAGAGGGCGTGAATTAAGTTTGGAAGTGTCTTTGCAGGAGGAGAACTTTGAGGTCAGTTTTGAAGGACTGGGAAGTGGGGGTGGTCCGGAGCTGAGGCTGAGTTCCAGACTCTCGCCTCAATGCCTGTAAAGGATTGGGCCATCGATCTTTCCTTCTTGAAAGTGGGAGGTTCAAGCAATACATTTTGCGCAGTACGTGATGGTCTAGAGCATTATATGCATATGTGACATTAATGTTTTTTTCTCCTTTCTAGTCTAAAGCTGTTGATTCCTGTTTCCGGTTTCGACAGTGGTTGTTCTGCAGTTTTGTGTAGTTGCAATGTTTTGGTTAGAATTTTTTTGTTGTTGTATTTACTCCAAATGAGTAATATTGTAATGTTTGAATCAATTTTTTGTAAGTGATGTCATAATGGCAGCATATTTAGGTAGTGGTTTGAGCATGAAATTCTTTGCGATGTGTTTTGCATAGTCTTATGTGTAATTTCTTTTCTCTTTCTTTTTTAGTGGGATATTGTTGATCCATACTGTGTCTGTGCAGAGTAGGTGGTGGTGAGTAGTGTAGCTGCCTCTGGCAAGTGAGTGGTATTGTTTTGGAGTATATATGTGTTTTTGATAAAGGTGCTTTTTGTTTATTAACCCCTTCGATGCGTGTGACGGAGCGGTTCCGTCATGCGCGTCGGTTGCGCTGTGCGCATGACGGAACCGCTCCGTCACGGCCCTGCCCGCGCACAGAACCTTCAGCGCGGCGCGGTAATCCGCGCAGCGGTGAAGGGGTTAATTATTTTACAAAGTGTTTGTTGTTGTTGACTTGTTTGACAAGTTACCTTTATTAGTAAACATTATGGCTAGCCGTAGAATGACTGCTCAACAGGTGGTTGGTATGCTTCTAGAATCTTCCTCTGAGCATGATTATGAGTCTGAGGGAGAGGAGGGAGGGGAAGATTCTGGCAGTGAGTTTTCTCTCCACATGGAATCATCGGATAATGAAGGTACTCTCAGTGCAGATGAAGGTACTCTTGGTGTGCATGAAGCAACTCTCAGTGCGGATGAAGTGCCTGTCTTAGAGGAGGAAACTGCTGTGCCGATGGTGCAAGAGGCATCTGGATTGCAGTCTGAGGCTGCTAGGCTTCCTACTGGAAGTGCTGGACTTTGGGTTGATCCAAACATGGTGCAGCCGGTGTTGCCTGCCTTTAGCGGTGATGCAGGGTGTAGAGTGGATTGTGAACACTTTTTGCCTATACAGTTTTTTCAGTTGTTTATGGATGATGTATTTTTGGGTGAGATTGTTGAGCAGACGAATTTGTATGCTGAACAGTTTTTGACGGACAACAGTGACAACCTTAGGCCCCAGTCTAGAGCTACCCGGTGGACTCCCACATATCTGGAAGAGATTAAGAAGTTTTTGGGTTTGACTTTATTGATGGGTGTGGTAAGGAAGCCAACCTTGGCTTCATATTGGTCTACTAGCCCCTTGTTGGCAACTGCCATATTTTCTGCAGTTATGACTCGTAATCGGTATTTACTTTTGCTACGTATGCTGCATTTTGTTGATAATTCTATGGCGTTGCCATGAGATCACCCTGACTGTGACCGTGTTTTTAAGATTCGGTCCGTTCTTGATCACTTTGTAGATCGATTTTCTGAGATCTATACTCCAGGGAAAGAAATATCTATTGATAAGTCTTTGGTATTGTTCAAGGGCCGTTTGGTTTTTAGGCAGTACATCCCTAGCAAGAGGGCACGCTATGGAATGAAGCTGTATATGTTGTCTAAGAGTAGGACAGGATATGTTTTTAATTTTCGTGTGTACACTGGTAGAGATTCTACTATTGACCCCCCAGGTTGTCCGTCCACTTTTGGAGTTTCAGAGAAAATTGTGTGGGATCTTGCTAGAAGACTGTTTAACAGAGGCCACCATTTGTACCTTGATAACTTCTATACTGCTGTGCAATTATTTAAGGAATTGTATAAAGTGGACACTTTTGCATGTGGCACAATCCGCTCTAACCGTAAAGGTTATCCGAAAGAGCTTGTCTGCAAAAAACTTCAGAGGGGGCAGTGCAGTTCCTTGCGTAGTGATGAACTACTAGCTGTAAAGTTTGTGGACAGGAGGGATGTGTACATGCTGACTACCATCCATTATGAGAGTACTTCACCTGTGGCTGTTTGGGGTCAGGTTGCTGAAGTGCGCAAACCTGTGTGCATTCTAGACTACAATAAGCACATGGGTGGTGTTGACAGAGTAGATCAGAGGTTGGAACCTTACTCTGCTATTTGGAAGGCTTATGTTTGGTATAAGAAGTTGGCCATCCATTCTTTCAAATTAGCAAATTTCAATGCTTTTATTGTGTTCAAGGAGTGTTCTCCTGCGTCAAAGTTGACATTTCTTCAGTTTCAGCACTCTGTGATAGCTAGCCTTGTTGTTGTGGAACAGGCAAGTGTTCCTAGATTTGGAGTGGTGGAGGATGTGGCTCGATTGAAAGATCGTCACTTTCCTGATTTCATCCCTCCCACACCGTCAAAAGATTTTCCCACTAGGAGATGTAGAGTCTGTTGGCGAAGAGATAAGCTGAAGGAGTCTCGTTATTTCTGTCCTGGGTGTCCTTCTAACCCTGGGCTGTGTATGCCTGCTTGTTTTAGAGCGTACCACACGCAAAATACATTTTGGGAGCTTCCATGAGTAGTAAAGTGACCTGCCTGGTCTGTATTGCTTAAAAAAATTATTCTGTTTCAAGGTTGGCATTAGTGCAATGTATTTAGTTTCAGATTTTGTGTTAGAAGATTTGTATCTATTTGCAATTTGTTTGTGTTTTTTTGTATATAAAATCCTAAATGTGATGGTGGTGTGTGTAGGTTGGCGCTTGGCTGGAGGTGTGCGTGGACTGGCGCTTGGCTGGCAGTGTGTGTGTTCTGGCGCTTGGCTGGTAGTGTGCGTGGAGTGGCGCTTGGCTGGCGGTGTACGTGGAGTGGCGCTTGGCTGGAGGTGTGCGTGGAGTGGCGCTTGGCTGGAGGTGTGCGTGGACTGGCGCTTGGCTGGTGGTGTGTGTGGATTGGCGCTTGGCTGGAGGTGTGCGTGGACTGGCGCTTGGCTGGCGGTGTGCGTGGAGTGGCGCTTGGCTGGCGGTGTGCGTGGAGTGGCGCTTGGCTGGAGGTGTGCATGGACTGGCGCTTTGCTGGAGGTGTGTGTGGACTGGCGCTTGGCTGGCGGTGTGCGTGCACTGGCACTTGGCTGGCAGTGTGTGTAGATTGGCACTTGGCTGGCGGTGTGTGAGTAGTGACTTGCTGCTGGTCACTACACACACTGCTAGCTGAGCGCCACTCCAAGCAATCCATCAGTTTGTGTAGTTGCTGTGTCAGGAATGTGGGCGTGTGGAAGTGATGGGCCCTTGAATGGCGCTGTCTGCTGGTGTGAGTGTTGTAATGTGATTGTCCCGCGGCTGGCGTCGTGAATGTTTTGTATGTGTCACACGTATGAAAGGTGTATGAATGGCCTGTAAAGAGGTTGGTGCCTTGTCGTGGCTTTACAGCTCACAAGCTGTGAGTCAATGGTTCAGTTTCTCGTCCTTTCAATTATTAATAGTGCATTTCATTTTTGTGAAATCACTTGCTAATACAATTGTATATACTGAACCATTACTCACCCTCGTGCCAAATTCAACCAGTATGTGTGTGTGCTTTAGGATTAGATGGCTGTGCAGTAATATTTGTCTTTTTTGTCTTCCTGAAGCAGGGTGTACCTTGTCCCTTTTTGTGAATGTTGTGATGTGTTGGTTTTGTGCCTGGTGGTGTGAATGGTCTTGTGTGTATCACATTTGAAAGGTGTGTGAATGGCCTGTAAAGCGGTTGGTGCCTTGCAGTGGCTTTACAGCTCACGAGCTGCGAGTCATTGGTTCAGTTTTTTGTCCATTTAATTATTGACAGTGCATTTCATTTTTGTGAAATCTCTTGTTAATAAAAATTAATATACTGAACCATCACTCGCCCTCGTGCCAAATCCAACCAGTATGTGTGTGTGTTTGAGGAATAGATGGCTGTGCAGGAATCTTTGTCTTTTTAGTTTCTCTGCCAAGGTGTATGTTCCATGTAAGAATAACGCACCAACTGTAGATATTGTCGTAAACCCACGGGAGTTCATGGTCATGTCTCTCTTGTGAAGTCCCAAAAATTATTTTATCCACAATGTCCTGCAAACCTCAAAATGTCTGTCACATTTTCCTTGCAATATTGTGCCGAAATTCTCACGCTGTAGAAACAAACCACTAATTATGTCAAAACGATCTGGTTTTGCAAGGGGGTCAACTGGCTTTTTGGCCCGTGCTCGGCGGCCATCTAGGGAAACCTACCAAACCCATACATTTCTGAAAACTAGACACCCGCGGGCTTCCAGGGAGGTATGGCTTGTGTGGATCACCAACGTTTCCTTACCCAGAATCCCCTGCAAACCTCAATTTTAGCTGAAAAAATCACTTTTTTCACACATTTTTGTGTGGGAAAGTTGTGGCATCACCGGGCTCACTCAAATTTTCCACCACCCAGCGTTCCCCCAGGTCTCCCAGTAAAAATGGTGCCTCACTTGTGTGGGAGGCCCAAGTAGCCGCGACAGGCAAGGGCCCAAAACATAGTGAGGCGACATCAAAATTGCCTATCTCAAAACCACCTGGTTTTGCAAGGGGGGTCACCTGGGTTTTTGGCCCGGTGCTCGGCGGCCATCAAGGGAAACCTACCAAACCCATACATTTCTGAAAACTAGACACCAGGGGGCTTCCAGGGAGGTATGGCTTGCGTGGATCCCCCAACGTTTCCTTACCCAGAACCCCCTGCAAACCTCAATTTTAGCTGGAAAAAAATCACTTTTTTCACACATTTTTGTGAGGGAAAGTTGTGGCATCACCGGGCTCACTCAAATTTCCCACCACCCAGCATTCCCCCGGGTCTCCCGGTAAAAATGGTGCCTCACTTGTGTGGGGTGCCCAAGTACCCGCGACAGGCAAGGGCCCAAAACGTAGTGAGGCGACATCAAAATTGCCTATCTGAAAACCACCTGGTTTTGCAAGGGGGGTCACCTGGGTTTTTGGCCCGGTGCACGGCGGCCATCTAGGGAAACCTACCAAACCCATACATTTCTGAAAACTAGACACCCGGGGGCTTCCAGGGAGGTATGGCTTGCGTGGATCCCCCAAAGTTTCCTTACCCAGAATCCCCTGCAAACCTCAATTTTAGCTGAAAAAATCACTTTTTTCACATATTTTTGTGTAGGAAAGTTGTGGCATCACCGGGCTCACTCAAATTTCCCACCACCCAGCGTTCCCCCGGGTCTCCCGGTAAAAATGGTGCCTCACTTGTGTGGGAGGCCCAAGTACCCGCGACAGACAAGGGCCCAAAACGTAGTGAGGCGACATCAAAATTGCCTATCTCAAAACCACCTGGTTTTGCAAGGGGGGTCACCTGAGTTTTTGGCCTGGTGCTCGGCGGCCATCTAGGGAAACCTACCAAACCCATACATTTCTGAAAACTAGACACCTGGGGGCTTCCAGGGAGGTATGGCTTGCGTGGATCTCCCAATGTTTCCTTACCCAGAATCCCCTGCAAACCGCAATTTTAGCAGAAAAAATCACTTTTTTCACACATTTTTGTGAGGGAAAGTTGTGGCATCACCGGGCTCACTCAAATTTCCCACCACCCAGCGTTCCCCCGGGTCTCCCGGTAAAAATGGTGCCTCACTTGTGTGGGAGGCCCAAGTACCCGCGACAGACAAGGGCCCAAAACGTAGTGAGGCGACATCAAAATTGCCTATCTCAAAACCACCTGGTTTTGCAAGGGGGTCACCTGGGTTTTTGGCCCGGTGCTCGGCGGCCATCTAGGGAAACCTACCAAACCCATACATTTCTGAAAACTAGACACCTGGGGGCTTCCAGGGAGGTATGGCTTGCGTGGATCCCCCAATGTTTCCTTACCCAGAATCCCCTGCAAACCGCAATTTTAGCAGAAAAAATCACTTTTTTCACACATTTTTGTGAGGGAAAGTTGTGGCATCACCGGGCTCACTCAAATTTCCCACCACCCAGCGTTCCCCCGGGTCTCCCGGTAAAATGGTGCCTCACTTGTGTGGGAGGCCCAAGTACCCGCGACAGGCAAGGGCCCAAAAAATGTTTTGGATTGACAATGTTGTTGTTGCATCACTACATTTTGGGCCCTTGCCTGTCGCGGGTACTTGGGCCTCCCACACAAGTGAGGCCCCATTTTTACCGGGAGACCCGGGGGAATGCTGGGTGGTGGGAAATTTGAGTGAGCCCGGCGATGCCACAACTTTCCCACACAAAAATGTGTGAAAAATGTGTTTTTTTCAGCAAAATTGATGTTTGCAGGGGATTCTGGGTAAGGAAATGTTGGGGGATCCACGCAAGCCATACCTCCCTGGAAGTCCCCGGGTATCTAGTTTTCAGAAATGTATGGGTTTGGTAGGTTTCCCTAGAAGGCCGCCGAGCCCCGTGCAAAAAACCCAAGTGACCCCCCTTGCAAAACCAGGTGGTTTTGAGATAGGCAATTTTGATGTCGCCTCACTACGTTTTGGGCCCTTGCCTGTTGCGGGTACTTGGGCCTCCCACACAAGTGAGGCACCATTATTACCGGGAGACCCGGGGGAATGCTGGGTGGTGGGAAATTTGAGTGAGCCCGGTGAGGCCACAACTTTCCCACACAAAAATGTGTGAAAAATTAGATTTTTTCAGCTAAAATTGAGGTTTGCAGGGGATTCTGGGTAAGGAAACGTTGGGGGATCCATGCAAGCCATACCTCCCTGGAAGCCCCCGGGTGTCTAGTTTTCAGAAATGTATGGGTTTGGTAGGTTTCCCTAGATCGCCGCCGTGCACCGGGCCAAAAACCCAGGTGACCACCCTTGCAAAACCAGGTGGTTTTGAGATCGGCAATTTTGATGTCGCCTCACTACGTTTTGGACCCTTGCCTGTCGCGGGTACTTGGGCCTCTCACACAAGTGAGGCACCATTTTTACCGGGAGATCCGGGGGAATGCTGGGTGGTGGGAGATTTGAGTGAGCCCGGTTATGCCACAACTTTCCCACACAAAAATGTGTGAAAAATTTGATTTTTTTTCAGCTAAAATTGAGGTTTGCAGGGGATTCTGGGTAAGGAAACGTTGGGGGATCCACACAAGCCATACCTCCCTGGAAGCCCCCGGGTGTCTAGTTTTCAGAAATGTATAGCTTTGCTAGGTTTCCCAAGGTGCCCGCAGAGCTAGGGTTAAAAAACTAGAGCTAGGCACTTTGCCGAAAAAGGGTCATTTTTCACTGCGAAATGGAGGTGTGACCACGTTGCGTTTTGCGCCGTTTCCTGTCGCGGGCACTAGGCCGACCCACACAAGTGAGGTACCGTTTTTCTCGTAATACTTTGGGGAACACGGGGCGGGTGGAAATTTGCGGATCCACGCAGATTTCGAAACTTTCCACCACAGAAATGTGGGGAAAATTTGTGTTTTTTTGGACAAGTTTTTAGGTTTGCAAGGGATTCTGGGTAACAGACCCTGGTGGGAGGCAGTCAAGTCACCCCATCCTGGATTCCCCTGGGTGTCTAGTTTTCAAAAATGTATAGGTTTGCTAGGTTTCCCAAGGTGCCCGCAGAGCTAGGGTTCAAAAACTACAGCTAGACATTTTGCCAAAAAAGGGTCATTTTTCACTGCGAAATTGAGGTGTGACCACGTTGCGTTTTTCCGCCGTTTCCTGTTGCGGGCACTAGGCCGACCCACACAAGTGAGGTACCGTTTTTCTTGTAAGACTTTGGGGAACGCGGGGTGGGTGGAAATTTGTGGATCCACACAGATTCCGGAACTTTCCACCACAGAAATGTGGGGAAAATGTGGGTTTTTTTGACAATTTTTAGGTTTGCAAGGGATTCTGGGTAACAGACCCTGGTGGGAGGCAGTGAAGTCACCCCATCCTGGATTCCCCTAGGTGTCTTGTTTTAAAAAATGTATAGGTTTGCTAGGTTTCTCAAGGTGCCCGCAGAGCTAGGGTTCAAAAACTACAGCTAGACATTTTGCCAAAAAGGGTCATTTTTCACTGCGAAATTGAGGTGTGACCACGTTGCGTTTTGCGCCGTTTCCTGTCGCGGGCACTAGGCCGACCCACACAAGTGAGGTACTGTTTTTCTTGTAAGACATTGGGGAACACGGGGTGGGTGGAAATTTGTGGATCCACGCTGATTCCGGAACTTTCCACCACAGAAATGTGGGGAAAATGTGGGGTTTTTTGACAATTTTTAGGTTTTCAAGGGATTCTGGGTAACAGACCCTGGTGGGAGGCAGTCAAGTCACCCCATCCTGGATTCCCCTAGGTGTCTTGTTTTCAAAAATGTATAGGTTTGCTAGGTTTCTCAAGGTGCCCGCAGAGCTAGGGTTCAAAAACTACAGCTAGACATTTTGCCAAAAAGGGTCATTTTTCACTGCGAAATTGAGGTGTGACCACGTTGCGTTTTGCGCCGTTTCCTGTCGCGGGCACTAGGCCGACCCTCACAAGTGAGGTACCGTTTTTCTCGTAAGACTTTGGGGAACGCGGGGTGGGTGGAAATTTGTGGATCCACACAGATTCCGGAACTTTCCACCACAGAAATGTGGAGAAAATATGTTTTTTTGGACAATTTTTTAGGTTTGCAAGGGATTCTGGGAAACAGACTCTGGTGGGAGGCAGTCAAGTCGCCCCATCCTGGATTCCCCTGGGTGTCTAGTTTTCAAAAATGTATAGGTTTGCTAGGTTTCCCAGGGTGCCCGCAGAGCTAGGGTTCAAAAACTACAGCTAGACATTTTGCCAAAAAAGGCTTAATTTTTTACTGCGAAATTGAGGTGTGACCACGTTGCGTTTTGCGCCGTTTCCTGTCGCGGGCACTAGGCCGACCCACACAAGTGAGGTACCATTTTTCTCGTAAGACTTTGGGGAACGCGGGGTGGGTGGAAATTTGTGTACCAACGCAGATTCCGGAACTTTCCACCACAGAAATGTGGGGAAAATGTGTTTTTTTTGACAATTTTTTGGGTTTGCAAGGGATTCTGGGTAACAGACCCTGGTGGGAGGCAGTCAAGTCACCCCATCCTGGATTCCCCTGGGTGTCTAGTTTTCAAAAATGTATAGGTTTGCTAGGTTTCCCAAGGTGCCCGCAGAGCTAGGGTTCAAAAACTACAGCTAGACATTTTGCCAAAAAAGGGTAATTTTTCACTGCGAAATTGAGGTGTGACCACGTTGCGTTTTGCGCCGTTTCCTGTCGCGGGCACTAGGCCGACCCCCACAAGTGAGGTACCGTTTTTCTCGTAAGACTTTGGGGAACGCGGGGTGGGTGGAAATTTGTGTACCAACGCAGATTCCGGAACTTTCCACCACAGAAATGTGGAGAAAATATGTTTTTTTGACAATTTTTTAGGTTTGCAAGGGATTCTGGGTAACAGACCCTGGTGGGAGGCAGTCAAGTCACCCCATCCTGGATTCCCCTGGGTGTCTAGTTTTCAAAAATTTATATGTTTGCTAGGTTTCCCAAGGTGCCCGCAGAGCTAGGGTTCAAAAACTAGAGCTAGGCACTTTGCCAAAAAAGGGTCATTTTTCACTGCGATATTGAGGTGTGACCACGTTGCGTTTTGCGCCGTTTCCTGTCGCGGGCACTAGGCCGATCCGCACAAGTGAGGTACCTTTTTTCTCGTAAGACTTTGAGGAACGCGGGGTGGATGAAAATTTGTGGCTCCACGCAGATTCCGGAACTTTCCACCATAGATATGTGGAGAAAATATGTTTTTTTTGACAATTGTTAAGGTTTGAAAGGGATTCTGGGTAACAGACGCTGGTGGGAATCAGTCAAGTCACCCCTCCTGGATTCCCCTGGGTGTCTAGTTTTCAAAAATGCATAGGTATGCTAGGTTTCCCAAGGTGCCCGCAGAGCAAGGGTTCAAAAACTAGAGCTAGGCACTTTGCCAAAAAAGGGTCATTTTTCACTGCGAAATTGAGGTGTGACCACGTTGCATTTTGCGCCGTTTCCTGTCCCGGGCACTAGGCCGACCCCCACAAGTGAGGTACCATTTTTTTCATAAGACTTTGGGGAACGCGGGGTGGGTGGAAATTTGTAGATCCACACAGGTTCCAGAATTTTCCACCACAGAAATGTGGGGAAAATTTGTTTTTTTGGACAATTTTGTAGGTTTGCAAGGGATTTTGGGTAACAGAACCTGGTGGGAGGCAGTCAAGTCACCCCATCCTGGATTCCCCTGGGTGTCTAGTTTTCAAAAATGTATAGGTTTGCAACATTTCACTAGGTGCCGGCAGAACTAGTGTTCAAAAACTACAGCTAGACACTTCACAAAAAAGGGTACATTTTCATTGTGAAAATGTGGTGTGTTCCCGTTGGGTTTCGAGCCATTTCCTGTCGTGAGCACTATGCCTACCCACACAAGTGAGGTATCATTTTTATCGGGAGACTTAGGGTAATGCAGATTTGTAAAGGAACTATTATTACCTATTGACTTTCGATGCATGTCTGCCTTCCAAATGAAAGACATTGTGTAAAAAAGAAGTCATTCTAAAAAATGACCGATAATTCTCATGCTAGTATGAGTATTCCCAATTTGGGAAATGTGGAAATATCTACTGTTTCTAAACTCTATATTTTGTTCCCATTTCAGAAATACATAGGTGTCTTTCATACCGATTTTTCCATGTACAAATTTTTACAGAATAATTACCATATACCCGATACATAATAAAAAACCATTGCAAGTTGCTGCTCAGTTTTTGGCTCTGGGTTCGTCGGGTTCTTGGTGAACCTACAAGTCCTATATATCCCCACAACCAGTAATGTCCAGTGGATGTAACGGTATATTGCTTTCAAAGGGCTGTCATAATTAGAAGAATTTACAGGTGAAAACGTTGACACAAAAGGCTGTTTTTTTCAACTAATTTTCAATTTATCCTATATTTAGCTGTTAGTTTCTATAAAGAAACCTTGATGGATCTACACAAATGACGCCTTGCTGAATTCAGAATTTTGTCTACTTATCTAAAATGTATAGCTTTCCAGGATCCATTATTGCTTTTGTACCCATTTCTACCATTAACTGGAAGGAGGTCGAAAGCACAAAAAATAGCAAAAATAGGCCATGTCCCAGAAAAATGCCAAAACTGCGTAGAAAATGTTGGGTTTCTGACAAAAGTCTGGTATCCCCTAAAAGCTGGGAAAATGGTGATTTCAACCCCACAAGCCCTTTTTTGATAACATTTGCAGGGAAAAACCCAGATGCTTTCATTTGCAGCCCGTTTTTCCGGAAAAAAACAACATTTTGCTGTATTTTGGCTCATTTCTGTGACCCCTCCAGGGAAATCCACAAACCCTGAGTACCTTTAGAATCCCCATGATGTTGGAAGAAAAGGACGCAAATTTAGCATGGGTACCTTATGTGGTCAAAAAGTTACAGGAGCCTTATCGCGCCCTGCCCCAAATAGCCAAAAAAAGGCTTGGCACAGGAGGGGGAAAAGGCCTTGCAGCGAAGGGGTTAATATCCCATTATACTTCTCGACCAACCCAGCGGACTGGGGGTGTCGAGCCGCATGGAATTTCTGTTTAATCTGTAGTCCATTACATAAATGTGTGATGAGTTCTGCATTAAAATGTCTTCCGTTATCACTCCAGATCACACAAGGCAATCCGTAGCGAGGGAAATATTCCTTTACCAACGCTTTTGCCGTCGCCAAAGCAGTATTTTCTTTGGTCGGGTAGGCTTCCACCCATTTACTGAAAGCGCATACCACGACCAGGACATACTGATGAATACAGGCCCCAGCTAGGTCCGCAGAGTACAAGGGTTCGCTCTCCTGTAACAAAAACTGGAAGGAAGTTGGCACGGAAACTGCAAAGTACAAAGACAGAGTTTATTAACCCTTAAGGGTGGTCCTACAACCCATACAACACTCTTCAGTATTGCATAGGGTAGCACAAAGAACTTGCATACATGGTCCCCTTTTATACACAAAAGAGGGGCTCATAAGTGGGTGGATACAACATGAAGCGAAATTCATTACCTTTTATGGGCATTTTCGATACAGAATCAATATGTGGGCGGAGTAACTAATTTCCTGAGCCCGCGAAAACATGTTCAAGCAAGGACTAACTGATAACAGATGTGGTCAAATCTGGGCATGCGCCAGACGGACAAAGGAGCTATTTATAGACTGTTACTAAGCAGATTACAAGAACAACTAGCAAAGAGGTAGGACTCTTCTCGTGCTGAGCACGTGGAGACACGACAATACAAAATGGAGTCCGGACATTAGTCAACATAAGACAAGAAACATGTTTCAACTAGAGAGAATTCATGTCTTTAGTGAATGCTTAATCATATCGCTGTTTTAGTTTTCAACAATACTTCAAATTGTTAACGCGCTCCAGCTGGATATAATCCATTTGAAGCACCTCAAAAGGCAAAGATGGGGGTGCAAATTTTCCACTCAAAACAGGCTTCCTGCCCCCTGGATTATGTCGTAAGCAGACCATGCAATATTGTACCAAATGAGCAGGGGTCCTAGAAATATTGGGATTGTACCATATAGGATCTAATAATGCACAAATACCTTTCACCCCAATATGAGCTGAACCATGTACCATTGTCACCACCGCATTCACTAATGCATTAGGCAATAGCCACCGCTGCTTTTCTGTCAGATCAATCTAACAACCATCTGCATCTAATCTCCCAACTCGCTCTTTTCAATGAGCCAATTCAATAGGGGTAGCTTCTTTCTGTATTTCTCGGACACTCTCCATGTTATTATCAAACATCTCTGTTTCAGCCACCCACATAGCAGAGCTAGTCACAAACATTGAGGTCAATTTGGATTTCGCAGTTTCCTTAGCTACTTGATCGGCAAAGGCATTACCTTCCCCCACTGCATCAACCACTGCCTTGTGTGCACTACATTTGACTACAGCCACTATTTCTGGTAACGTCAATGCTGTCAGTAATCGCAAAATCAAGGGGCCATGCTGTATTCGCTGACCATGAGAAGTAAGAAAACCTCTTTCTGCCCAAAGTGTACCAAAACTATGAGCCACGCCGAAGGCGTACTGGCTGTCAGTGGAAATATTTACTCTCAGTCCTTCACTTAACTCACAGGCCCGAAACAAGGGCACTAATTCAGCCGCCTGTGCTGACTGATAGGGTACTCGAGAAGCCTCAACTATAGTATGAAGAGTAGTTATCGCATGCGCTGCAGTTGTCGTGCCATCTGGTAACTTGAAACAAGAGCCATCGACGTACAACTCCCCTTGAGGGTCCGATAGAGGAGTGTGAGTCAGGTCTACCCGTCCCTTAGTTTCTTCTTCAGTCCAAAATATACAATCATGAACATCATTGTTCTTTTCATTCGAAGGGAGGGGTAGTAACGTAGCAGGGTTCAGAGTGGCACATCGTTTAATCATAATATGTGGAGCAAACAAAGTCAATTCGTATCCAGTAAGACGCGCACTTGTGAGGTGCTGGGTCTTTGTTTTGTTCAATAATGTATCCACAGCATGCGGTACCATCACTGTGAGGTCAGTGTTCAGAACGAGCCCTTCTGACTGTCGAATAGCCACCGCAACCGCAGCAGTAGCTCTTAAACAGCTAGGAAGTGCTCTTGCGACGTTATCCAACACCGCCGAGAAATAGGCACAAGGTCTCTGCTTACCACCAAATCCTTGTGTTAAAACAGAAAGCGAGCAACCGTCCACCTCGTGTACGTAAAGCACAAAAGGTTTTCGGTAGTCAGGAGTACCAAGAACAGGTGCAGAACAAAGCGTAGATTTCAAAGAGTCAAAAGCATCTTGACAAGCATCAGTCCAGGGTAAAGGTTCATGCACATCTTTAGTGGTTAGATACAGAAGAGGTTTAGTAAGAAGGGAAAAATTAGGGATCCATTGGCGACAGTAAGAAGTTATGCCGAGAAATGCACGAACATCACGCTGAGTACGAGGTACAGACATATTAAAAATGGTAGTCACACGCTCAGTGGTTAGTCTGCTCCTCTTCTGCGACAGTAGATGACCGAGATAGGTCACCTCCTGTCGACAATATTGAAATTTGCCGTTAGCAGCCAAATGAGACAATAATAGTATGGTGGCCTTCTTACAACCTTCCTCGGTATCAGAAGCCACTAACAAATCATCTACGTATTGCAAAAGCACATTACCGTTCTGGGCCAACAACAACGCACACTGAAATCGCCAATGCCCTTCCTCCTTACAATAAGCACACTGATTTATTCCCAAAACAACAGCCGGCCCTCTGCCTCGTCCAGTTCCCGCTCCCCTCGGGACGAACCCTCTACCGCCTCTCTCTCTGCCTCGTCCTTGAGCAACTTGTTGCAACATCACCCATGTTTTAAGATCCTTTGCTTTCTTTTCCGTCTTATCCTTACTCTCATTTTCTCTATGTTCGTAATATTGGGCCATACTCAATATTACCGAGGTCGTGGAAGTGGTCCAGGTACTTTTGGCAGCTTGTAGCCGTGCAGAGACTTCTGGTAACAAATTGGTCACAAAACGAATAATCGTATACCGCCTTCCAACGGTAAATCCTGTCCACTAAACTCAATGAACATGCCCTCAAATCTAGTGAAAAAATCAGAAACACTTTCATCTTTCTTCTGTTTACATGCGGTCAATTTGTCCCAATCCACCTTACGAGGCGGAATTAAGGAATGCATGTAAGTGATAATACGGCCAGGTAATGCCAATAATTCAGGTCTCGGCTTATCCCCAGGCTTACGAACCTTGTCCCAATCTTTTATCTGATCCCATGTTCCGCCAAATTCTTGAGCATGGTCCTGAACATGCGCCTGACGCCATACGTCAACGGGTACTAACAACGCAAAAAATAGCTCTATGTCAGCTAAGGTCATGACGGCCAAGGAGGCTGCCTCTGTAAGTTCTTTATAATAAGCCGTGGGATTCTTACGGGGTTGGGTAATTGTGATTTTAGCGAGAGGACTTCACTCCTCTTCCGGGGGGTATAAACCCATTGTTCCTGCACTCGGGCCTCTACATGAGGTGTAGTCACCACGCCATGGTCATCCTTTAGTTCCGATATTTCAGGGTGAACTTCTCGCATAGGATGCTGAGAGTTCCACGAGGGACACTTTTGATGCATCCGTTCGCGATAATTTAATAAAACCTCCACATTTCTATACACTTCCTCCGGGCTAAGTTCAGACTTATGAGCCCTGTCCCGGATGTCATACATCACTTGGGGGGGGATCCCTCCTGGAAAACACTGTTCCCAGAGAGTAATGATACATGCAGCCATGTGTTTCAAGGCATGTTGCTACATAACAGGCTCATAGTCTTGAAGCGTGTTCCATATGTCAGTTATAGTGTAAATAGGCTGTCGCATCCACTGGGATGACTGATCCGCAATCATCTGTTTCTCAATCGGTCCTACAGCCGAACGGGTAAACAACTTCCGTGCGTCAAGATCTCCCAGAGCACGAAATGGAGTCGAAACAGCTGGAGATGGGGTCGCGCTCGCAGAAAGGGAGGCCCACACAGGGGTGGGGGGAGACAATATAGCTCTGGCCGTAACGGAAGACGGCAGTGTAACAGGCCATAAAGTAGCCGTCTCAGATACTAAAGGAGACAAAACAGAGGACGTTCCCGGAGAGACAAGAGAAGAGGAATAAACAGGGGCGGAAGCTGAAGGGGCCTCTACTAGAGTCGGGGGAACAACAGGATATACACGCTGCGGAGCATAAGGCGGAGGTGGACGAGTATCCAATAAATCCTCTATCTCATCTACCGCTTCAGTCCTAGCCACATGGGTCTTATCCACTTGCAATCTAAATTGTCTGTCTGCACAATCAATCCCTTGTTCAGTTTATGCTTTATCATAAGCTATAGCTTTCTGCGTTATCGTCTGATTTCCTTTCATCCTACATACTTTCTCCTCCCGCATACGTCTACGCTTTGCTTCCTTCTGCCACAGGCTTAGGGAGTCAAACATTGACTCTCGACTACATTTAGAAAATAATCGATCCTGCAGAAAATGTATCTTTTTCTAATAAAAAGACCCGGTTAAGGGCCATTGTAATTCCACATTATCTTTAGTATATTTGTGCCATAGTGCATTAAACAAAAGAGGTGTAATACCATGCTTTACATACATATCATAACTTGGGCTGCCCTCAGGCGGGGAAGGTTGACTTTCAGCCAAACACGTATCATTAGGGTGACAACAACATCCAAAACAATTCAATCTGCTAAAACACGGCATGGTTATTGTCGTCACGCATTCCTAATTTAATCATTAAAATAAACTTCCAAACATGGCCATGTTCAAACATTCGCAAAACATACAACCTTTCGCTCATTCAAACATACACAAGACAATAATATACATGTACATATAGAGATATTCCAAGACCGACAGATACCAAAATCAAGCAGTCCAAAGACTACCAAGAGACCGTCAGACAGGTATAACCACAGACCGACCTACAGATCATCCTGCAGCCTTCCTGGTTCACTCTTGGGACTATTCTGACTAAGCCCGCTGCATTAGCACTGCTTCTGATGTATTCCCAAGGCTACCCAGGTACAGCCACAGGCTTTTCCGAGAGCAGTCCGGCCGGGCGCGCACCACACGTGCCACACCTGGCGTCCGATCGACGTCTCTATTATTCACAAAAGGTCCGTGAAGCATCTGCGCGTGCAGCTACCACAATACTGCCCCGCCAGACCTCCAAGATTCTCCGTGGTACACTGACCACCAAATACTTACACAGTTAACTGCTTCAAAAGCACTGCTCAACAGTGCATGCCAAGAACATCAAAACAATTACACTCACCTCGTGCACACAGGTACAATCGCATGTTCTCCACTGCCAACTCCTGAAGAACAACACGGTCAGCTCCTCGGTTACGCCCGTATGAACTCCAGTGAAGGGTCACTAGCAGCAGGGGATACTCTGATCGTGAGAGCGGAGTAAGTTCATACCAAAGATGGCTAAATTAAAAAGGATCCTTTTTCCGTCCACCCGCTCGACCAGAATCACCCCTTGTCCTTGCCACCTGTTTACAGGGAGGACGACCCAGTCACGGAGTCCCAGCGGAGTCGCCAACTGATGTACCATAAAAATAAACTATAGGCCTATACCTACCAATAGTCCCAATAACATTACCAAATAATCAGTCAGTTGGCAGTGAAGAAGGTTCAATCGTTTATTAAACAGAATACTCTACAGAGGCGCCTCTATGAGCCTCACCCATCAGGTGCGCCGAGGAGACTGTTGGCTCGTATTCAAACATGAGATTATATACTTTTTGGTTCAACACATATAATCACTGTAAAAGGAAAAATACCAGTTGGCCCTCGAGCTCCAAGGAAGGACCATATATGGCACACATCAGATCAGTACAAAGGCTTGACTATCTATTACACAGGAGGTCAGGAGGGGTGACTCCCTTTCGTCTTGGTGCCTGGGAGTGTAGGCACGACACCTCCAGGAATGCGCTTATCGCCCCCAAAGCCAGATGCGTCCTTGAGTCTTAGAACAGTCGAGTAAAACAGCCTACCTTCAGCTGCTACCAGTAACTCAGATGAGTTGGGGCCTGACAGCTGCACGTGATCAACACGTGATCACGGCCCGTGCTCGAGCATATGATCAGAAGATGGCGTCTGTATGGTTCTCGGCCTACTCTTTTAGCAATAGATATACGGGGAGGAAAAACGAATTTCCTCTAGGCAAAAGCGTATATATATCAAACAGGGAGTATACGTATAGATGCATCATGCTAACATAATATAGGTCCGATACCCCTTATATACGGGAGATCTACTTTTTTATCCCTCAGGGGGCTGTGGATAATCCACACAATGTGATCAGGATTGGGCTGGTATGCAACAGAATCAGTTTGTCCTACTGCCTGGGTGCTGTGCCCCAAAGTTAATGTGTCCCTTTTAAGATGTAGGCCATGATTAGAAGGTGAGACTGTCGAGGTGGACCTCAGCCAGGCCTACCAGTGCTAGGGGTTCGCCCTTCTCTGCACAAAAGTCCTCAGACCAGAAAATAGAAGTTGGCACAGAAGCTGAAATAGTAAAAAGATATTTTATTAACCTCATGAGGTGGAGCTACATTCACACAACACCCTTCGGTAGTGTATGAAGTAGCACAAGGAGTAGAAGAACCATGGGTCTTTCATACCCACACAGGAGCTCAAAAGAAGGCGATACAAACATACATAGGAGAGTTACATACATAAATGGTCATGCAAAGAATGCACAGTCAGCAGTAAAGTAGGAGCCAGCAGTTGCTGACTTTGGTGAAAACGGATGTATGACGTTACAACGCATACTATTACAACGCATACCATTACAACGCATTTTTTACAACGCAAGTACTACTACAACGCATTACTTTACAACGAATACTTTTACAACGCAAAACCTATTAAAATAAAGAAAAGTGCTGTTACAACGAAATCTATTACAACGCATACCATTACAACGCGATTTTTTTATTTTTTTATTTAAAAGTACAATAAAATCTGGCACGGGATGCAGGGAAATTAGGGGTTTTAGGGTGGGGAAGTGTATTAAAATGTGGTGAAAAACTGAGCGTAAATCTACTGAAAGGCATTACCAAATTAATACTCGAGTATTAAAATTAATACTCGAGTATTAAAATTAATACTCAAAATCCCCAATAAAATTCCGTTTTCACACATTTCAAAGTTTAACAAAAAGAACGATAGAATTAACAACAGTGCTTACACATTTTTATCATGATTAAATCGGAAAGTAAGTAAACAGAGTAAAACAGAAGACACATACACATAGGCGCCATTTTAAGCATTTCACTTGTAAAACTTGTCCTACAACACTTTCTATGAAAACAATACCAAAAGACATGTTCCAAAATGGATGCCAAAACGGAGCAAATGAGTGAAAACAATACATTTTAAAATGCATTTTTAAATTATCATTTTCCACAGTAAAATAAAGTATAAAAAAAAACACATCGAACGCAGTTTTTTAAAAAATTAATAGTGACACAGAGTAAAACTTATAAATACCAGGAAGACACCATTTTGCAATCAGTTGATTATCAACTACCAGAGAGACCAGACGTCAAAACCTGACCCTCTGTCACCTCCACTGCGACCTCCTCAGAGAGAGCACTGAATTCCTTCGGAAAACCATTATTAGTAGACAACTACTAGTAAGTCTGTAAAATATTTTTAAACCATGGTTTTGCGTAAAATATGTCGACTTTCCATACAAAATATATTTTTAAATTTTTAATATTAACTTTTAAAATGTACTGTTTCTAATTTGTTATCACAAAAAATATATACCAACTTAAAACAACTACTTTCTTTTCCTAAAACAGAAACTTGCTAAATATTGAGAATCAAGAATTGGTGTACCTATTTTTGTATCTCCTCAAAGGAATCGACTCACCTTTACAATTGTGAAGGTAAATGTAATTTAAATTAAAATATTTTACTTTAACAATATATTTTTAGCATTAGCAAAAGTGTTCTATTGCAAAGGTAACTTTTTTTTCCCCTCAAACAAACTACATCATAAACGAAATTATACCATGGCGCAGGGGTAACAATTACTAATAGGACTTCAGTTAGGTACTACATGTGAAAAAGCGTTTCAAGTTACTGAGATAACTATTAGTATTCTAAGTCCCAGAATATTCAGCGGTAGAGTAATTGAGTGATAGTGCAGGTGTATCCATTATTATTCTTATTTTAAAATGCATTCAATGTGTATTATGTTTGTCTTAACCAATTGTTACTCATACTCATTTGACAAATATCATAATTTTCAAAAATGGTTTTCTTTTACACCAACGTTGTCAAAGTAACATTAAATTTTTTAAACTTTTTTTTTCCACAGTAAATCGGTTACAAAAAAATAACTATATCCTGCAGCAAGCATTACCTTAAAGGCAGGAGAACAAACAACAACTGAAAAAGGTATTTTACATTATGAGTATTATAATTTCCACAATTTAATAGTCATTCCTTTTGCTATTGTTACTCGACTAAAGTGCAGAAATAGGATAACTGATGGATAGTGTAGGGGTGCAATTTACTATTCCAACTCCAGGAAGGTGCAGCAGTAGGGAAAGTGTTGGATGGTGTAGGGGTGCAATTTACTATTCCAACTCCAGGAAGGTGCATAAGTAGGGAAAGTGTTATGTACTATATATTAAAATGGATTTAATTTTTGCAAAAAGTTTTTGTAAATTTTCATATCTCTTCAAAGTTAAGTTTTCTCATTTTTTCCTTTTATCACTTTTGCAGACAATTGTATTTGTTTTACCATTGAAATCAACACATAAGTGTCTACTCCAGCCTACAGGCCATCCCCACTTAAGAAGACTCACCAAGAAAACCAATTTAAAAAAAACAAGGTATTTTTACACAACATTTAAAGGTGCAGCAGTAGGGAAAGTGTTGGATGGTGTAGGGGTGCAATTTACTATTCCAACTCCAGGAAGGTGCAGCAGTAGGGAAAGTGTTGGATGGTGTAGGGGTGCAATTTACTATTCCTACTCCAGGAAGGTGCAGCAGTAGGGAAAGTGTTGGATGGTGTAGGGGTGCAATTGACTATTCCAACTCCAGGAAGGTGCAGCAGTAAGGAAAGTGTTGGATGGTGTAGGAGTGCAATTTACTATTCCAACTCCAGGAAGGTGCAGCAGTAGGGAAAGTGTGGGATGGTGTAGGATTGCAATTTACTATTCCAACTCCAGGAAGGTGCAGCAGTAGGGAAAGTGTAGGATGGTGTAGGGGTGCAATTTACTATTCCAACTCCTGGAAGGTGCAGCAGTAGGGAAAGTGTTGGATGGTGTAGGGGTGCAATTTACTATTCCAACTCCAGGAAGGTGCAGCAGTAGGGAAAGTGTTGGATGGTGTAGGGGTGCAATTTACTATTCCTACTCCAGGAAGGTGCAGCAGTAGGGAAAGTGTAGGATGGTGTAGGGGTGCAATTTAGTATTCCAACTCCTGGAAGGTGCAGCAGTAGGGAAAGTGTTGGATGGTGTAGGGGTGCAATTTACTATTCCAACTCCAGGAAGGTGCAGCAGTAGGGAAAGTGTTGGATGCTGTAGGGGTGCAATTTACTATTCCAACTCCAGGAAGGTGCAGCAGTAGGGAAAGTGTTGGATGGTGTAGGGGTGCAATTTACTATTCCTACTCCAGGAAGGTGCAGCAGTAGGGAAAGTGTTGGATGGTGTAAGGGTGCAATTTACTATTCCAACTCCAGGAAGGTGCATCAGTAGGGAAAGTGTTGGATGGTGTAGGGGTGCAATTTACTATTCCAACTCCAGGAAGGTGCAGCAGTAGGGAAAGTGTTGGATGGTGTAGGGGTGCAATTTACTATTCCTACTCCAGGAAGGTGCAGCAGTAGGGAAAGTGTTGGATGGTGTAGGGGTGCAATTGACTATTCCAACTCCAGGAAGGTGCATCAGTAAGGAAAGTGTTGGATGGTGTAGGAGTGCAATTTACTATTCCAACTCCAGGAAGGTGCAGCAGTAGGGAAAGTGTTGGATGGTGTAGGATTGCAATTTACTATTCCAACTCCAGGAAGGTGCAGCAGTAGGGAAAGTGTAGGATGGTGTAGGGGTGCAATTTACTATTCCAACTCCTGGAAGGTGCAGCAGTAGGGAAAGTGTTGGATGGTGTAGGGGTGCAATTTACTATTCCAACTCCAGGAAGGTGCAGCAGTAGGGAAAGTGTTGGATGGTGTAGGGGTGCAATTTACTATTCCTACTCCAGGAAGGTGCAGCAGTAGGGAAAGTGTTGGATGGTGTAAGGGTGCAATTTACTATTCCAACTCCAGGAAGGTGCATCAGTAGGGAATGTGTTGGATGGTGTAGGGGTGCAATTTACTATTCTAACTCCAGGAAGGTGCAGCAGTAGGGAAAGTGTTGGTTGGTGTAACTGTTATATTTTAGGTATTTCATTTAATTTTTCAGACTAATTTGTTTTTCTTCTCTTCTCTTTTCAGATAATGTCTAGTCTGGAAGCTGCAAAGTATATTAAATCCAGGAAGGGCAAAAATTTATTAAACCATGGTGGATACATATATAGTAAGGAAAGAATAAGTTTAACTAGAAATCATTGGAGGCCAAAACGGAGCAAATGAGTGAAAACAATACATTTTAAAATGCATTTTTAAATTATCATTTTCCACAGTAAAATAAAGTATAAAAAAAAACACATCGAACGCAGTTTTTTAAAAAATTAATAGTGACACAGAGTAAAACTTATAAATACCAGGAAGACACCATTTTGCAATCAGTTGATTATCAACTACCAGAGAGACCAGACGTCAAAACCTGACCCTCTGTCACCTCCACTGCGACCTCCTCAGAGAGAGCACTGAATTCCTTCGGAAAACCATTATTAGTAGACAACTACTAGTAAGTCTGTAAAATATTTTTAAACCATGGTTTTGCGTAAAATATGTCGACTTTCCATACAAAATATATTTTTAAATTTTTAATATTAACTTTTAAAATGTACCGTTTCTAATTTGTTATCACAAAAAATATATACCAACTTAAAACAACTACTTTCTTTTCCTAAAACAGAAACTTGCTAAATATTGAGAATCAAGAATTGGTGTACCTATTTTTGTATCTCCTCAAAGGAATCGACTCACCTTTACAATTGTGAAGGTAAATGTAATTTAAATTAAAATATTTTACTTTAACAATATATTTTTAGCATTAGCAAAAGTGTTCTATTGCAAAGGTAACTTTTTTTTCCCCTCAAACAAACTACATCATAAACGAAATTATACCATGGTGCAGGGGTAACAATTACTAATAGGACTTCAGTTAGGTACTACATGTGAAAAAGCGTTTCAAGTTACTGAGATAACTATTAGTATTCTAAGTCCCAGAATATTCAGCGGTAGAGTAATTGAGTGATAGTGCAGGTGTATCCATTATTATTCTTATTTTAAAATGCATTCAATGTGTATTATGTTTGTCTTAACCAATTGTTACTCATACTCATTTGACAAATATCATAATTTTCAAAAATGGTTTTCTTTTACACCAACGTTGTCAAAGTAACATTACATTTTTTAAACTTTTTTTTTCCACAGTAAATCGGTTACAAAAAAATAACTATATCCTGCAGCAAGCATTACCTTAAAGGCAGGAGAACAAACAACAACTGAAAAAGGTATTTTACATTATGAGTATTATAATTTCCACAATTTAATAGTCATTCCTTTTGCTATTGTTACTCGACTAAAGTGCAGAAATAGGATAACTGATGGATAGTGTAGGGGTGCAATTTACTATTCCAACTCCAGGAAGGTGCAGCAGTAGGGAAAGTGTTGGATGGTGTAGGGGTGCAATTTACTATTCCAACTCCAGGAAGGTGCATAAGTAGGGAAAGTGTTATGTACTATATATTAAAATGGATTTAATTTTTGCAAAAAGTTTTTGTAAATTTTCATATCTCTTCAAAGTTAAGTTTTCTCATTTTTTCCTTTTATCACTTTTGCAGACAATTGTATTTGTTTTACCATTGAAATCAACACATAAGTGTCTACTCCAGCCTACAGGCCATCCCCACTTAAGAAGACTCACCAAGAAAACCAATTTAAAAAAAAACAAGGTATTTTTACACAACATTTAAAGGTGCAGCAGTAGGGAAAGTGTTGGATGGTGTAGGGGTGCAATTTACTATTCCAACTCCAGGAAGGTGCAGCAGTAGGGAAAGTGTGGGATGGTGTAGGATTGCAATTTACTATTCCAACTCCAGGAAGGTGCAGCAGTAGGGAAAGTGTAGGATGGTGTAGGGGTGCAATTTACTATTCCAACTCCTGGAAGGTGCAGCAGTAGGGAAAGTGTTGGATGGTGTAGGGGTGCAATTTACTATTCCAACTCCAGGAAGGTGCAGCAGTAGGGAAAGTGTTGGATGGTGTAGGGGTGCAATTTACTATTCCTACTCCAGGAAGGTGCAGCAGTAGGGAAAGTGTAGGATGGTGTAGGGGTGCAATTTAGTATTCCAACTCCTGGAAGGTGCAGCAGTAGGGAAAGTGTTGGATGGTGTAGGGGTGCAATTTACTATTCCAACTCCAGGAAGGTGCAGCAGTAGGGAAAGTGTTGGATGGTGTAGGGGTGCAATTTACTATTCCAACTCCAGGAAGGTGCAGCAGTAGGGAAAGTGTTGGATGGTGTAGGGGTGCAATTTACTATTCCTACTCCAGGAAGGTGCAGCAGTAGGGAAAGTGTTGGATGGTGTAAGGGTGCAATTTACTATTCCAACTCCAGGAAGGTGCATCAGTAGGGAAAGTGTTGGATGGTGTAGGGGTGCAATTTACTATTCCTACTCCAGGAAGGTGCAGCAGTAGGGAAAGTGTTGGATGGTGTAGGGGTGCAATTGACTATTCCAACTCCAGGAAGGTGCATCAGTAAGGAAAGTGTTGGATGGTGTAGGAGTGCAATTTACTATTTCAACTCCAGGAAGGTGCAGCAGTAGGGAAAGTGTTGGATGGTGTAGGATTGCAATTTACTATTCCAACTCCAGGAAGGTGCAGCAGTAGGGAAAGTGTAGGATGGTGTAGGGGTGCAATTTACTATTCCAACTCCTGGAAGGTGCAGCAGTAGGGAAAGTGTTGGATGGTGTAGGGGTGCAATTTACTATTCCAACTCCAGGAAGGTGCAGCAGTAGGGAAAGTGTTGGATGGTGTAGGGGTGCAATTTACTATTCCTACTCCAGGAAGGTGCAGCAGTAGGGAAAGTGTTGGATGGTGTAAGGGTGCAATTTACTATTCCAACTCCAGGAAGGTGCATCAGTAGGGAAAGTGTTGGATGGTGTAGGGGTGCAATTTACTATTCTAACTCCAGGAAGGTGCAGCAGTAGGGAAAGTGTTGGTTGGTGTAACTGTTATATTTTAGGTATTTCATTTAATTTTTCAGACTAATTTGTTTTTCTTCTCTTCTCTTTTCAGATAATGTCTAGTCTGGAAGCTGCAAAGTATATTAAATCCAGGAAGGGCAAAAATTTATTAAACCATGGTGGATACATATATAGTAAGGAAAGAATAAGTTTAACTAGAAATCATTGGAGGTGTGTGCAATACTACACTACCCATTGCAGTGGCAGAGCGGTTACTGTTGATAATTTAGTTGTGAAAACCACTGAACATAACCACTCTGCCTCTGCAATGGAGGTAGAAATTAGAGAAACTGTGAACGAAATGAAAGCTATTGCAAGCACCTCCAATGATTCTACAGGATCCATTTTAAGAGAGGTTGCACAGCATGTCCCCAGTCATGTTGCTAGTAACATGCCTATAATTCCTAATTTTAGAAGAATTATTCAAAGACAAAAGCAGGCAAGTAACATTCAATTATCTACACCACATTCTTTCTCTGACATTAGAATTCCACATGATCTTTCTATTTCTTTTTCTGATGAACCTTTCCTTCTGCATGACAACGAAAACCCTCAGAAACGAATTCTCATTTTTAGTACCCCACGTAACCTTGCTAAGTTAGAAAGTAGTGAAATTTGGATGATGGATGGGACGTTTAAAAGTACACCCCATCCTTTCACTCAAATTTACACTATACATGCCAAAATTAACAATAGTGTAATTCCCTTAGTATACAGTTTGCTACCTGATAAGACTTCTGCAACATACACTGAACTTTTATCAGTGATTAAAAGTAAAACATCTCAAAGTCCTCGGAAAATAATTATTGATTTTGAATTGAGCATGATCAATGTGATCACTAAAACGTACACGGATACCCAAATTCAGGGATGTTTTTTTCATTTTTCCCAGGCATTTTGGCGTAAATTACAAAAAACATCCCTAGTTGCAGAATATTCTCGTGATAGCAAACTGCAATTTGAACTAAAAAAATTAACTGCACTTTGTTTTGTTGCTCCCGATAGTGTGGACGAGTACTACACTGCAATTATAGAATCTGTTTATTACACGAGTAACGAAGAAAAATTGGCACCCATTCTAAATTATTTCGAGGACACATGGATTGGACACCTAAGCAGATCGGGTCGCAGGAGGAAGCCACGATTCCATGTGGAGTGGTGGAACTGCTACACGAGTTGTTTAGAGGGAGAAGCAAAAACAAACAATGCCATTGAGGGATGGCATAACTCCTTCAACCACACAATTGGCAAACCTCATCCAAACTTCTACTCTTTTTTGGAAACTTTGAAGAAGGAGCAAAGTTTTCAAGAAATGAGAATAGCCCAAACACTCGCAGGTAGTCTAAACCCACGAGTAACAGTCAAAACAAGGGAAATGTCTGAGAGACTATTGGCTATTGTACAACAATTTTCGTTGTGTGTTGCTATAGACTACCTGGAAAATCTTTCTAACATTCTTTCTTTCTAAATTTTTTTTTTAATTACTTTCCTGCTTTGCTTCAAATTTATACATTTTTCAAATTACAATTGGCATACAATGTATTTACTTTAAATTTTTTCAAACAAACAAGTCGGGTTATTTTTTTTTTTCCAAAATCTTCATTTCTAGCACAGCTACCAATGTCAACAAATTTACTTTCCCATAGTATATGACCACATTTTCTACATCCGTACGCCATTAATATAATTACTGAAAACTTCCTTTTTTATTTCCGACCTAAAAAATCACCAAAACTCAAACCAATCTAAATTGTACATGTCAAGCCATAATCCAAAATGCACATTGCTGCATAATCACCAATCTTTATTCAATCTTTTTCTCCCAAAATTTACAAGTACGCTATTTTTTTTCACTTAGAAATGAAGTTCAAAATCACTTTTTTTAGTTCCGAAGTAAAGAAATAAACTTTGTGAACAGTAACTTTTAATTTTTAAACAGTTACATACATTTTTTAATTAAAAAAATAACTTTTCGCGACCCGACATAGGCATACATTAATGACATTATTGTGGACATGTTTAAAAACATTTAAAACATCAATTAGTTTTCCCGCAACCTCTCCTTATTCTTTCCTTACTATATATGTATCACTATTAAAGGTTTAATCTATAATTAAAAGTGAAAATGTTTCCTACCTGGACGCAGATCAGCTTCCTGCTGCTTCCTCCTCCGATGCTCTTCAAAATGGCGCATTACGTCGACGCTCACGTCATTACGTCATCGCGTGCATCAATATTTCTAACGGACTACTTTATTTAACTAATATGTAAATAAATGTTTAAAAATGTTAATAAAATATTTATATATTTTCTAAAAATTGTTAAATGCATTGCAAAATTTAATAAAAATATGGTTTATTTTTTATGGATTTTTCAATAAATATATATTTAGAAAACATTATTTGTTTACTGTCATTATTTTAAAAAATGTAATTTATTCATTAAAATTGTAACTTTTTAATTGTAAATTTACTAAATGTGTTCCTTACCTCGACTCTATTGTCTTTTTCCTTCAAAACTTGCTCTTTCTTCTCTTTCTGATTCTTCTTTTCTTGTTCCGCGGGTTGTATATTCTGAAGCTGCCAAAATAAATGAAGGACAAATTATCTCATAGACTTCAATGCAAAAGCGTGGGAATTTTTTTTTCAAGTAAGTTATTTTTTTCCTGGGATTTTTTCTTAAGGTATTATTATTTCTTAAATTCATTTTTTAATACTCTTTTAATTTTAATTATTTTTTTTATTTTTTGTTTCATTTCTCTAATTTTTAAATATAATACTCCAAAAGTACTCTTCCTTTTTTTAGACAAACATTAAACTTTATATAAGTAACTTAAAAATACTCTAGTATTAATCTTTCTTAATACTAATTTTTTCTTTAATTAACTGTTATTAATTTTAAATAATTCTTCTATTATTAATATTTAATAATAATCCTTTTTTAAATTTTAAAAACATATTTAATTTTAAATTAAATTACTCATTTAATAATTCCTCAAAATAAATTTTTTTTTTTATAAATATTAATACTCTTTTATATTTGAAAAAAACTCAAGTACTAATATTTTGTTAAACTACTCACACTTATATTTTTAATTTTATAATAAAATATACTCTTTCTATTTTGAAAAATACTCAAATATTAATTTAACTTAAAAATACTCTTTTAAATTAGAAAAATACTCAAGTATTAATATTTAGTTAAACTACTCACACTTATATTTTTAAAATTAAATTAAAATATACTCTTTCTTTTTTTAAAAATACTCAAGTATTAAATTAACTTAAAAAATACTCTTTTATATTAGAAAAATACTCAAGTATTAATATTTTGTAAAACTACTCACTTGTTTTAATTTTATATTTTTATAAAAAACATTTAAATATACGATATATATTTATTTAAGATAACATTCCAAATTTAAAAAATGCGTTGTAATAGTATATGCGTTGTAAAAGTACTTACCATATAATATCATGCGTTGTAAATGCATGCGTTGTAAATGCATGCGTTGTAAAGGCATTTTCAAAGAATGCGTTGTAATGGTATATGCGTTGTAAAAGTACTTACCATATAATAGCATGCGTTGTAAAAGCATGCGTTGTAAAAGCTTTTGCGTTGTAACAAATGCGTTGTAATAGCATAGTGTTGTAAAAGTTGCATTGTAAAGGTAGTTCCCCGTGAAAACAACCTGACAGTTACAGACTAGAGCAGGTGCATGGGCAGCTACAGACTCTTCTGCACATGTGCAGAGTAGCATAGGCTAAGTATAGCCAGTTCTTTGAGCAAAGCACAAGGGCAAGCAACAATGAAGAAGGAAAAAGCACATGTTGACAAAATGGCTGCCGGATACAAGATGGCTTCAGCTAAATGCTTACAGCGATCTCTGCCAAATTTCCACAGACGATCCTTTTAGCGTTAGCTGAAGACATCTATAATCTAGAAGAGTCTAGGTATACATCATGTATGTCGATTCTCATCATTTCATCAATCTCTTTATCTAGTACACGCTGGGCATTAATTTTCCTAACATCACGTCTGGTAGGTGTACAAGCAGTGATACAGATGGAGCAAAGCATTGGACCACATTGTATACATAGGCAGCATGTCAGTAGAATTGCAAGTAATATGCACAGCACTGTTAATAGTTTCCAGCCCTAGGTAGAGACCAATGTCCAAAACCAACTGGCCAAAGTCCATGTGCCAGTATCAGGGTGAATCTCAGCATCGATTCTGTGTAGCTTGGATATTGCATCAAAAACTGAAGGGGCATGATCTGGAATGTACACGCAACAACTACTTCCTATGATGCGAAATGCACCACCTCGATCAGCCAGAACCACGTCCAGGACCATACAGTTTTGGAGCACCACAATCCTCGCAATCTGGAGTTCCTCTGTGATGTTTCCAAGTGCCATAGCTGTCTGGTTGGTCCCAGCTTCCACGACACGAGTTAATCGTCTGATTTTACTACTGTTCAAGGCAACACCAACAAAAAAGAACAGCCCCAAATTAAAGTCAACATATTGCTGCAGTGTGGTGTCAGTCTGATCCACCTCATCATTACTTATTGTTCTTTTGTATCTGTTCTTAGAAATCTCATTAAACAGTCGATAATCCTTGTGATATGATGCAGGTGCCAGAAACACAGGAGGTAGCAAAAAGGATACGTAACAGACTCCAGACCATCCAACAGGTAGATGGTAGTATCCCTTGTTTCCGCAAATAAAGTATGTATTATGTGAAGACGAAAAGCTGCTGTTTTTTGTACCATCAATAGTCAAAACCTGAGTACATTTGCTTCTTCCCACTGGAATTTTCCCCACACTACTCACACATAAATCTGCTCGGGCTCTAGTGACATCTATAACAAATGGTCCATTACCCTTAGCAGTTTAAGTATTTGGGTAATCATAATGTGCAGAAGCATTTCCTTGTCGGTACTCCTCCATCTCCCATTTAGTCCCTTTAGCTTGCGGATCACCTTCTTCATCAGGATAACATGCTTTATTAAGGTAGTAGTTTCATCTCCATACACCCATATCAGTAAAATTAGCCACTTGAGAGGCCAATAGAAGTGCAAACCAGGCTTGACAAGAGCCGTTGTGGGAAAAGGGAAGAGGAATGAAAGGTGTTCCTCCCTTTTTCTGATGAGCTGGCATCATTCCACACACCCAACAGTCAGTAATGTTCGCAGCATTGTGCGTGTGGTGCAACATCTGAATGAACGTGTTGTTCAGATAAGACTGTCTATGTTTTTGCTCATGATAAGGGAGAGTAAAATAATGGTGTTCAATGGGTGCTGGAGTAGTGACAGTCAGTATGGCCGAGCAGGAGCCACTTCCTCTACAACCCAAGTTATCACTGCCATAGTGATCATAGCGACAGTGAACCCAACAACACACATAAACCTCTTGTTGCAAATCCTCGCAGCAGTTGATGCTTTCTCCATAGGCACATTCATCTTGTTGTTGAAGTAACAAAACCGTTGGAGCTCTAAAGTCCTGGGCAGCCGTTGGTTTCTTCTCTGAGTTTGAGATGGGTGTCACTAATAGATCCCCCCCCCCCTTTGCAGCTCAGTTTTTCACTAACCCAGGACGGTTGCTCAACCAGTCTCTTTCAGCAATGCAGTTTCTCTCCGAGGCCGTAGCTGATATCGAGATGTACCAGGGATCGTGTGGTCCGGGAAGACTTCCTCAGGTGATATGGCTTGGCCTCTCTCTGTGTCCAGGATGTCTCGATGGTTGGGAAGTGCAGCAGGTTCCACCAAGGCAGATGGAACCTTTTTGCAGTGCGTGGAGTGCACCCAGTTCTTCCGATTGGTCACTCGGACTGCAGCTCTCGTAGCGAGGAGGACTTGGCTCCAAGCTGCTCGATCTCTGGAAGACCTTGACCATCACATGGTCACCAGGCCGCAGCTCATGGCCTTCACCTTTCGACCTGTCAGGAAGAGCTTCTCGAACCTGTTGATGAATAGAAAGCAGACTATCAGTCAACTGCGATAGATAATCGTTCATCATAACACTAGGTACATCATGTATGGGGCGTGGCTTAGGAGTCCCCCAAATATTCATAGGCCTACCGAATACCACCTCATATGGTGTGAGGCCAGATCATGAATGCGGTACCGATCTAATGGACAATAATGCCAAGGGTAGTGCATCAGGCCACTTCAGAGATGTGGAGGCCTGGATTTTAGCTAGTTTAAGCTTAAGAGTAGCATTATATCATTTCACTAGTCCTGCTGATTGTGGGTGGAAGGCAGCATGAAACTTCTGCTTAATCCCCAATCCTTTCAAGACATACTCAACAACTTGCCCAATAAAATGGGGTCTGTTATCACTCCACAAAAGTTTGCAAACACCAAATCTAGGGAAGAATTCCTTTAGAAGCACCTTTGCTGTAGTAAGAGCTGTATTATCTTTCGTAGGGTATGCTTCCATCCACTTACTAAAAGCACATACCACTACTAGAACATACTTTAAATTATTACAGCGTTCAAGTTGGATGTAATCCAACTGCAAAACCTCAAATGGCGCAGTTGGTGTAGCAAACCTTCCTGATGGAGTTTGTGTCCCTTTTCCAGGATTGTACTGGAGACAAATCAAGCAGGACTGCACTATCTTTTTAGCCGTGCCAGCAATTTCTGGATGATCCCAAACTTGCGTAAGCAACTTCGTTATTGAGGATGCTCCAACATGTGCTGGCCCATGTGCCATATGAATCATAGGATGTAAATAGGCTGTGGGCAGTCTCCATTTAGTCATGTCTTTATTGCTCCAACAGCCCTCTTCATCCAATGTTCCCTCCTTAGACCATTGCTCAAGTTCTTCTGTTGAGGCAGATCGCTGCATATCAAGCACTTCCTGCCTGGTATCATGCCAACGTTCAGCCTGTGACTTCACTACGTACACTGATGTAGTGCTTAACTGCATTGCAGTTTCGCGGGCTGTGCGGTCTGCAAAGGCATTACCTTGCCCTATTTTATCTGTTACTTTCTTATGTGCATTACACTTAACAATCGCTATCTTCTACGGATATGTCAAGGCAGTCAGGAGATTATGCACTACTTCTCAATGCACTATTTGCGTTCCATGTGATGTAAGGAAGCCTCTTTCCTTCCAGAGTAGCCCAAAATCATGAGCCACTCCAAAAGCATAGCGGCTATCTGTATAAATATTAACAGACAAATCAGTACTAAGTTCACACGCTCTTGTTAGTGCTATCAGCTCAGCTGCCTGGGCTGACTTCTGTAGAATACGAGCTGTCTCAACTACTGTGTGAAGCGTTGTAATTGCATATGCAGCTGAGGTCGTACCATCTGGTAATCGTAAACAGGACCCATCAACCCATAATTCTCCATCAACCTTTGAAAGGGGTGTGTCTTGTAGGTCAACACGACCCTTTGTCTGTTCCTCAGTAAGGAATATACAATCATGAAACTCTTGTGGCTGGGATTGAGTAGCCGGATATGGCAACAGAGTAGGGTTAAGGATATTGCAATAGAGTAGGGTTAAGGGTTGAACATCTTTTCAGAGTGATATGAGGGGCCAAAAGTATCAGTTCATATCCTGTCAAACGAGCACTGGTTAAATGCTGCGTTTTAGTTTGGTTCAAAAGGGCATCAACTGCATGGGGTACTAGCACAAGCAATCTATGTGACAGGACTATCCCTTCACTCTGACGTATGGACACAGCTGCCGCTGCAACAGAGCGAAAACACCCAGGCAATGCACGAGCGACTGGATCAAGAACAGATGAAAAATATGCACAAGGACGCTGCTTATCACCATGTATCTGTACTAGAACTGAGAGTGCACAACCGTCCCTCTCGTGTACATAGAGTGTAAAAGCCTTAGTGTAATCTGGACTGCCTAATACTGGTGCAGAACATAAAGCTTGACGCAACTGCTGAAAAGCATTCTGACATTCAGTAGTCCATGGGAGGGGCATTGGAGTGTCTTAAGTCAAGAGGACCAACAAAGGTTTTACAATGTGTGAAAAGCCCAAAATCCATTGCCTACAAAATGAAGTAAGACCAATAAATGCATGAACATCTTTCTGGGTACAAGGCACAGGCGCGTTTAAAATAACTTGAATGCGGTCTGGTGTGAGTGCACGTCCCTCCTTAGACAGGAGGTGACCTAAATAGGTAACCTGCTGTCTACAATATTACAATTTCTTTCGAGAAACCTTGTGATGGTCTGATGCAAGAAATGAAAGCAATAACAATGTTCCTTCTTCACACTGTTCAGAGGTATCAGCTGCCAACAAGATATCATCAACATATTGTATGAGAGCCACCCCTGTTGGTACAGGTAAAGAATCACGCTGTTGTTTTAAAGCTTGGCTGTATACCCCTGGGGGTATACCCCTGGGGAGCTCTACAGAATCTGAAGGATCGAATATTCAAAGTAAAACCGAACAAATATCGGCTATCAGGATGAAGAGTAATCGAGAAGAAAGCATTCTTCAGATCAATCACAGAAAATGTAGTTGCAGTTGGAGGAACCATGGTAAGGAGTGTCGTGATGTCAGAGACTACAGGGTATTGGGGCACTACAATCTTATTAACCTCTCGCAAATCAATGATAAACCTGTAAATTTTAGTATCAGTATCTTTCTTCAAAATGGGAAGGATAGGACTATTGCATATATTGTAAGGGACTTCTTCCACAACTCCTACTGCAATCAGGTCTTGAACAGTACGTATTAATGCTTCTTCACCTTCTCGAGAAATTTTATATTGAGGCAATCGAGGCAATGAAGCACCTTCCCTCACTTGAATATGGACTGGTGGGATAACCATTTGTCCCACATCGGTATCTGATGTCGCCCACAAAGTACTAGGGAGTGATGTCAAGGCAATATCTTCTCTAATGAGATAGGACTTCTCAACCATGGGATAGTTATCATTCAAAATAACACGCACGCCTTCTCGGGAACAACGTATCGTAGCCCGGAAATGCTTGAGCATATCAAGACCCACAATATTTTCCGGCGTGTTAGGGGAAAGCAAAAATGGACATGGAGAAGAAAATTTATCAACATGAAAGGCACGTGGTTGTGCGAGTGGGCTAAGGGAAGGAGTCCCATCGAAACCTATCGATGTGATTGTTAAGCCAGACAGGGGAGCCCTTGGAACCAATTGTTTAGACAGAGCGCTACGAGTAGCTCCTGTGTCAACCAAAAACCGATCAGTGGAACCTAAAATGTATGCAGTAACATAAGGACCCTCCTGATCTACTGGGACTTTAACTGATTCCTTACCCCATCCTAGGCATTCCTATGCATAAGCAAAATCTTTCAAATCAGCAGTCGGATAAGCAGACATTTGATATTGATTACGCCTATTAAATGTATTAGAAGAATTCTGAGTATGCTCAACAGCTTCAAACCTAGTACGACTATCCATACCTCCCCTATATCCTGAATTCCCTGGACGACCTCTCATTTGTCCTCGACCACGCTGATACTGCTGAGTACGCAATTGTGGACAGTCAGCAACCCAATGTCCAATCTCCTTACAATAAGCACACTGATCAGAAGACAAAGTAACTCGGGGAAATGAGGGTGCGCCAGGGAGGTACATGGCACGTCCGCCTCTGCCACCACCTCTATAGGATGGACCATAATCCTGAGCTAACATAACCTTCATTTTTAAATCTTTAGTCTTTTTATCCTCGTTGCCCTTAGCTTCCAATTCCTGACGTTCATAATACTGAGCCATAGTCAAAAGAGAGACTGGAGAAGACGTAGTCCATGAACTCTCGCTGGCCTTTAGGTGACTAGCTATTCCTGGCAGCGTGTTTGCAACAAATTTATCAACAAACAGATGCCTGCCCGTGTCATCTGTCAATGACTGGCCACTAGAGTCGAGGAATGTCTCCTCAAAACGTGTAAAGAAGTCAGAGACCGATTCATCTGTCTTTTGTTTACAGGATGTTAACATAGTCCAATCTATCTTTTTAGGAGGAATGAGAGTTTTCAATTTAACAGTTACAGCTCTTGGAAGGTCTAAAATCAGTTGTTGCGGTTTCTCTGCTGGTTCTCGTTCTCTATCTGTCCTCTCTAATTCCCTCCAAACATCTCCAAAAGCTGCCTAATCATCTACTTTACGAATAGATCTCCACATATCAGGGGGTAGGATAAGCCCAAAAAACATATCAATATCAGGCAAAGTCATAATACAAGAACCAATAGCTCCTTCAACTTCTTCGTAAAAAGCCGCCAGATTTTTCCACGGGTCTGGCAAAGCTTAAGAGCCATAACATCTGCTCTACTCCAAGGAATATAGACCTAATTATAAATAAAATATCCCTTCACATCATCGGAAGTTTTATCGTCATCCTTTCCCGTACCCTTAGGAGGGACATACAAAGGCGCAGCTTCACGCATTGGTTTCCCATGAACTACAATAGCCTTATCTGTCCCTGGGTTGCCATCCTGCGGCACGGAGGGCTGATTTGTTTGTTCAGCTGCAGCGGCTGCCTTTTTCTCCTCCCGCAAACGGAATGCCTCAGCTCGCAGTTTAACCAAGCGTCTAATTAAGTCTGCCATCCGAGAACGGAGAAAAAGACCGTCACGCAATTGTTTACAATCGTTTGCTATATCAACAGGCTCTAACTCTGTGGAATGCTTTCTAAACCGTGCAATCACTTCTGTGGCAAATGTTTCTACAAAATATAACTGTTCCCTATCCTGCCATTGTTGTACATCAGCTACAAGATCTGAAGCAGAAATGTCATCACGAGTTGCTTTGCAAGCAGCTGATCTAAGAGCGGCTGCACGACCAACCGGTAGAATTGAGCGAGTCTGACGCTGAGCATAAGATCCTAACTGATCCCGATCTGTAGGAGAAATTTCATCTTCAGAATCAATAGTAGGGGCAGAGGGAAAAGTGTATGGAGGCGGGGAGCGATCTAACAAAATGGAATCATCCTGTGGTTTATTAAGTAGAGGGTAAAGGGGGCGCCGGACAGGGTATTGGCCATTTACCTGTAAACGGCGCTCCCTATCCTCTCTCTCTTTTATCTCCTTCATTTCTTTATTTTTCAGTTCCAGCGCTTTCACATGGATATTTTTGCGTTGTTTTTTTTCTACCAAAGCTTGCACTCTTCTCACACGTTCACGCGCTTCTTTCTACCACATTCGTACACAATCAAACATATCCTGTCTACTTTTACATTTAAACATACATTGCTCCACATACTGAATCTTTTTAAGATCAAATGCCATCGCAACTCAGGATCCTTACTAGTATATTTATTCCATAACGTGCTGTACATTATAGAAGAAATACCATTTTTAATATACATATCCCTATTTGGTGACCCCTTTGGGGGAGCCGGCTGATTCCGTTCCAGATCCATATTGGTACCTCCAAGAAAGCAACACATTCTACGAAGTGTGCTTGAAACAGGCATGCCAAGAATATTGTAGTATATACAATATTATACGCAAAGAAGCACTTAACTCAAAGTGTGCCGTTCAAGTTTTTCAAAATTTCTTATTACCTGCCTATATAAATTGCAATATATATATATCCAAACAAGTCAGGTTTTTGGCCAAATACTAACAAACAAATGTCGACGATCTTACCAAGCACAAACCATCAGCTCCCAACTGCCAAGTTCTGAATCGACCAAATGGTCTCTACATGGCGAACACCAGAAGGAATCTCAGTCGAGGACCGGCACCGCCTGGAGGGTCAATATCAGGAGAAGTGGAAGAAGCGCCGCGGCTGCGAAGACACGCAGTGATCACCCGTAGCGAGATTCCAAACCTCCGTCAAGACCGCTCCTTCGGGTATCCGAGTCGCCGATGAGCCCCACGTTGCTCGCCAATTTGTAGAGGTGGACCTCAGCAAGGCCTACCAGTGCTAGGGGTTCGCCCTTCTCTGCACAAAAGTCCTCAGACCAGAAAATAGAAGTTGGCACAAGAGCTGAAATAGTAAAAAGATATTTTATTAACCTCATGAGGTGGAACTACATTCACACAACACCCTTCGGTAGTGTATGAAGTAGCACAAGGAGTAGAAGAACCATGGGTCTTTTATACCCACACAGGAGCTAAAAATTAGGCAGTACAAGCACACATAGGAGAGTTACATACATAAATGGTCATGCAGAGAATGCACAGTCAACAGTAAAGGAGGAGCCAGTAGTTGCTGACTTTGGTGAAAACAACCTGACAGTTACAGACTAGAGCAGATGCATGGGCAGCTACAGACTCTTCTGCACATGTGCAGAGTAGCAGAGGCTAAGTATAGCCAGTTCTTTGAGCAAAGCACAAGGGCAAGCAACAGTGAAGAAGGAAAAAGCACATGGTTGACAAAATGGCTGCCGGAAACAAAATGGCTTCAGCTAAATGCTAACAGCGATTTCTACCAAATTTCCACAAGACCACCATTCCCTATTTTACCAACCGGAAATTCTTGACCCCCATCTCTACCCGCCCTCTTTCTAAGGCAAGGAGAAGCATGCAATGCTACCCCCTCAGGTTCCCGACAAGGATTTTCCCCTATATCTTCTGCCTTCCCAACCACCTTCCCTCCACCGAGAAGCTCCATCTCCCATTTACCTCCTGCTCAGAGCAAGTGTCCCATGTTAATTGTTTTGTCCATGTAGATGAGTAAACTCCTTGTTCAAATTGTGTAGGTGCAAAAGGCGCGCTCAAGCTATGGGTTTTACAGTAGAGATGTCATGCATCTGTGCCTCATCCTGTACATCTAAAGTGCGACAGAAGTTCACAACACAGTGGTTAATGCCTGCTGCAATCCACAGGTATTTCCATAATCTGCCCATAGGTGACAAAAAGTGGTCAGACAATATTTGATCTTATTGAATATTTTAAAGTGATTTATATTTTTGGTTAGGGTACCAAAGACTCACAGCCCTAGAATGAATTTGAGAACTTAACACATCCATATGGCACCAAATTCCCTTGACAAAGAACATGGGGTCCCAGACTCACAATATACAACCAAAATTGTCTGTGTTCAGGGGCAACATAAGACCTATAGGGACTGACAATAGAACGCCATCAAATGTGGCTTATTTATGACGCCCACTGCACGGCACCACACTGGTGAGAGTACGCTGTTCAGTTAGGTCTACCAAACACTGAATGGTGTACAAAGCCCACCCAGGGTGTGGCGTTTCTTTTGTCATGTTGCATCCTGGAATGCATTGCTAGTATGTGAGACGTGTTGCTGTCTACAGTCATGTTCTAACAAACTGTAAACAAAATTCGATTTACCTAACTTACATTTTATATTTTCTAAATACTTGTGTGCCATGTACCTTGCTCCACTTCATTTGCCATAAAAAAGAAATATAAATGTACCTCGCTGTGGCTTGCAGTATTGAAAATTCAATAAAAAAATGAAATTAAATTTAAAGTTTGCTTTATTTTTTTAAACAGACACCCCATCAAAATATCCACTAATCGTGCTGAATATTTATTGTACAGAGAAACAACTTGTAATAAAACTGCAATCAACTATGTAAACAACTGGAACCAATATACAGGATCTTCACAAATCTTGGCAATGTAACGAGATTGTTGCAGTGGACGTGTCTGAAATAAAAATAACAATAAATACCATGATCCTCAACATGAACAATCTGGTGTAACCAGTGCTTAATTTGAGCTGGTGACTTCCGGTGCTCGGCAGCGGCATTTAACTAAGAACACCGCACTTATGACAGTCTGCCACATGGTGACGCTGTTTGCCTAATTTAAAGATGAGCACAACAACTGTTATTTATTACTTCAATTTACATTAAAAATGACTAATACTTGCTGGCCAACCCATTCATATAGCTTTGGGGGCCTGGATTAGTCTGAATTATCAAACTTGTAGTAGTGTGAAGGTTAGTAGTTATTTTTGTACTGTTATTGGCTGTCACTGAGCTGGAAGAGTCACCCCCATCAAGCCCACAAAACCTAACAGACTCTCCAAACAGGCCAGTTGGTACACACACAACTAAGAGCTACTAAACACAACTGCAAGCAACTTGAAAGAAAGTATTGAACCAGAAAGGACACCTCAGACCGAGCCTACTTCAAAACATCGCTCAGCCAAAACCACCAACTCCTGGAAAGGACGAAAAGTTACACCCTTGCCATCGGCATTGAGACCAGTTCCAACTACAGCAAAGAACTATTCAACACTGTCAGAGAGTTATCCAACTGCTCCGCCTCTGGAAATGCCATCACCCCCTCCTAGGAACTTTGCGATTCCCTGGCGGACTTCTTCTGTCACAAGATCTCTGAAATCTACTAAAACTTCGAGCTTCAACCCACCGCCACCGACTTCCTCAGCCTCATTGCTCTGACAGATGCAAAGCCCGACCACCAGCTAACCTCATGGGACCAGCTCACCACTGAAAACACCACTGCAATCTTGAACTCTGTCCACTCTAGGGTGCGCACGGACACCTGTCCACACCACTTTTTCAACCTAGGAAGCAAGTCAATGAGCAACAAAGTTACCACCATCTTTAATGCATCCATCGCCACAGCCACTTTCCCCGATGAGTGGAAACACACTGAAGTCAAACCCCTTCTCAAGAAATTGTCCGCCGACCCCATGGAGCTCAAGAACTTCTGTCCCATCTCTATGCTCTCCTTTCCCACCAAGGTCCTCGAAAAAGCCATCAACCTCCAACTCATGGAACACCTGGAGACCAGCAATCTTCTTGACATCTTCCAATCTGGATTCTGCACCTACCCAATGCACTGAAAGCACTCTCATCACTGCCACCAACGACATAAGAGTCCTCCTCGATAGAGGAGAAACTGTGGCCCTGGTCTTCCTCCACCTCTCAGCAGCTTTCAACACCGTATCTCGCCACACCTTTATCAAGAGGCTCCACCACATCGGAATTCAAGGAGACTGCCTCAGATGGATTGCCTCCTTCCTTACTGGAAAAACTCAAAGAATCCGCCTTCCTTCCTTCACCTACGAACACAAGAGCATTGTTTGTGCCATCCCTCATGGCTCATCCCTTACCTCCACCCTGTACAACACGTATATGACCCCCCTGACAGACATTGTTTGACTGAACATCTTTTCCTACACCGATGACACCCAGCTCGCTATGAGAAGAACCTTCCACCACGAGGGCCAGCCTCCACATGTGCATGACAAACTTCGCTGACTGGATGTAGGACTACTGCCTCAAACTTAGCACAGACAAAACTGAAGTACTGATCTTTGGGAACAACACCTCCCCATGGAAAGACTGCTGGTGGACTTCCAAACCAGGACTCTCACCCATGCTAACAGCCCATGCCCGCAACCTCGGCATCATCCTTGACTGCAAGCTCACCATGTAGAACCAGATCAACGCAATCCCCTCCACCTGCTTCCTCACTCTTCGCATGCTCCGCAAGATCTTCAAATGGCTCCCGAGCAACACCAGATGAACCGTTACCCAAGCCCTATTTACCAGCAGGCTGAACTACAGCAGCACACTCTACACAGGAATCACCTCGCACCTCCTGAAGAGACAACAGATCATACAGAATTCCGTGGTCAGACTGTTCCTCGAATTCCATAAGCGGACCCACATCATCCCCCACCTCAGGAAATTCCACTGTCTCCCCTTCCAGAAGAGATGGCACTTGAAGAAACTGACCCACGCATACAAGGCCCTCCACAACCAATGACCAGCCAATACCAATCAACGCCCAAATTTCCACCAGCCCTCCAGACACCTGGCTCTGCCTCCCTTCACCTCGCTCATAACCCTTGCAGACGTCGAAGCTACAATGGTGGTCGTTCCTTCTTCTACCTTGCGGCCATGATCAGTAATGACCTCCCTCATCACCTCAGGACCTCATCCTCCCTACTGGAATTCAGAAAAGGACTCAAGATCTGGCTGTTTGACCGAGCCTCCGTAGCAAAATCCGTAGTATCTGGAGACCCTTATGGGTGATTATCCTCACTATACAAATCCTGTCTGATGCTGATGAATAGCTGCGCTGGCATGGGCAATAGGTGGTGCAAGCAGCAGTGGCCTACTAACGAAGGCCCTGGGATTTAATTATTTTGAACAAATTAAGCAGTGGGTGCAACCCTAATCCCAGAACTAGCATGCCAGTGCTAAACACACCAAATATTTTCAAGAGTTTAAAATTGATCACATCAGCATGCTGTATAGAGGTACATTCATGCTTCATTTGCCTTATATGAAGGAAGGGAGTTTGTGTTGTTGATGAGGGACATGTGCACTGGTGATATAGGTATTGGACTTGTGGGTGCGCGCTTTATCTTTTCGTTTGTGTAAAGTTGCAGCAAAGATGCTGTGTGATTACCACAACAGTGTGCATCACACCTGGCCAGGAAACCAAAAGGAGATGTTTAAACTTCAGAGCTGTTCAATATTTTGCCTCTTCATGGAAACTGCTACTACGCACAAGTACCGTACTAATAATGGTACAGAATACGCTCGATTGACAGCATTCTGCCGCTATTAGTGCAGCAGTCAATTCAATGTATTTATTGTATCAGCCTGGCATAGACAAGCCATACAACATACATAACAAAAATATAAACAACTTGGCAACATACTTCAATTGTTAAAACATAACATGTACTATAAATGCTAATACACAGCAAACTACCAGCTCTAAAATACGAGTATTTATAAGAATACATTCATGCAGCAGTCGTGTTGAGATGTGTAGGCGCTACCCAATTAAATGTTCAGCATCCCTACTATAAAGTGCTGGTTCTCTCTCATCCATAGTATGGCAGCCCTGCTGAGAAGTGCCATACTGTTTCATTAGAAGTGCAAGTGTCCTATTATAAAGTTCAAGGGCCCGATTCACAGAACTAACTTAAGACAAAATCCTAAACTTACTACCATTTTGGTATTCACAGAAGGCACTTACTCATTTCGGTATTCACAGAAGTTAGGAGTCCTAACTTTAGGACTCCTAAATGCCTTCTGTGAATACCGAAAGTCTTAAAATTAGGATTTTTCTCAGTTTAGTAGTAGTATAGTTAGGACTCCTAACTTTAGGACTCCTAAATGCCTTCTGTGAATACCGAAAGTCTTAAAATTAGGATTTTTCTCAATTTAGTAGTCCTAAATTTAGGACTCCTAAATGCCTTCTGTGAATACCGAAAGCCTTAAAATTAGGATTTTTCTCAGTTTAGTAGTTGTAAAGTTAGGAGTCCTAACCTTAGGACTCTTAAACTGAGAAAAATCCTAATTTTAAGGCTTTCGGTATTCACAGAAGGCATTTAGGAGTCCTAAAGTTAGGAGTCCTAAATTTAGGACTACTAAATTGAGAAAAATCCTAATTTTAAGACTTTCGGTATTCACAGAAGGCATTTAGGAGTCCTAAAGTTAGGAGTCCTAACTATACTACTACTAAACTGAGAAAAATCCTAATTTTAAGACTTTCGGTATTCACAGAAGGCATTTAGGAGTCCTAAAGTTAGGACTCCTAACTTCTGTGAATACCGAAATGAGTAAGTGCCTTCTGTGAATACCAAAATGAGTAAGTGCCTTCTGTGAATACCAAAAAGGTAGTAAGTTTAGGATTTAGTCTTAAGTTAGTTCTGTGAATCTGGCCCCACGGGTATAGAGACCCTGATGAGATATGCTAGTAGTGTTTCATTCAAAGTACTTTATCCAGGCTCACTACTGTAGTTGCTGTCCGATTAAAAATATAGTAATCCTGCAGAGAATTTCTGGTTGTACCTTTTTACAGTTCACACACGTATGCAGTGCCAGATACATACACAGGAAGATAAATATATGCCTGTTTTTCTTTTATAGGAAATGATGAGAGTTTTCTCTGTTGCTGCAGGAATTTGTATTGACTCTAAATGCAGTAGCAGGCATCGGCCGATAGAGGACAGTGTTCCCTCATTTTTGTTTGCTTATTTAGTGAACGTGAACATTTCATTAAGGGCAGTGGAGCCAGGTTGTTCTTGTTGTCTTCTTACGAAGTACAAGTTATTTTATTGTCATGTTTAAAGTATCCGTCGCTTGTGTTTGTTATTTCGTAGTGTCTGATTTTGAATAATTTGCTGACAGTTGTTAAAATTTAAATTTAGGAATTGTTTGGAAATTATAACTGTGATGATAAAGGTGAGCAAAAAGTTATTTCCTAACACACTTACATGCTTATTTATCAACAGAGACCCAGACATCCCCCATTCTTTCAAAAGGAGGTCTTCTGTTAGATAAAAATTTGTTTCTACATTTTTTTTCCAGGCAGCTGACTACTACTAGCATTCAAATAATTAATCACATTGAGAAAGAACCCCAGTCTGCCCTTGCAGGCAATTTGGGATATCAATCTAGGAACTTTCAACAACAATAAGATTTGCGGTACGTTTGAAGGACTGGAATTTTTTACAAAATGTGAGGGGGAAACATTACATGAGAATGCCCATTTAAGGAATTTAGATGTTCAGAATCTTTCTGCTGAGTTTATTTTTCAAAGATGAGATTTCTCGGTGGGAACAGTGATGAGCTTATACCTTTAGATCCTAAAAATACTAATGAATTGACAAGAGATAAAATAAGAATACTTGGTTCACTTCGGATTTAACAGAAAAACGTTTAGCCTGAAATGAATCTAGAAAGAGTAAACTATAAGAATAGAAAATTAAGAAAAATGGAATTATAAATTTGAAAAAAGATGATGGAGAGAAATAATAAAAAAAAGAATAAAAAAAACAAGTTAACCACTTTTTAATAAATCAGAAGATAAAATACGCATTCATGGAGTACATGAAATCGAGCGGAGGATTCGATACAACACGTGTATGATCTTTAGGTGAGAAATGATAATATGAATAAAATGTCACAAATTAAAAGGGCTGGTGTGAACCCGATGATGACTATGCCAGAACGAGACTACACTGTAGCCACGATAAACCGGCCCCTAAACTTTAATGGCATAACTATTTAGGATTCCTAAAAAAACATAAAAGTTAAAAGGTCATTGCAGCTGACTATATTGTTGGCCTCAGAGAAGAGACTGCCCCAGCTCATTCGGTAGGATTCATCTTAACAGTTACTTCTTAAAAAAAGCTGATCACAAAAAACACCAGGGGTGACAGGTACCCTTTGAAAGCAGTGGGGTGAGTGAAGTGTCCCACCTCTTCGCAAAAAAACAAAACAAAATATACCACCCCCTCCCTCTATAACCCCAAAGTAAACCACCCCTTTCTACATAAGCTCAAAATAAAATACCTCTTCCTCCAAAAGCCCAAAATAAAACATCCTTCCCTCCAAAAGTAAAAACAAATAACCAATAAAAACGCTCAAATTACATTTTAACTAAATAAAATAAATCGTACTTACTCACAGCGACACATCCTCCGTCCTCCTCGGTGTCCCACTTCTGAATCTGCAGTTGTGCTCCCCTAACCAATCTAGACGCTGCTTTCATGCTGTTAACCAGTATGAGAGAAGCAGCTGGATTGGATGGAGCGGGATGGCTGGACGCTCCTTCAGGCACTGTAGGCCTGTGGTTAGTCTCCACCCAGCTGTCTAAGACGGCAGAGTGGAGAGCTTCAAAGTGTGCATGTCTCTTTGGCCACCTCAAGACAGCCAGCCAAAGTGACATACTCTCTTTGAAGCATCCAGCCAGCCACTGCTCCTGTCCTCAGCTGCCTTTCTGCACCATAGGACACGCCCCGTATGTCTACGGGCTTGGGGTCAGCTGGCTGCTGCATTGTGCACACCTAAAAAATAAAATGGCAACAAAATCTTTTCATTGTCATTTTATTTTTCCTGCACGACTTGCAGCAGGTGGTGAGGTGAGGGGCCAACACTCCCCCACCTACGTGCAGAAACCACAGGTGAACAAAACGACAAGATTATAGATTGAAGACCCTTTTGACATTGACTCTTATTCGCCAAGATTCAACTTGAAGTGAGTGTATGGTAAAAATCTTCTGCCAGTGCATCAGACTGACTCGCGCAGAGGCAATGAAACGCTGAATATATTTCTCATCAGTGTTTTAAATCATGCACCCGAATACAAGCCCAATACTAAATTATATACCTGTTTTTTCATATTATTCACGAGCGTTCAACAAAATAAATCACTGTAGTTTATGGCTAACATTTTAAAACTGGGCCAGTCCAGTACATGGTTGCACGTGATCCAATTATTATACACAGACACTTGGGTTTGGGTAAATGACAGAGAAACTTGGTCCAACCGAGGCTTGAAGCGGTCAATTTTTAGAAGCCCCCCTTTCATTGAATGCCTATACATCAGGTATGTTGGCTTGACTCTTGATATACAAGTATTTCCTCAATGCTCTGGGGCTAGCACATGTTCTAGTTACAACATGCAGATGACACTGTACTTTTTGATTCATCTGCTTTGGATCTTCAATGGGCCCTTAACTATTTAGAAACGTACAATCCTATCAATAATCTCATAGTGAATATTGAAGAAGCATTTTTAATTTGTGAACAATTATAAAGATTGCATGAAGTTTCGGGTAACTGGTGGATGCCGTTAGAAGTGTGATATAGAAGAACCATATATTGTTTGAGATACACTTAGAGTCTAGGGCAGGTGAAAAAGCCCATGTTAATAGTAGTAGCCCAAAGACCACGGTGTTAGCTTTTGTACTACAATAAATACACCTTAAATTGCACTCCCTAGTAGTTATGACACTCTCAACACTACTGCTATTATTTACAGAATGCTGCAGCAGGGTGCCCTACAGTGAAAGGCTATGTATAAGGGGACGTTGGGCCTGATTCACAAAGGTAAACTTACATTTTGTGAAAGTTTGCTATTTTTTGCTTTTGACTAATTTCAACTTAAAAGTATGTTTACGACTGCAGAGACTCCACAGTTAGGGAGAAAAACTCTGCACATAAAAAGATATATAAAAAGCTACACCCGTCTAAATAGCCATAATCAGAACAAAACTGGTCAGGGGTTGATTGTGTTCCCATTCAGGGAGGACCCAGCCTAGCAGTTTGGGCTAGACTGTTCCTATTGGAGCAGGGTCAAGACTGATTTGCATATGACTGGATCCAAATTGAGGTGGCATTGTGGGCAAAATATTGTTGGGTTGGAATGCTCCCCGGGCGATTGCCAGTGGGTTGGACTTATTGAAAACATGCTCCCATCACCTTTAGTGTGTTTGATATATATTGCTCTAAGTGTCCAGGGTATGCCCAGATGTGGGTCCCTTGCACTGGAACCAAGCTACATCAGACTGAAGAGCCCCGATCAGGGCGAAAGAGGTCTTGGGTTGCTTGTGTTCAGGGAAGACCTAGTCTGGCAGTTCAGGCTGGACAGTTTCTATTGGAGCACTGTTAAGATTGATTTGATTATGGCTGGGTCCAAATTCTTCAAATATTATTCTCTTTATGGAATATAACTATGCCTTGTATCCCCAATCAACATACAACTTTCTGGAAGGCCATCAGTTCCTTCGCAAAGTACTAAGAAATTGCTTATGTAAATAGTTCATGGCTCTTGACTTCTACTTCTCCCAATGGCAGAATTCAAGAGGCAATTGAATAACCAAAGTATTCATCTTTTGTTGCCATCACTGTAGAGCAACAAAGGAAAATGCTAATGTGTGGTACGTCTTTGTTCTGGTTTGCCAAATTATGGCTTTAGACTAAGAGAGGCCATAAAGTAAAGATCTCCTTTGAAGACACTGACCACCATCCAGTGGGAAGTCTGTACAGATTTATAGATGAAATATTTTTTAAGACTTGCCTTGTAATGTGCACAGATTTTGATGGATGACTGTATACCACGTTCACGAATTTTACTTTTTTATCTCTGTTTTGTTTTTGTTTGATTTTATTTAAGTGTGGCAGCTGATATGTGAATTATTGTTATGAATTCACTTGTTTTAATTGAATTAATAACGGTACGTGGTGGTGGTAAATGTAATGCTCAAATGAGCTTCAGATAGATCAGTTTGGTGTTATATTGGTGTGAAGGCTGTCTTAAAGGATTTTATAATTTTTCTTTGAGCTGGGTAGTGAGTTGTCTATTGAGTGGCCAATACAGCATCTCTTCTAGACAGGCATTACGATTTAGGGAGATAGTTAAGATGCAGTGTTGTGCACATGAGAATTTGGTGTTCTATGGTGATGATATCTGTGTTACATCCACAGGCACCACCTAATTGGAACCCCTGAGAGATGGTGGCGTGGTCATATGGTTCAACTGCAGAAGACAGAATGCATGCAGAAATAATCCCTGTCCACTTTGCCAAGGACTGTGGAGTGTTGCTTGAGACTGGAGTACCCAGGAAAGATTTCTGCTAGTGGCGAGCTCTTCACATGGTTCAGGATGTCATGTTGCATCCTGGAATGCATTGCTAGTATGTGAGACGTGTTGCTGTCTACAGTCATGTTCTAACAAACTGTAAACAAAATTCGATTTACCTAACTTACATTTTATATTTTCTAAATACTTGTGTGCCATGTACCTTGCTCCACTTCATTTGCCATAAAAAAGAAATATAAATGTACCTCGCTGTGGCTTGCAGTATTGAAAATTCAATAAAAAAATGAAATTAAATTTAAAGTTTGCTTTATTTTTTTAAACAGACACCCCATCAAAATATCCACTAATCGTGCTGAATATTTATTGTACAGAGAAACAACTTGTAATAAAACTGCAATCAACTATGTAAACAACTGGAACCAATATACAGGATCTTCACAAATCTTGGCAATGTAACGAGATTGTTGCAGTGGACGTGTCTGAAATAAAAATAACAATAAATACCATGATCCTCAACATGAACAATCTGGTGTAACCAGTGCTTAATTTGAGCTGGTGACTTCCGGTGCTCGGCAGCGGCATTTAACTAAGAACACCGCACTTATGACAGTCTGCCACATGGTGACGCTGTTTGCCTAATTTAAAGATGAGCACAACAACTGTTATTTATTACTTCAATTTACATGAAAAATGACTAATACTTGCTGGCCAACCCATTCATATAGCTTTGGGGGCCTGGATTAGTCTGAATTATCAAACTTGTAGTAGTGTGAAGGTTAGTAGTTATTTTTGTACTGTTATTGGCTGTCACTGAGCTGGAAGAGTCACCCCCATCAAGCCCACAAAACCTAACAGACTCTCCAAACAGGCCAGTTGGTACACACACAACTAAGAGCTACTAAACACAACTGCAAGCAACTTGAAAGAAGGTATTGAACCAGAAAGGACACCTCAGACCGAGCCTACTTCAAAACATCGCTCAGCCAAAACCACCAACTCCCGGAAAGGACGAAAAGTTACACCCTTACCATCGGCATTGAGACCAGTTCCAACTACAGCAAAGAACTATTCAACACTGTCAGAGAGTTATCCAACTGCTCCGCCTCTGGAAATGCCATCACCCCCTCCTAGGAACTTTGCGATTCCCTGGCGGACTTCTTCTGTCACAAGATCTCTGAAATCTACTAAAACTTCGAGCTTCAACCCACCGCCACCGACTTCCTCAGCCTCATTGCTCTGACAGATGCAAAGCCCGACCACCAGCTAACCTCATGGGACCAGCTCACCACTGAAAACACCACTGCAATCTTGAACTCTGTCCACTCTAGGGTGCGCACGGACACCTGTCCACACCACTTTTTCAACCTAGGAAGCAAGTCAATGAGCAACAAAGTTACCACCATCTTTAATGCATCCATCGCCACAGCCACTTTCCCCGATGAGTGGAAACACACTGAAGTCAAACCCCTTCTCAAGAAATTGTCCGCCGACCCCATGGAGCTCAAGAACTTCTGTCCCATCTCTATGCTCTCCTTTCCCACCAAGGTCCTCGAAAAAGCCATCAACCTCCAACTCATGGAACACCTGGAGACCAGCAATCTTCTTGACATCTTCCAATCTGGATTCTGCACCTACCCAATGCACTGAAAGCACTCTCATCACTGCCACCAACGACATAAGAGTCCTCCTCGATAGAGGAGAAACTGTGGCCCTGGTCTTCCTCCACCTCTCAGCAGCTTTCAACACCGTATCTCGCCACACCTTTATCAAGAGGCTCCACCACATCGGAATTCAAGGAGACTGCCTCAGATGGATTGCCTCCTTCCTTACTGGAAAAACTCAAAGAATCCGCCTTCCTTCCTTCACCTACGAACACAAGAGCATTGTTTGTGCCATCCCTCATGGCTCATCCCTTACCTCCACCCTGTACAACACGTATATGACCCCCCTGACAGACATTGTTTGACTGAACATCTTTTCCTACACCGATGACACCCAGCTCGCTATGAGAAGAACCTTCCACCACGAGGGCCAGCCTCCACATGTGCATGACAAACTTCGCTGACTGGATGTAGGACTACTGCCTCAAACTTAGCACAGACAAAACTGAAGTACTGATCTTTGGGAACAACACCTCCCCATGGAAAGACTGCTGGTGGACTTCCAAACCAGGACTCTCACCCATGCTAACAGCCCATGCCCGCAACCTCGGCATCATCCTTGACTGCAAGCTCACCATGTAGAACCAGATCAACGCAATCCCCTCCACCTGCTTCCTCACTCTTCGCATGCTCCGCAAGATCTTCAAATGGCTCCCGAGCAACACCAGATGAACCGTTACCCAAGCCCTATTTACCAGCAGGCTGAACTACAGCAGCACACTCTACGCAGGAATCACCTCGCACCTCCTGAAGAGACAACAGATCATACAGAATTCCGTGGTCAGACTGTTCCTCGAATTCCATAAGCGGACCCACATCATCCCCCACCTCAGGAAATTCCACTGTCTCCCCTTCCAGAAGAGATGGCACTTGAAGAAACTGACCCACGCATACAAGGCCCTCCACAACCAATGACCAGCCAATACCAATCAACGCCCGAATTTCCACCAGCCCTCCAGACACCTGGCTCTGCCTCCCTTCACCTCGCTCACAACCCTTGCAGACGTCGAAGCTACAATGGTGGTCGTTCCTTCTTCTACCTTGCGGCCATGATCAGTAATGACCTCCCTCATCACCTCAGGACCTCATCCTCCCTACTGGAATTCAGAAAAGGACTCAAGATCTGGCTGTTTGACCGAGCCTCCGTAGCAAAATCCGTAGTATCTGGAGACCCTTATGGGTGATTATCCTCACTATACAAATCCTGTCTGATGCTGATGAATAGCTGCGCTGGCATGGGCAATAGGTGGTGCAAGCAGCAGTGGCCTACTAACGAAGGCCCTGGGATTTAATTATTTTGAACAAATTAAGCAGTGGGTGCAACCCTAATCCCAGAACTAGCATGCCAGTGCTAAACACACCAAATATTTTCAAGAGTTTAAAATTGATCACATCAGCATGCTGTATAGAGGTACATTCATGCTTCATTTGCCTTATATGAAGGAAGGGAGTTTGTGTTGTTGATGAGGGACATGTGCACTGGTGATATAGGTATTGGACTTGTGGGTGCGCGCTTTATCTTTTCGTTTGTGTAAAGTTGCAGCAAAGATGCTGTGTGATTACCACAACAGTGTGCATCACACCTGGCCAGGAAACCAAAAGGAGATGTTTAAACTTCAGAGCTGTTCAATATTTTGCCTCTTCATGGAAACTGCTACTACGCACAAGTACCGTACTAATAATGGTACAGAATACGCTCGATTGCCAGCATTCTGCCGCTATTAGTGCAGCAGTCAATTCAATGTATTTATTGTATCAGCCTGGCATAGACAAGCCATACAACATACATAACAAAAATATAAACAACTTGGCAACATACTTCAATTGTTAAAACATAACATGTACTATAAATGCTAATACACAGCAAACTACCAGCTCTAAAATACGAGTATTTATAAGAATACATTCATGCAGCAGTCGTGTTGAGATGTGTAGGCGCTACCCAATTAAATGTTCAGCATCCCTACTATAAAGTGCTGGTTCTCTCTCATCCATAGTATGGCAGCCCTGCTGAGAAGTGCCATACTGTTTCATTAGAAGTGCAAGTGTCCTATTATAAAGTTCAAGGGCCCGATTCACAGAACTAACTTAAGACAAAATCCTAAACTTACTACCATTTTGGTATTCACAGAAGGCACTTACTCATTTCGGTATTCACAGAAGTTAGGAGTCCTAACTTTAGGACTCCTAAATGCCTTCTGTGAATACCGAAAGTCTTAAAATTAGGATTTTTCTCAGTTTAGTAGTAGTATAGTTAGGATTCCTAACTTTAGGACTCCTAAATGCCTTCTGTGAATACCGAAAGTCTTAAAATTAGGATTTTTCTCAATTTAGTAGTCCTAAATTTAGGACTCCTAAATGCCTTCTGTGAATACCGAAAGCCTTAAAATTAGGATTTTTCTCAGTTTAGTAGTTGTAAAGTTAGGAGTCCTAACCTTAGGACTCTTAAACTGAGAAAAATCCTAATTTTAAGGCTTTCGGTATTCACAGAAGGCATTTAGGAGTCCTAAAGTTAGGAGTCCTAAATTTAGGACTACTAAATTGAGAAAAATCCTAATTTTAAGACTTTCGGTATTCACAGAAGGCATTTAGGAGTCCTAAAGTTAGGAGTCCTAACTATACTACTACTAAACTGAGAAAAATCCTAATTTTAAGACTTTCGGTATTCACAGAAGGCATTTAGGAGTCCTAAAATTAGGAATCCTAACTTCTGTGAATACCGAAATGAGTAAGTGCCTTCTGTGAATACCAAAATGAGTAAGTGCCTTCTGTGAATACCAAAATGGTAGTAAGTTTAGGATTTAGTCTTAAGTTAGTTCTGTGAATCTGGCCCCACGGGTATAGAGACCCTGATGAGATATGCTAGTAGTGTTTCATTCAAAGTACTTTATCCAGGCTCACTACTGTAGTTGCTGTCCGATTAAAAATATAGTAATCCTGCAGAGAATTTCTGGTTGTACCTTTTCACAGTTCACACACGTATGCAGTGCCAGATACATACACAGGAAGATAAATATATGCCTGTTTTTCTTTTATAGGAAATGATGAGAGTTTTCTCTGTTGCTGCAGGAATTTGTATTGACTCTAAATGCAGTAGCAGGCATCGGCCGATAGAGGACAGTGTTCCCTCATTTTTGTTTGCTTATTTAGTGAACGTGAACATTTCATTAAGGGCAGTGGAGCCAGGTTGTTCTTGTTGTCTTCTTACGAAGTACAAGTTATTTTATTGTCATGTTTAAAGTATCCGTCGCTTGTGTTTGTTATTTCGTAGTGTCTGATTTTGAATAATTTGCTGACAGTTGTTAAAATTTAAATTTAGGAATTGTTTGGAAATTATAACTGTGATGATAAAGGTGAGCAAAAAGTTCTTTCCTAACACACTTACATGCTTATTTATCAACAGAGACCCAGACATCCCCCATTCTTTCAAAAGGAGGTCTTCTGTTAGATAAAAATTTGTTTCTACATTTTTTTTCCAGGCAGCTGACTACTACTAGCATTCAAATAATTAATCACATTGAGAAAGAACCCCAGTCTGCCCTTGCAGGCAATTTGGGATATCAATCTAGGAACTTTCAACAACAATAAGATTTGCGGTACGTTTGAAGGACTGGAATTTTTTACAAAATGTGAGGGGGAAACATTACATGAGAATGCCCATTTAAGGAATTTAGATGTTCAGAATCTTTCTGCTGAGTTTATTTTTCAAAGATGAGATTTCTCGGTGGGAACAGTGATGAGCTTATACCTTTAGATCCTAAAAATACTAATGAATTGACAAGAGATAAAATAAGAATACTTGGTTCACTTCGGATTTAACAGAAAAACGTTTAGCCTGAAATGAATCTAGAAAGAGTAAACTATAAGAATAGAAAATTAAGAAAAATGGAATTATAAATTTGAAAAAAGATGATGGAGAGAAATAATAAAAAAAAGAATAAAAAAAACAAGTTAACCACTTTTTAATAAATCAGAAGATAAAATACGCATTCATGGAGTACATGAAATCGAGCGGAGGATTCGATACAACACGTGTATGATCTTTAGGTGAGAAATGATAATATGAATAAAATGTCACAAATTAAAAGGGCTGGTGTGAACCCGATGATGACTATGCCAGAACGAGACTACACTGTAGCCACGATAAACCGGCCCCTAAACTTTAATGGCATAACTATTTAGGATTCCTAAAAAAACATAAAAGTTAAAAGGTCATTGCAGCTGACTATATTGTTGGCCTCAGAGAAGAGACTGCCCCAGCACATTCGGTAGGATTCATCTTAACAGTTACTTCTTAAAAAAAGCTGATCACAAAAAACACCAGGGGTGACAGGTACCCTTTGAAAGCAGTGGGGTGAGTGAAGTGTCCCACCACTTCGCATAAAAACAAAACAAAATATACCACCCCCTCCCTCCATAACCCCAAAGTAAACCACCCCTTTCTACATAAGCTCAAAATAAAATACCTCTTCCTCCAAAAGCCCAAAATAAAACATCCTTCCCTTCAAAAGTAAAAAAAATAACCAATAAAAACGCTCAAATTACATTTTAACTAAATAAAATAAATCGTACTTACTCACAGCGACACATCCTCCGTCCTCCTCGGTGTCCCACTTCTGAATCTGCAGTTGTGCTCCCCTAACCAATCTAGACGCTGCTCTCATGCTGTTAACCAGTATGAGAGAAGCAGCTGGATTGGATGGAGCGGGATGGCTGGACGCTCCTTCAGGCACTGTAGGCCTGTGGTTAGTCTCCACCCAGCTGTCTAAGACGGCAGAGTGGAGAGCTTCAAAGTGTGCATGTCTCTTTGGCCACCTCAAGACAGCCAGCCAAAGTGACATACTCTCTTTGAAGCATCCAGCCAGCCACTGCTCCTGTCCTCAGCTGCCTTTCTGCACCATAGGACACGCCCCGTATGTCTACGGGCTTGGGGTCAGCTGGCTGCTGCAGTGTGCACACCTAAAAAATAAAATGGCAACAAAATCTTTTCATTGTCATTTTATTTTTCCTGCACGACTTGCAGCAGGTGGTGAGGTGAGGGGGCAACACTCCCCCACCTACGTGCAGAAACCACAGGTGAACAAAACGACAAGATTATAGATTGAAGACCCTTTTGACATTGACTCTTATTCGCCAAGATTCAACTTGAAGTGAGTGTATGGTAAAAATCTTCTGCCAGTGCATCAGACTGACTAGCGCAGAGGCAATGAAACGCTGAATATATTTCTCATCAGTGTTTTAAATCATGCACCCGAATACAAGCCCAATACTAAATTATATACCTGTTTTTTCATATTATTCACGAGCGTTCAACAAAATAAATCACTGTAGTTTATGGCTAACATTTTAAAACTGGGCCAGTCCAGTACATGGTTGCACGTGATCCAATTATTATACACAGACACTTGGGTTTGGGTAAATGACAGAGAAACTTGGTCCAACCGAGGCTTGAAGCGGTCAATTTTTAGAAGCCCCCCTTTCATTGAATGCCTATACATCAGGTATGTTGGCTTGACTCTTGATATACAAGTATTTCCTCAATGCTCTGGGGCTAGCACATGTTCTAGTTACAACATGCAGATGACACTGTACTTTTTGATTCATCTGCTTTGGATCTTCAATGGGCCCTTAACTATTTAGAAACGTACAATCCTATCAATAATCTCATAGTGAATATTGAAGAAGCATTTTTAATTTGTGAACAATTATAAAGATTGCATGAAGTTTCGGGTAACTGGTGGATGCCGTTAGAAGTGTGATATAGAAGAACCATATATTGTTTGAGATACACTTAGAGTCTAGGGCAGGTGAAAAAGCCCATGTTAATAGTAGTAGCCCAAAGACCACGGTGTTAGCTTTTGTACTACAATAAATACACCTTAAATTGCACTCCCTAGTAGTTATGACACTATCAACACTACTGCTATTATTTACAGAATGCTGCAGCAGGGTGCCCTACAGTGAAAGGCTATGTATAAGGGGACGTTGGGCCTGATTCACAAAGGTAAACTTACATTTTGTGAAAGTTTGCTATTTTTTGCTTTTGACTAATTTCAACTTAAAAGTATGTTTACGACTGCAGAGACTCCACAGTTAGGGAGAAAAACTCTGCACATAAAAAGATATATAAAAAGCTACACCCGTCTAAATAGCCATAATCAGAACAAAACTGGTCAGGGGTTGATTGTGTTCCCATTCAGGGAGGACCCAGCCTAGCAGTTTGGGCTAGACTGTTCCTATTGGAGCAGGGTCAAGACTGATTTGCATATGACTGGATCCAAATTGAGGTGGCATTGTGGGCAAAATATTGTTGGGTTGGAATGCTCCCCGGGCGATTGCCAGTGGGTTGGACTTATTGAAAACATGCTCCCATCACCTTTTGTGTGTTTGATATATATTGCTCTAAGTGTCCAGGGTATGCCCAGATGTGGGTCCCTTGCACTGGAACCAAGCTACATCAGACTGAAGAGCCCCGATCAGGGCGAAAGAGGTCTTGGGTTGCTTGTGTTCAGGGAAGACCTAGTCTGGCAGTTCAGGCTGGACAGTTTCTATTGGAGCACTGTTAAGACTGATTTGATTATGGCTGGGTCCAAATTCTTCAAATATTATTCTCTTTATGGAATATAACTATGCCTTGTATCCCCAATCAACATACAACTTTCTGGAAGGCCATCAGTTCCTTCGCAAAGTACTAAGAAATTGTTTATGTAAATAGTTCATGGCTCTTGACTTCTACTTCTCCCAATGGCAGAATTCAAGAGGCAATTGAATAACCAAAGTATTCATCTTTTGTTGCCATCACTGTAGAGCAACAAAGGAAAATGCTAATGTGTGGTACGTCTTTGTTCTGGTTTGCCAAATTATGGCTTTAGACTAAGAGAGGCCATAAAGTAAAGATCTCCTTTGAAGACACTGACCACCATCCAGTGGGAAGTCTGTACAGATTTATAGATGAAATATTTTTTAAGACTTGCCTTGTAATGTGCACAGATTTTGATGGATGACTGTATACCACGTTCACGAATTTTACTTTTTTATCTCTGTTTTGTTTTTGTTTGATTTTATTTAAGTGTGGCAGCTGATATGTGAATTATTGTTATGAATTCACTTGTTTTAATTGAATTAATAACGGTACGTGGTGGTGGTAAATGTAATGCTCAAATGAGCTTCAGATAGATCAGTTTGGTGTTATATTGGTGTGAAGGCTGTCTTAAAGGATTTTATAATTTTTCTTTGAGCTGGGTAGTGAGTTGTCTATTGAGTTGCCAATACAGCATCTCTTCTAGACAGGCATTACGATTTAGGGAGATAGTTAAGATGCAGTGTTGTGCACATGAGAATTTGGTGTTCTATGGTGATGATATCTGTGTTACATCCACAGGCACCACCTAATTGGAACCCCTGAGAGATGGTGGCGTGGTCATATGGTTCAACTGCAGAAGACAGAATGCATGCAGAAATAATCCCTGTCCACTTTGCCAAGGACTGTGGAGTGTTGCTTGAGACTGGAGTACCCAGGAAAGATTTCTGCTAGTGGCGAGCTCTTCACATGGTTCAGGATGTCATGCTGAGAGCCTAGAGGAGGATATAAGATGGTACAGATGGTCAGAGATGCCATATGGTTCAATGGCGTGATGTTGGGCATTCAGTCTCTCTACGTGCATCTGCCATACAAGGACAATTATATTTTCTGTGATGATGGTTGTGGTTGTTATATTCATGCTTATACAATATGGTAGTTTTCCCAGTTTGCGCTTCCAGACCTACCCCCTCTGGGCAGACCACTTTCCTCTGAAGTCATTTTCTGTTCTACTTATATATAAGGGAGATTGGACACCTGGAAATATGCTACTGAAAACAGTGTAAAGTAGCGCAGGCTTTATAGACAAATGGTTAGTTCTTAGAGTTGTCCTTCAATATGATGAAAAAACATGGAGTATATGTGATCGGAAGAATATCAACCATTTTGAAAGTATGATTTTTTTAGGCTGTAGTAGTATGTCCTTTGCCCTTTGTAAGTGATGTGCACACTTATGGAGTACCCACACCTGCTTCAAAGCCGCCCCGAAACGCACACAGGGTCCCTTCACCTGCCGGAACTGCAGCTACACCAGCCTCAGAGCCGCCGATCCACCCGCCAAGAAAGGCCACAATCACCTCCGATGCATCCTACTGAACACCAGTTCCGCACGCAAACACGCTGTCGAGCTCTGGGGCCTGCTCGACACTTCATCCCCAGACGTTGCCTTCCTGACAGAGACCTAGATGAACAACTCCTCCGCACCCGACATCGCCATTGCCATCCCAGATGGCTACAAGATCACCCGCAGAGACCGCACCAACAGAGTCGGAGGAGGATTCGCCATTGTCCACAAGAACAGCATCAGGGTCTCGACAAACACCGACGACACTCTCAGCACCGCCGACACACATGTATTTCCAGATCCACACAGACCTCAACTCCACCCTCAGAGGCACCCTCGTCTACAGACCCCCCCGGACCCCAACCCCAGTTCAGCGACACCATCGCCGACTTCATCAGCACGCACGTCCTGACCTCCACCAACTACGTCCTCCTCGGAGACCTGAACTTTCACCTTGAGAACAACAACGACAGCAACTCCACCACTCTGATCGATAACCTCGCCAACCTCGGACTGCAGCATCTCGTGACAACGCCGACCCACTCCGCCGGCCACACGCTCGGCCCCGTCTTCTCCTCAAGCTCCCACTTCTCCTTCAGCCACACCACCGAACTCCACTGCACCGACCACTGCTGCATCCACTTCACCTTCCAGAAACCCACCACACACCACCGCACCCAACAGATCCCTTGCCACTGCTGGAGCAAAATCACCAAAGACCAACTACACGCAAACCTCACTCTCAGCTCACCCACCGAACCCTCCAACACCGACGACGCTGCCCACAGCCTCAGACGCTGGATCGACGACTGCGCCAACACCCTTGCCCCGCTAAAGAAACCCTCCCACAGTGACACCAGCAAGAGGGCCAGCTGGTTCACCCCAGAACTCCTAGCCTCCAAGCAAGCCTGCCGGAAACTAAAGAAGAAATGGCATAGTGAGCAGACTCCGGACAGCCACGCAGCCCACAAGGACGCCATCCACAACCACCATCCCCTCATCAGGACTGCCAAGAGGACCTCACAACGCACACGATAGCAAGGAGCTCTTCAACATCGTGAAGGAACTTTCCAACCCCAGCTCCAACACCAATGACATCCCGCCGTCGCAAGCCCTGTGCGACTCCCTTGCCACTTTTTTCCACCGCAAGATAGCAGACATCCATGACAGCTTCAACACCCAGACAGCCCCAACAGACATCAACACAACAGAATCTCCGCACACCATCGACCATGACCCCCTGCTAGCCTGGGCCAACGTGAGCCTCGATGACACCATCAAGACCATGAGCACTATCCACTCCGGCTTTCTGTCAAACCCACTCCCGCACCACATCTTCAACAAAGCCAGCAGCTCCATCGCACCCCACCTGCGCAACGTCATCAACCTCTCCCTCAAGACCGCGACCTTCCCAGAGAGCTGGAAACACGCAGAGATCAGCGCCCTACTCAAAAAACCAAAGGCGAACTCTAGAGACCTCAAGAACTTCCGGCCCATCTCTCTACTTCTGTTCCCAGCCAAAGTCATCGAGAAGATTGTCAATGGACAGCTAACCCGATACCTTGAAGAAAACAGAATCCTGGGCCCTTCCCAGTCAGGGTTCCACAGCAACCACAGCACCGAGACTGCCCTCATCGCCGCCACCGACGACATCAGGACCCTGCTGGACAACGGTGAGACCACGGCCCTCATCCTCCTGGACCTCTCCGCCGCATTCAACACCGTCTGCCACTGCACACTACACGCACGCCTCCACGCCGTAGGGATCCGAGACAAGGCTCTGGAATGGACCACCTTCTTCCTCTCCGGCAGAACCCAGAGCGTCTGCCTCCCCCCATTCCGATCCGAAGCCTCCGAGATCATCTGTGGCGTACCCCAGGGATCTTCCCTCAGCCCAACACTGTTCAACATCTACATGGCCCCGCCAACGACACTCAACTGATCCTCTCCCTCACCAAGGACCCCATCACCGCCAAATCCAACCTTCACGAAGGAATGAAGGCCGTCGCGGACTGGATGAGGATCAGCCGACTGAAGCTGAACACGGACAAGACGGAGGTCCTCAACCTCGGCTCCAACCCCTCAGCCTGGGACGACTCCTGGTGGCCGATGGCACTGGGGGCACCCCCGACACCCACCGACCACGCATGCAACCTGGGAATCATCCTCAACTCAACGCTCTCTATGACCAAGCAAATCAACGCCGTCTCCTCCTCCTACTCCAACACCCTTCGCATGCTCCGCAAGATCTACAGGTGGATCCCGACAGTCACAAGAAGGACAGTCACCCAGACCCTCGTCTGCAGCAGACTTGACTACGGAAACGCCCTCTACGCGGGAGAGCCGACCAAGCTCATCAAACGTCTGCAACGCATCTAAAACGCCTCTGCGCGACTGATCCTCGATATACCACGCCACAGCCACATCACCCCCCACCTGAGTAACCTGCACTGGCTCCCCGTCAACAAGAGAATATCCTTCAAGCTCCGCATCCACGCATACAAGGCAATCCACAAGACCGGCCCAGCCTACCTCAATGGACGACTCTCCTTCTACATCCCCAGCAGCCAGCTCCGCTCCGCCGACCTCGCACTCGCCACCGTCCCTCGCATCCGTTGAACAACCACCGGTGGAAGATCCTTCTCCCACCTCGCCACCAAGACCTGGAACACCCTCCCACTGAGCCTACGACAGACCCAAGACCTGCTGACCTTCAGGAGGCTACTCAAGACCTGTAGCACCCCCCCCCCTCCCAGCACCTTGAGACCCTCGCGGGTACGTAGTGCGCTCTACAAATGATTGCTTGATTGATTGATTTAGTCATGGCAAGTTGTGGTAGTTGACTGATAATGTATATATAATTGTGTGATGTTTCTTTCTGGACGTGAAAATTGTGTAGGAAGGGGTGTGGGCTGCAGCTTGGAATTTATTGTATGTGTGTCTGTATGATATATATGTTTTGAATGTTGTATGTTGGATTTTACATCCTTGTTAATATTTTAAATGCAATGTATATATACATATATATTTTTAATATAACTTTTAAACTATTTGTTTAACATTTTATTTTTTACTCGTTTGATATTTTTAATGAATTACTTGAAAGTTGATGTCTTTTTAAGAAATCAATAGCCCTACCTTTTTAGTTGACATTCTATTGCACAATATTTCTGACATGATATACTCCTAGTTTATATACAAAGTATGTATATACGATATTTTCGTAGGTGATATTTTTGACATAACATTCATGTCATTTGATATTGTTGGTCTTGATATCTTGTCATACAACCAGATGAAAAGGTCTTGGCTTGCACTAGACCTAAGCAGATACCAACAACAACAGTCATAACAGAATAAATGCTTAGAATTCCTACTACAGCTATCTTGCCATGTCAGCACGGAAGAGCTAATTGGTGCAGACATTTTTTATCGCTTTCCATCTCCTTTTGCTGTAGACAGGTATTGCTTCCAGGCATATACAGGCACATGCATCAACCATTTTTGCAAGCGCAAACGGTGCAATTCACAAAAATCGGTCGTTAGCTCCCGCAAAAAGGGCTTTTGCGATGCATCAAGGTTCAAGGCACTCGTAATTTAAGAATTCGCAATTAATTGCGATTTCTCAAATTGAGATTGCATTTAAGGAATGCATTTTGCGATTCCTTAAATGCAATGCAAGAACCACTTTAAAATAGCGATTTCGCTATTTGGGGCCGCAAATTACCGAGCAATTAAACTGGTCGGTAATTTGCAAAAACTTTGAAAAATGCACTAAAGTTTCATGTGAGGCTAGTGCACTTGACGTAGCACTATGGATGTACATTCTATGTGGCGCCCTCCAGAAACTTCCGCCTGGATCTATTGAAAGGTGCTTGCGCCTCAGCCAGCCTATACATTGAGGTGTTTTGGAGCGGTGAGCACTGAGGAGATTTGGAGGAGCTTTGGTGCTGTGACGGGCCGTTTTTCTTCTTTGCACAATTTCCTCGCATGCAGCTATACTGTCTCGTGCTGAGGCAGGGAACAGCGGTGCACGCACATGCTGTGCTTTGAAAGGTACCGACCACCATATTGGAAGTAGTGGCCACACACACTGTGCTTTGAAAGGCATCAACCGCCATATTGAAAGTAAGGAGAACAACAGAGTCACAGGGAGTAGCAGTGTACAGAGTGGTGAGCCGCTCACCTTGAGTATTCGATGCAAAAAACACTCCGTGATTTGCACACCTTAAAGAAAAACAATTTTTTTTAAGAATGCTGTACAGAGAACATTTGGTGATTCGCACACTTTAAAGCGTAACTAGCTATCTTAAGCATTCAAACCGGAGAACACGCAGTGATTGTGGTGATTCGCACCTATTATAGCTAACGATTTCAATCTATTAAAGTTAGTGCTTTTAATTTAAATAATTTGTAACAATTTTTTAGGAAAGGTCACCAGTAACAAGCGGATATGGTTGCATATCATAAGTCATGTTGAACTGCATAACTGAATGGAACTGAGTAAGCTAGTATTGTATTAATTCTGTACTAGTGAAGTGTATGTTCCAGACTGAGTGCTGTATTATTCTTACATTGGTACTATGAAGTCATGAAGGTTGTCGAAGACACACTTTATTTCTAACATGGCTAATATTACGGTAAACCCTCCTAAAGAATTTTTGTGCAGGCCAGGTGGGTCCTGTAGGATTAAGAAGTTATGGACAACTTCATAGGGAAATTATGGTTGGGGATTGTGATGTGTTTATTGAAGTCAGAACACAATGGACAAGTATTTTTCTCCCAAGGTGCAAATTCATTCACAGGAAAAAACAAAAGGAAGAAACTATAAATGAGTACATCACAAAATGGATAAAAGTGTCATTAGATTGCGGGTTTGGAGGTCTACTTGAAGAACTGATATGAGATTGAGTAGTATTGCAAGTGCATAATTCAACAATTCAGGAAAGGTTGTGGATTAATGGTGATGCAGCATTAAAAGATGTATTGTCTATAGTACGTAAGGCAAAAATGTCAGGAAGGTGTGCTAAAGTGATAAAGAAAATTTCTGAACTTGAGTCTGAGGTAGAAACCAAAGTTACAATTGACAAAATTGGGGAACAAGTCATATGAAAAAAATGGGGGACAAATTTTGAATATTTAATGAAAAACTAAAATGCTACTGGTTTGCCAGTGTGTTCCACTTAGCAAATAGTAAAAACTGTCCTGCACTAAAAAAAATGTAGTAGATGTGGGAAAATTGGCCACTATGTGTTTGTCTGCAAGATGGAAAAAGTGAAATGTGACATAGTAAAATGTATTGAGGTGGAAGGTACTAGTATGGAGGGTACTAGTACGTCTAATTAAGAGGAAAGTGAGAGTGTCTTGAATGTTAGAGTAAAAGTTGTACTAAATATATTAGATGGAAACAGGATAAAAAACCTATATTTTTTATGAAATTGGGGTGTGCAGGTATACATAAAGCAGAAGATTACGGTTTTACCCTACACTATTGTGAATGGAAAAGCAAGGAGGAATAACTTTGAAAAGAAATTAGGATCTTTTCTGAAGAATGCTGATATTGCACCAGAAAGTTATATGGGTTAAACTAATGACATGATTGGATATGGGAGATTTTTTTTCAGATTCAAGAATTGGAAGGCTTGTGGAAAATTATATTTAGAGCAAGGAGGGATTCATCAGTCCTTGGATGTTTGGATCAAAAGAATTTACGTATAGTATTAGACCCCAATAGTAAAGAACAGGTTTTAATTGTGAATAAAGGAGAAGTAATGAAAAAGGCAATTTTGAAGACATTTCCCAATGTGTTCAGTGGAAATATTATTTCAAACACAAAATCTTTTTCAAAGACAATGGTATTCCTAAAACCCACAAAGCAAGAAATGTACCAATGGCAGTCACATGAAATCAATGAGGGGTTAACATGATTAGTTGATGCTAGAATCATAGAACCAGTAGAAGCAGAGGAGTTGTTAGCCCCATTAGTGGTAGTGAATGAAGCCGATGCTAAAGTGAGACAGTGCATTGATGTACGTGATCTAAATGACAACATTGTTGTAGATCAGTTCCCTTTTCCCAGGATCAGTGAAATGCTGACTATGACAAAGGGCATGGAATTATTTTCCACCCTGGCTCTATCTGCTGCCTACCACCAAATACCTCTTCATAAATAGAGCAATAAATACACAGCATTTGTTACTCAAGTAGGATGCTTCCAGTTTAAGAGAATGCCGTTTGGCTTACCATCAGTGGCGGCAGTGTTCTAACGCCTTATGTGTAAACAGTTTAGAAAAATGAAAGGCATTTTTTTTCCCAAGATGACTAGTTACGGGAAGAGACAAAGAGGATCATGAGAAGAAACTAAAAAAAGTACTGGAAGTTCTAGAAATTCACGGCCTTACAGTTGAATATGCCAAATGTAAATTTACTAAGAAACATATAACTTACTTAGGTCATGAGATTAGCGGATGTGGAGTCAAACCTAAGAAAGGTTTGCTATTAACTATTCAAGAGGCTCCGTAGCCACTGAATAAAGAGGACTTAATGTCACTTTTGGGGTTAGTGGAATTTTTTCGAAATTTGTAAGGCATTTTCCATGACAATTTTCCAAGTGAGGAAGTTGCTAAACACAAATTTAAAGTTTCTGTGGTCAGATAAATGTAAGCAAGAATTTGATAATATCAAGGAGGCAATTTATTCTGCGCCTGCTCTACAGGGGTTTAATCCCCAGTGTACCAGCAAAGTGACAGATGCTAGTTTCAAAGGTCTGGGGGCAGTTCTGTCTCAAAGAAATAGGGCTGTATTGAAGTCATTATTGCATTTGTTTCACAAGCATTATAACCTTCAGAAGAGAACTATGCAGTGATAGAGAGAGAAGTGCTGCACAACAAATGATGGATGGAATGCTGAATCAATCAAACATTGACCCACAGTCAAGAGATCTGGGTTAAATCCATCATTCTTTTGCTCACTGCACCACCCCAGTTCGGACCCAGCCATATGCAAATCAGTTTGGACCCTGCTCCTCATGGAAACAGTTCAGTCCGAACTGCCAAGCCAGGTCCACCCAGGACCAGAAAACAAGCATCCTGGGACAGGGCTAAGTGGGATGGATTAAAGCCAGATCTGTGACTGGGGCTGGATGTTTGACAGTGTGGCCTGGCAGTTCGGGCTGGACTGTTCCCGTGGGGAACAGGGTCAAGGCTGGTTTGCATATGGCTGGGTCCAAACTGGAATGGCGTGGCGAGCAAAATAACAATGGATTAAACCCAGATTTGTGACTGAAGGTGAATGTTTGACAATGTTCAACATTCCATCCATCATCTGTTTGTGTTGTGATAGAGAAGCACTAGCCTCTGTATGGGTTTTGGAACATTTTCATTCATTTGTTTGGGGAACGGAGGTGATTGTTAGATGTGACCATAAACTGTTAGGGACAATTTTGACCACCGTGACAAATATCAAGAGTATCATCTAGGTTAGCACGGATGTCCATGCAGTTAAACTTCGTGTAGAAAGTTGAGCATTAACCCGGAAAGAAAAATACAGTAGCAGATTTTTTTTTCTAGGATGCCCACTACATTACTAGAAAATCAGGAGGATTTGTTGGAAAGTGAAAACATTGCATGGGTGGTTGAAACAGGAGAACAATCATTAAATCTGGAGGAATGACAAGCAGAGAGTGAGAAAGATCAAGATTTTAAAAAAAAAATTGATTTTCTGAAGGAGGGACTGGACCCAATAAAAGTGATATGGGAGATTTCAGAATATTCTGGGAGGTATGTAGTGAACTGGCAATTGTGGAAGGATTCTTAGAGGGGGAAAATAATATTCTTCCTTCTCCTTTGAGGGAAAATATGATTTCTGTGTGCCATTACGAGCACCTAGGTATAATAAAAACTAAATTGGCAATGAAGGGTTTATATTGGTGGCCAGGTATTGATAGCGAGGTAGAAAGGATAGTCAGAGAATGCCATGCATGCATGTCAGCTGATAAATCTTTGAAGACATTGAGACCTCCTATGAGTAATACATTTGAGTGCCCGAAAGCCCCTTGGGAAAAGTATCAGTTGAAATTATTGAGCCAATTGGGAATACTCAAAAATATATTGTAGATGGATGTATTTTCCCAGGGGCCGTCAAAATTGTTAACAAAATAAATATAGATACAATACTAGGGTTCATACGATGTTTGTTCCCTGAATGAAAGGATACCCAGCATTTTACTGAGTGACAATGGTGTACGATTTGTCTCAGAGAAAGGTGAGGTATATTTTGAAAAATGTGGGTTTCCCACAGGAGAACATCCCTTAACAATGCAAGTGGAAATTTAATTGTTGAACGCTTTAATAAAGTTCTCAAGATGGCCATTCAGTTGGCATTAAAAAATGTATTGTTGGGTAACACAAGTGTATAAAACTCTTTGGTCATATAGATCAACAGAAGTGGTGTGTGCAGGGTTTTCTGCATTTGAATTAATGAAAGGCAGGAAACCTACATCTAAGTTTAACCCAGACTCGTTACCCACTACTAGGAGTGTGACCTGGTCTTTGGGAGAGGTCAGAGAAAAAATAATAAACAAATGAGAAGAATACAAAATATATGTACCGATTCGCTCCCTGCACTTTTGTGCCCACCACCAGAGGGGTGCATAGTGTGACTTTCCTGTGTTCTAATAAGCTTCCAAAGACTCCCCTGAATGCATATCCTGACTTCCATCTATTTGGTTACTATTTTGGAATTGACATCCATTCCCAATCCATGCCTGCTCATGCTTGAAGCCAGCCTGCTAATGTTTGACACTCTGTTACCTAGAATTCCCTACTCACTGCTTCGTCTCCACCCCTGCAGGCCAAGGATGGGTGGAGGAATTCAGCTCACCTGTGGCTGGCTGCTGCTAGCCTGTTCACACCTGATGCATGTGATTACTGTTAGCTCTTTTAAGCCCCCGCTCCATTCAGTCCAGGGTTGGTCATTGTAGCTGTGCACCAGTGAGATTGACCCTTGTTTCTTGAACTTTTGTTATCCTTGTTTCCAGAATTCCTGAGCTATAGCTATTCCTTGTGCCTGAATTAGCACTGCCTGCTTTGCTAGCTTGTCTCCTGAGTTCCTGAGCTATAGTTATTCTTTGTTCTTGAGCTGCAGCTATTTCTTGTTCCAGATTTGCACTGCTTGCAGTGCTCTCTTGGCTCCCTGTTTCCTCAGCTGTAGCTATTTCCTGTTTCCAGAACTAGCACTGCCTGTCAGTGCTACTTAGATTCCAGAGCTATAGCTATTCCTTGTACCTGAATTAGCAATGCTTGCAGTGCTTCCTACGTGACTAGATTCCAGAGCTATTGCCATTTCCTTGTTCCTGAACTAGCACTTTCTTCAGTGCTACCTCTTTGCCTTGATTCTTGATCCAGTAGTACTCTAGTGCTCCCTTGAGTCTCTCTCCTTCTGTATTTGCCCTTTCCCAAACCCTACCTTTCTTTCTATTACCTTTGTTCCAGCTCCTAGTTTGCTGTCTTTCTATTCCTGCTGTCTTGCTTCTATTACCTTGTATGTTTGTTACTTGCTTTCTGCCAAGTGTGCCCTGTGATTTCCTTCTTTACCTGTTAAGCACTCCTCCTTGCTAGCTCCTTGCCTATCATGCTTGTGTTTAGTTCTACCCCCTTGCTGTTACTACCTTGCGTGTTCCTGTTTGATCGCCAAGATCCATGGGCACAGCTGACAACCTAGGTGGTGTTTCTTGTTCACTGTGAGTATTGTCTTTGAGTTACATTTATAACATCACCGTAGGCATCAGTTCCACAGACCCTGCCTTTGCATGCATATCATATATGTGGGTATTTGCAGTCAGTATCTGTAACAGCAATTGTGGGTGAGGAACCTACTGAGCTTCAATCTTACAGTGTGGAGCTCTTGAGAGCTTTACCCCAAATTCCCTTAATTGTTAATGTTGTTTTATATATATGTCTTGCACATCCGTTCTGGGTGTAGTTATTCTGAATACTAAATCACCTCATGAGTGCCTGTCCTTTCTGAGTCTTAGCCATCTTGTTCCTTTGTGCAGGCTTCCCCTTTGGATCACTTTTTCTCCTCTGACTTCCTGTGTGATCCTGGGCAGTGCTGTACTGCTCATTTTGCTTACATTTTCTACCCAGTCGCCAGTCTTTGCCCAAGTCCCTGATTGTGTCCCAGACAGTCCCGGACAGTCCCTGACAGAATGACCAACCCACATTTCCAGGGTGACTTGTGAGGTTTCTTTGCATCCAGCTAGCTGCCATTTGTCTGTTAGATTTACATGTGCAATTGCTGAAGGTGTGTCATAATGAGAGGTTTAAGAAAGAAACACACCAACGCATCATTTAGGTTTGTGCAGGGCAGTTCACCATTGCCCAAAAACGAGAGGCATTTAGGCCCCGATTCACAAAAGTAACCTGAGACAAAATCCTAACTTTATGACTTTCGGTATTCACAAAGGGCATTTAGGAGTAGTAAAGTTAGTATTCCTAACTTTACTATTCCTAAATGCCCTTTGTGAATATCGAAAGTCATAAAGTTAGGATTTTGTCTCAGATTACTTTTGTGAACTGGATCCTTAGTGTCTACTTTACGATTTGAGAATGTTAACCTTAGTCCTGAAACTATTTTTCCTCTTATGAGAAATGGACATTTACGTTCTGAATATTTTACTCATTGGCTCTCAAACACCTCCTTGCCAGATCCTGACCTAATCTTCTATTCTGATCCAGATGTAATGTCTGTGCCAGCATTGCAAAAGGAGAATGTTTGTGTTGCATCCTATTACATGATATGCACGTGCTGTGTTTATTTTCATCAGGTCCCGGTGTTCCACTAGAACATTCTGGTGGGACATTGAGGGCTAGATGAGTTAGTGCTGCAGCCTCGACCTGTGTGGCTGCACTTACTGTGTCGCATAATAAACCTTTTCCAACACTTCCTGGACTGGACCTGGATTTTTACGATAGCGACGAGTTAAAGGAAACTTCCTGTCATCATTGCGACACAGGAACGGATTGTTTCCTTTACCCATGTTTTAACTTTCTACAATTTATGGACTTAATACTTTATCTACACTTCTGAACTACTCTTCACGCCTGGGGCTGTTCAAGTCTACTATTCTGGCCAGTATCTGTAACTTATGCTGGATTCTCTGGATTTTGCATCTTATTTGGATATAGTTGTTTTTGCCTGACTGTTATTCCTTTTCAAATGATGCCACTGCGTTGCCAAGCACTCACCAGTTTGGAGTTCTGTGGTTGCCATGACGCCTGATTCTTCAGAAAGCTGCCTGTTCGCGCTGACTACGCCGACGCTTATTGTTTCACATTTCTCATGACATGGAGAATCGACTTCTGGACTGCGAGTTGTTTTACATGTCTACATGCTCTTTGACGCTCACGCTGCTCGTCACTTACCGGTCAAAGTGCTGGGAGAGTTTCGTGCACTGTGGATTCCGCTCCGTATAAGTCTGGGTGCATGAGTGGTGGATGTGACTCCCACAAAGGAATTGTGGTGTCTATTCAACAAAGGGGAGTTGTTGCCACCTTTTCCGAACAGCCCAAACAGTCTTCTCCCAGGTGTATTGTGACCATGGCTGGTATAGAATTGTCTTTAATGGTGGATTCGGTAGATTCGAGGGCTCCTTGGACTACTATCTCTTGTGAGTATTTCACTCTGAAATTCCAAGGTATTTTTAGCTTAGGGTCTTTGGATCCGCCGGATGTGGTGGCTGAGAGTTTTAATGGGTCTGTGATTGATTTGGATGGTTTCGTGGATGTTTGTTTAGTGTTCAGGAACAGGAAAGCTCAAGTCAAGTTGTATGTTGCGGTCAAAGGCATGAATGTGCGAGGGTGGAAGGACCAGTGGAAATTAGGAATCATTCTTAACCTGCGAGCTGTTGATCCTGTCCAGTTGTGAGAGATAACTGAGACTTTGCAAGTGCTGTCTGTGGATGCGAGTGTGTGTGGAGAAGAAGTGATACGGCGTTTTCAAGAGGTTTTTTCAGAAAAAAGGTAAGTTGCATGATTTTTCACACAAAATCAGACTTAATAACAACGCTGTCTCTGTGAAACAAAGATTACATGGTGTTCCTATGAATGTGAGGGGGGAACTGAAAGGGATATTGGACGGTCTTGTGAGTGAAGGTATTATTTAGGAAATTAAATCTGCTGAATGGGTTTCTTCCATTGATTTGGCATGCAAGGCTAATCAACATTTGAGGCTGTGTGTTGATTTGAGGGCTCTAAAAGCAAACATTGTTATTGATTGTCACCCTCTTCCCAACATCAACAAGATGGTTTCTATGCTGGAGGTTGCTAACATATTTTAGACCTTGGACCTCAGGTCAGCGTATCACCAAATAGAACTGGCTGTGGAGTCCAAACAGCTTACTGCATTCATCACCCCGCAAGGTTTATATCAATTTACCAGGATGCCTTTCGGCTTAGCGTCAGCCGCTTCAGTTTTCCAAAGGGCTATGTTCCATATATTATAGACATTGATTGTTACGTAGAATGTTTTCTGGACGACATTTTGATTTTCTCAAGAAATGAGAATGACCATATGGAGCATATCACAGAAGTGTGCAGTAGATTGCAACGTTATGGACTCACCCCCAAGGAACGTAAATGCAAATTGTTTAAGAGGTCTGTGGAATACTTAGGTCACACTCTGGTGATGAAGTGGTACCAAAAAGATCCAATGTGGAAGCCATTGTTTCTGCTCCTGGCCCCACCAACAAGGACCAGCTATTGTCCTTTGCGGGCATGTGTGAATATTATAGCAAATTCATTGACAATTTTGCTACCAAAATGGAACCTCTAAGGGCGTTGTTGAGGCGTAACGCTTCGTTTGACTGGTCTGATGTCCAACAACTGGCTTTTGATAACATTAAGTGTGATATTGTGAAAGCTGCTACTCTTAAACCATTCTGTATGGGTAAATTGAGTGTGATCACTGTGGATGCCAGTTTATATGGTCTGGGGGTGGTGTTGTCCCAGTAGTGTGGCAAGGAAGAGTGGAATGTGTCTGTTACTTCCGCACATTGAATGAAACCGAGCGCAGGTATGCAGTCATAGAGGGGGAACTTCTTGCCTGTGTGTGGGCGGTAGAGCACTTTACGAACTATGTGTGGGGTTGCCGATTTGTCTGTAGGACTGATCATAAACCCCTAGTCATCAACTTGGCTCCTGGAGGTGGGTGGAATTCCACGGCACGCATCGCCAGGTTGCCTTCCAAAATCTAGGAGTACACTTTTACTGCAGAATTCGTGCCTGCCAAGAAGAATGTCACTGCCGACTGCCTTTCCCGGTTGCCGCACCAGTTGGTTAATACTGCTGATGTGGGTGAAGTAGATATGGTGGCTGGGATCAGGAATGTTTTTGATGGGCAGTTTGCTAGTATTTCTGAAGAGTCGTGGAAGCAGTGCGAGGATTCGGATGACGTGTGGAACGATGTGAAGAGTTTTGTGCTGGGTGGCTGGCTCAAAAGAGGTGAAATGAAGCCAGAATAGGAAAGTTTTTACAAAGTGACTGAGGAGCTTGTAGTGGAGATTGGATTGTTATTTAAAGGGGGTAAATGTATTCCTCTGAGCAGAGTTTGTGATGTTATTCTCTAATTAGCTCATAAAGAACACCCCGGAATGTCAGCTATGAAGCAGTTGTTGTGGCCAGGTGTGGACAGGGTGATAGACAGAGTGGTGAGGGAATGTGATGGATGTGCATCTAGTGAAAAGATGTTGAAGGTTAATGTTCCACCTTTGAAGAGTGTGGAGTGGCCCGTTTGCCGTGGTAGAAGTTAGCTTTCGATATTTCTGGACCTTTCAGTTTTTGCCTGTGGACCTCCGTTTCGCTTTGGTTTTGGTGGATTACCATTTCAAATGGTCTAAGGTTAAGTTTGTCCCATATCCTACCACTGGTGCAGTGATTGAGTTTCTCTAGGAAGTATTTGCTAGGGAGGGTTGCCCCTCCACCCTGGTCACTGATAACGGGGTGCAATTAACTTCTAATGACATGAGAGTTTTCCTTAAACACTGTTACATAAAACATGTTACCATGTACCTGTATGAACCCCATGAAAATGGTCAAGTGGAGAGATTTAATCGTGTTTTAAAAAGTTTTGTTGTGGAGCACATGCCTCTGGGAGTGATTGGATGAATATTTTGAGGGAGAAATTGTTGATGTACAGGATTACTCCACATGCCAGCACCGAAGTCAGTCATTTCAAACTGTTGAAAGGTAGAAATCCGGCTTCTCGGTTGTGTCCTTGGTGGTTCCAGAAGAAATGGAGTTGTTTGGGTAAGGAGTGTGATGTGAGTGAGGTAGCTTGATGGAGCAAGGATTCAAGAAAATGAAACTTGCTCAGAATAAGTCCTTCATTAACTTTTACCAATCGTTAAAAGTTGTAGATGAGACAAAACTAATATACACCAAACACCGACATGTGGGAAGAAAGCTTTACGCATGCTTAACTAATGTGGAAAAAAGTGCAAACGCGACTAAAACCGCTTTAATCTGTAAAAACGCTTTGCGCATGTGCAAGCCAGAATTACGTAGAGATAACGTGACTAACTCGCTTTTAGAGGGAAATCTTTGCGCATGCACAAGAAGGACTAACATGTGGTCTTGCGGAACCGCATGCCCGGCATCTGCTTGCCTGAACTAAAAGGAAAGCTGCTTACATTAATGCTTTTGAACAGAAAAATAATAATAACATGGTATAGAGTAGGAGTGGGTGGTGAACAGTGAGAAGTATATATTTGAGAAAATAACATCCGTTTATGATTCTTTTATCAATAGTGTGCATTTGGGCCTGTTTCGCATATGACAGGGAGACAAAATGGAGTCGAATGACGATGAGTTGCGCATGCTCAGTAGATTCGGAATATGACACGATGACCGGAGAAGTGAAGTGCTGTCAAATATCAAGGACAGAAGACGTGGGAAAGTGAAGACGTGTATGCCTCGTCCATGGAGCAAGCATTGAAATTGTTATTAAAAGTTGCTACAATATATGAATGTGAAAGAAAACATGAATGAGCTAAAGATGAAGGGTTTACGAAACAATGGTACCTTAATAAAATTGAATATGTCAGCATAGTGTGATGAAAACTCCTGTAGCCCTGTCCAATCATATTCTGTATTTTATTAATATTTGCAACTATTGAGGGTGGGACATGTAGAAATGAAGACTATAACTAGAGTGACTTTAGAATGTTAAAAAGATGCTGGTGGTGTGGAGATGCGATTGCCAAGCCAAAAGAAGCCAAATTAAGCTTGCTGCTGCTGGGCCGAGAGAGAGAGAGAGAGAGAGAAGCTGGGTCGAAGAAGATCAAGAAAGCGAGAAGAGAGAGCAGTCTGGGAAGATTCAGATCCGAATGACAGTCTGATTAGATTTGAAGATTACGGAAGGAGGGAGAGAGTGTAAGAGAGGGATGCGCCGTGGTACGACGGGTTTATGAAGAAGTCTAGTAAGTATCTGTCCTATCCTGATCCTGTCCTATGGTCTTTGTCTTCTGATTCTAACTCAGGAGACCCCCCCACCATTCCTTTGGCCAGAGTGGTGGTTTTCAGTAGTTCAAATAGGTAAATATTATTCTGACTCAGAATTTGCATATTTCTTTGCAAACATATTTTTGCCTCTAAACTCTTTTTGTCTCTTCATCTATCCACTCCTTTGCATTGATTTATTGAATGAGTATGTGTCATTGACTGTACCTGCTAAATGATTTATCTCTCCCATGTGAAAATGATGGCGTTTGCACTGTGAATTTGTATTGAAAGAGCGTTCACCATTTATTTTAGATAAAACTTATGAATCTTACCCAGAGTCCGTGGTTATTTCACTAAGATATATAAATTAGTTAGAAAACTGGTAATATCACCATCAACTAACTCAACTAATGGTCCATCGACCAGAGGAAAGAGTGTTGATCCGTGAAAGATTAGTTAGGCTATAAATTTTGTCTCGAAAGATTTTAAGACTACAGGAAATTAACTAATCGATATCTGAGTGAATTATAAAACTTGACCCCCAGCGGGTACCGGGTAAAAGTGATGAAAATGTGGGTGAATGTGTATGGGCCTTATTGAAATTGTGTGGAGTATTTATCCCCGGCACACCCGCTGGGTCAGTAGCCGAGAGAGTCATGCGCAATCAAAATAAGTCCAAGGAATGGTATGACAAGAATTGGAGAGCCAAACCCCATGAGTTTGTTGTTGGAGATTGGGTGAGAGTGCGCAAGCCTGTGTATCAAGGCAAGGGTGTACCGAGATTCGGTAAGACCATGAAAGTGCCAAAAGTGTTTTCCAATTCCATTGTGACCCAAGATGGTAAGGTATGGAATTTTAGGAAAGTTTCCAAGTGCTGCAAACCTGTGGATGACTGCCAGGGGTGTGAAAGTGAAAATGGATGTGGCATAGCTTATTAGTAAGATTCAAGGTTCCATGGGGTAATTGTCTTCCCTTCCGGATGGTGTTCACCAAGACATTCCCGTGGTTTCTGAATTACCAGGAAACTCAGTTCCTTCCCATGTTAAGGAAACCTGCAGGAATTATCCTGCTCCCAAACGTTACATTGATTTTGGTAAGTAGTTTTGTTATCTCTTCTTTATGTATTTTTGTTTTTTGTTTTTTGCTCTTTCTTCTCTTCTTCTTCTTTCATGCTTTTCTTAATTCTTTTAACCTCTTTTGGGTTCTTGTTTAAGGGGGAGATGTGTTGCATCCTTTTACATAATATGCACATGCTGTGTTTATTTTCATCTGGTTCCGGTGTTCCGTGGGAACATTCTGGTGGACCGTTGAGGGCCAGATGAGTTAGTGCTGCATCCTCGACCTGTGTGGCTGCATTTGCAGTGTCGCAAAATAAACCTTTTCCAACACTTGCTGGACTGGACCTGGATTCTAACAGATACCTTACTCAGTTTGCTGAACAAGACTTCTGATCCTCGCATGTCTGCTATAAGTAGTTGTAAACTGCAATATTCAACCACACAACCAAAGAAAGAGCAGATTCATTTAATAACCTCTGTTCTCCATTCAAATAATGTTACCCAGTCTTGTAGTCCAGTAAAGATCACAGTCCCGGATACTAAAAGGACCTTGTTAAATACCACATTCAAAAGTAAACAATCAGTTTAACAAAAGAGAGAAAAGACCTACTAGAACACAGGCGGTTAATAGCCAGTTTGAACAAAATCAAAGGTATAGCTCTGTTGCTTGTTGTGAAGTTGCCAACTATACCACTGTCCTTGTAGAGAAAGATCTGCAGTCTTCACAGGATATAATTACATCTAAGATTCTTGAAGTGCAAAGAGAGAATAAAATAATTCAGACTATGTTAAAAAACTATAACCCAGAGTTCAAGTGGGAATCGAAAACCCCTGTACAAGATAACTTTTCCACCTCTATGCTAGCATCCTCAGAAATGGAGAATGAAACCTTGCACTCTCTTTTGCGTTCCCCTCAGGGCTGGCCCAGCAATTGTGTGAATAATACTGTCGCTGATATCTTAGATTCCACTCAGAAAAGCCATAGTACCTTGTCTCACAGTGCAGTTTATAAAAGTATTTGTTTGAACTCTGAATTTTCTAACTCCTCTGGTGTTTTGTCTTCTAGTGCTAAATTACATCTAGGCGCTAATTCTGAGATGTGTCCCTCCAGTTTTCAGGCACCCCAAATGCTAGGCAAAACACAAAACATCTCTTTGCTTTCTTTTTCTGGTAGCGAGGTCAGTCCTATCTCAGAGATAACCTATAGCCAGGCCATTGACATACAGACAAAACCTGAACCAGTGACCCACATAATCCCTGATGTGACAATATCCTGTGATTCAGACCACACTCTTGCAACTGAAGCCAACCTTCTCGCTGAGAAGGAACAAAATCCTGACCCCTTGTTTGCTCTCTCGCCTTCAAGTACACCACTGTTAGACTTGGCTACGGTGGGCCTGCTGGAATGATTATGTTTTACATAATAAGCTATGTCATGCATACTATACTGTGTTATGCCGAATGCCTGATGCATTTATAGGGTGGGCCCATTATTAGCATTTACTAGGGTGCACTGATGATTATGATGTGTGCCTAATGTGTTTTGCTAAGTGCCCTATTGCCAGTAGTTACTGGTTATTTTTACTACCTGTGAATTGTGAGGTTCTGACAGTGGCCCGATTGGCCCTGTAAGTGTATATAATCCCTGAAAAGTGATACAGGTGGCACAGTGTATATATGTGATTACGTTCTAATGTGTTTTATGAGTAATACAAAGGCAAATTTTGATATAACCTTGTGTGGGGTTCCTTTTGTGGTGTGCCTAGTGTGTCACTGCTGTGTGTGTGTGTTGCGCAAACGCTTTACACATTGCCTCTGGGATAAGCCTGACTGCTCTGCCAAGCTACCAAGGGGGTGAGCAGGGGTTATCTTCGGTGTATAACTCCCATTTCTAACAACCACATATTGAGAAGTCAGAAAATATTACTTTGTCTCAGATGCATCTGTAAGACCTTGTAATATAGAGGAAATTGAAAAAATGTCCAAAGACAAAGTAATCTATGACCTGTTACCTCTGAATAAGACATGTGAACTGCCAAATGGTAAAGGGAGTGTGGTCATCAGATACTCTACGATAAGCAGTATTCTTAGCCATCTCGAAGAAAGCGCTTCAGTGTGTTTTAATGAGCCAAGGAACTGTGAAATTTTCACTATTGACAACAAGGAATATACTGTTCACGGGCTATCACCATTCCCAGAATTTAAAGTCTGTCATCCTTGTGCCTCTCTGCCATCAGCTTGTCTTCTCTCAGAGTCTCCAGAGTCCTCAGCCTGCCTACCATCTGAGCCCGAGTCTGCAGCCTGCCTGCCATCTGAGCCCAAGCCTGCAGCCTGCCTGCCATCTGAGCCCGAGCCTGCAGCCTACCTGCCATCTGAGCTCGAGCCTGCAGCCTGCCTGCAATCTGAACCCTAGCCTACAGCCTGCCTGACTTCAGAGCCAGAACGTTTATCCTGCCTGACTTCAGAGCCAAAACTTCCATCCCGCCTGACTTCAGAGCCAGAACGTCCAGCTTGCCTGACTACTTCAGAGCCAGAATGTCCAGCCTGCCTGATTTCAGAGCCAGAGCATCCAGCCTATCTGACTTCAGAGCCAGAGCGTCCAGCCTGCCTGACTTCAGAGCCAGAGTGTCCAGCCTGCCTGACTTCAGAGCCAGAGAGCCCAACCTGTTTGACTTCAGAGCCAGAGCACCCAGCCTGTCTGACTTCAGAGCCAGAGCTTCCAGGCTGCCTGCCTTCAGAGGCAGAGCGCCCAGCCTGTCTGACTTCAGAGCCAGAGCGTCCAACCTGTTTGACTTCAGAGCCAGAGTATCCAGCCTGTCTGACTTCAGAGCCAGAGCTTCCAGGCTGCCTGCCCTCAGAACCAGAGCTTCCAGGCTGCCTGCTTTTTAACCATATGGTTCCAGTTTGCCAACCTTCAGAGGTCTCAGTATGCATCTGTTCAGTCTCTGAAACTCCGGCATCAGAGAAAAAGCTCTCAACATGTTACCCTCCAGGGCCTGGCTCTCCTGCATACCCACTTCCAAAGTCTCTTGCATATGTGTCTTCTGTATGTTTTCCTCCAGGGCCAGAACTTCAGGTCTGCTTCTTGTCACCTCCTTCCTCTTCAGCCAATTTGGCATTGACCTCTGGGTCTCCTGCCAATCTGTTATCTGCTTTTGAACCTACAGTCAATCTGACTTCATTTTCAGAGTGCTACTGCAGCCTGTCACCATCTAAACATCAAGCACCTTTGATCCTAAGTCGCCATTACTGGATTTGGACACTTCAAATCTGCATTCTATTCTGCCTCCTGCATCAGAGTGCTTCCCTCCTCAAAGTTCTGCTTTGGACGGCGCTGTTAATTTACAGCCTGTTATCCTACCCTCCAGAACATCACAGTTTTCCTGCAGTCCTTTGCTATCTTGCACTACATCTATGATGGAAATGGACTTACTTCTTAGGAGCAAAGGCTTTGAATCCAGTTCCAGATTCCGGGAGCCAGTCTTTGGAGGGGTGTACTGTCACGGTTCGCTCCCTGCACTCTCGTGCCCACCACCAGAGGGGTGCATAGTGTGACTTTCCTGTGTACTAATAAGCTTCCAAGTACTCCCCTGCATGCATATCCTGACTTCCATCCATTTGGTCACTATTTGGGAATTGACATCCATTCCAAATCAATGCAAGGTTTTGTGAAAGCCAGCCTGCTCATGCTTGAAGCCTGCCTTCTAATGTTTGACACTCTGTTACCTAGAATTCCCTACTCACTGCTTCGTCTCCACCCCTGCAGGCCAAGGATGGGTGGAGGAATTCAGCTCACCTGTGGCTGGCTGCTGCTAGTCTGCCCACACCTGATGCATATGATTACTGTGAGCTCGTTTAAGCTCCAGGTCCCTCCAGTCCAGGGTTGGACTTAATAGCTATGTACCGGTGAGATTGACCTGTGTTTCCTGAACTTTTGTTATCCTTGTTACCAGAATTCCTGAGCTATAGCTATTCCTTGTGCCTGAATTAGCACTGCTTGCATTGCTACCTTGTTTCCTGAGTTCCTGAGCTATAGTTATTCTTTGTTCATGAGCTGCAGCTATTTCCTTATTTGCAGTGCTTGCAGTGCTCTCTTGGCTCCCTGTTTCCTGAGCTGTAGCTATTTCCTGTTTCCAGAACTAGCACTGCCTGTCAGTGCTACTTAGATTCCAGAGCTATAGCTATTCCTTGTGCATGAATTAGCACTGTTTGCAACACAGAGAGCATAAAAGAGTAATTGTTTTTCACTCGTTTCAACTCACGACTGTATCGATACCCACCATCTGGTCCTGTATGTCATTACGACATTATATGCTACTGATTAATCATTTCTATCTATTATCCTAATTATTAAGAAACATTGGAACATTCTACAACTCGACCCATCACTAGGAAAAATATTGGGACACCATCCCAATATAACTTACCGGAGAGCAAAGAACTTAGCCGATAAAATCACACATAGCCATTTCAAAGAAACGAGAACTGCCACATGGCTATTAAGAGAAGGATTTTGGCCATGCAAACAATGTAAGGCATGCAAAATTGCGAAAAATATGACAGAACTGGAAACTCAGCAAGGAACCAAATGGAAAATAAAACAATATTTAACCTGTAAGAGCAATTTTGTCATCTACATGGTAGAATGTCCATGTAAACTACGCTACATTGGAAGCACAATTTTTGAGGTCAAGAAAAGAATACTTGAACACATCCGAGCCACCATACACAAGGATCACTCAAATGCAATAGCGAAGCATATGGAGAAAGAACACGACAGTCAGTGGGAATGTCTTAGATTTTGGGCAAATACCCCCACCAGAAAGGGGAGGAAACCGTGAAAGAACATTGCGTCAAAAAGAATCACGACACATAGTGGCATTCAGAACCCTTGATCTGAGAGGGCTCAACCAGAATGAAGAACTCCACGTGCACCTTTGAAACATTTTTTCAAAATATCTCAAAAGCAAATTAATGTCAAGATGAAGAATCAATTAATCGTAACATCGAACTGAGCAAAGAGTAAAATGATACTAGAATCATGTATGAATAAATAATTTTCAGCTCACCAGGGAGCGAAACGGGACATTCAAATAAATAAAAATCAAGACATAGTAAAATGATACTAGAATCATGCATGAATGGGAAGTAACCATTACAAATGGAAATAAAAGAAGTCTTTTTTTCTGTTTTAGAGTAATCCCGTGACCAAGGTCAAAGTAGTCTGACCGAAACGCGTAGGGCATGGCGAAGAATGAATAAAACTGCCTGATTTACTTTGGAAATACAAGAGAGTGCGTCTTTATTTCGCTCTCGGGCGACAACTGATTCATAAATACCGGCGTGGCTCTGCCGGAAAAGAAACGCACCGCCCCTGTCAAAGAGCGCCAGCGTTACAACTTGGGCTGCACTTGGAAAATATATATATATATATATATATATATATATATATAGGTAAACAAACACGGGTCCTTCCAGGATCAATCCCTCAGTCAGGTGGTGCGTTTTGCCGGCGAACCCAGATCCGGTTGTATAAATATTCAAAAATCCAAAGGTAACGCACTCTCAGAGGTCAGCTCTTTATTCTTTCACAAAATCGCTACGCGTTTCGACACGCAATGTGTCTTGCTCACACGATCATGTGAGCAAGACACATTGCGTGTCGAAACACGTAGCGATTTTGTGAAAGAATAAAGAGCTGACCTCTGAGAGTGCGTTACCTTTGGATTTTTGAATATATATATATATATATATATATATATATATATATATATATATATATATATATATATATATATATATATATTGTTCATGTGTGTATTGTCTTCCCCTCCCTTTTGCTCCACCCCAGGCGTTGGTCTGGGCATGGGTGTATTGTAATCAAGCCCAATGATGAAGCATCTCACAATTTTGTGAGTGAGGGCAGTATTTTTTCACACAGCATGTGCCACCTCTTGATCACTATTCGCTACTCCTCCGTGTGTGTTACAGTTCTGTGATTGGGGAGGCCGGAGTAGAGAAATGTTGCCTCTCCTCCTTCTTAGTGTGTGAGATCAGTTCCACAGACCCTGCCTTTGCATGCATATCCTTTATGTGGATATTTGCAGTCAGTATCTGTAACAGCAATTGTGGGTGAAGAACTTACTGAGCTTTAGTCTTACCGTGTGGAGTTTCTGAGTGCTTTACCCCACATTCCCTTTATTGTTAATGTTGTTTTATATATACGTCTTGCACATCTGTTCTGGGTGTAGGTATTCTGAATGCTTAATCACCTCTTGAGGGCCTGTCCTTTCTGAGTCTTAGCTATCTTGTTCCTTTGTGCAGGCTTCCCCTTGGATCCCGTTTTCTCCTATGACTTCCTGTGGGATCCTGGGCAGCACTGTACTCCTCGTTTTTCTTACGTTTTCTACCCAGTCGACAGTCTTTGCCCAAGTTCCTGACTGTGTCCCAGACAGTCCCGGACAGTCCCTGACAATATACTATGACAGGAAACATGGGGTCAAACACAACAAGTTAAAGGTTGGAAAGAGGGTTAGAATTAAGATACCCGGTGTAGTTCCAAAGGGAGTTAGTTCTTACGTTGAACCTAAACACATTAAACAAGTGTTAAATAATACAGTCAGATTAGAAGATGGTAAGGTGTGGAATTTAGAGAGAGTAGCTTTGTGTTCTGAACAATGCAGAATAGAAATGTCAGGGAAATAAAATGGTAGGATACACAATCTGGAAGAAGATATTGTTACTACAGGGCACCATGAGAACAACGGAATAACACAGAGGGGTAGTCAAGTGGAAGATCAATCAAGGGGTGGTGAAGAAAACCTGGGATAAGAAGATAGTGGAATTGATTTAAATTCTATTACTGTGCTTTCCACTGATGCATTGACTAGAAGAGATTAATTAAGTGTCCCATGAAGCTAGGTGATTCTCCTTGTGATTAATGATTTAAGCTGGAGTACATGCCTGGTTTTTTCCCATAGGCTATATGGTGAATTTCTCCATTTATAATGTATCAATGCAATGATTGTACTTTTTCAATGTGATGTATTTAAGGGTTTTTCTCAGGGGTGGGTAATAAATTCCGCTCTGCCTTTGGACTTCGCTGAATTTTGCCCACTTTGCGTTCTGCTTAGAGCGCAGAGTTCTAACAAAACTTTGTCAACCGCTGTATGGCAGAGCATTTTCTCGTTTGCGACTTGCCAACGCTAAGTTAGTGAATGCAAGCATTCCCTAGCCCTTTGTGCCCCCTAGATGATTAATCGGGGGCGAGAACACCTCCAGGCAAGATTTCTCAAAGTGGACAGTCACAGCAGGTTGTGACCGTTCACGCTATGCTGCCGCTTGAGTAGAAAATCTGCTCACCTGCAGAAAGAAGCAGCTCCCTCCGGCTCTTTTTGGCGCGCCACGTGGTGCTAAAATAAGCATGAACAGTGCAACATGCCGCATTCCGCCCACTTACGTAACTTGCTGCATTTTTATGTAACTTTGTGGAGTTCTGCAGAGTGAAACTCTTTGAGTTCCAGCCACCCCTAATTTTTAGCTATGTTTAAAAGGGAGGCGATTTGTAGAGGTGATGTAATAGAAGTAATCAGTAGAACATAGACTGTTGAAGTTAGAATGTGAGAAATGACAGTTGGAGAAATCAGTTGCTTTGAAGACGCAGAGCGCTTGGTCGCATATTAAAGGAGCCTATTTAACTTCCATAGTGTAGCATGTTAATACAGTAAGGGTAACTTGCCTTAAGCATGTAAGGATTCTGTCTTGAGCTAACTCCTAAGTTTTTGCCGTTTATGTAGCATTAGCTTAAAATCTTGTTGAGGTGTGAGGTCTATATTCCTGACTCCCTATTTATTAATTTCTGGTTAAATGGTTAGCCTTACCCTTGTGTGCAAATCACAGTGGTAACAAGAGAGAGACCTAACATAAGTCAGGCCCACCATTGTGTGTATAAGTACTTTGGGACAGATGTACAATGCATTTTTATGCTTGCAAACGGCCCGATTCACAGAATCGGGCCGTTTGCAACCGGATTAATGCTTTTTCAAATGTGCAAAATGCAATTCAGTAACTTGTTACCGAATTGCATTTTGCAGTTGTGATTCGGTATTTGCAAGAGGTGTGTTTGGGGCGTTCCTTCCAAATACCAAATCGGTATGGTATGTATTACTGTTTTGTTACCGAATTCTGGTTGCAAAACAGTAATACTTTACCACCAGTTTAAAACTGGAGAACCCATTTGCAAAGGTGATGGGGTTTCCAAGGGACCTCTTCTCCCTTGAGAATGTAAATACAAATATTTTTTAGGAGCAGGCAGTGGTACCACGGACCACTGTCTACTCTCAAAAATGAAACTTCAAGGTTTCATCTTTTTCTTTTTAAATACATACCATTTTCCTTTAAGGCTGCATTAAAAAACAAATTGCTTTATTAAAAAGCAATCACAGACATGGCGGTCTGCTGTCCTCAGCAGGCCACCATCCCTGTCATGGCTGAGATTCCTAATGGGTCGAAAACTGCAACCTATCACATTAGTATTCATGAGGTAGGTCTAGTTGCGACCCACGAGGCATTTCTAATTCATTAATTTATTTTGTTTTATAAAGTGTGAACATGACCATCGCAATATCAGAGCGCTGTACAGAGGGAGGGCTGCTGAGGGTTGCAGTGAGGTAAGAACAAACTAAGATACGTTGTACATAGAAGCAAGATATAACACAGTAGGATACAGTATCAAATAGGGAGGGATAAAATCTTCTACATAGTTCTTTTATGCAGTATGTTTTTCTAGCAGTACAGCTTTGACTTCCTTCTTGAAAAGCTTGAGTGAGGTAATTGCTCTTGTTGAGCTGGTAGGGAGTTCCAAGTTTTGGGGGCAGATCCGGCGAAAGTGCGACTGTGGGTTTTCCTTTCTTGAATCTGGAAGGTTCAAGTATGAGGGATTTAGTACTTCTAGAATCCCTTCTGTGTCTTGATAGCTTGATCCTATTTGCCAAATATTTTGGGCTAAAATTGTGAAGAGCATTGTGTGTTATGCATGCCACCTTCAGTTGAATTCTGGCTTCAACTGGGAGCCAGTTGAGAGCGCTGAGTGATGGCGAGATGTGATCGTAGTGACGTGTGCCTGTTAAAAGTCTTGCTGCTGCATGCAATGTTGCTTTCATTGGGGCTAGATTGGCTTTGGGTAGACCTATGAGCATGGCATTCGCATACTCCAGTCTTGAAAGTGCTAGCGATTGAATAGCTGTTTTTGGGTCTCCTGGCAGTATGAATGGTTTCAGTTTTCTTAGAAGGTACAGATGTAGGTTAGCACTTCTGGTGGCATCTTGCATGAGGGCTTGTATGTTTAGAAGGTGTTACAGGTGTCCATCAAGTTGTTATTGATTGTGAGTTCTGCAGGTTTTCCTGATTGTTGTTTTATTATCTCAAATAGTTTATTGGACTTGTTCTTGGCTCTGTCTAATTGAGTTCTGAATGCTGTTGTCTTGGCATTCAAGACAGCCTTTTTGCATGAGATTCTTTGCATTCTCAGCTGTTCAAGGAGGGTAGTGTTTGGTTCCTTCCTCCAAAGTTTTTCCAGGTGTCTACGTTTTCTTCTTTCATTGTTTATGTACTGGCTGAACCACGGTACTGGAGGTTTTATCTTCTGCCTTTTTAGATGTAATGGGGCAGCCTTCTGAACTTTTTCGCACCTCTACAATAGCAATATCACCGAAAAAGTTCAGAAGGCTGCCCCATTACATCTAAAAAGGCAGAAGATGAAACCTCCAGAACCGATGTTTGGTCTGTCCGAGGTTCCAATGCAGTGTGGCAAAGCCCCATCAATTCTGTTCTGTGTACTTTTTCGTAGTCCCTCATCGTATTTTTTCTCTTCATGTTCAACACTTGAGTTTAGTTTATTGTGTGGATATTTGGAAGAGAATTTGATGATGATCTGACCAGTCTGTTGGGAGATGTCTAGTATGTTTACTGATTCATGTTTAGTGATGATGAGATCCAGAGTGGCACCTTTGTTTTGTGTTGGTTTGTTGTGTGCTTGTATCATATTGAGTTCCCGCAGCAGGTTACTGAGTGCAGCCACTGTGGGGCCTTTGTCATTGTTCCAGTGGAGGTTGAAGTCTCCTAATAATATTGTATTAGAGAGTGAAGCTGCATTGATTGTGTTTTTTTCCATTTCCTAATTCCAATACAGAGAGATTCGCAATTAGGAAATTGTTTTTCCTAATCTTTGTACGTCTGTCCATATATTCTCAGGGCCCATGTTTTTTGTCATTATGTTGGTTCATGTGAAACACAGAGATGCACATGATGCCCATAGACCATCTATCTATACCGCCTCGCTTATTAAATTAAGTAAACATAAGCCCCTCTTCTTAGTGACATTTGTTAGGCAAAATATGTTTTCCCTGCAAAGTTCTAGCACACTTCATTTTGCATCATTTTATTTCAATCAGAGCTGGATAACCACTGAAGCCGTAAGCTCAGAAAAGTGTCCCACCTTTTACTCAGCAGCACCACATGGATTCTCATTTAGGTACAGATAGGTCGACTTAGAACAAAGGCCCAGAAGAACTCAGAACCACATACTGAGCCGCATGGTTATGTTACTTTGTTGTAAATGTGAATGTAGATTACTTAGATTAGCATGAGGACAATGTACCCTCATACACAAATTGTGGCATGCTCCATCATAGGGAACGGACCACTTTCCAGTACCCTATGGAGCATGCCACAATTTTTGATTGAGAGTACTTATTCCAAATAAATACATATTTCATTGGAACATGAGTCACACCTACGTCTCTCCTTTCGCTACACTTAGTTTAGCATGTATGAGTCTATGGTTTGGAGGATATCTTAGCAGACGGTTATCCTCTCTCTCCCCTTTTTCGTGTATAAAAAAGAAAGTACTGCTACTGGATTCAAGCTAGCCTTGCTGATGAGGGCTGTTAGCCCGAAACTGGTCCCAGGATGCTTGTTTCCGGTCCAGGGAAGACATGGCTTGGCAGTTCAAGCTGGAATGTTCCCATGAGGCATAGGGTAAGACTGATTTGCATATAGCTGCGTTTGTACTGGGGTGGCGCAATGAGCTAAAGAACAATGATGGATTCAACCCAGATCTGTGAGTTGGGGTGAGTGTCTGAAAAGTTTCAGCGCTCCGTCCATCATCTCCTTGTGTTTGCCTTGTTTGCCGTAAAAAAGAAAGTACAACAGGCTCACAGAGACATCTTTACTTTCCGCATTTTCCACTCCTTGTTCTTCCCCAAACCTCCAGCACCAAGTTGGAGTCTGCCCAAGGTGTTAAGAGTGGAACTAATGGAATTAAGGGTCACATTTATAAAGCACCAGAAGCCCAGAAAGAGGCGCTAAACCTTTAATATGTGCTTTCGCTTTTGTTACCCTGACATTTTGATGAACTGACCTCCGTGGCTAACAACTAGTTCAATGGGTGAATTGTGCGTTATTATTGCAGTGAAGGGAAACTCGAACATTTAATCGAAGCTCACATAATTCATCAACAAAATGTGCAAGTACACCACGCAGGAGCTAGGGATGAATGGGATTGCTGATCCTGGCGCAGTCACTTTTAATTTACTTTGAGTATAATTAATTCGAGTTATACAGTAAACATCAACAAAAGCAGCTCGATGACATTTCAGGAACTCATTTGTTGAAATGTCACCATAACACCTGGCGACCCAGACGTTCAAAATAGTGCACACTGAGTATAATAGGGCACACAACGCAGCTTCTTTTTTTTTTAAAAAAACGTTTTTATTGATGAGTTATCTGACATTTTACCTGGCTTTCTAAAATCCCATTAAAGTGCTCATTCACAGTCAACAATAAGACAAGTAAACAATAGTGAGATAGCCACTTCAAACCCAAACCTGCAAATAGACAGGACTGCATGACAGCACGGCTTTCCATTGTATAGACAAAAGCAACAATGAAAGATAGATATCCGACTGAAATTCACATGATAAATATAAGAAATATATTATTTTAGGATATTAAAAAAAATAAGTATCATAAAGCCTATGAATAAAACAGCTGAAATATGAACACTTTCAGAAAAAGGTGCACATTCTACAGTACTGCATTTTCAACCCTGGATTTGTAGAAAGTATTATGAGGAGTATGTTGATTTATTGAATCTTCCTTCAGAGAGTCCTCAGAGGATTCAGCCCAGCTAGGCGAAATCGCCTCAAATGACCACCGCGGTTGCCATGGTAGCTGAGCGAACAGCTCTATAGAGTCACACACAGCTATCCCTTTCTTTTGGTGGGCTAAGACTTGCCTTTGACGCAGTGTCTAAATGAGGTAATCCTATAGTAACCATAGAATAGTCATTCGCAACCATTTTAGCGTCTTTCTTTAGGCTCTTCATCCGGTCCAACTGCATTTGACTGGAGTTGTAAGCCAAGGCGGGAATAGTGTTCACCAGTATCAGCTGCAAGGGCTTCTTCTCCTCCTTGTACCGACACTGGATGTACCGTGAAAACGCAGAGCGGTACGTTTTGTTGAAAAGTGTATAGACCAGTGGGTTGACTGCTGAAGAGAGGTAGCCAATCCAGACAAACACCTTAAGTAGTTCTCCAATGATGTGCTCATTGCAGGCCTCCTTGCAGATGACTGCCAAAACATTGGTGATGAAAAATGGGCACCACATCACAACGAACAGGAAGAAGACGATGCCCAGAACCTTGGACGCTTTCTGCTCGTTATTGATTGACTGCATCGTCCTCCTGCCATAGGGAGCCAACTCTTTGTTCAATGAGCGCTGGAAGAGTTTCTCAGAAGAGAGTGAGCTTTGAGGCAGAAAACTGAACAAGGCTAGTTTGCTCTTCGCGCCCAGGTCATTGAAGCATAAAGTTGCTTCTTTCTGCAGAGACCGTATAGTTAAGAAATAGGTGACCAACATGATTACCAATGGTATGAAAAATGAGACAAAAGAGCCGACCAGGATGAAATATTCATCAGATAGCGAACAGTTTTCTTGCGTGAATACTTTGCTGTCATCTTGCAGGCCAAACACAGGAACAGGCATGGAGATACCTGGAGGAAGAGAAGCAAGAAACATGTTAATGCTGTGATTATGACTACATGGTAGGATGCTATATGTTATGTAACAGCTGATTAGAGGATGGTCATTCTAATTTTACAGCTGCCTGTGGACAACATTACTAATAACTGTGGAAGAGACACTTATAATGAATCTGTGAACCCTGAGAAAGAGAGCATGAAGTTTGACAGTAAAAATGTCTCATATTTTCAATCTAATGATGTCATAACATTTTGGCACGTCCCAATTCCCCGCCCCATGCATGCAGAAGTGCTCCCTTCCTTCCACCCATGTACCCACCTTCAGAAATTGTATTTCCCATGCACTGTGCTACCCCATCTCAAAGCTTGAATTTTGGGGGTGTCCATGACCTAAGATCACCTTTTAGGGGAGTCTGCCAGTCATCACTATGCAGGCGTTTTGGGTTGTCAACAACTTGTTCCAACTACACCATACTAATGATTCACTACCCTATCCTGCCTATAGAATTTGGGGTGGGGGTCAATAAACCTTTTCTGACTAGACAGTACTGTAGCGAGCATGGGCACTGTAGCAAATATAATGGAGAGTCTGTAACCCATCCAAAGTAGACAATTTTCTTGTTTTACATGCCCTGGGTGGAAGTGTCATCCTAGCGAGAATATGCATGGTGCATAACTGTGTCATCGAGAGTAACATATGTGCAACTTCAACTTTTTCTCATTTAGTTAGCAAGTTCCAGTGTATTGAGGATGATCACCCAGAAGGTATTTAGGTCATCCATTCTCAATTAAACACTTTGCACCATGAGAAACTGTTACTGATGGCTCTTGTCCTCCTCACTTTTTAGCAGTGTGAGGCACAGGGCCTTGTGCTATTGAGAAAGACATGATCCATTGGACCTGTTGAGGGAACAGCTCATAGGATTATTTTGTCCAAAGTCTATTTGTTCATTGTTCCCTTTAAAGAATATACTGCTTCAACTGTAGAATAGATTGATCTACAACACATGCCAATCCATAGAGTCACAATGTTGGCAGAAGGATATGTTCCTGTGGTATATCCCTTTAGGAAATGGAAGTCTGTGATTTTGAGATCAGTGGCAGTGTAAGCCCCAGACTCTTGCAACGATGTACACTGGAAGCCATTAAAGGATAGCTTGCCTTAGGCAGAAGACGTACAGGGGAATGTATGAGTGTCTAGGTGCCGGGAGAATGTCAAGCATGTCAGCATAAACTGTCCTGCATGCAACGAAAGGCAAAAAAGTAGGAGACATGGCACAACCAAAACATACTCAAATCTCTCAGAGTTTCATTGAACCACTGCTCCAGGGCTAGGCCTAGGGTAAGATTAATGGTCAGTATGAGAAGGAGAAAAGCACCATAAAATAGGTATGGACACAGGTTGTGGGTGATAACATCAAATGCTGTTACATCGAGGAATGTTATTTTTGATCTTTTCTTGCACGAACACTTGCTTATCATTAGTTGACTTATCAGTAGTCCTGACTGAATAACCTCAAATGGCCATCTTCCGGATAGTTGGCTATCTTGGTCGACTTTTCTGGCCCACTTCTCCTCTAGTCCGTCGCCTATGTCACTGTTACAGCCGTACAGCTTTGGAAGGGATGATACACTGAAATTGCCGGTGTGGCACTCAATGGAGTTCTGGGGATGTGTGGCTTAGTGGGGAGAATAGTTCATAAGAACTAAGATTGAGTGCAGGTCTGCAAACATTTATGTGGGAACAGACAAGGGCTCATCTTCACTGATTTCAGGAAAAATGTAACTAGAAAATCACCACAATGCCGGATCAGCCAAGCCTAAAGCTGGCTACAGAGGGTAAAAGGTACCTTGGGATTTCAGGCAAAAATGGATAAAACAGTGAATGCAAATATGGCCTGTAAAGAATGATGGGGCATGTGTCTTACAGGATTAAACTTCTAATGTCTTCAGTAACTAACGTGTGGCAGCTTTGCGACTGGTATTGTACTTGGGCAGAAAAACTGGTCTGATGTTCTTCCAGTGATTGTAACCTTTCTCAATATGTTCCATTGTTGCAAGTGCAAATAGCTGGATTTAGGATTGCAAGCTGTTCACTAAATGTGGCCTTGAAATGCATTTACTCCCGCATAAAATACGACTTGAACCCATATTGTTATAGGGTATTGAACATTGGCAATGGAAGCATACCATTATGTTCAGTCATTACTTTGTTACATGAGTAATAGCTTTTAGGTCTACCTTGAGACTATTCGATAAATATCTGTCTATGTAAGAAAGTAGCTCTTGAATGGTTGACCTTTAATCATTTCAAATAACATTTTGGTAGCAAGGTGTTTTAATGGTTAGAGTTAAACAATTTCTTTTGACAAGTTAGTTCAATTAACATATACTACTTGGTGTGGATTTGCAATGAAATTCCTTCTCCTATTATTATTGAAATAATTTTTACTATTACACAGGAGTAAAGCCCATTCAGTGGGTGGGGAGTGCATGCCTCAAGATGTGGCTAGCTTTGAGAAATTGTAAGTGTCCCCGAAGACTCCTTTTTATGGTTCTTCATCTATTTTTTTCCACCCCGGAAATGGTTGGAGGTTTACTCCAGTGAAAAGCTGGAGTAAGCCTCTTTCCAGTGTGTGAAGGGTAACTGAAGCTGTAACTTTAAGGGGTTGTAGAAGAGGAGGTATAGATGGGTATGCCCAAACGTGAACCCCTTGTTCACTGTGTCACAAGAATTCACAAGAATCAGGCTGCACCTCACTGATAAGGTCCAATTAGACTGAAACTGGTCTGGAGTGACTTGTATTCGTCTCTCTAGAGGGGGCATAGACTGGCAATTCTGATTAGACTGTCCCTATCGGAGCAGGGCCTAGTTTGTATATCGCTCCTGTCTGGAGCGGTAAAGTGTGCAAAAAATGGTGGACTGGAATGTGGCCCAAGCAATTGCTAGAAGCGGAGTCTTTTACAAGTATTTCATCCTCTCCTTTTGTGTTTCAGGTTGACATGCTGGGTATCACAGGTATGCCCACACTTGGGTCCAGTGCTAGTTGTGAATAGGATTCAATCTGCACCTCACTGGTAAGATCAAATGGGACTGTAACCAACATGGAGATATTTTGGCTCCTCTATGCTGGAGAAGACCAAGTCTGATATGCAAATGTCTGGTTCTTTTCTGAAGCAGCAGAGTGGGCAACACTGATGGACTGGAATGCGGTCTGAGCAACTGCCAGCGCCCTCTGCAAGCTTTCCACGCTTCACCTTTTGTTTCAGTAAAGAAAGTTTGGGATTAGTATGCCATTTTCATTAAAACAAGAAGCTGCAGAGTTACTTAAAGTCATTGTTCCTTTGCAGCTTATGACCTTCAATAAATGCTCCTTTTAAATACAGTTTAAAGGATAATGAAAAAAATGGCCCCAGTGGCACTAGTGATACACCAGTGGGAGAAAGGGCTGCGCCGGAGAATGAAGAGTCACACAGGGGTAAAATGGAGAGGTTAGAGGAATGTGGAACAAATCACAGGAGAAAGAGGGAGGAGAGGGGTGGAGCAAGCAGGAGAGGGGAAGTGAAAGGGGTTGGGAAGCCTTGGGGAGCTGACAAAAAGATAGGACCCAATGCACTTCAATTGAAGCATTCCATTGGTGGAGGAAGCATACACCAAGCAGCCAGTAGCATTACGTGAGAGCTAAATAGTCCACTGGGTTGAGCCAAGAATGATTGACAAAGTCTCAAACCAAGAGCAGACAGAGGCTCGTTAGAAAAAGCCAAGGATTGAAATGGGTGGGCTCAAAGCCCACTGTAGACAATAAGTCTGTTTGACAGCCGCACGGTCGAAAGCCAGGCCTAAAAATCTAGTAAACTGTATCCAGATAAATGTCTCTTGAATAAGCATATGCTTGAATGTACATCTTTTAGGTAAGTCGGATGCTGCATTGGGTCATTTTATATGATGATTCAAACCATTTTAACCTGAAGCCGACCTAACAAAATGCTACCAGGTGTTCATATACACTGGCATTTTTAAAATATTTTTCAGTAAAACAGGTGCATTACTTATCACTTTATCAATAAAAAAATATGTAGTTGAAATGAGGGGACATTTTACCTATTGTAGGCCAATAGGCAATCATGTCTGGTTAAGAAGCAGTCAAGGCATCAGCCTCCAACAAGAGAAGCAATATGGTTAGAGGTTTTCCAGTGTGTGTTCCACAGAAATATCTGCTCATTTGAAAACAATGTCTGAGGTGTAACATAAATTAGCACAAACAATAAAATAAAATACTTTCAAGTCAAAGAAAGAATCATTCTTTCCATCCTGTTTAAACCATAGTCAATCACGCATGGCATTTTTACCATGCTGTAGACAAAAGCTACTCCCCAGTCATTAATTGGAGATATTAATACTGTTCGATAAAATGTTTCACCTGATTAGAAACCTGGATACCTAGCAATCCACAACTGACAGGCGCCCAACTGATCTTTGCAAAGTGGCTGCTACTGCTTTGCACCTCGTGAGTGATGTTTTTGTTGTAACATTTGATCCATTTCAGCTAAAAACATTTTTTTACTGAAATCTGGAAATTATGTAGCTGATAGTGAAATATCTGGCAAGCGATGTATTTCCATAATTACTTGAAAAACGCCATGGTTGCAGACTTATGTTGTTCTAGTGGCCAATGCTTGTAAGTCAATACGCTTGAATAGAATCAATTCTTCGATTAAGTGATTGAGTTAGCAGTGACAGCAGTGAGATGGACTTTGCATGACCATAACAGTAGAGCTGATCGTCCCAGGGCAACAAAGCATTTTCATTTGCCAAAAAACTCTTTATGATCCAGTACTTACATGAGCATATACTACTGCAATCTATACCATAGATTAAGAGAGCTATACACTGCCCCACCTATATAGAACTCCATTAGCTCCCTTGCCAGCCCACACCAACTTCAAAACCAGCTGTATCATTTACAATACCACCACAAACAGCACCAATGCTTATCTTGCAACCAGCTTACCATCTTAGACTCTTCTCACCACACCCACACCACCACAATACTGCAGACTAAGAAGTGTGAAAAAGAAACAGCAACGCGACAGGCTTTCTCCAACCATTGATTGGGTTCTTCTCTGAAGTGGCATAGTGGGCAACTATTGATGTACTGAAATGTGGTCTGAGGATCTGCCAGTGCCTTCTGCAAGCTTTCCACTCCTCACCTTTTGTTTCAGTCCCCAAAATGCTCCCGTATCCATCAGGACCGCCACAACTCAGCTCCAGTTTTAGAAAAGAGTAGAAGACGCACCGTGTTTCTGAACACTAGGTCACAATTCATTAACAATCCACAAACCAGCTGCCTCTATTGTCATTCTTTGACTTTCTGCTTTTCATTCACCTTGTACAGCACTCCACTGTCTTTTGGATGGGTTCATGCTATAGAAATACCACATATATAAATACACACATACATTGCAAATACTTGAGCGTATTCTTGAGCTTGTGAAACCAGAAGGTATTTGAAAGCAATAGTGGGCCTACCTGCTATGTAAACAGTCTCTCCCGTGTTTGTATCCTCATAGACAGAAGTGTGCTGTAGGGTATGGTTAAATGAATGCTGGAGCAATTTAAAAGGTTCTGAAATCTGAAGTAGTGCGGGCATAAAGCCTGATAAACATGATGAACGGTAAGCCTGTCAAAAATAATGGATATTTAAATACAGACTGTGCTATTAGAGATTGTATTTGTATAGTTCTGAGCACTTGTTTGTGAAAAGTATTATGTTCAGTAGCATGAACATCCTATCTGGGGTGTGCAGTGGTTCAGCCAGGCAGTGTGCCAACAATATTAAGTACCAACATTATTAACCGCAGATTCTGTTACAGAAATGTTCACTGAAAAAATAGGGGTATGTTTAGCAATATGAACAGATGATGCGTACTGACATGGGTACATAGAACTGGGAGTATCCAGAGTGGCCTGGGATGCGTATCGCAGTGTTTGGTTGAGACCACCAGCACCTTAAGTGGTTCATCAAGTTTGTTCCATCGGTAGTTGGTGTGGACTCTAGACCACTAAAGTTGTTACTCCTGTGTGGACATGGAGGGCTGGTGTGGCCCAGCTTTTACTGCCACGGATGTCTCTTATAGCACCATGAACAGGATGTTCCCCAAGGCAAGGGAACAGTTAGGCAGAGCAATCATAAACAAAAGGAGGGTTTTATTTGTACGCTCTAAAATCCCTATGGTTGGTGATGCATTTGCACAGGTCCTCCATTAGATACAGCCCAGTAGAGCTTCCTTGCTGCTGGGCAAGCACAGGTTTGACTCAACTGACAGCTTCAGCCGGAAAACACACAGGCTGAGACCCGCCACTTGTCTGTAGATACTGAGCACTGGATGACCATCAAATCAGTCCTTCCAGAAACGTTCACTTATACATCTCATTTCAGTGTGATATACTGGAGCTCCCCTCCCCGAAAGATGCACACACACAAGACATCCACACGGTCATTTAAAAATGTTTTATGAATATGTTAAAACCCGGTTTTAGTGTAAAGTCTATGAATAAATGTAATAATACATATAAACATTTGGTCAGTAAAAGAAAGGCATTACGTATAATAACAATAATTGGCAATATATTTGCACCACAAATGGCAAGACAGTCTTAGGGTGAAATATATGATGAAGGACCTTCTTTTCCAGCCCCAGTTATTCTCGACATTAGCAGCAACATCCCGCCAGAACTATGAGCTTCCTAAATAGCACAAAGACCTCCTCATAATTCTTTGTTATTCCAGTCTGCAGCCTGCTCAGTGAAGGAAGCTAATCTTCCATTATGTGATGTTGCTGTTTTTGAAGAAACAGACAGCAGGCAAGGGGCGGCTCGTCCCCTAAGGAGGAGGAGCGTTGCCCCACTGCTATTTCAGAAGTGCAAAAATGAAAAAGAAAATGATAACATGACGTTATTATCATTTTCTTTTCTATGCGGGAGTAGGGCGGGGCTGGCTCCGGGATGCCAGAGCAGGGGAGGAGTGGTTTGCACTCCTCTAAGTGCACATGACAGTTTGGCCGGCCCTCTAGGGCCGGCCAAACCATCATGCGCTCTTAGCATGTTCTCTATTGGGCTGTGTTGCACAGCCCCGTGGAGAACATGCCCAGCCCCCCCAGGCACTGCCTGAGCATCCAAACAGGACGCTCAGACCAATCACGACGCGGCTCCTGCAGCGTCGTGATTGGCTGGGAGATTCTGGAAGCCTGGGTGCTTCTGGTGCTTCCGGCAGACAGAGGAGAGGCGTGCAGCGGCGGGAGAGGCATGCAGCGGTGGGAGAGGCATGCAGCGGCACTGCGAAAAAGGTACATTCATTTTTTGTAATTGTTTTCTTAATCCCCCCCAGCCCCGCCACCCCCATTCCGAGCGAGCAGCCACTGTAGCAGGCGCCAGCAAGCACCAGTGTGCAACCTGGACGCAAACTGTAATAGTATAGATTCTGTCTCTGGAATGCCTGAAGCTCCACTCTTGCCTAGAGGCTCTCACTTAGACCTTATATACTACCTTATATGCTAAGCAATAGATTTTGAATGTAATTGCATTGATGGTTAGGCATTTGAGGGGTACCTATTAATATGCCATTACCAAAGACAAGATGAGAAATTACAGAAGTATGGCTTACTGTTCTCGACAGGCCAGGTGAGTTTTTGTGTTCAATTCTTTGCAAGAGCAAAGTTGGCAATTTTTTTTGCTGATTTGAGGGGGATGAGGTACTAGAGTTGAGTAGGGCATTCTCTGCTTGAGGGCTCATACCTAGCGGACCTACCTGATAAAACTCTGCGGAATCAAATAGGGACACCCACGCTGTGTGTCTCCCCCGCCGCCACTCACCTCCGTTGGCCGCCGTTGGGGGAGACTACAGCTCCCATCATCCTTAGCTCCTGCCTTCCGCCTCATTTCCGGTCACCTGCACGCCCGGAGGCGCTACTTTAACGAGCGGCTCCCTCGGTGGAGCGGGGAACATTCTCTGCTTGAGGGCTCATACCTAGCGGACCTACCTGATAAAACTCTGCGGAATCGATCTGGGACACCCACGCTGTGTGTCTCCCCCGCCGCCACTCACCTCCGTTGGCCGCCGTTGGGGGAGACTACAGCTCCCATCATCCTTAGCTCCTGCCTTCCGCCTCATTTCCGGTCACCTGCACGCCCGGAGGTGCTACTTTAACGAGCGGCTCCCCTCGTGTCGCGGGACGCGCGCGGGCGGCGCCGGGCTGAGCCCGGGCAGAGGGCGGGCCGTCTGTGGCCGTCAGGGGCCAGAGGAGGCCGGGCCGGGCCACCCCCTTAATATTTTTCGATAAGACCACCATCGCAAGGTACTGTGACATTTACATCTGTTGGGACTATTAGTGTTGCTGTTGCAAGTTGTGGAATTAAGTTCGTTGCACAACATTGTGCACTTCGTACCCTATCGTACCAGGAACATTGGTGAATCACAGACTTGTGTTGATACACAATCCTTACTAATTTGTGTTTTAAATAAGGGTTGTGCTGTGGTCTACTTTTGTTTTTAGCGCATGTGTCATGTGTAATGTTTAAATAATCGAAATCATTTCATAGTAAGTGCTATTTTAATTTCAATTGGCTGTTTTTGTTTGTCATATATTTTATCTATTGTATTCTCAGGCAACATGTCCAAGTCAACTGGGACCCCTCGCCCCACTGTATCTACACTTGACAATTACTTGGTCAAAGTTGTAGACAAGATCAACAAGGAACGCAGATTATCTCTGGGTCTAGCTAGTAACGACAGACCGGAGATAACGAGCCAATCAGTTCCTGCTGAGATCCACCCTTTTGATGATATCCAAGTCTCGGCCCCTATAGTCTCTCCAGTGAGGGAGGGTACATGTGTTATTGAGCCAACTCAGGTCTCCCCGCTAGAAGCTGATGTCGCTGGGGTATCTGATATTCTTAGGTCTTCCAACGATATCGTTGTTGTGACCCCCGTGGTTCCTAATATACATAGGGTGTTAAGATCAGGGTCACATCTTAACAGACCGTTTTTTTCTAAAAAAGGGGACCGCAAAAGAAAAAAGAACATTGTTTCTGTTTCTAACACAGGCCCCTCTGAGCATATCTGTTCTAATAATGAGGTTCATTCTACCCATTTGACATTAGCTCCTGACCAGCTCGAGCTGCTAATTGGTATGATTGACAGTAAGTTAAATAATATTATCATACCTCTTTTAGATAAACTCGAGGCTATATCTAGGGAAGTGAGCAGATTAGGCGAAATGGTGCAATCCGGTTTAAACTCTAACAATAGCCCTCAATTGCCCGTTGTGGCAAACTGGAATGTAGGCTTGACCGGTAAAAGCATGCAACCCCCTAATAAGCAATCTAGTAGTGGCCAGCTATGCGCGGGCACTAATACTCCTACACAGTCAAAGAGTAGGATTATTCCTGCTACTGAACGACAAGGTTGTGTTGGCAATGTAACACGATCTGTTTCTGGGAGTGAATTTAGTGTTATCCCAGCTATACCTGCTTGTCCTATTGGTATCACCCCCAATCGTAGATACACATGCCCCGGGAAGTATGACAAAGACATCTGGAAGGGGGATTCTCAATAATCGAAGCCTTTCGCAACCAAATCTGCCCCCTGATTGCGCACCATATGTGGCAGTCCTGACTAATGTACCACCCATCAGAGAGGACAGGCCCTACCACTCTGTGGAATCACATGATTCCCTTAAGAACAAAACTGTGGCATGGCTTAACCGCGAATGTGGTTTTCCGGTGGCTATGGCGGATCAGATTTTGGCTACTACTAGAACTAACTGGATTGGAATGTCCCCTAAAAACATTCCTGGGGATTGTGTTATTATAAATTTTAGTTCTCCCCACCTTGCCACGACAGCTTTGATTAGAGCTACGTCCCGCCCTAGTATTGACCAGGGGATTACACTCCGCCCCCTTGGTTTTTTCTATAGTCAGCATATAGAACACTTTTCAACGCACCGAGGGGGAGGGAAAATAAGGAGGGAAGGGGAGTCTAGCTTGGTAAACAGTTTTCAGATAGATACTGCTAACCGTTTTCAATGCTTGAGTGGGTTGGACCAAAATGATTGACAGGAGGACAGTGTTGTTTTAGGATTAATAGAAGAGCCCATATTAATGGATAAGATGGACGTCACTGAAGTCTGTTTGGATTTTGAAATAGAGGTGGGTGTGGTACCACCGGTAACCTAGGGGAATCTAGTCCTATTGGATATAGGCCCAACTGTATGTTTGCCTGGGGTGGAAGAGGCAATTCCTGGGTCAAGTATAATTTGTATGACTAAGGGTAAAGAAGGAGATCTAGTAGGCCACCCTGAGTTATCCAAGGAGACCCCTATCATTGTTGCTCCCCAACAGGGCGGTAATTGTATTAATTTGGGATCAGGTATCCACGGCTCCTCCGGATGTTATATTGTAAGTTGGAATATCGCGGGAATTAGATCAAAATCAGATAGTCTGGAGTGGACGGAATTTTTAGATCTTTTTGATGTTATCTGTCTACAGGAAACTTGGTGCACCGACTTTAAAGGCTATTGTGGTTTTAATTCATATCAGTTACCCGCTACCGCCTCAGTATCTGGAAGAGCCAAAGGGGGTCTACTCGTTTTGATTTCAGTTAAAGCCCCTTTGTCGGTTATTAAATATGTTCAGGTTGGGGCTCACTCCCAGCTTCTATGGCTGCACATAAGTCGAGGTAGGAACATTCTTTTAATTAATTTTTACAATAATATTTTTAATGATTCTAGGGATCAGCCGGTTAAGGATCTTTTAAGGGCACTGGTAGACTTCTTTAAGGAATCTAATGAAGCCTTTGATTTGTTTTTGGCCGGGGATTTTAATATTACTACCTGTCCTTTCTCAGAGGACGACCACGAGGATGGGATTCTTCATTTTCAACATAATCATTACGGAGACGCCCTAAATAACCTTCTTGCTACATATAATATGTGTATTATGGCCAATGAGAAAAATTCAAAGGGGGAGATTTGTCCTACCTTTACAGGTCGGGGAACGAATTCAATAATAGATTTTATTTGTATCTCCCCGGGTCTTGAGGCTTGGATTACGGCCCCTAAAGTAATAGACATCCAACTTAGTGACCATAACTGCCTGGTAGTAAAGGTTATGTTATGGGATAAGGATGATGCCAGTACTCTGGGCCGTACTATCACTTGTATTGAGGCCGAACGCCCCAATGGTACAAGACTTAGATGGAAGGGGGACAAGGCCGACATTACGTCTGATTTTATCATCCACAGTTGCCTAGAAGATATTATCGCGATCCTAGAAGATAACTCTGGTTCCCTTGGCTCTATAGAGCATTTTATCAATATTAATGCGGCCATCAATGCCAAACTTACAAGTACATGTAAGCACAAGGAGGATCGACCGCGGTGTTGGTTCAACTCAACTTGTACCCTGGCCCTGAGGGAATTGAAATCTGCCCTATCAACCAAACCTAGAGATAGGGGTCTGGTCGTAGACTTAAGAGCCAGATATAAAGAAACCCTCAAACGCAGGAAATTAGAACTCCAGCAGGAGGCATGGGACAACCTGACTAAGGCAGCTGAACTGAATAATTGTTCCCTGTTCTGGAAAACTGTCAATTCTCCATTCCTTAAAGATGACAAAATTACGGAACTAACCTCGAACGTTATGCAGGTAGAATGGGTCTAGCATTTCTCTAAAAGTTTTCAGTCAGATGGTGCTTCTCATGTTTTGGAGAATAGATGGCCGCATCTTTTATTAAATTTTACGGTACCAGAAGTTTTAGATAGCATACGGGACAGCAAAGGGGGTAAAGCTCAAGGCCCAGATGGGGTACCAATTGATGTATACAAGTTGGTCCCAGAAATATGGGGGCCTTTGCTTACCAATATTTTTAATTCAGCTGTTAGTAATGAAATGCCCCCGACCTGGGAAGAATCTATTTTAGTTCCAATTTTTAAGAAAGGTAATCGTGGGGAAGCCAAGAACTACCGACCAATTTCCCTGCTGGATTCCTCCGTAAAAGTCATGAGCCGAGTGCTCTTAGTGAGATTGGAGGAATAGGTGGAGGAAAACGGTATTTTAGCTGAGAGTCTGTTTGGTTTTAGGAAAGGTCGTGGCACGATTGAGCAGTGCTTAAATTTAGAGCTGCTCATTAGCAAATATACTTTGGCCAAGACTGGCACGATTTACCTCTGCTTTGCAGATCTAAGAAGTGCCTTTGATCTGGTGGATCACGGCATTCTTTGGGCAAAGTTGTTAGAAATGGGGACCCCGGATGGTATTGTCTTCTTTTTAGCACGCCTATATACCAAACTGAGAGCATGTGTCCGTTATGGATCACAAGGCGAATGCACTCCCATGTTTAAGATCGGTCGTGGAATACGCCAGGGATGTGTGCTAGCCCCACTGCTTTTTATACTCTTTATTAATGAGATTGATTCCTTTCTGAAATCCTTGTCAGTGGATGCTCCCAAAATTAACAATGAATATGTCCCTGTGCTACTTTACGCGGATGACGCGGTTTTAATCTCACGTACACCATACGGTCTCCAACAGTTGCTGGATGGTTTTATGCAATTTATCAAAAGCCGAAAGTTAGTTTTAAACAAATCTAAAACTTATGTAATGGAATATGGTCGCAGGCAAGGAAAGAAACAGCCCTCCTTTTATATAGAGGGCCAAAAGGTCCAGGCTGTGGATAACTTTTCGTATTTGGGGGTTACTTTTTCAAACAAAAATTCTTGGGTAAATGAGCATAAGAATGTACGGTCTAAAATGGCCAGGAGCGCGTATGGAATCTTTACCATGGCAACCAAATTGGGAGATAGGCGGGTAAATGACATGCTGAAAATATTCCAATCACGGTGTGTTTCAATTGCCTTATACGGAGCTGGTATATGGGGCTATGCCCCGGCAGGATCTCTCCAGGTAGAGGAAAATGATTTTTTGAAGAAACTTTTGTGCCTACCAACCTCTGTCTCAAACGCCTTAGTGCATAATGAATTAGGCATTGACTACCTTTCCGATTTGATTTTACTTAGACCATTGACCCTATGGCGCTCCACATGGACCAAAGAAGAGACCTCTCTGTGTAGAGCTATTATCTCTGATTGTCTTACTTTGGACCACTACACCAAAATCCCATGGTTAAAGTATGTAACCGATAAATTTCGGGAGATCTATAACATTAACATTACTATGGATCACCATGGGGCAGATATGTTGTCCAAATCCGATCTTAAGCGGTATTTTCTACACCAGGCTTCTACCAAACGACACCATATTAGCCTTAATCTTTCATCTTATGCTCATTACCATGAAATGAATGAAGTTGTGGGTTATCAACCTTATTTATCTCAAGTTACCTGGAAGGCACACCGGTATGTATTGACCAGGTTTAGAATGGGAGTAGCCCACAACCTGGTTGCCTTCCCGTCTTTGAACCTACCCCCAGCTGGTCCATGTCCATGTGACAACTCTACCCCCCAAAGCACTGTGCACTTTCTTCTGCTTTGTCAGCTGTATAAATATCATCGGATAGCATATTTAAAACCCTTGTTTGTCAAATTCTGGGTTAAATCATTACGTGACTGTATGTGTTTACTTTTTAATTTGTATCATCCAGATGTGTGTTTTTATACGGCTACTTTTCTTCTTAAATCCATTAATGTCAGGAAAAGTATGCTCTTTTAACTATTTTAAACAATGTTACACTGTCGATTTTTCTACCTCTGTTGTTTTTAATCATGTTGTTTTTTTTTTTTAATTGTGCTTTTATGAACTTATTTTATGTTCGAATAAAGCCTTATGAAATGAATGAGTAGGGCATAAAAGCCAATACTTTCATTCAGGTATAGAGTAGAATGAAAACCCGTTCACTTTTAGGTCACCTCAGAACTCAACTCACTTTTCTTTCCATCAAGAAATAGTCATACAATTATCTTTTTTGAGACTTCCTGAAATACAATTGATTAGAAGATAGGCTTAACTTTTTTGTAATTTTTCTATTGTATGTCTCGGTTCTTTGTGAAGGACCCCAATACTCAAGTGGTTCACGTGTGCTCAGGGTGCAGCGGCACTAGGACACAGATATGGGATAGACCTACTGCACATCCTAGTATGCCTGTCTTTCACTTGGAAACTGGTGGCAAGGGGCCATTTTCTGTAGGATCCATGGTGCACTTGCTCCGCCACTGAAGGTGCTGTATAAAACCAATAAGTAAATTAAAACATCCCTAGCTTGCCCTTTGGTTCCCATTGACATTTCCATTGATATCTCTGGTCTTAAACCCAGGACGACAGAGACAGGAACAGGAAATAGCAATGCATGTAGAGGGTCTGTTACTTTTTGTAGTTTCCCTATTATGCCATTTCCTTGGCTCGTCAGCAGCAGATAGGCTATGAGGACAAGTGGTCACCCTGTAATTCCATCAGGGGTCAACAGGAGTGTGCCGTCACTTTCACTAACCCAGGCACTAGGTGGATCAACATCCATGAAATTAACATCACCAGTCCCTTCTGAAGACTTCACGTTCATGAATGGGGTTCATATTGATTGACTATACTCAGAACACAGCAGAAGCAGCACGAGGAGGCAGAAGGGCACAGCTCCGATCAGTTTGATTAGTGGTGTGTTGCTGATCACTCCTCATGTGAGCAACAACCTGCGCTTCCGCCGTGCGAGGTGATGATTGCACAGCAGCGCTCTCGGATATTTGCTGTTGCTTTTTATAGAAGCAATCATTTACCTGCATGCTTCACTTCATCCTTGGGTAGCTGTATTATGTACTTTGCCATTCACAAAGCTGCTGATGTTGTAAACTATAATTAGAACCTAATGGAGAAGAACAGCGCGGCATCCGTACTTGAATCGTACAGGGGGCCGCGCATACATTGCCTGCTTACTAAGGAGGCTTGCTCAGAGCTGCGTGGCGGGCTTTAGAAGACCCAGATGTATAAAAATACAACTCAGGTTGAACCCATTGCATACATTTCCTAGAATAAAATTCCATTTCCGTGCAGCACCACACATAAAAAATTGACTTTTTGAAGCGAGTGACGTGACAGGTCATAATTAACAGTATATTTTTGCCTTTTGTTGATGACAAAGTGTAGGACTCATTCGCAAGGCTTGTACAGTGGCCAGGCATGCTTCCTAACGGCAAAAATACGTCTTGGTTTTGACAACGCCTTTTGCATGAATATGCATGTTGTACTCCAGGAAATTGAAATTGTACCCAATCTCAGCGTAAGACGCGGTAATTTACAGAAAAACCTTTGTAAATCTTGAGTATATATTTAGATATAATTCACACCAACAACAAGAATAGGGCACAACTATTCACAGAAAAGGCTTTGGAATCAGGACTTTTGAAATTAAGATTATTTCCATAAGTAATCATGTCAAACTTCAGGAGTAAGTCAAACCTACTCTTTGAGAAAATAATTTAGCAATCAGACCTCAGGTGTGTTTAATAATACCTATGCCTGGAGAAAGACACAACTTCAATAAGGAGATGCTTTGAGAATCCTGTTAATTTGTGTATTTCCGTGAATAAGCTAGGGGTGGGCGGAATTTGCGAAAGTGACTTTCGCAAATTATCGCGAAAATGTTGAAAATCTCCGCAAACACGCGGAAATATCACGAAGATGCGGAAGTTTTTTTCCCGCCCGTTCGCGGTATTTCCTGCGTGGTCGCGGCTCGCCAACTTACCCATGCGGTTGCTCGCGGGCGCGGCCATGTTGTTTTCACTCTTCTCGTGGTGCATGATCGCGAGAAGAAAGACGTGATCGCGCGACCAATGACATTACTGCGTGCGCGAACTGTCGCGAGACAGCTCAAATGGCTACCAACAATCCAACATCTCGTGGAGAACGCGACCGGATCGGGAAAACTTGTCGACGAACGCGGGGATTCAGGTAAGGCGATCGCGCGTGCGAGAGAATGTAATATTTTACAGCGCGAGCAAGAAACAAATTTTGACATTTTCGCGCTCTCCGCGGAACGCGAAAATGTCAAATTATCGCAATTTCCGCGAGCGGAACGGAAATTTAGCCCAGGCCGAGAATAAGCATGCCTTACTCCTGGAAATTCATGAGTAAGTATGGAGTCTAAAGAAAATGCTTTATGAATCAGGCTTAGCTATTGAGGTGTGATTCACATATAAGAGAGAAGCTAATACTCAGAAGCAGAAAACTTTGTGAAGCAGCCCTCTTGTGTTCTTTGATGTATACCAGGAATTTAGGTCGGGATGCGTCTGCTGGTTTGAAACCTTCCCTACCCTAAATACTACAGCGCCATTTGGCATAGGTTAGGTATATTGAGTTTGGTACTGTTAGTCCAGGTCAGTGGCGTCATTCAATAATAGTTAGGCATAGAGCTTGCCAGCCCTACCTTGCGGCTTGCAACCTCTATGATATAACATAATCGACTACTTATCTATGAAACGTAAGGACACCTTTAGGCTTTTGCTACCTTTGCTACTTGGTTGTTTCTTCTCGTTATCAATAACGGTTCGTTAACTTATTGCAGTCTTGAGTTTTCAACAAAGATACATTTAAAAAAAACTAGAGTGGTCGGCAATCCCGAAGACTGCGAGATGCCTCTTCATTTGATGTCCGGAATGGGTCAATTGGCATGCGATGTCGCTTATGCTTCAAATGTGATTTTACTGATTTAATCATAAGAAATCATCATAGATCGGGAAAGAGTAGGGTTAGAGACCTTTCCATGTGCTATCGCTAAGCTCCTCAACCAAGAGCTCTCTTTAAGGAGCGCTTGTCTCTGCTGGATTGAGGGTTTTCTTGAAGTCAAATTATGAATAAGGAGGCGCTGAGAAATACAAGTATCAACAATTCCACATCAAAACATGTTATGAGCCACAACGAACCCAAAATGAAACATTTGAATGATTTGAGTAAAATCTATACATGGAAAACCAGAGAGCAAATGCGCCAAAATATTTCTCTATTAAAGTCAGTGGGAGTAACCTTTATCACTGAAATGTATGAAAATCAATGCTATATTATGAGTAATGGTGAGGAAGTCAAAAATCTAATTCTAGCTATCTTTTCGAGGGGTACTTGGACAAAGATCTTGCTGGCTTGTGAGTACATGAGGTGGGGCTGGTGTTTGGGGCTTACCTTCAGCCTTAAACATTTCTATGGAGTTCAGTTCTATCAAGCAGAAGTCCTAGAGCTGTGACTGAGGAGGGCTCCTCATAGGATACTGCCCTTATGAAGAAGCTATGGGGGACTGTGCTGAGGAACAAAACAGATGTCCAGGTGGGACAAGATGCGTCTTCGCAGCTGATGCTGGCCAGGAGCTTTTTGGATGAGTTGGCTGGCCTCACTTCGGGGGTTCATCTGTAATGGGGTTTGATGAAATTTTCTTTCTTCGAAAGGCAAAGGTTACAGGCTTCATTGAAATCGAGCTACGTGCCCTTGAATGGAGCATCTGGGACCAGGTGGGAGAGACGAAAACATTGAGTGATGCACTTTGGAAGGGTGGGACAGTGCATCCTTTCCAGAGGTTTGTCCCAGCCATGTAAAGAGTCTTCCAAAAATGTATATGCTCCTCTGTTTCCTTTCTGCTGCTGATGGTCTGATGTGCGGATGTGTATATGGGGACTGCAGACCAACCATGCTGCTTGCAAGATCTAAAATATAACATAATTTACTTAGCTATAAAAAATAAGCACACCTTTAGGCTTTTACTATGTTAGGTATTTGGTTGTTTCTTTTTGTTATCAATGTTTAGATCACATTTATAGAATTTCCATAATTTCGGATCCCACGGATCACCAGGAGTCTCTGGATCAAAGTGTCTCTCACTACTGTTGCAGGCTAGCATTGAGCTTGGTTTTCAAAATTTCCTCTGCAGCATTTCAGATTCTGCATTAAGCTCTGGTTTGGCGTGTTGAGTCCTAAGAGGAAACCAGTGAAAGTGGGAATAGCTGTTCTTCATTTTGATCCAGCTTAATCCGAATATTTTTCTTGAACCTATAGCGTTACAAGATTTGTGAGCACAACTTGCTATATTTACGTAGGCGATCCTATTCCTGATGGTGCCAATATAAATCCTTCTATCACAGTCCATTCCCTAAGGCTGTTTGTGCCCCCTTGTGCTACACTATGGAATATTTCAAATTGTGGGAGATGTGCTTGGGCTGCTAAGTTTACACGCCACAATGTGTCCTATTTACCAGATGTCTCAGGTCATTACATATTGGAAGACGTTTAGCTGTCTCCTCTGTCAGAGCCAGTGGTCTCTCTCAGTCAGACACAAGGGGAAATACCACTTCCTGGCCCTGGAGCCAGTAGTCCAAGCTGTTCCCTCTTACATCAATACTTCTACCACCTGATCAATGTAGCATCTGAATGCGCCGACATGAGGGCCACACTCTGTCAGGGGTTTGCAGGCTGGTAAAATAGCATTAGATAGGTCCACCTTAGTCTATTTCAGCTCGAGGAATGTGTATTCGTAGGATTTTCGAAAATAAAATAACATTTCTGTAAAATGTAACTGTAGATATAAACATCTCTCCAATACAATTCAGACTCAGGGCTTAAATACGGATATATAGTTACTGTCTAAAAGAGAAGCTATTACCAGAAAGTTCCTAAAACTATACTCCAATTCCTTTTTACAGGTGAAATGACGTACTGCCCCAGAGACCCTATGTGCAGCCTGTGCTGACAAGCCAAACATAAAGACATTTATGGCACATGGAGTAAAAATAGTTTTTTTTCCAAGCACACTTTCAATGCAGCACAGTGCTTTGCAGGGGCATATATACCACGATCTCTGTGGGCACATTTAATAAAAATATGTCACGCATACTTATGTCTTTTGAGAAGTTACTATTCTATTTAGCAGCAACAATATTTTATATAACACCAAATTTTGCACATAGAACAATAGGGGAGGATTGTTCAAATAAATCCATATGGAAACAGTTGTGTGGTAGGTTCATTGCCCCAGTTGTGCTGATGTAATTTGCGATAAGAGACACGTACTTGGGGTAAAATGTTTCTGAGACTAACGGGGTACAGGGCATAAAATATGAATATTTTGAGCACTACAGGGAGTAGGCCATTAAATATTCCTGTGCCTCTTATTACACTTTATGACATTTGAAAGATTTTGCAAACTCCAAGAGACACTGTGTTGATTTAGTTCCTGATGGTAATGAGCTACATTGGAGGAGGGCTGGAACTTTAATGACGCACGTGGAAGCTTGGCTGTGACTAAGAGGTTAGTGTGTCTTAAATTCAGAGTTGGTGCATGCTATGAAAGTTACAGAGAGGTGCCTGGGTGTCTTGCCATTCACTACTTTGAGCATAACTTTGAGTAACTTGTATATAGCTTGGTTTTTAGTTGAGAGCCAGCACGGTTGGTGGCATTGGCTTGTGTTGAAGGATCCTTGCTCAACAGAGTGGAAAAATGAACTACCCTCACACAGCAATACAATATAACCCTTAGAGCCCTCTGCCGAGGGCTATACCAGTTGTTAAAGGTTCTGAGGGTCAATAACGAAGGAGAGGGCGTTTACCAACCAGTATACTCTGGGGCAGAAGGCTATTAGAGGATTCCACCCACTAATGGTAGAATGTTCTAAATAAAAAATGGAGGAACATGAAGACAAACATTGGAATGTTGGAGCTTCAGGCTTATACCAGCCATTATAAGACCAGAGCCACTCCATTGTCTTCAATGGAGCTCTCAGCATTCCAGTGTTCTGACCTGGATTATTGGATCAACACTCGTCATCAGGCCCCCAGCACTATGGTGTCAACTGAGACTTCTTCTGAAAGATGCTGCTTGTAGCTGGTTCTGCTGGAGCCACGAAAGGAAGAGATTTTTGGACAACTGCAATCTGACTGAATGTCTCCTTCTAAGGAGCCCATTTCTGAGGCCACCATTGATCCTATAAGCATTACTGGAAAAGTACAATGTGCAGTCATACAGAAGGTGAAACATTACTGGACCCAGCATTTAAGAAATGATAATTGTGTCTTGAAGTAAGATTCAGACTAGCCTGTCCGTTATGTAACAACCCAAAATAATTAATAGTTATTGTAGCATTCGTGTGTAGCATACCTTATGAGTACATTTTACAGTGTTTTCGACTTTACCAAAAGTTTTAGGTTACATCTATGCTAAAGATCTATTTATAATTTGCTTATCTTGTTTTCCAAACTTCATGAATCTCTTTCTTTGTTTATCACACTCCTGTGCATGATGTGTCTGTGTGAGGTTAAATGGCACACGTTCCAATTTGTTTAACTTTACCTTTTTCTTCCCAAATTATTTGTCATACATGCTAACAATTCTTGAACATGTCCTGGTAATTATGACTTAATTGGTACACCTTATTACACTGCCTGTACAACATACATTTGGTCCTTTCGTAGGTAAGTAAGGTAGTCAGATAAATGTTTGAAGTACATTCCTAATTCGTTAGAAATGTCCTAAAATGTACATGGATACAACAAAGCAACGTATTACATCATGTGATGTATGACAATTAATTTGAAATTGGGGCCGATTTATAAGTTGGCGATCAGGCCATCCTCCGCCAGGGGGTGTGAGTGAGAATGTGTGAGTAAGTGAATGTACCTGAGTGCAAGTGAGAATATGTTTCGATGCTTGGGAGTTTGCTGTTGGACCTCACACACTTTCGGAATTCTTGGGTTATAGAGGTAACCATGGAAAAATGCTGACACTGGCATTCAGAAGGCAATCTCTGCACATGGGATAGACTTGATAAAATGATGGCGCTGGCATACTGGAGGTAAATCTTGGCAACAGCCACCCCTAGAAAAATGCATGCTAGCAATGGAATACTGAAGCAAATTCTTGACATAGGTGGCATCCAAGGCAAAATGCTGGCAGTGGCACTTTGGAGGTAATATTTGACATAAAAAGAACAACCTTGGCATATGGGAGGGGGTATCCATAACAAAATGCGGTCGCTAACATACTAGAGGTAACGTTTAACATAACATACTTCCATAGTTTTGGCTAGCAGTACATTCTGGCAGTGGCATATTATATGTAATGCTTGGGCAAAAGTGGAACCCATGACAAAATGCCGGCCCTTGCAATGGAGGTAAGCTTTAACATACCAGGGTACCTTTGGCACATTTTTAAAATTGGGGCGGCTCATGGGAACCGTCATGTTTCATCGGCTTGGTACACCATGAAAGGACATGAACATTTAATGAGTGTCTTTGCCTAGCCTGTAGGTTTTGACTAATTAATATGAAAATTGTGCTCTAAAATGCACTTATTGTTTATTAAAAAAATTCACAGAGGGGAAAAAGCCGGCCTGCCCCTCAATCCCACTTTAGAAGAGGTTGGACCCACTTGCTTTGCTCGTTCACTACAATTCAGGTGTTTGTTCCCTTTGCATATCATGCGGGCTTCCTAATACAGATGAATTATAAAACAGACATTTGTTTCTATCCTGTCTTTTCATTTTATTCATGCAGTTATTAAAGAACTTCAACAATGTTAATTATTGAGATATCAACATGGTTAAGGTCAGGTGGCATCTCTTCCTGGCAAAATTCAATCCATGTCTAGTGATGTCAGTAATACCAAAGGGTGTTCAGTGGTGGCTGCTATGAACTAAAAGTGGGGGCAGCATGGGGGCGAAGCACGGGACTGCATGGGGTAGGGAAAAAATGGCACTTACCTGGCAGCCGCCGCTTTGGTGCTCTTCTGTTCCTCCGCTCCTCTCGGCTCCTGGCACTCCATGCACAGGCTCCCAGAGTCCCTACACCAATCCAGACGCTGCCCTCATGCTGGTAATACCCAGCATGAGAGAAGCACCAGAATTGGTCTGAGCAGTATGGTTTGATGCTCAGTCTGGCCCTGGGAGCCTGTCTCTCTTCTCCACCTGGCTGTACAGTATAGCTCACGTGGAGAGATCTAGGTGCGCATGTCGGTTTGGCCGTGCTCACTTGAATTGATGCCCACCACTCTTCCTCCCTGCTGCTGATGTCCATTAGGATAGCCCGCCCAGGCCCCTCCCTGCTCTAGACTCAGCTCAGTGAGGGAAATAAAATGATAATAAGCAGTTTTTTAATCAATTTATTATCCATGTTTTTCCTGCTGAGAGAGCAGTGGGGTGTGTTGTCACTTAAAATGCCCCTGACAATTTTGGCTAATCTACGTGCATGACAGCAATACATAATTTTCATGTCTATTTTCTTGCTGTGTTATCCAAATGTCTTCATCTGTGGATTGATTTTCTGTGCATATCTTGGCTATACATGAATCTACATTAATTAGAGCAATAGAATGCCCACATGAAACGTTTGGGGTACAAAATTAATGGTGAATTCTCTGTTTAACTGATTTCCACACTCCAGCTGACCTTGTTTTGAAAGAGCACCATCCTTATCTACTTAGGAGATAGGGGTAAATGGAGCTGATGATTTCAGGAATTGCACATTTCTGTTGATTAGTGTACACCAAATAACCTCCATTCTTTACACGATCTCTTAATCAGCAAACAATTCTTGTCTGTGATAGTATAATTGAACTCAGTGGGTGATAATTTCTTTGAAAAATACTTCATTTAGCACTGAATGTGGTATTGAAGTCCAGTAAGCTACTTTGCAGGGTGTATCTAAGTACCCCAAAAATGATAATCCTCAGCTCTCAGCCATACATTTGCTGAGGGGGCTAAGGGGGGCTAGCCCCTTAAGAATATGTAAGTGGGAACCAGTGGAGTTTCTTACTGTTCTAAGGGCATATCCCAAAGAAGAAGCAGGTCCCTAGGAATTAAGGACCCCATAAACTGTGCCAAAAAGTAAAAAATTAGAAGAACTTCAGGGCAAAGGAAAAATAGAGGGAATTCCGCAGCTGCTCTATTGGTCATGGCTTTTTGGCCCTACTGACTCCATAACGTGGTCCCTTTTTCCTGTGTTGGAATCTATGTGACACATTCACAACAATCCTTGTGGACAGTAAACCTTACTCAAAGAATGGGGTGCCAGAAGACCCATGCAGAGGGAAATTTAGTTTGGCAGCAGTATTCAAAGAGCTTAAGAGATACCCTTGTGTTGCTGGCTGTTTGGGAGTTCAATGTTGGTTGGAAGGGCTGATTAAGCCTTCTAGTGTGGAGATAACATTTTCAGGACCCTCTAGAGTTACTGGTCCCTCGGAACATGAGTAGGGGTGCGTAGGAGCAAGACAATGAATAGTACTACCCATCATGCACTGAGGACATGTGATCACTTATCCAATCCGACTATGGAGCTCTGCCAGGATTGTTGTGTTCTCACAGGAGACCAGGATAATGGAGCAGCAAATCTCTTTTTTGTTCCTCATACTCAATTTAGAGTTAAAACGTTACATTTTAAGAGTTGATAGAGGAGTTGGCCTAACGGCTAGGGTGGTCGACCTCAAATCTGGGGAACTGGGTTCGAGTCTCGCCAAAGACGTGCAACATCCTGTGATTCTGGGCAAATCACTTAATCTCCCCGTGCCTAACAAAAGAGAATGTGTTCTCATGTAATGCAACAGGGGCTCGTGTAAAGCGCTCTGATACCAGATACCTTCGGGTCAAGTTTGCGCTATATAAAAACTCCCTAAAATAAATAAAAACATTAGGCAGCACAAAGCAAAAATGATTTTTTCAAAACAATCCTTCAATGCAGCACCTAAATATGGGCACAGGACTATTAAAAAGCAGTGTTTTTGTGATGCCAATACAGCTTTCAGCAGAGAGTTTACTTAAGTGATGGGAGATTCTATCATCCACCTGTACTCTATTCAGCAATGCTGTTCGGGTGCCAGGGACTACTATTGCCTATACTGACTGCATTATAATGCACGATCTGAAAAATGGCCTCCTCCTTCTAGGGTTCACTCTATAATCAGAAACAGAAACATCTTCAAAAAGGAGGTGCGAAGGGTGTGTGAGGGTGAACGAGGGAAGAGATTTGTCTTTAGGTAGGTAGGGACCCAATGACGTCAACACGTACATGCAAGACTTGATCATTTAAATTATCAACGGTCAGCCAGTGGAAATCAATGAAGTAATTTCTCATCCTGAAGAATATAGACATGTTTGCCTAGGCCTACTGACGTGTATAACTGTATACTGAGATAGTTGCAATCTATGTAGTGGTATGGCAGGAAGTCCTACATAAAGTGCTTTGCAATAATCTTAGCGCTCGTATGTATCGGTGCAAGTATAGGGATTTGTATAGTGTGAACAAAGCTACAAAACAGCAGAGGCTTGAATAGTCAGATAAGGAAAACAACTAGGGTGGATTTGGAGTTATCAGTGGTAGGGTAGAGGTTGAATGGTTGCCTAGAGTGAACGGAAGTCGAACAGTAGAGAAGTACAACACACGGGGGCTGCATGCGAGCCCTTTGGGGGTAAGCAAGGGGTTTGTTTTATCTTCTGAGTCTCAGTAGCCACATGGTTATCTGGGGTACAGGAAATGTTTGAAGAGTAGGGCCATCCGAAATGAAGAGGGCAAATGGCATGGTTCGAAGGATTGGAATTCCATAACCAAGGGGCATCGCAGGAGAAGGCTTGGTGTTAGGTTTGCACTTTCTTGCATCTTTAAGTCTTAAGACTGGCAATGTTTGTGCAGGTTTTGTACATTTTTGTGTAGGTCTTGGTCTAAGATGCCTTGTAGAGTGGAGGGCCGTGTCTGAGTCCCTTCTATGTGATGCAGCAGTTCTTGAAGGTGAAAGGCAGGCAATGGAGGTCTTGCCAGGCACTGTCACACTAAAGTATATTCCCACAAGACAGAGAAGAGGACATGTTACAGGGCTAACAGGGGAAAGCAGCATTAGTGGCAGTACTGGTGTCCTAATTTGTCCTTTACTTGTTGACAGCAGCAGCAGAGACCATGGGAGCCCTTTAACCTCAACAGTGCTTGTTTCCTGCACATACACAGAAAATGATCTTTTGTATACCATATGTTGCTGAGAGGTCCTATTCCCAATCCAATATGGCACCAATGTTTTGCCTTTAGTATATAAGGAAGAGCCAGGGCCTTGTCAGTACTCCCCAATAACTCTGCGTGGACTCCACTGGGTTTTCACAGAATAAATGTATTCCACAGCCTCGAGAAACCCGTATCCGGGCACACCTTGGCTTCAGTTACTCGGTGGATGTTTATGGAAATCTTATTCACTATTGTATTTTGCTGTAACAGGTTACAAAAACACTTTATTTCTAAAGCACTTAACGAAGATAGTATAGTGCTGTAATATATCCTACGGAAGTTTGGAGTATTTCTTGTTTCAGTATTTCTGAGTTGCTATAAGGAAACAGTTTTCCATCTTCGGACGAGACTGCTTCTGGGTCCAGGTACTCTATTAACATGCCAAATTGTCTACATTTGGGCATGTATTTCAATGTATGCTGCTTGAGTAATAGATATTTTTGTTTCTTGTGTCTTTGAGCCACATTTGTATATAGCTGCACAATGAGTGGTAGCTGGAGCAATGGGGACCCTATGCATGGGTCTTTGATATTGACAATAGGGAACTGTCTTTCCACTCTTGTCATTTACCTACTAAAATCTCTCCTTTCTATGATGGGAATTCTTCTCACAACTCAAACAACAAAACAATTCAGAAGACGACGATCCCTGCCGAACAAGGTAACTTCTTAGCAGCTTTTCTCTTTTCATTTCCTTCTCCCTCTGGATTCTCTTTGAGTTTTGTTGTTGCAGGAAAGTCCAGAGATTTTGATGGGTCAGAGGGAGTATTATCTGTCTCCAGGACATGCCTGCAGAGATGCTTAAGCTTCGACAGGTCTCTGTACAATCTGAGATGGAAGGACAAGTAATTCAGTTTGGTTGCTATAACGACAGAGAAAGCCTGACAAGAGGCTGCCCTTTAGATCTCAGCACATGGTTGGAGTTATACCAGTTAAAGTGGTGGCACAGCAGAGAATGGTTGGGAGCATATATTGCTTTATGAACTAAGCAGAAAGATTTGAAGATATTGCATTCTTTAAATATGGTTCCTCAACTTCAGATCCAACATGAGCCTGGCTGCATGATTCTCAATAACCCGGAGTTTACAAATCAGGGGCTGTATTACAGATACACTGCAATTTCCTTGTTTGCGCCACGGCACACCTTTCAGAAGGTGTACCAAATGCAAAGAAGGAAAATGCGCCATATTCGAATGAATGTGCTGCCCCTGGGGCAGTAGTGAACTCGCACTGCCCTAAGGCAGGGTATTCAAGTCATATACGGAGCAGCTGTTTAAAAGCCTCTCAGTAATCACTCGGCAGACTGCAACCCACCTGCACTTTCAAAGGGGATTAGAGATCCCTTTGGAGGCGGGTGCAGTGTGTGACTGCACCTGCCTGCAGGGGGATGTCTGGCAGTCCACGGGACTCCCTTACTCTCCCAGAGGACTGTCTTCAGGAGGCGCACTGAGAGTGTGCCACCTTTGTTTGGTACACTGAATGTGCACACCCTAAAGGCATATTTGCCTCTGCGCCCACGGTGGAAATACTGCACGTGTGAAGCGGCAAATTGTTTCCCTCATTTGCATGGGGCTGCACACCCATTCAAATGAGGGAACACCCTCTCATTATACTGCTGGTGCAATATGTTTGTCAACGCTATCTGTATTACAGAAGGGGACGCACAAGCGTCTGTGGCCCCTGCTATAACACCATTGTTCCCCGGGGGTGCTCAAAGCAGGCGCTCATGCCCATTGCACCCCCCAGGGCACAATTTGTTAAGCGGGCCCTGATGGAAATACAGATCTAGGTAAACTGAGTTACAGTAGTCCAAATGTGCTGAAATTAATGCATTCAAAATTTGCCTTATATGAGAAGAAAAACAGATGCAGAATGCGTTTCAATGTGCACAGCTGGAATAAACAGGAGCGGAAAACAGCCATAGTTTGATCCACCATGGTCAAGGTTAAGTCGATTTTAATTCTAAAACCTTTCACACAGGCTACCAGAGTGGAGAACGATCTTTATAACGCGGTTGTTACACCGCAATAGCTTTACAACGCGGTCATTACAATGCAAGTCGTTACAACGACTTGCACTGGATGGCGCTCTACACTAAGGAATAGTATGATTTACTATTCCAACACCTTCCCTACTGTTCCACACACTGAAGTTCGAATAATAAATCATACTATTCCTAAATCCAGCGCCTCTAGCGCAAGTCGTTGTAACGACTTGCGATATAACAAACGCAATGTAAACTACCGCGTTGTGAATGTATGAGATATAACGTCATACATTCTACCAGAGTGGATTTAGAAACCCAATGAAGGGGGTCAAAGGGAGATCCTGTTGTTAGCTGGTCTGGCAGGGCAGGGAATCTCTGTCTTGCAGTTGTTAATCTTCAGGTAGTCAAAACTCATCCAACTCCAAACTGGGAGAGACTCTCAAACACCTGAGAGGCAACACTGCCGGCATCACCAGAGTTCTTTAAAATAACTTGAGTGTCATCTGCACCAAGGAAAATACCAAAAGATTGAATCAAGTGAGCCAGAGAAATCATATAAAAGAGATTGAAAACAAGAGAACACCATATAGATACTTGTTGGACACCACATGACGAAGTTTAAACTTTTGAAGAGAAAGAGGCATGCACAAGTGACTCTTGTTGTGTTCTGCCTGCCAGAAAGTAGGAGAACCAAGTGAGTGTACACTGGCAGTTGCAGTAACTGCACAACGACCTTGAAAAAGGAGGTGTAAATCTGAACTCCACTTTCGCAGCTTTTAATCACAGAACTAGACTGGTGAGCCGAGGACAGTTTGGTATCTAAGATGCCACCGAAATCGTTCACTTCTTTTGAGGGCTGTAGATTAAAGTGTGGCAGTGGAAAGTGCCTTTTTGTCTTTCCACACAAACATAATTAATGTGGCTTTGATACCACTGACTAGAAGCAGCAAGTATGCATCAAGCCTTGGAGAGCTTGATGACCTTGTTGGAATTGAGGAAAGAACGTCTTACACTCTGTGGGCCTGAGCCACAAAGTCATTTGTGCTTGTAAATCTAATTTAAGTGAGCAACTGTCTCTATTTATGAGTGCAAGGTGTTTAGAAAAAGCAACCTTACACTCTTAAATTAATTTACTCGTGGAGAATATTAATCGATGATGTTCTTGAGTAAATCACACCTCGGATACAGGCAATGGGTGCTCCAGGACACCTTGGACCTGGAATGTATTGAAACGCTCACAAACTCCTAAGCTCACAAACATTTTTCTGACCCATTCTCGCCCTGGAAATGGCACAATTTACTTCTGTCAAGAACAAAACTGTGACTGAGACTTCCCCGAAAGTGGTTAGGGTGCACGAAAAGGGTAAACAGTGAAAAATATGTTTTATGTGAAAAATGATGAGAAACTTTGTGCAAATGCATAGGCACAATTTCCAGTTCACAAAGTGTGTATGCCTGGAAACTTTGCCATGCAAAAAGTGGGAGATATTTCTGAATTCTAAAATGCGTAAATCTAAATCCATTTCGGGTCATAAACCTCTGGGTATAGATTTACGACCTGTGATCTTAAGTAAGATATCATGATACTGGCATATTACAGCATATGGATAAGATTGTTTGAGGTAAGTAAGCTAGGAAACATATGTTTTGAACAAATATTTTAGAATAAGACTTTTTTTTGACGCAAGATGTGTGGATGCCCTACTATAAAGGCCTGATTGGATGGTGCAGGGGTGCCAAAATGACTGAGTCCGGGGTCACTGAATCTGGCTTGCTATTTCACCCCTACACTGTGCAATTAGTTCCATTTTCGGGGCACCACATTGGGAACGTAAAAACAACGCCCACCAGACACGAGAAATACTCATAATCTTGCGGGTGGCCCGAACACAGATTTGGCGGAGAGACCCTGCACCACACCGCCAAACTCATAATCAGGGCCATTGTCTTTGAAATGGGGAATAACCATGCTTACCTGGATTTTTCCAAGTTTAAATCCCCATTCTGTGGATAATTTTGCTTGCATTTACCACTAGCACTAAGCTCTGTGGATAATCATACAACGGATAAAGATTTAAACACTGTGCATAGTGCCACCTCCATCCTGGCATGCCAGACCAGAGAAGGAACTGGAAATATCCTGGACTGTCCTGGAATGCATGATGGCTGAGTGTATTTTAAGCATACGAATGGACAATGTGTGAGATCATTAACTGGGTTTTGAGTGTGTGCGAATAAAAGTTTGATCTTGCTGTAGAAATGTACTCGGGGTGTGCAACCCAGGTCCAGAAAGTCTGCATTCATGCCAGATTTTTAGGAATATGATAATTGGCTGTAGCTATGGGGTGGTAATACTGCACCCATTGCTACGTATATTGGAGGCATCTATAACATAGGGTTCTGTGGTTACCATAAGACAGGGTGACCTAGATTTGCAGTCCCAGTTTTTCCACCATTTGTCCAGGCAAACTTCAGTCAATTTAGTATATCCTGGTTTTCAGAGAGGGATAGACTGAACACAGAGGAAGGCAAGTTTCTGTGTGTTCCAGTTTAGAATTAGTATGAAGCCCCTAGCAGAAATGGAATAGTTCACAAAGATAATACTGTTTGTAATAGTTGTATTTAAATCTTCTTGTCTCATTTTATTTTTATGTTGGGCAAATAAATCATCATGTGCTTCTCAGTCGATGCAAAATGTAAGCCCTACTTCATAGTATGTTTGTGGAATGTCCTGTTTTATTGGTTTTCTATAATCGGGTCAACCTAGAATGAGACCCCAAGTAGATCCGGTAGAGCCCCATATGTAATAAGTAAGGACATGGGTAATCACTGTTTCTGCCCTGATTCCTGCGTATGAACCCATAATTCCAAGGTTTACTGCTCAAACCTCTTCTTCAAAAGGATTCCCCAGGTTAATTTTAATAGACCTCTAAGACTCGGTCAGGGCCAAATTGGCCTTTTATTCCACCGGGCAATACCCCCGGTGGGCTGGAGCCCTTGGATGCCAGTTTTGAAACCCCAGGGCTGCTTCTGCGCCCTCTATCACTTTCTCCAGCTCCATGAGGTTAAGTGCAGCAGGCACAGGGATGCTTCAAGAGAGAGGGAAAGAGAGCTGGAGGTAGAGGGAAAGCGTGAGAGGAGAGAAGAGACAGAAAATAGATGGAAGGAGATTTTGCACTGAGATGAAGGGAGAGGGACTGGTTTAAACATTTTTGCTAAGGCTTTTGGTTCTTTTGTGGACACTGTGTATGTAACTTTACTTTACGTACAATCCGGCTCCAGGATTTACTTTGTACACTCTGCTTACGTGCAGCTTCATGAAGGATAATTTGACAAATGTTCTATGTGTCAAGTGATTTCAGCAGAATGCTATTTATTAACAGAGAAAATAATGGTGGGCCATTTGCAAGCTACTTGAGTTGCCAAGAATATCTATTTCTGTTCGCTTTATTTTAATCCAGCGCTGCCGGTGTCCTTTCATGCACCGGCTTATGCTCAACAACAGAAAGCTTTTATATGTTACATCAAACAAAAGCTGATAATGAGAAATGCCGGAGACATGTTCCAAATTGAAAAAGGACATTTGAAATATATGTATGGCCATCAAAGCAACAGTAAAGTCTTAATAGAAAAATTGAATGCATTGCAATATCTTCCAAAATCTCAAAATGATGCATTTCCCAGGCCTGGAGCACTAACAGCAAACTTCAAGGTGATATGATTCCTCTCCATAAGGACAGTCTTGGATGTCAATCACATGTAACAGGTGCAAAAAACAAGAAGCGGAACAAAAGAAAAAGCGGCTCCATCGTCCCTCCCCAAATGTGGTGCAGGCCACCCAGTGAACTCTCAGGGTGGATACCAAAATGAAGTTGATCTATCTAAATATAGAAAGTGACACACTCACTAGGATATATGCTTGTGCCACAGAAATGTATAGACAATGCTGGCACCACCTTCTCCTGTATCTCAAGACAACAAGGCTGCCTTAGAAATAGTCCTGGGAAGCCACCCGTCCTCGTTGTTCATGGATCTCGCCCAGTGGGCCTGCTGGACTGCCTGAATTTAGAGGTAATAGTTAAAAAAAAACCTTTGGGGGAAAATGTCACTGGTGGGAGGGCTCACCATCATTAAGAATAAGGACTGCAATGATGTAGATGAATGTATGTCAGTGTTATTTAGGCTGGATAGCCTTTATGGTAGCGGTCGATTCTACACCCAATGGAAGTTGCATGTCCCAGGACTATCCTTTTATTCTCCTTGTATTTGTCTGTATGGCAGATACCTTTTGTGAGTGCAGTTGTACACATGATTCTAGTGGCAGCCAGTACTGAAGTGGCTGTGACGTCATCATTGGAATGTTGGTACAGAAGTGGGTGTCCGGCACTTTAGAGTACCAGACTGAAGAGAAAGGTGTCAGGAGTGTAAAGTGAGAAAAAGGAGAGGCAGGGAGTCACATCTTTAGAAGTAACCCTGATAGCAGTGGAGTAAAGGAACTTGAGGGGCCCCCATGCAAAGTACATGGATGGACCCAGTCAGGAGCTTTTAGGCCATGGCCAACCGCCCGTGCACAGTGCCAGAGAAGGCCTCCTGGAGCGCTGGGGGCCTCCACACCGTGGGGGCTGTGGAGGCTAAGGTGACGCCACAACCTGATTGGAGCCTTTTTACAGGAAGCTCCTAGGATACCACACCATTTTAGAATTAACCTAGATCTTTCTTAGGCTTATACTCCCAGGGATTCTAGTTTCCGGAAATCTTAAATGTGTTTTAGTAAACCAACTCCTCTTCTCTGGTAGGAGTGCTGCACTCGAGAAGGAGTACTTCCTTGATCCAATCCCTTATGCAGCATTGAGGTAAGGGAGTAATTCACCTGTTTGTATGACTGAATAGTAAATGACTGTTGGGTGCCATTATTAGAACAATGCATAATAAATGTAAAGGAAACAAGAGCAGGGAATTTGAAGGTAATAATTATCATGCAAGAGGGAAGACAACATTGGAGGCTAATGTGTTGCAGCAAAAAAGGAAATATTAAGACTCATGGACCCTGCCCTCTTTATCCGTCAACACTCTCACTTTCGGTTGAAAACACAATTTTTAAAATTTCTAATAACTTTGGTACAGTTTGATAAATCTACTTGAAACTTGACACCCAGTTAGTGTATCCTACTAAATTGTGGTATGGCAACATTCTTGCAGATCCATCCGGGGCAAAAATGTAAAGCACTGTATTTTCTATTCTGGTTCGCATGGGAATTTGTGATCTCCCTTACAAAAACATTGCCGAACAAAATTACACCAGCACTTTCTGCACAATAGACCTTTCTTGTCGTTTGGTGCAAACCTAATCATTATTTTTGAGATATTTGTGTTAGGTAGATATTGAATGGTTAAAATGATGTATACCTTGACAGTTGAAAAGGCTTTTTAATATACTTATATATTTAGCTCAGTTTGATAAATCTGCAAGAATTGTGGAAAACAGCAGGTTTTGGTTTCTTGTGAAATGCTGTATAGATCCAGAAAGGCAGGTGGTAAAGTTAATCATGGTTTCAAAAAGTATTCATTCGTCAATAATTCTCACACCACTTTACAAATGTGCTTGATATTAGGTAGACAGTTCCCACAGTTAGCTAAGTACTGGCAAGTGTCATGCAAATGCATCAAGAGCGGGCAAGGTAAAAAGGGTGAGAGCATTAAAAAGGTTACTTTACTAATAACATTGGGGCCATTTGATGATTTTGCATTAAGTTTGGGAGGCAATACCCGCGTGAAGATCAGTGCTGGGCTCACAAGTTTAATACAGATCTCTCAACTCTTGCAAAGTTAATAAGATAAAAATAGGGTCTCTTTGCTATTAACTTTGGTGAAATTTTACGAATTGTCATGAAATGCGTCAAGCACAGAGACGGCTCCTCCGCTATGGCGGAGAAGCATCGGCCCACTGCTTTCAAGCAGTACGAGAAACAAAAACACAAGGTGATAATAACTTTCAGTTATTATCATTTTATGTTTGTGCTGCTTTGCGGCGGGCGGGGCTACTCTACTCTCGGAACAGGTTAGGGAGGCGTGGTTTGCCCACTCCTAAATGCGCAATGACTGTTTGGTCAGCCCTCTCGGGCCGCCCAAACCAGTCACGCGCACTTTCAGTGTTACAGCCTGCATGAAGAACATGCCCGCCCTTCCAGCCCTTGGCTGAGCGCCGTGTCACGGTGCTCCGACCAATCACCACGCTGCATTGCAGCGCTGTGATTGGCTATGGGGACGAAGCCTGGTTGCCTGCTTCCTGTTCCTGAAGTCAGAGGTAGAAGAGCAGGAGCAGAGCCGTGGGACCCAGCGGAAAGGTATGTTATTTTTGTTCTTGTTATGCTCCCTCCCGCAATCACGATCTCTCCACTCCCTCACTTGCGCAACTCCTCACAACCCCCTGCTCCCACCCCCCCCCACCTTTGACCCATACCTGCCACCACTGGTCAAACAGTTATCTAATGCTCAGGGCTATCATTTTATTTCTGGTGCTGATCGAACATGAGAGAGGAAAGTTAACAGGACAAAGGGAGGTCAAAAACATTTTCATGTACTAATGACTTTTATGGCGTTTGGCAAATATGCAGTAATTTTACAGTAGGTTAGCAGGTTAAGCCAATTTCTCGCCTTAGGTTTCATGTGGGATCTGTCAAGGATGGATAACTTAAAGGGGTGTCATAAAAGCTTTGATTTGCTAATAATTTTGGCACTGTCTAATGAATGTATATTAAATTTGGGAGACAGGTGCCATATTTATCCCAATGCTAAACTCTCAGGTATCACACTCATCCATAGTTTGGCGAGAGGTTAAAGAGGAGAGTCATAAAAGTTTTAATTTGTTAAAACCTTTAGTGCTCTTTGATGGATTAACATGAAAGTAATCAAATATCAAATGGGAATGGATCACTTGACCTGAGTAACCAGGGTTTGCAAAGTTTGTGTAGAGTACCGATAAAAAAACGTCATTCACGTACAGAAGTCAGAAAGGCGGTATATCTTGATTCTCCGGCCTGCTTTAGAAACATGACAGCATCATCATTGGGTTAGTATTGTATGCTTCCTCCATCCGGAGGTAAACCACTAGTTATTGAAGTAGTGATCAAAGAAAGGTGGGGGTGTTGTAGTGAAGTGAATATCAAAAGGTGGTGTTAAAATCTCGTATACCCAGATTTATATATTTAATCAGTCTGGGTTCGAGATGTTTAAAAAACTGTGTCGTGCGTAGGAAGACTTGTTATTGGTCTAACACAGTGAGAGTGTCCATTAAATATGGTCGACATGTTTCAGCCCTTGTGGTTGCCCGTGTGGGTCAAGTGGGCTTTCTGCAGGACCTAAAAAAGAAGAAGAAGGTGGAGGCCGTATCTTGTTATGGTCTCCTGGAATCTGGGTGTATTGACCTCCTGTCAGAGGAAGAGCCAGCACAAGTTGTGTTACACTACGCAGCAGCAGGTAAAAAGCTCCCTGGCCGCCCGATGAAGTCCATATTTTAGGACTTAAGGTACTATCTGACCACGTGAGAATCAGGTCAATACACCCAGATTCCAGGAGACCATAACAAGATACGGCCTCCACCTTCTTCATTTTTAGGTCCTCGAACCCAGACTGAATAAATATATAAATCTGGGTATACGAGATTTTAACACCACCTTTTGATATTCACTTCACTACAACACCCCCACCTTTCTTTGATCACTACTGCAATAACTAGTGGTTTATCTTCGGATGGAGGAAGCATACAATACTAACCCAATGATGATGCTGTATCGTTTCTAAAGCAGGGCGGAGAATCAAGATATACCGCCTTTCCGACTTCTGTACGTGAATGAGGGTTTTTTATTGGCAAACTACACGAACTTTGCAAACCCTGATTACTCAGGTCAAGTGATCCATTACCATTAGATATTTGATTATGAGTAAGTAAGCTGAGTGGGTCACAGTTCCTTCTTTCTCCCCCCTTTTGATTTGTTTTAACATGAAAGTACACAGGATTTTGAGCCAACGCCCAGACTCGAACCTTGTTCCCCAGCTTCGAAGTCGGCAGCTCGCCCCCTTTTTATGGTTAATAGTTGTTTCTGTTTTAGGCGGCACCAACAGGAGAAATGGGCTGGTGCAAGCTGCCTCCTGATGAGAACCCTGGCAATTATTTTTTGGGACAAATTAACCCCTAGTCATGTTTACCAAAGAGCTTAGTGCAGACCTTGGTCTAAGGCTGCAGGTTCTTGCCTTTATATAGGCAGAGCACTGACCCCTTCCAAATCACAATAGCGGCACAGCTCCAGGAAATGGGCCGTGCCCACTGGGCAACACAATGACAAAAGAGGGCACCAAAATGTTTTAATTGTCTAATAACTTTGGGTTCGTTTGATGAAACTTCATAAAACTTGGCATTGGGTTGCTCCTAGGACAGCTTAACATGATCCCTGTCACATCCACCAGCCACCACTAGGGCCACCCCTGTCTCCCCTTCTTCGAGTTCAGAAGCAAGTTCAAATTTCTCTTCACTGTTGAATAAAAATGTCTATGTTGCTTGTAGACAGCTGGAAGGGCTGATCCAAGCTGCAATATAAATCCTGTGTTATAAGGTAGATCCCTTCAAGCGGACATGCTGTGTAATATTAGTCACTGGGTAAAGGGCTACAAAGCTCAGATTCTGTCATGAGTGCAGGAGGCGAAGGAAGCAAATCTCTTAGACTCTGCAGTCATTTTATGAGAAGTGGGGAGCTCTCTGGACAGGTTCATTATTAGACCGGGCAGAGAGGTTTCAGACTGTTGAAGGATACGTATCACAGCCTAAAGGTACTTGCCAGCCGTAGCATCTATGCAGGAAAACGTGAAAATCGGCTAAACAGCAACAGTCACCAGAGAAGACATTTTAATGAAATTGCAAAGATTAAAGGAAATGTGTTTTCACAAGTGTAACATTTAATCCACATATACAGAGGTGCGCTGTTCGCACTGTGCCCGTCAGGGCTTAAACCTTCCAGCAGTGCTGTGACTTCAAATCCGAATCTTAGATTTATTCCATAGCACCAAAATAGCTGGCCTTCTATCGAGAGGATTACGTGTAACAAAGATGCCTGACAGCTTGTGCTGTATAATCCACACCCCCACAATGACAATATGCAGCACAGTAAAGGATCTGAAGACTATGGGAGAGGGATACATGTCATTTCTAAACATGCACAGGGCTGTAAGCAGCACAGCCCTAAGACCCCCTGCAGCAGAGGTTCACCTTCTGTCAGAGCCCATTTACAAGCATTGAAATGAGAGCCCGTGGACACGTTTGAGCTTTGCTTCACTTGAATAACATTCTAGGGGGGAAAAAATCCTGGTAATATTTCTATTGTTATGCTATTTTATATTACAGACACTTGTATAGTGCTGTACTGTCATTATTAAGGCTCGCTTTCTATTGCGCCTTATGTGAATTTTTTCATACACTCACTCAATCATCCATAAATCCATGCACTCAAGTACTTCCTATCCTTGCACTTGGTCACTCTGTCATGCACCAATGCATCCATTCATCCACCCATTCATGCATTCATCCACTTGCCCAACCACACTAGCGCAACACGCACAAACACACAGATATATGGACACACATAAACAGAAACTAATAAATCAGTGAGGAAGCGCTTTCAGTTATATGCCTGCTGCGATAGCTTCGAAGATACTTTATGTATTAGGTTGTCTCTTGTTTGCTGTGCTTACTAAACAAAACATAATTAACCCTTTTTTTTTACAATGTTTTATACATTCAACAAAGAGCTTAGAAGCAAATAAACGCAAGTTACCCAGTTGAACCCAAAATGCCACTTAGCATCAGTGATGTTAGACTCTGGAACAGAAAAGGTCCCTAGACACACGAGGAGGTGAACAATGGCTCTGTAGCTTTCATCTGTCTGAGACGATTTGCTTGTAAACACACAAATGTTCCCTGGGTGTTCTTCGGCTGACCTCATTTCCAGCAGAGTCCGATCACTTCTACCCTTGTTGGCGTCTAGAGTGCTACAATGTGTGAATGCTTTCTGAACATGTTTGGCAGTTTGTGAGAGATTGCCAGTAGCAATAATGGGTTTCTATTCTTCTAGAAAACACTGTTACTTCACAATATTTAGTCAATTGTCTCAAATGTTTCAAGACATGCCCACACACATAATGGCTTAATATGCACTCTTTCTGTTTTCATGCTCACTTCAGTTAGTTGAAGGGAGTTCAGAGGAAATGTGGCAATAGAGGGGCTGATTTACAAGCCCCTTGCGCCACTGGTACGTCATTTACAAGGGGCTTTTAAATAAGACCCAGAGTCTGCTTTGAATGTGAAAACATTGGGGCATATTTACAAGGCCCCTGCACCACTGGAGCGCCACTTTTTGCGACGCTCCGGTGGCGCTATGTCGTGCTCTGCATTTATAAGACAGCACTAAGCCACTTTGCATGACTTAATGCGGCCTTGTAAATATCATTCCCTTTGACGCAGTTTTTTGTGTTAAAGGGGCGCACAATGGGTGTTGCTGTGGGCATTCCCAGTAACACCCACTGCTTTTTGACACTGCCTCAGATTTACAAGGAATCATAAATCTAAGGCTGCGCCAAAAAAGTACACCTCCCCAGGGGAGGCGTAAGGGTGGAACACCGAGAAATACTTTTATTTCTTCTCTTTTTTTGCTCTTTCTATGTGTGCTGCATTCTGCAGTGCACAAAGCAGGAGCAAAACACCATTAATGATTGGTTTTGTGAAGGAAGGTGTCCCTCCCTGCACAGAAACAATCACCCCTACAACGCAGGGACCCTGGCACACTTGCAAGTGTACCTGTGTTGGCGCATGGCAGCCCATTGTGCACCAGCACGGGGGCAAAGGTCAGGAATGCACCGTATTGCATAGATATGGGGCATTTCTGCCCTTTTCTTTTGACGCAGGGCAGTGCAGCAAGATTACTGTCGGCGCTGCCCTGCTCCAAAATCTCATAAATGAGACCCATTCATTTCCTTGTCAATGAAGCTATGTAATATGTCATATACCTCACGGGCAATCCGTCTCCCCAGTAAAGGTCGCCAGAAATCCCTGGCCCAAGAAACTATCTTCTGGCCCCAGGTGAGCTATCAACCCCTTTGGTAGCTTGTGTGGAGGTGGGAGGCTACCTGGCGAGGGTGGGATGCCTTGGCGAAACACATCATTGAGTAACATGCTGATGTGAGTGCACCTGTTCCCAGAGTGCCAATAAAGAGCGCAAGGCAGCCTAAGGCGGGGTTTACCTTCCAAAACAAACACAGTAATGGCTAGTAGCCACAGGTCACTTTTGTCCCTTTTCAGCAAGTCTTAGCCGGCCACAGTTTGCGCGCTGGGAGTGATAGGCCCACTTGACACTAGACAGACCACAATTCAAGATGACATGTAATGGCAACAGTAAAGCCAACTTGGTGTTGGCTGAAACGTCTAGATCGTGCAAAGATATCATATGTGACATGGGGGACACGTCGCAGTTACGATAGACTCAACTATTTTGCTAAACAATATGGGGCTTATTTACAAGCCCCTTGTGCCACCGGTGCGTCCCTTTTAACATGGGAAAAAGTGACATTTAATTTACTTCTAAGTCCATAGTAAAGTGGCACTGCATGTTCTCAGGGACTTTAAATAATGCCACTAGAGGGCCTGCAGCACTCGATAAATCGATCAATCAATCAATCAATCAATCAATCAATCAATCAGGGGTTTGTAGAGCGCACTACTCACCTGTGAGGGTCTCAAAGTGCTGGGGGGGAGGGGTTCAGGCAGCTCCGAGGTCATCCGAAGAGCAGGTCCTGAGGTCTTTTCTGAAGGTTTGCAGAGTAGGGCTTCATCTGATGCTGAGGGGGCAGTTCGTTCTAGGTCTTGGCCGTGATGTAGGAGAAGGATCGACCTCCCATTCTGGCTCTGTGCTTGCGGGGGATTTCGGCCAGGACTAGGTCAGGGGAGCGGAGGTATCTCTTGGGGGCATTGAAGGAGATTCTTTCATTGAGGTATTGGGGTCTGGTGTTGTAGGCATGTGTGAGCAGCTCGAAGGTCACTCTTTTTTTGACATGGAGCCAGTGGAGGTCTCGGAAGTGCTAGGTGATGTGGTTATGTCATGGGATGCTGAGGACAAGTCTGGCTGCTGGGTTCTGGACGGTGTAGAGTTTGTGAAGTAGAGATTTGTTGATTCTGGCTTAGAGGGCGTTTCCGTAGTCCAGTCTGCTGGTGATGAGTGCATGGGTGATGGTCTCCCTTGATTTGGGGGATCCATTTGAAGGTCTTGCTGAGTATGTGGAGGGTTTTGAAGCATGTAGAGGATATGGGGTTGATCTGTCGGTTCATGGTGAGAGTAGAGTTGAGTATGATACCGAGGTTGTGGGTGTGGTCTGTGGGGGTAGTAGGGTTTCCGAGGGTGGGGGGCCACCAGGTGTCGTCCCACGCGGTGGGGGTGGATCCGAGGATGAGGACCTCTGTTTTCTACGAGTTGAGCTTCAGGCAGCTGCTCTCATCCAGGATGCGCATCCTGCATTCCTTCTTGGAAACTGTGCTTGGTGATGTCAAGTTCCTTGGTTAGGGGGAGGGTGACCTGGGTGTTGTCAGCGTAGGATACTATGCTGAGTCCATGTTTTCTGGCGATGGTTGCGAGCGGGCCATGTAGATATTGAAGAGCGTGGGGCTGAGGGAGGATCCGCATCTGATCTCTGTGGGTTCGGGGAGGAAGGGCGGGAGTCTTATTTTTTTAGTTCTGCCAGAAAGGAAGGGACTGATCCAGTCCAAAGCAGTTTCCTGAATGCAGGCATCATGGAGTATGGTGGCAAGTGTGCGGTGGGTGATGGTGTCGAAGGCTGCTGCGAGGTCTAGTAGGATGAGGTCTGCAGTGTGGCCTTGATCGAGGAGTGCACGGATGTCGTCTTTGGCGGCTAGGAGGGCGGTCTCAGTGCAGTGGTTGCTGCGGAAGCCAGATTGAGACGGGTCAAGTATGTTTTTGGATTCTATGAAGTATGTTAGCTGGGTGTTGACGATTTTCTCTGTGACTTTGGCAGCAAAAGGAAGGAGAGTGATGGGCCTGCCTGTAGTTCTTGAGGTCTGTCAGGTCTGCAGAGGGGTACTTGAGGAGGGGTTTGACTTCGACACATTTCTTGTCATCGGGGAATGTGCCTGTTTCGAGGGTGCAGTTCATCGTCTGTCGTAGTTCTGGTCCGATGGCAGAGGCGGTTCTATGGAAGATGTGCGTTTGGCAGGGGTCAATGGGTGCTCTGGTGTGGATGCTCATCATAGTCTTTCAGGTGTCTTCTGTGGTGACAGGGGTCCAGGTGATGAGGGTTGGCTGGGTGCATTGGCATCCGGTGGGTTGAGTCTGGATCTGGAGGTGGGTGAAAGTGCGGCGACAGTGTCGGCAGGAGAACGGGCCTTGGGAGTTGCTTGGCATCAAAAGCTGGCAGTTGTTGTTGTGTCAAGAGTTGAGAGTGTGGAGAGTGCTGAAGTCGTAGCAGTGGGGGTTGGAGAACCAAGGTCCCTGGCGCTGGTCATGGACTGGCACATACAAGCTTGCCTTTGGTGCGCCCACTGCGCGCATCCGCTCCGCGGCCACACAGCGGCCGCCACTATGTAAGGGTCGGGTGAGGGAGAACAGCTGGGAGGCAGAAGTGAGAACCTACGGGGGAGGGGCCGTGGAGCAGCAGCAGTGGGAAAAAAGGCAGAAACAGAGGCAAACAGTGAGAGGAAAACAGAGGAAAGCAATAAAAAGCGTAAAAAAGGCAAAAAGCAGAGTAAAACTGTGTAAAGCGTAAAAGAAAGGCAAAAAGATAGAAAAGGCAAATTAGGCAGAAGACATAGAGAGAAAACTAGAAAAGGGAGCAGACAGAGAAAAGGCTGGCAGAGTGGATCAACAGAAGAGCAAGGCTCTCCCACTGGACCACCATGGATGGGGTGCAGGCAGGAGCCTGCGGTGGAGGAGGGCCTTGAACACCTACCTGGAACTAGAAAGGCACTGGGGGCATAGGCTCAGCGCGAGGGGAGAGCTGTTTCCCTCACTAGGAGGTCAGAGGTCTTGCTTGCCCTGTCGTGCAGCGGCCGCCAATAAGTAGACGTCAGGGGAGGGAGAGCAGCTGGGAGGTGGGAGCTGCAACACAAGGGGAGGGGCTGCAGGGGCAGCAGTGGCAGTAAAAAGGAAGAAACAGAGGCAAACAGTGAAAGGAAAACAGAGGAAAGAAGTAAAAAGTGTTAAAAAGGCAAAAAGATGTGAAAAGCGAAAAAGAAAGGCAAAAAGGTAGAAAAAGCCAAATAGGCAGAAGACACAGACAGAAAAGTAGAAAATAGAGCTGACAGAGAAAAGGCTGGCAGAGCGGACCAGCAGAAGAGCAAGGCTCTCCCACTGGACCACCAGGGATGAGGCGCAGGCAGGAGCCCGCAGGTGGAGGAAGGCCTCGAACACCTACCTGGAACCAGAAAGGCGCTGGGGGCAAGGCTCAACCACGGAGCTGCACGCAGGGAGAGCAGCTTCCCTGACCAGGAAGTCCGAAGTCTTGCAGCAATGATTGTGCTTCCCACTTAAGTAGCCCTTTAAACATGTCTCAGGTTTGCCATTGAAACCTGTGGGCCTCATTTATGAAAAGTGTCTCATTGAAGCATGAAAACAGAGATGCAACACATTTTAGTGCACTCTCCTTGCGACACCATGGATGCACCGTATTTACTGTACTGCGCTCATTGTCACAAGTATTTACAGATACATCAGTATTCCTGACATATCTGTAGGCGCAAAAGTAGTGCATTGCTAGGGTGTGTCCGAAAACAGTCGCAACTCCAGCAATGTGTCCTTTCAGATGGAGCAAGCCCCATGTGAAAGGCCTGCATCACTCCTTATGCCTGCTGTGAGGCAGGTGTAAGGAATTGATGCTACAAGCCTTTTCTGCACCGGAACGCCCACCCTGCATACATTATACCTGTCGCAGGTATAATGTAGTGCAGGGGTTACTAAGTGATTAATCTGCCTTGATACGTCACTTTGTAAATATGATGCAGTGTGGTGCAAATTTTACACTGCCCCAGCATCACAAAGAAGTGACAAAATGGCAACATAAAGGGCTCATAAATAAGGCCCAATCTTTTTAGATTAATATGTGCTGATAGTGGAAAATTCTTAAAATCATTTTTCATTACTGCAAGGCCGACCTGGCCCATAGACTAACATTGGAGTTACCTTATTGCATTTAATAAGCTGTAATTACCAGATGGGTGCAGAGAACCAGTTTATGTTTGGTGTCTTTGGAACTGTAATGAAAAATCCTAATTTCCTAATTTATGGTAAAGTCAGATAATTAATTAAAATTTAGAAAATGCCACATTTAGAAAGTTAAAAGAACAGATGATGAACGGAATGTAGAACACATCTAACATTCACCACCCAGGCACAGATCTGGGTTTAACCCATCTTTTTTTGCTCACCACGCCACCCCAGTCTGGATTCAGCCATTTGCTAATCAGTCTAGACACTGCTCCCCATGGAGACAGTTGAGCCCGAACCTCCAGGCCAGGCCCCTCGGACTGGAAACAAGCATCTTGGTTCTGGTTTTGGGGTATCATCCCTCATGAGCCAGGCTCACTTGAATCCAGTGGCACAGGACCCACATCTGGGCATACCCTTCCCACTTAGGGCGATAAAAGCAAAAAGAACATTCACCCCCGTCACAGATCTGGGTTTAATTACTCATTTCAATGCTCACCACGCCACCCCAGCTTGGACTCAACCATATGCAAATCAGTCTTGACCCTGCTCCCCATGGGAACAGTGCAGCCTAAACTGCTAGGCCAGGTCCTCCCTGGATTGTAAACAAGCATCCTGGGACTGGTTTCGGGGTATCAAACCTTATGAGCCAGGCTCTGATATTTCTCACTTACTTGCAGAGCAAGCTGCATTTTGGATTAGAAAAAGCTCTGCAAATGGATACTTTTCCTTATTGAGTCGCAATTCCCTTTGCTATAAAAGATGGCATTTTTAAAAAAAACGGAAATGCATTGCCTAATTTGATTTGTGATGGTGTTTGTCTGTACTTATTTCAGTCAGTCCACCACAATGTCGTCCTGTCTGACAGTTTTTTTTAGAAACGCAAATCCTGCAAGTATTTTAAAAGGAAATTCCTTTCATACATCGGGAGTGAGGAGAAGGAGGTTATCCTGTTGCATAGATTCTCTGCGCAGGTCTTCCTAGTGTGGCATGGCTGTCCCTTGTAGGGGAAACAGAAAATGGCCCCTATGTGCAAGGAGAAAGCTCACTGCAAGTCAAGGCTGTTGCTTTTTGTATTTCATGAACATACCTGCTTTGGAAGTCTGTTTGCTAAGCAGGCCCAAAAATATGGCACCCGTTCGGTTTCATTTCTGGTGCAAGTACTTCCGCTAATCCGGCGGGAGAACTTTTGTCAGAAACAAACCACCACTTTTACTGTCAACTAAAAACAGGGTAGCTGGTCTGCACGTGGTGGAAGGAGGCAATGCCTCAGCCACCTGGACAGCCCCAGCAGACCTCCCTCCATGGTCACCGCCACCTGGACAGCCCCAGCAGACCTCCCTCCTTGGTCTCTACCACTTGGACAGCCCCAGCACACCTCCCTCCATGGTCACCACCACCTGGACATCCCCGGCAGACCTCCCTCCATGGTCTCCGCCACCTGTACAGCCCGAGCAGACCTCCCTCCATGGTCTCTGCCACCTGCACAGCCCGTGCAGACCTCCCTCCATGGTCTCCGCCACATGTACAGCCCGAGCAGACCTCCCTCCATGGTCTCCGCCACCTGGACATCCCCAGCTGACCTCCCTCCATGGTCTCTGCCACCTGTATAGCCCGAGCAGACCTCCCTCCATGGTCACCGCCACCTGGACAGCCCCAGCAGACCTCCCTCCATGGTCTCCGCCACCTGTACAGCCCGAGCAGACCTCCCTCCATGGTCTCCGCCACCTGGACTGCCCCAGCACACCTCCCTCCATGGTCTCCGCCACTTGGACATCCCCAGCAGACCTCCCTCCATGGTCTCCATCACTTGGACATCCCAAGCAGACCTCCCTCCATGTTCTCAGCCACTTGGACATCCCAAGCAGACCTCCCTCCATGTTGTCCGCCACCTGGACTGCCCCAGCACACCTCCCTCCATTGTCTCCGCCACCTGGACATCCCCAGCAGACCTCCCTCCATGGTCTCCGCCACCTGGACATCCCCAGCACACCTCCCTCCATGATCCATATGACTCCTTAATCTCCCTGTGCCCCAAATTGTAATTGTGTGAGAAATATAATGTGAATGTAAACATGGGAATTGTATGTAATGTTAGCAATTAAAATGTGCATACCTTCAAGTAGTATACTCAATCTTATATCATCTTCCAGCACCCCATTAATATACAGCCCCCTGTTACACAGCTATGATCGCTCCACATACATAACTAAGGTTTTTTTAGATATTTTTTGGGGGGAGAAATTGAGCTGATTAATGCACCAGTTTGGCACTACAATTTTCTTGTACACACTGTGGACGAGCACCCACATGTCTACAGAAAAGAGCCGGGTCACATGGAGGGCATTTTATTTTTCAGATATTTTACAGTCGTAGCTTAATGTAACATGACACGTTCTAAAACTAATAAGCTCCTTGTGAGAAAAAACAAAATGTGATAATTCTTTATTTCGGATTATGGCAAACATGAAACCAGACTGGGTTTCACTGAAGAGTTATCTTTGCTGCTATTTTTACCGCTCCTATTTGTAGGCGCCATATTAGATTTATACACTGTTCTTAATTCATTTCACGTTTGAAGCTTTAGGGTTTTGAATGGTTTTGCGTTATACTGCTAAAGTCAAACAGGGCATTTACAAATCCCATGTGATCGTCATGCAACCTTGCTGCTAAGGAGGACAGACGCCACGTGACTGCACAGATTATGAGGTGCCTGTGTCTGGAACTGAAGGGGAAGAGAGCCCACACTGAAGCAGCTCGAGGCTGCAACAATTGCAGGCAGATGGCTGTATGTTTCCATTGTGCCAGATCCCAGGATATTTCAACAGCTAATTAAAGAATTAATTCATTAATCATTTAAAAAATAAGGCAGTTATGTGATAAGGAACATATTTTGATACATATAAATCTATGTACTGTATAACCGATGCATCATAATGTTGGTGTAAACCAGCACTGGGAAGCTGGATTCTTAAGAGATTTCATCATGGCAGACAGACTGACTTTGCTCCATTGACCTCATGAAACTAGTTGTCTATTTGAGGGTAACTTGACGTCCATCAAGAAGATGTGGGATTTGATAATATAGTGATCAGATCAAGGACATGGGAGTATTAAAAGATTACTCAAAATCATTTTATAGGACCTAACATAACCCAAAATATGTCCTTTGGAGTGTGCTGGTTGCTGAAACAGTTGTTTTGGTTTAAGTGAAGACATTAGCTCCGTAAATTACGTATATGTTCCACCAACCTCTGCATTCTTCACCTGGGAGCTCGGCGACACCCAAACCACCGTGGGGGAAGTGGGGGCGGCCGAGCACTTTGCCAGTGCCAGTTTTGGTTCCCAGTCCGTCCCTGCAAGCTGCACCCAAATGTGGTGCTCCAATGAAGGCAAAACCGGTCTTGGGCTCGGAGTGGACCAGGCTTGGCAGTTTGGGATGGACTTTTCTTATTGAGGCTGGACTAAAATTGATTTGTGTAAGGCCGGGACTAATCTGAGGTGGCACTGTGGTCAAAAGAACAATAGGTTAGAATGCTACCCAAAGCGATTGCCAGCGGTTAGAATTATTGCAAGCATTCCAAATATCACCTTTTGTGTGTTAAATGATTAATGAGTCTACCTTTTCGTAGAACTCCATGTAAACAGGGCGACGGTAAGCAATCCTGATGACCATGAGTAGTTCCTAAAGCTCAGCACCACTAAGAGCATCTCTGTATTCTTAATAGGCCACCCTTTAGTACGGCTGATGAGACACCATTTCTTACAATTATAACAAGCCCACCCTCCATTTTGGAGTAGTTCCTTTTCTGAAAGTGAAAGTGAAAAACATCCGAGATTGCCATCAAAATACTGATCACTGACATGCCTATTAACAAGGTAACAATACATCTAATTCATCATTATTTGAATGCCACTAATTTTTGTCTTGTGTTTTGCCACTGAATGTGTGTTTAAATAAGACAATTTTATGTTTGTAGATGACTGAGCATTTGAATATATAGAAGGCACAGACTTGATACCAGTAGGGTGATCCACAAATTAGTCAGCATCTTTCAAGACTACCTGCTGGTCAGTGATGGGGAGGGGAAATGCAGTAAGGGCCTGCAGCACACAGAGCTGCTTGGCTGAATATCTCAATTGGCTGGCCTAGTGGCTGGCACCTGCCGGTCACGGATGGGTGCAGACAGGCTTTCCTTTGGCATGGTTTTGGCAAACCCTGATGCACCCACTACTTGGACAATGCAAAGGCTCCGTTGAAATAGTGGGTAGGACTTTGCGCATGCTCAGAGCTCCCTGGCTAGAACATGAGTGGTGGAAGATTCAAGAGCTGCCTGAAATCCTATTTTCTTCCACATGAATGGGGAAGCATTGTTGTACCATCCATACCCCCACTCCATATATAGCTGTGGGAACACACTGCATGCTATAGATATTGATATAAGGGGAAGTGAGGCCCCTACCTTCCCTCCAGATGAGATTGAATAAAGACCCAGCTGCCCTACCTAATTTCGTGCAAAATGTGTTGATCTGGGGTTGCCACGAGTAAGAAGAATCAAAGGTAACACCCAGATAACTAAAGTTCTGCCTGAGCTCAGAGACTGATCTTTAATCTTTAGGGATGAAAAATTTATCCTGCCTGGCCAACAGGCCATTTTGTGTGATTTCCCATAATTTGGTAACATGTCTTAACTACTCATAAATTAAACCAAAGACTCTACCAAAATGTGTAAAACACTATGCGTCCTAGCTATTAAAATGGTGCTGTCAGCATATAATAACGTTGGTACGAGTAAAGAAGCAATTTTTTAAACGTCTCTGGTGAAAGCGGACAAATGGGTACTTAGTTCATGAAATTAGATGATAAAAAGCAGAGGTGCCAAAACGCACCCATGATGCACCACACTGGCTAGAGGGAAAGCGTTGGAAGATTGTTCTGCTCAGCTATATCAAACCCTGCCCCCTAGATTCTCATGTAACAAGTACAAAAGGTTTAGCAGGGGAACTTCCACTATCTGAATCAGCCATAACTTTGCCCTGTTCATGCAATTGAATGCAGTGGATAAATCAATAAAAGGCCAGGTACAGCGGGCAGCACCTGGCTATGGTATATTTATCCACAATCAAGTGCAGGTTCAGGCATTGCTCGACTGTACCTAGTACTGGGCGAAAGCCATACTGACAAGGGGACAAGATGTTATCATCACTGGCCCAGGTCTGCAAACGATTTGAAAATTATCCTCCCAGAATCTTCACCATCAATGAGGGATATCGGCCTATAACATTTTGGAGACCCTCTGCCCTCCTTTTTAAGAACTGGGACGATTATTGAAAGTCCAGGAATTCAGAATCCTGCTACACAAAGAATTATTCAACATATTTGTGAGCAGGGGACCACAGACATACAAGTTACACTTAAGTAGGTCCATGGGAATCCTGTCGGGCCTAGGGGACTTACCACTCGAACTCTGCCTAATGACTTCTTCCACTTCCAGCAGAGAAATCTAGAAATGAGGGGAGTTATCCAAATACGCAAATAATATATCATCACACAACTTATCCTCAGAGACCTGGTAAATAGAGGTAACATACTTAACCCACTTCGAGTTGGATATGTTGCAAACTAAGAGTTGGTTTGGAGGGGCATCCTGCTGGCGGAACCTGTTGTGACAGTATCCCAGAACAATTTACTGTTATTCTGAACAGCTGCCAATTCCAGATTTTCTCAATCCCTTTTATTCAAGAAGTTCTTCCTATCCTTAACAGACTGATTATAATCCCCCCAAGTCTCCCAAACCTCCCAAACGTCTCTTGAGGACCCGAACAAAGCCTTCCTTAGACAGTGATTGGCTGTAGAACATTTTACATCAAACCAGCATAGATGGTCTGGGGCAGGTCAAAAAGGTTTCAGCAAATAATTCTTTAGGAATGAGCATAAAAGTTGATGCAAACAGATAAAGCTGCCCCAGAATCCTTTGTTAAAGACCCCATAAACACCTACAAATGGGTTTTAAGAAGGAAACTAAGCATGGAGCTAGGATGTTTCGGAAACCAAATCAAACTGCACCCATCTCTCGAATGCCGATTCATTTTGGTACATGCTATAGGTGGTTTGTCCTTACTCAAAGGGAGGATCCCTTCCATTGACAATACATTGAGAGGTGATAGGGCCCGGACCAATCCAGCCAATCCTGTGAGTGAACAAGATCTCATTAGAAAGGGCAAAAAGAAAGTCCCTGTGGGGCATTAACCAGTCCAGCACATTGTTGCGCAGCACCCCATATGACTCCTCACAAGTGTTTCTGTAGAGTGGGTACATCAGTCAAAACCACAACATAGAGACACACAGCAAGGGGAAGATTTAAAATAGTCCAATCAGGAAGCAGATCAGGGTTAGAAGACTTAGCCGCAAAACCTCCAGCCAAGGGGATGGTCGCAGGTATTTGGCTGGCCAGTGGAGTTGGATGAAAAGAGTGAGGAGGGCTTCTGGATGGAGGAACCACCCCTGGCAGCAAGGAAAGTTGCTAATTGGAAAAGTTTTGCAGCCGGGTTGGAGCAATAAAGATTGACATAATGTCCTCTGGGGCTGTAACAGAAGCAGAGATTGTTGTGCCAGAAAGGAGTGAGCCGGGTTTCAATAACTCCCAGGTGGGCTAAAATCGGCAAAGCTCTGTCTGTACCAAATCCTTAAATTTAGTAATGCAGTCATCTATAAACAGCTCTTTCCAGCCAGAATCATATAAAGGTGCAACCGTACCTGTCTCTGATACCTCCAAAAACTGGACTATAGTGTTCCCTCGAAACCTGCATAATGTGCTTGAATATCTGTCTGTGTGGCTGAATCCAATTCTAGACACCGCAGCCCCCTCTTAAGTTTTTTTTCCTTTGGCAGGCACCATATATCCTCCAGCATTGAAAGGAGCAGCCTTCCCCAACTGCTAAGAGTTAGGGTTAGAACAAGTAGGAGGGGGGCTGGACAAAAGATTCCAAGGATGCTTCCCCCAGGGTGCTGGGTTGTTGCAGGAACTCGGGGACAACCGCCTCTCAGGAAGCAGTATTTCCAAGCTTATAACCCCCACTGCCCTCTCCAGCATCAGGTCAATTAAAGTACACTTCATTGTGAGAGCGGGGCTGGCAAAACACCAGATGCTTTTCTTTTCACCATGGCGAGCAGCATTGTAGAATATCAATAAAAATCCACCAATAGATGTTAAATGCTTTTGCTTGGAGTCCACCTCGATGATGGCGGCACAGATTCAGGTTAAAATGCAGAGTTTTCAGTGACCCTCTCTACAGAAATATGGGCTATTAAAATAAACATCTCTCACTAAAGACCCAGGAGAACCAGGTGAAGGAGATTAAATACCCCACACTATCCCCACAGTCCTGGCTCTAAGTTCAAGGGAGCGGGTGTCAAAAACCCACTCCAGCAAAAATCCAATGAAGAGGTGCGGGCAGGGTAGGAAATTATGAGTATACCTGGGTATAGAGGGGGTCTTCCAGGGAGTTGCCCGGTCGCAGCCCATGCTCGTCTTACAAAGCGGGGCTGTTGATGATGCTTTAAGCACTACGGGGTATTGCCTCTCCTCCACTCAGGTGCCGGACAGACGGTGGTACCTCCTGGTGTATAATTAGCTGGGCCAGGTAGTCCTCCTCAGCAAAAGAGCATGTCCCACACAGCGGAGCTATTGATGGGAATATGGGCGGTATGGAGGCATGCAGGGGCGTAGCTTGATCTGTAAGATTGGAATGTGTGAGCCTCAAATTTCCCAACAATCACACTGGAGCATAATAGTAAAAGAAATTACACAACAAACAGGGTGCACAAGTGGGGCTTAAGGGACAGTGGAAAGGGAGAGAAATTCGGATTGGTAGGGGTACCAAGTGAGAAAAATGCACTTTATTTTATGCAATACCCAAAACATTTTACACCTTTACAAACAGAAAGAGGTAGAAAATGAGTGTGTGTTTTTGTCTGTGTGTGTAAAAATTCCTGGTGAAATCTGACAAACACCTCACCATACTCTACTGAAAGCACCTGAATCCAACTATTTATCGCAAAATATATTTATTAGGGGGGCATAACACCCTCCCTAAAGCTTTAGCTTGGCTCCTACCCCACTCAGGTGCAGCACCTCCTTATGTAATGTTAGCTGAGCCTGGTAGTCCCCCTCAGCAAAAGAGTGCGTCCCACACAGCAGGCAATCAATGGTGCTATACGTGCTATGGGGGTATGGTTCCTCTCCCACTCAGGTGTAGCACAGGCGGTGGTGCCTTTCTGGTGTGAAGTTAGCTGGGACAGGTAGTCCCCCCTTGGCAAAACAGCACAGTTACAGTTGTTACTGATTTATTTAATTTCCCACGTAAGCAAAATGGTAATGCATCCCTATTAATATGACCAATATTTCACTTTCTTCCACCATGCAATTAATGGGTGCCTCTTTGATTACTCTGATGTAAGAGCTCTACCGTATAGTGGAGGTCACTGAATCTTTCAGTGTGTCCTGATTATCCTTGTAGCTGGTAGAGTCAGATTGTGCCAGGGTGAAGGGTGTCACCCTGGCATTTCCCATCAACCTAAGCATTTTTTTGCAATCCTTTATTCAATTGCGGTACAAAAGTTGGACCATTTGGGTTTTGTTTCAAACTATATTCATAATCTTTATAACATATATAAAACAAATCAGTAAATCATTCAATCAGTGGAAAGCAGGTGACTGGAAAACATTTATTTCAAGAATCGAGTTAGGGGTAGAAGTGAGCTGAGGTATGGTGTGACTTTAACCAGTGTTGAACTTGTGATCACGTCCCTTCAACGAGAACCACAGGAAAGACAGGTGGAGGGACTGCAGCACAGCATTACCCCTCAGAAGCACTATTACCCTATAGCAAGGAGATGAGCTCTAGGGTGGTTTGAAATTTAGCACATCTGGCTAATGAAAGACAGTAGCCAATATTTAAACACAAACAGAACAACAACATGTATACATCAGCTATGGCAGATATTCAAGGGGTATCATAAAGATATCAACTTAGTTGAAGCAATCATATTTTAGGGAGAACTTTAATTTGCTTCTTAGACAACCTTGGGCAAGGGTGTTTTGTGAGATCAACTATTGGATGCATGACAATATCCACATTCTTCTCTACCCTGAAGTGGTCCTTGTTCTACAAATGTAATTTATGCACATTAAAGTATAATATTCTCCAAACTTACATAAGCCAAGAGAATGCTTTGTGTATCTTCCCTCTGTCTAAACATGAACAATTTTCCTACATATTCTGCTTTGTTATTGACTCATGAAGGCAATAGGTTGTACATATGGATAATTAAATTGGTTCTATTACAGCCTTAGAGCCTGATATAGTGGGCTCCACCAGCCATTAAAGGTCCGCTCCAGTGGCCTGAGTCGAAGGCGAGGGCCTTTAACAAGGGAGCGGGCCTTTAATGGCCAGTAGAGCCCGCTGCAGAGGGCTCTAAGGCTATTAGAAGATTCTGCCCGTAGAGGGCAGAATGTTCTAATTTGTAAAAACAAAGGCCTCTTAGAGCCCGAGGGGATTTAAATCCCCTTGGACTCTGAGAGGCCTTTAGTGATAGCATCAGCTGAGAAATTTAAAAAAACATTGGAATGTTGATGCTCCTGGCTTCTACCATTCATTAGAAGCCCGAAGCACTCCATTGTCTTCAATGGAGCGCTCACCATTTCAATGTTCTAATAGTAATTTATGACCCCAGGAAGAGTATTTTTTACCTTGGAATTCCGGAGAAAGCGGGACCAAACTGAAATAAGACATTACAGCTCACAGAAAAAGTTTTAGGAATTAGACCAATAGTAAAGACAGAACCCCCCAGTTGTCTTGTCTCCAGACGTCTTCAAGAGAAACTGCCCTTTTCTTTTCTGGGACAAGCAGTTAGTTATCTGGCGAGGTGATCTGAACCTCCTCTGTGATGTAATCGAAATTTTAAGCTCCGAAGCTTTATTTCAGAAACACTATTATTGTTGTACAGTACCAGCATGTCATAAGGTTTTGCAGTGTCTATCTCAACAAATTGAAGTGGTGTTTTTATTAACAAGAGGGCCTCTTTCAAAGTTTACAACAATGCCCTGTAGGAAACACGGCATATCCTAAATCCTGCACTAGTGTAATCTGTTGCGGTAGCTGCCTCATCATCAATTTTGACGGCAACTTTGCTTTACATCTATAAATTAATGGTTCACAAGGACCTCCAAGAAAAGGCACAGGGCATAGGAAAAATGGCTCTAGCTACTGGCTATTCTGACAAGCCAGTACAGTGCTACCGATATTTCTCTAAATTGTGGAAGAAAGTCAACTGTAGCTCAAAAGCCTCCATATGTATTAACGTGAATGATCAAAAACGTGAAGCACTTGCACACCAGCTAGAAGTTGTATGTAGCTAATGTTATTGAGATGCACCATTACATGAAGTTAAAGTGCAAGAAGAGTAATTGGTAAACTTTCGGTCAAAATCACAGTGCTGGAAAATTAAAACATAGCATTATTTGGACAATTTAAAGAAAGCCAAGAAATGACATCAAAGCAAAAATTAGCCCTGGAGCAATATGCTCTGCATATTACAGAGAGAGCCCAAGCCAGGAAAATCAGGCCCAGATTCACAAAGCTTTTTATTAGTAGGTGTTTCTTACTCCAGACCTAGGCAAGGGGATGGAAGAGAAGGGGCTTTCTCCATGAGGTAAAATGTGTTACCTTTTGAGGGTTGTTTTAAGTGCAGTGACACGATTGTTCATTATTTATGCACACAAAGAGACTTTGTGTGGAAGGAACTTGGAATTCACAAGTTCTGTGAAAAGACTGACTTTCAGGGGTCAGAGATTTTTCCATAATTAAGCTTGTCTTACTTCTGGAAGATTATGACTAAGGGCCCGATGATCACTATTGCAGAATCCGATTTGGAACCCTTGTCTCTGAAAAATCAAATAGATTTCTCAACAACCGATTACGGTGCCCCGAAACCGTTCAAACAGTCCGAATTGGTTCCGAAAGGCATCCAGACAGCCGGAGTCTTTCAGAGTCGATACGTACAGCTCAATGGACACGGTTTCTGGATGAGCGATTACGATGACCGATTCGGACAGCCGTTCTGATTCGGTTTGCCTGAGATGAAACGGCTGCCGGAATCTGTCTTTGGGGGCACGTTGCAGGCCCCCTTCAGCCAGAGACGTACAAATGTAGCCCGTGTGGGTACCCAAGGGACCCCTCTTCCCAACCATGCACAATGTGGCAGGCACCATAGATTGTCTGCCACAGGGTGCAAGGTTGTCCACAGCCACCCCTTTTTTCAATGGGAGCCTGAGTTCTCGTGCGTAACACATTGAAGTCAATGCAAGTCTGACCGAACGATGTTAGGAAGCATCGTAATCGGTCGTTCGGACTCACAGGACCCAATTCGTTTGGAATCTAGTCAGGAACCAATTCGTTTGGAATCTGGCCCAGAACCAATTAGTCTGGGACAGTTTCCTAGCGACATCGTAATCGGGCCCTAGGTATTATCCAAGCCTGGATTGAGATACAACTGCTCACAGGCAATGCTTTGTAAATCGGGTCAATAAAGTCTCATTTTCAATTTTTCAAAACTCCATCAAAAGACATTGCTGGTAAATTTTTGTAGCATTGAATTAATTACACTTGTAATTGAGGTGTTTTGCAATAATGCTGTTAATTATGCACATGCATTTCCATTGACAAATTTGTGCAACATTTAATTTTTATTTGCTGCAAATTACTTTGTTGCCCTGCCAGATCAATGAAAATGCTGTTGCAAAATGGCTAAGACACCAGTGCAAAGTTGCTCTGCCAGCCATAGAATGCATATAACCTGTCTGAGGATATTTTAACATCCCCTCTTTTAGACGGTTACAATCGAAGAATGTTTTTTTCAGAAAACCATTGTACTATGTGAATGTGATGTGAAAGAAAATCCTCCACATAAAACCCGCTCTCGACAACTTGAAAGTGGCGACTCACTGGATGTTTATTCAAGAAAAAACATCTACGGACAGCAGTGGCAATATTTAGTTTTTTTAAAATATGTTTTAAAGTGCTTAATTAATTTTGGGAAAAATAAATACAATTATAAACCACATTATCTTCTAAATTAGGAAATGTGAACATTGTGTGTATTTAGCAGCCATGGAAACAAGCATTTCAGAAGCATTAGTTGCAACCAATTTAAATTTCTGTAAACATGGAAATAACATACATCGGACTGAATAATAAATGGAAGATTGTGCATAAAATGACTAATTTGAATGGTACTAAAGAAAGCACAAAAGAGCCCAGGGTCCCACGACCCCCATTAAACACAGGAAATGTTAGTTGAGTCATTTTCTTCATTATGAATTGAGTGCTTTAAAACCTATTTTGAGGAGTTCATAAACGCTGGCTTTTGAGCCCACTTATGGATGCAAATGCAGCAGTGAGCAATTCAAGGAAAGTAATTACTGAACAAACCATAAAAAATAAAGAAGGACCTAATACAAAAAAAAACAAATAGAAATATGGTGAAACAAAAAATATATGACCCTCGTAGAGAACTTTGCAAAGGTGACAGGACCAAGCAGAAATAAAAAACATTAAGCAAGGTTATGGAAACAGAATTCTTGTTTTTTGACAAGAACAAAAAGCCTGAAATAGTTCAAACCTAGCTCAAAGACATGAACCTTGACAGCCTTGAACCCTCAAGCAATACATTGCCGAGAAAGCTATGGTGGCTGTGGTAAATATTCTTTTTACCTAAACTGAATTTCATACGGAATCTTTAAAATAAAGTAAAATAGCTCAGAATAACAAGAGGCAGAATCCGTGGTATAAGAGGGTTTCTAAATGGGCTTTATTCCATCCAAAATGGCCGACTCGAGTCGCGGCCTTCAGGTTCCGTCACCACGAGGGTTCAGGAAGTGAAGTACAATACTTTATTGACAAGAAGTAACTTTTATAGGTCATACATTTACAATGAAACAAGTGCAAAAAGGCGTAACAATTGATAAGATAAATTAACATAGTGATACGTAATCGAAACTAGGCGTAATAAGGAGCAAAAAGAAACATGATTGGCTCTGATTATCTTACATAGGTGGATCTATACGATAATACTTAACATGGATGCGTGCGCAGCAGCATGACGTGTGATTGACGTGCAACTAGGGGGTGAAGGGGACTTGACATTTAGCTCTACATGTGGAGACGAGAAGTCTAGGGGGTCATGTCAACCTAATCCCAAATCATATCTAACATCCTATGTTTAGAGAACTATGTTATCCACAAGGAAGGACTCTCGGACAGAATCTATTCTATACTAACTGTATGTGCGTGTACAAGCGTCTAAGTGTCTATATGAGAAGCGAGGGGCAGAAAACTTTCCATGGCAACAGGGCTATGAATCACTTGCAGGAGGACGGAAAGGCTGAGTCCTTTGCTTGTGAGCTAAAGGAAATGTTTACCTAAATCACTAGACAGGAATGCATCGGCTGAAGAGCAAAATAGATAATTCGAAGGTGAAATACAGCTTCTTGGCAGGCAGGCGAAAACTGGCCGAGGCAGGCACCGTTAGCTGCACAGGGAGTAGGACAAAGTTCATGGATACAGATGCGAGCTCAAGCTGAAACTGTCAGAGACAGAGAGCAGGGAAAGGCTTTGAGGAAAGAATCGGGCCTACTTGCCTGAACTGTAAAAATGGAGTACCTTAGCCATATAAAGTCGGTGGCTTTTCATACTTAGGAATTGAATATCCAGCCCATTGATGGCGGATCTGACAGGGAACATGTCGACGGTAGACACACATATGTTTGCGTCTTGGAAACTGGAACTGGAGGGAACACACATGCATTTGTAACATGCATATAGAACCGTTGGGGTCCAAGATAGGGGACACAACTGATCAGGAAAATCCACATTTCCACATTCCCTCCTTGTCCCCTACTTGCCCTTCAAGAGATATCAATCTTCATCATTCCATCGATTTGCTCATGGAGCATCATTTCTTCTTCCTTCCTTTTCCGGCATTTTGAACGAGAACTTTGATATGGAATGCATGATGTGGCACACAGACCACAAATCGCTGGTCCACATTGTAGGCATAAACAACAACTGAAGAGCATAAAAAGGCCAATACCTAGGAAAGATAGAACTCTCCATCCCCAGGCTGATATCACACTCCAAAACCACCCGGACCACGTCCAAGTGCCTGGATTCTCGTGTATCTGGCTTACAATCTTATGAAGGCGTGTTATAGCTTTATATACAGATGGCGAATTTTCTGGTATGAATATGCAGCAGCTGGATCCGATGACCCTGCAAGCTCCGCCCCTATCGGCCAGGATGACGTCAAGGACAAGACGATTCTGGAGAACAACAATTCTCATCACTGATTGTTCCTCTGTCAGATTGCCTAGGGCGGCTATAGTCTCGTTTACTACAGCTTCAAGAGTCTTGGTGAGTCTGCGTATCAGCTTACTATTTGATATTGTACCTATATAGGGAAAGATACCTTTATTGAAATCTACATACTTGTCCCATGCCGTCTCAGTATAATCGACAACTGGGAGATCTCTACGCTCTCTTTTGTGTACTAAATGAACATTTCGATAATAATCAGGGGGAGCTAGGAAAACAGGTGGCAAAAGGAATGCTATGTAACAGGTACCATCCCAATCTAGAGGCAGACGCATATATGCCGTCTGACCACATATAAAGTAAGAATGGCGAGAAGCTCTAAATGAAGATTTCCCTTGATCACTATATTCTACTGTAGTAACGCATTTGCTATGGCCCATGTGTATGGAACCAACTTTTCTCACACATAATTCACCCTTAACTAGAAATACTGACATAGTGGGCAGAATTAATTCAACTTCGGATTTGACGTTCAAAATCATGAGATTAGGCGTAAAATTACCTAATTTATACACTTCATTTTCTAAATCAGTTCCTGTTCTACTGGGGTGACCCTCCTTATTAGGGTGACAGACTTTGAATAAAACTAGATTCAGATTTCCCCATATTCAATGTTGTTGATAAACTGCTGTGTCTGGGTCTATGGGATTTAGTAAACTAAACCATGCTCCACAGGAGCCATTGTGTGTGAACGGATGTGGAAAGAAAGGCAGAACTCCTTTGTTATTCTGATAGGGAGGGAGTCGGCCACACACCCAACAATTGGTGGCATTACTAGTCTGATGGGAATGATGTAACATACTAATGAAGGTGTTATTGCGCAGCGCAAGTCTATAAGATAATTCATGTGGCGGTAGGTCACTAAAAGAATGTTCAGCAGTAATATTATAAACATGTCTAGAAATAGGATGATATATGTGCAAAATCACACTCGTAATGATTATTAAAACACTCAATAAAAACAGAATTAATAATGTCCTCACACAGTAGCTACGCAGTGATTTACAATACGCCTGTCGTTTCAACATTTCTCTGGTATTTTCTCTACTCAGGTCCAAGGGATACATGTCAGAGACAATTCAACCGCTTCACCTTGGAGAGGACTTAAACAATCAAATTGCTCGACTGTTTGGGCCTAAGTTTTAATTTATAGTTCTGAGAGTCATTCCTTTCAACAAAGGGAAGTTTTGAATCAGTCTGTGAGGGAGTGCAGGGCACAGTGTCTATATCCGAGGATAGTCCATGAAATTTCTTAACGTGGCTGGAATGTATCCATCCTTTGCGGCCCTCCACTTTCACGGCTGTTCTTGTGGTCAGCAGGACTAGCTTCGGTGTTTTCCACCTGGGCTCCAATTGGGTTTTCCGATCGAAATTCCTCACAAACACCAGATCCCCCGGAGCAACGTCATGGGGTTTCACCTCAGTGTTGTCAGGAAAAGCTGCAGCTACCTGTGAACGACAAGATTGTAGTGCAGACATCAAGGAAGCCAGGTAATCTGTCAGCATATTACAATTAACATCAGTTATTTTACGTGGTACAGGCGTCCCCCACATATTTGGTGGCCTTCCGAAGATCACCTCATACGGGGATAGCCCTGTTCGAGAGTGTGCTACCATTCTTATGTAAAATAGTGCAACTGGTAAGGCTACTATCCAGTCAACACCTTTCTCCTTACATATTTTAGACAATCTGATTTTCAAAATTTGATTATGTCGTTCCACGAGACCTGCTGCCTCGGGGTGTCGGACACAGTGGAATTTCCACTGATATCCCAACAAAAGTGAGACATGTTTCATTAATTCGGATGAGAAAGGCTGGCCGTTATCTGAATATACAACACGTGGTAGCCCGTACCGTGGGAAGAATTCTCGAACTAACTGTTTGGCAGTAGTCGGGGCCGTGTAATCTGATACTGGGTACGCCTCAGTCCATCGGGAGAGAGCGCAGACAACTACAAGAACATATTTGAATCCTCGACATCGTTCCATCTGGATATAATCCATTTGGAGCACTTCAAAAGGATGATCAGGAGTCTGGAATCCACCCTGTTCTACGGGAACACTTTTTCCCGGGTTGAACTGACAACATATCATACAGGTACGGACCTTTTGTTTAGCTGCTGCTCGTAAATGTTTATTGAACCAAATGTGTTGAATGCTATCTAGCATAGCTTTTTCTCCTAAATGCGCCGGGCTGTGAATTGTAGCTATAATGGCTTGGACCATAGAGTCAGGAAGAAACCATACAGATTTCTCCTTCGTCATCCATCCCTGATCTGTCTGGATCCCTCCTAGTTCAGTCCATTTCTTTAATTCTTCTGCAGTAGCATGTGTCTGTATGTCAATTACGTCAAGTGCGGGATCCTTAATTGTCATACACTGTGTTGGTGTCTGAACTATTGGCTTTGTCATGTCTAATGTGCGATTCTGAGCAGTCTGTTTAGCTGTTCTGTCAGCTAAATCATTGCCTTGAGAAATGATATCAGTAACCTTCGTGTGTGCTTTACATTTCATAATCGATATAGCAGTGGGTAGATGTATTGCGTCTAACAAGGCATGAATGAGGAGTCCGTGCTGAATGCGGGCACCATGGGAGGTTAAATAACCTCTCTCTCGCCACAGTACGCCGAAGTCGTGTACAACTCCGAATGCATAACGTGAGTCAGTGTATACATTAACTTTCTTATTTGTGGCTTGAATACAGGCTTGTGTTAGAGCAATAAGTTCTGCTGCTTGGGCTGACAAAGTATCTATACAATTTGTCTCAATAACTTCAGTGTCTGTTGTGACTGCATACGCGGCCACTAAATCTCCTGTACTTGTTCTCATGCACGATCCGTCTACATACAACGTCAGGTCTGGATCTAACAATGGAACGTCTGTCAAGTCTTGTCTAGGTTTCGTCTTTATTTCAATGGTTTCAACACAATCATGAGCTAGTGGGTCTGTTCCAATTATAGGTAATAGTGTAGCAGGATTCAATGTATTACACCGTCGGATCTCTATGTGTGGTTGAAACAATGTCAGTTCATAACCGGTAAGTCTTGCTATGGTCAAGTGTTGTGTTTGTGTTCGGTTCACAAGAACCTCTACTGCATGTGGTACTTGTACTGTCAATGGATGTCCTAATACTATGGCATCGCTTTGTCTGATTGCTAAAGCTGTCGCCGCCACTGATTTCAGGCATGCAGGCAAAGCCTGAGCTACGGGATCTAATGTACTGGAAAAATAAGCACATGGCTTGCGTGATCCTGCTTGATCCTGAGTGAGTACTGACAAGGCAGTACCTTCACGTTCTGTAACAAAGAGTGTAAAATGTTTGCTATAACATGGTGTTGCTAAAACAGGTGCTTGACATAAAGCTTCCTTTAGGCTTTCAAAAGCTTGTGTATGTTCCTGAGTCCAAGGGAGAACAGTCGATGTGGCTGCCTCCTGTGTGGTTAGCTGAATGAGTGGTTTTGCTAGAAATGCGTACTGAGGGATCCACTGCCTACAATATGAAGTGAGGCCTATAAAAGCCCGCACTTCCTTTTGTGTCTGGGGTATTGACATGTTAGCAATTAACTGGATGCGGTCGGGTGTAAGCTGCCTTCCCTCCTTGGACAGCGAGTGACCAAGATAAATAACTCGCTGGACACAGAATTGCAGCTTAGAAGGAGACACCTTGTGCCCCTTGTCGGCTAGAAAATGTAAAACTGTCAGAGAAGCCTTTTCACATTCAGGTTCGCTTCTCGCGGTGATCAGCAGATCATCGACATATTGAAGCAGTGCAGTATTGACTGGCATGTGGATACTGTCAAGTTCTCGTTTCAGTGCTTGGCTGTAGATGCTGGGGCTTTCTGTGAATCCTTGGGGAGCGCGTGAGAATTTAAAGCTGCGCCCATTTAAACTGAATCCGAACAAATATTGGCTTTCCGGATCTATTGGGACGCTGAAAAAGGCATTCTTGAGATCAATTACAGTAAAGAATGTTGCTTCGGAATCAATTGCTGTCAATAATGATGATATATCAGGGACCACAGGAAATTGTGGTACAATGCACTTGTTTAGTTCACGCAAATCAATAACCAATCGGTATACTGGTGGGGCAGTAGGATCAGTTCGTTTAAGAATCGGAATTATCGGTGAATTACATACATTGGAGTCTGTTTCTACAACTACTCCCTGGGCAATTAGCTCATCAATGATTTTCAGCAAAGCCACTACAGCATCATGCGGTAACTTGTATTGTCGCATTCGTGGTAGTACCACTCCTGCTTTCAATGTGACTCGGTATGGTGTAATGTTCATGCAGCCAACATCCGTAGGGCCTTGTGCCCATAGATGTACTGGTAAAGTCTGTAGTCGGGGATCCATGTCCCTAGACACATAGTGACCTTTAAAATCACGTAGAAACAACCTTACTCCTTCCGGAGAACAACATATTATGGCTCCTAGTGCTTTCAGAGTTTTAATTCCTAACAGATTTTCTGGGCATGATTTAGTAAGCAATAAATCTGTAGTTCGTGTCAAAGGTCCTATCGTAAGTGGGAGAGGCTGTGATACTTCATTAACAATAGGTTTTCCTGAAAAACCAAGGGAAACATTTTGAGAGCCTGAGAGGGGTGCCCCTGGAACTTCACTACGTTTTATAGTTGTTCGACTTGCCCCTGTATCGAGTAAGAATTTTCTATCTTGACCTAATAATTCACTATGTACATACGGTCCTTCTTGATCTACAGGAATCTCGATGAGCGGTAAGTCAACTTCCCTCTCTAGGCTTGTTCATGCGTAACGCTGATACTCAGGATATTCATATTGTGCAGTCTGATACATTTGTCGTGTTGTGGTTTGTGTGGCAGTAGCAGGCAACGGTGGTGCAGCTGGCACAAACTGTATGGGCTGCTGTGAGGCTGGCATGGACTGTTGCTGAACTGGCATGGACTGTTGCTGAACTGGCATGGACTGTCCATGCTGCATAGCTCCTTGTTCATTCTGATCTTGTCTAACTAATCGTGGTCTCTCTTTTGCAATACCTGTAGCTATATTACGTTTCAGGACTGGACAATCGTGTACATAATGGCCTAGTTGTTTACAGTAATTGCAGGTTCCTCTTACAGGAGCTGTAGAATCACCAGAATGTGTCACACCCTTTTTGTGACCCTCTGCTGGTACTGTCTGAGAAACTAGCATTTTCATTTTTGTATCCTTCATGCGTCTATGCTCGTGTTCTTGTTCATCCCTAATTCTATTGTGATGATACTGTAACATTTGTAGCATTTGTGACGGAGTGTTACTTTGCCAGGTACTCTCGAATTTCAATATTCTATTCTTCACTGGAGGCAATGCATTTTCCACTAATTTTGTCACAAATAAATGTGGATATGAGTCACTACTTGCTTTTATACCACTGTTTATACCAAAACATTTTTCAAATCGAGCATAATAATCGCTTGTGTCTTCATCTTGCTTTTGTTTGCAGGCTGTGATTGCACCCCAATCTTCCTTTTTTGTAGTTAATAGACGTGGCAGTACCTGTACTAGTAAACCTGGTAACAGTTTAACTTTATCCCCGAGCCCTGAACCTGCAGTTCGGGCCCTTTCTTCCTCTGCTAATGCTGTCCAGTCTATCTTTTGGTCTCCCACTTCCCACTCTTTTTCTTTCAGTTTTTCATAGATGCCAGCAGGCAAAAGCACCTTTAATATCGTCATAATATCAGGAAAGGTGTACTCTCCCATTAGTAACATGTCTTTAATTTCTCGGTGGAAACCCGCTGGGTCTTTGTCATGACTAGGTACTACTTTCTTCATTTCTAATAATTCCATTTTTGATATGGGTGTGTAAACAAATACACGGTGAAACTCATTGTCTTCGCCTTTTATTGGGTGCACTTCTCGTAAAGGATTTTGTCTATCCATATAGTACGGCGTTCTTTCTCTGTGGGGCAGCGAGAGAGAATCCGGATTTACAAAAAGGACATACTGTTTACGTGACACTAATATCTCTTTAATTAGCTTGTTACTAGAACCTCTCCATCTGTTCGTGAGTAGTTCCGTTAATATATCAGGTAAAGGACCAGGGTCAGCATGTTGGCTCTTATATAATATAAGGAGTTGCTGAATCATATAGATTCCAGCTAAACGTTGTTCGTCTGCACTGAGATTAAAAAACGTGTGTGCTACGGTCTCATCACCGTATTTTTCAGGACTGTCAATCCAGTGAACAGCTGATCTGGCTAATTCTTGCTCATCCATGGAATCGAGGAGGTGGTAACCCCTTCGTTCTCGTAGTATTTTATCTGCGGCTTGAAACAAATGTTCAGGAGACTTCAGATTTATTACAGGCGTCGGATACGTTCTGCTATTATTTGGGCATACAGAGTGTATGGGATCAGAAAAACATCTAGCATTATCACAGGATCTTCCTCTGCCTACATAGGCTATGGTCTCTGACTGTCTTGCGGAATTCCCTGATTCGGACACTTCATCTTGCTCGAACTCGTCTGTTCCCAATCTTTCTTCATGAATACGCTCTATTTCTCTACGGATTTTTCGGCACATGGCTATTATACAATTTTGCTTATCGTGTCTCCCTTCTGATATATTCTGGCTCCATCTTGTAAGAATAAGCATTGCATTCGGGTCTACCCCCGGACGGTCTTGATTTCTGATCACACTGTTTATGAGGAAACGTAACAGTTCCCCCTGTATCTCTACTTTCTGGAATTCCATAGCTCTGTTAATACATCCTGGATCTCGTCCTGTTTGAACAAAATGATATATGTTATCTAGATGCGTACTCATTCCTGGTAACTTTGCTAAATACTCGGCGGCTCGCCTGATGCGTAATGATGCCAGGACCATTTCGTCCTCTTTACCAACCACCGGGTCATATCTACAATTTACAAGGAGTTCCTTAAGCGTACGTTCATTTACGAATTTAGGTGTACGTGAATGCGCTGATTCTTGAAAGACAAGTTTATTTATTCTGGGTGGTGTAAAGGTATTGCTAGCACCTCCCGTGGCCCCATCTGGGGCGTCGGGTGTGAATGGGTTCGTTGAACGTGACACAGCAACTATGGGTGTCGATACCACTGTAGAATCGACTGCGGGGACAGATGTGCTTGCCGAAGCTTGTATCGGGACTTGCTGTTGCACGGGGTCGGATACCTGATCCTGACGTTGAACCCCTCCGCCAGACGGTCTATGTAGTGTGGCGTTAGCATACTCGGGAGCTGTGTCGTCTAGATATGAGGAAAGAAAAACATCTTCTGCGGTTCTGGGATGCCCTTTTTGATGTACCTTAATTGGAAATAACGGGGGTGGCAAGTCTTTTGGCATCCCTGGAACAGCCTTTGGTAGTCCTTCGGCTAGAAGGGGATACATACCATTCATAAGAGCATTTCTTTGTCTATTTACTTGTTCTGACTTCACTCGGATACCTTCCTCAATTAATAGATTTTCTTGAACTTTATTTGAACTTTCTTTACTCCTCTCTTCTTGTCTACGTGCTTTTTCTGTACGTCTATGAGATTCTTTACGCCATAACTCAACAGCGTCTTTCTGTGACTGTCTGACCTTTCTTTTCCATAACTCTTCCTCCACTTTCATGATGCACTCTGCATCCCAGGTTCCCGCTGCGGGCCACCTTTGACTTTCCGGCAATCCCTTGGTATAATCTACCCATAGATCAAGAAACAATATGGCATCTAAGCCATGCTTGTGGTACATAAAATGCCCTGGAGTGTCCCTAGGAGGAATAGGAACTGCTTCTTCAAGCACCCCTTTTTTTGGTAGTAATCTGTCTTAACTTCGAGAAGAGCGGCATATTGACAACTGATCTGATACTTACTCTTGAAATCACTTAATACGAAAAACACAATAATGAACAGCGAACAAAGAACAATCATTCATACCACAATATGCAAGACATTTGAACACTTTAAACATTGAACATTAAACATTTTAACAATAACCGACAATGATGACAGTCTGCCTAACTAATCACCACGCTGAATTCTTGACAATAACTAAATACTTCGGAATACTTGATATACTGCTAAACAGTACATATACACTGCTAAACAGTGCAGACCGGATTTGTGTACCCAAATCCGTCTTGACCGGCACAACCTATGTGCGCGTCAACACGCCTCCTCGGCGATGGTACTCACCGAGTAGCTCCTTGAAACGGAAGGCCTCAGAGAATGGACAGGGCTCGATGACTGCGGACAGCGGACCCTCTGGACATCGGGATTTCGAAAAACCTGGTGGGCTTCTGTATACCTCGGATCTTGCTCTCTCAGCTAGGCTCTGGTCGGGATACTTCGCACTTCTCACCGCCTCGTCTGGGTTGATCGCAGCCTCAGTCGCCCCCGCTTGACCGGAGGGAGCTTACAGGAAATCCTGCTGGTACGCGTTTATGGTCCGTCCAGCTGTGGCAGGAGACCGGGCCTGCAACGCACCGCCGGCGCGTGAGATGAGAAAGTGTCCCTGTTCGGGCGCCATTATGTGGTAAATATTCTTTTTACCTAAACTGAATTTCATACGGAATCTTTAAAATAAAGTAAAATAGCTCAGAATAACAAGAGGCAGAATCCGTGGTATAAGAGGGTTTCTAAATGGGCTTTATTCCATCCAAAATGGCCGACTCGAGTCGCGGCCTTCAGGTTCCGTCACCACGAGGGTTCAGGAAGTGAAGTACAATACTTTATTGACAAGAAGTAACTTTTATAGGTCATACATTTACAATGAAACAAGTGCAAAAAGGCGTAACAATTGATAAGATAAATTAACATAGTGATACGTAATCGAAACTAGGCGTAATAAGGAGCAAAAAGAAACATGATTGGCTCTGATTATCTTACATAGGTGGATCTATACGATAATACTTAACATGGATGCGTGCGCAGCAGCATGACGTGTGATTGACGTGCAACTAGGGGGTGAAGGGGACTTGACATTTAGCTCTACATGTGGAGACGAGAAGTCTAGGGGGTCATGTCAACCTAATCCCAAATCATATCTAACATCCTATGTTTAGAGAACTATGTTATCCACAAGGAAGGACTCTCGGACAGAATCTATTCAATACTAACTGTATGTGCGTGTACAAGCGTCTAAGTGTCTATATGAGAAGCGAGGGGCAGAAAACTTTCCATGGCAACAGGGCTATGAATCACTTGCAGGAGGACGGAAAGGCTGAGTCCTTTGCTTGTGAGCTAAAGGAAATGTTTACCTAAATCACTAGACAGGAATGCATCGGCTGAAGAGCAAAATAGATAATTCGAAGGTGAAATACAGCTTCTTGGCAGGCAGGCGAAAACTGGCCGAGGCAGGCACCGTTAGCTGCACAGGGAGTAGGACAAAGTTCATGGATACAGATGCGAGCTCAAGCTGAAACTGTCAGAGACAGAGAGCAGGGAAAGGCTTTGAGGAAAGAATCGGGCCTACTTGCCTGAACTGTAAAAATGGAGTACCTTAGCCATATAAAGTCGGTGGCTTTTCATACTTAGGAATTGAATATCCAGCCCATTGATGGCGGATCTGACAGGGAACATGTCGACGGTAGACACACATATGTTTGCGTCTTGGAAACTGGAACTGGAGGGAACACACATGCATTTGTAACATGCATATAGAACCGTTGGGGTCCAAGATAGGGGACACAACTGATCAGGAAAATCCACATTTCCACATGGCTGCTATCAGAGCTCCCACATAAAAAACGTGAAGCTCTTTCTCTCTGAAAGAGACTTCTGAACTGCTGTCCACATCCTTATGCTGGTGCATCAAGATAGTAGCCACACCTTGCTTGATGGCCTCCCAGGCTCCACGCTGGCCCGTCTTAGGGTACCCTAAAAAACACAGCACATCTTATCCTAGGCGTGAAGGAATATGATCCCATCCACTGGCTCCCCTTACCAGCTTGCACCATCTTCAAAACCAGCTGCATCATCTGAAAAGCCATTAAGGCCAGCATCACTGCTTGTCAAGTTGATAAGCATATCATCTCTGATGGACAGGCACACCCACAACCAGGACACAGTGAAACTGGAAATAATGAAGTGTAAACAAAAGAAAAAAGAAGGCAGAAGGCCTTTTCCATCTATGCAGTGATGATCTGAAACAACACTGTTGTACTCATCAGGACTGGCTCAACCCTGCTGCAGTATCACATAAACTGAAGACACCCCTCTTTAAAGAACACTATATTGTGATGCAGTAACACTGCACTTCTGCTCTCAGAACCTCACTACTTTTCCAATGACTCATTAGCTGTTCTTTGCCTTTCACTCTGTACAGAATTCCAATGCCTTCTGGCTAGGTCTGCTATGTATAAATACCACACAGAAGCGCGAAAAATACAGCTTGGTAGAATTGCAAATTGCATTAGCCATATGGTTTAAACAGAGAACAGCTGTGTAATTTGAGAGGAGCAGTCACATAAACTGCAGTTTGAGAACATGATTCAATGGTTTTTAATGCAAGGGACAACTGAATTAGTAAATTGGTGCCCATATATTGTATTACTGGTTGCTCCAGGGGCTTGAGTTTCAAAATACACTGCATTTGCAAAGTCAGTAAGACGTTGCATTGCAAATGCAAAGTCTAAAATAGCAATGCACAAAAGTGCTTTGTAAATTGTAATTATGTAGTTTGGAAGACTTATACCAGAGTGTGGATGAATACTTTTATTGTAGTTCAGCTCACAGGATGTGAACATCTGTTCCTAAGCTAGCCAGGAGGCAACATGCATAGGAAAGGAATTTCATGATGACATGTGGAATGTAATATGTGATTATATTCTGATGAAGTTGCATTCTACAAAGGCTGTATCTATAATACATCTCCTTTCTTTCATTCACTTTGAAATAAAAGTAGTACTAGATAATATTAAAACACCTTTGTACAGGAATAAGGTAAAGAAAGATGCACAACTATATAGATATAAGCCTTAATAGTTTCATTTTACAAGCATTAGGGTAAAAGAACATGAACACCTTGGTAGATATGAGATTTAAACAATAGTAGTCTTACCCTCTAAGGCAAGAACAAACTATAATTATCCGTACAAGTAGTCAGTTAGCAAACAGGCATTCATTGAACCCTTGGTGGATTAACTCTGTCTGCTCTTACATTTCTTAAACCATATGAACTACAGCGTACACCACCAGTACCACCTACTCCATCTAAGCTGCCACTGAATACACTTCTCGAAACCTCAAAGACATTCTGCATTGCTCAGCAACATTGCTCCACCAAATTCATTATACTCACTGACACTTAGTTCCTCCTTTCTTTATACAGTTGTAAAAGAAACAATTGATGGACGGAATGCAGGACAATGCAAACATTCACCCCCAGTCACAAAGATCTGGGTTTAATCCATCAATCTTTTGCTCACAACACCACCTCAGTTTGGACCTAGTCATGTTCAAATCAGTCTTGCTCCTGTTCCTAATGGGAACAGTCCAGCCCAAACTGCCAAGCCAGGTCCTCCCTGGACCGGTAACAAGCATCCTGGGACCGGTTTTAGGGCATCACCCTTCATCAGCCAGGCTAGCTTGAATCCAGTGGTGTAGTGAGCATGGAACCCACGTCTGGGCATACCCTGCCCACTTAGGGTGACATATTCAAAGGAAACAATTGATGGACGGAATGCTGGACAATGCAAACATTCACCCCCAGTCACAAGGATTTGGGTTTAATCCATCATTCTTTTGCTAACCACACCACCTCAGTTTGGACCCAGCCATATGCAAATCAGTCTTGATCCTGTTCCTTATGGGAACAGTCCAACCCGAACTGCCAAGCCAGGTCCTCCCTGGACCGGAAACAAGCATCCTGGGACCAGTTTCAGGGCATCACCCTTCATCAGCAGGATAGCTTGAATCCAGTGGTGAAGAGAGCAAAGGACCCACTTCTGGGCATACCCTTCCCACTTAGGGCGACATATGCAAAAGAAACAATTGATGGACGGAATGCTGGACAATGCAAACATTCACTGGAATGGCATGGAGAGCAAAAAAAACATGGATTTAGGCCCAGATCTCTGTACTGGGGTGAATGTATGACGTTGTTCTGCATTCTGTCCATCAATTGTTCCTTTTGCATTTCTTTATACAGGGCACCCTTCTCCTGTTCTTTCTGTGTCTATTCAGTAGCATGACATAATTTCCTTTGGTGCTCTGATTTCAAATGCCTGATACAAAATGGCTCTTCCTCAACTTAACCCAGCCTCCTACCTCAACACATCTATCTACTTTACTCTCACACATAATTGACAGATTCTTTGTCCAGTAGCGACACGTCTCCTGCCAATGGGGGTGGGGCGGCGGGCCGTGACGGGCCAGGAGGAGATAGGTGGAGAGGGTTCGGGGACAACCTCCCAAAAATACATAAATAGACATACCTTAATCTCTCCGCCCCTGTCTCCCACGCATCGGCTCTTCCTGCTTCAGGCCCGGGGCACAGGCTCCCAGCCTGCCCTGCGGCCAATCCCGAAGTTTTTCTCGAAGGAAAGCAGCTTCAGGATTGGCCTGAGTGCTGACAACTTGCACTCCCAGGCAGACTGAGAGGCTGAGCCTGGACGCTCCAGCCCCAACAATGCAGCTGAGGCTGGAGAGAGCTTCCCAGCACATGAGGGGTTTGGCTGGCCTGAGATGGCCAGATAAACACCACATGTACTGTGAAGGGAGTGCCCACCACTCCCCCATCAACAGTGTCATCCCCTGCACCCACCCCCAAGACTCATCAGAGTCTTGGTGGCGGGTCCAGAGGATTAAAATAAAACGATAATAAAATGGTTTTAACACCCGCTTTATCATCGTTTTGTTTGCTGGTGGTGGCAGGGGGGCAGCGCTCCTCCACTCTAATGGACGGCCTACGCTGCCTTTGTCATGCTCATAATCAAAACCTTCATCCATCTGGGAACCAATTTAGTTTGAACTTCCCTTTCACGCCTCAAATAGAAAGGTATATGAACCTTTCACTCATTTAAACATATATAGTGAGACAATACCCCTTCCAACACAGCCCTTTACATGTTCAACTTGCTCCTTAGAGCCATGTGAAGGACTCCCTCAATTTAACAATTTGCTTTCTCTACAATGCCTTTAGACTGTGGATTATAGACAGATGTTTTACAATGTTTCATTCCATCAGAGGTCAACTGTGAGCCATTGTCAGTCACTGAGAGGTACACTCTCCATGACAAAAAACCTCCTAAGTGCCATAATAGGCATAGCCGTTGTTATTGACAAACTCAGTTTCTATCCACAATGTGTGAGCATCCATCATGACAACCCTGGATACTGAATTGTGTGGTAAACATTCCAACGGTCAAATAAAATCAAGGCACAATCTCACCCAGGGCTCACCAAGATTGTGTATGTGCTGCACAGTTCCACCACCAACCTTTAGCCTATTCTCCCCTTCTGTACATATGGCACAAGCACATACTCTCTAAACAACCTCTTGGTTTCCCTACTGACCAAATCCTAACACAGTATAATTCGAGTGACAGCTTTTGCAAATTAAAACAAGTGCAAAATGCCTAGGATGTAGCCGCTTATCCAAGAGCATTTGTGCCACGATGCTCATTAAGTAGGCTTGGAGCTTAACTCACTCTGTTCACCTTTGCCCCAAAATTACCACTGATTGGTTTCCTCACTGACCAATTCTAACAGTATAATGTTATGGCACAAACACAGTACAATTTAGGGGAGAGCTTTTGCGATTTAAAACATTTAAAATATAATATTTTAAGTACAGTGAAAATGTGCAAAATGCTTAGGAAGGGGCCACTTCTGCAAGAGTTCTCAGCACTTCTGCGCCGCGATGCTCATAAGTAGGTGTGGAGCTTAACTCACTGCATTCAGCTTTGCCCTAAAATTGCCGCTGTTTGATTCCCCCGCTGCCCAATCCTACACATTATAACGGTATGGCGCAAACACAGTACAATTCAGGTTAGAGCTTTTGCGAGTTAAAACATGTAAAAAAACAGTATTTTTAGTAAAGTGCAAAATGCTTAGGATGGTGCCACTTTTGCAAGAGCTACAAGCACGTCTGCTCAGTGATGCTCATTAAGTTGGTGTGGAGCTTAACTCACTCCATTCGCCTTTGCCTTAAAATTGCCGCTGATTGATTCCCCACTGACCAATCCTAACACATTATAACGTTATGGCACAAACACAGTGCAATACAGGTGAAAGCTTTTGTGAGTTAAAACATTTAAAAAACGGTATTTTTTAGTACAGTGCAAAAGTGTAAAATGCCTAGGAAGGTGCCTCTCATGCAAGAATGATATCTGCTACCACTTACTCAGAATCTATGTTTATAGCTTCCCCAGAAACCGGTGAGAGTAAGCAAGATAAGCCATCCACTTGCTTATTACTCCAGCCTATATTCTAGCTTGTAAATGTGCACCAGGCTTTAACATTAGAAGCAACAGATTATGATTAGTTATGCAACATCACATTTACTCCCCATACATAAGTCCTAAAATATTCAATTTCCCATGCATCAGTTGGCAGCTTGATGGCAGAGTAATTTCTTCCAACTCAATCAATGACAGAAAAGCAAAGACCACTTCTTTTATCAGCCCTTCTTGTGCCTGAGCCAAAACAGCCCTATTTCTACTGTACTTGTATCCACAGTTATGCTAGTTCTCTTCTTAACATTAAACAGTGTCAATAGTTTTATATTAACAATGTCTCCTTTGATAGTCTCAAATGCTTTTTCTTCTTCACACAACCAGACAAAGAACTTGCCTTTCCTTAGTAATACACTCAGAGGTTCAGTTTTGTCTCAAAAACATTTGCAAACTTTGCCTTACTATTCTGCTAAACTCATAAAATATCTCACTTCCTCCTTATCCCATCTTTTATGGCCTCCACCAAAGTGTAGCACAAATATTCTACTTTTTGAAGAAAACAACATTGATATGTTCTCAAAGTCAATCCAGTCATACCAAGTTTGCCCTAAACTTGTTTTAAAGTCAAGTTGTGTTCCTCACTGTCTTTCCAAGGACAAAAATATCATCCCAGAAGAACTCAATTTGATATTGACTGTTCACAATCATATGCTTGAATACACTGGTTGCGCTAGCAAAACTGAAGGGAAGGTGATTATACTGGAGCACACCTTCAGATGTGCTATTCCATCTGCATGCACTTTTATCTAATGATACACACTCCTAAGCTCTAAACTAGAAAACTACCTTGCGTCTTTAACATCAGTACCGTTTTCGTTAGGTTAAGCAATGGGAAAATATGTACTACAATATTCTGATTAAATGTGTTACTGTCAACACAAAACTTCAATCTGTCATCGCTTTTTTCATGATGACCAGGGATGAAATCCATTGAGATGACATGGTAGGGTATTTTACCCCTTCCTGACCAGTTTCCCCTTAACATATTTCTCATTTCCTGTCGGAGATATAATGGTATCCTCCTCGCACATTGCCACAGGCTGGGTTCCTTTTTTGATATCATTTTATGAAGATAACTCTTCAATGTTACCATCTTTCCCTCAAATACATCCTTGGCATTGTCTACTATCCTCTCAATATTGGTGTCATCATAGTCATCAACCACCATGATTTAAGCCTTAGCCCTTGAATTAATAATGATGTGAATGTCGTATTGATGTCCCCAACCTAGTAACAGAAGTGCTATTTTGGTCATGTCAACTTTGCTTTGGATCTTTCTATCTTGAAAAATGATCCCAGCCCAAATAAAAACTAATACTCAATAGTGCTTCCTTGAAAGGCAGTAGGGTTGATATCTTTGGGTTCTAGTTTACCCCTTCCCTAAGTTTCCTCCCAGAGATCTTCAGGCACAATAGTAAACATGGAATCAACCATAAGCTCAACATATTCAGTATTGATATAAAATATAGCTTCAGGCCTTGACACTTTCCTACATCCTTCACACTTAACAACCTCTATGTGTATTGAACTTCCCCGTCCGCAGACGCTAAACTCCCTTTGAGTTAGACCTTGCAAAATGGCCTTTCTTTCCACACCATCTTCAGTCCTTATCCAAAGCAAAACAATTTTTGAAGTCTAAAGTAAGGTAAATTGCTCCCACACCTAGACTGAGGATTTTTCAGCATCAACCCCTTTCCAAATGCATCACCTTCTTATCTCCAAATCCATAATTCCTGCAGAGTTGTTTCTTGTTTACAACATTTATATCACTACTGGATCTTCATTCACAGCTATGCCTTCTCCATGCTTATTTTCCTTGTGTTCCTTCTCTTTCAAGCAGGCAGTGGATTCTTTGACAATCTTTACTATATCAATGACCTCCTTCAAGGTAGGATTCTTTGATGCCCAAAGCCTCTCCTGTATTTTCTTATTATAGAACTGAACAGTGATCTGGTATTTTATCAGTTTGTTTGTCATTTCACCAATTTGACACTTGGTTGCCAACTCCCATGCAACAAACTCTTCTACGGACTCTTCTGATTTGTGGGGTTGTGTGTAGAATTTATGGTGTTGTCATTGCAATCTTTGCTGATTCATCAAATCTTGTTTCCAGAACTCATTTTTATTCTTTATATTCTTTATTCTTTATACACGTCCTTGATAGGATTCACTGCTATAGGAAAAATATAAATATGGAATGGCCCCCCTTCCCCAAAGCACTGATTAACAAAGGTTTCTTCCTCTTCAGGCTCAATTGTGACTAGTCAATGCCACAACATATCTCAAAAATATCAATCCCTTCTTCCCATTCTGTTGAGGGTGGACCAGATTGGGATAAGAATCTAGGAGGTTGTACATCGACTCGTGCACATTCCATGACAGTCATGCAGGATATAATTGAAATGTATATTTTTTCATCAGTTAAAATAAAGCTTATAAAAGTTTACAGTAATTGAATATGATATCCTTTTCAAGTGGTTTTTAATCATCTGCAGAAAATTATCAGACTGGAATACAATACCTAAGTTGGTCACTAGGTGCAGAATGATGATAAGAAAAACCTGAAACTCAGTTTGTTTTGTTGAGGGGTACCCCTCTGTGATGTATGATATCACTTCCTTTCTTTGACATGGATGGATTAAAATCCAGTTGTCGATGATGGCACCTGAGGCAGTAGGTAAAGAGCGCTTGTGATGGACTGTCAAGATGACAGTGAGTCAGTCTTTTAAATATGTGTGCGTGGTATGTAGTCTAAGCTAAGTGGAAGATGCATTTCTGCCCCCCAAAAATACTTTCATGAATGTGACGTGGTAACTCCCAACTGGGAATATGGAGTGGCAGCGCTTTACGTCATTTCTATGCAGAATTAGTCCTCAGTAGAGCTGTGCCAGATGCTTGTAAATGCCTCAAGATGCCCTGCTTCACCTCCAGTGCAAACCGGTGAATGCTGGGGGTGCCCAACACCTAATTACAGAAGAGAAGACACATGGCAAAGTGTGGATCAATAGCTTTATTGTAGCGCAGATCACAGAAGGTGGACATCCATTCCCAAGCTAACCCCGAGCAGTCAAACTGCCTCGGAGAGAAACTCATTGACAACATGTAGAAAGTAAGATGTCATCGCAATCCGAAGTTATTGCATTCTACAAAGACCGCGACTACAACAAATTACAATTACGAATTGCAGCACACATGTTATAACCCCTTGCAAAATCGACATCCCTCATCCTCAGAGATTGACAAATATGTGCACAAATGATCACAACGAATGGCATGCTTAGAATCTGCCTAGGGCAAGTGGTTTGCAACCACATATTGTTAGCTGTTCAAATTTGATAATAAATCACCATTTGATTCTTAGTTCATTAATATTAACGTGGCAGGCAGTGTGTTACTTTTTCTGAAGTGTCCCTTTCTGGTGCAATGTATATGATCATCTGTGAGAATGCAACAAGACCAAATAAGGTGCTGCAACCAAATGTGCGATGCAACCAACTCTAATCAGGCCACAGACATATTAGCATTTATAGATTTAATGAATACATGATGCTTATAGAAGACCAAAATAGCACTGATTCACACTGCAACTTTAAAACTAAAGAAAACAGGTATATTGTAGTCTGGGTAGATGTGGGTGAAGCTGAGATGCCTTGAACCTTGCAACTTTGCAATTTATTTTAACTCTTTTAGTTATACAAACCAAAACATATTGCAACATTTTAAAAAATGGGAGCCAAAACAGGTCATGGGCTGCAGTGAGAGTAAGGCAGAGAATTCACCATTTGAAAGATGATGACTATTTTTGACATCTGAGCAGTGCATCTCTGCTCTCCTCAGTGACATAAATCCCATGGCAGGAACTACGCAGCAGGAAAAGGAAATAGTATGGCCAAGTAGCTATTTTGTTTCCCCACTTACATTCAAGTTGCATTGGTATACACAACCCCCTGTGCCTGGCGTCATGGCCATGTTGGACAGAACATCCAACTGCAGTAAATGGGTCAGTGAAGTAGAACTAAATCTTGACTTAAGTTGAAGAACTTTACACCCCTTTGCAAAGTCATAAGGAGTCACTTCATCTATCCCTTGAATCAACCAGTAATGAAAAAAATACTTAACGTTAAATTAGAGAGAACAAGCTATCTATAATAGCCAGTGAATGGTGCATCTGAATCCAGTCACAAATTGGAAGTAAGGAGCATGGTGCAGAGGATACCAGAAGAAAGGCAAGTTGAAAAAAGCCTGACCTCTAAGTTAAACTTGGGTTACTATATCCACATTGTGAAATCAGAGGAGACTGTTCAATATTGTGGAAGTAAACATTTGATAGGACTAAAGGAAGAAGCAAAAAGAAAAGCAATGCTGATACATTCCATAAACCAGATTCTACATTAATAATCATAAAGGTTCATTTTGAGGGAGGATTTACTTTGCTCTGTGAAAGTTATGGAAACTTCAAATCTGCTTATTAGTTTATTGTGCAATACGAGACAAGCTAGGACGAGGATTTTTTAAATACAAGGCCGTAATAATTCTCTTGCATCTTCTTTATAATTGCTTGGTTTCACCATGAACCCAGGTTCATCTGTGAAGTTAGCAAGTTAACAAAGTTGTCTTATTAGAAAGTTGTGGATGCCAGCCAACTATTGCTCCTTTGAGAGTATTGACCTATGTTACAGCCCGATTAATAGGTAAAGGTGCAACCGCGTCAGCTTCCTGAGTTAGATAAGCTGAAAGTGCATGTCTGACCTTTAAAGATGTTAACCTGGGATATCCTGTCTATTTGTATGTGAGGAATCAAACAAAACATAGAGGCCTGATTTAGTATAAGGTGCACAGCAGCTAAAGGCTGTGGAGATTGGGCAAGTGGAACTAAAGAGTCACAAACACTTCTCAGTTAACCAGTTGTCCTTTATGTGGTGATTACTTGATAGCCTTGGGTATCTTTCTCTCACTTTCTTCTCCAGAGCTTGTGACCGACTCGGTTTCTGGGTAGGAATTTGGACTCTCAGCTCAAGGTTAAAGACTGAAACATCTGTTGCAGAATCCATTAGTTTGGTGGGCTTCCACCTCTCCAACACCGATGTATGTCTGTGCCTTTGCTAATCTGAGAAAAATCCATTCCGAAGAGTGAGCTCGGCCCATAGTCTCATTCTCTCTCTCGTTCTCTCTCACTTGCCTTCCCAGTTTTCTCCAGATTCCTACTACAAGTTGTGAAACCCTCTTTCCCACCTGCAAAAGTTGTCAGGGATGGTAGAGACTTTCAGCAGGGCAGAAAATCAAGACCCTGACATTGGCAGATAAAAATCTCAAAAGCAGACCAAGTCCTAGATTTCTACTTTTGGACAGGTTGGCAATTGAGAAGTATGGCATAGAATCAATTATCTAGGGTTTTGGTACATCCACTGTTTTAGATATTGTGAAAACTCAGTCCAGTTTTCATCATGTCTAAGAGTTGGTTCTCATTGATATAGAATGTCTCCTGTAGACTCTTTATGTTTTAAATAGCCATGCAGGAAAGCTACCCCTGATTTTTTTACACGGTCACAGGTCTGAGGAGCACCACATATGCCCCATTGCATTACAATGGTGTGGCACGGAGCTAAACAATTGTGATAAAAGTAATCTGTAAATGGCACTCAATTCCCAGATATCTTTATCAAAAGAGGGGCTCTGAAAAGTTAAAGAAAGATAGAGGGAGTTTGGACAGGAAATATTGAATCTTAAGAGGTCACACTCTATCCACCCCAACACAGCCAACATAAGGTTGTAACATAATCTTCTGATAGATACAATAACCTCTGAAAATGATGTATGCTTTACAAGTTTCTCAGACAAAATTGACCATTTAGTTAGATGAGCCTCAATTAACCCCAATAAATTGGTAAACAGCAACGTGTTGTACTCTTGATCATGCAAACAACATAAGGGACTTAACAATAACGCTTGGCAAAAATATGCACTCATGAACAAGCAGCCACATTGGGAATCTCCTGCAAAGACACTCCTGCTCTTATAAGCCTCTAGTGGCAACTCCTCCTCTAGCAGATTATGCATTAATTCCATCAGACAGAATTTGACAACACTTCCTGCCAGACGTTTCAGTGTAGCACGATATCATCTGCTTGGATATTGCAATGCCCTTATGAAACACACCACCGCCAATGCATTGTTGCCTATGAATTGTGTACTCATTGGTCTTGGAAATGTATAGGCTGGAACATCTGTCACAAATTTGGGCAGAAAACATTGTTGTACCATCAAAGTTATCCAAACCTTTGAAAACAGTGCACAATAACTCTACTGACAAAGCATACAAATTAGTCACCCTTTTGACCAAAACTGTAAATGCAAGGGCTGAAATGCTGAGACATCATGTTAGTATTAAATACAATTCATGTAACAGCAGAATATATAAAGCCTGGTGCAAACTCATTACCTCTCTGTAAAAAGTGCATTTTTTGTATGGTCACCTCCATGTTTTTCTGGATTGAAGCTGATAGGTTTCTGACTCTTCACACTGGGACACTGCTACTCAGGCCCCATGCATGTGCCATGAACACTAAAGCATGTTGAAATTGTCTACACTACTGATTGACATATTTAAGACACCTATAAATCCTTAGTATATGGTACAAAGTGTGCCCAGGGTCTATAAGTTAAATGTCACTAGTGGACTGCGGCACATATGGTGCCAACACTAAAGTGACAATGGAAATCATGTCTCAAAACTGCCAATTCTATCTTGCAAACTAAAGCTCTTGGCAGGCCTATACCTTCTTTACTTATAAGTCACCTATAAGGTAGGCCCTTAATGCCCTAAACAAACTATGCCTGGCATTTAAAAATGGGACATGTATATTTTATATTTCATATGTCCAGTTAAAAACCTCCAAAATAGTTTTAGACTGTGGCTAGGCTGGCCCTCCCATTGAAAAGCACTGGGTTTCATTATAACACCCTATAATGTTTAACTTCAGTTTAGAAGTTGCTAGAAAAATGATTCAAGAACTCCCTTTGATAGTCATTTTAAATCCAACTAAATGGTCAAGTCAAATTTTATATTACTATTTTGAAAATTACACTTTTAGAAAACTTTCAATGTTCCTGCCTGAGACAAATTTGCCTTTCGGGCAGTGTTCAGCATCAACCAGTAGCAGATTGACGTCTTCATTAGGTGTGAAGTGGCTCCCAGAGCTAAAACAAAGGGGGAGGGGCTGACCTTTTCCTGACAGGATGGCCATCTGGGCTGTGCTGAGGAACTTAATTATTTTAAAAGGATGCCTACCAGCCTGTCCCAGGCAAATGTAGCTAAAACCTGGGCCTGCCCCCTCTATTGTCTTGCTAGCCAGACAAACACCAATCCCAGTAGGAGAGGAGCTGTCCCCAGAACTGGTTTGAAGGGACCACAAGAGAAGGTTAGCCAACTATCGTAGCCACACTTCTGTTGGGCATAGGAAGCTCTGCACAGGGAAAGACAGGTTCTGCCATCTTGGGTTTAGGTAGAGAGTGGCACTGTGGGATAGTTTACAGTAAACACACAAGAAGTGCTCTACAAGTGCGTAGGGCAAACCCTGGGAACTTACCCCCCATTGCTTAGGAAGTGGGGACGATTTCCTCCAACCATATGCTAGTACTGGCCATAAATGTGGAACCTCGAGTGCCCTCTTCAGAACACCTCTGGACCTCTGGACCTGTGGAAGACAGAAGAATGACTACACCTGCTTTTGTGACCTGTGAGGAGAACTCTCAGTGCTGGATCTGCCCCCACTTGTACTCAAAAGTGGGAAAAGGACTAAAAGTGTCAGTTGGCTGACCTCCTGTTAAGTTTCAGGAACGCAAAAGCTACAAGAAGCCACTTTCCTGAAGAGCCCAGCTGACCAGTTCAACCTGGGGAGAGGATGTGCCCTAACGGGCTAGGGCGGTCAATCTCAAATCTGGGGATCCGGGTTTGAGTCTCATGAATGATGCACAACATCCTGTGATTTTGGGCAAATCATGTAATCACTCTGTGTCTACCAAAAATGAATGTGACCTTGTGTAACGTAACTGGTGCTCATGTAAAGCGTTCTCATACCTGATACCTTTGGGTCAATTCGCACTATATAAAACTCCAGAAAAAGAAAAATAACCTGGACTTGCCATGGGCCTTGCCTGTGGCCTCTACATGAGAGAGCACTGCACCCTAAGTTGTGTTGCTAAGGTCCTGGGGCCCTGTGATAAGTGTCAGGGTGTACTCCTCTCGCCTAACGTGAAAAGCTGGGTCTTAGAACATTTTCCAATACTTTTTGTCTGGAGAACCAATAGAGGAAGGGAATAAACCTGCCAAGTCTGTCCGACGAAGTTGTGTTACTACTGGGCTAAAGATTTGTGCTGCTCTGCTCTGGGATTTTTCACAGCAGCAAATGCATTTTAGCAGGATGCCATGGAGACAGTAGCTTGCCGCATGGTGCCTGTTCGGGTACAAACTAGAGCCTTGCCCCACTGGACGAATCCAAGCTCCAAAAAGTGACTAAGTCCAAAGATAGAAATCATCACCAGGTGAAGTGCCAAAAGAATCTGGAGGCTGTGCAAGGAGTTGTAGGGGGCAAGAGACCTTCCTTGTGTGTGAATTTTGAATTCCTTATGCTCAGAGCATTCTCACCAAAGTATTCTTCACCAAGACTTTATCTGACATCTATCCATCCCCATGGAGCCCTTCTAAGCCACATCTTGCTGCCTTGCCCCACTGAGGATTTTTGGCTTCCATTTCGAGACTAAGCTAGAAGCTAACCTTTCCGACTGGGACCAAACCCATTTCTGTATCTGGACCTGGCCCCACCTAGATACCAATCAAATGCAACTACATGACCGTGATGAGTGATTAATCCTTTTTGGCTCTATTTTCATTAAAAATTAAAAAATTCATATCTCTGGTTCCTGTTATTATATGTTTGTCATGTTTATGTCGTTTTATCAATGTATTCCCTATATTTTAAAATTGGAATGGAATTTTATTGTGTTGTGTTTTAGACTTTATTTGTATTAACACTTCTAAATGCTTTGCATATTCTCAAGTTAAGCTCTGCTCTGCTCTCGGCCATAGCTACCAGGGGTTGAGCTCAGGTTTAAATTACTGATAACTTTTTTGGAGTACAGTGACTTTGTTACTTTTGGTGGACTTACACCACCCCAGCTAATAATCCGCTTTCTCAAAGTATCTTACTCCTTTCTTGTATTTGGGTTAAACCTGAATATCTAGGTGTGACACACAAAGGGAACTCAGCAAGCATGGAAACTAATTGTATAATCTCACCCACGTATGGAATAAGACACACCTGCTCATGTTAAATTGCTATGGAATCCTACCCCGGATAGTCATGTGCAACTCACAACTAATCCTGAAAAAAAGATATAACTACTGTAAGAAAAAGAGTTTAGAATCTGGACCATTTTGGGGTTGATTCTACGTGCTTCCTCTAATTTTGAAAGAAGACAGATTTGTGCCCTTGGAACCACATTGCACACTGTAAAGGCAGTCTATGCCACCTGTCTAATCGTCGTCTCTTGCATGCTTGCTGTCCAATCACCCCTGGATAAGATTTGCAGATACATGCTTCTCACTGATCCATGCATTGTGGCTTAAACCTGGAGCTTTGAGACAGAGGAGAAATACTACCCATTCGCATTCGGCCTTCATGCTGTGCTTGTACAGATGTACTCATTTAAACTTTCAAGCAGCGATGGCCCCCCCATTAGAACAGAGAAGCGTCACCCCCTGCTGCCAGTGCAACAAAAGTGAAAAATAAAATGGTAATAAAATGAATTCCTGTTTTATTTTTCACTGCTCCCAGACCAAGCAGTGTTTGGGCGTGGGCCATTGCTGCTGACTGACAGCAGGGGAGTGGTGCTCACTGCACTGGTTTACACTGCGCAAGTCACTTTGGCTGGCTGTCTTGGACGGCCACCCTGACATGTGCAGTGTAAGCCTCTCCACCTAGCTGGTTCAGATAGCTAGGTGGAGAGCAGGCACAGGCCTCATATGCCTTCTGGAGTGCTCAGGCGGCCCGCTCCAGCCAATCCTGGCACTGGTCTTATGCTGCTCATCTGCAACATGAGAGAATTGTTGGAATTTGCAGAAGGGGTTGCATGAGGCTCAATGAGGCGCCGTCACCAGAAGAAAGAAGAAAACAAGGAGAGCGAAACACGGGTAGGTATATATATATATATATATATATATATTCACTTAAAAAACCATAGGTTTCACACATGTTATAGTTAGCTGGACATTTCACTCATAAAAAACCAATGAAATTCCCCCGTTATAGTTACTGCAGGCAACTATAACTCACGCGACCGTAATCCTCTGCTGATGCTAATACTGTATTTAGACACTTATTTACCCATGTCTTCTTCCATTAATCTTTAGCTATACATATATTACAAATATTTATTTTTCAGAAAGACACATATGTCATCAGTGATGTAATATCTGACGTCATCAGCAGAGGATTGCGGTCGCGTGAGTTATAGTTGCCTGCAGTAACTATAACGGGGGAATTTCATTGGTTTTTTATGAGTGAAATGTCCAGCTAACTATAACATGTGTGAAACCTATGGTTTTTTAAGTGAATTTGCAAGGTTTTTTAAATGCTAATTCCTAACTATAACGTGTGTGAAACCTATGGTTTTTTCAGTGAATTTGTACGGTTTTTTAAATGCTAATTTATTTATGTATTCTTTTTTTATATATTTATTTTACAATAAACTACGTATTAAAAATTATTATTTTTTTTTTTTTTTGGTTTTCACCCTGCGAATTATTTATTTATTTTTGTAAAAAAAAATATATTTTTTTTGTGTTTTTCAGGGTGCGCGCACCCCCGCGATTTTTTAAAAAAAAAATACTTTTTTTTTGCCTTCGGGGTCCTTCAGGGACCCCCTGACAAAGGCTAGGGGGTCAGGAACTCTCTACCCTGCCCCCTTTTCACGTTCGCCACCTTCCTTTTTCACTCTCGCACTGAAAACAAACAAAATGGCGGCCGACACTTCCTGATTTCGACCGATTCGAACGTTGACTAACATGTAACCACCAATCAGAATTACGCTCGCGCACGTTAGGGTGCTCGCACGGTGCGCGCACCCTGCGCGCATATAGATATATATGCTTTTAAATGCTATTTTCTCCGGAAATACTGAACAGATTTACACCAGACCTGTAAAAGGCACTTCCTTGACCTTATGGCTACCTCTCTGCCAAATTTCAAGTAATTCTGTTCAGCCGTTCGGGCTGTAGCTGTGTCTAAAGGTCCTATGGAAAAATGCATGGGAAAAACGCGTTTTGGGACCCCCCTTTTATCTCAGCCCCCGCTTGACGAATCCCCCCGAGACTTTCAGGGTAGGAGCGGAGCGTAGCGCCCCACCTATTTTGAAAAATTCGCGAGGATTCGTCGACCGGCGCCAAAGTTATTCAAAATAGAATGTTGCGGATTTCCTATGGAAACGTGGTCCTAACTATAACTACCTACTGGCGACCGCCAGTGGGTAATATGTATATATATATATATATATATATATATATATAAAAAAAATTATATTATCTTTTTGCCCCCCACTGGGTTTGTCTCTTGGTCCCCCCCCCCCGACGCCCCTCCAGTGTTGATGGTCACCACCCGCCACTGCCTGCAAGGCAGCATCTACCCTTTACATCCCTAACTCTGCACAAGAGCCTGTTAAAGCAGGCATATATAGCAGCAGAAACTGCACTTAAATTCAAAATACCTTAGATAGAGGACGAAACAGATGGATGACAGGGAAGAGAAAGAAATTGCCAAATGGCGCAAATGAAGCTTAACGAACAATCAAGGACGTGATACAGGGAGGTATGGCACAGTGACAGAAGAAACACACTGCAGATGACATGGGAGAAAAAATCGATGGGAAAAGAAAAATGTGACAATGTGTAAATGAACCATTTGCTCTCGGCTGATAAAAGCTGGGGGAAGATAATCGTGGTGTGGTGATGTGTCAAGCAGAAACAAAAAATATGATATTTAGCGTGTAAACAGTAAATGTAACAGCAAATATAACAGACTAAACTCCAGCTTGTAACTCTTCGCAGAGACAAGAAAAATTCACGCAGAGGGGAAAAGTTCACAGACAGAACTATGATGGAGGATGTTGCCATTTTTTGTGCTGTGTAAGTTGCACATTGTTTCCATATTTCTGAGTTACTATCTTTTTGCATATTTTCTGGGGCCAACCAAAAAAAAAAGGCTGAGAACGTGTTTATGGCGGCTGCTTTATTTACCATATTTGGGGTGTCTCCCTAAAGACAGTTTAGGTGTTCATCCTTTCTGATGCCTCAGTTCCTCTTTCTCAGTTACTCTTGGAAAAGGAGTGAGCACAGACTGTTCTGTCTTTTAATGGCCCTACTGTATAATTAGGTCACAGCATGTTCACAGCACGAGCAGGGAATGACCTATCACGAGCCAATGCATGTACCACTCATAGAAATATTAGTAAAGGTAATGAGTGTGATTTACAAATGTGTTGACCTTTTTAACAGACCACATGCTCTTTTGGGAATAAAACACAATTTAGAATCTGCCAAAGTTTGTATAGTCTATTAAAGCTGCGCTTATTAACCTGTGTTATATTATTAAAGGTACTATATCAAATGCCATATTCAAATTTGGTGCAAATATTTATTGTTTTAATTAGGAATTTTCCTGAAAAATTTCAAAAGTGGTGGCGGCATGCACCTTACCAATATAGAAGCCTCATAACATGTCAGACATTTTTTGAGCCATTTACTAGATTGTGAAAACACCTTTGTGTGCGAATGGGCATTTCCACTCCAGATTCACACAATACAAAATGATGCAAACCTGCACTCTGTTACATTAGCATGTTTGGCATTTTTGGGTTTAATTTACACGTTCGCAGACCCGCTCGCTTTTAAGGGCAGTTTTTTGGGTGCTCCAGGTTGGTTCGACCTGCTAACCATGGTGAACACCCACAAACTCATAAGATTTTAGTTATTCACCAGACCTTTGCAGGGCAGTTTCGAACTATTAAAATACTTAATATTTACCCCTGTTATGTCCCTTATATCCATTTTTAGGAGCACGTGAGGAGGCCACCCCCAAAATTACTTGTGAAATTCTTTATGAATTTCAGAACATTTGGAAAATTACTCAAAGAGGCAGTGTAAATCTATGTCTCTAGACAGTGACTTTCCTTTGGTTCTGTACCTTATTAAACATTATTCAGTGTAGAGAGGGACCTCGCCTCTCTAGAGGTGAAAGCTCAGAGGGGTCATGATGATTCTTTATATCCTACATCAACAAGAGAAATAAACAGCATATTACTCTAGGCAGGCCTGTATATATAGTGTATTCCATGCTGTTTTTTAATGTGTGAATGTTATAAAGAAAGTATTTAAAGAGAACAAGGGCAGCATGTGATGTGTCACATTTTATCCCCAGTAATTGGCCTGTCAGATGCAGAGAGTGCACCAATAAGAGCATGTGTCAGTTGCATGGCATTTTAACTTTTAATGTTTAATATGAACTGTGAAAATAACATTGTGCTTTAACCTTCTTATGTCATGCGCGCGCTATTTTGTAATGCTGTATTTGTGTTTTTAAATTTTTTGCTCGATGTGTATATCGTTTTGTATCAATCCATTTTGAGATTTGAAGAGGAACAATTGATAGTGATGGAGACAAGTCGTAAAGTAACTTAGCAAAGCAAGAACCCAGTCTTTGTCATTCTGACCAAGTGAACGAGAGACCATCACTTTGCATTTTGTTATTGTTCTGTAATGCCATGTATTGTCAATCGAGTAGTATTTATTGTTTCAATCTTTCTCTATTTGAAGTACAATCAGTTCAATCCACTTTAATCGATTAATTAAAATCATAAAAGTACACACAACATTTACATTCATATCACATACAAAAAACAATAAATAACACTATTAAATTCATCATAAAACCAATCCTAAAAAATATTTCATTGCTCAAGAAGCTAAAGTGCATTAACAGGCATGGTCACATGAAGAATAACAGTCCGTGAAATCATACCATTTCTAGTCAAACGACACAGTTCTACTGGCTATAGTCCTACCCCTCACCCTGACTGCAGCCACAAGAAAAGACGCTATACAAAAAGTTTCCCAATTATTGGTTAACATTTGTAAATAGAGTAAGGCAGGTTTGGCCTGAAGAAAGCCCTTCTGTCTAAGTAAGGGAACCAAGAACTTCTTACGAATCACAGAATAGTGTTTACAAAATAATACAAAATGTAAAGTATCTTGGATAGAGTAATTATCACAGGAGCATAATCCAGCATCCTCAGGTTTAGACCAAGTCGGATAATCCCCCAAAATAAAATGTATTAAATTGAATCGGAATCTAGTCAGGAGCCAACGATGAAATGGTTTGGTGACTATAAGCAGGTAGGGTTCTATTGACAGAGTAGTTTTTATTAGGGAATGAACCCTTACTGATGGTTTTTGTATTTCATTCCCTTCCCTTTCCATCATCTTTAATTTTATAAAATTACTTTTCACCCATTTCAGATCATCCTTCCTGATGTTTTCCGGATGGTCATGTAACTCCTGACGTCCCAATTTGGCGAACATAGCTTTAACGTAAACCAACCACTTGATCTTACTAACTCTATCCAATTTGACACAATCCCCAAGTATCTCTTGGTTGAGAGTTAAATCTGAATTAAGCCACACTCTGAGCCAGCAGAGTAACGGCGCCAAACTCAGGGTGTCAGATCTTTCTCTATTTGAAGTAGAGCATTGGCAATTTATAGTGGGATTGGTTTTCTTTTCCTGCATTATGGAGGATCAAAATAGGGATGGTTACATCTGGCAGCACGAGGTCAGTTCGGATTGGAGTCAGATAGGACAACAGCTAGTTTAATCTTACAGAACCAGTATTAAACTTATCCAGCTAAATGGTTTGATACCGCTAAAGGTTAGCGGGTTACCTCATTGTTTAAAATTATCTTCCATAGTTTTTGATGGAGGATGATAAAGAATTATCACTGCACCAGAGAAATCTTAATATTAGAAAGGCCAAATGTTGAAAAACAAGTACAATGAATACTGAAAGTATGTTTTCCAAATAGTTAACTATGGAAGGGCCATCATTTTGACCGTTTCTGATCTGCCCTAGCAATATTTTAATAGAACTTCTCGATAAATTTGCAAGTGCCTTGGCATCATTCATTGAAAAACAACCCTAAATTTCTCAAAGGCCCAGATTGCTATTATATTCCAGCAATGACATTGCTAGGTTAGTTGACGCCCGTAGTGGTCCCCGCGGCCCTATGTATGATCGGGGTTGGGTGCTGGTGATACCTGTGGCGGCCATGTGTAAGAGCAGGGGGTGCTGGCGATGCTGTAGATAAGAGCGGGGGAGGGAGGCCGCAGCCCCCAAAATTCGTGACGCCCGGGGCGGACCCCAACCCTTGCCCAGTGCTACGCCACTGCATGCCAGTTTTCGAAATCATATTTTTGGTGGCAACCAAACTGACAGGGAGACATCAGGTGAAATATTGTTAACCTGCATGAAAAAAACTGAGATTTAACACCAAATGAACTAACAATGGTCCGTCTAGGACACCTGCATAACTCAGAAAAACACATCCCCAAAGCCTTCCTAGGCAGCAGACTCATAGACAGACACTTTTTTGCTGTCATTTCAACTTTGTTTATGGTAATGCATGATACTTTTCCTTTACTTTATTTTGTTATTGCATAAATGGTTTTAGGCACTGCAATCTTTTTCTGTTCTTCTTGTGCAAAAGACAGTTCTTTGCCAAAAGCATCGATAAATAATAATAAATTAAGAAAAGTATAATAATTGGGATGTTTGTGAATTGGCTTCTACAGAGCACCCCCCCCCCGCCCCCCTCCGGAGAAGCAAAGAAATTTGCTCATTAATATTTGCATCACATTTCTGTATTTGGATATTTGCCCTTGTCGAAAATTCTGCATGGGTGTGTTTTACTCTTCTGAATAATCCTGGGAAATTATGGCTGTCATAGATTTTTAGTAATACGTTTGAACTATTTTTTCATACCCTTTATGAATAGGGTCACTTCTGCACCCACCCATCATTGCTTCAACAGTTTTACTTTTCCACTTTATTACTGAGACGCTGAGAGAGTTGATTACTAGTCAAGTCAAGTCAAATTCTCTATGTCCAAGAAATACATTGTTACAGAAATTCTACACATTTTCAAATTTATAAATAAAGCATTTAGATATATCATAAAATCACGAATGAAAAGCACTAAAACACATCAATACGACCAACACATAACACAGACATAAAAACAATATAAATCACTACATAAAATACATTCACTGTTAAAGTGCATCTGAAGAGGGTCAGCTCACTTATACCAAACACCAGTGGCGGCTGGTGACATTTGAAAATGGTAGGGCGTAAAAGTTTTGTATTAGTGCCCGGAGGCGAGGGAGTGTAGCGAGCAAGTCCAGCCACCATATGGTGGGGTTCGGGGAGATACGGGGAAAAAAAGAGCAGACAAATGGTGCATTTAAGCAAATTTAAGGAAGCAAGAGAGTTGATAAAGCAATTGTGAAAGTGTAGTTATGAAATAAAGAGATTTCATATGATAATGGTGTAGGTAGCTTAAAAAAAAGCACGCACCTTTAATTCCAACCACGTGCACATCATGTTTTTCCACTTAAACAAGCCTGTTTTACTTTCAAGATGCCCGTGCGTTCCCTTGTGTGCATGGAATGGGTGCTTCTTTCTCGCACATAGAATATAGATGGCATCACTCTAGTAGAGAGTGGTGGGTGAGAGGAGAGAGAATGTAGATCCAGGAAAGGGGAGCTGGGTGGACAGAGACTTAGCACCAGTGTTTCTTCGGGTCTCAGAGAGATTGCACAGGGGAGGGGGCAATATGAGGGGGTGAATGTTATGTGATTTATGTGCCACGTAAATCCCCCCCCTAGATTATTTCATAAAGCCCTCTTCTTCCTGCCTCCAGCTCTGCTCCGTCGGAGCGGCCCATTTCCCTTACCATAAAGGTATGGAGAGCCACCGGCTTCAATCTTTTTGTCTGGGGGTGGGGGAGATCTGAAATAAAAATGTCTGAACTCCTCTGTTGTAAACAGTGGCGTAACAATAACCCACGCAGCCCCCCTCAAGTTTCGTTACGCCATAGGTTGTATAGGGTACAGTGCCGTGCCACATTCACAGTATAGTAGAATCACACACACACGCACAAACCACAATGCATCTGTGTTGAGGACGCTAAAGAAAATTCCATAATGGCGGATGCTTACTATGGAAAACCTCTGTGAAGCCCTAATCTCCTATCTGGATATTATAAAACATGTTACCATAGAGTAAATGAAAGTAGAGCGGCAACACGCCCTCCCTTTCCAAACATTGGTCACGTTCGCGCTTAGTTTGTATAAATACATTTAAAGCACAAAGCCAGCATATTCAGAAACCCCCTTGGTTTTATGAAAGAGAGTCCATTTGGTGCAGTGTTAATAAATTAGGACTTTTCTCCAATAACAATGCCAACAATGTATTCTTTGTGAGGCTGCATCTGAATGTGTACAATGCAACCGCTGAAGAGCCTGGGGGGGGGGGGCATCTGAAGGGTCTTTCATTAGTGACAGCGATTAGCACAGCGGCGGACGGCATGCTCGAGGGAGGGGAGGTGAGGGTCGCGGGGGGCGGGGGGGAATAAACTAATGAATTGAAATCTAACATTAAACCTACCTGAGTGAGTACCGCACAGCCTCCGCTCAAGGCCGGTCACTGGTGAGTCCTCGTGTTCCTGCTGCAGGAAGCAGGCAGCTTCCTGCTTCCCTATCCCTCCCCTACGCAACGCACTACGCACACGCACCAATCTAAGCGCTGGTAGGCGCAGCAAGCGAGCGCCCCGGCCGGGACATTTTCTCTGCATAGAGAAACACAGAGAGTGGGCGGTCCTGCTCGAGGGCAGGGTGGGAGTGGCTTACCCACTATTGTGGGTATTGACTGTTTAGTCGGCTCAGGGCCGACGGCCAAACAGTCAATACCCACAACAGTGGGTAAGCCACTCCCCCCCTGCCCTCGAGCAGGACCGCCCACCCTCCCGCCCCCAACCAAGCACAGAGGCACTGCACTTCTGCTTTCTCGCAATGCGAGAAGGCAGAAACATAAATGGTCGTTTTTATTACCATTTATGTTTCTGCCTTCTCGCACCGCGAGAAAGCAGTGGGGCAACGCCCCAACGCCCTAATGGGGGAGCCGCCACTGCCAAACACACACACATTAGATTATTCAGTTGCGCATCGGTTTAGTCTATTAAAATGCTAATCTAAGGTACTTAGGTAATTGCAATTAGTTAGGTAACAAAAGTACATCATGCAAGGCCACTACCATAGACCATCGATGGAATAAATCGTATTTGAAGATTCCTTTTAAAGTGCATCTTAAATAATTCTAAAGTGGAACACTTTCATGAGCATACATATCATAATAAAATAAGCCCATGTGGCCCTATTGGGATGTATGCAGAATAAAGTCTCAGCTATAACTTATAAAGTGCATTGTGCACAGTCACAGTTACCAACATCTTTTACCTGTCCGGCCTTACTGAAAGGCCCTATTTATCCAGTTTCAAGATCAGTTTCATGCCCCTGGCATCCTAATTTTGTCTCCAGCGTCCCAGATGATTCAAAGGTCATCCCCAAAAACGCCAAACTAAGGTGGAAAGGGGGGAAACCTGGCATAAAATTATACAATTTTGCACAAATATTGGCCGAAGGCAATGGCTACATCTTGATGTGTCAAACTACATGACAGGCGTAGCCATGTGTCTCTTGACTGTCTCCCATATATTTTTTAAACTGGTCGCAGAATCTTCTTCGTTTCCTCTAAGAACAATACACAGTCCACCAGAAGGTGGCTCACTGAATACCTTTTGCCTTGCTCACATGGACACTGACCATGGTTCAAGACTATCTGCTTTTTCAACCCTAGTATCCGAACCACTGCATCAGTTCCCACCCTCAAGCGCAGTATTTCATTGCGCAAAGTACTATCTGGGATTCTGTACAAATATGGGAAGAGCTCCATGCCCTCCCAGAAAAGTAGAAAGAGCACGACTGGTCTGTTATTCCTCAGGTACTGTAGATCCTCACTCCAGCTCATTTCCTCAGCACAGCACCTAAGCGTTCTCTTTATTTGACTCATTAGTTTCATTTCGCCCCCATCAAGGAGCGTATCTGGGACACCTAGATGCTCCATAATTACTTTAACTGGGCTCCCCTTATCAATGAAGATTGCCATTACCTCTTGAAGGATTAGTAAGGATCATTTATCACAAGGGAATCCAGTTTTATTCGAGAAATACAATTGCAAGGCCCTTGCATCCGCCAGAGCACTCCAAGCTACAGTTTTTAACTGGCTCCTTATGGCTTGAATCCTTGCATTTGTAGTAACATCAAGCACTGACTTCAAGGTACTACCTACTACCCGCTCCCATGTAACCCGTCTATCCAATGCCAGCCCCTCCGAATTATCTTACCCAGTATGACTTTACTCAGTGGCTCAAAGATATAACTTCCATATTTGCGGTCAAATTGTTTCAAGCCACACATCTTTTTAGTCATCAGTGTAAGCCTCTTGCTGGCCTGATGTTTGTTCCCTCTTAAGTCGTCTGAAAAGATCATCCCCAAATATTTGTACTTCCAGACCTGCTCCACCCGCATCTTGCCTAGAAACCTGGAGAAACAATGTTTCTGCTTTGTTAAAATCAGAGCTTTTGTCTTCTCGATATTGCTATCCATTCTGCTAACTAATCTGGGGACAAGAGCAACGAATAAGTAAAGTTATGGAGAGTTAAAAGTTATGTAGAATTAATGAGAACGTAAAAAGGATTTGGTGAAGGCAAGTAAATGTGGTCATGTATAGTTGGTAAAACATTCTGTAACTGGGCTGGCTCAGGAATTTCCACATACAAAAAAGAACTCCCAAAACTTTAAACTTTCTTATTTTGTATCAGTACTCTATAATCCCCAAGTCGAAAGCAAACATAATAGAAAGGAATAGATATTTTAAAACTATCAGCTTTGGCTGGTAATGCCTGACTATCTAAAACAGATAACCACAAAGACTGGAGTCCCTGAGCAGTAATAACTCCAGGACTCCACTTTGGGATATCCAGATAAGTTGTGGCTGCATTCATGTATGGGAAACACATTCCTAGTATTTCAAGCATTATCACATGAAATGCGGGGTTGGAGCAGAGAGCAGCAGCATCAGTAAATTGTTGAGTGTGTTGTGGTGGAGTGGCGCAGGAGTCAGCATTATGGAGATGCAGGGCTGGTAGAACAACTTTACCCTGCTCTGCAATGTGGTACCCAACATGTGCACCACTGAAGAGGAAAAGCATCAGGCACAGGACCATTTGCGAGATCCCTGCAACATCTCAAGTAGACCCCTGAGCTGCAGTGACAGTTCTTCTTTTCCAAACACACTTCACGACCGACCCCTGTTAATTTTAGTATTCATATCTCTTCATTCTTCCTATGACACTTCATTTAACTCATTCTTCACTCTTCTCTGGTTTTCTTTCCCTCCTAAGTCTTCCTTCCATGTACAATGCACTTCAGCTGATTTCTTTCCGCCGCCTTTCACACGATTACCCTATGCCACCTTGTCATCCCTCTGCTGCCTTTATCCTTTCACCTTTTCACCACCATTTTCATTCCCTGCTTTCTGCCTGACAATTTTTCTCCGTATTGCACCTAGCTCATCCTACACTTCCTGTCGATATTCTGTTAGTTGTACTGTAAACATTTCCTGATATTTTATAAATCTCATCTTGTGACTGTCTCATCTCTCCTGAAGAGCAGTCTAAAGCCTATCAGGCCATATCACACTATATATTACAGTGCTTAATTTGTAAAACAATAAGTGCCAGAGCCCTTATCAGGAGGCTGCTGCCGCTCGCACCACTCATTGCCCCTGTCAGTGCTGCCAATGACGGCACCTACACAACTACGAACCATCACACTGGTACAACTAAGGCCCCTAAAACTCAAAGAACGGTATGGGCGACCTGCATTAGTTTATTTGAATTTTTAAACAACTGTTGCCCTACATATTAACAAATTACACAAACAGCTAGCAGCCGTCACAAGTACCAGTGTTGGTGACTAAGTGCTGGTGCCGAGCACCGGGAACCACTGGCTCAAATTAAGCACTACATAAATCAATAAATAAACACCTGGAAGAAGTGTGTAAGCCTCCTTGATTGCCCTTGAATAATTTTAGACTTGTTATGCCTCAACTCTGTGTGACTGAGACTCAACAAACTGCAGAAAATGTACCACTGTCGGGGTTTCTCGTATATTAGGGGTACCTCTCTGACTGTTTTGAAATTACCAACGGTTTCCAACAGTACTTGTGGGGAGCAGACACTGTTGAGGTTTTCCAAGTAGTAGTGCTGGAAATCTTTTGTGAATTCCATTTTTTGCATTAGCAAATATCTACTTGTAAATTTTCTCCTTCCAAAAACTCTGATACAGTACAAAGCGCTCACTAACCTTTTTATCTTTTATATGCACAGTAAAAATATTTTCCCCCTGAGCAGATGTCTATGCCAATGCACCCTCGCTCATTTTGGGCATGTTCCCTACCCACAAGGTAGTCTTGATCTCAATAGATAAGAATAAATCACTAACCAACTCATAATACTGTGGGTGTGCACAAACTTTCCAGGGCATACAGGTCCTGGGTTGCTTACTCTCTGCCATGGCGGTAATTTACTCCTCAATTCTCTTACACTATAGGACATTGCCATTGGCCATTAGACCTAATTCACAAAGACCTTTCAGTGAGTATGGCTGTTTTACCAGTAGAATTCAGGCTTAAATTGGGCCAAAGTCCTTGATTACGAGTGCCCCAGTAGTAGATATATTTATCACAACTGATAAAGGCAAATACTCTGGAGTTCAGTAGTTATTGGGTACCGTAAATAATACATCTTATGAGTTGGTCCTGTCAAAACAGGGCATTTCATGCATATTTCCTTGCCTACCGCACCAAATTCCACAAGTTCCAGGAGTTTCTGTGAATTTTATCTTGATAAATACTGGGAGATTTACTTGCTGAGATCATATGTACCTAGAGAAAATTGTGGAGGTGTGGACATTATGGCACCAAGTCCACATAACTCATAAATCCAACGCCTGTTCCTTTAAGGAAAGTACCACTTTAGAAAAAAATTAATCCATGACAATTAGCCTGACCAACATGGCCCCAGAGGGGAAGCAGTCCAAGGGTGACAGCTTCCGCTTCCCAACTCTGTTACCACCTCCTTGGATGAGTCAGTAATATTTCAGTGGTTTGCAAACAATTGATACATCTCCTTATAAAAAAAAAATATTGAGCAGAAACATAGATTGACAGCAGGTAACTTGTCTTTTCTTTTTTTTAAAACATTTATCTAAACCCTCCCTCCACCCCTCCCCCCTACCCCTCTCCCTGCTTCTGTTCCCCAGCAGCCGCCACTGGTCAAAAGTGTGGGTTTTGTCATAAATGGATCCTCGCTTTTACCTCTTATTTCTCTTATGTATGTGTTGCCCCTACTTGGTGGCCAAAACCACTTTAGCAGCATTTAGAAGGAGACTAATGAAAGAGATGATAAGCATGCAGGACTGGCATCCATTTAACAGAGCAGGAGCACATTAGCTATGAATGCTGACATCACTGAAGACCAGCGGTAATAGGAGCAGCGCCACAGAGATGCGACATTTAATGAGACCTAGAATGCGAGCTGCTCTTAATGGAAGTGGGATTCGACGTCATTATATATGAATGAGCTTCTGTGTTTTGTACTGTTAGGAAACCTAGCATGCAATGCGGGGCTTCTCTGCATCCACTTCGTAGTGAAGATTGACACCCTCATTGTTGAGAGGAAATGCTGCAGCACTTACAGAGGCAGCAACGGTCTTATAGAAGCAGCAGGCACTTACAGAGGTAGAGAAATCACAACAGAAGCAATAGGCACTTACAGAGGCAAACCAAACCTAATACAGGCTAAGGGCACTTACAGAGGCAACACAAAGCTAATAGAGGCGAAGGGCACTTACAGAGGTAGTGAAAGACTAACAGAAACAGCATAGACTTGCAGAGGCATAAACAGACTAACAGATGCAAAAGTCACTAATACAGGCAACAAAACGATAAGAGAAGCAACATACACTTACCGAGGAAGTAAAGGGCCAATAAGAGCAACACACACATACAGGGAGTGCGAGGTTAAGAGAAGCAAAACAAAACAAAAGAGGCAGGGAATGGAGAACAGAAGTGTCAGGCACTTAGAGAGGCATCTAACAACTAACAGAAGCAACAGACACTCCAGATGCACTAGAGGTCCAGCAGAAAAACAACATTGGGCAACAATGACTGGGGACAGAGTGGTTATATGAAGTAACCTCTCTACCTTAGGGAGGGTGGGGAAAAAGGAAAGACATGCTTGCACTGAAGGCAGAGGTCTGGGTAGCGTTCACTTTTGGCTGGGTAGGATTTTGCCCGCAAGATCCCTCACATGTTGGGGACGTCAGGGAGACCCAGTGTTGCCTGGGCTGGATATTGCCCCCCAGGATCCCTCACACTTTGCTGGATGACAGGGATTCTCATGGCCCCCACCACCATTGTTCAGTCACAATGAGAGAATATTACAAATGTTTTTCTTCAGTTCTTAATACTGAAGCTACAGAAGGACCAACAGGGACGCGTCTTGGGGGTGTGTGGGGGGTGTATAGGGTGAAACATTGCCCCTCGTCCAATGATTTCTCAGTCAGGTCGTTGTGGCCCCAGTCGGCCTGGTGATGATCAGGTCAGTTTTTGTTGTTAAATCACTGGAGGGAGCAATGGGAGAGCCCATGTTTACTCGCAGGGCGTGATATGCCAGCAGAGTTGAGGGCCACTGACAATGGGTCTGATTTAAAACTGCCCTTTGTCACCAAGGGCACCTGCCTGTGACTCGTATGCTCCTTCCCCAGTGCTGAATTTGTAAAATTATAAGTGCCAGGCCCTGACCAGGACGCCACTTCAGCATGCACCACCCATTGCTCCGTCATCGCTTCCAATGACAGTACCAAAACAACTACTAACCATCTTTCTCACAGGCAAATGCCAGAGTTCAGATTATTTAAGGTCCCCAAAGCTAAAAGACTGGCTGGGTAGGCAGGTATTAGTATTTTTAATGTATATTGAATTCACAACTGTTGTTTTGCTTATCTCTAAATTAGATAAGCAGCACCACCATGTGGCAGAGTGTCATAAGGGTGGTGATGATAGCAAAGTGCCAGTGCTGAGCACCATAAAACACTGGCTCAAATTAAACACTGTCAGGATGATACTAACAGGCCAACACACAAGGAGCTCGAGTCAAGACTCTAATAGCAGTGCTGCAGCTAGTGACGTCTTGTTCTTCACTTCTTCCCTACAACAGCAGACTTTCTCCAGCCTGCTTGCTGCTGCATCTGGTTGGGATACAATCACCTTTACCAAGATCAAGTCATGCCATCTTATTTATGGCCCCACGAAGGGCTAAAAGTTGTGCTGCAGGTCTCAGACACAGCGGGAATTAAAAACTGACATTTAAAGGGGTCCCTACTGGGCCCTGTAATCATGTCCTTAACTTTACAGGCAACAATAATGATAAAACCCTTTTGGTAATCCACATTAGGGGCGCCGTCCCTCTTTATATCAAACACACAAAAGGTGATGGGAGGATGCTGGCATTAAGTCTAACCATTGGCAATCACCTGGGGTTGCATTTCAACGTATTGCTCTTTTGCCTTTCATGCCACTGTAGTACGGACCTAGCCATACGCAAACCAGCCTTGACTCTGCTAAGTAGGACCAGTCCAGACAGAATTTACAGGCCAGGTCAGGCCCTCCCTGAACACAAGCCACCCAAGACAGGTTTCATCTTCATTGAGGGCTCTTCAGTCAAGTGTAGCTTGATTTCAGTTGCATGATTTATTCTGCAATTTTTTTGCTTCATCTTGCAAACCGCTGGAGTATTTGCTTTTTTGGCTGATGTGCGTTTGTAGTTCTTTTCCACGTAACATAGGACTCTTGTATAATGCAATGTAAAACGAGCTACTTCTACGTATCTAGGTGAGTTCAGGTTGTGGGTTGATGTTTATGACGGCGAACGATTGAGAGCTCTGGAGATGAGGTTAAAGGCAGTGCAAGATTATCAGAGGGTCATAGAGGTGTTCAGATGACATGCACATCCAATCTTTGGCTTCTCTGCAGAGGTCGCATAGAAATGGTCACATATGTACCCAGGGACATAGCTTACGGCAATGTATGGGGTGGTACACCCAATGCAGCACGTGCAGTGAAATTCGTTTTTATTTATTTATTTGTTTACTTACCTCTGTTGGGCCGTATTCCAGAGTTTACTAGTCCCCACCCTGCCCCTCCCCCAGCCCCACGTCACTGCCCAGCAACACTCCCATCAGGAGCCGCTACTGCTTCTTTAGCCCCCCAAGTTCATACCCCAAGGTCGCCTTCTGGTCTCTTGGCCAGTTCTTTTTCAGCTGACTTTACAGTTCTCATAACATCTCCTGATCAACCTCAACACAATTTGAAAGCTAGTCAGCGTATTTCTTGAACTGACTAGAACCTAGGCCTGTTGCCCCTGTATGGAATATAGTTGGTCAATTCTGCTTTCGTACACTTGATTCAAGTACTGCAAATGATAAGGTCTCTTTGATGCAAACGGTGCACTTAAATACTGAACATGCATTGTTCAGTACTTACCAGATGCAAAACCTTTGACCTATTGTGCTTAACACACATTAGTATTGGGAGTGGTTCTTGACCTTTTGACTTCTGTGAACCCACACCTAATCTTTACTGTAATCCAGGGACCACCACTGAATTGTTACTGGAAGCAGCGGACTCTGTCCTAAGCAATTTTGATGATTTGAACCACAAATCAAGACACAAATATTCAGAAACAATCATTCATCAAACAAATACACAATTGCGGAAATACTTTAATTAATTTGCAAAAAAATATTTTAAAAAAAATATTGAAAGTTAATGGGAAGGTTGGGGTTTTCTAAATTATATTTAAGCCAAACATCATCTATACTATATTCTGTTTGATGTACTTACACTACTCCCACAAATCAATCTGAGGATAGAGCTTAATTTTTAGCTTCCAAATTCAATATTTACATAACATATTGAATTAAGATTTTACCTTTTGCTTCTTAATTTATTTACAATTTAATAATCTATTAATATTAGTTATTTTGTAAGCGCTCCTTGACCGCCTGAGTAGGCGTTGCAGACCCCCAGTGGTCCCTGGACCACATGTTAAGAACCGCTAGTACAGAGAATAACCAGATAATGGTGCACATTATTCCCCATTCAATTTATCTCAAATAGTGCAGGTGCACTATTTTCCCAGACAATTCGGGTGTGTTTTTACGTATCAAAAATCATCCAGGATGAATGATTTGCACCTAGTTTGTAATGTCGAGTAAGGAGCACACAGAAGTTTATATCCCCTTTGTTTATTTTTACAACATTTAGAATCACGGCCTTACTTTTTGAAACCAACATCAACCTGTCGATCACCTGAAATTCAGAACACAAACTATTGTTTTTTTCACTTTCCCTACTTAAAACTTTCTTTCAACCCTTGATTTGCAGCTTATATCAATTTCAGTAGTAGAATTAGAATTTCTTAATAAACATAAGCAAATCCAATTTTATGGAAAATGTGCTAGAACATTTTATAGACTCTTTTTATGTTAGATACACGCAACCCATTCAATTATAAAAACCCTCTAACTTACTTGTACACTTTTGTATGCTGTCTCTATTGTTGCAGTTCCTGTTCCCCATAATGGCATCTTTGGCAGTGATTTCATCTAGGTATTATTTGTTAGGCGGTTCTTCTTAAGAGTAACGCTATCAAACCAGAACATTTGGAGCTGCTACCCTCATCGACCATGATCTTGAACATTGTATGTGTTCATATTCAATTTTTTGTTCCAGCTGTCTGACAATTATTACATTTCTGGCCAATATGGACATCTGATTATAAAAGAGAGGAGAACTATGCCTCTTATATTTTCATAATGTATCTATTGTTTTGATCGTAAATTGAAAAGAGCATTAACACAGAAACACCAGTTGTATTTCTTTTGACTGTAACAAGACCAGCTATCCATGCTTGGCATGCTCAACCTAGATTGGCAGATCTGTGCAGTAGAGTTCAAGATGCTGCTGTCACGTCACACAGGGTAGGACTGAAGCCATGTTTTCACTACCATTGTAGTGGATTGCATAATTAGTGCTGCAGGCCATGGGTGGCAATCAACTTCAAGGTCCTGAGTGTTATATATCATGTACTAGGGACTTATAGGCAAGGTAAATACATCAATTAGGGATAAGCCTATTTAACCATGTTTTAGGGGTCAGAGCACCTGCACTGGAGCCTGGACAGTAGTGTCCCAGCGCAAAAAGTAAAAAAAACTGCATCATCAATCCAACACAATGGGGGTGACCAACAAAAAGTGACACTTTCTCACGCCACTCTTTATTCCTCAGGACTTGGTAAACTTTTGCCTTGTCACAAAGCAAAATAGAGCGTTATTGGCAGCATTTGCAGTTACAGAATATTGCATTTGAGTCATTTCAACATTTATTTGAAAGTGTATAGGATTGATTTTAATTTCAAAATACCCAACATGTGAGAGATGGAATGTACAAAAGCAGGAGGCAGGAAAGCATATTAACACTTTATTTGAAAATTATGTCCATCCTTGTGAATTTATAAAGTTAAGCGGAATTAAATCGTAAGGTAATACAGCAGCCAATATTACAGATACCAGGTGGCTCAGTAAAACTGGGTTGTGATATTACTAGGCCCCAATGGAAATTTGTTTTTGTAATCTTGTGAATACTACTCTTTTGCAAAGAACTAAGAGCTCTTGGTTTGTTCTGGAGGATGGGTCCCTGGAAATCAATGTGATGTCACCTCATGTGGTAATATCATACAACACAATATTAAGGTCAAACTTGTAATGGGGGAGTGTTAGACCTGACATTCTTTGTGTGGTCTTCGCCTTAAATTTTTACCTTCCCCCCTCCTGTTTTCTGAATTGATTTTTGTTAGCATTAGGACTCTGTACTCTTTACCACTGCTAACCAGTGCTAACGTGCTTGTATTCTCTTCACGGTTGCGGGCCTCTTTACCTACGGAGGCGGGTATCTTTTTATACCCCTGCGCGCTCTTTGCGCTCCGCATCTCTATACCTTGCCCAAGTCCCACGCTTTAAGCGGCAGAGGATAGGGGGTGGCTCCTTTTCAGTGAAGTCAACTACTGCTTGGAATGCTCTCCCGCTGGCTCTGCGTACTATTCAGGATCCAGTGGCTTTAAAAAAAAAACCTGAAAACTAATCTTTTTATCTGAAGTCCACTATGGCACCCCACTCGACTAGCGCTGGGACACTCTTGAGTAGCTATGCGCGTAATAAATTCATGTAACATAAAGCACGGTAAAATTGGCCTACACTTGATTGACACATTCAATTTACTTATAAGTTCCTAGTATATGGTAATTGTTGCTACCTAGGGCCTGCTACTAGTGGGCCTGCAGCACGCCATGTGCCACCCACTGAATTAGCACGTTAAAACTTGTCACAGGCCAGCCACTGCAGATTGAAGTGCAGTTTTAACCATTATTTCGACCTGGCAAAATAAAAATTGTCTTTGGAAGTTGTAGAATGCACACCTCCTTACTTATAAGCTTTTTTCATGCTCCAAGGCATTATAAATGTCGCGTGCCACCTTGGAACGTGCTCAGTCTGTGTGTGTGATGCAAAATTATGAATATACTGGAGCCTCGTAAGGTCCCAACCCAGGGTGCACAGCAGTAAAGTCTGTTCACAGACAGATAAATCCCAATAATGTTCTCCTTTTTAAACCATTTCATTGTCTTCATTTTCATCCATAATTCAATTTTAACCTAACCATGCTTCCAAATCTTTGCCGCAAGTTCAACAAGTGCCTATAGTGCTTTTTTTCCAAGCACTTTGGGATTTATTATTCATAATGGCACGATGAAAACGTATGTGACCCAATGTATTTCGGGCAGCCTCTGCCCTTCTTCAGGGGTATCTATAATTGAAAAAAACACATATCAATCCCACATGCCCTTCCCAGACTTCTATACATTGTGGTTATTTAATGCATACCTCAAGACATGTAATCTGTCCTTTGTTTACATGCATTCATCCTAAAGTGAATGAGAAAAACAACCCAAGCGTGTACACATATAATTCCATGATGCAAATAAACCATTTACCTCATCTTTATACTAATCAGCACACTCAGTGTCCATATACCATCACCCAATGTTAAAGATAAAATATCATCACAACAACATGTTCCTAATTCACAACATGAATGCGCAATGTACCTTGAACCATATCCGTGCCCTATCTTGCCAAACACCATAGCTGCGAGGTTCGATTAAACGAACACGAATGTCCCAGAAGTATTTAAATCATACCACGTGACAAAAAACGAACAAGAAACTAAACAAAATACGATGGCTAATTACATTCTCCATCTCAAGCCCGTGAAAATATAATTAAAAGCAGTGAAACATGTAAATGTTTCTGCACAACGTGTGTTTTGGAAAAAAACGTTGTTCTCAATACAATACGATGCCTAATTACGTGCTCCATCTCAAGCCCATGATAATAAAAACATTGAAACATGCAGACATTTTTTCACACCATGTTTTTTTTTAAAACATCAATAACACAGAAACCGCAAATACTTTAAAACTGAAACTGAAAACAAATTCAACTATATACACTGTGTCTAATCATTGCCACCTCAATCAGTGTCCTCACTTTTGTTTATTCAATTATAGTTACCCCTGAAGAAGGGCAGAGGCTGCCCGAAATGCATTGGAACACACACGTTTTAATTGTGCTATGAGGAATAGTAAATCCTCAAGTGTCTGAAAGAAAAGCCATTATAGGGACTTGTTGAACTTGTGGCAAAGATTTGGTAGCATGGTTTGGATAAAACTGAATTATGGATAAAAATGACAACAATAAAATAGTTTAAAAAGGAGAAAATTATTGGAGTTCATCTGTTTGTGAACAAACTTTACTGCTGTGCACCCTGAGGACGAGGCTCCATTAGATTCATAAAATAAACGTTTTGCCAGGCCTAAACCTTCCTTTTTAGAACAAATAGGTCACCCCTAAGGTAAGCCTTAACCCCTTCGGTGCTCATGACGGAATGGTTCCGTCATGAGCACCAGTGCTCCTGTGCTCATGACGGAACCATTCCGTCATGAGCACAGGGGCATGAAATCCCTCTGCTGCAGACAGCAGAGGGATTTCTTTTTCTTCCCCAAAGCCTCGGGAGCTGGGGAAGAGCTTCCCCATCTACCGAGGCCCCCCCACTGCGTTTCTGTGAACTGACGATCAGCGCGCACGTCGCACTGACGACATTTCACAGAAACCGAAACTGAGCCTTTAGGCTCATTTCAGTTTTACTTTCTACGTGCTCAGGGGGCTATCTCAGCCCCCTGAGCACGTAGAAAGACGGGAAAGGTATCATTGGAAAGGAGAGAATCTCCCTTGCAAAACCAGGTAGTTTTGTGATAGGCAATTTTGATGTTGCCTCAATACTTTTTATGCCCTTGTCTGTCGCGGGTAGTTGGGCCTCCTACACGAGTGAGGCACCATTTTTATCGGGAGACCCGGGGGAACCCTGGGTGGTAGGAAATTTGCGTCCTGTTGATGCCACAACTTTCCCACACAAAAATGTGTGAAAAAAGTGCTTTTTTCAGCTAAATTTGAGGTTTGCAGGGGATTCTGAGTAAGAAAACATTGGGGGATCCACACAAGCCATACCTCCCTAGAATCCCACGGGTGTCTAGTTTTCACAAATGTATAGGTTTGCTAGGTTTCCTTAGGTGCCGGCAGAGCTATGGTTCAAAAACTACAGCTAGGCACTTTGCAAAAAAGGGTAATTTTTCACTGTGAAAATGTGGTGTGTCGACCTTGCGTTTTAGGACGTTTCCTGTCGCGGGCACTAGGCCTACCCACACAAGTGAGGTACTATTTTTCTCAAAAGACTTTGGGGAACGCGGGGTGGGTGGAATTTTGTGGATCCACGCAGATTCCAGAACTTTCCACCACAGAAATGTGAGGAAAATGTGGTTTTTTTGACAATTTATTTAGGTTTGCAAGGGATTCTGAGTAACAGAACCTGGTGAGAGCCAATCAAGTCACCCCATCCTGGATTTCCCTGGGTGTCTAGTTTTAAAAAATGTATAGGTTTGATACGTTTCCCTAGGTGCCGGCAGGGCTAGGGTTCAAAAACTACAGGTAGGCACTTTGCAAAAAAAGGGTCATTTTTCATTGTGAAAATGTGGTGTGTCCACGTTGCGTTTTGAGCCGTTTCCTGTCGTGGGCACAAGGCCTACCCACACAAGTAAGGTACCATTTTTATCGGGAGACTAGGGGTAATTCAGATGTCTAGAACAACTGTTATTACCTATTGACTTTCGATGCATTTCTGCCTTCCAAATGAAAGACAATATGTAAAGAAGAAGTCATTTTGAAAAACGACCTATAATTCTCATGCTAGTATGGGTACTCCTAATTTCGGAAATATACAAATATGTACTGTTTCTAAACTCTATATTTTGTTCCCATTTCAGAAATACATAGGTGTCTTTCATACCAACTTTTCCATATCTACATTTTCCCAAAATAATTGCTATACACTCAGTACATAATAAAAAACCATTGCAAGATGCTGCTCAGTTATTAGCTCTGGGTTCATTGGGTTCTTGGTGAAACTACAAGTCCTATATATCCCCACAACCAGAAAGGTCCAGCAAATGTAACAGTATATTGTTTTAAAACAGCTGTCATAATTAGAAGAAGTTACAGGTGAAAATGTTGACACAAATGGCTGTTCTTTTCAACTAATTTTCAATTCTTCCTATATTTAACTGTTAGTTTCTATGAAGAAACCTTGAAGGATTTACACAAATGACCCCTCGCGGAATTCAGAATTTTGTCTACTTTTTTAAAAATGTATAGCTTTCCAGTATCCATTATTGCTTTCATACCCATTTCTACCATTAACTGGAAGGAGGTTGAAAGCCCAAAAAATGGCAAAAATAGGCCATGTCCCAGAAAAATGCCAAAACTGTGTAAACAGTTTTGTTTTTCTGACAAAAGTCTGCTTGTCCCTGAAAGTTGGGAAGATGGTGATTTCAGCACCATAACCCCTTTTTCGATACCATTTGCAGGGAAATGCGAGACGCTTTCATCTGGAGCCTGATTTTCCAATTTTTCCCCAAAAAACCCAAAATGTTGCTGTATTTTGGCTAATTTCTGGTCCCCTCCAAGGGAATCGACAAACCCTGTGTACCTTTAGAATCCCCGTGATGATGGAAAAAAAGGACGCAAATTTGGCGTGGATACCTTATGTGGTCAAAATGTTACAGGGGCCTAAGCGCGAACTACCCCAAATAGCCAAAAAAGGCTTAGCAGAGGGCGGGGGAGGCCTAGCAGCGAAGGGGTTAAAGGCCAAGAAGGAAGGGTCCATTGTATTTGAAAAGTAGAACCCGTGGATTTAGGCTTTACATTTTCTGGTAGAGAAAAACGTCTGCATTAGTTTTTCACTACTGTAAGGCCTATCTCTCCAATTGGATAAATTGGGTTACCTTATTACATTTAATAAGTGCTAACAATTGATTGAGAGCAGGTTAAAATATCATTTTTAGACTCAAATGAAGTGTAATTTAAATTCCTCTTTAGTAGTAAAGTTGGATTTAAAGTCAGAATTCTGAAAATGGCACTTTTAGAAAGGGAATTTGGTTGATTGCCTTTCAGTAGTGGCAGGATGGCTGAAGGCACATTGTTTAAAACTTAACGCAGATAAAACAGAAATCCTGATTTTTGGTGGGGTCACTAAGGTCTGGAATGACTGGTTTGGGTTGCCAGGTCCCGCACCCAAGTCTAAAAAAGTGGTAAATAACCTGTCTTTCTTAATAATGACTCCATTTCATTACACTAACAAGTTAGCATGGTATGCAGGATTTGTTTGGTCTCTTGCACACTCTCCATAAATTATTTTGATGGTTCCCAGTGACGTGGGGAAGGAACATTATTCAAGCTTTGAGGATGAGTACGTTAGACTATGAGAATGCGCTATATGTGGGCATGGCAGATTATTTGTTCACATCGCTTCAGACCATTAAGAATGTAGCGGCAAGACTGATTTGTAACAGACCTAGCAGGAGTTCAGGCTTGGCCTGTCTTAATTATCTTCATTGGCTTCCTGTCCGCATACTAGTGGGCCTGCAGCACGCCATGTGCCACCCACTGAACTAGCACTTTAAAACTTGTCACAGGCCAGCCACTGCAGATTGAAGTGCAGTTTTAACTATTATTTCGACCTGGCAAAATAAAAATTGTCTTGAGAAGTTGTAGAATGCACACCTCCTTACTTATAAGCTTTTTTCATGCTCCAAGGCATTATAAATGTTGCGTGCCATCTTGGAACGTGCTCAGTCTGTGTGTGTGATGCAAAATTATGAATATACTGGAGCCTCGTTAGGTCCCAACCCAGGGTGCACAGCAGTAAAGTCTGTTCACAGACAGATAAATCCCAATAATGTTCTCCTTTTTCAACCATTTCATTGTCTTCATTTTCATCCATAATTCAATTGTAACCTAACCATGCTTCCAAATCTTTTCCACAAGTTCAACAAGTGCCTATAGTGCTTTTTTTCCAAGCACTTTGGGATTCATTATTCATAATGGCACGATGAAAACGTATGTGACCCAATGTATTTCGGGCAGCCTCTGCCCTTCTTCAGGGGTATCTATAATTGAAAAAAACACATATCAATCCCACATGCCCTTCCCAGACTTCTATACATTGTGGTTATTTAATGCACACCTCAAGACATGTAATCTGTCCTTTGTTTACATGCATTCATCCTAAAGTGAATGAGAAAAACAACCCAAGCGTATACACATATATTTCCATGATGCAAATAAACCATTTACCTCATCTTTATACTAATCGGCACGCTCTGTGTCCATATACCATCACCCAACGTTAAAGATAAAATATCATCACAACAACATGTTCCTAATTCACAACATGAATGCGCAATGTACCTTGAACCACATCCGTGCCCTATCTTGCCAAACACCATAGCTGCGAGGTTCGATTAAACGAACACGATTGTCCCAGAAGTATTTAAATCATACCACGTGACAAAAAACGAACAAGAAACTGAACAAAAAATGATGGCTAATTACATGCTCCATCTCAAGCCCGTGAAAATAGAATTAAAAGCAGTGAAACATGTAAATGTTTCTGCACAACGTGTGTTTTGGAAAAAAACGTTGTTCTCAATACAATACAATGCCTAATTACGTGCTCCATCTCAAGCCCATGATAATAAAAACATTGAAACATGCAGACATTTTTTCACACCATGTTTTTTTTAAAAAACATTAATAACACAGAAACCGCAAATACTTTAAAACTGAAACTGAAAACAAATTCAACTATATACACTGTGTCTAATCATTGCCAACTCAATCTGTGTCCTCACTTTTGTTTATTCAATTATAGTTACCCCTGAAGAAGGGCAGAGGCTGCCCGAAATGCATTGGAACACACACGTTTTCATTGTGCTATGAGGAATAGTGAATCCTCAAGTGTCTGAAAGAAAAGCCATTATAGGGACTTGTTGAACTTGTGGCAAAGATTTGGAAGCATGGTTTGGATAAAACTGAATTATGGATAAAAATGACAACAATAAAATAGTTTAAAAAGGAGAAAATCATTGGAGTTCATCTGTTTGTGAACAAACTTTACTGCTGTGCACCCTGAGTTGGGACCGGACGAGGCTCCATTAGATTCAGAAAATAAACCTTTTGCCAGGCCTAAACCTTCCTTTTTAGAACAAATAAGTCACCCTAAGGTAAGCCTTAACCCCTTCGGTGCTCATGACGGAATGGTTCCGTCATGAGCACCAGTGCTCCTGTGCTCATGACGGAACCATTCCGTCATGAGCACAGGGGCATGAAATCCCTCTGCTGCAGACAGCAGAGGGATTTCTTTTTCTTCCCCAAAGCCTCGGGAGCTGGGGAAGAGCTTCCCCATCTCCCGAGGCCCCCCCACTGCGTTTCTGTGAACTGACGATCAGCGCACACGTCGCACTGACGTCATTTCACAGAAACCGAAACTGAGCCTTTAGGCTCATTTCATTTTTACTTTCTACGTGCTCAGGGGGCTACCTCAACCCCCTGAGCACGTAGAAAGACGGGAGAGGTATCATTGGAAAGGGGAGAATCTCCCTTGCAAAACCAGGTAGTTTTGTGATAGGCAATTTTGATGTCGCCTCAATACTTTTTATGCCCTTGCCTGTCGTGGGTAGTTGGGCTTCCTACTCGAGTGAGGCACCATTTTTATCGGGAGACCCGGGCGAACGCTGGGTGGTAGGAAATTTGCATCCCGTTGATGCCACAACTTTCCCACACAAAAATGTGTGAAAAAAGTGATTTTTTCAGTTAAATTTGAGGTTTGCAGGGGATTCTGAGTAAGAAAACATTGGGGGATCCACACAAGCCATACCTCTCTAGAATCCCACGGGTGTCTTGTTTTCACAAATGTATAGGTTTGCTAGGTTTCCTTAGGTGCCGGCAGAGCTATGGTTCAAAAACTACAGCTAGGCACTTTGCAAAAAAAGGGTAATTTTTCACTGTGAAAATGACCTTGCGTTTTGGGACGTTTCCTGTCGCGGGCACTAGGCCTACCCACACAAATGAGGTACCATTTTTCTCAAAAGACTTTGGGGAACGCGGGGTGTGTGGAATTTTGTGGATCCACGCAGATTCCAGAACTTTCCACTACAGAAATGTGAGGAAAATGTGGTTTTTTTGACAATTTATTTAGGTTTGCAAGGAATTTGGGGAACAGAACCTGGTGAGAGCCAATCAAGTCACCCCATCCTGGATTTCCCTGGGTGTCTAGTTTTAAAAAATGCATAGGTTTGATAGGTTTCCCTAGGTGCCGGCAGGGCTAGGGTTAAAAAACTACAGGTAGGCACTTAGCAAAAAAAGGGTAATTTTTCATTGTGAAAATGTGGTGTGTCCACGTTGCTTTTTGAGCCGTTTCCTGTCGTGGGCACAAGGCCTACCCACACAAGTAAGGTACCATTTTTATCGGGAGACTAGGGGTAATTCAGATTTTTAGAACAACTGTTATTACCTATTGACTTTCGATGCATTTCTGCCTTCCAAATGAAAGACGATATGTAAAGAAGAAGTCATTTTGAAAAATGACCTATAATTCTCATGCTAGTATGGGTACTCCCAATTTTGGAAATGTCCAAATATGTACTGTTTCTAAACTCTATATTTTGTTCCCATTTCAGAAATACATAGGTGTCTTTCATACCAATTTTTCCATATCTACATTTTCCCAAAATAATTGCTATACACTCAGTACATAATAAAAAACCATTGCAAGATGCTGCTCAGTTATTAGCTCTGGGTTCATTGGGTTCTTGGTGAAACTACAAGTCCTATATATCCCCACAACCAGAAAGGTCCAGCAAATGTAACAGTATATTGCTTTAAAACAGCTGTCATAATTAGAAGAAGTTACAGGTGAAAATGTTGACACAAATGGCTGTTCTTTTCAACTAATTTTCAATTCTTCCTATATTTAACTGTTAGTTTCTATGAAGAAACCTTGAAGGATTTACACAAATGACCCCTCGCGGAATTCAGAATTTTGTCTACTTTTTTAAAAATGTATAGCTTTCCAGGATCCATTATTGCTTTCATACCCATTTCTACCATTAACTGGAAGGAGGTTGAAAGCCCAAAAAATAGCAAAAATAGGCCATGTCCCAGAAAAATGCCAAAACTGTGTAAACAGTTTTGTTTTTCTGACAAAAGTCTGCTTGTCCCTGAAAGTTGGGAAGATGGTGATTTCAGCACCATAACCCCTTTTTCGATACCATTTGCAGGGAAATGCGAGACGCTTTCATCTGGAGCCCGATTTTCCAATTTTTCCCCCAAAAAAACAAAATGTTGCTGTATTTTGGCTAATTTCTGGTCCCCTCCAAGGGAATCCACAAACCCTGTGTACCTTTAGAATCCCCGTGATGATGGAAAAAAAGGACGCAAATTTGGCGTGGATACCTTATGTGGTCAAAATGTTACAGGGGCCTAAGCGCGAACTACCCCTAATAGCCAAAAAAGGCTTAGCCGAGGGCGGGGGGAGGCCTAGCAGCAAAGGGGTTAAAGGCCAATAAGGAAGGGTCCATTATATTTGAAAAGTAGAACACGTGGATTTAGGCTTTACATTTTCTGGTAGAGAAAAACATCTGCATTCGTTTTTCACTACTGTAAGGCCTATCTCTCCAATTGGATACATTGGGTTACCTTATTACATTTAATAAGTGCTAACAATTGAGAGCAGGTTAAAATATCATTTTTAGACTCAAATGAAGTGTAATTTAAATTCCTCTTTAATAGTAAAGTTGGATTTAAAGTCAGAATTCTGAAATGGCACTTTTAGAAAGGGAATTTGGTTGATTGCCTTCCAGTAGTGGCAGGATGGCTGAGGGCACATTGTTTAAAACTTAACGCAGATAAAACAGAAATCCTGATTTTTAGTGGGGTCGCTAAGGTCTGGAATGACTCTTGGTGGTTTGGGTTGCCAGGTCCCGCACCCAAGTCTAAAAAAGTGGTAAAGAACCTGTCTTTCTTAATAATGACTCCATTTCATTACACAAACAATTTAGCATGGTATGCAGGATTTGTTTGGTCTCTTGCACACTCTCCATAAATTATTTTGATGGTTCCCAGTGACGTGGGGAAGGAACATTATTCAAGCTTTGAGGATGAGTACGTTAGACTATGAGAATGCGCTATATGTGGGCATGGCAGATTATTTGTTCACATCGCTTCAGAGCATTAAGAATGTAGCGGCAAGACTGATTTGTAACAGACCTAGCAGGAGTTCAGGCTTGGCCTGTCTTAATTATCTTCATTGGCTTCCTGTCCGCAAGAGAGCAATTTTCAACCTAATGTGCCATGCACACCAAGCACTTTATGATAAGGGTCCAGCAATTTTACAATTATATGCCTTTGTGGAATCTTCGCTCAGCTCATCAGGCTTTAATATTCTGTAGAAGAATTAAGAATTCCAGAATGGCTGGTTGTTCTTTCAATTTTTGGCAGCTGCCCACTGGAACAATCTTCCCTGGAATCTAGGGGTAAAACCGAATTTGTTAGCATTTTGGAGAAAGTGAAGGCAGGGTTGTTTTCACCCTAGGGTCTTGTTGCAAAGTCACCTTCTGTGGCCAGTGCACCCCCATTTTCTGCTGACTGGTACTGGTGGTAATTTACTATGGCTGTCCCTGGTCTCTGTCTAAACAGGTCCAGGGCCAGTGTTATGTTGAAAACACAGTGAAAATGCATACATACATGAGGGTACGCTATATATATTAGGGTACACTTACAATTGGCATGACCTACCATATAAGACCCTAGTAGATAATAGGGCAAGGAATTTAAAACCACCTATAAGTCCCTAGTATGTAACAGGGCATGGCAGTCTGGAGACTAGCAGGTGTGCACTGTTGAGAGCCTGAGGTCATTTTAAAAGCAGCCCTGTGTTGCAGCACTTATGTTAAATGTAAATTGTGCCCAAACTCGACTTTGATGGTAGGGGTAATTAAAAAGTGATAAACTACAATATTGTGGCACTTCAGGTACACCCAGGGTCTCTGCAAGGTGTCCCAGGGGTGAGGGAGGTCATTTCATTATAAGGAGGGCCATTACAAAAGATGTCTTATATGCCCCGGGGATAGAGAAATTGCACATTTTATTTTCCCCATTGTAGTAAAGTGCCTTACAAAATCGACTTTGGTGCTAGGAGCACTGTGGAGTGAGGGTATATACTATTTTTGCATATTTAGGAACCCTAAAGTCTCCCCTAGATGTCCCAGTGATGGTGGTTCATGTAATAATAAGCAGGGCCCTTATAGAAGATGTTTTATATGCCCTGATGATGGAGAAATTGCACACTACAGTTTCCCCACTGTAGATACCTAGCCCCGTGGGATAACATGGCAAAAGTGTATGAATGCATAACTATCACTAAAAATTTAATTAAGATATCATTCAGGGACTTAGGAGAATGGTATTGCTAAATCCAGCAATATGCTATTGCTGAATTTATCCTAAATTGTACAGAAAATAATTTATAAGACATCCTTGTCTGTATGCCAAAATTCAGCCTTCCTGCCCACTTCCCTGCTTGTTCAGAGTTAACGGGATTAGCCAAGCTGCTTTGATGAAGTGATAAGTGGCTCACCCAGGGAGAGGCTATCTGGTGGAGAGAGCTCTTCTACACAGGAATGCCAGAGAAGGGGGGAGGGGTCGTAAAGCATGAAGTTTCAAAGGGGGAATAGGACAGGCAGGGAATGCCAGATCCATCTACCCACCAGCCCCTCTGACCCAGCCAGATAGCAGGCTTAAGGCAGGAATTTGCAGATGGTAGGGGGAGGAAGCTATGGAAATGAGCCATACTGGAGGTTGGTTTAAATAGTTCTTGCTGCTCTGCTGAGATTTCAGCCATATTAAATTTTGGAGGAATAGTGCTTTCTGGTAGAAGATTATGCCACACTTTGGAGGAAGCAGTCATGCTATGGGGTGTTGCCCTGCACCTCATTGGACAGTAGTGCTCTCATGCTTGACTCTAGAGAACACCGAATAAATATGTGAGAGGGGCAGAGTCTCTCAGATCTGCTTCTTGAAACTGAGAAAAGAAGAAGGTTTGCCAAGCTGGGAACTTGATTCGCACCATCAGGGCCTGCCTAATGACAGACTGGGTCTGCTGCAATATCTGGAACTACTTGCTTTATATACCTGCCTCCTAAGTTAAGCCTGCCTGCTGGAAACCAAGCTATACAGGGTGGAGACTGGGAATAATTTACTGAGGCCTATTCTGAGCCCTAGACTGTGTTAGTGGCCTTATTGCTGTAGGCTTCAACTGGATTCAAACATGTGACCTGCATGTTCCACTCGGATCTCTATAACTGGCTTTGTATGCTATAATGTATGTATTCTGAGTCCTAGACTGTGTTGGTGGCTTTATTGCCAGTGGTAGATGCATATCTACCACTACTAATACCCACTTATAGGTCTTGATTGGAACATGCAGTTATGAGGATTAGTGCCGGGATATCCCTTCGGGTATGAGGGTGCGCTTTATAAATTCCTTAAATTAAAATAAAGTTGCCATTTCCTTCCCTAACCATTTGGTGCCTGCTGCCAGTTTCCTGGGTCACATGACCGTGAATGACTCTGCTGTTAGAGTTTGTGTATTCCTGCCAGACAGTGAGACAAAGGGGGCTGGGTCTAGGTAGGATGGGAGATCCTGCCAGGATGGCGGAGGGAGCTGTTCCCTGCCCCACTTACACTTCAATGGGCTTGTCTCCAGCACACACAAAGGAACCTGACACCAGCATTTTGCCACCTCAGATTATTTGGAACCTTGGCAGGGTAAAGGAAGAACATTTCAGAACCAGATATGGAGATATCCCAGGATGTTCCCCTACTTCAAAGGCTGGCACCAGACATAAATATTGGACGTTAAAGTCACCACTTCAGTACACTCCCGGACCTGTGGAAGACTTCGAACGAACTGCCTGGAACCCCAGAGGACTGCCCTGCTGCTGGCGGAGGACTTCCCTGATTTGCTGCTTGAAGGAGAACTGGACCAACTTCTTCTACCCAGGACCACCAGAAGTGACTCCGGGGCTTGTTGGCTTGCCTCCTAGTATGGGCTACAGGGACATAATAAACTCCAGAGTCCTTGACACCTGTACCTGGCCTCTGCTGGAGGAAATCCTAACTTCCCAAGTGGTGCCCCAAGGACCTAGACCCTTGGAAGTGCTGTTAAAGGTGCGGCTCTTGCCTAACTTTAAAAACTGGGACTTAGAAAAACTTTCAACAAAAGTGCCTTGATAATGAAAGAAGACCGGGACCTACCTGCCAGCCAATCTACTAATGGTGCATTGTCGGACTTCACGGTAGCTCCCACTACATTGTTTTCCGCAGCAGCAAATTTTGTTCAGCTGGACCTCTCAATGATGATATCCAGCTTCATGGAGCTCTCTTTTGCTACAGCCTGTAGCTTCGTCCCGCTGGAGGTTTTTGACTTCCAAAAAGTTATTTAAGTTGGAAGATAAAAATCTTTACTGGGCTCAGTGGCGAACAGCTCCCCATTGGCGACGTCTTTGGCCTGGAAATCGAGCTTTTCCAGCCAAGAGCTTTTTTCCGCCACTGTCAACGGCTTCACCGAGACCTCATCCAGAGTCTCCCTATTAACTACGACTCCTGCTTGGATACAGCGTGCTACCTTGCCCCATTGGACTTTACCTTCTCAGGAACATTTCTTCAAAATGTCTTCTAAGTACAAAAGCAAGCTTTGACCGGGTCCAATCCAGCCTGTGTATCCGACCCACACTCCATTGCGGTCGGCCTTAACCAAATTCAAACATGTGACCTGCATGTTACACTTGGATCTCTATAACTGGCTCTGTATGCTATAATTTAAGTATTCTTAGACTGACATTGTGACTCATACTTAGGAGACAGAAGCATGATAAACACAGTTGTTGAAATTAATTTGGTCCACTCATAATTAGTATGTCCACATTGCACTCCCATATTTTACTTCCAGCATGTCAGGATCACAGCTAATGAGAGACATAAGATCAACAGGATCAGGAGGCAAACATGTCAGGGAAGTGCAGAAAGAAGTGGGATGGGATGATGTGCAAAGCTAGTCACTGGCTTCTGGGGCACACAGGAATCAGGCGGGTCTTATAGATCAAGATCGCTAGCAGCTAAATCAGAATAAAGTCCTGAGGAAAGTGGGAGCTTCCAGGGGATTCTAAGAATTGTTAATAACAGTGATAAGTCACCTCACGACTGTTTAGATGAATGGCTCTCATGTTCATAGTCTTGCCCACAGTTTGCTTCTTATAGCACCTTTGTCGTTTCCCCCTTTCCTTCCTTGTTTTCTCCCCTCTGTAGCTATCTATCTCAACCGATCAATTCACTTGCTCCTCCATTCAATGTCAAGCAGAAACGGTGGCATTCTGAACATATTTCGCTGGCATGTTCAACTTGTGCCTCACCACGTAACACCACACTGCCTACGTAGTGGCTGCACCTCACTTAATCCTCTTCTCAGTCCTCAGGCATTGCATGTAGCCAGAGGGTTATTAGTATTATTGGCCCATTACTGGCAACTCCTTACTGAGAACCTGGTAAGCCCTGGACTGGAGTGGTGAGGTATGGCTGAAGATGGTACAGCCTGGTATACATTATCTCCTATATCCCTTCATTATGCAACACTGAGAGGATATTTGCAAGCATATTCATGTCTACAGAATTACCAATACCTTTGAAGGTCATACCAACACATTGAGGATGCATTCGGTGTGTTTCTAACCCTTACCCCAATTTTACCCGACCCAACAGTGTAGGTTCTGAACTACTGTTGCTCATAGCAAGGGAGTAGAAAGAAAAATAAAATAATCCCCACTTTGAACCTTCTCCCAAAGAGCGAACGAGATAAGGCAAGCTAAACTGGCAGTTATTCAGGAGATTGTTTCCCCTGAGGGGATTCAGAAATGTCCTTCCTTTCTTATCTACATCCATCTGTTAGTCATTTGTCCTTACTTGTCTATTTTACACCTTGCTTTCCCTCCTTTTTTCATCCTTCCTGTCTTTTCCATCAATCTATCGTATTACTCATCCAACCATCTGTCTTTTCTGTCCACTCACCTTTCCTTCTTTCCATTTGCCTTTATTTTTATCTATACTTCCCTCTCTCCACCCTTTTGTCTTTTTCCTTCTGTCTTTTCTTTGTCAAAAATCTCCAATCTATCTATCCTACATTCCCCTCTTCTTTTTCAGCCATCACTCTAACTTTTCTTTTATCCATCCTTCTCTCTATTCATCCTTTCTTCATTCATCTACCGCTCATCCTTCGCCCACCTATCCTTTAATCCATCTCTCCAATATTCTCTTCATTCGTCCCTCCATTATCCTCTACATCTTCACCCCATCCTCCGCTCCATCCATATCTCCGTTCACCTATCGACACCATCATCCTCTTTTCAAACTTCTCTTCATCTCACTCCTTCTCTTTACTCCCCACTCCCTTCCTGCCTTCATTTGACAAAGAGAGGTCATTTTTATGAGCTTCATGGCAACTCGTGTCCTCGATCCAAGTTAGAGGAGCAATTAAAAATAACTGAAAGGATTTGATTTAATTTTGGGATTTGTATTTCGCATGGCTACCCTGAGGCTTCCCCGCGCTGATAATGAGCGCTGTGGAAAGAACGAAGATCATAAATGGTTTAAGGGAAATAGCCAGGTTTTACATTTTTTTCTGAAAGCAGCGCTCTTAAGTCTTGCGGGAGCTCGTTCCACAGTTTATGAATCAGGTGCGCAAAGGATCTTCCTCCCAATCTTGTTTTTTTTATTCTGGTGGTGCTGCTGGTATAATGTTTGGGACAATACAATCCTGGTCCAATAAAATCAAATCGTAATACGAGCGGTTTCCATCACGCCGGGAGATTGAGAGGAACCAGTATGTTCTATCTACTGTCGAGCCGCGTTTGAAATACGAGCGGTTTCCATCACGCCGGGAGATTGAGAGGAACAACTATGCCCTATCTATAGGCACTGTGCGAGATGTTCCTGATGTAGATACGGATCAGACATATTACAGTGACTATCATATCACTTCACCCTAGAGGATATTATCATTGTTCTATGAATGATATTAGCATTTTTTCAACCAATAAGTTGACTTGGGAGCACTGGACGATTTGATTTTATTGGACCAGGATTGTATTGTCCCAAACATTATCCCCTACATTCGGTGGAAACTACGAACGCCCTGAAGAAGTTCTCTTTCGAGAACGAAACGCGTTGGCTGTGGTTCTTTCTAAAAAAAGAGAAGATTTCGAATAAATAATAAAGAAGGATATTCAATTATTCGCTGGATCCAATGTGGACTATTTGATTGCATATATTTGTAAAGTGGTGCAACCTCAACACAATTTTATTTTCAACATAATTAATGGCTCATGTCTGCTGTTATCAATAATATAATATACAAATATATAAAATATATTAAAAACAAGATATTCTTTTCAACTAATATGACCTTTATATAGGGCTGAAATAAGAGCGACTATAATAGCCTTGTAAGAGTTTTAGAGATTGAAACACGGCTGCAATAATATTGCTCACCACTGGGGGCCCCAACTGCGATTTAATATAGTGAAGCACACCAACTATACCTTTGGTCTGACAGTGAAAAGATCATAGATTTTACATGTGGATAAAAGTCATAATGCTGCAGTTTTATCAATATAATTATCATCACCATTGTTAATTAAATGACTAAGGGCCCGATTCACAGAACTAATTTAAGACAAAATCCTAAAGTTACTACCATTTTCGTATTCACAGACGGCACTTACTCATTTTGGTATTCACAAAAGACACTTACTCACTTCGGTATTAACAGAAGTTAGGAGTCCTAACTTTAGGACTCATAAATGCCTTCTGTGAATACCAAAAGTCCTAAAATTAGGATTTTTCTCAGTTTAGGAGTCCTAAAGTTAGGAGTCCTAACTTTACTACTACTAAACTGAGAAAAATCCTAATTTTAAGGCTTTCGGTATTCACAGAAGGCATTTAGGAGTCGTAAAGTTAGGAGTCCTAACTTTACTACTACTAAATTGAGAAAAATCCTAATTTTAAGACTTTCGGTATTCACAGAAGGCATTTAGGAGTCCTAAAGTTAGGAGTCCTAACTTTACTACTACTAAATTGAGAAAAATCCTAATTTTAAGGCTTTCGGTATTCACAGAAGGCAACTTCTGTGAATACCGAAATGAGTAAGTGCTTTCTGTGAATACCAAAATGAGTAAGTGCCTTCTGTGAATACCAAAATGGTATTAAGTTTAGGATTTTGTCTTAAGTTAGTTCTGTGAATCGGGCCCTAATTGTTTATATGAGTATAGTATTTGAAACTGTTTACACATATGATGACAGTATTGAAGATACTGTGGTACCTAAAAAAAAACAGCAAATCTTGAGCATAATTAAAAACATTTTGATCATTGAAGGCATTCTTGTAGAATTGGACACCATGAGCCAGATTTACTGAGATTGGATTTGCAAAACGTGGTCAAAAACTGTGCACCGACTTTTCGAGAATCCAATCTGATTTTGCGAAGCGACATTCGTTGTTTATGTATATGTTGATTTGCTAAATAGGAAATTGCATTAATTAACATTCATTAGGTAGGTCGCAATTTGTTACCACCTGTGATTGGCTATAATCCCAGCAATGATGGCCTGTAAAGGACAGCAGCCACCATCCCTGTGACTACTTTAAAATGGCAAACATTTTTTATAAGCATCTAGATTTCGTTAAGAGAAATGAGGCTGCTTTAAAAAATAAAAAATGTTTTCCATTTTGAAAATCTGCAGTCAGGGTTGGCAGTGGTCCCATGGACTCCCCCCAATGTTGCCACCCTGATTGACAAAGCAAATCAATTGCTACCCCAACTTGGTAGTCTGTATCTGATAAGTGGTTTGTGACCAGAAATGAGGTTGCACACCATTGGTATGTAACTTACTGACTCACAAGTTGAAAGGGATGCCTAAAACACACCCCTTCCAAATTGTGATTTGTTAAGGGTTGGAAAGGCAATTTTGCAATTTAGAAAAAGTTTCAAAATTGAGAAATGGGGTTAGTACATTGGAAAAAGAGATTTCTTGGTTGCAAACCCTCTGATTTTGCAACTGTAAAATCCTTAAGTGCATCTGTCTCCTTATTCTTTACATATTAACTTCTGCAAGGATAGCTTGTAACACTCATTGGTACTTCAGTTTTTGTTTCTGCTTTATATTTTGCACAACATGTGGTTATGAGGGCAGAAATTGGATCTGCTACTCCGAGGGCATCCAAGACGAGGTGTTTTAACAATTGTTCTGCTAAGAATGTGGATTTTTTGCCAGGCACTGCTGTGAAACCATCCTTATTAGAAACTAAAGAAATTCAAATAACTGGCACTTATACCCAGTTAGATTCTAAATGTATATTTTGGAATGTTTCTGGTCTTTTAAATAAGATTAAAAACGATGACTGATATAACGTAATCAAGTGTTATAACATAGTATGTCTGCAGGACACCTGGGCTAGAGATAGAGTTTATATCAACGGGTTTCTTTTAATTCTTTCCCCAGCGGGCACTTCTAGAGATGGACATCATATGGGTGGCCTGTTAACTCTCATTTCTACCACCCTCAAAAAATAATATCCTTCCACCTACTTGGATTACCCCCCATTTCCAAATAATAACTATTCAGTTTGAATGAAAGTTAATTCTCGTTCTTGGGAACTTTAACCACAATAACTTTTTTTTAATAATGTGGATTTAGCAGATTTATTAGATAAAACACTCAGCCGTTGTTCAGATGAACTTAAAACAGAGTATTTTATTATATTGGGGTGGTGAATTTCATTGTAAGTTATGTCCTGTATTGGATCTGAAGGTTTGCGGGTTGTCTAAATGGGACAGCTCAATTTGAACATACCCCTTGTGGGGATATTCTTAACTCAATATTAAACAGGATGTCACTTTACTTGATGATCGATCTTAACAAGTATCTTAACATAGACTATATTTCGTTTCCAGACAGAGGACAAGTCAACCTCATAAATTGTATCACATTTTCCCAGTTCCATGAGCCTAAGGCTATTGAATTTGATATAGTGCTAAGCTGCTTAAGTGACCATTACCCTCGTTCTTTATTCCTTGATTCTGGCAAGAATAAACAACCCCCGGTTGCTGTTTTAATACCCCTGTAACACACACTAAAAGTAAGGGTATTACATGTAGATGGTAGACTCTTATTTGGTAGTTAAGGGACTATTTAGGGAAAGTAGGGACCAAGTATTAATATGCCTATATGATGACCCTAATGCTAAGGTTGTTTTAAATGCATTCCAGGTAATTTGTCAATCAATTACTGATCTCTTGACTGCCAAAATAAAAAAAAGTAGAAACAAAACTGCATGGCTGGTTTGAAAGAAGTTGTTTTAAGTTACAGAAGAAACTTATTTATGCCTTAAAGCAGGTACTTCTGGACAGGGCGATGGTGCGACATGAATGCAAACAGGCTATCTCACAGAGGAAAAAGGATATTACAAATTAAGCCTGGGGAAAACATTATGTAGCAAGCACCAGTAGGGACCCTTACCTGCTCTAGAAAACTGTTAATGATCCATTATTTAAATAGGACCATAACACACGGATCGATGTGACTATTCCCCCACAAGTCTGGGTTGATCATTTTTTAAATTTATTTAGTTGTAATGAGGGTCTAGCTAGCCATCCTGAATAGGTACTTCTACAGAGATAACAAATAATTAGGTGATAGATCCACCCTTGTATTAGGAGGTCACCTCCTCTCTGAAATGTACTCAGAGAAACAAGACTCCTGGTCCAGATGGGGTTCCAATCGATGTTTTTTTAGACAGCATCAATCTATGGGCCCCTTATTGACAAGTGTGGCCATAGTGGGCCCGCAACAATCATGGGGATGTTCAAATATAATACCTCTTTTGAAAAAAGCAACAGGTAAAAACCCCAATGCTATCATCCAATTTCTCTTATTGACATCACAAGTAAACTCATGGGGAGAATTTTACTGGACCGGTTGGAGTCTTGGGTAACGGAGAAGGGGTGTATTCCAGATGTACAATATGGGTTCAGCAATACCTCAATCTCCATTTATTCACTTCTAAATATTCAGCGGTTAACAACAGTAGCATCCACCTAGGTTTCATGGACTTAACAGCGGCATTTGACTGGGTGGATAGAGGAAGATTGTGGCCAATTATGCTTGACATTAGTATTGACTCCGCATCGGTCCATTTTTTGGCCCGGGTGCATGAGGGAGTCTTAGGACGGGTAAGGGAAGGTAAGAATGGAGTGCTAACTGATACATTTCAAATGACACGCAGCATGAGACAAGGCTATGTATTTGTCCTGTCTTTTTTCTGCCTTTCTAATAATGACTCGGAAAAACACCTCAATCTACATGAGGCGGCTCCACCAAGAGCGGGATCTAAGACATTGCCTGCTTTATTGTATGCTGATGATTGTGTTTTGATTTCAAGAATGGGGAAAGGCCTGCAAACATTATTGAATATATGCTATTAATTTCTGAATGGTCTGGGCCTAAAGACCAGTAATACTAAATCTCATGTTATGGTCACAGGGAAATCCTCTAAATCTTTGAAATCTCTGTATATTAGTAGAGAAAAGCGTTCAAATGTTACCACCATCTCTTATTTAGAAACGTTTCTGGTTACATCTGATTTAATGCAGGAGGTTAAGATTTGAGCAAATTACTACAGCTGTTTTTAGATTTGTGAGGAAATTGGGTAGGAAACTTTTGGATGTCATGGCCAACATCTACTCTATACGATGATTATCCTTGGTTACCCATGGTGGCAGCGTATGGGACTACTTTGACGTTACTAATCTCCAAGTCGGTGAAAATACCAGCTTAAAAAGTCTGCTCTCAGTCCCAAACAGTCTCCCTATCACCCTTTGCTACATAGCACTGGGTCTAGTGCCGCTAGAGGACTATGTTAAATTAGCTCCCCTGATGCTTTGGAGAGCAATCTGGGTTAAACACGAGACTTCACTTGATCAAACCATAGTTAATGATTGCAAGTCTTTAGATAATGCAGATAATGCAAGTAAATGTATTTGGTTGAGTACTGTGTAGGAACATCTTGGCTTGTTGGTTGGGGAGAGAGGACTGTTTTCACAACCCACTGTTAATGGCTTATCTATCTTAAAAACAGTTAAAACATGGGTTTCTCACTATAATGGGACAACAAAGACAAGGAAAAGAGATTGGAAAGACGAGGGTAACAGGACAGCTCCCCCTTGTCACTACTAACTCCATTCAACCGGATCTCATGTTTGCATTTACCCACACACAACGCTTTTACCTAATTAGATTCAGGTTTGGTATTGCACACTATTTGGTCTCCTTTCCGAGTTCTACTTATTACCATTCACTCTTAAACCCTTGTCCGTATGACTCAATAACAAGACAGTCTATCCTGCATTTCTTATTTCTTTGTAAGTTATATACCACCCGAGGAAACAGTTTCTAGTTCCACTCTTAAAGAATTTACATATTATATGTTGCAGACCAGCTTTTTTTTATTTGCAGCTTCTCCAAACTGAATACATATATATCAGCTGCTGTTCGCCTGAAACAGATAATGGGGATTAAAAAGTCTTAATATATATATATATATATTATCTACTGGCGGTCGCCAGAAGATAGTTATAGTTAGGACCGTGTTTCCATAGGAAATCCGCAACATTCTATTTGGAATAACTTTGGCGCCGGTTGACGAATCCTCGCAAAATGTTCAAAATAGATGGGGCGCTCCGCTCCGCTCCTACCCTGAAAGTCTCGGGGTGATTCGTCAAGCAGGGGCCGAGAAAAAAGGGGAGTCCCAAAACGCGTTTTCCCCATGCATTTTTCCATAGGACCTTTAGTCGAAGGTACAGCCCGAACGGCTGAACAGAATTACTTGAAATTTGGCAGAGAGGTAGTCCTTAGGTCAGGGAAGTGCCTTTTGCAGGTCTGGTGTCAATCTGTTCAGTAGTTCCTGAGAAAATCAAAAGTAAAATCATATATATATGTGGGCGGAGCCTAACCACACATCTCATCCTGAGATCTGATTGGCTGTCAGCACTTCATCCAAGAAGTGTTGGCAGCCATCTTGGGACCAATATACATGATAGCACCTCATTAAAAAGCATTGCAGTTAATAGAAGGTTTTAAGACTTTAGTTACATTATAAATCATTTGTTGATGGTACCATACTCATTTTAGGAATTGTGGTATGTTCTAAGGTGATTTCACCATGTGAAAAAGCCTTCTGCTGGGATATCATGATTGAGAGAAAAATATTTTCTCATGCCTTTCCCACAGAGGTTTGGAAGGTGATCTATAAGCTAAACTGAGAGCTTATTTTCTGTAAATTCACATTGTCTTTCTCAGTCATGTGAGAATGAAGTCTGACATTCTCAGTAAAACATGTACATCCAACAAGGGCAGAGACTGTCAGTTGATTCCTTTGTGTTCTACTGCAGCTTCCCAGAGTGTTCCAAAGAACAACTAGAGCGCTAACAGTCCTACATATGATAAACGTATGGCACACCTGAAGCCATCTTGCTTGGATTAAAGTGGTAACTCTTAAAACATTTAATTTAAAAAGGAACAAAATGAGGGGGTTCATTTTTCCATAAAAAGTATGATTAGTGCTGCAGAAAGAAAAATTAGGGCACATTTTGAGTGACTTCTCAAATCCTCTTCAATTTAATTAAAAAATTCTGACATGCAGACTGAAACATGCACTTTCAATACCAGCAGCAGTTTTCCCTGGTGAGCAGTAGCTTTACTACAGTGATCTAATGAGCAAAAAGAGTGCTAACATTCTGAATTTATGGCAAATGTGTGACACATCTGAATGCCTTCTTGATGGAATCAAAGTAAAAAACTGAAAGTATTTCCTACTGAGGAGACTGCAGTAAATGAGGAAATTAGGAAACTTCATAACAAATAAGTCTCCCAAGATGGCCACCAGAGACAAAAGAGCCCAAATGTAGCCCAAATATCACCCAGATGTAGCCCAAGTATAGCCCAATGACAGAATGCCCCAGAGTGTTCTTAAAAACAACTAGAGCGCTTACTGTCTTCATTATGACAAAAGTATGGCAAACCTGAAGCCATCTTGATTGGAATAAACTGGTAACACTTAAAACACAATGAGGGGGTTCATTTTGCCATAGAAATTGTGATTAATGCTGAAGAAAGAAAATGAGGGCACATTTTGAGTGACTTCTCAAATCCTCTTCTATTTCATTAAAAAATTCTGACATGCAGACTGAAACATGCACTTTTAATACCAGGAGCAGACTTCCATGGTGAACAGTAGTTTTACTACAGTGATCTAATGAGCAACTAGAGTGCTAACTTTCAGAATTTATGGCAAATTTGTGACATATCTGAATACCTTCATGATGGAATCAAAGTAAAAAACTGAAAGCATTTCCTACTGAGGAGACTGCAGTACATAAGGAAATTAGGAAACTTCATAACAAATAAATCTCCCAAGATGGCCACCGGAGACAAAAGAGCCCAAATGTAACCCAAAATCACCCAGATGTAGCCCAAATATAGCCCAATGACAGAAATGTGCAAAACACTTATTATTTTATGTTTTTGCAGTGTTATATAGTGCAGACTTGTCAGGTATTGGAGTGCTTTACATGAGCATTGGTTACATCACACAAGAACAAATAAATTTTGGTTGTAGACATGGGGAGACTAAGTGATTTGACAAGAATCACAGAATGTCGAGCTGAAGCAGAAACTCCAACCTGGTTCCCCAGTTGCAAAGTCTGCAGTTCTGGAAGTAACACCACATCCTCTCCCCTAAGTGCAACATTTAATCAAGTGGTCAACTGGATAAAAAAACATAAAGATAACAAATAATTTAAAAGTGCTTTGTCGCTATTTGAAAACTCAGAAAATATGTCCTTATTTTAGTCTTTTAGAGCACTAACCATAATTTGGATGCCAATAAGACCCTCTCATATATGTAATTTCTAAAGGAAATGCTCTAGGTATTACAGTTTTGATTACATCAAGATGACGTCAGGCGTTCCACACTTTTGTAATAAATATAGAATGTTAGCAATCTAGTTGTTCATTAGGATACTGTTGAGAGGCAGAGGCCAGGGGCACAGACTCTGAAAATTGAAGGCAGGTAGGAGGGTGCAAAGGCAACAATTTAACCACACTGAGCAGGCAGGAAGGGCCGTGGCAGCACAACAGACTATGGAGGGCAGTGGAAAGGGGGGCAGGGGCAACAAACCAACAATACAGGACTTGTAAGAGAGGCTGTGGCAATGTGGGCCATTGTGGGCAGAAGGAAGAGGCAATGGTAGTACAACCATACATGCCAACAGACCCGATTCAGCCAGGAAACGTCCAATGTTTTTAAGCTCAAATGGGCTTTATTTGATCTGTCTCCTGTCTACAATCTCCTCTTTTTCAATGTAACTCAAAGGGCAAAATCAATACCCCAGTTTTTTTTCAAAATCTCCCTCTTACCAAGTTCACAATGTTCGCAAGTATGGTACATTGGATCATGGAAGGAAATGGGGTAGGGACATGGACTTGGATAACAGAGGACAGGAGGGACATGGAGAGGTGCACCAAACTGACCCTGCAGGGCAGGCATCAGGGTTTGCAGCAGCACAATACACCACACAGGGCATGCGGGACGGGAGTGCAGCACAACAATCCATAGAAAGCAAGAGGGAGGGGACAGGAGCATGCACATGGACAACAGAGAACAGAGGGGCAAGAGGCAATGGTAGCTAGCTGACCATAATGGACAGATAGGAGAGAAAGCTGCAGCATAACAGACCATAAAGGGCAGGAGGGACGGATCAGGGGCATTACAATGGAACAGACAAGCCAGGAGGGAGGGAGTAGGGGTCTGCACATGTAAACAGAGGGCTGGGGGCAAGGGGGCAGGGCAGGAGCAGCAAGATAGCCATGGAGGTCAGGCAGGATGGGCACTAGAAGCAAGACACACCATGAAGAGCAACAGTGAGACTGTGATGGAATACACACAGACCATGGAGGGAAGGTGTGAGGGGGTCAGGGGCAGCTAACTGACTACACAGGGAAGGTGGGAGGGGTCATGGCAGCACAGAAGACCATGCATAGCAAGTGGGAGGGTTAGTGGCAGCACAATGGCTATGATGGGCAAGAAGGAGGGTGCAGGGGCATGCACAAAGGACGATGGAGGATAGAAGGGAGGGTCAGGACCTGTGCACAGACAAGAAAGTTCAGGGGAAGGGGCCTCACAACAGACCGCACGGGGCAGGCAGGAGGAGCAGTTGCAGCACAACAGACCAGGGATGGCAGAAGGGTGTGGCAGTGCAATGGACCATGTAGGACAGGAGGAAGAGGATAGGGGCATGGCATGTGGACAGGCAGGGTGGAGGTGGCAGGGACAGGTTACAGTCATCTGACAATGCTAGGCAGGTGGGAGGGGAGTGGCAGCTCAACAGAACACTCAGAGTAGATAGGAGTGGCAGGTCCATGGAACATGGTGGGCAAAAAGGATCGAGCAGGGGCATGCACAAAGACATCGGAGGGCAGGGGGAAGGAGAATAGCGGCAGCAAGCTAAGCAGAGAGTTTAAGCAGGAGGTCAATGATGGGGCATAGAATTGGGCAATGGAGGGCAGGAGGAGTGGACTGGTACATCATACTAAATTGAGGGCAGTGGCAGCACATCAGACCGTGCATGGCAGGAGGGAGGAGGCTAGTCCATGGATTCACACAACAGAGGATAGGGAGGAGGGGGATGGGGCAGCAAGCTAACTGTTCAGAGAAGGCGGGTATTAGGAACTTTATTGTTTTTAAAACGTGTGTCTGTGCGAACTACTTAACATATGAACAAGTATGCAGCATAATCTCACTTTTATTCAGGAAGAAGAGGACGTTTGTGACTGTGACTCCGGGCTCACTTGGCAGAAACACCCCCTGACCCTCCACGCCCTATCGCAAAATGTAATGCCCGTGAAAAGGGTAGGTGAACACAGTGTTATATAGAACATAGTCCTGAGAGCACGATTGAAAATGAAAACTAGATATAGTGTATGGTATAAACTATGCACCAAAAAGTGTGATATAAGATGAACCAGCCGTGAAATATAATATGCAATACATTGTGCGCAATGACAGATTCATTGGAGAGCGCGAGATAGCACAGGCACTAGCGCGTGCTATGCGATATACGCCTTGGAGTGTAAAATGCACAGGGCAGTGTTGTGTAACCTAACTAGTCTCTAAAGTTGTAATATAAAATAGGTGCTGGGGAGTGTAACGTTGCATATGCACTGTGACAAAGATATGGATCCCAGATTGTAATATGTATGGCATAGCACTGTGCGTTATAACATAGGCATCGAGGAAGGCACGTTAGATGGGGCAATATAACCCGTGCGAAGACAAGTGTGACATGACATATTCACGGGGTGGTGTTACAGTGCACATGGGCTAGAGAGTGTCATAGCAGATGCACTAGCTGGTGGAATACAACACAGAGGTGTGTGGCACTCAGCAGGCAATGGTGGGTGTAACACAGCATTGGGCTCTGCCAGGAGTTCGCTGTGACTCTCAAGTGATGTTCGTCCCCTTTCCAGAGAGTAAAAGAAAAAGTATTACACATCCGGCAGTGGATGTGTGTTTTATTAACCGTGAGGGGGGTTTCTTGCATAGTTTTGGTCGAAGTTTTGTCGAATCCCCTTTGAATGGCTTGGTGTGCATGTGTATTAAATGTGCCCGTCTATAGCTACCCATGTTTGTATAAATAAACGACAAGGGTGTCTACCGGGATTAGGCACGGTAGGGCATCAGACATGTCAGAGCTTCACTAGTGGTGTAAATACATTCAACGTGGATTCATTGTATGCATAGTCGCCTTTTAATGAATATCACGCAAATCGTCATGGTGATAGGTACGTACGGTTTGTCCAGCATGTCCTAGGTGTGTCTATAAATATATATTTTTTAAAAATAATAAAAAACAGTGGCCGGCCCTGGGGATTGGGGTCAAAAAAATATAATTAGGAGACAGGCCCTGGGGGATGGGGTTATCAGGGCCAATAAATTAGAATAAGAAGGGGAACCACACAGCCCCCCTTCTTAAAAAATTAAAATAAATAAAAGACTGGCATCGTGCCGGAGGCCACGCCCCCTCCTTATAGCACTCTGCAAACGCGCCCCCTGGCGAGTTGTAAGTTGGGGAATTAATTCCTCTTCAATACTGAGGGTCCCTGAGGGCCAACTAGCCCAACAGGCATCTCCAGTATGCGCCAGGGAGCTGCGCTGCAGACAGGTGTTCTGAGGCCAAGCCCCTTTTTACACCTCTCTGCAACGCAGCTCTGTGGCGCTTACTGGAGGTACCTAGTGGTCTAGTTTGACCCTAGGGACCCTTAGGATTCAAGGGGACTTAATCTCTCAACTTAGAACAGCCACAGGGTGCGTTTACACAGTGGTGAAGGGAGGGGACGGGGCCTGAGGTGACGTGTGCAAACACGCACTATGGCACGTTTTAAATTGGGGATATCATTTCCCTTCAATACTGAGGGCCCCTGGGGGCTAACTAGCCCACCAAGTGCTTCCAGTAAGCGCCACTGAGCTGCATTGCAGAGAGGTGGTCCAGGCCGTGCCACTTTTTACACCTCTCTGCAACGCAGCTCTGTGGCACTTACTGGAGGTAGCTAGTGGGCTAGTTGGACCCTAGGGACCCTCAGGATTTAAATGAACTTAATCTCCCAACTAAAAACGGACACAGGGCGTGTTTACACAGTGGTGAAGGGAGGGGACGGGGCCGGAGTTAACGTGTGCAAAAACGCCCTGTGGCCTGTTTTAAGAGGTAGTTTTAATCCCCCTGCCCTATTATATACTAGGGGCTTACAGAGGAGGTCATGCTAATCACAGGGGGACCCCAACGCATAATGTTCCCTAGTGTATGTAGGTGTTTTCACTGTATTCTAAGTGTCTTTTAACATAGCACTGGCTCTAGGACTGGTTAGTCAGACTCAGTTACCACCAGTATCCGTCTGAAAAAGTTGAGGGTACAGGATGATTTTGCAACAAGGCTTCTTTCTGCTCTTCTTTTTGTTCTTTCTGCACGTTATCCTTCTTCCTGCACTTTTCTTCGTCTTTGAGGACTTCTGTTGCTTCTTTCTGCACTTCTTTTTTTTCTTTCTGTGCATTTTTTCTTCTTTCTTCACATGTCCTATCTCTGTAGGCATAGTTAGAAATTAGCGTTTAAAAAACCTTTGAAATTCACAGAAAAAAACATAGGTTTCAGGCACGTTATAGTTAGGAATTAGCATTTAAAAAACCTCAGAAATTCACTGAAAAAACCATAGGTTTCAGGGGTGTTATAGTTAGCTGGACTTTTCACTTGTACAAAACCATTGAAATTCCCCCGTTATAGTTAGTTCAGCTAACTATAAATCGCGCGCCCGCAATGCACTGCTGATGATGTCACATATTACATCACTCATGACATGGTCAGTGACATCACTGATGACATCACTGATGACATCTCAAATGACATCACTGATGACATCACTGATGACATCATCCTTGTGATAGAGTGGCAGACCTCCTCTCACCCTAATATAACCTTTGATACACACATTCAAAAATAGAGACTAAAATTTTCAAAACAATGGACATACCAATACCAGTTACAACAACCTCTTCAGTAATTCTAAGATCCACATACACATCCACTCATTCACCAACAGTCCTATACAGTCACTCATACATGTACTCACTCATCATATGTACTCATACACCTATACATCCTGTTACACAATGCCACTCATCCATAGAGTTACTCACACACATAGTCACTCATGCTAATAAAGAATCAAACATACATTTACTTGCATATACAGTTATACACACACCACCACACTTACTTCTACGGAAACTTACACATACTTAGTCTTTTAAACAATCACTTATAGAAACACATACTTATTCATACAGGAACTCTTTCAATCTCTCACTCTCACATATACTCACTTATATACACCAATAGTCACATATACTAGTTTAAAACATATGTAGTTACTCATAAAGACACTATTGAGACAGTCATTCACTCACTAACACACCCATACGCACACTCATCCACCCATACAGTCCTGCACACATGCTGTCTTCAACACATACAAACAGTGAGTCACTCATTCATGCACCTATGCACTACATAATACCCCCCACTGAACCATGCAGACACTCAGACTGATACTCAAAAAACCAACTAATAACCTATATAGACACCCATGTAGCTACTCACCAACCCATGCAGCCACTTATACACAAAGTGAGAGACTGATACAGATATTTACATATTTAAACATTACTCACTAAGCCATGTATTCACTATGATACACTTAATCAGTCAGTTACACAATCAATTTTTCAAAAACAAATCATCCATTTAGACACTTATACACCCATTTATTCTTCCATCGACCTTGAGATATACAATATATAAAACATATTTAATTTTCAGAAAAACACACATTCACTGGATGATGTCATCAGTGATGTCATCAGTGATGTCATTTGAGATGTCATCAGTGATGTCATGAGTGATGTCACTGACCATGTCATGAGTGATGTAATATGTGACGTCATCAGCAGTGCATTGCGGGCACGCGAGTTATAGTTAGCTGAACTAACTATAACGGGGGAATTTCAATGGTTTTGTACAAGTGAAAAGTCCAGCTAACTATAACATCCCTGAAACCTATGGTTTTTTCAGTGAATTTCTGTGGTTTTTTAAATGCTAATTCCTAACTATAACGTGCCTGAAACCTATAGTTTTTTCTGTGAATATATATATATATATATATATATCTCGCTCGGCTCCTTTTCTTTTTGTCAAAAGGAAATGGTCGCACTCGTGGGGCGTTTTGAACACAATTTATTGAAATAGCCAAATGAGCAGCAACAGACGCGTTTCGGCGAAAATGCCTTTCTCGATGTCACCAGCACATCGGAAACGCCTTGTTTTTCAACGTAACCCTTATCAACAAAATAAAGAAAGGACTCATATGGTCGCTATAACATCAGCGCCATTTTGTAAAAGGTAAACATTCATATGTTAGTGCACCTTAGCAGTGTTCGAAAATGTACGTTTATATAAACCCATCTGTACATATCAACTATTTATGTTGATTTTCTAGCATACTGTTCATGGTGCAAAAGTTTCCATCACGCCGTGGATCGGCCCATGTCCTTTCTAAATATACGTTTCATAAGAGTTATTTCATTTCACATTAACATTTCAAACTTACAAAATTACAAGCTTTCTATACTCTTGTTCTTTTTTCTCTTTCTTTGTTAAACTTTTACAATTCAACATCGCAAAGCATCTTTTGATATCATTTGTTATAATCCAAATCACTTATCCACATTCCATCTTTGCTAGGACATAACAGTTTCCATGGCCGTTGAAACTGTTTCAGAGGAGCTTCAATATAAATACTAGTTAGGTAAACTTACAAATGATCTCAATTATGTACCTATATGTACTGATAATTCCTCCCCACTATTTAATCCACGGGGAGACTTAGTTAGTAAATCTATGATAAAGCGTGACTCAAGTCTTCGTAACTTCTTTACTCTATCACCCCCACGGACACTTTGAGGGACATAGTCCAGACCATAGAATTGCAGCAAGCTACGGTTGCTTTGATGTTTTTCCGCAAAATGGCGTGTATATATATATATCCAAATCTACAAAGTAAGCGCACACTCAGGAGATGATTTATCTCAGCCCAAGATTTATTGCCAGTTGCGCGTTTCGACTGCCACTCAGTCTTGCTCATACCTTTATTGTACTGTATCTTTCATGGTTATACTCTGTGTATACCGTATAAAGAAATCTAAGACTTTGACTAATTTCTGTAAGGATATGTTGTTACAGACATTGGTACTTCAGTTTTTGTTTCTGATTCTAATAGTTGCCATTTCTTTATTTTCTATATGTGCTGATAAACCTGTAACTGATTAGTGATATAGCCATCTTTGTGTCTATATTAAATTTCTAAATATGTTTTGAACTACAGGGGAAGTTGACAGACGACAGGTTAGTTAAAATTAAATAAAACAAATTATAAAACCACATACCTTGCGCACGCTGCTTTGCCGAGTCACCGTCTCCCACCACACCCTAATGATGAGACTCCACAACGTCAGCATCCACAACAAGACACTGGACTCGATCCACTCCTTCCTCACCGGTCGAACACAGAGAGTCAGACTACCACTGTTCCTCACAGAACTCACATAGATCAGCTGCGGAGTGCCTCAGGGTTCCTTCCTGAGCCCCACCCTCTTCAACGTCAACATGGCCCCTATCGCAGACATTGTCAGGAACCACGGGCTCAACATCGTCTCTTACCTCGATGACCCCGGGCTGATCCTCTCCCTTACCAACAAACCCACAGCCTCCAGAAATAACTCCGACCACGGGATGAAGGCTGTCGCCACCTGGATGAGAGACAGCTGCCTCAAACTCAACTTGGACAAGACTGAAGTCCTCATCCTGGGACCCACCACATCAGCTTAGGACACCTCCTGGTGGCCCGCCATGTTAGGAACACACCCCACACCCACGGACCATGCACAAAACCTCAGCATCATACTTGAGTCCTCACTCACCATGAACCGCCAGATCAACGCCGTTTCCTCATCAGGCTTCCATATGCTTCTCCTGCTTCGAAAGACCGTCAGATGGATCCCCACAGAATCCAGAAATATGGTCACCCATGCACTCATCAGCAGCAGACTCGACAACAGCAATGCTGGCGTCACCCAAAAATTCCTCTGGAAAACTATAGAATGTTCAAAATGCCGCAGCCAGACTGGTTCTCAACATCCTCCCCCGCAGCCACATTGCTGAACACTTGTGAGAACTCCCCTGGCTCCCAGTTAACAAAAGAGACACTTTCATGCTCCTCACACATGCTTACAAAGTCCTCCACAACTCAAGAACAGCATATCTGAACCTCTCCACCTCAGGCAATCCCCGTCGCTGACCCAATTTAGGAAGGATCTCAAGACCTGACTCTTCAACTGAACCCATGTGCCCAGATGGATCAGCAACCCCCCTATCCATCCCCCAGCACCTTGAGACCCTTACGGGTGAGTGTTCACGCTTTACAAACCCTGATTAATTGATTGATTAAAGCAGATTTATCATTACTATTTCAAGGTCATGAAACATGATGCAGCTACTCTTTTCTAATCAGGAATTACAGCTTAAAAGTGTATTAAGGAATTCACAATGCTCGCCCACGAGCGGAGTAGGACTCACAGTAGTGAAAAAGGAAATTGGCTGTTTGTCACTGCCAGGACATGTGAAACTTAAAAATACATGTCCTATTTACTTACACAACACCCTGCCCTTAGGGCTACCAAGGGCCTACCTTAGGGGTGACATATGAGTAATAAAAGGGGATTTAAAGGCTTGGCAAGTGGTTTGAAATGCCAAGTCGCAATGGCAGTAAACTTCACACACAGGCCTTGCAATGGCAGGCCTGACACGTTTGAAAGGCTACTTGTGTAGGTAGCACAATCAGTGCTGCAGGCCCACTAGTAACATTTAGTTTCCTGGCCCTGGGTATATGGTATACCACTTTTCAAGGCAGTTACTAGTAAACTAAATATGTCAGTTGGGTATACACCAATGCCACCATGTTTAGGAGAGAAGCACATGCATTTTAACCCTGGTCAGCAGTGGTAAAGAGCTCAGAGTCCTAAGGCCAACAAAAAGAGGCAGTAAACAGGCAAAACATTTGGGGGAAGACCTCCTAAGTATGACAGGTCTACTACCTGTGAATTAAAGAACTTTTATTTTGGTAGAAAGCATTTCTTACTCCTCGGATTACAAACGAAAGCCACTCATAATCATAGAGTGAGGCACTATGACTTAGAGAAATGCTTTGTGAATCAACTTGGATATTCAGATGCAATTCACATCTAATAAAACAAAATACATTGGGAGATATGCTTGAATTAATCTCACCCACTAGACTGCATTCCAGTCCATTGTTTTCCCTTGTGCAATTACACTCAAGCTGTGGCTCACTGATGAGACCTAAAGAATACCAAAACAATTCTGGGTTTGCATATGTTCCGGGCTGGCAATTCATTCTATTATGTTCATATTGGATCTGGATGAAGTATGCTTTGCATAAGATCTCTGTCTGAAGTGGCATAGTGGCCAGCAAAATGATGCACTGGAATGCAGCTAGAGCAACTATCAGTGGCAGAGATTAATTCATTCTTTGCACCCACGTCTTATTTGTTTTTGTAACTAAGTCAAATGTTGGATATGAGTAAGACACAAGTAGAACAAGCATTGGCATAGCCAATAGGTCTCGCCTTTGGGACCCTATAAGTATTTAATTATGCAGCACAATATCCTTTTGGAGAGAGCATCAGAAAGTGTGTGAGGGGCCCTTTTTGCAAGGGAACGATGGAAATGTGAGAGGGAAGCAGTATAGAAGAAAAGGATGTGTGTGTGGGGAAAGTAGAGAAATGTGGGGTTTGGAGAGAAGGAGCACAGGGATGTGAGAGTGACTGAATCAGGGAAAGGGTGGGATGTGCTGCAGGACAAAAGTAGACAAGAGAATGGGGAGCACGTGAATGAAAAGGGAGGCTGAGGCTCAAAAGGGAAATGAGGGTCAGGTGCAAAACAATCAAGTATGTGACGGGATGAAGAGATGGCAGAGTGAGAAAAAAGAAAAAGCCATATGCGTGGCAAAGGAAAGTCTGATAGGGTTGTGGAAATAAGGAGAAAGAAAAGCAAGCAGAAGGGAGGAAAGAAGGGAGATCATTGTGTTTGTAAGGACGAAAGCAAACAGAGTGACGTGCAACGGCGTCACAAGGGTGCCAGCGCGTTACTGCAAGCACAGAAAATGGACTCCCCGCACTATGGTTGGGTATTAAAAAATAGCCCTTACTATGGAGCAAAGGGCTCCTGACACTCCTGGGTCCCGGCCAGTTTATCGGATTCGCCAATTATTCCTGATTACCTATGTGTTGGTAAAGCAGAGAAGGTAGCACGAGAAGTGTGTGAGGGGACGTCAGTGACAGCAAAGGGAACAAGCATCGAGGTACGTGGGGAGGAGAGAGAGGAAAGAAAGGTTGCATTGCGAGGTGCAGAAAAGGGTTGAGTATGGATAGTGTGAGGGGCAGGACGGGAGGTAGTGAGGGAAATGTGTTAAGAAATGTGTTAGGAAAAAGTAGAGGGAAGGGAGAAGTAAAGCAAACAAGTTGCTGCTATGGGCTTTGTCAATGCCGGTGGATTTTGAAAGCATGCAGCATTGGCAAAGCCAATTGCAGCAACCACCATCAAGCAAGAACAGAAGGGAAAAGCATATTTCATTGACATTAGCAGAAGGAGTATTGACAAATCAGCCAATCAAAATGTGAGGTAAGCGAACTATGGTTGAGGGGCAGAGCAAACACAGAACCAGGCAGCCGCGGCACCCGCGCTTTACTTTTCACATTAAAAGTAAAGCGCGGGTGCCGCGATTATACCAAAAGTGAAGAAATAGATGTTTTTTCTATTACTTTACTTTTGGTATAATCGCGGCACCCGCACTTTACTTTTAATGTTAAAAGTAAAGCGCGGGTGCAGTGTTTCTATATGATCTAGATAGCCATTGCGCTGCATGATACGAAGTGAGGAAACAACACACCAAGTCATGTTCTAGATAGGTGCAGTGTTTAACATTGTGTTGACGCAATGCATATTGCATCATGCGATGTGGCAGTCATGTTAAAAGTACATAAAACAATGTTTTGTTTGCTACACTTATGACATGACAAGTCGCTGCTATGGGCTTTGTCAATGCCGGTGGATTTTGAAAGCATGCAGCATTGGCAAAGCCAATTGCAGCAACCACCATCAAACAAGAACAGAAGGGAAACACATAATTCATTGACATTAGCAGTAGGAGTATTCACAAATCAGCCAATCAAAATGTGAGGTGAGAGAACTATGGTTGAGGGGCAGAACAAACACAGAACCAGGCAGCCGCGGCACCCGCGCTTTACTTTTAACGCTAAAAGTAAAGCGCGGGTGCCGCGATTATAGCAAAAGTAAAGAAATAGATATTTTTTCTCTTACTTTACTTTTGGTATAATCGCGGCACCCGCGCTTTACTTTTAATGTTAAAAGTAAAACGCGGGTGCAGTGATTATAACGTCATCGCGATCACTATCGCTGTGAAAGCGAAAGTGATCGCGATGACGCTCTCCTGAGTGCTGCTGGCTGACCTAGCGCATGGCGGCTACGCGGGTACACGCTCACATGCACACAAGCGCTAGGCCAGCAAGCAGCACTTAAAAAAGCGCACATACAAAATGTCTCTCCGAGCCAGCGCATGCGCTGGGCTCAGCGAGACCTAAAAAGCTTCAAGAATGAATGCCTTTCAGGACCCATTTTACTTCAAAAACGTCAGTTTAAATGAAAAATACCACATAATATAACATAATCAGCCAGCTTTCCCAGCTAACGCAAAATGGTCCAAGCAATGCAATGTAGAGTTGTAAATCACATGTGCGTATTGTATGTATAGTTTGAATACATTTTTTGTCACAAATAACACTTTGATGTCCTAAATTTTGTGTCATCAGGGGCTTGTGGAAACAGTGGTGAACCGCAAAGTACTAGCCTTGGGAGTATTCAGGTAGGGTCTTAACTACCAGGAGCTGTGGGACAGGGGAATGCCCCTCTAAACCTCAATTCTGACTGTTTATACTATAGGAGGGCCGATTATTCTCGCTTTCATAAGGGCCCATAGCACCTTTAGTACCTCCCTGAATTCACTAAATGTTAGATTTGTCTGACCTGATTCACAAAGACAAAGTTACCCTTTTGGTGTAGGTTTACTCCTGCAGTGTAACTCATACCAGTACCTTTGCAAGCGGTAACTCTGCGAGTAGTAATTAGCTAGTAGTAACTCCTTTAAAAATAATAGGAGTTTCTAATTGCAAAGTTACTGCTAATAAAGACACTGATGGAAAAGTAACTAATCATAACTTAAACTGCGTGAGTAAAGTAAAAAAGTGTATTTTTTTCCTTTGTGAATATGCCCTTCAGTTTCTACAGTAATCAGGGCTCCTAAATCACACTCAAAATAAATAGTGGTGACGACAGCGAGGCAGAGTGCAGCCAACTGAGTTTATTTTTCAGGAACGTGTTTCTTATTTACCGATAATAATATGAGCAGAATATACTGTTTTAATGTGTTCTGTGGACACCTTCAGGAAGACCCTCAAGACCTGGCTCTTCGACTGAACGGAACTGCTGCCCCCCTCACAGGGGAGTTGTGGGCTTAAACCCCCCTGATTGATTGATTGATTGATTGTGGGATTTCCCGTATAAGTATGCATAGCAGTACCTGGCTAAGGGATCATATACACAGGTGGTACTGTACATTTATTTTTGCGGACAGAGTTTCAAGATCATTTTTTCCAAAAACTGGAAAAAGAGGTTTAGTTTGGAAATGATGTCTTTAATACTGTGTTTCATGCTCTCTCTTTTAGAAACACAAACTGCAGCATATTCGTAAATCAGGAGTCAGGAGGCAATGCACACACCAGTGACAGGAGACCCGCTTTTTCAGAGTGGAACGTTTAAAATGCCACACTTGGCTCTTTAGCCGCGCGAGCTGTAATCTCTTCCGGTTGGCATGTGGTCCGAAACCTCCAATAACCTCCTGCTTGAAGATGCCGTCGCTCAAATTTAAAATAAAATTGGAAAATGCAGGAAGCACCGGATTAAGAGAGATTTTTCTAATGAAACCAAACAGATGGCCCTGGAACACTTATTTGTCGAGCTGACATAAGCGTTTTGGCTTAAGCTTCAGATACAATCTATAAAGTTAAACGTGTTTACATCTCTTAAAAATAGGCTCTGTGTAGCCTGTTTGGGCAGCATTGCGAGCAGAATATTCGAAGCTGCCTCCATTTTCGCTCATCGCGTTTTCAAATGTGTGGGAGTGAGTCTTTCCATCTGAATGTTCCAATGAGACTGAAATAAATGGAGAACACTGGAAACAGGTCAGTGCCTGGCACGCCAGGATTGGTTGGCATGTGTCTGTGCCCTCTCCTGCTGGGGCCGGACAGAACTGCAACTCGCTCTAGGGTTCATTATGTGCTGCACTGTGCTCTGACTCAGACCCTAGTCAGCACAGTATGCAGGAATGAAGTTTACTGTAGCCCAGGATATCCCTGCTGCCAATATGCTGGTGGGATACAGCAATTGCTTTCCCCTTCTTCTCGACCCCACTGATTTCAGGCATCAATCAAAAACATGGTCTCCTTGTAAGAAAAACACATACCCAAAGATTGGCACCCAGCCATTTACTTTCATGATCACTCACGAGCTCAGTCATCATGGATAGGGACCCAAACAACAGTCCCAGTGATTCCACCCTAAAGAGGCGAGATGGGGCTTTCCACGGCGGCGCCCATCCTTTCCTGGGCCCATCCTTTTACAAGTGCACTCTTTGTTTTTATTCAGATTGGCTTCTAAATACATCTATTTGTACTGCTTTGATACTCCTGTTTGCATTTTTCTGGGGTACCTCAATCATTCTCAAGTAATGTGTTAATATATAAATATATATAGATTTAAACATTTGCTTTTATTGTAGCGACTGCTGCCCTGACAGTGCCATCTTTATGGCCTCCACCTCCAAGCCTACACCTATGAATTGTTAGCAGGTGTAGTGGCACTGGGGCCTAGGGTTGTGAGAGACCCAACGCACCACAATATTAGCTATCTTTTATTATCCAACAAAGAGGCAAGATGTCCATTTTCTGTGCTTGAAGAAGGTCTGTGGCACTCTTGCTTTGCAGCTAATGCCCCCTCCATGTTTCTTGTGGGTGTTTGTGAATAGTCATTGGTTTCAAGGCTGACAGTGGGATATGCAAGCCAAAGTCCCACTTATCTGCTGAATTTTATTTGTGCGATGTGACTTGCAGAGATACTTTGACATGCTATTTTTTGAATAATAGACGGCCTTTTAACTCGTTGTTTTTGCTTCCTGGTCCAGACAAATTTCCTTAGAAAACGATTCCTTCTATATCCAGGTTCCAATGCAAAACAAGCATTGGCATTGCCAATAGGTCTCGCTTGTTGGACTTTATAAGTATTTAGTTATGCAGCACAATATCCTTGGTGCAACAACATTAACTGTTGCATGGTTAAACACTTAGAAGGCCCCAAAGGCGAGACCTATTGGCTATGCCAATGCTTGTTTTTTTTTTAATAAAAGGACAAGCAGTGTTATCAGCCTCCGGCTGCCACTTAGAGGTAGAGAGAGAGAGGTGTGTAGAGAGACAGAGGGGTGTGTAGAGAGAGAGAGAGGTGTGTAGAGAGAGGTGGGTAGAGAGAAGTGGGTAGAGAGAGGGGTATAGAGAGAGGGGTATAGAAAGCGGTGTAGAGAGGGGTAGAGAGAGGGGTAGAGAGAGGTGTAGAGATATATAGAGAGGTAGAGAGGTAGAGAGGTAGAGAGAGGTAGAGAGGTAGAATGGTAGAGAGGTAGAGGGAGAGAGGTAGAGAGAGAGGTAGAGAGAGAGAGGTAGAGATAGAGAGAGAGGTAGAGAGAGAGAGAGGTAGAGAGGGAGCGGTAGAGAGGTAGAGGAAGAGAGGTAGAGAGGTAGAGAGAGAGGTAGATAGGTAGAGAGATAGAGAGGGCAAGAGAGGTAGAGAGGTAGAGAAAGAGAGGTAGAGAGAGAGAGCCCTGCCTGAACATGAGAGGTTGAACTGGTGACCAGAGATAGTAACCAGAGTGGTGCTCTTAACTTGACTTAGGTCTCTGCACCTAGACATGTAAACGGAGGAAGAGTAGTGAGAGATATGTCTTTTTTGCTGCTGCAGCACTCTGTGATAGTCTCTGTGGCATTTAGAGACCTACAAAACTCCTCACAAATAAATAATGAATAAACGCCAACATTTAGAGATACACAACTAGGATGAAGATTCACTTGATATGTTTTTCTTGTTTGAATCATCATTAAAGCGCATTTCAACTTGGTGTGTATTTTTGATCCCTAATAGGGTAGAGTATTTTTGTTGCTTTGGATTTTATTGGCCTCTTGTATCTGTTCTGTTGACAGCTATGCTCTACTTAACACAAATAGCAAAACAAAAAACCCAAAAAAATCCACAATGATCACTCATTAGGCGAGAAACCACATGCAGGTGTAATTCAAATGAAAGGTCTGCTAGGGGTCAACAAATCAATTGCAAATCAATGATAATGGCCGATTATAATTGAACTAGACCTACCACGAGCCTGTTGTACTGAGAGTACATGCACATGCAGGCTGATGAACAGATAAAGCATCGAGGCTGTGGCCAGGTAATAAGAATGATGCATCCCAATCAGCATCCCAATCATTGTGTGCGATTCCCTAATAAGAACTTGAGAATGGCAAAAACATCCTCTGCAAATTTAGGAAAATAATGATAGAACGTGCAGAGTGGTTAAAAAAAGTTATGTGTTTGTGCATACGGCGAGGTGAGTTGTAGTGTTGTGTTTCGACTACCCGTTTCAGGATTGTCATTCTGATTGACTGAAAATAGTGTAATCCCCTCCCGCCCACCTCCCACACACACACACACCCTCCCACGCCTGCTCTGCCCAAACACGACTACTTCCAGAGACTCCCCACTCACTACTCGTTTGAAATCAAGTCATGCAAGCACCATTTTCAAACAGGCCACGCGTCAAAAGTCCACATCTCCTCTCATGTTTGCACAGGGCTATGAAATAAATGAGAAGAGCAAACACAGGGACAAAGGCAGTGCTTGAATGAATGCACAGTCTAAGGTCCTCATTGCGAGTTAAGGGTTGAATTCTGATAGCACTTCAAACATGTTTTCACAGGTATCGGAATTACCCTCCTCGTGTTTATTTCATTGATAAATTCTGGCAGGCCGTGCCGGTCCAAATTTATCACTGAAAAAGGCCTGGAACAAGGCAAAACATGCAGAATTCGGCGAGTCAAAAAACGATTCCCGTGTCATGCCTCATTTTCCTGTAGGATTCTCAGAACAAGAGGCATTTTCTAAATGTGACAAATGCAACCTGGGGTAATGACAGTTTAACATGGAAGAGCGTCACTGACATGACAAGTAAAGCAACAGAGCAAATTATGACGGGGCATGTGTGCAATGGTGTACTAAGAGTGCAGGGGCAAGATGACTTTTTGTCTGATGTGGGACCATCCCTAATACACAAGAGAAAAGTGAGGCCAGCGCCTTTATTGCAAGTTGCAAACTAAGAAAAGATGCAACGCAAGGCAACGTATGTCCTCAAACAGAGTAAATTAGTTAACTGGCGGCGCTAACAGGAGAAATGGGCTGGTGCAAGCTGCCTCCTGACGAGGGCCCCAGCACATATGCTTTTTTTTTTTACCAATTAACCACTGAATAAATTAACCATCCCCTTGAACACCATGCCAGAGCGTTCAGGAACATGAACTTTTAGTCTGCTGGAAACCGGAAGCCAGAAAATGTTTTTGGGTAGGGCAGGCATTCTTTCGATCATCGTTCATATAGTCCAATGTACATGTTGCTGGGACACGTCACTGTAATACATTCATGCTGAGTGTTGCTGCTAAGAGTTCTATTGATAAGAAATGCTGTTAACCACGAATGACTGATGTGTTACTGAGTGCGCCCCTGTTATCTACTATCTGGTATTTCAATGATAGCAGAGGCGAAGCAACAGGCACTTTGGTCCGTATATCATCTGACAGATAATGTTGCAAAAAGGGGCACTGATACAGTTGTTTCTCTTTTTGCGGCCCACCAATGGTTAACTCCGGCTGCTGAATGTGAACCATTTAGAGTTGAATCGGTTGTTAAATTGATGTAACATAATGCAAGTGCTGATGTGCAGGCCAAGGTAGTCTTGCGTCATACGTGCAGGCAAGGAAACCCACTGCACGTTGAGTTAAACGTTGCTAGGTGATTTAACAAAAATATTTATCATACGAATGAGAGCAAAGACTCTTTTGAGGGATCATTAATGCGTTGCGTGTTGTGAGTCTTGTGGTTTTTGACCTGTGCCACTCAACGAGCAAAGTATTATTCATTTACAAAGTGAAGAACCTTTGGTACAGCGCCAGTGCTTAGTTTGTAAAAAAAACCAAGAAGGGCTGAACGAGAAGGGAGGGGGGAATGCCAGCAACAGAAGGGCTGGGCGAGAAGGGAGGGGGGAATGCCAGCAACAGAGGAGCCCGCGAAAGTGAAAGTGATCGTGATTACGATCACTACGGAGGAAAGACACATGGCGCTGCGCGCGTGCACGTTCACGTGCACTGTAGCTTTAGGCCACGGCCGCACTTTGAAAAGCCCAGATATAAAATGTCTCTTAGAGCCTTTGGCTCACGAGACCTAAATAGAAGAAGGTTTTTAGAAAAGATGACTGCTCATGTATGGCTATGCCTGTCTTAAAGACTACTTTAATGTAGCAAGGGCCACATTACCTCACTGTGCAACAAATCTAACTGGTGAGTCTAGGCTAAATTGAAGAATTTAACAATTTTCTGTGGAAAAGCTTACAGGCATTACAAGTTTTTGGTATTCATATTAGGTTTATTTAAAACTTATAAGACAGAAAAAGGTGATACATCTTCAGAAACCATCACCAACACCCACCCAATGCTGCCACAGTGGAGGAGTTATTTATAGTTTCTAAAGAACACAGCGCCAGAAGAAAACACAAAGCAAAGGCCACATGTTTCAGACTTTATTACTTATTTTGCAGGCGCTCCTTCAGCTTGCATGTCAGAAAAATTGATTGCCTTTTATCCGCCCCTGTATAGAAGCACTGTATTGGACACTTAATGCCGTTCAGTCCTCAGAAATGCATGATTTACAGATTAACTGACCTTTCATCCAACAGGCATAAGCAATCTAATTATCCGGTTACTTTGAGCCCAAGCATTGCATCTAAATTAAAGACACTCTACGGTAATCTAATCTCATTTATAACAAATCAGATACAGCCTCTGACCTTTCATAATAGAATGCAGTGGAGGGCTAGTTTAGGAAACTCCATTTTATTGCACGAAACAAATACGTGTAAAATATTAATTTTCATGTAGCTAATTTAAAATCTTGGTAGAGTTGATGCAGATATCATGTTTCCCTCTCTATTTCCTTTTCACATCCCATATTTTCAAATCTAACTTTTTTATCTTTTTATTTCTTTGTTCCTTTGTTCTTTGATTCATCAGTCTTTATCACTCTTGCATTGTTGACACTTTGCCATCTCCTAACATCTCCCTGTGAACATGTCCTGTCTTTTCTTTGTTAAACTGTTTAAAAACATAGGGGCATATTCACAAGAACGCGTGATAACTACCGCAAGGGTAGCGTAACGCAACCTTCAATATAGCAGCCCATCATGGGAAAATAACCCTGTGACAACGTGGGTTTCACAACAAGGCGGTAGCATGCGATAGTCTGCCGAAAACGTGGACAATGTCTGCAATAAAACCACCTCGATGGAGATAAAAACACAAACCACAACACCAAAAAACCTGCAATGGACCAAAGCGCGATGGGGAAATCAGCGATAAGCAGCGGCTGGCCTGCAACACACACCATAAAAGCAGAACAAACACCCACACAAAAACTGACCAACACCCAAGCACCATGGAGGCAGCCGGAGCAGGCGCAGAGGACGAGCACAACCCCACAAGCACCCCGGATGACCAGCCCGGGGCCAGGGAAGGGCAAGGACAAGAAGACGAGGAAGACGATGTTCAGTCCGCAGGCGAACAGAATCATAGTCATGGAGGTGATGGAACACCATCAAGAACTCTTCGTCACCTCCAACGTGTCACTGGGCAGCAAAACTGCAATATGGCAGGACATCGTCGAGAAGGTGAATGCTGTCGGAGAACACAAGCGGACAATGGACGAGATCAAGAGGCGATGGAAAGACATCAAGCGGAAGACCAAGGAGAAACTCTCTGTCAACCAGAAGGCAGCAATGCAGACTGGAGGTGGGGGCCCAGCGCCACAGCTGGAGCTGGATGACATGGAGGAGCTGTTGTCAACAGTCATCAGTGTGGAGGCTGTGGCCGGAGTCGGGGGACCGGACACTGCTCGATAGGCCACAACACAACTGCAACAGAGTGAGTGACCACCAGGTACTGGGGGGCGGGTGGAGATGGGCACAATGGCATACATGAACAATCAAGCCGAGCACAGTGCACACCCACAATGACTCTGGTTCATCGCCCAGATCTATAGAGTGTCACAATGTACAATCCCATGCTGTCTGAATGTCAACCTGTACCATGCGTCTACACGGACACATTGTAATACACCATCTCCCCTTCACATTGCAACGGCACCGTCAACACCTCCTGCAGAGAAGTCCCTGCCACTCTTCATGGATGAGGAGGAGGACAACGCCAGCTTCGACACCCAAACCATCCAAGACATCATTGACCTCATCCGCCACTCACCTCCAGGCTCAGGGCAGCCCAGCTACATCGATGAGACCCCACCCACCACCCAAACCACCCAGCAGGAGGCACCCAAAGCCCCGGCACCCTCCCAAGACCTCCAGGAACAACACATGACCTTCCAACGCCGTGTGCTGGAGTGCCAGATGGAGACGGCTGAGCAGGTGCAGGTGGGCTTCGGCATCATGGCTTCCAAACTGGACACCATCCTTGGGTGTCTATGTCCACCCCATGGTCTCTAATGAGCCCTGACTGACATCGCTGGAGTCATGATGCGGAGAGAAGAACAGCTGTCCGCTCAGGGTGGCTCCTGCGATGCCAGCCGTGAGCTGGCACAAATGCAGAGGCTCATGGAGGACATGGTGCGGATGGAGGTGGAAAGGATGGCAGCCACCGCTGCACATCATCGAAATGTAGCTGGGATCTATCATGCCCTACAGACCTCCACCATGCCATTGCCGCCACAAGGTGTGGTGCTGATGAATGCTGCTGCCCCCACACCATCCAAATCCCCGCCCCCTGGTGTGTCAGTGCCACCCAATGCGGCAGCCAGATCGACTCAGGCCCCTGATGTGTCAGTGGCACACAGTGCAGCAGCCGGTTCTGCAACACCCATAGGTGGGGCAGGCCACACACCGGGGGACAAGGACGTGGATGGGACTGTGGTCAGAAGGACCAGGCACTTGCATTCATTACTGCCACCTGGCCTGTGTCTGCTTGGTCCCGCACATGGCCTCATGACCTTCCGCTGACCCACGATACACTCCAATGCACTCACCTTGGAAAGCGACATGGACTGTCACTTCTGGATTGATGACCAATGACACGGCGACCAGGCTGCGGACTGTACCTTTCCCTTCAGCAGGCCTTGTTATCCCCGGATGGACACTGGCTGGCCCTCCACGGGCCCATATTGTGTAGTGTGCTGGGCATTGCCCTAAACCGCTCCAGCTGCATAAATGCACTGGATGTGCAATAAACATCCATTGACGCATTGCTGTGTCATGTCTTTCATCAGTCATGTATGCATGTGTGGATGAATGTAGGGGCAGTAATTTCCCTTGTGTCAATGATGGGGAACAACCTTTACAACGCAACTTTTACAACGCACTACCTTTACAACGCATTTTTTACAACGCATAATCCATTACAACGCATGACATTACAACGCATACCATTACAACGCATTTTTAAAAACTACCTTTACAACGCATTCCATTACAACGCATACTACCATTACAACGCATACCATTACAACGCATAATATTACACTACACTATCCAACACTTACCCTACTGTTGCACCCCCTGGAGTTAGAATAGTAATTTTTACCCCTATACTATCCAACACTTACCCAACTGATGCACCCCCTGGAGTTAGAATAGTAATTTTTACCCCTATACTATCCAACACTTACCCTACTGATGCACCCCCTGGAGTTAGAATAGTAATTTTTACCCCTATACTATCCAACACTTACCCTACTGATGCACCCCCTGGAGTTAGAATAGTAATTTTTACCCCTATACTATCCAACACTTACCCTACTGATGCACCCCCTGGAGTTAGAATAGTAATTTTTACCCCTATACTATCCAACACTTACCCTACTGATGCACCCCCTGGAGTTAGAATAGTAATTTTTACCCCTACACTATCCAACACTTACCCTACTGTTGCACCCCCTGGAGTTAGAATAGTAATTTTTACCCCTATACTATCCAACACTTACCCTACTGATGCACCCCCTGGAGTTAGAATAGTAATTTTTACCCCTATACTATCCAACACTTACCCTACTGATGCACCCCCTGGAGTTAGAATAGTAATTTTTACCCCTATACTATCCAACACTTACCCTACTGATGCACCCCCTGGAGTTAGAATAGTAATTTTTACCCCTATACTATCCAACACTTACCCTACTGATGCACCCCCTGGAGTTAGAATAGTAATTTTTACCCCTACACTATCCAACACTTACCCTACTGATGCACCCCCTGGAGTTAGAATAGTAATTTTTACCCCTACACTATCCAACACTTACCCTACTGTTGCACCCCCTGGAGTTAGAATAGTAATTTTTACCCCTACACTATCCAACAGTTACCCTACTGTTGCACCCCCTGGAGTTAGAATAGTAATTTTTACCCCTATACTATCCAACACTTACCCTACTGATGCACCCCCTGGAGTTAGAATAGTAATTTTTACCCCTATACTATCTAATACTTACCTTAAATGTAATTTAATATTATGCGTTGTAATGGTATGCGTTGTAAAGGTAGTATGCGTTGTAATGGTAATGCGTTGTAAAGGTATTTTTTTAAAATGCGTTGTAGTGTCCTGCGTTGTAATGTCATGCGTTGTAATGGATTATGCGTTGTAAAAAATGTGTTGTAAGTGCATGCGTTGTAAAAGTGTGCGTTGTAACGTCATACATCCGTCAATGATGCTCATCCTGTGGGATGCCAGTCAGATGGTGCTACATTGCATTTTGTGTACCGGGTCCCGTGGACACTACAACAGGGACACACGCATCACTCTCTTCCTGGTCCGGACATGGACTGAACCACGCCCAGAGTCCACGAGTCATTGTTGCAAGCCCTGCGCTGGTCTGGCGTACGGCAGACCAGACCACTCCGCTTACGCTCAGAGGGGGGGCCCTCATTGCTCCCCGTCGCAGGCCAATTCGCTGGTGGTGTGCAGGTCACTGGTCTAGTTGTCAGCATGTCACAGCCACTCCCTGACGGCAGGTTTGCACGTACACCACACCCATCCGGCACAGGCGTCACAGGCCATGTGACTCCGCCAACATAAGGGGCCAACGATGTCACATTCTCCTCTGCCCGTGGTGACTGGATGCCGGACACCACGGTTCACAATCATGAAGGGCACAAGAGTTTTGTTGCACACAGGGTTAGTGGCAACCCAGGCCTGCGTACAGCATGGGCCGACCACCACGTGGCGCTGACTGGGGTTGCACAGGGTTAGTGGCAACCCAGGCTTGCGTATGGCACGGGTCGACCATCACATGGCGCTGACTGGGGTTGCACAGGGTTAGTCGCACCCGGCGCATTGCGGCAGGCACAGGCACCCCACCACGGGATGGTGACTTTGGGTGCACTGAGTCAGTGGCACCTTGAACTGCAGAGTGAGTGGACACCCTGCAATGATGCCCCATCCTGGTGGTCCGGGCAACTCAGGTTTCGTGTGCCCTGCTGGACCGTAGTGTAGGCCAGAGCCAGCGGGCAGCGCGGGCCTACCGCCACGTGGCCTCGCTTCGAGGTCACAGACTTAGTGGCACCCATTGGGCTGCTCGGGTGTGCAAAAGACACACAATTGATGTACGCAATGCTGAACAAATCAAAACTGAGCAGGTGTGCAGCCTGCGATGTTGCCGGGTTCACTGGTATGTCCTCTGCCATGGAGTATTCAAGACCCAGCACCAAACGTGAGACCTGTTAGCCTGCGGAGCGTGGAGGCATGGTGTGGAGGGTGCCATGTCCGTGGGCCCCGGGCTTGTGGCTTGCAATGGCACGTGGTGGGATATCCAGTCTACAAGCCGGTGGCGGAAGGTGAGCAGTGATGCCTGAGTGTGCATGGGCGGGCATGTTCCGTGGCCGGCGGGTGCCTTTGTGATGCTTCGGCCTGGGCAGGCATGCTCCTTGGGTGACGGGTGCCTTTGTGATGCCTCTGCCTGGGTGTGCATGGGCGGGTAGGCAATGTTATCTTGTGCAAGTGTGTGTACTGTACCAGTCATGTTTCTGGACTCTGTTTCAGATGACGGCTCTGAATCAGATGTGTGTCCTGGTGTACTGCTATACATACCGGCACGTGGTTGGAGACACACCGATGGCAGCAGGTGAGCAGTGTGGCCTGGGTGCGCAGGGGCGTCTCTCTCTCTTTCTCTCTCTCTCTTCCTCTCTTCTTCTCTCTCTCTCTCCGTCTCTTCTTCTCTCTCTCTCCCTCTCTTCTTCTCTCTCCCTCTCTTCTCTCTCTCTCCCTCTCTTCTTCCCTCTCTTCTCTCTCTCCATCTCTTCTTCTCTCTCTCTCTCTCTCTCTTCTTCTCTGTCTCTCTCTCTCTCTCTCTCCCTCTCTTCTCCTCTCTCTCTCTCTCCCTCTCTTCCTCTCTCTCTCTCCTTCGCTCTCTCTCTGTCCTTTGATGTGCGCAGGACACACCTTCTCATCATGTTTTTTGTCTTGCAGGCTGTGACCTACGAACTGTCCCGCAGGGAGCCACCATGTGTCTTCATTTCATTTTGGTGTTCATTTAATAAAGTTTTATTTGCTGCTTCAAAAGTGAATGTGTGATGCTCATTTCTGTGATGACACATGCATTTCAACTGTTGTGATTGTGCGACATCATGCAGAATATTTTGTACATGTTTTTGTGTAGCTGATGTGGCATGTCTTTGTTGGGGCGGGGTACCAGGGAGGGGTGGTCTGGGGGGTGGTGTTGGTGGGTCTTGTGGCCTTCTTGGGTGTCCGGGCCTCATGATGTGTGGCTCCATGGCATCTGTTGCACTTCCGATGTGGCCCTGGGCTGGTCTCCCTTTTGTGGTGCTGGCTGCCGTCCGACTTAACACCAGGTCAGAGCAGGTGTAGATTTCCTGGTGCTAACGTGCCTTATCGCTGGTTTTGTGTTCTTATCATCGATCGGACTGGTCGTTGAGAATGTTGAGGTGTGGTGTTGTCGCGGCTTTTCAAAATACAAGGAAAAACAACCCCTGTGACAAGATAACCTCTCAAAAACCACAGAAAAAGAAACAGTGAATTATTATCTGCTTTTGTTTTATTTATAAAAATATGTATAATTTTAGATCAATTTCTTTTTTTTGAATAAATCATTTCATTTTTTGTAGATAAATATTCACACATCACTAGCTATAATTCGAACTAGAGTAGACGAAGCAATACAATCAACGAAAAACATATAAAAGGTGACAGTAGTGCAATATAAAGAATAATCACATACAAATGTCAATAATACAATACAAAAACCATATAAACATACATTTGCGCCAATAAATACACAATTGCGCCGACGCGCGTTTCGGAGTCTTCCTTCCTCAGGGCGGTATTGGTATTACAAGGGCGGAGAAGCTTGATATAATGTACTACAATAAACCAACCAAATAAGGAAATAACTAACATAAATTGGCTTTATGCCTCGTCAAAAGAAGTTCTGCGGAGAAAGAGATAACGAGGTTATCAATTATCACATATGCGAAAAAATATATATTTAGCGAGCACATAATGCTTCCAAGTTGCTAGAATACATGGAGAGCTAGAGAATAGAAATAAAGGGATATAGATTTGAAGGTAACAGAAAATAGTAAAAGTCCATTGGTGTAAAAGTAATTGAGAACCCATTGTCCATAAAGAAAGAAGTGAATATTTAAAAAAAAAAAAATTTTTAAAAAGAGGAATAATAGTTCAGTAGTGAATCATAACAAGTCACCTAAAAGTACGACCCCTACAATAACACAAATAAGGAAAACATACTACACACTTGTAATCTTGATAGGGAAACTCGCATTCCAATGAAGCCAGAAGTGGATAAAATGAAGGAATCTTCCCAGAATTTAGAATGCAGCCAGGGATGGGAGTACCAGATCTAGTTCCTTAGTCAGTAATGAGTCTGGTAAAACTAGGGAAAATAAGCATAATAAGCCTCAAAGGTTTTAGGCAGATCGTCACGACTGGAGATACACTTCAATCACAATGGCCTCTTAGTGCTAAGGTGAATACTTATATTAAAAAGATTACACAAAACTTACAAGGTACGTTGGAGGAGTCCTAATGACGATAGGGGCATAAACTTCCAGGGTCAGGATTTATGCGGAGAATGCCACAGCACTCGCACTGTAACTTAAGTCTGCATGCAATATTATCTGTAAGAAGACGAAATTCTTAATATCTAGCTAGCCCCTTAAAGTAATAGTCGATGGATTTAAAAAGACAATTGCATAAAACTTACAGAGTATATGCAGGTATAATCCTAGTGGCGGTACGGAAATAAGCTGTGCGCGCCTTATCGCTGGTTTTGTGTTCTTATCGTCGATCGGACTGGTCGTTGAGAATGTTGAGGTGTGGTGTTGTCGCGACTTTTGGCACGGGAACGCCTACTCTGAATCTCATTAGCTATAGTTGCGGGGATCCTCTGTAGCGATGTTTTTTGCGGCTGCTATCGCGGGTAAACTGGTGCTGTGGGCTGTTAGCACCAGCTTGTGAATGGGGAGGTAAATTTATCACGACTTTGGCTGCGATAAAGTGCCGTTAATTCGGCGATAGGTCCTTGTGAATATGGCCCATAAATGTTCATTTGCTATATGAGTTTATCCTAGATAATTGTAAAATTGTGACTGAAGCACTTTGGTAATGTAAGAGTTCACAGGTGACTAATCACCACGAATGGAAATAAAAACAGGTATGCTATCTTTCATGCAACCCTTAAAACAATGCAGCAGAAATTCCTCAGAGTAGATCAGCGCAGGATCATGTGGATAAAAAGAGCAACCAGATTCCTTAATAGCCTGAGATAAATAACCACTTTTTTAAGGGCAATTGATACGTGTGAACCTTTTTTGTTTTGTAACTGTCACATTATTTTGTTCTTTGAGTGTGCTAGAAATTGGGTTACCGGTTTCCTAGGTTATAAGCCCTGGTCAAACAATAACCAAACAAAATCCTAGTCAGGGTAAGGTACAAACAAACCCCAAATTAACCTGTGCTCATCCTCTGGTAGCTTGGCACAGATCAGTCAGGATTAACTTAGAGGCAGTGTGTAAAGTATTTCTGAAACACTTCAAATAGTAAAACCGTGAAAATGCCACCCAAAATGATTCCACGGAAGTTTAAGAAAAATAGCTCTGATTTTAATAAATAAAACAAGACCAAAATGACTACATCCAATTAGTAGAACCGGATAAATTGAATCTTAAAGTTTATAGTGAAAAATAACTCCTGAAAGGACAAAGTGCTTTTGGGGAAATCTATCCACGCCAGACCAAAGTAACATGTGCAGGCCAACCACAATGGAGCATGGGGTGGCTACAGGGACCCAGTTAGGTCTGGTTAATAGAGTATCTTAAATCATGGTTTTAGAACGTTGCGTGGATCCGTGTCAAAGTTGAGTCACACAGCAAAAGCAATGCGTCAGTTCCAAGATACGGCTAGACTGTGGTGCGAGGACCTGCTGCTTTAACGTTGTGGTTCCTGTCGACTGGGTCTGTGATGTGAAGTCTGATGTTGAGGATGTCAGGTGCAGCAGAGGTGATGCATCGATTCTGATGAGTGGTGAAGCTGCGATGCGGAGTTTCGGCGCTGCCATTGACGAGGAATGCAAAGAATGCAAGAACCTTTCGACAGTTGTGCAGTGATGGTTTAGAAGGCGATGCATCTGTCCCAAGATGCGGGAAGCGGGGGTGATGCAAGTTTTTTGTGATGGGTCAAATCCATGCAGCAGCGTTGATGCGACATTTCTACTCAGCGATTCGCCACTCAGCCAGGGAGATGCATTGGTTCTGTTTGGGGATTCATCACTCAGCAGAGAAAATGTGTCAGTTCTGCTGGCAAGCACCTTAGACACTCATCCAAGGGGCAGGGACTGGTTTTGCACTACTTGGCAGGGTAGACTTACAGATGACAGAGTCCAGGTGCAGATGCAAAGTTGAAAGCCTGCTATTTGCCTGAGGTGCCAGATCATGAGGCCAGCCAACTAGTCCTTGGAGTCACTCTAGGTTTTAAGTTCAAGAGATGCAGGTCCAGTCCTTCTCGCCCAGGCAAGACGGCAGCAGGCAGTTTATCAGCACAGCAAATCAGGAGTGCAGCAGAGTTGCAGTCCTTCACCCGCACAGCAGTCCGTCTTATTGACAGAGTATCCACAGGTCCAGAAGTGTACTGAAGTGATGGTGTCTGAGAACCAGTACTTATACTCAGTGGTGCCTTTGAAGTGGGGAAGACTTCAAATATGTGCCTTTCAAGTGCACAGATGTCCTCCCTTCCTGTCCTGGCTTCAGACTCGCTACCTTGGGGTATGTCTCCCTTTATGTGTGGACAGGGCACACCCTATTCATATGTAAGTGAGGCTGTGCTGAGCTCCTCCCTCCCATACTGCCAGAGATAGTCCACTGAGACATAACTAAGCTCCCATTGTTTGTGGCAGTCTAGGAAAAATACACAAAGCCCAAATACCAACTACACCCAGACATGTGATCACAGACAGGCTACAAGCACCAAAGGGCTAAAGCAAGAAAATGCCAACTTTCTAAAAGCAAAAGAAACAATTGATGGACGGAATGCCCGACAATGCAAACATTCTCCCCCAGTCACAAGGATCTGGGTTTAATCCATCATTCTTTTGCTCACCACACCACCTCAGTTTGGATCCAGCTATATGCAAATCAGTCTTGACCCTGTTCCTTGTGGCAACAGTCCAGCTCGAACTGCCAAGCCAGGTTCTCCCTGGACCAGAAACAAGCATCCTGGGACCGGTTTCAGGGCTTCACCCTTCATCAGCCAGGCTAGCTTGAATCCAGTGGTGTAGTGAGCACGGGACCCATGTCTGGGCATACACTTCCCACTTAGGGCGACATATGCATAATAAACAATTGATGGACGGAATGGTGGACAATGCAAACATTCACCCCCAGTCACAAGGATCTGGGTTTAATCCATCATTCTTTTGCTCACCACACCACCCCAGTTTGGACCCAGCTATATGCAAATCAGTCTTGAGCCTGTTCCTTGTGGAAACAGTCCAGCCCAAACTGCCAAGCCAGGTCCTCCCTGGACCGGAAACAAGCATCTTGGGACCGGTTTCACAGCATCACCTTTCACCAGCCAGGCTAGCTTGAATCCAGTGGTGTAGTGAGCACGGAACCCACGTCTGGGCATACACTTCCCACTTAGGGCGACATATGCATAATAAACAATTGATGGACGGAATGCCGGACAATGCAACCATTCACCCCCAGTCACATGGATCTGGGTTTAATCATTCATTCTTTTCTAAAAGCAGCATTTTCAGAATTCCAATTAAAAATCCAACTTCACCATTTGATGGGTATATATCTTCCCAATTGGAAATTGCACTTATAAAATGTATTAAGTAATCCCAATGTAATCCTATGGGAGAGATAGTCCTTGAGGTAGTGAAAAATTACTTTGAGGGTTTTTCACTACCAGGACATGTAAAACTTAAATGTACATGTCCTGCCTTGTAAATACATTTCACCCTGGTCTCTGCGTTGTCCAGGGCCTACCTTTCGGAGTAACTATATGTATAAAAAGGGAAGGTTCGGGCATGTCAAAAGGTTTATTTTGCCAGGTTGACATTGCACTGTAAACTGCACACACAGGCTCTGCATTGGCAGGCCTGAGACACGGTTAAAGAGCTACTTAACTGGACGGCACAATCAGTGCTGCAGGCCCACTAGTAGGATTTAATTTACAGACACTGAGGGCATGTATTGCCACTTTACTAGGGACTTATAAATAAATTAAATATGTCAATTGGGAATAAACCAATATTACCATGTTTAGGTGGGGAGAGAGCACAAGCACTTTAAGTGCTAAAGTTAGCAGTGGTAAAGCAGTTAGGGTTAGCAGTGGTAAAGCAGTTAGGGTTAGCAGTGGTAAAGTGTGAAGAGTCATAATACCAGCAAAATAAGAGGTCAAAAAAGTGAGGGAGGAAGGCAAAAAGTTGGGAGGAAGACCACCCTAAGCATGTCAGTGTGGCCTTGCGATCGCATTTCAAGATTGTGGATCTAGTTCACTAAAGTAGCTGTCATTGTGGTCTGGCCAGAAGACACTGCATAAGCACAGTTAAATACATGAAGTAAAGAACAACATTTTCCTACTCAGATAATTTGGTTTTGGGTCAATGCATAACAAATTGAACACCAAAGAGCTCTTAAGATGACAAATCCACGCATTGAAATATACTATCTTTGCTTATCTCTGCTTCCCGGTAAATGATCTTTCAAAATTCATCATTGCCACCTCCACAAAAACAGCTCTCACTTCATCATCACACCTTCATTCACCTGCCACCTCACAAAATGTACAAATCCATCATGCCATCTTAAGTCCCAAAAGGAAATCAATGTTGCTAGCTAGTGATAAGTTACACAGTCACTCATGCTCACTCATTAGTATCCTATTTGGACACAGATCACACATCGCTCTGGGCTACTTCTGACACCCAGGGCCATGCTTATAACCACAGGAATCCAAAATGTCATGGTTTGCACAACAGAATTTTGAAAGTGTGACTGTGCAGTCAAACGATCTGGAATAGATCTCTGAAAAGTAACATTCAATTAAATAAAGAACTAGATTGGAAAAAGAACATGCCCGTACAATGAAGAATATTGGTCTGTCTTTTCTTTGTTAAACTGTTTTAAAACATAAATGTTCAATTTGCTATATGACTTTTTCTAGCTAATTCTAAAATTGTGTCTGAAACACATTGGTTACACAAGAGTCCGCAGGTGACTAATAACCACAAATAGAAATAAAAAAACAGTTATGCTATCTTTCATGGAACCCTTAAAAAATTAGCATTTTTCCGTTGACTTAAAGGAATCATGAATATATTTTACTAGATTCATTAGATGTACTATATTTCGCAATAATTCATCCTCATGTAAGCATCAGTGAGTACCATTTATCAACATAGCGCTGTAACATAGTAGAATTTCCTCAGAGGGCCTGAGCCCAGGATTATTTATTTTGCAGTTTTATATTGCGCAAACTCAACCCGAAGACTTCAGAGCGCTTTACATGAGCAGCAGTTGCATTACAGACGGGCACATTAATTTTAGGCACTGGTCGCTTAAGTGGTTTGCCCAGAATCACAGGATGCTTGAGCCTCGAACCTGGTTCCGTAGCTTTAAAGGTGGCTGCTCTAGCCATTAAGCCACATCCTCACCTCTGTCATGTGGATAAAAGGAGCAACCAGATTTCTAAATAGACTGAGATAGATGATCCGCTTTTTGTAGGGTAATTGAAACGTCTGAACCTTCTTTTTGGCTAAAAGTCACAATTTGTTTGTTCTATCGGTGTGTTAGAAATTGGGTTACTGGTTGACTTTGGTATAAGCCCTGGTCAAATAATAACCACAATCCTAGTCAGGGTAAGGTATAAGCAAGCCCCAAATTAACCTGTGCTCATCCTCTGCTAACTTGGAAAAGAGCAGTCAGGCTTCACTTAAAGGGAGTGTATAAAGTATTTCTGAAACACTTCAAACAGTAAAACCATGAAAGCACCACACAAAATGATTCCACAGCAGTTTAACATAAATAGCTCTGATTTTAATAAATAAAACAAGACCAAAATGACTATAAACCCATTAGTAGAACCGGATATATTGAATCTTAAAGTTTGTAGTGAAAAATAGCGCCAAAATGCACAGATTGCTATTAGGAAAATCTGGCCGCACTGGAATGGGATAAAGTCACAAGTGCAGGCCAACCACGATAGAGCACAGGGACCCCAGTTAGGCCAGCTTAAGAGAATACCTTAAATCCTGGTTGCGGAGCTTTGCGTAGATCCGTGTTGAAGGTGAGTCATGCAGCAGAAGCAATGAGTCGGTTCCGAATGCTGCAAGGCTGTGGTATGATGTCCTGTTGTGTTGACGCCAAGGTTCCTGTCAACTGGGCTTACGATGTGAAGTCTGATGTCGAAAGGTGCAGCAGAGGCGATGCATTGATTCCGATAAGCGGTGAAGCTATGATGCAGAGTTTCAGCGCTGCCATCGAGGAGGGATGCGGCAGCCTTCTCCTGGAAAAAGTGTCATGCAGCGATGGTTTCAAAGGTGACGCGTTGGTCGCAAGATGCGGAAGGTGGTGGTAATGCAAGTCTTTTGCGATGGGTCCAATACACGCAGCAGCGGTAATGCAACAGTTCTACACAGGGATGTGCCGCTCAGTCGAGGAGATGCGTTGGTTCTGCTAGAGGTGCGTCATTCAGCAGAGAAGATATGTTAATTCTGCTTGCAAGCTCCTTAATCCCACTTCCAAGATTAGGGGACTGGAGTTGCACCACTTGCAGGGTAGACTCATTGAGGGCAGAGTTCAGGTGCAGATGCAAGGTTGGAAGCCTGCTACTTCCCTGAGGCTTCAGATCATGAGGCCAGCCAACTAGTCCTTGGAGTCACACTGGGTTCAAGAGATGCAAGTCCAGTCCTTCTCACCCAGACAAGATGGCAGCAGGCAGCAGATCAGAACAGCAAAGCAGGAGTCCAGCAGAGTGCAGTCTAGCCAAGTGGCAGTCCTCCAGCAACACAGCAGTACTTCTTATTGGCAGACCATCCACAGGTCCAGAAGTGTACTAAAGTGGTGGTGTCTGAGAACCAGTACTTATACTCAGTGGTGCCTTTGAAGTGGGGCAGACTTCAAATATATGCCTCCCTTTGTGTGTGGACAGGACACGGCCTATTTATGTGTAAGTGAAGTTATGTCTATCCATACTGCGAGAGATGGCCCATTGAGACACAAAAAAGCTCCCATTGTGCATGGCGGTCTAGGAGAAATACGCAAAGCCCAACTACACCCAGACATGTGACCAGAGACAAGCTACAGGCATCAAATGGCTAAAGCAAGAAAATGCCAACTTCCTAAAAGCTGTATCGACATTAGGGGGTTGGGCCCTTGACAACAACCACCATGGACCTCAACAGACATTCAAACAAAAAACAAATAGTGGCTGTGTGTTTTAAGTACGTTTTACTTTTTTGTAAAGATCATTGTATTCAATAAACATGACCTCAGGTTCTACTTAAGCACATGACTACATGACTTTTCTGCATTAATTGCCATTTTGACAAAGAGAATGATACTACTTTCAAATCTGTTCAAAACATTTAGCTAAATATAAGAATCACAATACTAGTATCAAAGCATGCACAAAGATAAAAAATCATGTGTGACATTCAGTGTTCAACCAATTCTAAATCTGAAGAACCATAGTGGACCATTTTATAAACACCCTTGGTACATATATCGGGGTTCCAATACCATCTTATATGGAATTTAAAAAAAGAAATTGCTTTGTGAAAAGTCCTAATCATCATCCATATTGATATGAATGTACACAGAAACCTCAATGTTCGATAGCCTACGCGTTTCAAATCCCAGTTTCGAGTTCTCTTCAGGACCAGGGCTGGATGGTTTCAAAATCGTGAGCATTCAAAAGGGAATTGCATCAAGCAGCATTTTCAGAATTGAATTTTTAAATCTGACTTCGCCATGAGTTTAGATCTTAAGTTGTGATTCCAGAGACACCAGACTTGAAGGCTTAATCTCTTCCCAATTGGAAATTGCACTTATAAAATGTAATAGGTAATCTCAATGTTATCCTATGGGAGAGATAGGCCTTGCAGTAGTGAAAAATTACTTTTAGAGATTTTCACAACCAGGACATGTAAAACCAAAAAAGTACATGGCCTGCCTTTTAAATACAGTGCAACCTGCCCTTTGGGTTGTCCAGGGCCTACCTTATGGGGTTCCTATATGTATAAAAAGGGAAGGATTGGGCCTGTGAAAATGTTTATATTGCCAGGTCAACATAGCAGTGTAAACTGCACACACAGGCTCTCCAATGGCAGGCCGGAGACACGGTTAAAGGACTTCTTAAGTGGATGGCACAATCAGTGAAGCAGGCCCACATGTAGAATTTCATTTACATTCCTGTCCTTCTACCTCATGCCAGCGCACAAACAGAAGCTGTGCATCAGCGCCGACACCCTTGCATCATTTTGCAACGGTGCCCGCGCTGAGGGGATGATTTTTTTATGCAGGAAGGGACACCTTCCTGCAAAAAAACTATCATTAAAGCCATTTTCTTCTTTCTATGCATGCTGCATAATGCGGCAAGCATAGAAAGAGGAAACAAATGAGGAGAAATAAAAGTATTTCTCCTCGCTTCACCTCCTTACGCCTCCCCTGGGGAGGCGTGAGATTCTGACGCATTCCCAGGTTTACAAAGTGTTGTAAATCTGAGAATGCGTCAAGTTCCCTGGATGTTGCGTGGGAACACCCACAGCATCACCCATGGAACGCCCGTTTCACACAAAGTTATGCGTGAAAGGGAAACATATTTAAAAGGCCATGAAAAGTCATGCAGGGGGACTTTACATGGCCTTGTAAATATGGGAAAGCAAATTGCACTCAATCGGTAGAGCTGCCTGGATTTGGTGGACTGACTGTACCCCAACCAGGGGGTCATTGTGGGGCACGGGTGTAACAATGGAGGGTCCAAACTATCAACTTCACATAAAGGACCATTAGGATACAATCGAGCAGGCAGCTATATGGGCCTTAGTAGAGAGATCACAAACACTACATCTCTGGAAACTCCACCATTATATGTTAATCTGGACTCTAGTGACCTATTCCCAGTCGATAAAACACCCGACCCAAGCGTTGTTCCGGCAGGAGAAGCTATGACCCAAGGGAGCATTGGGGAAGGGGCAGGGATTCCTAGCTCCCCCCGGGATACTTCATGTTCTTTACTCAGAATAATGTCTTGGAATGTAGCGGGGCTGCCTAACAAAGTGATGTGCCCGGAATGGGGGTCCTTTATTGATAAGAGATACGTATGCCTCTTCCAGGAGACATGGGCCCGAGATAACCAGCTACGTAGGGGCTTTGCTTCTTTTAGTGTGCCGGCAAGTTAGGGAGGGAAGGGGCGCCCATCAGGGGGCCTCACCATCTGGGTGGGTTCACATTTGGGTTGTAGGGCTACACCAATGAGCACTCATTCTCAAGATGTACAATGTGTTGTGCTTGAATGGTATAACTTATCTAAACTTGCTCTTGTTAATGTATATGCACGGCCGGTTAGTGAACCATTGAGGAATTGTCGTCTTTTTTACACACTATTCCTAGTGATGTACACCTTGTGGTGGGGGGTGACTTGAACTGCCATTATGAGCCACTGGCCGGCCTAAGGGATGGTGTCTCAATGGCAGAGGACGACCATTGGGCAATTCCGTTACCCCAGGCCCCAGTATCGGGGTCATGGTCTCCCTTAGCCATTCAAATTACTTCTCTTACCCTGAATCACTCAATCAGGGCTTGCAATGGTCGCACGTCTTCGGACATGCCAGCAAAGTGTACATTCAACAAAGTGGGCCACGAGTCTCGCCTGGACTACATCCTGGTTGAAACAAGGTTGTGGCCCAGGGTTATTGATTTTGCTGTTTCCCCCAGAATTGAGAGCGACCACAACGCCCTGATTCTGGAGTTAAGCTTGGCTGGTTTTCAGAACGAAACTCGCACGAGCCCTGTGGACTTAGGCACTAGGTTGACCATTTCTAACAACAGGCGCAGAGTCAGGTGGGATAATTTGGTAGCCCACCCGGAAGAACTATACAATCTATATTTAGGGATAGATCCCGTATTTGATGAGGTAAGCGCCTTAATTGCTCAACCTTGCCCCACTGATTACCACCTTAAACTCCAAGCACTCCATGTTGCCCTAGTAAGTACCCTGGCTGAAATGTTGAACCCTCCGGTACCTAGATGGACCAAGAGGGCTTATCCGTCCTCCTGGTACAATGCCTCCTGCAGAAAGTCTAAATTAAAGCTTATACAGGCACTCAAACAGAACAATAATAAACTCTTAATAAAAGAAAGGAGAGTTGAATATAGACGACTGCTTGAGTGTGCAAAGACTGAGTGGGACCATGATAAATGGACAAATTTGACAGTTGCCCTCGCAACTAGAAACCACCGGGAATTTTGGACCATTGTCAACACTGGCTCTGGGGAGCCGGTGTCGGCAATTGAACCTAATATAGCAGCGGAGGTTTGGGAGGAGCACTTCCGGAGCCTGTACAGCTCAGTTGAGGGCTTTGAATCTGGGGGGACTGATAGGAATATGTTTATATCCACCCCATCCGAGGAGGTGTTCAAATTTACGCTAGAAGAGGTCCACAAAGCAATTGGTAAAGTCATACCTGGTAAAGCTCCGGGATTGGACAAACTCCCGGGTGACCTCTTTAGACACGAACCAAGGATATGGGCCCCATATTTATGCATCTTGTACAATGCCATCCTGAGAGGCATGGAGGTGCCCTGTACTTGGCTGGGCGCAGAGATAGTCCCTATATTTAAGACGGGCTCTCCTCTGCTCCCAGTCAACTACAGGCCCATCAGCCTTATAGACGTCCCGCAAAAGATCTTTGCGAGGTTAATTTCAATTCATCTGCAGGATTGGATTGATGAGCATTCGGTAATGAGCCCATTCCAGGCGGGATTTAGGAAAAACACGTCCACCATGGATCAGATCTTCCGTCTATCTCTTTTATTCTGGAAGACGGTTACGTTGGAGGGCAGCAGCCTCTACATGGTGTTTGTGGACCTACGCGCCGCCTTCGATCTGGTCCCACGCCAGAAATTGTGGTCTGTGCTCTATGAGTTGGGTATACCGCATCATCTTTTGCACATTTTGATGGGGCTCCATGAAGCAAATTTTGCCCGGGTAAGGTGCGGGAAGGCTGGAGCCTTGACAACACGATTCTCCGTTGACAGGGGGGTAAGGCAGGGGTGCGTTCTGGCACCGACCCTGTTCTGCCTCTATGTCAACGGAGTGATCACTCATTTGAATACGGTTCGAAACACTAATGCCCCAAAGCTGGCGGGAAACCGGGTGCCTGCAATTATGTTTGCAGATGACACCCTCCTGCTCTCAAAATCCCCAATGGGGATTCAACGCATACTGGACGGATTTGAGTCCTTTTGCCTTGAGCGGGGATTGGAGATCAATGCACTAAAAACTAAATTTATGATTTTCAATCCACCAGCGACCACTCGCCCCAGTCCAAAAATAGGCACTACAAGACTGGAGAGGGTCCAGATATTTGATTACTTAGGGGTAACTATCAATGAGTGTATGACGTGGCCCCCCCAGCAATCCAAGTCCCAACTGAAATTGGCACAGTTGGCAGGGGGCATTCTAAAGCTTGCTAACAAGTTGACCATAAAGCCAATAGGACCACCATTAGAGATTTATAAAACACAAGCCAGGGGCGCGGTGATGTATGGGGGTGAACTATGGGGCCATGTTTGTAAGTCTGATATTAGCATGACTGAAAATAAATTCCTAAGAAAACTATTGGACTACCACCCAGCACTCCACTCTTCCCATTGAGGTTAGATCTGGGTATAAGACCGATCGCCCATGAGCTTGGCGTCAAACCCTTAAGGTTTTGGCGTAGGCTCTGGGCAACTCCTGAGTTATTAAATTACAGGCTGGAATTGGCAGAAATACTTTGTATGCCCAAGATGTGGAAAATACCCTGGCTTATGTATGTCAAGAGCGAATGTGGTAGGTTGGGTATACCCGCTTTATGGGACGACCCTTTGAATAGTTGTAACGCGATCTCTCGCAAACACCTCTCTAGCTTGTTTTATGATAGTTAGTTGGATTCTCTCCTCCATAATCAAGAGGTGGGCACTCTCACAGAATCTTTTTTAAAGATTAAACATGTATATAATTTTGAACTTTTTTTAGATGATATCTACCCCATTTTAGCCAGGAAATTGTATCTGCAATGGAGATATGGAACCCTACCACTTAGTGCCTTTACGACTAGGTGGTCTACCTCCCCTCCAATTAATTGTCCTGGTTGCAATTGTGATAATGAAAATGAACTTCATGTTTTATTTTTTTGCCCGGCTTATAGTAAGCCTAGAAGGTATTGGCTCGTACCTTTGTGTAAAAATCTGGGGTTCGCTCATTGCCTGCATGCATTCTGAATACTCAAATCAGATGTGACGAGATCTACTGTATTCGCTGTTTCAAAATTCCTGGCTGCTATGTGGTTTAAGCAACGAGTACTACTGAAAACTGCATAAATTGTTAAGCTGGATGTACAGTTTCTTTTCCACATTTATAACTGTTTTTAATATTACAACTAGTTTTGGGGTTTATTTTATATATGTTCTTCTTTTATGGCTATTATGCCGAAATAAAGATTTTACAGCAGCAGCAACATTGCACTGCCGGTGAGAGAATAACAATGACACACCGGTGGCGCAATTGGCTTGTACATAAGCCCCTGTATTTTTGTCAGGAGGCTCCTAATGTCAAAATGTTCCTAATGTCAAAATAGAGAGGAGGCAGGAGCTGTGACAGGCATTAACAAACTTTATTTTATTTGACATTAGAATGAGGGTGAATACCTTCCTCTCAAGAAGATGGCAATGGCAATCAGTGCTGCGATGTCATGATGGGACTTTGATCTGTTGTGATCTGGCTTTGTGAGATGGCAAAGACAGACTCTTTATCTAATGCTGCCTTTTCCATAAGGGAACAGCTTAAGAAATGTGTTCCTCAGACGATGACCTTTAAAATATTAGCGAAGGGCCCATCACTTAACCACAAAAAAAAGAACAACATGAATAATTCAGATCACATAAGGACATTTAAATAGATCCAGTCAGTTATGAATACATTCAAGTTCTTTAAAATGTAAAGAGGGCACGTCCAGAATATTCCATTGCTAAAGAAAAGACCGGGGCTCTAAAATAAATGTTATAATATTTCTCTAAAGTTACTCAATCTGTTAATGAAGCAAATTCAGCACAATATTTTTGACTGTTATAAGCAAAAACTCATTAACACGGCACGTTATCTGAGGTACTACAGTTCAGAAAAGGAGTGTGTTACTAAGGGCGTCGGGAAAGGTGGTCCATGCAAAATAAATGCAGTGCCCATAAACTCACAGGATTTCTGGGTATGCACAAGCATCTTGCATCGCTTCTCCCACCTCTACAGAAGGCAGGACGATGGGCGTTGCTAGGTTTGTAAGGAAAAGGCACATCTTCGAATAATTTTCAGGGGGTGGGGGGGGGGGGGTAAAAACAACAGTTTCTTCACTTGGAAAAATACATTTACAGCAAAGAAAAAAATATTTAAAAAAACAAATGTATGTGGTAGGAAGCGGGTTGCTTCCCACCTTGCCATATGGCTTGCACCTCCATCTCGATATGTCAGCAATGTTTACAGTTCCATCAGTAATTTAACAGCGGCACACAGAAGTTCAAACACCGGTTCATTATTGACACCAAGAATGACGCTTTTCAGCTACCAACATGGCCTTTGTCAAGTTCTAGTGACTCGCCTGATGTCAGAGAAATAAACAATGAACAATTCATAAAGATAAACAACATACTTCTGTGCCAATGCCGTATTCTAGCGTGATACTAAGCTCATATGTATCTAATGATGAGATTGGCCTAGTCTGCACATGGATATGTACAATATCATGTAATAATAAATCAAATTCTGCATGATACCCAAAAGATGTTGAATAACCTCCAAGGAGCATAGACATAGAAAAGATACCCCATGCAGTGCAGAATGCAGGCCCTCGTGCGCAATACAATAAACAGTCCCCACATGTTGTTGATCCCTGTGGAGAGCATAATACATACATCGATCTAAAATTAGAATGTCATCAATTAATTGTGGACAATATCCTAGTTGCATCAATTGACTGGTCTGTGAAAGCAGAGTGAATCAATATGTGTTTGTTAGTGCAAAATAGATGAATAAATACACCAAACTATCTAAGAGACACCAAGAAAAGTGTTGCACAAAAACATGATACATAAACATACTCAGATAATTATTCTATTAAACGTTCAAGACTCTTCAATCTCCAAACGTTGGTGAGGAGATGATGTGCAATATCCTACTTGGGCCAGTGCGCGGATGCACATAATGAATATGTATGCATCCAGTGTGTGGTATCCAGAGTGTGCAGGCAGCACCCACAACCACAGACTGTCTCCATAATGACACAGCCAATCTCAGACTTGTATTCCCAATATCAAGGGTCCCTCATATGTCCTGGGAAGGGGACAGCAAAAGCCAGGAATGATTTATTCTGTCCTCAAACAAGAACAACCTCAGTTCGACTTTCATTTATACCATCAGCCCCAGACAAATCATATTTTTGGATATTGAAGTCCACATAAGAAACATGTGCATCTGCACCAAAATACACAGAAAAGTAACAGCATGCAATAGCATCTATCATGGAAACAGTTGACATCCGAAAAATCTCAGATGGAGCATTCCTTTTGGGGAAATGTTAAGAGCCAGAAGAATTTGCTCAGAAGTAGTGGATTTTTAGGAAGAAATAAAGTAAATGAAGATGAGTTTCCTTTCCAGAGGCTATACGCCTGAGGTCATCTAGAACACATTAGAAAGAGCAGGAAAGAAATCAAGGGATGAACTACTAACACTTAGGACAAAAGACCTACAAAAAGAAAAAAACGTGGCTTATTATTGATTACAACATGCAGCACAAAGAAATCAGACAAATAATCCAAGCAGTTGGAGAGTATTGAAATTAAATGAGACTCTAAGGAAAGCACTAACCAATCACCCAGAGATCACCTATAGAAGGTGGCGCCATTAGGAGATCTCCTAAAAAGTAGTCATTACCCGCATGAAACTGTAAAGAAGACAAATTGGTTGAACCAACCAGGGTTCTGGAAGTATGCAAAATGCAAGGCAGCGAGTATGGAACCAACAAAACAAGTTACAAATTGCACAATGGAAAACATGAGAAAACCAAAGAACCGATAAACTGCAATACAGATTTTTTTGTATATGTTTTAGAGTGACTGTGTGGGAAATATTATGTAGGAAGTACGGTGAACAGAATGCGACTGAGAATCATGTAAAGGATAAAGATTCGAGACTTCTTGTATTCTGTGGCCAAATACCTTTGAGAAGAACATGGAGGAGTTGCAAACAAACTACAATATTTTGGTATTAAGCATATAAAAAAAATGACAGGGGAGGAGATCATCAACTGGTGCTGAAAAGAATGGAGTCGAAACTAATTATCTTGATGGGCACAGAGGCACCCATTGCACACAATTTAGATGCTGAACTGCATGTACATTTATGAGACTCTCTCTCTCTTACCCCTGACTATGCTATACCGATAAATTAGTACAAATAGATATTGTATTCAAATGTGCTATTGAAATGTATTTTAGGTTTTACAATCTGCCTTACATGATCAAATTATTTTAGACATAGAATTTAAAGAAGTTGAGGATTGGTGTTACATGGCGTGAACATTAGACGAAAACTGGATATGAAATTTTACAGCAATTTAGTACTGTCAAAGCATTGGCACTTTTAATGCTTGTGTGTTGCACATTGTGAGTCTATTGTAATTGCACTTTAAATTCGATCTAGAGACTATAGCAATTGCACTTTAAGGTCTATGTTCATGAAAAATGTGCTTCCATTGTAATTGCACTTTAAAATATAGTGTTTAGGCACATAAATAATGCACACTGCTTACTATTGGTAGATAGTGAAGAGCATTTGCACCTTCTGAATTTAATGTATATTGCATTTGCACTTTAGTTTGATATATTTGTACAGACAAATGCCAAGAAGGGAACATTTAATACAGATTGTCCGTCATCTCCTCATTGACTGTATATCAATTTGTGTATCAACTTTTAACATCTTTCTATTATCTTATTGTTTCATATGTATTGCACTAGCACCTTAGATCTAATTACTCGCACATTTCTAATGCCTATAGCAAATAGCGTGGAGGTATTTCCCCCCATTGCTCTCTGAATTTCTTTCTTTATTTTTCTTCCATTTTATGTCCACTATCTACCATTTGAAATTCTAGCTTATGCTGATTTATCCATCTTAAATGATAGAGGGTTGATATTTTGTTGGAAATATTGTCGTAAATAAACACTTTCATATAGGAAACAATACTTCTTGCCTTTTAAAGAAATTTTGGATTAGGAGTACTTTACTATGAGTTATGTTGAAATATCTGTCTTAATCATGTGTCGTTTGAAATTGAGTTCTTTACTGTGAGTTACGTTAAAGGATTTGTTTCACTGGCCAACAAAATTGAAAAATGTAAAAAACATAAAAACTGTTGCTGCCATCCCAGGAATTATGGTTGAGTAGTCATCTTCATGAAACTGCACACAAAAATAATTTGTTTTGTACTATATAATAATATATATAAATATTGTAAACACATTTGCTTTAAAATATTGTATGATACGACATGTTACATGCAAAAAAGTACGCAGTCTAGCTCTTTCTAAGGAAAAAGTGATGATCGACTATGGTTAAGGGCACTTGAAAAAGGACAATATAGACAGCGGAACTCTAAGGTCCTGTGGAAGGCAAACGCGGAAACATGTCACCCGTTCCTGTTGTGTATACACTGTCAGTGAAACTCAAATAAAATATAAATTTTCCATGCCTGTGGTGCCACCTGATTCCTACTGTGGAATGAGGATATTGGAGTAGCTGAATCGTTAGTCTCACACACTACATATATATCTATATATCCATATACATATGTATTTAAACATATAATTGAAAATCTTTATTCGGTTTTACAAAAACCATAAAAGCTCAATGAATATCATTTACATATACAATAATTTACTGTCGTTCATTCATTCATAATAACAATAAAAACCTATAAGCTAAGGTAATAAAAGTAATAGACCTAAGAAATATACAATTGTAATACAAGATGGTCAAAAAGATTAAAAGTGGACTAATACAAAGCAACTCCTAAAATTAATTCCCACAGTAGTAAATCACTTTAGCATCATAAGCCCGATATTTATCTCAATGGACTTACATGTACAAGATATCCCAACATAATAAAATAAAGTTCCATTGATTAGATAAAATATAAGTCACCACAGGCCAATACAGCATGGAATCATTTATGTTATTTTACGAGTTTCATCTTCCTATGGCTTAATCTCCAGGCATACAGCATGTGTCTGGAGAAGGAGAAGACTAACCACTCTGAGCGATCACTTCTGAGGATTTCGATAATATCCTTTAAGCGATTTGCTGAGAGAATGCGACAGATCGGGATTAACCAGGTTCTTCTGATCTCAATGTACTTGGTACAAAAAAACAAGAAATGTTCTATATTTTCATTGATGGCCAAACACGAGGGACAATTGTGTGAGATATTAACGCCTTTCCATTTACTACAAAATTCATTAAGCGGCAAAAAACATTTCTGAATTTTTAAAACATTGATTTCGCTAATGGAGGTTCTATGATATTAAGAAACTCTGCTTGATGAATATAATCCTTAAGATCCAGAAAGCTCCTAGTTAGCTCCCTGGTACTTCCCACTATTAGCCATGTCTTTTTAATGTGGTCCCAATTTAATCTAGATTAATCAGAGATTTTTTTTCAATACTCTCCGGATTGATCCAGAGCTCGCACATACCCAGTTTAAACATCCAACTTTTTATATACTTTAACCACAGGATATTCCCTTTGGTGTCTAATGCCATCACATTAAGCAATGAATGTCTTAAGGGAAGTGGGTAATTATTTGACCATACTCGTATACAGAAGGCAAGGCGACTAAAGGCAATTACATGTGCTTCATTTTTAAGCCCCAGATCCAAGTGCATGGGAGTCAGGGGAGCATTTTGTGAAGTTCTAGGACAGATCTAATGAAAACATTCTCTGTTTTTTCAATCACCCCTACATTGTTTTGACCCCATAGCTCAGCACCATATGCTGCGGCTCCAACAACCTTGGCTTGATAAACGTTGATGACTTACATATTGAAATGATAATTGGCACTTTGCAGCTTGGGGGGCACAAGACAGTGAGTTTGGCAACCTTACCCCCAGATAGTCGAATTACTTCACCTGCTCTAGTGGGACATCATCTGTTGTAACCGTGCCCCTGAATGAGTTATGTGGATTGAAAACCATGAATTTTGCTTTCATGACATTAATTTCCAACTCAAATTCCCTGCAAAATGCTAAAACGGGGTCCAATAAATTTTGGAGCCCCATGGGGGTCCTAGAGATAAGTAGGCTGTCATCTGCAAAGAGCAGAGATGCCACTGCTTGACCAGCTAACTTGTGCGAATCACCTCTGCAATCGGATAGTGTTTTGATTAAGCCATTAATATGTAGGATGAACAGAGTGGGTGCCAGTACACACCCTTGTCGCACTCCTCTATTCACCCCTATCTGGTCAGTCAGTTCACCATTCTTCCCCCATCTAACTTGGGCATAGTTGTCCCTGTGGAGTCTAATAAGAATCTCTAATATGTATCCCGATACCCCGATTTTGTGTAGAACTTCCCACAGTTTGCAGCGGGGGAATAAATCAAATGCGGTACGCAAGTCCACAAACACAACATACACATGTTCGTTCTTGATGACCACATATTTTTACAACTTCAGTAAAAACCTGAACAGTTGGTCAACAGTGCTTGTGTTTTCTCTGAAGCTTGCCTGTAGTGGCGACATGTTTTGCCCTTCCCTTATCCAGTCTTGGAGCCTTTTCAGCAAATGCCTACAAAATAGTTTCTGAGTCGTATCAATCAGGCTAATGGGCCTATAATTTGCTGGATTGCTTTTGTCCCCCTTTTTGAATATTGGTATCACTTCTGCACCCAGCCAAGAATCTGGGATTTCTGTGGCCATTAAAATCACATTGAAACTGTGGTTGAGGATCACACTACACACTACAGGTTCTGAGAGATATAAATCTCCTGGGATTATATCTAAGCCAACGGGTTTGCCCTTCTTCATGTTAACAAGTGCCATCTGGGTTTCTTTGAAAGTGAAATTGGGCAAGTCTACATCCCTTGCTCAATAAGGAAGAACTCCTAATGGTAGATCGCTTCTCCCTGGGCTCATACTGTTCTCCCCTGCACATAACAAGTCAAAAAGGTTTACCCAGGATTGCTGCTGTATACAGTAGTCCTCCTCTGCAGTTTGATCTTTGGATTCTTTAGCTGGTATGTGCCAGAACTGTCTACTATCCTTATTTAGTGCTGAAGTATACAAATCTCTCCAGTATCCCTCATTCCATCTTTTTTGCCTCATTTCGGATCAGATTATAATTTTTCCTTTTTATGGCAACCATATTCCTAGAGCCAGTTATTTTAGCTGCCACCTACCGGGTTACCTTACAGTTCTCATCATACCACCCATTTTTATTGGAGCTGCATAGCTAGCCTTTCCCCATCTTGAAAAATAACTTTTCAATCTTAAATATTTCCAATGTAGGTTGAGCATCCATAGAACATTTGTTTGGATCAATTAGTGAGTCTGCAACAATATTATATATTTGCGCAGGAATATCATCCCTCTTTTCAATAATGGTCCACTTGACCTTCTTTCTATCGTTGCTGACAACAATTTATCGAACGTTTTACTTGACGAGGCTGGATGATGGTGAGCGTATCTAACAATTCGAATGATAGGGCATTATGATCACTGTCAAGTCTCTCGATGATGCACATATCTAAGGATATTATCCTGGCTACATTCCAGGATAATATCCTTAAGTTCCCAATAAACTTTGGGTTTGCAAGGGATTGCCTTTCCACAGATTCAGGCCCATCAAACATGATGAGTTGCACTAAATCCATAGGTATGCTGGTATAGGGGCCTTCCTCCATCGAGGTACACTGGACACATCTGGACTGCAACCCTTCTACCCATCATATACTACCAGCCACGGCCTCCTTAACTGACTCTCCTTAGCAGCATTTTGTTTAGTGACTGGTTGATTGACCCTGAGCGTCACATTCTCTTGCTCAACCATGGATACCTTGTTGGGTAGAGAGTATTTAAACAGGATTAAGGATCCATTTTGCGGTAGTGTGTGGATGTCCAGATTGTCCTATCCTTCCCAAAGAGTCCTGCTAACTAATTCCAGCACAATGTAATCAATCCCATTTGTTGTGAAGCAGCGTTCTATCGCTACTCTATCAGATCTTATTTTTGTCAGTCAAGGTTTCACTAGATTGTACTACGTCCGCTGCCAGTTTGGGAAAGTTGATCATAAAAATGTGTATTCTGCCCTCGCTACGTGAATTCCTAGAGTCTCCACAACCGTTCCCAAACCTAGTCCTGAAAGGTCCCTCTATCTGTTGTCCACAACCCGGTGAGTGTATACCTAACATCCTATCACAAGCCTTCTGAGAGGACAACTGTGTTGATGGTACCACCCCAGCAGCGGGCCCCATACAACAGTTCCCTCATGATTCCGGGGACCAGCATATGGGGAAGCATGCGATGGGGCCTTCGCCACTGCCACCCGGGATTCAAGCCTTAGCGACTCCCTGTTAAGAAATTGTCATATCGGGTCATAATAAGCTTTGGAGGCCATAAGGGGTGCCCTACCCATGAGTAATGGATCTGTATATAAATTAGAATTTACAGGCTCAGTCACAGGCAATACAGGTAATACCCAATTAAATTACCGGAGGTCTGAGGCCTCTACAGTGACACTGCCCACTCTGAGTGAATGGCTTCTATTTAGATGCTCGGTAAGTGTTCCCACAGTGGATCTCAAATGCGAAACCTCAAATACTAGCTGTTTAAGCATTAATTTGAGCTCAGCTAGTTCTCCTAGACAGGTACAGTTGTCCATGTTCAATATGTGACACTCATGCCTTTTCTTCGCTTCCCCCGTGACAGGACTACATGAATCAACAATGACATAATTTTCGGCGTTCTCAAATGCAGTAGTCAAATGCGCAAGGGGCTCGAATCGATTCATACATTCTATATCACAAGCCAGCAATTGGCCAGCTATGGCTTTGATGGGGCCAGAGTCACATGTTTCATGCACTACTATAACTGGAAAGGACACCCACAGTTCATCAATGACAGTGGCTCAGATCTTGTTACTGCCACCGCCAATAGTGATAGGAGTGGTAGTTAGAGCTAACACATGTGGAGCTTCCACTGAGGATTTGTTTTGAAAAAATACCAGACTCTCTGTCCTCTGTTGGGCAGATTGTTGCATGTGCTCAACAGTTTATCATGGTCATTCAACAGGGACTCCACTTCATCAATTAGTGTGTCAATATCGTTAGCGACACAATTCTCCGCTGCACTTGGTGCAGACCAAGTGGCTGTTTTGGAATCTCCATTAGGGCCCCCTTTGGCCTTCCTTTTACCCATATTACTGAAGACCTTATCACTTTTTGCCAGGAATTACAACACTACGGCAACAAGGAAGCGGAGAGGGAGGACCAAGGATTGAAGCAAAACACAAAGGCAATAGCAATCTCCGAAACGTCAATAACAGTTACAGTAAGTGAGCCCCTTTGCAGCATATGTAGCGGCTGCTGGGGGCAGAAGACCACAGTACCAGGCACGATGGCTGATGTTTTAGATGAGCTCAAGTGAACGTGCTCAGAGTCAGGGGGGTGCACAGCTCATCTTCCTCCTGACTCAGACGGGCATGGATTGGCCCGCCCTTGGCCCGGGCACAGCCTGGACGCGTCCGTGTGCATCCCACGCTGTGGAGAGTGTCTTGTCTTCGTCTGTCAGATGCCTTCTGATAGTGGTGAGTTTTTGGATACCGAGGCGATAGCCTCATTACTCCACATTCACTTTGAGTTTTTTAGTCGCTGTGTAGGTTTTCTTAGTGATGTGTGACGCTTTGTAACAGATGAAGTTGGTTCACAAGGTTAGCGCTGTGATGCTCTGCCCTTTATAGCGCCTCCTTCAGCAGGATCGAAAGCAGGAAAGGAAAGGTCTGCCTCCTGGAGCCCAGAGCCTGCTGGATAATCCAGTACCAGCACCAATGTCACCCACGCTGCAGGTTCTGACTCTGCGCTTTATAGCACCTCCTTCAGCAGGATGGAAAGCAGGTGAGGAAAGGACTGCCTCTGGGAACCCGGAGCTGCGGGGTAATGCAGTCCCAGCACCGAAGTCATCCGCGCTGCGGGACCTGACTCTGCACTTTATAGCACCTTCTTCAGCAGGTTGGAAAGCAGGTGAGGTAAGGGCCGCTTCCTGGAGCTCGGGGCCTGCTGGGTAATGCAGTCCCAGTGCCGTTGTCACTCGTGCCGGGGGACCCGGCTCTGCACTTTATAGCACCTCCTGCAGCAGGATAAAAAGCAGGTGAGGAAAGGGCCGCCTCCTCGAGCCCAGAGCCTGCTGGGTAATGCAGCCCCTGCGCCGATGTCACCGCGCTGCGGGACTCGACTGCACTTTATAGCGCCTCATTCAGCAGGATGGATTTAAACATATGTTGGATTTCCTTCTCCCCCTCTTTGATATCAATGTGGGAGAGTGGCCCTATTTTGAAAGCTCACATTATATACTTTAGGGACTAGATATTCTACCAAACCAAAACATTGTTTTTCCGTCTTTCTCTACATCTTTCTTCTTTTGTGTTTTTCTCTCTTCTATTGTGGGTAAAAGTCTAATGAGGAAAAACACAGGTGCCAGTCCCTAAAAATGAGTGCATGTGGCCCCCACCGGAAGCCACCAACTCAAACTAAGTACAATTCTCTTCAGAAGTTCATTGCCTGGCAATCCTTAAAAGGAGTGCCTACCAGCTTTGGTGCAGAGCCACTCCGGCTCAGTTGAAAGAAATAATATGCCAATTCAACCTTCGAGCGCCCAGAAGAATAGCTCCATGAACCATGATCTATTTTGTCTAGGTGCGGCATCTGAAACACAGCGCAACTAGAAATTGGTAAAATCGCCTTAATGCTAGTGCAAGAGCGCAGTATTTTTAACAAGAACCATAACTGTGGCTAGGAATAAGTCATCAACCATAGGACAGCTTGATCTCTCTGGATGCCCCCTGCAATTCTCTTGCCCTTAGAACCATCAGAAAATCTACTGAGAAGGGCTTGTGTGCTGAGACCAAATCATTTCATTTTGAGTGAGTCTCTGGTAGTGCCTGTCCCTTCCCCAGTGACTCCTCCTCCAGCTCCTGGCACAGGTCTTAACTGTGAGCACCCACTGAGTTGTGCACAAAGTGCTCCTCCCTGAGACAACATTCCTCCAGAAGACCACCTGTGACACAACAACTGGGGGAAACCTGTGTTGGTGATCCAAAGGCATATTTATCTTTGACCTCCTGTTTTACTGATACCACTCATTGAGCCAGTATGAGACACTTCCATCTACTTTGAATATCATCTGAGTACCACTCAAGATTGATGAAACTGGGCACCCTAATTGATGTAATATTTTTTCTTTTAGCAGGGTAGCCCTTCATGTGAAGACATGCTGCCTTGCTCCACTTACAAGGCAGTGTTGGCACTAATACTAGTCCTCCTACAGAACATATTTGTACGTGTGTGCACTATTTTCTTCAGTGTACATTTTAATGACTACTATAGTCAAATTTGATTACAATAGTAATATGGTTTTGTAGAGGACCTGATATATCAGTTTTAACATTTTGTAATACTGCAATTTCTGGGTGTTCCGAGCACACATTAATGGTGCTCAATTTAAACCTGTGAACTGCAGTTCATGCACCGAACTCAGCATTTACCTCTCAACTCACTGAGCCATCCCAGCATCCAGAGGACCCCAAATATAGACCATATTAAACTCATGTTTAGATCAGTAGATCCTATTTTCAACTATTTTATAGTTTTTAGTTAGTCTATGTTTAATATTTGTTAATTCCTATTATCTGGACCTCACGCCTCTTGCAGTATGACTAGCCAAGCTACCAGAAGGAGAGCTAATTGATTCCTTGGTAGGTCTCAGGCTAATCTCTGAACTTGGCTACATTGGAAACATGGTTACAGCACATGAATGCTCTAGGTTTTCCTCCACCTTTATTCACAAGTGACTTCCACCCATAGTCCAAATGTGGATACTGTATTTGAAGTAAAGGGTATAAAGTTTATGTCCATCTTAATTTACATCTCATGAGATAAATGTCCCCTTTCGTTGTTTAGACGTACAATGTGAAGAGTTATTAAAGTGATATTCATTGCAAACAACCTTACATGTAACCATTCACTGATGGTAATAGTGAAGTGAGACTTTAGACATGACCAGTCAGTCTTCAAACATTCAGTTGATATGTCATTTTAAAGACTTCAGAAGGAAAGTTTATTAAATTAACTGATCAGGATACCTAATGTTAATGCCGAGGTGGCATTTATATTCCTATATTACATTAAGGTGAAATTGGCCTGTGAACTGTCTCTATATGATATATATGTATTTGCTGCTGCTGTGCTGCTGCTATTCAACTGTGGTTGCATTATTGTTGTGGGGGCAGGTTCGCACTCCTTTGTGTCATTTGCACATAAAAACAAAAGAAAAATATTGTAATTTTTTTTTTAAGGACTGTTAATCATTTGGAAAGAGGCCCACATGGTACTAACAATGCTAATATTAGTGAGTCAGCCTGGGTGCAAAACCTTTTAGCCCATTATAATCCCCGCCTAAAACATTCTGTGAAAACAAACTCATGCATGGACAAATTCACATCTCTATCTGTGCTGGACATAGACAACCTGGACGGAAAAATCTACCACATAAGAGCGATTGAGAAGCTGATACCCAAAAGCAAATCAGATGGTGCTCAGAGCTGAGTGGCCTGCCCAACGCTCTCTCAAGCTCAGAGAGTTGGGCGAACCATCTTGCCCCACTGTATATTAGTACTTTGCTTCCAGTCAAATTCCAGACTCCACCATAGTGCGATCATTCACTCTATCTTCAAAGGTGGTAGAAAGAGCGAGCCCGCTAACTATTGCCTGATTGCTTTGTTAGCTAATGAGGCCAAATACTACACTGGACTTCTGTGCAGATGAATGGACGATAATTCTATACATTCAGACTGGCTTCCGCCCCAGGATGGGGACCCTGACTAATTTGACAGCATTAGTCCAGGCAATAAAAAAGTTCAGAAACTCAAAAACTCCATACATTCCTGCTTCGTAGATCTGAAGGCCGCCTTTGATCGTGTAGACAGGATAAAGCCCTGGTCTAAACTTGCAACTTGGGGGATCCAAGAGAAACTATTGAAAGCAATTCATCAACTCTACACTGATACGTCAAATAGGATAAAAATAGGAGATGGAACAAGGGTCTCCCGAAAGATACAGACCACAACAGGCCTTAAACAAGGATGTGTGCTTGCCCTAGCATTGTTGACTTCTTCCTGGCGGATCTCACCCGGGCGGATCTCACTCGGAACCTGTACCAGACAAATGCCCATTCACTCAAATTAGAGGGGAAACCATTGACGATTATATTCTATGTTGATGATATAGTTCTTCTTAACAGAACCAAGGTCAGCCATCAACCTCACAAAATCAAAGTGTTAGACCTGGCCCTTTTTGCAGGTTTTTCACCAAACTTTTTTGCCTTTTGCCTCCTATTTTTCTGACCCTGTTTTTTTTGGCCATAGGCATCTGGGCACTTTACCACTGCTGATCAGTGTAAACTGTGATTATGATTGGGTATCCATGATCAGCATATTTGATTTACTGGTAAGTCCCTAGTAAAGTGCACTGAGTGTGCCAGGGCCTGTAAATCAAATACTACTTTTGGGATTGCAGCACTCGTTTTGCCACCCACATGAGTAGCTCTGTAAATGTAACTCAGACTCGACACCGCAGTGTCTGTGCTTGCAGTTTTCAACTGCCATGTTGACCTGGCATGTGCACCCACTTGCCAGGCCCATTCCTTTTTAGGTCTCGCCTGAGCCAGCGCTTTAGCGCTGCTCTGGCGAGACCTTTAGTGAATGGGGGATTTGGAAGTGCAAACTAGTGCTTTTCAGGCCTCCAAATACAGTGCATGTGCGCCGGGCACGCGCACCATTTGGCCACTGAGAACATCAAAACGGCCGCAAAAGTGATCACCATTTGCCACCCCCTCCCTTATCCCACTTCCTGCTTGTTATATTTACCATTCGTCATCACGAGGCCGTCATCATTCGTCTCACAAAATGTTGAAGTGTTTAGAGGCAATTAGTTTTGTCCTTTCGGGTGTACAAGAAAAAGTATTAACTCGTATTGACCCAATACGAAGCTCTTGACTCCTCCCCTAAAGCTCCCCTAAATGTGCCATGATGACATTTGCATTCCACTGGGAATGGTTAAGGGTTTTATGTGTGCTGGATGTATACTTTCCCATATATTACTTTGAAGTAAAGCCCGCATGAGAGAAACATCCTGTCACACAGTGACATTGAGAGAACGAATCTCATGTTAGGCAGCGCCTTTACAGCGGTGGCGAACCCCTGGACCGAAGGAGACGGAGCCTAAACTGCTGCTTCCTTTGCATTGCCATCCTTGCATACAGGTGTGAGTGCTATACATTTGAGCATCAAAGCTTATAAAATGTGGTTTATTCCTCGTATTTATAGCTTACTCCAGTGTATAGGATGTTCTCCCGCTGACGTTCACTTCACACCTCACTTAACCCGCATACACCTCGTCTTGCCCTAGAAACCTGTCTTGTTATTGCCCTGAAGTCGGCCGTCTGTGACCTCGTCCATGCCCCGGTGGCAGGTCATGTGTCACGGCAGGGAGCGTATGCGCGTAACAAGCTCAGTCACTTGCTGTAAGAGATCCTCCCTCTGCCAGTACAGGGCAGCGAGCCCCGAGCGGACAACTCCCAGCGAGACACAGCGGGCGTCGGGCCCTGCGCACGGTTTCATGGTGTTCAACCAGTCCCCCCGTCCCCTCGTCTCCCAGGATTACTTACTGGCTTTTCAGTTCGCACGAGAGTGTTTGGCGGGCCTTGTTCTCAGATGTATACTCTGTTTCACGCTTACTGAGGCGCACAGCATGCTGCTTGTTCTGCAAGAGCCGAGCGCGCCTTCTGGTCTCAGGGCTTGGCAGCAAAGCAAACAAGCATTGGCATAGCCAATAGGTCTCGCCTTTGGGATCTTATAAGTGTTTAACCATGCAATTAGTTGATGTTGTGGCACCAAGGATATTGTGCTGCATAGTAAATATTTATAAGGTCCCAAAATCGAGACCTATTGGCTATGCCAATGCTTGTTATTACGTGTAAGGCACACCTCAGGTAGGCCCAAGGTATCCCCATAGGCAAGGGGCAGTGTATGTGAAAAGTAGGACATGTCCTAGTGTGTTTTACATGCCCTGATAGTGAGATTAGGTGTATTTCGTTTTTCACTGTTGAAAGGCTGTCTGTCCCATAGGCCATCATTGGAGCTGCACTGTAACATGTTACATGTGTAACTTTGAATTGGGACAAGATGGAGAAATGGAGTTTAGGCTCTCTGAACTCAGAATTCAATACACACCTTTTAGCGGAGGTGGTTTTTAAATTTTGTGTTTGAAAATGCCAGTTAAAAGTTGGAATTTTCTAGCTTCATCATATTGTATGCCTCTGCTTGTTTGTGTATTCACTGTCTGATCTGGAAACAAGAGGACCCTGCCAAGAAAATGAGATGAAGAGCTGTGTGAAGAGCACTGCCTTTTCTGTGTGAGGGGTGGGTTGGCCTGCAGTTGCTACTTCTGTTTGTGGCAGAGAAAAAGGACTTACTCTTTTTGCCCTGCTGTAGTATCCTGCTTGTGAAGAATCTCCAAGGGCTTTTGTTTTCCTTGCCTCCTGTTGGAAGTCTTATGGAGATAAAAGACTTTAGGAAAAGATCCTTGCTGGATCCAAAGTAACCTGCCTGGGAGGAGAGCTGAAAAGCTGTGTGAGGAGCGCTACCATAGCAGTGTGTGGGGTGGGCCGGCCTGCAGTTGCTGCTCCTGCCTGGAGCAGGAGAAAGGACTGGACTGTTCTTTCATCAATCTGCCAAACAGTGTGTGGTGAGCGCTGTATTCTTTATCTTGAAAGAAAACTAGCACCTGGGAGTGCATGAAAAACCTCTTGGGAGAGACCCCCACACTGGGATCAGCACGCCGCACCATCTTTCATTGGGATTACAGCAGGGGCTCTGCCTAAGTGGCCCCGTGCTGTTGAGGATCGCTGTGCTGAAGGAAGACTGTGCTGCAGGCACCGCAGCATGCTGTGGTTCTCACTGAGGCAGCGTGGCAGCAAAGGGAGTACAGGGCAGCCCAGGAATGAACGTGAAGAGAAAGTGGATGAGCTCTGCTGTCGTCTAGCAGTGTGCAGGGCCGTCAAGAAAGTTTATGCCCACCCTTTACAGCCAGGGAGAGAAAGTTGCCATCCCACGGTCACAGATGGGAGGACCTGGCGAGGTCTCCTGGTGGCATCCTCGTGCTGGCCTCTCTTCCCCAGGGAGCCCGCTGTAGAGGGTACCGTGGCCCATCAATGAGCCCTAGGAGGTTGATGTCAGTGCTCTGACCACCGGAGATCATGGTGCAGTAGCTGCACCGCGAGGTCACGGGCAGCCAGTCATTTTGCAAGGGGAGGTCTCCACGCCAACGTGAGCAGTAAGGGTGCCCCCCCTTTTTGTAGACATACCTGGGGGCCCTTGTTAAGTGTGGGGACATTTCAGGGTGGAGCCTCAATGGAGATCCCCATGCAGGAACTGGCCGCATTCACGAGGAGGGAACGGAAAGTGACCATAACTAGTGGAGTAGAAGTGCATACCTCTTTGGGGAGATCACAAGATTTTCTTTCTGCATTTAAAAACTGCTGCATTATGTTTCTATCATGGGTACTTTACAAAATTACTGTAATCTTGATAAAGGGCACGCAGGAGTTCCAGTGCCCTTGGTGGTCACATGGAATTATTGTATAAAGTGTTGTAGGAGTGCAGGGAAGCTGCACCACATATGCTCACAGAGATATTTGGTAATTTATGTATGACCCATTTACGCTCTGCATCTAACTACTGCATTTTTATGTCCCAATGCAATGATGTATATTTGGATGGTATGATATGCACAGGAATGGTGCCTTTCATAATATTTTCATAACATGTACAATCTGTATGTGTTTACTTTATTGCACTACCTATGATGTTATTATGACAATTGCCTAGTGGCAAAGTGATTTATGGTTTATGTGATTGCGGTCTATGTGTTTTATATAAAATATAAGTGATATTTTTATATAACCTTATGTGGAGTCTCTTTTGTGTTGTGTGTGGTGTGTCATGTGTGTGTGTGTTGCGCAAATACTTCACACATTGCCCCTGGGATAAGACTGACTGCTCTGCCAAGCCACCAAGGGGGTGAGCAGGTTTTATCGTGGGTGTGTGACTCCCTTACCCTGACTAGAGAGGTGGGTTGTGCCAACCAGAAACCCCATTTCTAACACAAAAGAATTAACATGTAGAAATATATTTAAGAAAGAAGGACCCTGGCATCTAAAGAAACATAAACTACTTCAAGAGCAAGCCTACAAGTATCTGGGAGTGAAGATTGATACAAAAGGCACTTTTTACGAAACATGGAACAAATGAAAGTGAAAACAGGGTCTCTCTTAGTGGCTTTTTTATCCCTTCAGAAGAGCATTGGAAGCTGCTCACTCCTCTTCATGCTGGAGGTTGTTAGAACGAAGCTTCTGCCAACCATAGCCTATGGCTGAGAAGCACTTGGCGGCTGAAAATCGAATGGGTAGAGTTATTAAATCATGCCACCTATAGGCAGTTTATTCAGCTTCCCTGGAATGCCTCGCCAGCACAAAATAAGGTTAGAGTTTGGCCTTGTGAGGCAGAAATATGCAAGACAAGGAGCCTTTGTCAAATTCTGACACAAATTGACCAAGAAAGACTCATTAGATCAAAGGCTCTGGACTGGGCTGTCTACAAACATGTACTCACACTATGAATACTTACGGTCCCGTATAGATTCTCTACCAATAAACAAACTGTGGGAACTCCCAACCTCATTTCAAGTCTTCACGCAACAAAAGTATGCATGAGCTTTTGCTGTTGGAGGGCAAAAACATATTTAAGGGCGCTCCCTCATGGATAACCATTCAGTCCTATAAGACTCTAGCGCAACAGGGATTCCTAAGCTTTAGGTATTCACTCCCAAAAAAATGGAAACTTGGGTGACTTTAAGACTTTTAAAAGGAATCAATAAATCCTGCGGAGGCTGTAATCAAGCTCAAGAAACTATTAAGCATATTGGGCCAGATGTACGAACATTCACATTTGCGAGTCGCAAATTGCGTCAAATTGCGACTTGAAATTTGCGACTCGCAAAAGTGAATATACAACAGTGTCTCAGACTCTGTTTGTGATTTCCAATGGGGTCGCAAATTGCATGCCTCGTTAATATTCATGAGGCAGTCGCACTTTGCGACTCCATTGGGTATGGCTAGCACTCACAGGCATGGTGGCCTGCTGGGGTCAGCAGACCACCACGTCTGTGACTGCTTTTTTAATACAGCAGTTTTTTTTAAAAGCAGCCCGTTTTCCTTAAAGGAAAACGGGATGCATTTAAAAAGAAAAATGAAACTTTTCAGTTTCATTTTTTAACGGCAGGCAGTGGTCCCTGCGACCACTGCCTGCTCTTAATAAAATTTATTCGCACCCATTCACAAAGGGGAAGGGGTCCCTCTGGGACCCCTTCCTATTTGCGAGTGGCTTACCACCCTTTTGTAAAGGGTGGTAAACTGCGAGCATACATTGCAGTCAGACTCGCTATCAGGATAGGACGTCCTTGGCACGCCCCTTCCTAATAGCGAGTCACAAACCATATTTTGCGAGTCGCTAATAGATTAGCGACTTGAAACATAAGGTTTGTACATGGGGCTGACCAAATTTTGCGGTCACAAATGGTCCGAATTCCCATTTGCAACTGCAAAAACAGTCGTACATCTGCTCCATTATCCTATACTTGCCCAGTATTTCTACCAAATCAACAACAATTTGTACAGTAATCTTTCAACTCACTGGGAGTCAGAACTTGCTGACAAGCAGTTATAGCTTGTTTCAAGTGGGGCAATATCAGACTCAATTTGCAGATTTTTTGATTTTTGACACAAGTAGTAAACAAACTGCAACAAAAACAAGCTAACTGAATCTTTTGCCCTTCGTGTATATTGCTGTTGGCACTGTTTTAAAGACAATATATCTTGACGAGTCTTTAAGAAGCCTTTACAAATGCACTTTTTAATTTATGTGTAAATTTGTTGCCAGCATCTGTTCCACGTCAATATCTGATGTGCTTTTTATTATGTCATTTTTATTGTAATTTTAAAAACAAACTTTTATTGTGTTCCTTTAATATGCTATGGTTTTATCTAAGAACATTTGAATTTGACATTGTTGCTTAGTAATGAAGCAGACAACACATTGTTTTGATAGAAAGATTTTATTTGCTTTCAATAACAGGTTAAAACAAATATTGACCCTGTCCAGCTTGCACATAGAGGGTTAACAACCCAGTACAATAACAGTAGTCCATATGCCTTCACAAACCCGAAGAAACAGTGAGATGCCTGGTCATTACATTAGTAGTAGTCCCCCATTTCCTCACTATCGTTATACTTCTGGGGACAGCCTCTCCTTTCATACGTCACTTCCTCTTATTTGCAACACCAGTCCATGTCTGTCGTCCAGGTTTCCACAGCGGGGGCTGCGGAGGATGTCCAGTGGCAGGCTATATCTCACTTTGCTATGAGTGTGCCAAGACCACTAAAAGTACGATCCACCCTAGGTACCCCGACATCCTCCAATATTCCTAGCACTGTGCCATATGATAGAAGTCACTGGTCTAATCTTGACATCTGGGGCAAGCGGGAGAATCACAAAGACCAGCCTTCCATAAGTGATGGGGTGATAAATAGGATTGGTGAAGGTATTGCCATTTTTTGAGACGGAGTCCGGGGGAGATAGCCAAGATCCAAGGGAACAAATGCATCTCTCCAGTCGGCCTCTTCAAGCTCCCCGACACAGCCCTCCAATTTAACCTTTAGACCATCTAGTGTTGTAGGGCAGTGATTGAACAGAGGATTGTAGATTTCAGATATCCCACCCACTCCCAGGTGCCCATAAGTACCTTGAATTCTGGGGGGCTTACTCAGGGATGTTTCCTAATTCCACTTGGTAGGGGGAAGGGCATGACAAAGCTGGAGGTATTGAAAGAGCTGGGAGGTTGGCATATGGAACTCAGATTTAAGATCTTGGAAGGATTTTTATTGATACTTCTTCCAGACATCACCTAATCTTTAGATGCCTATAGAGTCCCATCCCAGAAGCCCCTCAGTGATGATACTTGGGCCAACCACCTTCCCTCCCATAACTGAGTTTCTAATGTAAATTTGCGATTACACCCTGTCCAACTAAAAACTCAGAAAGCTACTTGGGTAACCTTGGGGAGAGAGGAAGGGACAGGGTTTCCATACAGCAGATAACTAATTTAATTTAAAAAAGTGGATCAATTAAACAAGCATAAGCAAAGCCAATAGTTGTGGTGTGTAAGTTAAAGTACCGCTTCACTGAATTCACATATGCATTGTTGCACTGATGGGGTCTATGTATCCTCTCTTTGACTCTTTCTTACATTCATCCACGTGTCCATTTACAATGCCACTAACAAATTCATTAGTCAGTCAAGAGGTCCTTTCATGTATAATAAGGCAGACGTATTGATTTTGGCAGTTTCTGTGGTTTAGAACATCTGATCAACACCTCAATTCAGGTCATTACGGACACTGTCTCCATCCTGATCTTCCGCATATAAATCATTGTTTTGGATGTATTCGTCTTATTAGTTAAATGAAAGTATTGCAAGACTACCAGGCACAGAATGAGTTAGGTGGTCATGTCAACATTTAGGTCTGGATCCAGTGCCAATAATAACCTACAAGGAAGTCAACCTAAATGTTGTTGCCACGACACAAAATACATAAGTGAATGAAATGTTCATTATCAAAAAAGCATGGGTAGTCCAAATTCATAACTAAGTTCCTGCTCAGAGGCTGCTGCTGGGTGTGAGACCTGCAGCTTTTCTAAGTGACCATGACTGTTTGGTATTTACCCCTAAAGAGATTCATGGCACATGATGGAGTAGAAACTGCCTGCTCCAGGTATAATAGGTGTTTATATGACTCTCACCCTGCAAAGATACATACATGCATGCAGTGTAGACGTTTCATCTAAGCACCGCTCAGAGAATACTCTGAATGAAGGCTCATCAGGCTGCAGATATCCACAATATAGTATGTTGGGAGAGGAACATTCCCAACCCTGCAAGGTCCCATCTCTGCTTTTATAACAGAGACCCATTCAATGCTGAGATCAACAAGAGCATACTGGAGAAGAGATACTCCCAGCTCAAGTCTCCATTCTAATGCAAGGTAGGTAATTCACTTGACTAGGCTATAACACTAGTAGAGACCCAGACACTTCAAATATTTCCAAACGTTTGAAACTATTTTGCTGCCACTGTTATCCTCATTTCTTTTTATCTGTGACCATCAAAGATAGTGAAAAGGGAGGCACCATTCCAAGATGGCGGCCTCCTGTGATGCCTATTCCACTGGAAGCTTAAACAGTTTTCACAGTCAATGGAATTTTTGTGGAGTAACAAGTAGTACATGTCAAGTACAAGAATGAGTATCCCTGTCTTATCCAGTACTTATACCCATGTGCATCTCTACCAATCTGACATGCAGTGCACTCTACCAATCCTGAGTAAAAAATACACATAGCTGCATTTGCACCTCAGTCTTACCCTGCAGGTGTGCTCTTGGAACCTGGCAATGCATCAGTTTGTATGTTTAAAAACCATCTGTCTGGTCGCTGTAGGTATGTGATCTTCCAACTTTGCAGCACACCCTTGCATTTCAAGCTCACATGGTGGGCACTGCACTGTTATATCCCTCATTGCAACAAACCAAGAGGAACTGGGATAAGAGTACCCACTTATCCTGTAAAACAAAACACAGCACACAGCTCTTCCACACCCAAACAATCAATTATAAATCAAAAAACTGTAATAGATACATGATTTTATTAATTCAAATGCCATTAATAAATCAATACCTCAGTTCTTGGAAAAATAGGCATCAATTTATCCAAAGTCAAACATATAAACAAATAAACTTAAGGAGCTCAAAGCAAAAAAAAGCTAAAACAGTCAGACTAGCCCCTAAACCTCCTAGAGTTACGCAAACCAACAATCAAGTGCCTTAGTTAAAAACAAGCCCCCCTGCTGTGGAAACGTAGTCCAAATGTCAAGGAGACAATATGAATTATTTCGTCCTTGTGTGGTCAATAGCAGTGGGTAGATCAAAAACGTCGGTGTACATCTCTGTGAATAAACCCCATTTTCACTTCTACCTTCAAACACAATCCCAAATAATGTTAACCCTCAAACCTTGCATCATTTAGTATTGTGTTTGGTCCTAATGAAGGTGGAAATTAAATTGTGGTTTATCCACCGAAACGTATGTTCACATTTTAAATCTGTCCACTGCTGTTGGCCACACACCCCTCAAACACACCATGGATATTGATTGCAAGATGGTGTCATGGTTCTTGACCATTTTTCCTGGCCACACCCATGCTAACAAAGAGTGCACGCAGATCCAAGAAAGATGCAGAACTCTAGTTTTTTTTACATGAACAGCAGTTGCACTTCAATATCCTGAAAGAAGCCTATGATTTGCTGCTGGCCCCAGATTGAAGAAGGGCAGAAGCTGCTGGGATATTAAATACTAAATGAGCTTGCCTGGACTCTGTTGTTTCCATTTACGATTCAATATCCCAAGCCCCTTCCCTTCCGCCAGTCCCTGAGTGGCACTAAAGAAGGTGCATGAAGGGTGGTAATTGAAGTTGTTACATCAACAACAAAAGAGTGAACAAAGTAAGGAGCAAAATAGGAGTAACAGCGTGAGCAAAAAGTTGTGTTTTTAAGAGAACCCTCACTCACCAACCTGGTTGGTGACATGCTTCATCATCGGGTTCCACCAGAGAGGCCGAATGCCTCTCTGGTGTGCTACAACGCCTGAACTACAGCGGAGCTGGTTTTTGATGGAAAGGGGAGTGAAAAATTTAAAAGGTGAGTGGTTTTAACCAATAACCAATTTAATTCTGGCAAACCAAATACCGAACTAAAAACAGGTGGGTTGGACAGAAGCCGGCCAATTAGGTGGGACAAGGCTTATCCAGATGGGGGAAGGTCAACATGTTTCTGCTTAATGAGCCCAGTCGGCTAAGCATTCATCAGGACCATGGGGAACACCACGGCGGTATGCACACGCTAAGGTGCACCCAGACCAGTGGTGTGTTAGAGCGGTAGGACTCACTGTTTTACCGCATGAGCCATCCTGTAATTAAGGGGCTAGTAACGCCTGTAAAGGGAAAAAAACAGACATAACACACATAAAGACATATACATATAGAAACATTGTGTCACTTGAATATCTTATGCTTTACGTGATTCAGGTGAACACAATTGGTAGGCCCATGCTGTGAAGGGGGAGTGGGTGTCAAATAACGTTAAGTGGTTATCAAGACTCCCACACAAAAAGAGTGGTGCTCTGTGTGAGCTGTAGGACCTGTACTTTTATCAACGTGTTTTCGTAGTGGTCCTGCGCACAAATTGTGTCAGTGAAGTCAATAAAACAATGTATTGACTAGCCGGCCAGCGATGTGCTGTCGGCGTAGGCTGTATTAGCCGTAGTGCTTGCCTTTAAAAATATATACATATATACATATATAGCGGACTCGTGCAAGTGGAGTGCATGCTGAAATGAGCACACATGGTGTTTGCCAGGCGCCGTTGCTCCAGTGCATGACTATCAATTTGGTATTAAAAAACAACAACAACATGGAAAAAGGGGGCTGAACTCTTACTCAGTAAACCAGTATTTGTTGCGTCATGGGTCCGAGAGGGGGGTAGTGAGCTATAGTATCTATGGGAGTAGATAAATAAGAGAACCTTGTTGGTCTGGGTACTTGTAAAAGAAACTCACTGGGACCAGAGGGACGCGATGGTAAAGGGAAACTACTTACTTCCATGCTCGCACACTCCCGCAAGGTACCTGGATCGGTCCTGCTCGGCCCGGATCTTGGTGAGTATGGAGTGAGAGCCGGAATAAATACAGATGCAAACCTATCACGTGATGCGGAGACGCGTGTCACGTGATAGCAACAGCGTCCGTAAACGCGTGACATCATCATAAGGGGCGTGTGTTGGCGGCCGAGCCCCCAGACCTAGTCCTATTGGGATTGGTTGATTAAGATGTGGTGGGCTGGAGTAGGATATGCTAGTTTTTCCAGCGAGCATGACAAATAATGGCGAAAATATTTCGTCATGTTTATTTATGTTTGAAAATAGCCGGTGATTGTTGACTACTTAATGGGACTAGGTCTGGGGGCTCGGCCGCCAACACACGCCCCTTATGATGATGTCACGCGTTTACGGACGCTGTTGCTATCACGTGACACGCGTCTCCGCATCACGTGATAGGTTTGCATCTGTATTTATTCCGGCTCTCACTCCATACTCACCAAGATCCGGGCCGAGCAGGACCGATCCAGGTACCTTGCGGGAGTGTGCGAGCATGGAAGTAAGTAGTTTCCCTTTACCATCGCGTCCCTCTGGTCCCAGTGAGTTTCTTTTACAAGTACCCAGACCAACAAGGTTCTCTTATTTATCTACTCCCATAGATACTATAGCTCACTACCCCCCTCTCGGACCCATGACGCAACAAATACTGGTTTACTGAGTAAGAGTTCAGCCCCCTTTTTCCATGTTGTTGTTGTTTTTTAATACCAAATTGATAGTCATGCACTGGAGCAACGGCGCCTGGCAAACACCATGTGTGCTCATTTCAGCATGCACTCCACTTGCACGAGTCCGCTATATATGTATATATGTATATATTTTTAAAGGCAAGCACTACGGCTAATACAGCCTACGCCGACAGCACATCGCTGGCCGGCTAGTCAATACATTGTTTTATTGACTTCACTGACACAATTTGTGCGCAGGACCACTACGAAAACACGTTGATAAAAGTACAGGTCCTACAGCTCACACAGAGCACCACTCTTTTTGTGTGGGAGTCTTGATAACCACTTAACGTTATTTGACACCCACTCCCCCTTCACAGCATGGGCCTACCAATTGTGTTCACCTGAATCACGTAAAGCATAAGATATTCAAGTGACACAATGTGTCTATATGTATATGTCTTTATGTGTGTTATGTCTGTTTTTTTCCCTTTACAGGCGTTACTAGCCCCTTAATTACAGGATGGCTCATGCGGTAAAACAGTGAGTCCTACCGCTCTAACACACCACTGGTCTGGGTGCACCTTAGCGTGTGCATACCGCCGTGGTGTTCCCCATGGTCCTGATGAATGCTTAGCCGACTGGGCTCATTAAGCAGAAACATGTTGACCTTCCCCCATCTGGATAAGCCTTGTCCCACCTAATTGGCCGGCTTCTGTCCAACCCACCTGTTTTTAGTTCGGTATTTGGTTTGCCAGAATTAAATTGGTTATTGGTTAAAACCACTCACCTTTTAAATTTTTCACTCCCCTTTCCATCAAAAACCAGCTCCGCTGTAGTTCAGGCGTTGTAGCACACCAGAGAGGCATTCGGCCTCTCTGGTGGAACCCGATGATGAAGCATGTCACCAACCAGGTTGGTGAGTGAGGGTTCTCTTAAAAACACAACTTTTTGCTCACGCTGTTACTCCTATTTTGCTCCTTACTTTGTTCACTCTTTTGTTGTTGATGTATCATTAACCATGGGGGATCAAGAGTGACTGTCCCTCACCCTCTCGTTGTTATTGTGTGTAATTGAAGTTGTTAGCCATATACCGACCTGGCTGTGCCTGTACCAGTGAAGGTTGATCCACATACTGTAGGCAAAGCTTTGTAGGGTTTGTGAGAAAGGTAACCTGGCTGTGCTGTTGCCAGCATGACACTGACACAGCATGGGCGGTTACAGAAGGAGGGAACTGGCTACAATATCCCCTTCCGCCTAGATATTTGGACCTGTTAGCCTTGAGAATGTCAGTGCATGCAAGCTCATGCTCTGAGGGCTGTAATGTCACTCATATGTGAATAGTATCTGTTACCACGATTGCTAAAACTACGCGTGGCTTAACAACGCAGTCAATACCACGAGTGTGTCGTTACCATGAGTTCCATTACAACGCAAGTCATTACAGCGACTTGCTTTAGGGAAGCAATGGACTTTGGAATAGTTTCCATTACTATTCCAACTCCAGTCGGTGTATCAGTAGGGAAGGTGTGGACTTAAAATCCGTCACCAGTCCAACACCGCATTCCCTAAAGCAAGTCGTTGTAATGACTTGTGTTGTAATGGAACTCATGGTAACGTCGCAGTTGTGGAACTGACTGCGTTGTAAAGGCACTACTATGTAATGCCTGCGTTGTAATAGATGTTTCCCCTCAGATGTAGCACTTTAAGGTTTGGTGTGTCCAGCACCTGTGAACGCAGCATACAGAAACAGCTACTGTGAAGGGAATATGGGGTTCATTGAATTTAGTTACAGCCACACATTTCTAAAAGGGCTTTCTGCATGCATTTTATCTCACAGACGTCACAATTGAGAGGTTGTAGGCCTAGCACCCTTAATAAGCAGTCGCCACAGTGGCCATTGCATCATGACAATGACACAGCAGCTATTTTGCAAACTCCAAGTACTGAGATGGGCTACTTTAACCTTGTCACCAATAAGAAATCTTACAGCAAAACATTTCTGAAAAAAACTGGTCTGAAAATGTGACCTGGTGAGCCAATACTTGAGGAGAGCGCGCCCAAATAAGCCAATAGCTGCAGTAGACTGAACCAAAGAGCCTCTTGATAGGCTGTACCTTGTGCTGGAATGAGACATGCCTAGCAGGCAGATAATGCTGACTATTGCCAAACATAAAATGTATGTTTCTAGTTTTTGTCAGAAAGCTATCTGTAAGCCAGTCTATGAACCCGATGAAGTCTCAGAAAATTCTCCGATAGACATTTCCATTGACGTGATCCCACAAAGCCCAATGCCCCATCTATTTGCTCAGTAAAACGAGTCATGCGGATACATTTACTTGATCCTAAATATATCAGACACATGAATTCATTCGACGCGCATTATTATTGTAGAAAACCTGAGGCTACTCTATGCAAAGCTTTTAAGGTCAGAGTCACACTCTTGGAGTGGACTCTGTGGTGAATGACAGATCATTGAAGTATGCGCGCTCTGTGCTCCCTGTGCGGTCTCACAGCCCCTGTTGGAATGTAGTCTGACCTTCAACAAAGAAAGCTGCAGCCACGTTGTAAGGAGTCATGATAGGAACCAAGAATTCACTTTTAGTGCAATAGAGGAACAAAAATATTTTAATAAACATGTTACATACCAAGTCTAAACAATGAAAGTACATCTTCCGGAGGAGGCTTTTATATATCAACAGGTGTGTAAACTCTCTCGCTTGACACATTTCTTTTGATGTCTATTATTGAAGATCACAGTGGAGGTATCTACCGGACCCATGGTAAAGTGCATCTGTGTTCAATATTAAGATTATATAGTAGCATGAGGTGAAATGTAACTTAGCATTATTTGACAAGATGTTCTAAAATGCAAGGGCATAGATTAATTTGCTTAAATGTCCTCACTGAGTAATTTGGATATTTGAATCCTATGTATAGCCTGCAGTCTTCAACAACAAGAGTTCTATATGGTAGATTCAGATGCATGCACCAGTCTATTGCAGTCTTATGAAATGCATAGAGCAACTTGCACTGACCAAGACTCCATCAGGCAGATAGGATGAGGCTGAGCATGTCACTGTCCTTGGGCAGAATAAAGCGTGAGAGTCATAAGAAGACCTCTTTTGTGACAAGCAACAAATTGAGTGGCAATGTAATGCTTCTAGGCGCCAATATGACCAAGCGACACACAAATAGACAACAGCGAAAGGTATCATGGTCCTTAATTACATTCTATTCACTGAATAATTCACATAAAAGGACATCATTAATGACTTCACTCACACAAGGTACTGGACCATACTTGTTTTCCACAACAACCACACCTGAGACACATCAAGTACCAGTCTTCGCGCTCTGAAGTAAAAAAGTAGCTACGTGCAACACCTTACAAAACTTAAAGATTAAGTGGGCAGTGGGATACTTTCCAAATGGTGATGGCAAAATTGGCACCATAGCACTCTTCCTGGAGCAAATCAAATGACATCATATTGATTGAGAAGACACCAACAGGGTCAAGCTTTGCCGCAAGGCCATCAGCATCCTAAGTAAACACATGTTGTCCCTTTAAGGCGATGCGGTGATGGCCTGCAGAGGCACATGCTTGGCTTTTCTTGACATAAATAAGACCATATGAACACACATTGACCAAGCCTCAGGGATTTAACGCTCTTAACGAGGGCGTTTGTTTGCACGTGACTTGTACACTTAGCTCCACAGCAACAAGCACCGAGTTGATAGGCAGAGCATGATTCTTAGCCAGGGTAGGTTCTTGATATGAAGAAAGAGATGATAAGATGAGAGATAATATTTATGCTGAGGGATAAAGCTCACCTTGCAAACAAACCTTGCTTTAGGTTTGCATTCGATTTGTCAGTTTCGAAGTCAGACGGCGACATTTGCAGTGTGACGAGGGAGGCTACATGCAAGAATTTTACCAGTTATGCACATTTTGGTGGAGATTTACTAAGCTTTTACACCATTTTTGCATCACAAAAGTGAAGCAAATCATCTCAAAATCTTTTATTTCCGATTTACTTCTTAGTGCTGGAAATAACATGAAAGTAACGCAAAGCAGCCTGTGCTGCTTTACATTACTTAGCGCCACGGGGGCGTACCATGGGTGGAGCATAGGCGTTGGCAGCCAACCACCCAAGGCTTCTGTCGCTAAACCCTATTTACTACATAAAGTAGACAGGGTTAATTGCCAGAAAACTGCGCCCTTTTAAAGTAGGCACAAGGAAGGAGAAATGCTTTCATTTCTCCTTCCTTTTCCGGCGTGTATGTGTGCTGCACTTTTCAGCACACATACAAAGAGGGAAAAGGGCCAATGTCACTCTATGCATAGTATTCTGTACTGGAAGGATATCCTTCCAGCACAAAATCTATGCTAGACTCACAGAGACACCCTTGCACTATGGCACACAGGTGTCTCTGTTGGGCACAGCAGCTGATTTCAGGAGCAGGCGGTAGCAAAAGGGGAAGAGAGTGCCGTATTTCTGTAAATATGGCGCTCTCCTACTTTCTCCTTTCAATGCAGAGCAGCACAGCATTTGTGACTGCTACATTGCACAGCGTAAGTAAATGGTAAATTTCCCCCTTTGTGTGCTAGGAATTAAAGGTCAGGCGTATCACCCATGAGATCATTTTTATTAGGTCGAGCATTTGAGACCTCTTGCATATACTTTAGTATATACTTATATGTGTATATACTTTGTGGGCTCTGGAGATCAGCCCTAGGACTTGTTTGCTTCCGCTTAGGGACTTTTTTCTGTTCAACTGACTCTATTTAACTGTCTTGATAGAAAACGACCAGTAGAGGTCAGTAAAATACCAGAATTGCTTTCTGCTGAGGGACTTTCTTTTTTTCCTTTTTCTCGCAACTGCCCCTATTTAGCTTTCTTGATAGAAAACGACCAGCAGAGGTCAGTAAAATACCAGAATCACTTTAGCATTCTCTAGATTCCAGTCCATAGAAATTGTCTTCCACGAGCACCCGTAGACAATAAGATTTTTTTCAAATCTTGTATTTTCAGTGATAGGACCACCGAAGGCCCTGATTTTATATTAAAAACAGAGCTTTGGACTATACCATTTACCGCTGAAATGCAAAATTTCTCTCCATGTGTTCCCATACCTGGCGTGTCACATAGTTTGGTGCTTACTTTCCACAATGTTAAAGAACAGTAGATGTTTCAGCACCCAGGCTAATGTGCTGCATAGCTAAATACATATAAGGTCCCAAAGGTGTGACCGATTGCATTGCAAATGCTTGGTACACAAGAAGTGCATACATTAATCCTATGGCCAGGTGAGTGAAACATGAAAGATTTAAACAAATAATTATAGATGTAATTGTGATGTTATGGAAGTTTTAACGTCATGTCATCTGCTTACTTATGGCATAGCTCAATGCGACTATGTCCTTTCATGCCAAGATTGGAATCTGCATTTCATATATTTACAGCAAGATTTGGTAATTTACCCAGAATCACACTATTTGCAGTCACTTGCTGAGGTAGGGATAGACATACAAGATCACAGGTTTCAAGACTAGCAGCTTCCCTACTGGACATCAACGACCATATCTTGTAAAAACACCAAACTTACAAATCACCAATGCTATGCAGCATAGTGTAGACATTGATAAGTTCATCCTGTTACATAGCAGTGCTCCACCTCTCTTAGCAAACATCTGCATACATCTGCATTGGTTCTTCCCATCTGTTCTGCTACTCTCATTGTTCGCTCGGTGATGTATCCTAATGCCATATTTAGCTGTTTTGTAGCTCATGCGCCAAAATCATTGTTACCGATGGAGTGACATATCCCATGTTGTACGCATAAGACAGAGTTGGTGGCTTAAATCTTTTGCTATTTTACCACCAAGCATCCTATTTTTCAATGTTCATGTAGACAATTGTCCTAGAACAGATAGGAGTCGTGCACTTTAAAGATGCTTTTTCACTATGTCTTTGATAATGTGGTATGAATTGCATATCACCTTACTCTTGCATGGATACAGTGCTTTTGGGATTTCTAAAACAGGGCAATGCCAGTGCAGACGGCTTGAGCAGTATATATGTCCTATCAATAGCGCTGAATATATTAGGAAAATAAGCTATTCCATAGAAGCCCACTTTAAATGCTGGAGTTGAGCCACTGTGGGCAGTGGAGTGGAATATGTGCCTGTAGACCATGGCTATGAAGAATTAAGGAAAGCCTGTGGGCTGCGCAACTTGGAATATCCCAGCTGTCTTTGCTGCGCATGCTACTCGTGACTGTTGACTGGAGAGAAGCCAGATTCTCCACTGTGTTGAAGACGGTTTATGTTGTTTGTGCGTTTGAGCCTCCTAAAGAGACCAGGTTTGTTATCAGGTTCATAGAATAACATCTCCTTCAGTGTGAGTTTGAACAGGATACTTTATCTGCTCAGAAAGGTTATAAAATTATAACACTACTGTGGGCTAAGTGTAAGCCGGACACTGTGTTTTTCAGGGATGCATGTGAATTAATGCAAAAACAAAAACCGAGAAACCACATTGGAAGAAATCAAATCATGAAAAATCAATTTTCAGGAAAACCAACTTTAAGGAAACACAAATGATCGAAAATGTAAGTAAATGTTTTAAAGTAAAGATATTTGGAGGAAAAATCTAAATTACATTAAACTCGGGTGGAGTTTACGACTAGTGAGGAGTTTTTGGGTTTAGTGATGGGAAATGCTATGCGGTGATGAGGTGTGTTTAGGGGTCATGAATTGTTGGAGTTGAGCTACAGAAAGGGGTTTTTAGGGTTCAGTGGTTGATGGCGTTTACGGGTGGTAAGGGTTTTTAGGTGTCATGATTGTGTCGAGTTTATGGGAGGTGAATGGTTTTTAGGGTTCATGGATAAGTGGAGATTAGGGGTGATAGGTGTTTTCCAGTTTCAGGGATGGGTGGGGTAGTGAGGGGGTATGGGGTTCAAATGTGTGTAGAGGTTAGGGGTAGTGAAGAGTTTTTAGGGTTCGGATTGGATGGAGTTTTAGGTGCTGAGTGGTTTAGCAGATTCAGGGATGAGTTTAGAAGTAGAAAGGAGGTTTTAGATTTCTGCGATGGGTAGAGCTTAGCAGTGGGTTGCGATTTTTAGGGGTCATGGATGGGTGGTGTTTAAAGGCTGTGCAGGTTTTTCAGGGTACAGGGATGGGTTGAATTTTAAGGTGGAGAGGGGTTTTAAAGGGCCAGGGATATGTGGGGTGTAGGTATTGAAAGGATTTTAGGGTCCCATAATGGGTGCAATTTAGGGGTTGTGAGAAGTTTTACGGTCCAGAGATGGTTTGAGTGTAGGGGTAGAAAGGGCTTTTGGGGTTCAGGGATGGGTGTAGTATAGAGGTCAGGCATGGTTGTAGTTGAGGTGTAGTGACGGGTTTTTAGATTTCGGGGATGCAATGGGTGTAGTTTTGGGGTAGAAAGGTCTTTTAGGGTTGAGGAAAGAGTGTCGTTTAGGTGCGGCGAGGGTTGGACAGGGTTTGATGGTATTTAAGGTTGGTGAGGTGTCAGTGAATTAAAAGCATCCAAAGTAATTGTTTGATCATGAAAAACATAAATCTGAAAAAATGTCCCCTGAAGTAAAACACTGAAACAAATACCTCCACAAAACTGTTTCTGAAAGTAGGACCTGAATTTACACCTTATAAAATAAGCATCTAAATGCCAATTTCAAACAAAAAGACATAATATGAATTGATTTCGATCAAACCGTTTAGGCAAAATGGTTTCTCAGTAATGGTATTCCATGAAATTGTTTTTCTCAGAAATCAAATACAACCGTTTTTAAAGACATTTTTGAATTGGCAAATCAAGTCAAATTTAGAAGGGAGAATTAATGGTAGCTTAATAACAGACATATATACCTTGGATATGTTGAACTATGTTACCTTAACACAATATTTTGGTGTTTAACATTTTAGTTTATGTTCTTACCTTTTGACCCTTTTTGATACATCTGCCATGGATGTGTATTCATACTAACAGTAAATGCAGATTTTGTGATTACAAGGGAGAAGGTGTGGCTCATGTACTGTGCTGACCAGACACAGCATAATATTTGCTACCATCAATGCACAGGTTGGGTCTACGCACTTGCAAAGGAACTTAAAGTTATGTGCCGATGAAATTGAACCTCTGGTAGGTATATTAATGAGAGCACTTGTATTGCAATTTATTATAAATGTATGTTTGTATGTAATGATGACTACAAAATATAGAAGATTAAAATGTGTGTGATAATGGAGTCATTATCAATGTATCTTGTGAAACACTGATTAACAGTATTTTTAATTTCTTTATGAAGAGCGAGGGTTGGCTATCATTTTATTTTGTCTCATTTATTCATTTTAATCACTGTACTGGACCCGGGCCGGGGAAGGCAGAGCCGGACCCGATGGGGGCCTGGGTGAGAACGCCGGCGGCGGGAGCCCAGCCCGCCCCCCCCAATCAGAATTCTGGCTAGGCCGGGGGGGGCCAGGATTGGCCCAGGGACAAAAGAAGGCTACCCCCCAATCAGGGGGCGAGCCAGTAAGGCAAGGAGGGGGTTAAACGAGGGGCCAACGGCCCAAAAAGGCACAATTCACCCCCTGTCCTTGGGAAAAAGAAGAAGAGAAGCCCACCCACCCACACTTAAGAATATGGGTGTTGCAGGCGTAGGGGGGAAAGGGTAGAGGATCTAACACGAAGAAGCTAGTAGGAAACTAAATTACTAGAAGGTAGACCGAAGGCTCTCGCAGTGTCTTTGGGATGCCTCACGGCAGGGGCACTGAGGTAGCCATGGGGCGGCGTGCCGCCAGAGAAAGAATAGAGGTAACACTCCCGCAGGACCCTTGGGATGCCTTATGGCAGAGGGAGAAGATGGCAAGGTCCCAGCCTCAGAGAAATAGAGTAGATGCTCACGTAAGGTCCTTGGGATGCCAATTGGCAGGGACCCCTGGGAGAAGGGAGGGCCCATGAAAGGGTACGGGGCGAGCAGGACGGCACTTGCAGCCCGGGCAGGTTAAAAAATAAACTGTGACCTTTTCAGGCACCAAAGAAGTTGTCAGGTGGTGATTCAAGGGAAAGCGCGCAGTTGGTAACAAACAAGGGGGGAACGGGGAGGGAGTACTCGCCGCCTGGAAGGGGTTATTGATACGGGTTTAGTTACCCATCAATAAAAAATGTTCACATTCAAGTATAGCTCAACAGTAGTCTGGCATTATAATTAGTTCTGCTTAATCATGCCCAGCAGCCATAAGTGCATGTGTGTTCTATCTTTTATTTCTTTCGCCTCCTTTGCCTCAAGCCTTCATACTGTGCCACCACAAACAGACAGTTTTGTGTACGCAGGCACAATGTAGCCATGGTGGAAGACTGGGTGTGATGGGAGGCCATTATGGCTTTATTTATATATAGTTTGTGTGTATTTTTAGAAGGTTAAGGGTTTGGGGCTATTTCTCAGTTTTTCCCCAGGTGCACAGATTCCCAGAGATTCACAGATTAACAGATTCACAACTGACACGGAGAATGGTCATCTTGAGAAGCAAAATGTGCGCACTACAATCACAAAATGTGCTTTTGGTGTGCTATACTTGGTGCAAACCATTTGCTTTGCTGCAACGCATGTGGTGTCCATACATTCATACATTAATGCTTGTAAAGTTCCTTACCTCTAGCCTATGTAGAAGACAACCTAAAAAATGCAGTAGGAGGAGACAAAACATGCACGTGCGCACTTTTATGGTAATCTGAAGCTAGTCTGCATTATTATAGCATCAACTATTCTTTAACGTTTACATGTATAAAAGTTTCTATTCGCTTCGCCTAGACAAGGGTACAAATTTGTACGTTTGCAAAGACTAGAAGTTAAACGTTTTGCTGTGTGTCTGGATACAGACACTTTTATTCATCTTTTCACAAGTACTTATCTTCATTTCAGCTTCATTGATGCGATCAAAACAACATCAATGCAGCTGAAAGGAGATCCCTAAGGGAGAGACTGATGCCTCGTGGAAATTGGCGCTGCGCGTCAGTCATCCACACTGTGCCTCCCTGCACTGAGTCAAACAGCACATTCGTTGTCCTGTTCCAGAGTGTGCATCCTCCATGCCGGTCTAAGGGGTCCTGTTTGAACCAAATCCACACAGCACCTCTTGAAAACCGACCCAAACAGCAGCTGTGGGTTGGTCTAAAAATGCACCGATTCTTAACTCATTACAGCAGTACAGGAATATTTTTACCCTGACCACAAATCACCCGTGTCTGTATAATAGAAACCACCATCAACTAAGCAGCACAATATGCATGCTCCAGCAGCGTGTGGTAGCCCATGGCGAAACCAAGCACTTCCCTGTGGACGACAATCTCTTTCAGATGCTTACTGATGGAGGTATGGGGTAAGTAGTTTGGCTTATAATGTTTTTTGCATAGAGAAATCATGTTTTGTAAAATACAATTGTAAAACAAAAAACACCTCCTAGAAGGAATAACACTAATAAAACCAAAAAAAAACCTTATTGATGTAAAACTTATTAGCACATCATAAACGATTTAAAAAAGGCAAGAGTAGTGTATCTAAGCTTGCTTTTCCAACCAGCCATGAGTAATCATTTAGCCTGCCTCCTGGCTAAATGCTTCCTGATCTAATTTGAGAGGAACAGTAAATGTCTTGGAAAACTCTGCATGCGCAGTGAAGAGAATGTCTATCTCTGGATTTCGTGTAACCTGTCCAATTTGAAGGGAATGTAAACCCATAGCAGGCATTTTATGTCAAATTTCCTTTTAGAAATGAGTGCCTTTGTGCCCATACTACCACAACCCCCCTTCACCTACATCAGCCAATATATAACCACTCACCCACACAATCTTGTCTAAGGAAAGCTGGCTTCCCTGGAATACACCTGTGGGCAAGAGCACCATACAGACTACTAACCCTGACATCCTTGGCATGGTATTCTCCCAGACTTTTTGCCTTTACTCCCTGTTTTGCGGAACTCATGTTTGTTGGCACAATGACTCTGTGATCTTTACCCCTACTAACTAGAGGTAAAGTGATTGTGGTCTCTCCCTAAACATGGTAAAAATTAGCCTACACTTAATTGGTACATTTAATCTTCTCATAAGTCCATAGCAAATGGTATTGCATGCACCTAGGGCCTGTAAATTAAATGCAGATAATGGGTTGCATTACTTACTGTGAAACCACTAAAGGAGCACTGTAAAAAATGTCTTGGGCCTGTCACTTCAGCAATGCAGTTTTAAACTACAATTTCAACCTGGTAACTTGTGCCAGGCCTAAACCTTCCATTATAATAATCATAATTCAAACCCAAGGTAGGCTGTAAAGGATCATAGGGCATGTTACATGGTATTTAAAAAGTAGGACATGTGTAATTAAGGTTTGCATATTTTTACACTGAAAATACTCCAAAAGTTATTTTCACTGCTGTAAGGCTTTATCTTCCCTAGATTATCACTGGGTTACCTTATTACACTTAATAAGTGATCATTTCAGTTTGAGAACAGATAGGAGAATGCTTCTCCCACTCAAATGAATAGTAATTTAAAATCCTCTTTAATGCAAAAGATAGATTGCAAGATACTATTCCGAAAATGGCACTTTTCGAAAGCTGGCCTTTTTCTGCCTCAACCTAATGTGCCTTTCTGCCTGTGTCCAGGGTCCTAAGACTGTGAATGACTCTCCTCTGGTGTTTTGTGAATTCCCTCCATGCAAGGGGACAAAAGGGCCTTGGGTATGGGACAGGGTGTTGCTCTCCTGAGTATGATCTCCTGGGGGGTTCTACTCAGCCCTTCCTAAACTTTAAAGGCTAGCCTCAGAGTTTGACCATGTACTTCCTGACTTCAAGGTGCTGCCGCTGACAAATGCAGTTCACACTTAAGTCTGCCTACCCTGTGTGGCTCTAGACAGTTTGGAGCCAATCATAGGAAAGGGGGAAGGATAGACAAAGGGGTATCCCCCACCCACAGGTTGGCCAGGATGATGACATTTGGCACCTTCAGAACCTCTCATCAGAACTATCCTTGGCCTGTAGAAGATTCAGAAGAAGGACTGCCCTGCTCTCTGAAGAAAGAAGATTGGACCTGCTTGCGTTACACCAGGGCTCCCCAGAAGTGACTTAAAGAGTCCATTGGCTAGCCTCCTCTTTGAACTACAGGGACACAACAAGCTTCCAGAGGACTCTTCTGCAACTGCCCAGATGACCACCTCCAACTGGACGAGCTTGAGCACTGCTGCTGGAAATCATTATTCCTGAGATTCAGAACAAGATACAGATGTTTTGGGGCAATTTATGATTCTAACAGATTCCTTGGGTTGCCCAACAAACATCCACAATGCCCGTCGATGTGAATCTCCATAGATGACCAACCCTTTGCATCAGCTCCATGATCCAGTGCCAACAGCAATAGTCCCCATTGGCTGCCAACCCAAATCTTGAGCGATAACTGTCCATGATGCCTGAGATGGCACCCACACCAACAGTGGTCTCCTTGCATCGACCGCCAATGTGAAACTCTGCTGCAGCTCCCCATATGTGAATTTGAACTCAGAGAAGGAAAAATCATTAGCAGGACAAACCTGTATCCTGTATCCAACCCATGCACCATCGTGGTTGCCCTGAATGTGTGACTTTGACCCAGTTCAGTGAGACTAAATTACCACAATTGACGCTTTTTGCTTTTTTGGTGCTGTTTTCTCCTAAAAGTTCAAAGATTTTGGTGTCATTCTAGATATTAAAATTAACTCTTTTTCTGAATTGGTTTGAGATTTTTCTTGTGTTGTGTTTCCACCTTATTACTGTTTGAGAGCTGCATAAATACTTCACACATTGCCTCTGAGGTAAGTCTGATTGCTTTTGTGTCAAGCTACCAAGAGGTTAACCATGGGTTTATTTAGGGACTTTTGCGGTTCACTCTTACAACAATTGTGTTTATTATTTAAGTGGGGCCTCCACATCTATCAACTAATACCTCAGTTTCTTACAGAGACTATGGGCATTGTGGGTACTGGCAGCCCAGATAGCAAGGGACTTCAGGAAATAAAGACACCATTCAGGGAGCTGAAAGCTGCTGACAAGTATGTTGTGCCTTTATAGTGGAAGTTGCTGTGATGGGGCTTCCCTTTTCCCCATACACCCAGCTAGCACACCTGGCACCTATGAGCAATCAGGGAAAGGCTCACACAATGGCACAATCCCAGAAGGGAAGCGTTTCAACAATTTCATCAGTATAAGACGCAATCACCTAAGACTGCTACTGTTGACCAGGTCTGCTCCTGCTTTTCTACCTTGACTGTTTAGGTATTCAGACTTTTCACTGCCCATGCCCAGTTTTTTCCTCTCTCTTCTTCCTCCACATGAAAAGTTCCCTTGATTATTTCCTGTTCTGCACCACTCTCCTGCTCCCTCCAATTTTGACTAATTCACTCCTGAACCAGTGAATCTAACCATGGGGGGAATGTTTCCTCTGACTGCTCTTGTGTCAGCTTCCTATCACTCTCGTGAGGGAATTATCTCCATTTCACTGATACCACTTCTGCAGGTTCACATTATCATCAGCTGTGCATTCTGCATCCAATAGGTTATTTGAGACCTCTAGCAGTGGAGCGAATGAGGAGTTATCAAGATCATAATCTACCAATGTATTATAAAGACATCATACTGATATTTCCCATTGTCTAGTTTCAATTCCCTTACTATGACTATCAGTTTCCATAATCCTGGGGTGATCCCTTTCTGTCTGCCTGATACACTGGTGAGAAGTTGTTCCATTAGGGGGTAATGTGCCATTTGTATTCACTTTAGAAGGTACATCAATCTTCAGCCATGAGAACCAGAAAATTAGTAGGTTCCCTCAAGTGGGTCATGATGCCCTTCCCTCAACAGTGGTCATTCCCCATGTCACTTGTCCTATTCTGTGATAACACAATAGAAGCTGAACATTAGATTACAGTAATGAATGCATGAACATGTGTTAATTACTGCACTAGCTACATATAACAAGTGTTATTTGGTCACATTTATTTCACTGGTGTGGCCTAACTATATCTGCCCATTAGACTGTGTCTTATCTTGACATTGCATAGGGAAACACCTCTGCTAATAGTCAGACCTCTTCAAAGTGCTTTTACTTCACTTCATGAATCTAACAACTTGCATCCTGGTTTTGGTTAAATAACAAATGAAGAATCACCATGGCATATATGCAAATGTGCTGAGTGTAATATGCTATTTATTTCCATTTTTGAGGGAAGGGCATTATGACAGAGTCTCTTGTGAGCCATGACCCCTTCCCACACTCCAAACTGCTTAGTTGGGGTTGCTATTTGATGTACTTTAGGCACAACATAACCAATGTATAATTTTGGTGAGCCATAATGTGAAAGCATGGTGTTCATGTACAACTGCGACCTTTTCATCCATTTGAAATAAGTATGTGCATAATTATGTGCATAATACATGCAATTCACACACTACAAATGTGTAACATGAAGATAGTGGGCTACTATTTTTCCAAGATAACATTTGAACTAAACAAGGCATCCACTAACCATGGCATCCCTTCTTTCAAACATTCTGTAACAGTTGATCGAGTTGTACAGTTTTTGACACTTTTCACACCAACATTAAGCTTGAACCTATTCACCAACAGTTATGTGTTAGCAGCAAAAGCATGGATTGAGCTACCCTTTCATTTACTGACCTCCCCATCTCTTCCAGAGTTCCGAAAGCCCCTGAAGGCCTGGCTATTCGGCTAACCAACTGGGCTCTGCCAGCGCCTAGATTCCCTAAAGGTGAACAAGAAGAGCTCTACAAAACTACTGGTTGATTGAAATCTACTCATTGGTTGCTCAGAAGAGGCTGTGAAATGCATCCATGCATGTTTGTGTGCAAATGGTACAACTTTGTGTGTGATAAACTGATTTGCATTGGTTTTCTTTGGCACCTTCACTGCCACTCCAACTCCCACTTTACAAACCTAAGTCAAAACCTATTTGTGCACAATATGAGACAAACATATGCATTATGTAGGTAAAGCATACCTATCTTTTGCACATTTGTCTTACATAAATCTATCTATCTATCTATCTATCTATCTATCTATCTATCTATCTATCTATCTATCTATCTATCTATCTATCTATCTATCTATCTATCTATCTATCTATCTATCTATCAATCCATCCATCCATCCATCCATCCATCCATCCATCCATCCATCCATCCATCCATCCATCCATCCATCCATCCATCCATCCATCCATCCATCCATCCATCCATCCATCCATCCATCCATCTATCCATCTATCTATCTATCTATCTATCTATCTATCTATCTATCTATCTATCTATCTATCTATCTATCTATCTATCTATCTTCCACTTAAGTTAAAATGGCAATGTATGCATGCTTACACTATTACTTTTTCCAGGTGTATGTCTGAGTTTCAACAGTTAAACCCTTTGTGAACCATCCCTAACATATTTAGGGTGTACTGTACATGTGGTCTTTGACCTACCTTGATGAGACCAATATAAATCAGCTGTTGTGTAAACTATTAATTAGTGTGGTTGCACAATAATTTTGTGATGGATATGCTATCATTTCCTGTGCTGTGAGAAGCAGTACAAAATAACCACCTGTATTAGAAACAATGTAAGAGATTGAACAAAGGGGCCTCTTTATGTAAAGAACATTGAAAATATGACGTCCTTTTATGAGCTCGTAAACATGGGAGAAGCCACTGTGAGAAGCCAAACCACAACCTTGCACACACAGTATATTACCCTGGCTATAAGTGCGCCATCTTTCAAGCAAAGACACCCTCTTCCAATCTTGAATGGAGAATTCAGTTAATTCTTCTGGAGAATTATTACAGACCTATCAACAACCAGTGTAGGCTCTGATGCAAGCATCTGACTCTGCTTCATGCAAATAGCTCTGCGATACTCTGTTGGCACATTTCTAACAACATTACAGTACTTCACACCGGCATTCCCACAGCTAGTAAGTCATGAGTTACCTCAGCTGACACTGACCAATCTTTCCTTGATGGTGACAAATCCTTTTGTACCTCCTCATTCTTCTCTCAGAAGACTGAATGGCCAAGATGATCAACCTGGCACCATATCTCAAACTAAGATTCTGGAACCAACAGAGGCTGCTTAACTCCTAAAGTGTCTTGAATCGACAACTTCCAGACAGGCATTGGCCCTTGTCGTGGCTCTGTAACCACCTTATGAACATAAGAGGAGCATAGCGGGGAAATAACCTAGAAGAATGTTTCGTTACTGTAATACGATACCATCCAGCGAGTTTGTACGTATATATGTCACACTGAGTCTAAGATTCTTATGCGATAAGCAACTTCTATATGCCTTATTTGATTATGTACGATCATCATGCCTTGATTTGCAAATCGTTATCAGATGTCTGCACTAATCTCTCTATTGCCAAAAAGATAAATAAAGTTTTTTTTTAAAACATAAGAGGAGCATATTACAGCCAGGCTTGAGGTTAGACCTACCTCAGCTTTCTCTGCTGAACTTGACACCAGCCTCTTTTCCCCGAGAAGGCGATCTACGGTACAGAAGGACCAGTACCATGGTTCCTCCTTTAGGTGTCGTCCATTTTGTGTAGTGTCATTCAAAGCTCCACAATGCCCTAAACCATCTTGGAGGGGCCCAAGATCATATGAACTATATCACTGGGTGCCATGTAATTCAGATGAACCTCAGTTGCACATTAGTATCACTGAAGACCCTTAGACTCACCTTACACAGATTCAACATTGGATGTGAAAGAACTGGTTGTGCACAAATGCCTTAAGTGTGGAAATCGTTCTCCCTTTGTCAGATGTGCCCAGAACATTCCCTCTCAATTGGGCTAGTTTGAAGGCTTCACCCATTCACCAATTCGCACTGCTGTGTTTTGCAATTGATTATAACGATCAGGTCCAAATGACCCCGTCTGCTGCAAAACTAATAGGTCTATACAACTGATGGGACACCACAAATGTCCATTAGCCCTGATCCAAATTTTAGTAAGAGACTCCTCCCTTTCAAACTCACTCTCTTTGACTTTGGACCTTGCGGCGAGCCTTTGGAAGTCGTGGAGATCACAGAAAACCCACCTTTTGTCAGCCCTCTGGACTATTCTACAAATAATGTGGCTGTGCTTCGGCTGATAAGTTGTGCTTCCTTTCCATCCTCGTGCTAGTGCTGTGATGGTGGCGTAATGCATTGTGGGTGCTATTCGACCTCAAAAATAAACAAACGCACCGGTTGTCATCAGCTATTTCTGTATTTGTTTCATATTTGACTTCATCATTTTTTCTGTAACCTTTTTCATTTGCCTAATTAAATAATAAACCGATTAGGGAATCCATCTCGACTGCTAAGGCACCTTCATTCATTTGCAATAAAACACAAATATGCAGAGGTTTAAAATATAATTGGTGTGTCATCTGTGCGGTTATAATAAACATTGCAAGAACCTTCTCTATTACACTCATGCAAATTACACTTTTAGAAACATCTGCTTTCCTTCCTAGCCCCCTCCTTACAGGATGCTTCTTGGCACAGACGGACTCACTTTGACTGATAGATTGCTCATGTAATGTCAGATAATTGAAGATTTGGCACGTTGATGTTTGTGATTTCATGGCTCTTTCCCATCCCAGTGGCAGTTATTCCGATACAAAGGACACAATGAGAGGCATTTTAAAACAGAATTCATTCGAAAAAATAATGAAAGAACACATTTTGTTCTCATAAACAAAATTGCAGAGCATATCAGTTTACGCTGTACAACTAGTAAACATCCCAGTTACTTTGGTACACCAAAAAGATGTCTTAGCGCGAGAAAGGGGTCAGTGCTGCTGAGCTAGAGCCACGGGTCATAAGTAGGGGTGGGCGGAATTTGCGAAATCCACTTTCGCAAATTATCGCGAAAATGTTTAAAATTATCGCAAACAAGCGGAAATATCGCGAAGATGCGTAATTTTTTTTCCCGCATGTTCGCGAGATTTTCTGCATGGTTGCGGGTCGCCAACTTACCCATGTGGTTGCTCGCGGGCGCGGCCATCTTGTTTTGAGTTGTCTCGCGGTGCATGAGCGCAAGAAGAAAGACGTGATTGCGCGACGCATGACGTCACTGTGGGCGCGAACTGTCGCGAGACAGCGCAAATGGCTAAAAACAATCCAACATCTCATAGAGAACGCGACCGGATCAAGAAAACTTGTCGGCGAACGCAGGGATTCAGGTAAGGCGATCGCGCGCGCGCGAGAATGTATTATTTTACAGCGCGAGCAAGAAACAAATTATCGCCAAGCTGCGGAAACCGGAAATTTTGACATTTTCGCGCTCTCCGCGGAACGCGAAAATGTCAAATTATCGCAATTTCTGCGAACGGAAATAAAATTTTCGCCCAGGCCTAGTCATAAGTAGGGTTGGGCGGAACTTGGGGAATTCCACAGGGTTACATATAAACGCCGAGAGATTCCATGAAGTTCTGCCGACGGCTGTAAATACTCATGTTGTGCTTCTAGCACTGTGATTTAGTGCCAGTAGCGCGTTCAGGGCTGAAAAAATCAGTGGGAATGATACCACACGGTGCGCCAGAGGGCGTAGCTACTCGAGTTGATTTTGCTGCCGCTCAAGTAGATTTTTTACTCCAGCGACAGCCTTCTGACTGCGAATGCTAGTGATCGCCCACGTCGGAAATATCTCACCGGTTGTCCTCCTAGCATCCAGAAATTGTGCTCGGGGATGCCAAATCTCGCTTGTGCTTGCTAACTTATCATTCTGGAGCCTTGGCTGAGAAAAGATTCCCCCACTCTGCAATTGGCAGAATTTGGGCGGAACTCCGCATCACAAGAGTAACACGGAGTCGCCAAATTCTCCAGGCAGAATGGAATATTCCGCCCACCCCTAGTCATAAGCAGATTTCTTGAGGGCAGAAGGTCTGATTAGAGCTCTTTCTGCCTCTGCAGCTCACTAGGGATAGATAGAAGGGCTCATCGATGCTAAAACACACACTTCCATACCTTCTCTTACTTACAGAACTAAACAGCTCTATTACATTTAATACGGAACCATTTCTGCGATGGCTGTTCGGCATTATCCTGACAAATGAACTGATATAAAGTATGAGAATGACTGGTTTGTAAGACATCAAATATTTTCCCTTGGTTAATATTAATATTTCACTCTTACGTTGTGTTGCAGTGGCTGTAGAAATTCCCAACAATGCTGCTAAGCTGCAAGGCTGTAGTGTCTAGAATTTCTTGTATACGCAAAGTTGTAGAGTGATACAATCAATTATAAAGAACAAGCATTGGCAGAGCAAATAGCTCTCAACCACTGGAGCCATTAGCTTAGTCAATGTTTTTTTGTATCCATGTTGTACAGCAGCGCATATATTGTGCAAAATGGTTGAAAGTTCAAAAAGCGCTGTGACGTGGGAGTACTGGCTACTCGACTGCACTTTTTTTTTTCTTTTTACTTTCAGCCATGTTGCAACTCATTTGGAATACTGCAAATCATGGCTAAAAACATAATCAAAGCCAATACATCTCTTACGGTGTGACTTATTTGCTTGATCAATGCTCGTTGAAACTTTCATGGGAAAACGTAGAGAAGTAATATATCACTGCTGAAGAAACAGATTCTGGCTCTTGGGCAACTTTTGATACTTCTTTCATTGGTAAAAGGAGTTTGAGATTGAAGTGGTGCTAACAATAGGGCAGAAAACTCGTAACCAGCAGCAACCCGCTTGGCGTGAAATACCACAGTTGAACATTGTTTTCATATGGCCGTGAGCTTTTGTTTGGCAAAACAGTGGTCTAATGTCAAAGGCTATTGAAACAAGGTAGTCCGTACATTATATATTTACTGAGAAGTACTGCACGCAACTGTGTGCCACCTTTGAGTTACTTTGAGTTTATTCAGAGTGCTATTCTGAAAAAAGAGTCTGAACATGAGGGGTTGCTAAAATCCATATAGTATTGGCTGGGGGGAGGGGTGCAAGCCTGATATTCTTCATTGCAGTGATCAAGTACAAGGGGATGAGTTGAAAGCTGTGGGGCAGTTCAGTTTTCAGGAGCTTCCTGAAACACATGATGCTGTGTTTAGAAGATAGCAACATGAAGCAGGAGGAGTGTAGGGAAAAACTGGAGTGTTTGGAAGAGCACGTCATAGGGGTGAAAGAGGAATTAAAAAGAAACACAGAGCACTGCTTGACAACATCAGTGATGATGCTGGAGTGAGTATCATACCATTTATCAATTTTAAGTCGGGGAATAATAAGGAATGATCACACAAGAGTAATCCCGGATTCTGTTTCTGGGAGTCATGGTGCAGGGGCGGAGTGGCGGCAGATGAGCATTTGGAAGAGAGCAACACCGAGTTTGTGAGAGGGGCAGGGAGAGACGTAAACAAGAGAGAAACACAAAGCACTGGTGGACAACAAGTCAGCAAAGTTTCCGGAGTAAGTATCACACACTGTGCCATCCCTGACTCTGCATTTGAAGAAAACATGAACGGGCGGGGCTATGGGAGGAAGAAGCACACACAGGAGACAGATGGAACACATGCACTCTTATTGAGTGATTTCACAAAAAGGAAAACGTTGCTCCCAAAATGTGTGTAGAGGAAGGACACAAGTACCTGGGCCATGTTCCAGGGGAGGGCCGAACTTAAGAAGAGGAAGTGAAGCTCACACATGCTGACAATCAAGAAACAAGCAAATGAGAGTGACAGTGAAGCCAGCTAATGGTAAGCACGGCAAGTTAACAAAATGTCTCGCAAGCGACAGTGACTGTTCTGTCATAAAAAATGTTCTAGTGAATGTAACAGATTCAGAATTTTTCAGGTTTTTACAAAATAATTTCAGCAGCTCGGAGAGATACCATGATCCATGTGGTTGTACCCCCAGTACAGTCCCAGAAAGAGAGGGCAGAGGTAAAATAACCTCCAGAACAAACTACAGTTTAGTAGGTAGTTGGGAAAAAATGGAAACACTATTACAATCTCAGATCCTGACATTGATGTAGTGAAGATCACACAATGTATTAAAATTTTAATCCAACGATAATGAGGTGATAATAGTTATTAATGTTCTCATTTGCAGCCAACATTAAGGCCTATTGTCACCTCATACCACTGGATTACAACTTTAATACATTTTGTTATCTCAGCAACATTATTGCCAGTGTCTGAGAATTTAATGGTGTTTCCATTTGATGATTTGGCTTACTCAGTGTGCTACCTAAAATCCCGCAATAAACCCCTTTTTAGGCAATGTCACCCTGATAGCTCACAACTATTACATAACACAATATAAGGCATGGGTGTTACATACTGTAATAAAAGTAAATGGTCATAATTTAGAGTTAAAAAATTAATGGAGGACATTACTAAAGTATGGTTGATATGAGAAGTTTTCCACTATGCTTTGCAATTCTTGAGGAGAAGTGAGGATCACTGTTGAACGCAATGACCAGAGGGCTTGAATGTTCTACTTAAAGAAATTAATTCATTTATAGAGTTAGTATAGTGTTTTATTTTGGCTTTTGTGATGAGTTGTTCATGTGTTGCATGATGGGACTTCAGTAGCTTAAAGTCATTGGTAGGTTTGTCGAACGGCGTATATCTCATTGGTACAACGGTGCGCTTGCTGGACAACATAAATGTCAGGATTTTGCCAGACTAATTCTATGCGCACCCTCAAGATATTTTACAGGGTAACAAATGTGTGTGCAGCCTCAGAACATGACACTCTGACTCCCCAAGGAAATCGTGAGAACAGATCTAGAACCCTTTCACTTAGTTAATTATGCATACCTAAAGAAATATGCAAGAAATACTCAGCAAGGCATTTCAATATTCATTGAATCATTTTGATTCTTGTATAAAATATGTGTGCTGCAATATTCAGTAGAATGAAACAGATTAGCGTAATTAGCATTACAATAATAGTGAAAAAGATTAACAATTCCACCATTGTGCTATAACAGTGAGTATATGCTAGCATATATGTACTGTGTTATAGTGTACTCCTACCTAACGCTCCCTAACCTAGTTTTGCCTAGGGTGCGTGATCTGCCAAATCCCTGCCGGGTGGTCTAACTCCTCATTATCCGTGGGTAACTGTCATCAGGGTGCCCTTCTTGTTAGTAAGCTGGAAATCTCTCTTCGGGGGGGGGGGGGTCGTAACAGGAATCAGCTGGGCTGGAATTCCATCATGCAGCAACCTTGCAGTGACAGCAAAGTATTCCTCTCCCCAAACATGGAAGCAATGCTGTATATATAATAATTACATCCATGCAGTAATGTTGAAGCCCCAGTCAGGCTGCTATTGTTTATCTTATTGAGATAGCTTTGTCGCCTACCAGACAACAATATGCAACAACATTTGCGCAAGTGAACTTTATCCCTTGCATTGAATTTTCAAAGTGTTGTGATATTGTGCCTACAAAGTGCAATAGGAACCAATGCAGTTTCAGAGATTATTATCTTGCACAGAGACATACGCAAATGTATGTTAAAATTCACTGTATACGAAAGAAGGCAACTTAAGATGCATAAGCATGTAAAATGATGGTGTTTCTAACTGGGTCTATCCCCACAGTGGGGTTTGGTTTTAAAATTTTCTTTCTTGTCTGCAGATGGAGAGTTTCTTGTCGAAGAAGTCTTTGGAGAACCAGGGGGCTTGAGGTTTCAGCTGGCACTTCAGTATTTCACTTAACACATGAGTTCTCACTTAAAGTGTTAATTTGACAATGTAGAAGTCTTTGAAGGTTCTGAATGTTTGATGTTCTTATTTGGTTGATATTGGATTGCTGGTTGGATGCTGAGAAGGGAGATAAGGGGAGTGATGTGCTTGGTTCAGTCCAGAAGTGTGGGTAGATTTCACTGGATAGTTGGTCATAAGTAGACCTCGAGGTCAAGGATGTAGCCTTTGGAGTGTGTTGTTTTATTAACTAAGAAAATAGTGCTAAATGCAGAATTACTCTTCTTGCATAATTCTGCATAATCTCAGAGTTATTAGGGAATTCCATGTGATTAAACTACATGGAATTATGCGAGTTACACCCAACTCTAATGCTCAGTGGAAGCAGCAATGTTGAGGGGACAGGAAACACTGACCTCATTCATCCACTTTCACATCCCAGTGTAAATTTCAACGATTTCCTGTTTTGATAGGAGTCTCTCTGTCTTAATTATTAGCACAGTAATTGGACTGGTGGCTTGTCTGACAAAGAGTTTTTATTTCCTGTGCCACATACTGTGCTCATTTGTTTAACCTTATGACCTATCGCTAAATATCCAGGGCCTACAGGATCCTAATGTTAAGCCTCCAGAAGATTCTAATTGGCCCTTCTGTTTACCAGGATAATAATGATGGAAATAATAGCAAGGACTTTGAGTGAACGATGGGGTTTAGTGGATGATAGACCCTTGCTCAAAATTATTCTTCACAAGATGCAGGATTATTTCATGTTTATGCTAAAATGGGCATGCTTTATCAATGGTGTTCAGGGTTGATTGACAGATGAGATGTAGCATTATAGGTTGAAATACAGAGTGCTTCCCTCAAGGATGTTTACAAGGTCACTATTAAGGTTTTCATAACAACCTTTATATGTACTCTCTTGTGTTGCATTATGTGACACAATAACCAACCCTTCATGTGTGAAGTGATAAGGAAGGGAATCTGTTTTGCATTTTTAACCCTGCAGTAGAACTTCTGGACACATATATACAGATTTTCATATGGAAGCAATGAGGTAATTACTTTGAAATTGCATTTTAATGTGTGTGATAAAATACCAATTTAAGTATATGATGAAAACAGAAAATATGGAGGGAGTTTGTGAGCCATGTTAATTTCATGTTAATTTCAAGCTGGTTGCTCCATGTTTTAACGATAAGAGGAAGGCATAAACAAGTGCAAACTACCAAGTATATATGAGTTTAATGCAGTGCCTTCGCCCTGAAGCAGCATGTATTCTTTGATTTAATCGTGACTGATTTTGAACTATTTACCTTTCTGCTGTGCTTGCTGTGAAGAAAGTTAATGTTGACAGGATACTGTACTTCCGGAATAAAGTAAGTGATGGTACTGCCTGTGGGGCTCTTGTCTATTCTTATCTGCCTTGAAATGTGGTCACAGAGCTGTGTGTTATTGCATGGAGTGGCCAGGGAAGGGGTTAGTATACTTTTGTTCCTCATTCTCTTATCCTCATTTTTGTTTATACAGTTAGGTGTTGCTTTAGGTTAAACTTGTCATATATGTAGTCTTCCTATGACTACACGTTCCAACTATTTGTGAATGATTCGCATTATTGAGCAGGTATATTCCTTTCTTCTGAAGTGGTCATGCTCACAACAGAGATCTGTTCCACCTTTTTCAATATTTAACAAACCTTTAAGCAGTACATCTTTGGTAGACGTTTGTACGTAGGAGTTTGCTGTTTTTGGTTGTTTCACTCTACCCCCTAAAACTTGACGACAGCATACTTGATACACCTGGCAAAGACTGTACATTTTGCATATATGTCAATTACCCAGTGTGGGGTGCAGCATTGCTTTATACCACCCCCATGTGAGGTTATAAACATGATTAATAAAAGTCTGACTGGCCACCGGGCACCCTAGTTAAAATGTCACATGGTTTTCAATTTTTAAGCCTACACCAATAATTAAATTAGTTAACTGTAAATGTGCCTTGATGCCATAAAGGCCCTGTTGCATAATGTTGGACCAGGCCCTTTTTGCAGGTGTATCCCCAAACATTTTGCCCTTTGTCTCCTATTTTTCTGACCCTGTTTTTGGTGGCTTTAGGATGTGGTAAATAAAATTCCTTTACCTGGACTTAATTTGATACAGAAACATAATAAAATAGCTCAGTAAAATGAGAGGCAGAATCCGTGGTATTAGAGGTTCGGAATGGGCTTTATTCCAATAATCGATTATAATCGGTTGCTCCAAGTTCCATCACCACGGGGGTTCAGGAAGTGAAGTACATACTTTATTGACAAGAAGTAACTTTTATAGTACATACATTACAATGAAGCGAATGCAGTAGGCGTAACAATTGATAAGGAAAATGAGGATTTATCTGCGTAACCAAAAATGGGTGTAATAAGGAGTAAAAAGGAACGTAATTGGTTATGATGTCACATATAGGTGGATCTATAAGATAATACTTGGCATAGATGCGCGCGCAGCAACATGACGTGTAATTGACGTGTAACTAGGGGGTGAAGGGGACTTGACATTTAGCTCTACATGTGGAGACAAGAAGTCTGGGGGGTCAAGTCAACCTAATCCCAAATCATATCTAACATCCTATGTTTAAAGAACTATGTTATCCACGAAAGAAGGACTCTCGGACAGAATCTATTCTATACTGACTGTGCGTGCGTGTACAAGCGTCTAAGTGTCTACACTAAATGCGAGGGGATAGGAATATTCCATGGTAACAGGGCTATGAATTACTTGCATGAGGACAGAGAAGCCGGGCCTTTTGCTTGGTAACTGGAAGAATGTTTACTTAAACTACTAGGCAGGAATGCATCGGCTGAGGGGGAAGCAGATAATTCGAAGGTGAAATACAGTTCTTGGCAGAGAATAGGCTGATGTCAGGCTTCGTGAGCCGCGCAGAGAATGAGACAAAGTTCATGGTCACAGATGCAGGCTCAGACTCGAGGTTTCAGAGGCAGAAAGCAAGAGGAGTTTGATGACAGAATCAGGGCCTACTTGCCTAGACTGTAAAATGGAGTAACTGAGCCATATAAAGCCGGTGGCCTTTCATATTTAGGAATGGAATATCCGGCCTATTCATGGCGGATCTGACAGAGGACATGTTGACGGTGGACGCACATGTATTTGCGTCTTCATAACTGGAACTGGAGGAAACATACATGTACTTGTAACATGCACATAGAACCGTTGGGGTCCAAGATAGGGGACATAACTGACCAAAAAAATCCATATTTCCACATTCCCTCCTTGTCCCCTACTTGCCCGTCAAGAGATATCAATCTTCATTAATCCATTGATCTGTTCATATAGCATCATTTGTTCTTCTTTCTTCTTCCGTGACGAATGAAATCTTGGTGGTGGAATACACGATGTGGCACACAGACCACAGATCGCTGGTCCACATTGTAGACATAGACAGCAACTGAATAGTATGAGAAGGCCAATACCTAGGAAGGATAGAACTCTCCATCCCCAGGCAGATATCACACTCCAAAACCAACTGGACCAAGTCCAAGTGCCTGGGTTCTGATGTATCTGGTTTACAATCTTATGAAGGCGAGTGATGGCTTTATATACAGATGGCGAATTTTCTGGTATGAATATGCAGCAGCTTGATCCGATGACCCTACAAGCTCCGCCCCTATCAGCCAGGATGACGTCAAGGACAAGACGATTTTGAAGCACAACAATCCGCATAGCAGACTGCTCTTCTGTTAAATTGCCTAGGGCGGAAATAGTCTCATTCACTACTGCTTCAAGGGTTCTAGTTAATCTACGTATCAGCTTACTATTTGTAACAGTACCTATATAAGGAAAGAGACCTTTATTGAAATCTGTGTATTTTTCCCATGCTGTTTCAGTGTAATCGACAATTGGGAGATCTCTCCGCTCTCTGTTGTGTACTAAATGAATATTTCTGTAATAATCAGGAGGAGCTAGGAAAACAGGTGGCAAAAGGAATGCAATGTAGCAGGTACCATCCCAATCTAGAGGTAGACGCATATATGCAGTCTGACCACATATAAAGTAGGAGTGGCGAGAAGCTCTAAATGAAGATTTGCCTTGATCACTGAATTCTACTATAGTAGTGCATTTACTATGGCCCATATGTATGGAACCAACCTTTCTTACACACAATTCACCCTTCGCTGGGAATACTGACATGGTGGGTAAGACTAGTTCAACTTCGGATACAACATTTAGAATCATGAGATTAGGTGTAAAATTACCTAATCCATATACTTCATTTTCTAGATCAGTTCCTGTTCTTTTGGGGCGACCCTCCTTGTCAGGGTAGCAGACCTTGAGTAAAACTAGGTTCAGGTTTCCCCATACCCAATGATCTTGGTAAACTGCTGTGTCTGAGTCTATGGAATTGATTAAACTAAACCATGCTCCACAGGAGCCATTATGTGTAAATGGGTGTGGAAAGAATGGCAGGACTCCTTCATAATTCTGATAGGGAGGGAGCCGACCACACACCCAACAATTGGTGGCATTACTAGTCTGATGGGAATGATGTAACATACTAATGAAAGTGTTATTGCGCAGCGCAAGTCTATAAGACAATTCATGCGGAGGTAAGTCACTAAAAGAATGTTCAGCAGTAACATTATAAACATGTCTAGAAATAGGGTAATATATGTGCAACAATATACTTGCAGTAATTATTAAAAGACTCAAGAAAAACAAGATTATTAATGTCACTATGCAATGGCTACGCAGTGATTTACAATACGCCTGTCGTTTCATCATTTTTCGCGACTGTCCATGATTCAGGTCTAGAGGATACATGTCAGAGACAAATTCAACCGCTTCACCTTGGAGAGGACTTAAACAATCAAATTGTCTGACGTTCTAGGCCTCAATTTTACTTTATAGAGTTCGGTTTTAGTCTTTTCAACCAAAGGAAGTTTTGAATCAGTCTGTGAGGGAGTGCAGGGCACAATGTCTATATCCGAGGATAGTCCATGAAATTTCTTGATATGACTTGAATGAATCCAGCCCTTGCGGCCCTCGATCTTCACGGCTGTCCTTGTAGTGAGCAGAACCAACTTGGGTGTCCTCCACCTGGGCTCCAGCTGAGTCTTTCGGTCGAAATTTCTCACAAATACGAGATCACCCGGAACTACGTCATGGGGTTTCACCTCAGTGTTGTCGGGAAAGGCTGCAGCTACCTGTGAACGACAAGATTGTAGTGCAGACATCAAGGAAGCCAAGTAATCTGTCAGCATATTACAGTCAACATCAGTTATTTTGCGTGGTATAGGCGTCCCCCACATATTTGGTGGTCTGCCAAAGATCACCTCATACGGGGATAGCCCTGTTCGAGAGTGTGCTACCATTCTCATGTAAAAGAGTGCAACTGGTAACGCTACTATCCAGTCGACACCTTTTTCTCGGCATATTTTGGACAATCTAATTTTCAGGATCTGGTTATGTCTTTCTACGAGACCTGCTGCCTCGGGGTGTCGGACACAGTGGAATTTCCACTGATATCCTAACAGAAGTGAAACATGTTTCATTAATTCGGATGAGAACGGCTGGCCGTTATCTGAGTAGACAACACGTGGTAAACCGTATCGTGGGAAGAATTCTCGAACCAACTGTTTGGCAGTAGTCGGGGCAGTGTAATCTGAAACCGGGTATGCCTCCGTCCAACGGGACAGAGCGCAGACAACTACGAGAACATATTTGAATCCTCGACATCGTTCCATCTGGATATAATCCATCTGGAGGGCTTCAAAAGGGTGATCAGGAGGATGAAATCCACCCTGTTCTACGGGAACGCTTTTTCCTGGGTTAAACTGGCAACAGATCATACAGGTACGGACTTTTTGTTTGGCTGCTGCTCGTAAATGTTTATTGAACCAAATGTGTTGAATGCTGTCTAGCATAGCCTTTTCTCCTAGATGTGCTGGACTATGTATAGTGTTAATTATAACTTGGACCATTGAATCAGGAAGGAACCATACAGACTTTTCCTTCATCATCCATCCTTGGTCCGTTTGGATCCCTCCTAATTCAGTCCATTTCTTTATTTCGTCTGGTGTAGCATGTGTCTGTATGTCAATTACGTCAAGAGTAGGATCTTTAACTGTCATACACTGTGTCGGTGTCGGGACTATTGTCTTTATCATGTCGGGGGTTTGAGTTTGAGCAGTCTGTTTAGCTGTTCTGTCGGCTAGATCATTGCCTTGGGAAATGATATCAGTAACCTTCGTATGAGCCTTACATTTCATAATTGATATTGCAGTAGGTAGATGTATTGCATCTAATAAGGCATGAATGAGGGGTCCGTGCTGAATGTGGGCACCGTGGGAAGTTAAATAACCTCTCTCTCGCCACAGCACGCCGAAGTCATGTACAACTCCGAATGCATAACGTGAATCAGTGTATATGTTGACTTTTTTATTTCTGGGTTGAATACAGGCTTGTGTCAGAGCGATGAGCTCTGCGGCTTGAGCTGACAAAGTATTTATACGATTAGTTTCGATGACTTCAGTATCTGTGGTGACTGCGTAAGCAGCCACTAACTCTCCTGTACTTGTTCTCATACATGAACCATCTACATACAATGTCAGGTCTGGATCTGACAATGGGACATCGGTTAAGTCTTGTCTGGGTTTTGTCGTTATAGTAATAACTTCAATACAGTCATGAGCTAGTGGGTCTGTTCCGGTTACTGGCAAAAGTGTGGCAGGATTCAATGTGTTACAGCGTCTGATTTCTATATGTGGCTGAAACAATGTAAGTTCGTACCCTGTAAGTCGCGCTATAGTCAAGTGTTGTGTTTGCGTTCTATTTACAAGAACCTCTACTGCGTGTGGTACTTGAACTGTCAATGGATGTCCTAACACTATGGCATCGCTTTGTCTGATTGCTAAAGCTGTCGCTGCTACTGATTTCAGGCATGCAGGCAAAGCCTGAGCTACGGGATCTAATGTACTAGAAAAATAAGCACATGGTTTGTGTGCTCCTGCTTGTTCCTGTGTGAGTACTGACAAAGCAGTACCTTCGCGTTCTGTAACAAAGAGTGTAAACTGTTTTCTGTAACATGGTGTTGCTAAGACAGGTGCTTGACATAAAGCTTTCTTTAGGCTTTCAAAAGCTTGTGTATGTTCCTGAGTCCAAGGGAGAACAGTCGATGTGGCTGCCTCCTGTGTGGTTAACTGAATGAGTGGTTTTGCTAGAAATGCGTACTGAGGGATCCACTGCCTGCAATATGAAGTGAGACCTATGAAAGCCCGCACCTCCTTTTGTGTCTTGGGTATTGGCATGTTAGCTATTAACTGAATGCGGTCCGGTGTAAGCTGCCTTCCCTCCTTGGACAGCGAGTGTCCAAGATAAATAACTCGCTGGACACAGAATTGCAGCTTAGAAGGGGACACCTTGTGCCCCTTTTCGGCTAGAAATTGTAAAACTGTCAGTGATGCTTTTTCACATTCCGGTTCGCTTCTCGCGGTGATCAGCAGATCATCGACGTATTGAAGCAGGGCAGTGTTAACTGGCATGTGGATACTATCGAGTTCTCGTTTCAGTGCTTGGCTATAGATGCTGGGGCTTTCTGTAAATCCTTGAGGTGCGCGTGAGAATTTAAAGCTACGTCCATTTAAACTAAATCCGAACAAATATTGGCTTTCCGGATCTATTGGGACGCTGAAAAAGGCATTCTTGAGATCGATTACAGTAAAGAATGTCGCTTCGGAATCAATAGCTGTCAGTAATGACGAGATATCTGGGACCACAGGGAATTGTGGCACAATGCACTTGTTTAATTCGCGCAGATCAATAACCAATCGATATACTGGCGGGGCCTTTGGATCTGTTCGTTTAAGAATCGGAATTATCGGTGAATTACATACATTGGAGTCTGTTTCCACAACTACTCCTTGGGCAATGAGCTCGTCAATGATTTGTAGTAAAGCCACTACAGCATCTGGTGGTAACTTGTATTGTCGCATTCGTGGTAGCACCACTCCTGCCTTTAATGTGACTCGGTATGGTGTAATATTCATGCAACCAACATCAGTAGGGCCTTGTGCCCATAGATGTGTAGGTAAAGTCTGCAGTCGGGGATCCATGTCTCTAGACACATAATGACCTTTAAAATCACGTAAAAACAACCTTACTCCTTCCGGAGAACAACATATTATGGCTCCTAGAGCTTTCAGCGTTTTTATTCCTAATAGATTTTCGGGACATGATTTAGTAAGCAATAAATCTGTAGTTCGGGTCAAAGGTCCTATCGTAAGTGGAAGAGGCTGTGACACTTCATTAACAATAGGCTTTCCTGAAAAACCAAGGGAAATATTCTGAGAGCCTGAGAGGGGTGCCCCTGGAACTTCACTACGTTTTATAGTTGTTCGACTTGCCCCTGTATCGAGTAAAAATTTTCTATCTTGGCCTAATAATTCACTATGTACATAAGGTCCTTCTTGATCTACAGGAATCTCGATAAGGGGTAAGTCAACTTCCCTCTCTAGGCTAGTTCATGCGTAACGCTGATACTCAGGATATTCATACTGTGCGGTCTGATACATTTGTCGTGTTGTTGTCTGTGTGGCAGCAACAGGCAGCGCTGGTGCAGCTGGCACAAACTGTATAGACTGTTGTGCGGCTGGCATGGCCTGTGCATGCTGCGGAGCTCCTTGTTCATTCTGATCTTGTCTAAGTGGCCGTGGTCTTTCTTGTGTTTTACCTATGGCGATATTATTTTTTAAAACTGGACAATCGTGTACGTAATGACCTGGCTTTTTACAATAATTACATGTCCCTTTTACAGGTCCTGCTGAATCGGAATGTGTCATACCCTTTTTATGTCCTTCAGCTGGAACTGTCTGGGAAACTAGCATTTTCATTTTCGTGTATTTCATGCGTCTGTGTTCATGTTCTTGTTCCTCTCTAATTCTATTGTGATGGTACTGTAACATTTGTAACATTTGTGATGGAGTGTTACCTTGCCAGGTACTCTCGAATTTTAATACTCTATTCTTTACTTGGGGCAGGGCATTTTCTACTAATTTTGTTACGAACAGATGTGGGTATGATTCGCTACTTGCTTTTATGCCACTATTTATACCAAAACATTTTTCAAATCGGGCATAGTAATCACTAGTGTCTTCATCTTGCTTCTGCTTACAGGCTGAAATTGTACCCCAATCTTCCTTTTTCGTAGTTAATAAACGTGGCAGTACCTGTACTAGTAAACTTGGTAGTGCTTTAGTTTTATCCCCAAGTCCTGCTCCTGCAGTTCGGGCCTTTTCTTCCGCTTCTAACACTGACCATTCTATCTTTTGGTCTCCTACCTCCCACTCTTTTTCCTTGAGTTTCTCATAAATACCAGCAGGCATCAATACCTTTAATATTGTCATAATGTCGGGATAGGTATACTCTCCCATGAGTAACATGTCTTTAATTTCTCGGTGAAAACCCGCTGGATCTTTGTCATGACTGGGTACCACTTTCTTCATTTCTAACAATTCTATTTTTGATATGGGCGTATATACAAATACGCGCTTAAACTCGTTGTCCTCGCCCTTTATTGGGTGCACTTCTCGTAAGGGATTCTGTCTATCCATGTAATACGTGGTTCTTTCCTTGACGGGTAATGAGACACGCTCTGCGCATACAAAAAGAATATACTGCTTTCTTGATTCTAGAATTTCTTTAATTAATTTAGTACCTGCACCTCTCCATTTATTCATAAGCAATTCAGTCAATATGTCAGGTAAGGGACCAGGGTCCGAACGCTGACTCCGATATAGTATAATGAGTTGTTGAATCATATAAATCCCAGCTAACCTCTGTTCATCTGGGGTGAGATTCAAAAATGTGCGTACTACTGTATCATCACTATATTTTCCGGGACTGTCCACCCAATGGACAGCTGCCCTGGCTAAATCTTGTTCATCCATAGAATCGAGAAAATGATAACCCCTTCGTTCTCGGAGTAGTTTGTCGGCGGTTTGGAACGAATGCTCGTTAGACCTTATATTAATTATAGGTATTTGGAAATTCCTGTTATTATCTGGACATATCGGACGTATCGGGTCAATAAGACATCTATTACTATTACAAGATCCTCCTCTTCCTACATAGGCTATGGTGTCTGACTGTCCTGTGGGCAGTCCTGACCCTTCTTCCTCGCTTTGTTCGAACTCGTCTACCTCTAATCTCTCTTCGTGTAGGCGTTCTATTTCTTTACGGATCTTTCGGCACATGGCTATTATACAATTTTGCTTATCATGTCTCCCTTCTGATATATTCTGGCTCCATCTGGTAAGAATTTGCATTGCTTCCGGGTTTACCCCCGGTCGGTCTTGATTTCTGATCACACAATTTATGAGGAAACGTAACAGTTCCCCCTGTATCTCTACTTTCTGGTATTCCATAGCTCTGTTAATACATTCTGGATCTCGCCCTGTTTGGACAAAATGATATATTTTATCTAGATGTGCAGTCATTCCTGGTAATTTCCCTAAATACACTGCGGCTCGTCTGATACGCAATGATGCCAGGGTCATTTCGTCCTCTTTGCCGGGCACAGGGTCATATCTACAATCTACAAGAAGTTCCTTAAGCGTACGGGCACTTATGAGTTTGGGTGTACGTGAATGTGCTGACTCTTGAAAAGTAAGTTTATTTATTCTGGGTGGCGTAGAAAAAATATTGGTAGCACCTCCCGTGGCCCCATCTGGGGTGTCGGGTGTGAAAGGATTCGTCGAACGTGACACAGCAACTACAGGTGTGGACACAGCTATAGAAGTAGCTGTAGGAGCGGATGCAGAAACAGATGTGCTTGCCGGAACTTGTGACTCGATTTGTTGCTGTAGGGATACGGGTACTGGATCTTGGCGTTGGATCTCCCTGGTATGCGGTCTATGTGGGGCGGAATTAGCATACTCGGGAGCTGCGTCATCTAAATATGAGGAAAGAAAAACATCTTCTGCGGTTCTAGGATGCCCCTTAGGATGTACCTTTATTGGGAACAATGGGGGTGGCAAGTCTTTCGGTATTTCTGGAGTAGCCTTAGGTAATCCTTCGGCCAGAAGGGGATACATACCATTCATAAGGGCATTTCTTTGCCTATCTACTTGTTCTGATTTCACTCGGATACCTTCCTCAATTAATGGATTCTCTCGAACTTTATTTGAACTCTCTTTATTCTTTTCTTCCTGTCTACGTGCTTTTTCTGTGCGTCTATGAGATTCTTTACGCCATAACTCAACGGCATCTTTCTGTGACTGTCTGACTTTCCTTTTCCATAACTCTTCCTCGACTTTCATGATGCACTCTGCATCCCAGGTTCCCGCTGCGGGCCACCTCTGACTTTCTGGTAATCCCTTGGTGTAGTCTACCCATAAATCAAGAAATAATATAGCGTCTAAGCCATGTTTGTGATACATGAAGTGCCCTGGAGTATCCCTAGGAGGAATAGGGACGGCTTCTTCGAGAACCCCTTTTCTAGTAGTGATCTGTCTTAATTTCGAAAAGAGCGGCATATTGGCAACTGATCCGATACTTCTTGAACACACTTAATACAAAAGCACAATAATGAACAACCATTCATACCACAATATGCAGGACGTTTTTAAACACATTAAACATTAAACATTAAACCTTTAACTGAAACAACAATGATGATCGTCTGCATAACTGATCACCAAGCTTAATTCTTGACAATAACTAGATACTTCGGAATACTTGATATACTGCTAAACAGTACAGATACACTGCTAAAACAGTGCAGACCGGATTTGTGTACCCAAACCCGTCTTGACCGGCACAACCTATGTGCACGTCAGAAATGCCTCCCCAGTAATGGTACTCACCGGGTAGCTTCGGAAACGGAAGGCCTCGGAAACCGGACTTGGACCGGACTGGACTCGACTCGACTCGTCGGAAACTGGACTCGACTTCGAACTGGTGGGCCTCTGTATACCTCGGATCTTGCTCTCTCAGCTAGGCTCTGGTCGGGATACTTCGCACTTCTCACCGCCTCGTCTTGGTGTTGATCGCAGCCTCAGTCGCCCCCGCTTGACCGGAGGGAGCTACAGGAAATCCTGCTGGTACGCGTTATTGTCCGTCCAGCTGTGGCAGGAGACCGGGCCTGCAACTCACCGCCGGCGCGTGAGATGAGAAAGTGTCCCTGTTCGGGCGCCATTCATGTGGTAAATAAAATTCCTTTACCTGGACTTAATTTGATACAGAAACATAATAAAATAGCTCAGTAAAATGAGAGGCAGAATCCGTGGTATTAGAGGTTCGGAATGGGCTTTATTCCAATAATCGATTATAATCGGTTGCTCCAAGTTCCATCACCACGGGGGTTCAGGAAGTGAAGTACATACTTTATTGACAAGAAGTAACTTTTATAGTACATACATTACAATGAAGCGAATGCAGTAGGCGTAACAATTGATAAGGAAAATGAGGATTTATCTGCGTAACCAAAAATGGGTGTAATAAGGAGTAAAAAGGAACGTAATTGGTTATGATGTCACATATAGGTGGATCTATAAGATAATACTTGGCATAGATGCGCGCGCAGCAACATGACGTGTAATTGACGTGTAACTAGGGGGTGAAGGGGACTTGACATTTAGCTCTACATGTGGAGACAAGAAGTCTGGGGGGTCAAGTCAACCTAATCCCAAATCATATCTAACATCCTATGTTTAAAGAACTATGTTATCCACGAAAGAAGGACTCTCGGACAGAATCTATTCTATACTGACTGTGCGTGCGTGTACAAGCGTCTAAGTGTCTACACTAAATGCGAGGGGATAGGAATATTCCATGGTAACAGGGCTATGAATTACTTGCATGAGGACAGAGAAGCCGGGCCTTTTGCTTGGTAACTGGAAGAATGTTTACTTAAACTACTAGGCAGGAATGCATCGGCTGAGGGGGAAGCAGATAATTCGAAGGTGAAATACAGTTCTTGGCAGAGAATAGGCTGATGTCAGGCTTCGTGAGCCGCGCAGAGAATGAGACAAAGTTCATGGTCACAGATGCAGGCTCAGACTCGAGGTTTCAGAGGCAGAAAGCAAGAGGAGTTTGATGACAGAATCAGGGCCTACTTGCCTAGACTGTAAAATGGAGTAACTGAGCCATATAAAGCCGGTGGCCTTTCATATTTAGGAATGGAATATCCGGCCTATTCATGGCGGATCTGACAGAGGACATGTTGACGGTGGACGCACATGTATTTGCGTCTTCATAACTGGAACTGGAGGAAACATACATGTACTTGTAACATGCACATAGAACCGTTGGGGTCCAAGATAGGGGACATAACTGACCAAAAAAATCCATATTTCCACAAGGACATTGGGCACTTTACCACTGCTGATCAGTGCTACAGTGGATATGCTCTCTGTGTAAATTGTGATTCTGATTTGCTATTCATGATTGGCATATTTGATTTGCTGGTAAGTCCCTAGTAAAGTGCACTGTGTGTGCCCATGGTCTGTAATGCTACTAGTGGGCGTGCAGCACTGATTGTGCCACCCACATGAGTACCCCCGTAAACTTGTCTCAGGCCTCCCATTGCAGTGCCTGTGAGTGCAGTTTTAAACTGCCATGTCGACCTGGCAAGTCCACCCACTTGCCAGGCCCTAACCTTCCCTTTTTCTACATGTAAGGCACCTCTAAGGTAGACCCACAGTACCCCCATGGGAATGGTACAGTGTATGTGAAAGGTAGAACATGTACTGATGTGTTTTACAGGTCCTGATAGTGAAATACTACCAATTCTGTTTTTCACCATTGAAAGGTCTATCTCTCCCATAGGCAGGGCCGGACTGGCCGTAGCGGGCACCGAGCAATCCCCCGGTGCTCAGCACGGGTGGGGGCCGGTTTTGGGCCCCTGGGGGCCGATTTTGTTGAAGGGCCGTTTTTGCAAAATCGGCCCTGTAACAAAATCGGTCGAAAACCAACCCTAGCAAAGAGCTCGGCGGCACCCCCAAGCCCATTGGGGGTGCGGCCGAGCACTTTGCCAGTGCTGGTTTTGGTTCCCAGTCCGGCCCTGCCCATAGGTTAGCATTGGAGTTGCCTTGTAACCTCTTACAAGTGTAACTTTCAATTGGGAAGATATAGAGATTTGGAGTTTGTGCTCCCTGGGTTCAGAATTTAAAAATACATCTTTTAGTGAAGTTGTTTTTTGAATTGTGTTTGAAAATGTAATGTTTTTTAGTGAGTGGACATTTTCTTGTTTAACCATCCTGTGCCACTGCCTGCCTGTGGATTTAAAGTTCGGTTTATACTGACAGGGACCTGTTTATGCATTCACTCTAGACAATCCCACAAAGGGAGCTGAGGTGTATCCTGCATATCCTGATGGCCCATCAACAGGCTGATGGGTCTTCCTGAGCTAGAGTGGTGGGAGGCGTTGTCATTGAAACCTGAATAGGGCTGTGCCTGTCCTCTCACAATGCTGTCTCAATCCCCCTGAAGTGTGTCTGGAGCCAAGGCAGGGCACGGCAGGAACTTGTGAACAACAAAGAGTTCTCTTTGAAGTATGCCAGCTTCAAAGGCCAAAATGGGTATAAGTATTCAACCTAAAACCCCAGACTTTAAGAACACTTCTGGATCAAGAGGAACCTCTGCCAAGGAGAAGGGCTGAAGAGCTGTGAGGAGGAGTACTACCCTTTTGCTGTGTGTTGCTTTTCTGGGTTGGCCTGCAGATGCTGCTTCTTCTTTGGGGAGGACTAAGAACTGAACTTTGCTGTGTAGCCTGCCAGTGAAGTTTTTCCAAGGGTTTGTGTGTGCTTACCTCCTGTTAAGAAGTCTCAGGACCATCAAAGACTTCATCTGCAGCATCCATGAACTCCACGGCTAGGAGTTCTGACCTGTCCTGTGGTGCCAATTCCAGTGCTGGGCCCTTGGAGATTGTTTGGCTGCTAAAATACTTGAAAATCTATGCATAGCCTGTTTTTCCAACGCAGCACCACCGTGCGGGAGAAATTTCGATGCACCGCAGCCATGCGGTCAAAGAAACCGTCAAAGCCCGAGGCTTAGCGCACCATGTCTCCGAAATCTGAGACCACTGCACTGACTTCAATGCAAGCCCTGCTGTGCGGCTGAAAGAATTGACGCATTGTTGGACCGTGACTGAAGAAATTGATGTAGCACCTGTTTACTGCCGCCACATTGAACTTCAGCACGCCGGGATTTCCACGCATCACACCTCTGCACCAACGTTTTCAACACATCACCTTCAGACCAGAACAGTCTTGGATTTCGATGTCTTGCTTCCCCTTGCAGTCCAAATTTGATGCACCACTTCTCCTGCGTGCAGCAGAACTGACGCATCGCCTCCCCAAGGACTCAGGAACGGACCTATTGCTGTGTTTTCTGAAGCTACCTTCCTCTGCTGCTGTTTTTCTTCAGAACCTTGACATATCTGAAGGTACTTTGTGTAAAATCACTGCATCCATACAGTTTTATGGACAGAGTTGCTAAAACCTTTAAAAAGTGATATTTTGAGTTGTGTATGTTGGATTCTTGTTGTTTTGGTCTTGTTTGGTTTAGATAAAGATACTTTATTTTTCTAAACTGCTGTAGTGTCCATTTGTAGTGTTTTCACTGTGTTACTGTGTGTGTTATGTACAAATGCTTTACACATTGCCTCTGAGATAAGCCTGACTGTTGATGCCAAGCTACAATGGGGGTGAGTAAGGGTTATCTGGGTGTGTAACTCTCTTTCCCTGACTAGAAGGAAGGGTCCCTACTTGGACAGGGTGAATACCACTGCCTACTAGAGACCCCCATTTCTAACACATAATAATCATTTTTACCACATGGAAGTTACGCTAACATACATCTTAAACCAGTAACATTGTCAAAAAAGATTGACAAATAAGCATTAGCAAAGTCACTCGGTGTCATCTTTAGGACCTAATCGCTTTGACAATGGATCTAGCCATGCTGCATAGCATTGCTTTAAAAACAATAAAAATAGTCTATAGCTCAACACAAAGCATGCATTTCCATTATGTTTGTGGATCCGAGTTGGATCAGTAAACAAAAGGAAAATAAAAGTGCGCCATGGGGAAGGAACATGAAGAGGGGAAGCAGCATAGAGAGAGGTGAGGAGGTGGCAAATCAACACGGAGTGAGGGTGTGTGGGGGCACATGCAACATGGAGAGTAGGCGGTGAGTTGAAGTAACATGGAGGTCAATGTAAAACCTAGGGTGATACTCCATGGTGGGTGGAGGCAAGGACAATACAGTGGGAGGATGGGGTAGAAGCCTTACAGATGGAGAGTGTGCAGAAGGGGAAAAGTAACATGGTCAGTATAAGTAATTAGGGTACAAGAGGGTGACTGCTGGAAAAAATATGCACTTTCGTTGAATGCTTAAACAAAAAGAAAAAAGCAGTACCTGATTAAGGGAATAGAAAAAGGGGAAAAGTACTTTGCCCATGCGCCTTGGGAGAGACTAACAAAAGAAGCAGATGTGAATGTTGCATATGCCAATGTATGAAAAGCAAGCAAATGAGAATGACAATTAAGCCAACAAACAGGAAGCAATGCGTTGGCTTTAAGTCCAGCAAGTAACAAAATGTCTTGCAAGCGAGACTTCTAAATGGATAATACAGCATTGGCTTTTACACTGAGAAAAGCAACCCAGTTTTTCAAAAACTGTTCACTGGTTAGGCTATGAACAATCTCAAAAATTATATTCTTGTGACATTTTATTTGTAGTCCCTAGAATGATGTTTTAACGTCATTAAACTGTCTATCCCTAACTGGATTTAAAAACTATTTAGCCAGTGTGGATAAGCACTACTGCATCCAAACATCCGTACCCATCCTAAACCCTAAAACACCCTTACCATACAAATACCCTTACTCACTCTAAACCCTAAAATACCCTAGCTACCAAAATACCCTTACCCAGTCGCCAGTAGATAGTTATAGTTAGGACCGTGTTTCCACAGGAAATCTCAAAATTCTATTTTGAATAACTTTGGCGCTGGTTGACGAATCTTCGCGAAATTTTCAAAACTAATGGGGCGCTCTGCTCAGCTCCTACCCTGAAAGTCTCGGGGGGATTCGTCAAGCGGGGGCCGAGAAAAAAGGGGGGTCCCAAAAGTCGTTTTCCCCATGCATTTTCCCATAGGACCTTTAGTCGAAGGTACAGCCCGAACGGCTGAACAGAATTACTTGAAATTTGGCAGAGAGGTAATCCTCAGGTCAGGGAAGTGCCTTTTGCATATATGGAGTCAATCTGTTCAGTATTTCCTGAGAAAATTGCATTTAAAAGCACATACATATCTATAGCCGCGCACCCTAACGTGCGCGAGCGTAATTCTGATTGGTTGTTACATGTCAGTCAACGTTCGAATCGGTCGAAATCAGGAAGTGTCGGCCGCCATTTTGTTTGTTTTCAGTGCGAGAGTGGAAAAGGAAGGTGGCGAACGTGAAAAGGGGGCAGGGTAGAGAGTTCCTGACCCCCTAGCCTTGGTCAGGGGGTCCCTGAAGGACCCCGAAGGCAGAAAAAAACATTTAATTTTTTTTTTAAATCACGGGCACGGTGAAAAACCATTAAAAAAAAAAAATAATAATACGTAGTTTATTGAAAAATGAATATATAAAAAAAATAAAAATACATACATAACTTAGCATTTAAAAAACCATACAAATTCACTGAAAAAACCATAGGTTTCACACACGTTATAGTTAGGAATTAGCATTTAAAAAACCTTGCAAATTCACTTAACCATAGATTTCACACATGTTATAGTTAGGTGGGTATTTCACTCGTAAAAAACCAATGAAATTCCCCCGTTATAGTTACTTCAGATAACTATAACTCGTGCGACCGCCACTCTATCACAGGGATGATGTCATCAGTGATGTCAAGAGTGATGCCACTGACCATGTCATGAGTGATGTAATATGTGACGTCATGAGCAGAGGATTGCGGGCGCGCGAGTTATAGTTATCTGAAGTAACTATAACGGGGGAATTTCATTAGTTTTTTACGAGTGAAATATCCACCTAACTATAACATGTGTGAAACCTATGGTTTTTTAAGTGAAAATATATATATATATATATTTCGAGATTTACTTTTGAACGAACTCTATATACCAGGATGCACTCTGCTAACACGCCTACAAAGGCGGGACTGATGTTTCTGTGTATTTAAGAGTCGCGGCATGCTGTCCTGCTCCCAATTGCCATCATCTGTGAACAAGGGAGCACAGACTCTCGAAACGCGTGAGATAAAGTATGGCATGCAGAATTTCTGTGCTTATGGAGATTGCGACCAGGCTGCCTGACAGAATAAAAGAAGTACTCACGTACGTGGCTCTCCAAGTTGGGTGCTTTCGTTGTGTTGATATATATATATATATATATATATATATATATATATATATATATATATATATATATATATACATTATCTACTGGCAGTCGCCAGTAGATAGTTATAGTTAGGACCGTGTTTCCATAGGAAATCTCAAAATTCTATTTTGAATAACTTTGGCGCCGGTTGACGAATCTTCGCAAAATTTTCAAAACTAATGGGGCCCTCCGCTCAGCTCCTACCCTAAAAGTCTCGAGGTGATTCGTCAAGCGGGGGCCGAGAAAAAAGGGGGGTCCCAAAACACGTTTTCCCCATGCATTTTTCCATAGGACCTTTAGTCGAAGGTACAGCCCGAACGGCTGAACAGAATTACTTGAAATTTGGCAGAGAGGTAGTCCTCAGGTCAGGGAAGTGCCTTTTGCATGTCTGGTGTCAATCTGTTCAGTATTTCCTGAGAAAATAGCATTTAAAAGCATATAAATATCTATACGCGCGCACGGTGCCGTGCGCGAGCGAAATTCTGATTGGTTGTTAGATGTCAGTCAACACTCGAATCGGTCGAAATCAGGAAGTGTCGGCCGCCATTTTGTCTCTCGCACTGAAAAGGAAAAGGGAAAAAAGGTGGAAAACGTGAAAAGGGGGCAGGGAAGAGAGTTCCTGACCCCCTAGCCTTTGGCAGGTGGTCACAGAAGGACCCCCAAGAGTGAAATAAACATTTTATTTTTTTTATAAAATCGCGGGGTGTGCGCACGGTGTGCGCACGGTGCACGGTGCGCACGGTGTGTGCAGCGCACCGAACGCCCAACGTGCGCGCACTGTGAAATACCTTAAAAAATATATATATATATTAATAAATACATAACTTAGCATTTAAAAAACCGTACAAATTCACTTAAAAAACCACAGGTTTCACACACGTTATAGTTAGGAATTAGCATTTAAAAAACCTTGCAAATTCACTTAAAAAACCATAGGTTTCACACAGGTTATAGTTAGGTGGACATTTCACTCGTAAAAAACCAATGAAATTCCCCCGTTATAGTTAGTTCAGATAACTATAACTCGCACGACCGCCACTCTATCACAAGGATGATGTCATCAGTGATGTCATGAGTGATGCCACTGACCATGTCATGAGTGATGTAATATGTGATGTCATGAGCAGTGGATTGCGGGCGCGCGAGTTATAGTTATCTGAACTAACTATAACGGGGGAATTTCATTGGTTTTTTACGAGTGAAATGTCCACCTAACTATAAACTGTGTGAAACCTATGGTTTTTTAAGTGAATATATATATATATATATATATATATATATATATATATATATATATATATATATATATATATATATATATATGTATATTCAACGAAATATCACTCCAAACGACCTCCAGCTAACAGGAACTGGTGAAGAAGGAGACGGACCACGAAGATTTGGCGAGATGGTATTTATTCAGCCCAAGTTACAGCAGTGACGCGTTTCGAGCCCGGGAGCCCTTGATCACACCACTACAATTTATCCAACCAGGAAATTCCGCTCGCACTCGCAGATGCCTTTTTAACTTTAGTCACTTCCAATTGATTTAAACCCCTTTAGCATTCTTTATTTCAAAGCGTGCCAGCAACCCAATGCATTTCAATCTCCACAGAGATCTTGCTCAAGGGTAAATTAACAAAGACACTGTATCATTTTTTTCTTTTTAAACATAAAGTTTCTTGTATCATTACATCATTTCCTACAGGGCGCAGCTATGCATTCTGGATATAATAGTTTATCTCATTATTATTTGCAAAAAAGATTAACATATACCTTCTATTAAAACCTTTTCTTCCAACTTTTTTTCTTTCTTTTTTTGATTTTTTTGTGGACTTTTTAAACCAAAAAAACCCACCAAGTGCACCAAGGTAAATACTATTTTTATGCCATTCACTTTCTTGAAAGCAAATTCTCCTTATCCGTAGGAATTCCCCATATGGAATATTATTATTCAGACTGGGTTGGTGGAAACTGTCAGCGTGTAATGTGGCATTAGTTGCTGTTTTCTTGCGGTGTAATGTGATATGAACTTCATTATTCTGAATGTATATTTCAGCGTCAAGGAAGACAACTCTTTCCTCACTTATTTCATAAGTAAATCTGAGATTCGTTTCTGTGTTGTTTAAAAACTCAAGGTACTCCGCAGATTCCTCCTTGGAGCCATCCCAAATTAATATCAGATTGTCAATATATCTTGACCACATAATGATTTTGTTGACATGTTCATCATTATTGGGATTCCAGGCCAGATTACTCTCCCACCATCCCATCGTAAGGCAGTCATAGCTGGGACTGAAGGCAAAGCCCATTGCCGTTCATTTTCCTAGGGGATAAATTTCCTCTTCAAACATGAAAATGTTTTGTGTTAGGCAGAGCTTTATCATTTCCAATAGCATCTTGTTGTGATCAGCATATTGGATATTGCGTTCAAGTAAAAAGTGTTCCCATGCTTTTAAACCTATATCATTCCTAATGTTGGTGTAAAGAGATATTACATCCATAGTGATCAATTTATAGGTTGAAATCCAAGGAATCTCTTGCATGTGTCTTACCAGATCACCAGTGTCTTATAACTAAGATGTTAACCTTTTTATGTATGGTATTAAATACACATCCAAGTAATTTGCAATTGGTTCCAGCAAGGCTCCCTTTGCCGAAATAATCGGTCGTCCTGGTGGTCTAGTGACATGTTTATAGATTTTCAGAAGAAAGTAAATTGTTGCCAATGTTGGATGCTCAGTTGTAAGATACTTTCGTTCATCTTCGTCCAATAAACAATCTTCCATCCATTTTGTCAATTTCTGGTCTAGTTCTTGTTTGAGTTTTAATGTAGGGTTCTCCTTCAGTCCCTCATAATATTCCTTATTGTGCAGCTGTGAGTGTGCGTCCCGCATGTATGACTCTTTGTCCAGAATGATCACATTACCACCTTTATCTGCCATTTTTATTTCAATAGTATCACCCTGTTTGAGATTTCTAAGCGCCTCCCATTCATGGTGAGTCAAATTATCGATATATTCCGTGGTTTTGAATTTTTACAGATCTTTGATCACCGCATCGTGGAATACATCAATTTTGTTGCCCTGGGGCAGTTGAGAATAGAATTTTGATTTTGCCTTCTTCCCACTCGTGCCTGCTCCTAATTGGAATGTGTTTAATTCTTGGTTTTGGGCATCAGGGTTTTAAGCTAATTCCATTAGTGTTGTAAACGCAGTTGCATCTTTTACTGCTAAATCCATGTTAAGTATGGGTTTCTTTTTCTCATAATTAGCCATATTTTGATTCTCTGCAAATAGTTTTGCTAACTTGACTTTGCGAATATACTTATATAAATCGATTCTAATCTGGGCAATGTCAATACTGTCAGTTGAGCAAAAATGTAAGCCTCGTTGGAGTAATTCAATTTCCATATCTGTTAATGTTTTCTTTGACAAGTTTATCACCTTTAATTCTTGTGACAGGAGTGACATCAATTGACCTAATTCTATTTCTGTTTCATACTCCTCGTTGTTGACCCTGTCCATTTGGTTTTTGTTGATCCGCTTGCCTCTTCTAGATGGCTTGCATGGGCACGACCACGTCCCCTTCCGCTTTCTCGCGTTGAGCCTGACTGCACCCCCATGTTTTTCTCCCAATTTTCCTGCTGTAGGGCCAGTCTCATCTCTCCTAAAAAAGTACATTTAGGGCATCCTTCGTTCAATTCCTGCTCATTTTCACTAGCATCTATTGATGTCAATGAGGACATGCTCCCCGTTGCATTTGTTACTATGTCTAGTTTGTCTTGTTTGAGTTGATCATATTTCCTGGCATATGTGAATATGCGCCCATTCAGATAATCCTCTTTATCCCTTTGTAACTTAATTTGCTTTCTCATCTGAACAGATTCTTCATGTTTCTCAATATATGATTATAATTCTTCTTTGAATGTAGTCAAGTCTGCATTTAACTCAATTGATGACAGTTGTTTTTCAATTTCCTTAACCAGCGCTGCTGTTTTCTCAAGTGGTATTTCAATATGTTTCACCAATATTTCAAATAGGCCAAGCGATGAGTTTAATAAGTGTTCATCCCACTCATGTAGCAATTCATTGCTGCTTTCTTGGTGGCTGGGCATCAAGTGTATTCTTAACCCACGTGGTACTCGTTTTACATTCAGGTATTTTTTGAAAGAGGTAACCTCCCTCCATTTGTTGATTTCTTTTTTAGAAAGTTTTTCCCAAGTTCTCAATTTGTGCCTTAAGTCAGGATTTTTCTGATTGGAAGATGTATCAGTCGTTATATTAGTTGCTCCTCCTTGTTCAAAGAACGTATCAATAATTGCTGTCCTTTTAGTTTCCCTTTTTTCCATGATGCCGGCTTTTATCGCTATTCACTTTTTTATGCTGGTATTTTACTTAGAGTGGCCTCAGGGTTTCGCATCTGCCTAACCATGTGACTTTCTGTCATTGAGCAATTACATCTTTGAAAAGTTCAACAAAGTCTCATTGGACTTCTGTTTTTAAGCTCCAACAGCTCTCTCACGTTTGTGAAACCAACTGACGTTTCTCACATTGATTGCGATACAAAGCTAATTCGTTGCTCACTCACCTTCGGGGGTTCCCGCTATCAGTGCTGCCCTCCGGTTGCACTCAACACGTTCCCCTTGCTACGGTTTTCCAGTGACTTCTCGTCTTTTTCCAAAATCGTTGTGACGGCATTCGTCCGTATCAGTAATTCAATTACTCCACACTTTACCCTCTTTCCCGATACGTTGGACGCTCTCCAGTGGTACGGCAGGGTCAGGCTGTTTCTACTCGCTACAATGTATCCAACAAGGAAATTCCGCTTGTACTCGCAGATGCCTTAATAACTTCAGTTACTTTCAATTGATTTAAACTGCTCCAGCAATCTTTATTTCAAAGCATGCCAGCAACCCAACGCATTTCATTCTCTACAGAGATCTTGTTTACGGGTCACACGGCGGCATTTCTTTCTTTTTAAATATAAAGGGCCAGATGTAGGTAACTTCCATATAGAGAGTCCTTAATAGCGATTATTACCGAATCGCTATTAAGGACTCGCTAAATGGAATGTAGGTAGGAATCGCTGAAATATTAGCGATTCCTTAACATTCCTTAATAACGAATCGGTAGTTCCGATTCGTTATTAAGGAATACCTAGCCATTCATTCCTATGGGCTAGGAGGCCCATAGGAATGAATGGGAAGAGATTCACTATTAGCGATTCGGTATTACCGAATCGTTAATAGCGGGAGCTATTTCAAGGGTGCCAGGGTGTCCTAAGGATACCCTGTTGCACCACTGAAATGTGCCCTAAGGGCATGGATGTGTGCCACATGGCACATTAGAAAAAGCAAAAAAGTGCTTTTTGTAAGAAAATCGCTACTTGCCACCAACTTGAAGTTGGTAGTAAATAGCGATTCCTCAAGGCTGAGGTGCACTGTTTTCAGTGCTAAGTACATTGCATTTATGGAATCGGTATTTCCGATTCCTTAAATGCAGGAGCAAAATAAGGAATCGCTATTTTGCGATTCTTTATTTTGCATGTAGGTTTAAAGTCACCTTCATCGCACATGGCTAAATACCGGCCCAAAGTTTCCTGTATCATTACATCATTTCCTACAGGGCGCCACTATGCATTCTGGATATAGTAGTTTATCTCATTATTATTTACAAAAAAGATGAACATATATGTTCGATTAAAACATTTTCTTTCAACTTTTTTTCTTTCTTTTTTTGATTTCTTTTTTTGACTTTTTAAACCAAAAAAAAACACCCAGTGCACCAAGGTAAATACTATTTTTATGCCATTCACTTTCTTGCAAGCAAATCCTCCTTATCGTTAGGAATTCCCCATATGGAATATTATCAATCAGACTGGGTTGGTGGAAACTGTCAGCATGTAATGTGGCATTAGTTGCTGTTTTCTTGCGGTGTAATGTGGTATGAACTTCATTAATCTGAATGTATATTTCAGTGTCCAGGGAGACAACTCTTTCCTATAAAAACAATCACAGTTAGTTTTCTTGCCAATTAACCATTACAAATGCAATTTTCAACACCCTTTCATTGTATAGCGTCTAAAAGTAAAATTTTGCATGTCAATTGTGTTACTGGTTAGGATGAATCTGATCATTACATCGTTGGTACGATCAAACCATTACCTGTTTTTCACAACACATTCCATTGCTAACTTTAGCATAAGTAAGACATTTAAAGGGTAACCAGTTCCTCTCTTATAGCATATATGGCATATACGTGAAAGATATCACTGCATGCCTGGAAATCTCTGTCGCTGGGAGATCTGAATTTCAGATCATATTGCCCTCACACACCTTTTTAGGGGTGTCATGCTTCATCATAGGGCGCTCCTCGTCGGACCGGCGCTGCAATGTCCAACGGGCCTGGTGGCTACTTTGGCGGAGTTCTTTTGATCTGTAAAACGCTGTATGAGAAGGGTGTATATGGGCAGTCAGTGCTATGTATATAGTAACGTCAATGAGTGATTTAAAAAAGGCTCCAGGTCTATAGAGATTCTTTATTCAGTGTTAGAGCTGGGTCTCAGTAACAACAGTGGTGCCACCTACAGGGCTTAAGGTACCAAGGTGGCAAGTGGAGTGTATCAGGTCAACATGTTTCGTGTCATAGAGGTTCCAAGTACGAGCGACACTTCTTCAGGACCTATGGTGTGTGGTGACGAATCATCCTTTTGTGATACGTCAAACAAAATGGGCCTCCAGAATCGGAAGATGTAATAGGATCAAAGGGGAATCCCGGATAGGGACATCCATTGTTGATGATTGTGGTAAAAAACATCCTCACAAACAGGAAGGATCCTGGACGGGGGAACACTATCAGCTAAAAACATATAATAAAGGTAAAAACTAATAGTAAGTGAATCATATGCATTAGCAGGCACCTTAAAACAAAAACCAGAAAACAGCCCAGTCAAAAGTGATAATTCATGCCAGGATACACAAAAACACTACAGGAACACTCAAGGTAAAGTGTTGGTCTTACCTCAATTAGGCAGCGGGGTATACAACATGGAGGAAGGGGAGTCAGCCCAATATATTAAAAGGTAGCCAACTATAATCATAAGAGAGAAGCAAAGAGACAAACATTAGTGTAGAATATTGGTGCCCGTCAAGTGGAAGAGGGGCGAGGACTGAGTATGGAGAAGGTTCCCAGTCAGGGACATAAATTAAATCCTACTATAGAAAGGATGTCCTTTACTAGGGATAGGTATGCGCTAAAAGTGCGCTGAAAAAAGACTTAGGTCCCATATTAGAATACATAATAACATGTGACGTAGAGCAAAGGTCAATAGTTGTATTATTTGGGACCCGTATCAGAGCTTACAAAGTCACATGATAGAGGGAGACTAACCCTCGTTAACAATCAAAGATAGTACTAAGAGTGTTGGAGGACACCTAATATTACGTAAGGAGGCCAGCCGTAACAGTCAGACAAGAACTCAGGGGTGTGTAAAGGGAGGAACCGCTCATACGAAAAATGGAACCAGAATGGATCCGAAGTGCCGAAATATCAGTAACACTAAGGACCGGCAGGTATATCCCAAACCCGGACATACGCGCATATCAAAATGCGAGCTTCGAGTGCTGTAACATGAATTATACAGAGGTACCGTATTAAGAGTCAGATGCCACGGGGTCGGGATAAGCTGGGAAACACTCACCGTCTGAACTGAGGGCAAGCACTCCTCGTGCCAGGTCTCCGCCGCTTCCAGAATGTGAATGTGCTGCCGGAGCTGCCATTAGTGTAGGCAGATGGACGGGAAGCGACCCAGCTGAACTAACTATAACGGGGGAATTTCAATCGTTTTGTACGAGTGAAAAGTCCAGCTAACTATAACACCCCTGAAACCTATGGTTTTTTCAGTGAATTTCTAAGGTTTTTTAAATGCTAATTCCTAACTATAATGTGCCTGAAACCTATGGTTTTTTCAGTGAATTTCAAAGGTTTTTTAAATGCTAATTTCTAACTATGCCTACAGAGATAGGACATGTGATGAAAGAAGAAAAAACGCACAGAAAGAAAAAAAGAAATGCAGAAAGAAGCAACAGAAGTCCTCAAAGACAAAGAAAAGTGCAGGAAGAAAGATACGGATACTGGTGGTAACTGAGTCTGACTAACCAGTCCTAGAGCCAGTGCTATGTTAAAAGACACTCAGAATACAGTGAAAACACCTACGTATACGAGGGAACACTATGCATTGGGGTCCCCATGTGATCAGCATGACCTCCTCTGTAAGCCCCTAGTATATAATAGGGCAGGGGATTAAAACTACCTCTTAAAATGCACCACAGGGCGTGTTTGCACACGTCACCTCAGGCCCCGTCCCCTCACTTCCCCACTGTGTAAACACGCCCTGTGGCCGTTTTAAGTTGGGAGATTAAGTCCCCTTGAATCCTGAGGGTCCCTAGGGTCCAACTAGACCACTGGGTACCTCCAGTAAGCGCCACAGAGCTGCGTTGCAGAGAGATGTAAAAAGGGGCACGGCCTGGACCACCTCTCTGCAACGCAGCTCAGTGGCACTTACTGGAAGCACCTGGTGGGCTAGTTAGCCCCCAGGGGCCCTCAGGATTGAAGGGGAATTATTTCCCCAACTGAAAACGCGCCACAGGGCGTGTTTGCACACGTCACCTCAGGCCCCGTCCCCTCCCTTCACCACTGTGTAAACGCGCCCTGTGGCCGTTCTAAGTTGAGAGATTAAGTCCCCTTGAATCCTAAGGGTCCCTAGGGTCAAACTAGCCCACTAGGTACCTCCAGTAAGCGCCACAGAGCTGCGTTGCATAGAGGTGTAAAAAGGGGTGTGGCCTCAGAACACCTGTCTGCAACGCAACTCCCTGGCGCATACTGGAGATACCTGTTGGGCTAGTTGGCCCTCAGGGACCCTCAGTATTGAAGGGGAATTAATTCCCCAACTTACAACTGGCCAGGGGGCGCGTTTGCAGAGTGCTGCATAGAGGGGGCGTGGCCTCCGGCGCGATGCCGGTCTTTATTTATTTTATTTTTTAAGAAGGAGGGCTGTGTGGCCCCCCCTTCTTTTTCTAATTTACTGGCCCCGGGGACCCCATCCCCCAGGGCCTGCACCCTAATTTTTTTTGTTGAAAAAAATTAATTTGGCCCTCCCAAGGCCTTAATCGGCCCCGGGGATCCCAATCCCCGGGTCATGGCTTTTTTTTAAATTTATTTAAAAAATATATATATTTATAGAAACACCTAGGACATGCTGGACAAACCATATGTACCTATCACCATGACGATTTGCGTGATATTCATTAAAAGGCGACTAATTAATCCACATCTAATGTATTTACACCGCTAGTGAAGCTCTGACGTGTCTGACGCACTACCGTGCCTAATCCCGGCGCCCCCGCCGGTGGGTACTCTCCAAGTAGACACCCTTGTCGTTTATTTATACAAACATGGGTAGCTATTGACGGGCACATTTAATATACACGCACACCAAGCCATTCAAAGGGGATTCGACAAAAATTGGACCAAACTATGCAAGAAACCCCCCTCACGGTTAATAAAACACACATCCACCGACCGGATGTGTAATACTTTTTATTTTACTCTCTGGAAAGGAGACGAACATCGCTTGAGAGTCACAGCGTGCTCCTGGCTGAGCCCAATGCTGTGTTATACCCACCAGTACCTGCCGAGTGCCTCACACCTCTGTGTTGTATTCCACCAGCTAGTGCGTATGCTATGACACTCTCTAGCCCATGTGCACTGTAACACCACCCCGTGAATATGTCATGCCACACTTGCCTTCGCATGGGTTATACTGCCCCATCTAACGTGCCTTCCTCGATGCCTATGTTATAACGCACAGCGCTATGCCATACATATTACAATCTGGGATCCATATCTTTGTCACTGTGCATATGCAACGTTACACTCCCCAGCACATATTTTATATTACAACTTTAGAGACTAGTTAGGTAACACAACACTGCCCTGTGCATATTACACTCCAAGGCGCATATCGCATAGCACGCGCTAGTGCCTGTGCTATCTCGCGCTCTCCAATGAATCTGTCATTGCGCACAATGTATTGCATATTATATTTCACGCCCCGGTTCATCTTATATCACACTTTTTGGTGCATAGTTTATACCATATACTATATCTAGTTTTCATTTTCAATCGTGCTCTCAGGACTATGTTCTATATAACACTGCGTCCACCTACCCTTTTCACGGGCATTACATTTTGCGATGGGGGGTGGAGAGTCAGGGGGTGTTTCTGCCAAGTGAGCCCGGAGTCACAGTCACAAACGTCCTCTTCTTCCTGAATAAAAGTGAGATTATGCTGCATAGTTGTTCATATTTTACATAGTTCGCACAGACACACATTTTAAAAACAATGAAGTTCCTAATACCCACCTTCTCTGAACAGTTAGCTTGCTGCCCCATCCACCTCCTCACTATCCTCTGTTGTCTGAATCCATGGACTAGCCTCCTCCCTCCTGCCATGCATGGTCTGATGTGCTGCCACTTCCCTCCATTTAGCATGATGTACCAGTCCACTCCTCCTGCCCTCCATTGCCCAATTCTATGGCCCATCATTGACCTCCTGCTTAGCCTCTGTGCTTAGCTTGCTGCCCCTATTCTCCTTCCCCCTTCCCTCCGATGTCTTTGTGCATTCCCCTGCTTCATCCGTTTTGCCCACGATGTTCCATGGACCTGCCACTCCTATCTACTGAGTGTTCTGTTGAGCTGCCACCCCCCTCCCACCTGCCTAGCATTGTCAGATGACTGTAACCTGTCCCTGCCACCTCCACCCTGCCTGTCCACATGCCATGCCCCTATCCCCTTCCTCCTGTCCTCCATGGTCCATTTTACTGCCACACCCTTCTGCCCTCCCTGGTCTGTTGTGCTGCAACTGCTCCTCCTGCCTGCCCCGCGCGATCTGTTGTGAGGCCCCTTCGCCTAAACTCTCTTGTCTGTGCCCAGGTCCTGACCCTCCCTTCTATCCTCCATGGTCCTTTGTGCATGCCCCTGCACCCTCCTTCTTGACCATCATAGCTATTGTGCTGCCACTAACCCTCCCGCTTGCCATGCATGGTCTTCTGTGCTACCATGGCCCCTCCCACCTGCCCTGTGTGGTCATCTAGCTGCCCCTGACCCCCTCCCACCTTCCCTCCATGGTTTGTGTATATGCCATCATAGTCTCATTGTTGCTCTCCATGGTGTGTCTTGTTTCTAGTGCCCAACCTGCCTGACCTCCATGGTCATCTTGCTGCTCCTGCCCTGCCCCCTTGTGCAGACCCCTATTCCCTCCCTCATGGCTTGTCTGTTCCATTGTAATGCCCCTGATCCATCCCTCCTGCCCTTTATCGTCTGTTATGCTGCAGCTTTCTCTCCTGTCTGTCCATTATGGTCAGCTAGCTACCATTGCCTCTTTCCCCTCTGTTCTTTGTTGTCCATGTGCATGGTCCTGTCCCCTCCCTATTGCTTTCTATGGATTGTTGTGCTGCACTCCCGTCCCGCATGCGCTGTCTGGTGTACTGTGCTGCTGCAAACCCTGATGCCTGCCCTGTAGGGTCAGTTTGGTGCACCTCTCCATGTCCCTCCTGTCCTCTGTTATCCGAGTCCATGTCCCTACCCCAATTCCTCCTGCCTACCATGATCCAATGTACCATACTTGCGAACATTTTGAACTTGGTAAGAGGGAGATTTTGAAAAAAAACTGGGGTATTGATTTTCCCATTTGAGTTACATTGAAAAAGAGGAGATTGTAGACAGGAGACAAATCAAATAAAGCCCATTTGAGCTTAAAAACATTGGACGTTTCCTGGCTGAAACGGGTCTGTTGGCATGTATGGTTATACTACCACTGCCTCTTTCTTCTGCCCACAATGGTCTATTATATTGCCACGGCCTCTCTTGCCAGTCCTGTATTGTTGGTTTGTTGCCCCTGCCCCCCTTTCCAGTGCCCTCCATAGTCCTTTGTGCTGCCGCTGCCCTTCCTGCCTGCCCAGTGTGGTCAAATTGTTGTCTGCACTCTCCTACCTGCCTTCAATTTTCAGAGTCCGTGCCCATGGCCTCTGCCTCTCAACAGTATCCCAATGAACAACTAGATTGCTAACATTCTATATTTATTACAAAAGTGTGGAATGCCTGACGTCATCTTGATGTAATTAAAACTGTAATACCTAGAGTATTTCCTTTAGAAATTACATATATGAGAGGGTCCTATTTGCATCAAAATTATGGTTAGTGCTCTAAAAAACTAAAATGAGGACATATTTTCTGAGTTTTCAAATAGCGACAAAGAACTTTTAAATTATTTGTAATCTTTATGTTTTTTCATCCAGTTGACCACTTGATTAAATGTTGCACCTAGGGGAGAGGATGTGGTGTTACTTCCAGAGCTGCAGACTTTGCAACTGGGGAACCAGGTTGGAGTTTCTGCTTCAGCTCAACATTCTGTGATTCTGGTCAAATCACTTAATCTCCCCATGTCTACAACCAAAATGAATTTGATCTTGTGTGATGTAACCAATGCACATGTAAATCACTCCAATATCTGACAAGTCTGCACTATATAAATCTGCAAATACACAAAAAATAAGTGTTTTGCCCACTTCTGTCATTGGGCTACATGTGGGCTACATCTGGGTGATATTTGTGCTGCATTTGGGCTCTTTTGTGTCTGGTGGCCATCTTGGGAGATTTATCTGTTATGAAGTTTCCTAATTTCCTAATTTACTGCAGTCTCCTCAGTGGGATTACTTTCAGTTTTTTATTTTGGTTCCATCAAGAAGGCATTCAGATGTGTCACACATTTGCCATAAATTCTGAATGTTAGCACTCTAGTTGCTCATTAGATCACTGTAGTAAAGCTACTGCTCACCACGGAAGTCTGCTGCTGGTATTAAAAGTGCATGTTTCAGTCTGTATATCAGAAGTTTAATGAAATAGAAGAGGATTTGAGAAGTCACTCAAAAAGTGCCCTAATTTTTCTTTCTTCAGCACTAATCATAATTTCTATGGCAAAATGAATCCCCTCATTGTGTTCCTTTTTAAATTAAATGTTTTAAGTGTTACCAGTTTATTCCAATCAAGGTGGCTTCAGGTGTGCCATACTTTTGTCATAAGTAGGACAGTAAGCGCTCTAGTTGTTCTTAAGAACACTCTGGGACATTCTGTCATTGGGCTATACTTGGGCTACATCTGGGTGATATTTGGGCTACATTTGGGCTCTTTTGTCTCTGGTGGCCATCTTGGGAGATTTATTTATTATGAAGTTTCCTAATTTCCGCATTTACTGCAGTCTCCTCAGTGGGATTACTTTCAGTTTTTTATTTTGGTTCCATCAAGAAGGCATTCAGATGTGTCACACATTTGCCATAAATTCTGAATGTTAGCACTCTAGTTGCTCATTAGATCACTGTAGTAAAACTACTGCTCATCAGGGAAGTCTGCTGCTGGTATTCAAAGTGCATGTTTCAGTCTGCATGTCAGAATTTTTTTATGAAATAGAAGAGGATTTGAGAAGTCAAAATGTGCCCTAATTTTTCTTTCTGCAGAACTAATCATAATTTCTATGGCAAAATGAACCCCCTCATTTTGTTCCTTTGTAAATTAAATGTTTTAAGTGTTACCACGTCATTCCAATCAAGATGGCTTCAGGTGTGCCATACTTTTGTCATAATTAAGACTGTTAGCGCTCTAGTTGTTTGTTAGAACACTCTGGGACATTCTGTCATTGGGCTATACTTGGGCTACATCTGGGTGATATTTGGGCTACATTTGGGCTCTTTTGTCTCTGGTGGCCATCTTGGGAGATTTATTTGTTATGAAGTTTCCTAATTTCCTGCAGTCTCCTCAGTAGGAAATACTTTCAGTTTTTTACTTTGGTTCCATCAAGAAGGCATTCAGATGTGTCACACATTTGCCATAAATTCTGAATGTTAGCACTCTAGTTGCTCATTAGATCACTGTAGTAAAGCTACTGCTCACCAGGGAAGTCTGCTGCTGGTATTCAAAGTGCATGTTTCAGTCTGCATGTCAGAATTTTTTTATGAAATAGAAGAGGATTTGAGAAGTCAAAATGTGCCCTAATTTTTTTTTCTGCAGCACTAATCATAATTTCTATGGCAAAATGAGCCCCCTCATTTTGTTCCTTTGTAAATTAAATGTTTTAAGTGTTACCACTTTATTCCAATCAAGATGGCTTCAGGTGTGCCATACTTTTGTCATAAGTAAGACTGTTAGCGCTCTAGTTGTTCGTTAGAACACTCTGGGACATTCTGTCATTGGGCTATACTTGGGCTACATCTGGGTGATATTTGGGCTACATTTGGGCTCTTTTGTCTCTGGTGGCCATTTTGGGAGACTTATTTGATATGATGTTTCCTCATTTCCTCATTTACTACAGTCTCCTCAGTAGGAAATGCTTTCAGTTTTTTACTTTGATTCCATCAAGAAGGCATTCAGATGTGTCACACATTTGCCATAAATTCAGAATGTTAGCACTCTAGTTGCTTATTAGATCACTTTAGTAAAGCTACTGCTCACCAGTTAAGTCTGCTGCTGGTATTGAAAGTGCATGTTTCAGTCTGCATGACAGATTTTTTTAATGAAATAGAAGAGGATTTGAGAAGTCACTCAAAATGTGCCCTAATTTTTCTTTCTGCAGCACTAATCATACTTTCTATGGCAAAATGAACCCCCTCATTTTGTTCCTTTTTAAATTAAATGTTTTAAGAGTTACCACTTTATTCCAACCAAGATGGCTTCAGGTGTGCCATACGTTTGTCATAAGTAGGACTGTTAGCGCTCTAGTTGTTCTTTGGAACACTCTGGGAAGCTGCAGTAGAACACAAAGGAATCAACTGACAGTCTCTGCCCTTTGTTGGATGTACATGTTTTACTGAGAATGTCAGACTTCATTCTCACATGACTGAGAAAGATAATGTGAATTTACAGAAAATATGCTCTCAGTTTAGCTTATAGATCACCTTCCAAACCTCTGTGGGAAAAGCATGAGAAAATAGTTTTCTCTCAAACATGATTCATGATATCACAGCAGAAGGTTTTTTCACATGGTAAAATCACCTTAGAACACACCACAATTCCTAAAATGAGTATGGTACCATCAACAAATGATTTATAATGTAACTAAAGTCTTAAAACCTTCTATTAACTGCAATGTTTTTTAATGAGGTGCTATCATGTATATTGGTCCCAAGATGGCTGCCAACACTTCTTGGATGAAGTGCTGACAGCCAATCAGATCTCACGATGAGATGTGTGGTTAGGCTCCGCCCAGATATATATGTGATTTTACTTTTGATTTTCTGAGGAACTACTGAATGGATTTACACCATTTAAGCAAAAGGCACGAGTCTGAACTGAGGACTACCTCTTTGCCAAATTTGGTGTAATTCCGTTCAGCACTTCGGCTGTAGCTGCGTCAACAGGCTATGGGAAAATGCATGGGGAAAATGCGTTTTTGGACCCCCCCTTTTTCTCGACCCCCGCTTGACGAATCACCGTGAAATTTTCAGGATAGGAGCGGACCGGAGCTGGCCAAAAGTTTGGAAAATTTCGCGAAGATTCATCAATCGACGCCAACGTTATTCCAAATAGAATGTTGCGGATTTCCTATGAAAAATAGGTCCTAACTATAACTACCTACTGGCGACTGCCAGTAGGTAAAATATATATATATATATATATATATATATATATATATATATATATATATGTATATATATTTATATATAGATATGTATATATATATATATATATGTATATGTATATATAAATATATATATATATATATATATATATATATATATATAGTCATATATACACATTATTTTTTTCAAAATAAGAATAGGCCACATTCAGTAATCCAAATAGATGCACGTTCAATTTTTCCGAGCATGCCCACTTCACCAACGTGTTTCAGCCTCATACGGCCTTTCTCACGGGGGGTGAGCATTTTTTCTGTACACTTTTATACACCTCCCACTTCAGCCTATTATGCAGCATTGTGGGAGTCGTAGTTCATATTCAATTCGATTTCTTCTACATTTCTTATTTACATATATACACATACTTGATTTTTGTATATTTTGCAATCTAGATGACAATTGACTTACTAGTCCATTGGTACACTTTAAACTAAGTAGGTTACATAGATTGTGGTATAAAGTGTACCCTTAAAGTTCACATTGGGCAACACATGTTTTAAATGTTTCAGCTATGTAAGCTGTGACATAGATGTATGCATTATGTTCCGCCTTATATTTTATATTGTCGGTATAGTACCCTGACCCACTCACTGTACATGATTCATGTCATCTCAGTGTGATATCTTTCCCATTTTGTAATTGATGATGTCTATACACTTTACAGTCAACAAACATGTCAGTATAGAGCGCTGTGTTTACAGATGTACATATAGCTCCTCATCCTTATTCAGACCCATCCCATCAGGTCTTAGTTTTCAGTCTTATAATACAACGTGACTCCAATTGTCACAATTTCCTTGTTCTATCTCATCCATGTTCATTTTAGGGAATTGTATCAAGTCCAAAGAAATGCATCATTTTCCAATTGTTGTTCTTTCATTGAACCATGTGTTTCACAGTGGCATAATTAATATCTTAATTTTTCATGGCTCTTATATATTCTAAGATTCTTTTCTTTAACATACAAGTCGTACTGCCAATATATTGTAGTCCACAAATTTATTGGATTACATATACTACGAATTTCGTATTGCATGTCATTTTGTGTTTTTTTTTAATGATCTTGCCGTCCTTGTCTGTTATATTTTTGATTTTGATACCAATTTTACATGCTTTGCCGTTATTGCATTTGATAAATCCATGTTGTTGTTCTTCTACCCAGTTCTTTTTTGGCTTTTCTTGTAGATGACTTTGTACCAACTGATCCTTTAATGATGTGGTCTCTTTTCAAAATTTTCTATATATTTCTGAGGTCTTTTTGTTGGTAGCCCTTCTTTTTTAGTCTCAATGCAGTTTCTAAGACTTTTTCTTTAGCATGTTTGTCTTTGGAGCAATTGTGTCGCATTTTTATAAATTCTCCAAATGGGATGCTCCTAATCAGTGACTTGGGATGGAAACCTTTTCCATGGAGCATACTATTTGTTGCAGTTTCTTTACTGAAAAGGGTTGATTATATTTTCCCTCTAATAAATATATATGCGTGTGTCAAAGAAATTGATATTTGTTTTACTTGTGAAGCACGTGAAAGAAAATCCTATGTTGTTTTGGTTCAATTTGTTGAAATACCTCATGAAGTCATCTTTGTTCCCATTCCAAATAATAAAAAGAACGTCTATTTATCTAACTCACAGTATTAGGTTCTCCAGGTCTTCCTGATTTTCCGTTCCCCACGCTGTTTCCTTTTTCCACCAGCCCATTGGTGAATTTGGTGAAAAATAAATTCCCATGGCGGTACCGCTAAGTTGCTGACAAATATCATGATTCAAAAGGAAAACATTGTTAGTTAGACATATTTCAATCATTGTTAAAAGCATCCCTCAATGTTGTAACTCAGTTATTTGTCTTTGCTTGTGAAAGTTTGCGCAAGCATGTAATCCAATTTCTTGCCTTATCGCTGAGGATAATGACACCACATCTACTGTTGCCATCATAAAATTTGGGTCCCAAACAGAGTCTGACAATATTCGTAAGAAATCCCATGTTTCTCTTATATATGAGCTTAAGTTGCGAACAATGGGTGCTAGCTATTGATCCACGTACATAGAAATATTTTCATATAAAGAGTCTCAAGAGGAAACAATGGGTCTCCCAGGAGGGTCACAGAGGGTCTTATGAATTTTTGGTAGGAAGTATATTGTAGGGATAGTTGGTTGATCTGTGGTCAAAATAGAAATTCATCATCATTTATTAGATTTGAGATTTCTACTCAAATCTATAGTCATCTGGTTAATGGGATCATTTTGAATTTTCTTATATTTAGTTCTATCATTGAGTTGTCTATATGCTTCCCTCATGTAGTCACTCTTGTTCAGTAGGACTATATTACCTCCCTTATCTGCTGGTTTGATTATTAGGTTGTCATTTTCTATTAATTTCTTGAGCACAATGTGCTCCTGGGAAAGAGAGGTTTTCCCTCTTTTTCGTGTTTCGAATCCTTGCCATGTTTTCCAGTTCTATGTTGATAGCATCCAAAAAGAGATCACATTTATTGCCCAGTGATAATGATGGGCACTATTTTGATTTATTTTTGAGTCCACTGAATACACTTTGGTTAGTATCTAATTGTAATTCTTGTAACACTTGATTTTCTGTCATGTCATCCTCGTCTAAATTGTACATAAGATCAAACATATTCTTTAGGTCTGTGATTGGTGTATATAAGCACGTGATATGGCTACAATCATGGGGCTATTTTGCTTACCTGTGAACAAGACTCTCAAGGAGCCGAAAAGCATCAGGACTAATACTTTTAAGCAGCTGCCACATTGCGCATTGAATAAAGCGCCTGAATCCTTTGAAAGTTGGTGTGTGGTGCTCTTTCAAGGACGAAGGAAGAGTGTTTGGATATATATATATATATATATATATATATATATATATATATATATATATATATATATATATATATTACCTACTGGCGGTCGCCAGTAGGTAGTTATAGTTAGGACCATGTTTCCATAGGAAATCCGCAACATTCTATTTTGAATAACTTTGGCGCCGGTCGACGAATCCTCGCGAATTTTTCAAAATAGGTGGGGCGCTACGCTCCGCTCTTACCCTGAAAGTCTCGGGGGGATTCGTCAAGCGGGGGCTGAGATAAAAGGGGGGTCCCAAAACACGTTTTTCCCATGCATTTTTCCATAGGACCTTTAGACACAGCTACAGCCCGAATGGCTGAACAGAATTACTTGAAATTTGGCAGAGAGGTAGTCCTCAGGTCAAGGAAGTGCCTTTTGTAGGTTTGGTGTAAATCTGTTCAGTAGATTCTGAGAAAATAGCCTTTAAACCAATATATATATCTGAGCCAGCTTACGGTGCGCTTACGGTGCGCTTACCGTACGCGTACGGTGGCGTGCGCGAGCGCGATTCTGATTGGCTGTTAGATCTTAGTAAACATTCGAATCGGTCGAAACCAGGAAGCGGCGGCCGCCATTTTCTCTCTCGCTCTCTGAGTTGGGCAGCAAAAACGAAGCCCAAAAATGTGTAAAGAGGCAGTTTCTTGAGATCCTAACCACCCAGGATTGATATAGGGGTCCCCAAACAACCCCCAAGCCCCAAAAAAAATATATTGTTTTTTCGGAAATTCGCCGATTACGCTTACCGTACGCGTACGGTAAAAATTTAAAAAAAAAAAAATTATCCACATTCTCCCCACCCCGTGTGCAAATGGTGCCCGCAGGGCACCATTTGTGCATGGCCTATCCCAACTATGAAATTAACAAAAAATACATTTCACAAAGATGCGCATAATATGCCCCTCATGTGCGCACGGTGCGCGAAGCGCATTGTGCGTACATGGCCCATCCCGCATAACGTGGGCACGCGGTGCGCGCAGCGCATCGCGTGACCACCGTGCGTGCACGGCACTAACTGCGTAAAGTGGGCGCGCGGTGCGCGAAGCGCACCGCGTGCTCACTGTGCGCGCACGGTGCGCGAAGCGAAGCGCACGCCACGAATGGCGTAAAGTAACTTAGCATTTAAAAAAACGTACAAATTCACTGAAAAAACCATAGGTTTCACACACATTATAGTTAGGAATTAGCATTTAAAAAACCTTGCAAATTCACTGAAAAAACCATAGGTTTCATACATGTTATAGTTAGCTGTACATTTCACTCATAAAAAACCAATGAAATTCCCCCGTTATAGTTAGTGCAGGCAACTATAACTCACGCGACCGCAATCTTCTGCTGATGACATATGTGTCTTTATGAAAAAAAAATATTTGTAATATATGTATAGCTAAAATTTAATGGAAGAAGACAGGGGCAAATAAGTGTCTAAATACAGTATTAGCATCAGCAGAGGATTGCGGTCGCGTGAGTTATAGTTGCCTGCACTAACTATAACGGGGGAATTTCATTGTTTTTTTACGAGTGAAATGTACAGCTAACTATAACATGTATGAAACCTATGGTTTTTTCAGTGAATATATATATATATATATATTAATATCATATATATATAGTATTACCTACTGGCAGTCAGCAGTATGTAGTTATAATTAGGTCCCAGTTTCCATAGACAAAGCGTATTTTGTTTTGCTAATAACTTTGGCGCAGTTTAATGAATCTTCACAAACTTTTTAAAACTTCTACGCCCATCACTTCAGCTGTGGTCCGTAAAGTGTCAGGAGGATCTGTCATGTTTTCCCATGCAGTTTCACAAAGAAATCTTGAATATGACTGCAGCCGAACCACTTGATAGAATTACACCAAATTTGGCAGCAGGCTAGTTCTTGGTCCAGAAATAGTGCTTTGTGTAATTTAGTGCAAATCTGTTCAGTAATGTTTGAGGTTTTGAAAGAAAAATAAATATAGATATCTAAGAACTGGGACCCTCTGTGGATGCGATAGATCTCAAAATGAGATCCGATTGGCTACCACCACTGCAACCAGGAAGTAGTGGCAGCCATCTCGGTGAGTGGTGGCAAGAAAAGAAAATGCAAAATAAAAAAACATAAATGGGCAGGGTAGGAATACTCTGACCCCTTAGGCCTGGTGGCGGGATCCTACAGGGACCCTGCCAGGGGCCAAAAACATTTTATATTTTAATTGTAGCCACTAATTTGCAGAAGATCTGCGAATCTGCTGCAAAATTGAACAAAAAAGTGTGGTCTCTTGCACTTGCTATTCTTTCACATAAGAAGCTGAATGTGAAATTCCCAGAAATACACAAATTATGCTGGTGCAATTTAAATTTCGCCCAGGCCTATTTGTTCCCTGCCCAATAATCAACATTGAATGCCTGGTTTCTCATTGTTTTCTTGGATTGCGATTTGTTTTTTCTTTAAAATTACATAATTTCCCTTTCTTGTTTTTTGTCAATTAAGTGTCATTGTGTAATCATGAGAGTTTAATCTTCTTAGGTAAATTTCTTGAATAATTGTTTTCTGTTTATTTCATGCCTTAAATGTTGTTTTAGTGCTGTTAAATAGAACACCTGCATTTATTCTGGGGCAAGCCTTTGGCTTGTAACAAGCTACCAAAGTAAAGCTGTAAAACATGCAAGTTGAGTCTCTCTTGAAGTTTAAATCTAAATGTAATTTGTCCAGGAATGACCAAGCATCGGGTTGCTCTCTAGAGTTCAAATGGTACTCCCAATGACAAGCTCATTCCATGCATGGCCAGCTTAGTATGAAACATTCAAAATTTCAAAAAAAACGTATATATACAACATTAAGAATTAACTTGACAGTGAAATCACTTTTAAAATAACCATATGTATATACAATAAACATAACCATAAACTACACATAAATTATTAAGCCGATATTATCACCATTTTTGATTAAAAAGTATTGTTCCTGGGTGAACTTCTTGATACTCTACAATAGTTACTACATTGTAAACCTAGTATGGGGTATTTATGTGTAGTTCCAGAGGCACTCCCATGTATTGGGACCACATGACTTTGACTGCCATTGTTTTGATTGAATGTATGTTTTATATATCCACACTGCACTTGCATTCCATGTCTCCATAAAGCTGCAGAGGGGGAGTGTTTGCTTTTTACAGCGTTGCCAGGAACAGAACATGTGGGATATGCATTTGAAAGCATGAGAGAGAGAAGGGTGTGGTATGTACTTCTCTGTCTTGGAATGTAGGGTTATATGCAGTGGTGCTCAAATGTGCATTATGTTGTACATTGAGAAATTAAGTGTGTGATGCTATAGGCAGTGGTGCATAAAGTACATTGTGTTGCACATTGGGAAGTTTTATGAAGTTTTTATTATTGGCTTTGACATGCACTCATGCCATCTTGAATTTTGACTCTTTTTATCTTGTGCTTCGCGCACACAAGCAGGCCCCCAGATCACTCAAGTTGTTTAGGCTACTCACATTCAAGATTATTTTCTGTACTTTTGGAGACATTCGTAAGCTTCACTAAGATAAGGGGCTGGAACATGTGGGAGCGCAGAAGAATACGTGTGAACTCCTTTGCCTTTGGAATGCTTGCATGGAGAGTGGCCAACTCCAGTAGGTTTCATTGGCGCAGAGGAGGTCCTTTGGGAAACTTCTAGTGCATTGAGATTTTAAAACTGGGGTGTGTTTACTTGTAAGGCGGGATTTTGTTTTGACCTGAATGAAGGACGGACGCGTCTAATTCAGTGCAGCAGTACCCGGCTTGCTGAGTCTCTTAACCTCGGCTATGAATCCCCAATCTGGAGTGGGCTAAGATGCAGTTAATGCAGCTGGTGAAGTATTTCCTCTGATTATTCGCATTGTGATGTGTGAGTGTGTCTGTGTGAACATTCAAGTCTCCAGTGGTTATAATCATCTGATGTATTAAGTGTATTTATCTTTATATCTTTTCATGCTTTCCTTTGATTCCTTGTGTCTGATTGTTTGCATTTAACAGTGTTTATTTCTTGCAGTAGAAGTCCAGTATTATCATTATTATCTGCTTCTATTTTATTCCATGTATTTTGTTCCATGCATTTAACAGATGCATTTGCGTATCCATAAGTGTGTTATTATTGGTTGCACATATATATATTTCTATATAGATTTATATGTTGTTTCACTTGACATCTGGGAAAGCCTTTTTGTTAGAGAGTGTTGCACAAATAAAACCCCACGCTTAATTCTGAAAACTGTATTTTGATGTGCCTCATTTTATGAGATTGAAATCCCTTTCAAGGTGTTTTTAATGCTTCTCTGTGTATGTTCCTCCGTGTGGAAGTGTGGCATTTTCTATTATTTGGGAGGGTGAAGCAATACATCATGATTTACTAATAAAGTAGATAGCACAAAAAACCAAATAAAGTAATTCAGTAGAGCATACAACTTTTATAGTAATATGAACATGCCTTACGCCTATATGCCTCAATAATGATAACTGTCAACTTCTCCTAATACCGCCATAATCTGAACAAAAAGCCTATGAAATCCGGTACAGTTTCAAATTATAACCACAGGTGAGACAATAGGATTTGTCTTCACGATTTCCATATGCTTCTCCTTTTATTATATAGGTTTCTACTAGCAAAATGTTCAACCTGAATATCTGGTAAAGATTACAACTTAATGGAGTTATTATAAATCACAGATAATATTCACACTCCGCAACCATTATTTCAACATTGTTAACGGCTATCTTGCGCGGTGACATTGGGTTGTGTGTTTTCAGCAAGCCAGCTCGAATAAGCACTATTTACAGTCTCTTTGCTAGTTAAATTAAAGTTTACTGGTATCACAGGTGTGGGAGATTATGGAGGCTCAGCAATCTCTTCACATATTTGTAGCCGGATATATATGTCCTGCATTTTTTAGGGCAGAACATCCTTAACATTCTTTACTTTTCTCCAACCGGGTTCATTCATATCCTTGTTCATATCAGTAACGGTCTAAGGCCAGCAATTTCCAGTTCCCATTTCTGCCCTAATTCATGTTTTTAGTTTTGGTAGCATTACCAAACCCCTAAGAAACCTTTGCTCCTCAACCTCCAGTGACATACTTAGGGTAAGCACCTACATTTCTGCTCCATGAGGAGTGGAACTGGTTGCTTTCATCTTATGGGTTTCCAGTGGCAATGACCACTGTGTGATCATGTTTTTACTGAATGGATAACTCACCAAACGTGTTCAGGATTGTTACTTAATAGGTCTGTAAATATGATGTGTGGCACCAAAAACAATGTATCCACAATTGGAAGACCTAGATTGGTAAAATGCTTGACTCATTCTGTGGAGGTACCCTCAGATTGATAGGAGATTTTAACTTAGCCTTCATACTACATGGTATTACCTTTATTTTCAATCATGTATTACCAATTTCTTATTACAGTAGCATGAAGCAAATACTTGAGTCCTTGCTCCTTTTTTCAGTATGGATACACAAGACGTCAATGTTGGCAAAGAAATTAACACAGGTAATGGGTGCCTATTAATTCTAAGAACATCTGTGTTCAACTGTGTCAAATAGGGGGCGAACGACCTTAACAACGCGGTCATTACACCGCAGTATGTTTACATCGCTGTCATTACAACGTAAGTCGTTACAACGACTTGCGCTGGATGGCGCTATACACTAAGGAATATCATGATTTACTATTCCAACACCTTCCCTACTGTTACATAGGCTGGAGTTGGAATGGTAAATCATACTATTCCTAAGTCCAGCGCCCTCCAGCGCAAGTTGTTGTAACAACTTGCGTTGTAATAACTGCGATATAACGTACCACAGTCTAACGACCGCATTGTAACATCACATATTCAGTAAGGGTGTTCCACTTGCCCTTGAGTGCCACAGTCATGCTGGTTTTTCAGTATTGCTAACGAGGCAATTACACCTCTTGTTCTTGGTGATGGCCACAGTCCTCATGGACCAGGACTAGAAGCCTTTCAATAGAGAGCACACATAATGACAGTGATATATAGATTTAAAGATCTCCCCTTTAATATTGTATCATAACAGGTAATCCAATTGGCCAAGAAACGTATCTCGCCCAGAAGGCCACTGTCTGGCTGAAAGCGACGTTGTATGTCAGAATATCATTAGCAACGCTATCGCCCCATTGGGTGTGCGATTTTACAATTATTGGCAGAAGGGCAATATTTTTGTAAATAATATTTAAGACACAATATTTCTCTATCAGATTATATTTTACTTAGCATATTCTACTACCATACTGAATCTGTATCATATGAAGTTCAACTAACACAAGACTGGAGATCCAGAATAAAAAGAACGAAAAGACCTAGAAACAAGCCTTCTTTATTCACCCTCACGGAATCGTATTCCTCCGTTATCAGTCCCAATAATTTTGAACTCTAACAAGGAGTCACCAGAGTGATAGCATGCTCACAAAGTGCTTTGCTTGAATACAGTAACAAAAGCTTAAATTGTGGCATCACAACTCCAGGTGAAGCAGGAAAAAGCAGCCTTGAGGGGACACTTGTACTGACTGGCATGCAATGAAAGAACCATTGCTTATATGTCAGTGCTACTTGGTGGGTAAAATAGTATTAATAAAACAACTACAAGGCCGTTTTTCGGCAAGCTGAAAATGTAGGTCATTTTCAGAAAAATGAAATCACCTTACAATTTAGAAAATAGGAGAGTATGGCTAGCAGAAGAAGGACATATTCATAAGACTAGAAGTAAATGGCGTTTGAAGACAAGTCATGGAAAGTGCTAAGCAGATGATGGATAATAAAAAAAGAGAGCAGAGAGCAAAATAGTGATCACACCTTCAGAAATGACCGATAAAGATTTGCAAGATCATTCGCAGCTAAAGAGCAAATAATTGGTTATATAGGTAAAAAATTTGCAAGAAATCCGAAAATAGTGGGATGAAATATACATATACAGAACCATGTGCCCTGCTTGAAATGGTAGCTGTTTGTCTGATAGGAGACAGAATGATGCAGAAAGGAAACTCATCACAAAGCCGTAGGCTGGAGTCTCAAATCCCCCGCTTGGGTCTTTTATTTTGTTCTCTGCTATGACAATTGAATATCTGTTGTATCCCTGAGACTCTTAGCCATGGTTGCTATGGTGTGGAGCTAACTGATTCCATTTATAGTTCAAAAGTTGTGTTAGCCTTGACTGTGTAGCATCAACATGTTATGTCTCTGTCAGAGTGTTTGTTTTGCTCCTCTATATTCTTGGTAATTTTCGATAGCCTTCCTGCTAGGTTCATCGAGGCGTTGCCTGTTTAGAAATCATGAGGCAATGAAAACACACACACAATCTCTCTCTCTCTTTCTCTTCTCTATCTCTTTCTAGTGTCGTTTTTGTAGGGGTTCACTTCTGTTATTCTGATAAAGCATTCTGCATTTTGTAGGCAGCAATACTGCAGGTAGTACAAAATACAGCTGCCCGATTCGTTTGTGATCTACCGGTAGGCTCTTCATCGGCCCCTATTCTTAGGTCCCTGCACTGGCTTCCAGTCAGAAAACGTATCCATTTCAAGGTGTGTTGTCATGTCCACAAAGCCCTCTAGGAAATTCTCCTCAGTATTTGAAGGACAAACTATGTCACTACCGTCCTTTACGCACTCTCAGATCTTGTGATGAGGCTATGTTAGTCACTCTTAGACATTTGTACCTCTAGATATGGTGGCAGAGTTTTCTCTTACACAGCTCTGAGGGCATGGAATCAGCTTCCTGTCCATCTATGCACTCATGGGGATTCCACTCAGTTCAAGAGACTTTTAAAAAACTGGTTATTTTAGTGATTCTATATTGTACCTGAACAGGCATGGTGCTGAGATACGTCTTCGGGTGTGAGTCGTTGCACTGTACAAATAGATATAACATAACAACATAAAACATAGTGATACCTTTTTTTGAGCAATGACCTGGGTGGCACCATACATTGCCTTCTATAGATGTGAATAGCTTATAACCAAATGGCAAAGGTGCATGCTACCCTAAATCACCAGAATTTGTTTTCCACTTCAAATGCCAGAGTCAATCACTTTGAAGCAAAGTGAGCATGCCATTATGTTTACTTCTATTGTTGCACCTTTATTTAGCCATGATGGTCAATTTACTCTTCGCCTGTGTTAGAACACCATTTTAAAACATTATGAGTGTTTTTGTACAGATACATAAACGTTTGCAATGTGATATATAGGTCGCTGTAAAATTATCAATATTACTGATTACAGAAGATGCAGAAAAATAAATGAAAACAAATCTAATAAGCACAGTTTCAGTTTCTGTCGATAAAAAACCTTAATAGCTGTTAGGCCCGAAAATCCCTTATCCTATATTTTGCAAAATCCACTTTTCATGCTCAACATGTACAATGTTTTCCTTGTCTTAGTGTAAGAAATCTGCATTTTCTGCACAATCACCCCAGAGTTGTCATATTTTTCTGGACCCTATTTTTGATGGTGTAAAACTCTATTCACTTTCACACTGCTATCCTGTGCCACATCATGTGTACTGTGCCCCTGAATTTCTGCTGCTAAAAGTGGTTTCAACAAATTGGTTAGTTTATCTTTCCTGCAAAGCAATTGTAGATGGTGCAGAAAATACACACATGGCATGGGAAGTAATGTTATATGTGGGCTGCAGCCCACTGTTTACAACCACCTACATAATGATAAAAATATAAGACTGCCAGCTCTGGCTGGGCTGCAGTTTAAAAGCACTGCAGTGAAACATGGAAAAGAAAGGCGCTCCTACAAAGCAGGAAAACATTTTTATAATAATGTCTCCCCTAAAGAGTGCCTTGTATGTCCAAAGGACTGGGTGGTTAATATATAAAAAAAAAAAGTAGCATAACATAACATAATATGCCTTCATAGTTAACACATATTCAAAAGGTGGTTTCACTGTAAAGAGTAAGATTGATACTTAATGAATAGATCTAGGTGTGATTAAAATCAGTTGTTTACTTCTGCACTTGTGAAAATGCTGTCAAAACGGTGCTAATCTATTTTCCATTCATTTCTAAAACATCCAATTTTATGGTTGAAGTAGATTTCTGATATTTTCGAAAACTGTAGTGGAACATAACTTTATAAGAGTTTACTTTGTGCTGTCTGAGCCAAACCTGGTTTAAAAGGGTTTTGCCACTCCGCTTAACTCCAGAGGATCATTTCGCTTTCCTGGCTGGAGTTAAAAAGCCTGCTCTAAGAAGACCACTGCCTGGCTTCTGGGTCCAGAAAGAGAGGATTGTAGTCAACGAAAGCAATTAAAAAGGATTGGCCATCTGGGAGGGGGACAGGAACAATTGGCGAAATGAAGGGCAGCCTTCACACTACCTCTTTTGACTTGGAGATGCCAAATGGGGTGGACAAGAACAGCTCCTTGTCATTTCCAGGGTCCTGGTATACTTTCTGGCTCCAACCCCTTCTGGCTCCAACCCCAGCTGAAGAGAGAACCAGTTTTGAATCCTGACATAGGGAGGATACTCCATCTAAACAGGAGAATGCCTAATGGAGAGACAGAGCTCCTCCACATGGAAGAAGTGGTTAGCCATTTTGGATGTTGAGCTTCCAGCAATTTTACAGTAAAGAAAAGAGGAAGTGAGGAAGTGTTGAAAAGGTGGGCTTAGGGCGAGAAAGTGAAAAGGAATGAGTGTAGTAGATTCTTGAATTTCTGGCTAGTGCTCAGGATAAGACGGGTGTCTCACCTCCACCTCTTCACAACATTCCTGCATCCAGGAAGACAACATCAAAAGATAAAGCATTGGCAAAGTAAATAGGTCTGGCATTGGCAGGCAGCTTTTTGCCAATTCTTGTTTAGTTCTGCAATGGTTTTTGCAAACCTTTATTGTTGGAGAAGCTGCTGGGCTCTCGATAATCCTAAAAACACTGGCAAAGGCAACATGAGTTTTATATCTCAAAAGAGCTCCCATCACCATCGCAGCCCCTGACACTGAAGGAAACTAGTTTATGTGAGGATGCGCTCCTTGTGAGATGGTAGCAGGAAATAAATCACAGTGAAGTCAGCTAATGACTAAAGTGGGCAGACCCATTGCCTTATGGGCCAGTGGGTGGAAGAAAAACATGAATGACACAGCTATAGACCAATCTATGAAATCTGGCTTAAAACCTCTTAAAGTAATTATGTTGCACACATACTTTTAGTAAAATCAAATGGTGGTGGCTAACACCAGACCTAAAAAATCCAATCAGTCTGTAAATCTGTATTACAAATAGAGAGGATAGAAAAGATAGATAAAGAGGGGCTTGTAAAGATAGATAGATAGATAGATAGATAGATAGATAGATAGATAGATAGATAGATAGATAGATAGATAGATAGATAGATAGATAGATAGATAGATAGATAGATAGATAGATAGATAGATAGATAGATAGATAGATAGATAGATAGATAGATAAGGAAATTAGAATAATCAGCACAGCTTCAATTAGTAGTATAATTGTTAATTGTCTCTACAAGCACGACATACAAGCAGGGAATTCACACAAAATTGGTTTAAAAGTATAACTGAAAGTCCTCAATTAAAATACATAACAGCATGTCAAACAGGAGTGCAGTTATAAATGCACTTCATGTCATGCACACTTAAAAGAGGCTAAATTTGTTAAGAACAGTTTCAAATGAACAAAATCTGAGATGCAGTGAAAGAGCTCCAGTCAGCCAAACAAAGAGCACACCAAAAGGAATATACAACAGCATTAGGTAACAGGAACTTATAAATCTGGAATGTGCCCTGTGCTCATGTCAAAAACAATATGAAAAGCTGGTAGAAAGAATCATTTTATCATAGCAGGCTCTAAACTAGGGGTGGGCGGAATTTGCGAAATTAACTTTCGCAAATTATCGCGAAAATGTTTAAAATTATCGCAAACAAGTGGAAATATCGCGAAGATGCGGAAGTTTTTTTCCGGCATGTTCGCGAGATTTTCTGCATGGTTGCGGGTCGCCAAATTACCCATGTGGTTGCTTGCGGGCGCGGCCATCTTGTTTTGAGTTGTCTCGCGGTGCATGATCGCAAGAAGAAAGACGTGATCGCGCGACGCATGACGTCACTGCGGGCGCGAACTGTCGCGAGACAGCGCAAATGGCTAAAAACAATACAACATCTCATGGAGAATGCGACCGGATCAAGAAAACTTGTCGGCGAACGCAGGGATTCAGGTAAGGCGATCGCGCGCGCGCGAGAATGTATCATTTTACAGCGCGAGCAAGAAACAAATTATCGCCAAGCTGCGGAAACCGGAAATTTTGACATTTTCACGCTCTCCGCGGAACGCGAAAATGTCAAATTATCGCAATTTCCGCGAACGGAACGAAATTTTCGCCCAAGCCTACTCTAAACACAAAGGCAACACTAAAGTAAATATAAAGTAAAAACAAAAACACTGTGGTTGAATGGAACTACCCTGTGTGTAGATGTGCTCCTTGTGAAAGAGCAAAATGTAGTCAATCAAAGTGAAGTTAGCCAGTGGCTAAAGCAGGCTAATCATTTGCTCTTTGCTCTATGCTCCAGTGGGAGGCAGCATTATCTGAATGGCACAACAAAAGAACAATGGATGAAGAAAGCTGGCTCAAAGTCCCTTTAAGTAAGTATATTATACATTTAATTTTAGTGAAATCAAAATGCCTTGGTTAATGCAAGACCCAAAAAGAAGGCCCGGCTTGAAGAAAAAGTCCCAATGACTCCTCACTCTTTCTGGCACCCATCGACTGGAATTGCTCTCCAAGGAACAAGAAGTTGATCTCCTTTTTTGCTGGCCCCAAGGACTCAAAAAAGCAGACTCTTGATTTAGATTTAGAGAGGGCTTAGTTGACCATACAAGACTGGACTCTTTAGACACCTTAGCTTTAAAGAGGACCTGGGGGCTACAGGGATGACCAAAAAGAACCTTCCAAGCATCTCAGGAAAAGTGGCACTCAGCCAGGAAGAAAGTGCTGATAAAGTGCTGAGGCTTGCACAGGAAGGGGGCACCCTAAATGGTAAACCAGGATTATACCATCAGGAGCTTTTCGCCACATTGAAAAGTGGTTCAGTGGGGTATTGCAGTAAAGGTATCTGACCTCTTGGATCCATGCTCAATTACATGTTCCAATTTTGGCTGTTGAAGCTTTTCGAGAGCCAAACAAGTGACTAAGTACAAAAGTAAAACCTTAGACATGTACAAGGTGACAAATCCATCCGTGTAGCAAAGGTACTTTGGTGGCTACACAATCCAGCTTTGCTCTGCTCAGTGCTTGAAGCACCGAAATGAATGCACTCAGTGAGTGCTTGGACCTTTCCCCACTGGAGAATCTGACTTCCAAAAAGAAGACTGAGTCAGAAGATATAAACGTGGACCGAATGGCTGGCTTGGTGTACACCATCTCCAACCTTTCTCACTTGGTCACAATCAACCAATATTTTTCAATTGGGATTCTTTCTAGGTGCGCTTTTTAAAAAAGTTCCTTTAAAAAAATCATATCTGTCAAGGAACAGGGGCTGCAAAGGTTTAGCAAGTTTTTTTTTTTATTGAACGAGGAAAGATCGACTCCTTCTGGTCTCCACAGTGCCATGCCTCACTTACATGTACACGTGTTAGGCGTCAAGATTCTCCCTAAATGGGTCCCAGATAAGAGGGAATAAACACAAGGGCAAAAACCTTCTTCGCTATCTTAACAATTCTTATTTGAATATAATGAATACTTCAGTGTAGGTGTAATAAGCATTTATTATGTAAGAGAGGGATCCATGTAAATCCTCTGAGATTAGGATCCAACTATATGTAACTACCAAACAATATCTCAGTAGGTCACCAGTATTAGAATTAGTTATTTAAAGACCCAGCACTCAGATTTTATTCTTGTGTTCATCAGTAATTCGTTTTTGCTGAATAGTCCAGCACACCTCCAAGAGTAGATTGTCTAAATTTAAACAAATGGCACATTCATTTAATAAAACTTGAACATTGCAAAATCCATCATATGCATGTGACCAGTATATCACTACTCCCAATACAACAGATAATCTCAATAATGTTTAAAAACAGCTAATGTACACGATCACAACAAATGATAATTTGTGTCCATAAATTACAGCGATGGATTATTTAATTAAAGGCAATCAATAAGGTCCCGATAAGGGTAGATGACCATCAATCAGTATTCTTCATAAAATGTGCCCATGTATATGCCCATCAAAAGTCATCAGTGACACCCAATTGCTTTTATTCTATTTTAGTGTCAACACATTCGAACACAAAATAAGGGGGTTCATTTGATGAGGCTTGACGTTATAAACATGCCTCGATATTGACCCTTTTACTGATGCTCAGAGTGAGAATAGGTCATTTTAATTTTAATGTATAAGGCAAGGAATTAAACACATACAATTAGGCATATTTCTCCCACGTATTTCAGTGGTCTACTTAAAATAGCCTGTACACCTTCTATGTAATTGCCATAGGAATGTGTCTCTCTGACTAGCATTGATCTAAATCCTTGCACAGCGGCTTCCATCTTGTAATAATCCAACGAATAATACTGTAAATGCTAAATATTTCACCTAAAATGGCTGTCAGAAAAATGTCAGTCATTGGCCATTTACATCCCTGGAACTTGATAGCTGGACAAGACAAATTTTGTTTAAGAACTTTTGGATTTCTGTAATGGATCCACTGGCGTAACAAAACTTGAGGGGACCTCCCTGCAATGCATGTGGGGGCCCCCCTCCAGGCTCAGTCAGAAGCTCTGCAGCCAGAGTGCTGTGCAAAGGGGGCCCCTTGGAGCTTGGGGGCCACCCGCATCGCGGGGGCTGCAGGGTCTGCGGGGGCTGTTACGCCCCTGAAAGGATCCTTTCAAGTCACTCCTTCTGTCCTTAACAATCATAGAAATCTCACACACTAAGAACATTTTAAGGAAAGCTGGAACAAAGGCAGCATATTTTTGGAAGGTAATGATGAAGAGGCTCTTATCTCTGTTTCAGGGTTAATTCCTGCAACAACAATCCTCCAGGTTTAGAATGTGGGTCTATTAAATAACTAAAAGATTCAGCATGCAGAGTTGACTCATCCCTGGCAGTCTGCCCACTGATTCTAGCTAAGAACACCTTCTATTCCTATGCAGAGTGACAAACTATCTGTAGATTTCACGGACAGTCCGTATATTAACCTTAATGGCCATTGTTCGTGATGAAGATTTCACCGGATAGTATTTGTCCGTAATTTTAGTCTTTGTGCTAAAAGACTCTGTTTAAATGCCTCAGCTGAGGTGGAAGGTCTTCTGTGCTGCACGAGGGAGGGGCAGACACACAAACAAGAAACAAGCCTTCCCGCCCCTCTGCCGGCTGCCTGAAAACAATGTAGAACTGTGAATTTGGTTTATCTGTAATTGTAAAGGCTGCTAAGTTGGGAGCCCCTAGAGGTGGTGTTGATTAGTGGAGACACTTTAAGCTTGCTGAAGACAAAGATGTATTCTTTTTGAGAGGTATTGTACGGGGTGTACCAAGCTGAGTTATGGAGTACTTGCTTATAATGGACAGCTGGAAAACTGTTTGCACCTGGTGCAAAGTCCATATTAATGAAATGTACACTTTGAAAACACTTTTTTGATTTTAACCTGAATTTATGCCCACATTTTGTGGTAGCCTATAGCATACTGTGTGCAATGCACATTTAAAATAATGATTTACACATACACAGTGCTTTCTGTGATGGGCAGGAACCTCCTAGTACTAATAATACACAAGTCACTATTCCCTGCTGAACCAAACAGAATTAGGTTCTATGGGCTTCTAGTTGTGCACACATACATCTGCAGTGATCACATTAATCAACAAAGGCTTTATAACAAAATAGTGTATTTCACACTATTTTTTTTTAACTTGCATTACTTTTCTTTTAAGGTGAGCATTATTTTATATAGTTGCCTGATGGTAAAAGATCAAAACATAGTCATAGAATATATATATATTTTTTTAGCTACATCTTTGATTCCATCCCCACGCTCAGTAAACCACACCCCCATTGCACTCAGGATGACAGAACCCATACTTTGGCCACTGAGAAACCCAGTGATGTTAACATATGTTGTCCCGCAGTCCCTCACCTTCACTATGCACCTTTTATTTAGACATTGTTTCAAATTAACCTGTGATCTGTATTTACTTAACACAGTGTAATATTCATATAACGGAATTGTACAAAAATGGTGTTAAAGGGGATTGAGAAAAACAAAGTAAACGAGTCTATTGCTTAACTGCACTATGTGTGACAAGGAAACCTGGGTTCAAATTCCAGCACACCCGCATTACTAAATTGTGTGCTTTCATTCACATCAAGTTACAGCATGTGCCTAGTTTGCCTGATAGTGATATTTGAGAGCACATTCAAGTAATTCTGTTCACCATGGATCCTGTGTAAAAACCTCTCTTGTATATGCTTCAATATCCTGCAATGTTCCTCCATCCATAAACATAATATTGGCTATAGGGACACCTGACAATTTGTATGCTCTGTTCACTCATGGCTTTGTCAGGAGGGAGGGTAAATAAATGTTTCAAAATTCATGCCTAGAATCTTCCAAATTAAATAAATGTTAAGGCAATTGTGTGATCTAATATACTAAATTGAAACACTTCCTGTGTTAAAGGTACATTTTAAAATCTTTATCATGTTCTTATATTTGTTTATGTAATTTGTATCCCAAATATTTTGAAGGTTCTAAATGATCTTAGGTACTTTGTGATTGGCTCACCAGCAGAGCCATTTTAAGACATGGACATAGTGGGCAATGGCTCAGGGCCCGACATTCCACGGGGTCGGCTCCTACCCGCCCTCCACATCACTACCAATGGACCATCGCACTGGCAGAGTATGCCAGGGTAGGAGAATGCTGCCTATTCAACCACTTAAAAAGTGCCTCTTCTGTTTCTGGCCTCTCTGCTGAGATTTCTCTAGGTACGCAGTACATCCATTACTCATAGAGGCCCTATCTGATTTTAGGAATTGTCCTGCCTTATTATTTTCTTTCTCATTTTACCAGGTTTTAGCAATAACCATTTGAATCAGTTACTGCGGCTCTACCAACTGATCTAGACTGCATCCTGCTTTTTAGTTTTCTGTCTGGTGGTTTGGGCTCCCAGTTCCGAGATAAATACAGAGTCCCTGAAGCACAAACTAATGCAGCAGTCAGGACTGCTTGGTGGTGTGAGACTACAGACATGTAGTGGGTACCTCACATCCTGACATTTGGTGTGAGACTGTCACCCACACCATCTTCTCTGCTTCATTGATTTATTTAGGTTTTACGCCTAGTGGAGTGTCAGGTGAGCCACATCTGTTTGTTCAACTTGCCTAAAGTAGATGAAGTTGAAAAAGACACTTACCTCATTGTTTCGCAAACTGTTTGTCATGCGTATTGAAATGTTTAGGAACATAATCAAAATGTTGCTTTCTCACCAAGAAAGATTGGGTATATTTGGGAAGGAGTGATGCCCCTGGCACCGTGCTCAAGGGCATCAATTTATCATTTAACAAGGAAATAATGCGCCATCTGAATGTAGCATACCTAGGGGCAGTCTCATACACACAACAGTGAAAAAGTAGTGAAATATATATAAAAAAAATAAAAATGCATTGATAAACCAGTGGGGTATGGCGGCGCCTCCTTTTGTCATGATTTTGCATCCTGAATTTTGACCCTTTGCCCTGAATTTGGACCCTTTGCCCTGAATTTGGACCCTTTGTCCTGAATTTTTTACAGTCATGTCCTGAATTTGCCTCCATGCCAGGTGGTCACAATATTTCTATGCTGCTAAGAAAAGAGATGACCCACTGCCAACAAACAAGCCACGTAGGAACTATTTATGTAATATGAACAAAACAAGAAGTTGTAGTTGGAAGGAGACGCCTGTAAATTATATTTCGGGGGGAAGTCAATTTGCTATTGGAAAATCCAATTACCACTGGGCTGTATGGTGATAATAAATTCGCAAAAGTTCTGGGCATTCCAATTATCTCAGCCCAGATACAATGAGGAAAAACACACACCTGTATTACTGAGGGTGTTTGCAGCGTTTTATTTTGCAGTCAGCTGTGGTATTTTCATAACTCCGCGTGTGCAACTGAGCAGAGTAAAACAGAGAATAAGGCCTTCTGAGAGGACCCCCCCTATGAATCCTTTATCATTACCCTGCTTGTCATATGATAAGACGCAGCCAGCTCATAATTATTGAATATCCCACAGGCCTTGATCAGTGGTCTCAGGCCCAGCCCTGTTGTTTTCCAGTCAGTCAGGAGCAGTTTCCCTGGTTGCTTGCACTGTACTGTGAAAAATGGCAAGGGAGGCCGCTTGTTAACTATTTAATGTGACATGCCACTAAAAAACAAAAATATGTTTTTTTCTATAAAGAACATGCGACGCTTGAATGACTGAGGTAGCCCGAGTGCTCCCTCTGTTTTTCCACCAATGTTCTGAAATGTGCTCTTAGAATGTTGGCTGATTAATGGCTTTCTGAGGCACCACTACTGGTGCAAATGTTGCTCTTGTGTTATTTAATAAGTAACAGAGGAATGTTCGGGATGGGGGGGTTACATATCTCACCTTTTTAGGGTGAGAGAGATTGTCCCAACTTGTAAATTTAAAATTATTAAACTGAATTTAGTGGCACACAACTTATTTGCCCGGGCATCACACAGCAGAGCTATCCCTCATGTTGATGGATCTCACATAGGAAGAAAAGCTGTCCCTCCGGTTACAGAACTTGGCCAGACTCAGGGCCCCTGCAGAAGCACTATCACGTAGATCATGGACCTGCGGGCTTTGGCTTTCGAGTGGTATTTCACAGGTTGCACAGATCGCTGAGGCGCTCGCCGTAGACAGCAGAGCCTCTGCATCTCACGGGGGACACTGACCTTACAGGCTCAGAGCACCCAACAGAGCCGCCCCCCTGCTGATGCACATCTCACAGCTCTATAAAGCATCGCTATCCACAGATTACACACACTGTACATTATCAAGCCTCCTATACTAGCGCCTTCACTCAAGTGGCTGAACTGCAGGCTATAGCTCCTGATAGCAGTTATCTCACAGGCTACACATATCCTATAGGTGCTTTAGATAGCCATTGCTTTAGGTAGTAAAACTACTGTATCTCTCCTGTGATACAGATTCTACAGGCTTTGGCAGTAGACAACAGGACTGTATCACTGTCTACACACAATTTACAGACCAGGGCATTAAACGCCAGAACCATCCTTAGGGTGATAGGGCTTAAAAATTTAGGTTCGATACTACAGCAGAACTGCTCACATACTCAGACAGCACAGCAACCTGGCAGTTTACATACCTTACAGTGCATGGACTTATACACTGCGGGCAGATTTACAAGCCCCTTGCGCCACCGGTGCGTCACTTTTTGTGATGTACCGGTGGCGCATTTTACTGCTCCATATTTACAAGGACAGGAAAAGCCACCTTGCGCGACTTTTGCTGTTCTTGTAAATATGGCTCCTTTGCACGCAGCAGAATGGTGCACACCTTTTTGGGCCTAATTCAAGCAACTATGCCATAGAGAAGCAAATGTCAAAATATGGTGCATTTGTTCACTACGGGTGCAGTGGGGGTGCAATTTCCATTGGAAGCAACTAGGAATTTACACTGGCCAAACTCTAAAACAGAGCCAAGGCCTTTATAAACAACCTATCGCGCTGCACCTGTCTCCTTTTCCTCTTTCCTGCTCGTCTCTATCACTCTTACGTTCTAGCTTTTTTTCACATCGACCGCCTCTGCCTCTCAATTTCTCACTCACTGCCTTGTATTGACTGCCACAGTAACCCAGGCTGTGATGTGTTCATGCAGAGTTTGTTTCACAATGGCAACCTCCACCTAAACGGGCCCCTGAGCAAACTACTGTATCTCTTCCCTGAGAGATTCTTTTTGATTGGTGGGCAAGAGGCCTTTGATGTATCCTGTTCTCATTGGAACCATGAGCTCTATGTACAGTCCAGTTGTGAGCACCTTGCACAATGACACTGCGCTCTAGTGCAGGCGCCAAGCTGCTCTTTCGACTTTCACCAGTTTCCTCCATTCTATTGAGGTGCGGATCATCAAAATACCGAACCTCTGAGAGATGAGGAAAAAGAAACCTTAAACTGAAAGTTAAAGAAGGTATATTTACTCAACCATTGAGTCATTTTCCAGAACCTGAGGAAGATTTGCAAATTCCACTCTTAACGCAATGCTATTTGCATATCATGCCTAATTGAATGCATATTAATTGTTTCTGACTTAAACAATAGCTTACTGGCAATTAAGGTCGTTACGGTGTGCAGTCTGTATTGTGTCTCCTTTATGTTTCATTTAATATAGTTGGAGCTTTGAGGAAAATGAGATATATAATAAATCAAAAATAGAAGTAACAAGGATATCAGAGTTAATTTCAAAATGAACAATCAGGTTAGAGTACCACCTACTAATTTAACGCAACGCAGACATGGCACATAGATGTGTGGACTATTTCCAGGTACAGGGCAATGCGCATATCTACTAGTTTGGAAGATGCGTAAGATTTGATGGCCCTTTGATCTCATCTGAGAAACAAAATTTCATAAAATACATCACCAAGGATAAGACATAACCATCAAAACATACAGAATACCTGTCGCATAGCCGCTCTCAGATGCGAACCTCAAACTATTAAGAATGGTCCCCTCACTATCTAAGGTGCTATGAGGTCAAAGCAGTGACAGACTATGGGCTGTATGAGTGTAATGACATGGCATGACATAATGCATTGGGAGTCACATCTGAAAGAAAGATTGGACTGTGCAATGTCCTTGTCTGCACAAACACCCCACCCTAAGCTTCAAATTAATCACAATGAAAAGCAAGATTTACATGGATGATGCATGCCAGTCAGTCAAGATGCACCCACCTACAGCCAGCCCTGCTGCTCCTCTCTTGCTCCTGATAACCACACCCAGCAGACCGCACACCTAAAGCCCGCTCTGGGCAGGAAATGTTCACCCAGCCCATTACCCCTTGTCGTGGTTGAAGGCACTTTCATGGAGGATTCTACTTCCATCATTGGCTCATTAAGGACTAAAGATGAACTAGTGAATGTCAGACACCCTGGAGAGTAGTATATCTCCTGTTTAGGAACTCCTTAGACCTGACAGCATCTGGATATTCCCACTGACAGTAAAACTCACAAAGCTGCTCTCAGGACACATCGTCTTTCAAAGGCAGCCAATGGCCCCCACCACAAAAGCCCATGCTGCTGGTGTTCAGTACTATGAGAGAATGATAGCAGCGACACTAGCTTTCTCAAGATCAACCTTCCCCAGCTAAGCACACAAGAAAAGTGGGGCCTATTTTATACGATATTTCACCACAAAAAGGAATGATAATCAAGGCTGAGGGCATACAGTCTCTTATGAAGCTTTTGCACCATTCTTTTAAAAACTGAGAACCTCCAGAGAGCCAAATGGGCTAAAGGCTGCAACCAATCTTGTGCCAATGGTGGAACAAATGAGAGTCAGGTAACACCAGGTGAGTTTGCCAGAGAAGGACACCTCATTTAGTGATTTCCAAAGAAACTGTCCAGTTGGACTGCTCAACCAATACTTTAACAACATGACACAATTGGAAAGCCTTGTGACCACATGATTCACAAAGGAAGACATCACAGGCATTACAAGGGCAGACCAAGCCAACAAGGTAAGCACATTCACGGGTATCCATCAGCAGCTTTTGGTATTGAAAATGGGATTGTGGCATTCTCCTTTGGAGTGGGTGGCTGTAATGCCCAGATAATCCTGAAAAAAATCCATGCTGATTCACCATAAGGCTGACATATGATAGAGCAAAGAAGGAAGTTTCATTTCACAACCTTTAGCATTCTGTGACGTTTGTGGTACATACTCAATGGAAGTGGGGTTGGCTGATGTTACTGCTTAATTTCTAGGTCAATAGACACGACAATCCTTAGCTTAAAGAACACATGGATGCAACAGCTAACCTAAACGTTGTGGTAATGCATCTCTACAGTGGAGCACGGGTTGTGATGACCTTCAGTGTGTTGATGTTCTGCCCCGTGTGGCTCAAGATAGTGCCATCTTCAAAAATTAAACCCATTGGAAGTGGAAATCTGGTAGTTTCATATCAATCAAGACTACCTCCTAGCTTGCACTTTGGCATGCTTTTACAGTGACTTCTGCCTTTAAAGCTCATTCTGCGGGTGGGTTCCTCTCCAACCCCACCTTACCCACACAACAGCATGGGCAAAGTGTTTTTGAATCGGTTTTCAAGACTGTAAACCAGGTGTCTGAACATGGACAGGTTTATTACTATTCCTCTCATCACGCTTGCAATAACACAGCACATTTTTTAGCGTTTCCCTGACCATTCACATCCTCTGGCAATAGAGCTTTTTATGAGAGTGCTTCACAAATCTAAGATGTGAAAAAGTCAAACCGGCCGTCGCCACAAAGAACAACTACTGCATCTCCAAGTATTAAGTAAGATGACGGATAACCCAGGCAGCCACTAATGAGGATGAAACTGGCACCTGGGCATTGCATGAGGGAGTTGAGAGGACTGTTAGTTGAAGTAGGAATAATAAGGTGTCACACATGAGATGCACAATGACTATGGAGTAAAGGGGAAACGCTGCTATTTTACTGAGTGCAGAGCTGATGGCTAACTCTAGGCATTAGAAACAAACAGAAATCACTGAATCAACTGTGGTGGACAGATACCTCCTGAATCAAAGAGCTTGTGGCAGAGGGCATGTGCAAGGGGGGAAAGGCACAACAGAAAGCCAACATTGTTGACAATTGAGCTCATGAGGACCTAACAGTGGATGGAGCCAAGTACGGGTCAAGTCCAAAGTCACAGATGACTGGTTGATGAGTTTGTTAAAATGCAATGGTAGAAAGAGACAGAAGGAGTGTGAATCATACCAAGAGTCAGAATGTACCCATACACAGAGAAGGGAGTCAAGGAAACATACTTGGCAGTAACTGTGCAAACACACATGCATACGCACACACTGAAACCAACCAGGAAGCAACATGAAGTGCCGCTCATCGGAAGGATTATGAAGAGCTATCGCCACTCATTAGAAACATCCAAGCAAGAAGCAACAAGGGTCTCATCCACATTAAGACTCATTCATCGGACGATCACCTGGAGAAGCTTCTACAACAGGAAGTTCCACTCAGAGAAAGGGCCAAAGAGTCAATCCAATCACTCATTAAAAGCAAACAACCAAGATGCTCCAAGACGTCCCCTGGGCAGTGGCCAGTCCCTTTTCCTCTCCTTGGAGACATAAAAGGAGGGCAGATGAGGACTAGCGCATTTCCTGGTTGCTCGTCTGGGTCCTATTATGGTCCCAGAAACTGAGCAACAGTATTTCTACAAACCCTTCCCTTACGAAGCATTCCACATCAAGCATGTATCAGAAGATACCCCCCGCCCAACCCGTCATAAGACTACACAAAGAACATACAAACTTGCACTGTACACCTACACCCTCCACTTTCAATATCAACATTCCTCTCATAAACGCTTCCAGCATAGTAGCAAAACACACATTGCAACTCATGCTCATAAACACACTATCTGCAGTCCTGCATCAAAGACCTCATCTAAATAAGAGACTAAGGGCCTCATGTAGGTGACATACTATTTACCGATTCATAAATACCGAATTTTACCGAATCGGTATTTATGAATCCGTAAATAGTATGTAGGTAAACATTCGGTAAAAATTACCGATTCGGTAAAATTCGGTAAATGAATACCGAATCCACAATACCGGCCGGAATCATGAATCGGTATTTACCGAATCGGTAAATACCGAATCGGAGTTTACCGAATCGGTAATTCAAATATACATCACTTGATGAATCAGCCAATCCTGTGCAAGGCCAACCCCACCCAACCAGGAAGTGGCCACACCCAGGCAGGTGCACACAATCAACAGACTCTGGAGAGGCTGGTAGTGCAGAGCAGAGCAAGGGAGCCAGTGCCTGATTGTGAACCTCAAACTGACAATGTCCAGCCAGGAGACAGAGAGAGATGGAGGGGAAAGGAGGAGAAAACAAAAATTTAGCCCAAAGGAACTGCAGGTACTAGTGGAGGAGGTGGTCAAGCAGCACCAGAAGCTGTTCGGGAAGCACTCCCTGCAAGTGCCTGAGTCCGAGAAAAGTAAGATCTGGCTGGGAATCCAGGCGCAGGTCAATGCAATTGGAGTGACCCCCCGGGACATAGACGTGCTGAAGAAGCGGTGGTACGACCTCCGTATCGTCACAAAGAGGAAGATGGGGGAACTGCAGAAAGAGGCCAGCCGGACAGGAGGGGGAAGGAACAGGGCACCTGCCCTGACAGAACTTGAGGAGCTGGTGGAGACAACAATTGAGCCCCAGAGTGTCGTGGGGATTGGGGATGCAGACAGCTCTGCCAGAGCCGCCACCAAACAAGGTAAGACGCATGCACAGCAATGTGGCCCCCCATACCCCTATCCCAACTCCCCAAAAGGGCAATGAGAATCCCACTCCAGTACAGGTGTTAGTGCATACTAGCAATGCATTATGGGAGATGTAGTCCCTGAAACCCCAAACATGAGACGAATAGCACAGAACAACAAGGCATGTTACACACATTAGCGAGAAGCAGGCAGAGGACAATGAGAGAGTGTTTCAGAAATGTATTGTGATGCTAGCAATGCTGTGCTTCAGGTACACTTAGCTGATGTTGCATTTCTGTCCACAGACGATACTTTGCGCAGAACTGCACATGAGAAGGAAGAGAGGGCACACCGGAAGGACAGCTCTGAGAAGGCCACCACAAGTTCTGGGCAGGGATCAGCACCACAGCCAGCCTCACCACCACAGCCAGCGTCACCACCACAGCCAGCATCGCCACCCCAGCCAGCATCGCCACTCCTGCTGGAGTCACCGGCATCATCACCACCTGCATTGCTCAGGTCGAGGAGGCGTGCTGCTGCCAGGTTGAATGTCTCGGAGTCCTCATCTGAAGACTCGAGGGGGTGGAAACGTCCACTGTGCCCCTGGATGTTAGCCATGCCAGTGTGTCCTCCGCCTCTGAGGGAGCACACACAGGTGCCAGACGTCGCCGCAGGGCTCGGGTGCAAAGTCCACCTCCACAAGGTGAGAGCCATGGAGTCTTCTCAGGGCTTGAGGCCACCATGGTCAAAATACAGCGCCTACAAGCAAAGGCAATGATGTCGGTACAGCGCCAAATGCGGGGCCTCAATGCTACTTTTGTAAATATTGACAGGGGCATCAGCGCTATGGCTGAGGGAATGGTTGAGATGGCTGCGGGCATGCGGGACATGTCCCAGTCCGTCATGCTGCTGTGCTCGAAGCTTGATGAGGACAGGGCAGCACGGCGCCGGGAACGTCAGAGGAGAGACCATCACACAAGGGCAGTGAACCGACTGGCAACTGCCACTTCGCTGCTCTGCAGGCGCTCGGTGGCAATGCAGGAGGGCCTTGCACACTGCAGCACTGACGTGTCAAGGGGGATGGTGAGGGTCACCAGTGCACTAGAAGTGCTGCTCACAAGCCAGTCTGCCACAACTGATGCTGTGGATGCTGGGGACAGCGAAGAAACCACCAGCAGGAGCAGCATTACCCCCCCTGTCCCAGACACACGGAGGAGCAGCAGGCGACATGGGGCTGCCACTGGTCCCACAGCCAGTGAGGACGCACACTCAATGGCATCCCGCACTGGAGTGCGTGGGCGCAGACACTAATGCTGCACACAATAGCATGAGACAATTGGGTGAAGTAACCCTTGACTCACAAATAGTGATTGCACAATATTGATGGGACAGGTTTTCCTTTGTGTTGTGGCGTAGTGCCGCATGATTAAACTACGTCATGGCATCCAACTACTGGCTGTGTTCCCTTACTTACTCAGAAATAGTTGCATGTGATCTCTGCCCGTCTCTCTCTCCCATCTGTTGCTGTTGCCACTCCTGCTGCGTTGGCCTCTGGCTGTGCAGACTCATCATCATTGTCCTCACAATCAGTTAGTTCCACCTCTGTACCTCTCTTCGTGGCAAGGTTGTGCAGCATTGCACAAGTGGCAATGATCTTGCAGCAGATGATGGGTGTGTACTGGCGTGCACCTCCACTTTTGTGGAGGCAGCGGAACCTTCTTTTCAATAGTCCAAACGTGCGCTCCACAACGTTGCGTGTTGATTTGTGTGCCACATTATATCGTCTTTCACTCAGGGTTGATGGGTGTAGGTAGGGAGTGAGGATGAATGACCGCACGGCATATGCACTATCGCCTAGGTGAGTAAGAGAGTAGCATTAGTCACATGCCTCAATACACAATCATTTGCAATCAGTATTAGGGAGCGTCACAGTGTATTACCTAGCAGGTATCCTTCTCCGAATTCTCCGGCAACCAGTCGTGTGTAGATCCCACTGTTCTGGAAGATGAAGGAGTCGTGGGTGCTCCCAGGAAACTTAGCTACGATATCAGTGATTATGTTCCCTGCATCGCAGATTACCTGTACATTTATGGAGTGGGTGGACTTTCTGTTCCTGTAGATGTGCTCAGTGGCTGCTGGTGGGCAGATTGGAATGTGTGTGCCATCAATACAGCCTATGACATGCGGGAACTGTGCCATCTGGTAAAAGTCTGTCTTGGTTTTCTGCAGTTCAGCCTGTGTGTTTGGGAAGCTGATGTAGTGTTGCATTCTCTGCATCATGGCATCCAGGAACTTCCTGAAGAAACGGGACAGGCAACTCTGGGATACACCGCCCACTGCAGCTATCACCCCCTGGTAACTGCCAGATGCAAGTAGATGTAGGCTACAAAGAACCTGCACATGTGGTGGTATGGCATGCGCCCTTGTTGTTGGCTGGTCCAGGAGTGGGTGCAGGTCCCTTATCAGGTCCATGATGGTTTGTGGGTGTAGCCTGTACCTTTCATGTATCTCAGCCTCAGTCTGTTGAAAGAGTGTGATGCGCTGTCTGTAAATGCGTTCCTCCCGTCTCCAAATCCTCAGACCTGCTGCCTGTAGACGTAGGCGCCTTGCAATCACATACAGAGCGGCCATGGTGTCCACGCTGTTGCATTTTGGGATTGCTTATATGCACTGTTGCTGATTACCACCTGCTTTCAATCTGTGTTAATTACCGACTCTTAAATACCGAATTTCATGGATTTCTTAAATACCGAATTTACCTACATCTCTTTTCTCGTTTTACCACTTCATATTTACCGATTCGGAAAATATGTATTCGGTAAATATGAATCGGTAATTTAGAATTCGGTAATTATGAATCGGTATATACCGATTCATATTTACCGAAACCTTCTTTTTGGCCTCCTACATCTCAATTGACTAAATACCGGTCGGTAACGGGATATTTACCGAATTTCGGCCGTTACCGACCGGTATTTAGCTACCTACATATGGCCCTTAGATCCCATTTTCATTCTAGGAACAAAACTGTCAAAACCAGGCAACACATCTTTAATTCTGATCCCCCCCCCCAACATCATCACCTCATTCAGGCCACTGTGAAGCAAAGAGCCAGTCACCATCCAAGTGGTTGATGATGAAATCAACATCACCAGCAAGGGCAACCTGTCTCCTCAATATTTCAATGGCCTTCATGCTGCTGCCCATCAAGTCCTAATCAGAAATCTGTGTACCAGAAGGGGCTTCAAAGGACATATACAAGACCCAGTCTTCTTTGTTTTGAACTTCAGTCTCTACAAGGAGCCCTTAGGGGCCAGTCTGGATAACGATGACATCAAGATATGTCAATATTCAGATGACACACAACTGTACCTGAAAATGCTATCACTTCATTATGTTAACCATCTAAAACCCAACTTGCCACCACCCTGCCCCCAATGGCTGTGCTTACCTAAAAGTATAGCCCAATGAAAACTGAATTCATCCTTATTGCAGCCGACACAATCAAAATATATTCTGAGACTGGTATTTATCACCTAATCTAGATGGATTTGCACTCCAATCATGCCCCATGGCACGGCTTTCACATTTACAGCACCCTATTGTTATCAGTTATGTATTTTATTTACTACATAAGTAGAGCACTATGTACACTCACAGGGCCTCCCTATTTGGGGGTCTAGAACACTAGTCAGTGAGACCACTGGATTACAAACATTGATTGAAGAACAAGGCTTTCAGCTTCGCGCAACTTTGTAGCAGATTGATGACAGACCGCAGGTTGGAGCGTAGTGTGTTCCACATCTTTGGGGCAAGAGGCGAGAATGCTTGTCCTCCCTTCATAGCGCTCTAAAAACTGAGGAACCTGAAGTAACAACTGATCAGCTGAGTGCAGGTGTAAACGGGAATATATCTTGTCAATGTTTTTTTTTCTAAGAATGCTGCTCTCACATTTCAAACATTTGATTTAAATAAAATGATGTAAATGAACTAAAGCTATGAATTGAGTAGATGGCTTTAGGTCATGTGTGTGTTTGCAGTTTGGCGGGTCCTATAACTAGTGAAACAGCATCCTTGCCCATTCAATAAATGTCCCTATTTTGGCTCTGAATGAAAATGCATAGATACTTATCCAGATTTTAACTCAATATTTGCCTTCTTCCTGCCACCAGATGTGCATTGTATATTTACACCGTGCTCATTGCCTCTATCCTACCTCTAGTCTCTCTAGTGTTTCTGGTGTGGAGATACATTTTCTCAGGTCCTCTTTGTCTGAAATGGGTATAGATTTGGAATATCGAGTAGGGAATGTAGTTATACCTTAATACTGTAGCCAAAATATCCAGGACAAACATTTCGACATGTATGTACAGGTTTTTTATAACTAACTCCGAATATATGTACCTGGAGGATAAATATTTTTTCTAGGTACATCCAAATGGAGTTAAGAATGGAAAATCTATACTTTCATAAATCCACTTTCCTGTTGATATTTCAATCCTCGCTGCTATTTAATCAATCAATCAAGTTTCTTGTAAAGCACGACTACTCACCCGTCAGGGTCTCAAGGCGCTGAGTGGGGAGGGGGGTGGATCTGCGGTACAGTTGAAGATATTTAGGTCTCACAATATTCTCACTTCGATATTCCAGACTACAACCTCTAAATTGTGCTGTCAATCTCCTTCGTGTCTCCCTGCTCGCAGACATATGTGGCAAAGGTTTTCTCATCTGCAGATTTCATCTGTTGAGGTCCTGTAAAATGGAGACTGCGGAGAGCTAGAATGGCTGCAGGGCAAGAATAGATTGGCGAAGAAGATATTTATCCAAGGCGAGGAGGCGGCAGGTTCAGACTCATACACATGAAAAATGTTTTCTCGGCAGATGCTTCACCGATGAAGAACATGTTCTCCTGGCAGAAATAATTGGCGCGTCAGTAATAGATTTCAATTGCACTTGGAAGATTTTCTTCTGGAGACAAATATTGGGACAGTGACCTAACAAACACTGAGGACCTTGTGATAACCCACAATGCATGCTGTGTATGTATCTATATTAAAGACTGAGCACATAACCAGTTTTACAGCATGGTAATTCTAGGCGCTGTCTAAAGTGCCAACAATAGGCGAAAGCTAAATAGCTTCAAGGAACAATAATTATGTCAAACTGCTTGGGAATGGGGTGATGAAACACCACTGCTTGGGGCACGAAAAATTCGTGCTCCAGCGCTTAGCTTAAGGGCCCATGATAGACTAATGTAAATGATTAGCTTAAGCATTTCTGACTTACTTTTTTTTGGTCTGAATTTTGAAAGTGCAGCTGTCAAACAGGCTTCTATTTTTTTAAAGATATCTTTATTGAGTTTTGCAACATAAACATCAGTAAGGCACAATGTCTTAAAGCATGCTGGTTCAATGTGTGAAAGAGAGATCAAAGCATTAAGATAGACATACATTTGGTGAGCAGCCATGCGAGTGGTTCATCAGTGCTTTCCAGGGCACCATGTCTGGGGTGCTCAATACGATTGGTCTGCTGTGGTGAGCGTCACTGTGGTGCAACTGGCGAGAAACGAGGAGATGTTGGTGAGGGGTGGCAAGTGGGTGGGTGATTTCAGTGATAAGTGCCCGCGGGAGAATCTCTCGTCATGTTAGAAATGTGTAAAGGTGGGAGGGAGCATACTACCATCATATGCTAGCAGATGTAACCCCTTTCGGGATGGTGTTTTCTGCGAATTGGGGTGGGGGGTCGGGGCCTCATGGAGGTAGGTTGTTGGTTCCTGCCTCCCACAAGAAGTGTGCAAGAAGTGTGGCCCACTGGAGGGATATGGGTTATCTGCGCAATCGCCAAACCTCCTCGTAGTGGAGGGCGTCTTCCTCTGCCTCACCCCATTTACGCACTGCCCCCCTCCATGCCTCTAGCAGAGGAGCAGTAGGAGAGCGCCAATAAAGTGTGAGTATGCCTTTGGCTAGTGCTAGATCCGCAAAGCATGCTCGTTTATTCAGGTGATTCTTGAGCCTAAACATGCCCATGGAGCATACTTCCCATGTGTGAATGTCTAGTAACTCTGTGACCACATGCAGGATGGTATGAATTGAGTTCCAGTATGCTTTGAAGTCTGGACAGGACCATAGCATGTGTATGAGGTCCACTTCAGGGGTTCCGCATGCATCGCAGACACTCGAACTGCGTCTCTGGGAAATAGCGATGAAGCTGAGCCGGAGTTAGGTAGGCCCTGTAAGAACTGTATGTTTTTGAAGCATGAGTCGCAAGAGACCTTGTTGGGGAACTCCAACACCCGCTCCCATTCGTTAGCGTGTAGTACCCTCCCGAACTCATCTTCCCCCTTTTGACGCAGGTAAAACAGGCTTGATGCTACAAATACACACAGAGTGGGATTTCGGTCAGCTCCTTTCAACCACTGGTTTTACCAGCCAGTTTCAGCCATTGACTTCAGACATTGTCAATAACGCATTGGCTCAGCAAATGGAGTATTCATCTATCACCTACTGCCATATAGGTGCATCCTTCAGCCTCCAATGCTTTACAACTATGGCACTCTCGTGTGCTACTGCTGCTTCCCTCCTTTTGTGTCTTGCTCCAATGTGCCAGTGCTGCAGGCATTAGCACCTTAAACCCAGACCTATTAGCTTTGCCAGTGCTTATTCAGACATCCGTGCATCATTTAATTCTAAATGTATTATCACAATGGGGCGCCTAATATTATGAGTCACTTCGAATGCAGCCGTATTAAAGATTTTAATACACAGCGCCTCTTGCTGTCAGGAAAAGCCCAACTTCCTGTGAGTAAAGGTGGCGATTTGTGAGCCGGAAGGTTCTACCTCCATAAAGCACTTCACAGACCGCGGGCGAGGCAGTCATCCCCCGCCCGACCCTCGCCCTAGGTATCAAGGCAGCCTGGCACGTGCCCGTGGTGCCATGCCCTGTTTGCCTCATCACTGTATTATGCACGCCGCGGCATTCTTGCCCGCAATGGAATTTTTTTACCTTCATTGCGCTTTCATCAGCCCGGGGGATGATGTGACCTTTACACATCCCCGGGTCCTCTTCTCTCTCCGCATTTCTCATTGCCTTCGCCTTCTTTCTTATTAATGTTACGGTGCTGCCATCAAAAAGAGGCTGTCTAAAAGCTGAACGCCAACGACTGCATCATTTTATTTATTTACATACTGCTGTCAACCTGGCCGGCTGCACTTGCGTTGTCATTCACCCGCGCTGGTGAACTGGGAGGACCAGATGTTCCATACATTTGTAACTACATCTTTACAAATAAACTAAAAAAAACACAAAACTCCATAAAGCTGACCCTGGCTGTTTTACGCTTCCTAATTTGCAAATTTCACTATCTTGTTTTTAAACTGCAAATTAGACGCCTAATTAAGTAAGACTTACGGAAGTGGAGTTTTTTTTCGTAACCTATGTGAATGTGAACCAGGTGGGTTGAGGGAGCGATGCGGGGTAATGAGGCATCAAGAGTGTTTGGCATCGATTACGTTGTGCTGAGTGCAGTAACGCGATAAGGCAGCGCTGTGGAAGGCTCTGCGCTGACTTTAAAAGCAGAGAAGTTGGGGTGAGAAGATGGCGTCACGGGCAGAGCTGAGGACTTGGGAACAGGGAACCCCGCTGCGAGTCTCGCAGTCCTCCCAATATTCTGTCATTCTGGGCAAATCACTAAATCACCTCGTGGATGAAAATTGAACGTGAGCTTGTTAAATATAACTGGTGCCTATGTAAAGCGCCGCAACATATTCGAGACGATTTCGCGCTATATAAAACAGCTAAAGAAAATACGTTTTTCTACCTGTGGCCACCTCTGCAGCAAAAATAAACACCAGTGGCGGCTCATTACCCCGTGGCGACGTTTTTCTCCGGATATGCTTTTACATTCAACTCATTTTCCTGCTCAAAATAGGTTACTTAAAATATATTGACTAATTATGAAAATGGGTAAGAGTTGGGATTCTCTTATCTATTGATAAATGAAGGAGATGATTGAGATTCACTCTCGCGAGGGAAGCTGTACCATGTTGACTAGCCAAACCTTTATCGAGTGGATTGGTGATTGTCTGAAGATCTATATAACGCGGCTGTTGCGACTGACAAAGTTCTTTCTTTAAATCCATCTTTCACAAAGTAGGGTGCAGAGATGCATAGATGCATGAGTAGATAGATCACAGGTTTGGAAATGGAGCGAGTTCTTCCCATAAGCCACTTGTGCTAAGCAGGCACAAACCTGACAAGTGCCGGCTTTCGCTTCATTTACGACACGCCAGTTGTAGAATTCCTGGCCTACAGCTGATTAGTATCCCATAACCTAGGGACCTAGGGACACCAAGAACTGTTCAGGCCACAGTGACCATCAGCCAAAGGAGACGGGCAATTACAATACTCAACAGAGCTATTAGAACAAATGTTACACTACCCCGGGATGAACATAGAGCAAATTGGGAGGAAGATCTACAGGCACCCCTGTCAGGTGTAGAATGGATCATTCCTATGAAATTTGTAGTGCCTCTAGGCATACTTCCTTCAAATATATTCAGATTGCTCCATCAGATGCATCATCAGATGTACCAGACCTCTTGAGGGGTTGCAAACACTGTACCTGAATTCACCGGGCACCTGTCTCAGAAGTGGGATGGAGGAAGCTGCAATCCTCCTCATGGTACGGGCTTGTGCGGAACTTAAGGTATTGCAGGACATGGCTCTGAAAGGGTTGAGTAGCTTGATGGGTATGACAGGACTCAGTGCACCAAAGGCGAACCTATAGAACTTAATATCTCATTTTTATCCCAAATTTCAGTTTATTGATATTGTTATGTTAGGAAAACTTGTGGAGCGCACACATACACCCAAAGGTTTCTGGGTGCTGTGACAACTAGGAGGGAAAGGAGAAGAGGCACAGGCTAATCAAAAGCTTGCTTAAATAGTCAGGCTTTTTAAACCTTCCTGAACCTCAGAAAGTTAAGGTCTGGCCTGACCGCAGAAGGCAGAGAGTTCCATAAGATGGGGGCTAGGACAGAAAAGCTGATGGCCCCTGCTCTCTGTTGCTTGAACTGGGGATCCTCAACTGGTAGGCAAGAGAGGATTTACGAGCTCGAATAGTAACATATCTATCAATTCTGCTTGCTATAAAGGCTGGAGCCTGGTCATGAATGGATTTGTAAATAGTACAAGCTGTTTTAAAAAGAACTCTCTGTTTGACGGGGGCCCCTGAAGCTTCACTAAGGCAGGAGAGATATGCACGTATAGACAGTTTACAGATTATCCTTGCTGCTGTAGTTTGAATGATTTGTAGTTGATTTGTAGTTTGGGTTAAGAAGTTACAGGGAGACCCATATACAGGGAGTTTGTGTGTCCCAGTGGTACACAATTACAGCTGCAATAGCTGCTTTCAAAGCCTCAAGTGACAGAAGAGGAGCAACCTTCTTAATGGATTTTATTAGACCAAAGCACTTTGTAGTGACTCCATTGATCTGGGGGATTATGGACATTTGATTGTGTACCATGATGCCCAGGCTCTTAGCAGAGGCTGTTGGGATGAGAGGGTCTGAGTTCAGAGGGCCACTTGGTGTTGGCCCAGAGATCCATCCTGTGATTGAGAATAGCCAGCTCAGTGTAATCAGCATTTAGCTTAAGGGATTTAGTGCTCATCTAGTTCTAAATGGCCCTGAGGGTAGATTGGAATTCCTGGTGAGGTTGGGCAGTACCCTCAATGCAGAAGATGAGCTCAGAGTCATCAGCGTAGTTGTAGAAACTACAGAGATGAATGGGCAGATTTAAACATTAAACAGCAAAGTTGATAATGCTGAGGCCTGGGAAACCCCACAGATGACATGGGTTTTAGGAGAGGAAAACGGGCCTAACTGCAGGGACTCCTTGGATGGAGGATATTCAACTCAGAGCCTAGCATGATAGACTGGATGCTTTTCAGCAGAAACTCATGAGCAACGGTATCAAGGAGTGCCGATAAATCTAGGAGAACTGGTATGGACACATATCCGAAACCTAACTCATCGTAGATCATCAAGGACAGAAAGCATGAATGCTTCTGTACTGTGGGCAGGGCAGAAACCAGCCTGAAAGGGATAAAAAAAAGTATGATGAATAAAGGAACCTGCTTAGCTCCTGGATAACTAAACCTTCTAAAAGTTTGGCTGCGTAGGGGAGAAGTGAAATGGGGTGGTAATTTTTCAGCAGCTTAGGATCGTCAATTGGCTACTTCAGAAAGGGAAGTATCACTGCAGCTTTAAACCTGTCAGGGACGGACGTGGCTTGGGAGCCGAGCAAGATGGCAGCTCTTTAGGGGAACTCCGGATCTCAATCCTGAGATATCCAAACATCCGCACATTTATCCGTCTAATGACACCCACAAGCCGGTGATGCACTGAGGAACATCTGGGGCAAGCAACGAGCCGTGCACTGCCCGTGGGACACTAAATACGCAGACTCGGAACATCAACAGTAGCGAGGCCTGCACAACATTACCCAGTACTACCAGCATGACGAGGAGCAGAGGCACGGCTGGAGGCGGCCGCAATGCACCTCCATCATGACGTGGAGGCACAAAACAGCTGAACCGCCAACAAGAGAAACACCCACATGCTCAATGCCCGGCCGACACGGGTCACAAATGAGCAGAACCGGCGGCCAGACCAGCCACAGTAGGCCTCAGGAGCTGAGGCCGGCAACCGCGGGGAATCTCCGGGGCCGGGCCGTGGTTGCAACAGATCCAGAGGGAAACGGCAATATCTGCCGCACGGATGCCCCGGAAAAGGAGCAGGGTGGCCGTGAGTGAGGTGAGCCACAGTGGATGGCGGTGGGGACCGGGGGCAACGTAGTGCATGCGCGGTGCACTACAGAAGGGCGAGTAAAATATACTTCTAACCTGCAGTGGGGACGCGTAGTAGCTGGGCCATAATCAAAAGAGACCCCCCCAGCATTCTAAGCCCGGCCGCAACGGAACACGATCGAGCGGAGAGAGCAGCTGAATAAGCCATGGTAGGCTCAGGGATGGGAGGCCGGTTGCCGCAGTGAACTCCTGAGATCTGGCTGTGGTCACAACAGACTCAAAAAGAAACGGTACTATTGGAGGTGCGGCGCCCTGGGGAAGGGGACAATGTGGAAGTGACTAAGGTGAGCTGCAGAGAACAGTGGCGGTGACCGAGGGTGACAAAGTGTACACACGGTGTGCAACAGAGGGGAGGGGAGTGCTGCGGCACCACCACACAACGCTCATAACCAAGTAGGTGGGCGAATGGTAGATCCTGAATTGGGGAAAGCCATGAGGAATACACGGCCGTGGCTATAGATCCGAAGTTAGGAGCCACAACTGAGGGAAACAGCCCAGGGCCCCCGATCGACTGGTGGATTTGACGGCCCCAGGTGTGGCCCAGGTCAATTCAGGGAAGTGGTACTGGGCAGCACTACTGAACCATTGTAGCCTCACTGAGATGGGAAAGACTGAATAGATGTCATGGGGGCTCAAAGATAAGTGGAACAACAACAGAGGCATTGATTGCTGCACAGGGTCCATGGATGAGGCCAAAGGAACAATCAGGGATGCAGACCAATCAAATGGACAAGTATGTGGTCCCGAAGCCAACGGCAGCAACCCAGGAACAATGGCTGGAGGAGACTGCAGAACCCTCTCTGAGCGCAATAAAGGTGGCAATTACAGATTTGAAAGGTACAAAAGAGCCCAAATTAGATGTAGTGACGGTGGACGTGAACCTTCTGCGAGCCAATCTTCATAAAATAGCGGCCAAAGCCGCCGCTACCGAGACAGGTGGCACACTTGCAGACCAGCAGAAAAAGGCCTGTCCCTCAAAAGGCAACAAACGGTAATGGCTGCTAAGTTGGAGGATCAAGAAGGGCGGGCACGCAGAAACAACATTAGAGTGGTGGTGTCCCGGAAGGCATGGAGGGACCGAGTATCGACCTATTTCTGAAGGATTTAATCCTCAATTAATTAAAGACTAAACAAGTCTCTAACTAATTTACCATAGAGAATGCACACAGGGCACCCATACCCAGGCCAAAACCTGGTGCCCACCCAGGACAATTATCGCACTGATCCTTAATTTCAGGGACAGAGATGCTATTTTGCAGGCAGCGCGCACACACAGAGACCTTCACCATGAAAACGCAGTGATCCGTTTCTTTCCGGACTTCACGTTACAAGTCCAAAGGCTGAGACGAACATTTGAGGGCGTCAAAAGAGAACTGCGCAGCAAAGAGATTAAATATTTAATGCTGTTTCCAGCAAAGTTGAGAGTGGTCGCCCGATGGGAAAACATGGTACTTCAACACAGCAGAGAAAACCTGAGAGTGGCTGGAAGGTTGGCGCACAGTGGGCCACAACTCCCAGCGAGATAGAAGACGGGGCCCACAGAAAGACAAGCCAGGGGGATCTGCGGCAGAGGGAACCCATACATCTGAATAGGACAGGTGTGAGAGAAAAGGGTGGACTAAGAAGGCAACGTGAACGTGCCCCACCGGTAACTGTATGTAAGAGATCGGACACCATACTAGAGGTGAGAGGGGGAAGACAAGACATTGTGAATGGGACTACACCCACTGGGAAAAGTAATCGACCTAGGGCTCGACGCGATGTTAGTGAAAACAAAGCTTAAGTCAAGGGAGGCTGGGGAATGCGGGAGGTCAGGGACGGGGCTCCAGTTTGTTCAGCACCTGCCAACCCCCACTTAGTTCTCAAGTTCAAGGGCGACAGGTACTCTGCAAGTTGGGGTGGTGGGCGGTTGTTGAACCCACCAGCAGGGAGGGGAGAAAGATATAGTTGGGGTATGAAGTGTTATTTGTGTTATTTCAGAAATGTTTATCATTTGTTATTCAGATGTCAGATTGCGGGATTAGTAAAGTATTCCGGGTACGAAGTGATGTGGCCGATGCATGTACGGTTATTGAAAAAGCAACTGTACTCCAAATGGAGGATCAAAGTGTAAAAGTGCCAGGGGGAACACCAGCGTGCCATCAACCTTAGAGTTCTATCTTGCAATGTAAATGGTCTGGGTAATCGAATTAAATGCACAATAGCTTTGCAGTACCTACATAGACACACACCTGACCTGGCGCTGCTCCAAGAAAGATGCCTGAAGGGCAACAAATATAAAGTATTGGAAGGATACGGATACAAGCTCATAGCGCATTCAGGTTACACAACAGGATTGAGAGGGGCAGGGATAGTGCTTAGGACAACTCTCCCCCTGCTGGTCAGGAAGATCTGGCAGGACGATATGTGTCGCTCAAAGGGACATGGGAGGGACAGACCCTGAATATTGTTTCGTGCTATACCTCCGGCCATGCACACGGAGGCACTGTTGGCGTTGGGGGCCTTTCTTGTGGACCTCCCGCCAGGGACTTTAATACTAGGGAGAGACATGAACTCCACCATAGACCCGGAGAGAGATAGAGAAACTAAGGCAAAAAGGGGACGGGGGAACAGGGGAGGGCCACTTCGAGCCTTTCTAGAGGTCATGGGTTTGACAGATTTATGGCGTCTGCACAACCCCTGAGAGTGACAATACACCTTGTACTCTGCAGTGCATGGCAGTTACTCTCATATAGATCATGTTTTAACACATAGGGGAAGTGAAGGGTGGTTTTGAAACAGCCAAATTGGACCACGGGAAATATCAGACCACTCACCGGTGGAGGTGACCTTGCAGGGCCCTAAAAGAACCAACATACTGCCACCTAGAATAAACCCCTAATAGTTCAAGATTAAGGACCTAGTCGTCCAAATTAAAGATAGGGCAAAACTCTACTTTCAAGAAAATGAGGGATCAATGAAATCGGCATGCACCATATGGGAAGCATTTAAGCCAGTAATAAGGGGACACATCCAGGCTCACCTTGGGGGCCGCAAAAAACAGAAACGGAGCCAATGGGACACATTAGAGGAAGAAGTTGCTTCACTGGAGGCTAGAATATTTGCTGGCAGATCCACCGCTCACACATCGTCTTGACATTAAACGGCAGGAAATGATGGACATTGAGGACAACGCTGCAAGGTCAGTTGCCTTAGCAATACAAGGAAGGCTATATGACCTAGGTGATAAAGCCAACAACATGATTGCATGACTGGAAAAGAGGGACAGGGAATGAAGCTGGGTGGCCGAGATTTGTGATTCCCAGGGGGCAATGCACACTACTGGTGAGGGGGTAGTGAGGGCTTTCACAGATTATTACGAGGGGGCCTATACCTCCAACCCTACCAGAACAGAAACAGATTGTCGGGAATGATTGGTTGATGTGCGGCTCCCCACGCTATCTGACGAGGTTAGAGAGGGCACGGAGAAAGATATAACTACCAAGGAGATAGTGGGAGCCATACAAGAGCTGCAGGCGGGGAAGGCCCTGGGGAAGAACGACCTGTCAGCTAAGTTATTTAAATGCACAGCAAGCGTATGGGTGCTGTATCTCCTGGAAATGTTTGAAGAGGCCAGAGAAAGAGGTTCCCTACCACTAGACCAATGACAGCCACCATTGTGGTAATACCCAAGGCGGGTAAGCCACCGGATCAATGTAGCTCCTACAGGCCTGTATCCCTGTTAAACATGGAAGTTAAAATTTTGCCTAAAGCAAGCCGCCTTGCGGGGACGATTCCGACATTGATACACCCTGACCTGGATTCATGCCGCACCGGAGCACCAGGCTAAACCTCAGACGCCTGTATGGTGTGATGCATTTGATCAAATCCCGCGGGGGGAAGGAAGGGGCGCTGCTGTCATTGGATGCACGTATGGCGTTCAACAGCATCGAATGGCACTACTTATTCGCAGTTCTGAAAAGATTCGGATTTGGCCCCCGGTTCAAATACTGGATAAGGTTGTTGTGCAAGAGCCCACTGGCTAGGGTACAGGTGAATGGCTCTGCCTCCTTCTGTTTCACCCTATACAGTGGGACGAGACAAGGGTGCCCACTGTCTCTCATATTATTCAAGCTGACGTTAGAGCCGCTCGCAGCATGGTTAAGAGGGGATCCTGTGGTGTCTGGAATCGTAGGGGTAGGACAGTGGGAAGAGCGAATTTCCTTGAACACGGACGATGTTCTATTGTACACGACAAGGCCTCGTTTTACTATTAGCAGGCTACTACAAATATTCCCCCTATTTGGGAGCTATTCAGGGTATCAAATCAACTGAGATAAGTCCCTCGTGTTTATGCTTTCCGATGGGCTGGCATCTGCTCTCCCTGGAGGGACGAAGCTCCAATTTAAGGACAGTTTCAAATACCTAGGTATTAACATTGCTAAAACAGAAAGAGAATTCATAGAGGGAAACTTGTTGCCCCAACTGGAGCGTCTACAAAAGGATGTTGCACATTGGAGGACGTTGCCGATCTCCCTGATGGGAAGAGCGGTGCTGTTTAAAATGATGTCACTACCGCGCATGTCGTATGCTCTCCAAAACACCCCATACGCGATACCTGATAGGTTCTTCAGGGAAGTGGACAGTGAACGGTGGAAATTATTGTGAGACGGGGGAGGCACAAGAATAGCACTAACTAAACTCCAGAAAAGTGTATATGAGGGTGGTCTCCCTGTACCGGACCTCAAGAAATACTATTGGGCATCGCAATTGACAACAATCAATGACTGGATTTTTACAGATAGGAACTACCCGGCATTCTGGGTAGATCACCTGGTGATGGGGTCAAGAGGATATCCAGGTGCACTATACCGGAGAATGGCAGGGAAGCATATGCCCCCACATACAAACACCGTGATAGAAGCGTGGAACAGGGCCAATAAGTTCCTTGGGTGGGACAATAGGTTGACAGAACGAACCCCGCTATGGCACAGCGATATGCTGGAGGAGATAGGCAGTTTACAGGACTTTAATAAATAGAAGCTGCTAGATACAGCCCATCTCAGAGACATATGGAGGGGTCCGGCAATAATCCCATTTGAAGACTTACAGAAAGAGTGTCAATTAGGGGACACGGAAAGATATAAATACATGCAGTTGTGGCACTCACTCCGTAGGCACATAAGAGAAGGGGAACGAATTCCAGAGTACATCCTCCTTGAGGATTGACTCCTATTAGATCCAATCCCAGAAAAGGCACTATCCTTCACATACAGGAAGATTATCAACAATTCGCCTGATCCCTTGAAAATTTGGCGAGAGGCACGGGAGGCCAACATTGGCATACTGGAAGACGATGATTGGGCAGAGGCCATACAAAGCCCAAGAGAGGTAGCAGTTAGAGTGAGATTTAGGCTAATAAAGCTAAGAATTCTTCATAGATCATACTCCACAAGTGTAGTTATGCACAAGTTAGGGCGCACTCACACAGATCGATGCATACGGGGCTGCGACCAAAGAGGTACCTTTTCCACACCATCTGGGAGTGCCCAGCTATACAACAATATTTGGGAATGGTAACACGAGTTATGTCAGAGGTCCTGGGGCAGGAAATTCCCATAGATACCAGATGGCATATACTATGTGCAACGGGGGAGCAGACATGGCTGAAATATAAAAAAATCTGGCTACTGGTGGCGGCAATGGTGGCCAAGAGGAACATTGTTAGGGTGTGGGGAGCCGCCCTTCCCCCGAAGGTGGGTCAATGGAAGGCCGATCTTGATTGGTGTAATGCAGCAGAAAAGATTGTATATGAGAGCAGGGGATGCCCACACAAATGGGAGAAAATATGGCACCAATGGGAGACATATAGGGTGTTATGAGGGGGGGAGGAGGGAGGATAACATGCTCGACAACAGGGGAGGGTAAGGCTGTTAATGATTAATGGGGTCAATGAGATGAGATCTGGAATAACTGTTGGATTAAGGGATTACAGAGATGGACATGTTGCCTTTTGTGTTTATATCTCCGAATGACAGCCGATACTGTACTTTACACTGCAACTGACGTATGTTTACTAAAAAGATTTATTTAAAAATAAAAACTGTCAAGGACAATGCCCTGAGAGAGTGACTTATTCAAAAGGTCTAACAGAGGTTTGACTGTTATGACAGACATGACTTGCATAATGGTGGGGGGGGCAAAGATCTAGCGGAGAGCCAGATTTCACCTTATGCATGAGAGAAATAAGAGCCTCATGCTGGAGCTGGGGAAACTGAAACAAGGATCAAGAATTAATGAAGCCACAGTCCACATTCTCCCCAGTTTGTTGAAGAAAATAAGTGGTCGGAATTCTATCATTAATTGGTTTAAATTTCTCACTGAATAATGTGGTGAGCAAGTCTCACAGAGTTTGGAAATGTACTATCTCTTGGGTTAGTCGCTTGGGACAGGTGAGTTTAATATCTTAAATGTGTCCTTTTGTTTATTTGACACTAAATTAATGCGATTAGACTCAAAAGACGATTTGGTGGTGAGGGGCAAGCTTGTATGCTTCCACAAACCCCAACTAAAAAGTTATCTTCCTAAAGTGCCAGAGGTCTCACACCACTGCCTTACAAGTTGGCTTAGCTTGATCTTTGCTGCTTTCAATTCTTCATTGAACCACAGAGCATGTTTAGAAGAGGCTGCATCATTCAAGTACTTTCTGGGACATGAACATTACCGGCGTGTTGCAGCCAGCTAAACGTCCACAGAATTCTTTTCCACAAAGGGGTTGGGAGACTGGGCAGGTTTTCCTGGTGGTTTACCTTGCCCCAGTGCTTGGGCATGCATTACTTACTGCAGTGCATGTCCCAAGAAATGCTTCAAATTTAAAGAGGTGGTGATGTGACCATGTGCAAGGGAGGACCAGCTGAGATTACTTCTCCTCAGAAGGGAGAAGGAGAGGGACCAGGAGCTTAATGAAGGTCCAGTGCCTGTGCTCCAGAATAATGAATCAATACTAATAAAGAGCCACTGTTCCTAAGAAAAGACAGAAGAAGTTGTTTTAGAGAGATTGAAAGGGAAGTCAAAGTGACTTTTACTTTGTGCCCTCACACATCCCGAGGGATGTCATGCTTCATCATAGGGTGGTGCTCCACATAGGGCCGGTAGCTGTGAGATACTGTGCAAGTGTGTAATTGGTCCCTCTGGTGGCACCACTTCAATTGATGAGGCCATCTCTTACACATTTCTATTGTATCTTACTTCTTTTTGGTCCTAAAGAAGCACTAGGGATCTCCTCCTGAGACCATCAGGAGCGTGAAACATGTGCTGGAGCGGGTAGTACAACATTTTGTATACCCCCCATTCTGCGTGTTTATATTAATCTGAATAATCAACTAATTGCAATATTATTAATTTGTTTGAAGTGAAAACTCACCAATTATATTAACAAAAGAATTACACGTGGGATTTGCATTTTGCATGGCTAAACTAATTGTATACTAATATATGTACGCATACTAATGGTAGAAAATTGGAGTATTGCATGATATATGTTGCTTTTGTGATGTAATTGTAAGTTGCACCAGATGACATCACTGGGTGAATATAAACGCTTTGAATGTTGCTTTTATGCTAGATAATTACTTACACATAGGGGAATTAGTGAGGGTTTAACATTTTATTGGCCATTTCAATGTTTTAATTACGTTTTATGTTTGTTTTGCTTAAGTTGAGACGCACGACATGACTGCTACTGTCCCATGAGGTTTTGGGTGAAGTGCGCCTGCGCCACCGCCAGCAACAATGGCCTCGTCCTGACCTCAGGAGAGTTGTACCCACCAAGGTCATATTGGGAGAGTTGCCAGGACCTCAACAATGAACTGTCTTTAAAACCGGAGCCAGCAAGTGCAATGACTTAATCTTACGGACTATGTGAGAACTTCACCGAGTGACCCCAAGTCTACCAATTAGGACTGTCTAAAACTCATTCTTGATACATTTTGACATTAAAATCATTATAAAAGACGGTAGAATAGTGAGTTAAAAAGTCCTGTCGTTCGATTTGTCTTGCTGCGAATTTCCTGACGTTATGCTGACGGAGAGGACGGTGACACTGCTGGACAGCTGTTATCCTGAATCTTTGAGAGACTGAATTGCGGCCTGACTTTGATGGATATAAAGATTTTTCCACGACTTGACTGACTTAGAGGACGACTAATAGCCAGATTAGGAAAATATGATGTTCTGCGATTTGGACGATGATTTTCTAACAATTTGCAATTTAATTAGATAAACGATGTTTTGATTAATTGACAAACGTGTTGTGTCGATTATTTGAAGAAATTAGAATAAGAGAAGAGTATAAACAAATGAATTGAATTACCAAACTATAATACAACTAACTGATTCATCGCCAAATGAGGGGAATATCCCGAGGTTTGAAGTTAATAAAATTATTCAATGTGCATTAGGGTTTAGGTGAAAAGATATTCCTTTCTTGTCAGCGTTTGGAAACATATCCCTCTAGGGCAGAGGTCTTCAAACTTTTGGATGCCGAGACCCCCCTGTCAACATTTTGAGGTGCAAGGACCCCCTCCTGACAAAAAATTCTAACCCTGTAGGCAGGGCTACTGGAATTATGAGGCAGCTGAGGACCAAATTACGCAACAGGCTTGACTAAATTGTGTGGGAAGAAAATGTAAATGAGGTTATGTGATGCCGCGTATTTTGGGATAGCATTGCTTCATTATTTTGACATTTTTTACAGACAGTAACACTGAGGAAAGATTTCACCCAATCAGTACCAGTTTATAACCAAAATACAGCAATTATCATCAGAAACATTTCTAGTCAACCTTTGTGAAGGGCCTTCCACTCTGCAGGAATACGTGCTGCCACATTAGAAGCTCACCTGGCCCTGGCCGGGAGCAGCAGGGGTCCCTTAAAACCCTGGTAGTTTTGCGCAGAGTTAAGCAGTTTACCCATGCAGCTTTCCTCTCACCCCCTCCCTTCCATCCCTCTCTCCTCTCCTAACCCCGGATCCCTCTCTCACTTTGCAGGCCATTTTCTTTCACCCCTTTTTACAATTTCTGAACTCTCCCCATTCAACCTCTCACTTCACCTTTAATCACCTCTTGCCGTTCTGTCTTTTCACTGCCCTCATCTCTAACAGTCTTTTGCATTTATCTAATTTCCTCTTTGGCCCTGTAACCTCCCGTGCCCCCCAGCACTTCTCATTCACCTCGTCTCTCCATTCAAATTTTTGTCTATTTGTATCTTACACCTCTCCAGTACCCCCATTCATCTTTCACATCTCCCCTTTGTTCTAACAGAAGCCCTCACCTTTGGCTCACACTCACTTCTTGCGTGTCCACACTTCTCTTCGGCAATTCACATTTCTCCTCATCCCGGACCTCTTCAATCAAATTCTCTCACTCCCTTGCTGTCCTCTCTCATCCTCTCATCTCTCCTCACCAAGCATACGGGTCGGACCCGTATGCTCCTCTCAGCATGTGCCACTCTGCTTATTGTTCTCTAATTCAAGAAGGCATGAGTTGTCTGTCTCGCTGTTTTGATGCAGGCCGCGCAGTTATGGAACGTGCACCCTCCTTTGCTTCGCTCCACCAAGAATCTATTATCCTTTAGGAAGATATAAAAACCTTTCTCTATGCTCTGTAGGTCACCCCATTTGGCTGGTTCTCCTTCCCCTTCTGTGTGTTTCTCATTTGCCTTCAGACAGCAGATGGTTATTAGCCCCAGGACATCTTTTGGTAGCAGTAGCACACTACAAATGTAAATATTAATAGGCAGAAGCAGGGGAGTCACTAGACCAGAACTTCAGAGGGGGGTGCTAACACTCCCAGCCAGGGCTGGTTCTAACACTGGTCGCACACCGTGCAACAGTGTTTTTTGATGCCCCAACCCCGTTTCCTCCTTCTCCATGAATTCCTTCACTGCCACTCACCAACAATGCACCTCATCTCTCTATATCACCTTTCTGACAAACATTTCATTTTTTTATAGCGCTACTCATAGTTTACTCACACTCATTTCTGTGATCTGCATGGTACATGTTCAATGTAGCAGGCACATTAACCCTCTGCACTGTGTGGGTGACAAGAGTGCCCATGTGAGTGCACGGTGAGCGATGCAACAGTGTGAGAGTAGGGCAAGAGGAGTGACTGCAGGGTGAGTGAGGTGGCGTATGAATTTACGTGCGGATGCAAGTTCAGAATGGGATGAATCAATGTATGATTACTGATGGGCTTGTTTGATTGAGTTGCATATTGAGCAGTGAGGGGGACAGGTGAGTGAAGTGTCACATGAGTGCAGGAGGAGTAGTGTACCTGTGTGACTGCAGGGTGAGGTATAGGTTGAACAGCGCAAATGCATTGTGAGTGCAGAGCGATCACTGTGAGTGCAGGGTGAGCGGGTGAATGGTGTGAGTGCATGGTGATCAGTGTGAGTGCATTGTGATCGCTGTGAATGCAGGGTGAGAGTGAAGGTGAAGGGCGAGAATTAGGAATGAGTTGTCTGAATGCGGGTGCATTCCCAGACCCATGAAGTAACTCAGCATGTTATTGGCGGCGGGGTAGAGTTTAAGATCTAAGTTAAACTATTGCGGCATTAATCAGGGATCTAGGGTGAAGAAAATAAATAATGTGCTGATCCTGCAACAAACTTACAGTCCTATGGTTAGGGTTGCCAGCAGATTATTTTGATGGCCAAGTCGGTACAAAAATAAGCAGTCACCTAAAGCTGTATTTTCTGCACTTATCTGTGCATACTTCGAACAGCAAATATAAATAGAAAGCACTTTTAATTTTGTTCTAGGGCTGCCTCAAGGATACTGATAATTAAAGAGAACAAAGACAGAAAAGTCACATAACGAATGCATACATACTTTTTTATTTATAAGTCTATTTAGTGTCAAGAGGAGATCTTTGCAGGCTCTTTAAACAAAACACGGCAGGCATTTTTCTTTTGGCAACCCTACTTTATATTCCTTTTCATTAAATGCATTCTCACACTACAGCAGTAAATGTAAAATACCAATGTATGGAATAGGCGGAGTGAGGACCCAGGGGGTACTGGAACCCAGAAAAAAACTAAGCCTCTGTAACCAGTTTACAAAGGCATGTAAATATGCAAATGGTCTTTAAAGACCTGTGAAAAACTTGGTGCGCCGGAGATAAGACTCCAGACACTGCCCAGCCCCCAGCAGCTCGAGTTACACTGCAGCACCCGGGCTGAGACACAGGACGGGGGAAGAGGGGGGCTGAAGTGCTTGGGCTTGGGCAGAAGTGTGACTGGGAAGGCGCGACCCCCTTTGCATCGCTCCACTGCCCCCCTGGGGGTCGCGCCCCACAGTTTGAAGACCCCTGCTCTTGGGAAACAGATCAATGAAGTGTGAGTGTTGGTGTTATTGGCCCCACCAATGAATGTATTTGAGTGAATGTGTTATTGCGATATTTGGTCTGTGACGAAGGGGGAATTTGACATTCCACGCTGGAACAGTTTTTCTGGTAGCAGGATGATGGTTGTTATTGTTTTGGTTTGGTGAATATAGCTTGTAAATTGCTTATTGATTATTGGTTATTGATTGATATTGGTTTATGTATTAACACTCTATGTTGAGTCGCGTTGAGTTTTATGTTGTTTGCATGGCTTCTGGGATGTAGGAAGTCGGAAGTTTGTAACGGTTCCGTAGTAGAGCAGAGGTAAGCGCTGCTCTCGGGAAAGACGGAATTGTTGTTGCCCTGTAGGTGCACAGGGAGAAACGTGTAACGATTGAAGTTGCACGACGCATTGTCTGGGTTCGATTCGGTGACATTGTCGTGTGTTGCCATTAGAGACATTTTCTGTGTGAGAGAAGTGTGTATAATAGCGAAGGTCTCCTGTGAAATTTTGGTCTTAGGTACCAGGAGTCCAAATGGCATTCCGATAACGCTTATCACTGGAAAGGTAACAGGTGTTCTCTGAGCTTGCTAGAAGGATAAAGTAGAGGGAAGTGCTACTTTGTTAACGTATGTCATAATTCTGTAGTAGTGCGTGAATGTGAAGGTATTCGGGTTAATTGTGAAATTCTAGTTTTAGTTCTCAGGAGCATTGGGTCTCCAACCATGTGTCTTAATTCTGGAGAAACGGTTAGCTAATGCATGTTAGAAGGGTAAGGTAGAGGGATGTGCTACTTTATCAACGGAAGTAACGATTCCGTAGTAGGGCAGAGGTAAGCGCTGCTCTCGGGAAAGACGGAATTCTTGTGAGAAAGGTCTATTGCTATTCCTTGGTTAGCGAAGTGGACAATGGTGGTGTTTTTGTGTTGTTACTAACAGAATTGTAAATTTGAAACAAAACTTACCGAGTGGATTTTGTAAAGGAGGGGTAGACAGGAGCAGGAGCTGCGGCAGCGCTGCTGACATCAGAACGACCGAGCTGGGATTAGCCAGTCAGTCAGAAACGCAGAACGCTCCGGATTGGTGCGTTAGTGTATGCCCCGCTAGGAGTCGAGAAGCACAGGGTGACGTAGACGCTCCGGATTGGTGCGTTAGTGTGAGTCGCACTGGGATTGGAGGATTGCAAAGGTGACGTAAACGCTCCGGATTGGTGCATTAGTGTGAGTCGCGCTACGATTGGACAGAATAGCGGTACAGTTGTAAGGAGAGACTAGCGATACACGGAAGACAGAAAAATGTATTACGATCCACCACAAAAGGTGAAAAAGTCCTGGTTCGGTAGAATTAAAAAGTGGATTAAGAAGGACAAACCGATTGTAACTAGGGAAGGACAGTTATTTATTTATCCATTTGTAGAGCGCTTGGTTACACCAGACGGCGTGTCCCCGCGCTAAGACACATGAGCGGAAAGAGCTGTTACATAAAAGCGAGGCGCTGACTATATATCTATGAGATTTCGGTCCTGCTGTATAGCCATGTTTTTAGTTGTTTGCGGAAACTTTTTTCGGATGTCTCTGTTCTTAGGGCTATTGGCAGAGCGTTCCACGTTTTTGCCGCCAGATACCTAAAGGAGCGAGCTCCTAGTCTGGCTTTGTATATCCTCGGTACCTTTACCAAGGACTTACCTAAGGACCGCAGATTACGACCAGGTGTGTATTCCATTAGGAGAGAATGAAGATATTTAGGGCCGCACTTCTTGAGGATGCGATGGCCGTAGCACAATGCCTTAAAAACGACCCTCTTTTCTACTGGCAACCAGTGCAGTTCTTTCAGGGCATTCTCCGAGTTTGCTCTTCTAGGTAAGCCGAGTACCAGTCGAGCAGCGGCATTTTGTTCCTGTTGTAGTTTGGCTAGTCCTCCTTTGGTGGCTCCGAGATACAGGATATTGCCATAATCCAGCTGCGAGGTTATTGTCGCATGGACAATTGTTTTCCTGGCACTAGAAGGCAGAAGATCAAGGATCTTTCGCAGGATTTTCATAGCTCCATAGCATTTGCCCGCAACCATATGAATCTGGTTGTTGAAGTTCAGCTCAGAGTCAAAGTATATTCCTAAATTTTTAACTTCAGTTTTCGGGTTGGGCAGTTGGCCTAAAGATTCTGGCCACCATGCAGATGACCAAATGGTTGGCGATCTGCCCACAATCATTACCTCGGTTTTATTTTCATTTAGTTTGAGGCAGTGGTTGGATATCCAGTTCGCGACTTCTGATAGGCATTTGGAGAAACGGATGGCTGCTCGCTCCTCATTTTGTGATAGCAGAACAATTAGCTGCGTGTTATCAGCGTATGAAACAATCGATACGTTATGTTGTTCCACATGCTCAGCTAGGGGACCTACATATAGATTAAAAAGAGTAGGACTCAGTATAGAGCCCTGAGGGACCCCCTGAGTAAGAGGCATACTCTTAGATAGGTAGGGCCTTTGAGCCACTCTAAAACTTCGGCCTGAGAGGAAGGACAGCAACCAACTCAAGGCCTTATTCCTAATGCCACATGCTTCCAGTCTTTGTAGGAGCAGCTCATGTGATACGGTGTCAAAAGCCGCACTGAGATCAAGAAGGATCAGTGTGGCAGTATCACCTTCATCGGCATGTTTCCTCAGCGCTTCCGTTGCAAGGAGTAGTGCCGATTCGGTTGAGTGAGCACTTCTAAAACCTGACTGTGAAGGGTGTAGTAGATCGTTTTTATTTATGTGATCAACTAATTGTTTGTTGGTTATTTTCTCCGCAATCTTTGCTACAAAAGGCAATAAAGAAATCGGGCGTAGGTTTTCTAATACTGTATGCTTGATTTGAGACTTCTTTTTCAATGGTTTAACAATAGCCTGTTTCCATTTTGCGGGGATCAGACCTTCTTGGAAGGAGCGAGAGATAATATCTAAGAAATATGGCATAATAGGGTTGGCTCCCTCCATTATTATATCTGGTCATGCAGCATCTACGGGGGAGCTAGATTGTATTCCTCTAGATATATCCGTAAGTTCAGCTAGACTGTGGATAGTAAATTCGTCCAGCGTCCCTGCTACATAAGGTTTTTTGTCAGAGTTGTTTGTGCTGGCACCTAGTCTGGCCTCTACAGGGAAGGTCTCGTAGATGTTCTTTACCTTCATGGCAAAGAACTCAGCTATCTTATTGCAGCTCTCCCTAGAGTTAGGTTGTTCATTAAACTCTTTCTGCGTTTTCAGCGGCTTCAATATGGTGAATAATTCCTTAGGGGCATTTCTGGCTCTTTCAATTTTTTCTGTATAGAATGTGCCTCTGACTTTCTTAATTTGTGAGTGATATCGTTTGAGCTCGTACTTATATTCTTCTCTGGCTTTTTTGCAGTAGTCTTTCCTCCAAGTTCGTTCTAGATTTTTACATTTTTTTTTGGCCTCCGCCAGTTCCTTATTAAACCAAAGTGCGGTAGCACCCTGCCTTTTCGGAAACCTCGTACTCCAAGGTGCTATCTCATTTAGCGTCTCGGAGATCCATGAATCCAGTTGGTCATTTGCTTGATTGATGTCTTTATCCAGTCTGGGTTCCCTCTCTATTAATGCCTGAGAAAAGGAAGTGGAGTTAAAGTTGTTCCATTTCCTTGTAGTAATTTTCTTCTTAGGCTGTTTAAGTTTTTTTATGTGTGACGGTATTGAGAAAGGGACTAGGTAATGGTCTGAACAAGGGATAGGCCATGGTGCTCCAACAATTAACTCTTCACAGTTAGTGAAAATTAGATCTAGTATATGACCCATTTGATGCGTTTGTGTTGCTACTTTTTGAGCCAGATTTAATGTCAGCAGGTCCTTACATAGGGTACTTATTTTGTGGTTCTGTTTATTGTCAAAATGAATATTTAGATCACCAAGTACCATAAAGTTGTTATGTCTGAGGGCTGGTTGCAGTATTATATCTTCCAGACTTGCTATAAATTTAGTTGCTGGGCCAGGTGGTCTATAAATTAGAAGCCCAGCTAATGTGCTACCATCAATAGTTGATAGAATGAATGAAAAAGCTTCACAATTATCTATGTCAGCTTGTTTAACAGCACATTTCATCAGGCGGGCAACTAGAGCCAAATTTCGGGGGGGGCTGAAAAAGATTTCGGGGGGGGGCTAAGTCTTCCAGCCATAGGCAGAGTGGCTGTAAGCAGGGGTGAAAACACAACAAAAGCCTCATTAAAGAGTAAATGGTCATTTAAAGACCTGTGAAGTACTCGGTCCGGCTGCAATTAGACGGACGCCAGCCCGCGAGGCTGTCTCAGCCGGGCTGACACACATGACGGGGGTGGGTGGGGGGGGGGGCTGAAGCCCGGTGAGCCCAATGGGTGTTGCGCGCCTGCATTTCATAGTGGCTTTATGGATCATTGCGATACCGCCTCCAGCTTGGTCCATACGGTCCTGCCTCACCAGCCTGTACTCATCATTAATGGTGTCCAGAACATCTGGAGTGGAGCTCTCATTAAGCCATGTTTCTGTCAGAAATAGAGCATCTAAAGTGTTCTCTTCTAACAGGTCCTTGATTTCATATTTGTGTTTAGCTAGTGATCTGCAGTTGAGCAGAGCCAAAAGCAAAGTAATCTGCTTCTCTGATCTGAGGTTGGTTTGACAATGCCAGCACTTCAGAGTTTTACTATCTACACTTAGCTTGTGCTTACATGCTGCATTCAATGGTTTTGATAATGTGAGTAGCTCCCTTTTAGTGTACGTAATCCTATTCCGAAGTATTATGGGTTCAGGGGTCCTGGCCCGTGGGCCCGGTCTGGCGCGGACGGGCGCAGACGGGCTTGCCCCTGGCGCGCCTTTGGCGCGCCAGTGGCGCGCCCGCTGCGCGGTCGCCTGCCCATCTATTTATGTAAAGGAGTGAGGTCAGCTCCTCCCCCTCCTCCCTCCCGGAAATGCCTCTGTTTGCTCAGCCGCGCCCTCCACACAATCGGCACAAGCCGTGATGGACCGGGGCAGGCGGAGCAGTAGCGCGGGAAACGGGTAAGAGGAAAGTGGGAAGTAGCACGAATTAAAAACAATATCTACAGATTAAAAGAGATAGCTTTAAAATGCGCTAATGCTAAACGCGCTAACTCGTAATATAATCTGAGTGACTCCGCGCAATTTAAAACAATATCCAGCAAGTTTAAAAAGAAAAGAGACTTTAAAAGCTAAAAGCGCTAGCACATACTCATGCTCCATGTGTCTCTGTGCTGTCGTATGCCCATCTGTTCATGTAAAGGAGTGAGCTCAGCTCCTCCCCCTCCTCCCTCCCGGAAATGCCTCTGTTTGCTCGGCCGCGCCCTCCTCACAATGGGCACAAGCCGTGATTGACCGGGGCGGGCGGAGCAGTAGCGTGGGAAACGGGTAAGAGGAAAGTGGGAAGTAGCACGAATTAAAAACAATATCCACAGATTAAAAGATAGCTTTAAAATGCGCTAATGCTAAACGCGCTAACTCGTAATATAATCCGAGTATCTCTACGCAGTTTAAAACAATATCCAGCAAGTTTAAAACGAAAAGAGACTTTAAAAGCTAAAAGCGCTAGCACATACTCATGCTCCGTGTGTCTCTGCGCTGTCGTCTGCCCATCTTTTCATGTAAAGGAGTGAGGTCAGCTCCTTCCCCTCCGCCCTCCCGGAAATGCCTCTGTTTGCTCAGCCGCGCCCTCCACACAATCGGCACAAGCCGTGATGGACCGGGGCGGGCGGAGCAGTAGCACGGGAAACGGGTAAGAGGAAAGTGGGAAGTAGCACGAATTAAAAACAATATCCACAGATTAAAAGAGATAGCTTTAAAACGCGCTAATGCTAAACGCGCTAACTCGTAATATAATCCGAGTGACTCCGCGCAGTTTAAAACAATATCCACCAAGTTTAAAAAGGAAAGAGACTTTAAAAGCTAAAAGCGCTAGCACATACTCATGCTCCTCCACCGAAAACCCCTGCATCCTTTATGGTTGCGAAATATGGATATCACACCTGTATTTGGTTAGACAATTGGGTCAAGTATACTGAAAAAGACGGAGTGTTGGCTTTCCCTGAACACGGTTCATTTAATTTGGCAGTTTTTAAAAATTTAAGAGAGAAAATGATGAATTTAGAACTAAGACCTAGACAACACAATTTGAAGCATTGACAGAATGGGAAGATGAGCTGCATGACCGAGAAAGACAGAGAAGTGGCGGAAGGTATAGGTACATGTTTGGTAGATCATACGGACATGAGAATCATGATGATCGAATGAGAAGGTGGCGGAATGCAAGTATGACTGAGGGTTTGTTTCCCGTAAGAACCGCAGGACAAAATGAAGGAAGAAAATGCACAGATAAAAGACATAATGTGGAATCGAGAGGGTATGGAGTGAATGAATCAGAGGATGATGTTCTTGATGACATGTTCTATAAATATCCACCCCCATATCGGCCAGAACCAGAAATATTAACACAAGTGCCCCAATGAAAGAAACTTTACGAATCATAAAATTGGAACCAGAGTTCCAAGATTTAGGAAACAACAATTCTATTAGAGAGGTAGAGAGGAATTCAGAAAGTAGAATAAATGGTGAAAATTCAGCAGAACTAGCAAAGACAACCTTAGAATTAACAGAGAAAATAAGAGAATTAACAAAAAATCTAGAAGCTGTAACAGTTCCAGTAGCGATAGGTCCAGTAATGCCTATTTTCGATAAACAAAAAGATAGCGAACATTGTTTAACGGTCCATTATAAAAGCAATAAACAGGTTGAACAGCCAAAACCGAGTCAAAATGAAAATCCATGGAGACAGACAATAAGTATAATTGAACCAAATGTTTCAAATAATCAGTTTGTAGGCCAGAACTGTGCAGAAAGGCGTATAACAACAGTGGAGTCAATATTAGAAACACAAAAGGATTTTGGACAAGGAAATGTAGAGAAGTCAGTAGGGCCATCTACAGAGGAATTAAGTGAATGGTTGAGAAGCTTGCAGAAGATAGACAAAGAATCTCAGTCAATAGATGTGGCCAAACTACGAATGGTACTGGAAGAGTTAATAGTAGGAACTATCCCTACGGAGAAGTTGAAAACCTACCAGGGTGAGGAGTTGTTATTTCTGTGTAAAAGTATAACTTGGAGAGCAAAAAGTTTCCATGAAAGATTAGAAGAAGTGGCAAATGAAATGGGTATAGATATTGAAAAGGTAAAAGCACTACAGAAACCATATTGGGTAGATTTCACTGAAAAGGACATTGAAAATATGAATACCACAGGACGAATGAGCCAGATTAAGGAAATAATTATTTTGTTGAGAAAATGGGAAGATGTGGACAAATGGAAAAGTAGATGGTACCGAAAACGAGATGATGTTTCAGATAAAACCTTTTCAGCTTTTCCTGTTAGAGAAAAAGAGAAGGTGGTAACAGAATGCCCTATGAGAGAAATTCCAGGAGGAGGCTATGTACATGTCCCATGGACTAGGCAAGATATTTTGTCATTTACAAATGACTTCCCTCGACTACGTGAAAAACCCTTCGAGTGGTATAGACAGGTGGACAGATTTGTAAAATTGTCCAAAGTATTGTGGATTGATCTAAACAGCCTGTTTGACATAATTGTACCAACAGATCTATGGACAGAGTGCAAATTCATGATAGATTGGCCAACACAAGAATACCCAAGGGATCCAATAATAGGGGCTCCAGACCCCGAGGCAATGAAGAAATACGAACAGGTTATTGCGTTTCTGAAAAACAAAGTACCTCCTAAAGAGACAGACTGGGTAAAAATTGACAGAACACATCAGGAAAGCAAAGAGTCAGTACACGCATATCATGAGAGGTTAATTTTGGCCTTTAAACATTTTAGTGGGGACGAAAATCTAAGTGAAAAGGATTTAACCTCTTCAGTGCCCCGCCCTTTCCCCGCCCTGTGCCAGGCGTTGAATTAGCGGGCGGGGTTCATGACGAGATAGTCTCGTCATGGGCACAGCGCAACCGCGCTCCATGACGAGACTATCTCGTCATGGGCACTGAAGGGGTTAAGTCATTTTGTATACAGGTTTGTATAGGGTCTTCGTCCAGAAATTAGTGAGATGATAAAACAGCATACCGTAGACTGGCAAAATAAGAAAATAGACGAAGTACTGAGACATGCTAAATATTTCAGTGATGAGATCGAAGCAAAACAGCGAAAATTGAAAGAAAAGGCTATGTGGGCACAAGTAAAGGTAGCGGAGAGACAGGAAGCTCAATTAGCAGAACAAGCAGGATCAAGACAAAAATGTAATCCTGGGAAAGGTAAAGGAAATATCGAGGAAGCTATAAAGAAATTTCCTTGTCATAATTGCGGTAGGATACGGCATTGGAAATCCGAGTGTAAATTTCCCCTGAGTACTAACGATGAAAATACATAATTGAATCCACAGGTGCAGAATGAGGTGAGTGGTCAACCGCAGCGACAGCAGCAGGTTGTAACACAACAGAATCAGGTGCCAAAACCACCGTTTCCACAGAGCAAAAATTCCCAGAATTATAGTAAGGAAACGGGATTCTACAACGGAGAACAGGAAAATAAACCGCCGCGCGCTAGCGCTGCTTCACAGTATTGGCTGCAACGCGATGAAAGTGATTCAGAAGAGGGTTATTGACGGTGCCGAAGGGAGGAAGAAGAGTGCGTACTTGGCGCAACTCTAGAAGTAGACCAGACAGGCCCATTTGTAGATGGAAAAGTTAATAATGAAAATATTACTTTCCTAGTTGATACTGGTGCTCCTCGATCAACTGTCAGATCAGCTGATGTTAAGAATCTTCCTCTCTCGGATGAAACGATCCAAATAGTTGGTGTATCCAACAGGCAGATTGAAACTTACCTTACAGATGCAGTGAAAGTTAGCATAGGGAAATTTTCTGAAATGCACCGCTTTGTCGTGTGTGACACTAGTTCTGTGAACTTGTTAGGTAGAGATTTGTTGTGCAAGATGAACTGCACTATATTTTGTACCCCAGATGGAATAGCATTTGAAACACCAGATGATGATGTGCTGTATAAAATGACAATGGCAAACAGGGAGAAGGAGGTTACTGAAACCTATGCTGTATTTAACCCTGACGAATTACTTAAAGAGTTAAAACAATCTTTTAAGGCAGAAGTTTGGGATTTCACGGGAGAAGACGTAGGATTAATGAGAAATGTAGATCCAGTAAAAATAACCGTGAAAGAAGGAATAAGTTATCCAAATGTCCCTCAATATAAATTGACCCCTGAAATAATTGAAGGAGTTACTACAGTGATTGATCTATGCCATGCTTTCTTTTCCATCCCATTGCATCATGATAGTCAGCAAATATTTGCATTTAGTTTCAGCGAGCGTATTTTGGCTTGGTGCGGAATTCCACAGGGGTATACAGAAAGCCCCTCAATATTTAACCAGCTATTGAAGAAGTCTTTGGAAAGTCTAGAAATGCCCGAAGATTCTGTACTAGTCCAGTACATCAACAACCTTCTTGTGGCGTCGAAAACCCGTGAAGCTTGTGAGGTAGACACGATAGCCTTGCTGAATCATTTGGCAGATGGAGGACTTAAAGTGTCACCATCAAAATTACAATTTTGCAAGCAAGATGTACAATATTTAGGACATAACATTGAAAAAGGACTGAGAGGAATAATAATAGACAGAATCAGGATCGTAAAAAGAATGAGTCCACCTATGACACAAAGAGAAATGAGAATGTTTCTGGGAATGGTTGGATATTGTCGTCAATGGATCAGCAATTTTTCGTTGATCGCAAAACCTTTGGTACGACTGACAAGAAGTGATGTGAAAGATCCCATTGATTTGAACAAAGAGGAATTGGCAGCATTCAAAAGATTGAGAGATGGGTTGCGTGAAGCACCTGCAGTAGCTATGCCTGACTATGAAAAAGAATTTGAGTTGTATTGTAGTGAGAGAAATGGATGTGCACTCTCTGTTCTATTACAGAAGCATGGAAAACTGAGGAGACCAATTGCATATTTTTCATCAATGTTGGACCCAGTAGCTGTAGCCCTACCTGGGTGTTTGAAAGCAGTAGCTGCTACATGTCGGAGATTGGAACAGAGTGAGGGAATTGTGATGGGATATCCTGTGAAAGTGTTTGTACCTCATGATGCGGCGATCCTTTTAACAAGGAGTCGTACTCAGTATATGACACATAATCGGCTGACTAAGTATGAAAGGGTCATATTAGGTGCAACAAATGTAAGTCTTGTAAGATGCTTGAATGTGAATCCTTCAACATTTTTGCCAGATGCAGAAAATGTGGAAGTAAGAGATGAAGCAGATCATGACTTTCTGGATGTACTTGATTTCTGTACAAAACCACGACCTGACATAAAAGATGAACCCTTACTAGAAAGTGATTTTGTTATGTTTGTTTATGGGGCTTGTTTGAGGACAGATGATGGAGTGTTAAGTGAGCATATGCAGTATGCACAGTTGCAGCAGTAATGGAAGCATCCTATATGAAAGGAGTAAAATCAGCCCAAGTAGCTGAACTTGTTGCTTTGACGAGAGCATGCAAGATTGGGAAAAGTGTAAGAGTGACTGTGATAACCGATAGCCAGTACGGCTATGGAGTTGTCCACGACTTCGGCCAGATATGGCTGCAGAGAGGATTCTTAACCTCAAGTGGAACTCCCATTAAGAATGCTGAAGTGGTTGGAAAGTTGCTTGAGGCGATACAGCTGCCTAGGCAATTGGCCGTTGTAAAGTGTGCTGCCCATAGTCGCAGTGGTGATTATATCGCCACTGGAAATAAATTTGCGAATGACATGGCGCAATACTGTGCACGAAATCAGAATTCAATCTATCGGGCTAAGGAAAAAGAGGTGATTTCTTGCTCTTCAATGTTTACTAACACTGTGGGAACATGGGAAGAAGTAAGACAATTGCAGGAAGAAGCAAGAGAGGAGGAAATAAAGCAGTGGGTAAAAGCAGGATGTGCACCAAAAGAGAAAGATCATGTGTGGGTCTATCGAGATGGAAGACCAGTCATGCCTGATAGCATGATGTCTGCCATGGCACGGATGTATCATGGACAGGGACATATAGGGAGAGACTCTATGATCAGGTCCTTTAAGCAAACCTGGTATAATGCAAAGTTCAGACTTGTAGCAGAAAGTCTTTGTCAGAGATGCCTAATATGTCAGCAATACAATCCAGGAAGAAAGACAGTAGTGAGTCTAGGAACAATAGGTCGAGAAGGAGGGCCTTTTACCAGAATGCAAGTGGATTTCATTGAAATGCCTCCCTGTAACAGGTTGAGGTATGTCCTGGTTATGGTCTGTCTATTTTTCAGATGGGTCGAGGCATTTCCAACAAGAAGAAATGATGGGATGACAGTGGCAAAATTACTTTTGAGGGAATTTATCCCTAGATTTGGGTTCCCAGTGACAATTGAATCAGACCGAGGAGGACATTTTCATAATGAGATCATAAAACTGATTTGTGAAGCATTGAATGTACGACAAAAACTACATTGTGCCTACTGACCAGAGGCTTCTGGTGTGGTGGAACAGATGAATGAAACTATCAAAAACAGGATAGGGAAAATGTGTTTAGCCACAGGTATGAAATGGCCTAATGTCTTGCCTCTAGTACTCATGACTATTAGATCAATTCCAGACAGAACTACAGGGTTAAGTCCTCAAGAAATCATCATGGACCGAGCCATGCGCCACGTTTTTATACCAGTCAACAAGCTGATGACTATAACTGATGACATGGGGTTGGAATACTGTAAAAGCCTGGCTGACGCTGTTCATTCTGTGTTTCATCAGGTTGGAGCGGATGCCTCCACCCTTGAAAAGAAGCCAGCCCATGATCTAAGCCCAGGGGACTGGGTAAGGATAAAAGTCCACGGAAGAAGAAACTGTTTGGTTCCCAGGTGGGGAAAACCAAGATAAGTCATCTTGACCACAACAACAGCTGTGAAGTGTGCTGGATTGAAGAACTGGATCCATGCAAGCCATACTTTGAGAATTCCAAATCCAGTAGACAGCACAGAAAAGGAGTATTTTAATAAATCAGAATCAAGTACTGAGTCAGATGACGGAGAGCCAAAAGACAAAGAAAACCCTGAAAGGGGGGAAACAGAACCGAGTTTAACTTTTGTCCTCAGAAGTAGTTCCCTGAGGAGAAGGCTACAGATTTCTGATACCAGTTTAGTCTCAGAAACCGAACAAGGAGCACAATCTTCCAGGAAAGAACAAAGAAAAGAACAGTGAAGAGACGATAAAAGAGATTCATGAGAAGGAAGTGCCAGATGAAAGATTGAGAGAAATTCCACCTGAAACAACAGATGGACAGGTGCCAGATACAAAGAGAGAGGGAAAGATTATTGCGAGGAGGTGTAGGAAACTCCAACATTCAGTTGGAAGCAGGGGCAAGTAGTCAGCAGAAAGATTGCATGTTGGAGATTCGAGGAGGGACAGAAGTAGGGAAAACAAAAGAAGTGGTGGAAAAAGAAACTGTTGAGAGTAAAAAGCAAGTTGAAACAGAGTCAGAGGAAAGCGAAGATGAGATACCTGAAGGTCGAGTTTTAAGAAAGAGAGCTTGGAGAACTGAAAAGAATGATAAAGGGAGTAAATTAAAAAGAACTGCAGAAGGCGACGTTTGGCTGAATAAAATAAAAAGATTGAGATATCGACTGACACGAGTAAATTCACCAAGGGCTGAACAGGTGACTGAAGTGACGAGTCAGGAGAAATCAAAAGAAGAAGAAACAATTGTAATTAAAGAAAGCAAAAGAACAAGGAAACCTAACCAGAAGTATAAATCACCAGAATGGACGTATGTGGCCCTGTCTGAAGTAAAAGAAGAGGCAGATAGCCAAGGAAATCCAGAGGTGGTTGTACCGGAAGTGGTTGATGAAGACGAAGAATCGGAAATCCTGAGAGTTATCTTGTCCGATATTGGAGAAGAAGCGGATGTTCAGGACATTCTGTATTTCCGAAAACGAAGGAAAAGTGAAAAATGATGAAATTCCAAACTGAAATGAGACAAGAACCCAACTGAGTGAAAGACAATTAAAATATTGAAAAAGACAAAAACTGGTAGAACCAAGTAGGCGCTTAGAGCCTTGGGTTAGAAAAACTAGTTGTGAAGTAGAAGAGGCTACGTCAAAAGACACGGTCCATTTTAGCAAAGATGGCAAACATAGATAGTAGCAAAGGTAGATGTACATTTTTGAGGAGATGGTGTAAAATGTGTTGTTGCTGTACAGGATTATTAATGCTTCTATGGAGTATACTTGCTCTACTGATCTCATTTAAAGTTACTATAGATACATTAGAAGGACATAGTGAAAACATAACTAATATAGGGAAGATTCAAAAGGTAGTTCCGACGAGAATAGATAAAAATTATTTACATAAAGACAGGTCTATAACAGATTTTTCTAATAATGTGTTTTCAAAATTGTTGTATGAATATGTAAAGACAATGGACGTAAGGGACTGCTACGTGTGTATGCAGTTAACTGCCTCTGTATCGGAGGGCGTGACTTATCATCACCTTCCAGTAACTTATGGAATAACATGTAGTGTAATAGCTAGTTTATTTTATCAAACAGGTAAATTAGAGTATTATTTTTCAGATGTAGATACTATATTTTCACAAGTACCGTCAATTAACAAACTAAACAAGGTAAAACCTGCAAAGGTATTAGGTGAATTTTTCTTGGAGACTAAAGAACTAACATTAGAATACATATTTAGAAATAATTTGACTTGCAGTTTAAAGAAAGAGGAAAATACATTTTTAGATATGGTTGAAGAAAGGAGATTGAAAATGCAAAGAAAGGCTTCAGAAGGAAAAGTGGAGAAGACAGTCTGGGATGTAGAAATGGAAAACACTTGAAAGGGGAAACAAGTCCAACTATGGCTTTAGATTGGCCTCAGAAAGGGAAATTGTGAATTAGAAGAAATCAAACAGCATATGATAATTATTTTGTAGGGAATAGCGAGTGCCATGATACATACCGAATCATGGGTGGATGGGGATTTAAAGGTGGAAAAGATCCAGTTTTTCCTAGACTGTATTCCATTTGTGGGAACAGGGCATATTATCGTCTGCCAGACCATTTGTATGGCACGTTATGTAGGCCTGGTTTTTCCAAAGATTTTTCATATGGATAGAGGAGAAGATGGTGTACATAGTTTAGGTAGTTATTTAGGACGTATTAAGAGAGAATCTTGGACAGAAATTATGGGTGACATCTTTGGAGCATTGATACCAGCAGTGGGAATATCTCTGAATGCAAACAAAATTAGAAGACTTTCAACAGTAGTGGATCGCTTGTCAACAAGCACTGCTGGAGGTTTCTTATTGGTAAATACTGAAATGGTTGCCATGCATGCTATGGTAATGCAAAATCGACTTGCCCTTGATATATTATTGGCAAAAGAGGGTGGAGTCTGTGGAATGCTGAAAGTTCAACATTGTTGTACTTACATTCCTGACGAAAGTAAAGATTTGAAAATTTATATTGAAAATATTACAGAATTGCATGACGAAATTGCACCACTGGAGGTTGAAGGTGTTTGGGAAAAGATTGGAAAGAAATTAACAGCTATTAAAGATTTTGTAGTAAAACTAAGTAGTACGTTTTTAGGTAAGATATTATTTCCATTAACATGTGTGATTTTCATAGTATTAATAATTAGATTAGGATGTATTTGTCGTAAAAAGGATAACAATCAGAAAAAGTTAAGAAGAGAAAATTTAAGGAGAAGAGATAAGAAAGAGAATTTGAAGAAATAGAATTGGAGGAAATCAAGGAGAGCATGTATAAATCAGCAAAAAGAGAAGAAACAGGGGAAACTGAAATATGAATAAAAACAAGAAATCACTTTGATATTCCGTAAAAGGGATACAAAATTTTGTTGGTGTGGTGATATAATCACCAAAGGGGGGATTGCTGGAGCGGGTAGTACAAAATGTTGTATACCCCCCCCCCATTCTGCATGTTTATATTAATCTGAATAATCAACTAATTGTAATATTATTAATTCGTTTGAAGTGAAAACTCACCAATTATATTAACAAAAGAATTACACGTGGGATTTGCATTTTGCATGGCTAAACTAATTGTATACTAATATATGTACGCATACTAATGGTAGAAAATTGGAGTATTGCATGATATATGTTGCTTTTGTGATGTAATTGTAAGTTGCACCAGATGACATCACTGGGTGAATATAAACGCTTTGAATGTTGCTTTTATGCTAGATAATTACTTACACATAGGGGAATTAGTGAGGGTTTAACATTTTATTAGCCATTTCAATGTTTTAATTACGTTTTGTGTTTGTTTTGTTTAAGTTGAGACGCACAACATGACTGCTACTGTCCCATGAGGTTTTGGGTGAAGTGCGCCTGCGCCACCGCCAGCAACAATGGCCTCGTCCTGACCCCAGGAGAGATGTACCCACCTAGGTCATACTGGGAGAGTTGCCAGGACCTCAACAATGAACTGTCTTTAAAACCGGAACCAGCAAGTGCGATGACTTAATCTTACAGACTATATGAGAACTTCACCGAGTGACCCCAAGTCCACCAATCAGGACTGTCTAAAACTCATTCTTGATACATTTTGACATTAAAATCATTATAAAAGACGGTAGAATAGTGAGTTAAAGAGTCCTGTCGTTCGATTTGTCTTGCTGCGAATTTCCTGACGTTCTGCTGACGGAGAGGACGGTGACACTGCTGGACAGCTGTTATCCTGAATCTTTGAGAGACTGAATTGCGGCCTGACTTTGATGGATTTAAAGATTTTTCCACGACTTGACTGACTTAGAGGACGACTAATAGCCAAATTAGGTAAATATGATGTTCTGCGATTTGGACGATGATTTTCTAACAATTTGCAATTTAATTAGATAAACGATGTTTTGATTAATTGACAAACGTGTTGTGTTGATTATTTGAAGAAATTAGAATAAGAGAAGAGTATAAAAAAATGAATTGAATTACCAAACTATAATACAACTAACTGATTAATCGCCAAATGAGGGGAATATCACGAGGTTTGAAGTTAATAAAAGTATGCAATGTGCATTAGGGTTTAGGTGAAAAGATATTCCTTTCATGTCAGCGTTTGGAAACTTATCCCTCTAGGGAAACAGATCAATGAAGTGTGAGTTTTGGTGTTATGGGCCCCACCAATGAATGTATTTGAGTGAATGTGTTATTGCGATATTTGGTCTGTGACGAAGGGGGAATTTGACATTCCACGCTGCAACACATGTCGCCCTAACAAATTAGATTTACACACTTGCACAGTATCTCACAGTACTAAAGACCATCATCACCCTTGAGCAGCCGCTAAACCTTTTGGTTTTTTAACCGTGACAGAGGGATCTTTTTCATTAAATCTGCTCACTACAGATGCCCTCTATTAATTTTTAACTCACCCATCACTGCACGAGCACTACCTCGCACTCATCATACGGCATGAAAACTAAAAGATCTCTGACAAAGCGACCCTTCAGGGAACCCATAGGGCATTGCAGCGTCGGGCCTATGAGGAGCACCGCCCTATGATGGCATGACATCCCTCGGGATGTGTGAGGGCACTAAGTAAAAGTCATCTTGACGTCCTCTCCTATCTCTCTAAAACGACTTCCTCTGTCTTTTCTTAGGAGATGTGGCCCTTTATTAGTATGGAGATTACTTGTCTCCACCGTGATTAATCCCTTCTGACAGCCCTGCAGAGTCAGGGCTGTTGGAGAAATTACTACATGTCTGCCCACCCAATTTAGATTGTCAGCCCCATAGCAAACACTAAAATGCATTGGCAGGAAACACTGTGACAGTATTTCCTGCTAATGCCTTTATAAATAACCGCCTTCTAGGTAGTCATGGCCTGGTGGAAGTTAAGTCATCTACTAAGCCAAGGGCGACTAGTCTGTCCTGCAAAAATTGAATTGGGCCCATTATCTTTATTTCGGTCTACCTTACAGGATAAGACATGTTACAGCAGGGTTAGTCTGAGCAGCCCTGAAAATTGTAAGAATACCCATACAATATTGCACAAAAATAGCATGGCTGACCATCTGGGGAAGACAGTGGAGGGTAGAAATGGGGTTCCTCACACATGGATATTTTGAAAAACATTTGGGCCAGTCGCTGCATTTTTGCTCCGCGCTCTGCCATAGCTTTGCAGTGCATTATTCCTGTGCAGGCACAAATCTGGCCACTTTGTATCAGTCATTGAGGGTATGGCCAGCTTACCTATGCCCTAGTCCCGTCATGTTTTACTTCCGGGCTGTCCTTATACAGATCTTCCATACAGAGACCCATGACAACAGGGCTAATCCTCAGATTACAAAGATTTCAATGTCTCAACCCTTTGACAGCAGAATTGATTCTCAGGTTACATGGATTTTATATATTGAAACTGCAGACAGCAGAACTATCCCTCAGGTCACAAACCACTTCCAGATTCAGGCTTATGATGACACCAAAACTAACCTTGCTGCAAAACAAACAGTCTCAGGAATATTACAAAAATGTTATGTTTCAAATTCCTAATCTGGAAAACTATTCAGCGTCCTGTGAGATAGGTGTTCTCAGTTATAACCAGCAGACGATGACCACATTGCCGGACAGAATTCTGGGCAGTAAGGGGCAGATTTACAAGCCCCTTGCGCCACTTTTGCGTCACTTTTAACATGGGAAAAGTGACGCAAATGTGGCGCAAGGGGCTTATAAATATGCCCCTAAGTGTTTAGAGGGTGCAAGATATATTTACCTGTAGAAAAGCAACGCTCTACAAAAATAGGTGGAAATATGTATTTGTTTGCTTATATCATTCCTACTGTGGTCAGCCAAAGGCGGTGTTCTCAGTTTCCCTTTTGAATTGTATCAAACATGCATACAAACAGACAAAATAACCCAGATAGCTTGCCCCTTAATGCATTTATTATTACAGATTCTAATGCAGAATGAGCTTACTGCCTTCGGCTGTTTATGATTGGATCGTGTGTGCAAACTTTCATCTGTTGTTTCAGAGTTTTTAGCTTCTACTGACAAAATGTGAATTAGGATTAGTGGAAATGGCTCTATTGCCCAGAGCATCTCAATACAACTATACTATAAATCAATTTGGACATTTATTGCTGGGCGTGGAGTGAACACTGTTGAGCCATAGTGATACTAGTGAGAGATAATGGTGTCCAACATGATTTTATAATGCATACGTTCTTCAGCAATTGAGAACTTCCAACACTATTCTTTTTCATTTAAAAAGGAAATGAACTAAAGTGAGGGCAGTTTATAAAGCTTAATTCGCACTCACAACATTTACAGTGTAGGCCGCAGCAGATGTCTGGAGTACCATCAAAGCAAAATATCCCTGCCTGTGTACATCATCTAAAGTGCTAATCGTCACTGATAATAATAGAACATGAAGCAACATGTAATACACAGAAACACAAAATGTCAAAAAATTTATGAAATGTATTCAATAAATATACTGTTGCAATGATATGAAAACATAATAGCTACTATACCATGAATAGTCCAAGAGCATCCTACACCACACACACAAATTCATTCACACAAAGCCATACCCATACATACTCACACGTCCTGCAGAATGAGGTTTCACAATTTTCCAATTAACAGTATAAACATATATGAAGACACAAGCCCCCTCTTGACATATACAGGCTCTATAAAGTCAATAGAAGTAGAACACGTAAGTCAATTTCAGAATTAATCAACAAGTAAGAAAGCAGTTGATAGTACAATTCATTATAGAAATTCAATTTTGACTCAGCATGTTGGTGAATAGAAAGGGGGGAACAACAAGTTAACAGGGAAACTCCAGCGCCGTCGCGCATTTTGGTGGGTGACCCCGGTGTGGGTCTCACCGTCTTCAGGGTGCAATGATCACATACAAGCAGGGGAGGACACACCTGAGGAGAGAGAAAACACACTATATAATACAATAATGCAGTGCTGTGTAACATAAATCTGCACAATCAATGTCCAGCACAACGTGAAAAGAGACGGCACAGGATCATGCCAGCTGGGTATGCTGACCAAAATAGGTAAAAGAGATAAAAGAGATCGTGCGCACACAAAGATACAGGAGTTGCGTGAACCAGTATAACCCATATATAGTGTACAATAGCAGAGAACACCACTATCACAAACACCCGTGCCAGAGAAAAAGACAAGTGATATTGATACACCTGCTTCACATGTTCATAGATGCGGACTTCAAAGTGAGCCCAAAGTAACTAATAACAAGGCACCAATTCTGTGATCGGCAAAATAAAAACAATCTACCTGGTTGGAACCAGAAAAATGACAAGAAAACGTTCCTGGTGAGTGGACGATGAAAATACTCGTGGTCAGAGCCTAATAGGTTCAGGACACAAGCATGAGCAAGTTGTGCAAAGAAGAATTTAACAGGAAAATATAAAGGGTAAGACGGGAGCTTACCATCGAGGTCAGTGGGCAGTCCCTGTTTCAAGAATGCGGGAACGTCAACGTCATCAAAAGCGGACCGCGAATTAAGCACCCGAGGGTCAGAGGATAACGTGATCCCTCGCAAGGTTTATGATGCTCTCCTATGAGAGTCGAAGCATATATTGGGACTAATAGTCCACACTTTCTGATGTACCTGAGAGGGAAAAATAAATAATAGAAAAACGTGAGCCCTAACTAAGGGTATAGGGGCTACTGTGGTGCGCGCCCTGAGCTGAGCTAAAAATAGAAGAGGGGCAGACAGAATAGTTAAACAAAAAACAGGACCCGCCGAGCCTACTGATGCCCAAAGACCGAAGAAATGCCCGCTATGGTCGAAATGCAGTGAAAAGAACATGGTCGCTGCACAGATAGAGACTGCCGGGTGACTAAAAAAGTATAATAACATAAGTTGCCCGAGGAGTGCGCTCAGGCCCAACGCCACTTGAGAAATGGTAGCAATACCCGGGGTGACTATGCTGCTGCGGTCAAGGTGCTAATATAAGGAATATCGGGCACAGAGTGAAAAAAGACACCGGCCCTTCTGGGTATTACATGAGAGGAGGGGCGAAGTGGCCGGGTCTTCCCTCATGAATACGTGAGACAGACCAACAGGCCAAATATGATAACAGAAGCTGGGGTCCTGTTTTTTGTTTAAGTATTCTGGCTGCCCCTCTTCTATTTTTGTAACCTAAGGAAGGCTTGGGTCCTAAGCTAACTGGATTAGACCACTAATACTTATATACTTGAGAGTATTCAGTAGCTACTATTTAAAGTTTAATCAAGCGATGAGCCAATGGAATAAATTCATAGGTTCTTGTGATTTATTTCACAATTTTTCTGAGTATTCCGTAAATGCAACAACATTCAATTCATGTCAAACATTAAGGACAACACATTTGATGACATTTTTCAACATAGGAAGTACAAAAATAATTAACGAATATGAAACAGTATTTGCAAATGTGTCACAGCTTACTACCACTATTCATACTCCTGCGTGTATGCACAGCTCTGGGTGTCCCATGAATTTGGTTGATAGTGGCCTATGGAGGGAATGAATTAAGCCTTCTCCTAAACCAATAGGGTTTGATTCTCCCAGACGCTGTTGTCAACATGTTTCCAACCCCGTCATCAGTCAGGGGTTTTCGTCAGGACTTGGACGTGGTGTGTTCCATTAAGGATTCAAAGAGACAAGGTGTTCTGGCTGCCCCTCTTCTATTTTTAGCACTCAGCTCAGGGCACGAAGCACACTAGTAGCCCCTTTACTCTTAGTTAGGGCTCATGTTTTACTTTTGTTTATTTTTCACTCACAGGTACATCATAAAGTGTGGACTATTAGTCCCAATACATGCTTTGTCTCGCATAGGAGCGCATCATCAGCCTCGCAAGGGATCACGTTATCCTCTGACCCTCGGGTGATTCATTTGTGGTCCCGCTTTTGATGACGTTAACGTTCCCGCATTCCTGAATCAGGGACTGTCCACTGCCCTCGGTGGTAAGTTCCCATCTTACCCTTTATATTTTCCTGTTAAATCGTTCTTTCCGCAACTTGCTCATGCACGTGTCCTGATCCTTTTAGGCTCTGGCCACGAGTATTTTCATCGTTCACTCACCAGGAACGTTTTCTTGTCATTTTTCTGGTTCCAACCAGATAGATTGTTTTTATTTTGTTGATCACAGAATTGGTGCCTTGTTATTAGTTACTTTAGACTCACTTTGAATTCCGCATCCACGAACATGTGAAACAGGTGTATCAATATCACTTGTCTTTTTCTCTGGCACAGGTGTTTATGATAGTGGTGTTCTCTGCTATTGTACACTATATATGGGTTTGACTGGTTCATGCAACTCCTGTTTCTTTGTGTGTGCACGATTTCTTTTATCTCTTTTACCTATTTTGATCAGCATACCCAGCTGACATGGTCCTGTGCCTTCTCTTTCCACATTGTGCTGGACATTGATTTTGCAGATTTATGGCACACAGCACTGCATTATTGTATTATATAGTGTGTTTTCTCTCTTTTCAGGCATGTCCACCCCTGCTTGTATGTGAACATTGGGCCCTGAAGAAGGTGACCCCCACAGCGGGGTCACCCACCGAAACGCACGTCGGCGCTGGAGTTTCCCTGCTAACTAGTTGTTACCCCCTTTTGTATTCATCAACATGCTGAGTTAAAACTGAATTTCTATAATGAATTGGTCCTTGGGGCATCGGTAGACTCTGCGTGTCCTGTTTTTTGTTGAAGTATTCTGGCTGCCCCTCTTCTATTTTTGTGACCTAAGGAAGGCTTGGGTCCTAAGCTAACTGGATTAGACCACTAATAATTATATACTTGAGAGTATCCAGTAGCTACTATTTAAAATGTAATCAAGAGATGAGCCAATGGAATAAATTCATAGGTTCTTGTGATTTATTTCACAATTTTTCTGAGTTATTCCGTAAATGCAACAACATTCAATTCATGTCAAACATTAAGGACAACACAAACTGATGACATTTTTCAACATAGGAAATACAAAAATAATTAACAAATATGAAACAGTATTTGCAAATGTGTATAATACATTGATAAATTGTGTATAATCAAAAGGAAAATTACAGAAACACAAAGGGGTAAATAAAACACCAGTCCATAAATCAAAAACAGCATCAAGGCGGAGTAGCAAGTCACAGCTTACTACCACTATTCATACTTCTGCCTGTATGCACAGCTCTGGGTGTCCCATGAATTTGGTTGATAGTGGCCTGTGCAGGGAATGAATTAAGCCTTCTCCTAAGCCAATAGGGGTTGATTTTCCCAGACGCTGTTGTCAACGCGTTTCCAACCCCGTCAGCAGTCAGGGGTTTTTGTCAGGACTTGGACGTGGTGTGTTCTATTAAGGATTCAAAGGGACAAGGCGTTCTCGCTGCCCCTCTTCTATTTTTAGCACTCAGCTCAGGGCACGCAGCACACTAGTAGCCCCTATACTCAGAGTTAGGGCTCACGTTTTTCTTTTATTTATTTTTCATTCACACGTACATCAGAAAGTGTGGACTATTAGTCCCAATACATGCTTTGTCTCGCATAGGAGAGCATCATCAGCCTCGCGAGGGATCACGTTATCCTCTGAACCTCGGGTGATTCATTTGTGGTCCCGCTTTTGATGACGTTATCCTTCCCGCATTCCTGAATCAGGGACTGTCCACTGCCCTCGGTGGTAAGCTCCCATCTTACCCTTTATATTTTCCTGTTAAATCGTTGTTTCCGCAACTTGCTCATGCATGTGTCCTGATCCTTTTGGGCTATGGCCACAAGTATTTTCATCTTTCACTCACCAGGAACGTTTTCTTGTCATTTTTCTGGTTCCAACCAGGTAGATTGTTTTTATTTTGCCGATCACAGAATTGGTGCCTTATTATTAGTTACTTTGGACTCTTTGAATTCCGCATCCACTAACGTGTGAAACAGGTGTATCAATATCTCTTGTCTTTTTCTCTGGCACAGGTGTTTGTGATAGTGGTGTTCTCTGCTATTGTACACTATATATGGGTTATACTGGTTCATGCAACTCCTGTTTCTTTGTGTGTGCACGATTTCTTTTATCTCTTTTACCTATTTTGATCAGCATACCCAGCTGGCATGGTCCTGTGCCTTCTCTTTCCACATTGAGCTGGACATTGATTTTGCAGATTTATGGCACACAGCACTGCATTATTGCATTATATAGTGTGTTTTCTCTCTTTTCGGGCATGTCCTCCCCTGCTTGTATGTGATCATTGCGCCCTGAAGAAGGTGAGACCCACAGCGGGGTCACCCACCGAAACGCACGTCGGCGCTGGAGTTTCCCTGCTAACTAGTTGTTACCCCCTTTCGTAGTCATCAACATGCTGAGTTAAAATTGAATTTCTATAATGAATTGTACTATCAACTGCTTTCTTACTTGTTGATTCATTCTGAAATTGGCTTACTTGTTTATATTCTATTGACTTTATAGAGCCATGTATGGCCATATGTCAAGATGGGGCTTGTGTCTTCGTATATGTTTATACTGTTAATTGGAAAATTGTGAAACCTCATTCTGTAGGATGTTTGAGTATGTATGGGTATGGCTTTGTGAGAACGAATGTGTGTGTGTGGTGTAGGATGCACTTGGACTATTTATGGTATAGTACCTATAATGTTTTCATATCATTGCAACAGTATATTTTTTTTACTGCAACAGTATATTTTTTTAAATAAATTTGATAAATCTTTTGACATTTTCTGTTTCTGTGGATTACATGTTGGAAGGCCAGTGTTTCATGCTCGATTATTTTCAGTGACGATTAGCACTTTAGATGATCTACACAGGCAGGGATATTTTGCTTTGATGGTACTCCTTATTTTCCGTTTTTCCTGCCTGATATAGCCTCAGGGGCCCCCCTTCCGTGTGAGTGGTTGCACCAGAAGTCTGGCCGTCCCTAACTGGGGAATCTGAAAACTGTGGGCTGGAGCCTGTGCCAACTTTTTCCCTTCTTTAAAATGCCACGAATCATGCACTCAGCTCACATTCACCCTCTTCATAATGCCAAGAATGTTAGTGTCCTAGACACTTTGCTCAATTTTGCACATTTTTTCTTTAAATGTCTAAGGAGGCATGCTGGTGGATGGTACTCAGCCAGGTATTAAGGTAGTAACAAGTTGTTTGTAACATGGGCATATAGACTTTCCAAGTCTAGATGAATATTTCCTTATTGCAGGGGAATCTCCAATGTTAAAAGCAGGCACTGCCACCGCCCCCAGTGAGAATCTGCATACACACAACTGTGGCAAAAATGTTCGATAGGAATTCTTCATAGATATGAGAGATTGTGCAATGGTTAGATATTCACAAGTAATGGATGTTTTCAACAGCACATCAAAGTTGCTATTTGTTTCTCTGTTTTTTTCATCAAATTAGCGAAAGGTAATGTTATATACAAGTATGTTGTTGATGGGACAAAGATTGCCATGCTAGCCCACTCAGCACTAGTGAGTGTTTCTCATTAATGTCAAATTGATACCAAGAGGGTCAAAACTTTATTGCTGAATAAAATACTCATGCGTGATGTGTGAATTTTTAGGGAAGGAGTGTGTGTTCCCATAAGTTGACACCTATGGCTAGATGTGTTGTTACTCATGATAGAAATTGTGTAATCCCACAGGACATTCTTGTGACATGTGACACTAAAATACCCACATCGAACTCTTTGTAGGGTTCAGAACAGTAAAATTGTAGAATACTGTTTTTATTGGCTAATTCATTTGGATAGAGTTTTTGTCATATTGTGAGGTGCGCTGCACTCCCAATTTGGCTGTGGTTTCTGAAAGTCTGAAACTCAGCTGAAGTAATCAGGTACCACTCCCAACACACATAGTTTTTAGTTTATAGTGCAGCATTAAATAAAAGGATAGATATCTGCATGATTGACTGAATTTGACTGTGGTTTTATCTTGTATAGATCTGAGGCCTGATTGGTAATGTTCTGGTGATGTACCTCTAATGACATATTGATCGAAACATCGTTGACTCTGACATACTGAATCCATTGCTCATGTCAAATTTGTTGTAAGATTAGTGTTGTCTTCTTGTGTATATTTTGTTACCTACCTTTTTTGAAATGTTGTCACATTTTATTGCCTGAGTCACTGTGTGTTAGTTGATGTATTTTGCCCCTATTAGGTTCTTCCCAGTATTAACATTGTTTTTTTATTGTATTTATTAATAAATGTATCTTTTTAACTGTTAGTTGAACAAATTGTCTGGGATTATTTGTTTCTCCAGTACACTAGCTAATATATGACTCGTCGAGGGACCTTTGTTCCTTTTAAACATGACTGTGTTTGTTGTCACACTGTTCACTACACCCATGCTAATGTGAAGCAATGTCACTAAACCATGAATAGAGCACATCTCCAAACCTCAAGTACCTCACCCAATGCCTCCTATATTGGTCGAAGCTAGAATCAAACACCTTCCTCAACATTTTATCAACATTCTGATTCTGCTTACCTCTATGCTTAAGAATGTGGCTGTAAAAAAGGCAAAAGGCTGTATCAATTTCTAGCTCGACATGGATGACACTGTGCTAATCCTGTGCTAAAAACCTCTGCTAGAAAATCAGACATTTGGGGTGAGCATATTCAGAGCATGGGTGTAGGATATTACATGTACAGGAGCTGCTCTCCACATAAAACTAGGGGGCAACACACACACACACACACACACACACACACAAACACTCTCTCTCTCTCTCTCTCTCTCTCTCTCTCGTGATTTGTTCAATGATCTATTGACTTGAGGACATCTGGAGCACTAAACAAAATCAATATTTTATGCTGCCATAGAATAAAAAAGAACAGTCTCTCATATTGCAATCATCATGCAACTGTATATATGTGCCATAGTGGTGCCCTATGCAAACATCTATGCACTGCTTGCAGAGGCCGAGGTGGCACCATAACCCAGACAGGAGCCCTCTGAAATTCAATCATGGATGCCTTTTGCTACCAAACCAAGGGGCTGAGACATTTTACCTTGCTTTTGTTAGGGCCCATGGCACTCAAGCTACTCTACGGGTAGCCTGCAGCGGGTTTTAATGCTTGTAGAGGTATCTCAGCCTTTCACCCTTCTGAGATAGACAAAATTGATATGCTATATAAAAAATTATGTATCTGTTAAATGATAAAAACATTTCAATGAAGGTTAAGTATACAGTGGGTGTACATTAGAACACCTAAAAAACTGTTTCAAAAGTACAAGAATGCTCATTCAAGGTGCTTTTATTACAAAACATCACAGCACTGTCACTCTTCCTGAATAATGACTTGTCATGTCATATGTTGTTCAGTATTACCGGCGGTCTGTCAGAATTAGTTCAGGGTTTGGTGTAGTAGTATTATGTGTTTTATTTAAAAGCACATTAACTGATCTATTTCAATACCTTTGCAACCCATTTGTAAGAGTTGTAGTCTACACCCATTGTGCCCTTAACTTAACTAATATTTGCACAACTTGAGTGACGTTGACTAGGTGACGTACATAGTGCAGAGCACAAAGTTGTCCAGTCTTAGTATATACTCTTTCCATGTTTGATTAGCAGGGGGCTTTTGTCGGCAATATTGTGTTTTTCTGAATGTATACGAATATTTTTATGAGGCGTACACTTTGTACAGATTTAGATGCCACGTTTAAAAGTGATGTTGTTTAAATTCTTTATGAATGTTAATTTCTTTCTGTGCTGTAAATTCACCGGTCAATCAATCAATCAATCAAGTTGTTATTGTTTCAGCTATTAACCTTACAATTAATACATAAAAACAAAAATAAGTATGATTAAAAACACATAAAACAACACCCCAAGAACTAAAAGCACACTTCGCCTAATAAAATCTCAAAGGAGGTACATTGCAGTTGTTCCAAAATCTAGTCAGCGTCCATCTAACCACCAACGTCTTGGCAAAGTGCAAGTGCTTAAGCAAATACAAAAAGAAAAAATATAGTTTAAATTAAATCTGAATTGATTCCGATAAAATTCAGGGTCCGATTCGTAAAGAGCCTCGACAGTCATGGCAGAGGGTCCATAGTTGTGGTGGAATCTCCACAATGATAACTGCAGTGTGGAAAGTTTCACCACACGTGTGAAGCCTCAGCCACAACTGTGTAGGCCCATTGTAAATTGGGCCCTTAGCCTTAAAAAATGTAAAATCGTTGATCCCCCTAGCCTTTTGTTTGCTACATGTTTTCTTCATCAATGCATATGCCTTTAACATATCACAAGACAGGTAAGATTATCTTGGCACAGTAGTAACAACAGCATAACTGGGATAGAACGTGCACAATGTAGGAAATACTTCCCACACTAATCCATTATACAATTAAACAGCAATATAATAACTAGGGGTCGGCAGAACTCAAGGAGTTTCACTCCGCGGCATTCCGCAGAGTTACCTAAAAACTCAGTGAGATTCTACAGAGTTCCACGAGCAGGCAGAATTCAGCACGTTGTGCTGGTTGCACTGATTTTTAGTGGCAAGAACTTGTTCTGCGATGTAAAATCTGTGCAAACAGCACCATGTGGCATACCAAAAGGCGCTGCTTCTTTCTGTCACTCAAGCTGATTTTCTACTCCAGCGGCAGATTTCTCAATGCAAATGATAGTGACTGCCGCCACTGCCCACGTTCGGAAATCTTGCCGTGAGACATTCTAGTGCTCAAAAATCACACAAGGGGACGCAAAGTTTTGCGCGCGTTTGCTAACTTAACGCTGGCCAGCCGCGTACGCGAAAAAAGCAGGATTTTTTCATCCACCCCTAATAATAGCATGTGCGAATTAGACACATGCCAAATGTTAACAGTTTCATTAGTGCCATCTTATCATCTACTACACATTCTCTGCATCACCTGATCAGCTATTGGCTTACAACTCTTTCATACGTGGTCAAACTGCCCATAAATACGAAGCTATGAAATTAAAAATAAATTTCTCATCTGTCTTAAAACAGAAGGGTAGTACAGGCTGAATAGAACTTATTATACACAAAATATAAAGGGGGGTCTAAGGGAACATTTAAAGACTGGCGCTGCTATATTCCCCAAATATGAACTATAACACAACAAAATATCCATGGGTCTATTGAACCTATTGAAGATCTGAAAGCATGACGAACAAATAAAGACCCTTAATTATACCTGAAGGGAATCCTTTTAAAAGGACGGAATCCCATCACTTACAGAAGTCACATGCTTCATCATCTGGGATCTCTTTGCTGCAAACCCTAGTGCAACCAAGGGCCCCTCACTGTGAGGGAGGAGCTCAGGGATGTTTTCAGAGATAGTGTTGGTTGGTAGGATTTCCTAAAATCTGTCAGATGTGAAGAGTATGAATTTGTGAAGGTGATGGGCGCAGTGCGCATGTGTAGACTATAGTGTGAGAATTAAAATTGGGTACCAGGAGAAGAAAGTTTTATTCATTATCTCTTGATGTCCAAATTAAAAACAGTGCAAGTGCAGTTGTGAAATAATAACTGCATGTGTCCAGAAACAAGGTCTACATGTTTCGGCCATTATGATTCTAGTGGAATCGTGGCCTTCCTCAGGACCTAGATGTAATGATGCTACTGCGTAATATTGAATAAGTGAAAAAAAATCACAAACAATGGGGTTGGAACAAATACAACCTCACAAACCTGATGTCTAGGCTCTCGGTGGATTACAGAATGCTGGTGGCACCTATAGAGAAAAAGATGACATCAGGCAAACAAAAGATCAATGACTTGTGCTATATGCTTATAAAATACGTGGATAATGGTGAACCATCGTGACTAGTACCAATATCGTGTACTTACAACACTATGTACTAATTTTTGCTTACCCATAATTCACGAGAAAGCAGCCTTACCTCACCTGGCTACAGCTCAGGACGTGAGGCCCTGTTCTAAAGAAAAAAAAGCATTGATGGTAATCAGACATGAAGCGTGTCATAAAGTCTGTAATACCAATGCTGTCAATATCATAATGGGTCAATGTCATGAAATTAGAGCGATACTGGGTAGAAAAATGTCATAGTTGATAAGACAATAGATTGTGAGGATTTGATTGTGGTCCTCTGTACTGCCGAGGCCAATAAGTACTAGCTACATGCAAATAAATTCTCTGGTGAAACCCTCCCTTGCATGACAAGCAAACATATGTGACTATTCAAAAGATTGTATAAAATTGTACAAAATTAAAGGAGACTCACACCCATCTTTCTAAGATTGTATGGAAATGGGCTAAAAAGACAGGAGCCATTAGAAAGCAACTATCTGCCTGTCTTAAGTGGAAACTAGTGTGTAGCATATCAAGGGAAGACATGAGACTCTGAGAGCACTGACACCAAAAAATGACTGGAGATGTCAGAGTTTGCGTGCTCTTGATTGCGGCAGATTGCTAACATCAAGCGGACACAATCCTCGTCGAAATACAAGTTCTCGAATCTCAGATTAGAAGTACTATCTCTGAAGAATACAGAAGAGTCGAACAAATCTAATAAAAAAATCAAGGACTCTATTCTGTTGACCAAAATTGAGAAATGCAAAAAAGATCTGGCACGTTTTTCGCATGAAAGAGTGTATCCGTACACGAGCGACAATTTCACCCCGCCAGAATTTAATAAGAAAGGATGACGCTATGGCTCCAATTATTCATCCTCAGGTACTGACAAATGGTCGAGCGATTCAGATTAGTCAATTTCTGGTGGACAGCAAAACAGAGGCCGCGGGTGGAACAACAGATTCAATTGGAGAAAGGGTCCACCAGGTCCACCAGGTCCTCAACATCAACAGTGGTGGCCCCCCACTCCTTGGGGTTATCCTAATCCACCTTTCCAACCACATATGGTGCCTTTTCAACCACACCCCCAATTTTTTACCAACCAGCCTTTTTTAGAGCTTGGCCACGGATGCTCCAGAGGAAGAAGGAGAAATCAGCAGGCCCAGGTGCACTAGAGCCCCCACCTTCACTGAGGAGTACACGCAGCAAGAAGAATGCCCCTCCTCAACCAGGGACCAGCACAGAAACGACTTAGTGGTGAATTTGAAAAATTGCACTCTTACATCTGATGAACAATCTGTACTTAACAGAGGCCTAGGGTTTGTATCCACTTTCAGTGGGGATCCTTTCCAGACTCAATACGAACTGACGAGATTTTTTTGCAAGATACGGCTGTATTTTTTCTTCAAGGAGAAAGACAAAGAGAATACCTGCATGGAGATAGATTCTTTGAATACTGGTTTGAAGAAAGGTTCTACTTTCAATCCACCTGTCCACTCTGTCCCAGCTCAAGTCTTGACCTTTGAGAAGGCAGTGACTGATGAGGTAACTACACGATGTGCCACGAGGAACTGACATTTCCAGAATCTCCATAAAAATGAGCAACATGCTTTACAGACCTTGACGAAGGATGAGACTATAACTATAAAACCGGCGTACAAGTGTGGTGTCATAGTCATCTTGGATACGACAACATAATGACAGTAGGTTTTACCGTCCCTGAAAATCAGATCCCACAGAGAGGATTTGATGAGAAATCTCTTCTCTTGTTGAAGAAACTACAAAAGAAGGCTGGATCATGATCCAAAAGGCCGGCTTTTTGATCACTTCACATCCGGTTATGACGTATTTTTATGTCTTACCAAAAATACATAAACCTCATAGGCCACCACCGGGACGCCCGAGTATATCAGGAATGGGCTCTCTCCTTGAACCTTTGTCAACCTTTGTCGACCACTTCTTAAGACCTATGGTGAAAGAGATGCCCACGTATCTCCAAGATACAAAGGACATTTTAAGGCTGTTACCGGACGTTGAGTTCAATTGGACACGGACTTCCTTGTTTCGTTTGATGTCGAGTCTTTATACACTTGCATCCCCCAAGACGAGACACTGGATGCGATCAGGCTACTTTTGGAAAATAGAGACCTGGACACAATATCTCCTGTGCATTTTATTATGGAATGTGCAAAAATAGGCATGAAACAAAACTTCTTCAGATTTGAAGACACCTTTTACCTGCAAATATCAGGTACTAGCATGGACAGCATTTTCGCACCGAGTCTGGCGAACATGTATGTCCATCTTTTTCAGCAAGAGCATGTACTTACTGATACCAACCCCTTCCACAATTCCATCCGGTTGTGGAAACGTTATATTGACCATATTTTTGTCATATGGCGAGGGGACTCTGATACCATCACAATGTTTCAGACATGGCTCAACTCAAGGAATGAATACATCTAATTTACCTTTGAATTTTGCAAGAAGAGTTTGCAGTTTTTAGATCTTAGGATCTTTGCCCCACCTACAGGACTGGAGAGTGAACTATATAGGAAACCGATGGCAAGAAATTCCCTCTTAAGTTATAACAGCTATCATCCGAAATCACTTCGTGACAATTTACCGTATAGGCGATTCCTCTGCCTTCGGAGGAACCGTTCCACCAAAGATAAATTTGAGGATCACGCCAAGTCACTTTCTAAACAGCTCCAAGATAGGAAGTATCCAAAGAGACTAATTAGACGGTCTTGGAAACGTGCATCCAATAACAATCGGGATGCACTATTGGAACCACAGACACCGAAACAACCGATGACAAGATTGACGTGGGTCAATACGTTTAGCACACTGTCAAATGGGATTCAAAAAAGTGTGCGTAAACACTGGCGGATACTTAACATCGGCAAAGAAGAGATCCCTTTACCTTTATTCTCTTTTAAAAGGAGTTGCAACTTCTGTGACAAATTGGTCCATACAAGACTTCAAATCCAACCAGTCCGTACGCATGACACTCTATGGAATCTGCCAGCAGTGAAAGGGCATTTTCCTTGTGGATATTGTGCGGCATGTCCACAGACTGAACACACTACAACAGTAGACATTGGTACAGACAACCGTTGGGCACAGGCCAAACATACTAACTGTAACAGTGAAAAGGTAATCTACTTGATCACGTGTCCCTGCAAGTACCGCTATGTGGGCATGACTACTCGTAAGGTCAAACTCAGGATCCTTGAGCATAAGAGTACAATCAGGTGTAAGAAAAAAGCCACTAGGCTTACAAAACACTTTCTTGATTTTAAACACAATGCAGATGAATTTATATGGAACGTTTTGGAACAACCGTTCATTCCAGCTCACATTACAGATGTGTCAAAGTTTTTATTTTCCAAAGAACAGAGGTGGGTGTTCAAACTCAAGAGCGACAGTATAGGTCTGAATGACGAGATACCTTGGACCTTACTGTAGTCTTATCTGTAGCCCTCTCAGTATAGAACTTCATTTCAAGCACTGCTCATTTTAAGTACCGCTCTAGATCTGTAAGGAACGTGTAGCTCTGCTGTGCTGCACATAAACAATGCATCCACTTATAGCTTTACATTGATCGTAACACACTTACAGCATGATAAAGTGTGGTATTACCAGAACATTTCTCCTCTGTCATTATCACTTTTTAAACATTACAATCAGTATGGATGAATGGACATATGTTGGTATGTCCCCATGGGTACATTGAACCGAGGTTTTCTTGAGATATTACACGATCAATCACTCTAACCGGCTAATCTAGCAATCTGTTTTTCATCACTTGGTAAATCCAAGATTAAGGTGGTATATTGAAGTGAAGGATAGTATGGGTCAAATCTCTTCTTACGGCGCACCACTATGTTGTTCCAGAGAGTCTACTTTCATAAGATGTCCATCACGGACTTGATGGGTAACTTGGTAGTTCTCTCTTAACACCAAGAGCTGACCTATAGTTCACTCGCAGCGTTGTGAGCATTGCCTCACATAGTTAAGCCTCCAATTCCCATGCTGTTTAGGGATTTTTACAATCTGGCTGCCACTGACGTGTTAGGCAAGCGCCCGGATAGAGAGTAATTAGGAACACTGGTGCGGTCTTTTCAGTATTTAAGCAGGAGCAGAACCTGCCGTCGGTTGCCTCCATATACAGCTCAACGAAGGTTCGAGGTACCGACGGATAGGTTAGTCAGACATCCGCGCACCCACACTGCTAGAGATTTTGTAAGGAAATGCTATTGATAACTGTTAGACTTTTGGGAATCTAACATACAATTCAGCTCCCGTGTATGCTCATCACTATTTCCAATTAGAGGCTCTGTTTCCTTTTTTCGCACTGCCATAATGCTTAAACGCCTCATTTACTTTGTTGCAAAACATACCGCCTTATTTTTAATATATCCGGCATGCCATTAAAATGAGTGCGTGATCCATTCGATATTGATTTCTGTGCTCACAATAAGATACCCGTCAAAATGAGGGCATCCTCTTGACAAACTAGTATTGATTATCCATTTCAAACTGAATGTTGTGCTCATGCATAGCTACCCTTACTTTAGAGGCACAATCCTATGTTTTACTTTTCACCCATATGTGACACGCAGTGTCCTTGATGTTAGCAATCTGCCACAATCAAGAGCTCGCAAGCTCTGACATCTCCAGTCATTTTTTGGTGTCAGTGCTCTCAGAGTCTCATGTCTTTCCTTGATATGCTACACACTAGTCTCCACTTAAGACAGGCAGATAGTTGTTTTCTAATGGCTCCTGTCTTTTTAGCCCATTTCCATACAATCTCAGAAAGATGGGTGTGAGTTTCCTTTAATTTTGTACAATTTTATACAATCTTTTGAATAGTCACATATGTTTGCTTGTCATGCAAGGGAGGGTTTCACCAGAGAATTACTTTGCATGTAGCTTTTACTTATTGGCCTCAGCAGTACAGAGGACCACAATCAAATCCTCACAGTCTATTGTCTTATCAGCTATGACATTTTTCTACTCAGCATCGTGCTAATTTCTTGACATTGACCCACCACGATATTGACAGCATTGGTATTACAGACTTTATGACACGCTTCATGTCTGATTACAATCTATGCTTTTTCTTTTCTTTAGAGCGGGGCCTCACGTCCTGAGCTGTAGCCAGGTGAGGTGAGGCTGCTTTCTCGTGAATTACGGGTATGCAAAAATTAGTACATAATGTTGTAAGTACACGATACTGGTACTAGTCAAGATGGGTCACCATTATCCACGTATTTTATAAGCATATAGCACAAGTAATTGATCTTTTGTTTGCCTGATGTCACCTTTTTCTCTTTAGGTGCCACCAGCATTCTGTAATCCACTGAGAACCTAGAGATCAGATTTGCGAGGTTGTATTTGTTCCAACCCATTGTTTGTGATTCTTTTTCACTTATTCACTATTACGCAGTAGCATCATTACGTCTATGTCCTGAGGAAGGTCACGATTCCACTAGAATCATAATGGCCGAAACATGTAGACCTTGTTTCTGGACACATGCAGTTATTATTTCACAACTGCACCTGCACTGTTTTTAATTTGGACATCAAGAGATAATGAATAAAACTTTTTTCTCCTGGTAGCCAATTTTAATTCTCACATATGCCCATCACCTTCACAAATTCAAACTCTTCACATCTGACGGATTTTAGGAAATCCTACCAACCAACTCTATCTCTGAAAACATCCCTGAGCACCTCCCTCACAGTGAAGGGGTTGTAGCCCTTGGTTGCACTAGGTTTTGCAGCAAAGAGATCCCAGATGATGAAGCATGTGACTTCGGAGAGCGATGGGATTCCGTCCTTTTTAAAGGATTCCTTTCAGGTATAATTAAGGGTCTTTATTTGTGCGTCATGCATTCAGATCTTTAATAGGTTCAACAGACCCGTGGATATTCTGTTGTGTTATGGATAGAACTTATCCCATACAATCTAAAAAAAGTTAGCAGCCATCTTTTGCATGCAAAAGCATGTTTTGTGCAGAAACGCAGGAGTTGCAATACAGTGTCCTCCCCACAAACATAAAATCATAGAATTTGCTTCCCATAGTGAGCCTTCCACAACTAACAAGGTAATGTCTAGTAGGCAATAGTCCCAACCGGAACTAGATGTGTTAAGCATGTTACAGTTTGGGACAGATCAAATCCAGATACAACTTGCCACCAGGCTCTTGCCTGCTTTTGAAGTAATCATCTAGTATACTGTCCGGTCTTATTGTGGAAAGATTCATCCCCTACTTTAACATATAATAATGCTCCTTTATGAGCCCTACAGTATCCCGTCAGTCCATACTTGGGTCGGTCCATAGAAATCCCTGTTGTAACCCACTCAGTATACTCTTCACATGGGACAACCAACTCCTCCAGATCGGCTTTTAAGCAAATTGCTTCTTTCAAGTTCCTCACCAACCTAATCCAGTAGAACACTGGTTTTAATACTGCTAATTCAGCCGCTGGCATAAGGCCGAGCTACACACAAAATGCTAATAGGAGAATGCCTGGCCCCAGCCTTAACAAAGCCCAAAGGAAACTATTTTTGGCTACTTGTAGTGGATGTAAGTTTCCATACCTCCAAAGCTCGGCCCTATAAAGTACAGCTGCTACTGCTTTCTGTTTGAAAGTTTGAAGGATGTTAGTAATGCTTTGTGAACCTGCTTTTTGTCTGAACTTTAATACTGCCCCCAAGGTCTGTGTTAGAACTGTGCTTGCCTTCAGTCTCTGGTCCTTCCAACTTAGCTGTTCCATAAACCATATCCCCAATTAGTGATAATGCTTGGCACACTCAATGTACTCATCATGTATCATTGACCTTCTCTTAGGCCTGGGGACCGTATTACTGCTATACTCTTTGTCTTATTACACTTAATTGTCAGGGCCTTCCTATACCAATAATCTGTAAATCTTTTTAGCAATCTATACATCTCATTTTCTGTTGAGCCAGCAAAACTGCATCATCAGCAAAGAGCAGAATCGGGACCTTTCATCTAGCAATCATAGAGACATCGAAGTGTTCTTCCAATAAGTAGGCTACAATGTCATTTAGAAAGAGAGCAAAAAATAAGAGGGCTAGCACACATCCCTGCTGTATACCCCTTTCGATGGGGAATGTTTCTCTACATTAACCTGACGGTTGATACCTAACACTTGCTGTATTATTGGTGGGGAGTGCCATTACTGCTCGCACAACAAAGCCCGTCCGCACTTGCTCTGCCAAGGATCTCCATAGCATTGTTGGATCCACAAGGTCAAATGCTGACTTCAAATAATAAAGATTTAATACAGTAATGATCTCTTTTTTATTGCATATTTATAAAAATAAAATCATATACTAGCAGTCTGATTGGAGTATGGTTCCAAACCTTGATATAAAACCAGCTTGTGCCTTAGTTAAAATAGTCTCCTTGTCCATCCAGCCTTGCAGTCGATTTAGTACAGCTTTACCAAAAATTCATTGGTCTAAATGTACATTCTTTGGTGCAAAGTCTACGTCATTGGTTCAAAATTACATTAATTAGAATGAATATACATTATTTTTCCATATTTACGTTCATTGAAGCAAATGGACATTTGATTAGGCTCAGTTCAATGCGCGGGAGGTAATTAATGAAGTGTATGGTGTATTAGCCTCTTAAACTCATGCCCAGGTCATGCTGAATGGATAGTAGCTGAACTTGCAGACTTTGCAGCAGTAACGGCTTTGCAGATACTGCACATTGTATGAATTTTGGATACTTAGCTGAGCATGAGTTTTTTCTCTTAGTGCTCACACCCACTATAGGTTATCATTGAATACATCAAACAATTGTTCACTAATGGTTGCAGTAATTTTTACACTCAGCAAAGTAGGAGTTTGCAGACTGCAGCAGCATCGCAAGTGGTCTGTTCAGAGTGCCGAAAGGGTAAATGCAGTCTGTTTACCCTAGAGAATTCCAGGGTTGATCGCTGATTCCTTACCCAAGGGTATAAAAGAAGAGGATAGGACTTCCTTTCTCTTCTGGACTATTGTTTTGCGTGGCCGTGGTATTTGCATTTGCTTCCATCTGGGAAGAAGCTATTTGCAAATTGGATGACTGTAGTGCACTCCTTAGGCTTTTCCAACTAAGCTAGCTGGCTGGTCCCAAAACAGTGTAAGTGTTTGAATATCAGCATCAGAATATTAAAGCTTATTCTGGTATTTATAGGAAGACAGGCTAGTGACTTCTGAGATTTGAAACGAGATCCAATTTTTTAAAACTTAAAAATCCTCCAGATGGAAGAATTTCGAATGGCTCTTGTTGGGATGGATAAGTGCACCCTGCACCGATCTATGGAGCCTGTGCCCCAGATTTGGATTCATTATAGTAAACTGTAGCTTTTTGACCCCTACTTCAGCACACATGTTGATCATGAACGAGTGCTGGTGGTATCTTCTACAATATAAAGTGTGAACTGGCACAGAATTCTGTGGTCAGAGTGGCACCCCCTGTTCACCCTCCCTTGGATGAGCATCACTATTGTAAGCTCACTGTGCTGTAGAGGATAAACTGGTGGCAGTGGTACCAATCCTAGTAATAGAGCTGCTCTTTTTAGCAATCACCTTCTAGGAGTAGTGGCTTACAGGAATCTCCTATTTATAAATTTGTTCTACCCCTCCCCTGTAAACAAGTCTTTCACCCACCCATGTGGATCCTGGATATCGCTTGCATATACATTACTTGTGTAAGTAAAGAGCACATGTGAAACATGTATGACGCATGGCTGTAGCCACACTGGGTTTCATTTTGTTTTACTAAAATCTAGTGACAACTAGGATGGAGAGTTGGAGAAGGTCTAGGCAGCAGATATGAATTCCAAGTCTTTTCCAGGACATTCCAGTGATCCTTACTAGTGGGTCAGACAGAGAAGTGTAACGGAAATGAGACAGTGAGCCCCTTTGAAGTCAGGGGGATCCCCCTGCCCTTTCCTGCGCCAACTGCCCCACAGGTCCTGGGCCTTTGGATTTGTATAAGAGTGTACTCCAATTGTCTAACCTTAAAAGCAGGTACTTAAAAACTATTCTACAAATTTTGGCTCTGTGAACGGGTGTGAGACTGGTGCCTACCTGCAACCTAATCTGCCACAGCTCCTGTTTCATTCTTCTTCACAGCAGAAAATCCTGTACAACTGGACCTCACTATGACAGAATAAGGTGTCGTGAAGCCCTCTTTGGCTACTACCTGCAGCCTTGCCCTGCTGGGGTAATCATAGCTCCAGAAAAAGTTCTAAGTCTGAAGGTAGAAATCTTCAATGAGCCCGACATCGAGTATCACCCCATCGATGACGACAGCCTCCTTGATGCAAAATCTTGACTTTTCTCGCTCTGAGCTTTTCCTGCCCTTGTTGACAGCTTCACTGAGACTTCATTCAACAGCTTTCCATCGTCCACAACCCAGGCTTTGGATCAAGCCTGATGACCAGCCTTGCTGAAGACTTTACATTTGCAGAATTTATTTTCAAGTCGAAGGGAACTCTTAGAGCAGGACCAACCTGGTCCTTGAATCTGACCTGCCATCTATCACGGTTGGCCTTACTTTTTTACTTTGACCCAGTCTTGCACAACCATATAACTACGGTTGGTGCTTAATTTTATTTGGTGCTATTCTTTTCATTCAAACTTTAAAAATTCATGTCCCCAATCCTACTGATTGGATTTTTGCTGTTTTCGTGTCATCTTATTTATTAGGATTTACTCTATTTTCTCAATTGGGACTTTTCTTGCTTTGTGTTTTTACTTTATTACTGTTTGCGTACTGCATAAATACTTTACACATTGTCTCTAAGTTAAGCCTGGCTGTTTTCTGCTAAGCTACCGGAAGGTTAAGTACAGGTTTATTTAATGACTTTTGTGGTTCACCCTGACAAGGATTATAATTATTATTTGAGGTGGTTTCTCATCCCCCTCAACTAATACTCCAATTTCTTGCAAATATCATCTGCTATGATTATGGTTCTGGGCTGCATTCAGATTCATGTTTTCTCACAAGTAGTTTCTGTTTAAACAAACACTGGCAAAATAAGGTCTGGCTTTAACATGCTAATGCATGTAATTAAAGGAATGCACAAATACTGTTTAAATGTGCATGTTAAACCCAGACATATTGCCTTTGCTAATTCTATCCAAGTGCAGAAAGACAGCTCAATGGTTTAATACACATGATGTTATGGTTTGTGTTCATCTTGTTGGACAAACATTTGACTGTAACAAAAATAATGTGTTCTTTAATACATCTGGAGTTAATAAAATAAAGTAAATTCTGCAGAAATGAATGGTAATAAAAGCTGCAAATGGCAATTGTTTTTGTGATGTGTGCTGCACTTAGTTCCTGACTGGAATAATAACAATAATACCAATAACTATTTATAGACTGCAACCTGCATACTAACATAGTTGTTCTTGCCTGTTAGGTATTTAAGTAATAGGTTTTGATATTAACCATCTCAATTGTATTCATGTTATTTAGAAGATTGAATGGATGAGGCGGTACAGGATTTGAACCAATAGTCTGCAAGTTACAAATGCATTGCTGTAACGGCAGCCCAACCAATTGTTCTGAAAAAATGGGTTCTCTGGAAACCCTTCTTGAGTAGCCCTAAGAATGTCGCAGTAATTAGGCCTGTCTTGCATATCCCCTGAAACTGCCTTATCCCTCTCGTTGATTCCTGATACAGAGAAAATCAGTTTTGACCATTCGACATGCTAAACATTTGCACTGGATTTGTGACACAAACTGGAACACACTGCTGATTTGAAGTTTACTCTCCATTACAAACCTATATTTACACTTGCAGGTAACCTTGAAGTAATGCAAAGTAGATTGAGCACGTCTCTGCACTGCTTGGCGTCAATAGGTCACTCCATTTGAGGTACCCTGGGCTGGAGGGCCAGGCTCAGGAGACCATCCCAGAGCTGGTGAGAGGAGAGCTGGTAATGGGTGTGGTGCACCTGGGATTATCAAACCCCACTCTGGGAAACTACCCAGGACGGAGGGCTTGTGCTGGACATAGACCCAGTTCGGGACACTAACAGCTGTCAGTGCCCTTTGCTGGGTTATGTGCAGGTGAACTAGGTTTGCTCAGGTGTGAGGAATGGAGTCAGGCCCCGAGGGCAAACCGGGGCTCTGTGTTGATGCTGGGGTTCTCTCAGGGAAGGCTAATTGGGCCCTGAGAGTAGGCGGACCAGGTCCAACAAGGTTACAGTGGGCATAGGACTTGAGGGTTCCACTGGGGGTGGTGGGTCATTGTCCATGGTCTATCGCCCAATGCAGGGACGTTTATCAAGTAATTGATTTAACTACCCTGGCTTTCGGCTGGAGGCGGTGATGTTGGGTATGGCCTTTTGTAGGGTGCTTTCCCTCAACTTTTTGCTTTTGTCCCTCCTGCTTTTCCGCTGATCTACGTGCTAGCCTTAGGGCTTTGAGTGCTTTGACACTTCCATTCAGTGCCAAAGTGCTGTGCTTGTCATATACATACTGGTGATTGGTGTACACATGATTGGCTGATTTGAGTTAGCTCTAAGTCCCTTGTCCAGTGGTAGGACATATTTCTAGGGCATGTAAATCAAATGCTACTCTGTGGGCCCACAACACTGGTTGTGCCATCCATGGAGGAAGCTCCTCAAATGTGCCAAAGGTTTGCCATGGCGAGGCCTGTGTGTGCTGATTACTGTTACTCAGCTTGTCATTTATAAGCTACTTTCCAAAGTTCTGCATGTGTCTCGCTACATCTGAATACTCCCTGTGAGCAGGGTGCAGTGTAGGGAAAAGGTTGGGCATGTGCACATGTGCACTACATGCCGTACTAGTCACTAACACTAGATGGTGTGTTCAGCACTGTCAGGCCTGCTTCTCAGAGTGATTAACAAGGAGAAATATGGAAAGGCTATTGAGATGTATTTCCTACATGCAGAAGAGTAGCACTATGGTATTTAGGATGGATTAGTAATGGCAAATTCTCTCCTGCAGTGAGGGTGAATTTGATATTACTAATGTGGAAAAGTGGACATTTCTATGCTTATGGCTCTCTGTGTGCCTGTCAGCCTGTCTCCAATCCACATCTGGATGCTGGGGGGACAGCTGCATCTGTACATTCCTGATAGATAGCCATAAACTAGGGGCACTCAAGAGAAACTACAGACCTCTGACTCTGCAGGACCTTCCTCGGACAGATAAGAGGGGGTGGAATTAGGGCCTGCATTCCAGGGTGCATTGTTCTGACCCCATTAAAGATATTGATCAAGCCTCCCAGGGTAGGATGGCCGACAGGACTACATTTAGAGGGGGCCTTTGCATTTCAAAGGTGGCCTTTTGAGCTGATTTCATCTTCAAAGGCCATTGTGGGCATAACTACTGGGACTCTGTCCTCAGGAGTTTAGAAATGCTTTTGGGACTGGAACCATTCTACACTGGTTTAACACTGGGACATCGACAATAGAAACCATTGGGGCAGGAGGCCCTGCAATGGGATTATCCACAGACTTATGGTGGCCTGGGGTTTGTTGTGCTCCAGGAAGGGGACTATCACTTGATGGATTTTTGCCTGGATGTTGCTGGCCTCCAGTCAGTCGCCTTCTGTTGTGGCCCGGGGCCCTAAGCACACTCCAAGGGCCGGTTGGCTATCCTCCTGTCCATGAGATCCCAGGGACAAAAAGGATCTCCCCATTTCCACGAGATCATAAGGACTGGCTAGGATGTGGTGGAAATGGATGGAAGTTATTGTTGGTTTCGACAAGGTCCGTATTGACGTATGCAGTAATCACACTGTGCAGAGGCGTGTGCTCGTAAACATCAGCGGCTCACTTGGGGTGCCGTAACATGAGGAGTTTGAGGTGTGCCTGGGAGGTTTGCTGAGTTCGAAGGACTCTCCCTTGTAACCGAAACCTGTGCTAACTTGCACTTAGTAGCGTGTGGGGTCTGAGGGGTGTTTGGGGATGTTTGCCATGTTCGCGGGACCTGAGCTGCAAGTCTGGACTGTCTCAGACCTCCATATCGGGAGGACAATAGTGCCTGGCATCATGGCCTCAGTCTGAGGTTGCTGGCTCCCTCTCCCTGGACCCACACCACAAGGTACTCTGTTGTTGGGAATGTCGTGTTTGATGCTAATGTAATAGCGGAAAAGTTGAATACCTTTGAACAAGCCTGCATATATGTTCTCCCATTTTGATGTGGGAGGGATAGCTTGGATCGTGAATACCTCGGGAAAGTATGCACATGGGTTTATGTTGCTTTTGAAGCTGAGGGGATAACGAAGCAAGTGAATTCCTATGATGGGTACATATATGTTTATGCCCTTCTGCTGCTAATGGGAGATTTTGACAATTGCATGTAACTGTAAAGCATATATCCAATGTGTACATCATTTTAATTTCAATATGTGTGTAATACAAAGACCAGTGTTTTATACAAATGATGTGGAGTCTTTTTGTAGTGTACTCAGTATGTTGCGAGGGTGGTGCTGTGCCAATAATTTACACTTTGACAATGAGGATAAGCCTAACTGTTCTGTGCCAAGCTACCAAAGGGTGAGCACAGGCTATCTGATTAGTGTATGGTACTCATCATATCTAGGACAGTGGATTCTGTCTGCCTTCTGTGCATCCCAGCCAGCCAGAAACCACTGGGTCCAATATTCTGTAACACACAAGAGTTACTGTTAACTGAAACAAGCCTGCAAGTTGTCTATCGTGACACAGCGATGCATTAGCTGACAGAATTCAACCAGGTATCACTGAGGGAAATATATACAAGGCGCCCAAAATGTCAGGGCACGACACACACTGCAGCAGCAAGGGAATTTCTTTCCTTAAAAACAGCAACAGCTGGTAGACTAAATTTAGCACAGAAAATCCTAATTTCTCATATCCTCTGGCCTTTGTTGGAAAATGGATAGAGTGAATAAATGTTAACATTTATAGTGTTCACTAAGGAACCAGACTAACGGTAGGGCAGAATAGCATCAGCTTTGTACGTTACAGTGTACATTTTTCAGAAAAATATATTTATTTCCTTATTTTCTTATTACACTGAGGTGTGGATAACAGGTCAGAATCAGTAAAACGTAATTTTGAAATTCCATACTATCTCCCAAGCAGAACTAAGCATCCTCTCATCTCCATAAAAAACAATGAAAATGTTTTATTATCAAAATGCTTCTGTGTAGCTAAGCATAGCTTTTGTAACCCCTGCCTGTCTCCTTCTCTTGTTAACTCCCTCCCTTTTCGATTTCTTTCCTTCTCCTTGTTTATTTTTCCGTTCTCTCCCTATTAGAGTTCTGAGTCATATGGGGGAGAGGGTATGCATTGTACACAAAAAGTTAGCCTGTGGTTTAGACTGGAGGGAGGCTGACCTCCTTCCAAAGACTGGCTGGCTGTGCTGACCTGCGACAGTCATGTACACCATGCACCCCCCCCACCTTTCAAGGAGAATGAAGAGCTCCCATTAAGGTGGGTAAAATGTGGAACTGACATCACCCAGCCTAATGTCCAAAAGTGCCAAAGTCACATAATCACCATGTGGGAAGTTCCTGCCACTACTCAACTCTCTGTTTTGCACTGTCAAGTACATGCGAGCACAGAGACTCTTCCTGCCTGCATGGGAGAGCACAGTTTTTGATACTGACAGGAGGAGTCTTGTCAAGCTGGGAGGACGTCAGAAAAAGTACCCCACAATGAAACGACTTCAGACTATAAACAACCTAGGACTAGATGTACTAAGAAAGGATTCTCAAAAAAGTGGAAGCTCCGACATTTTGTGGATCCTATGGTAGTTCGATGACCATCTATGCACCAATAGATGAATTCACAAAATAAAGAGCCATGAGTATTAATGAGGAAGGATATAAATTGTGACCCACTACGATTTGCTGCCAACACAGGGATGATGGCCTGCTGGGGTCAGTAGACCACCATGTCTGTGATTGATTTTAAATGAAGTAGTGATCTTTCTTTTTAAAGCAGCCCATTTTCCTTAAAGGCTAACGGGTTGTGTTTAAAAGAAAAAAGAAAAGATTTTGAAACAATTTTTAAGAGTAGGCAGTGGTCCCATGCACCACTGCTCACTTGAAAAAAATGTTTTGACCATTTACAAAGGGGAAAGGGTTCCCTAGGAACCTCTTGCCATTTGCTAATGGGTTGCCACTGCTTTTCAGTAGAAGGTAAAATATTTTTGTTTTGCAACCAGATTTTGCTCGCAAAACATTAATAAATCATCTTCATCATTATCAAATACACTTTATTCGGTTTTATAGATATAAAACCATAAAAGTTAAAAAAAAAACACATTCAAATTACATCAATATACATAGTTCCACAGCCTGACAAATCAAATTTACCCATAGTTATAATATATAGCACATCCTCCCAGGACGATCGCTATAAATAAAAATGCAAGGTTTAGATACAGTTGGTATGACCCTCCAGTCAACAATTTCCCTAAAAAATTATCCCGACCCACAAAGCATACATATCATCAATGTGCTCTAAAATCTATATCCTAAAGGACTACTGGTCAAGACATGCCCTGGACTTCATTGTTGATTTCAAATAGCCAACAATAAAAAAAAGTACAATCATCCTTCAGCAGTTGGAGGTACAGGAGAGCTGGACGAGCCTGCTTAAAATTCATTTTCTTTAAAATAGGTGCTAGGAAATATTTCCGGGGAACCTCAAAAAATTTACAAAAAATCATAAAGTGTAGCAAATCCTGTGGAGACTCTCTGTCGCAGCCACAGGGTGCTAACAGCTGTCCTCTACTGCTTCCTCTGGGAAAGGCAAGCAGGAGGTGAAAAAGGCCCAGGAGAAACCTGGTCAATAAAAACCGTTCATAAATAAATAAAAACCCCAAGAGGTAAGGCTCGGCTAATGGAGTTGTCTTTGGCAAAAAATAATTGCGGATGCTAGGTTTCCGCAATTCCAGGTCTTCCCTTTCCAATTTCCTTAGACTGTAGAAGTATTCCCTGGTTGTCCCCACATCCTTTTTTGTAATTATTTTGGGATTAGTGAATATGTCAGCCCGCCCGAGCTTTTCAAAGTTACTCTTTATGTATCTTAGCCAGAGTATGCTGAGCGTGTTATGGAGGGCCATGCACTCTTTTAAAATCAGCTGGCTTAGTATTAATTCCTTGTTCAGCCAGCTGTTTAACCAGAGCGTGAGGGGACTAAGTGCCAAAGTATCACTTAAATAGGGCACCCCCAGTTCCTCGTGTACCACCATATTAGACGTACTTCGAGGAACTCCCAACAGGCGCTTCAAGAATGTATTTTCAGCCACCTGGAAAACAACTGTGGGGACATGCCCCCATATTTCATGCCCATAGGAGGCTAAAGCTACACTCTTTGCTTGGTAGACTTTCAGCAGGGGGGCGATAGGTCTATTTCCTAGTGTAGAGGTGAAGTTAAAAATGGCCACGTTCACCCGAGCCAGGTCCCCCTTTTTTCTTTGTTTTAGGGGCCCCCATCTCATTTGATCGTCCAGTATGACCCCCAGGTAAGATAAAACATCTGTGTGGGGAACTTTAGCAAAGCCTACTCTAAATTAAACGTGTCCCCACCTCCATTATGTATGATTTAGAGTTGTTAATAGATAAATCTCATTCCAACATAAAGTTGGAAAAAGCATCAAGCAGGGTTTGAAGGCCCCTAGCAGTCCTCGATATAAGAACTGCATCATCCACATATAGTAAGACGGGAAGTCCTTGTAACCCTACATGCGGAGAGTCTATCCCTGTAGCTGATAAAACTCTATCTAGGTCGTTTATGTAAAGGTTAAACAAGAATGGGGCCAAGGATACATACTTGGCATACACCCATCTTTATATCAAAGTTCCGTGACACTCGAAGGTCCTGAGAAAATCTAACATTAGCATTAGTTGCCCTATGAAGGTCCTCTAGGAAGTTGACGATGTTACTATCGACCCCGGTGTCCTTCATGGACTGCCACAGTTTCGCCCTATTCATGCAATCAAACGCGGAGGACAAGTCCATGAAGGCTAGGTGGATAGCGCCAGAGCATGCAACCGTGTATTTGCTAAGTAACATGATTAAGTTAAGGCATTGGGCCACCGTTGACCAGCCTGGTCGGAACCCAAACTGGAAGTCCAAGATTATATTGTGTTCCTCTGCCCAAGTGGACAATCTCTCTAGTAATACTCGGCCCACCACCTTAACTACCGAGTCCAGCAATGAGATCAGCCTATAGCAATGCGTGCTGTTACGATCCCCCTTTTTAAAAACGGGTACTATGGTTGAGGTGGCCCAGGACTCCGGGCATCCTTTCCTGACTATCGCATTGAGTACCGCCACCTGTACCGGGGCCCAAAGCGGTGGGTCAGATTTAAAAAGATCTGGAGGGATGCCATCCGGTCCCGGTGCTTTGTTGCTAGTTAACCCAGCAATACCCTCCTCAACCTCCCCCTGTTCAAAGACTAATACGGGGGCATCTACCTCTCAGTCTAACTGCGAGAAATGCTCAGGGGGAATTTCAAACATGATTGTGAAGTGAAGCACCCATTCGTCCTCAGTAATATGCGTGTCCACTTCACTACCTACTTCATGCTCTAAAAATGGTCTGTTGATGATACTCCAGAACCTAGAGCTATTCCTCAGGGTGCTTGTCTCAATCAACTCCCACCAAGCCTCCTCCTTCAGGACAGACTTAAGTTTTGCCAGTGTCAGATTATACTCTTAGTGGCAAGCTCTAACCAAGGTTAGATTTCTCGGGTTACCTTTAAGGGCTTCCCTCAACTTTCTCGCCACCTGTGAACAGGTCGAATCAAACCATCTAGGGGTCTGGATGGCTGTTCTACGTGCTGGGGCACATAAAAGTTCACCTACTTTAGTTGAGATAATGTTAAAAGCGCTGATAACCTCCCATGGGGATGTACTTGGTGAGGTACACAGCGCTAGTTCAGGGGCACAGGATTCTTTAATTGTTTGATAAAAGGTGTCTGGGGAAATCTGCGTCTATCTAAGCCGTCGTCTACCATCTGTTGTACTTTTTGTCCCATTAAGCGCCACTCTTCTTTTATTTGTCATAAGCAGTCCCCACATTTGGACACAGAGCGGGTTATGGTCACTGTAAATACTTTCCAATATGGTAAATCCACGGAACAAACATTGTAAAGGGGATGCTATTAAAATAAAATCTATAAAAGAACCTCTTCCTCTCCCTTTGAAGGAGAGGACAGATGCCTTACTGTGCAGGTCAGATAAAGACATGAGAGACAATAAGACGAATTCCTGTAATAGGTCATTCAATACTTCTCCCTGTACAGAATGTTCAAAATGGACCCCGCTCAGCTGAGGGCAGCCTAGATCAGCAGTGCTAGTAATCCTTGGGTCTCCACAAGGTAGACATGAGATTTTGTAATTCGGCAGTGCAATACTGCCTTATGAAAGAACCCAACAGTGTGATGTTACAGCTACCTTGGGGACTTGCTACAGAGTTATAAAAATGTATAAGACCCAATTTGCTAGTCCCCCGTCTTAAGACCAGGGATTGGAAGCCTGGACTTGATGACGGCAAGACCTATATCTGGCAGTCTATCGGAAGCGAAATATAACTGACAAGACCGCCCTTGGGTCTGCCAGCCATTGAAGTGGACTCTGGAACAAAGAAAGCCTCATAGTCTTCCAGAAATAGGCTACATTCTACCAACCACGTTTCCTGAAAGCAGATCACCCAATATTGCTTCACAAATTTCGTCCGGGTAGAATCTGTAAACTTGTTAGCCAGACCTGCAATGTTCCAGGATAGAATATTGTTATTGGATACACAAGGGCCCCCCTTGTTCTGCACTGGGTGATCCTGCTGGGTTGACACTATCTCTGGGCACCTCAGTGGTGAGCTGATAAGTCAATCGCATGCCTCCATCATTTCTAGTGGGGAACATCTATTGGATAACTCCAAAGAGGGAGGGACGGGGTACTGTCGACCTGGGGGCAACTGAATTGGATGAACTGTAGGTTAAAATCTACCTAACAGGCCATCAGGAGGGGCCACGGTGTTAATGTTCCTATAAGTGTACCCTGATAAATCTGGTTTATAAAAGTCCCAAGTGGAAGGGCCATAACAGATGACCTGAAGCCGGAAGGAGCAGAATATGGGTCTGTAAACAGAATCCTTTCAGCTAGATGAGGTCTGTTAAAATTAACAATGACACAATCACCCGAGCTTGATTTACGAGTACTGCCTATCCAGCTTACTCTGCGTACCATGTTGATATTTTTTTCCACCCTTAGTCCCAATGAAGTGTTATTTGATAACCAATGAAGGACTTTATTCTTCAGCTGGAAAAATCCTCTTTGGTACCCTGTGGGAGAGCTGGAATATTCCCGAAAACCACTACATAAGGGGTGGATTCTGGTGGTAAGTGGATGACTGGTAGGTGCTGCAACTGGACCTCACTTCCCCCCTGAATCCGGCTAACTAAAGATTGATTCTGTTACGGAGCCCGAGCCTGCACAGGTGTCTCCCTGCTATTAGGTAGGCCATGGCTCATTGTAACTTGCCCCCCCGCCCAGTACATGCGGCTGTAACTGTGGTTGTTCCATGTTGTTAATAGGTGGGTGTGCCAGGGTAAGGGAATCTGTTACAATACTCTGTCCCAGTTGAATGATTATCCCTCTTGGTACAGAGGATGAGACATTATGTTTAAAGGCTGATAAGCTTTTCTCTATCAGTGACAACTGATCAATTATAGGGCCAAATTTTGAGTCCAGCAAGCTTACCATCGCTGCCTTTAAAGATTCCAATACACCCGTCAAATCCGAGATAGGGGGTAATGGAGAAGTTGCTGAAGATCTAAGAGCCATGTCGAGTTTTGATTTCTTAGCTTTGCTCCCAGTTACCTGAGATTTCCTTTTTGTACCTACGCCTGAACGTGGCCCCCCCCTTCTCGGCCAGAGATAAGTCTGCATTCCTAGTAGCTATGGAGGTTTCCGGTTGCATACTGGATATAATAACCGGGTTCAGTTGTGTTGAAGGGGCTCCAATACCCTCCTTGTTACTTAACAGAAGAACTGGAGAGAGGGGCAAGGGCAGGGATGGGTGATGGTCTATAGGGTGGCTAGATTCCCCAGCACTGTCCTGCATGCCCTCAAAGTACCCAGTGTTATTGGACCGGCGCGAACGTTCATCACCAACCCCAACAGAGACAGTTGTGTATCAGCATGCAGGGGATAAGAGTAAATAGTTGGTGACCTTGAGAGGCGTATATTAACCAATTAGATCTTTTTGTCTATCACCGCTGCCACCCACTGTAAAAAAGAATCCATAGTGGTCACTGAAGCTTGAGCCATGATACCAGTCTTAGACCTTGCAGGTGCTAGGGTAGTCTTACGCCTTATCGTTTTCCAATAGATATAAATCCAATAAAAGTTCAAAATCCAATTAAAGACAATTAAATAGGGCGTTAGGAGCTGTGTGATATAGTTCCGATATTATTCCATGGATAACGAAAAGGCAGTCTGAAATGAGAGTGTCAAGGTATCTTGCAGGGATTCACAGGACACCCACGCAGATAGGTTCAAAGCAAATATAAACAAGAGACGGTAAACAACTCCGCCCGTCCTACCTCCTTAGTCGTTCTAGGAATCACAAGGGCAACCACTACTGAAGACTTCATTGATAAGGTGAAACAGCTTGGCTTTCTTCTGAGGAAGGATCAAGTGGACGACCAAGAGGGTAGGCCCAGCCCTGCCTCATCCGGACTCGGACGGGGGCAGACGGGCCTGCCCTTGGCCCGGACTTTGCCAGGGAGCGGCCCGGGCACGCCCACATGCGTCCCATTCTGCGGGAGCCCTGTGATCTTTTTAAACGCCTCCTGGCGCTTTCCGTGCGCGTTGGCGAGGAGTGGGCCGCTAGGGCTGCTGGGGCTTGGAGTTTACACTTGGCCTCCCTCGCGGGACCGGGAATGGCTGCAAATGACTCCGGCGGAAGGACATCTAACATGGGCTTCAATTGGAATTCCATAGAGCATATTATCAAGCCCATTATCGCCGTTTTAGCGTCAGTTTTCTGCCGCTAAAACAGCAATAATTTTATCGCCTGTCTTGATAATATGCCCCATAGTACTCTTTTACATAGTCTAACATGCCCTGACAGTCCTAAATCGGATGCATCATTTGAAATATTTAGTAGGCTCATGGCAGGCCATTCAGAAGGTCTTCCCTGCACGCTTACTCCGGCAGCATGTTCAAACCAAGTTTGAACAAAAATGAAGGAAACACTCAGATCATCTAACAAGGAAACAAGGCCGGCTCTGATGTGGACCTTATTCCCGTGCCAGAGGCATCCATGTCAGAATGCCCTGACACCCTTATGAGAGATGTACCTGGGCTACTGGGCCATATCTTGATCCCCTGGCAATGGGCGTTAAGATGAAGTACTCGACAAAGAATTAGTAACAGTCTCATAAGTTCCCCCAGGCCCTTTGCCACCAATATAGTTTCAATGCCAACATCTGTGATAAAGACAACGATTTTGCATAGAACAATGATGCAGGATTCCGAGGTGTCTACCTGTGTCCATGCCTACCATGAGCCTTTCCCGCACAACAAAACCCAAAATATGACACAAAATAAATCCCCCCATAAACAGACTCGACAAACAGAACATCTACAACACCACCTGCAAATCCTTCACAAAATTGAGAGTTGAGTGGATGGGAAAAGAAGGAATATATAGAGGTAGATCTTGGGTAGGAAACGGTGGAAGTCAATAAGTACAATGAGGGCGTGTGACCCTTGAATTTAAAGAGTTTGGCAGGCCCGCGCCCAGCCGTCTCTGGCCCCTACCCTAGCACCCCTATCTGCTGATGGAAGCCTGCTTTTGTGAGCTCCCACACCCCGCCACAGAAATGCACCCTGACAAGTGTTGCCTGGATGCCTCCCCTCCACTATGGCCAGCTCCTATCGGTAGCACCCCAGACTGAGGTGTGCTTTTGAGTAGGCACATGGCAAACCTTTACTCATTACTCGGTCATTTTCAGATATACCTGTGCAAGCAGCCCTCAAGCACCCATTTTTCTAACCCAAGCCTATCTTTGTGTCATATTACTTACTGGTAAGAAATGTCCTACAGGTACCAAGGAGATGATCATCAAGTGACAGGCCCCTGTAAAAGTTCACCAGTTAGGAGCATTGCAAAATCATATTCTTTTTTCTTGGGTACATCTGGAAGCAGGATAAACGAGTGCATGGCAGTGATGGGAGGGTTATCAAAAAAGTTAGGTATTCAGTTAGGGCCTGAATTACATGTGGCTGGGATGCAGTGCAGGTCCATGAGGAAGATGTTCCAAAGAAGGGGGGCTGTGGAACGTAAGCACCAGTACCTACGCTCCTCCATTTGTTGCCGGGACCAGTGTGGAAGTTTATCTCAGTTTGGGGCCGGGAGAGGGAGGACTGGTAATGCCGTATTTTGTCCTCACAGTATTTGGTGGGGTCTGCCAGACATGTGCAGGTGCAGTACAGTATTTAAAATTCTAAAAGCTCAACTGTTCCACTAGGAGCTAGGGACACTTCCGGCTTAGGAGGGAATGAGCTCGAATGTCATTGGCTGTAATGAGAAGTTCTGCCATATTCTCAAAGTACGTTAGCATTTTGCTTGGTAAGCTCTCCTACCGACGCAGAGGGCACGTGCTGTCAAGCTATAGACTATCACTGGGCGGTACCCTGTGGGCATAAAATGTAGGGCTTTTCATGGCAGGAAGGAAGAATTTAATACCATTTATTTCTGGGTGCTGGAACCGAGTTTCACAGCCTTAATGGCTCAAATATGGGAAACAGTCACAACAACGCGGGCAGAGCCACGCGTGTTCCCACAGCACAAACGCTTGCCTTAACCACACATATGCATGGTTAAGGCAGTGCGCGATCTAGCTGCTGCAGGTCGGTATCAAGAAGGATCGGGAGAGGACGCGATAAGGTGAGTGGGGCTGGTGCCGGGTTTTGGTGGGCAGTTTGTAAGGGTTGGGGGTAGTTTTCAGGGCTGTGGGGGGTCAGGCTAGTGTATATTAAAGGGCAGAGTTCTAGGCCTCAGGGGAGGGTAGTGGGTAGTTGGGGTCGTTTTTAGGGCTTAGGGGAGAGTGGGTAGTTTTTAGGGATCAGTTAGGGCGTGGGGTAAATTAAGGGGTTAGGGTTTTAGGCCTCTGAGCAGTGGAAGGGATTGGGGTAGTTTTAGGGACAGTGCAGGGGGTGGGTGTGTTGGTGTAGGGAATTTTAGGGTGTAGGGCGGGGAGAGGGGTCAAAGTAGTGGTGACCTTCCATTCATGCCTTTACAATGAAATTACTTAGTAAAGGAATGCTTGGTTAAGATGCAGTCATGGTTCAGGCTGCGTGGTAGAGGCATGCGTGGTTTTGTCATGAGTGCCTCTATCATACAACCCTCGAATGTTCCTTACTTCAATCTTAAGGGGAACATTTTTACTACAAAAGGCAGGAGGGCGTGGGGGCTTATTGAGCGAATCTGCGTGAAAGGTTTGGGGGCCATAACTAGGATCGCCATTTTAGTGCAATTTGGGTTTATTCGTTTCTGCACTGCCTAGCACTTAATGCATTGAGGCCCTTGGTTTCATTGACCTCAGATTTGAAGACAGGGTGTGGTGTTGTTTCCAATGGAGTAGACGTGCAGACAGGAGGAGCAGGGTACGCTTATAAGTAGGATTGATTCAGAAAATGAAGCATGGAGACAGAGGAGGGTCCTCTGGGACTCCACAAGTGTCAGAGCTAGAAGCGGAGGACAGGCTTCTGAGTCTGTGGCTGTGGTCAGACAGGAAGAGCTGCCTCTAATGAAGGAACAACCTGATACTGGGCTAGCGAATGTAGGCTATTGTCCTCCATGTTCACTCATCATCATTTTGGAACTGGTGCCTACGGTCATTTTGTTTATTTTGCATTGGTGTCCACTGATATCTAATGTACTGAGAAGGTATGGTCACTTTAGCTAATAGAATTGTTATTTTCTCACTAATCATGTATAATTCAGTTCATATGTAGAAGTTGCTACTAAGCCCAGTAGAAACCATTTGGTCACCAAACCCACGCACGAAGCTGGATGCATACTCGACTCCAGCTTTACCTCCAGCGACAACATCAAATTCAGCCATGTCACAGAATTCACCTAGACTGACCATGACATCATTCACTTCACCATCTCCAATGCCCAGAATACCCTCGCCAACCACAACAGCTCCTTCCAGTGCAGCGGGGACAAGGAAACCGGAACCCAGTGGACACAGGCCCTAAGCACCACCCAACCCGAAGCTTCAGCATGCCTTGACCAGGCTATCCAGAACTTCTCCACCTGCACCCACCAAGTGCATCAATAGAGTTGCTCCGCAATAGCCAACAAAACCTCAAAACAAGTCAACTGGTACACCCCAGAGCTCAGAACCACCAAGCGCATCTGCTATCGGCTTGAGAAGCAATGGGGCACCACTAAGAACCCCTCTGACAGAGCTGCTCACAAAGCAGCCCTTAGCAGCTACCACCTGCGCATCAAGGAAGTTAAGAGAGCAGCCATCACTGCCTGCATCGACACCACGCCCAAAAACACTATGGAGCTCTTCAAAACAGTCAAGGAATTCTCCAACCCGACAGCCACTGGGAACACTATCCTCCCCTCTCAAGAACTCTGCAACACCCTCTTGGATTACTTCCACAGCAAAATTACCACTATCTACAAAAACTTTGACCCCAACCCACCACTCTTACCCTCGACAATCTCAGCCAAACAGTGAATACCAGCCGAACGATCACCACCTGGACTCCGCTCACCACTCTGATCACTACAGCCATCACGTCATCCATCCACTCCAGGGCACCCACCGACCTCTGCCCACACAATCTCTCGAACCTCTGAACCAACTCAACCAGTAAGGAACTCACCAGCATTCTCAACATCTCCATCTGCACAGCAACCTTCTCTAACAGATGGGAACACGCGGTGGTCAGACTCCTTGTAAAGGAACCCTCGGCCAACCCCAACGATCTCGCAAATTACCGACCAAACTCCCTGCTCCCTTACCCAGGCAAAGTTCTCGAGAAAGCCTTCAACCAACAGCTCACCAAATGCCTAGAACAAAACAAACTACTCCTTGCCTCACAATCAGGATTCTGTGCCAACCACAGCACTGAGACCACGCTGATTGCTGCCACAGACGACTTCAGAACTCTCCTTGACCATGGAGAAACTGCGGCCCTGATCCCCCTTGACCTCTCTGCTGCTTTCGACACTATCTCCCACCACACCCTTATCGACAGACTCCTCAACATTGGCATACAGCAAACCGCCTCAAGTGGATCACTTCTTTTCTTACAGGATGCACACAGAGCATCCAACTGCCCCCCTTCACCTTTGCACCCAAGGACATCATATGGGGCGTACCCCAAGGATCATCCCTGAGCCCCACCTTGTTCAACATCTACATGACACCCCTCACAGACATTGTCAAATCACTCAGACAACATAATCTCATATGCAGAAGACACTCAACTAATCCTCTCGCTCACTGAGGATACCTCAAACCAACTTCTGCAACGTCATGACCAACATAGCCAAATGGATGAAAGACAAGATCCTCAAACTCAACTCTGACAAAACAGAAGTTCTGATCTTCAGGAAGAACACTTCCGCATAGGACCACAGCTGGTGGTGAGCAGAACTCGAACCAACACCCACACCAACAGACCATGCATGCAAACCTTGGCATTACCCTCAACAGCCAACTGGCCATGAAACACAAAGTCATTCATTTCATAAGGCTTTATTCGGAACAAAAAAACAATGTCCATAAAAGCACACATATAATAAAAGACAATTACAGTACAATTACAATCGCATTAGACAGCTGATATATAAAAAGAAACATATAATACAGGCGAGGGCAGAATACATATTTAAAAACTCATACTTTTCCTGACATTGATAGCTTTTAGTAGGAAAGTAGCAGTAAAAAAACAGATGTCGGGGTGGTGCAGATTAAAGAGCAATTTCATAGAATCGTGTACTGTCCTGACACCAAACTTAACAAAAATGTGTTTTAAAAAAGCTTTACGGAAGTTCCCATATAATTGACACAGCAAGAGAAAGTGCATAGTGCTTTGTGCTGAGAAGTTATCACACGGACAGGGACCAACAGGCTGCTTGTTCACGGAAGGGAAGGCAAGGCAACCAGGTTATGCACGATCCCCATTCTTAATCTAGTTAAAACAAACTGATGAGAAACTCTGGTCACTTGGGTCAGATAAGGTTGATAACCCTCCATTTCATTCATATTGCTGTAACGCACACAGGTGGATAGAATGCCAGTATTACAGGCCCGCCTCTCAGTTTTACACATCAAAAAGATATGCTTCATTTCTGACTTTTGAATTTCTGAAGCCCCATATCTATCAGTTTTAATATCAAGGCCATAGATCTCCTGGAAACTGTTAATCATATATTTAATCCATGGGATCTTTAAATGGTTATCAACAGTGAGACAATCATTAATAATGGCTCTGTTTAAAGATGTCTCTTCTTTCAGCCAAATTGACCGCCACAGCAATAGTGGCCTCAGGAGGATCAGATCGTTCAGAAATGGAATTCCAAGTTCTCTATGGACTAAGTCATTAGAAGCAGATTTGGGCAGACACAAAGGTCTTTTTAAAAAGACATTCTCCTCCACCTGTAAGCACCCGGCCGGGGCAAGACCCCAAACCCCCGCCCCATAAAGGGCGGTGGAGAGGCATCGTGACTGAAAGATCTTAAGCATATCGCTTATCCGTTTATCCCCTAATTTAGTGGCAAAAGTAAAGACCCCATTAGCGCTCCTCACCATCTTAGCTCTAACATTTATATGCTCGCTGGCCCAACTACAATTCTTGGAAAAAGTGATACCATGATAACTAAAATTATCGACTTGTTTGACCCTATGTTCGTCTATATAATAAGAGTGGGGCTTACTCTTCCCCGGCCCACACTCCATGGTATAGGTTTTGGTTTTATTAATCACTAATTTTCTGGATTTAATAAACTGTGAGAACCCATCCATTAAGCGTTGAAGGCCTATCGGGGTCCTGGACAGTAACACGGCATCATCCGCATAGAGTAATACCGGGACACTGATATTATTAACTCTAGGGGAGTCTGCCGCTACCGTCTGTAGGACGGAGTCGACTTCATTAATGAAAAGGGTAAAGAGCAGGGGGGCAAGAACACACCCCTGTCTTATGCCCCACCCAATCAAAAATTTGGTGGTACACTCCCCAATAGAACCATATCGTACGCTAGTACGTAGTTTGACATAGAGTCGGGCCAAGAAAAAGACAATACCCTCAGGGGCCCCCATTTCAATCAACTTGGCCCAGAGAATTGCATGGTCCACCATGTCAAAAGCACTACTCAAATCTGCAAAGCAGAGATAAATAGAGCCCTTCTTAGCCTGGGTGTATTTCCTGATCAAAAGTTTGAGATTTAAACATTGCTCAATCGTCCCGCGTCCCTTTCTGAACCCATACTGGCAATTTGCCAGGATGCCATTGGTTTCTGCCCATTCTTCCAACCTGACCAAAAGTACCCGGCTCATTATTTTCACAGAGGAATCCAGCAGGGAGATGGGACGATAGTTCTTCACGTCCCCCCGATCTCCTTTCTTAAATATTGGTATTATAATTGATTCCTCCCAAGTTGGGGGTACCCCAAAACAAACTGCTGCATTAAAAACTTTAACCAACATGGGTCCCCATACCTCCGGGACTAACTTATAAACATCGATGGGCACCCCTTCGGGACCCTGAGCCTTTCCCCCTTTACTTGCACCGATGCTATGTAAGACCTCGGTGATGCTAATGTCCAAGGGGACAATGGGCCAACAGTCATTATGATTACCCAAGGCTTTATCCGAATCTAAAATTGTAGAAAAATTGGAGATCCATGTTTCCATACTGACCGTAGATGTTAATTCTGGTACCTTCTCATCTTTTAAAAACGGACAGTTAACAGTGGCCCAAAATAGTGTACAGTCTTTCCTTTCAGCAGCCTGTGTCAATTTATCCCAGGCCTCGTGTTGTAACTCCGTCTTCCTTCGCTTAACTGTTATCTTATAATTTAATCTAAGCTGGGACACCTGGCTCCTAACTCTAGGTTTGGATGCCAGTGCATCTTTAAGCTCTTAGAGTGCAAGGGTGCAAGCATGGTTGAACCATCCCCTTTGCTGATTGGACTTACACTCAGCTGATTTGGTAAATTTTTGATCAATGATACAATTAATTCTAATAAAATGTTGAATAGGATCGGCAGTGACGTCAGCCTACTCAAGAATCTCAATCATTTCAAGTAAGCAGCTATTTATAATTAGATCAGACATCATTACCGCTTTATCCCCTTTCCATCTTAACCTTGTACCATTTGGTCTATGTGGTTCAATATTAGCTATAACCCCCGAGTCAGGTACAAGTTTTTCATTCCATAGAGTAACCTCTACAGTAATACAGTTATGGTCGCTAAGCATTATATCCACGACCTTAGGTGCCAAACTCCAGGGGACAAGGTTCGATGACATACTGATAAAATCAATAACAGTATTTGCCCCCCTCCCTGAAAATGTGGAAATACTCTCACCTAGATCATTCTTCTCATTGACCAATATTTCCATATCATGTGCCGCTAAGAGATTGTTCAGGGATTCCCCATACTTATGAGGGAAATGGAGATCCGCATCCCCAAAGCGGTTGGTGACCCCACACATACAATGGTTGGAGAGGGGACATACTGCAATATTAAAATCCCCCGCCAAAATAAATTCAAACACAACATTTGAACCCGCCATAATGTCAACCAGAGCACTACCTAGTGCGTCTACCACCAGGTGCCTGGTGCTGTCAAAGATGTTATTATAAAAATTGATTAAAAGAATGTTTCTTCCATCCCCCTGAGAAAGCCATAAAATCTGGGAATGGGCCCCCACTAAAACATGTTTTTTAACAATAATGGGTAGTTTGACAGAGATCAAAACCAGAAGCCCTCCCTTAGCTCTACCAGAAGTAGATGCCGTAGCAGGTAACTGATAGGAGACAAAACCATTGTAGCCGGAGAAATTTTTGCCCCAAGTTTCCTGGAAACAAATGATATCGAAAAGGTCGACAAATTCTGACCACCCCAGACTGTCTTCTTTAGATGCTAACCCCGCAACATTCCAGCTGGCAAGAAAACTACTCGAGGACCCAATGGGTGTTTCAATAACTTCATCCTGGATAAGTATGCTTGGACTCGGACAGTGGTTGTCTACTACAGGCAAAACCCCACTACCCCCCTCAGCATCACCCACGAAGCTGGATATCGTGCAACAATCAAGAAGCACACTAACGTTAGATGGGAGCCCTGTAGTAATTGCTTCTGACTCTACTCCACAGAATACTGTTCCAACTTCAAGCAGCGCCACATCAAGATCCAGTCAATCATTAGAGTCTAAACCACTCAGGGATTGGTACCGGTTGGATGTAACCACCTCAAACCTACTGGACACACTAGAGGCACAGCCTCTACCCCTTCTAAAACCATTAGGGGGCTGATCAATTAAATGTTGATAAAAAAATCCCAAAGGTCTGAGTAAAATTCCCTGATCGTTCAGGGGTCGAGAAGTGGCTCTGAACAAGGTAGTAGTAGCAAGTTGGGGATTTTTAAAGTTAACAATTACACAATCACCACTGATACTTTTGTGTGAGTTCCCTATCCAATTGGCTCTGATAGTGGTTAGAATTTGATCGGACAAAGCTACTGGGAAACCGCACTCTCGGTTAAGCCAAGCCACAGTTTTATACTTCAGGGATTCATGGGTTTCTATGTTACTACGAGTCTCGGTGTCCGAGAGTGGTGGAACGTTAGTTAAAACTGCCACATATGGTGCACAGTCCGGGGGTAAGTTACGCGTCGAGTAACCATATTGTTTAGACTTCACTTCGATGTTCCCTGGCTTATCCTCTGTCACAATTTTAGTTGGAGTACTTAAACACACCATTGGGTTTGGTACAACTACAGTAACTGGGCATGATTCCCCCATTAGGTATCTTAAGGGTCTCCATTACAGGGCCATTGACCTTTTTAGATTCTTCTGGGCTAACCTTTGTCCCAATATGTGAATTCAAAAGGCCTCCCAACCTCTTTATTTCCCCCGAAAAAGTATCAAGTTTGCCCATTAAAGCTTTAATAATTTTGTCAAATTTTGCATCTATAATGCTAATCAAGAGCTCTAGCTGCTCGGGGTCTAGTTTTACTTGAGAGTTGTTAATTACTGTACCTGGGTCACTGACAACACACTTGGATGGGGGGTCAGATCTTTTTTTGTTATGATTCCCCCCGTTTTGAAAGGGTTATCCTACCTAAACCCCTCCCTGATCTTAGTACTCTCTGGGCTCTCAGAGCCGGAGAGCATGAAACTGGTGGTACATGGGAAGACTCTGGCGTGATCAGGTTGGGGTCTAGTTCTACATGGGTGACCGTAGTTGGAAGTGCAGGAAACTCCAAGTTACCACTAACATCCCCTGATGAGGTGGACAAGGAAATAGATGAATTGGGAGCACTAGGTAATGGAGCAGAGATACTCCCCAGACCCAAGGATTGTCGGCGCTCTTTATTAATTTTGTCAACTACTTTAACAAGATAATTGTCAAGGGTAGCTGAAGTAGGACGTGCGTTCTCCTTGTTAACTTTAGACATATTTGGCTCTCTAAATGTGCGTACAACAAAATATATGGTTAAAAAACCGACAAAAGCCTTAATTGGGAACAACCAGCATCCCTTAATGCAATTATGTTAAAACACAATCCTACAAGCAAACAAACAGGTAGGCAAATGAGGCACAATAACAGTCCCTAGATAAAAGACCTAATTGTGATATGTTCTATTACCCAGTTCTGTATGGGCGATTTCAGAAGTCCAAGGACCAAAATCTGTGGCCCAGCCCAGTCTCGTACTGCCCCGGACGGCCACAGACGGCCCGCCCTTTGCCCGGCGTCCACGCGCATCTGCGTCGCGGAGGGAGCTGCCGCAATTTAAGCGCCTCTGGGGCGCTGGTCCTGGAAGTGGGTGGGCGGTGCAGGATGTTGGTGCAGGGCTTGCTGGGAGCTGTAGTTCCCCCCCCCCCCCACTGCGGCCGTGAAGCTGGAAATCAACGGCGGCTGGAGGAACAAGCTGCGTCAGGGCCCCAGCAGCAAGTGAGGGGAGGTATATCCGCCTAGTCCCCTCCTCGGCCCGTTATGATTTTGAGAAGGTCCCCGCTCCTTAGTGGAAGCTGCCGCAATTTAAGTGCCTCCGGGCGCGCTGGTCCTGGAAGTGGGTGGGCGGTGCAGGATGTTGGCGCAGGGCTTGCTGGGAGCTGTAGTCCCCCCCACTGCGGCCGTGAAGCTGGAAATCAACGGCGGCGGGAGGAACAAGCTGCGTCAGGGCCCCAGCAGCAAGTGAGGGGAGGTATATCCGCCTGGTGCCCTCCTTGGCCCGTTTTGATTTTGAGAAGGTCCCCCAAAGTCAATGCAGTCACCTCCTACTGCTTCACACCCTTTGCATGCTCCGCAGAATCTTCATATGGATCCCAACCAACACCAGAAAGACAGTCAATCAGGCCCTCATCACCGGCTGCCTCAAATATTGCAATGCTCTTTACGCCAGGATTTCTACCCAGCTCCTCAGATGACTCCAGAACATGCAGAACACTGCAGCCAGACTCCTCCTGGACCTCCCCAAATGGCACACCATCCCCCACCTCAGAAACCTCCACTGTTTCCCATCTAGAAGAGAAGGCAGTTCAAGATCCTCACACACGCCTACAAAGTCCTTCATAATCAAAGACCGTCTTACATCAACCAATGACTCAACTTCCATCTGCCTGCAAGAAACCTGCGCTCCTCCCTCCCTCGCACACACACCCTACATCTGTTGTAGCCGCAGCGGGGGACGCTCCTTCTACTACATCCTCACCAAGACCTGGAATGACCTCCCCCTCCACCTCCAACCAGCACCCTCCCTGGCGGACTTCAGAAAGAAACTCAAGACTAGGTTTTTCGATTGGGGCACGTCACTCTCAGCACCCAGTGCTGTGCTATATAAATGCTGATTGATTGATTGAGAACTGGCCAACTAGGAATATGACACCTGATCAACTCTTAATTTGATGCCTGATTAATGGGTAATGAGGTCACTACTCAGCTGGCATTTTCATTAGTTGCAATGGGGAGTGCCATCACCGTTAACGCACCTGTTGTTTTTGACCTGTCAACCAAACACCACTTCTGCCCAGAGACCACCATTGACACTGATGTGAATTTCATCAGACAAGGTGACTCGGTTTTCGAGCAGTAGCAACTCAGACAAATCAGTCCCTGTAAATAGAAGGTGGAGAGGTGTGGCTCACTAGTTAGAGGCGGCAGACCCATGAGCAGAGAATCGGCCAGGGACCAGGGTTCAATTCCCGACGCGGCAGGGTCGTGGACCAGGGTCAAAACAGACTCGATAATTCTCGCCTTGGTACCTACTCTAACCAGGAACACACTCGGCAACTCTGGGCATTAAGCTTGCCTCATCTCTACAACGGCCCCCCACAGATGCTGGGGATGCCTGGTTTCACCTTGTAGATACCCAGAAAGAGACCATCTCACAGGGATAGCCAGGATGGGTTCCCCAGCGGTCTACAGCGCTGGAACGCCCCGTTGCTGGGGTAGCTGTGCGCTTTACAAGTCTACAACATTTACAAGGTGGCGGGCACACTTACCAACAGATATGGTCCAAACAGCAATGATTTTGGTGAAGGCCTTCTGCCTGGAGTTGAAGCGGCTGTGGTGGATGGGATTCCGGATGGCGATGTAGCGATCCAGGGAGATTGCGCAAAGGTGCATGATGGATGCCGTTGAGAAGAGCACGTCCAGGTATATCCACACTGCACACAGCTTCCTGTTCAGGGGCCATTCGTAGTCTGCAGCGGGAGAAGAGAACAGCCTCGGTTAGGAAACCATGGGAAAAAACTCATTTTCATCAACTTCTGCATGGTCGCTTTAAATAGAGCTCTGCGTAAGTGTCAGATGGGTGCAACATCACAGCTAGGATCTCTTGCTAACAGCCTGCTCTGTTAGGAGATTCACCAAACCTCGTGTTAAAAGAGCCCCCTGAGCTTAATTTCTTCACATTCAAGAGGAGAATTACGAAAATGTGCTACCAGTTTAAAAGGAATGCAAACATTCTGTCAAATTGTCACTGGGTGGAAGAAGTTTGTTGACTCTGTGGTCATTTCTGAGAGGAGAGTACCCACTTGGATGAAGAAAGAGTGAAACCCGGATTGAACTTGAAAACAAATTAGTGGGTGCAGCCCATGGATTGATCAAACAAAACATGCACAGGGAAGACTCTAACTGATGACGACTGACCCTTTTGCACAAATCGGAAGATTGTGATGTAATTATGTTCCACCAGCCAATCAGAATGTGACACTCACTTGTTCTGCTGCTTCATCATTTCAAACTACGCATGCTAACACACAACGCCCGCATTGCTTGCTAAGTGCATGAGGCGAAAGCACAGAGTTCATCTAAATTTGTTTAAACTAAACAAAAGAAGTTTTGTTTTCCTGGCAAGCGTTCTAATAGCCCCAATGAAGATATTAGCATTACCCTGGGCCTAATCAGGGCCACTAGAGTTATGTGATTGTGCAGCTTAGTCGTTTTTCGCATAATTATGGATTTTCTGCATTTGCCACATTAATACATCTTTTACTGCATAATCTGCAGATTTTACCTCCAAAAATCTGTTTATGGCTCAAATGGTTCAAATTTCCCAAAAACGCAGGGACATCTGTAGCCGTGCAGTAGAAGGCCCTTTGCAAAGGTTTACTGGTCACCTTTCTGTTGCTCATTGCAATATTTGGGTGTTTAACTCGTATTAATGATGTGCGCCTATGCCCAGACATTAACAATTGTAAAAATCACAAAATAATGAATACTTTCATAAGATGTGCCTCGTTACACCGCAAGATTTGGCTTTTGCCACAAAATCTAGTAAACCTTGCCACATAATTTGGCCCTCCTCTACCACATAATTCTAGTGGCCCTGAATGTTATCAGCAGCAATAATAGTAATTCTGCATAACAACGAGTGAAAAGAAGATTGGCATAAGTGTGCACTCACTCAAGAGTCAATAAATGTGCTATTCTTTTTGTGAAATGTTCTCTTAATATCAGGCACTACATTAAAAAATAAAACTTGTGCATATTATAAAGCTTGTCATTGTCTACATTTGAAAAAAACTAGACCGTTATTACTTACACCTGCAGGCTGCACTACACCATTAATTAACGTTCCAGTGAGTGTTATTATGAGATAATTGCCCGTCAGCCATTTTATGGGTCCTGAGCTGAAGCTGAGGGTGCATGAGGGTGAACGGCGGTGAAGGTGAATTATGCCCACTCAGATATCAAAACCTAGCAACCATGTCTCTATGTACCAAGCTGACACAATACTTCCATCCTTTCTACTTACAATTGTAAATTATACTTTGCTTCCAGTATGTTGCTTGCAAGTTTTTTTATACAAACTGTAGTTTATCTGCTAACAATTCATTACCTTATTTTTGCACATAGTTGGTGGGGGGAGGAGTGACACAAAACATTTTTGACCTGCACTATTACATCTTCTGGGTGCTAAGGACGTACGTGGTGCAAGCACGTTTAGCACTGCACTATGAAAGCAGACTGCTGGAGGTTGCATTGTTTGTCCATATTTGTTACATTACATTTCATTGTGGTGATGACGTGTTCTCTTTTGTGCTGTTGTGATGCATTGTTGCATTGTGCTGATGGGTTTTTCAATAATTGTTATCTTGCCTTCTGTTTTGGGTGGAATGTGGTGTTGTGCCCTTTTATTAACCCAGTGTACGAAATTCTGTTGTTTGCTGCTACACTTTCTGCCGTAAGCAACACATGTGAACGTTGCAGAACATGTGTACCACTGTCTTAGATTCAATATGCCGCTGATCCAGCCTTTTAACTATTTAAGACACCAGTGAACCCAAAACCTGAGGAAGAACCATTTCGTAAATCTGCACAGCCAATGCTCACTATATGTGCTATGACATTACATGTGCAAAGGAAAGATGAACTCCCTGTTAGCCCAGTCTAAACCGGCAGGGATTCGGGCTGTGATGCTTTTCATTAGAATAACAAAATTAACTGTCGGGGTGGTGCAGATCATTCGATGTCCTGGACCCACAGACCCATAAAAGAGGTATCACGGCCGTCAGAAGCGAATATTTTGGCCGCCTTTCTATTGTACTTGTCTAGTCCAATGCAATGACGTAGAATGTACAGCAGAGGGCACCATAGAACACCACTCGTCGGATTCACCTGTTTTTCACAGTCTCTAAAACGAGAGACACTGGCGTAACCAGAATCATTTTTTTCTTGTTTTAATGTTTGGTGAATTAAGTTGTTTCTCACCGTTTCAGTACAAGTTGGAGCTCAGAATATTGCGGGAAGTTATATACATTTTTATTGACTGACAACGTAAGTACCTGTACAAATCGCGCGCACCAGGCCCCGTCCTGTCGTGTACCTGAGTGAAATTTCACACTGACGGGCTCTCTGGTGCTCCCACTGCAAGAATTGAGATGCAGTGCACACCGTGTGCTCACTGTTCGCTGCACACGAAAACATCTGGGGAGAACGCGTGCTCGGGAAAATCTGTGTCCGGGAGCACCCAGGTTACCGCAACTACATTACGTTCAGCGCTATACTATACGTATTGCCACAAGTGGGCACTTCTGTACAGTGCAGCGAGGAGTTGGGACTGTCCAAATCAATATCAGGTCTGATGCCCTAAGTGCTGCTGCGTGCCTGAGGCACCAGGCTGTCTTTCTAAAGTCTACCTGCGCCTTGGTAAGAGGTGCCGGTGTGCTGGGTGCTGTGGACCCCGTACGCTGCTAAGAGGGTATGTTTTATGCGGAGATGTGTGAACACAAAATGTCCTTACATCATGGATCGTACAGTACGCTGACGGCACCAGGCTGGGGCGTGCGTAGGAGCAGCACCACCCTGCAAGAGTTCGTGCACTTAATTAGCACTTCTGATTAGAGGTGATGCTTGCTCCTCCTAATTCATTAACCCAACGCCTCGTCGGTGCTGTGCTGTCTGTTCGATGCCGGGGGTGGAGCACATGGGGTGTCGGCGTGGGCTCTCTCCAAAGGTGAAATGTGGCAAGGAGAAGTCATTCGCCGCATGTATTTATCTTAAACGCGGACCAGGAGCCGTGCTTGTTTCTAGCTGTCTTGCCTGAAGATAAACTCAGTAAAGGGTGTCTCCCCAGCTCCAGTCCATGATATTTGGGGACGAACATTAGTGTGTTGTTTGCTGGTCTGTTCAGTGCACAGCTTCCACGTGCACGACAATCATAGCGCTGCGAGAGAGGCGCTTCGCAGCTCCAATGAAAGAACTGACGGCTCCTGACATGACGTGAAAGGGCGGGGAGAGGGCGTTTATTTACCACAGCATATCGGAGTGTGAACATAGCCTGAGGTACAAACCTGCTGCAAGAAACATCACGCTTTCAACACGCTACACGAGCAGCAACAGAACACATGCATTAATTATGTGTATGAAATGTAGTACAGCCAGGGATGGGTTATTTCTGTATTGTCCTACTTATTTAATAAATAGGGACATAAGGACAAGTTAGGGCCTGACAGAATACCCAGCATTGTGTCAAGTTCTGGGCTTGAACAAGTTGCCTGTTAGTTTCAGGATACCTCCCTATTGGCTGCACCGGGAAAATACCTTTTGGCTTGGAAGGAGTGAAATTAATTCATGCCTTTGCTATGTTTGGACATTATGTGAACCTGGGCAGATCGAAACTAAATGTATACGTACATATATAAATAAACGTGCACCTTTGCTAAAAGAGCACCGGGAGCACACCCTTTTGTTAAATCGGAATATTAGTTATGACGTAATGTCAAAGGGGCGTCCTAAAGTGCAGGCATCCCCGTGCGCGCACCTGTGCGCAAAGCAAGACGCATCGGTCAGAATACAATAAATAGCTTGAAGTCGTGTCCCAATTAAGATGGGAAACCTCGCTTTTTCCGCCTAATGCACACTGATCACTGGGGAATGCAGACTGAGGGGAAAGAGTTACTCAGTTGGAGCGCCCTGCTGCAGGGACTATCACTGCAGCGCCGCCTTCCTCCGGGTGAGCTTCTGAGGCGAGTGACAACCACTTCGTGTCCTCCTTTTCCCAAGGTCATTCGTACCAGTGAGGAAGGTTGGAATAGGCCGTCCCGTTGCTGCCTGTTAAAACCCACCCTGCGTACAAGTGTATAGTTAGGCGACTGTTGTAGCTGATTCGCCTACGATCACACAGTTTGGTTAAGCGGGCAAGGTCTCGAACTGGTGACTAAACGTGTGCGGTAATCAGCATCCACAGTGCGAACTAACCCTCCTCTTTGCTCAGCATCTTCTATCCCCCTCAGCCCCTCCCAAATCGCCTGCAATTCATTTGCCAAGAATGACAGCTTTTAGTTAAGGGGTGAGCGTTCCAGCGCTGTCACTCAACGGGGGGGGATGTTTAGCATCCACGCTGGGAACTGAGCGACCTCCAGGTGTTCGCAATCGCCTGCAGGTATTCAGAACGGAGGTGCACGTATCTTCAGTGAATCGGCCAAGATCACAATTTTTATTAAAGCACGAAAGGGTCCCGGCGGGGTCGTTCCAAGTAGGGGGCGTCTAGCACCCACACTAGGAACTAACATCCTCTAGGACCCCCCCCCCCTCCCCATATGTCTGCAGGTATTAGAACACATAGGCATGCATGTTTCGCCCAGGATCACATAGCTGCGCGAATATGGACAAACTCACCGTAGAGGATGTTCAGCATGGAGGGCGGCATGACCAGGAAGCCCAGCAGCATGTCCGCGATGGCCAGGGACATCAGGAAGTAGTTGGTGGCGTTCTGGAGCTTCTTCTCCAAGAGCACGGCCATGATCACCAGGATGTTGCCGGCAATGGTCAGCACGATGACCAGCGCCGTCAGCAGGGCCAGCCAGTTCTTGTCGGGAGCGGGCGGCCTGCCCTCGGAGGTCAGGTTGCTGAGGTTCCGGGGCCCCGCGGTCCAGTTGAGCAGCTCGGCCGCCGTGCCCTCGCCGGCGCCCGCCTCCTTCTCGTAGAGCCCCCGGCCGTCCTGGCGCAGCTGGATGAGCGAGCTCATGCTCAGGTTCCCAAAGTTTTCCGTGCACACAATGTCCATGGCTAAGCCCGAGCTCTGCGAGGAGATGACGTGAAAAAACATCAAGGTTTTACTTTCCTCCAACATTTGGGTTCAGTGCCCCCCGGAGCGGTACCAGGCAGGCATCGGGAAGAGTGTCAGCCCAGAAGCTCCCTACTGCGCGGACACCGTTGCTCTGTCAGAAGCAACGTGCACATAAAATGGGGGCACACGAGCACTCCATAGCCCTCCTGTGCTTCCCCAGTCGCTTTAACGACCAAGGGTGGCGACTTTTATCCAGTTTGCAAAATACAAAAAGCCAGTCACGAGAAACACAATCTTGAACTTGCGCGTCTAAAATTGCGCGTTAAAATTCGATGGTACCCACGCGTCCTCGACCACAACTAACAACAACAACGCAAGTCCAAATAAGCATTACGCGCCGGGAGCCCTGCTCTCTGTTTCTCCCGACTCTGCCCCTCGCTTTTCTGTGAAATGCTGATAAAAGCATCCATCCAGTGTGTTTCTCCCATGGTGGCAGGCGCAGGGCGTCCTCGGCTCATACGGGAGGCTGGAGTTGCCACTGCAGAACACCGCTTCTCTCTGACAGGCGTCTCACCGAGTCCGCCTGCGCCTTGCCCCCCAGACAGATGCCATGTAACTTCTCATGCCCAGTTTTCTCTACTGTGGCGGAGCTCTCTTTGCACAGACCCGCAGCGGAATAAGTGATGGAAGAGCAACGAGTGGTCACACACACAAGCGACAGCCAGCATGTACCTCCAGGACACGTTTTACCTAGTGTCCCAGATTGCGCAGATCGCTGCACTCGGGTGTGTTTCCATCCATAAGATCTGATGCCGTTGACGCCTGAGTGCAGGTGCGCGCGTAAAGGCTGCTCCGCTCCCCCACTCTTCCACGATGCACGAAAACCTACGGTCACAGTTTTGCAGACTTCAGAAGTATGCAGGATCGCGCAGCCTGCCCACGCCACCCTCCAGGTCCGCTTTCCCTCTCTCTGACATTCCCCACCCAGGGTTCTGCCAGCGGCCGGCGCTCTGTCTGCGCACAGTGCACTCTGGAAATGTCAGCACCTGTTTGAACAACTCGACGCATCACTCGCAGGCAGAGGAGTGACGGAACACACGGATCCAGAGCGCGCGCTCCAAAACAGCCCTGATATCAACAACCAGGTCATTCCTGCTGACCGCCCGGCTCAGTGTGTCAGATCCACAACCACACATGGCATGCGCGGTGGGCGCATCCCGGGCTACGTCTCTGGCTTCATTTTGCAGACAATCTACATATATGTGTGCCGTGGGTGTCTGTGCAGAGGCGTAGCTTCAAGGGGATGGGGTGTTTGGGCTGTTACACCCTCCTAAAAATTGTAATTCTTTGTAAATAGTTGGGTACAAGTTTTCAGTTGGGTAGTGTGAAGCGAAATCGGATTTCACCTTGGAGTTTTTATATGTCCACACTGACAAACACACACACACAATCCTCTCTGTTTTGAAGGCCTTACACATTTTTACTAGTTGGGAAAATGTTGTGTTTTAAGTGCCCCTAACCGTCTGCCCTCCTCTCTTTTCCCACTAACCCTTAAGCCCCCCTCATGGCATGCTTCTTATATAATGTTTTAACAAGACATCCCAGCATGATTGTTGGGAACTCGGAAGCTCAGCCCTTGAATCTTATTGACCAAGCTGCGCCCGTGTGTGTGTGTGTGGGCATGCATAATCCACCCTTTGGGGACTGACTCAGTCCTCACAGCATGGGTTAACCTTGTCAGAACTAGGGGTGGGCGGAATTTGCGGAATTAACCTTCGCAAATTATCGCGAGAATGTTTAAAATTATCGCAAACAAGCAGAAATATCGCGAAGATGCGGAAGTTTTTTTCCGGCATGTTCGCGAGATTTTCTGCATGGTTGCGGGTCGCCAACTTACCCATGTGGTTGCTTGCGGGCGCGGCCATCTTGTTTTGAGTTGTTCTCGCGGTGCATGATCGCGAGAAGAAAGACGTGATCGCGCGACGCATGACGTCACTGCGGGCGCGAACTGTCGCGAGACAGCGCAAATGGCTAAAAACAATACAACATCTCATGGAGAACGCGACCGGATCAAGAAAACTTGTCGGCGAACGCAGGGATTCAGGTAAGGCGATCGCGCGCGCGCGAGAATGTATCATTTTACAGCGCGAGCAAGAAACAAATTATCGCCAAGCTGCGGAAACCGGAATTTTTGACATTTTCGCGCTCTCCGCGGAACGCAAAAATGTCAAATTATCGCAATTTCCGCGAACGGAACAAAATTTTTGCCCAGGCCTAGTCAGAACCTGATAAACTCTATCTTTGTGAGGGCTGGTGCGTTGTGAGGACCGGTCGCAGTAGTGTGCTTAGGTACTTTCGAGCGAGTGTATCAAAAAACCAAAAAGGCAGTTAGTTTTGCCCGGGTCCGCTTTACGACCTTCTCTACTATCAAATCGTGTGTGAAGATAGAAAAGTAATCACACACCTCATTACGGTCAATGGTCGGCCCTCATAATAATAGGTGTGTTGTATTGTGTGTGTGTATATCTATATATGAAAAACAAAGAGTTGCCCCTAGCGAAGAAGCACTCTTGGGCAGACTTTCAAATCTTTATTTTGCCCAGCGGCACAATCAGCAACTTCACAGGGGTTGAAAAGGTGAGGCCTAACGCGTTTCGGACACAAGTCCTTGATAACAGGCCTGAGCGAAAAGCAAAGCAGCATCATCATTGTAGCCACCTGTTTACCATTTTCAATATAGTTCTGCCCTCCTGGGCGCCCACTGAGTTCACCCAATGCATCATGTTACAGGTAGTTCTACCAAATGTGTTATTCCCCAGTGGGTCTGCCAGCGCTTTCACTATATGCAGTTATAATCCATTACCCTCAAGTGGGCTAATTCCATGTTCTATTTGTTGAAGTGCTGTAAATTAGTGGAGTCTGCCGATCCAAAAATGACACTTGATTACAGTCATTCTGGAACCCTGGTATCCGCAGTGGTGCTCCTTCACAGCTGGACTAGCCGTATTACACGAAAAACAAAGAGTTGCTCCTAGCGAACAAGCACTCGCACTCTCGGGCACACTTTCCAATCTATATTCTGACCAGCAGTACAATCAGCATTATATAGATATATGGATGTATAGCGGCTCGTCCAAGCCGTGGAGAAGCCCCGCCGATTTACTCACCTGTTATCAGGAGAGAACCCAGGGCTGCATCTTTTAGCCCAGCACTGACCCTGAAAAGTAATTCTAAGCGTACTTACCAGTAACTTGTATTTCCTTCCATAGGAATCCATTGTGTGGTTTTCACCAGAAAAGTTTCTAAGTGTCCATTTTTGAAACTTACAAATATTCCTCTAAAATCAGCCGAGCTACGAATTCCAATTTACTCACCTGTTATCAGGAGAGAACCCAGTGCTGCATCGTTTAGATAAGCACTGACCCTGAAAAGTAATTCTAAGCGTACTTACCAGTAACTTGTATTTCCTTCCATAGGAATCCATTGTGTGGTTTTCACCACAAAAGTTTCTAAGTGTCCATTTTGAAACTTACAATATTCCTCTAAAATCAGTTGAACTATGAATTCCGATTTACTCACCTGTTATTAGGAGAGAACCCAGTGCTGCATCTTTTAGACCAGCACTGACTCTGAAAAGTAATTCTAAGCGTACTTACCAGTAACTTTTATTTCCTTCCATAGGAATCCATTGTGTGGTTTTCACCAGAAAAGTTACTAAGTGTCCATTTTCGAAACATACAAAAATTCCTCTAAAATCAGCCGAATTACGAATTCCGATTTACTCACCTGTGATCAGGAGAGAACCCAGGGCTGCATCAGTTAGCCCAGCACTGACCCTGAAAAGTAATTCTAAGCGTACTTACCAATAACTTGTATTTCCTTCCATAGGAATCCATTGCGTGGTTTTCACCAGAAAAGTTTCTAAGTGTATATTTTCACAAACTAAAAATATTCCTAAAAAATCGTCTGTATGACTTAAACACATTCCTTCAACTGTTTACAGGAGATTGTCCAGTGCTGGATCCAGGATCCACCACTGTGTAAGAAAAATTAATGATTACACTACTTACCTGCTAAGTTAATTTTCTGCCATAGGATAACATTGGTTATTCTATGTGAAAAATGTTTTAAGCGTCAACTTTTAAATTACAATAATATTCCTTAAAAATCACTACTGTAACCGAAAGGCTTTTACTCAACTGTTACAGGAGATGTCCAAGGACTGAATCTAGGATCCAGTCCTCTGGTTAGAAAAGTAATCCATAAAGTAGCTATTTGCATTTGGCTAGAAATTCACATTGAGCTCAATATTGCATTGTGTTTGAAATTGTGTTGCCCATTGCAACAACTGTAACTACTGTACTTAAAAGTCTATTGCCTATTTGCAAAGTATTTAAACTAAAGAAATTCATTCTGAGAAAGTATATTTTGTATTGTAATGTATAATGTAATTAAAAAAATATATCTAAAAATAAATAGTTTAAAAAATGTAGTAAATCAGTATCAAAAAAATCAGTATAACAATTAATACATTCAAAATTGTCATTTACAAAACCTTTGACATTCACTGAAAAAACCATAGGTTTCAAGCCTGATATAGTTAGGAATTAGCATTTAAAAAACCTTTGAAATTCACTGAAAAAAACATAGGTTTCAGGCCTGATATAGTTAGGAATTAGCATTTAAAAACCTTTGAAATTCACTGAAAAAACCATAGGTTTCAGGTCTGATATAGTTAGGTATTAGCATTTAAAAAACCTTAGTAATTCACTGAAAAAACAATAGGTTTTAGGGGTGTTATAGCTAGCTGGACATTTCACTCGAACAAAACCATTGAAATTCCTCTGATATAGTTAGTTGTACTAACTACATCTCGCGCACCCGCAATCCACTGCTGATGATGTCACATATTACATCATTCATGACATGGTCAGTGACATCACTGATGACATCTCAAATGACATCACTGATGACATCACTGATGACATCATCCACGTGACAATCAGATACACCTCATCATACACTAGTATAACCTTTCATCACTCACTGTAAAATACAGAGTGCCAGATTTAAAACCATTGATACACCAATACAAGTTTCTAAACACCCACTCAGTGATTCCTAGATCTATACACACATGTAATCACTTACCTATAGATTCACTCATACATGCTGTCAATGATCAATAGAACACTATCAAATATACTTATACATCTACATCGACATAACACACCAGCACACATCCTAATCACTTATGAAGTCATCCTACTCACTTATGCAAACAATGGATCATACTTACTTTTACTTAGCTATACACATATAAAAACACCACTTCATCTATTCATATAGATAATAACTCATACTTAGTGTGTTATAAAACACTATTACAAGTATACAGTTATCCATACAGTCACTCATACAATCACTGAGTCTTATGTATACTTATTTATAAACAAGAACTGACACATACACTGGCTTTTATTTTTCTAGTTTGTTGGACATGTACCATTGAGATATATATTTGCTCATCGCCACACCCATAAAGATATTCACTCACCCAAACAACTTTTATAACATGTAGTTTTAACTTCATATACCTACTGAATCAACTATTCACACATCTTTGGGCAGTCACACACCCCCCACCGAACCACACACACATTCACTCTCCCATACAAATACTCAGTTAAATAATCAATAAATAATATAGACTTTCACTTAGCTAGTAACCAACTAGTGCAGCAGTTTACACAACAACTGACAAAGTGATACAGATATTCACACAGTTTAGTCACTATCCAATATATTTAGTGAGACACTATAAATTAGTCAAGTAAACAGTCAATCACACTGCTACTAAATCCTCCATCCAGATATTTATATTTATATATCCACTCATTCTTCAATGCAAATTGCTAGATATATAATACATATTTAAATAACGAACCAAACCACATTCACTGGATGATGTCATCAGTGATGTCATCAGTGATGTCATTTGAGATGTCATCAGTGATGTCACTGACCATGTCATGAATGATGTAATATGTGACATCATCAGCAGTGGATTGCGGGCGCGCGAGATGTAGTTAGTACAACTAACTATATCGGAGGAATTTCAATGGTTTTGTTTGAGTGAAATGTCCAGCTAGCTATAACACCCCTAAAACCTATTGTTTTTTCAGTGAATTTCAAAGGTTTTTTAAATGCTAATTCCTAACTATATCAGGCCTGAAACCTATGGTTTTTTCAGTGAATATATATATATACACATACATACATACACACACACACACACATACATATGTTGGAAAGTGGGCTATTAGTAGTGGTAAATATATATCTACCACAGGCAATAAGGCTACTAACATAATATAGGGCTCAGAATAGGTCTCAGAAAATGATTCCCATACTCAACCCTTGGTAGCTTGGCTATGAGCAGGCAGGCTTAACTCCAGAGACGGGTATGTAAAGCATTTAAAAACACCAATTCAATAATGAATTAAGACACAACACAAAACAAAAATACAACACCAATTTATAAAAATAGGAAATATTTTGATCATTAAAATGACACCAAAACGAAAAAAATTCAAAGTAGAGAACCGGAGATATGAATTTCTAAAGATTAAGCATTATATAGCAAATAGGAGCCTATAGCGCCATTGGGACATCTGGTCATGAGCGAGATAATGTCAGCGTTTCAGGCCAACCTCGATGGAGCCCTGCATGGCTACTTCTCGCGATAGGCATTGGTCAAAGTTTTTACCTTCTGACTTAGAAACTTTTCTGGAGCTTTTCTTCCCGGGGTCCCTTGAAGCTCTCAGTTTGTCCAGATTCGGCGAGGGTTCGCCTGCTTGCCCTGCGACGAGCTTTTGTTCAAACCTATAGAAGTCGGACCTCCAGAGCTTTTCAGCAGGACAAACCAGAGATCCATGCTGACTTGCGGTTGATGGTGGGCGGCTTCACTCTTGCGGCTGGTCCCGGTCACCTTTTCTACGTTCGGAATTATAAATGTTTGCAGAGTTTTATCTCCCGGGGTCCCTCGATACTCCTCACCAGGCCGGATTCAGTGAGGGTTTGCCGGCTTGGGATTTGACCAGCTCCCGGTGAAACTCTGGAAGTCAGATCTCCGGAGCATTTCAATGGGATGAACCTAGAGGGCGGGCCGGCTCGCAGTTGAGAGTCGCCGGCTGGGCTGGCCAAGTTGAGTCAGTCCACTTATGAAGCTTTTTTTCAGAGTTGCTCCAAAGTTCTCCAAACATCTGGAACTTCTTCCTCAAGTTCCTTTGAGACACCCAAAGTATCCAAAACTTACTCCAAGGGTCTGGAAGCTCCCATATTGTCCTTGAAAGTTTGGGACTTCAATTCCCGCAATCCACTTGGACAAAGCCCTTACAAATCCACTCAATCATTCCAGACTAGGGATTCTTCATGGTGATGGTCCAGGTGAGCTCTGTTAACCTGTTAACCTGTAGCATCTTTAGTTTTCTTGAAGCAAGTTAGGTCCACAGGGCTGTACTTCCAGATTGTGCAGCACACACAGTCTTCCAGAGTGCAGGGCCTGGTTCGGGCAAATCAAACTTCCAGCATGGACCCTTCTTCTTTCCTTTGTTTCAAGCAGCAGATCTGAGAGGCACTGCCCCTCTCAGATACTTATTCAGTGTACTCTTGGGTCACACAGGTGGGCACTCCTGTCCAATGAGGTGCAGGGCAACACCCCTGAGCATGACAATTTCCTTTAAAGTACGGCACATTGGTCTCCCGGAAAGCACTATTTCTCCAAAATTCAATAAGGCTGAAGTCTCAGCAGAGATGCAAGAGCTGGCAAAACCAACCTACAGGATGGCTCATCTCGATATTCTCCCTCCCCCTGGTATCAGCACATTCCCTCCTTAAGCCTGCCATCCAGCTGGGTTCAGAGGGTAGAGGTGTAAATGAAACTGGCTTCTTCTGCCTGTCCCCTCTTTCTTTTGAAGATCATGGTTTATGTCCCCGCCCCCTTCTTGTGGCATTCCTATTAAGCAGAACCCCCTACTCCCAGAATGGCTCTTCACCCCAGGTGCCACTTATCACTTCATTAAAGCAGCCTGGCTGATCCACTTAACTCTGACGAATCGGGACAGATCACTGGAAGGCTAAATTTTGGCTTACAGACAAGAAAGTCTTATAACTTCTTGTCCGTACATTTTAGGATAAATTCAACAACAGCATATTGTTGGATTTATCAATACCATTCTAGTAAGTCCTTGAATGATATTTCTGTATTTCCTGGTGGGAATTATTAATTAATAACCAAATGCCATGTTAACCTATGTGGCTGAGGATCTACAATGGTAAAAATAAACTGGACAATTTCTCCAACACCAGTGCTTATAAATAGGGCTCACGGTTTTATGGTATGCATTTTTTTACAATTCCGTCAGTAGTTATCCCTTTTTTGGCCATTTTATACATATTTATTTTGTGTTTTGGGGACAAATGAAGTTGTAAAACTGTCCATTTCCATATGTATTCAACTGATAGACATACAGTCATAGTTTGATGTCTGTCGTGTTTTATTATTTAAGCATTTCACCCAAAAAAAGTATGTTGACATATGCCGTTATTTAAAGAAATTTCATCCTACTTTTTAACTTCCCATGCTGTCCATCTGCTCAGCTGTTGGGCTATAATTAATGAAAGACAGAACGGAGAGTCACTTAAAAGAAGCCTAATTTTCTGTATTTATCCACTTTTAAAAATAAATGCAGACAGAAAACACATTGTTTTCTGTCTGTATTTATCTGTAAAAATCAGTAAGGGCCTGCCTATATCTACTGGCCCCCCCCACCCCTGGAAGTTCTGGGGAAGACGTTAGGGGTTCTGAATATGTAAACATATTGCAGATCCTCACTTCACAGTGCTCCTAGCACAAAAGTCGATTTTGGGAAGCAATTTACTACAATGGGGGTTGTGAAAGATGCAATTTCACTATCCCGAGGACATATAAAAACTATTTTAAAAATTTCCTCCTTATAAGTACCTGACTCCATCCCCCCACCACGGGGACACCTAGGGGAGACCCCGGGGGTACCTAATATGCCTAATTATTGTAGTTTAATAATTTTTAAGTGCCCCCAAACACCAAAGTCAAGTTTGGGCACAATTTCCATGTTAAAAGCAGTTCTGCAACACAGGACTGCTTTTAAACTGACATCAGGCCTCAGCAGTGCGCACATGCAAGTGCAGAAAGGGCTGCTGGCCTCTAAACTGCCATGCCCTATTATTTATTAGGGACTTAAAGGTAGTTTTGATCCCCCAGCCATATTATGTACTAGGACCTTATAGAGGAGGGCATGCCAATCATAGGGGTACCCTAACCCATTGTGTACCCTAGTGTATGTAGGTGTATTCACTATATTCTATTATAATTTTCATCCATTTGAGCAAGAAACTACAGTGTTGATGAAATCTGAAAATTTAGCAAATTAAGTGGCAAATGCAGTGAATTGGTAATAATGCAGTAAACGCTGCAGCCAAAGAATTGTATAAATACACTGACCTCACCATTGCCCATTTGTATCAACAATTTGTTCAAGAAATTAAAACAAAACCTAAACATTCTAATGGCAATCAGTGCCTTTGTTATCTGCACTTTGGAAAAAAGCAGCCTTTTTAAGCTTACTACCACAAAGTAAAAACATAACTTAAAAAATACTTAGCTGGTACCATATGTAATATGCTCCTATATGGCCATCTCGTGGGTCTGGTGACATTTATAAACAACTCTGACTTCGACATTGTGATTAATGATTAGTGTCATCTTAAGGATTTTATTATTAATATTATGCTAACTCACTCACAAAGTGTGCCAAACTATACTAAATAATGGTTAAACTTTCAAAACCAGGGCCACTCAAAAACAGTAGAAATATGTCTTGCCTGTGGGTCAGAAATCCTTAAGATGACACTGAGTAGAGAGAAACAGTAAAATGTAACCCCGGGCAGAGACCTCCGCTCTGCCCCCAGATTGTGCGGAGATTTGCCTCCTCCGCGTTCCACGGAGAACGCATAGAAGGCAAGTCTCTGCACACTCTGCAGCAGAGCGGAGTTGGCCAGCCACCGCCTCCACCCCTCTATTAAGAAGTAAGTTAACAGTAATTAAAAATAAACTTAAAACCACTTACCTCTTTACTGCGGTGTCCCCGGGCTGCCCTCCTCCTCTTCCTCGCCTTACCGGTAATGCTTAAGAAAACTGCGCATGCGCGCATGCTTGCGCATTTTTTGCAAGAAATGCGCATGCGTGGGTGCGCGCGCCTGCGCAGTTTTCTTAAGCATTACCGGTAGGGCGAGGAAGAGGAGGGAGGCAGCCAGACGCCGCCACAGTAAAGAGGTAAGTGGTTTTAAGTTTATTTTTAATTATTGTTAACTGACTGCTTAATAGGGGGGTGGAGGCAGGCAGTGTAGCGGAGCTCCACTGAGTTTGTTTGCAACTCCATGGACCTCCGCGTAGCCCTGCTATGCCCACTACGCCCAGGGTTAGTCAAATGTAGAGGTTGGCAGAAAAGAGAGATGGATATAGAGAAATAGGCAGAGGTGGAATGGAGAGTTCACTTTGTGAGTTCCATAAGTACACAGGGTCAGGAGAGAAATTGCCTGGTGGCACACTCCTCCAGCACCAAACCCTGACTTGTGCAGTCCAAGTTAGCTATATCTATATCGGAGGATATGTTATCCATTGTATCCAACATTAGAAGTAAATAATCACAATGTACTCAAATATTTCCATAGTTAAATTTCATTTATTTCATGTTTGAATTTAAAATCAATCTTGACTCAAAATACTGCCACACAGCCAACACGGGTTTCGAGGCACTACCTCTTTTACAAGGTTAGTTCGAATTGATTACGAATCCAGAAAACAACTTCAACATTGTTATTTACTCCCCCAGTCTCACATTGCACCAATCGCATGTGAAAGGGATAAACTGTGAAATTATTGAAAAGTCATCTATGGTTTGTCCTTTTCCCCATAGTTAACCAAGCTTGACAATTCACCAGTTCTGGCTAGTGTAAAGGTGATTCCATGATAAGCTTATATAAGTGCATTGTCTCAGAAGGTGACCTTGAGAAAGAAGTGGTGCCCGGAAACAGGTGTTGGCTGTGCGGCAGTATTTTGAGTCAAGATTGATTTCAAATTCAAATATGGAATAAAGCAAATTTAATTATTGAAATATTCGAGTAGATCCTAATTTTGAACTTCTAATTTTGGTTACAATGGATAGCATATGTTATGTTATGTGAATTTGTAGAGTGCAGCTAATCATCCGTGAGGGAATCCAGGTGCTGAGTAGGGCAGTCCTGAGGGGGGAGGAGGCGATCATGGCTGTTTCATCTGGAAGAGCCATGTCTTGAGGTTCCTTCGGAAGTCCATGAGGGAGGGGGAGGTTCTGAGTTATTTCGGGAGGTCGTTCCGGGTCTTGGCTGCATATCCTTCTATTAATACATAACTCACTTTGAGGGTTCACTTTCTTATGGAGCCCCTTGGAAGCTTGGGACTCTGGGCAAATTCCCATGCCTTAAAACATTAAAAGTCTCTGTTGAGGATCTCACTGGAACCCCTCGTTGGCAGCAAACATCCATCCATCCATCCATCCACCCACCCACCACTGGTGCTGGTTTTGAGTGTGACAAAAAAAAAGGATGGTGGTGGCACTCCATGTGCTGCACACATTGGGTCTCATTTATGAGCCCCTGCGTGACTTTTGCGCCACCGGTGCGTCACTTTTTGTGACGCACCAGTGGCGTAAAACATGCGCCATGATGCGCCATATTTACAAAGTGATGCATCTACCTAGATGCGTCACTTTGCAAACCCCTGCGCTACATTATAGCTGCGTCAGGTATAATGTATGCAGGGTGGGCGTTCCCACGTAAGTAAGCATCGTAGAAGTGACGCAGTGAAATCTACGAGATTTCACTGCGCCACTTCTAGGGTGCAAATGCGTCAATATCTTACGCCTGCCTCACAGCAGGCGTAAGACTGACGCAGGCCCTATCACATGGGGCTTGCCCCATGTGAAAGGTCACATTGCTGGAGTTGCGTCACTTTTGTGACACACTCCAGCAATGCGTCACTTTTGCGCCTACAGATACGTCAGGAATACTGACGTATCTGTGACTCCTTGCGACATGATGCGTCATACTGTAAATATGACGCATCACTGGAGTCGCCGGGAGGGCGCAGTGAAAAGTGCGCATCACTGTTTTCACGCAGTGATGCGTCACTTTTCATAAATGAGGCCCATTGTATACAGGATGTTTGATCCTCTTAAAGTTACAGCCAATGTAGTGCTCGCCTAATCTTCCAGTTTACGTCGCATAGCCTGTGCGCATTGTGACGTGCGCTCCATTAATGACAGAGCTGAGTATGAAAACGCACTTATCAACATCCCTTTTCTTGTCAGGAGCCTGAAGGTACAATTAACCCCAGGTACCCAAGTAATGAGAAATCTTCTGCTCCACTGAAACAAACCATCGGATTATGTAAATATTGTTTAACAAGAAAAACGGTGCAATTGATACGTGTTTGGTGGCAGCGTTCGCTGCCGCCTCGGATTTGCATGGGGCGCAGCCTGGGTCTCTGTTGTGCTGATTCCTTCATTTGCCTTAAGAACAGACATTTTCTTCACAGCGGCGCAGAATTATTCAGAATCTGTTTAACTCTCTTTGGGTACGTTTGGCGCTGAGTCGACAAAACAGCTGACTGAAAATGTGATACTGACAGTTGTGTTTTGCGTTTCAAAATGAAAAATGCTTCCAATTAATTTTTTGTATTGCTCATCGCAGGAGTGAGGAAAGGTTTTCAACCCAGAGGTAATATCCCGGGAATTTTATCTCGAAAATGCAGCGACAAAATCCTGCGACACCGCTCATGTACAGTGAGGCTGCGATGACATGACACAGGACAACAGAGTGATGAGATATAAGTGAGTCACGTGTATGAGAGGCTATTAATGACCGTGCTGCTTCCAGACTCAGTCATTCCACCTTCACTGCTTATATTATTCCGCAAAATTAATAATGTACATGTATTCCATTGAACACTTAAAATCCATGGGCATCGATTCACCAACATTCTAGGTTTAATGGATGTACCAACTCACCACTTGACCCCTGTGGGAGCCCAGTGCGGTGGAGTGGTGCAGAGTAGAGTGACACAGAGCGCCATAGAGTGGTGAGTTGTAGAGTGGAGAAGAGTGGAGTGGTGTAGAGTGGAGTAAAGTGACATAGGGTGGTGTAGAGTGGAGTGTCGTGGAGTGGAGTAGAGTTGTGGATTGGCTAGGAGTCAAATATTGTAGAGTGCAGTGGCGTGGCATAGAGTGACGTGGCATGGAGTGGAATGGCATAGAGAAGTGTGGCATTGAGTTGAGAAGCAGACGGTGATGCAGAGTAGCGCTGAGTGGAGTGGAGTAGATTCAAGTGGAGTTGAGAGTTGTAGAGTGGATTGCAATGTAGTAAAGTGGCATGGCGTAGATTGGAGTGGTACAGAGTGGCGTAGAGTAGAGTGTTGAAGAGTGGAGTGGTGTGAAGTGGGGTAGAGTGGGATGGCAAAGAGGGAAGTGGTGTAGAGTGGAGTGGAACAGAGTGCTCTAGAGTGGAGAAGAGTGGCGTAGTGTGGAAAGGTGTAGAATGAAGTAACGTGACATGGAGTGTGGTAGAGTGGAGTGGAATGAAACGTAGTTGTTTAGAGTGGAGTGGAGTTGAGTGGAGTAGATATTGTAGAGTGGAGTGGAATAGAGTGGAGTGGCGTAGAGTGGAATAGAGTGACAGATTTGATTGGTGTGGAGTTGTAGAGTGAATTGTGTGGAGTGGCGTTGAGTAGAGTAGCGTACACTGTAGTGTGTTAGACTGGAGTGGCATAGAGTGGCGTAGATTGAAGTATAGTAGAGTGGAGTTGCAGCTGTTTGGCCACATATCCTCACTGAAGCATTAAACTTCAGAGGATCTCGCATGGGTGAGGTTCAAGGCCCCAATCTTAGACTAAAAGGGCAAAGTTACCACAACCGTGTGGAAAAGAAAGGACCACAGAAATGCGGTGTGGGTGGGAAAAAACACATTAGCTGAATGTTATGTTATGTTATGTTAGTTGCATTTTAATGCGCACAGCTGCTCCAGCGAAGGAGCGTCCTGGCGCAGGGAAAGGTAAACACAACACAACACTAGGTCCGGTAACAAAAAGCAAACAATAAAAGCTAGAAACAATTAAAACAGGAAGGTTTTCAGGGCCCTGCGGAAAGACATTAGGTCATTCGAAAGGCGGATTTCCAAGGGGAGCGCATTCCAGAGGGTTGCGGCTTTCACGCGGAAGGAGCGACCCCCCATCCGACTAAGTCTGAAACGGGGGACGACCACCAAGGACTGTCCAAGGGATCGTAGTGAGCGGGTAGGGACATAGGGAGAGATCAGTGTATTGAGTATTCCGGGTGCCAACTCTCTCAGAATTTTAAAAACCAGGCAGAGAGCCTTGAATTGGATACGCTTGCATATCGGGAGCCAGTGCAAGGACCGCAGGGTGTTAGAGGTAGGGCAGGTTCGAGGCAGACCAACCACCGCCCTAGCCGCCGCATTCTGGACTCGTTGTAAGCGAAGAATCTCGGCTTGGTTCGCTCCTAGTAGGAGAGAACTGGCGTAATCCAACCGCGAGATGATCATTGCTTGAATGACCAGCTGTCTTGTAGGAGCATCGAAGAATCGCAGCAGGGGTCTTAGCCTGCGTAGTACTCCAAAACAGCAGGCCGCCACTCTCTTTGTATGAGTCACAAAGCTTAGCGTGTGGTCAAGCCATACTCCGAGATTCCTGAGTTCCAGGACAGGGGCCGGCACTGATCCCAGCTCTGGAGGCCACCATTCGTCCCCCCAGTGGTCCGCTTCCCTTCCAACGATCATCACCTCTGTTTTTGACGCGTTCAGCTGGAGACAGTTGTTATTCATCCAGCTGGCCACCTCTCTCAGTCCACTTCGGAACCTGAAGGCATCCTGCTTGGCATCCCCGCTGATCGTAACCGCCAACTGAGTGTCGTCAGCATAGGAGACCATGGTAAGGCCCCATTGCCTGACGGCCTCAGCCAGCGGCTGCACGTACAGATTAAAAAGCGTGGGACTCAGCGAGGAGCCCTGAGGGACCCCCAGGTCCAAAGGATGGTACTTGGACTGAAAAGGAGGGGTGGCAACGCAGAAGGAGCGATCACTGAGGAAGGAGCGGAACCACTGCAGAGCTGAACCACAAATGCCAATGTCCTGCAGGCGGTGTAGCAAGATGCGATGGGAGACAGTGTCAAAGGCAGCGCTCAGGTCTAGTAAAATAAGCGCTGCCGTTTGACCTGCATCGAGCACACTTCGCAAATGCTCAACCATTGCCAGAAGGGCCGTCTCAGTGCTGTGGCCAGCACGAAACCCATTCTGCGTGGGATCCAGGACATTCACAAGGGTCATATGCTCCGTGAGGGCCCGATTTACATGGGCCTCCATAACCTTGGCCGGCCAAGGGAGCAAAGATATAGGGCGGTAGTTTTCAGGTCTCGATGGATCCAAAGATGGTTTTTTTAGGATCGGGGAAACCACCGCTTGCTTCCATTTGGCAGGGACCAGGCCAGAGGTTAGGGAGAGGTTAATCAGGGAGCACACTGCTGTGCGTCCCTGAAAAGCAACGTCCCTGAAAAGAGCAGATCTTACCGGGTCTGCAGGCGATCCAGACTTGACTCGCAGGGCCCACTTTGCGAACTCCTCATTGGAGATGGTAGGAAGGGAGTGCAGCGATGGACAGCTGCTAGAGCCGCTCCAGGGAATCACAGGAGACAGTGTGCTTGGAAACGCCAGATAGATCTTCCTGACTTTATCCAAAAAAAAGGTGGCTAGGGCTTCACAGTGGGCGGTGGAACTGTCCAACTGTGGGGGAACTCTCTTTGCCATTAAGTCTTTTATGGTTTTAAAGATGGTTTTAGTCGGGTTAAGGCTATTTCGAAATTCGGCTGCATAAAACGCCGCCCGGGCCCTGCATATAGCTCGATGGTAAAGCTTAACTAAGGCCAGGTAGATGGATTTCTTGTCGGCATCGTACGACTTACGCCACACCCTTTCCGCCCGTCTGCAAGAGGACTTCATTGCACGCAGCGCGCTGTCATACCAGGGGCTAGCCTGCCGGGGACTGGACTTGCTGGAAATGATAGGTACCAGGACGTCCAGCGCCCTGGTAATCCAGTTACAGAACCGGTCATAGCCCGAGGTGGCATTCAGCAGGGGACATAATGGCTCAGCACCCATGATGCGGTGAAGGTCCTCTAACCTAAGTTTGTTCCAGTGGCGCCGGGGTATCCGCAAAGGAGGCGGTATAGTGGGATTGGCAGGGAGGGGAAGCCAAGCAGACACCAGATAGTGGTCAGACCATATCACAGGATCAACCGCCACAATCCGAACATCAGAGAGAGTGGTAAAAAACGGATCAAGGGTGTGGCCGGCCACGTGTGTAGGCTGAGAAATAAGCTGGGTCAACTGCAAAGCCTCTAAATCGGCCAAAAAACCACTGATGGCCAGAGACTCTAACCTATCAAAGTGGAGATTTAGGTCGCCCAAGATAGAAAAGTTTGCACAGCCGCTAGCCAATAGGCTCACAGCCTCCGGAAAGGCACCTCTAAAAGCTACATCGCTGTCTGGAGGGCGATAGACAACCATCCCTGACAGCGAGAACTGAGGGCTGATGGAAACCTTAAACAGCGCACTCTCACATCCAGCAATCTGCAAGACCGTCCAGGTACATGTAAAGGCGGATCTGATAAATAAGGCGATCCCTCCACCTCTAGAATGGCGGTTAGATCTGAAGCATGAATAGCCCGGAGGACAGGCAAGATTGACTATGGCGTCATCAGTATCTTGTAGCCAGGTTTCAGTTACAGCCAACAGATCTGGTGTCTTATCCAAAATGAGATCAGCCACAGACAGATGGTGTTTCACTAGAGATCTGGTGTTCAGATTTAAAAATCGTAGACCAGATCCCAAGCTACCAGGCACCGGAGAGAGACCAGGAGGAGCTCGTGGGGCGGGAGAAGTGGCGAGCTCGCGAATACCTACAGGCTGGTCCAATGACCATCTGTTGCAAGCACACTGAAACGGGCCACACAGCGGATGGTGGGGTGTGGCAGAGCAGCGTGGGAGAGTATCTCTGATGGCAAGAAGCGAGGCCCCGGAATACATAATCATCCTGACAGGGCGACAACTACGGGCACACAAATATACACAAAGTAAAGATAAAAGATAAAATCCCCCGCGTACCGCGCGTACTTAGCGCGGACGGGCGCAGACGGGCAGACTCTGGCTCGACTCCGGCGCGAGTCAGGCGCTACCGCTGCGCGTCACCGCTGCGCTAGCAGAGTGAGCTTTAAATACCAGCTCACCTGGGCTACATGAAGCGCTAGAGCGCTGCAGCAAGTGGCACAGGAGGCAGAGACCACCCCAAGATGGCGGCCAAGCGCCACGAAGAAACTACAAAACCGGTGAAATTCCGCGAAAAAACGCGGTGGGGGCACAATTTAAAATGCAGGTATGAGGCCAGAAACAGTTATACAAATAAAACGAGGCTCCAAACAAAAATAGTGAAAATGTCAGAAACGAGCTTTAAAATCAATAATAAGCGCAGCGCGCTTAAATGCGACTAGTATAGCGCATGCAGGCACCTTTCCCATTAAACTTCATAAACCCTCACCAATGAGATATCCATACGTTCTGTTACAACCTCCCCCAAGACAAGTAACCATGAGCATACTGAGAGGCACAACAGAGGAAAATTGTGGCTCTGAAACGGCAGTAAATGAGGGATGATGTTCCCTAATAATTTCATGCACACGAAACCAGATGGAGGTTCATTCCGCCATCTCAAGTAGCACAGACTGGATGTGGGGGAAGCAAGAGAACCCAGTAACTAAGAGAATAGGCCATCATTCCTAGCCCTGAGACATGCCATTGACATCTGTCCCTGAAAGCAAAAGCCAGCACTTCTGTAGTATCATGGAACGTTACCAGCCTCAAAAGCATCAGCATGAATATGCAAGCAATAGCCTCTCTGGAGACAAACTTTATCCTGTACCACCAGGAGACCTGGTCTCTTGCCCCGATGATCCTGCCTGGCTTCTATCAAACCAGCGCTCCATCAAGCTTCTTTGGGCCTCTGTCAGGCCGCCTCTCTATCTTTAGAAAGCACACAAACAAACTGGAGGCCACTGCACTCGATCTTGGCTTTACAGAGGCCCAAGCAGACTCTATCACAGACGTGAAAATCAACCAAAAACCGATCGGCCTGATACTTGTTAATTGCTATCTTAATGCCCCTAAAAAAGCTAAGAGCATGACAGTAGAAGATCTTCTCGACTGCCTAGAGGTGCTCTTCTCGGACTACCCTCAACACAAAATCATGATTGTAGGCGACTTCGACATGCGATGCCTGGGGATTGTATCTGACACCTCAACTCAGCCCAAAGAGGGGATTATCATCCAGGACTTTCTGACAATCTACAAATTGACATCAGCGCAACAGCAGACTGAGGTGAAAGGGATGGAACTTCCATTTCTTCTCACTTGCAAAGGAAAATCGACAATTCATTACATGTTCCTATCAGAGGGCATATCAGGCCAACTGGCAAACTTTTAATAGACTAGAAAGTGACCACAACCCACTAAGGTGCACACTGGACTTTACATCTTAAGCAACAGCCAGGAGCAAGCACTTGGGCTCCTCAACTGTGGAGGAACATGTAAACCTAATCAGTAGAATTTAGTGGAGACAATAAAGACCATCACAATAAAGCCATAATCTCTACAAGAAGAGTTCTTTGTAAAACCCAGCGGGCGCATAAACAAAAGTTCACTACAAGGGCAGCTGTGTTAGTAAGGCTTGTGAGATCAATCCACAAAAAACTGTTTGGGAACAAAAGAATGAAAGGAACGAAAAAGAGTGGTCAGCTAGCTCCTCAAAGATCAAATCCCCTTCTGGGGTCTGTTAGATCTGGGGGTCTCTAGTTGGCAGGGTAGGTACCACTGTACAAGTAGGGACCCTTGCTTCTAGTCAGGGAAAGGGGGATACACTGTTAAGATAACCCCTGCTCACCCTCTAGGTAGCTTGGCCTGAGCAGTCTAGGCTATCAAAGGCAATGTGTAGAGTATTTGTACCAACACTCACAGTAACACAGTGAAAACACCACAGATTTACTCCACACCAGTTTTAGAAAAATATGTTATCTTTACTAAAAACTTCACAAGACCAAATACTACAGAAAAACCAACATACAATTAAAAAGGTTACTTTAAAGATAGTTCAAGAGTTTGCAGAAAGTACTCCAGGATGTAAAAGTCAGTGTCCTGCACAATGCGACTCTCAATGCACAAAATGCGACACTCTCGTGCCCAACAGTACCTGTAGTTGCGATAAGGTTCCCAAAAGCTATAACAAGGAAGATGGCAAAGGCGATGCGATTCTCCTGAGATCTTGGGGAGGCTTTGCAGCAGCCCTGCTTCACGCAGCGGAGGTGGATGCGCCGGCTCCGATCTGTAGGGGGAGGATGCGATGACTTTGGATTTCGTTGCGTAGGTTTCTTAGGGGGAAGCTTCACGCACAGGTACGATGCGACGATCTTCGATGCGGCCCGCTGACTTTTGGCGCTGCAACCCTCGATGCGTTGCAATGCGCGGCGTTGACTTCTGGCGCCGCAACCCTCGATGCGTCACGGGACAGGACTCTGCGTCTACACACGCAGCAACTGGATACTTTCACGCACCGGCAGTGGTGCGGCCCGCAAACTGGTTCTGCGACGACCCTCGCAGCGTCGGGAATCTTCATGCACCGGGACGATGCTTGACGCACTCGGCGATGCGGGGACTCCGGGTGCTGCGATGACGCCGCGATGAAATTCTCCTCGCACTCTCGTTCTTGCGACTCGCAATCGGATGATGCGTTGGGTACCAGTTACTCTTTTTCACGCTTCTGCTTCCCAGCTCCCAAACACAGCAAAACGACCTCCTGAGGCCCCAAGACTAGGCAAGCCCTCCAAGGCAGGTCAGAACTCCCTCAGCAGAGTTCCAGGGGAGCTGGTGGGGAAGTCCTTTTGTTCCTGGGACTTCTTAACAGGGAGCCAGCTCTTCTCAGGCCCTTGGAGATCAGAATCAAAAGAAGGGGACCCAGCAAAGTCCTTCCCCTCTCCTTGGCAGCAAAGCAAAACAGCAAGCAGGCAGTCTTCTCCTCTTCAGTTCTTTTCAGCTTTCTCCTTGGCAGAGGTTCCTTCTTAGTTCCAAAGTGATCTAAAGTTTAGGTGTCTGGGGTCCTCTTCTTGTACCCCTCCAAGTCTTTGTCTCTCTTTGTTTCAGTGGGGGGATTCCCCTGCTCAAACCGGTTCCTGGGTGTGCTCTGCCCTGGAGCACCTGGTTCCTTTCAGAGTGAGGGGCAGGGTCGTTAGACGCTCAGCAGGAGGTGGAGCCTTCTTTGTGCTGGCAGAGGCAGAGTCCTCAGCCTGGCCAGCAGGGGGTGGGGCCAGAATTGTGCTGGCAGAGGCAGCCCTACTCAAACCCAGGGGCTACTCCTCCCACCCATCTAAAGCAGATCTCCCTATTCACCCTGCTGCTGACTCATCCAGACTCCTGGAGCCACCTAGCCCATCACATGACACCAGTCAGCCAATCTGCACACAGGCACACAGGAAGGTTAAACAGGAGAATAGCTACTTTCTAAAAAGTGCTATTCTCACACAGTGAATTAAAAAACCATCTTGCTAAAAAGATGTATAATTAAATTCTGAACACAAAGATACCAAACTTGGATTTTCTATCTTGCCTTTAGGGGAAGATAGGCATGTAAACAGCCTCCCCCATTCTGTCCTATGGGCAAGATAGCCTCTCAGCAGTGAAAAACGAAAATGGCTGTAATTCACTACCAGGGCATGTTACACACCTCAGTACATGCCCTTCCTTTCAGATACACTGCACCCAGCCCAGGGGGTACCTAGGACCACCATAGGGATGCCTGACATGTACAGAAAGGGAAGGATAAGGCCTGGTCAGTGGTTGCACTGGCCAGGTCGACATGGCAGTCCTGGACTGCACATAGGCACTGCAAGCAGGCCTAAGACATCATTTTAGCGCTACTCCTGTGGGTGGCACAATCAGTGCTGCAGACCCACTAGTAGCATTTTGAATCACCAGCCCTGGCACATTCAGTGCACTTTACTAGGGGCTGACAGGTGAAACAAATATACCAATCATGGATAACCAATCAATATAACAATTTATACAGAGAGCATATGCACTTTAGCACTGATCAGCAGTGGTAAAGTGCCCAGAGTCCTATTGCCAACAACCACGGGCCAGAAAAAATAAAGGAGGAAGAAGCAAAAACGTTTGGGGATAACCCTGCAAAAAGGGCCATTTCCAACACAACCCCCTTCCAGCCTAAAGCCAGGGTAGACCAAGCGATACCTCGATGGGATTCCCTGCTTAGGGCGATAGAACACGGAAACTGGCCCAAACAGCAGGGCACTATTCCTTTTCTACGCCTTCCTGAACCCGGTTGGATCTCTCCATCCATACTCTCAGGGTCCACCAAGCCAACCCATGTGGAACCCTTCTCCTCACCTGTGGACACCACCTGTGCAGCACCTAGCGTTAACTTGCTCACAGGTGTGTCCCAACAGACAGACAGCAAGCCGACGTGACCACTGACAGTGGTCAGGGATGAGACCCAGGCCTTATGCCTCTCAGGGCTCTCAAACCCCTGTGGCGTCAGAGGGTGGGGGGCAGTAGCCCCAGATGCTTGGCACCCTTTGTCCACTCCCTTCCCTGTCAGGTCGGGTCTGACAACCTGGCACTGACCCACCAGCCCCGGGCCTGTATCCGGGGGCTCGACAGGAGGCTGGGGTGGGCTGTTCCATACCCAGTCCTCCTCTTCCTTGGGGCTCTGTACCCTCCCACCTGGAGCGGTACCCCCTACTAGAATAGTCAGGGCACCTGTGGCAGGTATCCTGCACCATTCGCCCACCAGTTCAGGGGTTCTATCCTGCAACTGGGATTCCAGGTCAGGGGGGACACCCTTGACCTGGCCCTCCAACCTAGGGTCTAAACCCTCCAGGTGAACCGGGGTCAGAGGCGAGGACTCCCTCCCTCTGCACCCCCCTTAAGAAGTCTGCACCCTCCCACTCGGAGTGATACACCTCAAAGACAAACTGGTAGAGACACTGCTTACAGATGTCCCTCCCTCCAGGTCAGGCAACACCTGCACCTGGTTTACCAACCCAGGGACCAACCCCTGCGGTCGAACACTTGCCTGGCGCACCAGGACTTCCATCACAGATGTGCCCATACTGGTAGACAGTACCCACATGGCCAACACAACGGTGTGGCCCAGTCCACCCCCAGGGTGTGACTCCTGCCCCCTTCCAGGGGCAACCCTGTCCACCAGGACAACCAGCCACAGGGGCCACTGACAACTGTCAGTGATGAGAGCCAGGCCTCATGCCTGTCAGGCTTCTCTAACCTCTGTGGTGCCAGAAAGTGGGGGGCAGTAGCCCCAGGTGCCTGGCACCTTTCCTCCACTCCCCCTCCTGCCAAGTCAGTTAGGGCATCCTGACACTGGCCCGCCAGCCCAGGGTCTGTACCCTCAGGCTGACCAGACGTCACGGGCGAGGCTCTCCTCCTCCTTCTGGGGTCCTGCCCTCTCCTCCCCGGAGAGTCACCCTCAGAACACACCTCACCCACCAGTTCAGGACCTCTCTACAGCAACTGGTCTCCCAACCTAGGGTCTAAACCCTCAGGTTGCACCGGGGTCATAGGCGAGGACTCTCTCCCTCTGCACCCCCTTCCAGAGTGCTGCACCCTCCCCACTGGAGTGGTACCCCTGGAAGCCAAACCGGTCAGGACACAGCTTACAGATGTCCTTCCCTTCCAGGTCAGGCAGATCCTGAACCTGGCCTCCCAACCCAGGGACTAAACCCTGCGGTTGCACACCTGCCTGGCATGCCAGGACTTCTGGGGACTCACACAGTATCTCCCCGAGGGTGACACATGACTCATGTGTCTCGCGACAGTCTGCCTGGCGCAGATCTCCCGGCCCCTGTCCACCTGACAGTGCGCGAAGATCCCCCAGGACAGAAGTGGTGTCACCATGGTCACTCCTAGGGGACTCAGCCCTTCTGGCTGGTCCCTGACCCACTGGTTCTCCCACTGGGGAACACATTCCCCTCTCACCCCTCAGTCTGGACTTCTGCACCCTCCCAACTGGAGCGGTACCGCCAGACACCAGAACCACTGGAGCTCTGTTTACAGAGGCTCCAGGTTCTCCTGACACTAGGAGATCCTCCTCAAATGGCCTACTAGCACTGTCTAGGCCCCCAACCTGGTGTTCCCTTAAGGAACCCACCAGGCCCTGAGACTGGGTTTCGAGCACCTTGGGACCCACAGTCCCACACTCACCCCTTCTCCACTGAGACAGGACGTGAGCCCCTCCACCCCTCCCACTACTCTAGGACCTAACTGGGCTACACTGAACCTCTTCCACCTCACAGGTCTGGAAGATATCTGTGCCACTCCTTTTGGGATCACTCCTCAATGCCTCTCCAGACCTTCTGGCATCCAACCAAAGGTCTGTCGCCAACGCAAGCTCTCTGGAACCAGAGAACTCACACTCCACCGGGTGTTGGCATAGCTCTGGAAAACAGGGACTTAAAATATGCTCTCCAACAAATGAATCATCACAGCCCCCCACCGTTGTTAACCAAGCTACCTTTTGCCTCACCCTCCAGTGCCTCTCACCAGTACCCCACACCACTCTCCTGAGATTGGCAAGACAGTTATCTGACTGTCTCTGTCACACAACTCACACTCTTCTGGGCAGTCTTCACACTCACATACGAAGGTTTCTACCCTGGGGGAACCCCTCTCCCTGTACCTCTCATCTAGGGTCAGTAGAGTGTCCCTCCCACCACTAGGAATATGGTCCCCTGTGTCAGCTCCCCAATCTACTTCAGGGACACTGCACCCCACTGGAACTACATCATAAACCTGAACCCCCTGGTGTATGTCAACCCCCTCCTTCAAGTCAGGTGCCACATCTCTGGGTGTTTGTACCTTTCTCTCAGCACTAGAAACTACAATCTTGCTGCCACCATCTGAGCTGGACTCCACCTCCAACTCAGCAAAGCTCACTTCTTGAGCTACCCATTTTTCTTCTTCAGCTGAGACACTCATGGCCTCAAGCCTCTCGAGCTCCAAATCAAGCTCCCTCATCCTCAACTCATGAGCCAAAAGCAATTTTCTTTCCTCCAACGCCTTTTCTACTTCCACTTGCTTCATTTTCATTTTCATTATTTCTAATTCATGGTTTCTCACTCTTTGATTCTCCTCCAACTCCTCTGGAGTGAGCCCCCTACTGGAATGGGAGCTGCCAGTCCTTGAGACTGGTCTGCCCACGGGCAGATCTTGGGGAACAAAACCATTCTCTTCATCTGCATCATCTTCCGCTTGGGCCTCCCACCAGGCCTTCAAGACTCTTTGTAGCACATCCTTTCTAGATCCGCTTTTCACAGGGCAACCAAGGTCTTTGCAGAATTGCTTGAGCTCCTCCACTTTGTACGAATACAGATCCTCAATGGAAAACTCCAATTCTGCCCTCTCACTTGTTGCCACCTGAGACATGATCCTCTTGAAGAGTTACTCAAAAATAGAATAAAAAAAATACAGTATGTGGTTGTATAATGGTCTGCACTTAAACTAGTGATGTACACCAATTACTGTGGGTCAAGTACAAATACAAGTTCAATCCCACCGCTGACCACCAATGTTAGATCTGGGGGTCTCTAGTTGGCAGGGTAGGTACCACTGTCCAAGTAGGGACCCTTGCTTCTAGTCAGGGAAAGGGGGATACACTGTTAAGATAACCCCTGCTCACCCTCTAGGTAGCTTGGCCTGAGCAGTCTAGGCTATCAAAGGCAATGTGTAGAGTATTCGTACCAACACTCACAGTAACACAGTGAAAACACCACAGATTTACTCCACACCAGTTTTAGATAAATAAGGTATCTTTACTAAAAACTTCACAAGACCAAATATTACAGAAAAACCAACATACAATTAAAAAGGTTACTTTAAAGATAGTTCAAGAGTTTGCAGAAAGTACTCCAGTATTTAAAAGTCAGAGTCCTGCACACTGCGACTCTCAATGCGCAAAATGCGACACTCTCATGCCCAACAGTACCTGTAGTTGCGATAAGGTTCCCAAAAGCTATAACAAGGAAGATGGCAAAGGCGATGCGATACTCCTGAGATCTTGGGGAGGCTTTGCAGCAGCCCTGCTTCACGCAGCAGAGGTGGACGCACCGGCTCCGATCTGTAGGGGAAGGATGCGATGACTTTGGCTTTCGTTGCGTAGGTACGATGCGACGATTTTCGATGCGGCGCGATGCGCAGCGCTGACATTTGGTGCTGCAACCCTCGATGCGTCGCGGTGCGCGGCTTTGACTTCTGGCGCCGCAACCCTCGATGCGTCACGGGACGGGACTCTGCGTCGACACACGCAGCGACTGGATACTTTCACGCACCGGCAGTAGTGCGGCCCGCAAACTGGTTCTGCGACGACCCTCGCAGCGTCGGGAATCTTCACGCACCGGGACGATGCTCGACGCACTCGGCGATGCGGGGACTCCGGGTGCTGCGATGACGCCGCGATGAAATTCTCCTTGCACTCTCGTTCTTGCGACTCACAATCGGATGATGCGTTGGGTACCAGTTACTCTTTTTCACGCTTCTGCTTCCCAGGTCCCAAACACAGCAAAACGACCTCCTGAGGCCCCAAGACTAGGCAAGCACTCCAAGGCAGGTCAGAACTCCCTCAGCAGAGTTCTAGGGGAGCTGGTGGTGAAGTCCTTTTGTTCCTGGGACTTCTTAACAGGGAGCCAGCTCTTCTCAGGCCCTTGGAGATCAGAATCAAAAGAAGGGGACACAGCAAAGTCCTTCCCCTCTCCTTGGCAGCAAAGCAAAACAGCAAGCAGGCAGTCTTCTCCTCTTCAGTTCTTTTCAGCTTTCTCCATGGCAGAGGTTCCTTCTTAGTTCCAAAGTGGTCTAAAGTTTAGGTGTCTGGGGTCCTCTTCTTATACCCCTCCAAGTCTTTGTCTCTCTTTGTTTCAGTGGGGGGATTCCCCTGCTCAAACCGGTTCCTGGGTGTGCTCTGCCCTGGAGCACCTGGTTCCTTTCAGGGTGAGGGGCAGGGTCGTTAGACGCTCAGCAGGAGGTGGAGCCTTCTTTGTGCTGGCAGAGGCAGAGTCCTCTGCCTGGCCAGCAGGGGGTGGGGCCAACATTGTGCTGGCAGAGGCAGCCCTACTCAAACCCAGGGGCTACTCCTCCCACCCATCTAAAGCAGATCTCCCTATTCACCCTGCTGCTGACTCATCCAGACTCCTGGAGCCACCTAGCCCATCACATGATACCAGTCAGCCAATCTGCACACAGGCACACAGGAAGGTTAAACAGGAGAATAGCTACTTTCTAAAAAGTGCTATTCTCACACAGTGAATTTAAAAACCATCTTGCTAAAAAGATGTATAATTAAATTCTGAACACAAAGATACCAAACTTGGATTTTCTATCTTGCCTTTAGGGGAAGATTGGTATGTAAACAGCCTCCCCATTCTGTCCTATGGGCAAGATAGCCTCTCAGCAGTGAGAAACGAAAATGGCTGTAATTCACTACCAGGGCATGTTACACACCTCAGTACATGCCCTACCTTTCAGATACACTGCACCCAGCCCAGGGGGGTACCTAGGGCCACCATAGGGATGCCTGACATGTACAGAAAGGGAAGGATAAGGCCTGGTCAGTGGTTGCACTGGCCAGGTCAACATGGCAGTCCTGGACTGCACATAGGCACTGCAAGCAGGCCTAAGACATCATTTTAGCGCTACTCCTGTGGGTGGCACAATCAGTGCTGCAGACCCACTAGTAGCATTTGAATCACCAGCCCTGGCACATTCAGTGCACTTTACTAGGGGCTGACAGGTGAAACAAATATACCAATCATGGATAACCAATCAATATAACAATTTATACAGAGAGCATATGCACTTTAGCACTGATCAGCAGTGGTAAAGTGCCCAGAGTCCTATTGCCAACAACCACGGGTCAGAAAAAATAAAGGAGGAAGAAGCAAAAAGTTTGGGGATAACCCTGCAAAAAGGGCCATTTCCAACAGGGTCACATCAACAAACTAAAATACAATAATGTAATAAGGGAAAATTGTGTTCCTGAAGTTGCTTGGGTAAGACATGTGTCGGATTTATACGTGGATCAGCCCTCATACCGCCAGCATAGTAGATAGTCTGTGGTAGAGTATCTCAATCAAAATTCCACTTCAGAATTAACAAATGGGGGACAACGACTGGGCATCTCAATCGGGCCGAAGTAAGGCATGATTCGGGTCCATATCTCTACTGGACACAGAACGCTATTCCAGAATTAACAAACACTGATAAGGTCGAGACTATCTGGGTGCCTGTTTCAGTGAAAACGCAAACCCATGGTACACATGACATTTCTCAAAAAGAAATGAGCTGCCATCACTTACTGCAACAGTCAACGGAACTCGCTATTATGGAGTGCGGCCACTGCCCCCATACTCAAGGTAATTATGCAACACTTCTTCTAACCTTGCAGTATGGCCATCATGCCTACTCGGGTGCCCTAGACTGTCCTTGAGCAAATAAATTGTACCTCCTATAAAAAATATTTCAATTGTCATGATACACATGTTGCTCAAGATTAAGATTAGAATTTGGCATTGTGAATCAATCCTTAGACTGCAAAGTCTCATTATTGAAATATTATATCAGGACAATAAAGGCTCTGATCAATTCACTAAAGACCCATCTGAAATGCGACCCAGGCAATCCGTGGTCGAATCAATTAACAAGCGCTATCACGTCCCTCCAGATAGAGGAATCAGCCCTCCGTTCAGGGGACGTGCCATATTCAGCCTGGAAAAAAGCAATAAATCTGCTTTTGAGGAAGACCTCAAGGGAGCTAGACTTATCATCCATAGAAAACTCAGCTCCAGTTCAGACCCTGAATGACTCTTACCAAGCTGGAAAGCCGTAATCATATCTCCTGGAAACCATAAACGCGCAAACACCCAGAAAGATCCTGTACATGTGACTTTTAGCGATGCCAATAAAAGATTTAAATCCAGCCTAGGTCGTCCGAGGAGGAGCAGGGAAAAGCAGGATACGCAAATATAGACATGAAACATGGCTGCACTTGCTAAGCTGCTGCCCCATACTAGACATTCAACAACAGTACTGCTCAAACCGACCTTTCTCGCTGAGGGGGTGTGCACGTGCCAGGAAGCATACTTTATTTTCTTCATGAAGACTGCACCATGGGTCATGGCAAGATGCGCCAAATTCATTAATGTTCTCATGCGCCAGCTTTGCCCAAAATCTGTAGCCGCACCCTGCCATAAGCAAAGACAAAAACAAATACACTATTTCATCTGTGCCGGGCAGGATAGCTGGCCTGGGCTGAGAAAGAGATCTAAAAGGAGAATGGAACTATGCTTGGCACTTTGATTCTTTATTTGGGGGGGGGGAAGTCTGAGGGGGCATTTTGAATATGCTCAGGTATCCAACCAGTGAGTAAGGGCAGGGATTAAAACCCACAAACAAGGCTGCTGGTGGCGCGGGTAGCTATTTTCAGCTTTTTATCTGTTTCTGTAATGCACTGATTTTCTTTCTTAATCTCATACCTGTATATTGCACACTTCACTTTGAATATTTAATTGCTACTTACTTGCTTTTATACGTAGTTGTTATGTTTTTTATTTACCAAACAATAAAGCCTACTACTACTAGTAGAGTAGACACCAGTGGAGTGGAGGGGACTGGCGTATAGTGCAGTGGTGTGGAGTAGATATTGTGGAGTGGAGTGGCTTAAAGTGGAATAGAGTGGCGTAGGGTATAAATACAACAACAAAAAATCTGGTATTTGTAAAGCACAAACTAATCACCCGTAAGGGTCCCAAGGCACTGGGGCCATCAGGGAGATTAAGTGAGTTATTGCCGATAGTCATATGATTCTGAGCTAAGCTGCTGCCGGGGATCGAACCACAAGCCCCGCGCTCTGGAGTCAGCCGCTCTGACTGTTGTGCCACACCTTTAGATTTTTGTATAGTGGAGTATAATGGAGTAGAGTGGAGTGGAGTGGCGTGGAGTGGCGCAGAGTGGAGTGTCGTAGAGTGGAGTAGAGTGACATAGAGTAGAGTGGCATAGAGGGAGCTGTATAGAGTGTCGTAGAGTGAAGTAGAGTGGAGTGGTGTAGAGTGTAGTGGCGTAGAGTGGAGGGGCATGGGGTGAAGTGGAGTGGAGTAGCATGAAGTGGTGTATAATGAAGTGGCATAGAGTGAAGTGGCGTAAAGTATCATAGAATTGATAGGGAATAGAGTAGAGTGTTGTGGAGTGGCATACAGTGTCGTAGAGTGGAGAAGAGTGTTGTAGAGCAGATTTGTGTAGAGTGGAGTAGGGTGTCATATAGTAGACTGGAGTAGTGTGGAGTATACATAGTGTGCAGTAGTGCACTACCAATACAGACAACACATGTTCAATTGAAATGACCATTACATTTGCAGATAAACAGTTTTGCTGATAAAACTATACATCATTTGTTTGTTGTAACGCTTTTCGCCCTAAGTGGGATGGGTATTCCCAGACGTGGGACCCGTGCTCACTACGCCACTGGAGTCAAGCTATCCTGGCTGATGACGGCTGATAGCCAGAAACCGGTCCTAGGATGCTTGATTCCGGTCCAGGGAAGACATGGCTTGGCAGTTCGGGCTGGACTGTTCCCATGAGGCACAGGGTCAAGACTGATTTGCATATGGCCATGTCTGAACTGGGGTGGCGTAGTGGGCAAAAGAACGATGGATTTAACCCAGATCTCTTGACTGGGGGAGAATGTCTGCATTGTCAGCATTCCGTCCATCATTTGTTTGTTGTAACGCTTTTCGCCCTAAGTGGGATGGGTATTCCCAGACGTGGGACCCGTGCTCACTACGCCACTGGAGTCAAGCTATCCTGGCTGATGACGGCTGATAGCCAGAAACCGGTCCTAGGATGCTTGATTCCGGTCCAGGGAAGACATGGCTTGGCAGTTCGGGCTGGACTGTTCCCATGAGGCACAGGGTCAAGACTGATTTGCATATGGCCATGTCTGAACTGGGGTGGCGTAGTGGGCAAAAGAACGATGGATTTAACCCAGATCTCTTGACTGGGGGAGAATGTCTGCATTGTCAGCATTCCGTCCATCATTTGTTTGTTGTAACGCTTTTCGCCCTAAGTGGGATGGGTATTCCCAGACGTGGGACCCGTGCTCACTACGCCACTGGAGTCAAGCTATCCTGGCTGATGACGGCTGATAGCCAGAAACCGGTCCTAGGATGCTTGATTCCGGTCCAGGGAAGACATGGCTTGGCAGTTCGGGCTGGACTGTTCCCATGAGGCACAGGGTCAAGACTGATTTGCATATGGCCATGTCTGAACTGGGGTGGCGTAGTGGGCAAAAGAACGATGGATTTAACCCAGATCTCTTGACTGGGGGAGAATGTCTGCATTGTCAGCATTCCGTCCATCATTTGTTTGTTGTAACGCTTTTCGCCCTAAGTGGGATGGGTATTCCCAGACGTGGGACCCGTGCTCACTACGCCACTGGAGTCAAGCTATCCTGGCTGATGACGGCTGATAGCCAGAAACCGGTCCTAGGATGCTTGATTCCGGTCCAGGGAAGACATGGCTTGGCAGTTCGGGCTGGACTGTTCCCATGAGGCACAGGGTCAAGACTGATTTGCATATGGCCATGTCTGAACTGGGGTGGCGTAGTGGGCAAAAGAACGATGGATTTAACCCAGATCTCTTGACTGGGGGAGAATGTCTGCATTGTCAGCATTCCGTCCATCATTTGTTTGTTGTAACGCTTTTCGCCCTAAGTGGGATGGGTATTCCCAGACGTGGGACCCGTGCTCACTACGCCACTGGAGTCAAGCTATCCTGGCTGATGACGGCTGATAGCCAGAAACCGGTCCTAGGATGCTTGATTCCGGTCCAGGGAAGACATGGCTTGGCAGTTCGGGCTGGACTGTTCCCATGAGGCACAGGGTCAAGACTGATTTGCATATGGCCATGTCTGAACTGGGGTGGCGTAGTGGGCAAAAGAACGATGGATTTAACCCAGATCTCTTGACTGGGGGAGAATGTCTGCATTGTCAGCATTCCGTCCATCATTTGTTTGTTGTAACGCTTTTCGCCCTAAGTGGGATGGGTATTCCCAGACGTGGGACCCGTGCTCACTACGCCACTGGAGTCAAGCTATCCTGGCTGATGACGGCTGATAGCCAGAAACCGGTCCTAGGATGCTTGATTCCGGTCCAGGGAAGACATGGCTTGGCAGTTCGGGCTGGACTGTTCCCATGAGGCACAGGGTCAAGACTGATTTGCATATGGCCATGTCTGAACTGGGGTGGCGTAGTGGGCAAAAGAACGATGGATTTAACCCAGATCTCTTGACTGGGGGAGAATGTCTGCATTGTCAGCATTCCGTCCATCATTTGTTTGTTGTAACGCTTTTCGCCCTAAGTGGGATGGGTATTCCCAGACGTGGGACCCGTGCTCACTACGCCACTGGAGTCAAGCTATCCTGGCTGATGACGGCTGATAGCCAGAAACCGGTCCTAGGATGCTTGATTCCGGTCCAGGGAAGACATGGCTTGGCAGTTCGGGCTGGACTGTTCCCATGAGGCACAGGGTCAAGACTGATTTGCATATGGCCATGTCTGAACTGGGGTGGCGTAGTGGGCAAAAGAACGATGGATTTAACCCAGATCTCTTGACTGGGGGAGAATGTCTGCATTGTCAGCATTCCGTCCATCATTTGTTTGTTGTAACGCTTTTCGCCCTAAGTGGGATGGGTATTCCCAGACGTGGGACCCGTGCTCACTACGCCACTGGAGTCAAGCTATCCTGGCTGATGACGGCTGATAGCCAGAAACCGGTCCTAGGATGCTTGATTCCGGTCCAGGGAAGACATGGCTTGGCAGTTCGGGCTGGACTGTTCCCATGAGGCACAGGGTCAAGACTGATTTGCATATGGCCATGTCTGAACTGGGGTGGCGTAGTGGGCAAAAGAACGATGGATTTAACCCAGATCTCTTGACTGGGGGAGAATGTCTGCATTGTCAGCATTCCGTCCATCATTTGTTTGTTGTAACGCTTTTCGCCCTAAGTGGGATGGGTATTCCCAGACGTGGGACCCGTGCTCACTACGCCACTGGAGTCAAGCTATCCTGGCTGATGACGGCTGATAGCCAGAAACCGGTCCTAGGATGCTTGATTCCGGTCCAGGGAAGACATGGCTTGGCAGTTCGGGCTGGACTGTTCCCATGAGGCACAGGGTCAAGACTGATTTGCATATGGCCATGTCTGAACTGGGGTGGCGTAGTGGGCAAAAGAACGATGGATTTAACCCAGATCTCTTGACTGGGGGAGAATGTCTGCATTGTCAGCATTCCGTCCATCATTTGTTTGTTGTAACGCTTTTCGCCCTAAGTGGGATGGGTATTCCCAGACGTGGGACCCGTGCTCACTACGCCACTGGAGTCAAGCTATCCTGGCTGATGACGGCTGATAGCCAGAAACCGGTCCTAGGATGCTTGATTCCGGTCCAGGGAAGACATGGCTTGGCAGTTCGGGCTGGACTGTTCCCATGAGGCACAGGGTCAAGACTGATTTGCATATGGCCATGTCTGAACTGGGGTGGCGTAGTGGGCAAAAGAACGATGGATTTAACCCAGATCTCTTGACTGGGGGAGAATGTCTGCATTGTCAGCATTCCGTCCATCATTTGTTTGTTGTAACGCTTTTCGCCCTAAGTGGGATGGGTATTCCCAGACGTGGGACCCGTGCTCACTACGCCACTGGAGTCAAGCTATCCTGGCTGATGACGGCTGATAGCCAGAAACCGGTCCTAGGATGCTTGATTCCGGTCCAGGGAAGACATGGCTTGGCAGTTCGGGCTGGACTGTTCCCATGAGGCACAGGGTCAAGACTGATTTGCATATGGCCATGTCTGAACTGGGGTGGCGTAGTGGGCAAAAGAACGATGGATTTAACCCAAATCTCTTGACTGGGGGAGAATGTCTGCATTGTCAGCATTCCGTCCATCATTTGTTTGTTGTAACGCTTTTCGCCCTAAGTGGGATGGGTATTCCCAGACGTGGGACCCGTGCTCACTACGCCACTGGAGTCAAGCTATCCTGGCTGATGACGGCTGATAGCCAGAAACCGGTCCTAGGATGCTTGATTCCGGTCCAGGGAAGACATGGCTTGGCAGTTCGGGCTGGACTGTTCCCATGAGGCACAGGGTCAAGACTGATTTGCATATGGCCATGTCTGAACTGGGGTGGCGTAGTGGGCAAAAGAACGATGGATTTAACCCAGATCTCTTGACTGGGGGAGAATGTCTGCATTGTCAGCATTCCGTCCATCATTTGTTTGTTGTAACGCTTTTCGCCCTAAGTGGGATGGGTATTCCCAGACGTGGGACCCGTGCTCACTACGCCACTGGAGTCAAGCTATCCTGGCTGATGACGGCTGATAGCCAGAAACCGGTCCTAGGATGCTTGATTCCGGTCCAGGGAAGACATGGCTTGGCAGTTCGGGCTGGACTGTTCCCATGAGGCACAGGGTCAAGACTGATTTGCATATGGCCATGTCTGAACTGGGGTGGCATAGTGGGCAAAAGAACGATGGATTTAACCCAGATCTCTTGACTGGGGGAGAATGTCTGCATTGTCAGCATTCCGTCCATCATTTGTTTGTTGTAACGCTTTTCGCCCTAAGTGGGATGGGTATTCCCAGACGTGGGACCCGTGCTCACTACGCCACTGGAGTCAAGCTATCCTGGCTGATGACGGCTGATAGCCAGAAACCGGTCCTAGGATGCTTGATTCCGGTCCAGGGAAGACATGGCTTGGCAGTTCGGGCTGGACTGTTCCCATGAGGCACAGGGTCAAGACTGATTTGCATATGGCCATGTCTGAACTGGGGTGGCGTAGTGGGCAAAAGAACGATGGATTTAACCCAGATCTCTTGACTGGGGGAGAATGTCTGCATTGTCAGCATTCCGTCCATCATTTGTTTGTTGTAACGCTTTTCGCCCTAAGTGGGATGGGTATTCCCAGACGTGGGACCCGTGCTCACTACGCCACTGGAGTCAAGCTATCCTGGCTGATGACGGCTGATAGCCAGAAACCGGTCCTAGGATGCTTGATTCCGGTCCAGGGAAGACATGGCTTGGCAGTTCGGGCTGGACTGTTCCCATGAGGCACAGGGTCAAGACTGATTTGCATATGGCCATGTCTGAACTGGGGTGGCGTAGTGGGCAAAAGAACGATGGATTTAACCCAGATCTCTTGACTGGGGGAGAATGTCTGCATTGTCAGTATTCCGTCCATCATTTGTTTGTTGTAACGCTTTTCGCCCTAAGTGGGATGGGTATTCCCAGACGTGGGACCCGTGCTCACTACGCCACTGGAGTCAAGCTATCCTGGCTGATGACGGCTGATAGCCAGAAACCGGTCCTAGGATGCTTGATTCCGGTCCAGGGAAGACATGGCTTGGCAGTTCGGGCTGGACTGTTCCCATGAGGCACAGGGTCAAGACTGATTTGCATATGGCCATGTCTGAACTGGGGTGGCGTAGTGGGCAAAAGAACGATGGATTTAACCCAGATCTCTTGACTGGGGGAGAATGTCTGCATTGTCAGCATTCCGTCCATCATTTGTTTGTTGTAACGATAAAACTATACAGTGCACAAAGGATAATGTGTGGAAATCGGCATCACCTAGTGTATTGATTTGTTTGCATTTGAATTAAAATATTTGTTTCAAACATACTTCAGTGTTTCAAACAAAATTCTGATATATTCTGAAATATCTGTACAGTTAATTTACTGGCATTTAAATGTTGTGGTATGCTAGGAAAAAAGAACATCCTAAAGCCTTTCCTTTCACATCCCCAGCCGGATTGTAAAATAAAGCCTCTCACTCTGCAGTCAGAGATAAAAAGTAAACACCGAGCTCCCTAACATTTGACTTGTCTTAGCATAGCAAATGTGACAAGATCAAAACAAAATGTAAATGCCTATTTATTGCTCATTTACTTCTTAAGTTCAGCATGGTTATGTGGGGGTGCTTTAGCACTCCCCACTCTCTACGTCCAGCTGCTATGGCATGGGCTTGAAATTGAGGAAGATGATTGTGCTATTAGTAAAGAGCACTGACCAAAATATACAACTCGTAGACAGAACATTGTTGCTCACAGGCATACACGATTGATGTACTGGCAGAGATAAGTAAAATTAGTCAAGTAGAAAGATGGGAGACAGTAAACTTTCTCAAAGAAATACAGTCAATTTACTGCTGTGAACTAGCATGCAGGTGACAAATGGAAATACATGTAGTTTCCTGGAGTGTCTCAAGAAAAAGAAAACAAGAGTTCTCCGAAATTGAGTGCTCGTTGAAGAATAGAAGGTGTCAGTCAGCGAGGTGGTAAACAATCTTTGCCCCTCCGTGGGAGGGGCAAAGACATACTAGACAGCCTAAAATAAATAAAAACCCAAGAAAGGGGTTCTGGCTCCTATCAGTAAGGCTGAGCCCAATTATCAATAAACAACATTCAAATTGCCAATACTGATTTCTCTTCACTGTGTTACTTTCACTAGGATACAAGAAACCATTCAATGATGCCCAAAGGTTATTAATCCTTAACTCTTTATTTTTTAGAGGAAAAGTTTTTCTTTTGACTACTTTCTTTTCTTTTTTTGTAAACAATTCTTTACAATATTACAACCATCACAACACAAAAAGAAAAATCTATTCCAGTTACACACAAAAGAATAACATACAATGAATGACATAAACTGTAATTCAACAATACATAGAACATTTAGGACACACAAAGAACAAAGACCCAGACAGGTGAATTTCTATTTACAAGGTTTCTACCTTCTATTCAGGGCTAGAAACAAACAGTGTATACAGTTGAGAAGAAAGGAACTCCGGACTGTTTTGATATAATCAATAACTCAATTGCCAACCAATGTAATCATTAAGAGAAACAGTAACGGGTTTGCATTTTATGGACACTATTTGAAAAGAAAATGGTCGACGTGTTTCGAACCCCTCTTTTAATCTTGGGGTTCTCCTCAGGACCACAAAAAACTGCGACAGAAAAGGAAGGGGGAGAGAGTTAAGCTCTTATTCTTTCAAAAAACCATAAACCTATTTAATCTAGGCCCCTACATAAACAACAGTTTCAATGAGATAGTTGAAAAATAGTTACCTATCTCTTTGTGAGATCAGCCGATCTCTACTAGTGCCACTACGTGCCACGCAATTGGTTTTTGTCTACAAAATTAAAAGAAAAAAAAGGGGGGGGGGGAAGAGAAGAAAAAGAATGAATCAGTCTTAGTTTGTTATTTAGTAAATTGGTCAAAGGACAGAGACCACCATGTAGTGCCAGACTTACTTGATCAAATCATTCCTGGTTGTGATGGAAAACTATTCAGTGACTCCAGGTGAAAGAACTCCGATGGAAACAATGTATGAAGAGAGAATATCGTAAATGTCTTGGTGGCACTTGTTAATTTCTGTATTTGTGGTAAAATTGGTTACGAACATACAGAAAGGACTACAACGGACGTCTCAACACTTTTGCCTTTTAAACAACAAAAACCTGCCTCATTTAATAATCTTCTAGCTCTGCCTACATTAACAGAAGCCACATGCTGCATGGTCATCAACATGAATAAATCGGGCTTTCAACAATTATGAAGAGATTTCCAAAAAAGAATAACAGAACCGAGTCACAGCCCTGAAGAGAATCCCTCAAAATAGAAAGGGTTTCGAAACAGGTTGGCACAGTTTTACCAACAGGGGACCTGTTCGTGTTCAAAATTGTGTAGCAATTGAGGGAAATAATTGTTCTAAAATGTATATCCTCTTTTGCATGAATTGTAAATACCCCTGTTGGATGGTATCCTGACTCTGTTCCATTTAAATACGTTTTGATGGTTATGTGGGTTACCTGACTATTTTTTTCTTTGACTGGTAATAGCTTCAATTGATATACGTATGTTTTGATGTTTGTGAAATCATTAATTGATTGCGTTATATTTGTGTTTGTTGTTTCCACATTTTGAACTTAATTTCTACACTGTGTAAATTGTGAAGTGTTGTCCATTTCTATCTTGTGTACTTCTAAATATGCATAAGAATTTTCAGAAAAGGAATAATTAAATGATGTAGACCATCTTATTCATGATTTTGATCTTAGTCTGTTAAAGTGTTGACAGCCTAATAAAATGGGCAGCTAGATATCTCATTTTTTTGTAACTATCTAAAAGTGGCATTTTCAGAATTGCAATTTAAAATATGACCTCACCATAAGTTAGGATTTTAAATTGTGATTCCAGAGACACCAACTGTGAACTAGTCATATCTTCCCATTTGGAAATTACACTTATGAAACGGATTAAGGCAACTCCAATGTTATCCTATAGGAGAATTAGGCCTTGCAGTAGAGAAGAATGAATTTAAGAGGTTTTCACTACCAGGACATGTAAAACCAAAAAGCACATGTCCAACTTTTAAAATACACTGCACCCTGTTCTCGGGGCTCTCCTGGGCCAGCTTTTGGGGTAATTTATATGAATTAATATGCCAACGGATGCGTAGATTGTCAGAAATGTATGATATAGCCCATCTATATGTCGCGCTCTCTTCTCTGTTCTTCTCTTCTCTTTTCCTTTCACCTTTCTTTCCTACAGTACACGGGGTTTCGTCTCATTATCCAACTAGACACAATATTCTCACTGTATGACTATATTTGTATTACCTTGCCTTTACATAACTTATGACAACCCTGGTACTGACTTTCTATTCGCCCTCGTGAAAATCAATATAGTATTTGAAATAAAAAAAAAAAAGAAAGGTTTGGGCCAGGCAAAAGGTTTACTTTGCTAGGTCAAAATGGCTGTTTAAACTGCAAACACAGGCTCTGCAATGGCAGGCCTGACAAATGTTTAAAGGTTTACTTAAGTGGGTGGCATAACTAGTAATATTTAATTTACAGGCCCTGGGCACAAGTAATGCATTTTGCTAGGGACCTCTACGTAAATTAAATCTGCCAATTGGGTATAAGCCAATATTACCATGTTTTGAGGAGTGAGCACATGCACTTAACTACCGAGTAGCAGTGGTAAAGTGTGCAGAGTCCTAAGGCCAGCAAAAATGAAGTCAGCAAAAACAGGTCTGAAGGCAAAAAGTGAGGGGGAAACCACACCAAGAATGCCAAGTCTGCAGTCACTTTCACCTATGTTTATACAGTGAATTTCGGAGTTTTTTTAAATTGTAAAGTTATTATCAACTCTCTTTGGGGCATATGTATCAAAAAATGAAAATTGTGATTCCCAAATAGCGATTTTTACTGAATCGCTATGTGAGAATCGCAACACGCGATGTACGTAAAAATGCACAAAAAAATTGCGATTCGGTAAAAATCGCAATTACTGATTGCTAAAATTGCGATTCCTTGATAACAAAATCGCAATTAAGAAATCGCAAATTTGTGAATCTGCTATTCAGGAGCAAAATGATGACATCAGAACCAGGCATTTTGACTGCCCATGCTGTTTCTGATTGCCTGAGGCTGTGTTAGAGGCTGGGAGCAGGAGCACACCACTCAGAAGTCCATCTGTAGTGCAAAGACACCATCTAAACCCCTGTGGAAGCACAGGAGAAGGCAAAGGAGGCTGCTGTAAGGAAAAGGAAATGAAAATGTAGTGAAAAAGAACTTGAGGTCCTTATTGACGAGATGGGGAGGAGCCATGAACAGCTTTTTGGCAAGAAATTTCTGCACATTCAAGAATCAGAGAAGCGAAAAATCTGGCTGGACATACAGGTTAAGGTAAATGCCATTGGTGTCACACAGCGCTCCATCAAGGACCTACGCAAGCGTTGGTACGACTTGCGCTCAAGGGGAAAAGATAAGGTTGCCAATAGGCTTGCGGATGCAAAGAAAACTGGTGGCGGTCCATCTACTGAGCCTGTATACACACCCTTTGAGGATTTGGTGGAGTCCATCCTACAGCCAGAAAGCATCAGCAGGGTTGCAGATATTGACAGCTCAGCCATGCCCAACACCAGACAAGGTAAGATGCATGCTAAATCAGCCCTGACCCATTACCCACAAAACACCACACTCAGGAGTGCCTCAATATCTAAGTACCAATGCCACTCCATTCCACAATGTTGTGGTCACCCAGCAATGCATCATGGGAGATGTAGTCACACACATAACACAATTAAGCATTGACATATAGCAATATATCTGCAGTTGAGACACAACAGTAAAAACCAACATGAATCACAGCAGTTAGGTACACCAGCTGTATTGAATTTCATTTTGTGAATAACAGAAAGCAGGACACACAATAAATAGTTATCTTGTATTCACAGGTGAACCTGCGACACAGGGTGACAACACAGAACTTGATGAGGCACCACAGCTACAGGAACAGGCAGGGGGAGAGGAGACAGAGCACACAACAAAGCCAACACTTGCGCAAAGACAACACCGTTACACTGTGGCTCTACTCCAGGAGTTGGAGGGAGAACTTACAGGATGAACCACATCCAGGGCAAAAAGAGCAGGCACAGCAGGAAAATGACCAGTCTCCTATGCACCGTAGGGACAGCAGTCGCATGAGATGCAGGCCAAGGGCACAAAACACCGCAGACGTAGGAGATGATTCTTCTGTCTTTTTTGGGCAGGGCACAATGGTCAAGGTTCAGCGTCTGCAAGCAAAAAGCATGCGGTCAATGAACAGGCAGCTGGTGTCTGTCAATCACAATCTAACAGACATAAAAGAGGGCATCAGAGAGCTAAACTACACTGTTGAAGAGGGCAACAAGGCATGTGCAGACAGCATTAAGGAAATGACCGTAGCCATCAAAGAGCTCTGTGCCACAATGCAGAGGGACCATGCCATCCAGACACAGGGAAAAGCAACATCTATTCACCCATCTGGATCATTACAGTAAGGCAGTCAACGATTTGTGCAATGCCACTTATGTACTATCAAGATGCACTGTGCCGATGCAGATTGAAATGGCACACTGCAGCCAGGATGTTGCCAAGGGTTTGGTGCAGGTCACCAATGCAGTGAGGTGAATTCAGTAGGGTTAGCGCGGTATTACACTGCTTCTCCAGCCTGCTTTGCCTTGCGGGGTGTTGGCCTCATGATGTGCATTATTTGGCATCTTTCTAGCTTTTTGCTGAGAAGTGTGTGCTTTTGAATACGTGTCTTGCTGAATGTTCATTTACATATGAATGTCGAGTTGGCGCGGTGTTACGCTGCTTCTCCAGTTTGCTTTGTATTACGGGGTGTTGGCCTCATGATGTACATTATTCAGTTTTTTGTTGAGAAGTGTGTGCTTTTGAATACGTGTCCTTGTTGGATGTTCATTTTTATATGAATGTCATTCAGGATTGTAATTTTTCTTATAGACAAGTTAACCTGAGTCAAGCACAACGATGAGGTGTTTAGCTCATTACCACTATGTTCTCTTTAAAGAAACGATGCCATATGTCAAAGCCGTGGTTTGTCCAATTATTGCCTTTTAATCACGGCAAGTTAGTGTTACATGTGCTAGAGTGTATTCCCTTTTTTGATCATTCCGGTTGATGAACATTCACATAATTCACATTTCCTTGCACTAGTAAATAGCAAAACGTATTGATTCTCTTACGTTTGCTTATCTTTGCAGAGCGAGGCTCCCTTTCCTGAGTTGTAACCAGGTTGAGGTGGGCTTACTTGTCCCACAGATTGGGTGAGTCATTTTTTTGAGCCTTCAAGAGGACTCATTATTGAACCATCATTGTTTTAAACATCACTAGTATTTAGCAAAGGGATCTGAATGCTTATACCGTTTCTCTCTGTGTCTTTCTGTTTTGTTTCTAGACAAGTTCCAGCGAGATTGTATCCGCAAGAGCATAAACTAGTTTGGTTCCTTTTTTCCAACTTTTGTGCACTATTTTTACACTTAGCAGCAGCTTTGTTTTTGGTCCTGACGAAAGCCACACATACTTTTGAGATGATTATTGGCTGAAACATGTTGACCTTTGTCATCAAGCAGTTTTCAATAGTTACTGCTTTGCACTGTTTTTTATCTCTGGCAGGGCTAACGAGCTAATAAAAATGGTTTTTCACTAGCACTAGCCAGTTTTAGATCACATTCACCTATCTTCTAAATATTTTTTTGCGCTGCGCCCTCACATCACTAAAGTGCTCTTCTTTGGGATTTTAGCATCCTTATTCTCCACACAATTGTAAAACATCCCTGAGCTCCCACCTCTCAGTGCGGTGGTTGTAGTCCTCAGTGGGACTAGGTTTTCCTTCTGAGAGGAGAAAGCCCAAATGATGAAGCATGTCACCTTTTGGTGAGTGAGGGCATTCATCCATAAAAGGGATTCCTTTCCTTATTAGGGCACTGTCATTTAAGACACAGTTTAATCACAACCTTTTTCCTATCCATGCCTATGGTTCAAGGTTGCTCAGACCCGAGAGGTTATTTGTGTGTTTTTTCACCAATGCAGTTGACCAGCTACAGACAGCAAACATAGCTGGCATAGGTATTCTGAGGGCAGGGGACAGTGAAGAGGTCTCCAGCCTCAGCAGCATTACCCCACCCATGACTGAACCCAGTCGGCATAGTGTGAGGCAACAGCATCAGATGCCTCATCAAGGGAGGCAGTCAGAACACTGAGTGTGCAACTGCAGTCCGTGGATGGAAGAAATAGACAGTGTTGCCACAGCTTAATGCTAATGGGTGATGTAACCCATGGCATACGTACATATGTCATTCAATTTTTTATGTCATATGTACAAGACATGTGAAACAACAAAAGCCACACATTACTTGTGGTTTGTAGGTTGTGTGAATACATTTTACCTGATGTTAAGGTTTATTAAAACAGAGTTATTCAGCAGTCATGATTTGCTTTGTGTCCTCATTACTCATCTAGAAATAGTTGCATTTTATTTCATCATGTCTCTGCCTGCCATCCTCTACACCTACACCACCTGCTGGTCTGAGACGTGGACCTGGCTCCTCATCCTTATCTGATTCTGAATCTGTGAGTTCCACTGGTATGCCTTTTGTTGTTGCAACGTTGTGCAGCATGGCACAAGTAGCCATGATCTTGCAACAGGTCTCTGGCCTATACTTCAGTGCTCCTCCACTTTTGCGCAGACAGCGGAACCTGCTCTTCAGTATTCCAAATGTCCACTCGATGACATTGTGCTTTTATGTGTGTGCGCCATTGTATTTTCTCTCACTCTGATTAGCCGGATTGCGGTACAGTGTGAGGATGAATGAGTGCACAGCATATGCACTGTCACCTACAGGATGAAAGGCATATGGTTAATCACTGTCCTATTCATGCAGAAGTAATGAGTCCATCAGAGTGTGCAAAATTGCATTTACCTAGCAGGTATCCTTCGCCAATTCACTTATTGTGAGACGTGTGGTTATTCCACTGTGTCTAACTATGAAGGAATCTTGTGTACTGCCAGGATATTTGGCCACTATAGCAGTTATTATGTGTTTTGCGTTACATATGACCTGTATGTTGAGTGAATGGAATGATTTCCTGTTCCTGAAAACATGCTCATTATCTCAGGGGGGACAGAGGGCTACATGTGTCCCATCAATGCACCCAATTACATGGGGAAACTGTGCTATCTGGTAGAAATCCAGTTTGGTCTGCTGCAATGCCTGTTGTGTGGTGGGGAATCTGATGTAATGGTGTATCCTCTGCACCATTGCATCAAAGAATGCATTAATGAAGTGTGGCAAGCAACTTTGGGACACCCCTCCTGCTGTATCTATCACCCCCTGGAAGCTCCCAGATGCTAGTAGGTGCAGTGAACAGAGGACCTTCACATGTTTTGGAATGGCTTGGGTCCTGCGGGTTGGATGCTCAAATATAGGTTGTAGGTAAGCTATCAGGTCTAGTATAGTTGACGAGTCTAGTCTATACTTCCCATGTATTTCTTCCTCTGTCTGCTGGAACAGGGCAATGTGCACTCTGTAAACACATTCCTGTCTCCTCTTCCTTCTCTGTGCTGCTGCTTGAATCCACATCCTCTTCGCTATGACATACAGCGCTGCCATAGTGAAAGACACTAAGGCATTCTGGGCCTGTTTAAAAAAGGTAGCAGCTGGTTACCACCTGCCCTGAGTTGGTGGTAATTTCAAGCTGCAAAATTGTGATTTCTTCATATTCGCAATTTGCGAATTGAATTTTTCAAACATTCTATTGCGAATTTGCAATCTGCAACATACATTTTTGCAAATTCACAATTTGAGACTCTCAACTTGCGAATTCGCGAATGGTTTTTTCCCTGAATTCTTCCCCGGCGTTCCCTCACCCTCCACTTTCATTGTGCGTCGGCTGCCACTGGATCCACGCTGTACTTACCTGTGTGGTAAACACTGTGTCCCAGATTTACTCTGTCTTTGCATTGGGGTTGTGTCACATTTGTTGGCAAAGCCATTTTTAGCATTTACTAAGCCATGAAAAGCCACTTTGCATGGCTTTGGGTGGTTTAGTAAATACAATGTAAGGCATTAGAGTGCATAGTGCTGCTTTGTGTTACTTTGTATTGGGAAAGTGTTAGATTGGTGGAGCATGGGCATTGCATGCACTCATGTGTTTTGACACAAAACCAAATATACAATGACTTTTAAACCTGGATTTGCACCAAAATGGTGTGCCTACCTGGCAGACACATAATGAGGAGAAATATCTTTCTTTCTTCTCATTACTTCCTCTTTCCATGCTTGCAGCATTCTACAGCACACATAGAAAAAGGAATATGTCTCTAAGGATTGTTTTTGTGCAGGAAGGTGTCCCATCCTTCACAAAAACAATCCTAACTGTAAAACAGCACACTTGCATTATGGTGCAGGGATGCCTGCATTGGTGCTAGGCAGCACACAATGCGCTAGCGCAAGGAGAGAGAATTTCTGCTCTACCCTATCAATACACGCAGCACAGCAAGTTCCCTTGCTCCGCCACATTACGTTAAATAATAGTGAATGCATCTCTGCATGGTAAAGGTCGTGCGTAGTAAGGGCAGCATGGATAAGGCTGTTTCCCACTTGAATGGGCTTGATATATACACTAAAATTGCATATGCTCAGGGTTTAAAAGGAGGCGAAAACTGACTGAGACCCAAAATATTTGCAATTATTTTTTTTATTTTAAAGTTGCATATTGTGGTGCATGAAAATATTTTTGATATCAAAATAATACTTTTTTTTAAGTACTACATACCGCACTACGTACTGCATAGGGGTTTAATCTTACACAAAGTGATTAAAATAATTGTATGTGTGAATTTGAACAAAGGCATATCTTATCCAAAATACAGTGACACATCTTCAGAAATGCAGAAATGCAATGCTAGCTCTTTGGCAATTTTAAAAGAAGATATCTTTATTCAAAATACATAGAACAAACGTTTTGTATTAGTTTGTTAAGAGTTGATTTTATACAACTGGGGTGAAACATAGTATTTACAATTAAACATTTTTGTGGCACATCCAGATTGTTTCAGAGACTGATTATTTTAAAGAACTTAAAAACGAATTATACAGGATCATATTGATCAAAGCGGCTGTAGCAAGTCCCCCTTTTTTGTGTGGTAATCCCAGATTATTTCATCTTTTCTTGGATCCTTTTTTTGCTGGACATAGAACTTGCACTTTACTCCTGCTAATCAGGAGTAAAGTTCTTGTGCTCCCCCTTTAAATACTGTTAAATTGGCTTACCCCTGATTAACACATTTAAAGTGTCTATAAATTCCTGATGAAGAAAATGCACCTGAAGCTTGAAGGAAAAATTCCACTTGTGGACTGCAGCACCTATTGTGCAACTCCCTGGGTTGGCCTGTGAATCATGGCTTCAGACCTACCACGTGAAGCCTGACTGCAGAAGTCTAAAAGCCTACTGTCAAACCTGTCAAAAAATTATTTTTGACAGGTGGGTAATCCTGCTTTTAAATATTAAGTCACAGCTAAGCATATCTTCTTGCCTAGAAGGTAGGCTTCCTGATATGTAAAAGTGGAACAAGTGCAAAATTAAAGTTGCCATGTTAATAAAGTGACTAGCCCCCAAAAGTTATTCTCACTGCCAGGGCTGTGGCTGGATCCTGCACAATGTCAAAGTACAGAGCTATAACTTTTGACAGGAAACATTTAAAATAGTAATTAAAAGTCTTTTTTTATTATATTTAGGAAAAATTCAATTAATTGATGTAATTAGATTTTTAATAAATATTTAGGGAAAGTGACTTATAGAAAGTTCCCCTTTCCCTGCTTAAACTAAAAGCTAATTTGCATTAACATTAAACGGTGAGCAGCTGCCCAGCCACTGCGCTCTTAATGAGGTGTTAAAACTGACTGCTTTTAGAACAGACCATTATCCTTAAGGGTAATTAAATGAACAAAACATATTTTTCTTCATGTTTCTGTAGGAAACCCCGAAAACCTCCCTATTTCTTCTGGAGTCGCTATTTAGCTTGTTCCATGCTGCTAACAGGCTGAAACCTCTGCCACCCACGTATGTGATTACTGACCTGCCTGAGCCATGTTCACTGGTGAGCGTGGCTGGAGATGACAGCCTCTGTGGTCCCTCTGGTAGTTAGGAGGCTCTGCGGCTGAGTGTGTGGCATACTAATGGTATGTATTGCTTCCTTGATCTACTCATCTTCTTCCTTCCAGGTTCTTATTCGGACTCCAGCTGTCTCTTTTCCTGTTCTTTCTCCCTCCAGTCCTCTCCTTTCCTTCAGTGCTTACTCCTTCAACGACCTCTCCCTCTCCTCAAGTTCCATCTTGCTGCTATGCTCCGGCTTTGCACACTGTGGCAAAAAGTCATTTCTTTGTTTTTCATTTCTTCTTATCTCCGTCCACTGTTGGTCCTCTTTCTATTGCTAATTATTTTATTTCCTCTTGCAGATTGCAATCAGTCTGCCCAGGGAGGCGGAAGCAATGGCAGCACAGTTATGTCCTCCTCCTTTCTCTCACAAAGCCTTGTGACAGGATAGGATAGTTGTGGGGCATGTGTTCCCCATCAGGTGAGGAAGAGGAGATGGGGAGGTTCCAATGACTTCATCAACCTGAAGGAGGTAGAGGTGAGGCATGCCCATTTATAGTTTAGTGCAGGGAGATACCCTGGAAGGGAAAACATTTCAATTTTGGGCACATGGTAGACAGCCTGGCTCCATCTCAAAACTCAGATATCTCACAGCCAAGTTCACTCACTAAATATGGGATATCTTTTGCAGATGTGCCTCGTACTCCATGGATGACTACCAATCTTGACTGATCACAGATCACCCATGTCAAAGCCATTGCAACAACTGCTCATGCACTGGGGAATCAGCCTACTGCTGTTACTTCACAGACCATGGAACTATACTGAGCAGATGAGGTTGACACCAACCCAGTAGCTACATCACTAGCACATGCACAGCGAAAAACTAAGGGCTCTAAGATATCTGTCATGAATGTAGGGAGTTATGTAAACCCTCTGGCTAATAAAACCAAATGCCTGACAAAGACTGAACCAACTTTTAAATAGGACAACTACTCACACCCACAGTAGCCTGCACTGGACAGGAGGGATACCAGAAATAGCAGTTTACTGGATATAACCTTTCTCTAATCAACAGGAATAAGCACTGCTGATCATATTGAGAGATTTAAGTGGTTACTTGAGTCAACTTAGACTCCATGCATGCAGTTTATAGAAACAACTCTTGAGGGGTGTCTCCCAGTAGTCTTTAAAAGGGATAGGACAGGCTCATGGACAGACTGGCCAGTACCTCCTTCCCTTCAGTCACCTTCTGGTGGGTGTCCAGTTGGACAAAGTGACTGAGCCATATTAATCTCTGGATGCTGTGGACTGGCTCCAACATGAAGCTGCCATTTAATATCATACATTTCTTGAAACATTACCTGTAATTCATGTTGGACTACCAACCCTTAATCCATCACCTGCATATTGTTGTTTACTGCCTCATACTGTCCTTTAAGGAATTGAGCATCATGCTCATATTTTTTTTGCGCTTTGCTACTCATGCAATGTGTAAAGAATTGAGTTATTGGTTGAGATGAAACAACCACACTCCTTGACAGGGTGAAAGACAAAAGTCACTAAATTAACCTGTGCTTAACCCTCTGGTAGTTTGCTACAAAAGCAGTGAGGCATAACTTATTGGCATGGGTTACAAGTGATACAAGCAATGCTTTGACCAGTCTGTTTACATTTAACATTTAGTCGTCAGATAGAATATCACCGTGAGGATGAACTACCATTTCCACTCATTCGGAACCCCATCAGAGCCCTCGGAATGCCTGCCATTGTCAACAGATTTTCTCCCATTTTTTGGGACATCCTCTATTTTGGTATATTGTTCATTCCGCTAGACAACAACAATCCAGATCTGCTTGCCAGTCTCTCACTCGTGGGAGTGCCCTAGCCCTCCAGCTCCTGGCCAGGTTGCGCTTTACCAACACCCCACCAGTGCCAGCCATATTTTGGTGTATTTGGGCCAGTCATCCTCCATGGCTATCACCAATAGAAACCATTGCGGCATCAGGGGGATCTTCAGCCCTGTCACCTGTGACATGATATCCCTGATTTCTCCCTCAGTATTTCTGTGTTTCCAGGTACTCCCAGAAGAGGTGATAAAATGTGTCTTGTTGTCCACACCTCCTATGGCATAGGGATGATTCTGCCCTGCCAAGGCGGCACAGCAGCCCATGGAAGCAGTAGTCAGTCAAGTCAATAAGGCTTTATTCGACAATAAACATATCTTAAAAGCATCACAAAATTACATTACACATATATACAAAGACAAAGTTTAAAAACATATTTGCATCAAATAAAAGATTAGGTTAGTTGCTCAAATTTGATCACAAATTAACCATACATTTTAAGATAGATATTAAACATTTTGATCTAGCCTTTTTGTTCTGATGGACCAAGTCCATGATAAAAACTTGGAAAGACCACAGACAAACAAAGGTCGTGTATCTGACATTAGAATACGGAGTGCCTCGTTATGATGCCTAGTACCCAACAATCTACAGATTGGTTTCAGCCAACTTTTCCGTGGAGATACATATGCCGGACAGGCAAACAGAATATGGGCGACAGTTTCTACTTTGTCTTTACAGATAGGACAGTATGATGATGTTTGGAATGGGGGTTTCCAGCGGGCTGTAAATGCACACACTGGAAGAATCCCCACCCTAAATGTAAAATACAAAGCCCTATCAACGGGTTTCCAGACAAAGTCTAGATAAGGTTCCCGAAGTGCCACATCCTTAATTTTTAGAAATTCTTCCGTTAGCCTGCCAGGATTTGATTCAGAACTAGCTCTCGATGCAACCCACCTCCAGTACAGCGTTTTAAGTGTTGCCTTAGGGGGAGAGGACCTGCTTGACCAGGCTTTGGTTAAACCCAGTTCACCAAGTAAGGATTTAACATCTTTTAGCCATTTTATTTTATGCCAGCCTACAAGTGACATAACCTCTGATAAGCCCTTAGCATAAGAAGCAAGTTCCGGGACACGCCAAAGACGAGCCCACAGGAGCAATGGCCGAAGTTTTGCTAGGTCTTTGATAGAATGACAACCTAGATCAAGCAGCAAGGGTACCATTGGCGTGCTCTGAGGGAGTAGCATAAGGTCCCTTACAAACTTATTTTCCGACTTTACCAACTGATCAATATTATACGTACCCCAGAGCTCGGCCCCATAAAGGGCAGAGCTTACACCCTTTGCTTTATAGATGTCAATAACGGGGGCAATTGGTCTAATTAGGGAGGAGCGCTGTTCCTTAAGAAGCGCCCCCGTAACCCTCTTATGACTTAACAACATTTTGGCAAGATGCGGGGACCACTGCATAGTGTCTGATAAGCGTATACCTAAATAATCAAATACTGTGACCCTTTCTAGAGATACATGGTTAAGTACTGGGGGACGCCCAAGTTTTTTCGGAGGATTCAGTAACAGGTATTTGGTCTTGTCTGTGTTTATTACAAGCCCTCGCTTAGTTCAAAAGGCCTGGAAATTATCGTCAGCGAATAAGAGGGTAGGAATTCGCTCGCCCGCCAGGGAAGGCGCGTCAGCTGGCATTGACAACAAATGCTCTACCACTCCACTAACATAATGTGAGAAAAGGGTGGGAGCGAGAACACATCCCTGGCAGACCCCTCTTTCCACTGGAATTCTGGTAGTTTTTTGGCCCTCGGTACCCCACCTCCCTTGTGCAAAGTTACCTTTGTGAAGCCTCACTAAGATTGATAACATATTTGATGGAAGCTCCATATCAGATAACACTCCCCAAAGTCGTTCTCGGGGTACAAGGTCAAAGGCAGTCCTCAAATCTATAAACGCGAGGTAAAGGCTGCCCTTGCCTATAAGAACAACTTTCCAGTAGATTAACAATAATCTAAAGGCTTGCTCTATTGTCCCAGTTCCAGCCCGGAACCCTTCTTGGTACTCAGAAAGAATCTTGTGTTCTTCAACCCATTGTAAGATTCTCTCGAGTATCACTTTACCAATGACCTTCTGAGAAGAATCTAGTAGACTAATTGGACGATAATTGGATGGGTCGTCTCTACACCCCTTTTTAAAAATAGGGACGACCTCAGCCCCCATCCAAGACTCCGGAATGGGGGCACCATTATCAATGGCTACAAGTAGCGTATGAATAAGTTCCCCCCATTTGGACAGGTCAAAACGGAGCAAATCTCCAGGAATGCCGTCCGGGCCAGCTGCCTTTTGGGACATAATGCGACTAATCGCATTTTCCACTTCCTTCACAGAAAACGGGCACAATGTAATGTCGCCTGGGGGGTATATAAAAACTGGAAGCATCTAAGTCACCAGCAACACCCTGCTGGGACATATACAATTTGGAAAAATGATCAACCCATGACTGGGCGGTGATGTTACATGTGATAAAATTGGTATCAGGGCTATTCCTAGCTCTAATAGTTTTCCAGAAAAGGGCCGAGTCCCTCCCTGCACAGGCCTCCTTTAATGATTGCCAATACTGGTCCTCCCACTCCCTTTTAACATTTGTTGTCACCAACTTGTACTCTTTCCTTGTTTGTTAGATCAGAGGTTGTGACTTTGCCTTTACTGCTTTAATTAAAGCGGTCTTCATTTTCCTGCGTTTAGAAGTATACCATCTTTGCCCACCCATAGACCTCTTAGTGCCACTCCCAACCCCACCTCCTGTTTGAACCAAAAAGCAATTTCCCACCATTTTGGTGGTGTTCTGGAATACTGCCGTTATCCTTGAAGGATCCTAGCGATCTGAACAGACCACATCCAGCTCATTTTGTGAGACTGCCAACAAGGCTCCTATAGACTGGATTTTCCCTTCATCCAAAACAACTTTGCACCACTTAAGGCGCCTGCCACAATTGGACAAAGTGACTTTCGAGGTGGACATTACTTCAATTGGTGCTATTAAACCAGGTACATTCGGCCATAAGTGCTTTAGGCTCAGGGAAAGAAGATTTTGATCACTGTCTACGGTTGGTAATATGGCCATGTCCAAAATATACTGCCAGAGTTCAAAGTCGAGGAGAATATAATCAATCCTCGACGAGTGATTCACCCTGTTATAAGTATGAGCCCCGGAAGGGTCTGAAATAGTACGGCCGTTTGCTGCTCGTAACCCAAACTCCATAGATAATCCATTCAACTGGATGGCCCTTTGTGTCCATCTTTTTATTGGTTGAAGTGTTAATAGGGGTATACCCCTCCTAGTATCATCCACATTAAGATCTAGGATATCGTCTGTCGCAAGGGGCTCAAATGTACAATTGAAATCCCCTGCGACCAAGACTTGTGTATCAGCATAACAACTTCTAAGTTCACTTTCTAACGTTGCTACCACCAGAGATGGGGACCCACCTTTACTTCCCCTTGCATATATATTAAATATATCAAGGTATTTACCCTTAGTGGGACCTCTAAGAGTAATCCTTAGAATGTCTGGTGAGTTAGATTGTTTTTGTTTGATAATACAGCCCAATGAGATACTAACCCAAATAAGGAGTCCACCCGAAGGGCGACCCTTCCCAGTGGTAGAGGGTACCACTGGTATAAAAAAGGTTGTATAGCCGACTCTATGATTAGCTTCTAGGGTCCAGGTCTCCTGAAAGATACAAATCTGAAATGTCTCCAGCAAGATATTCCACTCAGGAAGATCTAACTTCCTGGAGATGCCTGCATCATTCCAGCTAACTATCTTAAGTATTGGGTCGGCCACTACTGACTCCTGGGGGCATTTGGTCATTGCACTAGGTAAATTCGTCGACACAGCCACTGATTCTAGTGCCGAAGGCAATGAGGGAAGAATACTCAAAAGAGGGACAGCAATCTGAGCAGCAGATTGGGCTATCGGGGTCAAGTCAGTAGCAGTATGATCAACAAATTTGTTCCTATTATTAATTTGCCCAATCTCGGATTCAGGTTTGTTAATTGACACCTCCAACTCGATACCCTGACAGTTATACTCGGTAGTTAGGGGTGCTAGGGCAGGACCAACCCCCAATCTAGTTACACTAGGGGGAGATAAGATGGAAGGGACAGGGGATGTCCATAGAGAGTAAGTCTTATCTTTGACAAAGGGCAAAGAAAGGGGAGATGCATAGCCACTGGGTCAATACCCAGTATCTCTATTGTGGCAACGAGCTATACCTCTACGAGGGGCAGCGGATAGATATATCTCAGAATCCTCTGGGAGCCTTCCCCCGAAATTTTTCGCATTGTTTGAATTAAATTGTTGGTATTGGGGCTAAGGATAAAAATAGCCCAACCCAAATGTGCCAATTCCACTACCATCATAAGCGTTCTGCTGGTTACAGATGGACCTTACAACACAAACGTCCCTAAAGTTGACAACAATACAGTCCCCTGAAATATCCTTAGCCCTACTCCCCACCCAACCAATTCGTCTAAGAAAAAGAATTTGACCGTCCAGTTGCCTTGAGAGGGGTCTGTTGTTATTAAGCCCGAATGTAGTTTTATTTTTAAGCTCGCTAAAAGATTCCAGTTTGCCCGGTGCTAGCCGTGGGACTCCCGTCAAGACAACTACATAAGGCATACAGGCAGGGGGCAAGTTAATATGTGAGGGGAAGGTGTCAACATTATCAGCCAGAGCAGATTTGGAAGATGATCTCGATAAATTTTTCCCCCGCCTCGATACAGACTTACAAATGTGACCACCAATTTGGCTAGATATAGGTACACGCCCACAAGCTCCCTTCTTCATCTTGGGCGATGGTTGTGTTGCTAATTTACTACCTATATCATTTTGTGTGGCCAAGACTGGAGAATTACTTCCACACCGGGATTCAGATACATCTTTTTGTTTTGGGGATACGTAATTGCCAGTTTTTGGGAGGTCCTCCATAGTAGTTCGTTGCTGTACAGCAGTATCAGAATCGCTTTTGGAGTATAATTTATTTAAAGATTTAACTGAGAAAAAGTTATCAAGAGTACCTTGTTCCAAACGGTCTACTCGCTCTGTCAGAACTTTAATCCTCTCAAGCACTGGCAATATAAGAGACTTCATAATTTGCTCAATGTGGGCAATAGAGAGGATTTTATTGGCGGCACCTGAAGGACGCTCTATGTTTGAATTATCATTAGGCAGCGGAACAATATTAACACTAGATGGTCTACTGGTTACTGGGGCATTACAACATTTTTTGACAATGGCCTCCATCCTTTCCCCAAAGCTTGCATCAGCTAATATGCCACTTCCTTTATCTAGAGGAGGCACTATATCAATTACTTTACTATTAGCAGCGTTCACTTCTTTTGACAGATTCTGTTTAGCAGTCGCTTTCTTAAATTTATTTCCACCTTTATTCCCTTTAGCAGGTTTCAAGTTAGGGCATTCCTTATTAGTAATGGGCTGTGACCTTCGCCTAGCCTTTTGCCCTCTAGTGGTCACACACGAACTACCGTGGCTTAAGCTAGACCTTGAATCAGGAACCAAAATTGGGCTTAATGGGGTCTCCGAACGCCTATTGGCTATAGGGTCTACAGCCAAAAAAGAGGTATCCGTAGTAACTTCATTTTGGCGGAAATTAGGTGTTAGTGATAGCCTTGTAGGTAAGGGAAAGAACTCAAGGGATGTGCTATCCATAATAGAAATTGTGTCCTGATTAATCAAGCCGTAATAGTCCCCTGGGAGAGCAACAGAGGATGACACTAACTGCGGATCCTGTAAATTTGGATTAGGCTCCGATACACTTACAAACGGAAGGGGGGGTAGGGAGCCAGGGGGAAGTGAAAGACGGCGTTCTGTACTTTCGATAGCGTTAGCTACCACCCCAATAGTCTTCTGTAGCATACGATCTATTGTAGTTAGGCTAGGTAAAGGGGGAATAGGAGATGCTTTTTGCATTGAGGCGGGAACAGATGATACAAGACGGTGCTTTCCCATATTTTCACTAGTATGCAAATATGGCTACTAGTAACAAGCGTGCTATGCTTACAGCAGACACCAGCTAGGCCAACACTGATAATAATTCGATGAACAGCACAATAATGTCACTCTCAGGAAACTATAATGCAATTGTTACAATGGTTACCTTAGGTGCTGCTGTCAATAGTATAAGGCAATAAGCATGTAGCAATGACACTGGCAGCAAGCGCTCAAGTGCGATAGGGACAAAGGGGGTGGCCCAGCCCGGCCTCTCTGGCCCCTAACGGCCACAAACGGCCTGCCCTTGTCCCGGGCTTCTCCCGGCACGCGACCGCGCGCGACCGCGCAGCGGATGAGTCAATTAATTAAATAGCAGTGGCGGGAAGAGGATGCAGCTGAAGCGAGTTACGGGGCTGTTGGTCCTCGCAGTCCCGTCCACAGCGTCCACCCACCAGCAGCAGTCAGTGAATTCTGGTATCAGTCCCAGGACAAGAACTCAGGTAAGAGCACACAGCAGGGTTGAGCAAACACGCAGGACTCCCACAGCGAACGGCTCCCGCGAAGCGGGGGCCGTGAGTGGTTATATAGCCACAGACAGCGGGGGCGGGAAGAGGTTGCAGCTGAAGCGAGTTACGGGGCTGCTGGTCCTCGCAGTCCCGTCCACAGCGTCCACCCGCCAGCAGCAGTCAGTGAATTCTGGTATCAGTCCCAGGGCAAGAACTCAGGTAAGAGCACACAGCAGGGTTGAGCAAACACGCAGGACTCCCACAGCAAACGGCTCCCGCGAAGCGGGGGCCGTGAGAGGTTATATAGCCACAGGCAGCGGGGGCGGAAGAGGATGCAGCTGAAGCGAGTTACGGGGCTGCTGGTCCTCGCAGTCCCGTCCACAGCGTCCACCCGCCAGCAGCAGTCAGTGAATTCTGGTATCAGTCCCAGGGCAAGAACTCAGGTAAGAGCACACAGCAGGGTTGAGCAAACACGCAGGACTCCCACAGCAAACGGCTCCCGCGAAGCGTGGGCCGTGAGAGGTTATATAGCCACAGGCAGCGGGGGCGGAAGAGGATGCAGCTGAAGCGAGTTACGGGGCTGCTGGTCCTCGCAGTCCCGTCCACAGCGTCCACCCGCCAGCAGCAGTCAGTGAATTCTGGTATCAGTCCCAGGGCAAGAACTCAGGTAAGAGCACACAGCAGGGTTGAGCAAACACGCAGGACTCCCACAGCGAACGGCATACTGGAAGCAGTATACTCTGTGTAGGACCTTCAATTGAATCAGATGGAACCGGGAGCTTATTGCAACTTCTCTAGGACCCTGGAGGGCTTCCACCCAATCTGTGTCTTCCATTTTACCCATATCACCTTCCCACACTAATCGAAGTGGTACCATGGGGTTTGGGGCATTGTTCATGAGTTTTTTTTAATATATATTAACGCCTTCTCGTCCAGGGGGTCAGTCAGAAGCCTGCCCTCTAGGCGAGGTGCCTCCACCAGGTCCTCACCTTCGTAGATATGTCTCTGCAATGCAAGGCCCAATTACAGATAACCCAGCCATTGTCCCTGGCCCATTTTCTAGTTAAAGGACCTGAAACGTCAAAAGGCCCGATCCCTCTAGACCAGTTTTTCAGGCCCAAGAAGTCCCCATTTACTGAAACCCTTTAGCCTGCTAACGTCCGCAAGCTGGCCGCTGGAGTTATTGCCGTCAACCTACCCTCCTAGTCCAGGTATTTAGTCGCTTCCCTTGAAATTTTGGTCACGGGTTGTGTATGTGCAGGCAGACCCCTGAATCCTTTCTCGTCATAGAGCAGAGAGCGGTATCCCCTGTTCCCCTTATACAATCTGTCCACTCTAAGCTGGCTCTGTCTGGTCTCCAAAGGCCCAGCCGTTCACCGTGACCAACTGGGAGGCCCAGTAGTACAATTTTACATTCGGAATCGCAAGCCCCCCTGTTGGACTTGGCCCTTTTTGCAGGGTCATCCCTGAACTTTTTGCCTTCCTCCTATATTTTTTGTGACCTGATGTTGGCTGTTTTATTACTCTGGGCACTTTACCACTGCTGATCAGTGCTAAAGTGCATATTCTCTCCCTATTGTAAATTGATGTATGAATCAGTGATTCCATGATTGGTTGGTTTGGTTGACCTGTCAGACCCTAGTACAGTGCACCAGGAGTGCCCAGGGCTTGTAAAGCCAAATGCTGGTGGTGGACTTGCAGCACTGGTTGTGCCACCCACAGAAGCAGCCTGTAAAAATGTGTCTAAGGTCTGCCATTGCAGAGCCTGCGTGCAGTCTGGTACTGTCATCCTGACTGGGCAAGTGCACCCACTTGCCAGTCCCTAAACCTTCCCTTTTCTTCATATCAGACACCCATATGGTAGGCCCACGGGCAGGGTGCATTGTAAGGATAAGGTAGGACATGCCCTGGTGTGTGTGGCATGTCCTAATAGTGGATTACAGCCATTTTCGTTTTCCACTATTGCAAGGCTACCTGTTCTCCTTAGGCCAGAATGGGCAGTTTGATTATTACATCTTATAATCCTAACTGATTCAGGGAACATGGTAGACATTCGAATTCAGTATGCCTGAACTCAGAATGATAAAATACATATTTTAGTGAAGTTGGTTTTAACATACTGTGTTTGAAAATACCACTTTTAGAAAGTAGGTATTTTCTTGCCTAACCATTCAAACCTGCCTCTGCTAGGCTGTGTATTCCTTGTCTGGAGTTTGAGTGACAGGGGCTGGGGAATTCCAGGGGGCTGGGGAATTTCCGGAGACAGGGTGAGTTAGCACAGGGCTGAATAGAGAGATCTCCATGTAGATGGGTGGGAGGAGTTGCAGCTGGGACCTGAATAGGGCTGTGCTTTCCCTCCACAATGATGGTTCCACCTCCTGTGGTGCGTCTGATGTCTCTGCCCTGCACTCTGAAAGGAAAGAAGGAGTCAGGTAAACAAAGTGCTCCAGGACTGACCAGAACCAGTTTGAACAAGGCAAAGGCCCCTCTGCCCTCAGAGGACAAAGGATATTGGGGTATAAGTATCGGGACCCTGATCCCAAGAATTTAAATCACTTTGGGAACCAAGAAGAAACTGAGGAGAGACTATCCCTGAAACTGGGGGATTGGCCTGCAGGGGTTGCCTACTACCAAAGAGAGGAGAAAGGAACTTTGTGTGTACTTTTACTCAACTTGTGAAGGATCTCCAAGGGCTTGGAAAAGAGCTTGCCTCCTGCTGAAGTCTCAGGAACAACAGACTTCACCCCCCATTTCCCCAGAGTTCTTTGGAAGTGTCTGCTGCTGTTGTTAGGCCTTCTAAGGGACTGCGTGTTGCAAGGAGCTGGAAGCGTGAATCAAGAAGGAGAAGCGTGCCGCCGCCGGAGCTGTTGTCGTCGCATCGCTTAAAGGGGTGTCGCCGTTGCAGTTGTAGCATCGAGCGGAAGCATCTCGCATCATCGAAAAAGTGTCTCGCAACGCCGAAGAAGCGTGTCGCCATCGCAGCCATCGTAGCTGACGCATTCCACCGCATCAAGACAGCAGTCTTGGATCGAGGAAGAAGCGTGTCGCCGTCGCAGCCGCTGCCGTCGCAACTTGGATGACGCTGCTGTAGCTATTTCCATCCATCCATCCATTACCCACAGGGCTCTACCCCTGCAGCAACTGCAGCGTCTGCCACCTAACTGCAGTAACCAAAACAGTTACTCTGAACAACACCACCACTTGGGAACTACGCCAATTTTCAAACTGTAAAACAGCAGGAGTAGTATACCTCATCACGTGTACATGCAACCTCCACTATGTGGGTATGACTACGAGGAAAGTGAGTACCCGCATAGTGGAGCACAGGAGCAACATACGGTGCAAGCGCGCCACCACAAGAATGACTGCCCACTTCATCGAGAAACAACACACACCCAACAATCTGAGCTGGGTAGTGTTAGAACACATCAGCAACAAGGATAACCTAGAAAAGAGGTTACACGAGAGGGAACAATGCTGGGTGTTCAAACTCCGCACCGACACCGAGGGTCTCAATGACGATATACCCTGGGGTCTGTTCTGTTGAATTTTCCTCCAGTATCAACATAGTCACCATGGGTTAGGTCTGGTATCAAGACAAGCTGAAGCATGCAACACCTCTCGTGGGGTATTTGCCCATGCACCAATACACCATAGAGGTGTTCCCCATTGATTTTCTAAAAACATGAGACACAGCAAGATCCTCATCAAAACGCAATGTGCCTGAAGTGGGGTCACATAATGAGCAAAACTATCCTTTTTGGCAAAATAGGATGTAGGGCTCACCCGTTTATAACCGATGCCTTTATTTCCTACATCACTAGAGGATCGGTTTTAAGTAACTACGTAGAGAAGAAGACACACTGCGCTTATGCTGCACAAATGCATACCAAACTAGAGGCTTCCACAGTAAAAAAACAAGTCCTTACAATAGAAGTTTCGATGGCCATACATTATCACCTCTAAATAATTTCGTTTATTGAATATTAAATTATGTTGTAAGACCAAAGTTTAACACCGACATGCTACTATTAAAGTGCTAAAGACGGTGGGCCCGATTCACAGAACTAACTTAAGACAAAATCCTAAACTTACTACCATTTTCGTATTCACAGAAGGCACTTACTCATTTTGGTATTCACAGAAGACACTTACTCACTTCGGTATTCACAGAAGTTAGGAGTCCTAACTTTAGGACTCCTAAATGCCTTCTGTGAATACCGAAAGTCTTAAAATTAGGATTTTTCTCAGTTTAGGAGTCCTAAAGTTAGGAGTCCTAACTATACTACTACTAAACTGAGAAAAATCCTAATTGTAAGGCTTTCGGTATTCACAGAATGCATTTAGGAGTCCTAAAGTTAGGAGTCCTAACTTTACTACTACTAAATTGAGAAAAATCCTAATTTTAAGACTTTCGGTATTCACAGAAGGCATTTAGGAGTCCTAAAGTTAGGAGTCCTAACTATACTACTACTAAACTGAGAAAAATCCTAATTTTAAGACTTTCGGTATTCACAGAAGGCATTTAGGAGTCCTAAAGTTAGGACTCCTAACTTCTGTGAATACCGAAATGAGTAAGTGCCTTCTGTGAATACCAAAATGAGTAAGTGCCTTCTGTGAATACCAAAATGGTAGTAAGTTTAGGATTTTGTCTTAAGTTAGTTCTGTGAATCGGGCCCGAGGATACTGCGGAGCCCACCCGCATATCCTACAAGCATGGCCGCCACCCTTTCCCAACAGAGGCGGCCATTTTAATGCCCCGCACGGTCTAGTCTCTCAAGACCATTATGCGGCAAACACGGAAGCCTTATAACCAGTTGCTCGCCGGAGACACGCTAAGATGCAGTCCGGTGGGGAGGGGTCTAGGTGCCCCGACGCGGCACCCCCAACATTGAAGTAAGTGAAATTTGCCTCCACAGGTCTCGCTAGGAAGGTTGTGAGTTCGATGTACCCTATAAACTTTAGACAAAGCTACAGCCCGAACTGCTGAATGAAATTACACCAAATTTGTCAAAAAAGGTAGCCCTTGGTTAAGAAAGAGTCCTTTTTGTTAAATGGTGTAAATCCGTTGAGTAGTTCCTGAGAAATTAGAAAGAGAAAAAGTTTCGATATCTATGGCCACGGTGGGTTCTCGAACCATCCCGACCACAAGCTTCATTCTAATTGGCTGCCAACACTCCAAACCAGGAAGTGTTGGCAGCCATCTTGTGTCACCAGAAAACAGTAGAAAAAAAATTAAAAAAGAAGAAAAGGGGGCAGGGGTAGAAACACCCTGACTCCCTAGGCCTGCTCAGGGGGGTCCCACAAGGACACCCAGGGCCAAAAAAAACATTTTTTCTTTATAATTTTGGCGGAAATCCTGATGGGGTTGCAAATCCAGCCAAAATTATTTTAAAAAACGAAGCGCGGGCTCCTGCGCTTCATTTAAAAAAAGCCCCTGGGTGGGCCAAGTCCCGGGGCCACTATAAATTCATTAGCGGGGCCCCGTGGGGGCCCCGGCAGCCCCAGGGACCACCACCTTCCCGGGGCTGTTAAAAAAAAATGCGTGGGGGTCCCAATCCCCCCCGCGCTGCCCCGGGGACCGCCACCTCCCCGGGGTTCTATTTTCAATAAAATTACCTGTAACTGGTTTGGATTTTGGAAGCGAGAGCAGGTTTCCTGCTTTCGCTTCCAAAAACCAAAGCAGATTGCTTTTGCATAAGGGGAGCTGCATGTCAGCAGCTTCCCTTGTGGAAAAGCAATGCTGGCTCCCGCAGGAGGCAGGAAGCCGGCGGGACCGTGGGGGAATTGGGGCTTCCCCCACGTTCCCCAATGGAGTGGCTAGGCCCCCGGGGATGGGGTCCCTGGAGCCAGGAGTGGCCTGGAAGGGGGGCCACATGGCCCCCCTCTCCTTTAAATAAAAAAAATTATTAAAAAAGGCAGACCGGCCCCGGGGGATGGGGTCTCCGGGGCCATAATTGACCTGAGGAGGGGGGCCATGCTACCCCCCTCAGAATATTTTAAGAAAAAATAAAATGGATGACCAGGCCCTGGGGGTTGGGGTCCCCGTGCCCAAAACTGGCCTTTGGAGGGGGGGCCACACGGTCCCCTCCGCATAATTTTAAAAAAAAAAGGGCGCAAGGCTCCTTGGGATGGGGTCCCCGGGACCAAAAGTGGCCAAGGGAAGGGGGGCCACGCAGCCCTACTCCCCCAAATTAAAAAAAAAATAAGAACCAGCAAATGGCCGGAGGCCCCGCCTCCTCCCTGCACCACTGTGCAAACGCGCCCCGTGGTGCGTTTTAAGGTGTGGAATTAGTTCCCCTTGAATCCTGAAAGTCCCTGGGGGCTATCTAGCCCACCAGGTACCTCTAGTACATGCCACAGTGCTGCGTTGCAGAGAGGTGGTCCAAGGCCACACCCTTTTTTACACCTCTCTGCAACGTAGCTGTGTGGTGCTTACTGTAGGTACCTGGTAGGCTAGTTGAACCCCAGGGACCCTCAGGATTCAAGGGGACTTAATCCCCAACTTAAAACGTGGCACGGAGCGCATTTGCACAGTGGTGATTGGAGGGGGCTTGGCCTAATGTGACATATGTGCAAACACGTCCTGTGGCGTGTTTTAAGTTGGGGGATTAAGTCTCCTTGAATCCTGAGGGTCCCTGGGGGTCAGATATTCACGTGGATGATGTCATCAGTGATGTCATTTGAGATGTCACAGTGATGTCACTGGCCATGTCATGAATGATGTAATATGTGACGTCATCAGAAGTGCATTGCGGGTGCGCGAGTTATAGTTAGCTGAACTAACTATAATGGGGCAATTTCTATAGTTCTGTACGAGAGAAATGTCCAACTAACTATAACGTCCCTGAAACCTATGGTTTTTTCAGTGAATATATATATCTATATATCTATACCCATTTATATATATATATATATATAGGACGAATAATGGAAGAAACAGCTTGATCTTTTTACAAAATGGAGTCAGTGGAAGATCCTAGGTATGAAATCATATGGATCTGCCACTTGATAGTGGAGTTGAGCAGTTGGACAAAATAAAACTACACTGCTTACATAACGGTTGACAGAATATCGTCCCCCAAAATGTTGCGATACAAAAATATTGTATCATCATCCTACACTTATAATGGTAAGTCCAAAAATATTGGAACACTATATCGATGACATTAATATTGCATTAAATATTGTTTTTTTAAATATATATATAAAAACATATTAACTATATTAATAATAAATTATAGATATTTTTATAAATATAACAAACGCAATTTAAAAAGTTAAACACATAAATAATAATTAATATATATCTTTACATATATCTACTTTAAAACAATTTTCAAACAAATAATTTAATTGATATAATCATTTCAAAATGAATAAATAATACAATAACACACACATATGTATATATATATATCTACCAATACAATAAAATCTTCTAAAAACAACCATTCTAATTACATTTAAAAAATGTAAAGAACTAAAAATGTTTGTAATTTTGTCAGAAAAAGTTACACATTAGAAACATCAATAATTTTAAATATTATAATGTTATATAAACAAAACATAATAATATAAATTATGACAATTTAAAAATACAAAATGTAACACATTTACTGTTACCACTACAAATTGTACAAAACTACGCAAACTATTATAATAAATATATAAAAAACATACAACTCCCACTTCACGAACAGCAAAAATAATAAAACTTGATAAAATTTACAAATCTCCCTCCAGTAAAGGCAACAGTAGTGAAAACATTTGTTTGCCGGTAATATTTACTACAACCATTCCGGATAGTACAACAGAAGGGAAATTGTTTGATTGCAGCGGGTTAACATTTTCTAATCCCACTCCAGTCAGTACAACAGTAGGGAGAGTGTTGGATTGCGGAAAAGTACCATTTACTATTTCCACTCCAGTCAGTACAACAGTAGGGAAAGTGTTGGATTGCTATTGGGAAAATTTACTATTCCCACTCCAGTCAATACAACAGTGGGGAAAGTGTTTGATTGCGGAGGGGTAAAATGTACTATTCCCACTCCAATAAGTGTAACAGTAGTGAAAGTGTCAGAGAGTGGAGGGGTAATATTCCCAATTCCCACTGCAATAAGTGCAACAGTAGGGAAAGTGATGGATTGCGGAGGAGTAAAATTTACTATTCCCACTCCAATCAGTGCAACAATAAAAAGAAAATTAAATAAAAACATATCAATATGTTGTAAAAAAATAAAAAACATATTATAATGTTAAATACATAACACAAATCCCTACAAATATTACTATAAATAAAATACTAAAATAAAATAAAATACTAAAATAAATTTCAGACAAATAAGCGTTTTTAATTAAAAATTATTTGAAAAAGAATATTTATACTTTCTATTTAGTTTCTTCCCACCCTATAGCCCTACAAATCTCTCAACCTGCACCTAAAACTTAACTTAAAAAGATAATATTCATACTATCTATATAAATATTTATTAACAAACCAATTATCAATAATTATATATTAATTATGAATGAAATATCATTAATTTACTTCCTACTATACACCCTCGCAAAACACACAACACATTCATTAAATTTTACAGAAAATTATTACACAATTAACACAATGAATTATCAAAATAATATTAATTAAAAATAATCAATTACTTAACATTAATTTACTTCCCACCCCATACTCCTACAAAACCCACAACCCACTTATAAATTAAAAAGAAAAAATTAAATTGCACAATAAACATAATTAATTATCAATTAAACAAATATTATTAATTAAAAACTAAGGGCCCAATTTGGATTTCGGGCAGAGAGCCTCTAACCAGCGGTCGGAGGCTCTCTGCCTGACATCCTTAGGTTTCCCTCCGACTGCTGTATTTTGATTGCGGCGGTCATAGAGAAAACCACAAGGGGGTTCCCTTCCTGTTTCGATGGGCCCTGTGAGCCCCTCGGAACAGGAGTGGAATAGTAATCCCTTCAATAACGGCGGAGCCATACTCGGCTTTGCCGTTGGGATTACGATGTCAGTTTCTGACAGTCACTCCATGACGGTTTGCCAACATGATTTGGCTGTCAGAAAACTGACTTTGGGGGCCCATAGCAGGGCCTCCTTCCCCCTGGCCCTCCGCATATGGGCCTGGGAGGGGGCCTAACATCTCTGCACCGTCTGACAGGAACCATGGGGTGCAAGCCACACTGTGCAGGGATTTTCACAAACTTCCATTTCGGGAAGCTTGTGCTGTGGACTGTTTCCGCCCGCCGCACAATCTCCCATAGAGAAAAGGAAGTTTCCGACCGCACTATGGGTCTCATTACGACGATGTTGGGCGGAAACGTTCTGCCCGACACCATCTCGGATTAGGGACCCGACAGACTCGCGGTTTGCGGGTCCACCGGACCAATTACGATGCTTCTGAACACCATTCGGAAGGACTCCCATTGACTTCCATGGGAGCCTGTGTTTTGACCGACAACACAGGCTCCTACGGGGAAAATGGGTGTCTGTGGAAAACCTTGCACCCTGTCGAGGGCATCCCATGGTTTCTGCCACACTGTGCATGGTTCTACAATGGGGTCTCTTGGGGACCCCCTTGACCCTAAACTGGAGGACTCAAGATGAAGGGTGGCCTGCTAGGGCCCCCGAAGTCAGTTTCCGGCAGCCTTTTTGTGTCAGACAGACCGAGTCAATAAGACTGTCAGAATCTGTTATCGTAATCGGTCGGTGAGAAACGCTGCCCATAGAGCTGTATGGATCGGTTCTGACCGACTCAGATTATCTGATTGTCGGTCAGGAGCGATTAGAAATGACCGTACGGTTCCCCTCCCGACCGCGAGCATCGTAATTGGCGGAATGGATTTTGACCAACTAGGGCGGTAATTTCCGGCTCTGTCTAGGGGAATCCGACTGTCAGTCAGATTATGCTCGTGGAATATATTAGCAACAAAAACTGAGGATCCAGACTTCTCGCAGTATGTTACAACCTTTGACATAATTTTGCTACAGGAAACCTGGCTTATGGCTCCTCAGCATATTGAGGGATATATCTGCTTCGCCACTTCAACAAGGATTGGTAGATTTGGCCACTGTTCTGGTGCGCTGGCCACCTACGTCTCTACAACAAGCATACCTTCAACAACTCTTATGGGCTCGACGTCAAATGCAATAATAGCTGTTACAATCACCATTCTCCTCGAGGATAAAGAAACGGAGGTGTGCCTAATCAACTCGTATATCCATCCCAAACGCAAAGCGAAAGACTCAATAGAACTTTTAAACCAAGTAGCAAAGTACGCTACAGAGATGGAAAATCCGATGTTCATCTTGACAGGGGACCTAAACCAATATCTTATAGGCTCGCCACAAGGAGATGAGGTAGCCATACAGAGTGGAATTCACAATATTCCTACACAATGCGTCCCACTGTACGGAAAGAAGAAATGCTGCAACAGCCGCCTACTTGCAAATCTAGAACACCTAAACCTCCGAGCATTAAACTGAAGATTTCCGGATGACTCTCCACCAGTCGACTCTTATTATTATTCTACAACAAGTTCTATTTTGGATTACACCTTTGCAAGCCTTGCTCTCTTCCCATATATCTCTGGGTACAGAATGGGGGATAAGGGCGATAGCGATCATCGCCCTCAAGAATCTCAAATAACAGCGACTGCAGCAAGACCAATTAGGTCAGATGCAACTTTGGGGTCTATCTTTACCTTCAATTTAAGAAGTATCAAATGCACAATAAATAATACAAATTCCAAGGCCGAAGCAGCAATCCAACTCTTCAACTCGCAATAATTTAGCCCAGAAGACAAAATAGCATGCTGGGAACAGTTCACTGCTACACTACTAGAACAACATGCAGATACCTTTGCTACAAAAGATAATGCCAAGAAAGCATTTGGAAAAAAACAAAATTTTGAAAGATCAAAGACTACAGCTCAGGTACCTTAAGAAATCAATAAATGCAACTCTGCGTAGGTTGAGAAGACTCCCAGGGAACGTCAGTGAACGAGCATCCTTGAAGGACCAAAGGGCAAAATTAAAAAGACTAAAATGTAAACATCAACAGCGATTGTGAGAATGTATTTTGGGCAAAACTTTTACACAACACAAACAGCAACAACAGTGTCCGCTTCTGGAAAACTGCGAACGGGATTATCCATCCTCATCGTATGGGCACCGGGTCATATATTTCGGAACTAAACTGGGTAAAATTCCTAACTACCCACTTCAACAACCAAATAGAATGTACTGGAACACAAACGACCAATAGCTGGTCACCAGAAGAACAAGCTGGAGCAAGTATAACTGAGACGAGGGAGCAGGAGCCGCTACCTAAAGAAAATAGACCATCAGGCGCAGCTAGCTGCCCCCTGTCTCTCTCAATCAAAAAGCAGATTTCTAAAAGGAGGAAAGCAGGGGCTCTGGGACCGATCGGCACTCAACCTGCCCTGTTCAAAGCAAAGAGTGAAGTCTGGGCTGATATCCTGCAACCTCTATTTCTGGAAGTTAGGCGACTAAACAGAATACCGGAATCGTGGAAGGGCTCGACAATAGTGCCAATCTATAAACAAGCATTGGCATTGCCAATAGGTCTCACCTTTGGGACCTTATTAGTATTTGGGTATGCAGCACAATATCATTACTGCAACAACATTAACTGTTGCTTGGCTGAACACTTATAAGGTCCAAAAGGCGATACGTATTGGCTATGTCAATGCTTGTTAACTCTTTGATGTATGAAAGGTTGAGTTTATCATATAGCTATTAATACTTATAACCAACGAGTCAGTGGTCAGTGGTGAGGGCTTAGCTTGGCAAACCATAAGAGGCCATGATGGATAAAGGCTGGTGGAGGCTCCTGATGCTGCGGTGACAGAGGCTGGAGCTGGCTTCTTCACCGGGAGGCAGGAGGTGTTCCTGATGAAGAATATGTACAGGACCCATAAGTGCAGTGTGATTTGTAAGTTACCCTTCTCACATTGCATTGGGGCGGGGTCTCTCACACCCATGTATGTAGCCCTGGCTAAGGAGGTGCCTGATACCAGCTGAAAGGGAATCACATACAGGGTCTCGACCACTGCGGAGTGAACTATAGTGGGAGAGGACACAGTGGCCGGTCCGCGTGGGGACAGAGGCAGCATGGAACTCATGCCACAGTAGAAGAGAAGGTGAACCTAATGAAAGACACATGCCCCTATAATTTCTACCAACTAAGGGACATGTGCCAACCGACACCACTAGAGGCCGGCTCATAGCTTTCCAAAAGTTGTGAGCCGAGCACCGAGCTAGTGGGTGGTCTGTACATGCAGTTGCGTGGTAGCAGAGGCAGGAGCGGATATGGAGTTAGAAAGGAATGGAATAAAGAGCTCTCCGCATCTATTATGAATGACACTTGGAGCTCCTGACCTTGAGCGCATGAGAGTGGAAGAAAAGGCAGGGGATGAAAGGAGCACACGTGCCGCCAGGGGGTAGCACCAGGAGGTGCGGTGGAGGGCCTGACTCGAGTGGCCAATTAGGAGCTGAAGCACCACTTATGCACAAAGCGCACTTTTGCTTGAATTATCTTCGATGAAGAGCGTGGAAGGATCTTGGTGAAGCCACTGCCTCAACACTTCAGGCATCGCAAGGGAGGAGCAGGCAGGAAGGGGCGGAATAATATGGTAATTGTAAAAGGGCCTTCTTCGTGTGTATCAGGGCTCCAGAGTTACTGAGTTTGCACTGTGTTTGTGAATGCATGCACGTGCAGTCTTTTTTTGTGGCATTACAGACAAACACAAACATTTTTTTTTTATGGTGGTTTGCCCAGAATCACAAGATGCACGAGCCTCTTCCCATGGTCAGCCGGCTGCGAGGGCACATGAGGACCCCTCTATAGTTTCTGAGATTTCTGCCTTTCCTTATGCAGCAGTCTGCTTTTTGGCAGATGTTTTTGTAAATTAAAAGAGCGGATAGGGAAATGTCTCGGAGTTCGGGCAAACAACAGAAAACATACCTGACATGAAGCGTGCTGTAAAGATAACCCCGTGAGCAGGGCCATCTGAATGTAAGACGAACAAGCACCGAAACACAAGCGTGGCAGCTAGAGTGGCCATACCTGCTGCTGCACATTAATTTAGTCAAAGAAATCTTTTTAAGCAAGCAACACTAGAAATGCTCAAGCTAACAACGGAAAGCGGGCCGGGGGATATAGGCTAAAAAACTGCCCGGTCTCTGTGAGTGCTCCGCTGCAATCGTCATCAGTAGGGAATGGAAACAGGATTTTTATTTTTCAGGGAGGAGCGATGTAGGGGGGGGGAAGAACAGCTTGAATGGAATCGAGCGTCAATTTAAAGGAGGAGTCCGAGAGGAACGAAGACTTCAAAGGGAGAACACGAACAGAGCGTGCAGGAGAGAGAGGGAGGTGAGGTAGGGTGGGGAGGGTGAGCACGCGTGCTTGCGGAAGCGAGGAGCGGCTTTTGAAAAGTGAACCAAGCACTAGTTAATTAGCCCGCGAGTGGTGCGTGCAGCGCGCGCTGGGGCGAGCAGTCTGCTCTTTATCAAAGCACATACTCGTGCTTGTTGTGCACTGCTGCACACTCCCGCAAGGCGTATGCCACCACAAGCACGAGTATGTGCTTTGAAAAAGAGCGGCACAATGGCTAAAGGTCTCCTATGCAACGCATGCGCGCTACGAAGGCGAAACCTAAAAAGGAGACAAGCTGAGTCCAATAATTATCACCTAGTAGCTCTGATTGACAATGAAGCAAAATATTTTGCGGGCACCATACTAGAGGAGCTTACAAACTGGGCTAAGGATAACTTGATAATACAGCTGAACCAGACTGGTTTTCACAAAATGGCCAGCACATCTAAACAAATATCCTTACAATCTCACTAATAATCTATGCAGCTAAAGCCTCGAAATTACCTTTACATCTATGCTATATTGACTTTAGCGCTGCTTCAGATAATGTAGAGAGGAGTAGACTGTGGGGGAAACTGGCACAATGGGGCATACCACAGCCTATTCTAAACATGCTGAAGCTTCTACATACAGATACCTGGGTGCAGGTGAAACTAGGTGGTGCACCCACATCCCCTCGAAAGTTCGCACAACAAAAGGATTGAAACAGGGTTGTGGGCTTGCATCAACCCTGTTTAATCTATTCATCGCAGACCTTCCAAAGGTGCTTGACGCCTGCAACTCTCACTCACCGAGGATAGGAGGGAAAACATTGTCCAATCTCATGTAGGCAGACAGCGTAGTTCTGATTAGTCACACTTACGTTGGTCACTCCGCCACCCCAGTTCAGACATGGTCATATGCAAATCAGCCTGACCCTGTGCCTTATGGGAACAGTCCAGCCTGAACTGCCAAGCCATGTCTTTCCTGGACCAGAAACAAGCATCCTGGGACCGGTTTCTGGCTAATCAGCCATCATCAGCCAGGCTAGCTTGAATCTAGTGGCAAAGTGAGCAAGGGACCCACGTCTAGGCATACCCTGCCAACTTAGGGCTAACAAAGCAAAACCAAAGGGGATGATGGACGGAGTGTTGAACATTGCAACCACTCACCCCCAGTCAACTGATCTGGGCTTAGTCCATCATCATTCTTTAGCTCACTCCACCACCCCAGTTCAGACATGCCCATATGCAAATCAGTCTGACCCTGTGCCTTATGGGAACAGTCCAGTCCGAACTGCCAAGCCATGTCTTCCCTGGACCGGAAACAAGCATCCTGGGACCGATTTCTGGCTAATCAGCCGTCATCAGCCAGGCTAGCTTGAATCCAGTTGCAAAGTGAGCAAGAGACCCACATCTCTTGACTGGGGATGAGTGTTTTGATTTGTTCTGCATTCCGTCCATCAATTGTGGGTCTTTTGCTTTCTCACACTAAGTGCACCAGATATGCCCAGACATGGGTCCTTTGCTCACTGTGCCACTGGAATCAAGCTATCCTGGCTGAAGAGGGGTGAAACCCCGAAACCGGTCCTAGGATGCTTGTTTCCGGTCCATGGAGGACCTGGTTTGGCAGTTCGGGCTGGATTGTTCCCATGAGGGACAGCGTCAAGACTGATTTGCATATGGCCAGGTCTAAACTGGGGTGGCATGGTGAGCAAAAGAATGATGGATTTAACTCAGATCTCTTGACTGGGGATGAATGTTTTGATATGTTCTGCATTCAGTCCATCAATTGTGTGTCTGTGGCATGATATACAGCACAGGTAGCACTCCCAAGCTAGAAGTTATCTTCAGCTAGCCCTAGAATCCACCAAACTCACGGGACTCCTGGATGCGCAAATTGGCTACACTAACTTGAAAAAACTAGTCTGGAAGACCATAAAACAAATTTCTTTGGTGGAGGACAAGGCAAGCTTCACATGCCTGGATGACCCTTAACTCCTACAAATTATTTGCGCCACGATAATTTTCAACCAGGGTTCCCCTAAGTCCATAAAAATGAACTTTCTGAGGCATAGGATGGAAATCTTTCCATGTGCTCAGCACTTTCCACCATGGCTGAGGACATTAGCACAAGAGCTGTGCAGGCTGTGTAATACCAAGCAAGGCGACATTTTACATCTAATATGCTTATGCAAGAAACTGTACCAAGCACGGCAACAGCTTCGTAAAGAACCTTTCAAACAGAAAGGCATCCGTACCAGGAGGCAAGCAGTGCTAGCCTGTTTAAATCCAGAAAATATACAACTAAACTGCAGAGCGGTAAAATTCCTTATGCTGGCTGAACAAAAAATGCCCAAAACATCAAAAGCTTTATTAGGCCCTGACACGGCAGTTCCTGTTGACCGGGATATGTCTTAAGCCTGACCACTCTAAGGACATACCGCCAGCAGCACAGGGATAATCCCTGTAATAAGTGGAGACAATTTGAATAACCCACTCAATACGACTTGATAAAAGGGAACACACGGCTGGAGCAAAACAAATACGAGACTGTAACTCACAGTATCCAGCTACCTAATGACATTTATAATGATCATAATTAATGCTGATGTTATATTTGTAAGGAAATTACCTATGGGTCTTAACTGGTATTATCTGAAGATTGCCTTTTATAATTCCAAAACCAAAAAGGCAGCAGAAGTGGACGAAATCATACTGACTGACTGTTGAAAATTTTATTTTTATTTTAAGTATTATTATTGCAATGGTTTTAATTACCTATTCAAAAAAATAAAGAAACTTGAGAAACTTGAAACTTGACTGTCAGTCGGAGGCTTTCCGACCGACACCGTAATGAGGCCCTATGTGCGCTCGCATCGTAATCAGGTGTTTGGAACCACCGACCTATGGTCGGGCGGCTCCCTCAAGGAAACAGTGTTGGTCGGAGGCAAACTCCGACCGACATCGTAATGAGGGCCTGAGTATTAATTATTAAACTTAATTACCTTCCCACTCATTACCCCTATAAACCCCACAACCCACACCTAAAACGAAACTTGAAAAAATGTATTCCACAATTATAATAATTATTTGTCAACTAAATAATTAATAGTATTTAACAACTAGTTATGAATTAATTAAAAATGAATTACTTCCAACTCTTCACCCCATAAACAAACAACCCACACCTAAAATAAATTACACAATCAACAAAATTAATTATCAATTAATTAATTAATATTAAATAACAAGCAATTATTAAATATTTGCAAAAAAATTACTTGCCACCCTTGACCCCCATAAACCCCACAACCCACACATAACTTGTACTTAATAATAACACAATTGACATAATTAAATATCAAATAATTGTTTTATAATTAAATTACTTCCCACCCAATACCCCTATAAATACACAACCCGCAACAATTATTTTTTTTTTAATTTAAATTGAATAACTACTAAAAATGTAACTAATTTATGAAAAAAATATAAACCATAATTATACAAAAAATTACATTGTATACATTTAAAATATATACTAAAATAAATAACATTAATTTAAAAAATATTTTAAACAACTATATTTTTTCAAGCGATAATAATGACTTCGATATTATAAAAATCGATATTGCTTACCTTACAATCAATATTTTTGCCGTCGATATTTCCATATCACAATAATTTAGACTCGATATTCTGGTATGTTGATATTTTTAACTCAGTATTTTGACTTAATGCCTTATATAACCATTCTAACCCCCAGTAATGAAAAAAAAATATATAACTTTGAGCACACATAGTAAGTGACAAAATAATGAATGCACAGAAAGGGAAAGCAGATGCCTAAGAAATGTATTGATCATGGGTTTGAAAAAACATTTTAACCAAACTACTATATGCAGAGATGATGAGCCACATTTAAGGATTTTATGACCACTGAGCTTGATCATTGCACATAGTTGAATTATTCCAGATGAACATTTAGCCCCTCATTCTGAATGGTTCCTAATTCTGATGTTGCCAGTAACAGCAGGTACCAGTCCCATAGGCAAGACTGTAGCTAGGAAAATCAAAAATCCCTCCACCTTCAACCTTGTCCCAAATATGTCTGAGTGGGCAGTAGGGCTGGACAACTCTTTTATTCCACCGGTGGGCTGGAGCCTGTTGTGTTGGAATGCGCATGTTCTGGATGTCTTGCAATCCAATTACGTGTAAGGATCCCAAGATAATGCGAGCATTGGAAAGGTGCAAGAGGAGACAGGTTGGTGTCTCTGTGCAGTTGCTGGCTGGGGTCAATAAATAAGGAATTAAAAAGTTGTACTTCATCGTATCCAGGTTATTGTGCTGTCTACAAAATGGTACCATGGGACTTCAACCTACACGACACGTCTGCTTCCATTATTGAATCTTTACTCAAAAGTTTGGAGCGACTTCGCCGAGTGTCATTTCCATTTAAAGCTGTAACTCCCATGATAATCTTTGCGAGAAGAGTTACAAGATAAGCACCTCCATAAATATAAGCTGCATGTTAATTACTGAAGTCACCTGAATGGTGATATTGTACATTCCTATGGGTCGCAGTTTGTGTGTGAGGAAGTGGCAGTTGTGAGCATAAGAAAGCAGTCTTAGTTGTCCTATAATCCTCTGCTGTGGATGATACACGTCCAGGTCACGCAACGTCACGCCATGCGGTTGCCACTTTATAATTACTTTTTTGGTGTGTACAGACACCAGAGTGGTCTGTTTAACTGTTATTTACATTGCTTCCTGTTCATCACTGCCATTGCTTTTACATCGTACAATTCATCACTTTTGTTACTACCTCTATGGCCATTTATGTTGGCACCAGGGATCGGTTTATGAAATGGCCACAATGGAAGCATTGTTTTCTAAATTACATCTCTACCCTTGAAGATGACACAGAGGGGATTTCTTTATAGGAGGAAGAGGAAAATGTTATTACATACAATCAGTCCTGAAGAGCTAAGATTATATGAACAGATGTAAAAAAAAATAAACAGAGCATTTTATGTGACTCATGTATTCACGCATTAATGTATTCACGCATGGATTGGAGACTTGCGCAACTATTTAACATGTTCTATATGTATTTCTGTGGGTAGATAAGGCTGTTTTAAAACACATCAAGGAGGTCAGGAGTCCATTAATTATTTTATTGCTGACTTACAAAAATGTGCCCTAACTTGCAAATTTGGACCCCTGCATGATGACCCTATGCAAGATAAAACTGTCACACATACCAATTATTCCACTTTTCATGAACACTTATGGGCTACGGGTGAAACAACATTGAAAGAAGTTATCGCTATTGCCAAAAAAACTGAACTTTCTAAACATTTTGCTAAAGCAGGATTAAGGAATACTGGGAAAAAATACGGTTCATGGAGTGAAATATTCAAATTCTTCCAAAAAGGATTACAAAAAAGTTCTAGAAGATTCAGGGTTCTTCAAAGACTAGAAATTATTAAGTGGTTAAACAGACAGAGACAACTTTATGTGAAGTAACAGAATGTGTTACAGGTGTGGAAGCAACGAATATTTGGCCTGTGATAAGGAATGTCCAGCTTTGAAGTAACAATGCTCCCACAATGGTATAATTATGTTTGAGTATGTTGGAAAAGAAAAGCATTCTCTTCAATCAAATGTTTAATACATTTAGATTCTCCTGGGCAAGAAGAGATTGATGTACAATGTGTCCTGAGTGTAGATTATGATGTGCTTGGTTTGGAGACTGAAAAGAAGAAAAAAAAACATTTTCTACTATTGTGGGTGGCGTTCCAATGTTGATTTTAGCAGACTCAATTTCACCATTCACACATTGCCAATCATTTAGTTTATGTGGCCAAATTTCAAGGAGTATTAGTGGACATTTTTGTTATCGTCTGATGCACATCCAGTATGTTTTACGGGAGGCCAATGGTGGATTACTGCAACCTGACATTTGAATTTAAAGGAAGGAAGGCTGATTGTAAACTACATGTAGCAGAAAAGGGTCCATCAGTACTTGGGTGGTTAGGTCAAGAGAACCTAGGTATAACTCTGTTTCCCAATAATCCTGATCTAGTTTTACTTTCTGAAAGCAGTAATACCTTTTCACAATAGTTGTGTGATCAGTTCCCTGATATATTTTAAAGTAGGGATGTTATAGGGCTTCAAACACATAATATATTTAAAAGAAAATGTTGTCCTGTTTTGTATAAACTAAGGAATGTCCCTTCAGCATAAGAGAAAAAGTAAAACAAGAATTTGACAGATTAATGAAGAGTGGCATCATTGAGAGCATAGAATCCAGTGAATGGTTAGATCCCCTTCTAGTGGCACACAAAGATGATGATAAAGTCAGATCATACATTGATCTCTGTGATTTGAATTTGAACTTTTGGTTGACAAACATAAGTGAGATGCTTACAAAGACTAAAGGAATCAATTGGTTTTCCTCATTTGATTTAACAGCAGCATATCATCAAATTCCATTGTATCCTGAGAGCAAACACCTCACTGCTTTCATTACACCATACGGTTGCTTCCAATTTAATCTCAGGCCTTTTGATCTTGCTACAGTGGCTGCTGCATTCCAACATTTGTTTCACCAATTGTTCAAAGACCAAAAAGTGGTAATTTTCTTTTGAGATGATATACTTATAATGGGTAAGGATAGACATGAAAACAATTGCAGACTTAAAAGGTCTTCACATGCTTAGTGAAAAAGGTCTTACTACTCAAATTAAGAAGTGCAAAATCTCAGTAACATCTGTGATATATTTAGGGAATGAAATTAGTGGGAAGTTCATCTTTCCCAAGAGGGAACTGTTAGTAGCTATACGCAGTGCTCCACCCCCCACTTCCAAAGATGATGTCAGATAATTGTTTAGGCTTAGCTGAATGGTATTCAAAATTTGTAAATGATTTTGCAACCAAAAATTGAGATAATTGTTGAAAAAATTGAACTTTTTTTTATAAACATATTTTATGGATTTTTCGGTTACAATATAATCACAATTTATACACAATGTTGTAGTAAGGCTGCGTTTCATACATTTGGTAGGTACGTGTATAATACAACCAGAGGCTTGTAGATTGTTATAGCTACATTAAGGTAATATATTTTGTTCATGAATTACATTGTTGAAAAAATAGAACATTATTAATAGAAAGATATTCACCAAGCTTGTTTTGGAAGTATCAAGAATGATATTTGTAATGCAAATCCTCTTCAGGGTTTGGACTCCAATTATATTACTATTATAACTTGTGATGCTAGTGGGAAAGGACTTGGACAGTGTTCTCCCAAAGAAACAAAGATAAGGTTGAATCCGACATCTCTTTTGCCTCACTTTCACTCACTGTAGCAGGTGAAAAATGTCCCACTATGCTGACATGAACAATACTACACCAATGTTAACAAGGTTGTCATTACAGTTTTTGTTTTTTAAAATATCTTTATTGATTTTTCCAGCACACAAGGTTTTGTGCAATATGCCTGCCATACATGTGTCTCACCAATTACCGTCCGTTCATGACTTCACTATAGTATGCCATCTTCTTTGTCAAATGTTATGAGTTGTTGACTAATATATAAGACCGATAAACAAACGAAGGACTATACCCCGAAGAAAAAGATCGACAAGATATGTAGAGGACGAAAAAAAGGAAAAAATGATCCTGTTTTAAAAAGACCCCTCACTCACCAACCTAGTTGGTGACATGCTTCATCATTGGGGTCCCACCCGAGCAGCCGAATGCCACCCGGGTGTGCTTCAACGTCTGATTACAGCGGAGCAGGTTTTATTCGCAACGGTAGTGCAAGTGAGTGAGAAAGTGAATTAAAAATGTCTTTATTGTACTCCCTAAAGTTTAATATGGAGCAATAAGACCAGATTAAAAACAAGGTGTGAGACCTAAACAGGTTGAATTGACCTATGGTATCTATATAAAGTGATGGTCGTGGTGGTCTACATGTTTCAAACTTTCATAGATATTACTAGGTTTTCATCAGGACCTATTCAACGACACGGGCGGTATACACACGCTAAGGTCCACCCGTACCCGGGTCAAGCATGAATCATTCCATATACTCACGGATGACACCTTTCAGCCTTCTGTGAAAGGGAAAAATTAGAGTCTAGCTTCTGTCTCGCCCCATGGAAACCGTGTGGGGGCACTGGTTATTGTCACACAATCTTCAAACCATACCGCCCGCCTTCCAACCTAAGGCGACAACCTACATGGAGCCCCGAGGTCTCCTTGTATCATATGGGATATGTCTGCTTTCAGTTCCAATTGCACCAAGTAGATGTCCCACCGGTCATGGGGTTTACACCTTCCATCCCTGCTCCATATGTCCATGTGTTCTGCTATCTCCGTCTTGGCACTCTTAGCCAGATCTTTTTGCCATTGGTCCAGGGTCTATGCCATGCTGCAGTCCATGCCATGGCTATTCAGCATTTTGCCAATACCAAGGCTACGCTGTGAAAATAAATGAGTTGTTTCATCCATTTAGCAATTGGGCGAGCATCTAGCAGGCATTGGAGTGGATCCATGGGTAAGATGCAAGCCACCAATTCTGAGATATACAGTGCGACCTGTGTCCAGGAGTGTAGTATTACTGGGTATTTCCATATCATATGTACAAAGTTTGCGGTCTCTGTTGAGCTCTTTGTGCATTTAGTCTGCCTTCTACTGCACATTTTCCCAAATTTCAGTAGTTAAATAAGTGTGCTTTACATAGTTGAATTGGGTATAGTGAAATTAGCCTTTTTTTAGACTAACCAATTTGAACCCAGACATAGAGTCCACAGATTTTCAGATATCTCAACCTCTAGCTTGTGCTACCACCGATCTTTAAGCATCCATATCTCCTTGTGTTTAGTCTGCAGCAATGCCTGGTACACGGAAACCTGGTGTTGCAACACGTTTTGTCCTACCTGCATGTAGGATTACCACTAGTTGTGGTGCAGCTGCAGGTAATTCTTGGCCCTCTCCCTTGTCAGCACCATCTCCCTCTTCAGGATATAGTGAAACTGCCTGGTCCCAGGTCGTATTCTACCATCATATTTTCAAAGGACCTCACCTTATTGCCTTCTTCTAAATCTGCCCATATCTCTATTTTGACTTCTGTCCATCTCTCGGTCTGGTAGAGCGTTTTTAATTGACTGCATCTTGGTGGCATTCATATTGAAAGGTTTGGGTCAGAGAGTATTATCGAGGGACCTCCAAGCAGTGCTTCTTCCAGCAACAGGCAGCTACTCTCAATAATACATTCCACATACCACTTAGGGGTGGTATAAACAGACAGAAGCCAATCTGACAAGGGGCATCCTCCCAGTTCCCGTAGCATCGCTCCGTGTTCTGGGTTTGGTGCAGTCCCCAACCATCGCATCATCCATTAAAGTTGCGCCGAGGTATAATGTATTTGGGTACCCCCAGCCCTCCCTCTGTGGGCGGGCATACAACTTGTGAATCGCTATTCACTACCCGCCATCTGCCTTTTCCCCATATTAGGGTGGTGAACAGGCATTGTAACTCAGTGAAGAACAATTTTCTAAGTATTACTGGCAAAACCACAAAGTAGTAAAGGATTCTGGGAAGTACCAGCATTTTTGCGATCAAAATTCTATCCATCTGGAGCAATGGTAACTGAGTCCAGAAGGGGAGTGATCATCTGACTAAGCTCATCACCTGGACCAGATTGCCTTCTATCAGGTCACTGTCCATGTGATGAATGTGTACACCCAGATATTTTATAGTGTTGCATTTTCATTGTAGCTGACCCATAGGCAGTGTTTGTCTTTGTGCTTCAGGCACTAGTAGTATCGGTACTCCACATGATTTGTCCCAAATAATCTAAACTCCAGATACATGTACAAAATCATTTAGGAGGCTCAAAACCACACAACAGAAAAAAAGAAAAAAAAGCGTGTTGGAGAAATATAGTGATTAAAGACTTAAAACAAATTAGAACGCTGCAATGTAACTAGCTCAAAACAAACGCCAAACAAGACAAACTTCACCTACAGAAAATTAACAGATTTTACAAGTCAGCTATTAAAAAAGCTAAGAAAAGGTACCATTCAGGCAGAATTAAAAATGCTAAATATGCAAATACAGAATTCTTAAAAATGCTCATGAATTTCGTAAACCGAATTGCCTAGAAGGAACTCATCCTGTTTCTCAAGATTTCACAGACAGATTGGCAAATCATTACACCGATAAAGCAGACATGTTGGACTTGTACTTAAAACAGGAACAAAGCACCAGCACTAACCCTTTTACAAAACAACAATCCATGAATACTCTTACCCAGCCCTGCCGGCGCCCCTTCTGACCCATGTCCACCGCAAACTTTCAAGACAATTGTTTTAGCAACCTCTGCTGCCACTCTAGTAAGAAGAATCATCAACGATTCCTTAACTACCAGAATATTTCCAGAAGAACTAAAAAAGTCGTACATACGCCCTTTACTGAAGAAAGCAAACTTGGACCCTCTGAACTCTGACAACTACAGACCCATTACAAATGGACCTTTTCTGGGCAAAATGATGGAAAGATCGGCGTTCATCCAGATGTCACAATTCATTGAAGAAAATGCCATACTTTCAGACTTCCAAACAGGATTCCGTCCGGGAAGAGGCACAGAATCAGCCCTCCTTGCCATCTGGGATGACCTGAAGAACACAGTAGACCGCAACGGGGTTGCTACGCTACTCCACTTGGACCTCTCACCTGCCTTTGACACGGTTGACCATGACACTCTGAAAAAAAAGACTCTATGAAGCCGGCATAGAGGGGACTGCCCTAGACTGGATTGCGTCCTAAATTCGAAACTGAACTAAAGTCATCCATACCCCACCTTTCTTGTCCAAACCATACTCCACAAAAGCAGGGGTCCCTCAAAGCTCTATCATCTCGCCCATGCTTTTCAATAGCTACATGAAGTCATTACCGGTACTGATCAATCAATTTCACTGACGTGCTATAACTATGCAGATGACACACTCCTTCAACTGGAATGCCCCAAAGGCATTGGAAACTCTCCAATTTTCAGTTGTCTCAGAGACGTGGATCAGTGGATGACTTGGAGCCATCTCAAATTGAATGCTTCCAAAACGGAAATACTCACTTGTGGCAATTGGAAACATTAAGACTCGCTTGCCGCCAGGCCTGATGAACTGGGATCACTGCCTAAAGTATCAAAGGAAGTAAGAAAGCTCGGAATGACCATGGACTCCAAGCTATCGATGAATGCCCAAGTGGACAAACTAGCAAGATCAAGCTTTGTCACTATAAAAACGCTGCAACAAATTTTCCCCCATTTGGGATTTCCACACAAGGTCCAAGCTACCATCTCCCTTATTCTGTCCAAACTCGATTACACCAAAAGCCTCTACCACGGATCACCTTTAACAACCATGAAAAGAATACAACGGTTTCAGAACTCAGCTGCCAGACTACTATTGCACATCAAACCACGAGACCTCATCTCACCTGCCATGAAAGCCCTGCATTGCTTACCGTTTGCCAGAAGATCCACATTCAAGCTGCTTTGTATCACCCACAAAGCAATACATGGAATGGGACCGCTCTTCATCAGGAATAAAATCACCAAACACATTCAACAAAGGAACCTCTGCTCTAAAGTGGCACCTCGCCTCAAAATCTCAAGATACAAGAAAAACAAAAGATGGGTGGCACATCCTTCTCTATTCAAGCAGCAAAACTATGGAACTCTTTACCCCCAACATAAGACCCATGGACAACAACCTTATCTTTAGAAAACTACTCAAGAATTGGCTCTTCCTCACATAAACACCATACACAAACAGAAATTTACAGCATAGCCCTCTGTATATAAGCATTTATTTTTACTATAGATATGTACCTATCTTTGTGTATTGCTTTGTATAAACATGTAGAATAATTGTGTTGTTAAAACATAAATACAAATACATTTTTAAAGTCAAATAACACTTGAAAACTAGAGTTTATCTAATGCATCTTTTTACATCCTTTATGCATCTATTGACCTTCCATGTACTTGGATCTATGGGCCCGATTCACAGAACAAACTTAAGACTAAATCCTAAACTTAGTACCATTCTGGTATTCACAGAATGCACTTAGTACTTCTGGTATTCACAGAATGAACTTACTACTTTTGCTATTCACAGAATGAACTTAGTACTTTTGCTATTCACAGAATGGATTTACGACTCCTAAACTTACGTCCGCACTCGGGCCGGAAATTCCGGCCCGGAGGCGGAGCTTCCGGGCCGGAGGCGGAGCTTCCGGGCCGGAGGCGGGGCTTCCGGGCCGGAGGCGGAGCTTCCGGGCCGGAGGCTGAGCTTCCGGCCCGGAGGTGGAGATTTCAGCCATAGCTAAATCGGCCGGAATCCCCACCTCCGGGCCGGAAGCTCCGCCTCCGGCCCGGAAGCCCCGCCTCCGGCCCGGAAGCTCCGCCTCCGGGCCGGAAGCTCCGCCTCCGGGCCGGAATTTCCGGCCCGAGTGCGGACGTAAGTTTAGGAGTCGTAAATCCATTCTGTGAATAGCAAAAGTACTAAGTTCATTCTGTGAATAGCAAAAGTAGTAAGTTCATTCTGTGAATACCAGAAGTACTAAGTGCATTCTGTGAATACCAGAATGGTACTAAGTTTAGGATTTAGTCTTAAGTTTGTTCTGTGAATCGGGCCCAAGATATTTATTGCTTTTCTCTTAAAAAGCATATCCAATGCACTACCCTATTTCTCATCCTATACCTCTATCAATATCTTTAATCTACATATACCTACCTCCTTTATGCATCTATATACTTCCCATGTACTTAAGGATCTATATATTTATCAATTTCTTCGAATTCAGCATATCCAATGCACTATCCAATTTCTCACCCTATACTTCTCTCAATGTATCTTCTACCCCAACTTTCTGACTCATCTCAAACTTCTTTCTACTAATCTTTCCAATGCACTACCCTATTTCTCACCCTATACATCTATCAGTATATCCTCAACATCCACTCTCTTATTTATCCACAACCCCATACCACTACTATGATCCCCAAAGTAACCCTTTCTAGACTCTCCCATACTCCCCCTCTCCTTGCATCATCTGACACCTCTTTTACTATACCGATTCCCCCAAAACAAGCCTTTCTAAACACTTCCATCTGGCTCTTCACCCCCACATACCCTTTTTACTCATCCCAAAGCCTCTTCCTACTGCTATAACCTCCCAAAAAAAAGTCTAAATACTTCACTCTTCAATCCCTCCACTATCCTTTTCGATCAAAATAACAGACAAACATGTTCACTTCTCAAATTTCATATTTCGCTATACTAATTCACCACTAATCTTTTATGGGTTCCAGAGTAGCGTGCTACTCGCCAAAAAAAGCACTTCAACAGCTCATGAGAGGTAGCAAGCACAATATAAATGCAAACCTTTTTCCCTCTGCTATCCCTCCCCAACCCTTCTCAATCCACATAACTGACTAACATATCCACCACTCAAATTTCTTTCATATTTCACTATACTAATTTAACACTAATCCTTATAGGTTCTGGAGTTGAGTGCTACTCACCAAAAAAGTGCTTCAGAATCCCACCAGGGGCAGCAAGCACTATATAAATGCAAACCTGTTTTCCCTCTTCTATCCCTCCACTACCCTTCTCTATCCAAATAACTGAATAATATATCCACCTCTCAAATTACTGTCATATTTCACTATACTAATTTTTAACACTAATTCTTTATGGGTTCCGGAGTAGCTTGCTACTTGCCAAATAAACGCTTCAACACCCCATCAGGGGTCTCAAGCGCTATATAAATGCAAACCTTTTTTCCCTCTTCTATCCTTCCGCTATCCCTCACTCCAAATAACTGACTAATATCCACCACTTTAATTACTTTCATATTTCACTATACTAATTCACCACTAATCCTTTTTGGGTTTCCGGAGTAGTGTGCTACTCGCCAAAAACAAAAAAGCACTTCAACACCCCATCAGGGGTAACAAGCGCTATATAAATACAAACCTTTTTTCCCTCTTCTATCATTCCGCTATCCTTCTGAATCCAAATAATTGACTAACCTATCCACCATTTAAATCACGTTCATATATCACTATACTAATTCAAGACTAATCCATTATGGGTTCCGGAGTAGCGTGCTACTCGCTGAAAAGCACTTCAACGCTTCGTCCGGGGTAATAAGCGCTATATAACTACAATTACCATACTATACATTTACCACTGGGAGTTCTCTGGGATCTACCTTAATATGCGTAAACTACATATAATGAAACAATTTGGTGTTGTTCATCCACATAGATGCCCCAACGCTGGCTCTGAGACCACAACAGGCATGCTATTGATTTCATGGCTAGCACAAACAGATTAGGGGAGAGAAGGCACTCCTGTCTGGTGCCCCTTCCCACTGTAATCGGGTCTGAATTAATCACCTGATGTGTACTCTTGCTACCAGATTCACATACAATAAGCTTTATCCACTTGAGGAACTCAGGGCCTATTCCTACCTTGTGAAGCACAGCCCGGAGAAATGACCACACTAAGGTATTGAAGGCCTTTTCAATGTCTAAAGAGGCCAACCAACAGTCTATCTCTGGCTTCTTTACCCAGGCCATGATCTGGAACAGCCTGTGGAGGTTGAGAAATGTGTTGATAGCTGTAACAAACCCGTTCTGATCTGGGTGTACCACTGTCTGCACTATTGTTGCCAGCCTATTAGCAGGCACCTTCCTCAGTTTCTTGCAATCAAGATTTAATAAAGATAGCAGCCAATATGAAGTCAACTCAATGGGGGTCGCACCCTGGTTTCAGAGGCACCACTATCAGGGCTTCCCGCATAGAATCAGAGAGTGTACCTCTTTCACTGGCTTTTACATATACCTTAATGACCATGGAGGTAACTGGGCACAGTAGGCTTTGTATAGTTCTATTGGGAACCCATCCATGCCTGGGGATGTACGTGTTGCAAACTGCTGAATCATTAGTTTAATTTCACCTAGTGTTAGTGAAGCCTCCAATTCTTGCATCTGTAATGGGTTGACTGTGGATATCTCAATCTGATCCAGGTAGCCTGCAATCACGTTTGGGTCAATCTCTGATACGGCTCTGTACAATGTTCTTTAATATGATTTAAAAGCATCATTGATTTCAAGTTTGGAGTTAACCACCCACCCTCCTTCGGATCATATAGTCCCAATAAGATCGGGGAGATTCTGATTCTAGCGTCCAAGCTAATAAGTTACCTTCCTTGTCTCCCCGTCCGTGATGGTGTTTTAGACATTCTTTATCATTTCTGTTTGCCAGTCTAAGAGCATCCCTGTAATCCTTTTTTGCATCTTCCAGTTCCTTCATAAAATTTCTAATCTCAGGGTCTCTTCCTTCAAAACCTTCCTTGTGTCCCACATTGTTTTTAGGCACATCCCTCTCAGCACCACTTGAATATGTCCCATTCTACCACCACCTCGGTGACTGACCCCTTGTTTTTCAGTTAAATAATGACTAATGGATTCTTCTATTTGTGCGTGCCTCTGTGGGGATCTTTGCTTCAGGCTGTCCCCATGAGATGGTGATCATCAGCGGGTTATGAACTGACAGCGTACACCAAAGGTATTCCACTTCAGTGACTTTGTGTGCCATAATCGCGGCGTAGAAAGCTATATCTATCCTAGTATGTAGTGCATCGAGTGCAGAGTAGTGGGATTATTCTCTCACTTCTGGATACTAGTTTCTCCAGATATCTACCACATGTAGGGTGTGTGCACCGTGCTGTAAACTGCAAGTGCTTGTAAAGGACTTTGCATCTGTGAGGGATGGTGTCATTTTGTCCTTATCCAGGTCTGCGGCATGTTTAAAATCTCCACACTATATCACCAGAGACCGTGCAAAACGTAACAACACCAGGGATAGAGAAGCAAAGAAAGGAGAATGTCCAGCATTATGGGCATACACTGCTACCAATGTGAACGATTCTCCATCTAATGTTCCCTGTAGCATCACATACCGACCTTGTGGGTTGATCTGGCGAATGCAGGACCATGAATAGGACCCCCGGTGACATCCATATCAGAACACCCCTAGCATATTCTGAGAATGTGGTACCTTATAAAGTACCACACAACCTCTTGTGCACCTTAGCTAGCTCCCCGGTTATCAGCTGTATCTCCAGGAGACATGCAAAATGTGTATGGCATCGATTCAGATATGAGTGGATCCTATACCTTTGGTCATGCATGCCCACCCCCCTCACATTCCATGTGATTACTCTGTAATCCAGTTTGACCATAATATGAATGTTAACATTACTCCCTGTGTAGTGTAAGTGGGTTTAACTGGACTACTCATGCCGACAATGTGTATATCAAATCTCTGCCTGTGGTAGAGCTAATGAGAAAAACATTGGAAGTGAGAAAAAGGGGAGCCCCTGACCGTGCAAGTAAAACAAAACCATTAACACAAATAATCCCCAATAAATCCTGATCCCAGGCCATGCTGTCAACCTGCCATGGTCAATAAATTCCCATAGTGATTTGGCAAACAATTGACATTCAATCTGACTTGTGAGGGGTGTCCTCCACATTCTCTTACATACTGTTTCTGGTGGGAAGCAACCCCACCTTCCTTTTCCATCTATAACCCTTCTCCCATATTATAACAGACCAAAGTTGGGTGCCCCGGTTACCCCATTATGGCTCCATTGAGAATAGAGTGATGATGTATAGGTACAATTCAAACGATATATCAAGTCTCTAATCACATTGGCATATCAGATATCATCGAAGTGATGTGCGGGCCCTCACGCAACTCCTCTGGTACCTCCACTAGCAAGGTAGATCATGAGACTCCAGTGTTTCCATGTCAGAGTTACATATGACCACACTCTAGGTACCATTTTGTTTGATCGCTGCTATGACTTGAGCCCATTCAATGGCTGCTTGTTCTTTTGTGGGGCTGCCACTGATCATAATGTTTGAGTGATGTCTGTTTATCTGAGTCTCCCACCCTCTGCCTCCATGTCCCAGGAAGCCAGCGGGGGGGGCTCGTCTCTCGATTCCAGCCGGTTTCATGCTTCCTCCGGAGAAGATTAGAATAAAGCTTTTTCTCCATTCATCACTTTAAGTTTGGCTGGGGATAGCAAGGCATATTTTATGGAAAGATGAGAAAGTCATAGTTTTACTGGATAGAAGGCTTCCCGATGTCATTGCACATCTGTCATGTAGTCCAGGAATATTGTGACTGTACTGTTCTCTATTGGCCATGGGCCTTTAGCTCAAGCAATTTGTAGGATATTGCCTCTCTGAAATTGAATCATTGTCTCTATCTCTGAAATTGAATAACTTTGCCACCACTGGTCTTGAGCACTCCCTGGGGAAGGAAGTCTGCCTGGAATCCTGTGAGAAAAACGTCATGGTTTTGCCACCCAGCACTGTGTCAACAAGCCAAATTCCAAGTATAAGTACGTACTTATGTCTTCTTTTTTCTCTGGCAGCTCCACAACTCTGATGTTGTTCCATCTAGAGTGGCCCTCCACATCGCCCACCTTACGACACAGCAGACCAACCTCTTCAAGCAATGCTGTGAGCTGTGTTTGCGTTGCTGCCATTGCAGGTAGCAGCAAGGCCAATGTCGTTTCGTGATTGCCCAGCCATTCTGTAATTTTTTATGATCGTCCTGAGGAACCCCATAATTATCACCAGTCTATCTAACTTGAGCTTCAAGGATGTGTTTAACTCACTGCTGTTAGTATCTCAGCAAACCTTGCATTCTGATCGTTGAGCAGCCTCTCCACAGATGATGACTCTGAGTCCAGGTTTGTCTCAGGCAATACTTGTGTGGAGGGAGTCTCACTGTCTCCCATTTTATTTCGCTACAGTTTCACCATAGTGAGGGATAGCTTTCTGTAGGTGTTGGAGATGTTGTGATGGGGTGGAGAAGGGTATAGGTAAGGGCAGTAGGGCCTGTTCCTTTCAGGATATTACCACCAGCCTTAACTGGGAGGAGGACTGATGGGGCTCCCACAACCGCACAACTGCCTCCGGCAAGCTCGACATGGCAATCCAAGTGTCACTTCAGCTTTTTTTGTCTGTCTTCGCACCCAGAGATGTGCTCCCCTCCTTAAAGCCACTCTCTGGTAGGGCTGAAAGTGCTCAGATTCTGAGGGAGGACATGACTTCGTCTGGGTTGTTTCAGTGAGATAGCAGGCCCCAGGATGCTTGTTGAGGACCAACACACTCCAGCTGAACCCCCACCACTGCTGTATTTCAGCCACCGGGGATACAGGATATGGTGTAAAAGTGGAAACCTCATCCAGGTAGGGTACTGTCACCATTGGAGCTTCTTATGTATCAGAGTCAGGAGATACCAGGTGTAGTCCTACTCCCAGCAACTACAATGAAGAGGTGGTTTGCACAGATATTCAGGATTCTTAATGGCGGTGGGACAGAGCTCTCAGTTATGTGTCTGGTCCGGCTGCCATCTTGGACACATCCCCAAGGTTATCATTACAGTTGTTAGATTATATTTACATTGTAGAATATCTTCCAGGATTTAAAAAATCAAGTAGCCAATTTTTTTGAGTAGGGTCTCAGGGCCTCACTCCAGATAAAGTTATACAGTACTGCTGAGATGTGTGATTGATGCAAAGTCACTGTAGTTCACAAACTGGAGTGTAGAGGTATTTTTAAAGTAGAGTGGAAAGATGAGTACAAATCTTGCCCTGTCTTAACAAAAGTATGAGAAAATATGTATGATAGATGGCCTCTAAAACAAGAAATGGATATTGAGGTTAAACATTCTTGGTAAATAAGAAATTAACTCTGCTGGGACGATGACTGCTTTTCAATGAGAAATAAAAGAGTAATTCCACCATTGTGTTTATGGGACAAAGACACATCAATCATGAAGCTCACGTAGGTATCGTCAAGAGCAAGGAGAGAATTAAGAATTATAATTGGTAGTCTGGTATTGACATGCAGATCGGAAGGATAATAGGAGATTGTTATGAATGTGCCCACATTTTGTATTGTGTTTTTTGTTGTTTTTTGTTAAGGAGGGAGATGTGTTGTGTTGGAATGTGCATATTTGGAATGTATTGGAATCCAATTAGGCGTTAGGTTTTAAAGGCATTGCGAGCATTGAAAAAGAGCCTGAGGAGACCGAGGTTGGTGGATCTGCGCAAATGCTGGCTGGGGTCAATAAATAAGGATTGAAGAAGTTGTACTTCATCATATCCTGGCTATTGTGTTCTCTGCAGAGCCCTTGAAGGCCAGTTTTGAAAGTCTAGAGCCGCTCCTGGTGTCTCTGGCACTCTCCCCAGTCCCCAAGGTTAATTGCAATGGTCAGAAGGAAACTTCAAGAGAGGGAGGAAGGTAGAGAGAAAGTGATCAAAATGGGAGAAGCAAGAGGCGGTAAGGAGAGAGAGAGGATGGATGGATGGAAAGACTGCAACATTACACAAGGGGAGCATGGAAGAATTGAGCATTTTTGCAAAGACTACTGTTGGTTCTCTAGTCAAGCCTTGGCGAGTGGGTGATGCAAACAAACCCAGAAATTGTTGTCAGAAGATAGCCTCCTTGAGGGATTATTTAAATTCTTAAATTTCTTTCCTTCCTTTTCTCCCTACAACCTTAAGTTTTTTGTCTTTTGTTTCTTAGTAGTTCTTTCTGTCTTTTTTCATTTTTCTTTTCTCCTTTCTTCCCCCCTTCTCTACATTCTTCCATTCATCCTTCTTTCTACATTTTCCATCCATCCTTGTCTCCATAATTTTCCTTTATCTATCCCTCCTTCTCTCTTTTGTTCTTTTACTTTTCATCTTATCCATCCAGCCATCTCACCTTCTGTCTTTCCATCTATCACTAGCTTTTTTCTAGAGGTATTCATCCTTCTCTACATCCATCCATCCATCATCCATCCTTCTCTCCATGCATCCATAACTCTTCCTTTTCTCCATACATCTATCTCTGCATTACCCCATCCTCTCATCATCCTTCTCATCATTTCTCCAGTCCACCTTCTCTCTCTTCCTTCCCCTGCAAGAGATCATTTTCATGTGCTTCTTGGAGACGGAAGTGAAAGAAGCCATGAATAAAATCTTAAATATTTCATGTTACTCTAAACGGTCCAGTGACACCTACACTCACTCAAGCTGATAAAGTTGGTGGAAGAGTGGGGGTCAATGACATTCCTGCCCATCATATTTATGAGATCTGCAGTGTTCCAATGAATTTGTTTATTTAAAGATGTAGATTTGGAATGTTGAAAGCAGCTTAAATCTCCATGTGAAAACCTGGTGATTGGAACCCAGAATTACTGTTTTTCCAAGAAATGTCTCAATTCTAAGGGGGTTGTAGGGGACAAATTTGTGATGACTTTGACTTCCTTTACCTGTACAGTGCATTTTGGGGTTGAGAGAATCCGGGTAAAATTTTGGGCCACATTTAATGAGGATCTAAGTGTAAAGAACATCTAAAGAAGTGAACACTGAATGATAAATGTCATAGAATAATATGGTCATTTGAAGAAACTATTAAAATGTGCTCATTAGACAAATACTTACTTTAGTATCACTATATCAATTTATATATGGTAGTAAGTAGTGATATGGCTAGCAGCAACCATGAACTGTTAAAGAGTAGATGACGAGATATACTCCTGAAGAAGCACTGGGTAGATGTGAAATGCAGTGAGCCTCAAAATATATGTGTGAGTTTCAGATTGAAAAGATTGATAGGAAAATCACTAATTAAATATAATTAAGAAATCTGATTGAGAACTAGTATGAACATAAGTAAATTATTTTTTAATATATTTTTTCAAAGTAAAAAGTAATGGCTACAAGGAATGGTTTTACGAAATAGTGACATGAAATAGAATAAGTGCCCATTTCACAAAGGGCCTCGCAATTGTGTCAGCGGCCCCACAATAGTGGCGGGGGCCCCACTAGTGGCGGTACCTCCACATTGCAGTTTCTCATTGCGGAGGTCTCGCCACAAGTGTGGGCCTCCCGCCATGACTGCGCGGCCTCCAATACGAGTGTGGAAACCCTTTGTGAATTGGGCCAGATGGTTTCTGAGCCATACACCAAGACAGTGTAGAGATTTATTTGGAGTAGTGCAACCAGCTATTAAGGTGAAAAGGTTTGAGTGCTGAGTATCACAACATTTACCTGGAAGCACCTAAAACCTTCTAGTGAATGTTGAACATTTTACAAAGCAAACTTGGAGACAAATTACTAAATAATACATGAGTGCCACCATGGGATTTGTAGGGATATAGAGCATAGCTGTTCCTTGCCTTGGGGGCTACCTACTGCTGGAAAATAAAGAGAATAGGCCAAAAGTCAAGATGTGAGGAATTACAAATGAAGTAATAAATGTTACATGGTATGGTGACATGTTATATCATAGAACTCTTTACTGGAAGAAGTGTATTACCAAGTTAGTTCCAGAGCCTTTCTGGTGAGAGAGCTTTTTCTAATTGATAAAATATTTGCTTATGATTTTGAATGATTTTACAAATAGTAGAAATGAGTTTCTTTAAGTTTGCCACAGTAGGCCTGGACTAGACCCCAACTCCATCTTGAACTCTAAATGTGACTGTGTTTTTATTTGTTCTCGCTCACACATCGAAGTGTGCTCAAATGAAATGCTTTGTAGGGAACTGTTGTTCTTTGTGAACTCAGCCTTTCTCTCAAATGTAACTGTTCAAGGTTATTAGTGCCTGAGAATCAGAGGGCCTATTCATTTCATAAGTCTGTCATTGTTTTGTGTGAGATTTGTACTGTCATATATGATAACATTAGGTCAGAAGGGAACTTATTATTATCTATTTAGGGGATGGTGCTAGGTGTTGTTTCGTTTTATTATGTATTATGATTCGCTGTGCCTATGTAACATTTTGTGTGATTTTTAATGTGTATTTTAGTATAAAAGAATGTTGTTTTGGATGAGAGCCAGACTTGCTTTGTGATTTGCCAGTTTTGAGAGCTTTTCTTAATTCTGAGGAGCAGAACTATATTCTTGAATTATATGAATAAGGCCATAAGTCCTCTCATTGTTTATTAATAATACTTGTCTGATTATTATTGACTTACTAAGGTCTGATTATTATTGGATGAAAAACTATATTTTTGCTTTGTGTAATGGTTTGTAAAACTTTATATAACCCTTCATATTTTCATATTTGCTGCTGCCTCAAGAAGGCTTATTTCTTGAATTATGCTATTTGATTCATTGACAAATATGATAATTTAGGGGCGGATTACCTCATGTACTCTTGGGGATGGCAGCACTCGGGATCCTGAGTAGTTGCTTTATATTATTATCTTGTAATATTGTTAAAGATAGCATAATCAGTTTTGGTTGGGAATATGGGCTATGCAAAATATAATACATTAGATAAGATCTGGAGATAAAATTCCCCTTCCTTGCATTTGTCTACACTTTTGGTTCCTATGGTCTAGGAAAATTACATTATGATCAGTGTTCCCGCATTCTTGAAATGTTCTTGAGCAAGGGAGGCTAAGAATTAATAGGGCGTATGCTTTGCAGTGGACAAAGTGCTTGAGGTATTTGTAGATTGAGAGTGCGGAATATTGTAATGTCTTGAATTATAGTGTGTGGGACCTCTTTGGTTATGCGGTTTTGATCTGTAAATCATTAGGAGATGTCGTTGTTGTGCTTTTGATGGTTTTTCATATTTTTGAGTAGGACTGCTAATGCTCAATTTTGCGTATATTTAGGCCTCACTGCAAATAGTTCACAAATTGAGAATAAATGTGTCAGTGTTGAATTATTGTGATTATAGATGGAGTTTTGGTAAACACGTTTGTCGAATTTCATGATCTTGAGATACATTTATATTTATTGAAATTGTCAGCAAAGTGGAGCTGTACATTTATGAGCCACCACATTCATACCACTGTAGGGTATTCTACCAACGTATTAAAGATCTAGTTATGAATGTGTTCTAACTTAGATTGGTGACTGTTTATTTGTTGGTGTATGGAAATGGACACACTGATTTCATGTGATGCTTGAAAGAAGACCGCAGCCTTGATTCGTACAGTTTGAAGCATTGACTGAGTCAGATCATGTCCAATAGATATGGAATGAAAGAGAATGAAGAGCCAGGTTGAAAATTCTGCGAACCATTGGTTAGAATTAAGAAGGTGAATACAGAATAGAGCTTGGAGATACGATGCAATGTTTGGAATGAGTGTGTTTTCTGTATTTAATGGTACCAATAAAAACAAAATAGATAATAGGGATGATGAAATTCGAAAAGAAAAAGGTGAAAAGAAAACGAATGGTGAACAATTCAGATGAGGAGGATAAATATTTATATGACTCACTAGACTTCAGAACTCTTCCAAATAATGATGATTTTCAGACTCCTGGATCATCAGACCAGGAAAGAGGAGCGGGCTGGCTCAAGCATGCGTACACCAGAGGTAAAAACTACACTTGGAAGAGGCAGGACCTAGTGGGATTATTCTTACTAATGTTCCTAAAGCTACACCCGCTGTGAACACATTTGCTACTATTCCTATTTTTAGCTCAGTGAAATTGAGTGAACCAGCAAGGAGAGATATAAATATTTTCCCACTAAGAGATTTGTATGAAAAAATAATATAGGGCACATTTAGTATGGAGAAGGTAGCTGTGTACATTGAGGATGAATTGAAATATGTGAGCAAGGCAGCAGCTGGATGTGCATCTGAAACATATGAAAGGCTTGAAGAGTTGACAGAGAAATCTAACATTGATTTGGCCAAAAAAAACATTTGTGCAGAATTTGTAGAATGGATCTGAGTGAAGAGGTGAGTGGAATGGGTCTATTGACTCTACAGGCGCACATAAGAGAAATTATTAACTGTACAAAAGAGTGGGCTGTTTAAGGAAGTATCAAGACAAGTGGAAGAGAAAAGGGGGCGATAAGGCACAAAAACCCCACTGAAGTAGAGGAAGAAACGCGTGAGAGTATGATTGAATCTGAAATTTAAACGGTCATGTCAGAATTTCCTCTACACGAAATACATCTATGGGCTAATGTGCATGTTCCCATGCAAAGATCTAATCTCCTTTCATTTCCAACACATTTTCTAAAACTTCAAGAAGAACCACATAAGTGGATAGACTAGTGACAATTTCAAATGTACTTTGGTGAACTTGCATACTTTGTTTCAAGTTGTAGTCCCAAAGGATTTGTGGGCTGAATTTAAAGCATTCGTGAAGTGGCCAACAGAGAATTAATCTTTATATTAATTCAGCTCCTATTTTTATAGAAAGTACAACAAACTGATAATACATTTGAAGAAATTGTTCCATATTTAGAGGTGAATTGGTCAAAGATTATGAGAGCTACTCAGGAGACGACAGAGTCAGTGCATTTATGTTATGAGAAGCTAATGGTGATTTATAGAAGGTATAGCAGAGTTGAAGATCCGACAAAAGAAGGTATTAGTGATTTTTATAAGCCTTTCCATTAGGTTTGTAGCCAAAGTTTAGTTCTCTTCTTCAGCAGAGTGTGATGTGTTGTCAGACTAAGAGTATTGATGAGATACTGACGTACGCAAAGTACTGCAGTGACTACCTTGATACAAAGCAGAAGAAGGTGAAAGAAAAACTGATGAATGCACAGACGAAGCATTATCAGAGGAGTGCCAGGAATCAGTCAATGGACTTGTGTTTTCTATTTTTGTTGATGGTGCAAAGTCTGGTGAAAATTCTGGTATGGAGGGAGCAGGTGGAGTTGATGTGTAGGAAAATAATGTACAATATGCACAAGATGGGAATATTGTTCCTCAAGGTAGAGGTAAAGTATTTGTCAATAACTCTAATGTGAATAATGCAAATATAAACATGCTGAAGAAAAGCAGCGCTGGCATTATTATGAGTGCCTTGAACACTGGAGTGTAAACACAATCTTGCTAGAGTACAACATTATTTTGCTACCAAATTCAGCATAATACTAATCAGTTATCCAGAAGGGAATGTTGCAGTCAACGTTCCTAGCCCAACTGGTTTCTGTGCAGAACATGCAGAAAAATGGCAATTCAACGTGAATAGGACTGTAGTGTAGTGAGAAAATGGGGTTAACTGGAGACATTGCTAAGTTTGCATAAGTAGTATATGCTTGGCTGGCATTCTGCCGATTTTGCACACAACACTACATGGCTCTGTTCTCGTGAAATCCTTTGCTGGCGCTGCTTCACATAAGAACTGTCTACCTTTCACATATCCAGCGGGGCACCGTGCTCTCTGTCTGCACAGCCTGTTCAAGGTCGAATAAAAATGTATGCTGTTGATTCATTTTGGTCAGTCCTACGCACATAGACATAACATGAAGCACAGCAGCCCAACTGAAACTCAGGTGCTTTTAATATGGCATTACATGCATGAGAAGGCACTTGGAGAAAATCTTTCCAACATAGAAGAGCTGTGCTGATCCTGAGATGTAATTCACTGCATCTGACCTCGTAGGTATGGGGTCTCGCTGACAAAGCCCAGAGGTCTTCTATAATTATTCTAAACTAGCTCATGAGCACGGGGAGGGTGGTAAAAGGAGCTTTAGTCCTGTTTCCACTGTCATTATAATATGATTTCCTCTTTTGTGCTTTATGGAATTGTAACAATGCTAATTATATTGTTTTTATGCATTATGCTGCTCGTATTGGCTAGAGTATTGCACCTTAGAGCACGTTAGTTAAAAATGAACATTTTAAACAATACAGTGTCTCTGATTACTCACGTTGTGGACAAGTATGAGTGTGATCGAAAGAGTGTTCTTGTTTCCCACTATTCCTGAGAGTTTACTAAGTTGCATGTTCTAGGTTGTCTAATCATTGGTAGCTTCGCTTTAGTACGGAGAACAAATGAGACACTAATGCTAGTCGGATTCGGGTTCTGGGCACTGAGGTGGCTTTTTAGTACACAACAATACACCGAGGTCCTGGTTTCCTGCGCATAGTTCTGTGCATGAGCAGAATCCCTGCAACATGGCGCCCTAACGTTTGGTCTGGTACTTATTTACGAAACGCTTTAGTAGTGCTTCTACTTGTCCACAATACCCTCACTCCTGTTTTCTGGTAAACAGTGGTGATGGCATAACCTACCTATATTGATACGTTTTAGGTCATTTCAAGCTTGATATTATAAAATGGTTTTCTCATTCATATGATTTACGGACCTGTCGCGCTGCCACACCTTTAAGTTGTTTTCCTTTTTTTAGTCCTTGGGACTAAAGTCGATATTACGGCGCATAGCCGCACGCCAGTCCGTCATCATTTGGCAGCATACGGAGTGCCAGACGCTGGTATCGCACTAATCTTTGTGGTTGGAGCCCATCCCGCTTTCCACTTTGAGGTATTTTACTCTTAGGTAACGTTTCCAGCAGTGAACGGTGATGATACTTTGTTCCATACATACACTCCCACTGCAATACCTGTAGCGTATTGGCCATATACGACTCTCGAGGTTCCGATTTCAGCATAGCAACACTGTATTTGGTTAAATGGCGCCCTGCCCCACACTGGGACTCTGGTCCAGTTAGGCCCTTTGTCGATTCCAGGGGCCACTTGGACAGTTTTGGCAGGGTACACACCACATCCACGTTATCTAGCAGCCACTGTAGACGTATTGCGTGTCTTGCACACCTCTTTGATGTGCATAGGGCTCTAGTACAATACGTTTCCCGCAATCTCCAGATGGGAGCACCAGGGGTTGCGGCGCAACCAGCTGGCCTGGCCGGGTTGTCTATTAGTCCCGTCATGGTTAATTCGGTTATAGGCAAGCGACCACAGAATAAGGATGATTTACCTTACTGGCTTGCTGAGAAATTTGACCAGTCAGAAGCGGTATTTCCTAATATCTCTCCTGTGGAGAAACACAGGATCTTAACAATAAGTTTGCAGAAAGACTTAATACCAGTGGTAACCGAATGTGAGAATTGGGCTAAGGTGTTCGCAGCAGTGTATGCAAAGTGTTTTGGCACACCTTCTATGACTGTGCTACCCTCCGTGATTAAGCGTGTTCAGGATGAGCACGGCCCAGAGGCGGCAGTTGAGTTGGGAATGAGGCTTGTCAGAGTGTTTGACGTAGCTGCTGATCTCATACTTGCATACGTCAAGGGGGATGTGATTAACTTTCAAGTGTCTAATGCTTTGCGTCTTTTCCCGGAAGAAGAGAAACCCCGAGTGTTACCAAAAATTATTGCCGATGTCGATAAGACCATTGGACGTGATAGTTTGGGTTTTAAGCCTTTTGCTAAAATACCGGCACAACAGCAAACTCAGACGGCGCAGTCTAATAAAGACAAACGTCCAATTTTTCCTAAAAAGCAACAACAGAAACAAGGGTCATGTGAAGAGTCACCGGTACCTGAGCCCTCTGAGCACACTTATGATTTGTGCGACCGCGCGAGAATTAGATCTCCTGACAGGTTTCAGGTCCCTGATCAGCGTTCTCCTCGTTCTTCACAGGAAACATCGGGCTCACAAGCCGGTGGAGCAGATCGCCAGGATCGCGGCAGAGGTCGAGGTGCCCCGCAGGGACGCGAGCAATCTCGTCAGACTGACAGTAAAGGAAAGCAGGACGATTTTCCTCGTCAACGCCCTCCATTTCAGAAAAATAAAGTTGCTGCTTTAACAGCGAGATATGCCACGGACGGTAAGAACCTGCCTCCGGAATCTAACTTGGGCAGTAATGCTGCTAGACAGCGCAGCGGAGGTTACCATAGTGCGGCAAGCACTGTGTCCATTTCTGGAGGCGACAGCAACTGACACTTTCATCACAGTAGACAGTAGACACTGCTGACACCCGAGTGGCTCCCCCTGATAGATTATATGAAATTGTACTTTTAATTGAAGGTGATATACAACGTGTTATTAAAGGGATTTTTGGGGAAAATCTGACTTCTTCATATGACATCTTGTTAGCTGAGGCAAACTGGCCCCCGCCTTTTGTTTTAACCACTCCAAGGGGGGAGGAAGTGATCCTCCCTAGTTTTTCACACAACGTAGCCAAGGAACAAGCAATGGCTTTTGCGAAAGAGTTGGCTTTGGTGCTTGCACCGGCTCTGTACCGTACTCAGATGGGCTGGGATAAAACCTCTCCACCTCATGAGATACCATTGCGGTCTATGCCACAGCCACAACCCCAATATCCCCTCTGGCAGGAAGCAAAAGCTCCCTTTTATGAAATTCTTGACCAATTAGAGTATCAAGGAGTGATTGAGACGTGTTTCACCGATGAATAGCCCTCATTTTACAGTAACCAAACCAGATGGGTCGTACCGCTTAGTTTTGGATTACCAACATTTGAACTCTCATTGTCGTAACTGTGCAGTTCAGAATGCCCATAGCTCAGGACTTGTAGACAGTCTTGTGGGTAAAAAATATAAAACTACACTTGACATCTCCAATTTTCTTTTTTAGCCACAATCTGTCCTCTATAAGTAGTCAATGGACAGCATTCACCTTGGGCGGTAAACAAAAACAATTTACAAGGTTGGCCATGGGCTACAAAAACGGCCTGGGCGTTTTTGCCCGACTTGTTGTCTCTCTATTAGACGACATAGACCATGATGCGTACTCATACATTGATGATATTTATCTCACAGAGGACGAATTATGGCTGCATCTTTGTCGCGTGGACCGTATCATAGTTTTGTTTGCGGACTACGGTTACAAATTTAACTGTGCAAAATTACACATTGCAGAGTACACAGTGTTGTTCCTGGGCTATGAGCTCAATAATGAAGGTAGAGGCCTGGCGCTTCACTTCTTTTAGAAATGCGCACGTTTGCGCTCTCCTTCAACCCTGATAAAATTGCAATCTTTGCTGGGATTTTTAAACTTCAGACGAACTTACATTCCCGCTGTATGCCTTGATACAACCTACCTTTCCAAAAGCCTGCTGGCTTCCGGAACATTCAGCTATTCTGCAATCCTTGCAGTCTGATCTTCTTGAATCTAAATACTTGTTAACATGTGTTAACCACACAAACCTGGTGATAAGAATTGTGCCAGGGGCAGTGGGTTTCATCTACTTGACATTTAATGAAGGTAACACAGTACCTATTGCTTACAAGTCACATTTGTACACTTCGGCTGAACTGCGTTTTTCAACTGTTGAAAAAGTATTGACCGCAGTCCAGATGGCGATCCTGAAGCAACGCAAACTGGCGCAAGGAAAACGCATGATGGTTGTAACACCATCTTGAAAGCCAGTGTACCAAACTTAAAAGCTTTACATCCACGTTGGATATAATGGGCTACTTCGTTGACATCATCTTATGTCACCTATATCTTTGACTTAATTTTTTTGTCCTCATTTTGCAATACTGGGTATTGAGATTTCTCAGGGATCTCTTAACAGTTGTGTTTCTCTCCTTCGCTGCCCCCTTTACAAAGTGTGGATAGGAGAGCTTCCCTTGTTCTGTCAAGGTCCCTGTATCTCTTTTACCCTTTTAGGGAAAGTGGGAAGAGCTAGCCTTTCGGGCTACTCAAGAAGCCAAAGCTTCTATTGTATTGCCATTGCATAATCATTGGACCCATATAAGGCAGCGTTTTGGTTAACTAGAAATATTTTGTTGTTCCCAAATTTCCCCAAATTTAAATCTTTTATTAACCTTCCCACCTCTACCTAGTCGAGAAATTCTATGTATGTGGTTAATCCACCCCATATGTGAGGGAGGGTTAGATCTTACCCAGTTTACACATATTTCCCTTCTGGCAAATAAAATTAGGCTAAAAAGCAGGTTCTCTTGTTCTTTCGTTAATTTAACAAGATTTGCCCCATCTTCTCTAACCCCAAAGATAACCAAATGGGTACTTACATCAACTGGGTATTTAAATATCCTCTCCAGGGTCTTACCCACTTCTCTCCAGAAGTCATCGATCTGGGGGCACTGCCGAAACATGTGCAAGTCGTCTACCTCGTCCTCTCCACATTTCGGGCATTTTTTTCGGTCTGAGATATTGAATTTTGAAAGCTTTTTCGGTGTCCAGTACGCTCTATGAAGAGTAAACAGGTGGTTCCTCCTTAGGGCAGCAGATTTTATAACACCCCAGCATTTCCCCATAGATACTTGCCATGAATTCTCAATGTCCATCGTCGGCAGTGCATTCCTCCAGATCTTCTCTGGTGTCTTGAGATTATCCTCTCCTGACTCTATGAGGGCCCAATACCATAGAGAAACTTCTTTCCTTTGAGTTCCGATGATTAGCATTTTATGTTCCAGTTCTCTATCTCCTTCGTATGTTTCCGTCACCGCCTTTATCCAGCTAGATAATTGATAGTATTTAAATTTAGATAGGGAGCCTCCCATGATATTATCAAGAAGCGACCAGTTTATAATATGGTCCTGTTTTATGAGTTGCCCCCATCTAATAATCCCTGCTAGGATTAAGGGGGTTGAAAGACTATCTTGGAGACATTCCGGTGTGCCCGGAGATTCCCAAATCGGGGCGTATTCGCTGTAGTAAGGGATTTTGATTGTTTTTCTTATCTGGGTCCAGAGTTTAGCTGCTGATAAGAGAACCTTTAGTTTGATTTTTATGTAGAATTTCGGGTGACCGAATTTGTATAGAAAATTTCCCGCTGGTCTCGCTATAGCTTGAAGGTGAGGTGGGTAAAGTTCATAGTCATTTAGTAATATTCTAGCATATTTGAACTGGAAGGCCCTACAATACTGTAGCAGATCAGGGCTCGCTATACCCCCTCGATCTTTCTTCTTTCTTAGCTTGTTCCAGGCGATTTAGGGGCTTTTACCAGCCCATATAAAAGAGTTTAATTCTCCCTGTAGTTTCCTTATTGATGTTCTATCAAACTCCAGCGGGATCGTACTAAAGATATAAGTAAATTTAGGTAATATCGTCATTTTGATGATATTTGACCTCTCCATAAAAGTTAGGGGTAAACCACTCCAAGTTTTTAGCAGTTTTCTAGTTTCACTTAATAGTCTTTTAAAATTTACTTCCGCGATTTTATTTATATCTTTAATTATGTCTAGGCCCAGGTATCGTATTTTCCTTTTTATCAAGGGATGATTGCTAGCGCAGTTCCACTCCATAATTTCAGATTTGGCCTGGTTGACCATGTATCCGGAGATTGCACCAAACTGATTTATGGAAACCTCGATGTCATGGTAGGATTTTAAAAAATTATCTGTAAAAATCATCAGGTCATCTGCAAAGAGGGCAACTTTTTTCGTCCAACCATTATAGGAAAATGGAGATATTTTAAAGTTGTTCATTAATTTAATCGCTACAGGTTAAATATACAGATTAAAAAGAAGTGGCGACAGGGGGCATCCCTGTCTAGTACCTCTCATAATCTGTATCTTATCCGAGAGATTGTTATTGACTAGGACTCTTGCTGATGGATTTCTATATATTGATTTAATTGAGTCTTGAAAGTTATCTCCTAACTCATATCTACTCAGGACTGCATTCAAGTATAACCAGCTAACCCTATCGAACGCTTTAGCTGCGTCCAGGGTGATAATACCTAAGGGTAGTTTTTTCTGTGTTGCTAAATCTATAGCTGTGATAAGTTCTTGGGTCAACTCTTGTATCTGTCGACCCTTCATAAAGCCTTTCTGGTTATTGTTGATTAAGGGGCTAACTACTTTGGCCAGTCTTTTTGTTAAAACTTGTGTGTAGATCTTGTAGTCACAATTTAAAAGAGATATGGGCCTATATGATTCCCATTGATCTGGATTTTTTCCAGGCTTCAGTATGATACTAATAATCGCTTTGTTCCATGAGATCGGGAGATCTTTTTTATTAATGAAGATGTCATTCATTAATTCTGTTAATTGCTGGATTAAAGCCTTGCTTAATGACTGGTATAGTTCATTCGGTAAAGCGTCTGGACCAGGTGCTTTTCCTCTCTTAAGACTTTTAATAGCTTCTTCGACTTCTTCTTCATCTATTTTTTTTATTTAGCCCTATCCTCTCCTTGTTGGTGATGGATGGAAGGTCTATAGTTTCCAGATATTTTTGGAGCTGAACTTCAGTCGGAAAACATTCTTCTTTATATAGACCACTGAAGAAATTTTGAAATTCTTCTCTGACTTCTGCATCTTCTGATGTTAATACTCTCGAATGTCCCTTACATATCTTAAATATCCTATTCCTGGTTTGTTGTTTTAGTTTTCCATGCTAATAACTTCCCACAGCCTTCTCCGTATTCGTGGTGTGAAAGTTTGCTCATCTCCCATTTCTCTCTTAGTCTCATCTCTAGATGGTCAGCCAAGTTTTCCTTTTTTTGAGTTCTTTCAGCTATCAATTGTGCTCTATTTAAAACTGATGGCTCTCCTTCAAGTTTCATATCGAGGGTTTTTATTTCTTCCTCCATAAGTCTGATCTTAGATTTATTCGTTTTTGCTTTCCAAGCTGCTATGTTTAGGATTTTGCCTCTCATTACTGCTTTGTAAGTGTCCCAAACCATTTGTAAGGGCATCCCTTCTTTATTTACCCTAAAGAATGCTACTGTCTCAGTCATGAGTAGATCTATATACTGGTTATCTAAGAAAATCGTGCGATCTACTGTCCAGCGCCCCGGGACGTTGTTTTTTTCCACCTGAAGGCCCAGGACTAATGCTGAGTGGTCTGATAAGTGCGCCGGAGTATGTTCTACTCTAGTAGTATTTGGCGCTAGACTGGAGTCTAAGAGAAAAAAGTCAATTTGGGAAGAATGGCCCAATCTTTTATTTTGGAAGGTATATCCCTTATTTCCAGGTTTTTTTTTCTCCAGATGTCTACCAATCCAAGATCTTTTATACTCAGTGAGATCCATTGTCTCATTTTTGGTAAGTTCGTTTCTTTCCTAGGGGGTTGTCTATCAAGTTTTGGATCTAGTATTATATTGAAATCTCCCCCCCAAATTATGGGGGCAGACGTTGTTAATAACTGAGTATAAAGGTTTTGCAAAGGTTCAGGGTCGTCACAGTTAGGGCCGTAATAGCCAACTATAGTAAATGGTTTGCCTTGTATTTTTATATTGACAATAGCCCATCTCCCCTTGTTGTCAACTGTGCTTGCCACTACAGATACTTTTGCGTTTTTTTTAAATAAGATAATTACTCCCTTGGAATTACAATTCTGGTTAGTACAGACATATGAGTCTACCCATCTGAGATTTTTTATAATGCTTTCCCACTCTTCCTTCAACAGATGTGTCTCCTGGAGAATCAAAATACCGCAATCAGACAATTTCAGATATTCTAGAATCAACCTCCTTCGGTTTTTAATCCTGAGAACATTAACATTCCAGGATAGAATCTTTATTATTAATGGATCATCCATGGAGTAAAATCTGTTTCTCGAAACTAGGGGGTATTTTATTTACCCTTAGATCCCCTTCCACTTTCCTATTTTTGTTTTGAGGACATTTTTTAGTTTTTTCCCTATTTTGCTCCCCACCCTTTTTGTGCGATTGTTTTCTTATTTGATTTACAATACATCTAAAAGCCCTCCCTGGGGAAGCCTCCCTTGTTCCTTTCATTGGCAAATCGATTTGCCCGTTTGAGCTCTCTACCTACCAGGCTAAAAACTTGATCTCTTATTATTGTTCCTTCATCTGTATCAATAACTGCTCAACCTCTTTTGGATCTCTAATGTTGTGTACTTTGTTTTTCCACATAATCTTCAGGGAGGCTGGAAATCTCATCTGCACTGTCGCCCCAAGAGCTCTTAGTTCAGTCATAAATTGTCCAAGTTGCCATTGCCTATCTTGCGTAACCTTGGCAACATCAGATCTGATTCTGAAGGTCCAATCGTCCTTATTATATACTCCCTTTTTTAGTGCTTCACCCAATATTTTTTCCTTGAGGGAATAAGTTTTAAAATTAATGAGGATTTTTCTTGGGTTTTTCTTAAGTTTATCTTTCCCGAATGGATCTCGGTGTGCTCTTTGTATGTCATCTGCTAAGACTACAGGGTGTGTCCAGGGGAAGAACTCATTTAGTAGAACTATTACAAATCTTTTTATGTCTCCGCCCTCTAGACCCTCTGGTACGTTCAAAATTTTTATGTTATTTCTTCTAGATTGGTTCTCGAGAGATTCCAACTTTTCTCGAAGAGCAGCTTCGTTAGATTTTAAAACACTGATTTCATTTTGGGAGGATTCTACTTCTTTACTCAGAAGTCCCACTGTTGTTGCCACTATTTTAACTCTCTCTCCCAAAGCGTTCAGCTTGGTATCGAAAGCCTCGCATGTCTCTTGGATTTTTATTTGGTTCTTCTCCGAGATAGCAAAGTTATTTCTCATTTCTGACAGTACGGTTTCGAGGAGGCTGCTCGATGTAGTCGTTGATATTTGTTGATCGATCATACTTGTATCTATGGCTATAGCCTCGGTTGGATCAGCCGGGGGGAGGTCATTGACTATAGAATAGGGATGTTTGCTCCCTAAGTCCACCTCCCCCTCCCCCCTAGCCCTCAAAGCAGAATCAGAGTCAAACTCCGACACAGAGTCAATCACGGTCTCTGTATCGGTTTCGGCCGGCTTACTCCTAGCCTTAATTTCACTGTTTATAGAATACATCTTCGTTATAGTGGTAGGGTTTATTAGGTTATTGGCTCGATCTAAGGTAACGCTGTCAGAAATAGGTTCCAAAATCATTTCAGAGTTTTGTTCATTCGTTTGTTTCTCCTCTTGGATCTGGATTTTAAAAAAAGATCTAAGGGAGGGTGTAACCTTAAGTTTAAGGCCTGTCTCTAGAAAGGGTTGTTTAGACCTATCCTGTTTATTTTTGATCTTGGGGTAAGAAGCTGATGAAGTTTTTGCAGTTAAGCCACGTCTTTTACCCCTTATTTTCTTGGTACTGGCAGGAGTAATCTGAGGGGCGCTTGAGTTGAGGGTAGTCAGGGGGCAATCTGCTAGAAATTGCCTATTCCTAAGGCAATAGCTAGTTCCACTATTAATTCCACTACCAGTTTTACTGGTCTCCCCTATATTCCCCGGGGTCAGGTTACAACCTACTGGTGTCGTTAAAGAAAGCGAGTTTGACGTGCAGTTGTCGTTCGGGCTTCTGTTCTCCGTCGACTTGACAATTGTGGGAAGGACTTTTATATTTATAACCTTTGTAGGGGGAACTCCCTCTCTTTTCTTTGCCCTCCTCATACAGCCCCCTACTCTTACCTTTTTCTCAGATTTCTCCTCCCTTATGGTCAGTTTCCCCTCTCTCGTGCTCGGATTCTGGGTCTTCGAGTATAGCTCTCCTGTAGAAGGCTCCGAATTCCGCTCCCGAGTCAGTTTCTGTGTGAAGTAGGTCTCCACTGCTCTGCCCTGACCAACCCGGAATGAGAGCCTAGCTGCGGCCCTCCAGAAGCTGGTCCTTGCTACTTGCGCTTCCGCCCAGACTCCAAGCAGTGCGTTGCCGTTTGCGCGCAGCGTCCGCGGCTGTCTGATCCCCGCATCCACGAGCTCGGTGAGTAGATTAACCTCGTGTCTCATGGCCAATGTGGGCAAAGCGAGGGAAGCGTAGTCTTACCCGATTTTTAACTCTTGATACTTGGAGACATTTCTATGAGGTTTTTTAAATCAGAATGATAGCGGAGCTGTCATATCTTTAAAGCTGGAAGTAGACTGTAGGTAGAGAGCTCCCGACCGGTTACGTTAGCCGGCCGCCATCTTCCCCTCTCCCTATAAATTGTTAAAAAAACAACTCAGGAGTTCTTACAGTATGAATTTGTTCATCCTGCTCCTCTGTCAATGCGCCCGCTCGAGGACTACCATTGTATCATTTATACCGACGGTTCTGCGCAACCAGCGACCAGATCAAAACATTCTTACTCGGCAGCATGCACTATAGTGGCAGGCTCCATAGTGAACGGTGCGTTCAAGTCCAGTGTCATGCACATGCAGGCACTAGGGGACTGTACCGCCCAGTTAACGGAGCTGCGTGCTCTGGTGCAAGCACTGGAGTTTGCTGATCCTAACGTGACTACCTTTATTGGAAGTGACTCTTACTACTGTGTGCAGACTTTTAATGACAACTTATTCTTTTGGTCTCAGAATGATTATTGTGATTCTAAAGGCAGCGCAATTAAGCATAAAATGCTTTGGGTTCGAGTTACAGAGCTTAAAGAATGTCTGCCTCTCACACAAGTTATTCATACTCTTGGCCACCAGCGCGTAGGAGTACACGCGGTCAGTAACAGTTTGGCTGATGAAGCAGCTAAATCAGCAGTAGCCACATATTCAGTAGCAGCAGTTACGAGATCCATGACTAAGATTGATGATGACATCTTGGCAGCTATAGCTGCTACAGAGAAGGGAAGTAAGTACCCACAGGGTTTGCCTTCGAAATACTCTTATCATTTAAGTCCCAATAAAGTTCCCTATGTGAGAATCAATGACGTTGGTGACAGGTTGATTCCCAACGAGGACCGCAGACTAGCATTGATAACAGTCGCGCACGAAGGCATGGCCTCGGCTCACGCAGGCGTTTTGGTGACTGTGTCTATCTTACAGCAAAGTTACTGGTGGCTTGGATTATGTAAACAAACCCGTAATTATGTGCTTTCTTGTGACATTTGTCAGCAGATTAAACGTTTAGCGGCAGCACGCCCACCACAAACACAGCTGTACATTTCTAATAAACCATTCAATTGTGTTTATTTAGATCACTGCGGTCCATTTTCTTCTGATACTGCGTATAAGTTTATCTTGGTTGCAGTTGATTCGTGCACACATTTTCTTTGGGTTTGGCCACAACGCAGTGCTGACGCACGAACTGTCATCAGGGATTTGCGTGTCTTTGTGGGAATTTTTGCATGTGGCACCTTCCATTCTGACCAGGGTCCCGCGTTCGCCTCTAAGGCGTACAAGGATACCATGAGGTCTTTGGGGGCTGCAAGTCAAATTTTCGTCTCCATACAGGCCTGAGGGCAACTCATTTGTGGAGCGAATGAACCATGACTTAAAGCAATCCTTGACATCTAGAGTTATAGGTACTGGCAGGAACTGGTTCGCTCATTTGTATAGCGTACAACGTGCACTAAATAATTTCCCTAGAAGATCTCTGGGTGGGCAGACCCCATTCCAAATGCTCTTTGGCATGACAATGTTTGTTCTGGAGCTTGATGGTCTAGACATGGCGGCGACAGCCGCATCCTTTGACGTAGATAATCATTCTGATGTGTTACAGAAACTACAAGGGACTCGAGACGGTCTTGCAAAGGAACATTTACCCTCCACCACTGAAGCGGCGCTGCAGATTCCGGTAGTCGGCTGGCTACTCAAGATTGGAGATCTGGTCTGTGAGAAGGTGGAGAACAAGAAAGAGTTAAGCTCCTCTTATCGTGCACCTGTCCCAGTGCTTGGCATGAAGGGTACTCATACAGTCATTTTACCACCACTTCCTGGTTGCAAAGATAACAGATACATCTCAGTGGACAATGTCAAACTACAATGCCTGGCCAATTCTACATAGTATGACACCTGCTGCTTCCTGTCCAACAATATCCAGGAATACAGTCTTGGCCAGTTCCAACAACATCAGGCCTAACACTGCCATAGAGATTACTTCTGTTACTGATTCTTTGCTAAACCCTCTGGCTTGCAGTCTTCATGAAGAAACTGAATATACGTATCCCGCTACAGAGTCATTGCCTGTTCTGCAAGACAACACACTGAACCAGTCACATTTTTCCTTTGACTCTAACGCCACATCATATAGTCCCCCCTCCAAATTTTATTTTTTTGTCACCTGGTTTAAAAGAAATTATTTGGTTCCCCCTTGAACATAGATTTGGTTGGTGCTCATCGCCATTTTTTTGTTCATGTCGATTGGATTTGTGACATTTTTCTTCCTTTTAATAAATGGTCACTACCTCACTGAACGCTCTGCAGTTAAAGTAATTGATGGAACTTTGGCACCACACTCCTCATCACACATCATGAAAAGGGACCAGACTTTTGTCAACATCTCTGCCTGGCCAGTTGCGGATGGAATAGTGTGGGATGCAGTTAACTTCCACATTCATGGCCCCACAGAGGTGGTTAATGTTCCCAATGTACTCCGCATTTCTATGGGGGATGTAGTGAAACGTAACATACACTCTGATGATTGGGACGTACAGGTCGTTGAATCTTTATTTTCTGATTTAAAGTATTATGCTGCATTTGACGCTGAGGATTTCTATTTAAATACTGCAAATAATACTGATTTAGTTTGTTACCAGCATTTTGGCCATCATTACCTGCATAAAGCTAATACATTTAGAAATGTTTTTAATTTCACACAATGGGCACATTGCCCGGCTCCCATTGAAGGCAGTTCGATAACTCTTTTGAAAAAATGTATATATTTTACTGATTTCAATATTTCCAACCCAGATTCATTTTATTTTAAATTGAATAATACGTCCATTTCTAAAGTCGTGCTAACCCACACTAAATTAGTATATTCCAAATTCATTATTGATCAACTGGCAGTGGGTGGCTATGAACTGTGGAAGGATACAGTAGATCTTAAGTCTGTTTGGGGTTCTAAATTCTGGCAGGTACAAGGCTCTGAAGCGTTGCATCGTGCGTGCCTTATCCCAATACAAATCCTATTTTTGAATAATTGGATTTATCAAACAACCTGTTTAGGTTTAGCCACTGCAAAACAAATGAATGCACCTAAAATACCTACACTGGCTCCTTATGACACCTGGGATAATCATACTGACTTGGCCATTTGCAATTGTTGCTTACCAATAATACTTTTAATATCTCTAGCCTGGATCCCCAGGGTTGGTTGGTTTGGCAAACAAGTTCAGATTCTTGCCCACGCCGTTTTCTAGGCAAGGCCCCAGGATACATTCAGGGTAGAACTGATCCACGTTTTCTGACTCCCATTCGGTTACTACCTATTCAGTATGAAATGTAAAAATTGGTTGCAACACTCGACCCTTACGTCAGTTAAACGCCATTTGTCGTTGTTGTCAGGTGACGTTGACTTGACAGATTTTATAAAATAGCCTTCTGGTCCAAGATCAAAAAGATTTATTTATGCCACTTACAATGAAATCTGGAAGCTGTCCCAAATTGAAGCTGCTTCGTGTCTAAGGGCAATAGACCAAGCTACTTTAGAAAAAGTGCTTGCTGTTGTTGATAATAGTATTAACACTCTTTCTTCCCGTATTTACACATTAGACAATATTGTTTCATCTGTTGTGGCTATTGTTCATGATGATGTATCTGTTTTGTATCATAGTCAAAATCCATTGCGTTCAATTATGCAGTTTACATTGACATTGCAAACTTTGAAGATGGGGAAAGTTCCATTGGATTACATGAACACGTCATCGTTATTTACGTCATTTAACTTGACAGATAGACAACAGTTTATGTCCATGAAGGATTCCACATACACTCTGTCACATACTGAAAAATTAGAACCTTTGCCTTTATCAGTTGCTGAAACAAGTTCTGCAGTGTGGCTCATTTTCCTTGTTTAAATTTAGTTAATGTATGAAACATTATCCATTGGGCCGCTATGAACCTTTAGGTAGTGCATTTCTTCATGAGGTGTGGTCTTTACCATTCACATACAGATGCTTAGGGGATGACAAAGAGGTGTACCTCACTGGGGAGTCATGTGATTCCTCGCCTGATCATTCTCTTGTGTGTAAGAATGTACAGTTGCATGGTGTAATTTAAAAGCAATGAATTTGGTGTGAATTTTGAAAGGGTCATCCAGTACCAGCTATGACACCTATGTTTACCCTGCTAGCAAACGGAATTTGCTTTTAAATAATGAAAATTGCTGCGGCATCCTTGCTGGCATCCCTTACATTGTAACAGTCTCACAACGTGTGGTTTGCTGTAAAAATATGCTTTTTCCACCCCCGCATGGGAGTCTTGACATCTCGATTTGGCCTTCCATTCCGACCTTGAAGGAGATTCAACAAATTGAACAGAATAAGAGCATTGTTGTCCCAAAAAGAAGTTGCTCTCACATCTGCCTGTGAGACTTTCATCCTTCACATGGCTAACAGAGGTACATGCGCTTCTTAATACCGATCTCCTACTACATTTCAGTGCGTTGATTCACACTATCTTCAATGCTTCTAACAATACAGGCATTGCCAATTTTTTTTAAAGCTGTGGGATTCTGGCCTTGTGACCTCTTTTCAAACTATATTTGGTGTGATACCAGCATTCATCCATTCTATTTTTTCCAGCGTCTTCGGTGGCTTACCACTATTACTTGTACTAGCCACTGGAATTCTGCTGTTAACTTGCTTAGTCCGAAATGGATGCTCTTCCTGTGGCAGCAAATAGCCGGGACCGGCTGCTGCTGCTTCGTAGTCGTATGTAGGCCTGGGCTAAAATTTCGTTCCGTTCGCGGAAATTGCGATAATTTGACATTTTCGCGTTCCGCGGAAAGCGCGAAAATGTCAAAATTTCCGCATTCCGCAGCTTGGCGATAATTTGATTCTTGCTCGCGCTGTAAAATAATACATTGTTGCGCGCGCGCGATCGCCTTACCTGAATCCCTGCGTTCGCCGACAAGTTTTCTTGATCCGGTCGCGTTCTCCATGAGATGTTGTATTGTTTTCAGCCATTTGCGCTGTCTCGCGACAGTTCGCGCCCGCAGTGACGTCATGCGTCGCGCGATCACGTCTTTCTTCTCGCGATCATGCACCGCGAGACAACTGAAAACAAGATGGCGGGGCCCGCGAGCAACCACATGGGTAAGTTGGCGAGCCGCAACCATGCAGAAAATCTCGCGAACATGCTGGAAAAAAACTTCCGCATCTAATGGTAATGGTATAGTTGCGCTTCGCGCTGCGGTGATCGCTGTGCATTTTTAACTCTCCCGTTTTTTGTATTTAATTTCATTTATTTTATTACCCTTGGTTTTACTCTGGGATCAGGTAGGGGCTCCCCTCCCTCTTACCGCATTTAATTTGTACAAGCACCGCCGTTTGGTGGATCCGGGTCACGGGTGGGTCCATAGTCTTGTTTGGGCGCCATCTTTGGTTGGGCTGGTTCCTCTTTCCCCCGGCGGGCGCCATTTGGAGCGCTACTGCACCTGAACAGCCTCGTGGGACACCTATTTAAGGCGGTCCTCATTTCACCAGTAACCTCGACAAGGTAATGGTATAGTTGCGCTTCGCGCTGCGGTGATCGCTGTGCATTTTTAACTCTCCCGTTTTTTGTATTTAATTTCATTTATTTTATTACCCTTGGTTTTACTCTGGGATCAGGTAGGGGCTCCCCTCCCTCTTAGCGCATTTAATCTGTACAAGCACCGCCGTTTGGTGGGTCCGGGTCACGGGTGGGTCCATAGTCTTGTTTGGGCGCCATCTTTGGTTGGGCTGGTTCCTCTTTCCCCCGGCGGGCGCCATTTGGAGCGCTACTGCACCTGGACAGCCTTGTGGGACACCTATTTAAAGACGTCCCCCCCCACGCAGTGGGACGCCGTCGCTTAGCCGGAGTCGTGCCAGAGTCCTGCCCGTCTGCGCCCGTACGCGCTGAGGACGCACTGGGCGCAACGGGTTTGTCTGAGGCTCATGCGTGTTAAGTGTCGGGATGATTACCTATTCAAATCTCACTTTGCGATCTATTGGTCACTCTATTCCGAAGTGTGATCAGCTTCAGATTCATCCGCTAAGTGGCCCTTGTCGGTGCGCCTGCAGAAGATGGGCACTTGGCTCTCCTGTTTGTATCCGTAAGGGAATTTCCTCTACTGCTCCTCGAGGTAAGGGCGTAACGCCTACACTTCGAATATTTAGTTTAAATGTTAGGTCTTTGGTTCAACATCATCTAGCCTTTTATGACCTCATACAGGAGGAGTCTCCTGATATATTTGCGATCACGGAAACGTGGTTGCAGGAACACGATGCAGCCATTATTAACTTGGCTTTCCCCCCGGAGTATTCCATCCTTACACTAAATCGGTCAACTAGAGGCGGGGGTATCGCCTTGGCTGTTAAATCTTGCTGGATGTGAAAGTGCCTTTTTCAAGATCTCGATCAGCCCCCAGTTTACGATCTCGGGAATGGTGGTTTATCGACCCCCAGGCAGTGATGTTGCATTTAGAGAAGCCTTCCCTGATGCCGTTAGCTCTTTGGCAATTGGCTGTGCCAATTTTTCTATTTTGGGAGACCTTAATCTCCACTTTGACAATAAGAGCATATCGGCAGTCAATAATATCTTAGCTGACCTTGAGGCCCTCCAATTGGATCAAAAGGTAGCTCAACCCACCCATGTAGGAGGGCACACGCTAGATCCCTTCTTTACTAATCTTTCGGAAACTTCAATCTCCTCCATAACACCCTTGGGGTGGACGGACCATTTTCTAGTGGCCATTCGAGCTCCTTTGCCTGAGACTCCTTCTATCCTTCCTCCCAGATTAGTCCTTAGAAGGCATTGGAATAAACTTAGATTAGAGGATTTACACGAGGTCTTGGCTGCAGATCCGCTGGGACCCCTGGAGAATGTTGAACTGGGTTATGACCAGTTCTGTCAGTGGATCACTAGGGCGCTTGACTTATTGATTCCTATTATGGCTAGTAAATCTCGCGCTAGAGATTCGAGCCCCTGGTACGACAGCACCCTACGTGCTTTAAAGGGTACTTGTAGGCGGGCTGAGAGAGAGTGGCGGAGGCACTATGACGCGGCTAAGAAAGCGTTGTATCTGACCTCCGTCATGGTTTACCATGGTGCCATATGTAGAGCCCGCGCGGCGTTCTACTCGGAAGAATTCCGCAATAGCTCTAATCCATCTAAATCAATATTCAAGGCCCTCAAAGATCTTTTGGCTAAAAGAACCTCCTCTCCGGTATTGGCTTCTACCTCTCATTGCGAGGCTTTGGCTTCCTTCTTTTTGGAGAAAGTGCAAACTATTTACCGGGCGTTTTCTCCTACGGGGCCACCATTGGGGACTCTGGTGGCTATCCCGGGTCTCCCCACCTTGGAGTCTTTTCCTCTGCTTCTACCGGAGGAATTTGATGGAGTAACCCAAAAAATCAAGTCTGGATCACCTCTGGATCCATTAAGGCCTGTCTCCTTCAGAGATCAGTCCTTTGTGGGACGCCCTATAGTGCGTTCTCTTATTAACAGCTCGCTGGCGACGGGCATGGTCCCAGCTAAATGGAAGCGGGCAGTGGTCTCTCCTATTTTGAAGAAGCCTTCATTGGATCCTTCGAAACCGGAGAATTACCGGCCAATTTCTTTACTCCCCTGGCCGGCAAAAGTTATGGAGGCCCATGTTAACCAGGCTCTTTCTGACCATCTCATTCGAGCCAATATCCTGGATGATACTCAGCATGGGTTTCGTGCTGGGCATAGTACGGAGACAGCCCTTCTCGCCATGGTGGAACATCTGCGTAGGGTGTTGGATGGGGGACAGACGGCGGCGCTAATATTATTAGATCTGAGCGCCGCCTTCGACACTGTCTCGCACCACATCCTTCTACGTCGCCTGGAGGAGATAGGCATTGGTGGGTCCGCCTTACAGTGGTTCCGTTCCTTTCTTGACGACCGTTCCTTTTGCGTTGCTATACCACCTCACCAGTCCAAATTCCATCCTCTGGGCTTGGGGGTGCCGCAAGGTTCCTCGCTGAGTCCTACGCTTTTCAATCTTTATATGAGACCGCTGGCTGATGTCGTCAAGCAGTGGGGCATGACGATGGTCTCTTATGCCGACGACACTCAGCTAGCGGTCACTATCAGCGGGGATGCTGAGCATGATGCCCTCAGGTTCCAGAGTGGACTGAGGGCGGTGGCGAGTTGGATGAATGTAAATTGTCTCCAGCTCAACGCTAAAAAGACTGAGGTTATGGTCGTCGGGAAGGGGCTGGAGCTTTGGGGAGATAGATGGTGGCCACCGGAGCTTGGGCCGGTTCCAACTCCGGTCATGGAGTTGAGAAACTCGGGAGTATGGCTGGAGCCCGCTCTCAATTTCGTGGGGCATTCTAAGAAAACCACGGCCTGCTGTTTTGGGGTTCTTCGTGGCCTGAGATCCGTCTTGAAGTTTTTCGACCCTCCAACGAGGCAGCTGGTGGTTCAGGCGACTGTAATCTCTCGCTTGGACTATGCCAGCTCCCTCCTGGTAGGGGCAAATCAGGCGGAAATTAGCCGCCTCCAACGCGTCCAAAACGCAGCAGCCAGAGCCATGGTTGGCTTGCCTAGGTCTTGCTCTGTTTCCATGACTCTCCGATCCTTGCATTGGCTGCCGGTAAAAACTAGAATTAATTTTAAAGTTCTATGCATGGCCTTTAAGATCCTGAAGGGCTTAGCCCCTCGGATTCTTCAAAATCTTCTGTCTTTTTATGTACCAACTCGCTCTCTGAGATCAGTGGGCCAAGCACTTGTGGTGGTCCCGAGGTTTAAGCTTAGTCGTATGGGAGGTCGGTCCTTTCGGGTGAAAGCAGCAGTGCTGTGGAACTCTCTCCCGTTGGAGATTCGCCTGATGGACGACCTTCTGGCATTCCGTAAAGCTTTAAAAACCGTATTATTCTAATTTCTCCCCTTTAGTGTTCCCTGTTTTTAGGTCTCGCGAGCCAAAGGCTCGAAGAGACATTTTATATCTGGGCTTTTCAAAGTGCTGCCGTGGCCTAAAGCTACAGTGCACGTGAACGTGCACGCGCGCAGCGCCATGTGTCTTTCCTCCGTAGCGATCGTAATCACGATCACTTTCACTTTCGCGGGCTCCTCTGTTGCTGGCATTCCCCCCTCCCTTCTCGCCTGTTTGGAGTAGCTGCATGCCTGGTTGCGCACAAAGTTCACGAAGAGACCGGCGCCGCCTCTCACCACGACACACCTCGCACTCCACCAACACACCATTTCTCCCCTGCGGGTCACCTCGTCGGCTCTCTGTTTTGTACCCAAAAACGGCGATCTTTCTGGTCGTTCTGCAGCAAAGTCTCAGCGCTCGTGTTCCGTCCAAAAACACATGTTTTTTCCCATTAACCAGTGTTGCTTGTTTTAGCGTGGTGCAATTACAGACTAAGTTAGTCTTGTGGAGATTCTTGTTTTAAAGTACGCAGTACTGATTAAGGCGGAAAAGTACCTGAGACAACTTAGACAAAATGAAAATCAAAAAACCATATACACATTATGATAACATCTCGCGAAGTGTTCTGAAACCTCTCAAGAAATCGTCATCCGTTCCTGCGTTGTTAATATAAACTGAAATGTGCCTCTTGCGTTCGCTGACACCGAGCTTGCCTTCCCTGCCCCCCCCCCCTCCTAATAAATGAAATACCGGGGCGTTGAGCCAGCATCGAGCTACGGGAGCTGCGGGGTTGAGAGCTGCACCTCTCGGGCTGGTGAGGTGACAGACTCTCTAGGCTGGTGAGTGACAAGGCAGACCGCGTGGGAATAGCCAAACTCCTGTACTGTCCCTATAATCTCGGCCCAGCGCGTTGAAACATGCTCCGTGTGGCTACTATGAAAGGTGCGAGTTTTGAGCTTTTGTTTGTTGTACGGATGCCCTCTGCTGGCCTTTTCACGCTCTACTGGAATATCAAACCCATTGACTGCAGAGGCCACCCATACAAATTGATTTTCGGTATTTCTGTACTAGCAGACATTTCAACAGAACAGCTCGGACAGTACTAGTTCTATTAAATGTGTGCCTTTAACAATATTTGTTTCTTCTAAAGTCACATTTATGTATTTATGATTTTTGCAGTCTTTCTACAGCGCGGACTTTGCCCAAGGGCTTTAAATATGCACCAGATTACATTTCAGCGCAAGAAATGTTAATTCATATGTATTTCTAGATAAGAATGCCTGATTTGTATCGCTGTTGCACACCCCTATTATGTTTTCAAGTGAAAAATGCTTCAACTAACTCCCACCCTTGGTGACTTTAAGCTGCAGTTTGTTTGACACAGTATTAATCAGGGTTTTAAAAGATAAAGGACAGTAATATGTTACTTGCTTTCTCCTCAGTTGGTGTCTTCATGTTGCGAAGTGTTTTAGCATGCATGATGTGGCGTGCTGAGCCTTACTCCTAAACTACGCACCACTTGCAGATTCAGGAACACATATATAAAAGGCATGGTCATTTTTTTTTTTTACATTTGCGCAATGGCGACGGAAAACTCGTATCTAAACAAACAAAACTGTCGCCTATGGAGTCCTCTCAACACCCAGCGGGCCATCTGGTGCCAATACGCTTTGAGTGTTTTTTTTTTTGTCAGTCCCCCCGGGACACAAGCAGGCATCCACTTCTGTATTTTTTGCTGCAATCAGTTATCGTGACAGAAGTGGATGCCTGCTTGTGCCCCTGGGGAACTGGCAGCAAAAACAAGCATGCATCCACTTCTTTTTGCTGCGATCAGCTTGTTTTATGTGGCATATTTACTTACACTTGTACTGCAACCCTTAACTTAATTTTGGTTCACACTTGGAATTCACAGCACCATATCGCCACAAAGTGGTTGGATGTGAAGCTAAACAAAAACCCTTTATAATTTGATTTAGTAATGTTTGAAGTACAAAACGAACACACAACTATGGACTCCTAAATATATTACACACTCTGAGAACACATTATACTGTATTTGTTTTTTATTTTTATATGAAGTCTTTAATTCATGCATTAACGTAGTGCATTGTCAAATTGCACTGCTTGATTTATTATTTGTGATTTATATAAAATGACAATCTCATGTCCTTTGGCATTTTAGCGTATTCAGTAGTGCGGGAACATCTTTCCAAATAGTACAGAGGTTTCCAACAGAACGGACACTGATTTAATGACTAGAGACTGCTGCTCCCTTGTGGAAAATGTTAATACTTGTTTTCTGATAGCTAACCTCTATGTAGGATCTAGGTTGTCACTAATAAGGAAGAGTCCGTTAATTGTAAACATTCAAACGTTTATTTCCAGCGCGACGTGTTGACAGCGGTAAGTCCAAGACAGTAATAACAACAGCTGTCATTACCACCATATATATATCTTACCCCCCAATACAAATGAAGCTCCATGTGCCCCACCGTTAACACCAACCTCCAATGCATTATGTGACGGATGACGACATTCTATGAAAATAGACACGAGCCTGAAGCAAGGTTTACGCTCAAGACTACATCAAACACGAGCACGACAACAGCATGCCGTGCTCGTGTGTACAACAATCTATATCCCACCGGGCAAAATGTATGATTATCTAGTAAGCTCAATCTTCATGTTTATCCGTGACATTAGTAATTCGGAGGATTCCCCTAAGGTAATAATTGTAGGTGACCTAAATGCAAAAATGTCCAACTCTGCATGTTCGTCGTTTGTAACTTTGGAAAAGGAAAATGCCTGTGCGATCCCTGAGGTAGTGTTTCCCAGAGGCGCCTGCTTCACGAGGGCGTAAGGGGGCGTTGATAGGGAAGGAGATGAAGAAAATTCCAGCAGCTTAGCAAACAAGCCTTTGCAATGCAATAGGTGTTGCATTTATGCAAGTTTAAGCTATTGGCATCGGAAATGGCAATGCCTTTTATTTATGTTTTAAAAACCAAATCATAAAAAAAAGGCATTGTCATTTACAGTGCCAATAGCTCAAACTTACGTAAATGCGAGACCTATTGCATTGCAAATGCTTGTTTCTTTCTGTTGTTGTTAGGTGCGGCTATGTTTACCTTGTCATGCGCCAGGACGCCCCTTAGCTGGGGCAGCTGTGCGCAATACAAATGCCCCTAACATAACATAACATAACATAGCATCTTCGCGATATTTCCGCATGTTTGTGATAATTTTGAACATTTTCGCGATAATTTGCGAAAGTGGATTTCGCAAATTCCGCCCACCCCTAGTCGTATGCTTGAATGCTACGGTACTTTACCACTGGCCACTCTGAGCGTGGCTTATGGATTATCCTTTCGTTTTGGTTATTTCACTTGCGTGCAACCAGTCTTCCACTGCCTGGAATGTTAGTTTGAATGGGCATTGGATCTTTGCCTCTCAAATATGATGTCTCCTGCCCCGGATTATGACCTGCTGATGAGTCCTCTAGTGGCGCAGGAGCTGGAATGTTCTGGTGTTGGGATTATGGCTTGCACGGCTGCGCTTGGAGTTTTAGCGGAATAGGATGTCTGTGCCGCTGCACATGATTTCCTACAACGGAGTCACGGTGTGGGGGAGGGCGCCATTAAACCAAATACGGTGTTGCCATGCTGAAATTAAACCTCAAGAGTCGTATATGGCCGATACACTTCAGGTATTGCTGTGGGAGTGTATGTATGGAACAAATATTCATCACCTTTCACTGCCGGAAACGTTACCCAAGAGTAAAATACCTCAAAGTGAAAGCCGGATCAGCTCCAACCACAAAGATTAGTGTGATACCAGTGTCTGGCACTCCGTATGCTGCCAAATGATGAGGGACTGGCAGGATTCCGGCAGATAATGGAAGTCTTCCAGGTTAATCCATTAAGGTGTATGAGCAGTATGTTGTAACAGTCTACAAGAGGAAGTCATTGATATCGTCAGAAAAGAGAGTAGCCATCCATACATTTTCCCAGACAATGCCCAAAGCTTGGAACCAACTGCCTGAAAATCTGCGCAAAGAAACCAGACTCCTGCCTTTTAGGAAAGAGCTAAAAACTGTGCTCTTTCAAGAGGCATGGGGTAACATCTAGTCGGTTTTCTTCCTGCCAGTACTCACTCGTCTGCTAAGCGCTTAGAGACCCCGGGGTGATAAGGCGCTCTACAAGTTAAAAATACAAATACAAAAAAAAAATACAAATACCAGCAAAGAGAATTAACATACATGTTCTTCAACAATGAGAGCTTCTAGCACCATCAGTGGACAACTTGCGTGTTCCTCAAGAAAACTTCGCTGTATTACGGAGAACGAATGAGACACTAATGCTAGTCAGATTGGGCTTCTGGGCACTGAGGTGGCTTTTTGGTACACAACAATACACCGAGGTCCTGGTTTCCTGCGCATAGTTCTGTGCATGAGCAGAATCCCTGCAATAGTAGCTTCAGTGATGATGCAGCAAAATATTGTTGTACTCTATCTAGATTGTGTTTACACCCCAGTGTTCAAGGCACCCATAATAATGACAATAATGTCTGATTTCCAACAAAATTCTAGTTTCCAGAAAAATTATTTAATATTTAACAATGATTTTCCTCAGGTTACAACAACATTTTGAATTCCTACTAGACCAAATCATTCCAATGATGGTGCCTGAGAGGGAAGGATGATTGTATGTTAAGTGCAGTTCCACAGATGGACTATATGTAGAGGGTGAGGTGAAGACTACCCAGTTTAATTTTTAATTCATACCGTACTCTACCCGCTCCCCTGTTCGATCAATGGACATTATAATCTTAACCATCTTGGGAAAAGAAGTTCAAGCTGTGGGCATTAGCAACAAACAGATCACTAATCAAACCTTAGCAAATTCCCAAATGAAAAGTGGTCCTATAGAAGGGGATCAATAATTTATAATTTGTGATGCAAACCCTATTAACCTGCTAGATAGGGACCTCCCTTGCAAGATGATTTGCATGCTTTATTGTTCACAGGATGGTATTGCATTCAAACCTAGGACAAAGACTTACAAGAGTCAGGCATCCATTTATTCACAGTTCTTACAAAAGAGGATTTACCAAATGATTTAGGACACACAGTGAAAGATCAGGTATGAGATATTACAGGCGAAGGAATTGCATTGCTTAAAAGTGCTGAGCCAGAGAAAATGACATTGAAACCAAATACAGTTTACTCTGAAACCCCTCAGTACAAGCTTATGAGGGAACCAGAGGTGTGGATGAAACCTGTTATTGAAAAGCTGATTGAGCAGGGCATTTTGAGAGAAGTACTAGGGACCAACTGGAACTCCTTAATTACAGGCATAAAGAAACTGAGTGGACAATGGAGGGTGGTCTAAGACCTGTGCCAAAGTAATAACAGTATAGCCCCATGCTATCCTATGGTACCAAATCCTGTTATGATTTTGTTTCAGGTCCCAGCTGATACAGAATGGTGCACAGTCTTTGACTTGTGCCAAGTGTTCTTTTCCGTTCATCTTCATGAACATAGCCAATATATGTTTGCATTCATATTTTCAAATAGAGTTCCTGTTTAATCTTAAATCCTACAGCTATATACCAAGATCCCCTCAATCTTTAGTCAGATTCTAGAGAAAAAATTGGAAAAGGTACAATTGCCCTGTAACTCATTGCTAGTTCAGTATAGTGATGATCTAATGATCACCTCTAAAACAAAAGATTGCAAGGAGGGTACAATTGCACTCTTAAACCAGCTTTCAGATAATGGGCATAAGTATCACCTACAAAAATAAACTACTGTAAGAAAGAAGTTATCTACTTGGGACACAATATATTGAGAAAGGGGTGAGAAAAATCTCCAAAGAACACTTATTCACACTTAGGGAAATGAATCAAACAAATACCCAAAGAGAAGTGAGAATGTTTTTGGGAATAGGTGGATACTGTAGACAGCGGATTCCAAGCTTTTCCCTGACTACAAAGCGTTTACTGAGGCGCTCATAGTGAGGTGAGTGATCCAGTGCCCTGGGAAGATGAAAGCATGAGTTTCTCATGAGGCTCAGACGCAGACTCAGTAGTGCACCCGCTCTAGGAATGCAAAATTATAAAAATGATTTTAACTGTTCTGTCATGAAAGAGTAGAGTGTGCATTGTCAGTATTTACACATGATGAAATTAAGAAGGCATTTGGCCACTCCTCACCCGCATTAAATTTAGTAGCCGCAGACCTTCCTGATTGTTTACAATCAGTAACAGGTATTTGTCTTGCAATTCATCAGAGTGAAGAGATTGTGATGACTTATACAATGAGGGGCATATTTATGAGTGCAGTTGTGTCGCTTTTGCACCATGCAAGGAAGTGCAAGAGCAATGCAAAACCTAATCCCTATCAACAAGAGTATCAGCTTCATGCCGCCATGACCTAGAACACCTTACTCCTCCACTTCAGGCAATCCGCGTCGTTGACCCGGTTCAAATAGGACCTCAAGACCTTGCTCTTCAACTGAACCTCCACACTCAGATGAATCAGCAGCCCCTCCCCACCTCAGTGCCTTGAGACCCTCATGGGTGAGTAGCTGAGTAGCTGCACTTTACAAACCCCTGATTGATTGATCGAAATTTGATTTATAAAGCCATGCAAGGTCACTTGCATAGCCCTGAGTGGCTCCATAAATCTGGAGTAAGGTAATGCAGCGCAAATTGCTGCATTGCCTTACTCTGCCCTGGAAAGGTGTTCCATGGGCATTGTGTGGGTGTTCCCACATAACTTCTAGATTTACCAGAACTGGTAGACCTGGGAATGTGCTAAATATTACACCTTTCTAGGACAGGCGTAATGAGGGGAAATATATTTCTTTCTTGTTTGTTTCCTTTTCTTTCTATGTGTTCTGTATTCTGCAGCACGCATAGAAAGGTGAATATGCCTCTCAGGATTGGTTTTGTGCAGGAAGGTGTCCCTTTTTATTTTTGTACTTTAGGATTTAATAGTGGTAATAGTGTTAGCCGGGTGTACCCCTAAAACCTTTCACCCCAAAAGACAACTCAATAATAATCCCACGGGTGGCTGTATCGATAATGGTGTTAAACCTCTATTTTATGACACAGTGTGTCTCAAGATAAGGTACAACCCAGCATAGCAAAATTACAGTCAAATAAAAAATGATTCCCTCAGTAAGTGAGCCCTAGCATGGAATTAGCAATGTATAAAGATTTAATACAAAATATAAAAGGTGTAACACAGAAATCTTAAAGTGCAGATGAATAAAGTCTTTGCCATGAAGGCTTTCAGTAATATGACAATACAGATCAATAAGCAAAATTGAAATATTCCATGCCCCAAATGAACAGCAAAATGAGTAAGAAGTTGGACAGCATCCCTAGTAGCATTTGAAAGGTCTCTGGCACCCCCCCAAATCAAGGGTTTATATATGAAACCTACTTACAGACAAGCATGGGAAGTGCATCATCATCATGGTGTGAACAAACAAATTTATTTTGAACAAATCAGAAACTAGACTTTCAAATCATCATCCAGCCTTACCATCTTAGCACTATTCCACTACATGAATATTGATTCAGCCCCCTATGAACGAATGACATCCAGAGGTATCAGAATTAACTAGTCACAACAAATGCAATACTGTGTGCAGACAGAAGAACCTTAGAGGAATGTAACATTAGTGAGCCCATACTAGAGAATCTTCTTCTAGAACACTGTAATTCAGAAATAAACAAACATTACTTGCTTGGCTCCATGAAGCAGAAATAGTAAACAGTTCACAATCATGATCAAACATCCTTTTTGAACAAGGTGGCGTTGAGCTATCTGGGGCCTAGTTAGTTAAAGCTAGAAAAATACACTATAACAGTTCATATCAAAATAGTTTTAAAGGCAATAGTATCCTTTCAGTGTACACATGTAAATTAGAGAGCAGATTACGCACAATGTTAATGATACACATTTCTGAATAATGTACAAAAGCTCCCACAACTTCCCCCTTCTGATGATTCCACCATCACTAAAACCCCTAAATAAACTATATGCGCCCTCCCCTTTTGTTTTAAATATAAATAAATAAAAAGGCCGTGCCCCGGGGAATGAGGCCCTGGGGGATTAATTGGCCCAGAAAAGGGGGGGCACAAGGGCCCCCCTCCCGTAATACAGCACCTCCCGTAATACACCACCTCACCCCCTTACGCCACCACTCTGCAAACACACCTCCTGGTACACTACTAGTTGGGGGATGAAGTCCCGTTGACTCCAGAGGGTTCTTGGGGCCAACTACCCCTCCTGTTATCTATTTAAAGTCCCACATAGTGGGATTCCTTAGAGTTTGTTGGAGGCCATGCCCCTTTTCTCCACCACTCTGCAAACACGCCTCCTGGTGCACTACTAGTTGAGAGATGAAGTCTCTTGAGAGTTCTTGTGGGCCAATTACCCCTCTCATTACCTCAGTGCATTTCTAAGGTTATTTTAATTTTATTTTCTAACTTTAACCTGCAACCTTTGTGAGTGGGTCTGTGAGTGGGTGTATAGGTCAGAGAATGGGTGTGTGAGTGATTATGTTGGTCTGTGAGTGGGTCTGTGAGTGGCTGTGTTGGTCTATGAGTGGGTCTATGAGTGGCTGTGTGTGTCTGTGAGTGGGTCTGTGAGTGGCTGTGTTGGTCTATGAGTGGGTCTATGAGTGGCTGTGTGTGTCTGTGAGTGGGTCTGTGAGTGGCTGTGTTGGTCTATGAGTGGGTCTATGAGTGGCTGTGTGTGTCTGTGAGTGGGTGTGTGAGTCTCTGAGTGGGTCTATACGTGGATATTGTGTGTCTGAAGGGGTTTGTGAGTGGGTACACTAGTGTCTGAGTGGCTGTGTGACTGGGTGCATTAGTGTCTGAGTGGGTTTGTGAGTGGGTATGTGAGTTTCTGAGAGGGTCTGTGAGTGGGTGTGTAAGTCTCTGAGTGGGTCTGGCAGTGGGTGCATGAGTGTCTGAGTGGCTCTGTGAGTGGGTGTGAGATCGACTGGGCAAAAACAGAACCTCACCTTCCCATTTATCCAACAAGAGTCCATAGTTTTGCACAAAATATCTACCCAACAGGAGTAATTTCTTCTGGTTAATTAGTAACTGCTACCTCGTTGGGTAAACGTCCAGTGCGTATTCTACACTACGTCTGCGCAATGAACCATGAGGATCTGTCTCCAGTGACCTTGTGTGTTTTTCTGCAATGTGATTGATCCTTGTGTGTCTTTATCCAACAATCTGTGATACAGAGAAGACAACAAGAGTACAAAGAGGTGAATCTCCACCAAACAAGGGTGCGCCATATGAACCATATGAACTCCGTGCTTCTTTTGTTTGCTGGAGATCTCCTCGTATTTCTCAGCATCAAGAGGGCGCCACCAAAATCATAGGGGCTGTCTTTTGATGAGCTGTCCATCATACTGGGAGTCCCTGCACATGTTGCTCTGGTGTTATGCGAGTGTAAATGAGTTAACAAAAAAATCAGCCCTCCTAAGTCATATGTCGAAATTGATCAGTCTGCCTTCTCCTGCGCCATTAACGATAATGGGGCAACCCAGTAACCCTCAGAACCTGGGTGTGATAATATGTGCAAAAACAATGGTTCTGTCGGAGTATAGACGGACTAACTTAATAGGTGCTGAATACACTTTTGATTATCAAGGACACACACAAACCCAAAGAAACAGGACAGAATCCAAGTCACTTGATAGAATGATATTAATTGATGTATCGAGAGCACCAAAATATTTACAGAGTAAACCAACCAAAAAACACAATTATAGTGAAACAATTAGTGAAACAGTGATACTTTGCACAAAACACAATAGGATAATTGTGTCAGTTGCAGCTGAGCCGTTGACGGAACTAGTTGTCCATTCACGGACTCCAATACGTGGCGATTGTAGAGACAGCACCACTCTCCCTTCTAAATCAAATATCTCCGTCCCAGAGGAATTAAATATTATTTCCACATTTGATGTTGGCCATCTGCATTAGCGACAACAGGAATCATTTTCCTCATAACTAAGTCGGTTCCCCAGGTCCCCAACCTCGTCTGTCCTGATGAAGACCCACCTTGATGCGTAGTAATTGGCACAATTATCCTAGGGTCGAAACGTCGACGTTACATGTCCTATGCGTCACAGGCAAATCCACTCAGACAACAAGGAAATTTGAACCCTTAAGTGGCTTATGTATTGTAAATAGGACCTTGTTTGTTGATTATTTTTATGTATTGTCCATTGTACATATTCGTTATATGTGATGTGTTTTGTGCAAAGTATCACTGTTTCACTAATTGTTTCACTATAATTGTGTTTTTTGGTTGGTTTACTCTGTAAATATTTTGGTGCTCTCGATACATCAATTAATATCATTCTATCAAGTGACTTGGATTCTGTCCTGTTTCTTTGGGTTTGTGTGTGTCCTTGATAATCAAAAGTGTATTCAGCACCTATTAAGTTAGTCCGTCTATACTCCGACAGAACCATTGTTTTTGCCTTCTCCTGCGCAACATGAAACTTGAGCTATTCAGTCTAAAGGGTAGGAGTCCACTCAAATGTAACAAATATTGTGTGTTTTTTACCCTCATTAGTTGCTTTTGCGATGCACATGGAAATAAAGTGCAGGTGCAACCGAGTGGAGCAGGGCTGGAATCGTATACAGCACTGTTCAAGGACTACAGATAAGAGCATTAGGGCTCACTTGCAAATGCGGTTGCACAAGTATGTACAATCGAATGCATAAGTCAAAAATGCACTTGAACATTTTCTTTTAAGTTACCGTATGGCATTTGGATGGCTACCGATTCAGGGGAATGTGCATATCAGAGAAGTGCTGGGAGCAGAGTGTGTAGGATCTCTGCTCATGCCCATAGTATCAAACCCATTGGACCTTCCTCCTCCCACATTCTGACGTCACAATCTGCCATCGAGGCTGTTGAATGGTAGGCTATTCCCACTCACACCGGAAGGGTTAGCAATCGGCATCAACGGGTGACGCAGTTGAACTTTCTGTGGTAAAAAGAAAAACAATATCGTACTTCTCTGGTGCCCTTTCCTTGTTCCAAAAAAGAGAGGGCTGCAGCAAGAAGGTGAGAGTTCTGCCAGAAGTAATGAAATACTAATACCTACCTCAAACATAATATCTGGATGGCATTCCCGGAGCATAATAACGTTACAGCATCACCATGTCCACTGTGGCCCCCAAGAAGAGACTGATGCCTCTCAGCAGCTCTGTTGCTAAAACAGCGCCCCCTTTGCTTCCTGGTGTCGCTGAGGCACTCCACTGAGGGCTGTGAGGGAGTCAGCCTTCCTGCAGAGCTGGAGTAAGGCGCAACAAGGAAAATAAGCCACAAGAAAACGTATTATGAGAGATGTGCACCCTGCTTGTCTCTCCTTCGGAGCTTTGCATTATCTTTGCCCAGTACGGTACATGTCATAGACCATGCCTCTTTCTCTGCAGTCGTCTTTCACCATGCACTTACAGACAGATCCAAGTGTCACCATGCACCATAACACGCCAACTGTACAATGCCTGGCAGTCACTGGAGCTGCTGAGCTGAGTGTGCAGAGGACCCGACATAAGTTCATGATCAGGTCAGGTCACGTGCTGCACGCTTTAAGGCAGTGCGACAGGTGCTGCCGCACTGGGCGCTGACCTGTGGAGGGGGGCGCTGACCTCGGGGAGAAGAGCTGTGTTTAGATAACTTATGATTGGAGAGATGAGGGGCACTTTGCCTGCTGGCAGTGAGAGAATCCGAGGAAGAGGTCATGATGAGGGTGGGGGTGCCAAAAATGATTGTCGCACTGGGCGCCACCAGCGCTAAAGCCGCTCTAGCTGCACTGTCTCTGGGGCTCGCAGCAGAGGCGTCATCGTTCAATAGTTGTCTGAGGCTGAGCACGCTATCCACGCTCCTACTCTTCGTATTCTTGCACCTCCCGCCCTCCTACCTTTCTATCCTGCAGCCCCCTCCTACCTTCTCAGCCACCCTCAACCAATCTCTGAACCCAGCTTTTCCCTCTGCCCGCATCCCTCATACTCAAAACTCTTACCAATCTCACATGGCTCTTTTAAAATGAATTGATTGCAAAATTGCATGCTGTTGTATTTTTATGATGGTGCGGCTAACGAGCCTGAGCAATTTCACTGGAGCATTCTCAGCAGTGACGTGCTTTGGCGAAGTATAAACAAACACCTCTATTCAAAGCCAGCACTGCACTTCCAATGTCTGTTGAAAAACAGAGACCTGGCTGAGAACTCCCACCTCTGTTATGTGGGCGCCTCCTACACACCCAATTATCACCGTCATAGTTCAACTACATGGTTTTGCACAAATTATTGTAACATAACGACGGGTGACTCGGCCGCTGCAAACAATGTTTGAGAACAGCTTGCAGAGTTGTAGGGAGGCACAGTGAGGACGCAGTTTTCATTCTTTATGCTATAATTGCCTATTTAGGGCTCTCTTTTGCTGCCTGTCAGTATGCTCTGTATTTTATACACATTGTTTATAGTCTCTCTAACTCCTCCGGGCTGTGGCAGTATATGCACGTACATGATGAGCCTGTTGAATGAGAGCGGTGCGCCAGACAGAGCCTGAACATTTGAAAATCCTTTCTGTTTTTTCCTTAAACTCCCATTTGTTATTAGGCTTGTAAGTTGTACCAAGGAAGGGGTTTTGCAGATTGGGACAGACATGACAGTAATGCAGAATGAGTACAGAAGAGACAAATCTCATATTACCGAAGGGAGGAGCTCAGGGCAGGTCAGATCAGCATGAGCATTTTCAGTTTCAGCATGGGGCCGAATTGAGCGGCCCATGGCACTGGGCTGGGTAATTATATGTTCATGCGCCCGGACCTGGCCCATCGGGGGCTTTTTTAAAAACAAGTGCAGGAGCCCGCATTTTCTCCCCCCACTAATTCAGAAACCCGTCGCTTTCTCATGGCAAACATTTTTAATAAATGCTTATTTGCCCTGGTGGGGTCCAAGGGGGACACCTGCACCAGAGGTAGGGGGTCAGGGTATTCCTATTTCCCACCCTGCCCCCTTTTCTTTATGTTTTCAGGTTTTTTTGGGACTCAGCTGAAGCTGAGTCCCAAAATGGCTGCCAACATTTCCTGGAAGTGTTGGCACGGATTTAGCCAATTAGAACGTTGCATAGTTTAAATGACCCTTACACTGTGCAGATTTGCTATGGTTTTATCACACTGAGGAAAGCAATATGCTGAATCGCGCCTGCGGAAAATAAAGCCATTTAAATAACACCGTATGAGTGCACCTACATTTTTTCAAGTTGTTGTGGAAAAAGCGTATCCCATGTCTGCCTACAAGTCTGCACCCGTCGTGAGTTCGACAGCTTTGGTGGGAAGTTGGGAAACTGATCAATTTCACTCTGCCTGAAATGCCACGGATAGACTCTGTTGACCATTGCAAGTCGGGAATTAAACAAATTCAAGGATGCCCAGCCATTCAACGGACACCCGAGGAGAGTCTATTTGTGAAATCCAGCGGCAGACAAGGGGTATTAGATGCGCAGACTTACCATGCAACGTGGCCGCCCATGCAGGGAGGTATCGAGTGGTGGCAGAACTAGCATTGTTGGTGATGCTCGGCATCCAGGGAACATTGGGGCAAGATGTGCAGTTTGGGCATTGAGGCCCATAAATTCAAATTATGACATTGCGAATGCCAATGCGTCATCGTCACTCTGGAGTGATTGCTGCTCTCCCATTGGCCATGAATTCAGCCAATTAGAACGCTGGATAGTTTAAATGACTCTAACACTGTGCAGATTTGATGTGGTTTTATCTCACTGAGGAAGGCAATATGCTGAAACACATCTGCGGGAAAATAAAGCCATTTTAAATAACAGCCCGCGAGTGCACCTACATTTTTTCAGGTTGCTATGGATCAAGCGGACACCACGTCCGCCTACAAGGATGCACCCGTCACGATACATATATACACACACATTATCTACTGGCGGTCGCCAGTAGATAGTTATAGTTAGGACCGTGTTTCCATAGGAAATCTCAAATTTCTATTTTGAATAACTTTGGCCCGGTTGACGAATCTTCTTGAAATTTTCAAAACTAATGGGGCGCTCCGCTCAGCTCCTACCCTGAAAGTCTCGGGGGGATTCGTCAAGCGGGGGCCGAGAAAAAAGGGGGGTCCCAAAACGCGTTTTCCCCATGCATTTTTCCATAGGACCTTTAGTCGAAGGTACGGCCCGAACGGCTGAACAGAATTACTTGAAATTTGGCAGAGAGGTAGTCCTCAGGTCAGGGAAGTGCCTTTTGCATATATGGAGTCAATCTGTTCAGTATTTCCAGAGAAAATTGCATTTAAAAGCACATACATATCTATAGCCGTGCACCGTGCGCGCACGGTGCCGCACCCTAACGTGCGCGAGCGTAATTCTGATTGGTTGTTACATGTCACTCAACGTTCGAATCGGTCGAAATCAGGAAGTGTCGGCCGCCATTTTGTTTGTTTTCAGTGCAAGAGTGGAAAAGGAAGGTGGCGAACGTGAAAAGGGGGCAGAGTAGAGAGTTCCTGACCCCCTAGCCTTTGTCAGGGGGTCCATGAAGGACCCCTAAGGCAGAAAAAAACATTTACATCTTTTTTATTAAAAATCGTGGGGGTGCGCGCACCGGGCGCGCACCGTGCGCGCACGGTGAAAAACCATAAAAAAAAAAAAAAATTGTAAAACGTAGTTAATTGCAAAATAAATATATTAAAAAAAAAATACATACATAACTTAGCATTTAAAAAACCATACAAATTCACTGAAAAAACCATAGGATTCACACAAGTTATAGTTAGGAATTAGCATTTAAAAAACCTTGCAAATTCACTTAAAAAACCATAGGTTTCATAACTATAACTCGCGCGCCCGCAATCCTCTGCTCATGACGTCACATATTACATCACTCATGACATAGTCAGTGGCATCACTCTTGACATCACTGATGACATCATCCTTGGGATAGAGTGGCGGTCGTGCGAGTTATAGTTATCTGAAGTAACTATAACGGGGGAATTTCATTGGTTTTTTACGAGTGAAATATCCACCTAACTATAACATGTGTGAACCTTTTTTGGTTCCTTACTAGAAAATACTTCCCGTTTTATTGACCACTACTTAAGACCATTTGTGGTCAGTTTACCAGCATATCTGAGGGACACTACTCATTTTTTGACAATCATTGATGGCATTCATTGGGAGCCTAATTACATTCTGGTGACCCTAGATGTATGCAATTTATATACTTACATCAATCATGATTACGGTTTACAAGCAGTTAGACATTATCTAAAAACCCGCTCAATCTCCTTATGGTCACACTCGGAGATGATTCTGGCAATGATTCAATTTTGTTTAACAAACAATTTCTTTATGTTTGATGATGTGATTTACCGACAGGCACAGGGCACAGCGATGGGAACCTGCTTCGCCCCCAGTTACGCCAATTTGGTGATGGGCTGGTGGGAGGAGCAGGTTGTGTCATCTATCCCAGATTTTGATCGCTGTGCCCTGTGGCTCAGGTTTATTGATGATATTTTCATCATATGGAGGGGTGACATTGAGTCAGTCAAAAGGTTCATTTGTAGGCTGAATGATAACCAGTTTAACATTGCTGTAACGGAAAATATAAGCACAACAGAAATTGAGTTTATGGACGTGAAAGTTCAGATCGTGAACAATTCCATTGAAACGAAACTCTTCCGAAAAGCCACTGCAAGAAACAGCATTTTGAATGCTGCGAGTGCTCACCCACGGAAACTAGTATATAGTATTCCGTATGGTGAATTGTTACGGGCAAAACGTAACTGTAGCTCAGTGAGCCTGTATGAAGATGAAAAGGCAATTATGATTCGCCGTTTCAAAGAAAGAGGCTACAATACAAAAACTATTTCAGAGGCCTGTAAACGTGTGGAATTGGTAACACGTACTGAACTATTACATCCTAATAAATCCAAGACAGTTGCTGAAACACTGAGATTCATTACCAAGTACTCAGGTCAAGCACAAAACATTCGCCAAATACTAAAAAAGAATTGGCATGTCTTATTAACTGATAACAACCTTCAGAAACATCTAAGCAGTTGTCCGCAAATTACATTTCAGAGAAGTAAATCCCTTCGAGATGAGATGTGCCCCAACTATGTAACTAGCAAGGATGAGAATATCTGTACCAACTGCCCTGGCTTTCGTTGCCGTAACAAATGTAAAGCATGCAGAAATAGCATTGACTGTAAGACACTTGTTTTCGCTAATAGCGGAAGAGAATTCAGAATTAAGAAAGCCTTAACCTGTAACACCACATATTGCATTTATGCACTTATTTGTCCCTGTAATAGGGTTTATATTGGCAGCACTATCCATTGTGCAAAGAAAAGAGTGTTGGAACATGTCAGAGCTATACGACATAACAATAGGCAATATCCAGTTGCTAGACACTTTTTTGAACATCATTTTCAGAATGAGGAATTATTGAGAATGGCAGTAATTGATGCAGTCCCTATTGGTGTAAGGGGTGGAAATAGACAACTAAACATTCCGCCAATTAGAATCAAGATATATTATTGATTTGGAGACTATGTCCCCTCTGGGATTAAATTCAAGTGAAGAATTAGTGGTACATTTACGGCATTAATAATCATGTTTAGAACTTTAAATGGATTTTCTGAAATCAGACTTAAGTGTGATGTATATATTGTAAAGAACTTGGAAAATGAAATCTTGGAAAGTATTGTGATGAAAGTTGTATTTTTCTGCTTTTTTAACAGTTTTTTTATATAATCTAAATAATTTTTTCAATACAATTTTTTTTTTTTTTTTGGTACATTTTCAGGTGGGGTGCATTATAAAATCAGGCCAATCATTTTTGGATGAGAGCACGAGGGAACCCAACGTTCTAACTAGGTTGTTGATTACAATTTGCCCACTAGGGCGTATTTTTGAGTCGGTCTCTTATGTTACTTTACGAAGAAGTATATATATTAATGCAATTAGCTTCAAATTGTAACTGTAAGATGGCCGCTATGTTTACCAAACGACAATCTAGTTTTGTGAATTTTGATATGAACATGAGGGAATCTTTATGTGTTTGTGATTCATTTGGGCCCACTGGGGCATAATTTTGAGTTGGTTTCCTGTGCTGTGCTTTACTATTTAAGCATTTATTTTCACATGTATGTAAGCGTAATTTGTTAATCAATTACAGCTTTAAGATGGCCGCCACATAAATGTTAAATGTATTGGTATTTTTTAAAGCACTGGTCCTTTTACTATGTTTATTGCACTAAAATCAAAATAAAAAAGATACTGTTTCTGCGTTAACCTCAGCGTGACCAAGGCGAAAGCTGAAACGCGTTGCTGGTGCAGTCAGTATTATCACACTGTAATTTCATGGTTACCTGGCGTTCTTTCACAAATTTGGAGAACTGGGTATTTATATATATTCACTGAAAAAATCAGAGGTTTCACACACGTTATAGTTACTAATTAGCATTTAAAAAACCTTGCAAATTCACTTAAAAAACCATAGGTTTCACACATGTTATAGTTAGCTGGACATTTCACTCGTAAAAAAGCAATGAAATTCCCCCGTTATAGTTAGTGCAGGCAACTATAACTCACACGACCGCAATCCTCTACTGATGACGTCAGATATTACATCACTGTATTTAGACACTTATTTACCCATGTCTTCTTCCATTAATCTTTAGCTATACATATATTACAAATATTTATTTTTCATAAAGACACATATGTCATCAGTGATGTAATATCTGACGTCATCAGCAGAGGATTGCGGTCGCGTGAGTTATAGTTGCCTGCACTAACTATAACGGGGGAACTTCATTGGTTTTTTACGAGTGAAATGTCCAGCTAACTATAACATATGTGAAACCTATGGTTTTTTAAGTTAATTTGCAAGGATTTTTAAATGCTAATTTGTAACTATAACGTGTGTGAAACCTATGTTTTTTTCAGTGAATTTGTATGGTTTTTTAAATGCTAAGTTATGTATTTATGATTTTTTTTTTTTTCAGGTTTTTCACCGTACGCGCACCGTGCAATTTTTTATTTTTTTTTAAATCGCGAGGTGCGCGCACCGTGCGCGCACCATGCGCTTCACGCACCGTGCGCGCGCTGTGGGAGCACGGTGCGCTTCGCGCACCGTGCACCCACGGTTCGCAGTGCGTGCCGTGCGCGCGCGGTGCGCGCACTTTGCGATTTAAAAAAAAAATAATAATAACTTTTCTCCCTTGGGGGTCCTTCTGTGACCCCCTGACCAAGGCTAGGGGGTCAGGAACTGTCCACTCTGCCCCCTTTTCACGTTCTCCACCTTTTCTTTTCACCCCCTCAGACTGCGAGAGACAAAATGGCAGCCGACACTTCCTGGTTTCGACCGATTCGAATGTTTACCGACATCTAACAACCAATCAGAATTGCGCTCGCCCACGGCAGGGTGCGTGCACAGTGCGCGCGTATAGATATTGATATGCTTTTAAATGCTATTTTCTCAGGAAATACTGAACAGATTTACACCAGACCTGCAAAAGGCACTTCCTTGACCTTATGGCTACCTCTCTGCCAAATTTCACGTAATTCTGTTCAGCCGTTCGGGCTGTAGCTGCGACTAAAGGTCCTATGGAAAAATGCATGGGGAAAACACGTTTTGGGACCCCCCCTTTTTCTCGGCCCCCGCTTGACGAATCACCCCGAGACTTTCAGGGTAGGAGCTGAGCGGAGCGCCCCATTAGTTTTGAAAATTTCGCGAGGATTCGTCAACCGGCGCCAAAGTTATTCAAAATAGAATTTTGAGATTTCCTATGGAAACTAGGTTGTAACTATAACTATCTACTGGCGACCGCCAGTAGATAATATATATATATATATATATATATATATATATATATATATATATATATATATATATATATATATATATATATATATATATATATATATATATATGTATATATATTACCTACTGGCGCTCGCCAGTAGGTAGTTATAGTTAGGACCGTGTTTCCATAGGAAATCTCAAAATTCTATTTTGAATAACTTTGGCGCCGGTTGACGAATCCTCGCGAAATTTTTAAAACTAATGGGGCGCTCCGCTCAGCTCCTACCCTGAAAGTTTTGGGGGGATTCGTCAAGCGGGGGCTGAGAAAAAAGGGGGGTCCCAAAACGCGTTTCCCCATGCATTTTTCCATAGGGACTTTAGTCACAGCTACAGCCCGAACGGCTGAACAGAATTATGTGAAATTTGGCAGAGAGGTAGCTATAAGGTCTATGAAGTGCCTTTTGCAGGTTTGGTGTAAATCTGTTCAGTATTTCCTGAGAAATTAGCATTTAAATCAATATATATATCTGTACGCGCGTACCGTGCGCGCACTGAGCAAGTCCTGTGCGCGCACCTTGCCGATCGCGAGAGCACTTCTGATTGGTTCTTAGATGTCAGTAAACATTCGAATCGGTGGAAATCAGGAAGCGGCGGCCGCCATTTTGTATCTCGCATAAAGAGGGGGTGATAAACAAAGGGGGAGAACTTGAAAAGGGGGCAGAGTGGGGAGATATTGACCCACTAGGCATTGTAAGGGGGTCACAGTAGGACCTTGTAGGGCAAAAAAAAAGATTTATATTTTGAAAAAAAATATCGCCGAGTGCGCGCACCCGAAAAAAAACTTTAAAAAAAAATAATAAAAAATCGCATTTAAGTGTTTAGATATAAGGTGGCTCTAAAAAGAGCCCTTGTGTTTATTGTTTGTTTTTTGGTACCTACAAGTAAGTACCGATGCAGAGTCTAAAGTTCAAGAGGAAGACTCTGTTGCCTTCATCAGTGAAGTGTACACCATCTCCTCTATAAATGTCTTGCATGTTGTAACGCAAGTTGTTGTGGTATATAGAACCCATACCATAGTCTCTGAGGAAAGCAGAAATAGATTTGTTGACGTGCTTCCTTGCTTTGTCAATCTGCGGACAAAATTGGTTGGACCAGTTCCACTTTTGCCTTTGGCATATGTTAGAATATACGAAGGCAGTTTGTGGAAAAAGCGACATCAATTGCACAAAGGTGTCCTTAATAAGCATTTCCAGACCTACCCCAGTTAAAGTGCCTAGGTCATTTCCACCACAGTGCACAATAATAAGGTTAGGCTGTGGGAGATGTAGAAAGGTTTTCACCAAAGGCATTAATTGGTGCCACTTTAACCCTCTCTGACCAATCCATTTAATGTCTACATTTGGCAAAGCAAGGTCTCTCACCATACCTCTTTTTTCTGCAAATTTTTCACTCCAGAAGACATAGCTGTGACCTACAATCCACACTGTGAACATCTTCAAAGGAGATCTGGATGCACTCAGGAGGTGTCTTTCAGTAGAAAGGCAAAAGGAAATGAAAGACAGTTGAAAAATGGGGGCACACATACTTTTTTTTATAAAAAGAACTCATTGGCTGTTTCAAACCATTCTACACTAAAAACTAGGCTGTATGTTTAAATTTTAAAAAGCATGTTTTGTATTGGTTTAGAAAAATGTGTGAACAAAGAGCATTAGTTTGGATTTGCTGTTAGGTTTGAAAAGTCAAGCACTCTTGCTCTTTGGAAATGAAACATTGTCTGCTGAACTTCTGACCTCTCTGCTCACACCTGTGTTCAATAACCTGTTGCTATGGTAGCAGGCAGAAGACAAGTTGGGGGAAGGGTACATTTGGAAAGGGGTTGAAGTTTTCAACCAATAGAAATGTGTGATTTTATTTGAAAAAATGTGGGAAGCACTGAGATTTGAAATTAACATGTATATGTGTGAAAAAAGAGAGGGAAACTGTGCCATTAACTGGTTCTGCTGAGAGGAGAGAGGTGTTCAGCACAGAGATTCTGGTCTGATAAACTGCTGTGTGACTGCCACATTTCTTTCACAATTAACTAATTTTAAAGGTGAGTTATGAGTTTGAGAGGGGGTGTTTGTGGTAAATTTAGATATAAAAAAAAGAATTGTGATTATTTGTTTAAAGTTGGGAATTACATTTTCTGTTTTGGGAGATATTTAACTGTTTTGAATATGTAAAATATTATGGAGTATGTTTTCACCATAAGTTAATGTGTACTGGTAACAATGAGGAATACTGTTTTGTGCCTACCATCAAACCATGAGTCTGTTTGCAGAGAAGAATTGTTGACAGAGATTTAATTTGTGTTGCTGTTGAAAAGTAAGACTTGCAGTTGAAAGAAAAGGACAGCTTCTTTTTAATTGTGATGGTTAGCATTTAGCAGAAATCACGTTGAAAGAAAAGAGAGGAAAATGGCAGCACATTTGAAAGAAGCATTAGTTCTGTAAGAATTGATAACCCAGGAAAGGGGCAGCCTGTGTTTTATGCCTACCAACACAGCATGAGTCTGTGTGTATATAGGAATTGTTGTCTGAGATTTAATTTGTGAAGTTGTTGTTCAGTAAGAAATGCAGTCCTAGGAAAGGGGCAGCCTGTGTTATGTGCTTAAAATGATGGCATGAGTCTGTGTGCACACAGGAATTGTGGGCAGAGATTTAAATTGTGAAGATGTTGTTCAGTAAGAAATGCAGTCCCAGGAAAGGGGCAGCCTGTGTTATGTGCCTAAAATGATGGCATGACTCTGTGTGCACACAGGAATTGTGGCCAGAGATTTAATTTATGAAGTTGTTGTTGAGTAAGAAATGCAGTCCCAGGAAAGGGGCAGCCTGTGTTATGTGCGTAAAATGATGGCATGAGTCTGTGTGCGCACAGGAATTGTGGGCAGAGATTTAATTTGTGAAGATGTTGTTCAGTAAGAAATGCAGTCCCAGGAAAGGGGCAGCCTGTTGTGTTTACACAAATTATCCCTTAGCACACATGCACTGTTACATACATCCCTGCAGTCTTCATGCAGTTCTGGAAGTCTCTTTGCTCATCTGTCTCGCACCAGAAAATACACAGTCTTCAGAAACACACTCTTGGCACACACGTAGCAGCTTCTCCAACACTCTCATGTGTAGTACTCAGCTCTGTGTGCTGTTTCATATAGCACTGTGTAATGCAAACACATTGAACGTCACCAAGGCCTCATTTAAATTGATCTGGTCTAATCACTCACCCTGTAACACATGGTCATGGTGTTAAGGAGCTGTTAGGACATGTGCTGTTTTCTGCTTCTGTAAATGATATGGGAAATGTGTCAGGCAGTAACAGTAATTTGGTACTATTCAGGGACACTGTTTTGTTCCAAAAAACATAGTATGAGTCTGTGTGCGCACAGGAATTGTGGGCAGAGATTTAATTTGTGAAGATGTTGTTCAGTAAGAAATGCAGTCCCAGGAAAGGGGCAGCCTGTGTTATGTGCCTAAAAAGATGGCATGAGTCTGTGTGCACACAGGAATTGTGGGCAGAGATTTAATTTATGAAGTTGTTGTTCAGTAAGAAATGCAGTCCCAGGAAAGGGGCAGCCTGTGTTATGTGCATAAAATGATGGCATGAGTCTGTGTGCGCACAGGAATTGTGGGCAGAGATTTAATTTGTGAAGATGTTGTTCAGTAAGAAATGCAGTCCCAGGAAAGGGGCAGCCTGTTGTGTTTACACAAATTATCCCTTAGCAAACATGCACTGTTACATATATCCCTGCAGCGTTCATGCAGTTCTGGAAGTCTCTTTGCTCATCTGTCTTGCACCAGACAATACACAGTCTTCAGAAACACACTCTTGGCACACACGCAGCAGCTTCTCCAACACTCTCATGTGTAGTACTCAGCTCTGTGTGCTGTTTCAGATAGCACTGTGTAATGCAAACACATTCAACGTCACCAAGGCCTCATTTTCTTTGCTCTACTCTAAACACTCACCCAGGTTGCAGATACTTATGGTATGAAGTAGCTGTTAGGAAATGTGCTCTTTTCTGCCTCTGTGATCTACAAGGAAAATGTGTAAGGCTGTAACAGCAATTATCACTTGATCTACCAGAGTAGTAAATGTGCTTTGAATTTGCAAATCAAATTCTGTTTTCTGCTTAGAAGCACACCATGAGGCTGTGTGCGCACAGGAATTGTGGCCACAGATATAATTTGTGTTGCAGTTGTTCTGTTAAAAAATGCACTTGCAGGAAAGGGGCAGCTTGTTTTTTTTCAACTGTGGTGGTTAGCACTGTGCACAAATTAGTAAATCACAAATGAGAGACAAATGGAAAAACATTTGAAATAAATGAAAAGTAAAAAAAAATATTTTAATGAATTATAATTTCAAAAAGGATTTTTTTTTAGTTCCTTGCAGGTATTGCTGAGCAACAGTGAAAAGAAAAATGCCTTTAAGGACAAGAAAGAGGAAAGAAAAGCAACAACAAGTATATCTGGACAAAACTGGGAAAAAAAAATAGCAGGAGAAGCTGGTGATGGCAAAAAGAAAAAGTCTACTGGTAAGCAGAGCAGAGATTTCTTAAAAAAGATTTTCAAAAAACAAAAAAATGGCAAAAATAACTGTAAAACAAAGAGAGTTTTATGTACAAAGCAACAACACAGTCAACAGCAACAAAAAAAAAGGTAATGTACAATCAGAAGTATGTCAAACTGATTTAACACGAAAATTAGATTTTAAAAACATTCGTCGAAAAATGTTTCATAGAAGAGTGATGTTAAATTTGCTAAAGGATGTGAAAAAATATAAGAAAAAAACAAAATTTATTAAGAAAAAAACATTTATAGAAAATATTGTAAGTAAGGCTTTGGAAATAAAAAGAAAACTTTTTATTCTAATTTTGAATAGGATGCGTAGATTAGATAAATTAGTGAATGCAATGAAGTCACAAAGCAAAAGGAAAAGAGAAGTGAAAAAAAGTAACTCTTGTAAAGTGTTCTTGGGAGAATGGAAACACAGTTCAAGTACTGAACCATTTTTTAATGTATGTATGTATTTAATACTTGTTAATACTTGTTAAGCGCAACTGTCACCCCAAAAGGGTATCCTGGCGCTGAATGAAGAGAGTTATCTTCAAAGTAATAGTTTGTTGCATGCAGTTGACACCAATGGTAGAGCATATGAAGTTAAGGATGGTTGTGTGATGCAAAAAGAGAAAATGGTCCCAAGAAATGAGGAAGAAGTAATGGCTGCTGAGGCTATGGGGAGACGTCCAAAAGCCCCTGTGTATACTTGGAACTGTAGTAGTATTTGTACTGTGCGTCAGGAATCTTTTCATAAATTACGTGACTTTCTAAGAGAATATAGTAAAAAGAGTGTAAAACAGAAGATGAAGGTGCTTCAAACACTAGATCCATGCAGAGTGAGAGAAAATACTGGTTTGCAGGGACATTCTCTGGCTTGTCTATCTAGAAAAGTGTGTAAAAGTGTTTTTCATCATTTTAGGATGCTGGCTGTTCATCATACTGAAATGACAAAGTTTGTGAGAACATTGTATTTTGCTAAAAGTCCAGCAGTAAAGTTGAATGAGTTGAATAATGCTCTGTTCCGTGGATCTGTATCAGATGTAGTGAAGGTTACTGATGAGATTCAGTTTTGTTACTTTGGTCCAGAACAAGAAAGTGCAGAAAAGGACACAGTAAATGAGGAAAATGAGGAACAGAATGTAGAACTCATTATTACTAAAAATTTTGAGGATGAAATGACAAAATTTACTATCACCTCTAATGAAAGACCAAATATTACTTGTATTTGTTGCCGCAGAAGTCATTATAAAATTCAAACAAGGAATGTTGATCTGTATAAAAAAAGTGAAAATGAAGATAATTATAAGTGGAAGGATTTTGCAACATATATATTTCTTGAAAATTGTTTTGAATTGGGTGAAGATCAGCGTATTTGTAAATACTGTTATAATAAGTTAGAAGAAAATAGAATGCCGACCAGAGCTGTACATATTAATTTAGAATTGGATGCTATTCCTGCCGAACTTTCTGAATTAAATACATATGAGTCTATACTCATTCAATGTGTTCATCCGTTCCAGACCATAGTACGTATGGAGCCCAAAACTGGTAAATTACCTCCTTCTGATTTACTGAGAGGTTTTAAAGGAAGAGTGGTGTATTTGCCCATGGATTTGAAAAAAAATATGGAAACTATTGATGCAGATACTTTGGAAACTGAACCATTAGTAATTCTGGTTAATGGTGTACCGACAAAGAATAAGAAGATTTGGCAGGAGCTGGTGGATGTACGAAAAGTACAAAGAGCAAATTTGTATTTGAAAAAAAATAATAAATGGTATGAATCAATTTATATAGAAGAAGAAGAAGAAGATTTACAAGAAGACACAGAAACACCAACTGGTCAAATTGAAAAAGTGGACAAGTCAAAGGAAGAAGAAATTTATGAACATTTTAGCATACATCCTCTTCATTCAAAAGAAGTTATGGGAGACACTATTGATCTGTTTCAGATGAAGAAAGCAAAAGGAACTCCCGTGAGTGTATGGGAGGAGAGCTTGGAAGCTCGATGTTTTCCTCAGCTGTTTCCTACAGGAAAAGGAGGACGATACGATGAACGTCCAGAACAGATTCCAGCTTCTGAGTATCGGACTACAAGACTATATGCAGAAGATCCAAGATTTCGTCAAAGTATTCCTTATTTGTTCCATCTTTTATTTGAAAGCGACTTGTCTGCATTATCTTATGCAGTAAATCACATTTTAAAAAGTGGAGTACATTTACAAAATGTGTCTGCTAAGGATTTTATGGAGAAAGTGCAGCACCGAGATGATCATTTGGAAACACAACTGATCAATCTGATGGCTTGTCAGCGTGGGACAAATGAATATTGGTACCGACGCCATGGTGAATTAAAATGCATGTTACGGAATTTAGGAACTCCTACATGGTTTCTAACCCTAAGCTGTGCCGAGTACGCTTGGGATGATTTACTGGATTTTCTAGGAGAGGCAAATTCAAACATTAAAAACATTGAATACAAGACAGCTGGAGAACTGTGCTCATTGGATCCAGTTAATGTTTGCAGATATTTCAATCATAGATTTGAGGCTATGATGTCCTTCATCTGCAATAAAAGAAATCCACCTCTTTGAGAAGTAGTGGATTTCTTTTGGAGAAAAGAGTACCAGGCAAGAGGTGCTCCTCATATTCATATGCTGTTGTGGATCAAGGATGCCCCAAAGTTTGGAACAGATACTGATGAAGCAGTGTTATCTTTCATTGAAGAATATGCAACATGTGCTATACCTAAAAGCACAGAAGAGAAAAAGTTAAAAGAGCAAGTTTTACATTTCCAAAGTCATCGGTGTGGAAAATACTGTCGACGGAAGTACAAGACGAAAGATAAATTCTACACAAAGTGTTGATTTGGATTTCCTAGACCTGTTCTTTCAAAAGGAAGAGTTAACAGTTTTATGTCAGCTGTGCGACATACTATAACCAGAAAATCTCCCAAAAATACCTACAACCTAAAAAGAAATGAAGAGTCAAAATTTATAAATGACTTCAACCCAGTCATTTTATCCATGCGGAATGCTAACATGGATATTCAGTATGTGGCAGACAATTCTATTGCTGTTGCTCGGTATGTGACATCTTACATCACTAAATCTGAGAAAACAGAATTGAAGGAAATGTGGGAAGAGATTTCTCACGAGAAGGCTGTCAGTAAGAAGCTGTACAGTTTCAGTTTAAAGATGTTATCGCATCGAGAAATTGGATCCTACGAATGCTCAGATAGGTTATCATCTGCAAGTCTTTACTCAAAATCCAGAAGAATAATTTGGGTAAGCTTAGGCCTTGCAGGAATGAGAAATCGGGTACTGAAATCTGTTGGAGAAATTGAATATTTGGCCGAGAATGACCCAGAAAGTACAGATATTTTGAAATCAAACATGTTGGACACATATTACCCAAAGAGAAGTCATCATCTTGAGAACATGTGTCTCTATGAAGTGCTGCAGAACTACATTTATTCACGGAAAGCCACAGAAGACATCAACAATGGAAAATATAAAGTCATTGGTGAGGAAGGATGTTTGGTGAAGCAAACAAAAGGAAGTTTGATAAATCACAGGAAGCTCAGTTGCGAAACTACTGACAAAAAGGAATTTTACTACTTGGCTCTTTTACAGCTGTTTAAACCATGGCGTTCAGAGGACGAACTACTGGGAGAATTTCAAAGCTATGAAGATTCTTTTAATGCTAGCAAAGACAGCATAGAATGCAGTACTTTCACAACTTATGTCCAAATGTTAAATGAAGAAAATGAACAGGAAGCAAAAATTGCAGCTGAAGTAGCTAGAGACAGTTCTCAAGACAGCCAAAGTTCAGGAACACTTAGTCAAGATCCCCTAGGACAACCAATCATAGAAAATGAAGCTGCAGTAGCCATGACTGAAGTAGAAACGGCTATGAATCAAGCACAGGAAGATTCAATCGACTTACTAAATCTGGAACAACAACTGAATGAAGAACAAAAAGAAATTTATGAAGAAGTCATCCAAAAAATTGATCATGGATTACTACATGAAAAGAAAGAGTGCTCATGCACATCATTTGAACCAATCAGGATGTATGTGAGTGGACAAGCTGGAACTGGTAAAAGTTTCTTAATAAAAGTCATCAGAAGCTACCTACAGCAAAAAACAGCTTCAAATTTTTCTTGTGTGGTAACTGCTCCAACTGGGTTAGCAGCCTATAACATAAAAGGAATTACCTTACATCGCTTGCTAATGTTACCAGTGGAGCATGAGAACAAAATAGAATACCACAAGCTAACTGGAGAAGCATGCCTCGAAGTTTCAAGAGTGCTGAAGAAGATGCAAGTTCTCATTATTGATGAGGTGAGCATGGTTTCAAATTTAATGCTTGCCTTTGTGCATTTAAGAATGCAACAAATTCTTAAGAGAGACTATGACGTGTTATTTGGAGGAAAACACGTCATCGTTTTTGGGGATCTTCTGCAGCTCACTCCAGTTAAAGGACAACCAGTGTTTAATACTGTGACACATGAAGACACGAAGAAGTCATTAGGAAGCATTGGTAATGCGAATATTTGGTCGTTCTTTGAGTACAAAGAACTCACTACCAATATGAGACAAGCAAACGACGAAGATTATGCAAGTATTCTGAAAGATATCAGAATTGGACTACTCACAGAAGTTGGCAAAAAAGCATTACAGAGTCAGTTGCTACATAACTTATTTCCAAATTAAGAAATAGTTGCAGAGAAAATATACCAGAACATTGCAGAAAAAAATACTGTAATCTGCTTAATGCCAACACTACGTGAGTGCTCAATATTCAATGAGGAACTTTTGAAATTGGAAAAGGAAGAGATTAAGAAAATGGAAGCAGAGGACAAAATTCAGAATGAAAGAATTACTTTTACATTAACAGGCAAACTGAAAAATAAATTGGATTCACTAGAGAAGAATATTTCCAAAACAGCTGGATTAGAAAAAAATCTATATGTTTGCATGAATTGTCGAGTGATTTTAAGGAGAAATTTGGATGTAGAAAAAGGTTTAGTGAATGGAGCTATGGGAAGAGTTGTGGGTTTTATTAATTACCAGAAAAAAGATGGAATTGAATGTTTAAAAATAAAATTTGATCAGATAGAAGAAGTTAAAGACATTTGTCGTTGTTCAGTTCGTTTCATGCTTGTGAAAGACTTATATGTGCGTAGGAAGCAATTTCCGTTTTCTCTAGCATATGCTGTAACTATTCACAAGTCTCAAGGATTGACTGTAGATAGTGCTTTTGTAAACATTGGTTCAACTGTGTTCAAAGAAGGTATGGCATATGTTGCTTTGTCATGAGTGAAAACATTATCTGGTTTATTTATGATAGACTTTGATGACTCAAAAGTTAGTGCTGATACAAACTGTGTAAAGGAGTATAACAGATTAAGAAGAACCTATGCTCCTCATTTAGGTCAGTATCCTGTGATTGAAAAACATGTTGCTTCTCGGAAAAGGAGATTTGAAAATATCTGTAATGTGGATGAACAGAACAAAAAAAAAAGGACAGTGATGTGATAGCAAGGAAAAAGAAAAAGAACAGTGTTGAAGAGGTTGTTGGTTGCCATTTTGAAAATAGCTCTGGTGTCAACTGCTATGCAAATGTAGTGCTGAATGTTGTATTTTATCTTGAAAAGTTGCTAGAACAGATAATAGTAAATCATGGAAAAAGATTGTGTTCTCTGCTGAGTCTCCTTTATGAGAAGCTGAGTAATCATAAAACTAAAATAGAAAGTGCTTCTGATGTTAGAAATCTTTTAGATGTATGTTCTGGATCTACACAGTTTAAAGAAAATGTCCAGCAAGATGCACAGGAATTCTTAATATATATACTGAGCGTACTTGAAGATGAAGGAGTAGAAGTAGAAAACTTATTTGGTGTCTCTTACAAATGGGAATATTGCTGTGAAAACTGTATGAACACATGTAGTAGTAATGTTGATTCAGAAAGGTTCATATTTTTACCATTACCACAAAGTAAATCAGTGACTTTTAGTAAATTAGTTAAAGATGCCAATCACAACATGGAATGTTCTGAATGTAAATTAGACATGTTTTCTACATTATGTTTACAGAAATATGGTCAGTATGTAATTTTAATGATGCAACGTTGTAGAGCTGATGGTTCAAAATTGGACACTTTAATAAAGAAGTTTACAGGACAGCAATTAACAATTTCTGGAAAAACTTTTGTTACAGTTGCAATAATTTTTCATGAAGGACCTACTGTAACTTCTGGGCATTACACAGTTTATCTTAAATGTGAAAAAGGCTGGACACTGTGTAATGATTCCCAATTGATTTTCAAGCAACGTTTGCCTTATGATTTACCCAATTCTTACTTAATTTTTCTGAAACCTAAATTTTGAAAACTAAAAACTGCATCTGAAGAAAGCATTTTTTGTAATTTTAAAGCATTATAATTGAAGATATCACTTAAAAAGGATTTTGAAATTACTATTTGGCCTAAAGGAAAAGTAATAAAAACAATTGTGGACTCCTTTGACAGAAATTATTTTGGCATGTGTGCTTTTGCGACAAGGTTTAAAGACGGTTTGTCTAGAAAAATTTTATTCATCTAGAGAAGTACTTGTAATATATATGTAAAATTTCTAACACGGTATATTTTAGTGAGGAAAGTTTTAGGGATTTTTTTAAGCAATCTTTCAGATTGTTTTTTTTTTGCCCGCTGTTAAATGATGAATACAATTGTTTTCACTATTTTAAGTGAAAAATAAAAAATTCTGAAAACAGCAAAAAAAGGGCAAAAAATTGCTTAGTAAAATATGTAAAAACATGTAATGCTTTTTGTAATGTATGATTGAATATTAATACTTTTTTTCTTTTTTTGCAGAACTGGAAAGAAAAAATGAAAAAAAAATTCTGTTCCCTTGCAAAATACTTTAAAAAAATTTTTTTTCGAAAAAATTTATTTTTTTAAAAAACTAAGTGAAAAATATTAATATTACTCAATCCTCCCTTTTCATGCTTCCATTTCTTCACCTCTTTTTGTACATTAAATTTAAAAAAAAAAAAAAAAAAATATAAAAAAAAACCTTGGGTGAGCGCAGGGTGCGCGCACCTCAAAAAAAAATTATAAAAAAAAATCCCTCAAAAAATTTTTTGGGGGGTTTAGTTTATAAGTGGCTCTTAAAAGAGCCCTTGAGTTAATGGAGGGAAACAGGAAGAGAAAAACAAAAAAAAAGAAAAATCATCTATGGCCTACTTGCACTCATGGGCATCAAATTTTCTCTGAATGAGATCAAGACTGGTCTCACACACAGAAATAAGTTTACCGCAATCAGTGCAGCGTGTGGACAACCTAGCAAAACAAGGTGGTCCAACAAGAGGTGTTGAAGAAGGCAAAGGCACCAATGCAGAAGAAGTGCTCGGCTGAGCTGCCGAAGATGTGCTCGGCTGAGCTGCTGCAGATGTCGTCGGTAGAGCAGGTGGAGGGTTTGCGCCAGAAGCTCGACGAAAAGTCACTGGATGCATTTTGTCAACATGCCTCAACATAGTGTGAATGCTAAAAGAATACTTCTTGTTAGGATTCCCACTTGACAAGACTTTTTGACAAAGTACACATGTAACTTTAGGTGCATTTACCTTTTTTTGGCCCTCTGGAAAAGTGAAAAACTGCCATATAAAGCTGTCTTTCTGCTTCCTGTTCCTCTGCCTCTCAAGAGTGTCCTGGTCACTGTCTGAAGATGGTTGCTGTTCAGCCATTGTCTCTCAACAACAGAATAGCTCCTTCTCCAAAGGAATCAGACCTAATAATGAGGGGAGTAGGTGTGGTTTGGGAAGAATCTGGAACTGAAAGTACTTCAAACCAATCAAAAGTGATGATTCTTGATCACATGACTTGCCATGAGGGGATTGGGTGTGGTGTTGAAACAATCAGAAACTGAAAGTAATGATAACCAATAAGAAGTGCTGTTTTATTATGCATATACCCGAGGTGCGCGCACTGCGCAAGCTCTGAGCGCGCACCTCGTGATTACGTATGCGCGAACGCGTAGGAGTGCATGTGCATACGTCATATGCACGTACGTAGCGCGCATACGTTGAACACGCGTATACGCGACCGTTATTGCGCGTAATTTTAGCGTATGCGGAAGTAAACCGCGTGGAGCGCGTAGGACGCACGCACGCATGCGTACGTACGTACGCATACGTACTGGGTGCGCGATCCCAGCGCGCACTATAACGTATATTTGCGTACGTAAATAACGTACGGCGGTATTCATAAAAAACTTACGAAATTGTACTAGGAGCGCGCTCAGAGCGCGCACTCCAAGAATTTATATAAAAAAAAAAAAGTGGAGAAAAATTAATTGCAAAAAATAAAAAAACTGTTCGACTTTATCCTAATTGAAATTTTTTTAAAAAAGCAAAAAAAAAAAAAAGATACAGATAATATATAAATGAATACATAGGAATTTTATTTTTAATATAACATTTTTTTTTTTTATTAAATAATACAAAAATTAGCATTTAAAAAACCGTACAAATTCACTGAAAAAAACAAAGGTTTCACACACGTTATAGTTAGGAATTAGCATTGAAAAAACCTTGCAAATTCACTGAAAAAACCATAGGTTTCACACATGTTATAGTTAGCTGGACATTTCACTCGTGAAAAACCAATGAAATTCCCCCGTTATAGTTAGTTCAGCTAACTATAACTCGCGCGCCCGCAATGCACTGCTGATGACGTCACATATTACATCACTTATGACATGGTCAGTGACATCACTCATGACATCTCAAATGACATCACTAATGACATCACTGATGACATCATCCTTGTGATAGAGTGGCAGACCTCCTCCTTCCCTAATATAACCTTTGATACACATATTCAAAAATAGAAACTACAATGTTCTAAACAATGGACATACCAATACCAGTTACAACAACCTATTCAGTAATTTTAAGCTCCACATACACATCCACTCATTCACCAACAGTCCTATACAGTCTCTCATACATGTACTCACTCATCATATGTACTCACACACCTATGCATCCTGTTACACAATGCCACTCATCCATAGAGTTACTCACACACATAGTCACTCATGCTAATAAAGAATCAAACATCCATTTACTTGCATATACAGTTATACACACACCACCACACTTACTTCTACAGAAACTTACACATACTTTGTCTTTTAAACAATCACATACAGAAACACATACTTATTCATACAGGAACTCTTTCAAATTCTCACTCTCACATATACTCACTTATATACACCAATAGTCACATATACTAGTTTAAAACATATGTAGTTACTCATAAAGACACTATTGAGACAGTCTATCACTCACTAACACACCCATGCACACACTCATCCACCCATACAGTCCTGCACACATGCTGTCTTCAACACATACAAACAGTGAGTCACTCATTCATGCACCTATGCACTACGTGATACCCCCCACCGAACCATACAGACACTCAGACACTCATACTGATACTCAAAAAACCAACTAATAACCTATATAGACACTCATGTAGCTACTCACCAACCCATGCAGCCAGTTATACCCAAAGTGAAAGACTCATACAGATATTTACACATTTAAACATTACTCACTAAGCCATGTATTCACTAAGATACACTTAATCAGTCAGTTATACAATCAATTTTTCAAAAATAAATCATCCATTTAGACACTTATACACCCATTTATTCTTCCATCGACCTTGAGATATACATATATAAAACATATGTAATTTTCAGAAAAACTCACATTCACTGGATGATGTCATCAGTGATGTCATTTGAGATGTGTCCTTGTGCCCTAAAGTAACGGCAACTCGCACCTCTGCCATGTACAGTTTTCTCATAAATAATGTTCCTGCAAATGTTACAGTGATATTATCAATGATGTCATAGAAGATGTCATGACTGATGTAATATGCTGGTTAATTAGCAGTGCATCGCGAGGGTGAGAGTTATAGTTACCTTAAGGCCCTGCGGCCAACCCCACATGGAACCACTCCCATGCTGTTCACAGCCAAAGTAGGGGGTTGGCCACAAGGCCTGGCCTGTGGCATCACGGCCTTTTCTTTAAAAAAAAGAGAGGGCTGCAATTCTCCCCTGCCTGAGCTTTGTAAGTCCCTGGGGACCCCATCCCCCAGGGTCACTAATTAAAATTGAGGGGAGGGGTCATGTGAACTGCATTCTGGGTTAAATTTGGCCCCAGGGGGCCAGTGCATTTTTGAGGGAGAGGTGGCACTTGGCCACCCTCCCTGAGCTGCTTTTTATCCCTGGACCCCATGCCCCGGGGCCCAGAAACGTATTTAAGGGGGAGGGGGCAGGCAGTCTCCCTCCCCATGCTGATTGCAGCCCCAGGGACTCTATCCCCTGGGCCCCAGTACCATTTTTATGGAAATGGGTGGCGAGCAGGCCCCCCTCCCCGAGCCAATTTCAGCCCTGGGGATTCCATTCCCGGGCCCAGCCAACAAAGGGTGGGTTCCCTGATGCCCACCCAGGGCACCCACCACACTATCGTTGGGGGCCGAGAAGAGAGCCCCAATGCCCCGCGGCCCCAGCCGGCTCCCTGCATCTAGCGGGTGAGATCATTGCACAGCTAAAAATGCAACTCCCTGTAGGTGGCAGCTATCATTTCATCTGTTTCCCTGCCTGCTTCACTGGGATGGGATCCCCGGGTCGAAATCAACCTGGGGAGGAGGGGCCATGCATGTCCCCCTCCCCCAATATTTGAATATTTGTAGCGCCAGGACCTGGCCCACCCAGGGGCGCTTTAAAAAATTAAGCATGGGAGACCAAAGGGAGATTAGTAAATCTGACACCTACCTCCCCCAACTGTATAGACTTTCCACAGTGCTTGTAAAACTTGAGTTACAATAATAAAGCTGCCACGCCCCAAAGTCCCATGTATGTACTTTACCCAATTAGACTGGAGGTAAATTAGTAAAGCCAGCTCTCATTTATTAATTGTTTGTTAGACTGGAGAAAGAATATTAAACTTGACCTTCTCTTAATGTATTCAGTTTCTCCACTGTCTGTTAGACTGGAGTTAGAATATTAAATTTGACATTTGCAATGGATGCACATTTCTCAATGTTTGTTAGATGGAAGTGAGAACAATGCAGTTTGCCACCAATGTATGCATTTCCCATATTTTCATAGGATTTTAGTTAGAATAATGTATTTGCATTGGTTTTTAGCTGTTTATTTTTCAAATAATTTTTGGGTTGAAGTTAGGTTACTAAATATTACTTTATCCTTGCTTTTTGTAGGATACTTCAGGCATGTTTAATTTAAACTTATATACGTTTTAAATAAATTGTATTTCATAATTCATTTTTATTGTGTTTTGGTTTTTAAAGTTATTTGTTAGATTTCTTGTTTTTTAGTAATTTAAACATTTTATTTTGATATATTCTTAAATAATGATACTGTTTGAATAATTACAAAATTTGTTTTAATATATTTTACACGAATTTAAATACTACCGTCAAGGTGATAAAAGATAGAGATTAATTAAGATTCAACCTAAAAGGGAGGTGCCTGCCAGTCAACTGGTCCAATGGAGAGTAATGGTAAACATTCCAAGAATCAGAAATGACAGGAAATAGAATTCAACATAGCTTCCTCCCTTAATAATAATAACATTAATAAAAGAAATACATACAGGTAATATTATAACACAGAAATATCTGAACAGTAAAAAATGACATAGATTATATTATTTCAATATATACATTAGTCAAAATACTTCAAAGACCTCAAGCCACTTAAGTTGTTGTGTGTAGATTTAGATTCTGTATATAGGTTTCCCGATTTATGCCCTTATATATGTACAATTCAAATTGACCTTATTTAGGCATAGTAAATCCAGCCCTTATTTAGGCATTATCCATGCTATCCAAATGCAGGCATGGTCTCCTACATCCGTCAATCCACGTCACAACTAGTTCTTGAAAAACCAGACTCTTAAGCCTTTAGGAATTTCCCTTGCTTGGATATTGATTTCTCCAAGAACTCATTCAGTATGCATGAACATCTATTCCTTAGGGGTTCATTCATGACATTCCGATGCCCGACTTTTACGTCAATACTGGCATTCCTAAACACCTTCCAGGTATAAATATACCTGCACTTAACTTGGCAAACCACGGTTCCGGTACGGTCCAGTTTGACTGCCTACTTGCGGTTCCCCACAGCAAGTTCGGAAGGAGATCGAGTTCCCGCCTGATGCACTGACCAGACGCTGTCATCCTCCTCGTAGAGAATCCAGCTCCAGTGTTTCTGACTTCCCTTGCGGGGTGTTAGATCTCGAGTCCCGGAAAGAGATTACAACCTCACACATTCTAAGGTATGGAGCCGACTAGAACTTAGAGAAACTTTTGGCAACTCTTGGCAAAACTAAAACTATAGCTGAGCTATACTTTAGAAAACAGCACCTACTTCTTACCTCGTACTACACTTAGATTAGTTACACTGGGTTAGAACTATTTAGAAGCATCAGATGAATATCCACATTTTAGCCTGTGTTATTTATGTATGTATTTTATGAATATATGTCATAGCTATAAACCATGCTATTGCAGTATTATTTTATCTTACTAACTCTGTACGTATTGTACTTCGCATCCTGTCTTACGATTGTAGCAGTTCATATCTCTTGCATGAGACATAAGACTGTTCAATAAACCCTTTTTATTGAAATGCCTGTCTTTCTATTTCTGTGCAACTCTGTAGAAACGAAGCATGCACGATTAACTGAGTGAAACTGTTATCTATTATTTCCACAGTTCTGAGATTGTTCCGACTCTAAGGGAAACAAAGTTGTCATGTTTATGCCGTTGTCAGAAACTAATCCCTTCTTGTAAATTCGAGAAGTTTCTAGTGACCTCTGAGTTAGCTGGCACACACAAGTAATTAAGTTAAATGTACTCGATAGAGACATACTAACCTCAGTCCTATGTCAAAACTATAGTGTCTATTATTCCAATGCGCAAAGCCTATCGGGGATATAGGAACTACATTACAAAGTATCTAACGTGTCCTAATAAAGATGTAAATTAAGGCATCATCTTTTGTTTGCTTCCTAGTTCTTAACCGCCACTCTTGTCAGACTCTCTGGCAACTTCACTTTTTTCTGAATCAGAATGTTCTTTGTATTCTTAACCAAAGGGAAAACAGCATGCAACAATTTTCTAAAAATTGATCTATACTTATATTTATATTTCATATTAAAATGTATAATATAACTTTATATAAAGTTATATGTTATTTTTTTATTTTTGTAACTTAATACATCAATGCTTAGATATTATATTTTGTAAACAATATATTTTAAAAATATATGTTACATTTTAATAATATAATAATGGCAATCATAATAAATACATATACTTACCATTGCATTGTCAATACTTTGACCCACAATATTTTTGATCACTATAGTTTTTTACTTTACATTATAAGTATGTAAAGTCAATATGTTTGTGGTTAATGTTTTTCGCATGATATTTTAGCGCTGCAATATTTTTATTGTCGACTTTTCACCATATAACCCACTAGTCCATTGTGTCACTGAATCATGTAGGCATGTCTTAATAACAACTAACCTTGTGAAGGTAATTTGGGATGTTTATTAAATGTGGTGAAACTATAGGTTATTTTTATACTTTTCATGTTTATGCAGAGTTATGGCCACATTATCAAAAGACAGTGTTATGTGAAAGCTATTGTCTCTGTTATAGATTGTGGAACTTTGCAAGGTGATGAATTATAACTATACAAACTTTTTGTGAGGGAGGTGGATACGAGAGCATGGAGTTGTCATGACTGATGGAAGCATGTGGATTAATTGAAGGTAAGTGTGACCACCTCTGCCTAGCTTATAAAGATAAGAATGCTGTGAGGATTCATTTCTAGGTAACTTGGGACACAAACTTAACATCAGTTGGGAGAGAAACAGAATATCTTGAGGTGCTGACACAACCCCAAGACCCAAAGCATCACCAGATTGGAAGGGAAGAAAAGCAAAGAATCTACAGGCAAACCTTCTCTAGATAAGCACTGACACATCACTCGTGGGTTCAAGAAATCTCTAAAGACAGAGCACAGTGGGCCTGATTCACAAAGGGCCTCCACTCTCATGACGGAAGCCTCACAATTGTGGTGCAGTATCCTCACTCGGGCAGAATCTCCGCAGTGAGAATTCTCATTGCGGAGATTCCGCCCAAAGTGTGGAAGCTCCTCCACTATTGCTGGGCTTCCACCACGAGTGCGGAGGCCCTTTGTGTATCAGGTCCCATAGTTTTTGTAGGTTTCTGTAGCCAAACTTGCTGAAGAGCATTGAAGCATACCAGATTACATTACACGAGGTCAGTTTTTTAAGTCATGGGTGGATTGAGCGATTTCCCCCGATACACAGGATGTTGAGCTGCAGCCAGGGCGGGAACCTGGTCGGCCACATCTCCTCTGCTTCCTGCCTCATCTGCTCACCTGTTATTATAAATGATTTCGAATATTTTCTTCATACCCAACATTTAGGCAAGGCCGCAGTACAGTGGCACAGAAAATGCAGTACAGGCATGAAAGGAGACATCTCAAGTGTACTGCAGTGCCAGGGCAGGCCTGGGATTATGCAGCAACAAGATACACCCAGCACATGTCAAACTAAAGCATTTTGACATATTGGAACGCCGTCATGCATATTAGTTAAATTACTCATAAGTAGTGCCTTGAAGGTTACAGGGCATGGAGTCGTGATAAATACAGAATGCCTGCAGTGAGAAGATTCCAAAGTGCTATTTATTACATAATGCTAAAACAGCCTCTTCATTTTACAAAGACTGAATTTAAAATTGAAATGATAACAATGTCTTATTTACAGAAGAACAAGGAGACTAGTGGGAACTGGCTCCTATGATGGAGCTCGGGCTGAAGAGAGTTGCTGATCGTGTCCTGCACTGGTTTCTATTACATTGTTTCTGGGAAGTTGGGACTTGCAGTTTGGAAACTTTAGGGATGACCATGAGGAAGATATCAGCCATCTGAGAAATGTGGGAGAGTTTGATTGTTGGAGCTAGTAAGGTAATGGATCCTGTCTCTCAGCCTGTGTGGAGCATCACAGTTTGCTAGTAAGGTTTGTTTTTGGTGCAAGGGTGATCTCCAGTAGCTACTTTCGTCATTAACACAGACTAACATTGCCAGCCCCATTTTCCAGGAGCATTTTTGATAGTTTCTTAAAAAATGATATCTGCTGATCATCTTATTAAGATTTTTGGTGTAGTTTAACTCGTTTGTTTTTTCACCTTTTTACTAAATTGGCTAGTTAATTGTAATTATTGATGTTTTGATTTTTAAATTGTTTTAATGCTGCCCCAATTCGTTACTGGTATTTCACTGAGAAAAAGCATGTCACTATTGTGTCAAAGCCACCAAGGGCAAGCCCAGGTTTGATCAATCAAACTTTATTTAACTAACAAGGCACTGGATCACTAACATTTTAAGAGTGCATACATTTCCCTCGCCGAGTTAGTAATCTTAAAATTAAGAGCCTGCATTTATATTCTCTTCAGAAAACCATGATTTATGAAGGTTTGTCTAGCCTGCCATGGAAATTTGTTAACATACAGAAGGGGCCTGATCAGAGTGATTTATTCATTACTGAGTTCAAAAACATCAGATGTTTAGAGAAAGAAAATTGACAGTCAGCGCGAAGCTGCAAAAGACAAAGACAACTCGGTTTCAGCCCTGCGCTATGTAAAAGGCAATATTATTTTGTCAGATTGCCAAACTGTCAAACGCCCTCTCTAGTTGGCTCCTTGGGCAATGTATTAATATATCCATAACTCTCTAAGGGGCATATTATCAAGCCAGGCGATAAAATTATCGCCGCTTTAGCGGCAGAAAACTGCCGCTAAAACGGCGATAATGGGCTTGATAATATGCTCTATGGAATTCCAATTGAAGACCATGTTAGACGTCCTTCACATCTAACATGGGCTTGAAATTGGAATTCCATAGAGCATATTATCAAGTCCATTGTCGCCGTTTTAGCGGCAGTTTACTGCCGCTAAAGCGGCGATAATTTTATCGCCTGGCTTGATAATATGCCCCTAAGAACTTTGGGGTTTCCAGGGACATCTTGACTGTTCTTTTCATTAGCATGGACTCCCCATACCCAAAACAACACAGAATTGAAAATACACAATGATGAATGTAGGAAATTAATTCAGGATTCAGGACCCAACTTTTGACCTTTGAATTCATCGTACTGTAGCCTTCAGTGATAAACTTCAGTGATCCCCCACTGCGCCTTTGACAATGAGTTTGTACTCGGCTGTAAATGTGTTTATAATCACCCTTTAGCAGGTGTAAAAAGCTAAGCATGGATCATCTGAGGTATTGTTACTTATTCAGCAGCCTAAAACCATTGCTTGCTCTAGACTCCCAATGCATTTTATTAGTGTTCCCTAACAGACGTCTTACAATAGGGCAGGTATCCAGTAGCCTGTCAAATATCTCTATGTAGTGGATATCCTTGTCAGTCGCAGCCCCTACTCTTGTCTGCAAACACAAAGAGTCTCCGCACTCGTTACGGAATCTTCACAATGAGAAACTACAGTGCGGAGATTCCGCCATGAGTGCGGCGCCTCCCCCACGATTGCGGAAGCTCTTTGTGAATTGGGCCCAGACTATTAGACAGTGACCCCCTTACTAGTACTTACAGAACCTGGCTTGGGGCTACCACTGCTAGCTGCTGTTAGAGTCCTATTGTACTTCACTGTAACTATTGAAACTCTTCCTATTGCACTGAGCCAACGCTGATGAGGTGGGACCAAGAGAGAAGAAACAACACAACTAAAACAGTGTCCTCGCGCTTGTCCGCTGCTTTGGAGCTTAAATGGCAAGCACTTCTGTCGTTTTGCCATCACAACACATTCTCCATGAATTATAGGATAAGCAAACACTGAGATCTCAAAACAACAAAAAAACAGAGTGAATGTCGTAGTAGAAATGTGTCATTTCAACTTCACAGACAGAAAGGTTTCCTCCTATGGTACAAAAATATATTTAAACCATAACTCCAACTAACCGCTGATAATTGCAATTAAAATGACAAAAAGAAATGCAGTAGGAAGTCTTGCTCTTTAAAAACAGCCTGATAAATAGTACAAAAACCTAAATACTGATATAGAGTAAAAGGAAAGTGTCAGCAGCAGATTGCAGCAAACATAGAATTCCGAGATGAAAAGGCGAATTACCAGAGAACACGGATATCTACTGCCTAATAATGGCAATTCCAAAGATTCATAGTGATGCAAATAGCAGTAGAAAAGCAAAATAACTGCATAATAAATAACACCATTTCAATTTTAAATGCATTGTAAAAAATCTGAAAAGAAGATGGAAAGACTGTAGAGCAGTCTCGACCTATCTAATTACACATATTATGTAAAAATATGTTCTCCTTTTGCACATTGAATTTCTCTTTGAAGAAGAGAAGTTGATAATTGGTAAACATATCAACAAATAATAGGCCACTAACTGCACTTCATGATATTATGTATTGTAAATCTGCCATCTGAATGAGACAAAAATGCTGAGTTTTGTTTGGCTCTTAATCACTAAATATCTACTATGGAGAAATCATATCCAGACAATGAAACACACATAATTACATACATTCTGCAGCACGCATAGAAAGTGGGAAATGCCTCAGGGGATTGTTTTTGTGCAGGAAGGTGCACCTTCCTGCACAAAAACCACCCCCTTACAACACTGAGGGTACTTGTGTCAGCGCTAAGCAGCCAAAATGGTGCCAGCACAGGGAAAAACAAAAGACACACAGTTGATAGACAGAATGCAGATCAAATCAAAACATTCACCCCAGTCAAGAGATCTGGTTTAAATCCATCATTCGTTTGCTTACCATGCCACCCCAGTTTAGACGTAGCCATATGCAAATCAGTCTTGACCCTATGCCTCATGGGAACAGTTTAGCCCGAACTGCCAAGCCAGGTCCCCCCTGGACCGGAAACAAGCATCCTCGGACCGGTTTCGGGGTTTCATCCCTCATCAGCCAGGACAGCTTCAATCCAGTGGCACAGTGAGCCCGGGACCCCCGATTGGGCATACCCAGTGCACTTAGGGCAAGAAAGCAAAAGACACACAGTTGATGGACGGAATGCAGAACAAAATCAAAACATTCACTACCAGTCAAGAGATATGGGTTAAATCCATCATTCTTTTGCTCACCATGCCACCCCAGTTTAGACTGGGCAAAAAGGCAGGAATTCACAGTATTCTTTTAAATACGCTGCATTCATGCACTTTACCTGCCATGCAGTGCAGCACAACGCAGCAAGGTGACTTGCTGCACTGCATGACTGACTCAGAAATATGCCCCAAAACATATAGATGAAAAGGGCTCGAATGTCCTCCCAGAAGTGTTTGCTTGCAGTCTAGACCACCCCCAAAGAACATCCTTTGTCTGTCATTGGTTAATCATATATACATCGAGTTTGATCAAGCAAAGCATGAAAGCACATCACAGGTGGACACATAGTTAACAAAATGGTCTTCAGCACTTGAGGTTGAAAGTGAAAAACCTGACTACGGGACAAAGATTCAGATGACACTGTGCTTGCCAACTAATAGATATAATTTACACAACAAATTCCCAGTTTATATGACGAATACCAGAGTGACAGACACAACCTTATGAATACATTAATATAGTCTTCCATATAACACTGTTATAGGTTCATCAGTGCACCAAAATGATGACATTTGATACCAGCATGACTAGAACACACAAACTACATTTGACAAACAGAGAGTTGGCAAGTGCACCTATAAAAGCAATGCACTTTCCAATACTTAATCAAGACTCCTCCCTGCACAGTGCTCCACAAGCATCTCTAGTTCTCAACAACCTTCCAACACCTACAGCCAAGGATCATTAGAATTTGCACATGCAAAGAAATACAGTTGATACACATATCAGTGGTATGATACATCCTCCACATGGGATGGCAGTGAAGGTCAAGAATACATTTATTCAGGACAAAAGGCAGCTAACAGTTGGAAGAGCAACAATAACGGTTCAAATACCCCCCCACACACACACCCCTTCCCCCCTACACACACATCTTAAGAATCATTGTAAGCAGCACACACATAAAGGTTTTTGTTGGAAGGAGAGAGACTGCCACAAGGAAAAATGAAGCCAGGACCAATGAATGTGCTCAATTCCCGGGAAAGGGTTGTGACTATACCAGCAAAAACATCCCCATTGACACATAATGTACAGTTTGCCATGGTCACATATTTAAGTATCGGAATATAGGATGACAACATTATGCCATGACCTCTCTACAGGTTTTATATGTGGAAGAGAGGTGGGCTTTAGCTATGTGTAGTAGGTTCTTGCTTCTTAATGATCAACTTTGGCAAGAAATATCTCTGTAGACATTCCCGGTAGTCATGTTCTCCTATGTCGGAATCTCCATCTAAAGGTGGGCTTCTTTCTCATGTCTTACATGAATGTAAGGAAGATTTGCATCAAAATTAGGTGCAACTCTAAAAGAAGTGTCGGGAATGAAGTTACTGATTTGGAAGGGGGATATCCTTGATGGAGCATGGTTATTTGAAAATGATTTTGCTTGATCAATTCTGCTCATCAAGTGTGAACTAATATATGTCTAATGAACATACTAACAGTGAGAGCTTGCAAAAACACATGAGAACAAAAGAATGCATCGTAAAAGCATGCAGGAGTGACAGAACACGTGAAGGTTTTAAAAATGCATCGTAAAAGCATGCAGAAGGGTGGCAAACTGTCAAAATAGAGACATATATGTCAATGAGAGAGAAATTAATAAATGTACTAAAGAAAATGTTGGTGTGAAAAAGTAGTAAAATGCAAATCGTAATATAGAAATATGATTATGAAAAATGCTTAAAGTAAAATGATTCTTGCGAAATAGTTTTTTCCTGAGCATCAAAATCTATATAAATGATTGCTTATATATTTGGAAATTATATTCAGACTAAGCTTATAAAACTAATAAAAATAATGTTTTCTTATATCGTTTCGTATGTACTTTCTATTTTCTTGGATGAATTTAATAATTGTGAGTTTATTCTTTAGAAAAATCATGATTTTATGGTTTCTTCATGTAGGCCTCAAACTTGTTAGTGTATTTTTTCCTATTGCAAACTCCAGATCTCTTACTATTCCCAATTGAAAGTTACACCCGTAAGATGTTATAAGGCAGCTCCAATGAGTACCTCTAGGAGAGACTGTCTTTGCAATAGTGAAAAACATAATTAACAGCATTTCACTATAATGACGTAAAACACACCAGTACGTGTCCTACCTTTCACATACATTGCACCCTGCCCATGCAGTGACCATGGGCCTATGTTAGGGGTGCCTTACATGCAGTAAAAGTGAAGGTTTGGTACTTGCGAGTGGGTGCACTTGCCAGGTCAACATGGCAGTTTAAAACTGCACTTGCAGACACTGCAGTGGCAGACCTGAGATATGATGGCAGGGCTACTTGTGTGGGTGGCACAATCAGTGCTGCAGGCCCACTAGTAGCATTTGATTTACAGGCCCTGGGCACACACAGTGCACTTTACTAGGGGTAAATCAAATATGGCAGCCATGGATAACCAATCATAATCACCATTTACACAGAGAGCAATTGCACTTTAGCACTGATAGTGGTAAAGTGCCCAGAGATCAAAAACCAACAAAAACAGGTCAGAAAAAATAGGAGGAATGACGCAAAAGGTTTGGTGCTAACCTTGCAAAAATGCCAACAGTGAATTATACTCATCACATGCAATCCTTCTGACCATGTTTGTGTAAATGTACATTAATTTACAGATTTTATCTCCACCGAGAAAATACCTGTGAAGAAACACCTTTCTCGACACTGTCAGATAATGTCCCTTCTCCATCCCGCCCTGGAAACCTTCTTATACCTGCCATTTTTTGTAACTTTACGTGTGTTTTCAGGGTGGGAAAGGCTGTGCAAAATGTATGCAAGTACCCACAAACATAAACGTTTTTGGGTGTTCCAAGCAGTGTGCATGGCCACTCCGGTCATGTCTTTCTCACTGTTGTTCCTAAAGGTAGCGTAGCCTAAAATCTGCTGTACTAACAGACTTTCACCATACTAAATTTAGTCTGCGGGAATACATGTCTACATATCGTGATTTTCTGAGTTAAACCTTGATGTGCAAAATATCTGTGAATTGGAGCAAAAGAGAACACCCCGCGGGCACTTAGTGCACAGAAGAAGCCATCACTGCACCATTTTGAGCAGTAGCTGAGCAGGGAGAGTGGAATCTAGTGCTTAATTTAGGCCGGTGGTTTCCAGTGCTCAGCACCAGCACCTAATTGCCACTACCGGGACTTATGACAGTCTGCCACATGGTGGCGCTGTCTGACTAATCAGGTATGAGCACAACAGCAGGGAAGGAAACAACGGAGAGATGAGGAAAAACTATGTCCAATGTCTGGCTGGGTAGGTGCCGGCCGAGGGGGTGAACCAGAGCCAAACTCCTCTATAGCTGCCTAAACAGCTCCACCGGGCATCGGCCATGTTGCTTGTGCTCCGCTGTCTGAAAAACATTCAAATAGTTACTGCCCGTGGGGCATCGTTACTGTTCCATTGGCCGTACCAGTCCCGGTGTTACTGGGAAACACTGCCCGCCACACCATCCAGCTCGACCCTATGAGAGCTGACCGCGCCACCGTAGATTCTTGGTCTAGGCAAGGGGAACTCAATGCCACAATCAGAACCTATTAAAAAGCCAACAGGGTGAAGCTGAGTCAAACACGGGTCAGGAGTGACTCGGATAAGCGTGTCTGCCTCCCGCTGTATCTGTCACATGCCCCAAATACCTTTACTCTTCTCAGGAACGAGTGGGGAATTCAAGCGGGCTTCATGATTGCACGTCTCCCTCTGTGCACCACCCGTTCATGTGCTCACAAGGGCCCAGCGGTCACTCACCGCCTCTCTCTGCTTCTATGCGGCCATTTCACAGCAGTGAAGTCTCCATGGCACAACCTATTGCTCTAGGTGCTGCTGGTTTGCCTTAGATGCGCCGCCTTGGCGGAGCTGCATTCTTCCTGCAGGATGCCTCACGGGTTGTGGTAGCAGCGGCTCCTCATCGGCTCTGGCAGCTGTGCTGATTACGACACCCCTAACCTTGGAGGTATACTCTGCTCCGTGACCTTGGCCTCTGCTGCTGGGCGCCGCCATCTTGGGTGATTTGTCGGATCGGTGGCTCAGCTACTCTAGTGTCGTTACCTCATCTCCCAATCCGCCTTTTTGATGGCTTCATTAAGTCCTGTGGGTCCGGGTCGGATGGAGATAACTCACAGGGGTAATGTTTCGCCCATGGGGAAAACAAGGATGGAGCCAGATGGCGGCAAGCCGGTCGGAGCTCGCGAGCAGTGCTGCTCCGACTGGCTGACCGGAACAGGAACATACCACATCTCCGACAGCTGGGCTACTCTCCTGGTGGAACTGGGCTCTGGCCTGCATCCTGTTCATCAGCCCCCTTAGTACAGTTCACTCCTCAGGTCCCTGTTGAATAGCAGTTCCAGCAGTTAAGCGTCACCCACAAGGAATGCCCACCTCTCTACCTACAGCCTTGCAATTACACAGGCTCTGTTGTCACGTTGCTCCTCCTAATTAATACACGCAGTGGGTGCAGGCTTGTTATACCATTTGCAGTTACAACCAGTTTTGTATTTTTAGCGATTAGGCATTATACGGTTCGCCTATGCTAAGGCGAACCCGTGCATGCGGATGTATGACGTTACAACGCACACTTTTACAACGCATGCACTTACAACGCATTTTTTACAACGCATAATCCATTACAACGCATGACATTACAACGCATGACACTACAACGCATTTTTAAAAAATACCTTTACAACGCATTACCATTACAACGCATACTACCTTTACAACGCATACCATTACAACGCATAATATTAAATTACATTTAAGGTAAGTATTAGATAGTATAGGTGTAAAAATTACTATTCTAACTCCAGGGGGTGCAACAGTAGGGTAAGTGTTGGATAGTATAGGGGTAAAAATTACTATTCTAACTCCAGGGGGTGCAACAGTAGGGTAAGTGTTGGATAGTATAGGGGTAAGAATTACTATTCTAACTCCAGGGGGTGCATCAGTAGGGTAAGTGTTGGATAGTGTAGGGGTAAAAATTACTATTCTAACTCCAGGGGGTGCAACAGTAGGGTAAGTGTTGGATAGTATAGGGGTACAAATTACTATTCTAACTCCAGGGGGTGCATCAGTAGGGTAAGTGTTGGATAGTATAGGGGTAAAAATTACTATTCTAACTCCAGGGGGTGCATCAGTAGGGTAAGTGTTGGATAGTATAGGGGTAAAAATTACTATTCTAACTCCAGGGGGTGCAACAGTAGGGTAAGTGTTGGATAGTATAGGGGTAAAAATTACTATTCTAACTCCAGGGGGTGCATCAGTAGGGTAAGTGTTGGATAGTATAGGGGTAAAAATTACTATTCTAACTCCAGGGGGTGCATCAGTAGGGTAAGTGTTGGATAGTATAGGGGTAAAAATTACTATTCTAACTCCAGGGGGTGCATCAGTAGGGTAAGTGTTGGATAGTATAGGGGTAAAAATTACTATTCTAACTCCAGGGGGTGCATCAGTAGGGTAAGTGTTGGATAGTATAGGGGTAAAAATTACTATTCTAACTCCAGGGGGTGCATCAGTAGGGTAAGTGTTGGATAGTATAGGGGTAAAAATTACTATTCTAACTCCAGGGGGTGCAACAGTAGGGTAAGTGTTGGATAGTGTAGTGTAATATTATGCGTTGTAATGGTATGCGTTGTAATGGTAGTATGCGTTGTAATGGAATGCGTTGTAAAGGTAGTTTTTAAAAATGCGTTGTAGTGTCATGCGTTGTAATGTCATGCGTTGTAATGGATTATGCGTTGTAAAAAATGCGTTGTAAAGGTAGTGCGTTGTAAAAGTTGCGTTGTAAAGGTTGTTCCCCCGTGCATGCATTCTGGGGCATATTCTCAAGGACTCATCACCAATTTAGCGTCACTTTTCCGCCACGAAAGTGGCAATAGATTTATTGCCCTATTCACAAGCCTGCGCTCACAGCCGACATCATCAGTTTACCTGCGATAGTTGCAGCTAAAAACATCATCAAGGCTGACAGCGACAACTAACGCTAATCATATGCAGAGTAGGCGTTCCCGTGCAAAAACTCACGATAACACCACTTTGCGATATTCTCAACGACCAGCCAGATTGGCAATGTGGTCAAAAATAGGTAATAAGGCACGTTAGCAGCAGGGACTTAAGACCTGCTTTTTTCTGTTCTTAAGTAGGACGAAAACCTGCAGTATAAAGGGAGCCCAGCCCAGAGCCACATCTGAAGACTAACAGATGCTATGGAGTCACTAATCATACAGCTTGGAAACCCAAGAGGGCCATAACACGCACCACCACCACCCCCAGGACCACTCCAACCCCCAGGACCAGCCCCCGTACTACCACCGAGGCTGCGCAGAACAAGACAGTAGACCTTCCGAAAACGCACCAGCCTCAGAGACTTAACGCCAGAGGATGTCATTGCCCACTACAGGCTAAAAAGCACAAACATTCTCTGCATCCTGACCCACATTGCCCACAGGCTGACGGTACCAACACAGCGGACAACCAACATCCCTCCTCAGACAAAGCTGCTGGTTGTGCTGCACTTGTTGGCTTCTGGTACCTTCCAACCAACAGCTGCCAGAGTTGGAGGAGTCTCACAGCCATCCCTATCAAAGTTCCTCACACCTGTCTTGGATGCCATCATCAGCTTGATACCCCAGCACCTTCACTTTCCCCACACTGTTCAGGAACAGCTGGCGACCACGCAAGGCTTCTACGCCATAGCTGGTAGGACATGTGTGCAGTCAGTTGTTGGGGGCAATTGACTGCACACATGTCCTACTTGTGCCCCTGCCGACACTGCACACAATTACCGCAACAGTAAGCACACGCATTCCATCAATGTGCAGGCAATAGTGGACCACCGGGGACTGTTCACCAATGTCCTGACCAACTTCCCAGGCAGTGTGCATGATTCCTACATCTTCCGACAGTCCATCATCAACCAGCGCTTTCAGGATGGCACCTACGGAAATGCACTGCTCGTTGGTAAGTACCAACAGAGCACACCACACACCTCAAGTCCACAATCGTACAACTCACAATGGTGGGAATGCACATGTAACAAAATCACATACAACATGCCAACCAACATGCCCACCTACCAGACATGGCAACACAAGTAACTGTGGTAACAGGGGCCAGACACGTAGACAAACCATCCTCAAAGGCATAGCCCCTCTGCCACACAATTGCAGAATGTGGGGAGAGGTGGGAACCAAGAATGTGCAATGGACCCATGAATGAGAATGTACAAAATGCCAAGTGTGGCGGTGATGTGCTGGACAGTCTTGAGTATGCAGAGCACAGACATGTCCATGTGGAAATATACTGCTGGTGTTTGTAGTGTTGTGGACATTGGACGCAACCATGTTACCTCAGGCAGTGGGGAAGACCTTCGACATGTAGCTATGTCGCCCCCCCCTGTAAGCATAAGTGTAGTGGGCTGGGCCGTGGTACGCCAGTCCAGCATAGGAGTATGAATAAATAGCCCAGGGCTCTGGGCGTGGTTCACTTCCGGGATGGCCACCAAAGTAACTTCTGCATGTGTCTCTGTGTCTGCCATATCCTGACCATAGGCCTACACACATGTGGCCAATCACCTTCAATGGCCAAATTTACACCGGCAACTAGGTGGCTACCTCACACGCCACCCGGCACACATTTCGTCATCGCCTGCAGGGACGTGTCTACCAGGACGGCGCCCCTCACCCTGCCACGAGGCGTGGCCTGCGCGATCATGTGCGCCTGCTGCACCCCATGCCGCTGGGCCCCAGACCCGTCCGGGGCCCAGCAGTAATTGCCCTCCCTGTGCACCCAGGCCTCACTGCTCACCTGCCGCCACCGGCGTATCTCCAAGAGGGCTCACCACGTGCCAGTGCAATCTTCAAGCCCGAAGGCCCGCGAGTTTGGCAGCCTCCTCAGCCGATCGCTGGCTTCCGTGCAACAGGCCCCCATCGCACCCTGCGGACCACACCGCAGAGTTCTGTGTGTGCTGACTGCTCCCTCCGGCCTACACTGTGGTCCAGCAGGGCTCAGACAAATCCATTCCAGTCCGGACCTGCAGGCCTACTGCATCATCGCAGTGCCTCAGGTGCCACTACCTCTGTGCACCACAAGTCACCGTCCAGCCTCCAGGCCTACTGATTCATCGCAGGCTGCATACCCGCTCAGCTCTTCAGGTGGGCCTACCACAGTGCACCGCAAGTCATCGCCACGTGGCAGAAGGCCCGTGCCGGACACAGTGCCTCAGGTGCCACTACCTCTGTGCACCACAAGTCATCGTCCCGTGGGGCTACCCCACAAGTCCATCTCCAGCAGCCAACAGCATGTCCTCGGTAATGCCACTGGAGCCCTTCAGTCATGGGGCCATCCCCGTCCCAGGCAGGCTGCTTGACAGCCTGGGTGGAACGTCTGGAGACGTACTCCGAAGTGCACGACGTCCCAGCACCGTGGAAGCAGCTCACGCGTAGGTGTGTGAGGAATGTGAGGAAATGGCCCGGGGTTCTGGGCGTGGTTCAGTTCTGGGCTCTGGGCGTGGTACAGCTCCAGGCTGGTCACAAATGTGACTATGGCGTGTGTCTCTGTTGTAGTGTCAGCGCCACCCGGCCCTTAATTGACACTGTTGCAATGTAGCATGCACCCAGTGGGCGGGCTTGCCCGAATGTATAAATAAAGGAGCGCAAGACCACTCGGGGTCTTGGATCATACATGCCAACTGTTATGTGTGTATCTTCATTGACCCAGCATGAGCCAAAGGCCTAGCCTCAATCGCAGAGTGAATTCAGCCAGGCCTGAACTCTACATCTGTGTCCTCCCTATCCTTACCACAGGCCTACACACACGTGGCCGCCCACCTTCAACGGCCAACATAACAGTGTTGTTGTCAGGCTTGCGGACATGCACAGACAGGCATGACAATGGTGTGCCATAGGAGTGCAAGTGATGCAACCGCGCAGCGCACACTAGTAAATAGGCTCGGGGGAGGGAGGAGCAGCTGTGAGGCTACATAATACACATTGATCCCGCACATTTGCCAGAGGCAATACATGGCAAACATAAATCCCAAAGTTGCACAAATCACACACCACAAAACTTGTAAGTCTGCCAACACAGCATGCATAACCACCAATTTACACTAATCTCACTTACCTCTCACAGGTAATCAAGGATATGCACTCTGCCCGTGGATGATGACACCCCTCCGAGCCCCGAACACCCGACCCAGAGGCAGTACAATGTGTCCCACAAACGCACCAGGGGCATTGTTGAGTGCACATTTGGCATGTTAAAGTCATGTTTCAGGTGCCTGGACATCACAGGTGGAAGACTCCTGTGCAGCCCAGAAATAGTGTGCAAGATGATCATTGCATGTTGTGTATTGCATAACATAAGTGTACGCACCAATGCCCCATGGATCCAAGTGCCAGGTGCACCGGACGATGATGAGGAAGATGAGGCAGGTGGACCACACCCCACTGCAGCTGCAGCAGGAATAGCCTGTAGGAACACGATTAACAATTTCTTCACATGAGCACTTAGCAATCATGGAACAGTACAAAATGACCATATGAACAGCATGTGCAAATAAATTAATTGCAACTTACATTCCCTGTGTGCATGTCAGTCCTCTGCATTAGCACATCACTCCAACAAGTGTAAGTGCAACATTAAGTGCTAACAATCTCACAAATAGCCAATAGATGGTGGGTATGTCACCTCTGTACAGAGAGGCTGTTTAGGGTGTCACGTATTCGAAATGCCATTTCAGGGTCTCAGATGTAGTACGTAGTCCCACTCATCAGCGTATCACGTGCACAAAAATATTAAACATGAAGGCTGTCATTGGTGTTCAAAAAAAGACAATAGGATGTCTTTTGGGGTCAAATATGAAATTTCAGGAGTCATTTAGGGTCAAACATGAACCTCCCTGATGCAGAGATGCACCCTGTGACTCAAGTCCCACAACATGAGCAACATGGACGTAAGGGGGATGACGTCAGGGGTTGTTTATGCACGTGGATGTGTCAGAGTGTGACCTGCTCCTTTATGGATGCGGTCCACACTCAGCCACCTCAGTGTCGTGGCGTGCACCATGTCATGATAATTGGACTGCAGCCATGCTAATCATCATGCAGTGTCACTTGCATTGTCAGTGTGGCTCATGGGCCCGCGGCTTTGCTGGGTTCAGCACATGTGCATGAGTTTGTTGTGAGATTAGTGATGTGTGGAGAGGGCCCCCTCTGGGCACATTGTCGGCGGGGGCCTACTTGCTGTTTCTATGTGTGCTGCAGTAAGCCAAGGAGATCAGGGAGATGATCCAGAGTCATTGTGGGTGTGCACTGTGCTATACTTAATTTTGCATGTGTGCCATTGTGCCTATCTTCCCCCGTCCCCCCAGTCCCTGGTCGTTACTTACCCTGTTGCTGTTGGGTCAGGTCATGTTGAGCAGTGTCCGGTCCCCCAACTCCTGCCACCATCTCCCCACTGATGACTGTGGACACCATTTCCTCCATCTCATCCAGCTCTTGCTGTGGCGCTGGTGTTGCAGGGATTCTGCACATACACAGAACTATGTGCAGGAAACCAGGACCTCGTGTGTAGTGGTATACCAACCCACCTCGGTGCCCAGAACCCCAATCCGACTAGCTATAGAGTCTCATTATTTTTCCGTACTACAGCAAAGCTACCAATGATTAGACAGTCTAAACCATGTCACTACGGCCCTCTCAGGAACTGTGGGAAACAATAACACTCTTGTTCAAACACCCATACTTGTCCACAACGTGAGTAAACAGAGACACTGTATAGTTTAAAATGTTTATTTTAACAAAATGTGCACTATAATGCAGTACACAAGCCAATACTAGCAGCAAAATGTATAAGAACAATATAATCAGCATTGTTACAATTCCATAAAGCACAAAAGGGGAAACCATATTATAATGACAGTGGAAACAGGACTACAGTGCCTTACCACCCTCCCTGTGCTACCTATGAGCTAGTTTATTATAATTATAGAAGAACTTTAGGCTTTGTCAGGGGGACCCATACCTCCAAGGTTAGATGCAATGAATTACATCTCAGGACAAACCCAGCTCCTCTTCGTTGGAATGATTTTCTCTATGTGCCTCCTTATGCATGTAATGCCATATTAAAAGCACCCGAGTTTCAGTAGTGCAGCTGTGTTCCAAGTTATGTCTATGAGCGTGGGACTGACCAAAGTGAATCAACAGCATACATTGTTTTTCGACCTTGAACACGATGTGCAGACGATGAGCACGGTGTACAGCTAGATGTGTGAAAGGCAGACAGTTCTCATGTGAAAAAACGCAAGCAGAGTGTTTACGAGAACAGAGTCATGTAGTATCGTGTGCAAAACCGACAGAATGGTGGCCAAGCATATACTAACTTATGCTAGCTTAGCAATGTCCACAGTTAATCCCATGTCCTCACTACACTGGACCCGCACCGCCAGTCTGCATTGCTGCTTTCTGGTTGTTAGCAAGTTTCAGCTTGGTTTTGCGCTTCACATTATTCCAGTGCTTCTTGGCACTTCACTCCGACTGCATTCACCTTGGCCAAGAGGGACTGCCATATTGCATTGTTAGTTGCCAATGACTCAGTGGAGGTGATGAACAGTTGTTGGTGGTGTTCTATCACCTCCGTAATCAGGATCTTGTTTTCCTGCGGACTGGATCATGGGTTCCTCTTCTTCTTCTCCTTGCCCTTCTCCTTCCCGAGGTCCCTGGCTGGTCCTCCGGGGGGGTTTGTGGGGTTCTGGTTGGCCTCTGTAGTTGCTCCAGCTTCCTCCATGGTGCTTCTCAGTTGTTAGAGTTTTGTGGGGGGGTTTTTTGCAGCTTTTATGGTGATTTTTCCCTCCTGGCGTGAGCATAGCAAGCCTGGCGCTGCTTATCGCTGATATTTTTATCGCTGTTGAGGCCCATCGCCACTTTTTTCACGTTCGGGTTTCCTTTTTTATCGGTGTCCCGGTAATTTTAACACAGACATTTGACGCGTTATCGGGGAACTATCGCTTGTTGCCGGCATGTTGAGAATATGCTGTTAACACAGTGTTAGTTTCCCGCGATAGACGGCGCTATGTAAAATTGCGTTAACTTAGGTTGGCGATAATTATCGCCCGTTCTTGAGAATATCCCCGTCTGGATGTCAACCGCTAAAGGATGACTATGTAAAATCTGCTCTGTTATCTTAGCTGCATTCTGCGGTGATTTGGTAACCTGTGTCATTTGTTTATGCCGTGCAGAATGTATTGTATTCTGTTTATTGTACTTGCAAATGTCAAAAAATGCCAATAAAAAGATTAAAAAAATTAAATAACAGAGACACAGTAATTTAGTCCTGCTTTGAAGATAACATATAAAGGGAATTTAGAACTTTCAGTGAGGATTCAGCTTAAATTGAGAGCAAGAAACAAAATAACACAGTACAAGGTTTACCTTTAAAGTTAAATGCCGTTAATTCTGTGGTCTGTGAAAATTGACGCAGTAGTGTTTCATCCAGCATAATGCTTGTGAAGATAATCCATCAAGGATGCTCATCAACTGATTATTCCCCAACCACGTGTATAGTGATTTGTGTGCCCGTAAAGAACACAGGGGCATATCAGCAAGGGCTGGCGATAATTATCGCTAAGCGCACTTAGTGCTAGGCTAATTATCGCCGGCTATCGTAGAATTTTATCGCTGAGATAGCGTGCTATCAGCAACGCTTATCTCAAAAGCGATAAAATTCCTCGCGCTAACAGCCAAAAGTGAGATTATCGCTGGAAATCCTGTGATAATCTCACACATTTTGGCGTTAGCTTGCTGATGAGGCAGGGCATACTTAGCCATTATATCCATCTTACATTGGATATAATGGCTAAGTCAGGGTGAAAGCAGGCGTAAGGAAAGCAGCGTTAACTGTGGTTAACGCTACTTTTCTTATCGCTATGCTTCTTAGCGATTCCCTTGATAATTGGAGAAATGTCGGTTAGCGACATTTCTCCAGTTATTTTGGGACGGAACGCCCACTTTGCATCTCATTAGAGATGCAAAGGTGGGCGTTATGGGAAAGGGAGCTAAAGCAAGGAATCACGCGTTAGCGTGACCTTGCTGATTGAGCGATAAGATTATCGCCGCTTTTCGTCCGAAAACGGACGCTAAAGCGGCAGTAATTTTTTATCGCTAGCTTGCTGATATGCCCCCTCATTCTTATTAATGTTACCGCGCAGGTCCTTAGTACTGAATACATGCTGTAAAGCCGCAGTCTCCCGCAGACTGTTAAGATATGTGCATTACATTCTTCTTCAGGTGCAATTGACTGCATGAACGTGTTTGTTACCTTATGTTAATCACTTGAAAAGGACACATGCCAAAGTCCTTGAGAAAAGCCTTGTCAATGTGCAATTGCCTTGTGCATATGTGTGGTAATTCTATGGTGCTGAAAACTCTGACCTATACAATGCAGAATCCATGCAAATAAATAGGTCACATGCATGTATTATGGAACATTCGGTATTTTTATATGTGCTGACCTCAGTAGTTAATGTTAAATCTCAGATTTAATTAAAAAGGCATTTTTTGCTCTGCTTATACATTTCATTAATATTGATGACAACAGGCGCACATCCAGCCATACCATCGCTTAACATTGCAACAATATTATCACTGCGCATGCCTCCAGCGAGCCATACCATACTTAAACATTGCATCACTGTTGATACCAGTGACAATGTCTCCACCCACCCACACCGTGGATAAACATTTAATCAATGTTGTAATACTAGCTCATGGCTGCCCTTGATTGACATAGACTGCAGCATCTCTCTGTTCATTTTCCCTTGTAAATGCTCTGGGCTCCACCTCCTTAAACAATCAGCTTCTAAACAAACGCTATGGGGATGCTGGATGTACACAATAACACTTTTTCGTAAGTAACAATGACAAATAATTCTTATATATATATGAGCGTGTCCTCACATGCTCATGTGGAAGCTAAATAAAAGAAAAGCAGACAATTTGTCATTTCATATGTAGCCGTTTATACGTGATCACGTAGGCCCAAACTAAAATAGCAAGATGGTCAAATTACAGAATTTTACCAGGTGTTTTATGCCCAAAAAACACAAAAGCCGGGTAAAACAGACATCCAATCAGAATACAGTAACAAGGTGATTTCTTCATTCTCATGAACAAATACATCATGCGTCGTTGAGTGGAAGATGTAGTAATTACGCACGCATTAAGGGGCAGATTTATGTTTCCTGGCGCATCCCTGCAAATCAGCAAGGATGCGCCAGGAATGATGCGTCACGCAAGTTTACCCTTGCGCCACACATGATGCGCCGCATTTACAATGCTGAAAAAACAATCTCGGGTCTAGGCTGTAACGGCAGCAAGGCCTAGCCTAATAATAACAACAAACCTAAAGAGCTGCCAATGCTGTCCATTATTTAACAGTTGAATTCATAGTGTAATGATTGAAACATTAACACTGATGACTTTTATTGTCAGATTTAATCAAAAATAAATTGAGATCATGAAAATCACATAGTACTACAATAAACCACGAACCTAAAACTCATCTTTTTTTTTAGAAAGACACAGAAAAAAGTGTCTTTTTTCTGTGTCTTTCTAAAAAAAGCTAAAATTTGCACACTAAAACAATTGATGTATAGCACTTTAAGATGAGTTTTAGGTTCGTGGTTTATTGTAGTACTATGTGATTTTCATGATCTCAATTTATTTTTGATTAAATCTGACAATAAAAGTCATCAGTGTTAATGTTTCAATCATTACACTATGAATTCAACTGTTAAATAATGGACAGCATTGGCAGCTCTTTAGGTTTGTTGCATTTACAATGCGGCGCATCATGGCGCAGGAATAAACAGATGCGTGACGCATCCGATGGCGTAAGGTTGGCGCAGTGCTTCAGTTGCGTCGCAAGCGCGACGCAACTCCAGCACTGTTCCAACCTACCCTATCCCTAACATGGTGCGTCAAGCCTTACGCCTGCTTCAAGCAGGCGCAGGGTTTTGGCGCATCAGCATTGGGAAAGTGACTCTGTCAAATCTTATAGATTTGACTGAGTCACTTTTCAGGGGCGTTCCTGCGACGGAACGCCCCCCCCTCTGTCGACACGCCCACGTGAAACCTGACGCAGGTTTTACGTGGCGCAGGGCTTTACATCGTGACGCATCTCCATAGATGCGTTACGATGTAAATATGGCGCAACGTGGCGCAGGGTTTACACCGCCGCTGCATCACAAAAGTGACGCAACGGCGGCGTAAAAGTGGCGCATCTCCAATATAGATCTGCCCCAAAGTGTCTAACCAGTTGTAGTGAAATAATGATGCAGATTGGGGTGTACAAAATCTCCCTACTTCCACGGATAGAGTAATTTCACAGTTACACGCACATACTCTCACCATACACTAGGGCCCATTTCACTAACATACACTCAAATACTCTACTAGCATTGAACCTGTGGAAAGAAAACTCCTAAACTCCTAAACCCCACACCTACATCGAGGTCGATAAGACCTAGCTATTGCAATTGTCATGATCTAAACAATCTATACATCAATAATCAAATAGAGTACTCAATAATTGACAAGAAATAATCACCAACACCGTATTAAAATTATGATTCTTTATCTAAAGTTTAGTCAAAAGAAATTAATCAGAATAAATCATTTTCTCATAATTACCTATTCTAGCTAAATGTCAGAATGGGTCATCAGGACAAGTCTCTCGGTAGAAATCTCCCAAGTCACCGTCCTTACAGCATCGATCCTCACCAACGCAGGTTTGGGAAGAAAGTAAAACCGCAATGGAATGAAACCCTCTCTGGTCTAATATATTTATAATAATTCAAACAAAGGAAAGAAACATTTAATTTCCTCTTCATCCGCCGAACCGCTGAGCAGAGCGAGAAGGAAAGGATGTAGCATCGCTACATTTTTAAAAATCTCCGCTCAGAAAAAGTCACAAAAATAAAAAGACAGAACAGGAACTAAGTCTACAAATGTTTCTTCTCAACTTCCACATATTTCCTCTGGTGAGCTCACAGCTTAGAGTCTTTCTTTAAAGCTCCTTTGTTTTCCAAGGCTGCCAAGGCTGCTGTCCAGTGCATCTGGAAACATGCCCAGATCTGCTGCTGTCCTCACGGAAAGTTTTAACCAGGCAAGGACTGTGGACAGATGACTCGCATCCATATTCAGCAAGGCCTTTTCCATCACAAATTTTCACTCGAAACCAGGCTTCAAAAGTCAGCCATCTTTAGTAGGCCACAATAGGCCACAATAGACCATCTTAATTAAAAGAGACAAAACAACGTTACCACAGCATAATGATTAAACAGTGTTAACCCCACTAATACCCTTATGTGTATGCAATTATCTAGCTTTAGCAACACAGAAAAGCATGAATTCAAAAGCGTTTCGTGTTTAAAAATAAACAGCACTCAGCAACGTTTATTTAATAAAACATGCACATTGTCAATAGCAACATATAAGCGTTTCCCTCGTGTCGGGTTTTCTCTTGTTAATACATACGTATTGATTAATAAAAAAAACATTTACACAAAACAAATAATTAATGATTAAAAATTAGTAATTTTATTTTTACCACGTTTAGACAACTGAAGCTTCAAAACCCAATGAATTTTCAACAGAAAACTCTGCTCCAGCAATAACACCTCGTGGTACATGCGTGATGCAGATGGCAACAAGCAATGGTGTCTAAATATCCTGGTGGCCAAATGTGTCCAGACGGGGGTTCACACAATATTTATGCAATCAACTTTTGACATTTGGTCTTTGCTATATTTGGACAGGGATTGACACACTCCTTGCTCAGAAATTATGGCAGCAACTTGCTACGGGAATTGTACATCTTGTGATATTTTATTGTGCAAGCTAAAAGGATATAGGTTCAACCTAGGGGCATATTACTTCTGCACGTTCCACAGGCCAGGTCTTATCATCATTGAGCATCACAGGACAAGACTACAAGAAAAGAATGGACGCCACACAAAATATAACAGGCTTCCACACTCATACAGGAGATGCACTCGGAGCTGTGATAACACCGATCACCATCATAACTCAGCACTGGCATAATTATGTAGCCCATATGAAACAGGCAGAAATCATTAGATTAGTAAAAGTGAATTTGTCAATGAATGTCATCTGCTATGCTCATAACAAAAGTACAGTTGAGATTTTGCAGTTGTACCATTCCACTTTTCATCAAAAGGAGATACTTAATGGGGTCCTCCCTGCTCATAATTCTCTGGTATCCTGAGGTGAAGATGACAATGGTGGGTGACTGGTAAGTCTGGTACAGCAAGTGCTCGCGTTTGCCTCAAAAGAGAACCCTATTGAAGTCTTGAGATAATGCACCTTTTTGAAAGAGTCTTCAAGCACGTGGACTTAACTCAAGAGGGCAGCTATTAATGGCTTGCATTAGAGATCAACCACTGCCAAAGCCAATAGGTCTGAAGTTATTGTGTTAACAAATGCAAACACAGGTACCCACAATGCGCTAACTTATGACACAGATGTACAAATGCAGTTTGCATGAGTGAGCATAGTGAAGCCAGAACAAAGGTTCTACAAATGCTTGTTCTCCTGGCATTTTAATGCACTTTTCTTTGTCCTTGGGCCGAACTGGCATTCGAAATATACACTCAAAAACCCACTAGCCTATATATTTACAAATAATCACTCTTCAATCATTACTAACTCACATGTGTATTAAAATCTTTTTATTTTATTTAGCTTTTGATCATTCATAGAAAATTAATGACAATCACATAAACTGTCTTGTTATGTTATAATGTTATGTTAGAATGACCTTGTAAAGCGCACGTACACCAATTGGTTTCATGGCGCTGATTCTAGGAGTTGTCGAACCCAGTTGGAGTTATTCATAAGCTTGAGTATATAGCCAAGTCTTAAGAGGTTTCCTAAAACTCAGCAGGTCAGTGCATGATCTAATTTCCAGAGGAAAGGAGTTCCACACTCTGGAAGCCAAAGTTGCAAACCAGCAGCCCCCTTGTAGCTTCAACTTAAAGGCAGGAGTTGCCAAAAGATGGAGGTGGGCAGAGCGTAGACTGTGTGGAGGAATGTACCTGTAAATAAGGCTGTCGATAAATTTAGGGCTCCGTCCATGTAAAGATTTAAAGACCAAACGTCCTACTTTAAAAACACAATGCTCGGGGTGGGAAGCCAATGCAGCTTCCTCAAAAGTGGGGTGACATGTTACCATCTTGGTTGCTGGTGAATCAGTCTTGCCGCTTGATTCTGCACCATCTGTAACCGTTAAGTTAAGAAGAGTGGCAGACCAAGCTAGACAGAGTTGGCATAGTCTAGGTGTGAAATAATCGTAGCAATCACAACCTGTATCAGTGCTGCCTGTGTGAGTAGCCTGCTGATCTTTCTGATCTTCCGTAATTGGAAGAAACAAGTAGAGACCACAGAGCCAACTTGGGTTTTTAATGACAGGTCGTTATTTATCGTGACACCAAGGCTTTTTGCAGAAGAGGAGGGAATGTTTGACATGTTCATTCAATATGTTTATAATACAATATTTCATCATAACTATTTCATCAAGCTCAAAAAGGAATGAATTAAAACAGAAGCACTAACCCCAACCAATCGCACATACATACCAACCACTCAATAATACATCCTCCGAACACTACTCCTTCCCCTGAAGAACATCATAATAACACAGAGAGGAGACCCCTTGTCAGTGTTCCATTTATGTATCTTGGCCAGGGGGTACAACACACAGTCAACACATGTTTCAATGGCCCTACTAAGTTGAAACCAGATCTGGTTTTGTGCTGCATAAAATAAATAATTTCTTTTATTACATATGTGGGTTACAAATTAGCATACAAAATGTTTCATTTCTATAAAGCGATAAGTGAAGAGATTATCAGCAGACTCCATCAATACACTATCACCATCAAACTATATTTAGTACTGATAGTACTCTGTGAGCAGGAACATCCATGCGTTGTAAAGCTATCCATTGTCCAGAATTGTTCTATTTGTGCTCTGTCTCATGCATATTCTAAGGTCAAAACCAGCACACCCTTTATATAAACAAAGACCCGCAAGATGGTATGTTTTATAATTCCTGTGTTGGAAGCACCTCATCAACTATTAACTCTACAGGCCTTATATACAATATTCCTAACCCTTTTTTGACAACAGGGTAATTGAACTTGATATATTGCAGAATCACCTATAAAAAATAACCACAGGTCACTCTAATTAGACTCCAAACAAAAGAGAACCACAGCGTACTCTTTAAGGAGAAATATTTACCACATCAGAACTCCACATGGCATACGTAGATGTCCACTATTGTTCTTCCCACATGTAACTGCCAAAGATTGGTAAGATATGATTACATATAGAAATTGAGCTCCTGAAATTACAAGATTGGAGAGATATAAATAGTTATATTCCTGTCCATAACTACTGGCAAATGTATCACCATGTTAGTGTTTTTCTCTCGTATTCACGTTCTGCAACCCGGGGAAGATCAAGGACAAACTGGAACTCACTCATTAAAATATACATCACTGTTGGTGGGCCTAGTCCTATGGAGCATAGAATAGAAACACCGTCGCCATTATCTGAAACCCTAGCTCTTGACTTGTTAACAGGTTACAGACTACCCACTTCAGTGCCTTACTCACTCAATGTCATAGCAACTATGGGGCCGATTCACAGAACTAATCCCTGACAAAATCCTAAATTTACTACTTTTGGTATTCACAGAAGTCATTTAGTAGTAGTAAAGTTAGGATTTTGTATTAAGTTAGGATTTTGTCTTAAGTTAGGATTGTGTCTTAAGTTAAACTTAAGTTAAACTTAAGTTTGTCTTAAGTTTTGGTTTTAAGACAAAATCCTAACTTAAGACAAAATCCAAAATAGTATGTTCAGGCATCCAATTTAATGAGGGGCGGATGTGTATGCATTAGGCCGTGATTCAATCTTATATCACATGCTGTTCATGCCCAAAAGGTTCCACCATCTTAGACTAGTGATGTCTTATACTCCATGCCTAACTTTACTAAATGTGTACCTCATTGCAACAATAATGGTGTCCTCCAACTAACAATGTGCAGTGGGGCCCAGCGTCAGCATACATTGTGCGAAAAGAAGATGTATATTAAACATTAGCTTGCTTTTTCACGATATAATGAAGTGCCGCGAAACTCTGCCATCTTGAACTAGTTCTTCCCCATAAGGGATAGCCTTGCTTAATGTACGATGGAGTCTAAACACAGCTGACATCAAAGAAACAAGGTGAAAATAAACAAATATATCTATAAATATTTAAGCCCCCATGTATATACTGCCCGATAAAAAGGAGAATTCCGAAACTGTTGGAACTCTGAAAATGGAGCAACATCCCATGTAGTCTGATAAAACTTGCACTACATATGCACAGATACCATCGGCTACCTTTGCTAATCAAGCTAAAAATTCAAAGGTCACATGACTTTCTAACCTCAAAAAATTGTGTCCGTCTGATGCAGAACAATGTGCACTTATACATCTACATTGAAACAGAACCTTGCTAATTCACCATTGTCCCACCAAGACATACATCTATGGCAGGCAGTCTTTCAGAACGAATTAGGATTATCAAGCTCTCTAATTGTCAAATTCCTATCCAGGAAATCTCTTCAATAAGACCCCTTTCATTGGTCCTAAGAGTAAAAATCCAAAACGTTTCCCTTTCTTTGTGTTTCATAGTTTCTGACTGGCTGCCATAGGATTGAACTTTCTCAAGAATCAGCCATTTCAGTGACGATACATCGTGATGGAAACTAGAAAAGTGGAACAGTGTATTCCTTGCAGTGGACTTCCTATACACATCCACTTCTAGTGGGCCACTGGAGGCTATAATAGAAATGTCAAGAAGTTCTACATTGTCTTTGCTGGTGTGCAATGTAAATCTAATGCTCTAATGGCTTGAATTTAGCTATAAGAGAAAATTGTGTAGAAGCTTCCCCTCAGCCCTCCAGATGAAAACAATGTCATCTACAAACCGTACCCTGTTTTAAAATTTTTAAAGAATGTAACTACTTCAATGAAGGTATGTTGTTCCTCATAGAGGTTAGTTATGCTGGTAGCACAGGATGCCCCCATGCTTGTCCCATTGATTTGCTAAAATAGATCACCATTAAACTCAAAACAAATTACAAAACAACACAATCTCTAAACATTTCAAGATAAATTCAATGGGCCTCTCTCCTGGGGCAATATTAACGAAAGTCAGTCAGTCAGTCATTCAAGCAAGCTTTATTCGACTTATAGTCATAAAAGCATATAAAACATTTATAAAGTGTTACAATAATACAATAAATATCAACGAATTATAAAATAAGCATGTTTGACCAGTAAACAATTATGTACATCATAAAAACAGCAATAGATAGTTATCTTCTGGAACAATCTCCACTACAGCAGTTGGCCAGACCCTAGCACAAAGATCACATTTCATGAAACACTATGAATTAAAGTTCATACTAAAATGATAAAATCACTGTGTCTGAGAGATATTTTAATCAATTAAACAAGCACGTTTTGGGCAGGGCTGGATTTCAACCTGATTATCCACATCCACCCTAGATATTTTGCAGCTGCTAGGGAGATAAGGGGTGCGGTATTGGTGCGCAGGATTCTTTCTGCTACCAAACTACTTTTTGACCCCATGGTCTTGCATATAGGGCTCAACCACACCCTTCATGGTATTTCATAAGCTGGGCAAACAAATAGCATGTGTGCAACTGATTCATTACATGCCTGGCAACTAGGACACTTACTGTCGCCTGATTTGTTCCACCCTGATGTAAAAGACCCTAAGGGCAGCGAACCTGCTCTCAGTTGAAAATACAGCTTCCTGTCCCATGGTTTAGTGACAGAATCCCAATAAGATTCGAGACTCGGGGTGATTTTAAAATCCAAGAATATTCCTGTTGATGAGGAAGATTAGCTAGTTATTGATTTGTTGAGTACGACCATTTCCCAATGCTTTTCTTTTAAAACCTTTTTTGAGGGAAAACAAGCAGTAGCGGGGTCCTCCCAAAGCATCAACATACCAATTTTGGCTAAAATATCTTTAATGCCACGAAGCCAGCTGATTTTGTGGAAAATGTCAGATTTTATTATATCCGCAAAGCCAGCAGCATATGGTGCCAGTTCTGGTGTAGTCCACAGTCTACGCCAGTATAACACAATACGTAGCTTTGCGGTGTCACAAAGGGGTTTTCTCCCAAGATCATAAAACAGCGGGCACAATGGCGTGCTTAGTGGAAGGCTGGTAATACCCCGTAGGAATTTGTTTTCTGACAAACTGAACTTGGATATGTTATCTAATCCCCATAGTTCAACACTGTATAAAGCTAAGTTTACCACTTTAGTGTCATATACCTGGAGCACCGGTCTGATAGGTTTCGTAAAGGACCTGTTGTGCTCGAGACATAAGGCCCCTGACGAAAGTGCTCCAGGGGTGCAATGGGCATTTACGCCTGCTTTGTGCACCCTCAGGCACTTTGGTATTACAGAAGGGGCCGCAGACACATGTGCATCCCCTTCTGTAATACCAATAGCGCTGGCGCACATAAGGCGATATCTTCGGGGGTGTTCCCTTGTTGGAAACGGCCCTTTTTGCTGGGTTATCCCCAAACTTTTTGCTTCTTCTTCCTTTATTTTTTCTGACCCGTGGTTGTTGGCAATAGGACCCTGGGCACTTTACCACTGCTGATCAGTGCTAAAGTGCATATGCTCTCTGTATAAATTGTTATATTGATTGGTTATCCATGATTGGTATATTTGTTTCACCTGTTAGCCCCTAGTAAAGTGCACTGCGTGTGCCAGGGCTGGTGATTCAAATGCTACTAGTGGGCTGCAGCACTGATTGTGCCACCCACAGGAGTAGCGCTAAAATGATGTCTTAGGCCTCCTTGCAGTGCCTATGTGCAGTCCAGGACTGCCATGTCGACCTGGCCAGTGCACCCACTGACCAGGCCTTATCCTTCCCTTTCTGTACATGTCAGGCATCCCTATGGTGGCCCTAGGTACCCCCCTGGGCTGGGTGCAGTGTATCTGAAAGGTAGGGCATGTACTGAGGTGTGTAACATTCCCTGGTAGTGAATTATAGCCATTTTCGTTTTTCACTGCTGAGAGGCTATCTTGCCCATAGGATAGAATAGGGAAGGCTGTTTACATGCCTATCTTCCCATAAGGGCAAGATAGAAAATCCAAGTTTGGTATCTTTGTGTTCAGAATTTAATTATACATCTTTTTAGCAAGATGGTTTTTAAATTCACTGTGTGAGAATAGCACTTTTTAGAAAGTAGCTATTCTCCTGTTTAACCTTCCTGTGTGCCTGTGTGCGGGATGGCTGACTGGTGTCATGTGATGGGCTAGGTGGCTCCAGGAGCCTGGATGAGTCAGCAGCAGGGTGAATAGGGAGATCTGCTTTAGATGGGTGGGAGGAGTAGTCCCTGGGTTTGAATAGGGCTGCCCCTGTCAGCACAAAGTTGGCTCCACCCCCTGCTGGCCAGGCTGAGGACTCTGCCTCTGCTGGCACAAAGAAGGCTCCACCTCCTGCTGAGCGTCTAAAGACCCTGCCCCTCACTCTGAAAGGAACCAGGTGCTCCAGAGCAGAGCACACCCAGGAACCGGTTTGAGCAGGGGAATCCCCCCACTGGAACAAAGAGAGACAAAGACTTGGAGGGGTATAAGAAGAGGACCCCAGACACCTAAACTTTAGATCACTTTGGAACTAAGAAGAAACCTCTGCCAAGGAGAAAGCTGAAAAGGACTGAAGAGGAGAAGACTGCCTGCTTGCTGTTTTGCTTTGCTGCCAAGGAGAGGGGAAGGACTTTGCTCTGTCCCCTTCTTTTGATTCTGATCTCCAAGGGCCTGAGAAGAGATGGCTCCCTGTTAAGAAGTCCCAGGAACAAAAGGACTTCACCACCAGCTCCCCTGGAACTCTGCTGAAGGAGTTCTGACCTGCCTTGGAGTGCTTGTCCAGTCTTGGGGCCCCAGGAGGTCGTTTTGCTGTGTTTTGGGAGCTGGGAAGCAGAAGCGTGAAAAAGAGTAACTGGTACCCAACGCATCATCCGTTTGCGTGTTGCAAGAACGAGAGTGCGAGGAAAATTTCATCGCGGCACCATCGCAACACGCAGGCTCCCCGCATCGCCGAGTGCGTCGAGCATCGTCCCGAAGCGTAACGATTCCTGACATTGCGAGGGTCGTCGCAGAACCAGTTTGCGAGCCGCACCACTGCCGGTGCGTGAAAGTCTCCAGTCATCGTGTGCGTCGACGCAGAGTCCCGTTCCGTGGCGCATCGAGAGTTGTGGCGCCGGAAGTCAATGCTGCGCCGCGCATCGTGCCACATCGAAGCGTGTTGCATCGAACCTGTGCGTGAAGCTTCCCCCTAAGAAACCTACGCAACGAAAGCCAAAGTCATCGCATCCTCCCCCTACAGATCGGAGCCGGCGCATCCACCTCTGCTGCGTGAAGCAGGGCTGCTGCAAAGCCTCCCCAGGATCTCAGGAGTATCGCATCGCCTTTGCCATCTTCCTTGTTATAGCTTTTGGGAACCTTATCGCAACTACAGGTACTGTTGGGCACGAAAGTGTCGCATTTTGTGCATTGAGAGTCGCATTGTGCAAGACACTGACTTTTACATCCTGGAGTACTTTCTGCAAACTCTTGAACTATCTTTAAAGTAACCTTTTTGAATTATATGTTGGTTTGTCTGTAGTATTTGGTCTTGTGAAGTTTTTAGTAAAGATACCTTATTTTTCTAAAACTGGTGTGGAGTAAATCTGTGGTGTTTTCACTGTGTTACTGTGATTGTTGGTACAAATACTTTACACATTGCCTTTGATAGCCTAGACTGCTCAGGCCAAGCTACCTAGAGGGTGAGCAGGGGTTATCTTAACAGTGTATCCCCCTTTCCCTGACTAGAAGCAAGGGTCCCTACTTGGACAGTGGTACCTACCCTGCCAACTAGAGACCCCCAGATCTAACATCCCTCATTTAGGGTATCCCCTTATCTCTATGCTGTATTATAGACACGGGCACAGAGAGCAAAGAAGCTTTCAGGGGGCGCACTCACAGTGCGCCACACTCACCTAGAAGTTGGCTCACTGTGAGTGCGCTCCCTGAAAGCAGCCCTCTGGCAGGGAAAGGGGGTCCCATGGACCCCCCAGTGATTCCCTTGCAGGCGGGTACGGTCACTGGCTGCACCCTTCTGGAAGGGGATCCCTAATCCCCTTTAAAAGTGAAGGCAGGTTTCTGCCTGTACTGTGAAAACAGAGAGCGTATGTAAAGGAGCCCGAATGCGCTGCCCGGGACAGCGCGAGTTTGCGGCTGCCCTGTGGGCAGCGCATTCATCATAATAGGGTGCATTTTCATTGTTTGCCCTGAGTTACCTTTTATAAGGTGCACCCGGCACAAACAATGAAAATGCACCTTGTCTGTAATGCGGCTCCTGGTATCTTCATCAGCAGCTCTTTCACAATCTCCTGGGCTTCCCTCTGTGGTGTATTAGTATAAAGTGCTTCCATGTCCAAAGTCACTAAGACAGTAAGGAATATTTTCAACAGGCATTCAATACAGACCAGGCTGGGAAAAGGTTATTTCAGTTTACTATAGATGGAAGAAAAAAGTTATTCCTACATTATTGTTAATGCATTGGACGTTATAAAAGCAACCTTAGGTGTGTAAAAGGACAATTGTCAAGGACAGCAAAATGAGCACATCTTTAATAAAAAGCAAACCAGTCATCAAAGAACATGGTTGAAGCCTTTCAGATGGAGGAAGTAAACATAGCACTGACGATGGGCAAATCATAAACACTTATACCCTTTTAATGCCAGCTACATTTGCAGACGAGAGTTAATTAACAACTTCGGAAAGTGAAAATGAGATTTTAGATGCTGACGACAAACAAGAAAACATATTGAGGAAATTAACATACTGTAAATGTATCCGTATGAAAAGATAGAAAACCAGAGGGGAGCAGTCATCAGAAATAATAAGTATATCAAAACACCAAAAATAAGAAACTAAATAAATGTGATGCTTCCTACAGGTCAAAACATGCATGCAGTAATTATTGGAATTGTCTACTAGACACTGTAAAAGGGTGCGTAGAATAACTGTTTCTACATGAAATTAGCACATGACAGAAGAGGTGCATGAACTGAAATCTTGTAATTTGTGTGAATCAAAAGTATGTACCCGTTAAAAACAGCAGTCGCACATTTATAACAGTAAGAAATAAAGGAAACAGGTTTTTTAATTAAACAGTTTGTGCCAGGTGTAGTGTTGAGAACCCTGCAAGACAACAGATTCATCTGAATTTCGTATATCTGGCAGCATAAAAAACAAAGTGACCCCCATCTTGTCCCTGACTTTATATTTTAAACACACGACAAAAGGAAAGTAACTCGGACGTGCACTGTATTCGGTCAATGCCGGGGGCTCAGAGGGAGAGTGACGACGATGGCCAACCAGTTTGGCATAAACTGTCAGAAGACGGGTCTGATTGAATGAAAATGACTGCCAAGGCCGTGATCCCGCTGAAAACCCTGCAGAGGCCCGAATCCCTGGCTGGTACAATAACGAGAAGAACTGATTGGCACTTCTGAGGGAAATATACCTAGCCTCAACTATTAAGAGGGATATGGCCTAATAGCCAGAACTGCCGACTATGGACCTGGGAAGCCAGGTTTAGGTTTTCACGCAAGCTCAACATCCTGTCATTCTGGGCAAATCACTTAATTACCCCCTTGCAAAAAACCCAATAAAAGTGAAGCAGACATCGTGTAATGTCTGCTACTCATGTAAAGCTCGAGCAATTTAAAGAAAAACGAGAAAAAAAAATATTGCTTCCAGGCCAGCAATCTGTGAACAGTCATGTATCTGTGGTCTGCACAGCGCTGGCATCTATGCCTTTGCTGATTGTCACGGCATGTGACGTACCTGTTGATGTGCACCATACTCACTCCTCCACTTTAATTCCTGCATGCTTCTTTGGAAGGGTATTGTGCCACAAGCTGCTCTCGCTTGCGCTTTGTACATCATGGAAGCCAAAGTCAAATACCATATTTTCGCTCCCCTTTTTTTGTGTTGATCGCCAGTCACTGTGTAGCCAGTTATATGTTTGCAGTCATCAGCCTGGTTAATCCTGTTGTCCCATTTGGCCCACACTGATTCTGGCCCCTCCTACATGCAAGCACCTGGCTGATACTGATTGCAATCCATCTTAGTTTTACCACGCCCCACCCCAGATCAGTGGCCTGACAAGGAAAAGCCAGCCCTTGGTCCCACTTTATCCACATGCTGTAGTCCTTGCCACCTTGGAGGGGCCTTCAGGATGGAGCGTGGTGATCCAGTCCATGGCCATCTGTACAGATGCCGATCCTGCTCTTGATCCAGTGGTGGCTACTCCGCAAAGGAGGAGGAGCATCGCCCCACTGCTTTCTGAGCAGTGTAAAAGAAAAAATTAAATGATAATAACAAGAGTTATTATTTTATTTTCAGTATCCACCAGGTTCGGGTTGGGTCGGGCTTCTGTGACCAGGGAGGAGGAATGGTTGCTTCACTCTAAAGTGTGCATGGCCGTTTTGGGCGGCCGTCTTGGGCTGGCCAAACCGTCATGCTCACTTTGCATCTTCTCCACCCTGGCTGCATTACAACCTGGTGGAGAACATACCAAGGATCCCATTCCCCATCTGAGCGATGAACTACGGCGCTCAGACCAATCAAAATGCTGCATTGCAGCATTGTAATTGGCTTAGGGGAGCCTGGGTGCTTCCTGGTTAAGGCGCAAAGGAGAGATGACATGGGAGGGACAGCTTCTCACTCAGGTAAGTGACTTTTAATTTTTTTTTCCCATCACAACAGAAGATTTCAACTGTCCACATTTCATTCCCTAATGCGGTATGGCCATTCTAACTTTTCAGGAAGTAAATATTTCTACACATTTGGCTTTAGTGCAACCTCTTTCTGCTCAAGTGGCTCCTGAAAGAGACCATCTCGTCTAGTTTTTTGTAGCCACCAAAACATAGGCAATAAAAATCTTGTGTTGCAACCACACCACTGCATACAATTATTCAGAATGACTGCTCCAACAAAAGGATACTAAAGATTACCTCCACTAATTTGTTAAATGTAACTAACAGCCTTCTCTTTATTGGCTGCCGTCGAGGATGTTCCATCATTTTCAATTCAGGAAAGGTAAATACGTTGCTTTTACAAATCCTCACGTGATCAAATTTGCTGCTCCTTTAGTCAGTTGATCCATATTCCTAGACTGTCAGAATACAGTAATGAAAAACTTTCTTTAATTTTCACCGTTTCTAAACTATACTGTAAAAGAACATTCAGAATGAACAAGATTCTCTTGTCTTGCCCCTAATCTGTTGTTTTATTTACAAATTCACTCCTGCATTCCAGTTCCCGCAGATCCAGTTTAAATACCCACTACAATTAATAATTTCTTCCATAAAGAACCACGGATGGGGGGGGCCTAAAGAAGTTTTGTTGCTTTAACAATTCTACTGTAGATGTTGAAACATGTTTTAATTTGACATTAGCCGTTGAATCATTTATTCTAAAAGCAACCAGGACCAGAGATTAGCTATGTCTGTGAGAATTTAGTGAAATAAAAAATGATTTCCCTGCAAGATTGGAAATTATTTTGCCATTCACAGGGTCACCTCCTGAGAGTTTCTTTTATAGTGATATATTTTGAACATATATTGATGGGGCAGGGGGTGATGGAGTATTTGGCATGTTTCCTTTATTTAAGTGATAAAAGTGTCTATGTTTGTGACAGTCAATATGCTATGTGATCCTGGTATTGGGGTGAGTGGAATATTCTGTTCCACCCATGGAATTGGCAGACTGTTCGTGACTTCGGGTTACTTTTGTAACTCAGAATTCTGACCAATTTCTGTCAATAGCCAAGTGGCAGAATTTATTCTCACACCAGTCTCCAGAACAGTAAGTTGGTGAGAGGGAGCCAGATTTGGCGTCCCCTAGCACAATTTTCGGTCAATAGGAGGGCCTCCGGCGAGATTTTTCTAACTCGGGCAGTTGTGACTTTTCGCGGTCAGAAGGCTGCTGCTCAAGTAGAAAATCTATTTGAGTGGCAACAAAATCATCTTGAGCACCCTCTGACTCACCACGTGGTGCCTTTCACACCAATATTTCAGTGTGGAATGTGCTACTGGCAGTAAATCACAGCACGAGTAGCGCGACTTGCCTATTTCTGTCCATTGGTGGAACTCCATGGAATCTTGCAGAGTTTTTATGTAACTCCACAGAATTCTGTGGAGTCAAATTCTGCAAGTTCTGCTCACCTATACTTGGTATGCACCCTCCAATCTGACAACCTCCCTCTTCTCAACTGAATGAAAATTATACATTCATTGACAAATGGTAGAAATTATTGCAATCAAAGAGACTTACATTTTTTTGAACCATCTGTCAACACGTTGAGCACATTTCTAGGTCCTCTGACCATTTAGTCCAAAGCTAGCCTCGTTGTCACACTTGGGGGTTGATTCCGATCCGGGTCGGACAGCTCTCCGAGAGCTGTTCGTAGCTTTACCTTGCGACCGACTCGTACCCTGAGCCGGTCCATCCTGGCGATGAAGTACGATGCGCATAACTGACAAAAATCTGACTGACACGTAGGCTGTGATTCAAGCTTCATTCTCGCACACATGCACATATGATGTGCTTCCCACTGTCCAATTTGTCTATTTCCCTGACTGTGGGCGCATCTCCACTGGACATGTAAGTGTGGGCATCATTGGTGTAGGAGCAACTGGGTCCTCTGTGCTCTGTGCAACTTGCTGGACATATGTATTGAGTATGTGCAGATGACTTAAGGGACACTCCCGTACCCAGGCTGTTGTGACCAGAGCCGCAATTTTAAAATGCAAAGTTCTTTAAAAACAAAGGCCAATGGGCAGTCCATATCCAAATGACAAAAAGTTAACTTGAGTGACAACTGTCACATGTTGCTTGTCTGCACTGGTAAGGACAGGGGACATCCCCTCGGAGGGGCATACATGGGGGCAGGCAAGGCACCGCAGGGACAGGATCAGGGCGCAGCAGAAGGAGGCAGTGAAGGGGTAGTGGATGCAGGAGAGTCACTGGCAACTGCAGTGGAGCTGACTGAAGTAGTGGGTGCAGTCACAACTGTGGGGCACAAGTCGGATGGGGTGTGTGCCGGCACAACTGCAGTGGGCAGGTCAGATGGAGTGGACTGGGTCCCCACTGCAGTGCCCAAGTCAGACGGGGTGGTCGTGGACTCCACTGCAGTGCCTAACTCAATGGGAGCGGAACGGGGTTCAGGTGAGGTCGGCAGGACAGAGGAGGGGGACACGGTCCCCACATCAGTGGCACAAACTGTCTGACCGGGGGTGGAAGAGCAAGTGGTAGGGGGAGGGCCTCAGCATTTTGGGGATGGTGTATCTGTGGGTGGGGGAACCTGGGGCAGGGTGTGACGGGGGAACCTCTGGAGTGGTGGCCTGGGGGATGGAGGATGGAGACTTCGTCGTGGAGCTGCGGGGTGGGGGTGGGGTCTTGCTGTTCTGGCTCCGGGGGGACTTGCGGGTAGGGGCCTCAGATTGACTGTGCCTGGGGGAGGGTGTCCCGGTGTGAGGGGCACTCCCCTCTGTGTGTGGGGACTTCCAATTCCCCTTGTAAGATGGATCTGCTGGGTCCGTGGGGAAGAGGCCAAGGTCACAGAGGAAGAGCTTCTGTGGAGATGGGGTTGCAGGTGAGGCAAGGGAAGGGGGCTGGGAGGGAGAGGTATCGGAGGACTGCGGAGTGGTTGTGGATGACTGTGTGTGTCTGCAAACCATCCCCTGTGAGTGTGGTATCAGTCTCCTGCGCTTGCTTGTGTGCACGTCTAGCCCTTAGTTTGGGTGTTTGTATGCTGCCTGTGTCTGTGGGTTTGTGAGAATGTGCAGGTGTGTGTGTGCTTGGGACAGGTAGGGTGCTAGGAATCGTGGGTGGTGCAGGGGTAGGAGGGGTGTGGGACTGTTTGAGGAGGGACACTGCTGCCGTCAGGGAGAAGGCCACGGACTGATTGGTCCTCTGTAGGGCAGACATGCCCGATGAAATGCCCTCCATGAACGACACCACTTGTGTCAACAGACTGGTGTGTGCATGGAGGACACTCACATTGATGTCTGCCCTACATGGATCTGTCAAAGCAAGTCCACAGACTCCTCCCTCAGGGCATCAGGGGACACAGGGGCAGTGGGTGCAGTGCCTGGCACAAAGGAGACAGGCTCATGAACATGGGAGACTCCACGGTGGGAGGACAGAGGCGGGGACAGCCTCACTAGCTGCAGTTTGGGGGCTGCTGACACCCGCCTCCACAAGGGAGTCATCCTCCGAGCTGCTGTGGCCCTCAGCTGGGGTGGATGTTGCTGAGGACTCCTCGGTGTGGCTCCACTCACCCTCCGTGCCACTGGGTCCCTCCGACTCCTCGCCTTCTGTCCAAGTCAGGCTCTGTGGCTCCTCCTGGTCCATGGAGCTGTCCCTCCTGTGGCTGTGGATGTATCTGGATAGAATTAGGAATAAGAGAACAGCATCAGTCACCTGCACTGACTGCACACACCACAGTGAGTACATCACATCACAGGGCAAGCCCTGGCATCATCAGGTGAACACTGCTCAAAGTGCTCACAATGTTTAGAATAAGCCAATTGTCAGTCTCACCATCAACCATAGCACTCATATCCCTCCTGGACTTGCACCCATATGTCTGTGGCATGTTGGATGCTAATACCGCAATGTGCCGACATGCACCACCTACACATTTGTTGGACATGCAAGTGGACATGTAGGAGTATGTCACTATACACATATCACATCTCTTGCCACTGACTCAGTACAGGTGTCAGGATGAAGGGATGGGCAGAGTCTCATTTCACATGCTTGTGATGCATGCAAGCAACACACACTATGATGTTCTCATGTCCTGATAGTCAATGCCACAATGGGGTGCATGGAGCACATTTGAACACAATGCAGGATCACTCATAGCAAGTTAAATGCCATGGCACTGGCATGCCTGGAAAGTCAGTCAACATTGTCTCCTGTCACAGGGGCAGGGCATCCAGACAACAACAGTATGCACTGTGTCACAATCATAGCTCATGGGTAAAGCAAACTCTGCAGCTGACAAGTGCACTTGCCCATCCCCTGCAAACAACATATCCCGGACCCAGAAGACCCCACATCATACAAAACAGACATATGAGTCTCTGCGAACACAACTCCCTGTACATTAGCACATTACAGTCTGCTGTGTATGAAACACAGCTGCATGAAGTGCACAGTTGCATACACCATTGTGCACGGTCAAGTGATATCACACACCTATATGTCACACAGGTCTTGTCTCTCATAGTTACATCTCAGATATCCTGCTGACCCTCAAACTCATGAACACCACAGTTGTACGGAAAAGGAAGCCACACCACAATGACACAGAGGCAGACACCTGAAGTCACATGTCACTAAGCACAACCTGTAAGTTGATACACAGGAGTGGGATTACAGAGTGGTTCTAAATGCCCTTGAGTAGGTATGACTGCCCAGGTCTACAAGAAACAGTGTTTAGCCCTGGCAGTAATCAGGTGGCTAAGCAAGTGTGACACACTTGATATACATACTCCTGAGGCACACAAATTGGAGTCCCCTGCTGCATGTGTTTGTTTGAAATACCCAAGCCACATGTGGTGAGTCAGACCAGCAATTGTAACACATATCAAGGGCACACACAGATCACATGTTAGATCTCAGGCGTTGTGTAAACAATTGACCCACCTATGAAACACACAACAAAGTCACGGTAACAGATGCTGTCCGGAAGCTGAAGCATAGCTGACTGCAGGGACACAGTGCCCTAGTGACACAAGAAACAGACTGTAGGGTCCACACCTGTGGATCAGATGAGGAGGGTGCATTACACAATTGAGGGACCTGAGTATTGGACTACAAGACCTACGTAATGTGGAAGTGTGACCAGGTCAAAAGACTGCAATTAGCATGTTAGACATAGTACACAGATTAGGCATGGACTTACCCCCTCCTTGCTGCTGTCTGGCCTTCAGCTGCCCGTCCAGGTCCAGGAAGACCACCGCCAGGATCCTGTGCATGTGGGGGGTCAGGGTCCGATGTCCGCCCTCCTGCGAGGAGGCGACAGCTTCAGCTGGACCCTTGCGATCCTCCGGTTCCAGCCCAAAGGTCCTGCCACCTCTTCTGGCAGTTGCGGATCCGGCGCTTGTAGACCCCCACCGATCGAACTGCCTGGGCGATGGTCAGCCATATCTCCTGCTTCTGGTGGGCATCAACCTGTGAGGATGACAAAGTTAAAAGTCCATTAACACACATGCTCCATATTTGTGCTGCACACAGTTGGATATATATGTCGTCATCACAAAGGAAAATTAGTTACACAGGTAGTGCACCCATGGAAAAGGACACATGCCCTGCATGTCTGACATGTTAACAATGCCTGGGAAGTTGAAGCTTGCACAAATGCACTTTAGCTGCAGAACACCTGTTCATTACATGTACCTACACACTTTGGGGGATGAAAGTACTCAGTGAGTATGCTTGACACTGGTGTACACACTGCTAGTACTGCTAGTCAGACAACATGCACAATTAGGAAGACAGTGGACTGCAAACTCACCTGCTCCCCTGGTTTCCCATACAGCTTGCTGTACTGTGGAAGGTGGCCATCCAGCAGGGCCTGATTCTCCTCCTCAGTGAAGGCTGGGGCACTCTCCAGAGTACGTGCCATAGCAGGAGCCAGAGGATGCAGAGACAGCAGCAGTGGTAGCAGGGATGTGGTCCAGTAGCATGTAGTGCAGGCAAGTGAGCTCCCTGGGGGCCCGCCAGCCTTATATCTGTGCTGCAGAGGTGGACTCTGTGCCATGTGTCCCAAGTGATAGGTCCAACACGGTTGCATTCTATGAATCTGGCCAATCCATGGAAATGTACGACTCATACACATCTTCCGCATCGTTCAAATCTTCACCTTCATAAAAACCTAGTAATTACAACATTGTTGTAGGCATCCAACTGAATTTCTAGTGCACGACTCGTACAAGTTTTGAATCTGCATCCGTCTCCATGACAGTCCAGAGCCAATGGGTGCGCCCGGCTCGCTCAACTGACTGTACAACGCGTAGTTTGAAAATACACATGCACCCGTCTCCATACGATTCAATGGCCAAGGCGTACGCCGGTCTCGGACCATGCCTGCCCGACGTGTATGAATGAAAGTCACCCGCGTCGGACCTCATTGCAGTCAATGGCTAAGCGTACGCACGGCTCGGTCCTGAACTGTGCAATGTGTACGCATAGTCACCCACGTCGGACCTCATTGGTGTGACTATTTGACGGCTTCAACACACAATTACTTGCCAGGGACTCAGGTTCACACCTACCACACTACAGCATTGACCACACAGTGTCCCATGGCATGTAAGGCTTCATTCCCTGTGTGTTTGGGGGGGCAACATTTGGTTTGTTGTGTGGCACTTTTGTGCAGCCAGTCCCAGGCTGTGCACGTGTTCATGGGGACAGAATCCTCTGTGTGTTGTGAACATTACCACTGTGATGTGCAACTTTACAATTATGGGCATGAGTCATGGACACAGTTTCATGTTGAATATGTTTAGGACATGTCACATACACCCTGAGTCCTGGGGGTGATGGCATGTACGTCACAGTGAGACCTGTAGCCACAATTCTGATGTACACCCACAGTCTGTGTGCATGTTGTGTCTCAGATGTGGCTGAACAAATGTGCCCAATGGGAGACAGTCTCCACATCCATGTGGTTTGTGCATCAACATTGATGTTGTGTGTGTGTCTACGAGACATACATGTAGGGCCTGCAGAGACAACAGTGGCCACTACCTGTGGGACTCACGGTTGCCTTGTGGCGTGTACATGATACGCCATGTCATGCCAGTGTCCATGTGGCAATACAGGGACTCTGGGTATTTGCATGGCAAAGATCTGTGATACCTGGGAGACATCAGGCCTCACTTGTCACTGTCATGTGTGTTTGTAACGTCTCAGCAGTACATAGGTAGGGTGACACAGCCCAATGATTGGCCATTGCACTACATGGGACTTATGTGGACATGTGGACTTGAGATGTGAGGTGATGGACATGTAGGCGACATATGTGTCCATGCCCAACAGCACACACCTCAGTACATTGTGTATTGTCATGATGTATCATGTGATATTTTGCTTGGTCATAGCCACATGGGTGGAAGAAAGTACAATCTTTCTTTGTGCATCTCTGTTCTGCAGGGCACCAGCTGTCCATAGACTGTTCCCAGACCTTGAAACCATGCAGGAACGTGACTGCATCCGACGGTACCGCTTCACCAGGCCACTGATTGAGGAGTTGGCAGAGCAGTTGGCGCCACATCTGCTACCTGGCCGGACATACCCTACAGCACAGACCCCAGAGGTGAAGGTGATGGTAGCCCTGCACTTCTTTGCTACTTGTACCTTCCAGTACACTGTGGCTACTGCTGGTGGTATGTAATCCTGGGCAAAGCACTACGCTACGCTCGCGTAGTTTGCAAAGTTTGCGCTACTTCGCACTATGCGAATTGCACGTAGCACAGTGTAAACACGCATAGAGTAGCGTAGCATAGCAGTCATTTTTTGCTTGCTCGCAGTCCTCAACGTGAAGTTGGTGACCGCGAGCAAGCTAAATGACATCCCGGCGAGACTTTTTCCTCATTCGCGATCAGCAACATCAAGTTGCCGATCGCGAGCGTGGAAAATAAACCTCCCGGCGAGCATCTCAATGCGAGGAGGTCAGGTTTCTCATTGTGAGTGGTCGCGTATGCTCGTGACCGCTCGTGGTGAGAAACTACCAATCCGCGTTGAGAAAGCTGCCGCTCGAGTAGAAATCTACTCGAGCGGCAGAAAACGACCGCTTGCACTGTGCAAGATGCAGTTTACACTGATTGCACAGTGCGGACAAGCATCCGGCACTGTGCAATCAGTGCGAACAGCATCTTGCACAGTGCACTACGCAGTTTGCGAAGCTACGCGTAGCTCGTGTAGTGCAAAGTGCACTTCGCGTAGCTACGCGTAGCACTACTTCGCAAACTACGCCCAGGGTTAAACTATGATTAGTTGTGTGCTACGCAATGCCTTGGAGGGGATGTTGCATTTCCTTGACCTGTACATCAAGTTTCCTAGCCCCGGTCAACTCACTGAAATAAAGATTGCCTTTTATACACTGGGGAGGATGCCGAACGTCATCGGATCTATTGATGGTACACATGTGGCCCTGATACCACCACAGGCACATGAGCAGGCATACAGGAACAGGAAACATTTCCACTCCATCAATGCTCTGGTGGTATGTCTTGCAGACATGTGTATCACACATGTGTGTGCACGTTTCCCCGGTTCTGCGCGCAATGCCTACATCATGAGGAGTAGTCGCATTGCAATGCTGATGTCACAGATGCCAGACCAGCGTGCCTGGCTTGTCGGTGTGTACTGACTGTTTACCATTGTGTGTGTTTGGCAATGTTGTATTCCTCCCTCCTTCAAAACTCTTCTAATTGTTCAATTGTTTGTGTGTAGGTGACTCTGGATACACCAACATGCCGTGGTTGCTGACACCCCTCAGGAACCCTGTGACACCAGCCGAGATGCGCTACAATGAGGCACATGGTCGGAGCAGGAAGGTGATTGAGCGGACATTTGGTCTCCTGAAAAGCCGCTTCCACAGCCTGGACAAGACAGGAGGGGCCGTCCCATATGAGCCTGCAAAGGTGTGCAAAATTATCCTTGTATGTTGCATGCTGCATGCTACACAACATGGCAGTGCGGAAGAAGTTGCCTCTCATCCAGGATGACGATGACCTACCTCCGCCACGTGTGGAGGATCCAGGCCTGGGACACGATGCCATTGATGATGATGATGAGGGTGACGTCCGCACACAGCTCATCAACAACTTCTTCACCTGAATGTGAGTTTACAGGGTTGTTATGTCAATGTATGGAGTTAGCCTGAAATGTGTTGTGGCTGCTCTGTTGCTGTTTGAGTGTGTCTGTGTGCCACTTCACTGGATGCGTGCAGTGATGTGTCCATTCAGGTGGTCTGTACTCCACAATAGTGTAGAACTGCTAACTTGTTTCTGTGTAGGTTTCTTGTGACATGTTTTGTGCATGTGTATTGCATTTCCCTCCTGTTCTGCTGTAATTTTGTGTCTTGTGTCTGTCCTTCCCAGGATACTTTGTCTGTTGTTTGGTCAACACTGACCCCCAACACCCAGAATCCAACACGAGTGTGGGAGTTGTCAATTCCCATCAAGTGATGGGCGACACACCCCCGGACTTCAATTCTCCGACACTTTGTGACCATGTGTCCACTGTAACGTACAATTACCTTTCAACTATTGTGGAATAAACATGTTGCTGATGTGTAATGAACCTGTGCTATGCTTTGTTAGGTGCATTGTCTGTTTTCCCACATCTGATTGACATTTGCTTACCTCACCTGTGGACTTGTTACCACTGACTGTGGATAGGTGTTGTGTCTGTGCATACCAATGTATTTCAGGTCAACATCATTGTGTGTGATGAGTTACATGGACATGGTGAGTATGTGTTGTGGTGCCATAGTGGTGTGTCTCCCTCACATGTGTCACATCACCATGACTCACATAACTGTGATCACATTGTTGTAGTATTTGGCATGCACTGTGTTGTTTAGCAGATCAACATCTCCGTGACACATGACAAGTTGGAATCACAACAGAGGCAAGTATGGTGTACTGGTGAGTTTATTTACAAACATGTGTGAGGATAGTGCACAGGATGGTGGGTGCTGTACATTGGGTTTGAATCCAAAGTTCACAGTAGAGTTGGAAGTGTTGGTAGCTGAAATGTCCAGAGTAAAGTCGACAGTCATCTGCTACATTGGACCAACATGAACCCTCCATGTCATGTAGGCGAGTTGTGTCAGATACGACAAGGTGAACGGGTTGCGCACAAAGAACATTGTCCAGAACAGGTTTAGAGGTCCTGGGGGATGTGCAGGGACATCTGCGTCTCACTTGCCCTTCTTCGGACGACCCTCTTCTTCTTGGGGGGGGGGGGATCCTCAGGTGCAGGCGTCTGCAGTGCAGGGGACTCTCCGCCTCCCTGTGGCACTGGCAGATGGTGTGGCAACAGATGTTGTGGCCACACAGGGAGGTGTGGGCATGTTTGTGCTGATCTGGCGGAGGCATAGGAGTATGTCCCGATGCACGGCAGTAAGTGCATCCCACTTTACCTTCATGCGGGCATGGTGGGCAGCCTGCTCCTGTTGCATGTCCTTGAGGATCCCCACTACCTGGCTAAATCCTCCGGTGCTATCCTGGTATGCATCTATGATGCGTGCCAGTTGGGGGTCATCATGCAGTCCAGACCCCTCTTCAAGGCGCGCCCTCTGCCTCCCACCCCTCCCAGCACGCCTATCCACACAGGCAGGACCTGCGGCGGCAAGCACAGGTGACACTGGGACCCCTTGGGTGTTGTTGCTGGTCGTGGTGTTTGTAGCTTCCTGGGGTCCTGTGTCCCTGTGCTGTCGGTGTTCTGTGGCCTTGGTTTGTCCGTGTTGGTGGGGGTGCCCTGTCTGTTTGCAGATGCTGGAGGCGTGGGTACAGGGGGTGCAGATGTTGGTACTGCTGGTTCTGCATGATGACTCACACCGGATCCACACCAGAGAGCTGAGGGTCTACCAGAGTCTGGGACAGGGACTCCTGTTCATTTGGTGCTGTGTCCCCAGCACCACCTGTGTTTGGAAGAGACACACAATGTAAGTTATGTTTCTACAGGCATCAATGGTTTACATATATGAAATTTTCTAATGTCCGTCCGGATGCCTGCCTGTACACGTCTTTGTCCGGAATTGTCACGGACAGAGATTGATATTGTTGTTGCACATTGCCCAGCCAAAATGAAACATTTCAATGTGCATGTCGAAGTGTGTGCATGCCCAGCTCATGTATAGATTTGTCTGTACATGACCATTACTACTCAAGGGCCATCACATTGCTGACACAGGTGTGTCATCCCTGTACACATGTGAGCTTTAACAAGGACATATGTGCTATTCCACTGAGGATATGTTGTAAGATTGGGGCATGTGCGGTAGCAGATTTTGCTAGTCTTCGTGTGCCACATTGGTATATTGGTACGACATGGTCACAGTCCGGTATGCCTGTGATCTCTTTGGAGGAAGTGTTTTTTTACAGTGTTCCTAGTTCCCATCTCATTTCATACCAGTGATGATGTCACCATCATTAATGAGTCTGGTGCTGAGTTTTGTACGTGCATTTGTGATTTGACTTATCAATGTTCTCCATGGTGACATGGATTGGGCAAGGTAGCACTATGGCTTTTCAATGCTCTTGACAGTGAGGGCCGGTGGTGTGTATGTTGCAGTTTGGCTGCTGTGAGTAGCATGTCTCCTCCAATGCAGTCCAGGTAGACCTTGTGTCTACAGTGTCCATGTCAGTGAGTGGTGTGTTGTGTGAAGTATGCATATGTTTCAGCACGATGTAGGAGTGGATTGCAGCTCACAACAGCACCGAGTGTGAATGAGACCATACTATGGTGTCGGCTATAATGGTGTGTTCATTCCATTCACTGTCATATGTCCCCTGTCAATGATGTATATGTGAGTTCCTGCGTGTTTTGTGCAATGTACCACATATGGCTCTCCACACTTGTCATCTGCAAGACACACCTCCCCAGCCTGGCCAGGGGGCACCCCTGGACACTGCATCCCCAGACAATGAGTTTGAACATATGGTTACAATGGCTATGTGTGCGACCATGTTTTGTTTGGCCAGTGCATATGTGTGATTGTCAGCCACATCATTTCTCAGGCCCAGTGTCAGACATCTTGTCAGTCCATTCCCACTCCCTGTGAGGCGAGCATGGTTCAGTGTGAGTTTGCTGGGCCATGTGGGTGGGTGGGGAATGTCTGTGACTGCAACTCCCATCATGCTTTTGGCTACACCCCCCTTCCCAGCATGCCCATACTTCCTTCCTTTTGACTCTGCTTCCCTGTGAGGGGGTGTGACAGCAATGGCAAGATGGCTGACTGTGCAGTCCTGGTGTTTGTTGGTGTCCAGTTCCCAGCAGGGCCTTGTGCTCCCCACAACAGAGCCCAGTGTCAGAAATCTTGTCAGTCCATTCCCACTCCCTGTGAGGCGAGCATGGTTCAGTGTGAGCTTGCTGGGCCATGTGGGTGGGTGGGGATTGTCTGTGACTGCAACTCCCATCATGCTCTTGGCTACACTCCCCTTCCCAGCATGCCCATACTTCCTTCCTTTTGACTCTGCTTCCCTGTGAGGTGGTGTGACAGCAATGGCAAGATGGCTGACTGTGAAGTCCTGGTGTTTGTTTGGCTACAAGTCCAAAGAGAGCCCTGTGCTTCACACAGCAGCACCCAGTACGGTGTATCTTTGGCTGATATTTCACTACAGTGTGAGTTTATGCATTCTACCCGGTGAGTTGTGTGAAGTTTGTGTTGAGGGGTGTGTGTGTCTCCACATGCTGGTAAGTATGGTAAGAGCTGTCAGTCCTCCTTCCCACCCGTCCAGACATCCCACCATGAAACGTGCTTCCATTGGAGGAAGTGCAAGTTGTCTTTCAGGATGTCAGTCAGTGGTGTTCTGCTTCTGATTTGCGCACAACCCCAACCAGGGCTTTGTGCTCCCCACAGCAGGACCCAGTGTCAGCCATCTTGTCATTCATTTTCCACTCCCTGTGATGTGGGCATGGTTCAGAGAGGTCTTGATGGGCCAATTTGGAGGAAGAGCATTATCTGTGACTACAAACCCCATCATGCTTTTGGATACACTCACTTCACCTGCATACCCAATATTCCTTCCTGTCAGTCAGCTGCACTGTGAGGTAGTGTGTTTGTGGTGGCAAACTGTCAGGCAGTGTTTATTTGGTTTTGTGCCACTGCCTTGCTCTATTTGTTTGTAGGTTGGTACATGTCATGACACAGTTCCAAGTCACTATGAGATGGCAGGTATTGTGTTTGTCTGACTAGCATACACATCTTGGGATGATTATCTATTGGCTACTGTGGCTTTGCTACTGGTGCATGGTTTCGCTGTCCCCTTGCCACACAATATTGAGTATGTTGTTTGTGTACTCACCAGGCTCTGGTATGTCTGCTTGACCAAGGACGCTCTCTGGTGGTAGGATGTCCCACACCTTCTCCACCCAGGTCCTGAAGTAGACTGGTTTGGCAGGAGGGCCACCGCTGGTGAACTGACTCGGGCGTGATCTTTTTCAATGAGTTTTTTTACCCTCCTGCGCATGTCATACCACCTGTTCTGGATATCGTCCTTTGTGCGCAACGTTGGTGCTTCTGCGTTCACCTTGTCCACAATCCTCACCCACATCTTTATTTTCTGTGACATGGGGGTCCTTTGGACCAATGTACCAAACAAATGTGGCTCTACTCTGATGATCTTGTCTACCAGAACTTCTAACTCATCATCTGTGAACTTTGGATTCTTCTTTGGGGGCATGGTGATGGGTGGTGGTGGTGAGTGGTGTGTGTGTTAGGGTGCAAGTGAGGGTGGGTTAGTGTTGGTTTTGCTAGCTGTATGTGTGGGTGCTTTTGGTGAGGTGCTAATGGTGTGAAAGTTGTGTGATGGGTGAATTGTGAGTGTGTCTGTGGTTGCTGTGTGAAGGCTGTTTTCTGCTGGCTGTTGTCTCCTATTTGCAAAGGATCATGGTAGTGATTGATGTCCTTTATATAGGTGGAGTTGTGGGTGTGTCTTTGTTCCAATTTTTTTAAAATATTTTTTGACTTTGTCATTGCTTGTTTGGTCCTTTTTTGTATTTTTTCCTTTGGGTTTTCTAGGCATGAAGGAGACGTTCTTCTGACCGAGACGGACGCTGATGTTGGCTCGTGCGGGCTTCTCCAGCTCGTTCACGCTGACTTTCTTCTGTATTTCATATGCGTCGGTCGCAGAGATCTCTTTTGCTTGAGGTCCCTGTTTTCTGTGTGTGTCCGTCATGCGGCTTGGGCTACGTGCGAGTCGGTCTGGGTTTACACGCATTGCATCGTACTACGCGGATCGGACATGGCCGGTACGTGTCGGTCGGGTTCAATCCTAGTACGTGTTGGTCGGTGTGAATCGCATCCGTTTTCCGGGCGAATCACTGTTTTCACTACAGCTCGGTCGTACGGCTTGTAATCCGTACGTGTTGGTTGTAACTCACACGCGTTGCATCGTACTGCACGGGTCGTACTGCGCCGGTCCGTGTCGGTCGGTCTCCGTTACGGGTCCGCGCCGGTTGGTACGTTTTGCGGCCAGAATCGGAATCGGCCCCTTTGTGTGTGCACTCAGCCAGCACACAGCTGGCTTACCACTTTGTGCCTGGAATTGCACGAAGGAAACTACAGGTCACTATGTGCCGTTCGCACAACTATATTGGCATCATAAGCCCGACAATATATGACAACTAAATAGTAAAGGTGAAGTCACTTCCACCCATAAATGTCAGCACCAAAGTAGACAAACAACCAAATCAATCATGTCAGAGGTTTTCTGATTTGATGGGTGACTGGATACTAATGCAAATGCAATGGTGTGAATGTCCATGCTTCTCTGGAATCATCTTGACCTTCCAATATTGCCACTGAGGTATCACAACATTGATACGTGGCACATCTGCGACTTCCTGATACATGTAACATATGTGACTTTCTGATTTATGGGCTGGCTCTCAAAACTGCAAAGATTGTTTTCATTTTGCCAATACCCAGTCTTCTCTTGAAAACTATGACTTACAGCTCCTGATTTCGAAAAGTAGTTTAGCAGTCACCTTGACTCGTCAATGGGGGCACAACTTTAGGACAATGACATATACTGCAGTAGCTTCCTAATTTAATCAGTGAGTGATAGGCAAAACAAGGTTTTGTGTGTAAACGTGCAGACTGTTCCAGGATCCCAAGTCCTGCAGTGTTCCATCTCCAAACAGCAACAAAGTAGTCACCATCACTCTCTAACACTGACAGCATATTTGAGTGATAATAATGTGCACAGCATCAGCAAGAAATTATGGAAGGATGGTGTTGGAAGGCGGACCCCGAGGAGTCGGCGAGACCACCAAGGGGGGCCCTCACACTGTACGAAGTAGCCGAGCGCTGCCGAGAAGTCTCCTGAGAGATCCTTCTCCTATCACGTACTAGCACAGTAACACCACCACACAGGACTCAAGGAGGTTGTCTCAAGACAAGCAATTCTTTATCAGCAATAAAAAGGTTACGAGGTCAATATTTACACGAAGGGATCGAGGGATCCACCAAAAGTCTCAGTGTCTCTTTGGAAGGGTAGGGGTAGCGGGACAGTCTTTGGCAGGAGTGCGGTACGAGGGTACCTGGGGCCCAGTTCTTATCCTCAAGCTGGAGGACCTCCGGATCTCGGAGGGGTCGAGCCGCGACGGCGTCAGCAGGGCTCCGGTGTACAGGTCATGGAGAGCCGCGATCCAATCAGCAGGGCTCTCAAGATGGTTTCTGCTCAGCTCGAGCCGCAACGTCGTCAGCAGGACTCCGAGGGAGGTTTCAGCGAGGTTGGGCCGCGACAGCGTCAGCAGGGCTCCGATGTTCCAGGTGGCTTCAAAGTGTTCACAAGAAGGAGCCGCGACGCAGTCAGCAGGGCTCGTGATGGTTCCGACAAGAGTTCTTCTCCGTAGGGTCAGCCGCGATTCAATCAGCAGGGCTCTCGACTCCGGGATACAACTGCCGATCTGTGGCGGGGTCGCCCCAGATATAGGTCTGGAGCCCTTTGATGTCCGGACCCAGGCGCCCGGGGGGGGCGGAGAGGCCGGGTGGAGGTGGCCAGACGCCCAGCAGGAGAGGCGCCAGGCCCAAGGGAGTTGCAGGGCGATCACACCTCGAGAGGGGAGGACAGTTGGGGGTCCCATCGATACTGTCCTCTGCCGGGGGCGATGAATGGTTCCTGCGGCACCCCCTGGCCAGTTCGTGGTGCCCCGATGTCGGGGCTTCGCTGGGGTCGAGGCCGGGTTGAGCGGGGTCGCGCTGGCTGGCGCACAGAGTCACGTGGATGCCAACAAGATGGCGGAGCCACGAGAGGTATGCGACCTCGTGCAGCTCAGGATGAAGGGCCTCGGTGCAGTTCAGAAGGGTGGCCCGTGAAGGCCGGGGCGGGGAACGGGCACAATCCCCAGGAGTAAGGACCACGCCACGAGGCCGGGTCCAACAGGCGTCCCCCCCAGCCGAAGGCATGGAGAGTCACCCATCTCCTTGGGGATTCTCCTCATCAAGGCGGAAGAAGCGGGACAGGCCGTCGGCGTTGGCGTGGTCATTGCCGGGCCGGTGTTCAACGTCAAAGTCCATCCCTTGTAGCGAGATGGACCATCGCAGCAGCTTGGGGTTCTCGCCCCGCATTTGCATTAACCACCGCAGGGGCCGGTGGTCGGTCTGGACCCGGAAGTGGGTACCGAAGAGGTAGGGCCGGAGCTTCTTGTGGGCCCACACTACAGCGAAGGCCTCACGCTCGATGGTGCTCCATCGTTGCTCCCGGGGCAGTAGCCGTTGGCTGATGAAGGCCACTGGTCGGTCGAGCCCCTTTTCATCGGCCTGGGACAGGACGGCCCCGATCCCATACTCGGAGGCGTCCGTCTGCACCACAAACTCCTTATTGTAGTCAGGGGCCTGCAGCACCGGGGCAGTACACATGGCTGTCTTTAGGGTGTCGAAGGCTGCTTGGCAGCGGGGTGTCCAGTGCACCTTCTTGGGCTGCTTTTTGGACGTTAGCTCTGTGAGGGGGCCAACAATGCTCCCATAGTCCCGGATAAACCGCCGGTAGTATCCGGTGAGACCCAGGAAGGCCCGGACAGCGGTCTGGGTAGTGGGGGGTTCCCAGGCCTGGATGGCATCTATTTTCGGTTGGAGAGGGGCCACCTGCCCGCTTCCTACTTGATGGCCCAGGTAGGTCACGGATCCGTGGCCGATCTGGCATTTGCTGGCCTTGATTGTGAGCCCGGCCCGCTGGAGGGCGGCCAGCACGGCTTTAATGTGAAGGAGGTGCTCTGCCCAGTTGTTGCTGTACACGGCAATGTCATCTAGGTAGGCCGCGCTGAAGGCCTCAAGCCCGGCCAAAACCTTGTTCACCAGTCTTTGGAAAGTGGCCGGGGCGTTCTTCATTCCGAAGGGCATCACCCGAAAGTGGTAATGCCCATCCGGGGTCGAAAAGGCGGATCTTTCTTGGGCGCCGGGGGTGAGCTGGATCTGCCAGTACCCGGCGGTGAGGTCCAGCGTGCTCAAGTAGCGAGCGGCCCCTAAGCGGTCGATGAGTTCGTCGGCCCGGGGTATAGGGTGGGCGTCCGTCTTGGTCACTGCATTCAGGGCTCGGTAGTCCACGCAGAATCGTAACTCCGGGGGGTGGCCGGGAGCTGCGGCCTTTGGCACCAGGACGACAGGGCTGGCCCACGGGCTGTCGGAGGGTTCGATGACCCCCAGAGCCAGCATCTTCGTTACTTCGGCCTGGATGCATGCCCGCACTCGGTCGGGTACCCGGTAGGCTCTGTGTCGCACGGGGGGGCTCTCCCCGGTGTCGACGTCGTGGACGCACCAGTGGGTCACCCCCGGGGTGAGGGAGAAGAGGGCTGCGTAGTCCTGCAGCAGTTGCTGGCAGTCGTTGCGCTGTTCCGGAGTCAGGGAAGAGGCGAGTTGGACACCTTTGATTGATCCATCATGGACGTTGGACTGCAAGAGGTCGGGCAGGGGCTCGGAGTCGTCCTCGCCCCCCTCGTCGGTCGCCAGTAGCAGGCTCAGTTCGGTCCGGGCAAAGTGGGGTTTTAGCCTGTTAGCATGTAGGACCCGGAGGGGGTTCCGGGGGGACTCCAGGTCGACCAGGTAGGTGACGGGACTTTTCCTCTCCACCACCTTGAAGGGCCCGGTCCACTTGTCCTGGAGGGCGCCGGGTTCAACCGGGCCCATGACCCATACTTTCTGACCTGGCTCGAATTCTATGGTAGAGGAGTTCCGATCGTACCACCGCTTCATGTCCTCCTGGCTGGCCTCGAGGTTGGCTTCGGCCATGGCTCTGAACTTGCGGGTCTGGTTTCGGAGGGTCAGGAGGTATCGGTAGACGTCAGGAGGGGCGCCTTGGGGCTTCGTCTCCCAGCCCTCCTTGACTAGGCTGAGCAGTCCGTACAATAGTTCAAACGGGCTGAACCCCAGGGACTTCTGCGGGACCTCCCGATAGGCAAACAGGAGGCACGGCAGCAGGACATCCCATCTCCGCCTGAGGGGCTCTTCCAGGCCCTGGATCATTCCCTTTAGTGTTCTGTTGAACCGCTCAACCAGTCCGTTCCCCTGAGGGTGATAGGGGGTCGTGAACTTGTATGTGACCCCGCACTGCTGCCACGGGGACCGCATGTACCTGGAAATAAAGTTCGTGCCTCGGTCGCTCACCACTTCGCGGGGAAATCCCACTCGGGAGAAGATCCCCATTAAGGCCCGGCCTACCACGGGGGCCGTTATAGTTCTTAGCGGGACCGCCTCCGGGTCCCTGGTGGCGTTGTCCACGAGGACCAGGATGAAGCGGTGGCCCAGGGCGGTCTGGGGGTCCAGGGGCCCCACGATATCGATTCCGACCCGTTCGAACGAGGTGCTGACGGCTGGAGAGGGTTGGAGGGGGGCCTTGACCCGACCCCCCGTCTTCCCGCTGGCTTGGCAGGTCTGGCAGGACCGGCAGTGGTTGTCCACGTCTCTCCGCATCCGGAGCCAGTAGAAGTGGGTCACCAGACGGCTGTACGTTTTGTCTTGCCCCAAGTGTCCGGCGAGGGGCACATCATGTGCCAGGTTGAGCAGGAACTCCCAGAAGCGGAGGGGGACCACCAACACTCGGCTGGCCCCGAGTTCTGCCACTTTTTGCTCACTGTATAGCAGGCCCTCGGCCCAGTAGACCCAGTGGGTGCCGGTCTGGTCCCCGTTGGTTTGGGCGGACGCTTGCTGGCGGACCCCTTCGAGAGTGGGGCAGGACTGCTGCTCTTGTTGGAACTGCTCCCGGGTGGGGCCCCCTTCGTGTCACCATTGTGTCAGCTCTGGTAGGGCGCACGGGGAAACCATCTCTTCGGGGGAGGATTCACTAGGTCCAGGGTCGGTGTCCGCCTCCCCCTCGCTGCTGGCGGGAGGGGGTGCGAGCCCCTCGGGCTGGGCGGCCCCGGAGGCCGAGGATGAGCGGGGGGCCCGGGCGGTCATGGACCGGGTGATGGCGCAGGCCCAGTCAGATAGTCCCAGCATTCGGAGGTGCTCTTGTCGCTCTACTTGAGCCCAGGGGGAACTCTCCAAGTCGTTCCCCAGGAGGCAGTCACGGGGGCGTCGTCGCGTACCGTCACCTTCAGCAGGCCCGTCACCCCTCCCCACTCGAAGGGGACCAGGGCCATCTGGCACAGGCTTTCGCTGTTGTCGGACGTCCGGACGGGGCACAGCACATTCGGTAGGATCTGTTCGGGGGTCACCAGGTGGCAGCGGACAGCGGTGACACTGGCGCCGGTGTCACGAAGGGCTTCGGCCCGTTGTCTATTGACCGTGACCTGCTGCCGGTACTTCTGGGTGTTGCTTGGGATGGGGGTGCAGGGTACCATTTCTCGGCTACCCAGGCAGACCAGGGACATGGCTGCCGGCTCCCATTCAGTGGTCCCTTGGTCGAGGGTCTCCTCTTCCTCTTCTCCTCCTCCCAGGGCGGCGGCCGCCAGCTGTCGGGGCGGGGGCCCGCCGGCCCCGTTTCTTCGGTTCAGGGGGCAGACCGGATCGCTGGCATAGTGTCCGGTTTGTTGGCAGCCGTAGCACGTTACTGGTGGCCGTGGTCCGGATCTGGCCGGGGGCGCCCCCCTTCGGGCTAGGCTCGGGGAGAGTTGTTGCTGCAGTGGCCCTCGAGGGGGGCTCCTGGGGGCCCCGGCGGGAGGGTCTCGGTTCCGGTTCGGCCCTCCCCCTCCACCGCGTTGGCGGGGGGGTCCGGTGGGGTTCCTCTGGTACTCCCCCATTGAGTTCCGGGGGACCCGGGAGTTGACCCATCGATCGGCCTCGACGGCGAGTTTTCGCGGGTCGGTCATTTTGCTGTCGAGGAGGTGCTGTCTCAGTTCCACGAAGCAATTGTTGGAGAGATGTTCCCACACGATGAGGTCGACCAGCTGCCCGTAGGTGGTTACTTTGCTACCTTTGATCCATCCTTCTAGGGCCCGACTGAAAAAGTCCACATACTCCACCCAGGTGGTACCCAGGATTTTCTTGCAGTCTCTGAACCGCTGGCGGTACATTTCCGCGGTTAGCCCGTAGCGGGTGAGCAGGGCCTCCTTCATGTGATCGTAGGAGGTCATCACCTCCTCCGGCAGCTGGAGCAGTGTGTCTCGACCCTCACTCAGGAACCGCCCCCACAGGCCCGCGCCCCAGTCTTTTCGGGGCACCCGATGAGAGGTCATGGCCACCTCGTAGGCCTTGAACCATTGTTGGATGTCGTCATTCTTGTAGTACTCCTTGACGACCTCTTTCGGGATATGTACCTTGGTCTCGGAAGGCGGTAGAGGGTCTCTAGTACTGGGGGCGTTGGTCCCTCCGTTCTTGGCCTTGATTTCGAGCTCCTTGAGACTGCGCTCGTGCTCAAGGGTCAGTTTCTTTTCCTCCAACTCCCGGTGTCGTCTCTTCTCCTCTATCTCCTCTTGAAGCCGTAGCTGCTCTAGGGCCAGTTTCTTTTCCGCCAGCTGGAGTTCGCCGTCCAGCCGCAGTCGTGCGAGCTCTAGCTCATGGTTCCGGACCTTCTCCCGCTCTCGTATTTCCTCTTCGGAGAGGCCGGTTTCTAGGCTCTTTCTTCCTCCGGTTGCCGGAGTCAGTGCGGTTGATGTGGTCTCAGTCAGGGGCAAGGGTCCCTCTTCCTGGGAGGGGCCCGCCCCGGCCTCCAGCCATGTCCTCAGAGCTTTCTGCATCTCCTCTTTGGTACCTAGGCCGGTGGTTGCAATGCCTTTGTCTTTGCAGAACTGTTTTAACTCTTTGTGCGTATATTCTTCCAGCCGTTCGGGCTGGAACTCCATTGTCGCGTTGTTTTCCTGGCTGCTCATGATTACTGTACGTTTGGATGGGTAGCTAGTGGGTACTGGCTGGTACGTACTGCGTTCGGCTCGGATCCCGTCGCTGGCCACCAAATGTGGGAAGGCGGACCCCGAGGAGTCGGCGAGACCACCAAGGGGGCCCTCACACTGTACGAAGTAGCCGAGCGCTGCCGAGAAGTCTCCTGAGAGATCCTTCTCCTATCACGTACTAGCACAGTAACACCACCACACAGGACTCAAGGAGGTTGTCTCAAGACAAGCAATTCTTTATCAGCAATAAAAAGGTTAAGAGGTCAATATTTACACGAAGGGATCGAGGGATCCACCAAAAGTCTCAGTGTCTCTTTGGAAGGGTAGGGGTAGCGGGACAGTCTTTGGCAGGAGTGCGGTACGAGGGTACCTGGGGCCCAGTTCTTATCCTCAAGCTGGAGGACCTCCGGATCTCGGAGGGGTCGAGCCGCGACGGCGTCAGCAGGGCTCCGGCGTACAGGTCGTGGAGAGCCGCGATCCAATCAGCAGGGCTCTCAAGATGGTTTCTGCTCAGCTCGAGCCGCGACGTCGTCAGCAGGACTCCGAGGGAGGTTTCAGCGAGGTTGGGCCGTGACAGCATCAGCAGGGCTCCGATGTTCCAGGTGGCTTCAAAGTGTTCACAAGAAGGAGCCGCGACGCAGTCAGCAGGGCTCGTGATGGTTCCGACAAGAGTTCTTCTCCGTAGGGTCAGCCGCGATTCAATCAGCAGGGCTCTCGACTCCGGGATACAACTGCCGATCTGTGGCGGGGTCGCCCCAGATATAGGTCTGGAGCCCTTTGATGTCCGGACCCAGGCGCCCGGGGGGGGCGGAGAGGCCGGGTGGAGGTGGCCAGACGCCCAGCAGGAGAGGCGCCAGGCCCAAGGGAGTTGCAGGGCGATCACACCTCGAGAGGGGAGGACAGTTGGGGGTCCCATCGATACTGTCCTCTGCCGGGGGCGATGAATGGTTCCTGCGGCACCCCCTGGCCAGTTCGTGGTGCCCCGATGTCGGGGCTTCGCTGGGGTCGAGGCCGGGTTGAGCGGGGTCGCGCTGGCTGGCGCACAGAGTCACGTGGATGCCAACAAGATGGCGGAGCCACGAGAGGTATGCGACCTCGTGCAGCTCAGGATGAAGGGCCTCGGTGCAGTTCAGAAGGGTGGCCCGTGAAGGCCGGGGCGGGGAACGGGCACAATCCCCGGGGGTAAGGACCACGCCACGAGGCCGGGTCCAACAGATGGACTATAAATTGCAAGGTGCTAGATGAAAATACAGATGCCACTCTGAGAAACTAGGGACTTAGATCTCCATCTCCAATTAGCAAAGGACCTTTCATCCCTGCCCTACATTACTGGCACCAAGGTAGAGCCCATGCATGACTAGAGTAAAGGTATTGGTAAATACAGGAAAGCAGGGAGCACTGAGCCCACAAGAAACAGATTTAATAATCCTGAGGCAGACACTGGAGGCAGTGGATTAATCAAGTTTAAAGAGGTTAGAGTATCATACAGGATTCAAGACTTTATCGAGAGGGCAATAAAGAACATGTTAGCCCAGAGTATAATTGAAAAGCCATCAAGCAACTTGAGTCACTAAGTGGTAGTGGTTTGCACAAAGTACTGCATGTTCTATGTTTATAGTGGGAATGTTTAACCCCTTGAGTGCCCCGCCCTTTCCACGCCCTGTGCCGGGCGTTTCATTAGCGGGCGGGGTTCATGACGAGATAGTCTCGTCATGGGCACAGCGCAACCGCGCTCCATGACGAGACTATCTCGTCATGGGCACTGAAGGGGTTAAAATGCAAGCATAGAACCAAGTATGGAAAAATGATATCCTGCAGTGGCCTGCGGGGCCCTGTCCTCCCAAGTTGCTTGCCTTAAATACATTTAGAAATGCTGCACTGCTTTTCAGGGCCATACTTCCCTACACAGATCTTAGACTTGGACAATCACCTCACTGCCATCAAAGACCGACCAGACCTTCGGGAGAAATTATCAAGATCAGCAATCCACCAAACCCTTCAAAATGTGTGTGCTTTTTCACATTTCAGCCAATCTTATTTACTTCCTAAGAAATTTATGTACTTTTTGGGCTAACTGGACCTATGAGTTTGTTCCTAGTTATCAATCCACATCCTTACAGAGTGGTACCTCACTACTTATATTAGTTTCCACATTTATTGCCCTCACTTCAAATTGCGCATGTACCCATATATTGATGTTCTCCATATTTTGGCTAATTAGTCTAGTGCTGTGTACAGTAGTCTGCCCAGTGGGGCTAGGTTTTGCTTTAGATATAGACCCAATAAATTAAAATAATTCCCATCTTGACTGCATCTTGGGCCAGATGTACAAGTCCTTTTTGCATTTGCAAAAGGTCTGATTCGCCAAATTATGTCATTTGCGACAGCAAAAAGTCTCTTGGGAATATAATAAACACAAATTGCAATTCTGAAACAAATTGCCAAATCGCAATTTGAGTTGGTGATCAAATACCAAATTTATATTTGAAGAGGCGAGTTTAGAGCGTCTGAAATCCGGTCATGAAATATTAATGCTTTACAGACTATACAAATGTAGTGGTAAGCCATGCACAAACAGGAAGGAGTCCCCATGGGACTTGTTCTCCTTTGAGAATGCTTAAAAAATATTAAAAGAGTAGGCAGTTGTCTCATAGATCACTGCCTACTCTTTAAAAATGTTAGTAAAAATGTTCAATTTTTAAAATGTATCTCGTTTTCCTTTAAATAACAGGTTGTATTAAAAAAATGTTTTATTTAAAACCTGTCACAGGTGTGGTCAAATTGTGACCCACTACGAATCAGGTTTTTGTGAACCTACCTGTTTGTACTTAAAAACGTTTGCAAAAACAGAATGGATTTGTTCAAAGTTGGTGCACAATTTGTGATGACTTTTACAGAATAAGTTCTTAGTACAACTGACCCTTAGTCCCATATTTCCGTCATCCAATGCGCCTCTTCCTTTGTTAAACAGAGAGTGTAGAAATGACCATCTTTTGCATGGTGTACCCCCAGATTTTTGCCTTGACTGTTTTTGCTGGCGGTAGAACTCTCTGTATGTTAGGTCTGTTAACCAGATGAAACGTGCCTATTGGTATACTCTTAATTGATATATTTAACCTGCATTTAAGTGCCTAGTATAAGGTACAAAATGTACGCAGGGCTCTTGAGTTAAATGCCACTTATGGACTGAAGCACCTTGTATGCAATCCACTAAAGTGATGGTTTAAAACATGGCCTCAGGCCTACAATTGTAGCCTGACTGTGGCTGTTTAAAGACTGCAATTTGACCTGTAAAAAAAACCCAAACTTTAGTTTAAAATATTATTAAGTCACCCCTATGTAGGCATTCCCAACCACATGGCAGGGTTCGTGGTATTTAACAGTAGGACATGTGGAAATGTATTGTTAAAATGCCCTTGCAGTGACTATCAACCAGAATCTATTTTTTATTGTGCCAGGCATAGCTGTCCAATGTAGAAAACCAGAGTACAAATTAGAAAGTCTAATACTGTATCATGGGAATGGGCCTAGCTAGAAAAATGATTATACAAGTGTTTGTAATCGTTATTAAAACTCCAATTTAAGATGAAGTCAGACTTTTAATAAATATTAAGGAAAGAATTACCTTTTCCTTGCCTGAATTCCTGGAACCTAAATTTGCAATTGCATTCCCACTTCTGCTGCTATACTTTTCAATGAATTTTCATTTTCCTCTGCTTTGTGGCATGCTTAACATTATAGTAAATGCAATATTACTGTCAATCATATGACATATTGCTCACTTGATGTACATTTCACCATGACACGTTTGTTATGCTTAGGAGTTTCTAAAATGCAATAAAGTTTGTGTTAAAAAAAATAGGTCATTAGTATTTGACTTGTGAAAATGGTATGAATTGCTTCCCAAAACCAAACATGCAGGTGACTTGAATGGGCGGAGATGACTCCTCTGAACCTGATAGAAAATGTATGGTGGGACCATGGGTTTATATAAAGCACTAGAGGTGCACTTGTAAGGAAGGCAAACAGGATAGCAAAACAATATTTGTATATTTTCTCTCTGGTTGCTGAAGGACCTGCTTTGTCCCACTAGATTTCTGTTTCTGGATTTTTACATATAATCCTGGGGGCACACTTGATAGGAGGGGAAACACAATGCCAGAACAATTCCCATGTATTCATTGTCGGGTTGCTGGAAGAGTGTGATTTCTTCAACTAGAATTCTTTCTTTGAGTATACTGAGGGTACAGTGACTGTTCTGAACTCAATTTTAGTGTGAGATAACACTAAGATTACCATAGTACTCTCAGAGGTATAATCCAATCCCTCATATCACAAGTTCAGTGTGGCCGAAGATTTGTGCTATTTTGGTTTAAATGTATTTATTAGTTTTATCAACATCAGAAGCAATATAGTATCACATAAGCATCTTGAGGTCCGGATAACGTCGGGTCGCAATGCAACGAGTTGCTAATTAACCCCCCAACTCCTGCACACTCCCCACCCCGGACCTGGGGACAAGCAAGCAGTCTTTTTTATGTCCCAAAGAGAAGTTGCATCGCATTTAGCCCGTAAGTGGTGGATGTGTGAGCCTCAGTTAGTCGGAGAAGTCATAAATATTTGAGGCAGGTGAGCTCGTGAAATTCAGATGTGAGCAGTGTCAAGAATGGGCTCCATAGCTTAGGCAACGATGCACCCTGGTTAGAGAGAGTAAGGGATATATGTTCCATCTCCATTATGTGCCACAAGCGGTGTAACCAGCCTCGATATGTAGGAACCAGTTCAGTGCCCCAATGTGATATAATGTTTTGTAGGGACGCCCCTAGTACCATACCTATCTGTCTGCCCCTCCAGGATTTAAGAAGAAAGGTAAGACAGTTGGGAAGGCCTACAACAATAGAAGCGGGAATCTGGGCAGGTCTGTGTTGCAGTGGGTGTCGATGTCCTCAAGCACTTGTGACCAATAGGCTGTGAGTTTAGGGCAGGGAGGGTGCCTGGGAAGCCACATTGATGCTAGCATTCTGGGGGCTTGGATGGGTTGTACTTGTGCATTCGGGTAGGTGTGTAGTAGCAAAGGTGTCAATTTTTATGGCGGTATGCTATGTTATGTGTGGTATGACGTGCCCTGTAGTAAATGTCCCCCCACTCTGTCTGCGTGAGGGCCCTGCCTATCTCCAGCTCCCATCTCAGCTGACTCTTAGATTGAGGGGCATCTGGGGGTGGGCCAATTAATCGATATAGTTCAGAGACCAATCCCTTATCGAACGTCTTGCAAAGTAACCAGCATTCAAAGGAGTGAGTTGACGCTCAGCTCTGATATGGACAATGGGGTGCATAACCTAGTGATGAACATGGGTATAGTGCCACTGCTCCATTTCCGGTAGCGTAAATGATGTACGCAGGGACTCAAAGGGAAGTGGGCTCTCTAGGTCAAAAAGGTGGCCAACAGACCTGCAGACCCCCTGGTTTCAGACACAGAATTTGGGGTCGAGCAAACCCGGGCTGAAGTCTTGCTGTTGGACTATGGGTGTCAACTGAGAGGGGAAGGACAGCAGGCCTCTCTTCATCGCTACTCTATCCCAAACAGCCAGCGATGCATTGGTAACACGAGAAAGGGACATAGTTTTAGGTCGCGTTTGCTGAGGGAGAAAGGGAATGCTCCACAGGGCTCATACCGCTAGTGCCATGACCTAAGCAGCCCGTGTTTCACATATATAATGAGGTGGCCCCCTTTTTCGAAAATGTAGCGGGCTGGTACCGCTACATTGACGATATTTTTTTCATTTGGGAGGGTGACACTGAGAAGCTAAATGAATTCCTCGATTGGTTAAATCAGGGTGATCCTAACTTGAGGTTCACATCGTACCACAGTAAAAGCAAGGTAGATTTTCTTGATATCACCATAAAGGACTCGAATGGAAGTCTGGAGGTTGAGTTGTTCACAAAACCAATGGCAAAAAACACTCTCCTCCATTTCTCCAGCTTCCATCCGAAGTCCCAAAGAGAAAGCATTCCCTTCAGTCAATTCCTTCGTTTACGAAGGAATTGTTCTGACCTACAAGACTTCTATAGACATGCAGAAGATCTCAAACGTAAGTTTAAAGATAGAGGCTATCCTAACAAACTCCTCTCACACTCCCTCAAACGTGCTAGGTTCTATGACCGTGAAGCACTGGTTGAAAAATCGGTAGGTAAAAAAGAACCTCCCAACAAAGTCGTTTTTGTTAGCAAATTTTCTCACCTCAGCAACCAGATTAAAAATGTAGTCAATAAAAACTGGCATATTATTAATTTCGATGAAGAAGCGAAACTGGAGAAACCGTTATTTGCCTTTAAGAGAAACAGCAATCTAAGAGACATGCTTGTGCACACATACCGTGAGGAAAATAACTGGACATAAAGAACGATTACTAACACTCCAGCAGTGGGCAATGTGAGATGCGGCACTTGTAATGTGTGCCCTTTATGTATGCAAGCAAAAGAAATCTCCTATAATGGCGTGAATATTCGATCTACAACACTCAACAATTGTAGAAGCAAAAATGTAATCTACTTCCTACGATGCCCCTGTGATCTTGGTTACGTTGGGGAAACAGGTAGAGAGGTTCGAGTGAGAATGCAAGAACATAGGTCAGCTATTAAAATGAAGAAATTAACAGCACCTCTTGTTTCGCACTTTCTTGAAGTAGGACATGGTGAAAATGATTTTTCTTGGTTCATCTTAGAAAAAGTTAAGCTTGATAAAAGAGGGGGCAACATTACCTGTAAACGCAAGGCCCGTGAACAATGGTTTATCTCTCATCTTAATACCACACGGAAAGGCCTTAATTCACGTGAGGAGTGGGAAGCCCTGTTAACAATGTAACTTCTTATATTCGAGTCTGGAACTTAATAGTCGTTTTACTTACCACCTTTCTTTAATTTATGTGTCCTAGATATAATGACTACTTAAGTACAGCCGTCTCTGAGGGGCATAAGCTTGAATGATGACTTCAAGTAAGGAAGAGTCTTTTTAAATGATAATCATCCTAATATTTATTTTCGCATTTGCGAATGTAAACTAATGCATAGAACAAATATATGTGCGGAGAATGTCACCCTGGCGATGACTATCTATTCAAATTTTACCTACCATAGATTGTTTTTTGCCCCTAAGGAATGACAATGCAATTAAGCAAGAAATTCAACGAGAGATTTATAAGGAATTAAGATATGTATTGCATTTGTTCCTACAATCACACTTGTGACGTTTCTTCCGTCGTCACATCTGCCTTTCTGTTCGGCTGCAATATAGATGTACTAACGTGATAATTATGGTGAAATTTCTTCCTTCTTTGAAAACGGATCCGTTCTTATTAAATATATCTCCGGTAGTATCTCATAATTACTTTGAGAGAGCAGTGTTCCGTTAGTATAAAGATATAACGAGTTAAACTGCTTGACTTCAGTACTAATGTAACAGTGTTAAGATGGCGGCCACTGTGTTGTTTTGTTATATCAGGTTTTATTTGGCCTTTTTCCTGCCCCGGAAGGATAATCTTTAGTTCCGGTGCCGGCAATTACTAGATGATACTTAAGCCGGTTATTTGTTGGACTCTGTGTTCAACACATTTGAAGGAATCCCCCTTTGCGGTCGGTACCGAGCCCTATTAAGGTACGTAAATAGATAGCGGCAAAGAGCAGATCGCGTCTTTGGTTATTTTGGGGCTTGCTATTCGATTTTTGCTCCTTGTGTTTTTTTGCCATAGGGACGTACAGGATCTTAGTACCTTGGGAACCCGCTATCTTCACCACGTTTTGAGAGTGCTAGAGAACGAACAATAAGGTACCTATCAATATCGAGGGAACTTATTAGTGGCAGGTTTGGAGGATGCCCGTATACCGGGAGCCTTCGTTATTCAGAGCCGCCATTTCAATGCAGGCAGCGTTACGGTGTAGTCTCAATAAGTTATTCTCGGTTGAGCTATTAGTAATGCATGATTATTTCCTTATATATAGCCAAGAACAGTATGGTTTGGATGCATTCTCACGGTGCTGAGTGAAGCCAACAGCAGTAGTAATTCTCGTAAGTATAGCTCCGTGTAAATGGCAAATTGAGCGAGTCTAGCCGATCGGGACATAGATTTAGTTAGAAACAGCTAAGATGTGTGGGGTATTATGGTTATTAATAGATATTTTTGCTCTGTTTCAGATATCTCATTGGAGAAAGATCGAAGACTTTCCATAATTAGAATATTTACAGCCTAGGAAGTGTGTATATACCACCTGGCTGTATTAAAAGAATTGAATGGTAAATATAGGAACTAGGGTGTGCTATAACTGTATTTGGACCTAATAGATAGGGAGCCAAGCCTTTCTGATAGGGCTGATTGAAAAACATATATCTGTTTTTTATCTATGCTAGGTAACAGAATTTCATGTGATTAATGTCCATGAATTTATCTATGGATCACCAGCTTGCGGGGCCTTGATTTATGCTAAGCACAGAAAACCTTAAGGTAACTTCTTAAACCCTTCAAATGAGATGTACTCGTTGTGATGAAGTCCCTTGGCAACTGAACAAAATTGTAGTGCTGCTGTAGCCTTTAGGTAATGCAGGGGACGAAATATGATTATAAGAACTGAGGTCGTATGACCTACATAATGGCAAAATTTCAATTTCGTAATGCCATTATGTATACAATACTATATACATATAACCTCTGAGTGAGAGAGGTTATCCTCCCATAGCGATTCAGTTCTAAATATTATGAACGATTGGCTTTATGACTCCATTTATGGGGAATAAACTTTTTTCAATTATCAACAAGCACTATGTACCTACATAGTGCGGTGTGAAAGAGTGTATGCATGTTTTGAAATAGAACTGTCTTTTTAGCATGGGCTGAATCGTGGTCAATGAAGTATATCAAATAATGTCTCAGGTGTTAATATGGGTAGTCACTTATGTTATTTTTGTTGTACATTTTTTTCAGATTTTCTAATTATTAATATTGGGATCAGCAAACAATCCTGAGGAAGGTGTTGGCCGTTACTTGTGGCCTACCGAAATGCGTCGATGCTTTATTAAAGGGAAATCGGATATAATCTGCAACAATAAGGGTTGTGCGAAATGTATAATGTAATCAAATGCTAACAGGGTCACAACTACTCAGTCCTTGATTAAGTGATTCTCCCTTTGGAAGTAGGAATAAGTTTCCTGTTCTTCTCCCCTTTTCCCAATTCTCTTGTTTTTATTAATTCTTTATTGTATATTGACAGTGAGGACTATTGTTGTGGTGTCATTACACTATATGTCATTGAATTATATGTACAATTTTTATAGATTTTTTATCTTTTTGTGTATTTTGATAAATTGTCTAACAATTGTTTCTTAACGGATGTGTACAACTGCTCACTTTTTTGTGAGACTTATGTGACTAATTTTAATAAACCAATGATTTAGTAGCTTGTTTGTTTGCTTCGTTGATGCCGGTTCTTACCCTGCTACTTTTTAAAGTAAAGTTTTGTGTGTTGTATGATTGACAGGTATATACATATCCAAGGGAGGCTCTTCTTTTTTGACTACGGTCTTGCTTGGCACGCCTCTCCCTTGGTGTAGGGGTCCCTCTCTCTTTGTTAGAGAGTAACACGAGAAAGGGACATAGTTTTAGGTCGCGTTTGCTGAGGGAGAAAGGGAATGCTCCACAGGGCTCATACCGCTAGTGCCATGACCTAAGCAGCCAGTGTTTCTCTGATTCCACATGTGATCATTCCATGAAGACCCTGAGCTGGGAGGACTGGTAGTACCGGTGAGATCAGGAATGCCCAGACCTTCCTCTAAGGGGGGTCTGTAGCTAAGGTCCCTGCGGAGATGCAGCCGTTTATCCACCCACACAAATCTGTTAAGTTCCTGCTGCATGGTTGGCACCATTCCCGGAGGGGGTGCCGCAGGAAGGGCCTGCAAGAGGAACAAGACATTCGGTAAAATTGTCATTTTGATTGCTGCGATTCACCCTTTCCAAGACAGTTGGTACGCTCACCACTGGGGTAAGTCAGATTTGTTCTGTTGGGACAAGGTCAGATAATTAAGTGCCACAGTGTCCGCTATTGTGGAGGCGATTTGAAGGCCTAAGTAGAGAATAGATGACTGGGCCCACTGGAGAGGCAAGGTTCGTTGGAGAGCATCTGGAGTGTGTTGCCTGAGGGTCAGATTAAGAGCCTGTGATTTGTGAATATTTATTTTAAAGCCTGCTGCTAGGCCAATGCTGATACTAATCCCCCTTTTTTTTCTTCGTAGATGTCCCTACAACACTAGGTCCTGATGAGACCCTGTACTGCACAGAGGGTCGAAACGTCGTCGACACAAAGCAAAAGCGAACCATCAACAAGCGCATATCATTGTATATAGCTGCTGCATATTCTGTACATACTCGATGGTCGACTTTCAAAGAATTGTGGAAACCTTGCAAAAAATACTGTCACAATAAGGAATGTCATTTGAGGTTCCTGTTTTCACTGGGACACTACGCACAACTGTTTATTTAATTTTGTCCTAATTCTTTGATATTGTATATACTGCTCCCTTGCTCTTTGCCATAAAATCTAATGTGATACATTCAATCATTGGTATTAGTGGTTCTTTGCCTTCTGACAGCTCAACAACCCTTCAGCTTGCTTTTACGCAAAGTATTAATATGATAATAGATTATACCAGTCCACAGGAACCATTGATCCTGGCAGGACAGCCCTCTCCAACTCTACACAGGTCCCATTGTTCACTGTCTGGGCCCAATAAACATTCTTGATGGGGCAATTACGATACGTTTGAGTGTATAAATCTGTTCTCTGTCTGATCCCAATCTGAAGATTGCACCTATTAATTGAAATAAGGTAAGCCTGAACGATACTTGTGTTGTTTTATTTCTCCTTTCCTGCCGAGTCTTGGGGGCGGGACCTGGGGGGCTGACGGCACTGAAGGGAGTGATAGTGCATTCCCTTGACTGCGCATGATGGTTTGGCCGGCTGTCTCAGGCCAGCCAAACCATCATGCGCAGTGAACCTCTCTCCAACCCCTGCTGCATTGCTGGTGTCGGAGACAGCAGGCACATACTTCCAGTTTGTCCTGGAGTGCCAATCAAGGGTGCTCAGGCCAATCCTGGAGCTGCTCTCATGTGAGAGCAGCTCCAGGATTGGCCGCAGGGCATTCTGGGAACCTGTGCCTGTCTGCAGCAGTGGGTCAGAGGAGCGCGATGCGGGAAGCGGACGGCTGAGGGTAGGTTTTAGTTTTTAAAAATCATTTTTATTTTACCCTTCCTCCTTTTGAACCCCTATGCCCCCTCCTGATCTCCCCTCCACGTGCCCGCACACCCGCCTTGCCACTCGTCCCAAACACGGGCCACTACTGTACCTTATGAATATTAAAATGGAAGATCTAGGACTGGCAAAGGTTTATTTTGTCAGGCCATATTGGCAATTTAAACTGCACTGCAGGTTTTAGCAGCTGGCCTGAGACATGTTTTAAAATGCTGCTTTAGTGGGTGGCTCAATGAGTGCTGCTGCCTCCTAAAAGCATTTAATGTACAGACACGGGGTACACATAGTAGCATGTACCAGGGACCTAAAAGTAAATTCAATGATCCGATCAGGTTTAGGCCATTTTTGCCATGTTTTAAGGAGAGAACACAGGCACTTTACCACTGATTATCAGGGAAGAAGTACAGAGAGTCCAAAAAGCCAATAAAAACAGGTTCAGCAAAGGAAGGTAGAGCGAATAAAAATCTAGCAAGACCCTGCAGAAAGGACCAGGTACGACATTTAGGTTTCAATTAAGGTGAAACATATATAACTACAATGCTCCACAAACCACATTGGTCACAGTGGTGTAGTTTGTATAGATGCAACTAAAAAGGAGAGAAATGTGAAATGTATAGTGTAATGTGTATGTCATTTTGATGTTTGCCTCTTACAAGCACCGGAAAAAAAATATTATTTTAATTTGTTTGAAATTTTTAAACAAGCTTTAGTGTAGATTTATCACCTAGTGCTTACAATAATTGCAATTGAAAGCATGATATTCATAGGGTTACGTTGATTAAAGTAAATAAATACCTGCTTTCAAGAGCACACAAAATCCATTTATTTTGCTTGTGAAGGAAAAAGTCAAACACAAGCATAGAAAGGTATTTATTTTCACAATTACATAGATGGCTCTCCGGCATGTCCTCTCAAGCAATCATTCTTCATGTCTGTGCCTTCCACATCCCTGGGCCACTTTAAACAAATCTCCCCAAGGATTTTCTATGGAGAAGGGAAAGGGAGTTCATGTCAGCACTGTATACCCCAAACAATGTCTCTGTCATAGACCTGCTTGAAAGGCAGGCAATTGTAACAATTCTGCTTCCTCCTTCCTTCCAACCTTGTTCCCCGTGAGGCCAGATGGCCTGGAACTATGACTGGAGTATTCACAAAGATGTACCCTTGTAAGTAATTTATATGTGTTTATTACACTTTTTGAGTAACTTTACTACTTTTAGCTTTACACAGAAATCCTAGTGAAAAGTTACTGAAAGGTGTAGACTTACACGTCTCTAACCGTGGAAAAGGGGGAAGGGGAACCTAAATTACAAGTGTAAATTAATACAAAAAAAAAAGTAGTAAGTCTAACACCACTCATTGCCATCTCCTGGTAACACCCTCCTATACAAAATAATGGAGACAGGGACATTCATTTAAAGTAAATAATTAAAAATAGATACACAAATAAATATTTATAATTTAATGTTACACAAAGATATAAATATAGTACACATTTTTTATTTAATTATGGAATATTGTAATCAAAATTTTGCATTTCAAAATTAATGTAAAATATGTCTTATTTCAATATTATTACATTACTATTAATTATATAGTTCATTTCCCAAAATTATGAATACATAATTAAAATATCTATTTTGTATTTTAATTCAGAATTTATTTTTATTTGTTGAATATTTTTTAAATGTAGTTAGTTGTGCATTTTTTATTTCATTTGTACTTTTAAAATAGATATATAACATTAATTTACAATATTATTGAGCATAAAAATATTTTTACAGAATTTTTCCACCTTTTTACTCATCACTATACTTTACCATGCAGAGATCTCACCTCTGGGATGGATAGCACCCATAGGTAAATACTTTACTATGTGGAGATCTCTGTCATGGCTGCGGAGATCTTCTAATGATAAAAGGTTACTTTTCCCAGTACTATACGATTGCAGAGTCTCTCCATGGCAAAGTATTGGGAAAAGTAAAAAAGTTTATTCAACTTGGAAAAAGTTTGTTAAAATATTTTTATGTTAAACATTAATGTAATTTATTTTATATATTTATTTTAACTGTAGAACTGAATGCTACAGCACTATTAAATCCATTTTGAATGAAAACATAATTTAAAATATATTATTAATTAATATAATTAATTATTAAATAATTAAAATATATTAAATTACATGATGTCTATTTTTTCCTAAGTTTAAATTAAAGCATACATTCCCTCCTAAACTAAAATATATTTGTTATTCTCCAATAAAAATTATTCAACATGATGTATAGAATTAATTAAACGTAATTTAATTATATGTAATAATATTTATTTATATGACATTTTTAAATGCAAAAACGTTATTCAATATTTTATAACTAAATTAAAAATACATACTATTGCTAGGTATTTGTTTATATTTTTTTAACTTTTCCTATTTAGGGGCCGATTCCGATCCGGGTCGGAAGGGCACCGAACGCGATCCAGCCGGAAAAACTACGAGCCATACGCGTGTTTTCTGGCCGACTCGTACAGCTGTATGAGCGAGAAAGTACGATGCGAGCTACGTGAGATTCACCGACCGAGTCGTTTACGGGTCCGAACCGCACCGTACGTCTCGGTCGGAAGCTAACCGTGGCGTGCAATGGATGCGATTTACAACCGAACCAGTACGATGCACGCGTCGGACAGCCTGTGTGAGCCGGAGTGTCCAGCTCGCAAAAGCTCCCGGAGTCGGACTTCGGGGGTCCGCGTTGGACCCCCTGACACCCGCAGCCCTACGACTCAGACACAGGGGGAGACCTATGGGTCTCCCCAACACAGTGATGTACGGTGCGGATGGCACCGACGCGTACCCACTGTAGGGGGCGCACTTGTTCAAGATGTACCCATTCAGTCAATGGGAGCGCATGTACGCGTCATACAACTGGCTCCCATTGACTTCTATGTGAGTCCGACCGAACCGAGTCCGACAGCATACGTGCGCATCGTACTCGCTCGGTCGGACTGTAGGGGTCCGGCTCTGTCGGAAAACACTCTGGATCTGGCTCGGTCGGAGTGCTTTCCGACCCGGATCGGAATCGGCCCCTAAGTTTTATTTTAGATCTGTAACTCCATTAATTTGGATGGGAGGGTGTTGCATTACCAGTGTTTGGTCATGTGTGGTGCTGGATTTACTTCAGCTCTGAGCTGGAGTACTTTAAGACTGTGAAGTCCCTTTTTGGCTGTAGTAAATTTAGAAGCGCAGTTTGTGAATAGGAATGGACTTACTCTTTTGTTGATGGGGAGACATCCCTACCCAAGTCCCTCCTGGTCCGTTGCTTAACACCATGTTGCATCTCCCTATTCTGCTCCCCTTTAGTAAGTATTTAAAATTTTCCAGCCCCTCCCCTCTGTCCCTCCCACATTTACTAATAAAATGTACACTTATGTGTGCGGATACTTTGCACTTGGAGTGGAGACCTCCTCATCAAAAAAGATTGGAAAGCCTGAGGTGTAAACTACACACATATGCTTGTGAATCACATTTTGTAGTATATGTTGTAATACTACAAAGCATTCTACATAATGCAGTTTGCGGATAGGCCTCTCAGGCACTACTCATAGTTTTTCAGACAACAGAAAAGAGGATTTCTCTCCACTGTGTTTCTGTTATTTTTGTTAGCATAGCTATTGTCAACCTGCTGGTAAAATAATACAGCAGTCCTGCACACTCGTTTAGCTAGCATCACCTTTCAAAATATTTGTTTTTAAGCCCCTACTCTAAAGCACTCCTCATGCTGTTATACAATTAGGCATGTCTTTTTATAACATGTATATAATTTCAAGAAAGAACTGTCATGGAGACAAGTGTAAATAGATGTATCTGCTGTCCCCTTATTGTGGTGTCTATGATGGTTGTTTTAGGTCCAGTGAGGGCACAGCATAATGGTCCAAACATACTTGCTCCACATTCATAAAAAATATCAGTAAATAAATTGTCCCTTCCTGTTACTATATCACCTAAATACTAGTTCATACAGTGGAGCTATTCTGTGCCCACAAAATCAGTTCACCACCTTTGGCATTCATCTTTCTGAATGGCGAACAGTTAAACAGAGTGCCTGGTTGTCAACATTTCCAATGTGCTGGTCAAATGCTAACCATAAGTGACAATGGTTTAAGTGGGGTTTCATTCCATCAACTGTGTAATAGGAGATATGGAAGTTCTGCACCTCAATATATGGAGGGAATATACAAATTAAAATTATGTATGTACAAAAGTAGTCTATTAGGAGCAATCATGAAACACAACACTAAAGAGCTTATTAGAGTTTGGAGAACAGGATACAAAATGCATCAGAAGCCCCGGCCTTTTTGTTACAAGTACCACAGGCTATAGAAAATTTTAATATCGTGCATGGGACATTCATCATGTTTGCAAAACTGTATCCCATATGACAAACTCTTAATAAGGCTGTAACTCTTTACAGGTCATAATGGTGGCACAAGATTCCAGTCTTTACCTGCTCTTTTCCTGCTCCCTATTGCAACATTCTATTATCTAGGGTTTCAAGCTTCCTTCAACAACATGTTTTTATCCAGGGATGTGCGACATTTGTATTACACAAGTAAAATCCCATTGACCACCCAATTATTGCCGTTTGTGTGTTTTGCATAATTTCAATTTCACCTACACTTATGCTATTTTCATAATTTTTGCTCACAGGAGACATAGGGCATGATTTATATCTTAGTGGTACGCATAAGCTTTTGTAACGGCAATGGAGTCTGCTGACTACCAAGATAATGGTTCATCCTGCAATTTGGATCCGTGCAGACTATAGGTTTAATCACGGCAGAGGCTACTCTGTTTCTGCTGTGATTAAATCCCTCCGACAGCCTTGTGGAGTAAGGGCCATCAGAGCCAGACCTGTAATTCAGCCCACCTGATTTAGATGATCAGAATTACAGGTCAGTTTAGACTGCATATCACCTCCAAGAATACCCTATTGGTAAGTGTTAGAACTGGGGGTTTTGGTTGGTTAGAGTATGCACCTAAGCCAGGCAGAACCTACCACTCTATTCAGGCAAGTAAGTTACACACCAAAGATAACCTGTGCTCACCCTCTTGTAGCTTGGTGCAGGCCAGGCAGGCTTATCATCAGAGGCAATGTGTAAAGCATTTGCGCAACACACACACACACTAGTGGCACAATAAATACACCACAAAGAGACTCCACACAGGATTATATGACAATATATATATTATGCACATAGTATAGACCAACAAGACATAGATCATAAATACTGCACATCCTATACAAAATCTTGAGATAATAATCACTATCCTGACGATGAAAGGTAAAAATGATATATAGTAGAACATCAGAGCATGAAACGAATGTAGCAGATTACGAAAGCAAACACATGAATCATAGGTTCTGTGCAGATTATGCAAATCAGGTTGAACACATAAATCATTCAATATCACCATCACTACATGGATCACAAAATCTCACCATATACACATAGGGTGCAGCGTACCTACACTTCTATTAGCCTTTATATGGTTATTAGCAGTTCCACATAGGGCCCGAAGCACCTGCATGCTTATTGCTAGTAATACAGCAGTTTCTAAACCAGAGACAATAACTATACACCAGAATCTGGTCAAGCCCCAGTTTGCTGAAATAATGGGAAAGCGTCCCCCATGGGCCCCTGGGTGCCTGCAAGGCACAGTACTCATAAAATATAGGAGGTGCTCTTTCCATTGTATAGCAGCACAGGCCTAAAGTAATGATTTTTTAGACCCTACTCTGCTTCAGGATCAAGCATTGGTCTAATCAGTGCAGGAAACTTCTCTCCCAGTTTTGCCTCATTTAGAAACAAAGGGGCTTGTTACAATGGCGGAAAAATAGCCACCGCTACAATCGTCAGATCATGATAGCGGTGGGTACCGCGGCGGAGAGAAAGTCCGTCAGACGCTTTTCCGCCCGTAGCAATCATCATGATTGCCCGGAGGAGCGGTCAGCATGCTCACAATGACGGCAGAGCCTAGCAGACTCCGCTGGCACAATTATGATGCCAGCGGTAGCCAGCCTTTCCGTGGCGGTTGAACCGCCATTGAAAGGCTGGTGGAGAATGTCTTCCAGGGCCCTTTGTGGGCCCCCCTTGTGTCAAGGGGAGGTGTGGGTGCACTATTTCACTGCACCAAGTGGCAGGCACAGTGTAGTGCCTGCCACGTAGTGCAGTGAAATGCACAACATGCTTTTTTCAACATTGCGGCGGTGCTGCTGTCAGCAGCCTCCACCACAATGTTAAAGGTGCGGAATCCGACCACAGCGGTGGTGGTCCCATCATAATTGGATAGGCAGGACCGCCGCTAGCATGGCGGTTGGACCCAATCACCGCTACGGTGGCGGGCAGAACAAATCGTAATGAGCCCCAAAGTGCCTGCAGGGGTGAGATATGGCAACACCCCCTCCCCACCATACCAATTTCCTAGGCCGGGAAAGTCATGTTGCATTGTCCTTTTCTAGGAGCCCTGCTGCGTTCGACACATAAAAACGTGGCCTTCTTTTTAAAGCAACGAAAATTCCTGTGTCCAGCTGGGGGGTCCACAGCCTCTAGGAATGCCAGCGTGCCTCTGGAGCAGGGCCTGTGCTGTTCTTTGAAGTAACCACACTGTTCCAGGGGGCAGGCTACCAGCTTGACATCTTTGGGTCTCTTTGTTGCCTCAGCAGCGCAACGGAGGGAAGCCAGCTTCTGGATTAAGCCTGCAATGCAAAACACCTGAGACCTGCTGGTCCTTTTGTCTGGAAGGTGGGAGGCCCGTGCAGGAAAACAAACACAGCCTGCTTGATTGAGGAATCAGGGGCATGCATCAGCACTTCACCACGTGCTTGTTAGAACTGGGGGTCTCTAGTTGGCAGAGGTAGGTACCTTTGACCAAATAGGGACCCTTGCTTTTAGTCAGAATAAGACGGTACACTTCTAAAATAACCTCTGCTCACCCCCTTGGTAGCTAGGCACGAGCAGACAGGCTTATCTCAGAAGCAGTGTGTAAAGCATTTGTGAACACATACAGTAATACAGTGAAAACACTACAAATGGACACCACACCAGTTTAGAAAAATAAGTAATCTTTACTAGACATAACACAAGACCAAACAACAAGAATCCACAATACTGTAATCAAAAATAGCCTTTCAAAATGGTAGCAATAGCTCAGTTCAATGTAGATGGTAAATGCGACACTTTACTCTCAAAGTACCTTGGATGCGTCATGCAATACAAACAAAAGGGTCACAGGGAAGGTGATGCGTCGGTTCCTTGCTTTGGGGGAGGTGATGCTTCGGTTCCTCACTGCAGCACAAGGGAGGTGATGCGTCGGTTCCTTACCAGAGAGGAGATGATGCGTCGGTTTCTTACTGTGATCCGGTGCGATGTCACAAGATGGCACCTCGATGCGATGCGACGATCAGGTGCTGCGATGCGAGAAAATGGCGTCTTGATGCGATGTGACAACGTTAGATGTGATGCGTGCATGCCTGATGGCCGTGCAGTGAACTCAGTAACTTCTGAGCCGCGACAGGCCCTGCGACATGCTTGTCTGGTGATGCAATGGCGACCTCTGCGGCAGCGTCACGCTTCCCCGGTGATGCAACGCGCTTCGTTGATTATGCGACGGTGAACAGCTGCAGCGGCGGCACGCTTCTTCGGTGATGCGATGGCAGCTGCTGCAACAGCGGCACACTTCTCCTCGTTGCGTCGCGCTTCCAGCTCCCAGCGACTCACAGTCTTCTCAAAGCGTCCAAACAACAGTAGGCACCTCTCTGCAGGCAGAATTCCACAGCAAGGGAATTCAGTGGAGCTGGTGGTGAACTCTTGTATCCCCGAGACTTCAGGCAGGAGGCAAGCACAGTTCAAGACCTTGGAGATTCTTCTTCAAGATTGCAAAAGTACACACAAAGTTCCTTTTCTCCTTTCCTTGGCAATAAAGTAATCACTGCAGGCCAACCCCAACAGCACAGGGGCTGTCTTCTCCTTCAGCTTGCTTGGTTCTTCTCCTTGACAAAGGGTCGTCTTGATTCCCAGAAGTGATCTAAAGTTCTGGGGTCTGGGTCCCCCTTTTTATACACAAATATCCTTTGTCTCTGAAGGCAGAGAGTGTCTGTACCCAGTCCAAACCAGTTCTGGGTGCCTTCTGCCAGTGCACAACTTCTTCCTTTGTCAGTGTGGGCCAGGGTCATCAGACGCACCACAGGAGGTGGAGCCAGCATTGTGGAAGGCAGGCACAGCCCTATTCAGGGCCTGGTGCTACTCATCCCACCACTCCTCATGCAGATAGGTCTATTCAGCTTTGTGCTGACTCACTCTGTCTCCTGGAGCCACCCGAGCCCCTGTCACTCACAAATCAGACATGGAATACACAACCTAGCAGAGGCAGGCTTGGATGGTTAGGCAAGAAAATACCTACTTTCTAAAAGTGATATTTTCAAACACAGAATGTTAAAACCAACTTCACTAAATGATGTATTTTATCATTCTGAGTTCAGGCATATTACATTCGAATTTCTTCCTTGTTCTTTGGGTCAGTTAGGATTATAAGATGTTATAATCACACTGCCCATTCAGGCCTATGGGAGCAGGTAGCCTTGCAATAGTGAAAAACGAAATTGGCAGTAATTTACTATCAGGACATGCCACACACATCAGGGCATGTCCTACCTTTTACATACAATGCACCCTTCCCCTGGGGCTACCTTAGGGGTTACTGATATGTAGGAAAGGGAAGGTTTAGGGATTGGCAAGTGGGAGCACTTGCCAAGTAAACATGGCAGCCCCAGGCTGCACACAGGCTCTGCAATGGCAGACGTGAGTCACATTTTACAAGCTACTTCTGTGGGTGGCACAACCAGTGCTGCAAGCCCACCAGCAGCATTTGATTTACAGGCCCTGGGCACATAGGGTGCACTGTACTAGGGTCTGACAAGTAAATCAAATGAACCAATCATGGAGTTGCTAATCCAACACAATACTTTACAATAGGGAGCACTTGCACTTAGGCACTGAATAGCAGTGGCAAAGTGCCCAAAGCATCTAGACCAGCAAAACACATAGCAAAAACACAGGAGGCAACAGCAAATAATGAAAGGGAGGTGCCAGGTTTAACAGTGCTGGTTTGTTTTGTTTTGTCACTGCCTCAGTCCTAGGACACAGAATGCAGTGTGAGCTTTTGTTTAAAAAGAGGAAAATTAAGCACTCATCCCACGTTGGTGGTGGAAGCACGAAACACATGCTGGGAACAAAAGATGGCAAAAACAGGGAGGGAGGCACCCAGTCCCTAAAGAACAACTGGGGAGCACTCAGGGGGCAGTAGGCAGGCAGTACAGCACACAGAGTCACTTGCAGACTGGCAGTCCCTTTAGCAACCTAGCAGGCAGCAGGTCACCACAACAAGCAAGTATTCCAAAATGGCTGTTCCTCCTGGAAGCACAGCAGTCCTCTGGTGCAGTATGTAGAGCCAGCATTGTCTGGTTACAAGTCCATGCAGAGCTTCAAATCATGGGGTCAGAGCCCCAGCACTTATACTCCAAATGTATTTGATGTAGAGGTGACTTCAATAGAAGCCTTAGAAGTGCACAATACCCCCTTTCAATCCCAGCCCTGGCTTCAGACATAAGTCGGGGGTGAATCCGCCCTTTGTGTGATGGAATGACACAGCCAATTTCATATGTAAGTGCGTCCCCTCTCTCTATCTATCTCTGTCTCTCTGTCTCTCTGTCTTTCTCTCTCTCTCTCTCTCTCACAGCCCAGGAAGACTATCAGTATGCATATGGCTGCAGATGCCTCTCCTGCCATACCCAGCCCTTCCCATGTTGTGGCTGTCTGGAAAGTATGCACAAAGTGTAACTACCAACCAGGCCCAGACTTGGATTGAAGTCAGGCTGCAAAACACTAGCGTTTTAAGCACAGAGAAATGCATACTCTATAAAGTGGCATTTCTGATGTAAAATCCACCTACACTAGTAAGTAGAATTTATCACCACTTTTCCAAACATACCAAACATGGTAACGTTACTCCTTTCAGATCAGGAATTATCCCTTAAACACATACAAGGGAATTCCCAATGCTAGTCTATGAGATTGTTGTGTTTCGATTTAGATATCAGTACATAGGTTTTCCTAAATCATGTCCTTATATAGGCACAATTTGCATTGCCCTTATTTAGGCATAGAATCCCAGTCCTTATTTAGGCATTAGCCCTGCTATCCAAATACAGGCATGGTCACCTACATCCGTCCATCCCCACGTCACAACGAGTTCTTAGAAACCAGACCCTTAAGCCATTGGAACTTTCCGTAGCTAGGATTATTGATTTCTCTAAGAACTCATCTATTATGCATGAACTACTATTCCTTAGGGGTTCATTCATGACATCTTCCTCTGCCCGACTTTACGTCAATGCTAACATTCCTAAGCACCTTCCAGGTATAAATATACCTTCCCTTACCATAGCAAACCACGGCTCGGCTGCACAGCTCGATACAACTCGCCACGGCAAGTTCGGAAGAATTTGAGTCCCCGCCTGACGCACTGACCAGGCGCTGTTATCACTGCTCACAGAGAATCCAGCTTCCAGTGTTCTGACTCCCTTCACAGGGTGTTAGAGTATGAGACCCGGAAAGAGATTCCCACCTCTCTCATTCTAAGGTATGGAGCTGACTAGAACCTAGAGGGACTCTTGGCATATGCAAAACTATAGCTTACCATACTATAGAATACAGCACCTATTTCCTACCTTGTACTACACTTAGCTTAGGAACACTGGGGTAGAACTATTTAGAAGCATCAAACGAGTATCCACTTTTTAGCCCATGTTATTTATGTATGTGTATATGAATATATGTCATAGCTAGAAGACGATGCTGTTGCAGTATTATTTATTCTTACTGCTTACGCAGCACGTATTATATCTTGCATACTGTCTTGCGATTGTAACAGCTTATATCTCTTACACGAGAATCAAAGACTGTTCAATAAATCCTTTTATTGAAACGCCTGTCTATCTATTTCTGTGTAACTCTGAAGGAACTAAGCATACACGATTGACTGAGTGAAACTGTTATCTGTTGTTTCCACGATTCTGAGACATGTTCCGATTCTAAGGGAAACAAAGTTGTCATGTTTATGCGGTTGCCAGAAACTACTCCCTTCTTTTTTATTCAAGGAGTTTCTAGTGGCCTCTGAGTTATCTGGCACACAAAGTAATTAAGTAATGTACTCGATAGAGGCATACTGACCTCAGTCCTATACCACAACTATGGTGTATATTATTCCAATGTGCAGAGCCTTTAAGGCAAATAGGAACTACACTACAAGATGAGTAGACCTCACAGTAGTGAGAAACAAAAAAAGGTGTTTGTCACTACCAGAACATGCCTCACAATAAAGGCACATGTCCTACCTTTTACTCACACAGCACCCTGCCCACAGGGCTACCTAGGCCTCCTTAGGGGTGACCTATGTATAGTAAAGGGGAAGTTTAGGGCTTGGCAAGTAGTTTTAAATGCCAAGTCAATGTGGCAGTAAACTGTACATGCAGGCCCTGCAGTGTCAGGCCTGAGACAGGTTTGAAAGGCTACTTCTGTGGGTGGCACAACCAACTCTGTAGGCCCATTAGTAGCATTTAATTTACAGTCCTGGGCCCTGGGTATACAAGATATCACAGTACAAGTGTCTTACAAGTAAATTAAATATGCCAAGCAGGTGTAAATAAATAATACCAAGCCCGATTTCCAAAAGTAATCTGAGACAAAATCCTAGACTTACTATTTTTGGTATTCACAGAAGGCATTTAGTAGTAGTAAAGTTAGGATTCCTAACTTTACTACTACTAAACTGAGACAAAATCCTAACTTTACGACTTTCGGTATTCACAAAAGGGATTTAGTAGTAGTAAAGTTAGGAATCTTAACTTTACTACTACTAAATCCCTTTTGTGAATACCGAAAGTCGTAAAGTTAGGATTTTGTCTCAGTTTAGTAGTAGTAAAGTTTAGGATTCTGTCTCAGATTAGTTCTGTGAATAGGCCCCAATATGTTTAAAGGAGAGAGCACATGCACATTAGCAGTGGTAAAGTGCCCAGATTCCTAAAGTCCTAAAGCCAACAGAAAAAGGGTCAGAAAAATAGGAGGAAGAAGGAAAAAAGTTTGGGGATAACCCTGCAAAAAGGACCAGGGTCAACAGTAAGGAGCAGTGAAAACTGCTAAATGCTCCCTTCGCCATGGGAAAGAACTCCATTTTGGGATTTTCATTTTGAAAATAGAAAAAGGAAACTGTTTGGTGCAGGGCTCCAGCATGTTGACGCTGCCCTGCACCAAACAGCTAAATGTATTGACAGGAACCACTGTCACAGCAATTCCTAGCAATGCTTCATAAATGACCACCAGCTTGGCGGTCATTTACACATGTGGTGGGCGGTCCCTCCACCAGAGAGATGGAGTAATTTACTCTGTTGCTCTGGTGGAACATCCAACAGCAATTAAATCACCGCCTTAGTTCGAGCAGAAACAATTCAACAGGGATGGTGAAACTCAATGAGTGGCACAACCAAATGTACTCTTCTAGCAGTTTTCACTGCATTAGAAATTGTACAAACAATACATATACAGAGTTGGGATTTGCCTTTTGTATCCAAGAACATACCTTGTGCCCAGTTTTTACGCAAATGATAATCTAAGAGAATTTGTCATACTACCCATCATTTTTACTAGAATTACACTTATTACCTGCCGAAAATATTTCACAATTTTTCCCACCCCCAATATTATCCCTGCTAAAGATGATGCACATATAAAAGGCGTATTTAGTGTATATTTTCTCTTAATGAGTTGGGATAGTGTACCATAGACTATGCACTTAGCAGAATGATGCATAATCTTCAAATTACTGAAATGGTCGCAACTAATGAGGTATAGGTCTGTATGTGTTTTGTCAATAAAGTATGAAGGTCGCAAAAAAAGTTGACCATAATACTAACAGGGCAGTACTTCCACATGGTTTGTTATGTTATGTTATATCTATTTGTATAGCACACTAATCATCTGCAAGTGTATCCAGGCTAGGGTGACCAGGCATCCTAGATTTGCCCGGACAGTCCCTGTTTTTCGGCAGCTGTCCCAGTAGATTTCAGAAAAATAAGCTCATGTCCCGGTATTTTGAGAGGGTCGACTGAAAAAGGTGGGTGGTATTTTTTTTATGTTTCTCAAAGCAGGGATAGTTAGCAGCTGTTATAGGAAAGCAATTTAGTTAACAGGCATGCAACTGGCTTTAAAATGGCATTTTATGCATTTTCTTTCTGCCTTTTCTGTAATTTTCTCCTAAGGAGCACGGTCATTCTGTGCACTGTGTTGAAGTGAAATTGTAGTCCTTCTTCTATTTTTGGGAAATGTCCCTGTTTCTTGCTTTAAAATTCTGGTCACCCTAATCCAGGTGCTTGAGCAGATGTGTAGCAACGTAGTCCCCATAGAGTTATTCGAAGAGCCAGTCTTGGGAGGTCTTTCCATGTTTTGGGTGCAATATAGGAAATGATGGACCATCTGTTATGCTTTTGTGAATGTGTGTGAGTGAGAGTGAGTCTGAGCGTTGGTGTCTGGCAGGTTGGTGAAAGTGGATACTGCTGTTCAAGTATGATGGCCCAGTGCTGTGCAAGGCTTTGTACATGTGTGTAATCTTGATGTGAAGTGTGACAAATCATCTGGTTTTTGGGACCCACAGGGGTATAACATTTAACCAGTTCTCTTTAAGAGAATGCTTGATCACATTCTGTAGGCTGCACTAAGAAGCAAGTATATCTATCAGAGAACATTTGTGTGGCGTCTGGTGTAAAAAAAGAAAAAGAAATAAAGAATGTAAACAAGTTGTACAATGAAACACAATAGGTAATCTGAGCAAAAAATACAAGAGTAGAAGCAGCAAATAAAGTCCAAATGTCAGTCCTTGATATTATCTTCTTTATTCCAAGTTCAATGGGTGTATATTCATATTGTCAATCTTGTTAACACTTGTAGTTCAAGCCACAAACTATGCCAACACGTGTTTCGTCTATGCGGCTGTAGGCTATAGACTTCATCAGGGCAAAAGAAAATCTCATCATAATCAACGTGTTCGAAAAATAGAAAATATTATAAATATCCAGAAAAAGCCTTAAAGTCCAAGGACATATTGTGCGTCCATTCCAGCGTAAGGGTACGTTATAAGTAGTAAAAGATTCTGTATCAAAGCAGGTCACGGTAGACCATAAGTCCCTAATCTGGCATTACAAATAGAGGAAAAAATTTCTCGTATCCTCCGTGGCTGCGCAGATTTCCCTTACTGCCTTTTTGTGTTTTTGCCTAGTAAACAAGTTGTATTTTTGCAAAAGAGCTAAATGCAACAAACATTTAAGAAAATTGGGGTTCAAAGTTAATCATGAAAACCAGTTATTTTCTTAAGGAATAATGGGAAAAGTTGTTTTCCATGCCATCCAACAAGAAGGTAAAAGTCCTGTAAACGGAGGGCCTGATTTACTAAAACTAGTAGCAAAAATCTTGTAGAAATTTGTGACTGGGTTCAGTAAAGGATTTTATGAACCCACCTATGTACTAATAGTATAGTTAATAAAATTCCCAATTCAGAGTGGTTCACAATCTGGCCTACCTCATGAATATTAACAAGGGGCGTTGAAAATGACACCTCACTCCGGTAGGTGGCCTGCTTGGGTCTGCAGACCATCATAGCTGTGATCACCTTTATATAAAGTAAACTTTAAAAAAAATACAGCCCATTTTCTCTAAAGGAAACAGTTTGCTTTTAAAAAACTTTTTGTTTTCTTGAGTGTTTTTGAGAGTTAGCAGGGGTCCCACGGAGCTGCCTACACCGCAACAAGCTTTGTTTTTTACATTATATTTTGGGCAAAACTCTCCTTTTATGAATGCCTTCCCACCCCAGCTCAAGAGTTTGTAATTTTTTTATGTTTTCACTCCTACGTCGTAAGGTCCTTCCTATGTTGCCTGCCACTACTAAAACCCTGATTGTGTGCAGTGTAATATTAAGTAGGCTGAACTGCTGTAATGCTCTTTTGCTAGGCGCACCAGAATTTCTGTTAAAAAGATTGCACAAAGTCTAAGCTTCTGCCACTTCATTGGCACTGAATAGACCCAGGAGATCGTCTACATCTCTATGTATGTAGATTAACCAAAATGCTGAGGGAGCTGAAGGGACATCACATGCAATTTGGCACTCTGAGAGTGCTGAATTTGTAAAAATATAGATTGCCAGATGTCCATTGCAGGTGTCACTGCTGGAAAAAATGCAATTGCAAGTATTGTCTACTAGTATACATCATAATCAGATACGTTTGTTATTGTTCACTATTCCAGGTCATCCCTCAGCTGTGAACATGGTCGATTAGTGCTGGTTTCATTATTGCTTCTATGAAACTGAAATCTTTAAAAATCTACTGAAGAGCCATCCTCAAAAATAATCAGAAACTGCCACCATGTGGTGGACTCTCATAAATAAGTAACGGTGCTGAGCACCAAAACACAGGTACAAATGAAGCACTCCTCTGACGACATCTCATGAGGTGACATCACAAGACATTCGACTCTGATGTAATCAAATGAAGTCCTGTCACATGACACTGAACCCGGACGCAGTACAGAAAGTGGATAACCTCTCATTGTTACGCATTAAGTTGCTTTAGAGGGGGAAGCAAGCTATTTCTTTTTGGAGATCATGTATAAAACTCACCTTGTCCGTCACGCAAAGGAGTTGGAAGATGTTTTTATCTGTATTATTCATAGTTATTTAATTTTTGGGATGAGGTAAAAGCATCATATAAATGTTGATCTTAATATACATTTTGTAAACTATCCATCAACAATGAAGTGCAAAAATCAAGAACATAAATGGGAATCTCTGACATGAGGGGATAACCACAGTCTTCAACACACCAGCGACGTCGCTCATGAAATAGATTTCATCTTTCTTTTGAAACGCCTTAATTTACGCTCATAGAGCGGCGGTGCTCTATTGTTCTGTACAACACTCTGCTCATGGCCTCTGTACAGCTGCACACATAAATAGTTGAGTCTCTTTGCCATGTACAGAGATTGTTATAATTGCACTTAATGTTCTTGCTCCGTGACAAAGCCCAGTTTCCAGTTCCTATTACCGCTCTCACAGCTTCGAAAATGGTGTTAAGAGCAGAGAGATCTCTTTGTTGATGAGGCGGAAGACAGGTGTCACAAAAAGGAGGTCTGAAAACATTCATCAGATGCTCAGCCTGGCAACCCTTACTCGAGATACATGGCTAGCTCACGGCTAGTTAATCTTTGACAAAAAAATGAGAAACTGTGTAAGTCATATTTATTACACATAAGTAGAGGGGGTGGGGGGGGGGGCTGGGGGTCAAGCCACCCTACCTTGTCCCTAATCAAATAATTAATGGCAAAAGGTTATTAAATGGCAATCAAATTCGACGAGAATAATAGGTACAGAATGTCATATTGTCATACTCAACTTATACAAAGTCCAAAGTTAGATCTCTACAATGTATATATTTTCTTTAATCTTCGGTCCATCTGAAGACCTTCGACGATCTAACTCCTGCCGTAGTCAGGGACATCTTAAGGATTTGGGGGGCCCTGGGCCAAACATATTTTGGGGGCCCCTGTTCAGGACACCTTTGAATTCATGATCTAATTTGAGCCCCTGTTTCCCACGCAGCTTCCGCTACTTCAGCTGCACTAGCGATCCAGTTTGCATCATAGGCATTAGCCTATATATTCCCGATGTAAATGGACATGTGCAGCTTACAGGTGTAGGATTCATGGTTTCCTGCCCTGCTACTATGTTTTTAATACTTTTTAAATTGTATATGTGTGGCTGAATTACTCTGTGCTTTTTAACAATTTCTCCTACCTATGCGCCCTTGCACTTTACTTGATTCTGCTTGCCAACACCTCCTTAGCTGCTCCGATTCGCATTTCGGTTTTCCTCCAGTCCTGGTCCGCTGCTGCTGATACGCCGATTGTGTGGAGGGCTGGGGCTACTATCTGGCTACTCACTTCCGCCCACGCAGTTTCCACTTCCTCAGCTGTGCTAGCGATCCAGTTTGTATCATAGGCATCAGCCTATATATTCCCGATGCAAACGGATGCGCGCAGCTGATAGCTGTAGGATTTAGTGTTTCCTGCCCTGCTACTAGGTTTTTATTACATTTTAAATTGTATATGTCTGGCTGAATTACTCTGTGCTTTTTAATAATTTCTCCTACCTATGCGCACTTGCACTTTACTTGATTCTGTTTGCCTACACCTCCTTAGCTGCTTCGATTCGCATCTCGCTTTTCCTCCAGTCCTGGTCCGCCGCGGCTGATACGCCGATTGTGCGGAGGGCTGGGGCTACTATCGGGCTCCTCACTTATGCCTATGCAGTTTCCGCTTCCTCAGCTGCATTGGCGATCCAGTTTGCATCATAGGCATTAGCCTATATATTCCCGATGCAAATGGACGTGCTAAGTGGACGTGCACAGCGGGCGTGCCGCTGGCGCCGAAGGTAAGCCTATTTGGGAAAAAGGGGGTGGTGATGGACAGAGTTTCTGAATGATGCAGAATACTCTTACCAAGTCAAGAGATCATGGTTTTAATCCATCACCGTTTTTTAGCTCACTGCACCATCCCAGCTCAGAACCTGGCTACATGCAAATTAGTCTGTACCTGTCCCAGTGCATGATGGGAACAGGGCAAACCAAACTACCAAGCCAATTCTTATACTGGGAAGGAAACAAGCTTCCGGGGACCGGTTTCTGGCATCACAACCTTCGTCGGCCCGGCTTGCCTGAATCCTGATTGTTCAATGAGCAAGGGACTCACGTCTGAGCATACCCTCCCACACTGAGTGTGGATAAAATCGATTTGGGAAAAAGGGGGTTGTGATGGACAGAGTTTCTGAATGATGCAGAATACTCTTACCAAGTCAAGAGATCATGGTTTTAATCCATCACCGTTTTTTAGCTCACTGCACCATCCCAGCTCAGAACCTGGCTACATGCAAATTAGTCTGTACCTGTCCCAGTGCATGATGGGAACAGGGCAAACCAAACTACCAAGCCAATTCTTATACTGGGAAGGAAACAAGCTTCCGGGGACCGGTTTCTGGCATCACAGCCTTCGTCGGCCCGGCTTGCCTGAATCCTGATGGTGCAATGAGCAAGGGACTCACGTCTGAGCATACCCTCCCACACTGAGTGTGGATAAAATCGATTTGGGAAAAAGGGGGTGGTGATGGACAGAGTTTCTGAATGATGCAGAATACTCTTACCAAGTCAAGAGATCATGGTTTTAATCCATCACCGTTTTTTAGCTCACTGCACCATCCCAGCTCAGAACCTGGCTACATGCAAATTAGTCTGTACCTGTCCCAGTGCATGATGGGAACAGGGCAAACCAAACTATCAAGCCAATTCTTATACTGGGAAGGAAACAAGCTTCCGGGAACCGGTTTCTGGCATCACAGCCTTCGTCGGCCCGGCTTGCCTGAATCCTGATGGTGCAATGAGCAAGGGACTCACGTCTGAGCATACCCTCCCACACTGAGTGTGGATAAAATCGATTTGGGAAAAAGGGGGTGGTGATGGACAGAGTTTCTGAATGATGCAGAATACTCTTACCAAGTCAAGAGATCATGGTTTTAATCCATCACCGTTTTTTAGCTCACTGCACCATCCCAGCTCAGAACCTGGCTACATGCAAATTAGTCTGTACCTGTCCCAGTGCATGATGGGAACAGGGCAAACCAAACTACCAAGCCAATTCTTATACTGGGAAGGAAACAAGCTTCCGGGGACCGGTTTCTGGCATCACAGCCTTCGTCGGCCCGGCTTGCCTGAATCCTGATGGTGCAATGAGCAAGGGACTCACGTCTGAGCATACCCTCCCACACTGAGTGTGGATAAAATCGATTTGGGAAAAAGGGGGTGGTGATGGACAGAGTTTCTGAATGATGCAGAATACTCTTACCAAGTCAAGAGATCATGGTTTTAATCCATCATCGTTTTTTAGCTCACTGCACCATCCCAGCTCAGAACCTGGCTACATGCAAATTAGTCTGTACCTGTCCCAGTGCATGATGCATGGTGCAAGATCACAGCAGACCAGCTCGCCACCTCCCTGAGCCAGCACCCTCCTGCCAGCTCAGCGAACCCCAGCCAGGCCGCCGACAACCTCACGAAGTGGATCAGCAACTGCGCGGACGAACTCGCCCCGCTGAGGACCCCGCCCAGCAGACCCGGCAGCAAGAAAGCCCCATGGTTCACCGACGAACTCAAGAGCTCCAAGAAGAACTGCCGAGCCCTCGAGAAAGTCTGGAGAAGGGAACCAACACCAGACAACATGACCACCTTCAAGCTGGCCACCCAGAAGCACCACCAGCTGATCCGCGCCGCCAAGAAAACCGCATTCAAGGACCGGCTAGACAACAACGCACACAACTGCAAGGAACTCTTCAACATCGTGAAAGAGCTATCCAACCCCAGCGCAGGAAACAACGACATCACCCCATCGCAAGACCTCTGCAACTCCCTCACCTCATACTTCCACAACAAGATCGCAGACATACACAACAGCTTCAGCACCCAACCAACGCACACCACGACCGAACCGCCACCCCCCACCACCACCCTCTGCACCTGGACTCCGATCAGCACCGAAGACACCATCCGCATGATGAACTCCGTCCACTCCGGATCTCCGACCGACCCTTGCCCTCACCACGTCTTCAACAAGGCCGACGCTGTCATCGCACCCCACCTGCGGGACATTATCAACACCTCCTTCGACACCGCCACCTTCCCTGAGAGCTGGAAGCACGCCGAACTCAGCGCTCTACTCAAGAAACCTACAGCGGACCCCACCGAACTCAAGAACTACCGCCCCATCTCGCTCCTCCCGTTTCCAGCCAAAGTCATCGAGAAGACCGTCAACAAGCAGCTGGCCGCCTTCCTTGAGACGAATGGATCCCTCGACCCCTCACAGTCTGGCTTCCGAGCCAACCACAGCACCGAGACCGCCCTCATCGCTGCCACCGACGACATCCGAGCCCTGATGGACAACGGAGAAACAGCGGCACTCATCCTCCTAGACCTCTCCGCGGCATTCGACACTGTCTGCCACCGCACCCTAGTACAGCGCCTCAGCTACGTCGGAATCCAGGAGAAGGCACTGGAATGGATCATCTCCTTCCTCGACGGAAGAACACAGAGAGTCCGCCTACCACCGTACAAGTCAAAAGCCTCCGAAGTCATCTGCGGCGTCCCTCAAGGTTCCTCCCTGAGCCCCACCCTCTTCAACGTCTACATGAGCCCCCTCGCGGCCATCGCACGCAAACACAACCTCAACATAATCTCCTACGCCGACGACACCCAGCTGATCCTCTCCCTGACCAACGACCCCGCCGCCGCCAGAGCCAATCTGCACGAAGGGATGAAAGATGTAGCCAAGTGGATGACGACCAGCCGCCTGAAGCTGAACTCAGACAAGACGGAGGTCCTCATCCTGGGCTCCTCGCCCTCCGCCTGGGACGACTCCTGGTGGCCTCCCGCCCTGGGCTCCGCACCCAAACCAACAGACCACGCGCGCAACCTGGGCTTCATCCTGGACTCCTCCCTCTCCATGACCAGGCAAGTCAACGCCGTATCCTCGGCGTGCTTCAACATCCTACGCATGCTACGGAAGATCTTCTGGTGGATCCCCACCGAGACCAGGAAGACCGTCACCCAGGCCCTCGTCACCAGTCGACTGGACTACGGCAACGCCCTCTACGCCGGTACCACCGCCAAGCTCCAGAAGAGACTCCAGCGGATCCAGAACGCCTCAGCCAGACTCATCCTCGACATCCCACGAACCAGCCACATCTCCGGACATCTAAGAGACCTGCATTGGCTCCCCGTCAACAAAAGGATCACCTTCCGCCTCCTCACCCACGCACACAAAGCCCTACACGACCAAGGCCCGAGCTACCTCAACAACCGAATCAACTTCTACGCTCCCAAACGCCACCTCCGATCAGCCAACCACGCCCTCGTCCCCCGCATCCGAAGAGCAACAACAGGAGGAAGGTCCTTCTCCTACCTGGCCGCCAAGACCTCGAACTCCCTCCCGACCTACCTGCGCCGGACCCAAGACCACCTCTCCTTCAGGAAGAAGCTGAAGACCTGGCTGTTCGAGCAGTAACGGCACCCCCCTCCCCCCAGCACCTTGAGACCCTACGGGTGAGTAGTGCGCTCTATAAATGTCATTGATTGATTGATTGATTGATTGATGGGAACAGGGCAAACCAAACTACCAAGCCAATTCTTATACTGGGAAGGAAACAAGCTTCCGGGGACCGGTTTCTGGCATCACAGCCTTTGTCGGCCCGGCTTGCCTGAATCCTGATGGTGCAATGACCAAGGGACTCACGTCTGAGCATACCCTCCCACACAGAGTGTGGATAAAATCGATTTGGGAAAAAGGGGGTGGTGATGGACAGAGTTTCTGAATGATGCAGAATACTCTTACCAAGTCAAGAGATCATGGTTTTAATCCATCACCGTTTTTTAGCTCACTGCACCATCCCAGCTCAGAACCTGGCTACATGCAAATTAGTCTGTACCTGTCCCAGTGCATGATGGGAACAGGGCAAACCAAACTACCAAGCCAATTCTTATACTGGGAAGGAAACAAGCTTCCGGGGACCGGTTTCTGGCATCACAGCCTTCGTCGGCCCGGCTTGCCTGAATCCCGATGGTGCAATGAGCAAGGGACTCACGTCTGAGCATACCCTCCCACACTGAGTGTGGATAAAATCGATTTGGGAAAAAGGGGGTGGTGATGGACAGAGTTTCTGAATGATGCAGAATACTCTTACCAAGTCAAGAGATCATGGTTTTAATCCATCAACGTTTTTTAGCTCACTGCACCATCCCAGCTCAGAACCTGGCTACATGCCACTCCGTCATGAGCCACGGGCGCCGTGTGCTCATGACGGAGTGGTTCCGTCACGCTGCGGCCGTTGGCGGCCGCTCCGCCCACGCGGCACTGATTCCCCGCCTGTGCGGGCGATCAATGCAAGTGGGCGGAGTCGTGACGGAACCACCGTCATGAGCACAGCGCGCCCGTGGCTTATGACGGAGTGGTTCCGTCACGAGCATGGTGGCGCCGCGCTGACCCCGAACTCCCCCAGCGCCGCGGCAGAATTCGTATACATATGGACAATGGAAAAGACCCTCAAACAATTTCCTTGTTGGAGGCGCTGCAGGCCTGCAACATGTTTCCATCTGTTTCTTTGACCACCCATGAGAAGGGCCATACCCTAGACCAAATCGTTCACAACTTTGATATATCAGTAAACCTACCTCTTCCCATTACCTGGTCTGACCACCTCCTATTAAAATTCGTCATTCCCAACTCTGCCACAGCCCCTTGAGCTAACACAGGGGAGAGGGTCTCTAATTACAGGACGTTCCATAAAATATCCATCCCGATGTTAGCAGACGCCCTCGGTCGTTCCTCACCAGAGCTGTCTGGCTGCCCCGACTCGGACGCCCTCTCAATAGATTCATGGCTCCGAACCAACATTGATGCAGTGGTACTGGTTGTTTGCTCCTCCTCAAAGAGGTCAGCCCCACCAGCTCCATGGTTTAACGATTTCCTTAGATCTCGCAACAGAAATTTTGGAACAATTGAACGGAAATGGCGTAAATCCTATCGACCTGAGGACAGGAAGGTGTATAAAGACACCTTAAAAGCTCATTACATTCTCGTGAAGGCAGCCAAGAAAAACCTCTTTCAAACCAAGATAGAAAATGCCCAAAATAAGAGTAAGGAAATCTTTAGCATAGTTAAATCCTTTACTGCCCTGAGAGCCGGCACAAAGTAAGGGCCATGCACTGAAGAATGGTCTAAGTAAATAGTTGAATTCTTCCACAAAAAGATCTCCATGATCCAACAAGCCTTCACTAACATCTCAGAGGAAGAACTGACCTTCTACCTTAGTTCTAATAGCAAATTTCACCACTTGGATCCTACATCTTTACTAGCTTTCCCTGAGTTTCAGCTTGAAGAGTCACTGACCCCTCTCCAAAGCATTAAGTCTGGCTCTCCTACTGACCCTTGTCCAGGGAATATCTTGAACCTATTAGCTCCCACCATAAACCCCCACAGTAAACCAGCTCTTTAATGCTTCTCTCTCCACAGGCAACATGCAGAAATTATGGAAGAATGCTAAGATTCTTCAACTGATAAAAAAGGCTAACGCCAAACCGACGGACCCTGTCAACTACAGGCCAATCTCCCTTCTTCCGACCCTCTCCAGAGTACTAGAGAAGCATGTAAACAAGGCCCTCCAAAAACACATTGAAGATGGGAAGCACCTTCATGAGTCCCAATCCGGTTTTAGGGCTAACTACAGTATGGAGTCCGCTCTGCTGGAAGTGACTGAATTTCTCACGGGTAAGCTGGACCAGGGAGGCAAGACTGTTCTGATACTGCTCGATACGTCGGCGGCCTTCGATATGGTCCCACATGAGAGGCTCCCGGAGAGACTTGCTAACATCGGTCTGGGGGGGACCACCTTTACAATGGATGTCATCCTTCTTGGTAAATAGATCTCAGGACATCTCGCTCCCCCCTTTCTCATCCCCAGTTCCGGCCATGAATGTAGGTGTCCCTCAGGGCTCCATTCTCAGTCTTACCCTTTTTAATATATATCTATCCCCCTTGCATTTCTGGTAGAGGAAGAGGGCGCCAAAATTGTTTCCTATGCTGATGACACTCAGCTGAATTTTACGTGTGAAAAAGGAACCGACTTTGACGGGGCAATGATTAGGTCTTGCCTCACAAAGGTTTTTTAACTGGCTTAAGATCAATCAGCTGAAGTGCAATCCTGACAAAACTGAAGTTGTTTTCTTTGGTAATCCATAAACGCCTGACTGGAGCGCTTGGTGGCCAAAAGATCTGCCGCCCCCGCCCGCTGAAAAGGAGAAAGTCAAAAACGTAGGAATTGTCATAGACAAGACACTCTCCATGTGCTTTCAAATTCAAAATCTAAATGGCACTTGCTTTGGCATACTCTGGATGCTAAAAAAAACTCCTGCCACTGTTACCGCTTGAGAGCAGAAAGATCGTGGTGCAGACTCTGGTGACATCAAAGCTTGACTATGTCAACAGCTTGTACCTCTGTCTTCCCAAATCCCTTATCCAGCGCCTACAAGTGGTACAATACACGGCGGCCAGAGCCATTCTGAGACCTAAACCCAGATCTAGTATGACCCCTATTCTTAAGTCTCTCCGCATAAAAGAACGGATCGGCTTCAAAGCGATGACCATCTTATTTAAAGATTTCCATGGCTTAGGAGCCGGCTACATAAATAAGCGCGTTAATCGCTACACAACAGCTAGACCCCTAAATTCTTCCAATGCCAACCTGGCCATCATGCCTAAAATATGCAGTGCCCGCATTGGAGGCAGATCCCACGGCTTTCTAGGCCCAAAATTGTGGAATAGCCTCCCTGAGTCTCTGAGACTAACCACAGACCTACTCTCTTTCATGAAAGAACTTAAAAACTTGGCTTTTTGATAACTGATGGGTCTTTTACGCATGTTTTCCTCCCACTGTCATGCGCCAGGACTCTCTAGTCTGAGTAGCTGCGCGCTTTATTAAATACACAATTTCATTTCATTAGGTCCCTGACAGTGCACAGGAACACTCGTCCAAATTCTAAGCGCTTTATTTATGAGGCTTTGCTTCACTTTTATGCCGTTGGTGCGTCACTTTTTGTGACGCACCGGCAGCATAAAATATGTGCAATGTTACGCCCTATTTACAAAGTGACGCATCTAGGCAGATGCTTCACTTTGTAAACCCCTGCACCGCATTATACCAGCGCCAGGCATAATGTATGCAGGGTGGGTGTTGCCCCGCAAAATGCCTCGTAGAAGTGGCGCATTGAAATCTATGAGAACTCAGTGCGCCACTTCTAGGACGCCATTGCGTCAATATCTTACACCTGCCACACAGCAGGCATAAGACTGATGCAGGCCCTTTCACATGGGGCTTGCCCCATGTGAAAGGACACATTGCTGGAGTTGCGTCTATTTTCAGACACACCCCAGCAATGCATCACTTTTGCGCATACAGATTTGTCAGAAATACTGACATATCTGTAACTCCTTGCGACATGATGCGTCACACAGTAAATATGACACATCCATCATGTCGCAACGAGGGCGCACTAAGAAGTGACGCATCCCTGTTTTCACACAGCGATGCATCACTTCTCATAAATAAGGCCCTGAATGTGTTTACATCTAATATTCAGGGATAGTTATGTGTGTTTTCAATATTGTAACACAGCAGCAGCTCACCAATATTACTGCAAATAATCTCTGTGACCCCCTCCCATTTTTTATATGTTAGACTTTGTTTTGATCTAAAATAAACGTTTTTTATGTATATTGCATGAAACATAAACACAAAATTTCTCTGCAAAATGGCTGTACTAGACTCTCACACATCAGGTACATAAGAAATAAATGAAAGGAAAACCGAATTTAAAACAAAATGTTTAGGAAATATTCAAGGTCATTAGGGCAAAACTCTGAAGAATGGAGCTGACTGTCATGGGGCCCCCTGAAAGGCTGGGGCCCTGGGCCAGAGCCCACTTTGCCCATGCATTAAAACGTCTCTGGCCATAGTGCCTGTTACAGCAAAAAGATGTACCCACCTGAATCGATGAGATTATCTAGAAAGTTGAACATTTTAAATATGATATTTTACGAGTCAGCTTACAGTTAAGAACTGCTCAATGTCTAGGGGAACAGTGTAAGTGGTTATATGTCCGGATATCAAAAAAAAATATTGGGGGACATAAATATCATGACCTAAATGTCATTCACAAAATATTTGCACCATTCCGTGTAGATTTCCTTTTCATTTGGGCGATATATTTGAAAATGATTATGTCTAAACTACGCACCTGCTAATACATTTAGTACACATATAAGGATCAGTATACAATGTTCACAAAATTATATCTTGAGCTCTTCCAAAAAAATATACAATCTTGGTTCTGTACTGTTCTTTGTTTCTTTAATTATAGATATTGCCCAGCCAGGAATCAATGAGCACCACTGAAGCTCAGAGGTCCACCGTAGACTTCAATTTGATACCTACATCAATTGCAGTTAAATCTAAAGGGAAATTTAGAGGTCTGATTGTCATTGTTGGAAAATAAAAGCATACAAAGCTCTCAAGTTGCAATACACATTAGTAAATTACATATATACAAAATATGCAGGATAAGATTTCTCCATAGAAAGCTCAGCTCAATTGATGTCTTCAGCAAACAGGCTTCAGTGAGTTAGATTACAATTTTGTCGTCAAGAATATTCCCTTCCACACACAATATACCCTCTTTATTCACACGAGGAATACTGTACAATTGTAGGTTATTTCTTTATGCATTGTGCTACAATCTTACCCTAAAAGGTTGTGGGTCTACTAGAAAACTCTTACCAAAAGCGTACCAAGGCCGTTCACTCTACTAAAGAGCCTTGTTTAACATTATCAGCTCAGATTCACTGATGTTCTTATTATATCCAAATCCTGTACCATAGCTGCATACCATGGCAGCCAGACAGAGGGCAAAAGTGAGAAAGTGGATTATTATTTGCGGTGGATGGTATTCCTCCACAGGTAATAATGTCACTATTTTTGTTAGGTCCAGAAAATGTTTCAATAGTTTGAACATGAGCTCAAACCCTGGTAGCTATGGCTCAGACCAAATGGACTTAACCTAAGAAAATGTGTCCAGCATTCAACAGTATCAAACAGTTAAAAAGTTTAAAACACTTTTCTTGAAAAATAGAGGAAAATGTAATAACCAAAATGGCACAAAAAATGGCAAAATCCAAAAAGGACAACTGGAGATATGGATTTTTAGATTTTTTTTAAAAAAGCGCCAAAAAGCGCTAAGTGCTAACTGTGATCTTCTAATTGCGCTTGACCGTGATTTAAGGCAGATCGTGATTAAGCGTTTGACTGATGCAGAAGCCAGGTTACTACCAGTCAAAACTTTTACCTTCAGATTTGTTCTCCGAAAGGGAAGACAAAAATCTACAGCAGAGCTGGGCACTAGGCTGTGGGCAAGCTCCTCCTGTGGGGAAAGGCTTCATGCTGTAGCCGGACAAGGCTCCATGATGCCATCTACCCTCTCAGTGATATTCCGCTGAAAGGGATTTGCTACTACAGAAAAACTCTAAGTGGGAGCAACCTGAATCTTTGTTCCAGTCTAAATGCACCTTCATCAGACTGACTTAGCAGGTTTGTCCCGATCCTCTTGCGGTCTTTAGAGCCAAAAAGTTTTGATGTCCTAGGTTTCTCAGGATGTAAGGAGAAGTAAACTTTAACAGAGCTAAGTGTCCCAGAACCTAGGGGGTGGGGCTTGCCCAGCTTCAAGATGGCCGCTCGGTAAACGAGCTCCGCCATCCACCGTAACAATCCGGAAATATTAGCTGCTTCAAACGCTCGAATGGGCAGTGATTCTACGACCAGGAAATTCCCCGCTGCCTGCTGATTCCGCTGAGGAGTCTTGGTCCGGTCTGGTGCCATAGGATTGCAAGATCTGAGCCGCTGCAGTCGGCGGCGGCATGTGGTCTGGATGCGTGGCTGGTGTGCGCGCCTCGGCGTCCCGCTGTACCTGGTGGCGGCTGCGCCCGGAGAGGGCGCCGTGGACCTTCGGCGCTCTCCTGACGCTCTCATGGTCCTTTGGAGCACCGCCGCTGTGCTCCTGTGATCGGCTGGAGGTCAGGTGAGGGGTGTGCTTGGTCGATCCATGGCCCGCGTATCGGAGGTGCAGATTCGGCCTGGGGGGCGCGAGACTGCTGGTTGCGGCGCGGCCCCGCCTGTTCTCGGTCTCCCGCTGCTGCCCGCATTGCCCTGCGATGCTGATGCCCTGTGATACCAGCACCGCGCCCTGACATAGCACCTGCTCTAGACATCTGGGGGCCGGCCCTTCAGATATACCGCATGGACCTTCTACCGGCGGATGGAGGCCGAGCTGCTCCACGTCTGAGGGTGTGCCCCGCTGGGCTGTAGCCGTCCCTCATGGGGGCATTTGCGAGCTGGCAACACAGCTTGTGCCTTCACCCCATACCCCTCCACGTGTATAAACTTTCACTAGTACTGAGCCTCTGATCTGCTGTGTGGTGTTTATTGGTCCCAGATATTCACCTACTGTCCCCATTGTGCACTGCGTTGGAACAATCATGGGCAAACCAGATAAATCTCAGCCAAAGATTAACTTTGAGCAGCGCAAGTCGAAGCGCTATGAGGAGGCGGTGGAGTCGGCGGTGGCCAACTCAGATAACTCCACTGGGGACCCTGTGAGTGACATTAAACAAATTATTGCATCTATGTAGCGTGGTCTGACAGCCATTGACGCTAAGATAGACACGCTTGCCTATAGGATGGATAGAATGACAGAAAGGGTGGATAAGCACGTGGAGCGCCTGGATATGGCGGAACGCCGTATCACTGAAGCCGAGGAAGCCCAAACCGACACCAATGCACCCCAGCGACAAGTTGAGAAGGCACTGGCTGTGATGCAGGATACGGCTGAGGATTTGGAGGCGAGGTCGAGGCGGTGCAACCTCCGTATTGTGGGCCTTCCTGAATCCACAGTTACATGCACCATGCAACTTTTCGTGGAACAGCTCCTTAAAACACTGCTTGGGGCTGAAACCTTCTCTGCCATGTTTGTTGTGGAGAGAGCACACCAATCGTTTGGCCCCAGACCCCAGTCGGGTGCTCCCCCACGGCCCATTATCGCTAAGCTTCTCAACTATTGCGACAGGGATGCAGCACTGAGTAAGGCAAGAGAACTGGGTACACTGCGCTATGAGGGTTCCTCACTCTCTCACTTACCTGACTTTACCATCAAGGTGCAGGAGGCTCAGAGGCAGTTTGTCCCCCTTAAACGCAAACTGCGTGTTCATCACATCGAGTATGCCATGCTATACCCTGCACAACTGAAGGTCCACTTCGATGGCAACCCCAGAGTTTTCCCTGATCTGCAGTCCCTGCAGACAGCCCTGAAGGCCTGGGAGGTAGCGGGGCAAGCCTAAGTCAGTCGATGGTGCAGCTGCGGGAGGCATGGCCTCGTCGCATGACCTTGATGAAAACGACTGAATGATAAGGAATTGAAACCACACTGCTTCTCCTTTTGTATCTGTCTATCCCATTTAATGCCATTAATTACATTGTCCTCACTTTGTTATCTTTAACACTGTAGGGGAAGGGGAGGGGGTTTCTTCCTGCCATTGGACGATGTTTGTCTGTTGGAGCTCTGCTTCTGCTTCTCTGGCCACAGTGGTGGGGGGGGACTCTTCTCCTTCTGTTGATGCTGTTCGCTGTTTGTGGCTATGTATTTCTCTTTGATGCCTATTCATAATTGCTACCTATTGCTATATTGTTGGCCTTTGGCCTCCTTCGCAGTTGTTGGACTTGGCCCTTTTTGCAGGATCATCCCTAAACTTTTTGCCTTCCTCCTGCATTTTGTCTGACCTTTTGTTGGCTGTTTTATGACTCTGGGCACCTTACCACTGCTGTTCAGTGCTAAAGTGCATATGCTCTCCCTATCTGAAATGTATATGTTGGTTGCATTCCATGATTGGCTTATTTGGTTTACTGTGAGACCCCAGTAAAGTGCACCAGGAGTGCCCAGAACTTGTAAATACAAATGCTGCTGGTGGGCTTGCAGCACTGGTTGTGCCACCCACAGAAGCGGCCTAGTAAAATGTGTCTAAGGTCTGACATTGCAGAACCTGCGTGCAGTCTGGTACTGTCATGCTGACTAGGCAAGTGCACCCACTTCCCAGTCCCTAAACCTTCCCTTAACTTCATATTAGTCACCCCTATGGTAGACCCAAGGCCAGGGTGCATTGTAACCATAAGGTAGGACAAGCCCTGATGAGTGTGGCATGTCCTAATAGTGAATTACAGCCATTTTCGTTTTTCACTATTGTAAGGCTACCTGTTCTCCATAGGCCAGAATGGGCTGTTAGAATTGTTACATCCTATGATCCTAACAGACCCAGGGAACATGGTAGAAAATCAAGTTTAGTATGCCTGAACTCAGAATAATAAAATACATATTTTAGTAAAGTTTATTTTAATATTCTGTGTTGCAAATACCACTTTTAGAAAGTTGGTATTTGCTTGCCTACCCATTTCAGCCCGCCTCTGCTATGATGTGTATCTGCCTGTCTGGTTTGTGGGAGTGACAGGGGGCAGGGCTAGGTAGCCTGGTGGCGAATGGAGAGATTGACATCCAGATGGGTGGGAGGAGTGCACCTGGACACTGAATAGGGCTGTGCTCTGCCACCACAATGCTGGCTCCACCTCCTGTGGAGCGGCTGATGTCTCTGCCCTGCACCCTGAATAGAAAGGCAGAGTCATGTCAACAAAGTGCTCAAGAACTGGTTTGGACTGGGCAAAGGCCCTTCTACCCCAGAGGAACAAAGGAATTAGGGGTATAAGTATTGGGACCCTGCTCCCAAGAAATTAGATCCTGGTTGACAAGAAGAACCTCTGCCTGAGGAGAAGGAACTGGGAAAGCTGTAAGGAGGAGTACTGTCCCTGACCTGGGGGATTGGCCTGCAGTGGTTGCCTTGCTGTTGAAAGGAGAGGAGAAAAGACTACAAAGACTTTATTTCAACTTGTGCTTAAAAGATCTCCAAGGGCTTGTGCTGAGCTTGCCCCCTGAATGAAGTCCCAGGACCAGTGGACTTCACCCCCCAGCTCCCCAGAGTCTTTTGGAAGTGCCTGCTGCTGTTGTTGGGCCCTCTGAGGGACTGCGTGTCGCAAGGAGCTGGAAGCGCGACTCATGAAGGAGAAGCGTGCCACCGTCGGAGCTGTTGTCGTCGCATCTCGCAAAGGTTGTCGCCGCTGCAGCATCGCATCGAGCGGAAGCGTCTCGCATCAATCCGGAAGTGTCTCGCAACGCTGAAGAAGCGTGTCGCCATCGCAGCCATCGTAGCTTACGCATTGCACCGCATCAAGAGAAGAGTCTCGCATCGAGGCAGAAGCGTGTCGCCATCGCAGCCATCGTAGTTGTCACATTGCACCGCATCAAGAAAAGCGCCTCGCATCCACGGAGAAGCGTGCCACCGTCGGAGCTGCTGTCGTCGCATCACGTAAAGGGGTGACGCCGCTGCAGCATCGCATCGAACGAAAGCATCTCACAAACGTCGGAGAAGAGTGCCGCTGCCGAGGCCGCTGTCGTCGCATCGCGTAAATGGGTGATGCCGCTGCAGCCGACGCATCGAGACGAGTCTTCTCGCAACATCGGAGAGGCGTAACGCATCTGGAAGATCTTCACGTCTTTATTTCTTTGCACCAAAAACTTAATCGCATCAGCATCGTTGCAACACTTTCGTTGCCCTGCGTGTCACATCTAAGGTACATTGACTTAAAGTGTCGCATTTAAGAAATTAAGCGAACTAAGCAAACTTCTACCATCTAAAGTAACAGTATTGAGTATTTTTGTCATTTAATGGTCTTGTGGTAACTCTATATAAAGAATCCTTATTTTTAATATAAAAACCTGTGTGGTGTCCATTTGTAGTGTTGTCACTTGGTTACTGTATGTGTTCACAAATGCTTAACCTATAACGCTCTGAGATAAGCCTTGTCTGCTCGCGCCAAGCTACCTGGAGGGTGAGCAGGGGTTATTTTAGGAGTGTAACCCCTTACCCTACTAGAGGAAAGGTCCCCTACTTGTCACAAGTACCTACCTGTGCCAACCAGAGAACCCGGATTCTAACAGCAGTGCATCCTGACTGTTTGAGGCCTTCTATTTGCGTACGGTGAAAATGTTTTTTGGATTCTGTTGCTCGAGATTGTTGGGTAACATCCGCCCGTAAGCGTTACCCGTTGCTGTTGAGAAAGTTATTGGGGATAATGTTTGTGGTCTTTATTTTCTTTTTTCTTGAGTATATTAGATCGGTTTCCTCTTTGGGTGGGTTGAGGGTCGCTCTTGCTTGGTTGGGATCTGCAAGGCATGGGCGGGGGGTGGCAATGTGGGGTTCTTTTTTGTATGTCTTTGGTATTTTCTTTTTGCAAGACGTATGTACAGGTTATAATGTCTTGCGCCAGGAGGTGGGGCATCCATCTCTAGCTGTTAATGGCACTGACAATTGCTTATTTTACTTGTTAATTGCTGGACCGTATGACTAACCGAAAGAGCTTGAAACTCTTGATGTGGAATGTTAGGGGTCTTAACGACCACAGAAAAAAAGAGGTTGACATCGCTCTCTTGCAGGAAACGCACCTTCATCCCGGCTGCGGCCTGCCGACAAGTAGCCGTCTGCTGGGGGAGTTTCATGCAGCTGGTTTTACCTCACACTCAAGGGAAGTCCTGACCTGGGTTAATCCTAGTGCAAAGCTTTGGATGGACCGCTGCGAGGCGGACCCGTCTGGCAGATACACAATCACTCGCTGCTATAATTTCTCAGTGGATTTCTTGGTAGTTAATTCCTATGGCCCAAACGATGGCAATCCACAGTTTTATCATTCTCTCTTCCGGGCTATACAATCACACACCCCTTCTTCTATAGTGTGGGGTGGGGACTTTAATTGTGTTTTGGACCCACTGTTGGACCGCTCTAAGCACCCTCTGAGGCCACCTTCAGCTGCTGATTGGGCGATCGCTGATGTGTCTCTACAGTTGATGTGTGGAGGGCTCGTTCGGGAGACAGGGGCGGATTCACACACTACTCGGCTCTGCACGACATACACACATGTATTGATTACTGGCTCATCTCGCAAACCTTATTGTCCGCAGTGCAGAATTGTGAAGTGTTTGCGTGGACGTTCTCTGACCACTCGCCTATCCTTCTGACTCTATCGGTCCCTCCGCGTGGGCCTCCCCCTTTCCTGTGGAGGTTCCCCCCCTATTCGTTGCTAGATGCGGCTTTAGGGCGGAGCTTGGAGATGCTATTTCGGAGTTCTTTAAGTTAAATGTCGGCTCAGTGGGTTCTTATGCCACGTTCTGGGAATCTTTTAAGGCTTAGATTAGAGGTATAGCTATCAGCAAACACGCAGAGGTACTCCGTTCCATACGTGGCAGCCTGGCATTGTTGGAAGCCCGTATCGCCGCTTTAGAGGACAAACTGTCTTGGGGGTCCTCTCCATGACTGCAGGACCTCCTTCAATCCGCGATAGCAGAGTTTAACAAAGAGGCAGACGCTGAGGTTAAGCACATGGGAAAATATGCTGCAGCGCGTGTTTATGGGGAAGCGGATCGGCTGAGCTTGGTCCTGGTGGCCATGGCGAGGTGTAGGGCGAGATCCGGTTGTGTGCCGGTATTGTATTCAGATTCTGGCTCCACTGAGTCGGATCCGGTGGTCGTCGCCAATCAGTTCCGCCACTACTATCAGGATCTCTATATCTCTAAGGTCTCCCCTAGCGACGCGGACATTTTGCAATATCTGGAATATATCGAATTCCCTTGGTTACAAAACTGGCATAGGGAGTTTCTAATGCGCCCTATAGAGCTGCAGGAAATCCGACTGGCGTTGAACTCAATGAGGGAAGGCAGCACGCCTGGATAAGACGGATTCACAGTTGCGTTTTATAAAGCCTTTAGCGATCTATTGACTCCCCAGTTGGCCACGCTGTTTCAGGACATCGGCGCTGCTGGGATTATGGAACAGACAATGCGGGAAGCCTTGCTCGTTACCTTACTGAAGCCAGATAAGGATTCACGCCTCTGTTCCTCTTATCGTCCGCTTTCATTGTTGAATGTGGATGCTAAGATATTCGCGAAGATACTTGCAAACCGTCTCTCCCTTCTATTGCCTCAGTTTATTGGGCCTGAACAGGCCGGTTTTATTTCAGGCTGTACGCTTGCGCAGAATCTTCGTACGGTGTTCGGCGCTTTACAACACACACATTCAGATGCCTTCTTAGGCACCAAAAAGGCGTTCGATTCTATCGAGTGGCCGTTCCTCTATGCAGTACTGCGGCGTGTGAGGGTAGGTGATTTTTTTTACATTTGGTTGGAGCCCTCTATAATAAGCCGGGAGCTCGAGTTTGTGTGGGGGATGCATTGTCTGACCCAAATTATTATCTCTAGAGGGACCAGACAGGTGTGTCCCCTCTCCCCGCTCCTATTTGCGCTGGCGTCCAAACCTCTGTTGAGGGCCTTGAGAGAATATCACGGTCATAGGGGCCTTCGCTTTCCTGATTACAATTTAATTGTGTCAGCCTATGCGGATGACACACTCCTATACATTAGAAACCCGGAAGTGCATCTCCCGCCGGTCATTCGTGAGGTGTTGCGCTATGAGGGTTTATCAGGACTAAACATTAAGTGGGACATGTCCCTGATTTTCCCGCTGACTCCCTCTACCGTTCCTGTGGAACTTGACTTCCCGTTGCAATGGACCACCGATTCGGTTTGCTATCTTGGTATCCAGGTCCATTCGGACGCGGACCAGGTCATCTGGGCAAACTACGGTAGAGTTATAACTAAATTGAGTGAGGACGTGGATCGCTGGATCTGTAGCTATATGAATTGCGTGTGTTGATGAGCAGACTGGCTTGGGTGGGTAAGGCGCCGCGTGTCTCTATGGACACCCTCATGTTGCCATGTTCTGCCGGGGGCTTGGGTGCTCCGGACTTCGAGCTTTATTATAGGGTAGCTCAGGCGTCCCACGCACATGCCTGGGTACACAGTCCCCCAACTCTGCCGCATCTTCATATAGAAAGGGTTGCGGCAGCTCCCGAGCCCTTGCCTTGGCTCTTAACTAAGGCTCCAGATCGACGTTGTGGTGTCCTTGACTCGGTGAACTTGGTTGCTCATGCGTGGCATACCCTGCTTGGCATGTTTACTGGAGCTCAACTATATTCGACGTGCATGCGTAAAGAGTGGTGCCACTTGTTCATTTTTAGTTCGGACAGAGGCGTCCTCCGTGCTCTGCACAGTCTCAGGTTGTCTGAAATGGGTGATCTTTTCCGAGATGGTAAGATGGTCAACTGGTATGAGGTCATTGCTAATAGAGAGCAACCAACTGCATTAACGCAGTTTCAGTTTTTCCGCACGAAGCATGCACTACGGGAGGTATTGGGTGAGGAGTTAGTAGAACCTATGGACTCTCCTCCTTTGTCCTTATTACTCCGATCTCAGTCCCCAGTCAAGTTGGTCTCTAAACTATATGTTTCGGCCGTACAGACTAAGATATCCCCATACACGAAAGCTTGATTGGCTTAGCAGGCTGACATTGGGGAGCAGCTCTCGGATGATGTTTGGTTTTATTGCTGCGAAGTCACCCGCAAAATCTCTCTCAATGGCAGGCACAGATTGGCACACTTTACATTTCTCAATAGGGTTCACTACACGGCGGAATGATTGCACAGGTATGGGTTACGTGACTCGGATTGCTGTGAACGTTGCGATAGCCCGGGTGCTGGCTTTTACCACTTGGCATGGCTATGTCCTCCGGTGGCAGAGTTTTGGCGACAAATTTTTTAGACTCTCACTGCCATTGTGGACTCCCCTGTCACACCCGATCCTTTACTTGCATTATTGGGATACACGAAACCCCTGCGTAAAAAGCTGCGTAAATTGATAGGAATGGGCCTTCTCTTGGCCAGACGCAGGCTTGCCATGAGATGGATGCGGGGACCTTTACCAACAGTGGCCGAATGGGAAAGAGACATGGTGTACTGTAATACCCAATCAGACGTGTACAGTGAACTGCTTCCACCTTCCTCCCGTCCCTTAAGCTTTTGGGGCCTCTTTGCTCAATACCACCAGCGGACTAGTGTGGTATGTTACATTATCGACAGCCCGCCAGTGGTACCTTTATAAAGAGGTTGTGGTTGACTGCTGTGATGCCAATGTGGGGTTATTGTTGCATTATTAAGAATATGTCTCCTCAAGGGATGCTACTGTTGTACAGTTGCTATTCTGTAAATGGAATGCCATTGTCCCTTTTCCTCCTCCTCATATTATTCAAGTGATGTTTTGTACTCTGTATGTGACCTGCGCATTTTTATTTAATCTTCCCTCTTTTTTGTGTATCAGTGAATGTATTTTTTTCCCCAGTGTTTTTGAAAAATCTCAATAAATAAAGTTTAGAAAAAAAGGTGTCCCAGGACCTCAGGAACAGCACTTGGGGATCAAGACTGACTCCAACAGAAGCCACCAGCACGGATCAGGGCAGGTCCAGTTGGAACTAGTAAGCTAGGCTTTTCCAGAAAAGGCTTCTAGCAGCTTGTTTTGTTCCTGTAGACTAACAGGAGGTCAGTCAACTGACTTTTCGAGTCCAGTTCTTTGTCCTAGTTACAAGAAGGAAGACTTCCAGTCTTTCAGGTCTCCTCATAAGTATCAACAGCAGGTGCAGTCCTTCTTCTGTCTTTCATAGTAGTGTACTGAAGAGGTATAAAGGAGGGTGCAGGCCCAGGTGTTAGTTGTATCTGTCTATGACAGAGTTGAGTTCTTTGAAGTTAATTAGTTTTCTGGACACAACCCAGATGGCCCTCCTGCAGAACCCCTCCCTACACCCAAGGCCTTTACAATAGCTCTCAGAACAAGTTCACACCTCATCAAGAGAGCCATTTAGTTCCTCATTGACAGTTGTAGCTCGTGCAAATGGGCCTTTAGAGAATTTAAACACGACAAAGGTAACTTCCTAAAAGAATGCTAGCCAAAACATTTATCACAAACCCAACTTTACCAGTGAACTGGGCTTGTAGTAAATATTTTAAGATATCCAAAAGTGAACTTTGTTGGTGCTTCGTGGCTAGAGCTCTCCATATGTACATTTGCTATAGTATGTCAATACTTTCCTATGTACTAGCCAACCCTGTTACAGTGAAAATAGCTTTTAGGGCTTTTGCGCTGCAAGAACATGTTTAAGATTGAACTTTAGCATGTCCTACGTTTATGTACTATGCACCCTGCCTTATGGGCATATTTAAAAGGAAGATATAGGCCTGTGTAAAATCAATTATTTTGGCATGTTCAATTTGCAGTTTAAACCTACACATTTGTGCTATACATGGTAGGCCTGTAGTCATATTTGCCTTGTCAGTGCAGTGGGTGGCACAATGGTGCTGTAGTCCACATGTACACTCTGTATCATATACTAGGGACTTATAGGTGAATTAAATATGCCAATTAGGGTTAGGCCAATTTCATCATGTTGAAAGGGGGAATACAGGCACTATACCACTGGTTAGAGGAGGTAAAGAGCACAGAGTTCTACAGCCAGCAAAAAAAGTTAAGGCAAACATTCGGGTGTACACCATGCAAAATAGTGTACTTTCCAATAGAGGTGATCATGCAAAAAGACGCATCTTCCTACATGAACCCCCTCCAGTTGAAAAGTGATGAGCACCTCAACTATTCCTTCGGAAGTTCCCATCACCTAAGGGGAAGAACCTAGAAAGGCCATATGTATTGGCATGGTCAGTCCCAGGTCTGTGTGCCACTGTAACATTCATACACTGTACTAAGAGGGACCCCCTCTACCATTTGGAATTATCCCCTCTTATATGCATGAGTCATCTGAGAGGCCTGTGGTCAGCTTCTTCATTGATCAAGCCACAGCAAAGGCTTTCCCCTCTATGGCACTCCAACGCTGCTCTCTGGGGAGTAGTTGCCTATAAATTCAACTGGTTTATCCTGATTCTCATAATTTACTTGTGATAAAACTGCCCGAATCTCATTTCCTGAAGTCTATGTTTTAACTACAAGCTCCTTGCTTTAATCAGGTGCATTGAATACAAGTGTTGCACATAGTACCCCCTTTTGCCTGTAATAGGCCTTCTAACAGTTCTCAGTCCATATGCGCTTCTTTGGCTGCTTATAAGGTCAGCTCTGTCAGGGAAGGGGCGGGTACACTGGTGGCATACCCGTTGATAGACCTTCTGTAATAACCTGTCAGACCCAGGAAAACTAAGACCCAGGTTTTGAGAGGATCCCGACTAATGATTATCTGGATTTTTGGGCTGGAGAGGCTGCACATATGCACTACCAATGTGGTGGCCCATGTACACTACAGACTCCTGCCTCATCTGAAATCTGCTGTCCTTGATATTAATTCCTACCTCTTGCAAGGTCAGAATCACTTCCCTGAGGTAGGTCATATATTCTTGACAAGTGGAGTTGAAGACAACAATATCATCTAGATATGCTGCACTAAAGATCTCTAACCCGAAACAGAACCCTGTTCAGCAGCCTCTGGGAGGTGGCAGTGACAGTCTTCAATTCAAACATCATTACTCTAAATTTTAAGTGGCCCTTAAGAGTGGAGAATACTGATCTCACATTTGCTCCCACAGTCAGGGCAATCTGCCAGTACCAGGAAGCCAACATGCTGAGATACATGTCAGCTCCTAACTGGTTGATCAGCTCATCAGCTCTGGGAATGCGGTGTGCGTCAGTCTTGGTGACGACATTCAGTCCTTTAAATTCCATGCAGCATCTGAGTTCTGCAGTCCCCCCGTTTCGGGTTGACCTTGGGCACCAGCCCAGCACTACTGGGCTAGCCTACAGGCTACTAAAGTGCTCAATTACACCCAGGAGCAGCATTTTGAAAACCTTTTCCCTGATGCTGGCCCTTACTTTTTTTGACAACCTGTATATTTTGTTCAGACAGGTGTCAACAGTGTCAATGTCATGAGCACATCACTGGGCCAGTCCAGGTATCAGTGAGAGCACGCCTGCAAACTGTCCCAACAATTGGTGACAAAGTCTCTGCAGCTGCTCTGTCAGTGCCGGGGAGAGCAAAGCTTCCTCCCCTGATCCATCCTTCGAATCCTGTGATAGTAGGTATGGGAGAGCCTCACTCTCCTCTTCCTCCTGTCCATCAGTGGCCATGAGAATGGTCATATCCTTCCTGTCAAAGTAAGGCTACAGATGGTTGACATGGATCACCCTTTTGGGCTGTCTGGGGGTAACAAAGTCTACCAGGTAGGTCACCTTACACATCCTCTTCCTTACTATGTAGGGCCCAGTACATTTGTGCTGGAGACTCCTAGCAGCACAGGCTCCACAACCCACACTTTTTGACCTAGCTGGTATTGCAAGAAGGTTGCTTTTGGTTATCTCAGACAAGGTTTAAGGGAACTCTGCCAGGGTGCCCAGACTACAGCTCAAAGAGGCTAAAGCCCAGTCCCTTTGTGGTACCTCCCTTTAGGCAAATAAAAGGCACATCCTAGGAGTTTCTAAAACAAACCAAAATCATCTCTTTTAGGATCCTGTTGAATCTGTCCACAAGACCATTGACTTTAGGGTTATAAGAGATAACAAACTTGTGAGTAACCCCACACTCATTCCGCGTAGCCTTCAAGTATGCAGATATAAAATCTGCCACACCATCTGAGATTACTTCTTTGGAGAACCATTCGCTGGTAACCATACAAACCAGGGGCCTGGCCACTACCAGCACAGTGACAGTCCTCAGAAGTACGGCTTTAGGATTGTTGGTCAACCATCACCAAGAGAGATCTGTTCTCAGAACCTGCTTTCAGATCTAGTGATTGACCAACCTGTCCCAGTTTTTGGTCTTCCCCAAATGCCAAGCCAAAGGGATATAATGGGCTGCATTCAAGCGGAATGCCTTGTCTTGTAGGGGGGCAACCAATATCTTGGTTGCTTCAGGTTTGGGGTCTGTAGCCTCGCTTTATAAGACACTCTCTTCCCAGTAGATCCTGTGGGTTCCACCAGTATTCTCCTGCTCCTGGACTTCAGCCTGGCAGCAAAGCCCTTCAAGAGTTGGGCACTCTCTCTGTGCTTGGCAGAATTCCTCCCTGGAGGGCCATGCTTCCCGATGCAGCCCAGAGAATTCTGGCAGGTCTCTCATGATTCCTTCTTGGACATAGGAGGGTTTAAGGATGGTTTCCCACACCTCTTGCTCTTCCTCTTGATTGTGGAAACCCGGGCCACTGTTCCAGACTCCCTTAATTTCCCTGATGAGTTGTATGGGTCCCTGTGGTCACATACACCCACTATGGCAGACCCAACATTTCTGTCTTCCTTTCCACCTGAGCTAAGCCCAAGCAGAAGGTTGTAGGTTGTTTCCAAACAAACAGGCATACAGCCAGGGCTGCAACAACCATCCCACTCACAGAGGCTAAGGTGGCTTCAGTCCAACCCCTGGTTTATTCCCCCCCCCCCCCAATTCCTACACTTGCAATTCCTTGTGACTGTCCAACAGTGGTGGGCTACTTAGAACAGACTAAGTCTCCCTTTTTATGTCCTGGCTTGTAACTGTCCAGGCATACCCTACCCTCACGGGCAAAAATATTTGTTCCCCTTGTACTCTCTCCCCTTGGGTTTGGAAAAGGCCTGGGGCTCTCCAACAGGAGCAGAACTTTGGAGCCCTTTTCTTCTTCTTATCATTGTTGTTCCCCCTTCCCCCTGAGGGGGGCTGATTCCCCTTTCTTCAGGTCACATTTTTAGACAGCCTAGAGTGCATCCACATGTCAGCTTCCCAAGCTGCCTGGAACCAGAGAACCTGGAATCCATTAGATGCTGGTGCTGTGCTCCTTCGTGATCATATTATATGGCCTATCATCAGTAGTGACACAGCCCTCCAGTACATTTATAGAGCCATTTACAAAGTTAACCCAGGATTATTGTGCAGGGTTGTGTGTCCGGAATCTTTTTTCCATACTTTTCAGGTGTGAGACCAAACATCTGACTAGTGCGTCTTTCACATGAGTGCAGGAGTCACCTACCCCCTCTTATGGATTTAGGAGTGTATCCCTCACCAGTGTTGGTTCTAACTCTGACAGTTTGGCTCCTGGGCTCTGTTGACATACCTGGCACATTCTCAATGCTCTTTCCTAGGGGGCAAACCATTTGTCATTTTTGTTCCGCATCACATAGCTAGGCGCAATGCTCTTGGGCAAGCTTTTCCCAAGGTCCTGGAAGACTGAGCTGTCTCAAAATGTACTCTTAGTAACATCCTGAGAAGCCTGGGACTCAGAAACCTTTGGGTCTGAAAACCTCTGGGGGACCGGGACAAACATGTCAAGCAGATCGACAAATGTGTTTTGCTGCTGGGCCGAAGATTCAGGTTTCACTGCTCAGAGCTTTTCCACAGCAAAAAACTGAACGAGCAGGACCTTGTGAAAATGGTATCTGGCCTCATTGAACCCTCCTCGACTAAAGCGTGCAGCAGCTAAAGCCTGCAGCCTTGCTCCGCTGGAGGAATCTGAGCTCCAAAAAGTGACTAAGTGCAACCTTAGAAAATCTTCACTGGGTGAAGACACCCAAAGTATATGACTGGTGAGGGCCATTCCTTGGAGTAAAATCCAAATTTCTCCTGCTCTGAGCTTTCCCGCCAAAGGTCAATGGCTTCACTGAGACCTCGTCCAATGGCTAAACGACCTTGTGGAGCTCTTCTTTGTCACATCCTGCCGCCTTGCCCCGCTGAAGGTTTTGGACTTCCATTTCAGAGTCAAAGTCTGAAATTCACATGCAGATGGACGTTGATGGGAAAGCTGTACTCATCCTACTTGATCCCTCTGCTGCTTTTTACACCGTTAACCATAAGGTACTAATTAAGCGGCTAGAGACGGTAGGAATAAAAGGGGTCACTTTAACCATGCTTACCTATTTTCTCTCCTACAGAGAACAGAAGTTAACTTGGGGAGATTTCACTTCTGACAAGTTTTCACTCCAAATGCCTTTAGGCAAAGAGGCTCCGCATATTAGGTCTTCATAGACTAATTACAATTACAAATTTAACTAACACAAAAAATTAAAAACAATATCAACTAAGGGAGAGCTTTAAAAACATCCCAGTACATGAACATTCAAAATATTTTGGAGCATAAAAAAACAACAATATATATCAAAGAAAATAGGTGAGAGGCTGTGGAAGCAGATATGAATTTTCCAAACATCTTGGGATCCTAGTAGTATTTTAAATTTGTCCCCTTTCAGTTTAAACCTGCTACAGTCAATGCGGTATGCTATCAATTGAGGTGTGTCAGCCACAGACCTAATCCTGTCCTGAAGCACATTGGCACACAAGTACTTCTCACTATCATCTGCATACTCATGCTATTGATGGCTTTGGGAACTTAGTAGGTTTGTAAAAAGAGTTTCATAGGATGCTAAATAATCTCTCACATATGTTAATAAAATCTCCCCAAACAGATTTCAAAGATGCCACCATATGTGAAATGTGTGCTAAAATATTGCAATTAAGGCTATTTAATAAGGTTCTACATCAGATCAATAGTTTTACAAGAAGGAGCAATAGAACATGATTTCTCCACAAAGTTGTCAAACTTGCTGAGGTTCTGCGCTACAGTATGGAAAGTATTGATAATGAAGACAGTCATATCTTTTTTTATTTAGATATTCTTTAGTAGGTAGATCAGTTAGGAAGATGAATGATTCTGGGATGGGCAAAAAGTAATATCAAGTGTGGATATGCAGGTAAGTTGGAGTGGTAGTGCAGGTGTTAAAGTAAATATGACATTGAATAAGATACATTCAAATGTTGCTAAGTCACTGAAAATTGTGATATTCCTGGTACTTTTGTAAACAAAAAAATGGATGAAACTAAATCAATTTATGAGACCATAGCTGTAGAATAGATAAGCATTGTCTTAATTATTTATGAGGGGGATAGGCCTGTGAGAAGATCAGTTTAAAGAAAATTCTCATTGGGCAACGTTATTTTTATTATTACTCTCATGTCCTTGGTGTGCTCTTTTTCCCAACTGAAAACAGACTACACATCTTTTAAACTTACAAAAGTACCAAGAAACTCAAAGGGAAATCAGGCCAATGCTAAGATGTAAACAGAAATAGACAGGTCCAAAACAATAAGACATTTTTCTCACCACATATCACTGCTGCTGTAAAACAATGTCAAACAATTAACTTCAAATGACTTCGACAATATGTTGGACAACTTTGTAAAGTAAATGTCTACAAGCCATTCATTATAAGGAGCAAATTAGGAATATACCTTTAAAGTAATGGTTTGTTCTCCTCTTTTGTAAACGATGGTAGGCAGTGTTTCTGTAAATACAAGAAAGAGGTCTTTTAGTACAGTTGGTAAGTTTTAGCGCACTAGAAAGATATTGGAGCACTACACCACAAGAGAGGATCCATGGAGAGATGTTATAGGCTATGTTAGGATAGGCTATTGGGCCAAATGTATCAAAAGACTGGTTGCAAGAAGTGGTTGCAAATGGCACACATACTTTTGCAACCAGTCTTTAATTTTGCAATGCAACTGATGAAGCGTGAAATCAGATTTTATCACCCATGACACATTTACTGTTCATGACACCAAAATCTGAAACTACATTTACACACCTAGTGCAAAGAAAAACAGAAACTGACAGCACAGTAATAGCATGCATGAAACTGTAATAATAGATATGTTTCTGAAGAGAGTATAACTGCTTATTTTTAGAACATACAAACAAAGGTTTGATATGAGAAAACGGATTTATGAGTGTTTATATTTACCAAAGTAACATAGATTATGAATGTAACCTAGCATTTCTATTGCATCGTATCGTGCACTAAAAGAAGAATGTGGTGTATATATCTGATATTAGTAGATATGAAGCTGAAATTTACTACAGTGATAATTACAAACATGATGTTTATAGAGACTAATAAACGATATTAGAAAAATTATTTAGAAAAAATTATTTACATGTATGAACTTTGAAATATTTTACAGTAAGCCATAGATGGCGTTAACCAGATTCATGTGATGTGTTGGTGAAACACTATTTTCTGTTTTATTATAATTGTTTGAGATAATACCTAATATTTAATTTTAATTGGGTTAAATCATTTAAATCTGAGGTAGCCATCCAAATGCCTTTCCGATGTGCTTTTTCCCTGATGCTGCCTCTTTCCCTTCGCTTTGCTGGATGTGTCATTATTTGCACTAGACATGGTACATGTTTCAATTTAGGGATATTCCTTTAAAGTTCATTGCTGAATAGTTCGGTGGGAAGTTGACCTAGAACCCATAGACGCGGATTGCTACTTTGTAATTGCTTACTGGAGTATGGAAAAGTAAGAAGGAGTAACTAAAATATATTTTGTGACTACATACGTAAACTAATCATATGAACGACTGACTAGTGGAGTGGCACCAGGTCATTACAGTGTCATAAGGACTATAAAAAACAGAAACCGCAAAGACGGGCAATGCTTCAAATTTTTCCTTCTTTGAGAGATACAACTAGCCGTCATTATTTTGTCTTTTTCTTGGTAGGCAGATACTACGCCATTGCTTTATGCAAGAGGACTGAACGGTTTTTTGGTAATTTACAACCATCCTAGATTTATATTTTTGGACTGCCTTTATTCCTTCTTTGATGAACTATTAATTTGCTGTTTCTCACTTTTGCCCATGCACAGTGACTCACCCTTAGAGGACTTTAAACTTGATCCCTTTTGCCGCTGTGCTTAGAATCTTTAATGATGTTAATGAAGCTTCATACCTATTTGCCTAAATGCTAGTTGGGATTTGTAAATTTGAAAGCATCCTCTTTCCGATTCCATTTTTGGATTAATTGTATAGCTTTGGACTACATAGTACAAAGTTTTTGACTGAAATGCTTAAGAGATTTCTTAAAATATTGATTTTGGACATGCTTGACGATAGTTCGATATAGTTTTGCTTTCCATTTCAGCAATCTATTTTGCCATGGTGCAGAGTCCCACAAGGGTATGTGGAAAAGACCCTCAATCTTTCACCAGATACTCAAATAGAATCGCTGGTCTCTGGAAATGCTGAATCATTCAGTGTTAGTGCAATATATGGATGACCTACTGGTGGTGTCAAATACAAAAGATGCTTGAAGAATTGTCAAAAGTGCCCCTTTAAACCACTTAGCAGAGAATGGACATAAGGTTTCCCCAACTAAGTGACAGTTTTGCGAAACAGAAGTCTTGAAGGGAGAGACGAAAGTGTCACAGGAAAGAATTCCAGCAATTCTTGATATGAATCCTCCGACAACACAAAAGAAACTCTGCATGTTCTTAGGAATGGTGGGCTATTGCAGGCAATGGATACCAAACGTATTATTGACACCAAAATCTGAAACTACATTTACACACCTAGTGCAAAGAAAAACAGAAACTGACAGCACAGTAATAGCATGCATGAAACTGTAATAATAGATATGTTTCTGAAGAGAGTATAACTGCTTATTTTTAGAACATACAAACAAAGGTTTGATATGAGAAAACGGATTTATGAGTGTTTATATTTACCAAAGTAACATAGATTATGAATGTAACCTAGCATTTCTATTGCATCGTATCGTGCACTAAAAGAAGAATGTGGTGTATATATCTGATATTAGTAGATATGAAGCTGAAATTTACTACAGTGATAATTACAAACATGATGTTTATAGAGACTAATAAACGATATTAGAAAAATTATTTAGAAAAAATTATTTACATGTATGAACTTTGAAATATTTTACAGTAAGCCATAGATGGCGTTAACCAGATTCATGTGATGTGTTGGTGAAACACTATTTTCTGTTTTATTATAATTGTTTGAGATAATACCTAATATTTAATTTTAATTGGGTTAAATCATTTAAATCTGAGGTAGCCATCCAAATGCCTTTCCGATGTGCTTTTTCCCTGATGCTGCCTCTTTCCCTTCGCTTTGCTGGATGTGTCATTATTTGCACTAGACATGGTACATGTTTCAATTTAGGGATATTCCTTTAAAGTTCATTGCTGAATAGTTCGGTGGGAAGTTGACCTAGAACCCATAGACGCGGATTGCTACTTTGTAATTGCTTACTGGAGTATGGAAAAGTAAGAAGGAGTAACTAAAATATATTTTGTGACTACATACGTAAACTAATCATATGAAGGACTGACTAGTGGAGTGGCACCAGGTCATTACAGTGTCATAAGGACTATAAAAAACAGAAACCGCAAAGACGGGCAATGCTTCAAATTTTTCCTTCTTTGAGAGATACAACTAGCCGTCATTATTTTGTCTTTTTCTTGGTAGGCAGATACTACGCCATTGCTTTATGCAAGAGGACTGAACGGTTTTTTGGTAATTTACAACCATCCTAGATTTATATTTTTGGACTGCCTTTATTCCTTCTTTGATGAACTATTAATTTGCTGTTTCTCACTTTTGCCCATGCACAGTGACTCACCCTTAGAGGACTTTAAACTTGATCCCTTTTGCCGCTGTGCTTAGAATCTTTAATGATGTTAATGAAGCTTCATACCTATTTGCCTAAATGCTAGTTGGGATTTGTAAATTTGAAAGCATCCTCTTTCCGATTCCATTTTTGGATTAATTGTATAGCTTTGGACTACATAGTACAAAGTTTTTGACTGAAATGCTTAAGAGATTTCTTAAAATATTGATTTTGGACATGCTTGACGATAGTTCAATATAGTTTTGCTTTCCATTTCAGCAATCTATTTTGCCATGGTGCAGAGTCCCACAAGGGTATGTGGAAAAGACCCTAAATCTTTCACCAGATACTCAAATAGAATCGCTGGTCTCTGGAAATGCTGAATCATTCAGTGTTAGTGCAATATATGGATGACCTACTGGTGGTGTCAAATACAAAAGATGCTTGAAGAATTGTCAAAAGTGCCCCTTTAAACCACTTAGCAGAGAAGGGACATAAGGTTTCCCCAACTAAGTGACAGTTTTGCGAAACAGAAGTCTTGAAGGGAGAGACGAAAGTGTCACAGGAAAGAATTCCAGCAATTCTTGATATGAATCCTCCGACAACACAAAAGAAACTCTGCATGTTCTTAGGAATGGTGGGCTATTGCAGGCAATGGATACCAAACGTATTATTGACAGCAAAACTTCTTCAGAGGTTGACACACAAAGAAGTGTCTGATCTGGTACCCTGGGATGGCAGTTATAGGCTACAACAAATGCTTTGTGTTGTTTTGCAGTGAAATAAAATGCTGCACTCTTTTAGTATTGACACAAATGCATGGAAGCAATTGCAGACTGATCGCCTACTTTTTGGTGACCCTTGACCCTGTTGCGGCTACGTTGCCTGGACGCTTGAAAGTGGTTGAATCAGCATGCATGAGACTTGAACAATATGAAAGTAGAGTCATGGGACACTCACTAACTGCATGTGTACCCCATCCAGGGGCGATGCTGTTGACACATACCCATATACAGTATCTTAAAAATAGTCGTTTGACTAAGTACGAACAGATTCTATTGGGGGCATAGAATGTGACAGTTAAAATATGCATAATTCTAAATCCAGTTACTCTGATGCCATTGCCTGGAAATGAGAAGGTGGCTGATGAGGTTGAACATGATTGTTTGGATGTGACTGAGTTGTGTACGAAACAGTGTCCTAATATTTTGGGCAACCCATTACCTGAATCTGATCATGTGCTGTTGGCTGATTGTTCTTGTTTGAGAGACAATGAAGGGAATCTGAAAGTTGCTTATGCTGTATGTACAGTTGGAGGAGTTGTGGAAGCATCATGGTTGCAAGGTGTGTTTTCTGCGCAGGTTGCAGAACCTGTTGTGCTAACCTGAGCTTGCAGCATTTCAGAGCAACTTAGAGTTAAAATGTATGCATATAATCAGTGTGGCTTTTGAGTAATGCATGATTTTGGGCAATTGTGGTCACAGCGTGGGTTCATGGCATCCTCTGGTTTGCCAATACAGAAGAGAGAGTGTATGAGGAACCTTTAGCAGTCTGTACAATTGCCTTCCCAAATTGCAGTCATGAAGTGTGTTGCTCACCGACAAGGTATTGACTTTGTAACAGTCAGAAACCAATATGCCGATGAGATGGCAAGTTATTGTGCATTAAATGTGCAAACCTTTAATGAAGAAATACTGAAAGGAACATCAGACATCACAGATTGCAACTTATTGTTATCAGCAGCAGATACCTGGGACGAGGTAAGGAAGTTGCAAGAGGAGGTGACAGAAATTGAACAGCAAGTTTGGGTGCGTGCAGGTTGTACCAAAGAGACAATGATGGTTAGGTTTACACTGATGGCATACCTGTAGTACATGATAGTTTACTGCCACTAATGGCAAGACACTATCATGTAGGAAGAGGTGCAATGATGTGCCTTTTCCAACAGGTATGGTTTAATCCTAGATAAGAGTAACAGCAGAATCATTGTCCCACAGATGTATGGTATGTCAGTAACAGAATTCTAGAAGAAAAACTCAGGTTGTGATGAGTCACATTGGTAAATCTGCAGGTCCTTTCAACCAAATGCAAATGGACTTCATTGAGATACTCCTTTGCAATGGTTGGAGATACGTTTTTTGATTGGTTATTGCAGTGGTTCCCAAACTGTGCGCCGCGGCACCCCGGTGCGCCGTTAGGAGTAGCCAGGGGCGCCGCACACGTTGTGGAAAAAAGCTTGCAATCATGTTGAGAGAATGCATCTGAGCAATTAAAGAATGATGCATTGTTTGCCTGAAGGCAGCAAGTGAAGCTTATTTAAATGACACCCAGCCGCAGTGCAACACACAGGTAAGTTACAAATGCCGCCTGTATAATCCAGAATCATCGTTTGGCCCAAGAGCCCACGGCCACCATACGCGCGTGCCTACTTTCACGTAGCCTCCGCATATGGCCGCCAAACGCAGCAATGTCTGTTGAGCGTTATTGGTACTAGTGTTCTGCTGCTCCTCCGGGGACCCTCTTCACAAGTTAAAAGTAGGTAACAGGTTGGTTGCACACTAGAATACTCCTTGCTTTAAGTTGAACTGTAAAGAAGGGGAACATGACAAACTCGTGACCCCCAAGCCTGTGTATTATTTATATGTAGGGTGCTATTAATGCACTTCTTTCGAATGAAGAAACACCGCGCCGGAACTTACAAGCCAGTGCATTCTGAGTGGTCTGGCGAGGTTATTTCTGCTTTATTTTTGGGTTAATTACTGCTGCACAATTACCATCTTTACACGATTTTCGAGTTAAAAAACAATGAAATAAAGTGTATTTCTGCTCACATTTTTCACTTGCTGAAGCAAGTGGGAAATGTAAACAGAGAAGTACCTGGACTTCAAGGATTGCATGAGTTAAATATCCTTTTGATTCTGAAATTGACTTTATTCCCAATTGTGGCCCAAAACTCCGTAATGCCCGATAATTGAGCTGGTGCCAATGGCCAGAGTTGGTAACCGTGGGCCTGCAGCTTTTAGTCAGATATATAAAAAATAGCGAGTCACCTCTGCAGAGAAAAACAGGCGTTTCTTCAAGCACGTTTACCCCTCCATGCATATTCACCTATTAATTATTCGATCATTCCATTCTCCGCTTCATACACATACAAAAAAAATTGTATGGGATATAAAAACTTAAACCGCTTTTGAAATTCATATGTTTACATTTTAATCAATGATACCAAATATTTCAGCTAGAACAATGCTAATATCTGAAGAAGCCCAGCCAACTAAAAGACCAGCTTACATTGTTAATAGGTAAAAATTATTGAATTCTAGGAACATTTTACGTAAAAAAAAAATAAGAGAGCACAGCTGTTAAAAATCTATTAACTATGATTGCGCTCTCAGATCGCCCCAGCTGTTTTGAGTTGCAGCTGTGGCTCTGCACTATTATTTGTTATTTTATATAGCGCGCACATGGCCTGTAGGTATGAGAGCGCTTTACGAAAGTAGCATGATACAAGGGTACAGCAAGTTACTGTTACAATAATTATGTTCAGACGTTGTCGCTGCCTCAAACACGCCTGTTACTTTCCTCTTGGGCCAAATAAGGCCTCTCTAATTGTATCGTAATTGCATGGATATAGTGCTTACTACTTCGGACAAGACATCACAGCGCTGATATGCAAGTTTAGCTCAGACTGCAGCAACCTGGGCGTCGGAGAGGCGGTTAATTCACCCTACACTCGGCCACTTATGTTTTATTTATGGGAAGAGGAGTGTGACAGAGGGATGAGGGAAATACAGGAAACTAAAAGTGACACCAAGACTTTCAGTCTGAGAAAACAAGGGCAAGCCACCCAGTTGGAAGATGGAATACACGGGGTAAAACAAAGTGTGAAAGATTCAAAGAGGAAGAGAAGGAAAGCAGGACATAAAGGCAGAGAGAGGGGTGAAAAAGAATATCTGAAGAGGAAAGGCTTCGACAAGAGGTGGAGAAACGAAAAGGATGAGGGAATAGAAGACGCTTTAGCTTTTTCATAACTGAAAGTTTCATCATTAACAGACCATAAACAGAATGCAAGCTTCCTTATTGGTGGTTAAAAAGGGTAAGTCATGACAACATATTTGGCAAATAATATTGTATAGTTTATCACTTAAACAATTAAAGTTCTTATTAAATGACTGGTATATTTTAATTTTGTTACAAATATGATTATAATACCTTCATCAGCTCCATCTCAATTAATTTCAGGGAGAAAACGGGAAGTACTTCCGAGATCGGGCTTACATCCCCCCAGCGATAAAAAAAAAAAGTGACATAATGGGGAGCCACGGCCAACTGCCAATTAGGTCAAGGGAGCCACAGGTCGAAAAAGTTTGGGAACCTCAGGGTTATTGTGTATATTTTTTCTCAAAATGGGTTGAAGCCTATCCAATATGCAGGAATGATAGCTTGGCTGTGGCAAAACTATTGTTAAGGGAAGTGATTCTGAGATTCAGATTTCCGACTTCGCTCAGATGGAGGAACTCATTCTAATAACGAGGCCCGGAAATTGTTGTGTGCAGCACTACAGGGTCAGCAGAAGCTCCATTGCAGTTATCGGCCAGTAACTTCTGGCTTCGTGGAGCAGGTAAATGGCACATTGAAATCTTGAATGGCGAAGGTGTGCGCTTCCACATTTCTGAAAAGGCAAGATGAAATTGCCTCTTGTGTTGATGAGTTTGAGAAGTACACCAGACAGGAGGACAGGATTGTCAGCACATGAAGTTATAATGGGCCGAGTGATGAGACTGCCAGCTGTTCCTGCCAATACACTTGTGAATATAACAGACAATATTATTTTGCACTACTGCAAAGGACTGGCTGATGTGGTACATTCTGTGTCTTACCAGGTTGGCACCGCTACTTTAGTGGTTAAAGAGGAGCAGTGCCATGACCTCCGTCCTGGTGACTGGATAATGGTGAAGAAACATGTGTTCAAAATACGTCTGGAAATGCTCTGGAGAGGGCCTTTCCAAGTGATCTTAGTCACCAACACCACTGTGAAGTGCAGAGGTCTCCCGAACTGGGTACATGCAGTGTCCCATGTCCCCTTGATGATACAATGGCACCTATTCCTGATGTACTGGTGGTCACAGTGAGGCAGAGGTAGCTGTTGGGGACCCGCAAGCTGCTAGGACAGCACTCGTTTGGCCTGAGGTGGTCAGAGAGAGTCAACTATAGGTATTGAAGGGTCTAAGCAAACAAAGTTGACTGTGAAAGGTACGGATCCTAGTGGAGGGCCTAGTGCACCAAGAAAGCTAGCAGTACCCAGAGACTGTTGGCCTAAAAGAGGAAAGATTCGGAGAAGTTGCTTGACATCAGGACGAGTACCACCAACGGTTCCTGAAAGCTCTGAACAGTCTGATCAAAGTGATACTGATCATGAGAAAACCACTGTGAGGAGATTGAAAAGAGCAAGAGTACCCATTTGAAAGTACTCATCTCATGAATGGACTTATCTGGCAGTGAATGAATGGGAACAAGAGTTTATTATCCATTGTATTAACAATACAAATCCACCTAAACCTCCTTGAAACTAACTTTGTTGTGGAACTGAATTTTAAGCTTGGTGTACCAATTGAAGTACTGACACAATCTTTCTTAAATATAATCATCAACAAAGCAGATATGAGAATCTTTCTGTATAATATAGTATAATTGATAAATTAGCCACCAGTACAGCTGGGGGATTGCTGGTATAGATGTAGAAATGATTTCAATGAGATCAATGGTGATTCAAGATCGACTTGCCCTTGATATCCTTCTTGCAAAGAAAGACTGTATGCCGGTTGCTGAAGGTTCAACGTTATCGCACCTACATACAAGACAAGAGCATAGGTTTAGAAGGTTATATTAAAAAATTACTGATCTAACTAAGGACTTCAAAGATTTGAAAGCAGATATTGCCTCTGAAATGATAGGTGAGGGATTGTCAATTGTTAGCAACTTGTTAGGTAACTTAGGAAATGAAGTAGTGATTTCCATCTTGAGACCTTTAATGGTGATCTCTTTTTGCATTATTTTGATGATATTATCCATCAAATTCTGCAGATAAGGAAAAGACAAAGGAGGAGTGAAAAGAACTGAGAACTGATCTTAAAATAGAGGATGCAAAGTTTAAATATTATGACAAAATGAACATTTTAGAAGAGAGCAGACGAAAAAGGTTAAATGCAACAAACCCGTAATCTAGGATCACATCTGAAGGGTAGATATTGTGATGGCTTGATTCACCTTCAAAGGAGGGCTTGAAGTGTGATATCAGATTTGATTACACATGATACATTTACTGATTTGTGACACGAATGCCTGAAAGTACATTTACACATGTAGTGCAAAGAAAAACAAAAACTAAGTGATAGCAGGTAAAAGCATGCTTGAAACTGTAATAATAGATATGCTTGCAAAGAGAGTATGACTGCTCATTATTAGAATGTAAAAAGAAAGGTTTAATATGTGAAAACTGATCTATGAGTGTTTATATTTACCAAAGTAATATATGTCAATAACGTGGCCTAACACTTCTATTGTTTTTTATTATCATGCAGTAAAAGAAAAATATGGTTCAAATATGTGATATCAGTAGATATGAAGCTGAAATTTACTACAGTGATCGTTAAGAACATGATGTTTATAGAGACTTATAAACAATATTAGAAACATGATTACATGTATGGACTTTGAAACTTTGTAACAGTAAGCCATAGTTGATGTTTACCACTTTAATGTAAAAATATGTTGGAGAAGCACTATATTTTCCTTTTTACCATAACTGTTTGAGATAATACCTTATATTTACTTTTAATTGAGTCAAATCATTTAAAAATAATAACTTTATTGCATGATTAATTAAAATCTTACAATAAAAAAATGAAAAAATCATCAATACACGACCATTAAAACAGAGCTATAAATCCAAAATCCATCATAACCCTTAGCGGAACAATTTCCACAGCGGATAATAGAGTATTATATACTTTATATACACCTATTTAGTTAATCATTATTGCAAGTCAACATCGAGTCAAATCATTTAAAGCTGAGGTATGCATCCAAATGCCTTCCCAACTTGCTTGCTTCTTGATGCTGCATTTTTCCGCTAGCTCAATACAATGGACTTTTGCATTTTCTGAATGTTTAATTTTTTTGTACTAAACATGCAACATATGTCAATTTAAGGGCATTCCTTTAAAGTTCATTGTTGAATTGTTTATTGAGAAGTAGACCTATAACTCGAAGACTCTGATTGTTACTTTATAATTTCTTACCAGAGTATGGAAAAGAATGCAGAAGTGACTAAAATAAATTTTGTGACTACATACGTAAACTAATCATCTAATGGACTGACTAGTGGAGTGACACCACATCATTATGGTCTCATAAGGACAATAAAATAAGAAACCCCAAAGAAGGGGTAGCACTATTATTATTTCCATCTTTGGGAGCTACAACGAGCTGTAATTATTTTCTCCTTTCCTTGTGAGAGAGATACTACCCATTGCTTTTTCCAAGAGGACTAATTGTTTTTTCAATGATTGTCAATCATCTTTGTTTTTTATTTTTAAACTGCCTTTATGCCTTCTTTGCCGAACTATTGATTTACTGATTTTCACATTTACCCATGCATAGGAACTCACCCTTAGAGGACTTTAAACTTTTTCCCCTTGGCCCCTGTGCTTAGAATCTTTACTAAATTTGAGGAGCCTACCTACCTATATGCCTAAATGGTAGTTGGGATTTGTTACTGTGAAACCATCCCCTTTCAGATTCAATTTTCTGATCAATTGTGTGTGGCTTTGGACTGCTTATTGTAATGTTTTTGACTGACATTTCTTACAATTATTGATTTTGGATCTGTACTACAATAACTAAGTGACTAAATTGCCTGAGTCTATTATTGTGTCTTGATGTTCTTTATTGAACTGTACTATATTTCCAATTATATTAAATGCTTGGTAGATAGAGTTAGAGAATCTTTTCAGAATATCAAGTCTTTTTATGTGGTGTGGCAGCAGCCGAGCTCCTCTTGTGCATAATCCTGGTTAGACTTAATTTCTTCAGGTGGTTGTGTTTTTCTATTGCAATACTTAATGTAGTATGGTCCTGAGAATAGTATATTTGAACCTGATTTCGAACTTGTCAGTTAGTCACCAATTAATGGTGCGCATTGGGTGACTCATGCTGTGATTTGGCACCCTATTTCTCAACCCTCCTGTTGGCAGAGAAAGATACATCAGAGGACCATTCGCATCTGTGGTAAGGAAAACATTGTGAGTCTTTTGACTGTAAAGGGCCCAGTATGGTTAGAGAGATAAATGTGTAAGTAGTGGATTCAATTAGAAAATGTATTAGATTATTTTTATGCTTTTGCTGGAACACAAGCTATATAGTAATAAGTTGCATCACAAAATATCCAGTCACAGGGGAACGCATAATGACCTGCACAATAAATATTATTTAGGCATGTCACTATTTGTGATCCATTGTAATTAACTAAAAATTCAGGGGTGGGTGCCTGCAAAAACAGCATGCCACCATGCCCGTGTTTGTATTCCAAAATGTGAAACTGTTTTTTTTGCAGCCCATGTTCCATATATATACTGATGAGACTTTTAGATAAAAATTATTCTGCCTACTAACCACAAAAGGATACCTTCTCCTTTGAAAATCAGTTACCACCTCCTTTGAGGTGTCAGTAACTAATCAATGATTTGCAGCCACAATTGCAGAAGCAATCAGTGATACATGTAATATTGAATTGTAATTAGAAAGCAAAGCTCATTTCAAACTCCTTCCTAACTGTGGTATGTGTTAGTAAACTTATTTTGCAAATCGAAATACTTTCACAAAATGGGTTCCAAACATTTCAAAAAGCCATTTTGTGGACGAAAATAATGCAATCTTGTAAATTGCAGGGTTTGTGATAACATGTTTTATACATCTGGGCCATTGTTACTGACCTTTTCATAATGCTTTAGCACAGAAGTTCATAAGTAAGTGAATATTAGGATATCACCATCAGACCTTGGGAGATGCTAAGACACCCTAGGGCTTATTCACAAATAAAATTATGAATACGGGAAGTACTACTCTTTTAGTACTACTTCATTTACTCATACATGCCCTTGTGAATTGGTCTCACAGTTGCACAAAGACATCAATGAGTTACAAGAAGTAGTACCACAGGAGGGCTACTTCATGTACTCATAAATGCTTTTGTGAATTCATAGTCCTATTTGTCTTTGAATACTCCTCTCAAACATGTATCATCCTCCTGTGTTCATTTGGACGCTTTTGGTTATATTGATTTGTAACCTAACCCGCTTCATGTTCCTGCTGGAATGTTTCAGAGTTGAAGTTTGTTGGCTTTTTGGTTTACTTCAGTCAGTTAGCTGAAAAGGCTACGGCGATTGGGCACAGCTGCACTGGGTTTCAGCAAGATTTACTTAGTGTGCGTCTGAACTGAGATCCCTTCACAGATATGCCTGCAAACAGCAGACATTGCACTATTAACTCAGTTGACTGTGAGCTTCTGCCTCATGCTCCGATTGCTGTTCCACCTAACCTGTCCCCGATTGTCTCAGTCTGCCTCCATGTTTCTAGCCTTGCCTGTGTCTTTTTTTGCTTCTCATACTGCACCCTCCATCCCATGTCCTGCTTAGTTTGTCTGCTTCTCAGCTCCCATTGTAACCTTTGTATGTAATCTCCATATATCGCAAGTAACCCTCTTCCCTTGCTCTCTGTTTTACCCTTTCAGTGATTGCTGTCTTGGTTTTGCTTGGTATGGCAGACATGGTTGCATGTCAGAATATTGAGATACAAAATGTCAATCTGCAACAATATTGACGCCAAATTATTGACTAACACCGTATGGTAAAAGCAGGTTTGTGTATGAAAGAGTAGATTAGCTCTACTTGATTTCCTGGGTGGGTGAATAGTGCACGACTAAGATGGCTGTCTGAGTGCTTGCTCTTTCTGATCAAGAACACCTTCGGCCCAATACGGGATTCAGATGGCGTGTTGACAGAGGAGCCTCGATGTCGCTCACCTGCAACAGCACTGCTGCAACTACGGTGACAATTTCCCCCATGTAAGCAGAGTTGGGAACACAGGAGCAAAGATGTGGCTATTTGCGAAGGTCAGCCTGCAAAATGGCTGCTGCCATGATTTTCCTGCATTTCACATTATTTTATGGGTGAATCACCATAATTTGTGGAAAGTGGGTACACCCACTTCTTCTACCACATTATACCTGATGATTTCTGGAAAGATTCTGGGGTTTATACATTGTAATCTGTGGGTTATAACCTGAAGGTCAGACATCTTCTTCAGAGACAAAATGGCCGCCATGGATACCAGTTTAATTGTTTGCTTCTAAATGACTGTAAATCACATTTTCTACCTCACTGGGTGTTCCTGATTCCTAAACAAGGGGTGTCTGGATACATATTTGTCTATGCTTATGAGGCATTGGGATTCTTTGTGATTGTGGATACTCTTTACGATTGGAAGTTGAACCTATGCATAATTCATTACTACACTTTCTACTATTTCTCTTGGTCATAAACCTCCATGCGCTGTGTACTCATTGCTTATAACCTTTACCTCACACTAACCTCTATCAGAGGTTTTTTATTGGATATATATACCTTTCTCGTTATGTAGTGAAGAACAACCAAGAACAGCCAAGAACAGCCAACGCCTTTCGTCCAGTACAATGGACTTCTTCAGGGCATGCACAAGATATTCAATCATGTGGTAACAAAGCTACCCAAATATCCTTCACAAATCGTTGAGGGAAATTGTGCCAGTTCCCGTAAGTAAAAATTAAGTCACAAATAATCAGAGAAATTATATTCAAAATAGTGGAACTAACATGATGAAATCCATCCATAAAAGACAAATGATAAGCGTTGATGCAATAAGGGTTCCCCTGCGGTATCTCCACATGGATCGAGTAAGGTAGAAGAGATACTGCAGAGAAACCCTTAACGCATGCTTATCATGGTATCTTTTTGAGGGGTGATTTGCCCTTGGTCTCCTTATTTGGGACTTCGCTCTAAATTAGTTTTTTATGGATGTATTTCACCATGTTAGTACCACTATTTTGAATATAATCTCTCCGATTATATATGGATGAAATGCGTTGGCTGTTCTTGGCTGTGTCTTCACTACATAGCGCATGTCACATCTGATCCATGTTTGAAGAAAGAAGAAGATTTGAAAAATACCTCTCTGAAAATTATTTTGATCTTTGTTTAACACTGTTTAATATTTAAGCATTTATTGTTGCACAGGTTGCTTCTTGTTTTAAAATGCATAGTCCGGTTAGGACCACACCTTGACAGTGGGTGCTTTAACTGTGTGCACATAAACTTAGGATATTTCCTCCATTATTTAATAACCTTGGAGATAGCAGGATAGGAATAATATGAAAGAAGAGAGGGGGCCCACTCTCCGAGGGACAGGGCACTGTTAAAGTGAAAGAAAACAACTCCCACGGAGGAAATTCTTTTAAACACACCTCAAACAAACACTCACACGTACTTCAATATACATACGGAGGGAATATGTTAAAACTCAAAAGAAGAAAATAAGAGGGTTCCTCTAAAGTCGGAGCCCATAGGTCAATGAACGTCTTTGATGAAGTCACCCCAAAAATTTTTTTGCAATGATAATAAAATTTAAAACAGTTTATTTCGCACAATATCACGAGAACACAATACTTCAAATAAAATACATTGCCTACTAATAAAAATAAACACAAAAAAAAGGATAGCAGGATAGGTGCAAGTCTTGGTAGAAGTTCCACTGTCATGTTTTGTTATCACAGATCTGATGCAAATTTTTGCAAATTTTATGCAAGTTCGACTTTACTTCTTTACTTAAGGTACTGAAGATGTGCCTGACTTAGAATGTATTATTTGCCTGTATCATGCTCCACAGGTGCTTTCATAGACTGTTTACATGAAATTATCATTTCTCTCTTCACAATTGTTATCTTTATCTTGATAGTAGGCCTCCTCATAGCACTTCTGTTTTCTTCCGATTTCTCAAATATTCTGGGTGGTTTTCTGAGCTTTAGAACTCTTTTGGGATTGAAAGTGTGAGTTCTATATTTTTGCACGGTTCTTTTCTCTTTTCTCATTACCCATAATAACCAGCTCCCTAATATCTGGTTAATCGTGTTGTTATTCTATCTTCAGGTGGATTCTTCTATGAGACTTTATTGGCCTTAATTCTGACTCAATCTTTCATATGGGTACCACGTTTATATCATGTCATTCCATTTCATCATGTTATGTAGGGTTCTAAAAGGATACCTTATACAATACACTATACCGTATTCTTGCTGCTAATGATATGGGTGCTTCCAACATACAGTCCCTTAACCTCTTCAGCACTGCGCGGATTCCCGCGCAGTGCTGAAAGATCTGAGCGCGGGCGGGGCCATGACGGAACGGTTCCGTCATAAGCACAGCCCAACCGGCGTGCATGACGGAACCGTTCCGTCATCGGCATCGAAGAGGTTAATATACTCTCCCTTAATATTTATTTAACCATCCTGTTAAAAAATGAAAATAGCAGATTATTGCCATAAGTTCATGGGTGACATCATACTTTTGCTGGAGTCTAAATTAGAACAACCTGCATATCGAGACTCGAATATCACTAAATTAATGTTTTCTTTGCCTCACCTGCACGACATAAGAAAAATTGAGTTGTAACCCTTATGTTGATAAATTCTAATATTACAACCACCTTTCAAGAATATGACAAGGAAGGAAGATGGGTGATCGTTTTAGCTAAAAATGGCTAGATGGGGATACACGCAGGTTTATCATTTGGGGTTTACAAGGGGATTCCAGGTATACACGTATACTAATTGGGTAGACTAACATATTCCAACATATTAGGACATGCACAGATACATATGGAAGATACACCCCTGTATTGGGTACGCTTTATGGTGAATCTTTTACGCTGTAGTGTGTACACTCCACCCTCTCTTGCACACTCCTTTATTGAATTAATGAGAGGGCTCTAAGGTTATTGCCGGATCGACTCATAGTGTTTGGGGGTGATTGTAATGTAGTCGTGGCCATGACGGTAAATAGATGGTGCCCACAGGGACCACCTCCAGGGATGGGGCTGATGCACTTATCCTCCTTTATCTCAGCCCTGGATGTCACAGATGTACAAAGAGCACACCACACCACGTCTGGGGGTCACACCTTCTTCTCGGCATCCCAAAATTCATACTTTCGACTGGATTACTTTCTGATTCCTCACAATCACATGCACAGAGTGTCAGATATTACAGAACTATCCAGGGGATTGGCAGATCAGTCTCTGGTGCCCATGGGTCTCTGAGTGGGTCACCGGCTCCTGGTGTTCCGTTGGCGCTTATGACCATAGCATCCTCAGAACCCTGACTATTCTGCACATACGGACTGTTCTATAGATGGTTATTTTGTACACAATATAGGCATCAGGAGCATGGGGAAGCTCTGAAGCCCACAGTCCGAGAGGCAGACATTAGCTATTGTACAGGGGAGCAGCAGTACAAAATGTGAGACCTGATGGACCCTGAGGCCAGGACCACATAACTGGACTTGCAGGGTTATCAACAAGATGACCAATTTGCATATAGACAGCTTGTCCTGGCCCAGATGGGCGAAATGCAATTGGCCTGGCAAGCATTAGAAAACTGTATCTATCAATGGCGAGACAAGTCAAATAAAATGCTTGACAGATTATACCAGGATATCCCCAGATTGCCTCCTTTTCCCCTATTCAGGAATGAGTCTGGTGCACTACTTTCAGAGAGAGAGATAGCACATAGTTTCACTTCCAATTTTGAAGGGGTCCTGGGGCAGAAAATAGGTGGTGTCCAGGATGCGGATTGAGGAGTTCTTGTGGGAGCTCCCACGCCATACTCTTTACCCAGCGGCCCACAAATCCATAGATGCTGCACTCCTTAGGGAGGAACTTTCCTCGGCCATGGCCGAAATGAACACTGGTTAGGTTTCTAGGATAACATGTTCTGCAAATTCTTCAAAATCTATATGCCCAAACTCCAGGATCACCTCCTGGAAGTGGTTTTGTCTGTGGGAGCAGAGACCATCATGCCACGCGACTGGCGCCATTCAGAGATCATAGTTTTCCACAAGCCTGGTCGCCAGTAGATGATCTCACTTTGTATCACCCATTATCCCTATTAAGATTAAAATCTTAGCTAAGGCGCAGGTGAATAGGCTAATAAATCCTATTCTCGATCTGGTCCACCCTGATCAGTTGGGATTTATGCCCGTCTGGGCGACCAGTCAAAATGTCCGTCGAGTATATAATACGATAGAGCTGGCTGATAGGCTGAAGGAGACAGCAGTACACCTCATGGCAGACATAGACAACACATTTGATTCCATAAGCTGGGAGTATTTGTTTCTCCTCCTCCAGGACCTCAACTTTGGTCCATGGTTCATTTAAGATTTCTGAATGTTATATGCAGACTTCACAGCGTCAGAGAGGGTGGCAAGAACCAGGTCGGACACCTTCCCTAAACAGCTTGGGACAGGGCAGGGCAGACCCCTTCCCCACTGCTCTTTGCTCTTGCCATGGAGCCACTCACAGTGTGAGTGTTGATGGACGCATAGGTGCGTGGCTTTGAGGGGGAGCTATCAGACAGGATATCGATATACGCTGATGAGGTCCTCTTCTTTCTTACGACACCGGACACGACGCAACCCAGGATACTGCAGATCATGCACACATATTTGAGGAAATCTCGGGCCTACACAGCAACACAAATAAAATCCACAGTTTATGCAGTGGGCACTGGTTCCCAGACACTTTGGTGGACATCTGGATTGCGGGTAGCCACCAGTAGGTTTGAATACCTGGGTGTCTTTTGGTCCCCGTATGAGACTGTGACATGGAATACCAATGTCAAACCGGCATTTAAACGCCTTAAGGGCAACTTGGAGATTTGGTCTGTGCTCCTGTTGTACTTGATGGGACAGTCAATGATCTTCAAAACGGTGTCTTTACTCAGATTTCTTTTCCCAGTTACAGAATTTACCGCATAATATTCCGCAACAATGGGTCCGCCAACTGAATTCCATCCTTAATGCTTTCCTATCGGATGGTGGAACCCTTCGTGTTGCCCTCAGCAAATGTTTCCAATCCAGCTACTGTGGGGGCATTGCAGCAGCAGATGTTGAGTTATAATATCTGGCAGCTCACCTCTTGATCATAAACAACTGGTGGTATGATACACAGGGTGATCTGGCCTATGCATTGGGAAATGGGCAATGGGTACTACTCCACTGATAGCATACCTATATGGAGGGGGAGAGGCAGTAGTCTTCCCCCAGCAATGAGAATCATCCTAAATTTATAATGGTCAACACTTAGGGGCTGATTAAGATGTTGTAAGGAAAGGTTCCGGATGGGATTCAGTATTTCAGAATCAGATTCGGAACCCTTGTTTCCGACCAAATCTTACAGATTGCCCTGCGACTGATTACGATGCCCAGAAACCATACGGGCAGTCCAAATCAGTTCTAAAAGGCATTGGGACAGTCTGAGTCTTTCGGAGCCAAATTGTACAGCTCTATGGAGACGGTTTGTGGACGACCAGTTAAAATGACCAACTCGGACAGTTGTTCCGATTCGGTTTGCCTGAGACGAAACAGCTACCAGAATCTGTCTTTGGGGGCCTGTTGTGGGCCCCCCTTTTCCCGGAGGCGTATGAATGTTGCCCTTGGGTGTGCCCAAGGGACCCCTCTTCCCAACCATGTACAATGTGGCAGGCACTACGGGGTGCCCACCACCCATTTGCAAGGTTTGCCCCAACCACCCCTTTTTTCAAAGATAGCCTGTGTTCGCGTTTGGAACACAGACTCCAATTTAAGTCAATGCGAGTCTGATCAAACGATGTTGGGAAGCATCAAAATCGAACATCTGGACTCGCAAGACCTGATTTGTTTGGAAACGAGTCCGGAACCAATTAGTTCAGGACAGTTTCCTAACAAGATCGTAATCGGCCCCTTAGACGTATGGTGGGGCAGACTGACAGAGCATACTTCCACATGTAGCTACATTAACTGGATTATGGAAGTGGGATCTCATTGGGACCTCCACATTAGGGGACATCATGCAAGGCATGGTCCACAAATCATTCTAGACCTTTCAGACTGAATTTCAACTACACCAAAATCAATTCCACAGCTATCCACAGCTCTGCCATGCGCTGGCCTCCTACGTGAACATGTTATAGGACCTTCCAAAATGTAATCCCTTAGAGGGGTAACTTATTATGGGTGACCGTAAAGTTGCAAAAATCTATCAGACACTCATATCAAATCAACTGGCTGTGTTCGGTGTCCTTTGCGCGGCCTGGGAGACCGATGTGAGTAGCTGGAAAATGAAGATTGGCCGGAGGTCCTGGGTATGCCGCAGGAAGCAGCCATAGTGATCTGGCTACATTTGATTCAGTTGAAATACATCCACAGGGTGTTTCTTACACATCGCTGGGTCTGGGGTATAAGTGCAATTGCCTTCAGTGCCTCTGTCTGCTGTGGAGTGAAGGAGGGCACTTTTATCCGTATGATACTGAGATATCCCAAGTTACATTTTGGCAAGAAGTGATCATACACCTGGGTGAGGTTCTGTCTTGGCAGATCCCGCTGAATCTGAGATTGGTCCTCCTCCACCTCACTGAGGACCTGGGTGAGAATAGATAAAAATTGTCCTTACTTTACCTTCGACTGACGATAACCAAATGCGATATTGCTACAGAGGGAAAAGTGGCGCTCCCCCTTGTTCATGGTGTGGAAGAAGGGAATGTACCTCTGTATGGATTGGAGATAGCTGTATACAAGGCAAGAGGCTGCCACCAGAAACATCACAAAATATGGAAAAGATGAATAGAATGCAGGATATTAGATTTATAACTCGTCTGTCTGATACGCCAACTAATCAATGAAGAAATGTGGACATTCCAGGGAGGTGAACTGATCATTTTGTGTGTCATCAAGGGTGTTTATCTGTATGACAGCAGGTGTGAGGGCAGGGGGGAGAGGGTTCGACAGTGCAGATATATTTTGTTTATATTGTTTATTTGTTCATAATTTTCTTTAACTGTGTATGTTGTGATGGATTTATAAATGCAAATCAATCAAATGTGTTGACCAAAAAAAAGAATAAAGCTGGTCGGTTCTTAGCAAATTATTTAAAAGTTGGAAAGCACAAATCTGTCATCCTAGCCATTAAAAATACCAACTCAGTTATTGTTACATCTGGGACAGACATTCTGGAGTCTTTTTGAGACCTTTAGGAATCCCTATATTCCTCTAGAATATCAATTGACGTGGATATCTGTGAGAAATTTCTTAACTGATTGTCACTTCCTACATAAAATCTAGATTGCTGAGACACTCTTAATAATTTTTTCATGTAAACCCGATGGATAAAGCTCGCCGGTTCAAATGATTACACTTTCTTTCCCCATTACGAAGGGTGAACCAATACGAACGCACACATTAGTTTTCATTTTCTAATCACACGCCCCTTTTGATTACATCACACGCTTACGCACGTTGAAGCAATCACGTGACGGGAATCACGGAGTATTTACTTCCGCGTTCCCCATTCACACACCAATATCCGGGCCGAGCAGGACAGATCCAGGTTGATCGCGGTAGTGTGTGAGCATGGAAGTAAGTTGGGGAACCCCTCCTTGTTACAGCACTAGGTTCCTTTCAGCTTTTATAGAGTATCTCAACAGATAAGAATAATTTATTGTTTGTTTTCCACCCTGACAGATACTATAGCTCACTACCCCCCTCTCGGACCCATGACGTTAGTAGTACCAAGTACATGAGTAAGAGGATCAATATTATTTGTCCATGCAGCTGCTTTTAACAATTTTTATCGCTAGACATGCACTGGAGCAACGGCGCCTGGAAAACACCACAGACGCTCGTTTTCAGCATGCCTATCACCTTCACGAGTCCGCTATTTCTTCGGCATACACAGCGGCTAAATAGCCACCACGATTGCACATTGTCTGCTGACTTGACACTATACAATGTAATTAAACGCAGGCACAATCAGTGTACAGGGCCTTATAGAAACTCCTTGATATTTCTATAGGTCCCCTGCTTTTGACGAGTAAATACTCGTGTTTGGGCGTTCTTTGGCTGCAATTGCTATTTTGACACCCACTCCCACTCCACAGCACGGGATTACCAAATTATTTGTTCACCCAATCACGTAAAGGATAACAATGCAACCAACAAAGTTATGTCTCTTTATGTCTTTATGTGTGTTTTGTCTGTTTTTTCTCTTACAGACGTTATTAGCCCCGGAATAGTAGGATGGCTTTTCGGTAGAACTGTAAGTTTTAGCATCTGATCTCCACAGGTTAGGGTGCGCCTTAGCGTGCGCATACCGCCGTGGAGGTCCTTGTGGTCCTGATGAAAGCTTAGCCAACTGGGCATGATAAGCAGAAACATGTCGACCTTATTGTAAATTGGTTGAGCTCTGGTTAACCTAACCAACCGGCTCTTGTCCAACTCACTTGTTTTTATTGGTCTTTGGTTTGCCATGATTAAATTGGTTGTTGGTTAAAATCATTTACCTTTTAATTTCACTTCCTTTCTCATTCAAAAACCAGCTCCGCTGTAATTCAGGCGTCGCAGCACACCAGAGAGGCACTCGGCCTCTCTGGTGGGAACCGGATGATGAAGCATGTCACCAACTAGGTTGGTGAGTGAGGGTTCTTTTAACAAATCCTTTTGGTTTTTGCCCGCGATGTTGCTGCTCTCTCTTTTGCTCCTTTTCCCTTGTCACTCTTTTGTTGTTTAACTTAATTAACCAGGGGGAACAAGAGTGATTTTCCCTCACCCTCTCTTTGTTTTTGTGACACTCTTAATAATCCCATAGAACAGGAGGAAATACTCAAACATTTCTAGTCGTAAACTCGGTAAAGCTCCTGGGACAATGGCTTCAACAGCAAATTTTAGAAGACATTTTCCAGGTAGCTGCTCACATCCCTCCACAATCTGTTACTTTCTTTTGCATTCAAAGGGAAAATCCAAGGCTCTGCCTCTGTAGCCACAATAGTTGTTACTCCCTAAGAAGGGAAAGATCACCTTGAGATTAAAAACTATTGTCCAATTTCACTAATAAACATTGACAGCAAGATTTATGCCAAAGTTTTAACAATTAGATTAGAAATAAATTTGAATAAACTGATACATTCAATACAAACAGGTTTCCTTAAAGGCCGATTAGCAAACAATAATATAGGACACTATGCCATGATTTGCAAAAGGCTGAGTCTCTACACTCCCTTTCTGCCATGATAGCCTTCGACACAGAAAAGGCCTTTGATAAATTCTCTTTGATCCTTCTGCTGATCACTTTACAGAGATTTGGTCTTGTAGATTACTTCATTAAAATGGCATTTGACCTTTACCATGAACCAAAAGCTACTGTCCATATCAATGGTTGTACATCAAATGAATTCTCTTTAATACAAGGCACCCATCAATGTTGTCCTCTTTCCTCACTTCTTTTCATACTATGCATTGAACCTCTGCTTGAGTTAATTAGAAATGATAGTGGCATTAAAGGTATTCCCTTTCCCTCTGCTCCACAAAAAGTTGCAGCCTGTGCTGATGATGTTTTAATCTTCATAGAAGAGGTGGATAAGGCTATCCCTTGCATACTAAAAGTAGTTTCTGCATACTCAGAGGTATCAGGGTATGCCATCAATAAAGAGAAAACTGAGGTCTTCCCCATGACTTTTCGTTGCTTTTCTTCCCATATTCAAAACTCTGAGATCAAATGGCATAAAAACTCACTAAAATACTTAGTTATATTGTTTATTGAGGGCTCGCAGGCAACCCTACTAATTAGTGAAGGAAAAAGCATTAAGCAAATTGAAGAACTGATCACACAGTAGTCTCCAAAATTAGTCACTTGGTGTGGTAGACTCGAAACAATTCGAATAATGCTTTCACTCATAATCAATTTCCCAATTGGTATACTACCCTTAAAACTTTTGAAGTACTTCTTTAAATCAATAGATAACATTTTGATGGGCTTTTTGTGGAAAAGCAAAAGATCCAGGATTTCCATTAAGACACTAAGAATGGATAAGGAGGAAGGGGGAGTTAAATTCCCAGACTTTCTTGGATGTCAATGGTCCTTCTTGGGAAGGTAAGGTGCCTAGTGGTTTTCTAATACTATCTCTGGTATTTCCACATGGCTTTCTATATAAAGGGACTTGACTCCTCCTCTTCCATTATCTGCTCTTCTAACGATACACTATACTTGTTGTGTTAACATATTTTATTCACTTCTCACAATATGAGTAGTCATTGACTCCCCTATGATCTGTTGACAGAAAACTGTTACAAAGACTTCCTAAACCTGAACTGGCTTCCTTGTTGTTCAATATACAGGTCAAACTAGATGGTCAAGAATATTTTTGGAAAGAATGGGGGTTGAAATGCATCTCCCTCATCAAATGTTTCTTTTGCAGTTTTACAGGACAAATACAAACTGCCTAACCTAGATTTTTACACTTTTTTAAAGGTACAGTATGCTATCAGAAAGTTTTGCCCCATCTACAAACCTACCCTTCCACAAATCATAAGCGAATCATGGGTGATATTACTAAGAACAAGTAGCTTCTAAAATATATAATCTTCTCAAGGTCCCCAACACTCAAGAGACAAAATCTAACTCCAATAACTGGAGTTCATTTTTCCAATTATAGCCTGATGCGGTTATCCCCCCTCGACATGGACAAAGAAATAGTTCTCCTTTTGTAGAGAAGATCACACCTGCCCTTTCACAAATTAGTCTATGGATCCTACATCATTTCAACTTCATAGATTGGGGCTGTCAGAATCAAATCTATGTTGTAATTATAAATTGGCTCCTGGTGGCTCACTTACATGTTTACTATTGTAACCATGTCTGTCCCCTTTAGCAACACATACAAAACCATGATTCAAAAGATTGTTAAGGTCCAGTTCCACATAGATGCCCCTATAGCATTACTGGGTACACATGCCTCCTCTCTGTCCGATCATCTTTCTGCTCCTGATACCCAACTTATTGATTTACTACTGGCCGTTGGTATTAAACTGATTCTGAATGGAAAACCTACTCCAACATTTTCTCGCATAAATGGTGGTATTGGATTTGTTTTATCAAAAGTGCAGATTATTCCTGTTTCAAAAAATGTCATGTCTTATCATTATCTAGGAAACTATGGGATGCCTTAGCTAGTTATTTACAAAAGAATAACCCCCTTAATTTTCTGCTTAAACTTTTTTATATGCTGTGACGACTTCAAACATGGAACATCGGACTGTGGTAACCCTTTACTATGTTTGGCACAGTGCACTTTCTTTCTGCCTGGACATTTTGATGTCTTGGATTAATCAGATATGTTTCCCTCCCCCCCCCTCTCTCCCTTTACTGCCCTTTAATTTTTTATTTTTCTCATTAATAACATTGAAGTCGTTAGACTTATTGCATTTAGCTACGTACAGCTGTTACTATTCCACAAGCCATTGTGTCTTTGTACCTTTCATTGACATACCTTTTATTTTTCTATGCAAGATTCGTTGGTATCGTTCTTTGTGCTCATTATATTGTCATTACTTTTATTTCAAGACACTTTCGTTTATTGGTATGTATATCATATCTTTAGGCAAGTACGCCTTTAATTATGATTGTATTTTTACTATATCGAAATGTTCTGTCATACAAAATATTCTTTCAATAAACACATTTGAAAGGAAACTATTCTTGATTCCACATCTTCTTAAATAAAACTATATATATTTTCAAGGTAAGTATATGTGGAGTTGAGAATTGCTAATCTACTTACCACTGCAGTCTACAGTCAATATTGTGTCAAACCCCTGCTCAGGTGCTATTTTGTGTCCGTCCCAGAGAAGGATCCACGCATGCCCAGACTGACACCACAGCCATTATCATGAATGTCTCTACACCTTTCCCGTTTACAATGTCCTCAGGGGTTCTTCTGGCCCCGTCATTTGAGGCTCAGGTAGAGACAGTACAGTGCGCTTTGTAGGAAACGGGTGAGTATTTTTTTGAGGTCGTGGGAACCAGAGATCTAAAACTTGCAAGAAGTATAGCCATCTTGGGGAGCTCTCTTATGTAAAAGCCAAGTTCCTATGCCAGGTATTCCTTCATTCACTCAAGAGTTCTGTTTCTATTATGTGAGCAGGATCACAATTGTCAAAGATAAATATTACAACCGATTGAGGTAGAACAGGAACCTAAAACTGAGATGGGAAAGAGGATGACACAGTGTAATGATGATTACTGGGAACTCAATCAGGACATTACACTTTTGTTCTTCTCATCAGAGTCCATGAGTATATGTCATGCAATGCCAAATCTTCAAACTCACGGCCATTCTCTGAGCACTGGGCTTTCAAAATGGAAGTTATTGTTTCATGACCCATCCCCTTAGTGGTCACAAAAGAATGTAATGTTACTGCATTATTTTAGAATCATGATTCAACTAGCATGAGAACAGTGTTGTAAGCAGATGACAAAGCACAGAGGTTGCAGAAAGCTTAAGCAATATTAATAGGGAGCCAACGTACAATAACAGACTTATGTAATCAAAGCTTAAGGAGGGACGATGACTGAAACTGTGTGTTAGGACTAATAGGAGACATATCAACAAAATGCACTTGGAACATTAGGAAACATGAAAGTAGCTATTAATATGCATTATACTGACTGAGACTAAGTCACAACTGAGAAAGGAAGAAAGAAAAATGAACCATAAAGGCCAAGTAAACACCGATACAACATGGCAAGAAATGCAACAGAACAGGCACTTTGCAGTACCTATGACTCGAGGAGAGTGACAAAAGCCTAACCTGCAAGCCTAGCAGTCTGGAGAAACTAAGTGGCTTATTTTGATGTCAGGTGGAATTGCTTCCGCCCAACACCGACTTGGTCCTGGGACCGACCGACACCTGGTCAGCGGTCCTGACCTACTCATTTCGATGCAACCAAACACTGTTCGGTCGCATGCTCCCTTTCCTCAATGGGAGCTCCTGTTATGGCCGTAAACTGGCCGTAACACAAGCTCCTATTTAGGAAAGGGAGGTGCAGTTCATCCCTGCACCCTGTGGCAGGCACCATAGGGTGCAGGGATCAACAGGGGGGCATGAAAGGTGCCCCTTCGGCCACGCTTACCGACGTGGTCTCCATGTCGGACAGGCCGGCATGGAAACCATGTCGGAAACAGTGCATTGTAATCTCAAGGGTGGAAAGGCTCACCCTTGAGATTACTAGCCAGTTTCTGACTGGCAGACGGGCTCTCCGAGCCCCTCAGAGCCAGCCCGAATGACCAGCTGGTTTACTTTCAGACCACCTCCATCATAATGAGACAGTCGGAAAGTAAATGAGTAGCCCATTATGACTCTGCCATGCGGCCTTTATGGGCCGCATCGCTCGGAACGAACTGCGTTAAGTGGGCGCGCACGCCACGAATGGCGTAAAGTAACTCAGCATTTAAAAAACCGTACAAATTCACTGAAAAAACCATAGGTTTCACACACGTTATAGTTAGGAATTAGCATTTAAAAAACCTTGCAAATTCACTGAAAAAAACATAGGTTTCACACATGTTATAGTTAGCGGAAATTTTACCGATAAAAAACCAATGAAATTCCCCCGTTATAGTTAGTGCAGGCAACTATAACTCACGCGACCGCAATCTTCTGCTGATGACATATGTGTCTTTATGAAAAAAAAATATTTGTAATATATGTATAGCTAAAAATGTATGGAAGAAGACATGGGCAAATAAGTGTCTAAATACAGTATTAGCATCAGCAGAGGATTGCGGTCGCGTGAGTTATAGTTGCCTGCACTAACTATAACGGGGGAATTTAATTGGTTTTTTATCAGTAAAATTTCCGCTAACTATAACATGTGTGAAACCTATGGTTTTTTCAGTGAATATATATATATATATATATATATATATATATATATATATATATATATATATATATATATATATATATATATATATATATATATATATATATATATATATATATCTTCTAAAGCAAGGAATCTGGATAGACAGAAAATCCTATTCGAACCATCTAGAACCAAACAGAGGAAATCAGACAGAGAAGAAGATGTAAATAAAAATTGTATCAATTCTAGATTTATAACAACGTTCAGTGAGAAACATAAAGAAATAAGATCTATTCTTAATAAACACTGGCATCTAGTAAGAAACGACCCTGTCTTAGGTTCTAAGGTAAAGAAACACCCTGACATCACCTATAAAAAATCAAAATCACTGAAAGATCTAGTTGTAAAGAGAGAATATCAGGAGGTAAAAAGACAAGCTCCCACCTGGCTACACCAGAAATCGGGCTTTAAGAAATGCCCGAAGTGCAAAGCGTGCCAACATGGCGTAAATTGCACCACTCTAAAAACATTCTTTAACAAAACAATCACAATCAGGAGTTTTTTGACCTGCAAGTCTAGTTTTGTTGTTTATTTGTTACGATGCCCTTGCCCAAAAATATATATAGGGAGTACAACTTTCCCTGTATTTAAACGTATTTTATAACATAGAAGGGCGATCGTAAATCAAGACAGAACGTACCCCATAGCACGTCATTTTGAGACCCACCACCAAAGTAATCCGATATTTCTTCAATATTCCTGTATAGCTGAAGTCCCGAGGAGAAAGAGGGGAGGAGACAGGGAGAAGGAATTGAGAAAATTGGAAACATACTTTATTCTAGAATTCAATTGCAAAGAGCCACAAGGGTTGAATGTGGATGAGGATCTCTATACTTGTCTGTCTTGAGAAACCTGATGAAGAAAAATGAGTAATAGAAAACTGCACACATGATTAACCATTAAGGATATGGTTTTTCTTTGTTGCCCCTTTGTTGTTTTTAATGGTAAAAATTGGTCAACATAGTAGTGACTATGATACAAAACAACTGCTCTACAGGAAAATGTTTGTTTATTTCTTCGCCGGTCCTAATGTTTGCAAATATATATGGACATGTAATATTGTTTTATCTAGATGTATTGGATTGAAGGGAACAAATATGCACTTTGTCCGAATAACTGTTTAGGTTTACAAAAGCACTTGCACTTTAAATTTTAATCATCAGGATAAATTATATCGACTAATCAGTTCTTGTATAGAAGGTATATAAGAAAATGATGGTTATTTCGCTTAATAGCAGATATTTAATAACTAGTTACATATAGTAATTATTTGTTTTTAATATAATATGGACCGTTGGCGTAATTTGCACAGCAAGCACTAGCACTTTGAATGACAATGTTTTAAGGCACTTGCCGGATAAAACTCCTTGTCTGCACTTGCACTTTATTTTTTCTATTCATTCCCTGTATAATACTTGGAGAAATAATACTCTCAAATATAAATTCCTGGGAAATGGTAAAAAGGAAAAAAGTGATAACGAATTAGCTGTGCAATATAGGTTAACATAAGAAAATGTACATGTTAAGAAATGGCCGCCGAAATGTACTGAGTAGACACTGTGATGCAATGTGTCAAGTCCCTTGTTGATGTTGCCTACGAAATGCTGGGTATTTTATTGTAAAAAAAAATGGGCACGAACATCGTGAACAAGGCAGCGTGAGTCTGCTGAAACGCGTAGATGTTTTTTCCTCGTGTATGAAGAATAAAAGACCGAGTGCCAAAAACTTTGACTTGGAGTGCTGGATGTTTATTTCAAGAAAAACTGAGTATTCCTATAATTGAATATATATATATATATATATATATATATATATATATATATATATATATTCCACAAAAAAGAAGCACCCAAATTGGAGGCCCACAACAGCGTGTCAGTTTCAATTTATTCCGCCAGGCAGCACAGTCCAAACCACCTTCGTAGGCACAAGCAAATCCAGCCATATAGCTCCTACGCGTTTCGAGCGTCTCTCGCTCTTCATCATGGAAATGGCGTATCTGGAAAGGCGGCAAAACAGGTAGGTTTAAATATTTACATAGTCCCGCCTCTGTGCATATCAGCATATTGCATTGTGGTCTTAGCAGTTCTTTAGTAGATCCTGTCGCCCATTTTCCTAGTAAAAATAAAAAAACCACAGTGGGTCGCTCAGTGCCCCAGGGGGATTTACCATGCTGTTCTTATCCTGGGGGAATGACACACAGTTCCATTGACGCTGCTGTAGTAACAACATCGGACCCGCTCTTCCGCGGCCCGGGGCTCTCCGCGACCTGGGCAGGCCGCACCAAATTCCACAAAAAAGAAGCACCCAAATTGGAGGTCCACAACAGCGTGTCAGTTTCAATTTATTCCGCCAGGCAGCACAGTCCAAACCACCTTCGTAGGCACAAGCAAATCCAGCCATATAACTCCTACGCGTTTCGAGCGTCTCTCGCTCTTCATCATGGAAATGGCATATCTGGAAAGGCGACAAAACAGGTAGGTTTAAATATTTACATAGTCCCGCCTCTGTGCATATCAGCATATTGCATTGTGGTCTTAGCAGTTCTTTAGTAGATCCTGTCGCCCATTTTCCTAGTAAAAATAAAAAAACCACAGTGGGTCGCTCAGTGCCCCAGGGGGATTTACCATGCTGTTCTTATCCTGGGGGAATGATATATGTATATACATATTACCTACTGGCGGTCGCCAGTAGGTAGTTATAGTTAGGACCCTGTTTCCATAGGAAATCCGCAACATTCTATTTGGAATAACTTTGACGCCGGTCAACGAATCCTCGCGAAATTTTGAAAATAGGTGAGGCGCTACGCTCCGCTCCTACCCTGAAAGTCTCGGGGGGATTCGTCAAGCGGGGGCTGAGAAAAAAGGGGGGTCCCAAAACGCGTTTTTCCCATGCATTTTTCCATAGGACCTTTAGACACAGCTACAGCCCGAACGGCAGAACAGAGTTACTTGAAATTTGGCAGAGAGGTAGTCTACAGGTCAAGGAAGTGCCTTTTGTAGGTCGGGTGTAAATCTGTTCAGTAGATCCTGAGAAAATAGCATTTAAATCAATATATATATCTGAGCCAGCTTACGGTGCGCTTACCGTGCGCTTACGGTAAGCTTACCGTACGCGTACGGTGCCGTGCGCGAGCGTGATTCTGATTAGCTGTTAGATCTTAGTAAACATTCGAATCGGTCGAAACCAGGAAGCGGCAACCGCCATTTTCTCTCTCGCACTCTGAGGGGGGGAGGAAAACCAAATCAAAAAACATGTAAAGGGGCTGTTTACACAGCTCCTAACCACCTTGCCTTGATGAAGGTGTCCCCAATGATCCCCCAAGGCCAAAAATTCAATTTAATTTTTTTTCGAAATATTGCCGATTACGCTTACCGTACGCGTACGGTAAAAATTATTTTTTTAAAAAAATTATCCACACTCTCCCCACCCCGTGTGCAAATGGTGCCCCAAGAGCACCATTTGTGCATGGCATATATTCCATATCAAAATATAAAAGATTACCTTTCACAACGAAGCGCATAATATGTCCTCCATGTGCGCACGGTGCGCGAAGCGCATCGTGCGTACATGGCCCATCCAGCGTAACGTTGGCACGCGGTGCGCGTAGCGCACCGCGTGCCCACCGTGCGCGCACGGCACTAACTGCGTAAAGTGGGCGCGCGGTGCGCGAATGGCGTAAAGTAACTTAGCATTTTAAAAAACGTACAAATTCACTGAAAAAACCATAGGTTTCACACACGTTATAGTTAGGAATTAGCATTTAAAAAACCTTGCAAATTCACTGAAAAAACCATAGGTTTCACACATGTTATAGTTAGCTGGACATTCTACTGATAAAAAACCAATGAAATTCCCCCGTTATAGTTAGTGCAGGCAACTATAACTCACGCGACCGCAATCCTCTGCTGATGACATATGTGTCTTTATGAAAAAAAAATATTTGTAATATATGTATAGCTAAAATTTAATGGAAGAAGACATGGGCAAATAAGTGTCTAAATACAGTATTAGCATCAGCAGAGGATTGCGGTCGCGTGAGTTATAGTTGCCTGCACTAACTATAACGGGGGAATTTCATTGGTTTTTTATCAGTAAAATGTCCAGCTAACTATAACATGTGTGAAACCTATGGTTTTTTCAGTGAATATATATATATTTATGAGCACACATCCTCTCACTGAGGCAGCTGCGGTGCGCGCTCGGACTTGAGCTCTGACAGACATACAGTTTACCGATTCCTTGGCATAGGAAAAGAAGAGCGCACTCCAAAAATAGCTTGCACATGAAGATTTATTCCATTTATTCCATTGACATGCAGGAAACACAACTCCCAAAGCGGTTTGGCGGGGGAACAACCTTTACTACGCAACTTTTACAACGCACTACCATTACAACGAAACTGTTACAACGCAAGTGGATTTACAACGCATGCCATTACAACGCAAGTCTTTACATCGACTTGCGCTAGATGGCGTGCTAACATTACAAATAGTGTAGTTTACTATCCCAACACCTTCCCTACTGTTAAGTGGACTGGAGTTGGAATAGTAAATTACACTTTTCTAATGTTAGCACGCCATCTAGCGCAAGTCGATGTAAAGACTTGCGTTGTAATGGCATGCATTGTAAATCCACTTGCGTTGTAACAGTTTCGTTGTAACAGCATGCGTTGTAACAGCACGCGTTGTAACGTCATACATCCGGTTTGGCGCTCAAGATGCCTTGATCACGGGTGGGAGCTTCCTCCAATGAAGTGATTAAAAATTACTATTAAAAAATCTATATATATTTTTTAAATTATATATACAGAATACAAATAATAAAGATACATATTAACTTTTCTACATATCTTTCTAAAAAGTGCAACAGTGATAGACATAATAATGGTACATATCATGGAAAGAGAAAACACCCTTGGTAGTTTTGTATATTTAGTCTTTCTTCCATCATAGTGATTCCATCCCCTTAAATATTCTTAGAAAAGTGAATACACATGTCCACATTCTTACATAATTCATCAACAACAATTTATTTCATAATCCATCAAAATAAAATTAAAAAGACATTGAATGGAAATATAAGGAGATATCACAGTAGTGTTTTTGCATACCCCTTTCTGTTTCCTGTCTTTAGGATTTGTAACCTGCCGGTTGTCTGTTTCATCTGGCATTTACCTCCCGCTGTCTACTCTGCTGTCTCCTGTACCCTAGAGCCTAGAGTAAGTCTGCTACAGTTTGTGACTACTTTGTGGCAAATACCTTAACATCAACAGCCTAGGCATATTCTATTTTTTCAAGATTCTACTCTATTACTGTGAACTGTACCACAATCTACTGACAAGAATTACCTGTCAATATAGTAGATAAGGGTCCACAACAGTGGTGTTTCTCTCTCTCTCTCTCTTCTACATTCCCCTCTATTCCCTTTGTTGAGGTCCAAAAAGGGAGACTTCCTCATCAGTGTTCACTGACCTGTCCTCCATGGAAGAGAGTGGTGGAACCTCGTCAAAAGTAGATTAGCCACCTTTGGCCGCGTTTCGACCCCGAGACTTTTCTCCCTTTCACCTGTGTTTTTTCCTTGCAGTATCAAATGGTACATTCATTTCCATTAATTTGGGTAATAGTTATACCATTACATGTACTGCTTCAATTTTGAAGACCTGATGTGAAGCAAAACCTAAAATAATTTATGAATATTACTATGATTAATATTATCAGTAGTTGCAATTGCCGCCTTAGAATTATTAGTTAAAGGCCAAAAATGGGTTCACTTGCCACTTCAGCACTGAGGATTTTCTCACAGTGTGAAATGGATGCTTTTCAGCCAATGCTTGGTCACAAATGTGGGTGGTGAAATAGGTATTTGACTTTCAAGTTTGTGTATGGCTTGTGAGCACGTACACAAATTTACTAAAATGTAAAATGCGCCAATTAATGTAGTTGAAATGTCTACCATGTTTAGGGAAAAACACATGCAGTGAGGGGCTGTCACTATTCTTATACTGCCTAGACATCAGAAACATTACCTATCGATATCAAAAACAATGGTGGACATCACATAAGAAATAGAATTTTCTTAAATCCTGCTTGTGGGCATTCACTAACTTTTTCCTTACCCCTTCTTGACTCTAAAACAGTCAGAGATTTATCTCTGTCATAGAAGTAATCAATTCCTTTCCAGGGTGGGATTGGGAAGGAAACAGCTGGTGGGTAAATAGGGGAATGGGCTTATCCATGGGAAGCATATCATCCCTATGAAGATAGAAGAAAAACATGTATAAGGTATATTTACAATTGCTCAGGGATTTTAGTATGAGCACATTTACACATTTAAATTTGTTCTTTTGGAGCAAATGGAGTTCACAAAATGATTTCAGTGTTCTTGTGAAAACTGCATTAGGTATAGCTTCCAAAGAATACATGTGGATCGCGTTGTAAATACTCCTTCTTAAAACTACTCTAAACATTGGAGGAAACCCACGGGAGTAGATTTACAATTTCTTTGTGAATTTGGCACCAAGTGTTTATGAGTTGGCCTAAAGGGAGATATGCACTTATGCGACCTTTGATGTTGTGCAACGCCATTTGATGTATTGCTTCTTGTGTAAAAAAATTGTGAGACATTCCAACAACTGCAATAATAAATCTGTGGCCCTAAAACAATCTGAGAATTAAACAAGTAATCTTGTTGTAAATGTACGATTCTGAAAAATACTATATTTATGTGGCCTTTATTGATATGAGGGCTGCGTTTAACCTTGGTCCTGGGGATCATTTGCAGGAAGTCTTGAGAGAGCTTGCTATCCCTGAGGATCTCTTGTCCATCTTAATTAAAAAAATTAACGCTGACACAAATGCCCAAGTTAGATGGAATAGTCATGGGGACCTCACTGACAGAATCCCAGTTAGATAGGGGGTAAAACAGGGGTGTGTCTTAGCCCCACACTATTCTGTTTGTTTATCAATGGAGTGGTGGGGTGACTAAAGAATTGTATACATGATGTCCCTAACGCAGCTAATGCCAGCACTCCTGTGCTGATGTTTGCTGATGACACTTTACTTATCTCACGCACACCTATGGGTCTCCAAATTCTGCTTGTGGAGTTCCTAACATTTTGTCATGCTAGAGGACTTGAAATAAATGCAGGTAAAACAAAATTAGTGGCCACCACTCCTCACCGCTCATTCAAAGGCAATATGAAGGTGGACGAATCAGCGATTGACAGGGTAAGGAGCTTTGATTACCTTAGTGTGATACTCTCGGATACACTTTCTTGGGCTCCCCAACTTGCTAAGAGTCAATCTACTGGAGCCTAGATCTGCTGTTATCTTAAAAAAGTACAGACACACTTCAAGTAGGGTGATATCCCTGTTTCTTGACGTGTATAGAGCTGTAGCACTGGGAAGGGCTCTCTATAGGGCTAAATTATGTGGGTGCAAGAATACCAGCTCCCTGGTAGGAACGGAAAATAGATTTATGAGGTCCTTACTTAGTTTACCCAGTAGTTCCCCTATGTTACCCTTATGATGGGATATGCATATCCTGAGAATTGATCACATTGCTAAATTAAGGATTTTGGTGTACTGGATAAGACTATGATCCACCCCTAAACTGGCCCCATATAGAACAGCTTTGAAGGAGCTGATTGCTCTTGATACAAATCATACTACTCCCTGGCTTAAGGTAACAAAGATCGCTGCCTTTGTTTACATCTGCCCACTCTTGGGAAAAGTCGCAAAAACTGAGCAGTAGCATGGGCACTCAAATCAAGAGAATATATTGGGAGCAAGTTATTTGGGAATCCTGGCATGAGGCACGCTCGAATGGATTGAGAGATATATTCTTGGCTCACAAGTGTGTGCCAAAATATGAGGACTTTATAGAAAGGATCACTCCCACCTCTGCTAAGTGTTAGCATTTTAGGTTCGGAAATGGCACGCTTCCCCTTAACACAGGGATAGCTAAATGGAAGGGAGCAATTGGCGATCTCTGGCATTGCCCATTCTGTCCAACAGTTAAGGAATCAGAAGCGCACTTCCTAATCTTCTGCTCCAAATACATAGTTCCTCGTACTAAGTGGATTATACCAAACTGTCACCTTCCGAGGATGTCCGAGTGCATGGAGGCATTGAGCCTGCTTAGCTCCAATCCCCATGACCGATACCCATAAGCCAGTAGTTTTTGCTCTTTCAAGGTTCTTAAACTGGGCCTGGAATATAAGAGCTAGAAGTCTGAAGTGGTATGTCTGACTTTTGCATTTTCTGGGAACGACTTGCTATCATTTTGAGATTCGTGCCTCAGGTTGGAACAATGTCTTACATTTCTGGATATTGGCATTCTGTCATTGTATATGGGAGTCTTAAGTATGTCCACAATAAAATAATCTCATATTTCCTGCTACAGCTTAATATTTTTTTTTAAATGCATATTATCTCTCCTATATTATGAGTCATGGCAGAGTGGTATATTAGAAGTCTCTCATGTATTAGGACTTATTATAGTACTTTGATGATCTTTGGCCATTGACTCTGGATCTTTTTAAACTGTGAGTCAACTGTTCTGACATCATAGTATGAGTCACTTTATCTTATCCTATGATGCAGTCTTTATGGGCTCTAGTGAGGTTCTGACATGTTGAAAAGTTTAACTAGTATGGGCCTTGGCAAACTTAAAGATTCCTATCACCTATTGCAGCTTTTTTGCTTTAGGATTTAATCAGAACCTGAAATACTTTTGGAATATGCAGAGCATGGACAGTATGGGGGCACATTGATTTATCTGCCTGTTAGAAATGGGATCTCTGGTTGGCTAAGGCTTGCGCCAAAGCATGGCAGAGCCCACCACTCTAAGTCAGGGCTGGGGAGTTACACGCCAAAGATAACCCCTGCTCACCCCCTTGGTAGCTTGGCACGAGCAGTCAGGCTTATCCCAGAGGCCATGTGTAAAGAGTTTGCGCGCGCACACAGCAACAACACCTTAGGCCCACCACAAAAGAAACTCCACACAAGGTTATATATAAAAATAGCCTTTGTATTATACCAAAACACATTAGATAATCTTCACACAATTTACACTGTGCCAACTGGCACTGGCAGAATTTACAGGGGACTATTTACACAGAACAGGGCCACATGAACCACTGTCAGAATTAGCGCGAATCACTAATTGTAGAGGTAAAACATATATCAACTGTACACAAATTATAACTGAAGAGCACAACCAGTAACTACTGGTAAAAGGTAAGCACACCCTACGCAATCCTAAACACCTTAGGCATATATCACGCAGAGAACCATGAACTTCACTAACACAACCTATACTAGGAAAAACCCTCTCCTACGCATAGACACAGTCGGAAATACTAATAAGCATAACGGCAATGCACATTAAATGTAGAACAAATCAGAAATGTAGCGCACAACCGGTAACTACTGGTAAAAGTTTAGGAGCACACTATGCGATCACATTAGACATAAAACATGTCAGACCTAAAACACAGGAAAACTGTCCCCAGGCCAACTGGCCTCTCACAGGGGCTGAAATGCCCAAGGTCCAGAATGTCTGGGCTGGCTGTTCCCACAGCAAAGAACAAGGGCGTAAATGATCCGGCCTAAATGTGGCAGCTGCCCACTACTTGCTGGGCAGCTGTGCGGGCAGTAATGTCAAAAAGGAGGCCTGGGCTCTCAATGGCCCTTTAAACAAATATGACCCACGTTGGAGCCACCCAGGGCTCTGAAACAAATATTGCGCAGTGATGGAGCCACCTAGGCTCTGTGAATCGCTCAGCGTGCCTGCCGGGGAGCCACACTGGCTCCTGAAAGAATTATGCACCAAACTGGGGTAGCACTGTCTACTTTAAGTAACCCTGCCCCCGATAGAACCATGGACAGGCTCCAAAAATAACCAATTGGGCCTCGGGTTGGAGCGACCCGCAACAGCGGGGTCGCTCAGGCACGTCTCGGTCGTTGGAGCAGCCCTCTGTCAGGCGGGGCTGCTCGGGAGGGAGGCACCGGAGTGGTGCCTCGATTTGGCTTCCCCCCAGCCGGCTTCACTTATCGGCTCTTCCTGGCGAGGACTCCTCTTCACCCGGTCCCTCTTCTGGGACCAGGACTTTACAGGTGAACTGGCGAGGCTCCAGGCAGTGTCACGGGGAGGCGGGGTGGGCTCCCGCCCTCCACACCCGCAGCCACGCTTCTCAGGTCCGGAGCGCGGGGTGGGCTCCCGGGTGCTTCCGTCTCGTCGGCGATCACAGGAGCGCAGGGTAGGCTCCCGTCCGCTTCCTGGTAAAGCCCCGCCCATGTCCTCACACAGGTTGCCTGGCTTCCTGTCCACCGGGCTGCTGCGGTGATCTTCTCTTCTTTCTTCACCGAAGCGCGGGGTGGGCTCCCGCCTTCGTTTTAAGGTTAAATATGATCAAATAAGCGGGGTGGGCACCCGCCAACGAGCACCGCAATGCGGGGTGGGCACCCGCTTTCGAGGAAGCACAACCGGGGGAATCCCTACGTCGGGATTCCCTCAACAAGGTTCGCCTGCTCAGCACTGCAGGTAGCCACGGGACGCGCTTCTTCGTCGGCGGACCAAGAGCCAAGCGCTCTTGTAAAATATATGCAAAAGCGCTCCCAGGGTGCTGGAGGCAAAAGTCCAGGAAAAGTCTTTTAGGAGGCAGGGGGGCAAGGGCTGGGCCCAGGGGCCAGCTCACAGGGCCCTCCAGGCAGGGAGGCAGTCCCCAGTGGCGGTCTCTCCTGGCGCCCAGCAGCAGCAGCAGCAGGCCCCCCCTCCAGTTAGGATCAGAAGAAGAACATTTTACATGGGGTCACAGCCCCTTTTTATATACACATTTCCTTTGTTCCCAAGGTACAGGGAAGGGGCAAACCAGATGCAACTGGTTCCTGAGCACTTTGTTTTGCTCAGCCCCTCTCCCTATTCACAGGACAGGCTAGGGACATCAGTCGGACTCAGGGGGCGGAGCCTGCATTGTGTGGGGAAAGCCCAGCCCTATTCAGGTCCCAGGTGTACCCCTCCCAGCCATCTGGATTGGCAGACCCATCCTTACTCCTGGAGCCAGGCACACCAGCCAATCACAAGCCAGACAGTCACTTCACATTTATTACATAGACATACCAGCGTCTAGAAGTGGCACTTCTACACTAGACACAGTAACGCCGCACACATCATCGCGCAGCATTCAATCTCACGAGGTCGCACATACCAAACTCGGTCCTGCACTCCCCACGCATCAGGAACTACCAGGGACACACACATTCCCCGTGCATTCCTATGGGAGGGCAGGCCAGTCTCACGGAATGTAACACAGAGCGCACGCACTTTACACTGGCACACAGAGTTAAAGTGCCTAGAGGTCTAAAACAACTAACATCAGGTCACATTAAAAGGCAAAAAGTTTTAGGGGTGAACCTGCCAGAAGGGCCAAGTCCAACACTGCCCAAGTCATTCAGATGGGCGTGTGAGTGCTGCAGAGTTTGGTGGACAGATTGTTGAGTTCACCGAAGCATCCCATGTGAAATTAATGTACACAGGTGGCACCATGATGATAGCAAACTTTGGGTAATAGTACATTTAACTGATTAAAACATTTAGTTATTTGAGGGTCCACTTTTTGTGGACTAAAAGTGGATAGGACCACAGTCCATGCTCTAATAGATAGATAGAGTTAAGAACAACTTCCAGATGCATCTTTGTTGATCTGGTAACTCTCTTAGTTAAAAATAGTTTTAGTCTAACATTTATTCTAATTGAAATGTTTAAGTCCAGGGCTCTAGGGGAGTTCTTGAGAACTCATAAAGTAAATACAACAGAAAGCAGTTTAACTTCTTGATCAGGAATCATTTATGTAAAGAAGGCCGCTGTCTTGCTTTCTATTTCCAGCATTTGTACATGATGCAAATTCGCTAAAAGTACTATCACTTAAGACACAATATAGTCTGCTTTTCTGTGCTGCTGTTATCCTTCTCATTCTCACTTATTTTGAGAACTTCATGAACTCCATTGATGCTGTAATCCTGGTAAAATAAAATATTGGCTCAGCTTAACGTCAGAAATCTGTGCATGGACTTGGAAGCTTGGATCTGTGGCTTCCCAAGAATCCAATCAAGAGTATGCACAATGTTTAAGTATCAGTTACGGAATTAAGCTCTGCTTCTTGTATGGTAAATATTCAATACACATTAAACTGCGTTTTTTACATTTTTTAAAATAAATCTGCTCATCATACAGTACATAGTCTGGAGGCTAGTTGCGAGTACATAGGAATAATACAACATAGGTGGCACTCCAAAGAGTGGCCCAATCACATCTCTTAAATATATAAAAAACAGCACTTTAGCACACAATCCAAAGACAGATGGGGTAACAGCCATTCCTATTCACCCGGGTTAAATTTGTCAGCCCCCAGTGTGCAACTAAATCATGTCTCCAGAGACGCTCCCCAGTAGACTTGCCAGGGACCCCATATCTTCTCCCACTTTTTGGACATTCTCTACTCTGGTATATTACTTCCTACACCTGCTGGCACCAATGTAGATCAGCCTCCCATTCTGTCACCAAGGGGGGTAGAGAAGCCCCCCACCACCTCACTTGCATTTTGCCACACCCACGCAAGCACAAGCCAATGCCTGTTATGTCTGTGCCAGTCCTCCTCCCCAATATCATCAAGAGCAGCCATTTGACTTCTAACGGCACTCTCACCTCTAGAACTCTAGACATCACTGTCGTCAAAAAAATTAAATCACTCCCACAGGATATGGTAGAAGGAGCCCTCCTGCGCACACCCCCTTGCACCCAGCAGTGTATCCACTGCCCCTAGCAAAGTGCACGAGTAGTAGGCCTGATGCAATACTTCGAGCTGCATCAGTCGAAATCGGGCTTGAATGGCTATGTCTCAGGGGCTTTGTAGGGCCTCAACCCAGTTGTCATCATAAATGTCCCCAATGTCATCCATCCAGGTGCATCTCAGAGAGCCCAAGGGGTCGAGAGAGTTATACACCAACTTCTGATAAATCACTGATACACCCTTGCTCAGAATTGGGTCTGCAAGCAGGTGGTCTTCCAAAGAGGAGGAGTCCAGCAGGCTTACACCTTCCTGGAGGTGGACCCGAAGAGCGTGCCTGAGCTGATATTAGTGGAGCTTTTGGGAGGGGGACAATTCATAATCCTGACTAAGTGTTCGAAGGTAAGCAAGGTTACATTTCTCCAAACATCCCCCAGATGCTCGATCCCTGTCTTTGCCCATTGCGAGAAGCCTGACAGATTGGGCACCTCTCTCAGTTTCTCAGTGTGCCACAGGGAGGTCATGGCTGTCAACGTAGAGTGCCATCCCAAGTAGCAATCAGCCTTGGTCCAGCACCTCACCACCGTCGATGTGTGCAGTGGTAAGCCCTCTCTCCTCTAGTGATCTTAGAGGATAGTCTCATAATTACTGGTAGCCATGGCCGCTCCATCTACCCTGTAGGCCTTTTCCCCCCAATCAGAATATACCTAGTCATTGATCACTATAAGTTGCGAGGCCCAATAGTATATTTTGATTCCTGGGATCATAGACCCCTCCCTGGAGCTTTACCAAGGCTATACGTGATGCACCCCCTGCCATAGGTTTGTGTCATGAAAATGTATACATATTTGACTACATGGTTCCTTTGTGTGTACATGGTTTAATATTGTGCTATTCATGGTTGAAATTGCTATAAAAATTGTTAAAGCATTTGTTTAAGTAGTGCACACAGTGCCTCCACGCAATTGTTCTGCTTGATCTACCATTTAATTTACTGCATATGTGGGACGGGCAGCCCACAAATACTGTGTAGCACACATTATCAGTTTAGTTAGGCAAAAGTACCACAACACAGCGACATTTTTCTATCACTTTTTGCGGTGTGCATCTCTAAAATCACTCCAAAATTGTCTCAAGAGCACCCAGTCGCCAGGCCCTAACCTTCCCTTTTCTTACGTAGCAGTCACCCCTAAGGTAGGCCCAAGTGGGTTCTCCATAAGTCTACCATACCCATTGCAGACATAAAGGACCAGAGAGCCACCCTGTCTGAGTGCCCTCTCACTGCCCCTGTCTGTCCAAGTCAGGTTCCATCACCGCGTTCCTATCCCCTCCAATAGTTATGCCCCAGTGGACAATTCCAAGAGAAGGGCACAAAGCTTTGGGAGGACTATATTATGAAGTTTAGGTTGGATATATAGAGAGGATAAATTAAAGAATTGGCTCTTCCAGGTGCCCGTCAGGGCTACATAGCATCTCAGGTCGTCCCACCACACCCTAGTCACTGTGAAGAGCAACAATTTCTTAACCGGAATGCCCACCCCAGGGGAGTCTGTGGAGTACCCTGAGTGGGCTAGGAGTTTCTACCCAAACTGGTCTAGGGCCATATAGTGATTTCCCTTAAGGTGTGTCTCTTGCATCAGTATAATGTCAGGGAAGTTGCATTTAATGTATTGCAAGACTAGGGTGCGTTAGATTTAGTTACCTACCCTGTTGACGTTCCACGCCCATATGCCCATGTGATTATGTTGCGGCTCCCTCATAAGTCTGTGCAAAGCCCCAGGGCCACCATTCACCATCCCACTGCAAGCACTGCTTGTGCCCTCGCTACTCAAAGCATTTTAGATTGGTGAGCAAAACAGTTCAACATTGCAACAAAATCTAACAGTCCCATACACTCCCCCTCCCTGCACTCCTGCATAGTGAGTTGCAAACCTCTCACTTCCCTAGCCTGCAGAGTGCCTGCTGCCCCAACTTGTGCATTTCACAATAAGAAGGTGCTTCCGTTGCCAACAAGGACTAGGCGGATAATGATTGCTTATGGTTTGTACACCCAAAACAGAAAAAAGACATCAAGGTCTAGCATCCCAGTGAGGTCACGAAAGATCAGTTATCGTTCCCCAGACCTGTGTCCTTGCATCCCCATGAAACCACTCCCCTTGTGTCTTTCCCACCCACAGAAATGAAAAGGAATACCGGGTCTGTGCCGACTCAATGAATGTTAACCCTGCGTCCGAGATAGTCCCTCGGTCCAATGGACCGGCAGTGGTCTTAGGGCTCCGTGACCCAAGGCGTTTGTCTCTTGGAGTGGTTGCGTTCCCTCTGTTTCTCCCACGCCCTACCTCTCTCTATCCCTGCAGCCAGTCCCATGCCTCCTCCGGCATCGCAGAGTAGAATGACTTGGCCGGGTACAGCATCATGTACTTGACAATCTTTATCCTCAGGGCTTTTTTGACTGAGAAGGTCCAAAAACAGATAGTTGAGCTTTCATTTTGCAAATCCCCATGTGAGCAGGCTGCCTGCAGGATTGCATCATGGCCCCTGTAGTTGAATATGTAAGCTAGGAGTGTACGGGCAGTGCTCCTGGGCGTGGTGGGGCCCTAGTGCTCGGTGTGCCTGTTTGCTTGTTCAATGGAGAAATAGTTAGACATTCTTTTGGGCCGGAAGGTATTAAGAATGAGGTCTTCGAGAAAAAGATCTGCTGATTGCCCATCAGCTCCTTCAGGGACTCCCACCCCCTGAATATTATTGTGCCTGGCCCTGCCCTCTTGTTCTTCCAGTCGGGCCATTTTGTCCGCATTTTGTTTTGTGAGCTTGCCTACCTGTTTCTTGAGATGTTTAGTCTTTGATTTCAGGGCCCCAATGTGTGTTTCGGCTGTCGATACTTTGTCTGCCATAATGCGAAAGTCTGCTCACACCAGATTCACTTCCTCGGTCACTATGTCGAGCTTCGGTTCGAATGTGTGCCCCGGAGGTCTCTTATCACCTTCATGATGTCTCTCAGAGATGGCTCCTGTGTATGGCCCACATCATTCACCCCCGCAGGGTCTTTTGTTGCACCTCCAGGATCCCCCGCTGGTCTCATAGTGACTGTGTACTTTTCTATATGGTTGGATTGACCGGGGTGGGAGCCCTTGGGCCGAACCATCTCTGCTGGGCACAACAGTTAATATCTGAGGTGCCTAGGTTTGGGCCTCAGATTCTCCAGGCGGAGCCCCCACAGCTCAGTCCCCTCAAGCCTCTGCTGGATCCTCTCCCTCCGCAGGTGATGGGGCCCAACGCAGACCCACTCCTGCTCACCAAGGCGCAAGGGCCTCAGGGTCCCAGCACAGGTAGAGCACAGTGCCCCATAAGGAAATTCAGTCTCTGGCCTCTCAAAGCAGGCTCGGCCCTCCCACGCTGACTCGCGTTTTGCCTGCTGTGTGTTTCAGGCACAACGACTGCCATGATGCGGCCGCCGGTATGAGGGTGAGGGAACCCACAAGGGTATTATGGATTAAGCCCACCAGGCAGCTGACAGGCGCTCCCACAGTTCAATGTTCTTACCGGGGCTCCACACTTAAATTCGGCCCAGATGGGTCCAGCTTGTGTAATTCAGCAGGGGGTCCTCCAATTGTCCCCCGCCGGGAAAGTAGGCGCTGCAACACACTGCCTCCCCCTAATGTTTTGCTCTGCGTCCCACAGTGTCTCCACATTTGTTAATGCCAACAATGCTTAGGCCTCTTTAACCCGGACCGCCTTGTTCCGGCCTTTGTGTGCTCGCTCCCCCTCTCTCCGGTAGTGAGATCAAATTGAGTAGACAGCCCGCTGGTTGATCAGCTTGGGTGCAGCGTCAGCTCCTCAATCCCAGCGGTTTCAGTGCCACCGGGCCTCAATAGTCGCAAAAGGTCCCGCTTTCAACTCCCTTAGCGAGTTGTGGTCTCGGCTGCTCAATGCAGCTGACTCCCGGCAACCCCCCAGTCTGGACCGCCACACCTTCCCGATCTGTAGGAGAGCCAGCGTGGGCCTCACCATGCATGCCTGTCGGGCAATCTCCCGACAGTGGCCAGGACTGCAGTCGGGGGTGACACAACTTCATGCTTCTACAGGTGTCCCAGCAGGGACTCGCTTAGGTTGGAGATCTGATCGTGGGTGCCGGCATTTTGCATAGTGGCCGCGCGGCAGCCGCAGGCTCTCGCATCTCACCTTTAACTGTTCTGGAGCATTTACGTGTCTCTCTTGTGCACCCTGGTGCACCTCACAGTGATATGGGGTGGGTGAGATGTAGACCTGTGTGGATGGTGGTGGATATTTAGGTGTTATGCTCTGATGGCTAATGGAGCTCGTTCAGAGTGCGGCCATCTTAGTTGGCAGTCGGCCCGGCCCCCGTAAACTGTGTTTCTGTCACCTTGATTATCCCCATGCTCCACAAAGAGATCTTTAAAGATAAATAAAAGTTTAATACCACAAAGACTAATGGCCTTGTTTAGAGTTTGGAAGACGGAATATTCAATGAACACATGACAGATATCCTCGATGCCAAATTACAGGGTCAATTAGCTCTAATGCACAGCCAACCAGACCTCTGCCACATTTGTGATGACGTATCACATCCACAAAACTCCAAATCAGGCCAAAAGGACCCCACATTGGCCAGACAACTGCCACCATATTTATTTGAAAATATGGTGGCCGTTGTCTGTCTGGCAGATGTCTGTCAGCCCTGCGGAGACCTCCGTGACATCAGAGGATCCACTGTCTCTGTGCCCACAGAGGAGCCATTGCATTGCAGTTCCTCTGAAGGCACTGAAAGTTTGGTCAGCGCCTGTTATTTTTCAGGAATAGCAAAAAACAATGTCTCAACAGGAAAAATGAATAAAGGGACCAATCAATACATGATTCAATCAAGGGAAGGGCAAAATTAAGAGAGATCCAAGGTAGAGAAGGAACAGATTTAATAATTAGATACACAAAAGGTATATACAAAGACCAGACAACATTATTTACGGCTAACTACAGGGTCCTGTGAGACCTTCATGTTTATATGTAAATTACCCATTGTATATAACTCTCCTTGACCTTGAATTTATTTAAATCATTTCGCCGTACCGTGTTGTCACTTCCACACTTTTTGTCACTGCGCCGTTCACTTTTTCACTTTTTTGTCAGTGCATATGTGTTAGTTATGGTTAGTTTGAATTGTATATACCTTTTGTGTATCTAATTATTAAATCTGTTCCTTCTCTACCTTGGATCTCTCTTAATTTTGCCCTTCCCTTGATTGAATCATGTATTGATTGGTCCCTTTATTCATTTTTCCTGTTGAGACATTGTTTTTTGCTATTACGTATACCCGGTCTCAACTGAGTTAACGGGCTTGCTCCTGTTTTTCTTGTATAATATGTTATTTTTCAGGAGGCCTCTCACAATAGTCCCAACTCCCAAATTGGGAGCTTCTTTTTGAAAACAAAAATCAAAGTCCCTTGGACATTTCTCCTGTAATGTGGAGGGCACTTTTCTAATATTTATTTTAGGACCTGAAGAGAACAAGCATACATCAGTTGGTCGGCTCATAATGGGGCAGAGATGTACTGTTATGAGGTTTTTGATGGCAGAGGCAGTGGGGACACCACTGTCAGAAACATGACAGTCTACAATACTATAAATAGAACAGTCAAACTGTGAGTTTGGGGGACGGGGTACATCACCACATTCGTTGCAGGATATCCTGTTCACCAAACGCTAAATCATGCCCTAAGGGCCAGATTCCTAGTGGAATATGAACTCTGATCTCTCTGCAAACCGTTGAATGCATAGAGGTTGACATTCCGAGACTTGTGATAAATAGTGCACCTTGCAATTTTACCCTTATAATTTTTGATGGGTTACGCTTGCGGAAATTTACTGGGGAAACATACAGTAAATTCTAATACTTGCAAAATTTGGTGTGGAAAACACTAATTTCACAACTAATTCCTCATTTCCAGAGAACGACAAGGAGCATTAATTATACACGTGACCTTTTCCCACCTCTATCGCGGCCCTTAAGGGTAATTCACTATCAAAACAGTAACTTTGCAAATACCATGTTTTTGCCAAGTATTTAAAAATACATTTTCAGATCTACAATAGTGAATTATTTGCCTGGATGTGGGTTCTTCTAATGTACAACGTAACTTAACTTCATTTTCTTCCAGTTGAAAAATATTTTCCCAGTTGGAGCTATCCATCCCTCTACATAGCCTTGAAATATGGAGGAGTCCTGTGCCTTTCCAACACTCTAATGCCTTCTTTTCTAAGACTAGATTCATGTGAATATGTAGGTAGTGTATCACAATGCAAAGTGTGTATGAATACAAGCATAATTCTGACATGGTGACAGTTTCAAGCTAGTTGTATGGTCACTTCCTTCTACTACTTTAACAACTCTTCACCCCAGTTTCCCTTGCAGATTTTTCTCAGTCATAATTGGAATTTGCTTTTAGAAAAATCTGCAAACCTTTATTCAATGAATTAAGGTTTGAATGTCTTACCACCACTTAGAATATTTTGTATTTCTAAGTGTTTATGAGGCCCAACATCCGCAGGGGAAGTCATCCCAAAGTGCACTTTATTTGAAGATTAAAATCAAAACACCAAATTTTGAGGATTACAAGATGGCGCAAAATGCAAGGGGTGAGCAAGTTGAAACCCATAGGAAAATCTTCCTAAAATGATAATTTCTGAAAATGAGTAAAATGAAAATGGCACACTTGTGCAGAAACAACTGGCATGAAAATACGTGTTCAAAGTAAATTACCCATTCAAAACATAATGGTGAAAGAAGCACAATTAGTTCCAGCTCTACCTAGTACAAATGCCAGGCTTGCTTACCTACATAGAGTCACCCATTACCAAATAGTGAAACATCATTAATTTCTACATACTACAAACTGCTGCGTAATTTATAACATGAGGTTCAGATTCAAGTCAGATGTTTACAATATTCACACAAAATGCATTTACATATAATGAACCTAAATAGAAATGTTTTTATATGGACGGTGGACTTCCTGAAAATTGTGTGTTTGAAAATTGCTTTTGACACCCCAGCTTTGGAAAATCAGAATACCAAAAATCCAGAAAAAAGTAACCATACCTGGCCAAGAATCTGCAAACCAAAGGACAAGAGGTAACTGATGATTAAGCTGATTGTTTGGATAGTGGTGTGATTTTAGACACCATTTAGGCGTCTTCACTGTCTGCACTGTCTTGGTATCGTCTTTCATTTAGGTTTGCTTGAAGAGTATGGTATTGTTGTTAAAGATAGAGGGGCATATTAAACAGGACATGCGAAAATGATCGCAAATCGCGCTTAGCGCGATTTATATTATCGCCATCTATCGCTGGAGTACATCGCCATGTCAGCGGCGTATTAGCAACGCTTTGCGCAATGGCGATGTAAACTCCAGTGATAGACAGGGATAATTGGCATTAACGTGAGAAAAGAAGCGAAAATGAAAGTGTGCTATTGTAAACCTTGACAATAGGGGAGTGTGGATTTAACATTATAATCCACCTCCCATTGTGAATATAGCTTAGTCACGTTTTGAACAGGGGTTAAAACCCGGCGATAACTGCGGTTAGCGCGGCTTTTATTATCGCTTCGCGGGTCCGGCCCCGCATTGATAATAGGGCGATGTTGTGTTTGTGAGGGATTCAATGAGGATTCGGTGAGGAACGCCTACTTTGCATGTCATTAGCGATATTGATCGCTGGCGCTGACATGCAAAGTAGCAAGGAAACAGGCGCTAACGCTTGTTAGCGTGTCCTTGTTAATTAAGTGATAAAAAAATCGCCGCTTTTTCGGCGCTATGTGTCCCGAAAGAACGGCGATATAAGCCTTGATAATATGGACCGCAATATTTTGATAAATAGGTATATGATATTAAATATTTCTGATGTCAGCATTTACCATTAACATCGGAAGTATTCTTCATATCCTATCCATAGTGTCCTAATTGCCATCAATTATTAAATTTGGCACCAAAATAAGTTGATCGTGTAAATTTCGTGGTGGATTATGTCATGTTTCAGCTGACATTTTTATGTTCAATTCTGGTAAGCAAAAAATTCTGCATAGGAGCTAGTCTATTTTAGAAGTGAGATTTGTTTAATGTTTGAGTTAAGTTTGAGCTCCCTTTAACAGGAAACCTATTTTTAAATTCACCCTTCCTTTTGTCCCTCGTTGCTATTTTGAGAAGATTTTCACAATACAATAATTTACAGCAGACCTCAACACAACCTGAGGTGTTAGCTACAGGCAGAAAGTGTAGATGAAGCACAATGGAAAAGAAAAAAGACCAAGTGAATTCACTGTGTAGCGTGGGTCTCTTCAATAGGGCGGATGGTCAGTACCATCAATTGTATTGTCTGGATGAAGTATTTCAGATGAAATGGAAACAATAAGAGAGGACAGAGAACCCAACACAAATCCATGTGCAGCAATTTAACCAACTGTGATATTCCTCCTGTGTTTAGACTTAGTTCTGGTGTCTGTGGGTGCTTCTCATCCTATTCCATAATGGTCCCATGCTATACATCAAGAGCTCGCTGCAGTGCTGAATAGGGTGCAAACGTGCATGATTTTTTCTGACACTTAGATGTGAAATAAACTGTAGAAAAGCTAAAAAAAATTCCAGCATTGTTGTCATGGCTTTACTTGTGCATTTATCAGTTTCTGTGAGTTTTGTATTAAGTTTGTATTCATGAACAAATGTATTGCAACAGGAACGTGCATTATTCAGTCAATGTACGAATGCTTTGTTTGGCAGACCTCCATGTCAAACGATGCAAACATCCCATGGTTAGCGAATGATTTTTTCATTTTACATAGCAGTAGGAGTACCCAAAAATGACTCCATGGGAACAGGATCCTAATTGGTTCTTAGTTCAAACTTACATACTTGTGTTTCAGTTTCAAAATGTTCCACTTCCATATCAGCTTTCATCATGTCACTTGTCATATTACTTATGAATAAGTCATTACGTTTCCAATTATAGAGGACCATTGTTTGTCTACTTTCGTCAACAAGTTTTTGGGTTTGACGCATCAAAGAGTTTTGCAACAGCAAAAGAACCTAACTGGTTATGTAATAAAAGTACATTGACTGTCCACACTGTAATTTCTTGCAGTTTAAAGAAGGAGTTACATTTCTTCACATGACTCCCATTGAAATAGTTTGGGCAAACCAGCAGCACAATGCTGAGTGATCCGCGGATGTGAGCAGCAGAGGCGGGGTGATCCGCGCCCCGCGGATGTGAGCAGCAGGGGCGGGGTGTGTCAATTGCCGCGGCAGCAGCGTTACATGTTTTAGAATATCAGCAATTCTTCAAAGGTTTCAGCTAAGAGGTTGAGGCTGCCTTTCCCACCCTATTTTAGACTGCCCTGTTTTAATTAGGGGACGCTGTGTGGGTTTTCTGTCCTTATTTTTTGCCCTACACACTGGGGTGAATAGCTATTGTTGTACTTCAAGGCTTGCCCCCCCCCCCCCACTGCCGGACTGGAGGTGTAGCCAGCCTTAGGGGATGGTAGATAACCCCACCTCCCCCTTGTGAATAAGCAATCAGAGGGGGGCAGAGAGCTCAAAGGGTGGGAAAAAGCCAGCCAAAGGAGGAAGGGAGCGAGTAGTCACATGGTGACCTGGGCACCTGGGCTTTAAATGGCCCAATCACAGGGGGAGGGGCGTGGCCCCATGTGGGGACAAAAGGTGACCAGGCATGCCTGCAACCGTTGTGGGAGGAGACACTCAGCCAGGACTGTAGAAGGAAGAAATGGAGCAGAGAGAGTAAGGCCCATTTAAGAAGTAGCTCCAGGTCACAAGAAGGGAACGTAGGAGCAGGAGGACTGGCGCCCACACCCATAAACCTCCGAAACTTAGTAAATTTACTGAATCACTACCTCCACAATGCTGATGCACAACTGTTTGACGAAGGTTTTAATTGCTGTTTTTGCATACCATACACGGGGCCGGTGGAAGAGGGGCTAAGCAAGAACCTTAAATCTATGGCAGAAAATATCAAGGTGTCAAGAAGGAAGGTGGCCAAAGAACGGGAAGTAGATGATGTGGTAGGACTGTTCAAAAGTCCACCACTAAGGGACTTCGTAGTTTCCCACTCGGAGTGCTCCCCAAAAAGGAGCCAGGGCAGTTTAGACTTATTCACCACCTGTCTTACACAGAAAGGAGTTCTGTGAATGATGGGTTCGATCAAGAGAAACACTCGGTGTCCTATGCCACACTGGACGATGCTATTGACATGCTAAGTGCCCGGGGTGGAGGGGCCCTTATGGCAAAATGGACATAGAGTCCGCCCTCTGCATCCTCCCAGTGCATCCGATAGTTATAATTTCCTGGATTTCCAACAGGATGGCTCCTTTTACTATGACAACTGCCTGCTCATGGACAGCTGGAGAGCATGCGCCAACTTTGAGGCCTTTAGTATCTTCATGGAATGGGCATTAGAAGAGAGATGCCCAGGAGGAGGGAAGCTGCACTTTCTAAACGACTTCCTCTTTACAGGCGCACCCTACTCGGAGCAGTGAAGAAGCATGATTGAACAGTTCCAAGTGCTGGCAGACCAGCTAGGTGGCCCCTCCACACGCCTTACTTTTTTGGGGATAGAACTGGATTCCGAAGAAGGGGTAAACAGACTTCCGGCCCCAGAAGCTGAGTACCTCAGGGGGACATCAAGAATCACTTGGTCAAGAAAATGGCACCACTTAGCAAGCTACAGCAATTGCTGGGGAAGCTTAACTTTGCTGACAGGGTAATCCCAGCGGGGGCTCATGTTTGCGAGGCGCCTTGCATGGCTGACTAAAGCAATAACGTAGAAGCACCACAGGGTCAGGCTAATTAAGGGGGTCAAGGGTGATCTATGTCAGTGGAGTAGCTTCTTGGAGAACTTCAATGAGACCCTAGTGTGACGCGAACCTTGGGTGACAGACTAGCAATTATGCCTGTACACGGATGCGGCAGGAAGCAAGGGATTTAGAGTCATATTGGGCTCGGCATGGTGTGCAGTCAAGTGTCCCACAAGTTGGCATGAGAAGTGAATAATTAGGAATGTAGCACTATTTGAGCTATTCCCAATAGTTTTGGCTTTCATGTTATGGAGAACCCGGCTGGCAAACAAGCAGGTAACATTGTGGTCTGATAACTATGTGGTAGTACAGGCAATAAACTTGATGACAGTGCGCTGTTCGATGGTGTTGATGCTTCTGCACTGACTGGTGGGCTGCCAGCTGAGAAGCAACATAGCAGTTAGAGCTAGACATGTATCAGGATGTGACAATGCTATCACTGCAGCGCTACCTCGCATTCAGTGGGAAAGGTTCAACCACTTGGCACCATGGGCAGATGAGCAGATGACACCTCTACCAGCAGACATGTGGGAGGCAGTGGAGCTGACCTAGCAGTGCTCACTGACAAGGCACTTGCCCCAAACAAAAACCGCAACCATCTACCGTGAGTGTTTGGAGTGGAAAAAGAATGTGACTGGGGGATGCGAGAACCTGCACCAGGAGCGAGGTAGAGGAATTTATATGCTGGGCTTTCGAGCAGGGCAAATCCATATCCTGGGCACAAACACACCTGAGTGTGGTAGCATATCATTCTAAGCAACACAGGGGGACAGATCCGACCAATTCATTTTATTTTCACGCGGCGAAGAAGGGCTGGTGTTGCGTACAGCCAAGGGGTCCCGACACAAGGCAACCAAATGATTTTGAACAACTTAAGGATGCCTCCGCGGTGGCGCTTTTTAGAGCATTTAGGGTGAGCAAACTAGTGTTGCCACCTAGGTGGGATCTGGACTCAACGGGCCCGATTCACAGAACTAACTTAAGACAAAATCCTAAACTTACTACCATTTTGGTATTCACAGAAGGCACTTACTCATTTTGGTATTCACAGAAGACACTTACTCACTTCGGTATTCACAGAAGTTAGGAGTCCTAACTTTAGGACTCCTAAATGCCTTCTGTGAATACCGAAAGTCTTAAAATTAGGATTTTTCTCAGTTTAGGAGTCCTAAAGTTAGGACTCCTAACTTTACTACTACTAAATCGAGAAAAATCCAAATTTTAAGGCTTTCGGTATTCACAGAAGGCATTTAGGAGTCCTAAAGTTGGGAGTCCTAACTATACTACTACTAAACTGAGAAAAATCCTAATTTTAAGGCTTTCGGTATTCACAGAAGGCATTTAGGAGTACTAAAGTTAGGACTCCTAACTTTAGTACTACTAAATTGAGAAAAATACTAATTTTAAGACTTTCGGTATTCACAGAAGGCATTTAGGAGTCCTAAAGTTAGGAGTCCTAACTATACTACTACTAAACTGAGAAAAATCCTAATTTTAAGACTTTCGGTATTCACAGAAGGCATTTAGGAGTCCTAAAGTTAGGACTCCTAACTTCTGTGAATACCGAAATGAGTAAGTGCCTTCTGTGAATACCAAAATGAGTAAGTGCCTTCTGTGAATACTAAAATGGTAGTAAGTTTAGGATTTTGTCTTAAGTTAGTTCTGTGAATCGGGCCCAACGTGTTTGCAGTTGGAAGACTTACAGATGGGGACAGGCATTTTGTTCTATACCTGAGGAGGTCAAAGAATGAGCAAGAGGGGAAAGGGCGGGCCACACAGCTGAACTGCCCCGGGACCAGCGAACAATTCCCAGTATGCATAACCTGCAGTTACATGCAGATCAGAGCAAAGGACAGGCCTTCCTTGTTTATAGACGAGGATGGCAACTTTCTCACCAGGTTTCAGTCACTGCAGTGTTACACTTGGCCCTGGCAAAGGGGCAAAGTTAGGCCATGCTCCTGCCCACTTTGGATCTCACTCTTTCAGCACTGGAGCGGCCACAACTGTGGCAGTGCACGCCATGACGGAGGAAGTGATCCAGCGCTTAGGGGGAAGGAGGTCCTCAGCATTCAATTCCTACAGTAGGCTAGCAGCTTGGTAATCGGAGCATACTGTAGGCTAGCAGTTTGGTAATCTGAGCATACTCTCTCCTTGTAGGTCGGAGCAAACAAACAGAGCCATCCAAGCAGATTTAGTTCTCCTATTCAGACTGGTATGTCCAGCTGACATAGTTTGGTCTGAACTTATTTGAGTGGCTGGGACGGAACACCAAGGGGCGGTAGACAGATCCAGGAGGAAATTATACATAGCCATGAACATGTTCTGTAGAACCATGGGCTGGGGGTTTGTGAGGTATGGCCTCATCAACCTAAGGGCGCTGGCCTTTTATGCTGGAGATAGGGTTCACTTCTCTAAAGAAGGAATGGATAGGCTCCTACTGAACATCGTCAGGGCACTAGAGCTGCTGGGGTTTTCTAATCCTTGGGGGGAACTGGCAGAGGTCAATAAGACACCGGCAGTGTGGCGCGAGTTGCAAGGCGTGAACTGCAAATATCCTCACATTAAAGGTAAAAGGTGGCTATGACCCCAGATACGGTCCTTGGGATGCCTCACGGCAAGGACACTTGAAAGCAAATAAAGGATAAGAAGTGGGCAGTGTTGGGCAGTCATGGCACCTGCGGCCAGGGCATGACCTCATGGTCATGGAAGCCACACATGGGGTAGCAGGGGAAGTCTCTGAATCATAAACTGCTGTACCAAGTAGCAAGAGAAGGAGAGCTGTTACAGCAATCATCAAGTTTTTTATGACTGTGTGACTCAATTGAAATGTTATTATGCAATAAAGTTGAAGCAATTTGAATTCATGATTTTATTACAGGTCAGCATAATCAAGCTGGACATGCTAATGACTGTATTTTTGTGTGATTGTGATGACCTGTGTACCAGCTATGATGCTAATGAACTGCAGCTGTTCTATCACCACAACTGATCTTGTCTCTTGGTATCCTTTAGTTGATGGGGTAGGAGTGGCTAGAGGCCTTTGGCGATGTCCTGTGCAGCTGGGAGGGGTTTGCTCCTCACTATCATCGGTGCTCACATCGGTAGACATGTTTCCCTGTCAGCCTGTTTCTGCTCCTTATTTGAGGGAGGTGCCCCTGCTTAGGTACCAGGTGGCTTAGCAGAAAGCACCATGTCGCCGTTGAGCTGTGCAGCCATATTTAATGTGGAGAAATGCACCTGCAGTCCTATCCTGCATCGCAGACCAGCGTGCTTATGGGCCTTAGTCAGCACTAGCTGGTCCACACCGTTTGTAGTCTGGATAGCACATTGGTGCTTTGACATTAGTTAATGAAGGACAGTAGAGCCAGACTCAAAACCTGATGCTGAAGAGGTAGGGCCCGATTCACAGAACTAACTTAAGACAAAATCCTAAACTTTCTACCATTTTGGTATTCACAGAAGGCACTTACTCATTTCGGTATTCACAGAAGTTAGGAGTCCTAACTTTAGGACTCCTAAATGCCTTCTGTGAATACCGAAAGTCGTAAAATTAGGATTTTTCTCAGTTTAGTAGTAGTATAGTTAGGACTCCTAACTTTAGGACTCCTAAATGCCTTCTGTGAATACCGAAAGTCTTAAAATTAGGATTTTTCTCAATTTAGTAGTCCTAAGTCTAAATTTAGGACTACTAAATTGAGAAAAATCCTAATTTTAAGACTTTCGGTATTCACAGAAGGCATTTAGGAGTCCTAAAGTTAGGAGTCCTAACTATACTACTACTAAACTGAGAAAAATCCTAATTTTAAGACTTTCGGTATTCACAGAAGGCATTTAGGAGTCCTAAAGTTTGGAGTCCTAAATTTAGGACTACTGAATTGAGAAAAATCCTAATTTTAAGACTTTCGGTATTCACAGAAGGCATTTAGGAGTCTTAAAGTTAGGAGTCCTAACTATACTACTACTAAACTGAGAAAAATCCTAATTTTAAGACTTTCGGTATTCACAGAAGGCATTTAGGAGTCTTAAAGTTAGGAGTCCTAACTATACTACTACTAAACTGAGAAAAATCCTAATTTTAAGACTTTCGGTATTCACAGAAGGCATTTAGGAGTCCTAAAGTTAGTACTCCTAACTTCTGTGAATACCGAAATGAGTAAGTGCCTTCTGTGAATACCAAAATGAGTAAGTGCCTTCTGTGAATACCAAAATGGTAGTAAGTTTAGGATTTTGTCTTAAGTTAGTTCTGTGAATCGGGCCCGTAGTATTCCTTGAATTCTTGCCGGGTACTCACAAGGTTACCGTAAGGGTTCCAAAATGGTGCTGTGGTGGGAAGTTAACCCAGTCGTAATACATGAGTTTATTTTGGTAGGGCTTCAGGGCCCAGGGAAGTCCACGTCTCCACGACAAATAACAGCTGACAAAGTATATCAGTTGGAAGTTTTGTTGGGGGTTGGCTTGTTCTATGTCTGGTGATTTCCATCCTGTCCCATTCATGTCACCCTGCAACCCCCATCCCATTCAGGTGGGTTGTTATCATTCCATGGGCCGGTGTTTACATTGTGCTATGTGTGGGTTTGGTGCATGGTTAACTAGAATTGCCACCATCATGATTGTCATGAGCCTGGTAGCTCAGTTGGTTGCGCTTGATGCCAGTGATTAATTAGTCACAGGTCTGATCCTCACAGGGTCCATTCTATATTTGGCAAATCACTTAATATTCTGCTATTTCCATTCTACTAACAGTATAGCAGTTGACATGGTAACTGCAGCTCCAGTTTTGACCATAGCATTGGTGCAAAATCCTATAACTTTGGTCAAATAAATTAATGTTCTATGTTTTCAATTTCTTTAATGAATTAATTACTATGGGCCGTCGATTACCTGCGTGCAGATAGGCGTTCGCTTTGATTGGAGTCCCGCCCTCAGCGCGCTAGACCATTATGTGAAGACAAAAAAACGGGTTTGCTTGTGAGCTCTATTGGACAGGCAAACTGTGTGCATTGTGGACCATTGTACTCGTAGGCACCTTTGTTGATTACAGTTCAGCTGCTCAAGAGTCAATCACTGATGGCTGTACTGTTGAGGTCCTGGACTCTCAGCTGAAGGATATGGTTCGAGCTCAATGATCAAGTGAACAAGATGTGGCATTACGGTTGGAGCTGCCGATTTTGGAAATTAAGTACAGGTTTGGGTCTCAGCATCATCTTAACATCCTGTAATTCTGGGCAAATGCCTAAAAAAATAGTACGCCTTGTGTAAGTTATCTGGTGCACAGGCAAAGTACTCCAAGACTTTTGAGTTGAGTTTGCATTATAAAAAACTGCAAAAGCATCAAGTGGCGATGATTTCGTTCAATGGCAATTTCAATGAGGGGCGCCAGGGATTCTGGGAGAGCAATTGTTAGGCAAAGGTTAAGCTGCTCAGTTGCAGAAACAGTTTTCTTACTTTCTCGAGTTTGGTAAAAATGTATTAGGAAAAATAAATGACTCCCATCCTGGTGTTGCAAGGGGTGGTGAGACGCAAGAGAGCCCTCCCAGCTTGCTAGTGCAACATGATCCTTCCAAGTGGATGGATCAAAAAGCATGTCGTTCCATTCAATCAATCAATCAACCAGGGTTTGTAAAGCGCTGCTACTCACCTGTGAGGGTCTCATGGTGCAGGGAGGGGGGGGGGGGGAGGAGCAATGATTGATTTAAATAACACAGCCTTTTGGAAGGTCAACAATAACATTTTGCGTGTTATATATTAGGACGAAGCAGATGTACAGTAGAAAGTGCTTTATAAGGATAAAGGGTGAACTGCGCTTTGTGCATAAAATGTCTCCCAAGGACCATTTTAGAAGGGGACACAGACAGTCATCAGTATGACAATACATGACAGTGTTCTGCACAATTCTGTCTCCTGCCAGTTTAAGAAGTTCGCTGTTAGCTTTATTTTCACGCGCAAATGAGTTAAAAATGGCACAGGTTTCAATTGCCTTAATTTGAATTGAAGACAACATTAGCGTTGCAGCAGGGGGCCTCACGGGCCAGCTGACACATCTAGCTTTCTTTTTAGGCGACACTGGCACATTACACAAAATGTTAAAATTACCTGAGTAGCTTTTAAATTAGTTGCCTCCTTCCTGGATAAAATAAAACCCTCTGTTCACATTTTAAGTTCTGCTAGTACCCGGCATGACTGTCTTGACTCCATACACATATATTTTCTTTTTTCTGTTACTTGGCCTGCCTTGGAGGCATCTTCACAGTTCAACTATTGCAGTAAATCCATCACATGTGTGCTGATCAATCCCACAGTGCAGTGCATTACCCCTTCCCTTCTCCCAAACGGGGAGAGAGGGTGTGTGTGTGTGGGGGGGGAGGGGGGGTAGACACAACTCCTTTGACTATCATAAGGGGTTATTGCTCAGTGTCATGTGTAAGGCATCTCTGGGTGTTGCACTCATACTGTCATCGTTTTTAAGAAGTTTATAGTTTTATAGTTTCACAGTTTATATATAGTCATGCCCCGGGATTAGTCTCCTGGTTGAAGAACTCACTTTCCTTTCAATTTCAGAAGCTCGATGAGTTATGCATCAAAGATTCCACCTTTTCATAAACAGAGCATTTGCAGTGGTGCTATAAGCAGGAATTGTAACTTCCAGCCATGCTGCTCTTGCCTCAGGTAGCTAGATACCCTGCTCCGTGTATGTCCAACCTTGATTAGAAGCTTACATTGCAGGATAAACTGTCCCATATAATTCAGCAGTCGACAACAGCAGTGTAACCATCAGATGAACAATCCCATGCTCAGTTGCTATCAGCAAAAGAGACAGAGAAGAGATTCGTATCCCTTGTAAGAAGAAGCACATCTGATGTTCACTTAATCGTAACATTGTTTAACCACATTGGCTAGCAGCCAGATCAACATATATGCATTTACCAAATTTAAACATGTTTGTTAACTTCGTCACTACCCCCCACAGGTTCACAGTCAGGTGACAAAAGGAGCAGCTTCTCTCATACACAAGCATTCCCTGGCAACACACTGATTTAGATTGGCTGCAGCCCCGAGGGAAGGTAATGCAGAAGGAAAAGTCATTGTGTGACTCCATCAGATTGGTAAATGGTATTTGGACAGAAAGGAATTGCATACATTTAGGTCACAGATGAGCTACCTTATCATCATTGAATATGGAGAGTTGGTCTAAATAGGAATACTTGACCAGGTATTAATTCACCATAACATCACCCAAACTTGATAATCCGGGACACTTCTTGTTGAGCTCATTGACACACGAGTATCGTAGTGTTACCAGAAGAGAAGTTTATTGTTCATGTAGTAAGTTGGTCCAGAGGGCCCAAGAGACAAACATCAACAACCCTACAGCCCAAACACCAACATTCTCAGAACTACATGACATAGTGAATACTCCAATGGAAGAAAGATAAGTCAACATTCCAATCCTTGACAAGTAAAGAGAGATACAAAGAAATATAGTGGACTTACCACAAATCTCCCTTTTTTACAGGAAAATAAAACAGAAACAAAAAAAAAAGTTATTTTGTCAACAGATATGTTTCTTTTAGTTTTAGCTAAGCGGGACATGTTCCACCATTGACCATTGCTTAGTTTGACAGCTTGACCTTTAATGTCCGCACTATACGCAGGCTCCCTGAATTCGGAAAACCCTTTTTGTAATAACAACGGTTCTGTGACACATATCCATTCACCAATAGCAACATTTTCTGTTCTTCTTTTCCTGAGACCAGTCACTCTTTCACACCTTTTGCGACTGAAATGATCACAACTAGATTTTGCTTTGCTTGCCTCCTCCAGAAAATTGTAATCACCGCCAAAAGCCTTAATCTTCCAAAAAGGATTCAAAGTCAAACTCACCTTCCTACCTCCCATCAGTTCAAAAGGAATAGATCCAGAGATCGAGTGTGGAGCGGTTCTGTATGCCCATACAACACCTCTGACATTGGTTTCACAATCAACCCTGGACCTAACCGCACTCTGAATGCATTCAACTAGCACTCTGTTGCATCTCTTACCTTTCCATTAGCTTGAGGATGGTAAAGTGGAGTGCATAGATGTCTCACACCAGTCTTGGCTAAAAACTCTTGCATACTGACCAAAGTAAACTGTACCCCATTGTCAGATAGTAATTCTTCAGGGGGTACCTTCCCTACTGAAGACATCTTGTAAAAATTGAATAACAGACTTGGGGGCCGATTCTGATCCATTAAAAATATTCCCTGTACGAATCGTATCCGTATTTTTTTCCGTACGAATCGTACAAGTCCCTTGCAAACTGGCAAGTACGATTCGTATGTTAAAAAATCCATACGAATCGCACTGGGAAAATTCCCCGACACGTCCTCGGGTCGGAAACAGTGTCCGACACGTCCCCGGACAGTTTTACGTACGAATCGGTAAACTGAAGTCCGAGCGCGCAAGTATGATCCGTCCCGTCCGTCCGAATGCACAACCGTATGGAAAAAACACCGTATGGAGCGAACTCCCATGGCAACCATGGAGACGTCCAAACATGTGCCCGCATACGTGCCGAACACCCCCCCAGCCCACCCCCCCCACGTATGCGCTGTACCCCCAGCCCCACCCCCAAGTACGTGCCGTACCCCCAGCCCCCCCATGTACGTGCCGTACCCCCACTCCACCCCCGTAGGTATGGAGCGTACCCACACCCCCGTAGGTACGGAGCGTTCCTCCACCCCACCCCCATAGGTACGGAGCATACCACTACCCCCGTAGGTACGGAGCGTACCCCTACCCCGTAGGTACGGAGCGTACCCCCACTCCCGTAGGTACGGAGTGTACCACCACCCCCGTAGGTACGGTGCGGACCCCCAGCGCGTAGTGCTGGGGGTCCGCACCATAACTACGGGGGTGGTGGTACGCTCCGTACCTATGGGGGTGGGGGTACGCTCCGTACCTACGGGGGTAGGGGTATGCTCCATACCTACGGGGGTGGGGTGGGGGTACGCTCCGTACCTATGGGGGTGGTGGTACGCTCCGTACCTACGGGGGTGGGGGTACGCTCCGTACCTGAGGGGGGGTGGGGGTACGGTGCGTACATGGGGGGGCTGTGGGTACGGTGCGGATGTGTAGGGATGGGGGTACGGTGCGTACCGTGTCCCCTTTTCGTCATGCATCGCGGCGTACTTAGCTTTTCCGGCACTTTTTGGGTCCCGTAAAAATTTTGCCGTGCGAAGTGCTGTGGGTACGAAACGTACTTGCTGATCCGTAAAACGCTGCCTGACTCTGTGCGAATGTCGCGTACGCGGTCTCCCGGATCCGATTTGTATGTATTTTTTTGCCGGTTGGTGTTTTTTACGATTCGTACGGAAATGGTGTTTCTGTATGAATCCTACTTGCAGGTTTGTAAGGTGTTTTTCCCGGGTACGAGTCGGACGGAGAAAACGCTCCGTCTGACGATTCGGTTTTTCCAGGATCGGAATCGGCCCCTAAGTGTTGGGCTCAGAAACTCCTCTCACTTCCACCCATCTGGACAAATGATCTAACAGAACAATAAAGTATTTCATGTTGTTGGGGAAAACATGAAAGGGTCCCAAAAAATCTACAGCTACTCTTTGCCACACTCTGTCTGGACATGGAACAGGCCTTGGAACAGGAGTGGCAGTGGTAAGATGTTTGTCGCTGTATGAACAATGTACACACTCGCTTACCAATGCCTCCACTTCTCGATCAACACCGGGCCACCAAAAATCATTACAAACTTTGAGTTTAGTGGCAGTCATTCCCAAATGACCCAAGTGAGCAGTTTTCAGAATTCTAAATCTAAAACACTTTGGAGGAATTAACCTCCCATCCCTGACAAGTAAGTTGTTCTCAATTGAAAGTTTGTCAGCCACCTTACAATAAGGTTGTAAATCAATATCAACAGACCTTTATTTAGGCCAACCAGTGGCTACTAGATTCATAACTTGCTTCAAACTAGGATCAGCCTTTAACTCATTCAGCTATTCACTCATATTGGGACAAATTACAGTGTCCTCGACACTTGCAATAATGCACTCTTCAACACTCTTGTACTCTTTACAATGTGCATTGCTGTCTTCTACATGTAGTCTGGATAAAAAGTCTGCCTTAAGATTTTTACCACCTGCAATATGGAGTACAGAAAAATTGAATTCAAGTAATTTAGTGGACAGACGTGCCAATCTAGCTGTACTTTTCTTGATTTTGTTGCCTGACAAAATGTCTAGCGAAGGTTTATGGTCCGTTCTGAGGTAAAACTTCCTTCCCCATACATAAGATTTGAACTTCTCAATTCCCTACACACAAGCAAGCATTTCTTTCTCCATGACAGAATATCTAAGTTCCACCTCCTTCAATCTCCTTGATGCACAACCAACTGTAAGATCTTTGTTCCCCACCATTTGAGATAGAACAGCCCCCATGCCATAAGAACTGCCATCTCCCGTAATGTAGGTGTCTCGACCTTCAACCTCGGCCTGAAGAGCTGGGGCAGACAAAATCCTTTCCTTACTTAGTTGAAAATACTCCTGACAGGTAGAAGTCCAAATAAATTCTGCACTTTTCTTTAGAAAACCTCGAAAACATTCCATAAAATCAGCATTGTTTTTTATGAATTTAGAATAAAACTCACACAAGCCCATAAAAGACCCTAGTTGTTCCTAATTAGTGGGGTAAGGAGCATTGACTATGCCTTCAACAATGCTGGGCTTTGGTTTGACACCTTTATCTGAAAGAATGTGACCTAAAGTTTCAATTTAATTCACAGCAAATATACACTTGTCATTTCTAAGTGTTACACCATTCATTGTAAAGTAGTAAGTACTTGTTCAATAATCTCACTGTGTTTTTCTTGTGTGTCGGTATGCCCCAATATATCATCGTGAAATGTCACGACATTGGGTACATCTTTCAACATGTTGGTCATCACCTTTTGAAAAATGGTAGCTGCAGAGGCCAAGCCAAATGGCATGAGACAGAACTGAAAAATCGCATCAAGTGTAACAAAGGCTGTTAAGTGACGAGAACGTTCATCTAAAACCACCTGATGGTATGCTGCCCAAAATTCAAATTTTGAAAACCATTTGGTTAGACCAACAGCAGTGATCAAATCATCAATTCGTGGGATTGGAAAGCTTGCTACCCAAATAGAGTTGTTACGAGATCTCAAGTCTACACAAAGAGGTAATTCACCAGATTTCTTTCTGGCGAGAGCAATGGGAGATAACCATAAGGTAGCATCCACCTTCTCAATGATTCCTTCATTTTGCATTTTAGCTAACATTGCAGATAATTTATTCCTGACACTGTGAGGCACATTAAGAAGTTTGTGCTTAACTGGGAGTACATCTTTTTTAACCATAATAAAATGGGAACATTTTTTGTTTTGATATGACCAATACTTTCACTAATTAAGAGACTAAAATTTTTCTCTCAAGATACCTGGTCACATACTGAATTGACTAAAGACAGAGGATTTTTCTGACCAGGTTTGATAACCATGCTGAATTCAGCTTGATGCCACCACCCTGACACAATGATGCCCTTAAAAGCCACATAGACTTTACCATGAAAAGTTTTAGTTTCAAATTTGATATCAGCCCAAAAGTACCCTCCTAATTCAATTCTGCTCCCTTCAAATGCAGTAGTAAAAACATCAGGAGGTGATAACACTTAATGAGACCACAATTCTTTGTATCTGTCAATTGAAATTAGAGTAATCCTTGCACTGGAATCAATAAGCAGTGAAATAACACGTCCTTCAATTCCAATATGTACTAGCGTATCACTAATGTCTTTGCTAGTCTGAACATTGTTGACATTCACACATTCTACAAATAGCAATAGTTCTTCTACCTTTTTTTCAATTATGTCTTGTTCATGGCAAGCTGTAAAGTATTGAACACTCCTGACAGGTATGCGTTTGCTACCCCTGCACACCTTGCCAAAATGTCCTACTTTTTTACACTTCCAGCATTCTTGTGATGCTGCTGGGCAATTTTTGAAATTAGAAACATGGGTAAGGGATCCACATCTAAAACATTGCAACTTATGAAAATTGTGTGTAGATGTAATGCTTTTACCTCCTCTAATGCTAACTTACCCATGATCCACCCCTTTTACATTTGCACTACTTGAGCTGCCAAAGTGGGGAATTTTGGTGGCCAAACTAACCACAGCTACACCGGCAACAGGCGCGAAAACCTCTAACTGCTTTGCATCAAGCTGTGAGCTTCCAATGCTTTTGGCGATATCAATGGCCTCGTCCAAGGACGTGTTTTTACAAGATAACAATTTCTGTTGAATCTTTTTAGAGTAGCAGCTGCAAACAATTTGGTCCCTGATGAATTGTGAAGTAAAAGTTTCGAAATCACAATACCCTGCTAACATTTTTAGAGCAGTCACATAGTAATCAATTGATTCATTCACACCTTGCACACGTGTAAAAAAACATGTGCCTGTGTACTACAAGGTTGACTTTTCCTTCAAAATATGTACCTAACTATTTCACAGCTTATTGGAATTCATCAAGGTCTTTGCTGTCATTACTTGTGTATTCAGGTAAGTGATCGAATACATTTTGACCCTCTACACCTAGGTAATGATACAACAGACTACATTTTCTATCTGCTTTAAACTTAAGACCATCAATTGCACCTAAATACGCATTGAAGATCTATACCATAAGTGGCAATTCAAAGGTGGTTCACCTGGTTCTTGTAAAAAAGGACTAGGAAGGGTGACAGCTTGCATTGTCTGAAGAGGGCAATGACTAAATAAGTGAAAATAATTAATAAAACACCTCCAAACCAAAAATGGTTAGTAAAAGAAGATAATAGGAAAAGAAACACAAAGAAAAATTGTCACACCTAAGATGAGAAACAAAATTTGAAGTGTGCACAACTGCACTGAAACTCAATAAAGTTCGGACCTAGAAAGAAATATATATATATATATATATTTTTTTTTAATTTGGAACTGTCTTGTAGCACTAAAAGAACTGACTCCAAAGAGCGCTGTAGCACGTGAATGTCCAGAGTAGTAGAGTAATGCTTTAATTGTCCACACAGGGTGCTGGTTGGATAACTGGAAACAATCCTGTGCAAATTCGATGGTGTAAGACGTGCAGGGAGCAGGCACCGAAGAGCTGAGAAGACTATGCAGGCGGTGAAATTCTTGCTAAAGCAAATGGCAGAAAATCAACAAGACCAGTGAAAAACGTGGAGACGTGCCATCAGGATGGCGAGGTGAGTGGAGAAACAGTTTATATAGTAAGAAACACCCGGCGCTGGAGTCACTTATACTGAGCAGGGACTTGCATGAGTCACATACGAAATTAGTACACCTTGTTCATAGGCACGGAAAGCGTGTGCTCAAGTTGAGTGAAGGCACAGTACGGTGAAATTGCTAAACTTGAGCGAGCATTGTGAAATTAAAGTGCACCTTCCATAGCCACGCTAGCGCGAGATACCACTCTATCGTGTGCCACGCATGAAGACGATGGCGCAAGAGGAAGCCGGAGCGAGAGCCAAGGTTAAATGCACAACATTGCAGAAATGCCTTGGGTTTATGATATTTTGATAAACGAGCAAAAGTCACTGGAAACTGGACACATCCAAGTAAATACTGGCGCGGTAGGGCAGGAAGAAAGAAAAAAACAATAGCGTCACAACCGCCGTAGTAATCCCTGGGCGCTCTAAAAAAATGGACACTACCTAAATCCTTCTCCTTCATCCGAAAACTTTTGTAATTCATTTCAAGCTTGTCGCCAAATTTGTTGAGTTCATTGTCACACGAGTATCATAGTGTTTCCAGAAGAGAAGTTAATTGTTCATGTATTCAGTTGGTTCAGAGGGCCCAAGGGAGAAACATCAACTTTCTCAGAACTACATGACATAGTGAATACTCCAATGGAAGAAATATAAGTCAACATTCCAACCCTTGACAAGTAAAGAGAGATAGAAAAAAATACAGTGGAGACACCACACTTCTTCAACACCAGACACTGTGAAAGGCTCAGCCTAGTTGTGAAAGTTGGGGTGTGGAAACCCAGAACATGATAACACCCTTAATGCCCTAATTAATCATGTCCAGGCAGTGCAAATAATATTCAGGTCACTTTAGCACTTGGTACCAACAAAGATGTGTCAATAGGAGCAAATGTACAGTAGGCTTCTTGAAGAATTATAAGGGATTGTTGGCACTGACTGTCCTAACCTGCACTGGGAGTCAGCCTCAAGAGATTGTTGTTTTAGTATCCAGTCAATACGCAAATGAAAAGAGGCAGAATGCTAGGATAAGCTCGCAGTTTCAGCTGCGCGTAGGCCTGGTTGTCGGTAGGAGAGGCACAAATGTTGGAAGTGTAGACAGCTCTTATTAGACATGAGCCATATCTTCAAATGGCCATTTTTTTAGGGTGGGCTGTATACACTCTAGCAATGTGTATTTGGCACAAGAACCTACTCTGCACCCACTTTACACTTGACTGCCAGGGCAATACCTACAGGGCAGCCAACCGCTCCCCTGGTAGGGTAGGTATGTTTGATTTAAACTTAAGACCCTGTCACATAAGTAGGCTTGACACCTGGAATCATACCTTGCTTCTGCCAATGGCAGTACTCATCTGTCACTTAACGCAACTCCCTCTATCAGGCAAGCACCTCCTTTGAACCACAAGATGGGCAGCTTTACAGCTAGATCCCTCTGCCCAGGCCCATTGACCCTCTCTGGTGTGTCCCTATTTAAGCTGGTGCTACTGCATATGGATAGGAGATCAAACCCTAAACCTTGAGCTTTGTCAATTAGGGAGAAGCAACAGATGCATTGCCAAATCCTATACACAGAATCACACATTTGTACTCTGTGCACGACAGAGTATACCAAGCAGAACTGGGATCATTGGTGGGAACAGTAGTTTCATATCTAACCCCTTTAGAGCTTTTAGAAAGTATATCAATGGTTTAAAAGCAAAAAATAAACATAAAACAATTGTTTAGGCTGACCACAAGCCATTGGCATATCTATCTCATGCTACATTGAGATGTTTGTACCTGTTGGGAGTATTACACCACTAGGAACCAGTGAACAATGATGCTTGACCTGCTGATTGGAGACTCATTCATAGCGACATCAAACTATGTACAATACTATATGGATGGCGATTGCAGCGTACAGCAAGCACATGTATGATCTGCGACTAGGCTGGATTCAATTTGTCCGATGACTCAAGTATAGTTACTTTTGCTCCCTGATTTTTCTTTTACAATCTAATGTGCCGGGGGGCTGTACATTAACAAGGGTAGTTCACAACTAAAGGTAGCCATCCCAATCTATCTCACATTCAGAGCATCAATGGTCAGTAGCGTAAATGAAGGAATGGTTTAACACAAATAATCTTTCTGTCAGGTCAGGCACTTCACTCCTGTCCAATGGCTGTGAGTCAGTCTGCACAAAAATAAAAAAGCTCTCGCAGGGGTGATCTGTGCTCCCAGCACAGGCAGGTTAGTACCCTGCCACTGAATGACGATCCACAGTCGGATCATTAGTTGAGGTCACCATCAAGAGCGGCTATCTGGTTGGACAGTTTGACATTTCATGAAGATGGTCAATAACGTTGTGTGCAGGGGATCTGTTCTGAGGGTACAGATGCCAGTCACAACAACTTTATTTAATGTGCACAAATTCAACATGAGTTAATACTCACTGTACACAGCAGTACAATTCTAGTGAACCTATGGCGAGAAGAGGTGCTGAGCGAATGCCACCTCTGAGGCTTGGCGGAGTTACAGGGCGATCCAAAGGACTTTGGTGAGAAATTCTACCACAAGAAAATGCCAATACCCTAGCAGTCCTTATGGCGGGACCCCGGAATGAAAGCAGCGGCTTCCCGTTATTCCTAATGGCAGTTGTAAGACTAAGCAACTGTGGCCTTGCCAGGTAATGCTCCACCTCTGGGCGTGTTATTTTCCTGGACTATGGGGTCCAGATATAGGGTGAACCCCCAAAGGTTTAGCAGCAGATGTGTGTATTCCTGCTCCTCACTGGCTAATCAGGCAGGCAGCCAGCTTAGGTAACATCACTAGCAGCCCTTGGATTGCCCATAAAATAACCCGGTGCTGTACCAAATAAACCTGCAACATAACTTTCTCCAAGCCAAACTGTTGTGGTCCCAGTCTTTCATGTGTGGATCTTTGCATACATTTTTTCAGTGTAATTTAGTGAGTATGTGTGCATGGCTATGGGATATCTGCGCTAAGAGGTGTGTAACCGCAAAAACCCTAATTTACTATGTAAAAAAGTACACTGCAAGGCCCAAATGGTGTTGCCACCCTGACTGCAAACGCTTTGATTAATTGCAGTTCTAAGAAGGAGCTACGTGCCTTCCCATGACTTGCAATTAAATGGTTCAATGTTTCGTGAATACAATTGGAATCGTAAACAATTGAGACAAGCTGATTCCTCAAATGGGTGGTTTTGCATTCGCTAACTGGAAGCTGTGCATGGAGGAGCCCTTCACATAATGCCATTTTTTTTATTGCAGCCGGTCTCTTTTATTGCAGTCTCTGTCTCTTTAAGAGGCAGGGTGCTGCAGAAATACAAAACAGCATGTGTTCGCGGAAGGCACGAGGCCTGCTGTCCTCCCAGAGCTCCATCCAATCACCCAGAGCCATTTGGAGAAATCCACAAAATAAATCTTTGACTCATTACAATTAATAGGGCAGGGAATCTGCGAACTGTACTGAATGTCACTTCTGCGCTGCCATGGATCTGTACATCCGCCCCACTTGCAGGAATAATCTTGTGCCGCTGCAGAAAAAATTGGATTTATGCTATGATCCAATATTAGTACACTAAGCCTGGAGTCTTTATTCACCGAAAGCACGGTAGACAACATTGAAATATTATGTTTCACGCAAAACAATAAGTATGCGTTTTGGCCTGCAGAAAAACAGGTGCTGAGGGCTGCACGTGATGAAGGGACGCTCAGTAAATGCACCTGATAAAGTGAGTGGGATTGTTATTCTTTGAAGTCGGCTGCAGCCGCCACTAGAAAAGGGCTCTAACCCGTCACGTGATGCGGAAGCTGATGGTATTAATATCAACACCGTTGAAGAGGCACATGAAGGAATTATTGTACAATATAAAGCTTGGGTTTAACTTATATTTTATTTAAAACAAACAATTTCCAACTGACGTAAGGATTCCCTAACCCCAATTCACATGTGCTGGATTTATATGTTTCCATTTCCGATCTGTAACTCTTTACTTTTAGATTAGCTTTTTAGCTCACATAAGTAACCCTGCTTGTAAAAACTTTTCAAAATATTCTTGTGATTCTACCAAATAAAGCACAAGGGTACTTTGCAATCACCACAGTTTTTTGTATGAAAGTTTAGGTTGCTTTTTTTGGTGTAAATCTATAATCAATTGGAGACCCTGTGTTGTTTTGCTGTGGCATTCTAGCACGTCTTTTATTATTATAATTTTTTTTAATCCTTACATTTCGCCAGTGTCTCTGGGCTAGGAAAACGCTTATTTCCTTTTTATTGACGGTCCCATAGCCTGAACCCTACAGATTTCCATACAACCAGACATACCAGATAATGATTACCACGCCCTACTGATGCCACAATCTCAAACTGTTGTCCTTTATTAGGTAGGTGGTAGTCAAAACTGAAAAAAGTTGTTTCTTAAGCCCTGAAACAAGTTTCCTAACACTAGCCAGCACTTTGGCATCTAAAGATAACTTGTCAACATGTCCACTCAGATCATAAACAATGGCAGGGTCCCTCAAGGTTTCCCACTGGGCTTTAAAAATCATTATTATAATTATATACCTAGATGCATTACAAAGTAAAGAAACCATATTTGTTACTTATAATTCTCCATTGGGCCGCTTTCCATTGTCCCTTCTCTCATCTATATACTTACATACACCAAAGTCGATTCCACAATTGAGAAGATCCAGATATATGTAAATTGGCTCCTCTGGGCTCTTGCCAGTTAGGGTACTGCTGTATCAACATCGACTTTTTTTCAGTGCCCTTGGCAAGCTATAAAGAATGCAGTAATTGTTTATTTTAAGCCAGCAGGCGTATTTCATACAAAGTACTTGCCAACATCTCGCGTCCCTGGCATGGAATATTGTCCTTTCCATTGTTTCCAGGCTGGCTGCTTCTTGGTTTCATCAATTTTCCGAAGACAGGAGCTAACTTCTTGCTTGACTGTACCTGGGCTCTTTTATTTCAAGTAACTCCAGCCTCTCTTTTAACTCCTATTGTGATTGCTTGTGATCTTAAAATAAAAAGTTTTATGATAGAAAGGTGCCAGCATCAAATGAGTTGCCATACATATGGAGTCCTCGGCTCACAAAGCTTCACTCAGTTTTTCTTTTAAGCGCTACGGCAACTTGTTGGATTTCCACATTGGTTTGAACTTTAGTGTGGAAAACCTGCTTTGGTGTGTACATCGAGCAATGTCTTCAAGTACCAATGGAAGACTTGTAAATTAACATTTTGGCCCTGAAAATGTACTGGGACTCATTCTGTTATATTTTTTGGGGAGTTATACATGGATCAAACTCGACAAGAAGGTATCAGAACCTTTACATGAGCACCAGTTGCGTAGCCGTAGCGGGCGTATCCCGGTGGGCCGCCAGGTTGGGGGCCGGTTTTAGGCCCCTGGGGACTGTTTTTGTTACCGGGGGGCTGGCAATATAGCCCACCTTTAACAAAATCGTCAGAAACCGGCCCTAGCAAACAGCTCGGCTGCCCCCCCCAGGGGGAACGGCCGAGCAGTTTGCCAGGTCCGGTTTCGGTTCCCAGTCCGGCCCTGGTTACAGGCCGACACATTCATTCATAGGGAGATTAAGTGATTTGCCCAGAATCAAAGGATGTTGAGTGTCTCTGCTGAGACTCGATTCGAGGTCGACTGCTCTAGCCGTAGGCCATATCCTATCAAGAATAACAGATAGTAATTATCTGTTCCTGTTCTCTCATCAGATAAGAGAGCTGATACACATTTTAATTAAAAACTCAACAATTGTAATCACCATCTGGGAGTGTCTATTTCTCCTCTTCCCTCTTTATTGACTGACTGGTGACATCAGTCACATGAATTATCATCTCGCTTGTTTTGCCAGCTTTGGAAAAGCCAGTAGATCCCGCCTTAGAGACCTATTGACTTTGACAATGCTTCTTCTCAATGCTGTTCAGCATAGGCGAAATGAAATACTTTTTGGCAAAGCTTTGCAGCATTAGTAAATGCATGAGGTCTTTCCTATGTTATTAACAATAAGCTTTTTTGTTGTAAGCTGCAGCTTGCTGAGTATTTGCACAATATAAGTTACAGAAAGTCTATTATAGTGTTATGACTGGTTTATGTACAGAAAGGCAATATATTGAGCTGTTACTCGTGGTATTATAAAGTGGGGAGATCAAGCAAATGTTTGAGGGCAAAGATAAAAAAAATGGACCTGATAAGTAGGCTTGAAAGTGGTGCTGCTATGAGAAGAATAGGTAAAAACCCTACAAGTACAGCATAAGCACTGTTTTTACAAATCCAATAAAACAAGATTACCCAAACTAGATAACAAGGTGTTGTTTGGTAAGTGTCCATTGTTAAGATAAACAAATGAAAATGAACTTAACAATTTTTAAATGAGCAGTTGTGCAATATAAGTAAAAGAAACACACTCAAAGTGCATTTATTATTTTATTGAGATTGTCAAGTTTTGTTATTGCAGATTTCGCTTACGAAGATTATTTTCTATTTTGCACTGCACATCTTTTTTTTGTTATTGCGTAAAAACTTAAACATGAACATAATGAAACAATAATGAGCATATAGTAAGTATTTGCACTTGCTTTGTCATTGGCATTGTGTTACTTATCGTTTACAATCGTTCTTTATTTAAACAATACACTGTGACATTTTCTATTATTGTGTCATATACTTTGACGTTTGTATGTTGTAACAAATACTGTATTTATTTCAAGGCATTTGTTATAATACGTTCCAGTGCCACTACACCTGCTGCACCATTGAGACCATGACCCTAGTGCCTGCTAGATAACTGCTCTTTGCTTATTTTAAGAATGTGCAGTTGGTGCAGCTGGTGTTCTTTATATTGTATAACAAACAAAATAAAGGAGGCTGTTTAAATTACTTTGGAGAGCTAAAACCTTTTTAGCAATTATTATACTAAACTACCACACGTTAAAAGTATGCAAATAAATATGAATGCATTTTTACATCCAGGGAAAGATGAATGTCAAAATTTGCACTATTAGGAAATAACTCATGCTTCAGCTTACAGAGTATTACTCAATTACCACGTTTCTTATTCATATGGCTAATGGAAAATACAGCAAATGATATAAAATGCTTTTGTGCTAGAACAATACAATCTGCACAGTAACGGCCAGTCCAAAAAACAGGCCAGTCTTACCACCTACCTGCTTACTAAGCTAAACACTCGGTGTTAAAAAAGTGAAGAACTCACACCAAAGAAGAAACATTTTTTTTAATTTAAAAGTGTTCTTAAATAATAGATACCTATTGAAAAAACACAGAGCAGCAGCACAATTCCCATACTGTCACCAAACACACTTGCTCACAAAGACAAGCCTTTGGTACAATGCAACAGCAATGCCCAGCAGCTGGAATTTTTGAATTCACTGCTCTTGAAACTATACAGCCTCACTTCCTGGCCAATAGAACAAACAGGCTGCAATCACAAAACTCAAGGAATACTTTTAGAACAGGCACATGACTGTGTTTACAATCCAATACTGTGGCAGTTGTCCGGAACTGTAATGTTACACAGAAACTGTCCCAGTGGATATAGGAGGTTAAAACATCTCTTCTTAGTAACACAGAGCATGCTCATGTAAAGCACTGTAATCACTTAGGGGCTCATTACGATGGCAGAAGGACTGCCACCACCAGCCATGCAGTGCCGGTCCTTCTGCCATCGGAGCCCGAATTTCCCACCGCCGAATTAGGACAGCGGAGGGAATCCCAATCTATCTGCGGCGGACGGGAAAGACCGTCCGCCACTGGTCCACCAGAAGCAATCAGTCTGACTGATATGATATGATATGAGATTGCACTTATAGAGCGCAGCTATCACTCCGCGAGGAGTATCTTGGCGCTATTGTCAAACGTCGATGAGGGAAACCAGAATGGTGAGCTGTTGAAAATGGTTTTAAATCAGAACAAGACAGCAGACATCCGAGATGCCATAGATCCAGGTTTTGAGTTCCTTCCTGAATGTAAGTTCCGAGTTGCTAAGTTTGATCTGAGCTGGGAGTTTATTCCAGGCTCTAGCACCCAAGAAGGCCTGGGTTCTTGCTCCTTTTGACTTGTATTTAAAGTGCGGTACTTTAAGAAGGTTAGCTGAGGATGATCTGAGCACTCTGGAGGTGGTATATGGAGTAAAACGTGCAGACAGGAATTTAGGGCCAATATTCATCTTTGCCCTATATGTGACCAGAAGAATTTTAAAAAGGATTCTTTTCGGGATCGGGAGCCAATGGAGAGCATTCAAAGCAGCCGAGGCTGAGGACTTTCTAGGGAGCTTGAGCACCAGGCGGGCTGCAGCATGCTGCACCACCTGGAGCTTCTTTAGAACTGATTTATTGACTCCAGCCAAGAGGCCGTTGCAGTAATCGATACGAGAGAGTATCAAGGCCACTGCTACGGACTTTCTGGCGGACAGGGGAAGAAACCTAAACATTTTTTTTAAAGATTTAATTAGAGTAAAACATGTGCCTGCAACTGTTTTGACATGGGGAAGGAAACAAAGGGAATTGTCAAATTGAACTCCTAGGTTCCTGACAACCTTCACAACCTCAGGAGGGAGGGCTGCTCCCTCAGGCCACCATCTAGACGGCTGAAAAGAGACATCCGACCCTATTGGGAGAATCTCAGTCTTATCCGTGTTACACTTCAAATGATTATTTCGCATCCATTGGAGGACAGCAGTCAAACATAGTTTGAAATTTATTTCCGCCTGCATAGAGTCATTCTCCAAGGAGACAATCATTTGGGTGTCATCTGCATATGACATAACCTCAATCCCAAAAGAATTGATCAGGGTGAAGAGGGGAGCCATATACACATTGAAGAGTAACGGGCTAAGGGAGGATCCCTGAGGGACTCCTGTCGTGATGGCGTGCTCTGCAGAAAGGAACGAGCCCAAGGTAACCACCTGTCTCCGAGAAACCAGGAAGGATGTAAACCACTTCAGTACAGTACCAGTAATGCCGCTGCATTCGAGACGCCTCAAAAGAATGTCATGGGAGATCGTGTCGAATGCAGCCGACAAGTCCAACAGAATCAGGACCGCTCTCCTACCTCTATCTGTGATCATTTTCAAAGAGTCAGAGACTTCAATGAGAGCTGACTCTGTCGAGTGTTTGGGCCGAAATCCGGATTGACACGGATGAAGAGTATGATGCTCTTCAAGAAATTTAGTTAACTCCTTTAGAACGAAAGTTTCCGTGATTTTGCCCAGAAAAGGGAGAAGAGAGATAGGGCGAAGATTAGAGAGTACCGTAGCGTCAATATATTGTTTTGTTTTTAGTGGTTTAACTAGTGCCAGCTTCCACTCCACTGGCACCACCCCCGTCTTGAGAGAAGAGTTGACGATCTGATTGATCATACGGTTTGCTACCTCTAACAACTTCTGTAGGACTGACGGGGGGCAGGCATCCAGTGGTGAACCAGATTTACATTTTTGAATGGCTGAAAGAGTCATGTCCAATGAGACAGGTTCAAATGTAGAAATTGAAGCCGAACCATCCTTCCAAAGAGGATCGGAAATGAGATTTCCTGCTGGAAAATCTACCTGAATCTTGAGGATCTTTTCCTGAAAGTACAGGGAGATCTGGTCACACAGTGACTGGGAGGCAGGAAGCCCCGCTTGTTCTGCCATGGGTTTTAGAAAGGACCTCACAATTTGAGAGATGGTTTTCTGATTATCCTGTGCCATGTTAATTTTATTAGTGAAGAATTCCTTTTTTGCCAACTGCACCTGACAAAAATATACTTTCCTGCCCTCCCTATACAGCTGTTTTTTGTCCTCTCTATATCCCTTTCTCCACTGCCGCTCCAGTTACCTGCAGTGTAGGCGAGCTTGGGCCAGTTTGGATGTAAACCAGGGAGTATTTAAGTTTTTTGATTTTAACGCTTGGTGGACGGACAAGGGGGCATAAAATGGTGGCAGTGGCTAGCAGGCACCATCCGCCAGATTACAATGCTGCAGTCAACCAGCCTTTCCATGGCGGTGGAACCACCATGGAAAGGCTGGCGGAGGCTGGATTTGGGGTCCTGTTGCAAGCCCCCTCTGAGTTGGGGGGAGGTGGTGCTGCACTGGGGGTTCATTTCCCTGCACTGCATGGCAGGCACCGCGTGGTGCCTGCCACGTAGTGCAAGGAAATGAACAGCATGTCATTTTGACATTGCATACGGTGCTGCAGCCAGCAGCACTGTCCGCAATGTTAAGTGCCCTGGATGCGCCCGCCATTATGGCGGGCGCATCCTAATTGCTGTGGTGGGACCGCCGCATGTCTGGCAGGCAGTCTCAAACACCGCAACAATGGCGGGCAGACTCAGGTCCGCCGACCATCGTAATGAGCCCCTTAGTTCGGGTTTACACTTCATAATACGCCAACAGCAAACACATGACACAGAATTTTTTTTTTTTATTAACGACAAACACATGACACAGAAAGAAATGCTATTTGATTAGCAGAACAATATCATAAAGAATGTGAAAATTTGCTAAAAGTTCCACCCACTAAAGCAGAGTTCAACAAGCACGTTTTAAATGCGTGCAGCCAGGGAAAAAATCGGTATTGGTAAACAGTAAATGCTGTGCAGCCTTAACGTTAAAAAAAAAGTATCACAACTTTTCAGCCCGGTGCCAATGCACCGGCTGCACCATTCAAACCAGGACCCTAGTGCCTGCAAGAGCTGCACTTGTGACTGCCTGTGCGGTAGTAAAATATAGCAATAATCTGTGTTTAGTGGGGAGCCTATAGCTTTTGGTCTCAGTGCCACTTCACTTGCTGCACTATTGAAATCATGGCCCTAGTGCCTGCTAGATAACTGCAAAATTTGGCGTCTAGAGGGGTTATGAAAACTTTTGGCCCCCGGTGCTACTGCACCTGCTGCATCATTCAAATCATGACCGCTTTACCTGCAAGGTAACTGCACTTGTGACTGCCCGTTTAGTAGTAAAATATAGCAATATTAGGTGTTTATTGATGTGCCTAGAACTCTTGGTCCCGGTGTCACTGCACCTGCTGCACTATTGTAATCGCGACCCTAATGCCTGCTTATATAACTGCACTTATGACTGTCTGTTTAACATTAAATTTAGCAATAATCTGTGTTTAGTGGGGTCCCTAGAGCTTTTTGCCCAGGTGCCACTGCACCTGCTGCACCATTTAAATAAAGCCCCTTTTAACTGCAAGGTTGCCGAAAATGTAACTGCCTGCTTAGTACTAAAATATAGCAATCTTAGATGTTTAGATGGAAAGATCAAATGTAAACAGTAAACGGTATGCAGTTTTAACCAAACGAAAAAAGTTAGAACCACAAATGATGATGGGAATGAGCAGTTAGGTCATTGGAAGCTGATAAGAGAGACACAGAAGGGAGAACAGGTTATAGTAAACAGAAACGGAGGAAAGTAAACTAGCAAGCATACAAACCGATAAAAAGTGAAGGCTGGATGTAATAAGTCCCTTCTATGACATATTAATAACAATAGATTTCACAAGCACAGCAGAAGAGCTGTGCAGGCAAAACCTACAATTGAAAAAAAAGCACAATGACGTACACGTACATGCGTGCATATGCATCATGACAATTTGGGGGCAATGCGTTTATGCGTGCATGCATCACCACACGTTCGTTCAAATATGTTAATAATGAAGCCACAATTTCATTCATTTATCTATTTTTCGGATCTCTGACAGAATATCGACAACAACAATATTGTGCTACACAAATATTAGGACATAAATATCGTTGTCAATAATATCGACTTCCTATCTTCATAATGGTAGGTACAAAAATATTTTAAAAAAATATATCGTTGTCAAAAATATTGATATACAAAATATATATTTTTTTATATGTATAAAAATTATGTAAAATAAATGAAATAATAAATGTAACTTTAAATATTAGATTTATTTGTAAATGTTAACAATTATAATAAATAAATTTAATTTACAACCAATGAAACATACGTATATAAAATGTAATACAGATATATTTACTCAAAAACAATTAATAAATAATTAGTTAATTTTAAAATGTTATAAATATATTAGAAATTGTAAATAAATATATATATACATACACCTGTAACATAAAAATTAATACATAAAAAAATATTATAAATTAAAATATTAACCCCTTCGCTACTGGGCCTTTCCCCCCCTGTGCTAAGCCTTTTTTTGGCTATTTGGGGTAGTTCACGCTTAGGCCCCTGTAACTTTTGGACCACATAAGGTATAAACGCCAAATTTGCATCCTTTTCTTCCAACATCATGGGGATTCTAAAGGTACCCAGAGTTTGTGGATTCCCCTGGAGGGGACCCAGAAATTAGCCAAAATACAGCTAAAGTTTGGTTTTTTGGGGAAAAAATTGGAAAAAAGTGCTGCAAATGAAAGCGTCTGGGTTTTTCCGTGCAAATGGTATCAAAAAGGGTTTGTGGGGCTGAAATCACCATTTTCCCAGCTTTTAGGGAATGACAGACTTTTGTCAGAAAACCAAAATGTTTTACACAGTTTTGGCATTTTTCTGGGACATAGCCTATTTTTGCTATTTTCTGTGCTTTCAACCTCCTTCCAGTTAATGGTAGAAATGGGTATAAAAGCAATAATGGATCCTGGAAAGCTATACATTTTAAAAACATAGACAAAATTCTGAATTTAGCAAGGGGTCAATTGTGTAGATCCTTTAAGGTTTCTTTATAGAAACTAACAGTTAAATATAGGAAAAATTGAAAATTAGTTGAAAAAAACAGCCTTTTGTGTCAACGTTTTCACCTGTAACTTCTTTTAATTAGGATAGTTCTTTGAAAGCAATATACTGTGACTTGTAGGTTCACCAAGAACCCGACGAACCCTGAGCCAAAAACTGAGCAGCAACGTGCAATGGTTTTTTATTATGTACCGGGTATATAGCAATTATTCTGGGAAAATGTACACATGGAAAAATGGGTATGAAAGACACCTATGTATTTCTGAAATGGGAACACAATATGGTGTTTAGAAACAGTAGGGTGCCGATTCCGATCCTGGAAAAAATGATCGTGAGCGCTGGGGGTCCGCACCGTACATACACTGGTGGGAGTACGCACCGTACATACACTGGTGGGGTTACGCACCGTACATACACGGGTGGGGGTACGCACCGTACATACACTGGTGGGGGTACGCACCGTACATACATGGGTGGGGGTACGCACCGTACATACACGGGTGGGGGTACGCACCGTACATACACTGGTGGGGGTACGCACCATACATACACTGGTGGGGGTACGCACTGTACATACACGGGTGGGGGTACGCACGTACATACACTGGTGGGGGTACGCACCGTACATACAGTGGTGGGGGTACGCACTGTACATACACAGGTGGGGGTACGCACTGTACATACACTGGTGGGGGTACGCACCGTACATACACGGGTGGGGGTACGTACCGTACATACACTGGTGGGGGTACGCACCGTACATACACGGGTGGGGGTACGCACCGTACATACACGGGTGGGGGTCTGCACCGTACATACACTGGTGGGGATACGCACCGTACATACACTGGTGGGGGTACGCACCGTACATACACGGGTGGGGGTCCGCACCGTACATACACTGGTGGGGGTACGCACCGTACATACACGGGTGGGGGTACGCACTGTACATACACGGGTGGGGGTACGCTCTGTACATAAACTGGTGGGGGTACGCACCGTACATACACTGGTGGGGGTACGCACCATACATACACTGGTGGGGGTACGCACCGTACATACAAGGGTGGGGGTACGCACCGTACATACACTGGTGGGGGTATGCACCGTACATACACGGGTGGGGGTATGCACCCTACATACATGGGTGGGGGTACGCACCGTACATACACTGGTGGGGGTACGCACCGTACATACACTGGTGGGGGTATGCACCGTACATACACGGGTAGGGGTACGCACCGTACATACACTGGTGGGAGTACGCACCGTACATACACTGGTGGGGGTACGCACCGTACATACACGGGTGGGGGTATGCACCGTACATACACTGGTGGGGGTACGCACCGTACATACACGGGTGGGGGTACGCACCGTACATACACGGGTGGGGGTCTGCACCGTATATACACTGGTGGGGGTACGCACCGTACATACACGGGTGGGGGTACGCACTGTACATACATGGGTGGGGGTACGCTCTGTACATAAACTGGGGGGGTACGCACCATACATACACTGGTGGGGGTACACACCGTACATACACTGGTGGGGGTATGCACCGTACATACAAGGGTGGGGGTACGCACCGTACATACACTGGTGGGGGTATGCACCGTACATACACGGGTGGGGGTACGCACCGTACATACACAGGTGGGGGTACGCACCGTACATACACTGGTGGGGGTACGCACCGTACATACACTGGTGGGGGTACGCACCGTACATACACGGGTAGGGGTACGCACCGTACATACACTGGTGGAGGTACGCACCGTACATACACAGGTGGGGGTACGCACCGTACATACACGGCTGGGGGTAAGCACCGTACATACGGGGGCTGGGGGGTTACGGGAAAATGTACACATGGAAAAATGGGTATGAAAGACACCTATGTATTTCTGAAATGGGAACACAATATGGTGTTTAGAAACAGTAGGGTGCCGATTCCGATCCTGGAAAAAAACGATCGTGAGCGCTGGGGGTCCGCACCGTACATACACTGGTGGGAGTACGCATCGTACATACACTGGTGGGGTTACGCACCGTACATACACGGGTGGGGGTACGCACCGTACATACACTGGTGGAGGTACGCACCGTACATACATGGGTGGGGGTACGCACCGTACATACACGGGTGGGGGTACGCACCGTACATACACTGGTGGGGGTACGCACCATACATACACTGGTGGGGGTACGCACCGTACATACACGGGTGGGGGTACGCACGTACATACACTGGTGGGGGTACGCACCGTACATACACTGGTGGGGGTACGCACTGTACATACACGGGTGGGGGTACGCACCGTACATACACTGGTGGAGGTACGCACCGTACATACACGGGTGGGGGTACGTACCGTACATACACTGGTGGGGGTATGCACCGTACATACACGGGTGGGGGTACGCACCGTACATACACGGGTGGGGGTCTGCACCGTACATACACTGGTGGGGATACGCACCGTACATACACTGGTGGGGGTATGCACCGTACATACACGGGTGGGGGTCCGCACCGTACATACACTGGTGGGGGTACGCACCGTACATACACGGGTGGGGGTACGCACTGTACATACACGGGTGGGGGTACGCTCTGTACATAAACTGGTGGGGGTACGCACCGTACATACACTGGTGGAGGTACGCACCGTACATACACAGGTGGGGGTACGCACCGTACATACACGGCTGGGGGTAAGCACCATACATACGGGGGCTGGGGGGTTACGGCGCGTACTTACGGGGGCTGGGGGGGTATGGCGTGAACTTATGGGGGCTGGGAGGGGTACGGCACGTACTTACGGGGGCTGGGGGGGTTCGGCACGTATGCGGGCACATGTCTCCATGCTTGCTATAGAGGTTCGCTTCGTACGGTGTTTTTTCCATACGGTTGTACTATCGGACCCACGGGACGGATCGTACTTGCGCGCTCGGACATCAGTTTTCCGATTCGTATGGAAAATCGTCCGGAGACGTGTCGGACACTTTTTCTGACCCCAGGACGTGTTGGAGAATTTTACCAATGCGATTCGTATGGACTTTTTCCCATACGAATCGTACTTGGCAGTTTGTACGGTACTTGTACGATTCGTACGGAAAAAAATCCGGATACGATTCGTACGGGGAAAATATTTCCAGGAACGGAATCGGCCCCTAGATATTTGCACATTTCCGAAATTGGGAATACTCATACTAGCATGAGGATTAACGTCATTTTCCAAAATGGCTTCTTTTTTACACATTGTCTTTCATTTGGAAGGCCGAAATGCATCAAAAGTCAATAGGTAATAACAGTTGCTCTACAAATCTTAATTACCCTACGTCTCTCGATAAAAATGGTACCTCACTTGTGTGGGTAGGCCTAGTGCCCGCGACGGGAAATGGCTCAAAACGCAACATGAACACACCACATTTTCACAATGAAAAATTACCCTTTTTATGCAAAGTGTCTAGCTGTAGTTTTTTAACCCTAGCTCTGCCGGCACCTAGGATAACCTAGCAAACCTATATATTTTTGAAAATTAGACACCCAGGGGAATCCAGGATGGGGTGACTTGACTGGCTCTCACCTGGTCCTGTTTCCCCTAATCCATTGCAAACTTAAAAAATTGTCCAAAAAACACATTTTCCTTATATTTCTGTGCTAGAAAGTTCTGGAATCTGCATGGATCCACAAAATTCCACCCATCCCGCGTTCCCCGAAGTCTTTCAAGAAAAATGGTACCTCACTTGTGTGGGTAGGTCTAATGCCCGCATCAGGAAACGGCGCAAAACGCAACGTGGACACACCACAATTTCACAGTGAAAAATTACCCTTTTTTTGCAAAGTGCCTAGCTGTAGTGTTTGAACCCTAGCTCTGCCGGCACCTAGGGAAACCTAGCAAACCTATACATTTTTGAAAACTATACACCCAGGGAAATCCAGGATGGGATGACTTGACTGGCTCCCACCAGGTTCTGTTACCCAGAATCCCTTGCAAACCTAAAACATTGTCCAAAAAAACCCATTTTCCTTACATTTCTGTGGTTCAAAGTTCTGGAATCTGCGTGGATTCACAAAATTCCACCCATCCCGCATTCCCGGAGTCTTTCAAGAAAAATGGTACCTCACTTGTGTGGGTAGGCCTACTGCCCACGACAGGAAACGGAGCAAAACGCAACATGGACACACCACAATTTCACAGTGAAAATGAGCCTTTTTTTGCAAAGTGCCTAGCTGTAGTTTTTGAACCATAGCTCTGCCGGCACCTAGGGAAACCTAGCAAACCTATACATTTTGTGAAAAATAGACACGCAGGGGAATCCAAGACGGGGTGACTTGACTGGCTCTCACCAGGTTCCGTTACCCAGAATCACTTGCAAACCTAAAAAATTGTTAAAAAAACCTACATTTTCCTCACATTTCTGTGGTGGAAAGTTCTGAAATCTGTGTGGATCCACAAATTTCCATCCACCCCGCGTTCCCCAAAGTCTTCCGAGAAAAATTGTACCTCATTTGTGTGGGTAGGCCTACTGCCCAAGACAGGAAACGGCGCAAAACGCAACATGGACACACCACAATTTCACAGTGAAAAATGCCCTTTTTTTGCAAAGTGCCTAGCTGTAGTTTTTGAACCCTAGCTCTGCCGGCACCTAGGGAAACCTAGCAAACCTGTACATTTTTGAAAACTAGACACCCAGGGGAGTCCAGGATGGGATGACTTGACTGGCTCTCACCAGGTTCTGTTACCCAGAATACCTTGCAAACCTACAAAATTATCAAAAACCCCATATTTTCTTCACATTTCTGTGGTGGAAAGTTCTGGAATCTGAGTGGATCCACAAATTTCCACCCACCCCGCGTTCTCCGAAGTCTTCAGAGAAAAATGGTACCTCACTTGTGTGGGTAGGCCTAGTGCCCGCAACAGGAAATGGCACAAAACGCAACGTGGACACACCACAATTTCACAGTGAAAAATAACCCTTTTTTTGCAAAGTGTCTAGCTGTAGTTTTTTAACCGTAGCTCTGCCGGCACCTAGGAAAACCTAGCAAACCTATATATTTTTGAAAATTAGACACCCAGGGGAATCCAGGATGGGGTGACTTGACTGGCTCTCACCTGGTCCTGTTTCCCCTAATCCATTGCAAACTTAAAAAATTGTCCAAAAAACACATTTTCCTTATATTTCTGTGCTAGAAAGTTCTGGAATCTGCATGGATCCTCAAAATTCCACCCATCCCGCGTTCCCCGAAGTCTTTCAAGAAAAATGGTACCTCACTTGTGTGGGTAGGCCTAATGCCCGCGTCAGGAAACGGCGCAAAATGCAACGTGGACACACCACAATTTCACAGTGAAAAATTACCCTTTTTTTGCAAAGTGCCTAGCTGTAGTGTTTGAACCCTAGCTCTGCCGGCACCTAGGGAAACCTAGCAAACCTATACATTTTTGAAAACTAGACACCCAGGGAAATCCAGGATGGGATGACTTGACTGGCTCCCACCAGGTTCTGTTACGCAGAATCCCTTGCAAACCTAAAACATTGTCCAAAAAAACCCATTTTCCTTACATTTCTGTGGTTGAAAGTTCTGGAATCTGCGTGGATTCACAAAATTCCACCCATCCCGCATTCCCGGAGTCTTTCAAGAAAAATGGTACCTCACTTGTGTGGGTAGGCCTACTGCCCACGACAGGAAACAGCGCAAAACGCAACATGGACACACCACAATTTCACAGTGAAAATGAGCCTTTTTTTGCAAAGTGCCTAGCTGTAGTTTTTGAACCCTAGCTCTGCCGGCACCTAGGGAAACCTAGCAAACCTATACATTTTGTGAAAAATAGACACGCAGGGGAATCCAAGATGGGGTGACTTGACTGGCTCTCACCAGGTTCCGTTACCCAGAATCACTTGCAAACCTAAAAAATTGTAAAAAAAACCCACATTTTCCTCACATTTCTGTGGTGGAAAGTTCTGGAATCAGTGTAGATCCACAAATTTCCATCCACCCCGCGTTCCCCAATGTCTTCCGAGAAAAATTGTACCTCATTTGTGTGGGTAGGCCTACTGCCCAAGACAGGAAACGGCGCAAAACGCAACATGGACACACCACAATTTCACAGTGAAAAATGACCCTTTTTTTGCAAAGTGCCTAGCTGTAGTTTTTGAACCCTAGCTCTGCCGGCACCTAGGGAAACCTAGCAAACCTGTACATTTTTGAAAACTAGACACCCAGGGGAGTCCAGGATGGGATGACTTGACTGGCTCTCACCAGGTTTTGTTACCCAGAATACCTTGCAAACCTACAAAATTATCAAAAACCCCATATTTTCTTCACATTTCTGTGGTGGAAAGTTCTGGAATCTGAGTGGATCCACAAATTTCCACCCACCCCGCATTCCCCGAAGTCTTCAGAGAAAAATGGTACCTCACTTGTGTGGGTAGGCCTAGTGCCCGCAACAGGAAATGGCACAAAACGCAACGTGGACACACCACAATTTCACAGTGAAAAATAACACTTTTTTTGCAAAGTGCCTAGCTGTAGTTTTTGAACCCTAGTTCTGCCGGCACCTAGGGAATCCTAGCAAACCTATACATTTTTAACAACCAGATACACATGGGAATCCAGGATGGGGTGACTTGACTGGCTCTCATCAGGTTCTGTTACCCAGAATCCCTTGCAAACCTAACAAATTGTCAAAAAAACACATTTCCCTTCCATTTCTGTAGTGGAACGTTCTGGAATCTGCGTGGATCCACCAATTTCCACCCACCCCGCGTTCCCCAAAGTCTGCCGAGAAAAATGGTGCCTCACTTGTGTGGGTAGGCCTAGTGCCTGTGACAGGAAACGATGCAAAACGCAACGTGGACACACCACAATTTCACAGTGAAAAATAACCCTTTTTTTGCAAAGTGCCTAGCTGTAGTTTTTGAACCCTAGCTCTGCCGGCACCTAGGGAAACCTAGCAAACCTATCCATTTTTGAAATCTAAACACCCAGGTGAATCCAGGATGGGGTGACTTGACTGGCTCCCACCAGGTTCTGTTACCCAGAATCCCTAGCAAACCTAAAAAATTGTCCCAAAAAAAATCTTTTCCATGCATTTCTGTGTGGAAAGTTCTGAAATCTGGGCGGATACACAAAATTCTACACACCCCGCGTTCCCCAAAGTCTTCCGAGAAAAATGGTACCTCACTTGCGTGGGCGGGTCATGGACCCGCGACAGGCAAGGGCCCAAAACCTATTGAGGCGACATCAAAATTACCTATCACAAACCAACCTCGTTTTGCAAGGGGGGTCCCATGAGTTTTTGGCCCGGCCTCGGTGGCCATCTAGGGAAACCTACCAAACCCACACATTTCTTGAAACTAGACACCCGAGGAAGTCCAGTGAGGTATGGCTTGTGTGGATCTCCCGACATTCTCCTACCCAGAATCCCCTACAAACTGCAAATTTTGCTGAAATATCACTTTTTTCTCAAATTTCGGTGTGTGAAAGTTCTGGAATCTACGTGGATCCACAAATTTCCTCCCACCCAGCGTTCCCCCAGGTCTGCCGATAAAAATGGTAACTCACTCACGTGGGTGGGTCAAGGACTCGCGACAGGCAATGGGCCCATATCCTATTGAGGCGACATCAAAATTACCTATCACAAACCAACCTGGTTTTGCAAGGGGGGGTCCCATGAGTTTTTGGCCCCCCTAAGGAAACGACTCTTGCCCAAGTGGTCGCTTCCAATTTAATTAAAAAAACATCCCTGGTGTCTAGTGGGGCCAGAAACGCCCAAAAAATCGGGCGATCTGTCCCCGGGGGGGGGGGGGGGGGGCAGAAAAGGCAAAACAAACAAAACGATTTGCCCCCGGGGGGCAGAATATACTTTTTTTTTAAAAAATAAGGCCCCTGGAAGCAACCCTTACCCAAGGGGTCACTTCCAATTCAATTAAAAAAAATCCCTGGCTCTACTTGGCTTTTCTGCCCCCCCCCCCCCCCGGGCCAGAAACGCCAAAAAAATCAGGTGATCTGTCCCCGGGGGGAGGGGGGGGCAGAAAAGTCTTCAAAATATATATCCCCCTAAGCAAGCAACCCTTGCCCAAGGGGTCACTTCCAATTTAAAAAAAAAAAAAATCCCTGGTGTCTAGTGGGGTTTTCTGCCCCCCCCCTGGGGGCAGAAAGGCAAAAACAAACAAACCGATTTTCCCCCGAGGGCAGAATATACTTTTTTTTTAAATAAGGCCCCTGTTAGCGACCCTTACCCAAGGGGTCACTTCCAATTCAATAAAAAAACAATCCCTGGCTCTACTTGGCTTTTCTGCCCCCCCGGGGCCAGAAACGCCAAAAAAATCAGGCGATCTATCCCCAGAGGGGGCAGAAAAGTCTTCAAAATATAAATCCCCCTAAGTAAGCAACCCTTGCCCAAGGGGTCGCTTCCTTTCATTACAAAAGACATCCCTGGTGTCTAGTGGGGGCATTCCTGCTGCACGATCGCGATGCTGTGCGCGATCATGCAGCAGGAATGCCCTGTATTGAGCCATCAGGGGAGAGAAAACACTGTTTCCTCTCCCCCAATGGCTCAAGGCGTGTGGATCTGGCCCCCCCGCCAAACCGGAGCAGAATCACTTACCCTCCCTCCTTGGATGCCTGAAAGCAAAGGGCTTCCAGGCACCCCAGCGCTTCCAGTTGACATTGGCGCGTGCTCTGCACGTTGACGTCACAGGATTGCCGAGGGGGGGTCGGGGGTGGCGCTGCCATTGCGGAAACTCTTCCGCTGCCATCCCTGCCTGGGTGTGAATTTGGGCTACCCATGTGGGAGCGCCAAGCGCTTCCCCCATGGTTGAGTGCCATAACAGAGAGGTTCCATTTTGAGTACAGCCCAACCGATGTTCATGACGGAACCGCTCCCTCATCAGCCTCGAAGGGGTTAAAATCTTTAATATTTTTAAACCTAAATTTTGCACTACATTGAGTGCAACAGTAGAGAAAGTGTTGGAGAGCGGAGGGGTAAACATTTCTATTCCCACTCCAGCGAATGCAACCGTAGGGAACGTGTTGCATAGCGGATAGATAAAAAATACTATTCCCACTCCAGGCAACGCAACAGTAGGGAAAGTGTTGGACAGCGGATAGATAAAAATTACTATTCCTACTCCAGCGAGTGCAACAGCAGGGAAAGTGTTGGATAGCAAAGGGTTAAAATGTACTATTCCAACACCAGCGAGTGCAACAGTAGGGAACGTTTTGGATAGCGGAGAGGTAAAAATTTGTATTCCCACTCCAGTGAATGCAATAGTAGGGAAAGTATTGGATAGCAGAGGGAAATAATTTACTATTCCCACTCCAATGAGTGCAATAGTATGGAAAGTGTTGGATAGCAGAGGGAATACGATTACTATTCCCACTCCAGTGAGTGCAACAGTAGGGAAAGTGTTGTATAGCAGAGGGGTAAAAACGACTATTTCCACTACAACGAGTGCAACAGTAGGGAATGTGTTGGATAGCGGAGGAGTAAAAATTACTATTCCCACTCCAGCTAGTGCAACAGTAGGAAAAGTGTTGGATTGCGAAGGGGATAAAATGACTATTCCCACTCCAGTGTGTGCAACAGTAGGGAAAGTGTTGGATAGCTTAGTGGATACAATTACTATTCCCACTCCAGTGAGTGCAACAGTGGGGAAAGTGTTGGATAGTGTAGGGGTAAATTTACTATTCCCAACTACCCCAAAACCCATACCCACCCTAAAACTAAACAAATCTCCATTACTTTACCTTATAATGCGGTGTAATGGCATGCATTGTAATGGCATGCCTTGTAATGGCATGCGTTGTAGTGACATGCGTTGTAATGGCATGCGTTGTAATGGCATGCGATGTAAAGGCAGTTGTGTTGTAACAGTTGCATTGTAAAAGCAGTGCGATGAAATGACTGCATTGTACGGGATGTTTCCCCACACATAAGCTCACTTTGTGTGTGGCTATCTAGAGGAAATTCACAAAGACCAGCTGTCACCCTCCCCAGAGGTGTATTCAGAGACAGACAGAAGGTACCAAATGGTTAAAGTAAGGAACTGCCACCTCTCTAAAAGTGGCATTTTCTGAATTACAATTTAAATTCTAACTTTACCATAAGTAGTGATTTTAAATTGTCATTCTAGAGACACCAAACTTGGGGGGGTCCCATCTCTTACCAATTGGAAATTACACTTGTAAGATGTAATAAGGCAATCCCAGTATTAGACTACGGGAGAGATAGGCCCTGCCTTTTAAATACATTGCACCCTGCCCGCTGGGTTGTCCAGGGCCTACCTTACGGGGTGACTATATGTACAAAAAGGGAAGGTTCAGGCCTGTCGAAAGGTTTATCTTGCATGGTTGACATTGCACTGCAAACTGCACACATAGGCTCTGCATTGGCAGCCTTGAGACACGGTTAAAGAGCTACTTAACTGGATGGCACAATCAGTGCTGCAGGCCCTCTAGTAGTATTTAATTTACAGACCCTGGGTGCATGTATTGCCACTTTACTAGGGACTTATAAGTAAATTAAATATGTCAATTGGGAATAAACCAATATTACCATGTTTAGGTGGGGAGAGAGCACAAGCACTTTAGCACTGGTTAGCAGTGGTAAAGTGTGGTAAAGCGTGAAGAGTCATAATACCAGCAAAATAAGAGGTAAAAAAAGTGAGGGAGAAACTACTTTTTAAATCCACCGCACTCTGCCCCTGGGTTGTCCAGGCCCTACATCGGGGGCAATGTATGTGTTAGAAAAAGGAGGTTTGGGCCTGGAAAGATGGTTAACTTGCCAGGTTGACATGGCAGTTTAAAACTGCACACACAGACTCTGCAATGGCAGGCCTGAGTCATGTTTGAAGGACTGCTTAAGTGGGTGGCACCATCAGTGCTGCAGGACCACTAGTAGCATTTATTTTACAGGACCTGTCACAAGTAGTGCACTTTACTAGGGACTTGTAAGTAAATTAAATATGCCAATTGTGCATAAGCCAATCTTATCATGTTTAAAGCAGAAAGCACATGCACTTTAGCACTGGTTAGCAGTGGTAAAGTGCTCAAAGTCCTAAACCATCAAAAACAGAAGCTCAGAAGGCAAAAAAGTCAGGGACAACCACTCCAAGGATGCCAGGTCTAAAAGTGACTTTCCAGACTAATGCTAGAATTTCGATCAACCAAAGAAATTCTGGTAGTGGACTGCAACATTACCTGAGATATGCGTAAACAAAATTGGTTCCACTGGTAAACATGACCAAGGTAGGCTGGACCTCTCCATTACACATTGTGGCTTAGTATCTGATCATGATCTATTAGATGTGTGGCGATTAGTGCAATTTACTGAAAAGACTATACTTTTGTATTTTCCATGCATAGTTCTTCATCCAGAATTGACTATTTCCTGACTCAGGGTACTCTGCTACTGGACATGCTAAATTGCAATATCTTAGAAGGCATCACAGATCACTCGTTAATACTTCTGACACTTGCTTTGGGGATCATAAGACCTCCACCAGCTTACTGGTGAATGAGGGCAACAAGATACAGAACCCCTGAAGTAAAGGTACTATCAAATAACACATTCAAGACCATATTGACCAAAACTCTGAATTGGCCTCCTCAGCTCAGATACTCTAGACATCAGGCAAGGCCACATGGAGTAGTTTGATGATGCATGACTGAGCAATAGTCTGTTGAACCTCTGAGAGGGAATATACTCAACTAGAATACACTCAACTAGTACAATGAGTCAGGGATTTGACAACTCAATTCAACAATGCACCAACAACGTAGACAAGAAGACCACTTAAATAGGTAGACTATATCTTACTATAAAAGAGGCAAGACGACAGGTAGATTACTTGCAGCCAACTGTGCCAAAGGAACGCACAGAACACAATAGCAGCTTTTAGAAATAATTTCAGTACATTACTTAAACATCCTGAAGACATCACAAAATATTTTGCCTCATACTACTGAAACCTACCTACATGACATCATTTAGCCACCTTGAAGTTAGATAAGGATTTTGTATGACCCTTGACATATCTCACAGAAGAACTGTTAGAGGGGAAAATTACACCTGAAGAAAAAGGAGCAGCTATTTCAGATCTCCCTACATGTTGTTCTCCTGGTGAAGATGTATTCCCAGGAGAATTCTATGAAACAGGAAAGACCTTGTTGATCCCAGTTCTACAAGACTAATATCTGAAGCTGAAAAGAGACACATTAGATTGAGTGAATTTTTCACCATTACGCTCATTAATGTAAATTTAAAGTACTCACTAGGGTTCTTGCCACTAGATTACTCAAGCTAATACCATAGGTTATCCATGAGTCTCAGGATGGTTTTGTACAGGACGTTCCTCCAGGGATCATTTAATAATTCTCATACTTCTCTACTGGACCATGAGGAATCAACAGTTAGAAAGGTTAGCCATCCCGCTGGAAGTGAACAAGACTTGGTAATGTATGGTTGCCTTTTTTTCACCCTTAAAAGGAATGGGCTTGTCCAAAATATAATTACAAAAGTTAACTGGCTCTATAATTCCCTCAGTGCTAGTGTAAACTGCTGGAGCTATTTTTCAAGACGTTTCCATATTTTTTGAAGCACTCATCAAGGATTCCCTCTGTCCCCACTTCTTTTGTATGATGTTAGGGCCATTATTAATTGTGATGCAATGTGCAGAGACTATTCATAGAATTGAAACATGTGTAGGACAAATTAAAAATTTTCTTTTTGCAGATGATATACAATTAACATTGTCTGATCCTGAAACATCCATTGGAGAAACAATCTGTGATCCAGGCATTTTCACATTTTTGGGTTATAGAATCAACAGGGGAACATGCAAAGCATTTCCTAAGATCGGGGCCACAGCAAGGACCTGACTTCAGAGTTTTCTATCAAAAATGGGTTGCCAGTGGGTTGAAATACTTAGGGATTCGAATGAGCAGGGGGCCTGAAATATATGGTAGAGGACCACTCCAGAAGATCTAGACACCAGGGGGCGTATAAGTCCGCCTGCCACCCTAGCAGTGCTGGGACCAGCCGCCAGTGGTGCGGCGGTCCCACACCAGCAATTAGGATGCCACCACCACCATGGCGGTGGCATCCTCTATTCCCAGCATTGTGGCAGGCGGTGCTCACAGCACCGTCCGCCACAATGCTGGGAATGCACTGTGTGCATTTGCATGCACAACGTGGCAGGCACCACGCGGTGCCTGCCACGTCGTCCATGCAAATGCACGGGGGTACCATAGGTACCCCCCATGTGGCCCCCCAACTTTCAGGGGGCCAGCAACGGGTCCCCAACTCAGGAATACGCATGCCTTTCCATGGCGGCATTGACGGCTGCTTCCAGCTGGCAACCTAATATGGCTGGCGGTATCCAGCAGACACGCCACCATGTGCAACCCTTTTCCGCCCAGCCGACGGTCTCTCCGTCCGCCGCGGTCCCCCCGCCATCATAATATGGCGGGGGGAAATGGGAGGCGGGCGGGGTATGATGTAGGGCGGACCGCCCTACATCATAATAGACCACCATGGGTTTACCCTGTACAATATTCTTTCAAAGGGGGAGGTGACAGTAGTTGATTTTTAATGCAATGCCACCTAGAAAGATGTTAGGCACAGGCACTACAGCTCAGAGTGATTGTTTTATTTAGTAAATTACACCAATGCATTAATTTACAGCTCTGAGGTTGGAAATGGGCATTGATGACAGTTGAAAAACGCTCAATTTAGAGCAGTAATGCATTAGTGCCAACCACGTAAGTAAATGTACGTTTCTCGTCGCAGTGCCCTCTTCCACCACCTTTATTATAATAGGAGTGGTCAAAGTATATGTATATATACTCAAACATAAACATACTTAGCAAAATATACATAATATACACACACATGCATTTGCACATATACAGAATGATATAGATTTGTATAGTTTAGCACTGCAATCAATATATAGCCTTCTTTTCCTACAGTGCTAAAACTTATGCAATGTTTAAATTATGCAAGGAGAAAGAAAATCCCCAAAAGTCTCTTATGTATGAAAAAACTAATACACACAAGCACACATATATTAAATAGTGGCAGTCACCACTATGTTTGTATGTACATATCTATATACGTCGAAATGCATCATGCCACACAAGCTGTTAATAAAGGAACTCCCGCAAAGTTCCCAGCTGTGTCCTCAGGTCTCTTACAAGGAGGGGTCGATTTTGGATGTTTTACATGCTTGCCTGTGCGCATTGAGAGGACCCGTTCTCCAAGTGTCCTGTTGATTACTGGCATCGTGGCAAGTTTTCTCCGAGGTATCGGATACTGCAGGAACAGCTCAGGATCAGGCTAGGCAAGTGGCCACTGTCAGCGACAGCCCGTGACTTCACGGGGAAGAGGGATCACTGCATCACTGCTTCACGGCCCGGTTTGACTCTGCAATTGGGGCAGAACTTTGGGGACTTGAGGGAGTCCTGGACTTAATTTACGGGGTTTTGCCACAAAATTAAACCCCCACCCTCACGTGGTATTGCAGCGTCCACTGTAGGACCTATTTTGGCCCCACAATCTACATTCCCCGGAACATTGCATTCTGGGAGCTGCAGTCCACAACAACAGACTGCAGCTGCAACTCATCAAGTGGAGCCAGCTGATCTTCCATCATTGGGAGGGCCATAGAAATATAAGGAAGGAGGTTGGAGCAGCCTTGTTAAGTTGCGGCATCTGAGGAAGGCTTACACAAGCCGAAATGCATCATGCCACACAAGCTGTTAATAAAGGAACTTCCGCAAAGTTACCCGCTGTGTCCTCTGGTCTCTTACAAGGAGGGGTCGATTTTGGATGTTTTACGCGCTTGCCTGTGCGCGTTGAAAGGACCTGTTCTCCAAGTGTCCTGTGGATTACTGGCATCGTGGCAAGTTTTCTCTGAGGTATCGCACACTGCACGACCGCCTCAGGATCAGGCCAGGCAACTGGCAGCTGTCAGCGACAGCCTGTGACTTCACGGGGAAGAGGAATCACTGCATCACCGCTTCACGGCCCGGTTTGACTCTGCAATTGGGGCAGAACGTTGGGGACTTGAGGGAGTCCTGGACTTAATTTACGGGGTCTCGCCACAACATTAAACCCCCACACTCACATGGTATTTCAGCGTCCACTGTAGGACTTATTTTGGCTCCACAATCTACTTTCTCTGTAAATTCCAGTTCCAGAATAGCGTCAGGGGCTATGTGCATCAATGACTGCTTCACGTGTGAAGCTACACTGCAGGGGTTACAGACAGTGTTGTCTTTAGGATTTTTGGGGCCCTGGTCAAGACTAACCCTGGACGGTGAACTCCACTCCGCTCGAGGAGTTTGCGGAGTTTCCTGCACTCCACGTTACGCGGAGATCACAGAGTTCCAAAAACTCCGATTTGCTTTGCGTAACGTAGTTTTTTTCGTCGCTCCTATTCGTCAACATCAAGTTGGCGACCGCAAGCGAGGAAAATCAACCTACCGGCAATATGTTTCCTTGTTCGTGATCGTAAACATCAAGTTGGTGTGCCGAGTGTGGAAAATCAACATCCCGGCGAGATTTCTCAACGCGAAAGGGTCAGGTTTCTCATTGCGAGTGGTCGTGTATGCTGGCGACAGCTCGCGTTGAGAAACTGCCCTTTCGCGTTGAGAAAGCTGCCGCTCAAGTAAAAATCTACTTGAGCAGCAGAAAAGGAAAGCAGGGACCGCTTGCGCTGTGCATGGTGCCGTTTGCAATTATTGCACAGTGAGGACAAGTATCCGGCACTGTGCAATCACCGCGAACTGCATTTTTCTATCGTACTCCACCGCTCGCGTAGCTCTGCGTAGTGCGGCGGAGTTTTTTTGCACTTCTCGTAGTGCTGCGTAGTGCAACTCCGCCAACTCCGCCTAGGGTTATTCAAGACAGATTTTGGGGCCTCAACTTTGAACTTTATTACCCATGTTCAGCTAATTCGAGCCTGCCTGATGCCAAACTTTCAGAAGTGGTGGTGAATCAAAAACAATTGAATTATGTCTTGCCAGGTACCCCAAAATCATTGGATGACAATAGGCATAAAGATTCAGAGGCAGAGGCAGATAGAGACAGAGGTATGACATGTGGCAATAGACAAAGGTGAGAGGGAGAGAGAGAGCACTCTTTACCAGGGGGCCCTGTGGAAGGTGGGGGCCCTGTTCAAATGCCCACGTTACCCATGCCTTAGAACAGCACTGGTTACAGAATTGGTGGCCAAATTGTGAATATCATTTGTAACTCTACTGTCTTCGGCCCTTGTGGTGTTTGGCTTATATTCATACAAAGAGGTGAAATGTCTTTTCCATTTGATACAGATGATTTCTGATTTCAAGTCCTTTTTAAGGTTTTCTTTCTCCATCAGACCAGGTCCCAGGAATGTGTTGTGCCTCATTCTCTGGTCGCCAGTTCCAACATCTGTCGGCTGTAATTGTTAATTGGGAATGTTTTGATTTAATTAGAAAAGTATACTTTTTCTGAGATCTTTTAGGTATTCATTGTTCAGTTCATTTGTTGCATGTGCTAGTGATATTTTCTAGGGTAGACATGCTTGATCGAACCATTACAGCACCAAGGAGAGGGCGTGGCGTCTTGGGCAGAGCTGCTGACTTTGGAGCTGGGGAACCTGCTGGTTGGTACAGTGGTCAATTTACTCCTAGTTCTTGGGGTTATGGACAGGAGGCAGTCCAGCCTCTGAGCTATTCATCCATTCAGTCAATTATCCAGTTTCATGAGTTGACTGTTATTCACCTCTTACATTTGCTTAGTATCTCTATTAGATATTCTTCTTGTTGGGCTTAAACATTAGGAATTTGGGGGCAGACATCATCTTCTGCCAGATTTCCCACTAGGGGGAAAAAGGTCAGACACTAAGGGGTCATGGTCCCTTTCTATCACTTGAATAGTTCTCATATCAGATACAGCATGACATGCTTCAAGGTTGATTATTTAGTAATCAATTGGTCTTAAATATTTCCCTGAGGTGTATGACATTTTGCCCGGTGAGTCCTTGTGACCATTTAGGGTGTGAAGAGCATTTGCTGATAGTAAAGTGGACAGTCTTTCCCCCATTTTGGTATTTTTGTGTTAATCTATGATGAATCCAGGCACTTCCAATCAGATTTCTTCTCTCCTTAGTCCAGGTCTCTACATGTTTCTGTGTGGGATGATGTTCAGGTTGCCACAAAACAGTTTGTTTTAATTACAGTTTTGAGTTTGTCTTGCCTCCATTGTCATGTTGAGGTTTGTAGTTTGCTACTCTGATGTTTTCCTCTAGCAAGTTGAGAAAGGAGGACTTGATGTTGCTATTTGTCGGTGGAAGATAAATCTTAATATTGTCTATTGTGTAGAGGTTGTTTGTTAGTTTAAGTTATTGGACATTGCCATCAATTATGTTGTTATCTTTCTTGTAGTGTGAAGAGATCCAGATTTTTAGACCTCCCTTGGGTCTCCCTCTTCTATATTTAATAGAGTGGGATGACTGTGTCCGTGACTTAATAGCCCTTGTGGATGGACTGCCTGGTCAGAGATTTCTGACAGCAGAGCTAGCAGAGTGTTGAAATAATTCAAGGTCACCTGAATGTTCTATGGAATGGGCAAAACAATAAGAGGAAGAAGAGGAGGGGGGAACAGGTGTAGAGGGGAGGATGAGGATTATAGCATTTACCTAGATTACAACACAGAGGTTGTGCTTTCAGAATCCTATTACTTCCCTGACTTTAATAAGGGTAGGGGAACTATGAGTTTGGCAGGTTGGATTGCTCATTAATTTCATTACAAGACCGGAGGCTACATTATGCATATTACTTTTAATACAGTCCCAAGCAGCCACATACATCATAAAGCACAAGTTCCAGAGTAGAACGTTAACATAAGATAAAAGGCATGAGACCATAACAATCAGCCTCTTTTAAATGCGGCTCCAAGCAGATAAGTTGATTTATTTTACTCCTTCTTTGACATTGTATATTCTTTACTAGATATTGTACAACAACGTTTCTTATAGTATTGTATATTCTCTTTGCTGATAATTGTGTTTGGGCTTTTCTCATTGGCTTTGTATTTCGCTACTTTTGGGCTTCATCCCCCCCCCACCTTCTCTCATCGCCTCAATCAATCTCCAATTTACGGAGATTGCCTTTTCTCCCCGCCTACCCACTTGAAAACACTTCGCATTTCGTTTTTTTGCCCAACGTATAAGAATAGGGGGCAGAGCCCTGTCTCCTATCGACAGCTCTCCCCCCTTACCTCCTCCTCTGACTCTCTTTCGCCCAACTCTCTCGCAGTGTTGTGTTTATATGCCTTGGAAGCGCGGTACTCTTCCGCTGCCTCTACGATCGTAGCGGCCTTGGAAATGCCTCAGTTTTTTGGGTATTCGACCGCTTTTGAGAAATGCACCTTGGCAACGAGCTCGTAGCGCTCCCGCGTTGCCAAGGTGCTTTCCTCTCCATTGTACGACGAAGTCTGGCTGAATCAGTCGCTCGAGCAATCTGACAGTTGCTCGACCGCCGATCAGCTGATTTCTCCTGCTTCCCCTCGAGTCTTTCTCCAAGGCCATCTACTGCAAACAATAAGAAGAAACTCGCTTTCATCAGCACAGTGATTTATTTGTGAATTTATATATTTATATATATATATATATATTCTTACCGGGTATTCAACTAGACCCCACTCCTTAAATTATAAAAAAAAAAAAAGAAAAGAGGGAGCATAACACTTTTACTAATTAATCTAACCTAAACATATAAAAAATAAATTAAAAAAAAGACATAGATAATAATTAAGTCTGACAGACATCTCACTATGAATTGAATCGGATGAGGCTAGCGCACCTATACCTAACATGGATAATGAGGCATTTAAAAATCTAATACATAAAGAAATGAGATCCTGTATGTTGGAGACTTTGTCCAAGGTTGTGACTTCTAAAAGATCACTTCCCTCTGATCAAGATGGTTTTATCGAAAACCAACATAACCCATGCAATGAAGATCTCATTGAAATCAGGGGGAAAAGACTTAAAAAACTAAGAATATTATTCAAACAACCCCCAAGAGCACGGGAGGTCCTAGCACCTCAAGTTTTATGAGAGGTCATCGCACCTCAAACACTATGGGTGTCCTTAGCGGCACGACTCTTAATGGTGTCCTCAGCGGCCCAACTGTCAGGGTGTCCCTAGCGGCACAAAATATCGAAGTGCTCATGACATTAATCTTCAATTTGAAGACAATGTTTTCAAGACGATAATGCCTCTGATCTTCCAGATGAATATGTCTTAGATCTGGATGAAGATGACCAGGAATTCGATTCTCATCCTTTTGAAAGTGAGCTTCCCTCTTCTCCTTCTAATGATAATATCATAGATCCACTAGGTGAGGAGATGTTCTCACCACTGAATCTAAAACACCCTAGGAACTCTGAATGGTTTCCCCACGAACACGTCAGCAAATTCATTAAAAAATGGATAAGGTACCCTCTAGAGAGAGATACTCTAAATCTTCTAAGAGCTGAATGCTCCAGACCTTCTATAGATGAGAAAGTCTGCTAAACCCCAAACCTTGACCCTGAACATATCAAATATCTCTTTAAACTCGGGAGAGACCCGAGAAAAGGTATGGAAAGGTCACTAAAGAGCTGCCAAGACTGCGTCCTTGATATCCTAGGCCCACTAGCCACTATCATTGATACAGCCGAACATAGCCATATAAACGGAACACCTCAATACTGAAGTTATTAGGGGTCTCAGTCAGAGAGCCTTGATTCTTTTTTGCAATGCCAATGCCAGCCTCAATACGGAAAGGAGAAGAGTAGTTCCTACTAAAATCTCTCCTAAATTGAGCGATCTGGCTGACAATGAGCCCTCTACAAACCCCAAAGGACTCCTCTTTGGCGAGGATCTTACCAAGACACTTGGCAAATATGTATCCACTTTTACCGCTCTGGACAAAGCACATCAAAACATGAAAAAGGTTTTCAACACCAATAATCTTTTTGGCAGGGCCGGAAGAAGGCGCCTTTCTTCCGGCCGCTTCAATCGCAGGCCCTACTCTAGATACAGAGGATACAGCGGAAGAGGTTTCCAACCCTCTAATACCCCTGAGTTCTACCCACAAAGAGGAAGAGGATTTCACTCTCGAAACTTCAGATCACGAGCAGCATCCAACGCAAACTTTCCCCAAAGTGAGTACAATTCTTCCCTCCCCCCCCCCTTTCTTTTTCCCCGAAAGTGGGAGGCAGACTAAGATTATTTTTTCACAATTGGAAATTGATTACTCAAGACCCTTGGGTTCTGAACACAGTAAGGGGATTTATGATAGACTTTATAGACACCCCCTATCAAACTTCATTCCCCAGAGATATTCCTCTCACCTTAGATCAAAAAATAATAATAGTGGAAGAGATATCCTCAATGCTTCAGAAAGGTGCAATCATAGAGGTTCCTATAGAGACTCTAAGGTTTATAAGTACTCTCTTTCTCGTCGAGAAAAAAGACAAAGGTTGGAGACCCGTCATAAATCTAAGGGACCTCAACAAATATCTTGTTTACAGACACTTCAAGATGGAGGGCATCCATCTTCTCAGAGATTTACTACTAGAAAGAGACTGGCTAGTCAAACTAGACCTAAAGGATGCCTATTTTACCATCCCTATGGCCCAAGCCCACCAACCCTTTCTCCAATTTATGTGGAAAAATCAACGTTTCCAATTTCAAGCTCTTCCCTTGGGGCGCTCCTCTGCACCATGGTGTTTTACCAAAATAATGAGATCAGTAGCATCTTCTTTGAGGGAAAAAGGTATCCGCATGATCATTTATCTAGACAACATCCTTATTCTTTCACAAGACCACTCTCAGATAATCCAAGACTCGGAGACTGTAATAAACCTCCTAGAGAATCTAGGCTTTATCATAAACAAAGAGAAGTCCATATTTTCCCCTTACAGAACCATGGAATTATTGGGATTCACCGTAGACACCACGAAATGTCTTCTTCTCCTTCCCCCAAAGAAAATAACAAAAATCAGGAAAGAGATAAGGCATGTGTTGAAACAAGAGAACTTATCCTTGAGGGACCTAGCAAGGCTACTAGGCCTACTTTCTTCCTCTATCCAAGCTATCTTTCCTGGTACCCTAAATTATCGTGCTCTTCAGAGAATAAAAACAAGAGCCCTTCGTTCGGGCCTCTGGTACGGGGATCGCATTTCCCTGGACCCCGAAGCAAGAATAGAACTGACCTGGTGGTTGGAGAACTTAGATACTTGGAACGGAAAAGCAATTTTAGGTTGAGCACCAGAATTCGTGTTAGAATCCGATGCGAGCCTTCATGGATGGGGAGCCTGTCTCCTAGATCAGAACACAGGGGGTGTTTAGTCTCTAGAAGAGTCCGAACACCACATAAACTTCTTAGAACTGACCGTCGTGCTATATGCTCTAAAGAGCTTCAAACACTCCCTTCAAGGCAGATCTGTCATTCTGAAAATGGACAATATGTCCGCAGTTGCATATATAAATCATCGGCTAGGTGGAACAAAATCTGCAGACCTCTGCAATCTAGCCAGAAAACTCTGGATGTTCTGTCTGGAACACAAGATTTCACTAAAAGCCGAATATCTTCCAGGGAAATCAAACATCTCGGCAGATTGGAACTCAAGGTTCCTCTTGGACCACAGAGATTGGAAACTCAACGTGTCTGTCTTCAATTCTCTCAACAATTTTTGGGGTCCACTGGAAACAGATCTCTTTGCCAGCAGACTAACTTTCCAACTAGAAAATTATTACAGCTGGATGCCAGAACCGGGTGCTCTAGCAGTAAACGCCTTCCTTCAGTGCTGGTCAGGGAGCAAAGCTTATGCCTTCCCCCCATTCGCAATGATTCAGAGAGTTCTTCAGAAAGTGAGACATCAACATTGCTCAATTTTCCTAGTCACTCCCTTCTGGCCATCTCAGGCTTGGTTCCCCACCACCCTAGAACTGGCTTACGACCTCCCCTTCTTGATCCCTTCTCTAGTAGATCTTCTTACAGATGGAGACGGAGGAATCCACCCTCTAGTTCATTCAGGGAATTTGAACCTTCTTGCCTGGAGAGTGTCAGGAGATCCAATGATCTCGCAGGCCTTTCGTCAACAGCTTCAACTCTCCTCGGAGAATCTTGGGCCCCAGGCACACACTACCGATATAACAACATTTGGAAATTATGGGTACGTTGGTGCTTGGAAAGGAATCTGGATTCCGTGGAAGCACCTATCGTTGACATAGTTAACTTCCTTGTAGAACAATTCGAAAGGGGTCTTAGCTATAGATCAATCAATTGTTATAGATCAGCTATCTCTGCGGGACACTCTCTCATCAATGGTAAGACTATTGGTAAAAATGCAATTATTTGCAGGGTGCTTAAAAGTATTAGACTCAGGCGACCTCCTAAACCGAAATATCAGTCTCTATGGGATGTTCATTTGATTCTTGATCTCTTTTCTAACTGGCATGATAACTCTCTTTTGAATAGGAAAAACCTATCCATCAAACTTGCCACTTTACTTTGGCTTATTTCTTGTCGTAGAGTCTCCGACGTTAAAGCTCTTGAAATCTCCAATAGATCCTACAACATGTTTGGAGTCAAATTTGATTTATTTAGAAGAACCAAGACTATGTCTGATTCTATATTTTACCCTCGCTTTGACCTTTGCAAAAAACTTTGTGTTGTGAAGTGTATGAAAGAATATGACTGTAGAATGAACCCTCTTCGTTCCTCTGATGTAAATCAGCTACATATCTCCTTCATTAAACCTCACAAAGCTATTACTTCTGCTTCCATCGCTAGGTGGGTTAAAATTGCTATGAATTTGGCTGGTGTTGATTTAAATATCTTTAAAGCTCATTCAATCAGAGGTGCTATGGCCAGTAAGTCCTTCTGGTCTGGAGGTAAGTTTGATGACATCCTTAAAGCTGCCGACTGGTCTAATGCTAGTACCTTCGCTATGCATTATTGTAAACCAATTTCGCATATGTCTGATGTGGTCTTACAAAGCTACCAACATGCATAATGTAGCCTCCGGTCTTGTAATGAAATTGCGATTCTCCTATTAACATGACTAGAGAATCTGGATTTCATTAAAGACACGGAGGCTAACATTATCCCACCCTCCCTTTCCCTTGGTTGTCTAAAAGTTACAGTACTTATGTTTACTGTTTAGTCTTACATATCGTATGTAATTTACATTTTAGATTTTTTTCATGATGAAATTGTTCTACCTTGTCTAACTACATATTTTGCCTCCTCATGTTAGCATTTCTTATTCTAGAGTTACTTGTATCTCTCTTTCCTTTTCAGAAAATCAATCTTAATCTTAACCTCAGGAGATTTGAACTCTGGCTCTTCCATCGCCCTTCCTCTCTTCGTTTGTTCATAACCTCATGGAATTCTCTGCTGTTTGGACTGTGACTCTTTGGATCTTATCCTGCTCTATATTGCATTTAAAAGAGGCTGATTGTTATGGTCTCATGCCTTTTATCTTATGTTAACGTTCTACTCTGGAACTTGTGCTTTATGATGTATGCGGCTGCTTGGGACTGTATTAAAAGTAATATGCATAATGTTAGCCTCCGTGTCTTTAATGAAATCCAGATTCTCTAGTCATGTTAATAGGAGAATCACAATTTACAGCAGCGTTCCCACTTTGCTGAATTCTAAGTGCCCAATAAATGTAAAAAGTGCAGGGAAACAACAAAAGGGGTCATTATGATGGTGGACAGATAGCCACCGCCGGCTCGGCGGTGTTGTTCCGTCCACCATCCCAACTTGATTTACCCCCGCCATATTATCATGGTGGGGGTATCGCAGCGGACGGATAGTCCATCCGCTGCTTTTCCACCGGTCTGCAATCGTTACGATTGCCAGCGGGCGGAAAGGTTCCTTAAGATGGTGGCGGTGCTTAGCAGGCACCGCCATCCATATTAGGATGTGTTTGCAAAGGCCTTTCCATGGCGGCGATGCTGCCATGGAAAGGCTGCACAGAATAGCTTTGGGGGCCCGTTCACTTGGGGGTACCGTAGCATTGCCATGCACAAGGTGGCAGGCACCGTGCTGTGCCTGCCACCTCGTGCATGGCAATCCACAACATGCCATTTTGGCATTGTGGTGGGTGCTGCTCACAGCAGCAGATGGTCCTAGCCCCACTAGGGTGGCGGGCGGACAAAAGTCCGCCCGCCATCCTAATAACCCCCTAAGTGTCAACATAGTTAATTGATGAATGCAAGTGTCTGGGACTGACCTAAGTTTTTTAGGCTGACTTTTTTGGAGGGCAACATTTACCGGAAAAACACTCTCAGTAGGATGCATGAGGAAATCTTACAGACAAACAGCATGCTTTTCTTGAGTAACCTAGGCATCTTATCCAGGTTCTTAAGAGGTCAGAGTTCAGAAAAGTCTAGCCTCTAACTTCTTTTGATGCTGCACTTCTCTTTCCTCTTGTTAAAGCTTTGAAGTTATTAGTAACAGCTTCCAAGATAGGGGGGGCATGCTCAACTATTCACTCAACTCAGGCCTCCAACAGAGATCCCAGTGACCATTAGTCTTCTGTTTTTTTGGCAAAGATGGTTGTTTGAGAAGATGGGTTTTTCTTATAGCTCTTTGAGTACATGAGAATAGCTGGCTTGACCCTTAGGAAGCACCTCTAGTTCTTGAGTGCAGACAAATAGCAGGTTCTGCCTCTTCTGATGCTCTCCAAAGCTAATGGTGTTCTGAAGTCTCTGGATTATATACCTTTCTCATATAATCCACAGATTGGCGTTACTGGCTAGTGATTGGTTGTTGAGCTGAGCTATCTCTGTCCACAGACCTTTCCCATCTGGGTTGAGGTAACACAGTACACAGACCTCACCTTGGTGCGGAGCTGATCTATCTGTGTTTGCACAAAATATGAGAGAAAAAATATTGTGTCGACAAAATATTGTGTTAAGAATATTGAGGAGAACATTTTTGTCTAGGTAAGTTTCTATGAGTAAGCAAACTTTAATTATACTTAACTCCACATATATGTACCTTAATATATACATATATATCTTTAAGGTATGTAGATATGGAGTTACGAATAGCATATCTATACTTACCTCATTGCACTTACCTTCTCGATATTTTGGTCCTTGAAATTTTTGACAAGATATTCTGTCCACACGATATTTGGTTCCTTGATAGACTGCCAGGCAACCAATGTACCCCTTACCACCTTTCCTATTTCTGTACTCATCTTCTCCATGCAGTGTTGTCCCAGTGATCAGACGCCTATTGAGTGCTCACAATGGATCTCAGTTCCAAGCTTCATCATACACTAAGGTCCAAACACTGAGACATCTACAGACCTCTTGCAATGCATCTCTAGCCTGAATTAATTCCATGCTTCTTTGCAGTCCCTTTGCTTAAACATCTACAGGGCTCTCACAATGCACCTCCATCTTGAGCTACACCCTGGAGTGCAATCCCAGTACTGAGAGATCTGCTAGATCACAAGGTATCTCTGTCATAACTGCTATTCCAGCATTGGTACACTCACAGAGCTCTTGCATCACCTTACCACTTGGCCACTCGGTGCTTGGATTTCTTAGCACGTTTACAGAAGGCACTTACTGTTGCTCCAAGGCTGTTTGTCTCTGAGTCTGCTGTGATCACCCTGCCTGTTTTTCACACTTAGGCTGTATGTCGGAGCATGATTGCCTTGATTACCCTGCTTGCCTTTGGATTTCCATGGCGCAAGCAATCTCTTCCTATGGTGCTTACTCTGGCTGCATCATCTGAGGACAACGCTATCTGGGAGGAGTTTCACTGGGAGGAGGCTTTTCGTTTGCCGGCTTGCCTTGGCTTTGCGGGCCATTGGAATGCCAAGGCTTTTCAGTTTTCCACAGTGATTGGTCTCATTCAAGTCTGCATTTCCGCTTGGTGGAGCCTCTTCCCTGGTTGTTCTGATTGATCCGCTCCTGTGTACCCCTCAGCGATTAACTCGCTTTCAAGAGGATTCATTCTTTGTGGAGCATATCTCTATCAATTCTTCTCTTCCTGTTTAGCTGCAAAGGGTGTTTGAAACCAGCACTGCAATTGGCTTACATTCAAGCTTTTTGACTGTGCAAATTTTCTGTGTTTCTCTATTGGTTTCTGTTTTCCATCATGTTACTTTGCGTTTGTTTACATTGACAGTTTCTGCTATATGAGGTACTGATTCAACTGTTTGAGGTAATTCTTTTAATTTCTTTCATTTCAGACATTGTGTTTTCTCCCAGATTCCCATTTTAGTTCAATTGACCTTTTAATCAATGTCCAGTCTAAATGCCTCCTTTCTTGCAGAACCTAGGCAAGCCATCTGTCCCTTGGAAGCAATGGGTTTGCATTTTTGAGAATTTCCTTATAGTTATTAATGCTACCAAGTTGGATCCAATGAGAAAAGAAGCCTTATTATTTAGTTATTGTGGATGGGAAGGGCAGCAGAGTTTTGGCAATCTGCCTATCATTTCAGCACCCAGTGGGGAGGGTGAAGGTTGGATTGAATATTTAGTGTGCTCTTTGAGAGATTTCATTTCTTTAAGAGAAAACAACTTGTGGATGAATCTGTGGAGGAGTTTATCTCTGCATTACAATTGCTAGCCTCTAGTACAATTTTGATACATCATTAGACATCTATCTGAGGGATCAATTTGTTTTTGCTTGTTATGCTAAGAAAATACAGGAGCATTTGTTAAGTTGCAGGTATCCTTTTTTAGTTAAAGTCATTGATTTGGCTAAGGATATTGAACGGTTCATGGGGTTGAGCCAACTTATGTCTGTGGATCATCCTTCTGCTTTGCAGACTAGTGTAAATTTGTGTTCCGAAGATACAGCTGTTAATGCCTTTAATACTAAGAAGTTTGAGAAAAATGCACACAAAAAAGAGTCAAAGCTCTTGTTTTAGGTGTGGCTCTAAAGCACATTTGGGCAATTATACTAATTGTCCAGCATTAGGAAAGTGTTGTATTAAGTGAATAAGTTTGGGTCATTTTCAAAGTGTTTGCAGGGGGGTGAGCCTTCTGGTAAAATCAGTAATGTCGACCTGTCAGTGGATGAATGTACTGCAAATTTATGTGAGATTATTCTCAATATTCAAGGTGATGTGCAAGGAGTAGTGTCTGCCATGTTTACTTCTTCAAATATAGTTGCTGGATCTCAGTGTGAGGTGTCCATTGGGAATAATGGTATCAAAATGATGGCTGATTCGGGTGCCCCCATCTAATTTGTGTTTTTACCATAATTGGGGGGAAAGTTTTACTTTATCGCAGGCAGATATTTCTCCTTAGGCTTTTGGCAAACAAGACAGACATCTTTTAGTTTTCTTTAAGGACACTTTAATTTTTGGGGGGAGAATGACCTCTACTAAAATGTATGTGGCAGTTAAAGGCAGAAATTTGGTGGATGGGATGGATTTGGCCAGGTTAGGATTAATGTTGCTACCTGGAGAAGAAGTGCCTATTGTAGCAGTTGATACTATCATCACCAGCCTACAAATTAAGTTGGCTTCTGGGGTGTTTGTGTGGCTTCTGCTTTTCATTCCCTGGTTAATGACATTTTTACCAAGTCTTCATGTTATTTTTGAGGAGTTTCTAAAGTCCCAAATGCTACCAAATCTATTGATGAAGTTAGTTTGGATAGCACTAACTTTGTCATGAAATTTCCTGAAGTATTAAGAAATAAGATTGGTTATATCGGGAACTTTGTGCATAAAATCAAACTCAAGGCTGATGCGGTTCTATTGTACACAAAGTTAGACCCATTCCTTTGAGCGGAAGGGAGGACCTTAGGAAATGGTTGCAGTAATTGACTTTGGAGAAAGTTATTGCTCCCACTGCATCTGCTGAATGGGTAAGTCCCATTGTTATAGTAGAGAAGAGGTCCAAAGAGATTAGAATGTCTGTTGATTTGTGCACATTAAACAAAAACATCATAATTGATTGCCATCCTCTTCTAAAGAACTGGAACTTGTTGGCCAATACTGGTATGGCCAAATACATCACTTTGATTGACTTACGTTTGGCCTACCATCAAATTCCCCTGGCCAAAGAGTCTTAAGAGCTGACCACGTTTGTCAATCCCTTTGGGGCATTTACAGTTTTTGAGGCTTCCATTTGTCCTAGCCTCAGCTGCCAGAGTTTTTCAAAGATTTATGGACATGGTGTTACTTGAGGTGTCTGGGGTTCAGGCTTTCCAGGATGATATATTGATCTTTGCAGAGTCAGCCAAGAAATATAATTACATTTTGGACCGAGTGCTTATATGTTCTGCTTCTTCTGTAGCGGTGGACCACCATGAGCTCACTTTCTCACAGAACAAAGGAGTGAGACCGATTCGGAGCACACAACTACCATCCAAGTTTAAGGACTTCTATATGCGGTGATTGCATCTCAAATTTTGCTTGTTTTTGTATTCCTTTTTAAGGGGCAGATGATGTAACATGTGCTGATAGTTTGAAGTGACCGCACGCCCGATGCGTGCCGTGTTTACATTTGTAAGTGCATCTTCATGCACTTCCATTTCTTTCTGTTGTTGCACATGCTCAGCTTAGTGTTTGTTCAATCTTGTTATTTGTGAGATTTCCATGTTCAGGCTTACTGCAATAAGGAACCAGTGGCATAGCTAGCCCTTGTGCCACCCGTGGCAGTCGCTGCTTTTGTCACCAATGGCGGCCGGGTGAAAGAGTGGTGGGGTGCTGGCGGTTTCTAGGTTGCTGCCTACGGCAGCTGCATGAAAGAGCACGGGGTTGGAGGCCATTGCCCCTAAAACTCATCCAGCCCCTCCACCCCCCCTTGCTACATCACTGTAAGGAACGCTTCTTGACCTGTTCTGGTCAGTTGGAGTTTTCCTATTGGCGTGCAGTCAAGGACATGAGCTACTTTGTATATGGAAATAAACCTGTGAATTCTTACACAATACCTGTGCTCTTCTCCTCATTGCATACCATAGTTTATTGTGAAACTTAATTATGTCCCATTGGTTGTAGATTTTTTATTTAACTTCAAAGAAGTGTTATTTTTGCTGTCGATATTTAGAGCACAGTTTTTATTGGACAATATTTCTGACAATGATCTTCCGGTACCACACTGTGTGAGCTGTCACTAGGTGACGCAGGCTGAGTAACTGAGGTGACGCAGGCTGACTAACTGAGTTTTGCACAGATAACCAGGGTTGGACTAGACATTGCGGTAAATTGATTAGCGAGTTATTCGCTAAATATGGCAGTCATTTTGCAGCAATAAGTGATCGAGTAAATGTCAAAGTTAATATGGCTCTCCTTCAAGAAACCACCTATATGACATTCAGGCAGCTTGATTAGAATTATGCATGAAACAACTGCACTGGGTAACATTTAAAACATCTTTGGTAATTAGTTATTATGTGATATCTACCCTTGACACAAATCATTAATGTTTGCTTTTAAAGATGCATCTTGGTTGAACTGTGCTAAAATAATGAGGTAAAGAGTGATTTTAAGTATTCAGAAAACGTGGAAATAGCAAATGATTAATCGATTCACAATACAGGATTGGAATAAACAGTGTAAAACCCAATAAAGTTTGTTAAAAAAAAAAAAGTGATTTTGAGTTACACTACAGGTTGGTGTACTTTGCGACTATAAATTAATGCTATTAGAACTACTGAAGTAGCAATAGCTTTTGTCTTTTAATTAAGTAGATCCCTGAATGTTGTTGTTATGGGACATAACATAAGTATTGTTGTTGTGGTGATTTGTGATTTTTATTTTATCACTATTCCTGTGCGTCTTTTTGTGTTTGTGTTTGTGTTTATACAGAGGGTACAGTTAAATACAAGTATTGTTTATATAAAAGACGCATGAGCACAGTCAAACGTAAGAATAGTACCTTCATTTAAATCTACATTCGTGATAAATCCATGAAATTCTGCGGATTTATATTGTGTTTGTAAGACCAACAACGAATGGACCCCTCCTCCTTGATGTGGATTGCAGTTTTAATAAAGTTTCCAAAAGTATTTTTCTTTTTGCCTTAATGATCTTAATGCCTTGCCAAAACACATTAAACCTCCTTGACTTGATAAGGGGGAAACACTGCAGCCACACTTACAGAGCATACGGCAAAATGTCACAGATCATGCAGGACTAATGTGAGCCGCGGCACAACTCGGCGCGCAGATGAAAAAGCAGCTCATTTCAGCCATTTACTAGGACAAGCGGCTGAGCGCCTCTCCAGTCACTTTGATCTGAATGCTAGAATTATATATCATAAAAAACCCAAGCATGCGGCCTTTGATGCTCTGCTTCAGCATTCCTGATTTCAAGCTCAACTCGAAGATGGAGACTTAGGCGGACAAATACATTTTTTTTTCTTTAGGCACAATATAGGAGAAACCTAAAATGAAAAATATGAGTTTAATACCACATCCATTACATCCGATTGGGCATCTTACTTCAGAAGACAGACTGTTTTTTTTTTCTTTTTAACTATGAACAAGACAGTTTGGTAATAACTCACTTGGAAATAATGCCAGACTCGCCCTAATGTAATCTATCGATACTGCAAGCACAATTCGTTAACGTAAAGGTGAATGCACACCTCACAGTCAGACATTGGCTCGCCATGAGTGTCCAGCCAGTGTTTCTAGCATCAGTAATAGCTACGCAAGCTGTCAGTCTGCTTCGTGGATCAACTGTTCAACGAGCTGAAACAAGAGGACAGAAGGCTTGAATGAAAGAAGCATGTAAAACACATCATATCAAATATGAGAGAGAGAAATCCGTCTGCAATCATAAGAATTACTCGGCAAAACATTCCCATACAGAATTCTTCAGACTCTACAAAGAGCTCTCATCCCTCAGTAGCAACAAGAAACACTCTAACTTAAACTTTCAATCAATGTCCATGAACCTGCCTTCACACTTTCCTCAGAAAATCCAAGATATTCGTAAAAGAATCTCTAAAAATTGCCTTGACTACTGTGATGAACAACCTGCTCCCCCTAGCCACTTCCACTTCAATCTTATAGATTTTCAACTAGTTCCGGCCAAGAGATCAACAAGCGAGTATCAAGAATGAGACCATCTGAGTCAATGGTAGATGCACGGCCTCACAAACTCATAAAAGTGGACACTGCAGGCTTAACTGAAGATATTTCCATCATTGCCAACGCTTCTCTACAAAGAGTCTACTTCTCTGACAGTCTACAGCACGCCATTGTTGGGCATCTAGAAGTGACCCACTTTTGCCATAATACTTCGTCATTAATTCTATCACTGAATATTTGTATATTAACTACACTTTTCTTACCACTCCACTCCTGAATATACTTAAGAAGAAATTTAGAAACAGAGGCCATAAGATTCAAAAGTCTGACACCAGTGATTAAATGAGATGTGACATGATACTTTCAAAATCTATTCCATAAAGCCTTTCTCACATCCAGTTCTGAAACAGAAGCTAATTGTACAGTCCCTCTTACAATTCTGTTCACCCTTTCCACCATGCCATTTTTTATGCACTATGAAAAGTCAAAGTTAAATGTTTAATGCCTGGAAATGTGAAATATTTTATCATTTGAAGGCAAACTAATTCTACCCTGTTATCAGACACTAGAAATAGTGGCAACCCTTCAACTATGAAAACACCGTCCCACAAATTATTGAAAACACATGTAGCGGCCTCTCTCACCAACGAAAAGTGCACCAATTCGAATGATGTTATGTTACTTGGTTTTGTAAAGCGCTTAATCATCAGGTCGGTTTCTTGGTGCTGGGCAGCAATACCCTACTTACAGAGGACTAATCATAGGCTTGTCTGAAAAGCCAAGCCTTCAGAAGTTTCTGAAAACTCCTGTAGTTTGAGGTAGATCTAAACTCTGGGGGGCAAGAGTTCCAAATACATGGCACAAGAACAGAAAATCAGGAACCCCGCAATCTCTTCTTTTAAATATGGGGATGATGAGGAGATTCATGTGAGTGGCCCTTAAGTTGTGATGTGGAATGTATGCTTTAATTCTAGATGATATAAAAGAAGGGCTTTTGCCATAGAGATCTTTTAAAATGATGCAGCCCATCTTGAAGATAGAACGTTGTTCCACTGGCAACCAGAGAAGCTGCCTCATCAGGGGAGTTATATGGCAGCATCTAAGCTGTTGAAAGATTAGCCTGGCTGCCTGATTATGAGCCAGCGGAAGTCTTCGACTGAGACCCTTGGTAAGGCCAACATACAAGGAATAAGCATAGTCTAACTTAGACATAAATAAGGCCTTACTGACCTGGACCAAGGATTCAAACGTCAAGATTTTGCTAATCTTCTTAATTTTATGCAGCTGTGCAGAGCAGAAGGATATGACTGATCCTGAAATGTGGTTTCATGCTCAAATTGTTTTTGATGAGGACTCCAAGGCTCTTTACCAAGTCCTTGGACTGTAGGCAATACCCATGGTAGATGGTCAGAACGATGGCTTCCACAGGTCAAGCTTGTTATGAGTAATGAACATCTCTGTTTTGTCAAACTTGAGTTTTGATTGATTGCTATTCATCCAATCTCGGATAAACAACATAGTATTCTGAAATTGTTCCATGAATTCGGGGGAGCCATTGATGGTGAACAACAGTTGCTAATTGTCTGCATGGTAATCAACGAAAACAACGATGAATCTTTTGCTCTGCGATAAACCTTGAACGGGACCTACAAAATAATTAGCAATCTTTCCCAAGCACTTTAGGGAAACTAAACAGACATTAGTTGAGAATTCCTTATGACCAGCCTCTTCTCACCACTTAGACATGCATGGCAAGATCTGAAATTTAGCACCACTACATTATCCATTGCAAGCCAGTAATAACACAGCCTTCTCTTCATTACCATCATCCCTTGGTGACCTTTATGAGTCATCATCAACATTTTTGGTGCCTAAAAGAATGGGAGATGGGGCAATCTTTCACCTCTTAAAATAAGATCAGCCTCAAAGCTCAATTTAAGAGTGCCACTTACTCACAATATCAATTAGTACAACCACACATCAGTCTCACCTTCCGGGTATTTTTTCTCATGTCCATTGATAAGAGGAAATTTTGAAAAAAAATTGTCATCCTAATTATCCTTGCCTGACACATGCAACAACTCAAAATTAAAGCCTTGCAATCTGGGCAGTAATCTAGCTGGCAGAGATGTTTTCCCCATGCTTCTATTGCCAAGAAAATACTGTAGTGGTTTATGATCAGAAAACAAAGTGAATATCCTACCCCGACACATATTTCAAAATGTTCCATGGCCCATACATAAACCAACGCTTCACGTTGTATGGTGCTATAGTGTAGCTGGGAATTATAGAGACATTAGGGGCAAATTACACTATCTGCTCCTTATTACCATTTCCCTAGCACAATATTGTGATATTGCCTACAGCACAGGCATTATCAGTAATAAAGCATAACTCTCATTATTGATGTGGTTTAATGTCGGAACCCCGCCAATTAGCTGGTTGGACTTTTCACATGCACTAGTTTCATTCTCCCCCAAATAAAAGCTACCCCTTTCTGAGAAAATCTTTTAGAAGGTTCAGTAACCACTGCAAATCCTGCCCCAAATTGTGAATAATATTTCAATAGCCAAAGGGAAGACCTGACTTAGCCTGCGTTGGAAAATTGTGGTGCACCAATGATGGCTTGAGCCAGTTCTCACTTTAGTTTGATTCCTTCAGGAGTATACAAGAGTTCCAGGTATTAAACCTGTTTGGTAAAGAACTTGAATTTATCCAGTTTGACTGTCATTTAATATCTCCCTAAAATGTCTAAACCCACCATACAGTTATATTTCTCCTTTGTACATGCATGGATCAACATATCATCTTGAAAAGTGTGCCCTTCACTAGCGCCTTGGAAATTAAACAACTTTTGGAATTCAGAAACTTTTAAAGCTAATCCAAATGTCATTCTGGGATGTATGATGTTACAACGCATGCTGTTACAACGAATTTTTTACAAAGCAAATGCTGTGACAACGCAAGTCTTTACAACGCAAGTCTTTACATCGACTTGCAGTAGATGGCGTGCTAACATTAAAAAAGGGTAATTTACTATTCTAACTCCAGTCCACGTTGCAGTAGGGAAGGTGTTTGGATAGTAAACTACACTATTTTTAATGTTAGCACGCCATCTAGTGCAAGTCGATGTAAAGACTTGCGTTGTAATGGCATGCGTTGTCACAGCATTTGCGTTGTAACAGTTTCGTTGTAATGGCAGTGCGTTGTAAAAGTTGCGTTGTAATGGTTGTTCACCGTCATTCTGAGATATCTGTATGGTCCAAAAGGGCTAAGCAGGTAGGTAAAGATAATGGCCCTGCTATATAAACATTTTGAGCTGGATGATGCGGACCAGTGCAAATAATTTTTTTTTATTAGTTTCCAGTGCAAAACGTGCTTTACTCTGGAAGTTGCCTGAAAATAACACAACACTGTACAAAATGGTGCTTTGTGTTACTCTTTGTCAAGGGCGCCATCCATGAATGTTACATGGACATTGCCATGCAATCACCTATGGTTTTTGATGCAAAATCTTATTTAATATCAATTGCAGGCAGGGATCTGTTCCAAAAATAACACCACTTTAAAGGAGCGTCAAGCGGAAAAATCCTTTAATTTCTCCTAACGTTTTCCACTTTTCATGTGTGTTGCACTGTACAGGGCAGATCCAAAGTGGAAAAACTTTTAAAGTTTGTCTAGGTACAGTATTTTGTAATGGAAGGGGACATTTCCAGTGTAAAACCTAAGCTGGACATTGCACACTCACCCTTGCACTATGGTATGGTTCTGTGCTAGCCAAGAGAGAGAGCAGTTTAGCTCCACATCTCTCTATACATTGTGCTTTCCTGCTCTCTCCCTGTCATGCAATTTTTGGTGCTGTGCTGTGCTCCATGAAAGTTTTGCAACTCTGAGATCTTGAATGCTCATGCAAATCCGTCTGGTGGTATGCCAGCCTCATATCTGTGGTGGAAAAGAATTGAGCATTACCCAAATGTGGTTTGAGATCATCGGACACATTTTTCCAAACTTTTTTTTGCTACGACTTTGTGGAAAACCCACTCTGAGAAATTGACAGAATCAGTAACACCAGTCCTTTCCAACTAGTTAGGATGCTCCTGGAACTGACATGATGCTCAATGGTACATTCCTAACATTATGCCCTACAGGTATGGCAGAGTTTCTATGCCGGTATCCCAACTCACCTCACAGAGAGTCTCCACACCACCCAGAACGGTGCTCATCCTCAACAATCTCTGATCTGAAGCCCACACATCACACCTCACCTCAGAGATCTACACAGGCTCTCCATCCAGAAATGCTGCCAATTCAACCCGCTTATCAACGCTTCAACGCTCTCCACAACGTCGGACCTTTATACCTCAACTACCACCTACACTTCTACCATCCAACAAGACAACTGCACTCAGCCACACTCTCTCTCACACAGATCCCACACATCACTGAAGCAGGGCAGGAGGCTCTCCTACATCACTGCAAAACTCCTGGAACGACCTTCCCTAGCACATCAGAACCTCTCATTCCCTACTCAACTTCTGCATGAAACTGAAGGCCTGGCTCTTTAACTAGATCTGCTTCTTCCCTGAAGTACCCTGCTGAGCTCCCAATTGGCCTACACATCTGTTCTAGAGCCTGGATACCCTCACAGGTGATATGTGCACTCTACAAATCTACATAACATAACATGTTTTTAACCACAGTCTTGTAAACAATCCTTCAATATGCCCTAACTTGTCTTCAAACACCTCCTTATGAACATCCAATATCGTGTTCAGATCATGATTATCCAAGGGTAGAAGATAGATTGAATAGGAAGGGCCTGGGAGTAACACTATGCTAAACTTATCTTGGTGCCTCCAAACAAAAATGTTATATTCCTGGTTCACCTCACAAACTTTGATACAAATCTTCTGGACTTAGTAATGAAGATCTTCACAGAAATAACCCAACATATCAATTTTGCTTCTACCAAATGCCAATCAGTCACCAGGGACATCAAAATCTAAATTGTTGCGGATATAATAACTTATAAGAAATAATTCTAATTGGGGATTCTAAATTAGATGTTACAATTTCGAAGTAGGATCACCAAACTTGTTCTTACCCTCTAAGTCTGAGCTTTACACTTTACAGTTGTTTAAGTCCTGCATAAGATATTCTGTGTGTATGGTGATGACTTCAACAGTTTTTGGAAAAGCTTTGAATATCCTCAAAAAAATGCCCCATTTTCTGCACTTGTTACATGATTTATTGCTTGCTGGAAGCTTGAAGAATTTTTCAAGTGATAGCATGACCGACATCTGAAACAATGACCTTGCTTGAGGCTACAAGTTTCCTTCCTGTTGAGTTCTCCTCTTCTTAATAGCTGCTCGGACCAGGCAATTATCATGACAATGGAGTTGAAGAACTGGAGGGATCCATTTTAGTAAGCTCTTTTGTAGCCATTGCAGAACGCTCAAATTCCTTAGCTATCTCAATAGTTTGTGCCAAATTTGGGTTTCTATTGCACAATAAATGTTCCTGTGCCTTCTTATCATTACAACCTAGAGCAAACTGTTTATGATGGCATTTGTTAATTGACCATTCAAAATCATAAGAAGGGGTCAGAATATGCAGTTCTGAGAAATAGTTATCTCTAGTTTTATGCATAAAATGATGTCTCATGAAAAAGTAATGCCACTCAATAACAATAAAAGGCTCTTCTGAAAATGTTTACTTAACCTTTCTGCTGCCTTGTTTAGCTCATTCCAATAGCCATAATTATAGCTGTAGGCGTCAATTTCTGGAATATAGTAAAAAAACGTTGGCCCTCAGGACCTAAAAAACTGTACAGGAAATAAAATTCTGTTCTTTGTCAAATTTCAGGATATCTATTGCTGTGAGATATCTTTCAAATCCTCTGTACCGCTGCCTGGTACAGCATAAAAAACGGTGTTGCACATAGACCCTGCATGGCTAACGTCCAAAAGACACATGCGCATTTAATGAATGATATAAAAGAAAAAAATTAAAAACAATATTAGCTGTAATATTAATGCTAGGTATAAAATGGAAATATTTAATAGCATAGACTCAAAACATGCCCACAAGTGGAGACAAATATTTATAAATTTGGCAAGGTAAGACATCTCAGAAATGCTGCAACTCCAAATAAGTCTAAGTTCAATACCTTACTTAAGTTCAGGTTCCTCAGTCCCATTCCATGCGTAAACTGCAGTAAATATCCCCCAAAGGTGCTGAAAATGAACAAAGGATATACATTTGTTACATTGGCACTTGCAACTTGAGCGCTCACTCAGGAAATAGGCAGAAGACAAGTGTTTATTAATCCTGTAGCCACTGTCAAGTGTGCAATGCTTTGGAATAAAGATGCAGCAAGAATGTACAGGACACTGCTAAGCCAAGGAGCACTTGCCTTAAAAGTGCCTGTAGTGATGGTCGTCAGGACGTAGAACATTAGAGGTAAGAAGAAGTTTAACAGTAGCCGCAATGCCTGACCTGACTGACCCTGAAGGCATGTGCAAATCCGTCCACAGATATTGATTGTTAGACCTGTCAGCTTTAGGGTGGTCTTCTCCCAGACCTTTTGCCTACTCCCCTCCTCTTAGAAAAAAGTAGTTTTTGTTGATTTTAGAATTCTGTGCACTGCATCACTGCTAAACAGTGCTAACGTGCTTGTGCTCACTCCTCAAAACATGCCAATATTGGCCTATACTTGATTGGCTCAAAAAATGTACTTATAAGTCCCTTGTAAAGTCAATCAATTAGCATTTGTAGAGCGCTGCACTGTCATCCCTGTGGGTCTCTGGGTGCTGGGGTGCAAGGTCTATGTCGAAAAGCCAGGTCTTGAGGAAATTCTGGGAATTATGAAGAAATGAGCAGAAAGAAGAGAAACAGAGGACAGAATAACGAGCAAGCAGACAAGGCAAAACAGAGGGCAGAAAAAAATAGCAGAAAAAGGCAAAACAGGGCAAAAGAATTAACAGAAAAGGCAAACCAGTGCAGATTAGGGCAAAACAGAGGGCAGAAAAACAAACAGAAAAAGACAAACAAAGGGAAGAAAAACGAGCAGAAATGGCAAAACACAGAGCACCAAATGAGCAGTAAGGCAAAACAGAGCAGTAGAGGGTAAACCAGAGGGCAGAAAAACAAGCAGACAAGCAAAATAGAGGACAGAAAAACAAGCAGAAATGGCATACCAGAGGGCAGAAAAACAAGCAGGAAAAGGAAAAACAAAGGGCAGAAAAAAGCAGAAAAGGCAGCACAGAGCAAGAAACGTGCAGAGGAGGCACAAACTGGGGGCAGCAGGTAGACAGGCCTCAGAGAGTAGCAGTCCATGGAAAAGTTGGACAGACGAACTGTTGATAGAGATCAGGGTGTGTATAATATTCCCACTACCACGGATAAAGTAATCTCACAGTTACACGCACATGCATTCATCATACGCTAGGGCCCATTCCACTAACATACACTCAAATACTCTACCAGCAATAAACCTGTGGAAGGAAAACTCCTAAACACCCTGCATCTATACCGAGGTCGATAAGACCTGGTTTTTGTGACTGTCCTTAAGCATAATCTATACAATATATACAACAATAATCAATAATGCAAACCCAATAATTGACAAGAAAGAATATCCAACACCATGTTTAAAATTATATTGCTTTATCTAAAATTAGTCAAAGAAAATCAATCAGAGTAAATCATTTCTCATAGTTACCTATTCTAGCTAAATGTCAGAACGGGTCAGGACAAGTCTCTCGGTAAATGTCTCTCAAGACGAAGTCCCTTCAGCATCAATCATCAGCAACGCAGATTCAGTACGCGGCAAAGGCAAAATGGCAAGTGGCAAAGACCCTCTCTAGGCTAACATCTCTTATAGTTTCTAAACAATAGAAAGATACATCGGGAACATAGAAAAAAAACATAATGTCCGCCGGACTTGCTGAGCAGAGCGAGAAGGAAAGGATGTAACATCGCTACATTTGAGAATCTCCGCTCAGGAAAAGTACACATAATGAAGACTACGGAACAGGAACCAAGAAAATAAAACATGTATCATATTAATCCTGCTTCTCCTCGGCTATCGAGCCACAGTTCAGAGCTTCTCTCTAAGGCTCCTTTGTTTCCCAAGGCTGCCAAGGACACTTTCACTTCTCTTGGAGACTTCCCAAAAACTGCTGCTGTCCTCATGGAAAGTTTTTCAAGCAAGGACCATGGTCAGTTAGCTTCAGGACCATTTCCAGCAGGGGTCTCCCTCGTCACAGTTTTCATATTATAAATCACAGCCAGGCTCACAATTCGGCCATCTTTTCTTAGGCCAACATAGGCCTCAATATACCATCTTAATTAAAAGAGACAAAACAACATTACCACAGCATAGTGATTAAACAGTGTTAACCCCACTAATACCCTTATGTGTATGCATTTATCTAGCACTTGCAACATAGAAAAGCATTAATTCGGAAAGCGTTTTGTGCTCAAAAATAAACAGCACATAGCAACGTTTAAACATGAAAACACGCACGTTATTTTTTAAACAGCATATTTATGCACACCCACGTGTAACTCTCTCTTCTCTTGTTAGGACAAACGGATTGATTAATATAAACACACTTGCACAAGACAAATAATTAATTATTAATTATTAATAAATTAGTACAACGAATAGACATGCCAGAGCTTCAAAAGCCCCAGAATTTTCAAACTGAAAACTCTGCTCCAGCAATCCCCCCTTTGGTGATTTTATCACCAAACAAACCCAAAAAAAAAAATAATAAATTAGTGAAAATTTAGTCCCATTTTAGGAGAAATTGGAAATGTCTTTTCCCCTTTACACAACATTAGACACCAGTCACTCTTTCATCATCCCTTTTTGTCTCTAAGTAAACACTCTCCCTCAATTCTTCTAGTTCAATTTCTTGAGGTTCTCTTTTCAACCTCTTGTTTTTCTTTTCTTTATTCAATTTCTTCCTCCCTCCCCTGTTTTTACAACACACACACACCAATCTTATTATTAATAAAGCAACAATTATACAAGTTAAGGGAAACAGTATTCTACCTATAATAGTACTACCTATTTTTGCAATAAAATCCTTAACAGCTATCATTTTATTAGCTATTTTAGTCCATAAACTCTCAGCTTCAAGTGGTACTAATTCTTCATGCAAATCAGTAATATTTTTGATATAGACCTTCAGGTCTTTGCTTTCGTCTGGAATGTAAGTGCAACAATGTTGAACTTTCAGCATTCCACAGACTCCACCCTCCTTGGCCAATAGAATATCAAGGGCAAGTCGATTTTGCATAGACATGGCACGTACGGCACTTAATTCCGTATTCACCAAAAGAAACCCTCCAGCGGTATTTGTCGATAAGCGATCAACCACTGTGGACAGTTTCCGAATTCCATAAGCATTCAAAGAAATTCCCACTGCTGGAATCAAAACCCCAAAAATATCACCCACTATTTCAGACCAAGTTGCTCTCTTAAAACGCATTAGTAAGTTAATATGTTCTACATCTGTTACTTTATCTATATGAAAAATCTTTGGAAAAACTAGGCCCACATAACACGTGCCATACCAATGGTCAGGCAACTTGTAATAAGCCTTATTCCCACAAACATAATATACTCCTGGAAAAAATTGGATCTTCTCCACCTCTGAAACCCCAACCTGTTGCAATGAAGTATGTATCATGGCACTCACTAGTCCCGACAAAATATGTATCATATTGGGATTTCCTTCTTGTAATACAAAGTTTACCCTTCTGTGGTGCATCTAGAGCTAAAGTTGGACTAGCCCCATTCTTCAACTCTTTTCCCATCTCAATATCCCAAATTGTCTCACTCACTTTATATTTTCCTGCTTTCTCATGCATGTTCAATCTCCTTTCTTCTACCATATCCAGGAAAGCTTTCTCCTCTCCTTTCAAACTGCAAGTTAAATTATTCTTAAAAATGTAATCTAATGTTAATCCTTTTTCTTCAATAAAAATCTCACCAAAAGTGTTAGCTTCTTTAGCTGGATTCCGCTCTTTGTTCATTGGCAAGTGCCCAAAAATACTATCTCTGTTAGACATCTTATAATCTACTTTCCCTAACAAATAAAAAACACTACTTAAAATACTACAGGAAATACCATATGTAGCTGGTAAATGATGATAAGTAACACCCTCTGAAACGGATGCAGGTAATTGCATACAGACGTAGCAATCCCTTACTTCCATTGTCTTCACATATTCATATAACAGTTTCGAAAAAACATTACTAGAAAAGTTATTAATTGACCCATCTTTGTGTATGTAAGTATTACTAATTCTAATTGGAACTACTTTTTGTGAATTCTTCTCTACATTTGTCACATTCTCTGTATGCATTTCAAACTCTACTTTAAAAGTCACTAATAAAACTAAAACACCCCATAGAAGCATTAATAATCCAGTACAGCAGCAGCACATCCTACACCACCTTTTAAAGAAGGCACATCTATTTCTATTATCCTCTATGTTAGCCATTTTAGTTTAGCCTCTACTACTCCACTACTGTTTGAACTTTTCAATTTCAATTCTTCAGCAATTCTTCAGCTTTCAGTTTTTCCAAATGATCCTTCCGTTCACTTAATCCAAGTGAATCCTTCCTTTATTCAGTTTGGATACTTGTCATTCTTCACTTCAATTTCTTCAACATCAAATTGTATTAGATCTCCAACATCAAAATCTTCAGTACTCGACTCTTCTCCAATGTCAGTCAAGAGTACTTTCAGAATTTCACCAGTATTTTCCTCAACCACTTCTCTCAAGATCTCTTCCAGATTATCTCGAGTCACTGCTTCTTCTTTTCCTCCTTCAGACAGTGCCACATAAGACCATTCCGGCGATCTGTACTTTTGGTTGGGTTTTCTTACTCCTTTTATTTCTACTGGTTCGTTTGACTCCTTTGATTCTTCTCCTTCAGCTTTTGAACTTTGACTCGAAACTTCATTCACTTGTTCAGCTTTCGATGTATTTGCTCTTATTATTTTGTATCTCAGCCTCTTAACTCTGTTGTTAGGCCAACGATCTCCTCTTAACACCTTTTTCGGCTTTATTTCTTTATTACTTCTTTCTCCAATCCAAGTTCTCTTTCTCAGAACTCGACCCTCTGTTTGTTCATCCTCATCATCTGTTTCAAGTGCCTCTTGTTTCCGTTTTCCAGCAGCTCTCTTCTTTTCCACAGATTTTTTCACCACTGTTAGAGATTTCCCTACTCCTGTCCCTCCTCGGGTCTCCGACACGCAATCTTCTTGCTGTCTACTTGTCCCTTCACCTGGCTCATCAAGAATGTTCCCTACACCTCCTCGGGGGTCTTCCGCAATCTGTCCCTCTCTATCTTTTTCTGACCCTACTTCTTCAAGTATAATCTCAAGTGGTTCTTCAATCTCCTCCTCTTCTGATTCAGGAGTAGTCTCTGTGTGATTTCTCTTTTCTTTTCTTTTTCCTTCACTGCTGTTTGAAACTTCAGGCTCTTTTACAGAATTTGATCTCCTCTCTGATACTCGCAGTGGTTCATTCGAAGCTCTTCCTACTTCTTTCCCCACTGATTCTGTATCTTCATCATCACTGGAATCTGACTCTTCAAAATACTCTTTACCAGTCCCTTCTTTTGGGTTTGGAACTCTCAGAGTATGACTTGCATGTACCCAGTGCTTCACTCCAGCACACTTTACTGCAGTCGTCGTAGTCAGAATAACTTGTCTCGGCCTTCCCCACCTTGGAATCAAGCAATTTCTTCTCCTGTGAACTTTTATCCTCACCCAGTCTCCTGGACTCAGATCATGGGCTTGCTTCTTCTCAAGTGTGGTAGCTTCTTCTCCAACCTGGTGAAACACAGAATGAACTGCGTCAGCCAGGCCTTTACAGTAATCCAAAATCATGTCATCAGTTATTGTCACCAATTTATTGACAGGCACGAATGCATGGCGCATAGCACGTCCCATGATTATCTCGTGCGGGCTCAAACCAGTAGTTCTATCTGGAGTAGATCTCATAGTCATCAGAACTAGAGGTAAAACATCTGGCCATTTCATGCCAGTGGCTAAGCACATTTTTCCAATTCTATTCTTGATTGTGCCATTAATCTGCTCAACCACACCAGAAGCCTCTGGTCGGTATGCACAATGTAGCTTCTGCTGTATTTTCAATGCTTCACAAATCAAAGCCATGAGCTCATTTTGAAAATGTCCACCTCTATCAGACTCAACTGTTACTGGAAACCCGTACCTAGGAATCAACTCCCTTAACAGTAACTTTGCCACTGTTAATCCATCATTTCTTCTAGTCGGGTAAGCTTCCACCCACCTTGAAAACAAACAGACTACCACTAGAACATACCTCAGTCTGTTTACTTGGGGCATCTCAATGAAATCAATCTGCATTCTTGTAAAAGGACCTCCTTCTCTGCCTATTGTTCCCAGACTCACCACTGTCTTTTTCCCAGTGTTAAATTGCTGACAAACTAAACACCTCTGACAGATGCTTTCTGCAATTGTCCTGAACTTTGCATTGTACCAGGTTTGCTTGAACGACCTAACCATCGCGTCCCTCCCCAAATGTCCCTGGCCATGATACATCCTTGCCATTGACGACAAGATGGAGTTGGGCATCACTGGTCTGCCATCTCTGTAGACCCAAACATGGTCTGTTTCTCTTGGAGCACATCCTGCCTTAATCCAATCTTTTTTCTCTTCCTCTCCTGCCTCATCTTGCAACTGTTTCACTTCATCCCAGGTCTCTAAGACATTAGTAAACATCACAGAGAGAAAAGACATTTCCCCTTCTCTGTCCCTGTTGATGGATTGATTTGTTTTGGCACAATATTGTGCAACATCGTTCGCATAACGGTTTCCGACCGTTATAAAATCCTCCCCTAGTCCATGGGCAGCACATTTTACAACTGCTAACTCCTTAGGCAGCTGTATCGCCTCAAGCAATTTACCAATCATTTCAGCATTCTTTATTGGAGTTCCACTCGATGTCAAGAAACCTCTTTGTAGCCAAAGTTGGCCAAAATCATGCACCACTCCAAATCCATACTGACTATCAGTCAATACAGTCGTCCTCAAATCTTTCCCAATTTCGCAAGCTTTTGTCAATGCTATCAATTCAGCAACTTGCGCAGATTTCACTCCTTTCAATGGTGATGCTTCCATGACCTCTGAAACTTTGCATACCGCATATGCTGCACATAGCACACCATCATCATTTCTCAGGCATGATCCATCCACAAACAACACATGATCACTCTCATTCAAGGGTAGATCCCTTATGTCTGGTCTCGGTTTTGTACAGTACTCAAGCACATCCAAACAATCATGATCATCTTCCATCTTCACACCCACATTTTCAATATCTGGTAAAAGTGTCGCTGGATTCACATTCACACATCTCTCGAGAGTCACATTTGATGCTCCCAGAATCACTTTTTCATATTTAGTCAATCGACTATGTGACATGTACTGAGTTCTGCTTCTTGTCAAAAGAATTGCCACATTGTGAGGTACGAATACCCTTACAGGATATCCCATTATGATTCCCTCACTCTGTTCCAGACTCCTGCATGTTGCAGCCACAGATTTCAGACAACCTGGTAAACCCACAGCTACAGGGTCAAGTGTCGATGAGAAGTACGCAATAGGCCTTCTCAGTAATCCATGCTTCTGAATTAACACTGAAAGTGCACACCCATTTCTTTCACTGCAGTACAGCTCAAATTCTTTCTCATAGTCAGGCATACCCAAAGCTGGAGCCTCACACATTTTACTTTTGAGCTCTTCAAATGCTGCCATTTGTTCTGCATCTAGATCCAATGGATGTGTCATTTCACTTTTTGTCAGTTTAATCAGTGGCTTTGCTATCAAGGAAAAATTAATTATCCACTGACGACAATAACCCACCATGCCCAGGAACATTCTCACTTCTCTCTGGGTTTTTGGAGCTTTCATTTCTCTGATTATTCTGATCCTGTCAACAGTCACTTTTCTCAGACCCTTTTCAATATTGTGTCCAAGATAATGCACCTCTTTCTTGCAAAACTGTAATTTGGCTGGAGATACCTTTAACCCTCCATCTGCCAGATGATTCAGTAAAGCTATGGTATCTACTTCACAAGCTTCACGTGTTTTTGATGCCACTAGTAGGTCATCAATGTACTGCACTAGCACTGAACTCTCAGACATGATCAAACTTTCCAACGATTTCTTCAATAACTGATTGAATATCGAAGGACTCTCTGTATACCCCTGTGGGATTCGACACCATGCTAAGATACGCTGGCCAAACCTAAATGCAAAAATCGGCTGGCTATCATGATGCAATGGAATTGAAAAGAACGCATGACACAAATCAATCACTGTATACCACTCAGCATCATGTGGAATTTGATACAGGATCACTGATGGATTTGGCACAATAGGACAACATGCCACCACAATTTGATTAACTTTTCTCAAATCCTGTACGATCCTAAATTTCCCATTGGGCTTTTTTAGTCCCATTATCGGTGAATTACACGGACTACTCAGTAGTTCTCTCAGGACTCCTTGCTGAATCATTTTCTCAATTATAGGAGTTATCCCTTCAATTATTTCTGGTGTCATTTTGTATTGAGGAATGTTAGGATATGTGATTCCCTCTTTTACTGCAATTTTCACTGGATCTACATTATTCATCAATCCCACATCCTCTCCAGTAAAATCCCTAACTGTCCTTTTCACTGTGTCTCTCAGCTCTCGAGGCAAATCCTCCGGATTAAACACAGCAAATGCACCAATTAACTCACTTTCTCTATTTTCTAGAGTCACTCGGTACAAAGCATCTTCATCTGGTGTCTCAAAGGCTATTCCATCCGGTGTACAAAAAATTGTGCAGTTCATTTTGCACAACAAGTCCCTACCCAATAGGTTCACTGGACTCGTGTCACAGACAATGAATCTGTGCATGTCTGAAAATTTCCCTATCTGTACTCTTACAGGTTCAGTAAGACGTGTTTTGATTTGTGTATTGGCTACACCAACTACTTGGATTGCTTCATCCGAGAGAGGAAGATTTCTAACATCTGTGGACCTGACAGTTGATCTTGTCGCACCTGTGTCTACTAAAAAAGTAACACTCTCCTCATTTATTTTCCCATCCACAAATGGTCCTGCCTGGTCTATTTCTAGAGTTGCACCAAGTATGCACTCTTCTTCCTCTCCTCGGCACCGTCAATAATCACCCTCAGACTCACTCCCTTCACTCTTTAACAAGTACTGCTGTACTTTGTTAGAACGTCTTGGTTTGTTTACCTGCTCATCATTGTAGAATCCTGAATCCTGATTATACTTTTGTAACCCTCTATTCTGCGGCAAGGGCGGTTTTGGCTCTTGACTCTGCTGTCTCACAACTTTCTGTTGTTGCTGCTGTTGATTATTTCCTTCGTTCTGCACCTGTTGATTTAAAGTTTTATTTTCATTACTTACTAATGGTGGATTAGGACACTCCGATCTCCAATGCCCCAATTGGCCACAGTTGTGACAAGGAAACTTTTTCTTCGCTTCCTCAAGACTTCCTTTTCCTTTCCCTGCATATCTAGGTCTATTCCCTGCATTATTTCCTGGATTATTCGCCTGTTCCACTAACTGTGCTTCCTGTCTCTCCGCAACTTTCACTTGTGCCCACATTGCTTTCTCTTTCAGCTTTCTTTGTTTTGCTTCAATTTCATCACTGAAGTATTTTGCATGTCTCAGGATCTCATCTACTTTCTTACTCTGCCAATCCACTGTGTGCTCACGAATTCTCTCACCAATTTCAGGTCTAAGGCCATATACAAATCTGTATACAAAATGACTCAAATCTTTGTCACCCAGGTGTTCATCTCCACTGAATTGTTTAAATGCCAGTATCAGCCTCTCGTAAAAAGCATGAACTGATTCTTTCGCTTCCTGTTGTGTTCGATCTATCTTTACCCAGTCTGTCTCTTTTGCAGGTACTTTACTCTTCAGGTATACCATCACCTGATCATACTTCCTCATTACCTCTGGATCTGGTGCCCCTGTTCTTGGGTCTCTTGGATATTCCTCAGTAGGCCAACTCACAACTATTTTACACTCAGTCCACAAGTCTGCTGGAACAATTATATCAAACAGACTATTCAGGTCAACCCACAGCACTTTTGACAATTTCACAAACCTATCTACCTGCCTATACCACTCGACGGGCTTTTCTCTCAATCGAGGGAAATCATTCGTAAATGATAAAATATCCTGTCTGGTCCATGGAACATGTACATATCCTCCTCCAGGTATTTCTCTCATAGGATAATTATCCACTGGTTTCTCGTTTTCTCTCACTGGAAATGCTGAATAAGTTGTTCTATCTTCAGCCTCATCTCTTTTCTTGTACCACCTATCCTTCCACTTTTCTACATCACCCCATCTTCGCAATAATGCTACCATTTCCTTAATCTGTCCTGTTCTACCAGTAGCATTCAAATTTTCAATGTCCTTCTCTGTAAAATCCATCCTGTAAGTTCTTTGTAAAGCTTTCACTTTATCAATGTCAACTCCCTGCTCATTTGCTATTGCTCTTAGCCTGTCATGTGTATTTCTTGCTCTCCAGGTAACACTCTTACACATAAACATTAGTTCACCATCATGATGACTCTTCAGAATCTCTGTTGGAACTGTTCCTGTGACAAGCTCTTCTAGTTCTACACGTAACTTAGCTACATCAATTACTTGTGAATCTTTATCCTTTTTCTGTAGAACCTTCATCCAATCATTCAAATCATCAACTGTTATTTCAGCAGTTTTTCTCACTGGAACCACTCTCTTTTGCGGTTCTAAAATTGGCATTCCTGAACAACTAGCTTCACTAGCATCCAATATTTCACTACATGTGTCATGTCTTGATTGTCTCAGGTCATTTCTTTCTGCTCTTTTGCCTGAATCTCCTGAAGGACCAACTGAATTTGTCAGATTATTCCCAACATATGGAATCACCAGTCCATTCTCACCTGTCCTCTGTTTGTCAAACACAGGCATAACTGGACCTATTGTTACAGGCACCGTAACAGCTTCTAGATTCTTCGTTAACTCCCTAATTTTCTCTGTCAACTCTGTTGTAGTTCTGGCTAATTGTCTGGCATTCTTATCAAGGTAATGATCATTTCTCACCTCAGGCGTCTCATTTTCCGTCTCACTAACACAAACTGTATCTCTTATCGGAGAAACAACTGGTGTACTTTTGTCCGGTTCTGGTCTATATGGAGGTGGTCTTTTGTAAATCATGTCAGTCAAGACCTCATCCTCATACTCATTAACTCCATATTTTCTTATTTCTGACTCAGGAACCCTTTCTGCTCCTCCTTCAACTGTTCTCATCGGATATAATCCCTCTGACATACTAACATCTCGCCACCTTTTCATTCGATCATGATGAGTCTCACGATCATGTCTCCTCCCAAACATATACCTATAGTACCCTCCAGATCTTTGTTTCTCTCTCTCATGTACTTCCTCTTCCCATTCCACTAAATCCTCGAACTGTGTAGGTCTCGGTTTCGGGTCAAGACATAGCATCTTTTCTCGTAAATTTCTCAACACGGCCAGATTAAATGAACCATGTTCTGGAAATGCTAGAACACCATCTTCTTTAGTATACCTAACCCAATTCTCCAACCATATACAGGTATGAAACCCATGTCTTGCAGCCATAAAGGATGCAGGTGTTTTCGGTGGAGGTAACAACTCGCCCTCTCTTGTTTTAACATCTTTATCCTTGCTAAACCACTTTTTAACTTTACCAAAAAATGTTTTCTTCTTTTTCTCTTCTTGGTAATACATTTTAGCGTTTACAAAGAACTCTCTACTCTTTCCGTATTATAAATATACAATGCGAATTTTCAACCAATAGCAGCGCGACTCACACTAACGCATCAATCCTGGAACGTCTACGTCACTAAATAGCCCTTCCAATCCTTGCGCGGCTCACACTAACGCACCAATCCTAGCGCGAGCACTATTCTGATCTACCATCCAATCAGAGCTCGGTCTTTCTGACGTCAACAGTCGCTGCAGTTTGTCTCCTGTCTTTTGTCACTCGTCTACCCCTCCTTTACAAAATCTTTTCAGTAGACTTCGTGTCAAAATTTCTACAAAATCTATTAGTTACAACATAAAAACATCTCCATTGTCTGCTTCGCTAACCACAGAATAGTAAAAGAGAGTCTATTTCATAAGAAACCTTTCATTGACACAGTAGCACTTCTACTACTCTGCCCTACTAACATATATTCATTAACTGTTTCCTCTAGGACTTGTCCAAAGAGTCTTACAATCAACTAAATGTACAAACATTCACTCACATTCATACAAAGGAAATATAGTACATACACACAGAATCCTGCTTCATGAGAACAGACAATCTGCTCCACTACAGAATTATAACATACATCAACTAAGCAAGCTTTCTTTGCCCAGTTCTTCAAATAAGCTCAGAGAATACCTATTACTCCTCCCGCGATAAGCTTTAACGGAAATCCTTACGGATCCCTGGGACTTAAGACCAGAGTTTCACAGATAACCTTCACTATCATACACACTCCATATATACCAGAAATATCTAATAGTAACATACGACGATGTCACTGATTCCGAACCCAGACAATGTGACGTGCAACTTCGATTGTCACACGTTATTCCCTACAATTCCGTCTTTCCCGAGAGCAGCATATACTTCCCTCTGCCCTACTACGGAACTGCTACAGCTTCCAAGTTCCAGAAGCACTACATATAACTCAACATTACGACTCCAACATATAGTATTAGTACATATATCAACATGAACCAATAATCAATAATCAATAAAAACAATCTTATCAGATCAAGACAATCATCAAAAACCATCAAACTCTGCTACCAGGAAATTGATAGAGATCAGGGTGTGTATAATATTCCCACTACCACGGATAAAGTAATCTCACAGTTACACGCACATGCATACATCATACGCTAGGGCCCATTCCACTAACATACACTCAAATACTCTACCAGCAATAAACCTGTGGAAGGAAAACTCCTAAACACCCTGCATCTATACCGAGGTCGATAAGACCTGGTTTTTGTGACTGTCCTTAAGCATAATCTATACAATATATACAACAATAATCAATAATGCAAACCCAATAATTGACAAGAAAGAATATCCAACACCATGTTTAAAATTATATTGCTTTATCTAAAATTAGTCAAAGAAAATCAATCAGAGTAAATCATTTCTCATAGTTACCTATTCTAGCTAAATGTCAGAACGGGTCAGGACAAGTCTCTCGGTAAATGTCTCTCAAGACGAAGTCCCTTCAGCATCAATCCTCAGCAACGCAGATTCAGTACGCGGCAAAGGCAAAATGGCAAGTGGCAAAGACCCTCTCTAGGCTAACATCTCTTATAGTTTCTAAACAATAGAAAGATACATCGGGAACATAGAAAAAAAACATAATGTCCGCCGGACTTGCTGAGCAGAGCGAGAAGGAAAGGATGTAACATCGCTACATTTGAGAATCTCCGCTCAGGAAAAGTACACATAATGAAGACTACGGAACAGGAACCAAGAAAATAAAACATGTATCATATTAATCCTGCTTCTCCTCGGCTATCGAGCCACAGTTCAGAGCTTCTCTCTAAGGCTCCTTTGTTTCCCAAGGCTGCCAAGGACACTTTCACTTCTCTTGGAGACTTCCCAAAAACTGCTGCTGTCCTCATGGAAAGTTTTTCAAGCAAGGACCATGGTCAGTTAGCTTCAGGACCATTTCCAGCAGGGGTCTCCCTCGTCACAGTTTTCATATTATAAATCACAGCCAGGCTCACAATTCGGCCATCTTTTCTTAGGCCAACATAGGCCTCAATAGACCATCTTAATTAAAAGAGACAAAACAACATTACCACAGCATAGTGATTAAACAGTGTTAACCCCACTAATACCCTTATGTGTATGCATTTATCTAGCACTTGCAACATAGAAAAGCATTAATTCGGAAAGCGTTTTGTGCTCAAAAATAAACAGCACATAGCAACGTTTAAACATGAAAACACGCACGTTATTTTTTAAACAGCATATTTATGCACACCCACGTGTAACTCTCTCTTCTCTTGTTAGGACAAACGGATTGATTAATATAAACACACTTGCACAAGACAAATAATTAATTATTAATTATTAATAAATTAGTACAACGAATAGACATGCCAGAGCTTCAAAAGCCCCAGAATTTTCAAACTGAAAACTCTGCTCCAGCACTGTCACAGGGAGAGCTGGCATGAGGACCAGCTCAATGGGGTCGCGCTGCAGCCTCCCTTAAGTAGGTCCTGGGGAAGAGGGTGGGTGCTGGGTGCTGGGTGGTGGGAGGAGGGAAACGGTGGGAGGAGGAAAATGGCGATAAGAGGGAAGAAATTAGCAGAAAAGGCAAAACATTGGGCAAAAAACAAGCAGAAAAGGCAAGACAGAGGGCAGGAAAACAAGCAGAAAACAAAACAGTGCAGAAGAAGGCAAAACAGAGGGCAGCAAAATTAAGCAGAAAAGGCAAAACGGAGCAAAAGAGGGCAAAAAAGGAAGGCAGAAAAACGAGCAGAAATAGCAAAAAAGAGCAAGGAATGAGCAGAAGAGAACTCAAACAGAAGATCAGCAGGTGCAGAGGCAGCAGAGGATAGCGTAAAAATGTAAATCCAGTATTTGTAAAGCGCGAACAGCTACCCGAAGGCATCCCGGTGCTGGGGGCCATCGGGAAGATTAAGCGAGCTATTGCCCAGATTCACATGGTGCTGGGCTGACCTGCCCCCGGTGCCGGGGATTGAACCGTGAGCCCCAGCGTCAGTCACCCTGGCCGCGGCACCACACCTCTTCCCCAGCGTACTTCTGGCAAGCTTAACAGGAAAACTGTCGCAGGGGGACCTGACACCAGGACCTGCTCAATGGGGTCACGCTGCAGCCTTCATAAAGTAGGCCCTGGGGAAAGGGCGGGCACTGGGTGCTGGGAGGAGGGAAAAAGGTGAGAGGAGGGAAATGTGGGAAGAGGGAAGAAACTAGCAGAAAAAGGTCAAACAGTGGCCTAATTACTGAATTGTGTTTTACTGGCCTTGCCACTCTAGTGCCTGAGTCCTTTTATTTCTAGAATTTTCTGTTGTATTATGTCCCAATTGTATGTCGTTCCTGCAATTGCTCATATTAAAATGTTACTTCTAGACAGTGTTTTAAGGAGCAAAGGTCCCTAACAAAAGATTTTTGCAGAAATTCATATATATAGAGATGTAATGATATCTATACTTTGATTGTCCAACTGGACATCATTTTTTAATGAAAAAGAATACGAAAAAATACATGTGTATCATAAAAACGGAAAAAGGCTCAGGCAATACACGAAGGCATGGCCAGAAAGAATTATAGCTGTTAGGCCAGAATCAAATATGTGAGAGCACTCTAGCACACATTAATACAAGATAATACACATTAATACAAGATATACATTTATGCCAGAGTGCATAAAGTTGACGGCATTTCGATCCCTGTTCATTTCAATGCTGTGATCATCTTCAGGACAGAGCAAATGGGTGCCTGAGGCAATTGCCTGTCAACCGAGGTTCTAGGAGGGGGGAGAAAAAGAGAAGGGAAAGAGGGGTAAAGAAAAGGGGCTGGTAATGGAAGGCACAGTGCTAAATACCTTGATGGACAAACTATCGCCCTCAGCCTGCTTCTACTCCACATACCGTGAGTGAACTTCTTGAGTGATGGCCCAACCTTCATTTGTTAACTGCCGTCTAATTAGCCCTGCCACTTACATCCACCTTCTTCCCTCGGACCCTGACTAAGTGTGACTACGGCTGTGATCAGCCTAGAATCAGGGGGAATGTTTTCTTTATCTCCAGCCCATGAGTGTAGGGTAGTCAGGGTTAGATGAATGGTGAAGGAGGGCTTGGGCCACTGGGTATGCATGTACATTATAAGTTGACCGCCAGATATTAGTTGCACCGCATTACAGCGCTGTGTGCACACAGACCTGCCAGATATCCATGGCACTGCGTATCTGTGCTGAGTGAGTGTTTGGGAGTGATTGCTTATTTTTCATCACACCGTACTGAAGTATTGCTTTACATGTTGATCCCTTGCCAAAAGACTACATAGTTTGATATTAGTTTTGCCTATGCTGCCTTGGCCCACATGGCTGTTTAAAAGTGTTGCAATTATGTGGGTGTACACATTTCTGATATTGTTGTGATCTGTGGTACACCCTGTGATATTGAAGTATAACAATTTCAAGGGTGGGCCTCGTTCTGACAACTTTTTGCACCACATAAGGGTGCTGGGGGGTAAAGTAGGATCTTTCCTCAGTGTACATATTGCTGATGTCACTTTAACACGGTTAGGTTTAGTACTGCTAGTGACAGTTACAAATGTGATTTCTGCCCAGAAATACATGATCTTCATGTTGTGGTAATTAATGTGTGTGTTGAACATGAACTTCATTTAAATACACCACATGTGAAGTCTCTTTTGTGACACCCAGTGTATTTATTGTATGAGAATACTGTGCTAATGCTTAACACATTACCTCTGTGATAAGCCTGACTGCTAAGTGCCAAGCTACCCAAGGGTGAGCGCAGGTTATACAGTCTGTTGGACCTGTCAGCCTTAGGCCGGTCCCCCCCTACATTTTGCCCTTTTTGCCTCCCACTTTGACCGTACATTTTTGTAAGACTTAGGACTCTGGGCGCCTTACCACTGCTAAACAGTGCTAAGGTGCAGGTGCTCTCCCCTAAAAACATGGTGACATTGTCACATCTGCCGCAGGCCCCTGCTATCGCAGTGAGGCCTACCCCTCCATAGGCTAACATTGGGAACCCCCTTATGGGATAACTTCTAAATGGGACATAATAAGTGAATCATGTTTGGTATTGTTAGAATGGGCACTACTGTCTTAGAAATCCCACTTTTAGAAAGTGGACCTTTTCCTGCCCTGCACTTAGTCTTTGTACTGCAGACTCCACCCTCCCATCTGTGTGCTGCTAGCCTCCCTGGGCTGCGAGGAGGGAGTGGTGAATCACACTTTTCCACCTGAATAGGTTGGGCCCGGCTGCCCCACATTAGACTTAACGACCCTGCCTTTGTCACTGTAGACAGCCAGGAGCCAGGTCAGGGAAGGCAGGTAACACCCGAAGCCCCTAGATCCTTCCAGGAGCTTCTGCCCCCTTCTAGTGGCTAGGCACCAGGGTATAAAAGGGAGGGTCCTGGCCACAAAACCTTGTTACACCACTGGATCAAGAAGGAACTCTGCTGGAGTAAAGACTGCTGCGCCCGGATAATTTCCACTTGCTGAGGCTGACTACTCCCAGGAACTGATGCCCCAACTTGCAGAGCTGCCCTACTGCCTGCTGATCTTGCCCTGCCAGAGGGGAGCTGAAGGAACATCTCCAGAGTGTCTCAAAAGCTTTCAGACTTGCCCCCCTGGTTATTGGGGGGATCCCAAAGACAATAAAGAGTCCAAGGGCTGTCCCTGCAACGCTGTATGCGTGTATCTGCACCTTATTTGGGGACCTAATATAATCTGCATTGTTGGGAAGCCCTGAAGCTACGAACCTCGCAGGAGCCTCGAGACCGTCACTGCTGCTGGTGCGAGTGACACGTTCTTTTTTTGCCCCTGGAATCACCGCCGCTGGCCCTGAGTCGATGACAAAATGTATATTGCCCGCGAGGAAGATGTGCGGAGGTCAGGCATTGCCCAGCAACCGGGACTCTACCAAGACGCATCCCCGCTGACGAACGAGTCACCCAGAGGGAAGCAAGCATCGAGTCGAGGAGAAGAGCTGCGCTCGATTCAGGAAGAGCTCTCCTGCTCCCCCGTGCAGCACCTTCAGTCACGCATCCTGGAGACCGGAGGAGCCATGCGCTGGCGCCCACCTCGATACCCCCAGGTAACCCTTAGCGTTGTGCACTAATCCGCTGCGTGTAGTGCCGCCTTGGGCGGGGTACAGGCTGCGGGCCAGAGGCTGTGCGGGCGGTAATTTTGTGAACGGGCCCACCGGAGACTGAATTTGTTTGATAGCGGGCCTGTGGGGACACTCACCTGATTGCAGGGTCTCCCCCCCTCTGCCTGGTAACAATCACGTCCCGTACACGCCCAGAAGGGCCTTGCGGTACCGGGACGTTTTACTCCTGAACTCAGGGGAACTCAAAAGTATTTAAATAATCTAATCCCTATGCGACTGACCCCGGAGTCAGTACTGCAGCGGTGACGGGTTCAGGACAGTGGAGGCACCAACCCGTCAGCATGAAGGAGCGGGCATGTGCTGGTAACCTTTAAAACTTTTGAAAACCCAGACGGTCTGCCTCAAAACTGTAACGCTTTTCTTGGGACTGAGGAACTGTTTTACCCCAGCGCTTTTCTCCTACCAAAACACTGCCTTTACCAGGTCACCTTTGTAACAGCCACCTCAAAAGACTTTCTACTGGAAACCTGTAATTGTATATGATAAATTACTGTCAACCTTGCCAAGATTTAGATAAAGGTAGTTTTATTTTCCTAAAGCCGGAGTGGTGTCCTTTTTGTGGGGTTTCACTGGATTATTGTGGGTGTGTGTAACACAAATACAAATACTGGCCATGTCTGAACTGGGGTGGCAGAGTGGGCTAAAGAACGGTGATGGATCAAACCCAGATCTGTTGACTGGGTGTGAGTGTTTGATTGGTTCTGATGCTCCGTCCATCACCACCCCCTTTTGTACCGCTTTGTTCGCCATAATTTGGCAGGGTATGCTCAGACGTGAGTCCCTTGCTCACTTTGCCACTGGATTCAAGCAAGCCTGGCCGAAGACGGCTGAAATGCCAGAAACCGGTCCTAGGAAGCTTGTGTCCGGGCCAGGGAAGGCATGGCTTGGCAGTTCGGGCTGGACTGTTCCCATGAGGCACAGGGTCAGACTGATTTGCATATGGCCATGTCTGAACTGGGGTGACAGAGTGGGCTAAAGAACGGTGATGGATCAATCCCAGATCTGTTGACTGGGTGTGAGTGTTTGATTGGTTCTGAAGCTCCGTCTATCACCACCCCCTTTTGTAACACAAATACTTTACACATTGCCTCATGAGTTAGGCCTTTCTGCTGTGCGCCAAGCTACCGGGGGGAGGTCCAGGGTGATTTTGGACCTACCCTGTTGGAAGTGGCAGTCCCTACTTGGACTAGGGTGCATACCCCTGCCAACTAGTAGTAAAAGAAACACAAGGGCACCCAAAGCAATAAGTCAGGGACCTTGGGAAGTAACGTATTATAAGAGACACTGGTCCCTGAAAACGAGAGATATTCACAAAAAACAATAAATATAGCCAAAATTGGTGCTATATTATAGCCTATGTCCAGCCGGACAAGGCAACTTTAATAAGAAACAATAGTCAGCAGTGATCAAAGGGATGTAAGCAAAATATTGGTGGGACACAAGCCTGTATCCTGTGGCTTACATATCAAGAGGACATAATATTTCGGAAAAACGTACAGGCAATTGCAGTGATGTTTCTATGTCAGAGAATACTTGGTAGTGAAACATCTTAGTATAAAACTTACCTCATTTTATACACATAGATTGTTTAAGTGTAAGGTGAACCACATAGTCGACGACGTTTCGATCCTTAACGGGGGGATTTTAGGATCATCATCAGGACTAATTAGTATGAATTGCCAATTTTAAAAAAATTCCTGAATTAACACAATTAGTACAAAAAACGACATAAACAATGAGGCAGGGGAAAAATGGGGAGAAAGAAAAAGGAAACATGGTGATTAAGGGTTAACTTAAATTAATTATACAACATAAGACAATTCTGTCAGAACACGGACCAAACTCTATATGGATACAACCTAACTGAATTGTGGCATTCAATTTCATGGACAATAGAAGAAGAATGATGGAAAAAGAATAAGTGGTGGTGAACATGCTTTCAGGGTAATGCGCGCCGGAGGTAATCTAATAGCGTGTATGAAGGACGGTGAATAGGAAATAATGGTGAGGCAGGGAGGTATCGGCGAGTGGAGCGGGGGAGTTGTGAGTGAGACGGGAAGCGTAACCTCGGGTGGAGACGAGTTACAAAAATTGCTGCTTCGTCTGGGTCCAATGACATGAGCGAATCAAGGATCCGAAGGATCGGCCTGCGGAGGAGATTCTAAATGTAGCCCTGCCAACTAGGCACCCAGTGTCTAACACAGTGAATGTAATTACCCACCCACCCCTAATGGATGTAGTAGGTTCTGCCTGGCTACGGCCTCGCCTCAGGCAACCAGCATATGCCAGTTCCAGCACATTACCTTGTAATGTGTGAACAGAATTGAATTCACTAAAACCCTCAATAAGTGTGTTTACACCAACCTCTATGCCAAGAATACTTCAGAAAAAAAGGTTCATAACACACAATCTGTTAAACAAGTTTTCTCCTCACACTGACAATGCTAAGAGCCAGCACAGAAAATATCAAAATAAACCTCCAAATACTTTAAGTTCATTCAGTGTCCTTCAAAATTCCATGATTAGTGGCTTGTTTACCTTCAGTACCTCTAGAACTAAACTACAAACTAAATAATGTTCTCAAACAAATGTACACTTGCAGTTCCCCAACAAACTCAACTGCACAGAACATGAGGCTCAGGAATGCAAAATATTCATAAAATCAGAAATGTTTATCCAGTTGCCAAACGCTCACACATTTCACATAGGCAGAGACAGCAGAGGAAATAAATAAGTAGTTTGTGAAGCAAACAGCAGCCAAAGTATTCCCTTAATATATTCAAAATGACCTCTCCATCCAGCATATCATGAAGCAAAACTGACTTCCTGAAAAACTTGTCTGTGGCTTGTTTTCCCACTCTGTCAACCATAGGGCGCCACTTTGGAAGCATTCTCCTGCCACAAATTATTAAGGAAATCAACTTTAATTTTGTCAAATGTGACAGCACTCCTATTACTTTCACATAGAAAGCGAATTAAGAATTAATTGCAATTATTTCCTGTGAGAGCCACAATATGCAAATTTGCATCTTAATTAACAGTACTGAAACAGGGATTGAAGGTTGTTGTTTGAGCAGGGCTCACACCCCCCCCCCACCAAAAACACCACTTTCTACATTGATGTTTGCAAAATTTACTTGCGGATGCACCATGCTCCTAGTCTGCTGAATTACACCAGTTTCTATCAGTTTATGTCAAACCAGACAGAGAGTGGCTTTACACAGACTTTAACATGCAAATGTGCAACTTGTAAAAAGGTCGGCAGTTTTTTGCTTTTTCCATGGTGGTGGCTGGAAAACAGGCACAGCAATGGGAACAGCAAAAAAGTTCCAGTACTGGAACTTTGTGGGGGTACAGACAGAGGGGCAGGTGTCATACCCACCTGAATTGTATCCCCATGGTGAGTCTTGCAGTCAGAAGACCGTCAGACTCGTAATCAGGCCCTTAGTTTTTACTTTGATCAGATCTTAGTCTACAATTCTAGTAAAAAAAACTCCCTTCCTTTTTCCAAATCAACAATTTATAAAACATTCAATTTTTTTGCCTTTCCCTTCACTGTGATCCAGGTGGTGACCCTAAGTTTTCTTGACTGCAACGCTCTTTATTTAAAGGCAAGATATCAGTGCATGTCTATGCTTGAATTCTGCCTCTTGATTTATTTCGCGTGGTGAGTAATTGACCACTAAGATTCTTTTAACACATCCAGTCCACGCTCAGAGTAAATGATTAGTTACACCTCTTGTACCCATAGAGGAACTTCCGTGCCATGATGACTGTTCGCTTCTCTGCTCCTTCCATAATTGGAGGTGAGCTATTTTTCTTTTATCTAGTCAAGTTACCCACCAGGATAGGATAGGATAGGATAGGATTTCAAATGTATAGAGCGCTCGAATGCTGAGGCGTGTTGGCGCTGATGTGAGAAAGAAGAGATTTGAAACAATCCCGGTACTGAACAATTATGACTCCGGAAATAACCATGTTTTTATTTGCTTCCTGAAAACTGTCATGTTTGGTTGGAGTCTGAGTTTAATAGGCAGTTGGTTCCACAACCTGACTGCACAGTGCGATAGGCTTCCCCCCCCATCTAGCTCTGCGAACTTTAGTGGCACAGATGAAGCCAGAATTAGCAGATCTAAGACTTCTAGTGGGAATATACCACTGAAATATTTTTTCATTATCGGAATCACCTCCGCCATATAATGTCTTATGTACTAAGCATAAGGCCTTAAATTCTATTTATTGCTGTATTGGAAACCAGTGTAACGACTTAATGGCAGCAGAAGTGGGGTGACCTTTTGGAATATTGAATAGTATTTGTGCGGCCGCATTTTGTATGGACTGCAGTTTGGTCTTTTGTGCCTTGTCAATGCCTACAAATAGAGCATTGCAACAGTCTAGCCGGGATAAGACTAAGGGAACTGCCACTGTTTTTCTTAGCTCCTGAGGAATAAAAGGGAACACCTTCCTCAGAAGCTTCAGTATGTAGAAGCAAGTGGAGGTTACGTGGTTGATCTGGGAAGAAAACCCCAGTAGGTCATCAAAGATGATCCCCAAGTTCTTAACTTTTGTGGATGGTGTTGGGCATACACCCGCCTCTATTGGCCACCAGGTATGATTCCACAGGGACAGACCGCCACCAAACTCCATGACCTCTGTATTATCCGTGTTTATCTTGAGGTAGTTATTACTCATCCAGCTCATGATGTGAGCCAGACACGCATGGAATCTAGAGGCCACCGGCCCTGACTGTTTTGATACGGAGATGATAATCTGTATGTCGGCGGCGTAAGACACAAACGAGAAACCATGCTGTCTGATGAGACTGACGAGTGGGGTCACATAGATGTTAAAGAGCGTCGGTGACAATGCCGAGCCCTGTGGGACTACGCATGGCAAATGGAATGTTTCAGACTGTAGACTTTTCCAGTGTAGAGTTTGCTCCCTATCTTCAAGGAAAGAGGAGAGGAGGGACAGAGCCACCTCCCCAATCCCCACCGCCTTCAGCCTCCGCACCAACACCGTGTGATTCACGGTGTCGAATGCTGGTGATAGATCAAGGAGGATGAGAATCGCTCTTCCCCCCCATCCACCTGTCTCCGAATCTCCTCCGTTGCCATAACTAGCGCCGTCTCGGTCGAGTGACCAGACCGAAATCCATGCTGACTTTGATCCAGAAGATGTCAGCACCTGATTTATTGCCCTCTCAAGGATTTTTGCTGCAATCTGTAGGCACAAAATGGGACGATAGTTCTTAACCTCCAGTGGGTCAAGTGCCTTCTTTTTTCAAATGGTTCTGATGCAGGCCTTTTTCCAGACCATCGGATAACTCCCTGAAACGATCACCTGATTTAGAATGGGAGTTAGATGTTTACTAATGGCCTCGGACACCCTATGTATCACAGTCGGAGGACAGGGATCCCACGGGGAACCTGACATGGTGGAAAGTATAGATTTGTTTACTTCAGTGGGAGTGAGTGAGCAAAACATGTTCAGCTGACAGTGCAACGAAGTATCCTCCATGGTATCGGATTGATCGTTGTTGGACTTGGCCCTTCTGGCAGGTTCACCCCTGAACTTTTTGCTTTTTATTGGTGACTTGGTGTGGTGATTTTTTTGGTTTCTGCGCACTTTCCCTGTGTCCCAGGGTAAAGTGCGTGCGGCTCTGAGTGCATGTGGTGAGATAGGCCTGCCCTCCCATAGGAATGCATGGGGAATGTATGTGTCCCTAGTAGTTCCTGATGCGTGGGGTGTGCAGGCCCGAGTTTGGTATGTGCGGACTCGTGGGAGTGAATGCTGCGCGATGATGTGTGCGGCGTGCATGTACCTAGTGTGGAAGTGCCACTTCTAGAAGTGGGCACTTCTGTGTGCAGTGTGTCTGTCGCGTGATTGGCTGGTCATGTCATGTGACGGGCTAGGGATTCCCCAGAGTCAGGATGAGTCACCCAGTGGTGAATGGGGAGATCAGCAGCTAGATGGGTGGGAGGAGCACACCTGGGTCCTGAATAGGACAGGGTTTTCCACACACAATGCTGGCCCCGCCCCCTGCGGTGCGACTGACGACCCTAGCCCTGCCAATGAATAGAGTGAGGGGCTGAGCACATCAAGGGTGCTCCCCAACCAGCTGCGACTGGTTTTCCCCCTCACCCTGAACCCAGAACAAAGGGGTTTGCTGTATAAAAATGGGGCTGTGTCCCCACAGAAACTGTTCTGCTTTGGATCCTGCCTGAGGGGGGCTTGCTGCTGGTGGGGCCCAGGAGGGACCGCCATGGGGGCTACCTCCCTGCTGGAGGGCCCTGTGTGCTGGCCCCTGGGCCCTACCTTGCCCCCTGGATGCCTTCTGGACCCTTGAGACTTTCCTTTTACCTTGCCAAGGCTTGATGCTGGCCTGGCGCCCTGGGAGCGCTTTATTTTCCTTGCAGCAAGGTGCTTTTCTGGTCCTCAACATAGCGCCTGGAGAGCGCTTTATTCTGGTTTCCCCCAAGGAAAGGGGAATGCGTGTGATCTTTGCAGCGCTGGGCTGCGATCTCCGCCGAGGGAATCCCAACGTAGGGATTCCCCCATGATGCGTGCTTTAGCGGGAGCCCACCCCGCGCTTGTGCCTCTTTGATTGATTTACTGGTGAGCGGGAGCCCACCCCGCCTTATGCTTATCTTGAGGGTGCCACCACGCTTATGTTTATATTATTTCGGGTGCCCACCCCGCGATTATTGAGGGAAAATCACCGCCGCGACCCGAGTAATGGCCGCCGACCCGGAAGCCAGGCCAGGATCGCCTGCTTCTGGGCGGGGCCGGCGGCAGGACCGGAAGCTGTGCCAGAAAGTCCCGCCCGCCACCGGAGAGCGCGAGAGAGGGTTTCGATGCAGAGGACGGGAGCCCACCCCGCCTCCGCGAGTTAAGTCCCGGGTCCCAGGAGGGGGCCCGGGCGAAGGCCGCCGATGCCGCGAGGCTCTCAGGAGTGAGAGAGCCCCGCATGGAAAGCGCCGCTCCAGAGACCGAGTCCTGCCTCCGCCCCCCAGCCGGTGAGTGTGCGAGAGAGTCCGGGTCGGGGGGAGGCAGGGTCAGAGCGGCCCCGTCTGGCAGCGGGCTGCTCCACCGAGGCAGGCATGGTTGTGGAGCGCCCCTCCGCTCCAACGTACAGGGGCATGTTTGTTTAAGAGCCCCATGGCTCCAACGTGAGCATGATGGTTAGCTTGGAGGCCAGAGAGGCCCCAACGCTATGGGGGCATAATGAATTTCTGAGCCCCAGACGGCTCCAGCTTTGGGGGCCATTCGATAGTTAGAAGTCCCAGGGGGACTTGGGGGGCCAATTATTCCCAGAGCCAGCTGGCTCCAACGGTGGGGGCATATTTGTTTTAGAGCGCTCGTGCGCTCCAACGAAGAGGGCATCATTTGTCTAGAGTCCAGAGGGACTCCAAGGGGGACATGTTATTTTCTGAGCCAGGTGGCTCCAGCGTTTTGGATAATGTGTTCAGGGGCCAGTGAGAGCCCATGCCTCCTATTTGCCTTCCCCAGCTGCGCAGCACTTAGTGCCAGCTGCAGCGTTTAGGCCCTGCTTTGTCCCCAGCTGCCCAGCAAGTAGTGGGCAGCTGCTACGTTTAGGTTCTGGCGCAACCTGGACTCTAATATGCTTTTGGGTGCTAGGAAATGTACGGTGTAGTATGTTTGGCGCACCCTGTGTTCATGCTTTTGGTGCTAGGAAATGTACTGTATATAGCATGTTTTGCGCACCCTGTGTCTTATACCTCTAAATGTGGTTATTTCTGCCTAGAAGGTTGTTTTACCTGCTTAGGTTGATGGTAGGGAGAATGTACTTCCCTGTGCGATGTGCGCCCCTAGTATAGTTATACTTAGGTGGTTAGGTCTAATGCGTTAGACCAATGAGAATTGCATAATGTGATTTGTGTCCCTGTGATAGATGCAGGATAGGTTTTACACCTGATGCTAGTGTGATGACGCTGAGGTCATTATTGCGCCAGTAGAGACTGGTTGTGCTCTACAGTTACTTTGGGTTATGTTCTACGTTTACTATTGGTGATTTGTGCTATGTTCTAAGTGCTAATTCCTGACAGTGGTCCATGTGGCCCTGTCCCCTGTATATATAATCCCTTGTAAATTCTGCCCGTGCCTGTTGGCACATTGTAGAGTGTGTGTTTTTATCTAATGTGTTGTGTATAATACAAAGGCTATTTTTATAGAATACCTTGTGTGGAGTTTCCTTTGTGGTGGGCCTTGGGTGTTGTTGCTAGGTGCGCGCGCAAACGCTTTACACATCGCCTCAGGGATAAGCCTGACTGCTCGTGCCAAGCTACCAAGGGGGTGAGCAGGGGTTATCTTTGGCGTGTAACTCCCCAGCCCTGACTAGAGTGGTGGTTTCTGTCTGGCTTTGGCGCAAGCCCTAGCCAACCAGAAATCCCATTTCTAACATTGGTGATCAGCGGTGGGATTTGGACTTGCGTTTGCGCTGTACCGCAGCAGCAACTGGCCGCACTACAAAACTCTGCATTTAGATAAATCACATGGTATAGGGATTATTGTTTTAAAGTTTGCTTTTAAATGTCATTTCTTTGGAAATGTGTTCTTGTGCACTGTGAGTTAGGTGTCCCTAGCTCGGGAGGGTAGATCATCCCCCTAAGTGCATTGTGTTTTCTGGATTCACCAGAGGGTGGGATCCAGTGGTGGCAGCAGATGTGTGTCCAGTGCATGTATTCCCATTCCCAGTTCCAGGGGTAGTGGTACCTGTGTCACGTGGTGGTCAGGTTGAGAAATCAGGGGCGGTAGAAACTGTCTTACCAGTCTTGGGAGGGGTTTGGGGATGAATGTGTAATGCGCTGGATGAATGTGAATGTCCCATTCCCAGTTCCCAGAGTAATAGTACCTGTGTCACGTGGTGGTCAGGTTGAGAAATCAGGGGCGGTAGAAACTGTCTTACTAGTCTGGGGGGGTGTGAGTGTGGATGAATGGTGTGAGTTCTCTGAAATAAGGAGCTTGCTGGTTGATTGGGTGTGAGTTCTCTGGGATAGGGAACTTGCATTGGGGAGTGATTCCCAAAGTAGTGGCTGAGGTGTCTTCCAGCCCAGCGTGGTGGAAGAGGTTCAGAGTAGCCCAGCTAGGTCTCGGTGTAGGGGCTCACGTCCTGTCTCTGCAGAGAAGGAGTGGGTGGGACTGCGTGTCTCCAGGTGCCCGAAACCCAGTGTCAGGGCCTGGATGGTTTCTTTAGGGAACATCAGGTCGGGGGCCTAGGCTGTACCAATAGGTCATTTGAGGAGGATCTCCCAGTGTCTAGAGGGCGTGGAGCGTCTGTAATCAGAGCTCCAGTAGTCCTGGTGTCTGGCGGTACCGCTCCAGTTGGGAGGGTGCGGACGTCCAGAGGGAGGGGTGAGAGGGGGAGGGATTCCCCAGTGGGAACCAGTAGGTCAGGGACCAGCCGGGAGGGCTGTGTCGCCACTGAGTGACCGTGGTGTCGCCACTTCTGTCCTGGGGGGTCTGCACGCACTGTCAGATGGACAGGAGGTCATGAGATCAGCACCAGGCAGACTGTCACACGACCCATTAGGTATGTGTCACCCTCGTTAAGTCCTGGTTCGCCAGGCATCTGACCAAAGGGTACGTCCCTCGGTTGGGGAGCCAGTAGTCGGTGTTTCCGGATCTGGACGTAAGGGCGGCTGTAGTCCTGAGGGCAGGTGGGGCTCATCTTAAGTGAAGAGACCCTGCTCTACAGTGGAAGGGGGTGCAGAGGGAGGGAGTCCTCGCCTCTGACCCCTTGGATCCCAGGTGGTAGACCAGTTGGTGGAGAGAGGTCCTGAACTGGTGGGAGAGTTGTGTTCTGGTGGGTGCTTCCCTGGGAGGGTGCGGAACCCCAGAAGTAGAGGTAGGGTGGGGCATTCTTGCCCGTGACCTCTGGTCAGCCTGAGGGTGCGGACCCTAGGTTGAAGGATCAGTGGTAGTTGGGAACTACACTGAGAGGGAGAGTGGAGAAGGGCTTGTATGCCAGGGGTTACTACCCCCCACTCTGGGTTTGGCAAGGACCAGTGGTATCTGGGTGGCCTAGGGCCTGGTCCTGGCCGTGGACAACTAGGTAGTACCAGTGGGGTAGCCTAGTTGGGCCTGAGTTCTTTTCGGTTGTTTTTTTTTCAGATGGAACCATGTTGATTGAGAATGGCGTAGAACAGGAGAGTGTCCCTGCAGTGCGGGCCTGCGTCCATGTTCTATCGCCCCAAGCAGGGAAGACCATCACGGTGGTGATTGGTCTGCCCTGCGTTTTGGCTGGAAGGGGGTTGTGTTGGACTTGGCCCTTCTGGCAGGTTCACCCCTGAACTTTTTGCTTTTTATTGGTGACTTGGTGTGGTGATTTTTTTGGTTTCTGCGCACTTTCCCTGTGTCCCAGGGTAAAGTGCGTGCGGCTCTGAGTGCATGTGGTGAGATAGGCCTGCCCTCCCATAGGAATGCATGGGGAATGTATGTGTCCCTAGTAGTTCCTGATGCGTGGGGTGTGCAGGCCCGAGTTTGGTATGTGCGGACTCGTGGGAGTGAATGCTGCGCGATGATGTGTGCGGCGTGCATGTACCTAGTGTGGAAGTGCCACTTCTCGAAGTGGGCACTTCTGTGTGCAGTGTGTCTGTCGCGTGATTGGCTGGTCATGTCATGTGACGGGCTAGGGATTCCCCAGAGTCAGGATGAGTCACCCAGTGGTGAATGGGGAGATCAGCAGCTAGATGGGTGGGAGGAGCACACCTGGGTCCTGAATAGGACAGGGTTTTCCACACACAATGCTGGCCCCGCCCCCTGCGGTGCGACTGACGACCCTAGCCCTGCCAATGAATAGAGTGAGGGGCTGAGCACATCAAGGGTGCTCCCCAACCAGCTGCGACTGGTTTTCCCCCTCACCCTGAACCCAGAACAAAGGGGTTTGCTGTATAAAAATGGGGCTGTGTCCCCACAGAAACTGTTCTGCTTTGGATCCTGCCTGAGGGGGGCTTGCTGCTGGTGGGGCCCAGGAGGGACCGCCATGGGGGCTACCTCCCTGCTGGAGGGCCCTGTGTGCTGGCCCCTGGGCCCTACCTTGCCCCCTGGATGCCTTCTGGACCCTTGAGACTTTCCTTTTACCTTGCCAAGGCTTGATGCTGGCCTGGCGCCCTGGGAGCGCTTTATTTTCCTTGCAGCAAGGTGCTTTTCTGGTCCTCAACATAGCGCCTGGAGAGCGCTTTATTCTGGTTTCCCCCAAGGAAAGGGGAATGCGTGTGATCTTTGCAGCGCTGGGCTGCGATCTCCGCCGAGGGAATCCCAACGTAGGGATTCTCCCATGATGCGTGCTTTAGCGGGAGCCCACCCCGCGCTTGTGCCTCTTTGATTGATTTACTGGTGAGCGGGAGCCCACCCCGCCTTATGCTTATCTTGAGGGTGCCACCACGCTTATGTTTATATTATTTCGGGTGCCCACCCCGCGATTATTGAGGGAAAATCACCGCCGCGACCCGAGTAATGGCCGCCGACCCGGAAGCCAGGCCAGGATCGCCTGCTTCTGGGCGGGGCCGGCGGCAGGACCGGAAGCTGTGCCAGAAAGTCCCGCCCGCCACCGGAGAGCGCGAGAGAGGGTTTCGATGCAGAGGACGGGAGCCCACCCCGCCTCCGCGAGTTAAGTCCCGGGTCCCAGGAGGGGGCCCGGGCGAAGGCCGCCGATGCCGCGAGGCTCTCAGGAGTGAGAGAGCCCCGCATGGAAAGCGCCGCTCCAGAGACCGAGTCCTGCCTCCGCCCCCCAGCCGGTGAGTGTGCGAGAGAGTCCGGGTCGGGGGGAGGCAGGGTCAGAGCGGCCCCGTCTGGCAGCGGGCTGCTCCACCGAGGCAGGCATGGTTGTGGAGCGCCCCTCCGCTCCAACGTACAGGGGCATGTTTGTTTAAGAGCCCCATGGCTCCAACGTGAGCATGATGGTTAGCTTGGAGGCCAGAGAGGCCCCAACGCTATGGGGGCATAATGAATTTCTGAGCCCCAGACGGCTCCAGCTTTGGGGGCCATTCGATAGTTAGAAGTCCCAGGGGGACTTGGGGGGCCAATTATTCCCAGAGCCAGCTGGCTCCAACGGTGGGGGCATATTTGTTTTAGAGCGCTCGTGCGCTCCAACGAAGAGGGCATCATTTGTCTAGAGTCCAGAGGGACTCCAAGGGGGACATGTTATTTTCTGAGCCAGGTGGCTCCAGCGTTTTGGATAATGTGTTCAGGGGCCAGTGAGAGCCCATGCCTCCTATTTGCCTTCCCCAGCTGCGCAGCACTTAGTGCCAGCTGCAGCGTTTAGGCCCTGCTTTGTCCCCAGCTGCCCAGCAAGTAGTGGGCAGCTGCTACGTTTAGGTTCTGGCGCAACCTGGACTCTAATATGCTTTTGGGTGCTAGGAAATGTACGGTGTAGTATGTTTGGCGCACCCTGTGTTCATGCTTTTGGTGCTAGGAAATGTACTGTATATAGCATGTTTTGCGCACCCTGTGTCTTATACCTCTAAATGTGGTTATTTCTGCCTAGAAGGTTGTTTTACCTGCTTAGGTTGATGGTAGGGAGAATGTACTTCCCTGTGCGATGTGCGCCCCTAGTATAGTTATACTTAGGTGGTTAGGTCTAATGCGTTAGACCAATGAGAATTGCATAATGTGATTTGTGTCCCTGTGATAGATGCAGGATAGGTTTTACACCTGATGCTAGTGTGATGACGCTGAGGTCATTATTGCGCCAGTAGAGACTGGTTGTGCTCTACAGTTACTTTGGGTTATGTTCTACGTTTACTATTGGTGATTTGTGCTATGTTCTAAGTGCTAATTCCTGACAGTGGTCCATGTGGCCCTGTCCCCTGTATATATAATCCCTTGTAAATTCTGCCCGTGCCTGTTGGCACATTGTAGAGTGTGTGTTTTTATCTAATGTGTTGTGTATAATACAAAGGCTATTTTTATAGAATACCTTGTGTGGAGTTTCCTTTGTGGTGGGCCTTGGGTGTTGTTGCTAGGTGCGCGCGCAAACGCTTTACACATCGCCTCAGGGATAAGCCTGACTGCTCGTGCCAAGCTACCAAGGGGGTGAGCAGGGGTTATCTTTGGCGTGTAACTCCCCAGCCCTGACTAGAGTGGTGGTTTCTGTCTGGCTTTGGCGCAAGCCCTAGCCAACCAGAAATCCCATTTCTAACAATCGTCATCGCCTCCCTACCTGTTATTCCGTAATTCATCATAAACCTTATTAATCTTATTTTGAAAGAAATTGGCCATTTTGTTGCAAAAAGTGGAATCAGGACTGAAACGCGTATTCTGACGCGATTTTGATAGTACTTCAATATTTTTTTCAAGTTGCTTAGTGAAGTTGCTAGCCTTCACTATTTTTGCTGAGTAGTAAGTGGTTTATGCTAGTATAATAGCTTCTGTATATTGTTGTAGTGCTGCATTATAGGATATCTTGTGTTCCCTCCTATATTCAGTTCTCCATGTACGTTGGCTTTCCTGCATAAAACTTTCAGTTTTTTCAGTTCCGGGCCATACCAAGGTTCCAGCGTTCTTCTAAGTTTAATTTCTTTCAATGGGGCCACTTTATTCACAGCCGTGGCTATCCAGCTGTGAAATTGGCTGGCAGCCTCATTGTTATCCGGGACCTGAATTGGGGGGGCAGCTATTTCGTACCTGCTCCAATTCACTGCCTTGGATTTTGTTCCACTGCCTAATTTTTATGCTAGCTGGTTTCTTTCTATCCAGCTGAGCGGGTAGTGAAAACTGAGGGCTAAAATTGATTGCAGAATGGTCAGTCCAGGGAAGAGGGGCAGAGTTACTCAGTGTGACATCCGAGTTAGTGGCAAAGATCCCATCAGGTTTATGACCAGCAGAATGTGTGGGACCCACCACCTTTTGATGGAGACCATAACCTGCTAAGTTGTCAAGAAGCCGGCTGGTATCGGCGTTGTTATTAAGTTCAAAATGGAAATTAAAGTCACCTAAAATGATAAGTGAATTGGAATCTGTAAAAGATTCTAGCAGGGTCTGTAAAGCCAGAGAAAAAGTGGCTCTAGGGCCCGGCGGTCTATAGAGAAGTATCCCATGTACTGTGGAAATGTTGTTGATTTTCACTGCAAAACACATTGCCTCCGCAGGCAGTTGTGTTATGGGCTCACTATTCACCTTCAGGTGGTTACGGTGGATTATTGCTATCCCGCCCCCTATACTCCCTATCCTGTCCTGACTAACTACAGAATATCCTGCCGGAAGGGTGCTATTCCAGTCTAGGGCAGAGGCCTGACTAGTCCAAGTCTCTATGAGGAAAACTAAGTCCGGTGCCGAGACCTGGAGCAGGCATTCAAGATAATACTTATGCTTGCCCAAGGATCTGATATTGAGCAGTAGACATTTTAACTGTGGTACCTGCCCCAATCCCACATTGCGGCCGGCCCGACTATTACTGCTGGCTGCATTGCTACTGTCCGAAAGAAAGATGTCTGCTCCAGCCTTCTCCTAAGACCTTTTCCCCTCGGTGTTCCCGCCCACCTTATCCGTGTTTCTGTCAAAAGGAGTGGAGAGCTGGACACATGTTTTTCATATGCACACCACTCCAAATACTCCTTTTCTCTCTCTTGGTGTATAGCTCCTTTTCTCTCTCTTGGTGTATAGGCTGACACTAGGTTTTATCTTGTCCTGAGGAAGATCCTACTTGATGACTCTAAAATCACAATGACATCGGGTCGAAACATCGACGTAGTGTTCTCTCATGTCCTGAATCCCTGTAACCATATATTTATTGACTTTGCTGGTTATTGCTGAAATTCAAAAGGGGACAGAGATCCTGTATATTAAGTTTGTGCTGTTTATGAATTTGATATCACTGTGGTTAATTTCACCATTCGTCACATCAGTCACTATTTATATTTGTATATGTTTTTGTTTGTCTGTCAGCCTTATTTGAAATACTGAATATTTTAATATATAAAATTAAAAAAAGAGATTCATTTTTGACCTTACAGATAAAGAGGTCTGTTCATTGATTGTGAATTCTTTTTTGGTGTGGATTACAGAATAATTCAGTTATTATATGTCTTTTTCTCCTTAAAAATGTTTTGGTTATAAAAGTAATTGGTTGGTTCTACCCAATGGAGCCACTTGTAGTTTATAGCACTATTTCCCAGGTTCCGAGGGACACAGGGTCACCCCACTGCCTTTATTCTGAATTCTACCTGCAGCATTCCAAACTGCAAGTTTTACTCCATATGCCAATATCAAAGACAAAGGCAGTGCAAAATTGCTATTTAAATACACCAGTAGTGAACGTAGAGCTTATGTAAAAACAATTTCACTCCATCACCTAATGTCATGGATTTTCACAAACAAATGTCTCTCCTTCAAGAGGGCATTAGAAAGTTACAACTTCCTCTTTCACAGCTACCACTTCCCAAAAACCAGATTTCCAGTATAGCCAATAAATGGACTCTACATACCATGGAATGTTAAGTGTGCTCAGCTTCATCCCATTGGTCTGAAATGTATGCTCTGATCAAACAATTCTACATTCACTAGCTTTTTTTAAATGAAACCGGAAAGCTACACACTGCTATCCCATAATTGAAGACATGGTCCCACAGCATTCAAAATGCTACAGCTAGACTATGACCACAAACACGGTGGACGTTTAGCCCTCATCTATTGCACACTTGTTCTTTAAAAGAATAGTTTTCTGACCAGACCCATATGGAAAACCCAGCACTCACCATAGAAGTCAATGACATATAACTCTCTTGCCTCTTAATTCACTGCCCTGCAAATTCCTCCCTCTCTTCAATTGATATCTTTTTGGAGGCATTTGGGTCCTATTACCTCCAGAAAAAAGAATGTGGTTGTTATAGGAGGTTTCACTCTCTGATCGTGTGCCCTTAACTGTCTGGTGCACAGAAATATAAAGGAGCTCTAGACACCTTTGGATTAAAGCTGATTTCCTCCTCTGTCATCCATTCAGCTGGACATCTGCTCAATAACATTTTTCAAAGCGGGATAATGTAGACATGATATGTCCATCCCAAATGGCCTGGACTAATCATTTTGTGATTCCATTCTTCTGTAAAGGTCTCTCTTTTCCAGTGACTAAGACAGAAACTAGCTGATAATGAAAGGTTTTGTACCCCCATTTGATAAGGGCCAGCATTGGCGCTCGTGGCGCCCAGTGTGATAGTCTTTTTTGGTACACCCTATGACCTCCTTCTCCATGATTTGCCCCACTATCACTCTCCAACAGTGTCCCTCACCTCTCCATAGCCCCTCTCTGACATACATTTAATGTTTTGTAGCACTTCTCAATGGCACTCAGTTCTCTGATCTGAATGGTACACGTTCTTTGCAGCAGGCACATTAACCCCCTGCGTGAAACATCCTTCACAACGCGGGCATTGCATCGCAATGCCTTTACATCGTGGGCATTACAACGCAAGTCGTTACAATGACTTGCGCTGGATGGCGCTCTAACCTAACGAATACTATGATTTACTATTCCAACACTTTCCCTACTGTATGTAGACTGGAGTTGGAATAGTAAATCATACTAGTCCTAAGTCCAGCGCCCTCCAGGCAGGGGCGTAACACAGGCCCCCGCAGCCCCTGCGTTGCGGGGGGGCCCCCTCGCTCCGGGGGGGCCCCCTCACACAGCTTGGGCGGGTGGCTGCTTGATTTAAATCATGAGGAGGCCGTGCACCATTTAATTTATAAAGAGGCTTGCTTGCTCCTCTTTATAAATTAAATGGTGCACGGCCTCCTTATGAATTAAATAGTGCGCGCCAGAGTATTTCGTCAGAAACGGTGATTGATTCTTAATCCTGCCGCGGTGCAACTGACGTCACATCCTGCTGCATATTGTGGGAGGCTGGCTAGAGGTATTTGCGGCAAATCATGGCGCTCGCAGCAGAGCTGCCTGCTTCCACCGTCCCGCCGCATTATGCTCCGCTATCAGAAGAGCTGCAATTAAAATTAAGCAGCCCCCCCCCATGCCCACCTCGTGCCACGGAAAATTAATTTGCTAAAACCGTCCTCGCCAGCGAGCAAGGCTGGTAATCTTTCTTCTTTCCCCTGAACAAGTTGGTTCCACCGCCTGATTCATGCCATGTCTGTTCCAGTGCCAAAGACAATGATCTGTCTCCTGAGGAATTACCTTAGGCTTCACGACAATGAGGTAACGTGTGTCAATTTATTTCAGTGTAATAGAGTTGGTTTACGCTTATCTTACCCCAAAAGTAAGAGCTAATGGGCTCCAGCTTGTGCGCACTGTAAACACGGGCATCTGCAATGTCCTTAAAAAGTTACTAGTAGAGAAACTTAAGAAAAGAGTGATCACCGGTCCACTGCAGGTCTCAGGTTTGTTCCCGTCGATCACTGCTGAATATATAGTGTTAAGAGGCGTGCTTTCTAGAATTGAGTTGCAATGAAATGCGATCCGGACCGTGGACATTTTAAGACATTTTATTTCAGCATGAAAGCGGGGACGGGATTACCTGTATTTATTGGCAGCCAGATGCTTTTCGAACAGATTAAAAGTACTGAGGCTGCTGGCGTCAGATATATGGAAATACAGCAGCATATTAATTTCAAGTAACTGTGTGCCTAGGGTTAATTATAAACCGCTCTGATACCCCATAGGGTCTTGTTCGCGCTATAGAAAATGGCAAAGTAAAATAAACATATACTTGGAGACTGAACCTCACAATGCTAAACGTAAGCACCACGAGGCCTGCTCCACTAGATAGCCAGAGGCCTGCTGAGCAGCAAAAGCCTTAAACTGGAGCGAACAGTCAGAGACAGGGGTCTTGTGCACACAGAGTCAGAGCCATTGGGCTGGATGACAAATCTGAGGCGTGCTGCACAGAGTTTGAGGTCGGGGCGCACTGTATGCAGTCTGAAGCTTGCTGCACACAGACATCCAGCCGCATGTAGGCAGAGTCTGAGAGATGCGGCCTGAGGCATGATCTCTAAGGTCTGCTGCACCCAGTTATACCGTACACACAGACGCAAGCCTCCTGCACCCATACATCATAGCACAAAGTTCACTGTGCACACAGACGCAAGCCTCCTGTATGCACATGGTGCTGGAGCAGAGTTTTCTGTTGAAAATTTATTGAGGTTTAAGCTCCAGTTTTGTTTATATGTTATGATTAAAATTACTGATTTATAATTACTAATTATTAGTTTTGTTAAAAGTCTTGATTAACCAACATTACTAATGAGAGAAACTACACGTGGGAATGCATATATGTTGCTTAATAATATGTGCAACTTAATTAAATGAGTGTCGCAAAGTGCTATTTGTTACGTGTTTGCGCTTTTAAATAACGTGTGCTAATGCTTCTTTGTGTTGCAGACGGCTAGGTAATTACATACACATAAGGGTATTAGTGGGGATTAACACTGTATAATCATTATGATGTGGTAACGTTGTTTTGTGTTTCTTTTAATTAAGATGGTCCGTTTTGGCCTAAACCAAGATGGCTGCTATTTACAGCCTGCGCTCGAGTGATTGGATTTTGACGAGAGGCCTTGCTGAACATGGTTGGAAGTCACCTGACCACAGCCTCTGTCTGATTTTAAAGTTTCCGTGAGGACAGCAGCTCCGGGCATGCTTCCAATTGCCCTTGGAAAAGAATAAAGCCACAATGAACTACGATAAACCTGTGGTGGCTTCGCTATGGTACCAAGGAAGAGCATTCATAAATGTATCGCTTGCAAACTCGAGTTTCCTTCTTCCGTGTTTTTATTTTTGTGATTTTTCCTGAGCGGAGGTTTTTTAAATGTTGCCAAACAACATCCTTTCCTGCTCGCTCTGCTCAGCGGCTCAACGGACATTCAGAATTTGTTTGTTACTTTTATTTCGCTAGTTTTATTATAAATAATGTTAGACTAGGGAGGGTCTAAGGCCACTTCTTCCTGAACCTATGCTCGTGAGGATCGATGCTGATCGAGAGGACGGAGACTCGGGAGACTTTACTGAGAGACCTGTCCTGACCCATTTAGCTAGAATAGGTAACTATGAGAATAATGATTCTGCTATTGATTGACTTAACTTTCTTTGAATTAATTTAGATAAAACAATCCTTTTGTTTGAATTCCAGTGTCGGGTGGTTATTTCTTTGTCATTTATTGAGTTTCGAATGTTTTTCCTATGTTTTAAAATCATGACTCAGGACAATATCTTTATGGTCGCATTGACCTCGTTTAGATGCCGATTGGTTTAGGTATCTCTCCTATATTCAGTGTGGATAGAGTAATAGTTATGAATGTTAGTGTGATGGGCCCTAGCGTATGAAGAGTGTATGTGCGTGCGACTGTGGATCTACTCTGTCCGTGGAAGTAGGGAGAATTTATATGCGCCGATCTGCAGCAATGGCACCTTGCACAGCTAGAGTGTGTACACAGACGCAAGCCTCCTGCACCCATACAGCATAGCGCACAGCTACACTGTGCACACAGATGCTAGCCTACTGCATCCATACAGCATAGTGCACAGCTACACTGGTCACACAGTTGCAAGCCTCCTGCATGCACCTAGCATCGTGCACAACTACACTGTGCACACAGATGCAAGCCACCTGCACACAAACAGCATCACACAGCTGCACACTCTGTGGTGCCCACTGCTACACACAGAATGAACCCGCAGTCTATTATACATAGAAAACCTGCAGCCAAAAGGGGCAGTGCAATAAATACTAGACTGTTTGAGGGCTTCTGCACATGAGGCCAAGACCTGATGCGTGCAGTGCTCCGAGTCATACAGAGATCGAGGGCACACCAAACTCAGCAGTCACTAGTCTGTCTACAAAGTTGTGCCACTCCTTTAATTCACTTTATTAGGAGCGCGTGGGTTCTGATATTTGTTTCCCTTGCCTTCATTGCTTCATTTTGCTTGCGAGAAAGTGTCACTCATAGTTGTTGAATGTCACTCATAATTATACTGAAATTATGAAAATGTCACACATGGCAATCTGAAACCTTGGCAGCTATACAGATGTCACTGTGTCTGCGCGTCTTCAGGGTGGGGCATAGAGTGGGGCTGGTGACCAATGCCATACAGTCATGCGCATTGCGCAGCAGGGCAATTAAAAGTGCGAGTGAGGTGAGGCATCCCAGGACCCAGCCAGACTATTGAGAAAGGCCGTCACCGTGCGGTGCCCCCAGCCATAATTTAATTAATACTAGCCCCTGCGTAGCTAGCCTTGCCTTTTCCCTCTTCTGCTGCCCGCTTGAGCCTGCCACTGAAGCTGCAGGCCAGGCCTCAGGTGAGCCTGTCCGAGCCGAGCCGAGGAAGGAGTGGTCCGTGGTGGCGAGGAGTCTCAGTGGGTGTGTGGGGTGGGAATGAAGCCATCCGCAGCTTCTTCCTCCCGAGCTCCTGCACGCCTATTCTTTCTACCCCTTTAAATCCCCATCTCCTTAAACCCTTTATTCCTGTTGCCCCACTCGATTTAAAAAAAATGTCACCCCCTTAAGTCCTCCATTCCCTCAGTAGTCTCTGCAGCCTCACCCCCACCTCATACAATGATGGCCTTAGATCAGGGTGTAACGCGCTGTCGCCACATGCCTAGGAACTAGATACTTTGGTGGTGAATGAGGAGGAGGTGGGTAAAAGCCCAGAGCAAGGGTGTGTGCAGTGCAAGTCTTCCCTTGTACAGTACCTCCGTACTACGAAACTAGGACTTGGAATATTAGCCATCCAGGAACTGAAGAACCCTGCCACTGCACCCGTGTCTCCTCCCTTCTCCCCCACTATGGATGCAAAAGCAAAGTGCTAAATACTCATGTATTAAGGGAGGTACAGGGCGCTCCCACAGGGACAAACACATTGGGGCGATCACCCAGAGCTTCGGTAATGGTCAGGGGTCACATAGAGACACAAACGCTCCCACAAAACCCTGAAAGGTCTTCCAAACAACCTGCCTTCAGATTAGTTGGATCAGCCCATAACCTGAACTCCCCTGGTGGTTTCTCTCACCAGGTATCTAGGCTACTCCGTATGCGAGTCCCTGTGGGGCCCTTACCACTAGGGGGGGGCTACCCGCAAGGAGAATGGGGTATCCTCACATTGGCAGCCAGTGCAAGCATGTGTATAATGATGAAGGAAGCTCTGCCTTCTTAAGATGGCGGATCTAGGGAATGGGCTACCCGTTATACCTACTTCTAGGATACCAGTGCCGGTGCTGCCGGGACTTATTGCAAACACCCCGGGGAAGGGCACGGCATTGACCCAGTGCTTTGCCCACTACCAGGTTTGGAGCAGTGCTTAATTTGCAGAAAAATAAGTGCCAGGGCTGTCATCAGGAGGACACTGCACCTTGCACCACACATTGCCCCTGCCAATGCAGCCAATGACAGTGACAGCACAAGTACTAACATTCACACTCTTACAAGTGTGACAGTTTGGACTGTTTCAGGCCCCAAAACGATAAGAATTTCTTGGGTGGTAGGAAATATTCGATTTTAATGTATATTGAGTTAATAATTAACTGTTGTTGGGGTTGTCTCTAAATTAGCCAGACAGTATGGTATTTCTGAGCTATGTGCTATATAAGCTCAACCCAGTGAGCGCTATTACATGTCTGCGTCTGGTGTACATTATTGAAAAGTCTCGTTGGGTGCTACAGTGCACCACAACGGTCAGCTGTATGCTCTATGCGAGGTGCACAGTCAACATACCTTTGTCAAGTGGTTACCAAGGCTTAGATTTTTTCTGGTTCCAGTACTCCCTGGGTCCCCACTCTGCCTATTCCTTGCATTTGAAATTTACATTTACTACTGTAGTGTGAGAATGCATTTCATGAAAAGGAATATAAAGTAGGGTTGCCAAAAGAAAAATGCCAGCTATGTGTTTAAAGAGCCTGGAAAGACCTCGTCTTGGCACTAAATGGGTTTATAAATAAAAAAGTATGTATTCATTTGTAATGTGACTATTCTGTCTTTGTTCCCTTTAATTATCAGTCACGGATCTCATCATTCAGGCAGCCCTAGAACACAATTAAAGTGCATTCTATTTATATTTGCTGTTCGAAGTATGCATAGATAAGTGCTGAAAATACGGCTTTAGGTGACTGCTTATTTTTGTCGGTGGGGCAAAGTGGTAGGTGGTGGGCCGGGCCGCGGGGGGGGGGGGGGGGGCCCCTCATTGTACTTTGCAGGGGGGCCCCCTCAGGTTTCGTTACGCCACTGCCTCCAGGGCAAGTCGTTGTAACGCCTTGCGTTGTAACAAACGCGATGTAAAGTACCATTTGTAAATGTATGCGTTGTAACGTCATACATTCACCCTCCGCACTACTTTGAGTCAAAACTGTCCCTGGACAAAAGTCAGATCTCTCGCCAGTAGAAACTTTAATCGCCAGAGTCATCTTGGAATTTTTATTGTTGCCTAAAAACTGCTGGACGCAATAGTTACTTTTAAACTCGGCGTCCCCCACCAAAGTCAATGCAAGGTGTGGCTGCACCAGTGCACCACCCTAAAGCTGTCCCTGCATATGATTCCTCAAAGGAGCTGACAACCACTCCAGCAACCTGCCACGTGCTCATTAGAGGGGCCCTCTTCACCGATTCTAAGCATAAAAATGTCTTGATTCTTTGATGAAAAATCATTCAATTTAGAGCTGAAATTTGAAATGAAATTAAGTAATTTGCTGGCTAGCACTCTCTGAACAAGCTTAAACAACCTGAAACATCTTCAGCCATGGGTAGCCGCTATATTGGACACATTCTTTCCCATTCAGGAGCCTGTCCTGATCACCTTTACTCAGCAAAGCCAAACTTCAGACTGTTAATCAGATATCTGCCTTACCAATCATTTTCAGCAACTGAAACCATTTATAAATGCAGAGATTCTGTCTCCGAGGCTGCGCACCATCATGTTGTAAAAGAGCGCTTGTTCACCACTGTTGGAAAAAACCTTCTCTGCGTCGCGAATTCCAGGCAACTTCCAGCCCATCTCCTTGTTGTGCTTTGTTTAAAAAATACTTACAAGAATAACATTCCCACAACTACAAGGCTATGTGGCATGAACGCACTTCTTCACAGCTAACAAGCAGGGTCCATCCAGGGCGCAGCACTGAGTTGGTTGCTGCTTTATTCCTGGGCGACCTTCATAGAACAGACTATCTGATATCGAAATAAAAAAACCTGCCCTGTCCTGACTGAAATTATTTATATTGAACTGTAAACCACTTAATTTTCCAATTACTTAGGATGTCAGTTTTGCTTTTCCACAGGGTTCTGTGCTTTTGTCGCTCCTCTTTGACATTTTTGTGTCCTAATCACAAAGGTAAATTTACAAGAGGGTAAATCTATGTATGTAAATTAACTCTTACACTTTGGGGTCGATTCCGATCCGGGTTGGACAGCTCTCTGAGAGCTGTTCGTAGCCTTACCTTGTGACCGACCCGTACCCGGAGCCGGTCCGTCCTGTTGATGAAGTACGATGCGCATAACTGCCAAAAATCCGACTGACACGTAGGCTGTGATTCAAGCTCCATTCTCCGTCCGAGCCGTAACTCCTAACGCCGAACCGAGTCGTCCGGAAGCAGTATCCATAGCAGTTTCCACCTGGACAAGTACGATGCGTACTTCCTATGCGCCGGACGTACGGCACGTCACAGCATCCGGAAAAGAAGCATATCGGGTACGATTCGCGTCAGAACTCAATCCACGGCTACGAGACGGGCCAGCTTGCAACGGGTACGAGACAAAGCAACAAGCAGCGTGTATGAGATGAACACATCATGAATCCCATTGCGCAGGTCATACCAGTATCTATGATCGGATCAGGAACAGACGTGGACGGCGCAGACGGTAAATCAGACACCCACCACACAAACAAACGACACGTACCTGCAAATTGTCACACATACACAGGGGATCCATATCCTGGCCACTAACAACAGGCCACCATAGGGGTTGCATGGACAGCGCCACTACCACCACCACCCATAGGGCTTATGTTGCCCATTACTACTGCCACCCCCACCCATAGGGCTTATGTTGCCCATCACTACTGCCACCCCCACTCATAGGGCTTATGTTGCCCATCACTACTGCCACCCCCACCCATAGGGGACCTGTTGCCTATCACTCCTGCCACCCCCACTCATAGGGGACCTGTTGCCCATCACTTCTGCCACCCCCACTCATAGGGCTTATGTTGCCCATCACTACTGCCACCCCCACCCATAGGGGACCTGTTGCCCACCCCACCCATATGGCTTATGTTGCCCATCACTACTGCCACCCCCACCCATAGGGCTTATGTTGCCCATCACTACTGCCACCCCCACCCATAGGGGACCTGTTGCCCATCACTCCTGCCACCCCCACTCATATGGCTTATGTTGCTCATCACTACTGTCACCCCCACCCATAGGGGACCTGTTGCCCATCACTACTACTACCCCCACCCATAGGGCTTATGTTGCCCATGACTACTGCCACCCCACCCATAGGGCTTATGTTGCCCATCACTACTGCCACCCCCACCCATAGGGCTCATGTTGCCCATCACTATTGCCACCCCCACCCATAGGGCTCATGGTGCCCATCACTACTGCCACCCACACTCATAGGGCTTATGGTGCCCATCACTACTGCCACCCCCACCCATGGGGCTTATGGTGCCCATCACTACTGCCACCCCCACTCATAGGGCTTATGTTGCCTATCACTACTGCCACACCCACCCATAGGGGACCTGTTGCCCATCACTACTGCCACCCCCACTCATACGGCTTATGTTGCCCAACACTACTGCCACCCCCACCCATAGGAGACCTGTTGCCCATCACTCCTGCCACCCCCACTCATAGGGCTTATGTTTCTCATCACTACTGTCACCCACACCCATAGGGGACCTGTTGCCCATCACTACAACCATCCCCACCCATAGGGCTTATGTTGCCCATGACTACTGCCACCCCACCCATATGGCTTATGTTGCCCATCACTACTGCCACCCCCACCCATAGGGCTCATGTTGCCCATCACTACTGCCACCCCCACCCATTTGGCTTATGTTACCCATCACTACTGCCACCCCCACCCATAGGGGACCTGTTGTCCAACACTACTGCCACCCCCACCCATAGGGCTTATGTTGCCCATCACGACTGCCACCCCCACTCATAGGGCTTATGTTGCCCATCACTACTGCCACCCCCACTCATAGGGGACCTGTTGCCCATCACTTCTGCCACCCCCACTCATAGGGCTTATGTTGACCATCACTACTGCCAACCCCACCCATAGGGGACCTGTTGCCCATCACTCCTGCCACCCCCACTCATAGGGGTTATGTTGCCCATCACTACTGCTACCCACACTCATAGGGCTTATGTTGCCCATCACTACTGACACCCCCACCCATAAGGGACCTGTTGCCCATCACTACTGCTACCCCCACTCATAGGACTTATGGTGCCCATCACTACTGCTACCCCCACCCATAGGGGACCTGTTGCCCAGCACTACTGCCACCTCCACCCATAGGGCTTATGATGCCCATCACTACTGCCACCCCCCCTCATAGGGCTTATGTTGCCCATCACTACTGCCACCCCCACCCATAGGGGACCTGTTGCCCATCACTCCTGCCACCCCCACTCATAGGGGACCTGTTGCCCATCACTTCTGCCACCCCCACTCATAGGGCTTATGTGGCCATCGCTACTGCCACCCCCACCCATAGAGGACCTGTTGCCCATCACTACTGCAACCCCCACTCATAGGGCTTATGTTGCCCATAACTACTGCCACCCCCACCCATAGGGGACCTGTTGCCCATCACTACTGCCACCCCCACCCATAGGGGACCTGTTGCCCATAAATACTGCCACCCACACTCATAGGGCTTATGTTGCCCATCACTATTGCCACCCACACTCATAGGGGACCTGTTGCCCATCACTCCTGCCACTCCCACTCATAGGGCTTATGTTGGCCCGTCATCCATGGACAAACGGGAGCTAGGGCCCCATCCATGCAAACATTTACATCAGTCTACCCTCAACACCACACACCCTGAACTGCACCAATGTGCATCTGTGAAGCCCACATGGATAGGTGACATTGCACATGCACCCATGAAAAACACCAGTAATGTTGGGAGGAACTAAGGTGCACAGACTCATCACACAAGGACAGTTTACAACCCTGGTGAATGACAGACATACTGCACAGTATGCGGTACATGGCCATGACGTCAACGCTCCCGTAACCTGCGGAATACCTGCCACAGTCCCAGGACAATGCAGAAGCCAAGGAGAACGACAAGGCACACATGCTGGCACCTGCAAACATTGCAGCCCTGAACCGGACAAGTGGGAGCAGTCACACACACATACACATGTCTCAATCACTGAAAGGTACCATCTAGGGCAACTACATGATATTGCGAACAAACAAGTGCCTTGGGGACCCCTGACTGTGTCCCATCTGCGTCTGACAACAGCATCACCACTCAGAACTGATAAATCCCAATGATGAAACACCAATTAACAGTAGTGTGTCATGCACCCACACATCTGGTAGCCCATGGCAAAGTTGTGGGATGAACACAGTACCACTCAGCAAGCATCAACAACAGGAACATATCAAGGGAACACTGCCTGTGTATGAAAAGGGATGTGGACACACACACACATGCCCACACAACACAGAACATGGGCCCAGGCAATGTCACGGAACAACACCCTTACTTGAGGGGACTCAACTCCCGTGAAAGCTCAGTTGTGCCAAACATAGCCCCAGCAGGTTGCAGTCATGTCAGCAGAACACTTGGTCAGTCAGCCATCAGTTACCACACAATGAAGGCTCTGGTCACAACAGCCTGGATACGGCAGTGTCCCTTAATTCATTTGCACATGCTCAATACATATGTCCAGCAAGTTGCACAGAGGATCCAGTTGCTCCTACACCAATGATGCCCACACTTACATGTCCAGTGGAGATGCGCCCACAGTCAGGGAAATAGACAAATTGGACAATGGGAAGCACATCATATGTGCATGTGTGCAAGCAACAGATGTGACCATGTAAATGAAATGTTTACAGAGTGTCCACTACTTGTTAATCATGACACACCCATTTAGCTGCAAAGGATGATATGGATAGCAACCAGAATAGGATACATATTTCATGGACCACATGGAGTACCTCACATCAACACCTCAGTATTCAACATTTGAAATACAGCATTACAACTGCAAGGTCATGCTAAACATCATCAACATAATGTACAGCTAAATCAAATTCACAAGGATAAAGAAAAAAGCTTTATTCAGCAGATGAAAAAATAAAAGTCAGTTCAAAACAAAGGCCAATGGCCAGTCCATATCCAAATGACAAGAAGTTAACTTGAGTGACAACTGTCACACGTTGCTTGCCTGCACTGTTAAGGACAGGGGACATCCCCTCGGAGTGGCATACATGGGGGCAGGCCAGGCACCGCAGGGACTGGATCATGGCGCAGCAGAAGGAGGCAGTGAAGGGGTGGTGGATGCAGGAGAGTCACTGGCAACTGCAGTGGAGCTGACTGAAGTAGTGTGTGCAGTCACAACTGTGGGGCACAAGTCAGACAGGGTGTATGATGGCACAACTGCAGTGGGCAGGTCAGATGGAGTGGACTGGGTCCCCACTGCAGTGCCCAAGTCAGACAGAGTTTTGGTGTGTCTGGGCAAGATTCTGGATTTTTTTATGATTGATATAAATATCCAATTGATGCAAGTATATCAAGCGATGCCGGTGAAAAGTTTGTGCTTTTATTTGTTTGGCAGAAAAGAAAAGGGATGGCACAGCCAACACGTGTTTCGCCCTCTAAACGGCCATCAGGCCTAGGGCTTCTTCAGGGCGGGAGGTCAGGTAATGGGATATCAGTTTGGTTGCGCCACGACCTGAGAAACCCTTCGCCACCGGCATTAGCCAAGACAATAGAATCTTCGGGTTGACAAACCCTCGCAACCAAACTGATATCCCATTACCTGACCTCCCGCCCTGAAGAAGCCCTAGGCCTGATGGCCGTTTAGAGGGCGAAACACGTGTTGGCTGTGCCATCCCTTTTCTTTTCTGCCAAACAAATAAAAGCACAAACTTTTCACCGGCATCGCTTGATATACTTGCATCAATTGGATATTTATATCAATCATAAAAAAATCCAGAATCTTGCCCAGACACACCAAAACTCGTTCTACTTCATTTTAGGGGGATAGGGGTTTCTCCCCCTGTCTCTGGGCCAGAATAAACAGAAGACAACATATGCTTATTATATGATGAGTAAGGGATGTGGATCTTTTTCCCCTCACCTAAAACCCAAGTCAGACAGGGTGGTCGTGGACTCCACTGCAGTGCCTAACTCAATGTGAGCGGAATGGGGTTCAGGTGAGGTCGGCAGGACAGAGGGGGGACATGGTCCCCACATCAGTGGCACTAACTGTTTGACTGGGGGTGTTAGAGCAAGTGGTAGGGGGGAGGGCCTCAGCATTTTGGGGATGGTGTACCTGTGGGAGGGGGAACCTGGGGCAGGGTGTGGAGGGGGAACCTCTGGAGTAGTGGCCTGGGGGATGGAGGACGGAGACTTTGTGGTGGAGCTGTGTGTCGGGGTGGGGTCTTGCTCTTCTGGCTCCAGGAGGACTTGCAGGTGGGGGCCTTAGTCTGACTGCACCTGGGGGAGGGTGTTCGGGTGTGAGGGGCACTCCCCTCTGTGTGTGGGTACTTCCTCTTCCCCTTGTAAGATGGATCTGCTGGGTCGGTGGGGAAGAGGCCAAGGTCACAGAGGAAGAGCTTCTGTGGAGATGGGGTTGCAGGTGAGGCAAGGAAAGGGGGCTGGGAGGGAGATGTATTGGAGGACTGCGGAGTGGTTGTGGATCACTGTGTGTGTGTCTGCAAACCATCCCCTGTGAGTGTGGTATCAATCCCCTGCGCTTGCTTGTGTGCACGTCTAGCCCTTGGTTAGGGTGTTTGTGTGCTGCCCGTGTCTGTGGGTTTGTGAGAATGTGCAGGTGTGTGTGTGCTTGGGACAGGTAGGGTGCTAGGAATCATGGGTGGTGCAGGGGTAGGAGGGGTGCGGGTCTGTTGGAGGAGGGACACTGCTGCCATCAGGGAAGAGGCCACGGACTGATTGGTCCTCTGTAGGGCAGACATGCCCGATGAAATGCCCTCCATGAACGACACCAGTTGTGTCAACAGACTGGTGTGTGCATGGAGGACACTCAGCATTGATGTCTGCCCTACATGGATCTGTCTAAGCTTGTCCACAGACTCCTCACTCAGGGCAGCAGGGGACACAGGGGCAGGGGGAGCGGTGCCTGGCACAAAGGAGACATGCTCCTGAACACAGGAGCCTCCACGGACCTCTGGGATGGGAGCCGATGGGAGGGTGGTGATGGTGGTGGTGGGGGCGGTGGTGGGGAGAGCCTCACTAGCTGGGGTTTGGTGGGTGCTAACACCCGCCTCCACCAGGGAGTCATCCTCCGAGCTGCTGTGGCCCTCAGCTGGGGTGGATGGTGCTGAGGACTCCTCGGTGTGGCTCCACTCGCCCTCCGTGCCACTGGGTCCCTCCGACTCCTCGCATTCTGTCCCAGTCAGGCTCTGTGGCTCCTCCTGGTCCGTGGAGCTGTCCCCTCCTGTGGCCGTGGATGTATCTGGATGGAATTAGGAAAAAAGAGAACACCATCAGTCACCTGCACTGACTGCACACACCACAGTGAGTACATCACATCAGAGGGCAAGCCCTGGCATCATCAGCTGAACACTGCTCAAAGTGCTCACACTGTTTAGAATAAGCCAATTGTCAGTCTCACCATCAACCATGGCACTCATATCCCTCCTGGACTTGCACCCATATGTCTGTTGCATGTTGGATGCTAATACCCCAATGTGCCGACATGCACCACCCACACATTTGTTGAACATGCAAGTGAACATGTAGGAGTATGTCACTATACACACAGCACATCTCTTGCCACTGACTCAGTACAGGTGTCAGGATGAAGGGATGGGCAGAGACTCATTTCACATGCTTGTGATGCATGCCAGCAACACACACTATGATGTTCTCATGTCCTGATAGTCAATGCCACAATGGGGTGCATGGAGCACACTTGAACACAATGCAGGATCACTCATAGCAAGTTAAATGCTATGGCACTGGCATGCCTGGAAAGTCAGTCAACACTGTCTCCTGTCACAGGGGCAGGGCATTCAGACAACAACAGTATGCACTGTGGCACAATCATAGCTCAGAAGTACAGCAAACTCTGCAGCTGACAAGTGCACTTGCCCATCCCCTGCAAACAACATATCCCGGACCCAGAAGACCCCACATCATACAAATCAGACATTTGAGTCTCTGCGAACACAACTCCCTGCACATTAGCACATCATAGTCTGCTGTGCATGTAACCCAGCTGCCTGAAGTGCACAGTTGCATACACCATTGTGCACTGTAAAATGATCACACACCTATATGTCACACAGGTCTTGTCTCTCATAGTCACATCGCAGATGTCCTGCTGACCTTCAAACTCATGAACACCCCAGTTGTACGTAACAGGAAGCCACACCACAATGACACAGAGGCAGACACCTGAAGGCACATGTCACTAAGCACAACCTGTTAGTTGATACACAGGAGTGGGATTACAGAGTGTTTCGAAATGCCCTTGAGTAGGCATGACTGCCCAGGTCTACGTGAAACAGTGTTTAGCCCCGGACAGTAGTCAGGTGGCTAAGCAAGTGTGGCACACTTGATATACATACTCCTGAGGCACACAAATTCGAGTCCCCTGCTGCATGGGTTTGTTTGAAATACCCCAGCCACATGTGGCGAGTCAGACCAGCAATTGAACGCATATCAAGGGCACACACAGATCACATGTCAGATCTCAGGTATTGTGTAAACAATTGACCCACCCATGAAACACACAACAGAGTCACGGGAACAGATGCTGTACGGAAGCTGAAGCATAGCTGACTGCAGGGACACAGTGCCATGGTGACACAAGCAACAGACTGTAGGGGCCACGCCTGTGGATCAGATGAGGAGGGGGCATCACACAATTGAGGGACATGAGAATTGGACTACAAGACCTACGTAATGTGGAAGTGTGACCAGGCCAAAAGACTGCCATTAGCATGTCAGACAAAGTACACAGATTAGGCATGGACTTACCCCCTCCTTGCTGCTGTTTGGCCTTCAGCTGCCCATCCAGGTCCGGGTAGACCTTCGCCAGTATCCGGAGCATGTGGGGGGTCAGGGTCCGGTGTCCACCCCTCCTGTGAGGAGGCGACAGCTTCAGCTGGACCCTTGCGAACCTCTGGGTCCAGCCCCGAAGGTCCAGCCACCTCTTCTGGCAGTTGCGGATCTGGCGCTTGTAGACCCCCACCGATCGAACTGCCCGGGCGATGGTCAGTCATATCTCCTGCTTCTGGTGGGCATCAACCTGTGAGGATGACAAAGTTAAAAGTCCATTAACACACATGCCCCATATTTGTGCTGCACACAGTTGGATATACAAGTCATCATCACAAAGGAAAATGAGTGACACAGGTAGTGCACCCATGGAAAAGGACAAATGCCCTGCATGTCTGACATGTTAACAATGCCGGGGAAGTTTAAGCTTGCACAAATGCACTTTAGCTGCAGAACACCTGTTCATTACATGTACCTACACACTTTGGGGGATGAAAGTACTCAGTGAGTATGCTTGCCACTGGTGTACACACTGCTAGTACTGCTAGTCAGACAACATGCACAATTAGGAAGGCAGTGGACTGCACACTCACCTGCTCCCCTGGTTTCCCATACAGCTTGCTGTACTGTGGAAGGAGCCCGTCCAGCAGGGCCTGGTTCTCCTCCTCAGTGAAGGCTGGGGCCCTCTCCAGAGTGCGTGCCATAGCAGTAGCCAGAGGATGCAGAGACAGCAGCAGTGGTAGCAGGGATGTGGTCCAGTAGCACATAGTGCAGGCAAGTGAGCTCCCTGGGGGCCAGCCAACCTTATATCTGTGCTGCAGAGGCAGACTCTGTGCCATGTGTCCCCAGTGATAAGTCCAACACGGTTGCATTCTATGAATCTGGCCAATCCATGGAAATGTATGACTCGTACACATCTTCTGCATCGTTCAAATCTTCACCTTCATAAAACCCTAGAAATTGCAACATTGTTGTAGGCATCCAACTGAATTTCCAGCGCACAAGTTTTGAATCTGCATCCGTCTCCATGACAGTCCAGAGCCAATGGGTGTGCCCTGCTTGGTCAACTGACTGTACAACGCGTATTTTGAAAATACACATGAACCCGTCTCCATGCGATTCAATGGCCAAGGCGTACGCCTGTCTCGGACCATGCCTGCCTATCGCACGTGCATGATAGTCACCCACGTCGGGCCTCATTGCAGCCAATGGTAAAGCATACGCACGGCTCAGCCATGAACCGTGCAATGTGTACGCATTGTCACCCGCGTCGGGCCTCATTGCAGTCAATGGCAAAGCGTACGCACGGCTCGGTCATGAACTGTGCAATGCGTATGCATTGCCACCCGCTTCGGACCTCATTGCAGTCAATGGCAAAGCGTACGCACGGCTCGGTCATGAACCGTGCAATGCGTACGCATTGTCACCCGCTTTGGGCCTCATTGCAGTCAATGGCAAAGCGTACGCACGGCTCGGTCATGAACCGTGCAATGCGTGCGCATTGTCACCCGCGTCGGGCCTCATTGCAGTCAATGGTAAAGCGTACGCACAGCTCGGTCATGAACCGTGCAATGCGTACACATTGTCACCCGCTTCAGGCCTCATTGCAGTCAATGGCAAACCGTACGCACGACTCGGTCATGAACCGTGCAATGCGTACGCATTGTCACCCGCGTCGGACCTCATTGGTGTGACTATTTGACGGCTTCAACACACAATTACTTGCCAGGGACTCAGGTGCACACCTACCACACTACAGCATTGGCCACACAGTGTCCCATGGCATGTAAGGCTGCATTCCCTGTGTGTTGGGGGGGCAACATTTGTTCTGTTGTGTGGCACTTTTGTTCAGCCACTCCCAGGCTGTGCACGTGTTCATGGGGGCAGAATCCTTTGTGTGTTGTGCACATTACCACTGTGATGTGCAACTGTACAGTTATGGGCATGAGTCATGGACACAGTTGCAGGTTGGATATGTTTCGGACATGTCACATACACCCTGAGTCCTGGGGGTGATGGCATGTACGTCACAGTGAGACCTGTAGCCACAATTCTGATGTATACCCACAGTCTATGTGCATGTTGTGTCTCAGATGTGGCTGATCAAATGTGCCCAGTGGGAGACAGTCTCAACATCCATATGGTTTGTGCATCAACCTTGATGTTATGTGTGTGTCTAAGAGACTTACATGTAGGGCCTGCAGAGACAACAGTGGCCACTACCTGGGGGAGTCACGGTTGCCTTGTGGTGTGTACATGATACGCCATGTCATGCCAGTGTCGATGTGGCAATACAGGGACCCTGGGTATCTGCATGGCAAAGATCTGTGATGCCTGGGAGACATCAGGCCTCACTTGTCACTGTGGTGTGTGTTTTTGACGTGACAGCAGTACATAGGTAGTGTGACACAGCCCAATGATTGGCCATTGCACTACATGGGACTTATGTAGACATGTGGACTTGAGATGTGAGGTGATGGGCATGTAAGTGACATATGTGTCCATGCCCACCAGCACACACCTCAGTACATTGTGTATTGTCATGATGTATCATGTGTTATTTTGCTTGATCATAGCCACATGGGTGGATGAACCGACAATCGTCCTTTGTGCATCTCTGTTCTGCAGGGCACCAGCTGTCCATAGACCGTTCCCAGACCTTGAAACCATGCAGGAACGTGACTGCATCCGATGGTACCGCTTCACCAGGCCACTGATTAAGGAGTTGGTGGAGCAGTTAGCGCCACATCTGCTACCTGGCCGGACATACCCTACAGCACTGACGCCAGAGGTGAAGGTGATGGCAGCCCTGCACTTCTTTGCTACTGGTACCTTCCAGTACACTGTGGCTACTGCTGGTGGTATGTCGCAAACTATGTTTAGTCGTGTGCTACGCGATGTCTTGGAGGGTATGTTGAATTTCCTTGACCTGTACATCAAGTTCCCTAGCCCAGCTCAACTCTCTGAAATAAAGGATGCCTTTTATACACTGGGGAGGATGCCGAACGTCATCGGATCTATTGATGGTACACATGTGGCCCTGATACCACCACAGGCACATGAGCAGGCATACCGGAACAGGAAACATTTCCACTCCATCAATGCTCTGGTGGTATGTCTTGCAGACATGTGTGTCACACATGTGTGTGCACGTTTCCCCGGTTCTGCGCACGATGCCTACATCATGAGGAGTAGTCGCATTGCAACGCTGATGTCACAGATGTCAAACCAGCATGCCTGGCTTGTCGGTGTGTACTGACTGTTTACCAGTGTGTGTGTTTGGCAATGTTGTAGTCCGCCCTTCTTCAAAACTCTGCTAATTGTTTAATTGTTTGTGTGTAGGTGACTCCGGATACCCCAACATGCCGTGGTTGCTGACACCCCTCAGGAACCCTGTGACACCAGCCGAGATGCGCTACAATGAGGCACATGGTTGGAGCAGGAGGGTGATTGAGCGGACATTTGGCTCCTGAAAAGCCGCTTCCGCTGCCTGGACAAGACCGGAGGGGCCCTCCCATATGACCTTGCAAAGGTGTGCAAAATTATCCTTGTATGCTGCATGCTACACAACATGGCAGTGCAGAAGAAGTTGCCTCTTTTCCAGGATGACAATGACCGACCTCTGCCACCTGTGGAGGATCCAGGCCTGGGGCACGATGCCAGTGATGATGAAGATGAGGGTGACGTCCGCACACAGCTCATCAACAACTTCTTCACCTCAATGTGAGTTTACAGGGTTGTTATGTCAATGTATGGAGTTAGCCTGAAATGTGTTGTGGCTGCTCTGTTGCTGTCTGAGTGTGTCTGTGTGACACTTGACTGGATGCGTGCAGTGATGTGTCCATTCAGGTGGTCTGTACTCCGCAATAGTGTAGTACTGCTAACTTGTTTCTGTGTAGGTTTCTTGTGACATGTTTTGTGCATGTGTATTGCATTTCTCTCCTGTTCTGCTGTGCTTTTGACTGTGTCTTGTGTCTGTCCATCCTAGGGTACTTTGCGTGTTGTTTGGTCAACACAGACCCCCTACACCCAGAATCCGACACCAATGTGGGAGTAGTCAATTCCCATCAAGTGATGTGCCACACACGCCTGGACTTCAATTCTCAGACACTTTGTGACCGTGTGTCCACTGTAACGTACAATTGCCTTGCAACTATTTTAGAATAAACATGTTGCTGATGTGTAATGAACCTGTGCTATGCTTTGTTATGTGCATTGTCTGTCTTCCCACATCTGAGTGACATTTGCTTACCTCACCTGTGGACTTGTTACCACTGACTGTGGATAGGTGTTGTTTCTGTGCATACCAATGTGTTTCAGGTCAACATCATTGTGTGGGATGAGTAACATGGCCATGGTGAGTATGTGTTGTGGTGCCATAGTGGTGTGTCTCCCTCACATGTGTCACATCACCGTGACTCACATAACGGTGGTCACATTGTTGTAGTATTTGGCATGCGATGTGTTGTTTAGCAGATCAACATCTCCATGACACATGACATGTTGGAATCACAACAGAGGCAAGTATGGTGTACTGGTGAGTTTATTTACGAACATGTGTGAGGATAGTGCACAGGATGGTGGATGCTGTACATTGGGTTTTGAATCCAAAGTTCACAGTAGAGTTGGAAGTGTTGGTAGATGAAATGTTCAGAGTAAAGTCCACAGTCATCTGCTACATTGGACCAACATGAACCCTCCATGTCATGTAGGCGAGTTGTGTCCGATCCGACAAGGTGAACGGGTTGCACACATAGAACATTGTCCAGAAAAGGTTTAGAGGCCCTGGGGGATGTGCAGGGACATCTGCGTCTCATATGTCCTTCTTCGGACGACCCCTCTTTTTCTTGGGGGGGGATCCTCAGGTGCAGGCCTCTTTGCCTCCATGCGGGCATGGTGGGCAGCCTGCTGCTGTTGTATGTCCTTGAGGATCCCCACTACCTGGCCAAATCCTCCGGTGCTATCCTGGTACGCATCTATGATGCGTGCCTGTTGGGGGTCATATTGCAGTCCAGACCCCTTTGCAAGGTGCGCCCTCTGCCTCCCACCCCTCCCAGCACCCCAATCCACACAGGCAGGACTAGCGACGGCACGCACAGGTGACAATGGGACCCCTTGGGTGGTGTTGCTGGTGGTGTTGTCTGTAGCTTCCGGGGGGTCCTGTGTCCCTGTGCTGTTGGTGTTCTGTGGCCTTGGTCTGTCCGTGTTGGGGGGTGCCCTGTCTGTTTCCAGATGCTGGAGGCGTGGGTACAGGGGTTGCAGATGTTGGTGCGGCTGGTGCTGCATGATGACTCACACCAGAGGTGCCAGGCTGTTCGTCGTCATCCGAAGAGGACAGAGACAGATTCAAACCAGAGAACTGAGTGTCCACCAGAGTTTGGGACTGGGACTCCTCTTCATTTGTTGCTGTGTCCCCAGCACCACCTGTGTTTGGAAGAGACACACAATGTAAGTTAGGTTTCTACGGGCATCAATGGTTCACAAACATGACATTTTCTACTGTACGAACGGATGCCTGCCTGTACACTGCTTTGTCAAGGGTTGTCACGGACAGAGATTGATATTGTTGTTGCACATTGCCCGGCCAAAAAGACACGTTTCAATATGCATGTCGAAGAGTGTGCATGCCCAGCTCATGGATAGATTTGTCTGTACATGACCATTACTACTCAAGGGCCATCACGTTGCTGACACAGGTGTGTCATCCCTGTACACATGTGATCTTTAACAAGGACATACGTGCTATTCCACTGAGGATATGTTGTACTATTGGGGCATGTGTGGTAGCAGAGTTTGCTAGTCTATGTGTGCCACATTGGTCTATTGGTACGACATGGTCACAGTCCGGTATGCCTGTGATCTCTTTGGAGGAAGTGTTTTTTTACAGTGTTCCAAGTTCCCATCTCATTTCATACAAGCAATGAAGTCACCATCGTTAATGAGTCTGGTGCTGAGTTTTGTACGTGCATATGTGATTTGACTTGTCAATGTTCACCATGGTGACATGGATTGGGCAAGGTAGCACTCTGGCTTTTTAATGCTCATGACAGTGAGGGCAGTTGGTGTGTGTTGGAAACCGGGCAACCGGGTTAGCAGCCACCAGGTTCCCAGCACAGTGGTAGCTTGGCTCGAGCGGTTGGGGTCAGGCACCGTGTTAAGCGTACGTCACACCCTCACAATAACCATGCGTTCTTCCGTTCCAAAAACGACACTACACCGTAAAAATTATGCAAGTCAAGTTGAAAATATATATGTCTTTATCTTATTTTCTCTTAGTTGCAGGTTTCATTACATAAATACAAGACAATAAGATTTTCCTTAAAAGAGCAGGTCAAATAAATAATACTACATTGGAATTTCAATAAATAGGTTCAGGTCCTCATTAAGCAAAGAATAAATAGATGTGCAATAAATACAGATGGCAAATAAATACAGTCAGACAATAAATATAGTGCAGGAATAAATTAGTGGATGACATTAAATAAAGCACTTCCAATAAATAAGGTAAAACAATCAATGACAGTTACAATTCAAATCATTTACATGAGGTCACTTGGTCTTACTTTGCCCATACACAACTTAAGGACACTTGGATGGCATGGGGGTGTCCCACCTAGATTGATCAAGGCTGGGGCCTAAGCTGAGGCAGAACAAGAGTAACCTAAAGATCTGGCCCTCCAAACCACACAACCCTTTATGGAGGTCACTGTACCAGTCTCAGTTCACCCCTGGCACTCCCAGGCTAGTTCTAACACCCCTTTAGCCCCTAGAATGGTCTTTTCGGGCTCCACGGGACCTCAGACGCCCCCTCTACCACTTACTGCCCTTTTCATGATGATCGGCTCCGCTCGGCACCGTGTCGACGCCGTGAGGCGGCTCCGGATCGATGTCGCTGGGCGGTCTCGACTCGATGTCGCTGGGCGGTCTCGACTCGATGTCGCTGGGCGGTCTCGACTCGATGTCGCTGGGCGGTCTCGACTCGATGTCGCTGGGCGGCCTCGGCTCGATGTCGCTGGGCGGCCCCGGCTCGATGTCGCTGGACGGTCTCGACTCGATGTCACCTTCCGGCGTCGCAGGGACTCGGACTCCCCACTTCCTGGTGTCTCCGGAGTGCGATCTCCACTCCCGACCTCCGGCGCGCTTCACCTCAGTCTCCGGCGACTCCGGTGGGCGGACTTCACTCCCCCGTCGACGCCTCACCTCGACCTCAGGTGACTCCCGACTCGACCTCCGGCGCCTCTCCACGACCTCCGTCGGCGCCCTCACTCGACCTCGGGTGACTCTTTACTCGACCTCCGGTGCCTCTCCACGACCTCCGTCGGCGCCCTCACTCGACCTCTGGCGGCTCCGGGTACGACGTCTGCTTTCTGTCAGCGCCGCTTCTTTACCTCAGGCCTCAGGTCTCCAGGCTTCTCGACGTCAGGACTCCAGGAGGACACTGCTGAACAGGTCAGGAACTTGCTGTTCTTCTTCTTTAAGGCCTGTTTCAAATGTTCAGTTCCTTTAAGATGGTTCTTCTGGTCTTGGTCCCACACAGGGCTCTAGGCTGGGCTTGGTCAGTAGAGACTAGCATCAAGGGTGGGTTTCCGGACCCCACTCCAAGCACTGGTTTCCACCTCTGCTGCCTTACTCCGACCTCCTTCTATCTCTCTCTTCTCCAGTCAGTTGCCAACTGCCACTCTGAGATGGCCTCCCAACATTCTAAACTGCCTCTCACTGTCACAGGGTTCTAGAATGTTACGGAAGGTTCTAGAAATCTCCAGTGGGTTCTGATGATGTCACAGGTGACAATGGGTGGCCACCATTTTGTGTCTCAGGCCCTCAGACAGAAGTTCCAGGGGTAGGGAAAATGGCTCCCTGACCCTGCATCAACACTAAAAAGTCTGGTGGTTCCCAAAAAGGAAAAATTATAACAGGGTTTGAGGCAAAAGTGGGACAAAATAAATAATGATGAGGAGGGACCACCCAAAGGGCTGACAGGTCTAACACGCGTCACCCCCAGCTGAAAGTGGGAAGAGCTACCCAACCCCTTTGGAGTTCTCATCACTAAGGCGGAAATACCTTGAGAGACCGTCTGCATTGGCGTGGTCCACTCCAGGCCGATGTTCCACCTGAAAGTCCATTCCCTGTAGGGAGATAGATCACCTTAGCAACTTGGGATTCTCCCCCTTCATCTGCATCAGCCACCGAAGGGGTCTGTGGTCGGTCTGAACTAGGAAGTGCGAGCCAAACAGGTATGGCCGCAACTTCTTCAGAGCCCATACCACGGCAAAGGCTTCACGCTCTATTGCACTCCACTTCTGTTCCCTGGGAAGTAGTCTCCGGGATAGGAAGACCACGGGTTGATCCAGACCCTCTTCATTGAGTTGCGATAACACTGCCCCAATGCCATGTTCCGATGCATCCGTCTGGACAATGAACTCCTTGGAAAAGTCTGGGGCCCTTAAGACCGGGGCCTCGCACATGGCTTACTTCAGTTTCACAAAGGCCTGCTGACAAGCCTCCGTCCAGACTACCCGTCGAGGTTGCTTCTTGGACGTAAGCTCCGTGAGGGGGGCCACAATGGTCCCATACCCCTTCACGAAGCGGCGGTAATATCCGGTGAGGCCCAGAAAACCTCGGACCTCAGTCTGAGTCTTGGGGGGTTCCCAGGCCATGATAGCCTCGATTTTCGCCTGGAGGGGTTGCACCGCTCCCCTACCCACCAAGTGTCCAAGGTACACTACCGACCCCTGCCCGATCTGGCATTTACTGGCCTTGATCGTTAAACCAGCTTGCTTCAGGGCCTGGAGAACAGTTTGCAGGTGCCGCAAGTGATCCTCCCAGCTGTTACTGAAGACGGCAATGTCGTCCAGATAAGCAGCAGAGAAACTCTCCATTCCAGTGAGGATCTGGTTCACCAGACGCTGAAACGTGGCAGGTGCGTTCTTGAGCCCAAAGGGCATCACGCAGAACTGGTAGTGGCCCTTGGGCGTGGAGAAGGCTGACCTTTCCTTAGCTCCATCAGTCATAGAGATCTGCCAGTACCCGGAAGTAAGGTCAAAGGTACTCAGATATTGGGCAGCTCCCAGCCGGTCAATCAATTCATCCGCCCTCGTTATCGGATGAGCATCAGTCTTGGTTACTGAGTTCAGTCCCCGGTAGTCCACACAGAACCTCAGTTCCGGTTGGGCCCCCGGTGGTGCAGCTTTTGATACTAGTACCACCGGACTGGACCAGGGGCTGCTGGAAGGTTCAATCACTCCTAGCTCCAGCATCTTAGTGACTTCACTGTGAATGCTGGCCTTCACCTTGTCTGTCATCCGGTAGATCTTTGACTTCACAGGTGGGCTGTCTCCTGTGTCCACGTCATGGACGCACAGGTGAGTCCTACCCGGAACAAGGGAGAACAACGAAGAGTACTGCCCCAGGACCTGGTGGCAGTCCTCCTGCTGTTCAGGAGTTAGGGACAGGGAGAGAATCACTCCCTCCACCAACCCATCCTTCTCTTGAGACGCAAATAAGTCGGGGAGAGGCTCGCTTTCCACGTCCTCTGCTCCGTCAGTCACCATTAACAATATGACTTCGGGCCTCTCATGGTGGGGTTTGAGGCGGTTGGCATGCAGCACCCGTAGGGGCTGACGAGGGGTCTTCAGATCCACCAAGTAGGTAGCCTTACCCTTCTTCTCCAACACCTCAAAGGGTCCTGACCAGCGATCCTGGAGGGCTCTAAGCTCTCCTGGTTCGATCACCCACACCTTCTGGCCAGGCTCCAACTCCACCGGGTGAGCATTGTGGTCATACCACGCCTTCATCACTGCTTGGCTGGCTTCCAAGTTGTCAGAAGCTTGCTTCCACAACTTAGCCATTTGGCTCTGGAAGGCCAGCATGTAGCTCACCACGTCCTGGGGAAGCTTTCTGGGAGTTCTTTCCCATCCGTCACTCACCAGGCTGAGAGGTCCACGCACAGGGTGCCCATACAAAAGCTCGAAGGGGCTGAAGCCCACTCCCTTCTGCGGCACTTCCCTGTAAGAAAACAATAGACAGGGTAGGAGGACATCCCATTTCCTCCGCAGGCTTTCAGGCAGACTTCTGATCATGCCTTTCAAGGTTTTATTGAACCTCTCCACCAGACCATTGGTCTGGGGGTGGTAAGGAGTGGTGAACCGGTAGGTCACTCCACACTCCTTCCACATGGCCCGCATGCATGCTGACATGAAGTTGGTCCCCCTGTCAGACACAACTTCCATGGGAAAACCCACTCGGGTAAAGATTCCCATCAGGGCCCTAGCCACAACAGGTGCAGTAATGGTCCTCAGAGGTATGGCCTCTGGGTACCGTGTGGCATGATCCACCAAAACCAGGATAAACCTGTGACCAGCTGTAGTAGGCGGATCTAACGGACCCACAATGTCGATGCCCACCCTTTCAAAGGGGGTGCTAACAACAGGAAGTGGTTCCAGGGGAGCTTTCAGCTTCACCCCTGTTTTCCCACTGGCTTGGCAAGACACGCACGTCCGGCAGTAGGTGTCGGACGACACTTTCATTTGAGGCCAATAAAAGTGTGGGACAAGCCGGGCAAAGGTCTTGTCTTGCCCCAGGTGTCCTGCCAAGGGGATCTCATGAGCCAATTCCAGAAGGAAGGCTCGATAACGTTGAGGGACAACCAAGGCCCGTGACGATCCATGCATGGGTGCCTTGGGTTCACTGTAGAGGAGGCCATCCTCCCAGTAAATATTGTAGTTCCCCTCAACGTTCCCTGCTGCCTGGGCTTCGGCCTGTCGCCTCAGTCCCTCAAGGGTAGGACACTCCTTCTGGCCCTTGCAGAATTCCTCCCTGGTCGGCCCTCCCTCCACGTGCCACTCGGCCGGGATGGGTAGGTTCTCCAGTTCGGTAACATCCCCCTCCGCGGACTCCTGGTCCACCACCTCCGGTGGCCTATCCGTCACACGGGGCGCGGATGCCGAGGCAGGCTCCTCCTGTCCTCGGTTCTTCCCTTGGTCGGCAGCCAGCTGGGCCTTTGTTCCAGGCTCCCGCCTAAACGAACTCCCCCTCCGGGTAGTCGCAGACCCTGTGCTGACACAGGCCCAGTCAGGTGTACCCAGCATCTCCGCATGAGTCCGGTATTCCACCTCCTTCCAAGCATTATGCTCCATGTCATTCCCCAGCAGACAATCGACTGGCACGGCAGGGCTTACGGCAACTCGAAGTGACCCTGCAACCCCTTCCCATTCAAATGGAACCTCGGTCACCGGATAGTGGCCCATTCTGCCGTCAGCCATCGCGGCAGGGTGGAGTACATGGGGAATCACCTGCTCTCGAGACACCAGTTGGCTACGTACCATAGTCATACTGGCTCCTGTGTCTCTCAGAGCCTCCCCTCTTTGGCCGTTGATGGTGACCCACTGCCCATACTTTGTGGTATTTGCGGGCACCTGGATCTTAGGAACCATCTCCCGTTCTCCCAGGGACACTAAAGTGACACCCGCCCACTCCCTTCCCTTATCTAAAGGCATCTCCTCCCCGAGCACTACACTAGCTACTCCGGGGGCCTTTCCTTCAATGGGAGGGGGTGGTCTTTTCGGGCACTTCACATCTCCCTTATAGTGTCCGACACCACCGCACTCGAAGCAATAGACAACCCTTGGCTGCTGACTCTGGCCAGGATTAGGGTTTCTGGGTGGGTTAGCCCTAGGGGTGAATCCTGTTCCCTTCCCGTGGAAACTATTTTGGGGGCCTTTAGAGAACTCCGTTTTCTTTTCCCCTCCCTCTTTCTTCTGGGGGGCACCCTGTCCGGTCTTTTGAGAGTCCCCTCCAGTCCCCCTTGTGGACACCCGGGTACTAGCCCAAATGTCCGCCTCCTCAGCAAGCTTCCGGGGATTGGTCAGCTTGCTATCCACCAGGTGTTGACGCAGGTCAGGGAAACATTTTTCGAGCAGGTGTTCCTTCAACATCAAATCAAACAACCCCTCGTAGTCCCTCACCTCGCTGCCTTGTATCCAACCCTCTAATGCCTTCTTTGCGTAGTCCAGGAAATCCACCCAATTCTGTGTGCCCAGTTTGTGGCTACCCCGGAACTTCTGTCTATACTTCTCGGGTGTTAGTCCAAACTTCCTCACAAGCGCCACTTTCATGGTGGGGTAGTGGGTCTGCTCATTCTGCTCTAGGGCCAATAATGTATCCCTGCCAGCTGGAGGCATGTATTTATACAATCCCCCTCTCCAATACTTCTCTGGAACCCCATGGGCTCTTAACGAGACCTCATAGGCCGCTAGCCACTTGGCGATATCATCTCCCGCACTATAGCTGGCTACTATGTCTTTCGGCAAATAGGGTTTGGGTTCCCTGGTGATTTCTCTTTCCTCGCTGCCACCATTAGGAACAGTGTGTGCCCCGACCCGTAGGATCTGGAGATCTATCTCCCTGAGCCTCAACTCGTGAGCCATCCTCCGTTCCTCTTTTTCTTTCTCCAGCTTCGCCAAATACCATGTGAGCTGTCTTTTCTCCCTCCGGTCAATTAATACTGCTTCTGATAAGCCGCCACTAGAGACACTGCTGCCCTTCCTTGAAAGTGTTCTGGGCCCCTCTACTAGGTTCCCCACCTCAGGTTGGTACAAACCAGCCCCCTCGCTGTCAGGCTCTCCATCCCTATCCTCGTTCTCAACCTTACTTTCTCGTCGTGCCTCCCCCCAAGCCCTTAAGCTAGTCTGGAACTCACCCTTCTTCGCACCTTGGGGACAAAACACCCCCTCTCTCTGACAAAACTCTCTGAGTTGGGTCACCGTGTAAGTTTCCAGATCCTCCAACACAAACTCCATTTTGCTCAGGATAGAAGACAGTTGCTTACAGAAGCTATGCAGGGGCGTACCTTTTGTAATACCTCCTCCCACCACCAGAAGTAAATTTGGAAAAAACAAAACTCAAAATTAGGAAGTCCGCTTGGAGAAAACTCCCGGTGTAGGCCTATGGACTACCCACAGTTATTGTCGAGTAGACGCAAGCGCAGCTCTATCCCACCACTGAACACCAATTTTATGTTGGAAACCGGGCAACCGGGTTAGCAGCCACCAGGTTCCCAGCACAGTGGTAGCTTGCCTCGAGCGGTTGGGGTCAGGCACCGTGTTAAGCGTACGTCACACCCTCACAATAACCATGCGTTCATCCGTTCCAAAAACGACACTACACCGTAAAAATTATGCAAGTCAAGTTGAAAATATATATGTCTTTATCTTATTTTCTCTTAGTTGCAGGTTTCATTACATAAATACAAGACAATAAGATTTTCCTTAAAAGAGCAGGTCAAATAAATAATACTACATTGGAATTTCAATAAATAAGTTCAGGTCCTCATTAAGCAAAGAATAAATAGATGTGCAATAAATACAGATGGCAAATAAATACAGTCAGACAATAAATATAGTGCAGGAATAAATTAGTGGATGACATTAAATAAAGCACTTCCAATAAATAAGGTAAAACAATCAATGACAGTTACAATTCAAATCATTTACATGAGGTCACTTGGTCTTACTTTGCCCATACACAACTTAAGGACACTTGGATGGCATGGGGGTGTCCCACCTAGATTGACCAAGGCTGGGGCCTAAGCTGAGGCAGAACAAGAGTAACCTAAAGATCTGGCCCTCCAAACCACACAACCCTTTATGGAGGTCACTGTACCAGTCTCAGTTCACCCCTGGCACTCCCAGGCTAGTTCTAACACCCCTTTAGCCCCTAGAATGGTCTTTTCGGGCTCCACGGGACCTCAGACGCCCCCTCTACCACTTACTGCCCTTTTCATGATGATCGGCTCCGCTCGGCACCGTGTCGACGCCGTGAGGCGGCTCCGGATCGATGTCGCTGGGCGGTCTCGACTCGATGTCGCTGGGCGGTCTCGACTCGATGTCGCTGGGCGGTCTCGACTCGATGTCGCTGGGCGGTCTCGACTCGATGTCGCTGGGCGGCCTCGGCTCGATGTCGCTGGGCGGCCCCGGCTCGATGTCGCTGGACGGTCTCGACTCGATGTCACCTTCCGGCGTCGCAGGGACTCGGACTCCCCACTTCCTGGTGTCTCCGGAGTGCGATCTCCACTCCCGACCTCCGGCGCGCTTCACCTCAGTCTCCGGCGACTCCGGTGGGCGGACTTCACTCCCCCGTCGACGCCTCACCTCGACCTCAGGTGACTCCCGACTCGACCTCCGGCGCCTCTCCACGACCTCCGTCGGCGCCCTCACTCGACCTCGGGTGACTCTTTACTCGACCTCCGGTGCCTCTCCACGACCTCCGTCGGCGCCCTCACTCGACCTCTGGCGGCTCCGGGTACGACGTCTGCTTTCTGTCAGCGCCGCTTCTTTACCTCAGGCCTCAGGTCTCCAGGCTTCTCGACGTCAGGACTCCAGGAGGACACTGCTGAACAGGTCAGGAACTTGCTGTTCTTCTTCTTTAAGGCCTGTTTCAAATGTTCAGTTCCTTTAAGATGGTTCTTCTGGTCTTGGTCCCACACAGGGCTCTAGGCTGGGCTTGGTCAGTAGAGACTAGCATCAAGGGTGGGTTTCCGGACCCCACTCCAAGCACTGGTTTCCACCTCTGCTGCCTTACTCCGACCTCCTTCTATCTCTCTCTTCTCCAGTCAGTTGCCAACTGCCACTCTGAGATGGCCTCCCAACATTCTAAACTGCCTCTCACTGTCACAGGGTTCTAGAATGTTACGGAAGGTTCTAGAAATCTCCAGTGGGTTCTGATGATGTCACAGGTGACAATGGGTGGCCACCATTTTGTGTCTCAGGCCCTCAGACAGAAGTTCCAGGGGTAGGGAAAATGGCTCCCTGACCCTGCATCAACACTAAAAAGTCTGGTGGTTCCCAAAAAGGAAAAATTATAACAGGGTTTGAGGCAAAAGTGGGACAAAATAAATAATGATGAGGAGGGACCACCCAAAGGGCTGACAGGTCTAACAGTGTGTGTGTTTCAGTTTGGCTGCAGTGAGTAGCATGTCTCCTCCAATGCAGTCCAGGTTTGACCTTGTGTTTACAGTGTCTATGTCAGTGAGTGGTGTGTTGTGTGAAGGATGCATATGTTTCAGCACGATGTAGGAGTGGAATGCAGCTCACAACAGCACTGAGTGTGAATGCGAACATGCTATGGTGTCGGCTATATTGGTGTGTCCATTCCATTCACTGTCAGATGTCCCCTGTCAATGATGTATATGTCAGTTACTGTGTGTTTTGTGCAATGTACCATATATGGCTCTCCACATTTGTCATCTGCAAGACACACCTCTCCAGCCCGGCCAGGGGGCACCTCTGGACACTGCATCCCCAGACAATGATTTTGAACATATGGTTGCAATGGCTGTGTGTGCGACCGGGTTTTGTTTGCCCAGTGCATATGTGTGATTGTCAGCCACATAATTTCTCAGGCCCAGTGTCAGACATTTTGTCAGTCCATTCCCACTCCCTGTGAGGCGAACATGGTTCAGTGTGAGTTTGCTGGGCCATGTGGGTGGCTGGGGATTGTCTGTGACGGCAACTCCCATCATGCTCTTGGCTACACCCCCCTTCCCAGCATGCCCATACTTCCTTCCTCTTGACTCTGATTCCCTGTGAGGGGGTGTGACAGCAATGGCAAGATGGCTGACTGTGCAGTCCTGGTGCTTGTTGGTGCCCAGTTCCCAGCATGGCATTGTGGTCCCCACAACAGAGCCCAGTGTCAGATATCCTGTCAGTCCATTCCCACTCCCTGTGAGGCAAGCATGGTTCAGTGTGAGCTTGCTGGGCCATGTGGGTGGCTGGGGATTGTCTGTGACTGCAACTCCCATCATGCTCTTGGCTACACCCCGCTTCCCAGCATGCCCATACTTCCTTAATCTTGACTCTTCTTCCCTGTGAGGGGTGTGACAGCAATGACAAGATGGCTGACTGTGCAGTCCTGGTGTTTGTTGGTGCCCAGTTCCCAGCATGGCCTTGTGCTACCCAAAACAGGGCCCAGTGTCAGACATTCTGTCAGTCCATTCCCTCTCCCTGTGAGGTGAGCATGGTTCAGTGTGAGCTTGCTGGGCCATGTGGGTGGGTGGGGATTGTCTGTGACTGCAACTCCCACCATGCTCTTGGCTACACCCCCCTTCCCAGCATGCCCATACTTCCTTCCTCTTGACTCTGCTTCCCTGTGAGGGGGTGTGACAGCAATGGCAAGATGGCTGACTGTGAAGTCCTGGTGTTTGTTTGGCTACAAGTCCAAAGAGAGCCCCTGTGCTTCGCACAGCAACACTCAGTAAGGTGTATCTTTTGCTGATATTTCACTGAGGTGTGAGTCAATGCATTCTACCAGGTGAGTTGTGTGGAGTTTGTGTTGAGGGGTGTGTGTGTCTCCACATGCTGGTAAGTATGGTCAGAGCTGTCAGTCCTCCTTCCCAGCCAGCCAGACTTCCCACCATGAAACGTGCTTCCATTGGAGGACATTCAAGTTGTCTTTCAGGATGTCAGTCAATGTTGTCCTGCTTCTGATTGGCGCACAAGCCCTACCAGGGCCTTCTGTTCCCCACAGCAGGAGCCAGTGTCAGCCATCTTGTCAGTCATTTTCCACTCCCTGTGATGTGGGCATGGTTCAGAGAGATCTTGATGGGCCAATTTTGAGGAGGAGCATTATCTGTGACTACAAACCCCATCATGCTTTTGGCTACACTAACTTCACCTGCATACCCACTATTCCTTCCTGTCAGTCAGCTGCACTGTGAGATAGTATGTTTGTGGTGGCAAACTGTCTGGCAGTGTTTATTTGGCTTTGTGCCACTGCCTTGCTCTATTTGTTTGTAGGTTGGTACATGTCATGACACAGTTCCAAGTCACTATGAGATGGCAGGTATTGCGCTTGCCTGACTAGCATACACATCTTGGGGTGATTATCTATTGGTTACTGTGGCTTTGCTAACGGTGCATGGTTTCACTGTCCCCTTGCCACACAATATTGAGTATGTTGTTTGTGTACTCACCAGGCTCTGGGATGTCTGCTAGACCATGGACGCTCTCTGGTGGTAGGATGTCCTGCACCTTCTCCTCCCAGGTCCTGAAGTAGACTGGTTTGGCAGGAGGGCCACCGCCAGTGCACTGACTCAAGGCGTGATCTTTTTCGATGAGTTTCTTGACCCTCCTGCGCACTTCATACCACCTGTTCTGGATATCGTCCTTTGTGCGCAACGTTGGTGCTTGTGCGTTCACCTTGTCCACAATCCTCCCCCACATCTTTGTTTTCTGTGAAATGGGGGTCCTTTGGACCAATGTATCAAACAAATGTGGCTCTACTCTGATGATCTCGTCTACCAGCACTTCTAACTCATCATCTGTGAACTTTGGATTCTTCTTTGGGGGCATGGTGATGGGTGGTGGTGGTGAGTGATGTGTGTGTGAGGGTGCAAGTGAGTGTGGGTTAGTGTTGGTTTTGCTAACTGTATGTGTGTGTGCTTTTGGTGAGGTGCTAATGGTGTGAGTTGTGTGATGGGTGATGTTGCCTCCTATTTGCAAAGGATCATGGTAGTGATTGATGTCCTTTATATAGGTGAAGTTGTGGGTGTGTCTTTGTTCCAAGTTTAAAAAAAATATTTATTGGCTTTGTCATTGCTTGTTTGGTCCTTTTTTTGTATTTTTTCCTTTGGGTTTTCTAGGCATGAAGGAGACGTTCTTCTGACGGAGACGGACGCTGATGTTGGTTCGTGCGGGCTTCTCTGGCTCGTTCACACTGACTTTCTTCTGTGTTTCATACACGTCGGCCGCGGAGATCTCTATTGCTTGGGCTCCCTGTTTTCTGTGCGTGTCGGTCATGCGGCTTGGGCTCCGTGCGAGTCGGTCTGGGTTTACATGCAGTGCATCGTACGGCGCGGATCGGACATCGTGGGTACGTGTCGGTCGGGTTCATTCCGGGTATGTGTCGGTCGGTGCAACTTGCGTCGGTTTTTCAGCCGAATCACTGTTTTCCCTATGGCTCGGTCGTACGGCTTGTATTCTGTGCGTGTTGGTTGTAATTCACACGCGTTGCATCGTACTGCACGGGTCGTACGGCGCCGGTCCGTGTCAGTTGGTATCTGTTCCGGGTCCGTGTCGGTCGGTACGATTTCGGAATCGGAATCGGTCCCTTAGTAGTAAATGTACCCTTTCTTGGCTATTCACCCTTGCAAGTTTACTACAAAATGTAGACTTACATGTCACCACAGCTTGAGCTCTGGAGAGGAACTAAAAAAACGTTCAAAAAAGAATTTATATTCAATTTTAAATATATACATGTATATATATTTAACATTTGATTCAATTTATATATAATTTTTTTAAGCAAAATAAATGAATTTATAATTACATCATCATAGTCTTTATTCGAATTAAAATAATTCATACAAGACGCAAACACAAAAAACAAATGCAAAATAGAACAGATCGCTAAATGATTAAAATCTAAAATCTTTCAATAAATAGATAAAAATTTTAGATAAAAGGGATATTAAACATTGAGACAGACAAGATGATATGCATTAGACATCAACAATCAAATAGTGTTAAAACAGTTAATACACAATTAATGATCATATTTGAGGGCCTACCTATGTGCCTTTCCCCTGGACCGGAGGGCTTTTAATCTAAGGGACCATGCCCACCCCGTGTATTTGGCTAAAACTACTGAGTGAAATGGTAAGGTGCTTGTGAGTAGGATTCTTATGGCAACGGCGGATCTCCTTGTGCCCAAAAGTTTACATAAAGGAGAGAGCCAATGACGTCTTGGAATGACATATACCGGGCAGACAAACAAGAAGTGGGCAATTGTTTCTTCTTTGGCATCACAAGCAGGACAGGTGCATATAGTTGTTCCAAACCACCCGCAAGTTAAAGCCCTTAGTGGAAGGGAGCCTGCTCTGAGTTGGAAATAAAGTTTCCTGTCAGTTGGTGAAGTAATCAAATCCCAGTAAGGTTCTAGGAAAGGTGAGACCTTAGCCTCTAAAAAGCGGCTGGTCATTTTAGGGGCAAAAAAAGAACCCCATACCCTGTGATTTACCTGTTCCCAATATAATGTTTTCAATAGCTTTTTGGCTGGGAACACGGCACCAACTGGATTAATCCATAAATCTTCCAACCCCAGGGCCTTTAAAGATTCACGAAGGTTCCTTAACCATCCAATCTTGTGAAACTTATCAACCCGGATTATGTCCAAGATACCCAATGCGTATGATTGTAGCTCCGGTGTAGTCCATAGTCTCCTCCAGTATAGAACCGGACGGAGACTGGCTAAATCATTAATGCCCTTTCTACCTAGATCATAACGCAATGGGACCATTGGCGTACTTTGTGGCAAGCCGATAATGTAACGGAAAAATGTGTTTTCAACGGCTATTAAAGATGTTAATGAGTCAAAACCCCAAAGCTCTGCCCCATACAAGACAGAGTTTAGGGCCTTTGCCTCATATATTTGTAGCACTGGTTTAACAGGTTTAGTGAGCGATTTTTTATGCTCTTTAACCAGCGCCCCCGTAATCTGGGTGAATTTCAACGTGGACAATTCCAAATGTCTGTTCCACCGATTATTATGAGAGACATGGATGCCCAGGTAAGGAAAGCTTGTTACCTCCTCCAGAATTTGGCCGTTCATTAAAAGCTTGCCAGCTCTATAGCTTGGGTGTGGATTGAAGGTCATAAGCTTAGTCTTTGCCACATTTACCTCCAGGCCATAGTCTTTGCAAAAATTTTCGAAAATTGACAGAGCCCTTTGCATGCCACACGGTGTTTTAGACACTATAAGGGTGTCGTCTGCAAACATTAGTATTGGTATAGGGACTCCTGCCAATTTGGGGGCGTCAGTATTTGCTTGGAGCATATAATCAACTACTCCGTTGATATACAAAGAGAAGAGTGTGGGAGCCATTGCACATCCCTGGCGCACACCTCTCTCAACTGGAAACTCTTGAGTTGTTTCCCCCCGGCCACCCCATTGTATTTTTGCAAAGTTAGGCTCATGGAGTCTCCTGATTAGTGTCAAGAGCTCCAGGGGTAGACCAAGCTTTTCTAGGACCCTCCAGAGATGCTCTCGAGGGACAAGGTCGAAGGCTGCTCTTAAATCCACGAAGGTGACATAGAGACTGCCTTTGCCTAGCTCAACTACCCTCCAAAGTAATTGTTTGAAGCGAAACACCTGGTCCACAGTGCTGGTAAATTTGCGGAAGCCCACTTGGAGATTAGAAATAATCTTATTAGCTTCTATCCAATTAAGTACCTCATTCAGTGCCATCCTCCCAATGACTTTTTGGATTGTGTCAATTAGGATGATGGGCCTGTAGTTCCCTGGGAGGGTTTTATCACCCTTTTTATATATTGGGATTATAATAGCACCCCCCCAGGATTTAGGTACTGGGGCGCCTACAGCCACTGCGTTCGCGATTAAAGCGATGTACTTACTCCAGGAAGCTTTGTTACTAAGGAAAAGGTCAGATGGAACACCGTCCAAACCAGGGGCCCGCCCTGTAGCTACACAGGATAAGGCGACCAAAACGTCGTTGGAGGTAAAAGGTCCCGATGAGTAGAAAACATATGGAATTTGGCCCAAGTTACTACAATGGGGGTCTCGTGCATATTGGGGTTTGAAGTACCTCAGCCAATCTTCCTGGGTAACATGATTTGCGGGGTTATCAGGGGAGCCCCCTCTGCCCCACTTTAGCACGTTCCAGAATAATCTCGTATCACGGGCATGGCAAGCATCCTTCAATTCAAGCCAAAACGAAGCATCCCATTTTCGTTTGGCTAGAGTGATGCTTTTCCTATAAGCTTGTCTAGCAGATTGGATGAGAGGTAAACTCCCACTGGAAAGTGCTTTGGCCAGGGTGCCTCTTGCGCTTTTACATTGTTTATCATACCACCTAGGTCGCTTTGACGGTGGCATAGTGCCCTTTCTTAGTTGTTTAAAAAAGAAAGCACGTAGGTCCTCAAAAAATGACTCATGTGTTCTGATTACTTGTGCATTTTGGTCAAAGGTTTTCAAGATTTCTTCCAAATTTGCAATAGTAGCGAAAAGAGTGGTGTCAATATGGGCCATTACTGAGGCGTTGGTCTTTACCGTAGACCATTTTAGCCTCCGCATATCGTTTGATGGGACACACGCCAAGGGATCCAAAGTTGTTTCCTTGGTCAATGAGCGGGGAGAACCCCACCAACAATGGGAGACACAAATGGGGTTGTGGTCGCTCTCTAGTCTTTTCTCCACCACCATATCTATAGGCTGACGCCACAACCTCAGACAACAAAGGAAGTAATCAATCCTACTGACCGAACGGCCATTATCAAAGGTAGGTGCTCCCATCATGTCACCCTTTGTCCTGCCATTCAGTGCCCGTAATCCGTTTCCAAGGCAAAATGCGTTTACCTGAACTGCGGCCGTAGACCACCTTTTAATAGGGGGTAACGAAAGAACTGGGATACCCCATTGGCCGTCCTCATCGGGGTCAGAGCCCCATTCCAAATTAGGATCTAAAAGGGGTTCAAAAGTAACATTGAAATCCCCAGCTACGATCAGGTCCCTCCGACACGAATTAGATTCGATGAGTGAGGTTAAAATGTCCAACTCCCTTGACTTTTTCCCTTTAGTGCCCCGAAGATAAATGTTATAAATATCCAGGGAGCACTTATGGTCAGAAGTTAGTCTCACTAATTGGATATCCGGGGACCCGGTATCAATCGCGACAGCATGTGAAAATAGATCCTGGCGAGCCCAAATAATTAGGCCGCCAGAAGGACGGCCTTTCGGGCCTTTCGTCGCTGGGACATGAAAGCTCAGGTAACCCGGCAAAAACCGAGCCTCGAGGGACCATGTTTCCTGCAATAGGCAGAGATCATAGTTGTTGACAAAACTAACCCATTCAGGGGAGTCAAGTTTTGTATTGATGCCCGCCAGGTTCCATGACAAAAAGGTACCAGAGTAGTTACCAGGCCGTGTGGTGTGGACCGTAATAGATTGGCTAAGTGAATTTTCCCTCTCAGACAGACCGGATGAAGTTGGCGTTAGAGCACTGGGTGATGTTTGAAATCCGGTCCAGACCAAAGGAGTGACCACCGGATCTATTAATGTATTAACAGTTACCCTCGATGTCACGGGGTGTGGGGGGGGTGTCAAACTATACAATTGTCACTGGCAAAGACCTCCGGTGTAAAAATAAGCTAAGTTGTGGGCCTCTATGCTGGATCTAGAATCAAAGGATGGATGCTCAGTGATGAACCTAGGAAGGCGTGGGTCTTTGGAATTAACGGTGATACAATCCCCCTGCGTGTTTTTTGGTTGGGAGCCTATCCAATGGACCCTTCTAGCAAAAAGAATCCGACCATTCAGTTCATTCGGTATTGGTCTATGGATGTTAAGCCAATGACTTACTTTATTTTTTAGTTGTTCAAAGGATTCGTTTTTGTTGTTAGGAAGTTCGGGAACACCCGTTAATACCACAACGTATGGAAAAGATTCTTGTGGTAGATGTATTTGGGTCAGGGATGGCCTAGTTACATTACGTGGGGGAGGAATATCAACAGTCGCGTTCAATCTTTGTGAGCTCGCAGTATTGGTGCCTGAGGGTACATTACTTAGCCGACCCTCCTGCCTCAGGGACTGACTATTTTGTTTCACTCCCTCCCTCCGTTGTGTTTGTTGAGTGTTTAGGGGTGATATGGAGGTATTCGTGGGTAAACCAATACCTGAGGTAGGGGGGGCAGAGGCAGAGGATTGCCCACATGTAGGTGGAATGACAAGAGTAGGATTTACTCCATGAGTGCAGTTAGTTTTCGGTATATCCCTAGTACACAGCTTTACAACATTCTTCAGTGAACAGAAGTTATCCAAGATGCATTGTTCTAATTTATCAACTTTAGTTACAACCTTTTCGATCCTTTCCAATAATGGAGACATTAGAGATCGTACTCTGCATTCTATCTGAGAGGTTATATTGGAAGGTTCAAGTGAGGGTGGGCAATTAAGCTAGTTTCAGTCGTGGAGTGGCGGGCACTAGAACTTTGAGTGACAGGAAGTGCCAAGGTCTTGGTTGCCTTGGATATTTTCGCCTGCCTACCACCATCCTTACCCCCTCCCCTTTTCCTTTTCTGGGTAGCTGCACCAGTGGATATGTTAGATCTAGCCCCTGCTCTAGTCTGGGGGCGGGGGGCGCTATGAGCAATTCGAGGTGTAACTTCCTCCTCTGGCACTGCATCCATATTTATTGGGGGATTTATCAACCTCCCAGATGGAGGTGACGTGCATTGGGATGAATCAGACGTAGAAAGTAGTGATACCTCCTCCCTCTGCAGCTCTCTGGGGATGTTTGGTGATTTAACGAGAGCCAGCGGGCCCAGTGAGGAGCGCCTACCCGACAAGGAATCTAACGAAAGGCGTTTTTCAGTCAAGGCTATCTCGTGTTCCAGTACCGAGACGGCACGTGTGATGAATTGGTCCATAGTCCCGGCTACTGTAGAAGGGGCTATGAGGCGCTTACCCCTTCCAGCCGTTTGTCACAGGGACACACAAATCAGAATATAACAACAGTCACGGGTTACCAAAATGTCAGCGGTCAAAAGTCAACCTCTGCTGCAACTTACTTCCAGAGTTATCAGAGGGGAAGCCCAGCCCAGCCTCTTCCGGCCCCGGACGGCCACAGACGGTCCCGCCCTTGTCCCGGGCTTCTCCCGGCGCCGACCCGCGCGCGGACCAGCGATGCGGTGGCACGGCTGATCTTTAAGCGCCTCCAGGCGCGGATGATAGGCCGGCGGCTTCCGGGCCTGCCGCAAAGGGTGATGGGAGTTGTAGGCAGCAAGCGGTAGCGAAGCGGCACTCAGCAGCGTATTCTCGCCGCACACCAGGCAGAAGACAGCACCTCCTCCGGTTACGTGGCAGGTAGGAAAGAGACTCGCCCGCTCTGTCAGCGGCACGGCTGATCTTTAAGCGCCTCCAGGCGCGGATGATGGGCCGGCGGCTTCCGGGCCTGCCGCAAAGGGTGATGGGAGTTGTAGGCAGCAAGCGGTAGCGAAGCGGCACTCAGCAGCGTATTCTCGCCGCACACCAGGCAGAAGACAGCACCTCCTCCGGTTACGTGGCAGGTAGGAGAGAGACTTTGGGATTCTATTACACGACTGGGTGCTCAGTTATGACTTTTCTGCACTGGAAAATCTCAGTGCGGGGCTCTGAAGCGGCTGCCTCTGCTCCGGGTCGGTCCTCCTCCTTCTGGTCGTGCAGTGCACGCTGGGACTCGTAGTCCCTCGGCCCCAGGCCGAGGGACTACGATTAGGGATGTTATTTTAAGTCCCTTTCTCCATTATTTTCTATTTGAAGGTGTTTCAGTAATTTTGAAGTGGCCATGTGTGATGCTGGACTTACTTCAGGTCTGATGTGGAGGAAATTTGCAACAGTTTTGGGACTTTTTTGGCTGTAGTAACTTTACAAGTGTAGTTTGTGAATAGGCATGTTAGCAGGTGTGTGCATGTCCCTCCATAAACCCCTCTCTAGCTTTCTCTTAACTCCTCCTTACTCCTCCCTAATCTTCTCTAATTTAGTTGTAATTATTCCCCATTATCAACCATCTCCCCTACATTTACTATTAAAATGGAGGCACGCATGAGCAGATATCTCCGCAGTCGGGGCGAAGATCTCCGCACAGAAAAGATAGGAGAGGTGGGGGGCATACACCTTCGCACTTCAGTTAGTTAATAGCATTTTGTAATATGTGAGCAGTACTGTTGTGTGTGCTCATAAATGTAATACAAAATGCAGTTTGTTAATAGGCCCCTATACGTTAGTGCATTTGCTTCGCCACCTGAGAACTATGGCCCAGATATCCAAAGTTGTCACACAACACAATGCAGCAACCAAATTCCAAGCCAAATACTGTGCGTGACGTGGGGTTGGCAGCCTGCTGGAGGCTTGGCTGCCTTTGGGTGGGATTACCCCAGGGCCCTGTGTCACACTTCTCGCCATGTATGGCCAAAGGATGTGCTCAGCGTGGGGCAGGTTGTCTCAGGGTGGGTTGGTCACAGGGCTTCAGCTGTGCACAGCGTGGGGTTCACTGTCTGTGCGGGGGTTGGCCACAAGGACGTCTTGCAGTCCCTGCGGCATATAAAATGACAATTACACAGTACCAAGGGCCATTTGCAAGGAGGAAAAATGCTTAAAATCTTTCATGAATGCAGAGAGGGAAGCCTGCTAGGGGCAGCAAACCTCCACCTCTGCATTTGTGAAGTGCTGGTGTAAAGCGCATTAGCTCAGGGACCCGTCCCTTTAAATAGGTAAGGGCTACAATGCGAACAGAAGTGGCACACTGCAATATGGACAAAGGGGAAGTGTGAAAGAACTCAGAGGCACTCTGCTCCCCAACCCATGACCAAAGGTGTATCCTTGAGGAAGCTGTTCCTCAAGTGCAAAATCCAAATTTCCAGTGTTTACCAACCGACATTGGTAGTCAGTAAACTTCCGATCTTTTGCAACCTCTATCCATCCATATATTTCCTTTTCTAAAGCAGGAAAGAGTGGCCGCCCGCTTACCATCACCTTTTCAAGGATTCGCACCGACTCGCAATGTTCCCAGTTACATGTACATTTGTGTCTCGCACTAATTTCAGGACACATACATTTTTGTTTTTGCCTCTCAAAGCCTGCCCTTCTGCTCAGTGCCAGCTGTGCGGGAGAATAAATGTTTGCCTCATCCCATCCCTGGTCATTATTTATCTATAATTCACCAGCTGTGCATGTTTGCGCAGAATAAGACAACCTCCGCTTGCAATGCGACTGCTATGTGAAGTGATTTTCAACGACACTGCCTATAAACCAAACTTTAAATGAAAGTGAGCAGTAATAGCAGTGCAAATAGCAGAATACATTTTTTTTCAGCAGTCCTTGGACGCAGGCCCACTGTAAGGGATTATATTGCTTGAACTAAATAGAAAGATAGGCCTATCTGGCGAGCACAAAGCTCGGAGCTTTCCGCATTAGCCGGTTTTCAAAAGCATTCATTCTAGCAGACGTAATGTAGCAAGGTCACTGAAATACCACTGCGCTTACATAACAGTGTATTTACAGCACACATGCAGCTACGGATGCAACCCCAATATTGCATTCGTCAATCACGACGCTTCTTCGACGTGAACAAAAATCTACCACAGAAAAAGTTTCCAAGCATGTTCAATGCGTCTGCTATTTTCTGAAGGAATGCCGACGATCTAGTGCCAAGAAACAGAAAGTACTACAATGGCATAAGAAGCATTTAATTTTAAGGACCAGTCAATTGCTGTGTTTCGTGACATTTAAATCATAGCGAGAATAAAGATACTGCATGAGCAAGGGAAATTCAAACGTCTGAAGCAAATCATACACTGCTGACATTCAACTGGCCTTTTTGGATCATCAGAAGAGAACATGTAAACAAAAAGCTTCCCTGCATGTAAGGCAAATGTGTTTTGCCGAAGAAAAAATAATCATTGACACAATATTGAAAACAACATCGGGATTCTGGAACGTTGTGTCAAAAATATCGATTGTAGAAAATATTGTTTCCCTATATTTATAATGGTAAGTACAAAAATATCGATTTCACACTAATATTGTTAAAAACATACAAAATATCGTTTTTTAATATGCATCATTTAAAATAGTAAATCTTAAATATTTGATTATATAATATTGATATAATGTAAATTAAATAAATGCACATAATATTTAATACTATATATAAATGTATACTTATATAAACATACATATGTGTGATCATGTTTATATATGCATATGTATAATGTAACTCTACTATTAAAAATATATGTTTTACATTATATTCATTTTAGGGGGTTATTTAGGTTGTTATTTTATATTTAATACTATGAAAAGCATATATATATATATATATATATATATATATATATATATATATATATGCTTAAAAGTGCCTAAAAAACCTCATCCTGAGTCGCTTTTGGAGTCTGTAATCAAATACAAATATTGTAAAATTTGTGGTTCAAAAATCATTAAAAAATAATTAATTGTTGATTAAAATAAACACATGTAACACTTTAAAAAAAATACACATTTAAAAAACACAAATAAAAAGCATTTAATATAGGAATAAACTACGCTTCCCAGAACACACTACACGATTCTTGATCTGTACCATGAGTCTCATGTAATGTTGAAACTGTTTTCATTGGCTGATTTGAACACTGTTATCCTAACCGGGATCAAGTTATCTGTGATAACGAAACGCGTCGGTTGTTCTTTCAACATGGAAATTTTTGGAAATTAAAGAAATTGGGAATCTGACTTTTCTGTGAGTGCATTTTCAATAATCTGAAAGGATGTTGGGGACATGATTTTTTGGCGTGGCTCTGCCTACGAATTTGCACCGAAACTGAAGCACCATGGGTCTGCGTGATGTTTTGAGCCAGGAGATGTGAATATATATATATATATATATACATATTATCTACTGGCTGTCGCCAGTAGGTTGTTATAGTTAGGACCTATTTTCCATAGGAAATCCGCAAAATTCTATTTGGAATAACGTTGGCGCCGATTGACGAATCGTCGTGAAATTTTCCAAACTTTTGGCCAGCTCAGGTCCGCTCCTATCCTGAAAACTTCACTGTGATTCGTCAAGCAGGGGCTGAGAAAAAAGGGGGATCCCAAAACGCGTTTTCCCCATGCATTTTCCCATAGGACCTGTTGACGCAGCAACCGCCCGAACTGCTGAACTGAATTACACCAAATTCGGCAAAGAGGTAGTCCTCAGTTCAGACTTGTGCCTTTTGCTTAAATGGTGTAAATCCGTTCAGTAGTTCCTGAGAAAATTAGAGTTAAAAAGATATCTATATCTGGGCGGAGCCTAACCACACATCTCAATGTGAGATCTGATTGGCTGTCAGTACTTCATCCAAGAAGTGTTGGCAGCCATCTTGGGACCAATATACATGATAGCACCTCATTAAAAAGCATTGCAGTTAATAGAAGGTTTAAAGACTTTAGTTACATTATAAATCATTTGTTGATGGTACCATACTCATTTTAGGAATTGTGGTGTGTTCTAAGGTGATTTTACCATGTGAAAAAGCCTTCTGCTGTGATATCATGAATCATGTTTGAGAGAAAACTATTTTCTCATGCTTTTCCCACGGAGGTTTGGAAGGTGATCTATAAGCTAAACTGAGAGCATATTTTCTGTAAATTCACATTATCTTTCTCAGTCATGTGAGAATGAAGTCTGACATTCTCAGTAAAACATGTACATCCAACAAGGACAGAGACTGTCAGTTGATTCCTTTGTGTTCTACTGTAGCTTCCCAGAGTGTTCTAAAGAACAACTAGAGCGCTAACAGTCCTACTTATGACAAACGTATTGCACACCTGAAGCCATCTTGATTGGAATAAAGTGGTAACTCTTAAAACATTTAATTTAAAAAGGAACAAAATGAGGGGGTTCATTGTGCCATAGAAAGTATGATTAGTGCTGCAGAAAGAAAAATTAGGGCACATTTTGAGTGACTTCTCAAATCCTCTTCTATTTCATAAAAAAATTCTGACATGTAGACTGAAACATGCACTTTTAATACCAGCAGCAGACTTCCCTGGTGAGCAGTAGCTTTACTACAGTTATCTAATAAGGAACTAGAGTGCTAACATTCTGAATTTATGGCAAATGTGTGACACATCTGAATGCCTTCTTGATGGAATCAAAGTAAAAAACTGAAAGTATTTCCTACTGAGGAGACTGTAGTAAATGGGGAAATTAGGAAACTTCATAACAAATAAGTCTCCCAAAATGGCCACCAGAGACGAAAGAGTCCAAATGTAGCACAGATATCACCCAGATGTAGCCCAAGTATAGCCCAATGACAGAATGCCCCAGAGTGTTCTAACGAACAACTAGAGCGCTAACAGTCTTACTTATTACAAAAGTATGGCATACCTGAAGCCATCTTGATTGGAATAAAGTGGTAACACTTAAAGCATTTAATTTACAAAGGAACACAATGAGGGGGTTCATTTGGCCATAGAAATTATGATTAGTGCTGCAGAAAGAAAAATGAGGGCACATTTTGACTTCTCAAATCCTCTTCTATTTCATAAAAAAATTCTGACATGCAGACTGAAACATGCACTTTGAATACCAGCAGCAGACTTCCCTGGTGAGCAGTAGCTTTACTACAGTGACCTAATGAGCAACTAGAGTGCTATCATTCAAAATTTATGGCAAATGTGTGACATATCTGAATACCTTCTTGATGGAATCAAAGTAAAAAACTGAAAGCATTTCCTACTGAGGAGACTGCAGTAAATGAGGAAATTAGGAAACTTCATAACAAATAAATCTCCCAAGATGACCACCAGAGACAAAAGAGCCCAAATGCAGCACAAATATCACCCAGATGTAGCCCACATGTAGCCCAATGACAGAAGTGTGCAAAACACATATTTTTTGTGTATTTGCAGTTTTATATAGTGCAGACTTGTCAGGTATTGGAGTGCTTTACATTAGCTTTGGTTACATCACACAAGATCAAATTCATTTTGGTTGTAGACATGGGGAGATTAAGTGATTTGACCAGAATCACAGAATGTTGAGCTGAAGCAGAAACTCCAACCTGGTTCCCCAGTTGCAAAGTCTGCAGCTCTGGAAGTAACACCACATCCTCTCCCCTAAGTGCAACATTTAATCAAGTGGTCAACTGGATAAAGAAACATAAAGATTACAAATAATTTAAAAGTTCTTTGTCGCTATTTGAAAACTCTGAAAATATGTCCTCATTTTAGTTTTTTAGAGCACTAACCATAATTTTGATGCAAATAAGACGCTCTCATATATGTAATTTCTAAGGGACATGGAGAGGTGCACCAAACTGACCCTACAGGGCAGGTATCAGGGTTTGCAGCAGCACAATACACCACACAGGGCATGCGGGACGGGATTTCAGCACAACAATCCTTAGAAAGCAATAGGGAGGGGACAGGACCATGCACATGGACAACAGAGAACAGAGGAGAAAGAGGCAATGGTAGCTAGCTGTCCATAATGGACAGACAGGAGAGAAAGCTGCAGCATAACAGACCATAAAGGGCAGGAAGGACGGATTAGGGGCATTACAATGGAACAGACAAGCCAGGAGGGAGGGAATAGGGGTCTGCACATGGAAACAGAGGGCTGGGGGCAAGGGGGCAGGGCAGGAGCAGCAAGATGACCATGGAGGTCAGGCAGGATGGGCACTAGAAACAAGACACACCATGGAGAGCAACAGTGAGGCTATGATGGCATACACACAGACCATGGAGGGAAGGTGGGAGGGGGTCAGGGGCAGCTATCTGACCACACAGGGAAGGTGGGAGGGGCCATGGAAGCACAGAAGACCATGCATAGCAAGCGGGAGGGTTAGTGGCAGCACAATGGCTATGATGGGCAAGAAGGAGGGTGCAGGGGCATGTACAAAGGACCATGGAGGATAGAAGGGAGGGTCAGGACCTGGGCACTGAAACTAGAGTTCAGGGGTAGGGGCCTCAGAAAAGACCGCGCGGGGCAGGCACGAGGAGCAGTTGCAGCACAACAGACCTGGGAGGGCCGAAGGGTGTGGCAGTAAAATGGACCATGGTGGACAGGAGGAAGGGGATAGGGGCATGGCATGTTGACAGGCAGGGTGGAGGTGGCAGGGACAGGTTACAGTCATCTGACAATGCTAGGCAGGTGGGAGGGGAGTGGCAGCTCAACAGAACACTCAGAGTAGATAGGAGTGGCAGGTCCATGGAACATGGTGGGCAAAAAGGATGGAGCAGGGGCATGCACAAAGACATCGGAGGGCAGGGGGAAGGAGAATAGGGGCAGCAAGCTAAGCACAGAGGCTAAGCAGGAGGTCAATGATGGGCCATAGAATTGGGCAATGGAGGGCAGGAGGAGTGGACTGGTACATCATGCTAAATGGAGGGCAGTGGCAGCACATCAGACCATGCATGTCAGGAGAGAGGAGGCTAGTCATGGTTTCAGACAACAGAGGATAGGGAGGATGTGGATGGGGCAGCAAGCTAACTGTTCAGAGAAGGTGGGTATTAGGAACTTTATTGTTTCTAAAATATGTGTCTGTGCGAACTACTTAAAATATGAACAAGTATGCAGCATAATCTCACTTTTATTCAGGAAGAAGAGAACGTTTGTGACTGTGACTCCGGGCTCACTTGGCAGAAACACCCCCTGACCCTCCACCCCATTGCAAAATGTAATGCATGTGAAAAGGTTAGGTGGACGCAGTGTTATATAGAACATAGTCCTGAGAGCACAATTGAGAATGAAAACTAGATACAGTATATGGTATAAACTATGCACCAAAAAGTGTAATATAAGATGAACCGGGGCGTGAAATATAATATGCAATACATTGTGCGCAATGACAGATTCATTGGAGAGCGCGAGATAGCACAGGCACTAGCGCGTGCTATGCGATATGCGCCTTGGAGTGTAATATGCACAGGGCAGTGTTGTGTAACTTAACTAGTCTCTAAAGTTGTAATATAAAATATGTGGTGGGGAGTGTAACATTGCATATGCACTGTGACAAAGATATGGATCCCAGATTGTAATATGTATGGCATAGCGCTGCCATAGGGTGGGCGGAATTTGCGAAATTCACTTTCACAAATTATCGCGAAAATGTTAAAAATCTCTGCAAACACGTGGAAATATCGCAAAGATGCGGACGTTTTTTTTCCGCCGGTTCGCAGTATTTTCTGCGTGGTCACGGCTCGCCAACTTACCCATGCGGTTGCTCACAGGCGCGGCCATCTTGTCTCGCGGTGCATGATCGGGAGAAGAAAGACGCAGCCCCCCTCCTAAAGAATAATAAAAAAAAAAGCCATGACCCAGGGGTTGGGGTCCCTGGGGCCGATTAAGGCCTTGGGAGGGGGGCCACGCGGCCCCCTTCCAAATTAATTTTTTTCAACAAAAAAAATTAGGGTGCAGGCCCTGGGGGATGAGGTCCCCAGGGCCAATAAATTAGAAAAAGAAGGGGGGCCACACAGCCCTCCTTCTTAAAAAAATAAAAGACCGGCATCGCGCCGGAGGCCACGCCCCCTCCTTGCAGCACTCTGCAAACGCGCCCCCTGGCCAGTTGTAAGTTGGGTAATTAATTCCCCTTCAATACTGTGGGTCCCTGAGGGCCAACTAGCCCAACAGGTATCTCCAATATGCGCCAGGGAGCTGCGTTGCAGACAGGTGTTCTGAGGCCACGCCCCTTTTTACACCTCTATGCAACGCAGCTCTGTGGCGCTTACTGGAGGTACCTAGTGGGCTAGTTTGCCCCTAGGGACCCTTAGGATTCAAGGGGACTTAATCTCTCAACTTAAAACGGCCACAGGGCGTGTTTACACAGTGGTGAAGGGAGTGGACGGGGCCTGAGGTGACGTGTGCAAACACGCCCTGTGGTGCGTTTTAAGTTGGGGAAATAATTCCCTTTCAATCCTGAGGGACCCTGGGTGCCAACTAGCCCACCAGGTGCTTCCAGTAAGCGCCACTGCTCTGCGTTGCAGAGAGGCGGTGCAGGCCGCGCCCCTTTTTACACCTCTCTGCAATGGCGCTTACTGGAGGTACCTAGTGGGCTAGTTGGACCCTAGGGACCCTCAGGATTCAAATGAACTTAATCTCCCAACTAAAAACGGCCACAGTGTGTGTTTACACAGTGGTGAAGGGAGGGGAAGGGCCTGAGTTAACGTGTGCAAACACGCCCTGTGGTGCGTTTTAAGTTGGGGAAATAATTCCCCTTCAATCCTGAGGGGCCCTGGGGGCCAACTAGCCCACCAGGTGCTTCCAGTAAGCGCCACTGCGCTGCGTTGCAGAGAGGTGGTCTAGGCCGTGCCCCTTTTTACATCTCTCTGCAACACAGCTCTGTGGCGCTTACTGGAGGTACCTAGTGGTCCAGTTGGACCCTAGGGACCCTCAGGATTCAAGGGGACTTAATCTCCCAACTTAAAACAGCCACAGGGCTTGTTTACACAGTGGGGAAGAGAGGGGACGGGGCCTGAGATGACGTGTGCAAACACGCCCTGTGGCGCGTTTTAAGAGGTAGTTTTAATCCCCTGCCCTATTATATACTAGGGGCTTACAGAGGAGGTCATGCTAATCACAGGGGGACTCCAACGCATAGTGTTCCCTAGTGTATGTAGGTGTTTTCACTGTATTCTGAGTGTCTTTTAACATAGCACTGGCTCTAGGACTGGTTAGTCAGACTCAGTTACCACCAGTATCTGTCTGAAAAAGTTGAGGGTACAGGATGATTTTGCAACAAGGCTTCTTTCTGCTCTTCTGTTTGTTCTTTCTGCACGTTATCCTTCTTCCTGCACTTTTCTTCGTCTTTGAGGATTTCTGTTGCTTCTTTCTGCATTTCTTTTTTTTCTTTCTGTGCGTTTTTTCATCCTTCTTCACATGTCCTATCTCTGTAGGCATAGTTAGAAATTAGCATTTAAAAAACCTTTGAAATTCACTGAAATAACCATAGGTTTCAGGCACGTTATAGTTAGGAATTAGCATTTAAAAAACCTTAGAAATTCACTGAAAAAACCATAGGTTTCAGGGGCGTTATAATTAGCTGGACTTTTCACTCGTACAAAACCATTGAAATTCCCCCGTTATAGTTAGTTCAGCTAACTATAACTTGCGCGCCCGCAATGCACTGCTGATGACGTCACATATTACATCCCTCATGACATGGTCAGTGACATCACTCATGACATCACTGATGACATCTCAAATGACATCACTGATGACATCACTGATGACATCATCCTTGTAATAGAGTGGCAGACCTCCTCTCCCCCTAATATAACCTTTGATACACACATTCAAAAATAGAAACTAAAATTTTCAAAACAATGGACATACCAATACCAGTTACAACAACCTATTCAGTAATTCTAAGATCCACATACACATCCACTCATTCACCAACAGTCCTATACAGTCACTCATACATGTACTCACTCATCATATGTACTCATACACCTATACATCCTGTTACACAACGTCACTCATCCATAGAGTTACTCACACACATAGTCACTCATGCTAATAAAGAATCAAACATCCATTTACTTGCATATACAGTTATACACACACACCACACTTACTTCTACAGAAACTTACACATACTTAGTCTTTTAAACAATCACTTATAGAAACACATACTTATTCATACAGGAACTCTTCCAATCTCTCACTCTCACACATACTCACTTATATACACCAATAGTCACATATACTAGTTCAAAACATATGTAGTTACTCATAAAGACACTATTGAGACAGTCATTCACTCACTAACACACCGATGTACACACTCATCCACCCATACAGTCCTGCACACATGCTGTCTTCAACACATACAAACAGTGAGTCACTCATTCATGCACCTATGCACTACGTAATACCCCCACCGAACCATACAGACACTCATACTGATACTCAAAAAACGAACTAATAACCTATATAGACACTCATGCAGCTACTCACCAACCCATGCAACCACTTATACACAAAGTGAGAGACTGATACAGATATTTACATATTTAAACATTACTCACTAAGCCATGTATTCACTAAGATACACTTAATCAGTCAGTTATAAAATCAATTTTTCAAAAACAAATCATCCATTTAGACACTTATATTCCCATTTATTCTTCCATCGACTTTGAGATATAAATATATAAAACATATGTAATTTTCAGAAAAACACACATTCACTGGATGATGTCATCAGTGATGTCATTTGAGATATCATCAGTGATGTCATGAGTGATGTCACTGACCATGTCATGAGTGATGTAATATGTGACGTCATCAGCAGTGCATTGCGGGCGCGCAAGTTATAGTTAGCTGAACTAACTATAACGGAGGAATTTCAATGGTTTTGTACGAGTGAAAAATCCAGGTAACTATAACGCCCCTGAAACCTATGGTTTTTTCAGTGAATATATTTATATCCAGTGTTCTCCTTTCTCCTACCAGTTCACTGCTTCTCACAGAACCAAAAAAGGCACGAACTCCACTTATTCAGTGAAATCTTAATTTATTTTGTGTGCATAGCCGCCATGACGCGTTTCGAACCACCAGGGTCCTTGATCCTTGATATATATACATATATAACCTATAGGTAGTTATAGTCAGGACCCTGTTTCTATTCAAAAAGCGTTTTTTCTTTTGGCAATATCTTTGGCGCCGTTTGACGAATGTTCTCAACATTTTCAAAACTAATGGGGCGCTCTGGTCAGCTTCTGTCTTTAAAGTTTTGAGGTGATTTGTCAAGAGGGGGCCGAGGAAAAAGGGGGATCCCAAAAACGCGTTTTCGCCATGTTAATTTCCATAGGAAGCTTTAGCCGCGGCTACAGCCCGAACTGCTGAACGGAATTACATCAAATTTGGCAAAAAGGTAGCTCTTGGTCCAGAAAGCACTCTTTTCATTAAATGGTGTAAATCTGTTCAGTAGTTCCTGAAAAATTCATATTAAAAAAACATATTGATATCTGGTTACTGCGGTGGATTAGCGAACTCTCTCGATCTGGAGCCTGACTCTGATTGGCTGCCAACCCTTCAAACCAGTGTTGGCAGCCATCTTGTGATTCGGTGGATCCGAGTCACAAGAAAAAAGGTGAAAAAAGTATTAAAATGAAGAAAAGTGGGCAGGGCAGAAACATTTTCGGTGGGATTCACGTAGGGTCTGCGAATCCTGGTGAGAAAAAAAACAAAGCGCATTCTTTTTGGCGGGGGGGGTCTGCCTCCTCCCCGGTGCAATTTTAATGATATGCACTGGGCCCCCTGCCCCTCCAGGGACTACCACAACCCGGGGCTTTTCATAAAAAAAAGCATGGGGTCTTCTGCCTGTCTCCATGGTCCCCGGGGACCACCACCACCCCGGGGCATTCATCAAATATGGTTGGGGGTTCCTTGCAGGCACCCCCAACCCCGGGGACCACCACCTCCCTGGGGCTTTAAATAGTTTAATAAAGTGTGGGGGGCTCCGGCCCTCTACACTGCCCCGGGGACCATCACCTCCCTGGGGCTTTTACTTTTAAATGCTGGGGGGGCTCATGCCCCGTGCAGCCCCAGGGACCGCCAACTCCCCAGGGCTGTTTTTGTAATTACCAAGGTGAGGGGGGCTCCTGCCCCCCCAAACTGCCCCAGGGACCACCACCTCCCTGAGGCATTGATTTTGTAAATAAAGGTGTCTGTGGCGGACCCCCGGCCCTGCATTGGAGGGGTGCTGCGCGGCTGCCCTTGTGGACCCCTCCATGGCCCTGGGGACCGCCACCCCTCAGGGCTGGCTCTAGCAATCTCCCAGGGTGCCCACCCCGGGACATTTCAGTTTGCTCCTGCCCTGCTATAGCAAACTTCTGCTTCGCTTCATGGAAAATTGCTCTTGCTTCCATGAAGTGAAGCAAAATTGCTTTTGGGCAAAGGGAGCTGCATGTCAACAGCTGCCATTGCCCAAAAGCAATGCTGGCTCTCGCAGGAGGCTGGTAGATGGCAGGGACTGCAGGGGCATTGGGGCTCCCCCTGCGTTCCCCGGCGTGAGGCCAAGCTCTGAGGGATGGGGTACCCGGGGCTTAAAATGGGCCAGGAGGGGGGCCACTCGACCACCCTCCCTTTTAAAAAAAATATGGACTCGCCGGGCCCTGGGTAATGGGGTCCCCGGGCTGGATACTGCCTGGGGATGGGAGCCACATGGCCCCTCTCCCTAAAAATAAATAAAAAAAATAAATGGCCAAGCCCCGGGGGATGGAGTCACCAGGCCAAAAATGGTTTTGGGGGGGCCACTCGGTCCCCCTCCCTACAAACAAAAACGAGAAAATGGCCGGGCCCCGGGGATGGGGATCCCCAGGGCCAAATTCAGCTGTACATCCCCCCTTTTAAAAAAAAAAAAAAAAAAAAAAGCCCAGCCCCGGTTCCTCTTGGGTACGTGGAAGGACAGTCTATCGTTGAGGTAATTGGGTCTGATGTCGTTGAGGGATTTGTAGGCATGGGTGAGGAGTTTTTAAGGTGATCTACAATAAAAATAAAAAAGAAACCGGCAACTCGCCGGAGGCCCCACCCCCTTCCTGCACGACTCTGAAAACGTGCCTCCTGGTGCGATCCTTGTTGGGTTATGAATTCCCCATCACTACTGAGGGTCCTTAGAGGGCCAACTAGCCCACCAGGTACCTCCAGTAAGCCCTACACAGCTGGTTTGCAGAGAGTTGGTAGGAGGCCATGCCCCTATTTACACTACTCCGCAAACGCGCCTCTTGGCACACGGCTGCTGGGGTGATGAGGTCTCCTTGTGTCCTGAGGACCTCAGGACTAAACTGGACTTCATCTACCAAGCAGCAGTGCACCAGAAGCCTCGTTTGCAGAGTGGTGTAAAAAGGGGACGTGGCCTCTGACTACAACTCAGCAATACAGCTGTGTGGGGCTTACTAGAGGTAACAGAAGGGCTAATTGGGCCCCAGGGACACTCAGGAGGCAAGGGGACTTCATCCCTCAACCAAGTGCTTGCCAGGAGGTGCGTTTGCAGAGTGGTGGAGAAAGGGGGCGTGGGCTGTGTCCATCTCTCTGCAATCACACTGTGTGGGGCTTAATGGAGGTAACAGGTAGGCTAATTGGCCCCTAAGGACCCTCAGCAGCAAAGGGGGCTTCAATCCCCATCCAAGAGTGCACCAGGGAGTTCGTTTGCAGAGTGGTGGGCAAAGGGGGCATGGCCTGCTATGAGAACTTAGGAATCCTGTAGTATGGGACTTAGTGGAGGTAATAGGAAGAGTAGTTGGCCCCAAGGATGTTCTTGGGGGCAACTACCCCATCTGTTACCTCCAGTTAGTCCCACACAGTGGGATTGCTAAGAAGCCTTCAGAGGCCACGCCCCCCTTTCTCCACCACTCTGCAAAATCACCTCCTGGCACACAACAGGTTGGTGAATGAAGTCCACTTTACTCCTGAGGGACTTAAGGGGCTAGAAGCCCTCCTGGTATCTCCTTTAAGTCCCACGCAGTGGAATTCCTGAGCGCTGATCGGAGGCCCAGCCCCCTTTTTCCACCACTCTGCAAACGTGACTACTAGTTAAAGAAGCATTTGCAATGTAATAGGTCTCGCATTTGTGAGAGTTAGAGCTATTGGGGTTGTAAATTTAAATGTTTTTTACTAATGTTTTTTGGAGCGGAGTGGATGTATTTTGTGTGTAGTGGAACTATGTGGTATGTTGTTCAGTGAAATTATGTGGATAGAAAGTATGTGGTATTTAGTGTATAGGAATTATGTAGAGTGGGATTATGTGTTATGGAGAGTAATTATGTTACATGGTAGTCTGTGTTGTGGAGTGGTAACCTTAGGTTTAGTCTTCCTCATTTCCATAGAAGATAAACTATAAACTCAATGAGACAAAAAAAGAAGGAACCACTGAGGAGCACTTCTGGTCCTAGTCAGAGGTATGAGCAGGGCCACTGGAATTATGTTTGGCTGCACCAATTTTCGCATATTTATACATTTTCTGCATTTGAAACATAATCCATCATCAGCTGCAAAATCTACAGATTCGAACAAAAAAAACTTGTTTTTAGCTCAAACGGCTCAAACGTTACCAAAAATGCAATGACAAGTGTTGCAGCATGGTGGAAGGCCCTTTACGAAGCTGGAATGGTCACCTGTTACTTATTGCTAAATGTAGTTGTTAGATTGGTACAAATGGTGTGCTAACCACTCTTGCTTCTTTCTGTACCTCTCTTGTCTCTTTTTGCACCTCTCTTGTTTCTTTCTGCAACTCTCCTGTCTCTTTCATCACTTATCTTGCTTCTTTCTGCACCTCTGTTGCTTCTTTCAGCACTTTTCTTGCCTCTTTCTGTACCTCTCGTGCCTCTTTCTGCACCTCTCTTGCCTGTTTCTGCACCTCTCTTGCTTGTTTCTGCACCTCTCTTTCCTCTTTCTGCACTTCTCTTGCCTTTTTCTGCACCTCTATTGCTTTTTTCTGCACTTCTCATGCCTCTTTCTGCATTTCTTTTGCTTCTTTCTGCACTTCTCAAGCCTCTTTCTGCATTTCTGTTCCTTCTTTCTGCACTTCCCTTGCCTTTTTCTACATTTCTGTTGCTTCTTCCTGCACTTCCCTTGCCTTGTTCTGCACCTCTTTTGCTTCTTTCTACACATCTTTGCTTCTTTCTGCACCCTCTTGCCTCTTTCTGCACCCCTCTTCATTCTTTCAGCAACTTTGCCTCATTCTGCAGCCCACTTTCCTCTTTCTGCAGCACTCCAGAATGTGTCTACACCCCTCTACCATCCTTTTTTCACCTGCCTTGCCTGTTTCTGCATCTCTCGTGCCTCTTTCTGTACTTCTCTTGCTTCTTTCTGTACCTCCATTTCTTCTTTCTGTACCACTCTTGCCTCTTTCTGTACCCCACTTCCCTCTTTCTGGTCCTCTCTTGCCTCTTTCTACACCTCTCTTGCTTCTTCCTGGACTTCTCTTGCTTCTTTCTGTACCTCTCTTACTTCTTTCTGTACCCCTCTTGCCTCTTTCTGCACCCCTCTTGACCATTTCTGTACCTCACTTGCCTCTTTCTGGACCTCTCTTGCTTCTTTCAGCACGTCTCTTGCCTCTTTCTGCACCTCACTTTTCTCTTTCTGCACTTCCGCTTTTTTCTGCACCTCTCTTGTTTCTTTCGGCGACTCTCTTGTCTCTTTCATCACTTCTCTTACTTCTTTCTGCACCTCTGTGTTTCTTTCAGCACTTTTTTGCTTCTTTCTGCACTGGTGTTGCCTCTTTCTACACCTCTCTTGCCTGTTCATGCACCTCTCTTGTCTCTTTTGTACCTCTGTTGTTTCTTTCAGCACTTCTCTTGCCTCTTCCTGTACTTCTCTTGCCTTTTTCTGTACTTCTCTTGCCTCATTCTGTACTCAAATGGGAAGTGCATGCTGTCAATTTTAAAGTTCTGCATGCTCCTGTGACTGAGGTGTATGTCTACTTGTACATGTATTCTCACGTGTTATGCATCTTAAGATAGTAGCTTACAAAGTGGGTAGCTTCTCCTATAGGTTGTTAAATCTACTCAGTTCTGCTCTGTCATTCGGTTGCACAGGCAGACATGTTATATATATGTGCGTATATATATATATATATATATATATATATATATATATATATATATATATTATCTACTGGCGGTCGCCAGTAGATAGTTATAGTTACAACCTAGTTTCCATAGGAAATCTCAAAATTCTATTTTGAATAACTTTGGCGCCGGTTGACTAATCCTCGCGAAATTTTCAAAACTAATGGGGCGCTCCGCTCAGCTCCTACCCTGAAAGTCTCGGGGTGATTCGTCAAGCTGGGGCCGAGAAAAAGGGGGGGTCCCAAAACGCGTTTTCCCCATGCATTTTTCCATAGGACCTTTAGACGCAGCTACAGCCCGAACGGCTGAACAGAATTACGTGAAATTTGGCAGAGAGGTAGCCATAAGGTCAAGGAAGTGCCTTTTGCAGGTCTGGTGTAAATCTGTTCAGTATTTCCTGAGAAAATAGCATTTAAAAGCATATCAATATCTATACGTGCGCACCATAGCGCGCACTGTGCGCGCAACCTGCCGTGCGCGAGCGCAATTCTGATTGGTTGTTAGATGTCGGTAAACATTCGAATCGGTCGAAACCAGGAAGTGTCGGCCGCCATTTTGTCTCTCGCAGTCTGAGGGGGTGAAAAAAAAAGGAGGAGAACGTGAAAAGGGGGCAGAGTGGACAGTTCCTGACCCCCTAGCCTTGGTCAGGGGGTCACAGAAGGACCCCCAAGGGAGAAAAAACAGACACACAAATAAAAGAAAATAAGGGAGGAAGACAGTAAGAACTGGAAGTGCAAACCTAATTGTCATGGAGGTATAGTCATCCTCAAACTCTGGGTGTTCAACCAGAAGTAGGTAATCATCATCTAACACACCACTTTCGTCACCTGAGTCGCCATCCTCATCTTCCTCCCTTGATTCATGTATTGTGTACTTCGGTGGTAAAAAGTGCTGATTTATTTTGATCATTATTAACCTCTCCACGTTTTTGGGCGAGAGACTGGTCCTTCTCACTATTACAATGGAACCAGCAGCACTGAAAACACGTTCTGAAGAGACACTTGCGATCCAGATAGTTTATCGCCAGCCTGCTGAGCAGTGGCCATTGGGTCCTTTTCCCATCCCAATACCACAATGGGTTTTGATCAATGTACACTTCTGTTGTGCCGTCCAGATAGGCCTGGACCATCCGCTCAATGTTCAGGGGTGCTAAACTGTTTTCGGGCTCTTTTCTCGTTGCATCAGGACTGGACTTACCAATGCCTTGCTGTAAATACCAATCCTGTAACAATTTTACTGGGCCTGAAGATCCAGTTCTTGCTGTTGTCGATAGTGTTGGTGAGTGTTCTGAGCCAAACGCACTGCCATCAGGCTCTGAAGTTGAACTTGACGCCGGATGCCCTGCTGCAGTACTTGTTGTGGGTTTATTTAGCGAGCTTTTAATTAGCAGCCGTTCATTTTCCAACTTACTCGCTGACTCAGCTATCCAAGTTTTGTACCGGGCAACATCCATTACTGAAAAAGGAATTAATGTCTTCAGTGCCCATTTTGTCCGTGGATCCAGAATTGTGGCACAAATGTAATGTTTTTGTGACAAAATCTTATTTTGCACCCTTGTATTGTCAGCTAAGCGACGGGCTAAACTCTCCACCAACTCATATGCTTCTTTTTTTTCTCTACATCTTTGAATGCTTCAGACACCTCCTTCAACTGATGCTCTAGCATTTGCAACAATGGGATACCTTGGCCCAAAGTACAGTCCTCCTTGCTGACTTTACGTGTGAAGACCTCGAAAGGAAGAAGCATCTCAATCAGGCATTTAACTAGGCACCATTGGTCCATCTGAAGGGTCATGCCTTTCATAGTAGCATCCCCTCTTCGCATGACATATTCATTGATTGGCCTGTACTGCTCAAACAGATGGACAAGCATGTAATAAGTTGAGTTCCAACGTGTTGCCACCTCCTGGATGAGTGCTTTGACTGGCATTCTATAGTCACGTTGAATGATCCTCAGCTGCTTCCGAGCTTTAAAAGAATGGCTGAAATGAGTGCATATTCTTCGGCAGGTGGTCAGTAAGTTGCTGACTATGGCTTCTTTTTTCATACAGTCTTGAACAATAATGTTAATGCAGTGCGCCAAACATGGAACCCTGAAATAGGAACCAAGCTCCATGGCCTTAAGTACATTACTGCCATTATCTGTGGAAACAAAACCAATCTTAAGCCCTCTTGGGCGTAGCCATTCAAAAACATGGCTGTGAAACTCTTCCAATATGTTTACAGCAGTATGAGATTTCTCCATGGCGAACATGGATACAGTTGCATGTTTCCGAGTAGCTTTAAAGATCTCTGCTGTGTCAACAGCACCTACTTCAGATAGCTTATCTCTAACCCCACAAATGAGACCCAGTGTGGAGTGATGCACATGTAATCAGTGGCTTGGCAACTGGTCCACATGTCTGTTGTTAGGTGGATATTGTGAACAGCACTCTGCTGCAAAGCTTGTCCAACCAATTCCAGCACATCATGATGTATTGCTGGAACAGCAACTCTTGTGAAATAGGACCGGCTGGGAACCTTCCATTTAGGGCAGATGGTTGACACAAATTCAAGGAATCCCACCCCTTCCACAAATGAAAAAGGAGAAGGTCCAGCGCTAACATTTTAGCCAGCTTCGCATTGTACAACTGTGCCGTTGGGTGGTTGTGTTGGTACTGCCCCTCCAATCTAAGCATGCTGTCAATGGTAGGCTGGATTATTTTTCTTTGTGGTGCAGTTGTATTCTTTAACCCAGTTAGGCTCAACGTTGCACTTTGTTTCGTTGCAGTACTACTCGGTCGCCTTGGTGTCTCAGCCTGACTCTGACTCTTACTGCGGTGCCACTGAGATGTTGGTAAGGAGGATGTGGGCGGTACCACTACAGTACTGGGGACAGGGCTAGAAATGTCTCCCTCTTGTTTACCTTCCACCGCGATAATATCGTCCCCTGATTCTTCATGCCCAACAACAATGGGTTGAGTTTTACTTTATTCTAAGCGAAGTAGGTGAGCCTCCCACACCATAGTGTGGTGTATTTTGAGATGACTTGTTTGGCCTTCGGTACCATAGTTTGTACCAAGCTTCCCCCGCCTAACAGCATGTCGACAAATTGAGCATATAGCAATGTTCTCCTCCTTACTGCTAACCGAAAAGAAGTCCCAAACTGGGGAGGAGAACTTTCTGGTGCTGCTGGATGTGCCACTTTCAATACCAGATGAACTGGAGGGTGTGCTTGGAATGTGACTCTGTGCAGCTACACTGTGACTTCTACTACTACCTACTGAGGTGGTGGTTGAGCTGGATGTAGGTCCCTGCCTTTCCTTTGCAAATGAAAATATGGAAGCTGGAGGTCGTGGTGGTGTTACCTGTGTTGGTGGTATCCGTGCTACATCCCTTGCAGCCATTTTGGATAGGGTAATAATGTTGGTCTCCATATCCTTTGGGCCAGGAGTGATGTCTGTGATGATTGGCTCGTCATCATCATAATCCCCCTCTTGTACTTCTACCTCCATAACTCTAAGGCTTTCTGGAACCTTCCTTTTCACTAGCCTTGTCTTGTGTCGTGCATCACTCTCAGACTGAGCTGGTGGCTTCCAAGTGGCATCAAGATCATCAGAAGCGGGGCTTGTGAAGAAGATGATGGACTAACCCTCCTTTTCCTTGCTGGGAGTCTGGAAGACAATGGATCTTCTGAAACAGTGGCTTGCCCCTCTTTGTCTGCAGGAAGCTCGATTTCCTGAAATGCCCCTACTTCAGGAGAAACAACTACTACTGTGGGCTGTTGTTGCGGCAGCTATTCTGGCGCCTGCGGCTGTTCTTGCGGCTGCGGCTGCGACTGCTGCTGTTCTTGCAGCTGCGCCTGCTGGTGCAGACTTATCTGCTGAGTTTCCGCCTGTGTTGATTGTGTACTTCTTTGCGACAATGACATTTCAACATCGCTGCTCGTTAGTAGACTGACTACCTCTGTGACTCTCATGGGCTTGGGCCTAGGTTGGTGGGGTTGGCCCGCTGGTGCAGATGTGCTGCTCCCAGCCTGGTTCCCGCCGGACAACGCTGATGCAGGCGTATATTTTTTGGTCCAAAAAAACACATTTGCCGGCACACCAGTCGTGGTTAGTGCCTCTTGCTTTGTCTGTTCCTTCTTCATCTCACCGGCAACTTTCTTGGTACTGGAGGACCTGGTACCTTTCTTTGGGCCCATTTTCTTCAGAGGTCAGACAGGACGCAGGTGCACAAGTTGCAGAGATGTCTGTGGTGACAGTTGGATGTGATGTGGTGCGCAGCAGGACTTGTGTCTGGCAGTACAACGGATGATGTTGATAGTTACATCCTCCTCTGTCTTTTTGTGCACCTAAAAGCAAATAAGCCAGGAGAAGAACATCAGTGAAATGTTGCATTTGTTGTTGTGGTTCAATTACTACTAGTACAAACAAACAAATAGAAGATATAGTGTAGCCATTTGTGAGACTTTGGCAACAAGGGCTATGGTATACTACTTACTGTGTACAGTGTACACACTACACTCTCAGGAAGGATAGGAAAGAATAAGAACAACAACCAAAATACAAATGTAATGGAAGGGAGCTGCTGCTGGCAACGGGGATGGATTGAAGCAGTAAGGCAATAGGCAAACCATGCAGGCCCATATTAACTCCCACCAGAAAAGGCCACCAGCCACATGGACACTCACAAGCAACAAGCAGGAGGCCTGGGAAACAATGAACTGCCAAAAGGCCAATAAAAGAAGCCAGGAAAGAGATGCATGCTAAACCACACTGCTGTGCCTTTTTATGCAATAAAATGAAAAAACGAAAATCCACAGGGCAAAACAAGGTCTGCAGGGTGCACTGCACACACCAACACACCAGGCAGACACAACAAAGGCATTTCTTTAACATACACCCAAAAACAGAAATACCCCCCAAAAAACACATTTTCCAACTCAATCCAATGCCATCCATGCCCTAAATGATGTTTAAATTCAACAGAACACACAGATAAACACTTGTTTAATGCATCTGTGGCTACCTGCTCTGAGCCTAAAGGATGAAAGCAGGCCCGTGGGCAGACAAGGCCACACAAGCTTGCAGGCCTATGCTTCAAAATGGCCACCAGCCAAATGGCCAGGCCCACCCAACTACAAGAAACAGAAGACAGGCAATGCAGGCCTGTTGCAAAAAACACACTGCCTGCCTTCAAAATGGCCGCCAGCCTAATGGCCAGGCCCACAGCAAGAAGCCTAGGCCACAAAGGTATACCATGCAGGCCTATATATGGCAAAAGCAGCACACTAATAACTCCCACCAGAAAAGGCCTCCAGCCACATGGACACTCGCAAATCACAAGCAACAAGCAGGAGGCCTGGGAAACAATTAACTGACAAAAGGCCTATAAAGAAGCCAGGCAAAAGATGCATGCTGAACCACACTGCTGTGCCTTTTTAATGCAATAAAATGTAAAAACAAAAGTCCACAGGGCAAAACAAGGTCTGCAGGGTGCACACCAATACAGCAGGCACACACAACAAAGGCATTTCTTTAACACACACCCAAAAACAGAAATACCCCCAAAAAACACATTTTCCAACTCAATCCAATGCCATCCATGCCCTAAATGATGTTTGAAAAACATTCAACACACACCAAAGGAAAAGTTGCTTCATAATGCACCCACCCATGACTAGCTCTGGGCCTACTGGCTACCCCCTTTTAAAAAAAATAATGATAAATACCAAAATTGTAGTTGCAGTTGCAGCAGCTGCAATGCCCCCAATCAAACAGACACAAGAACCAATTTACTTGTAAAATATAAAATTCAAAAGTCCTCAAATCCAATGATAATGATGCAGCAGACACAAAGAGTGATCCTTCCAGCTGATATCCAAAGGCAGAATGAACGGGAGATGGACAAAGCACTGGGAGAAGCCTGATGGACAGGAACAGGAAGTTGGAGACTCTGTGGCACTTCCTTCCTCTCCCCCCAAAAAAGGACTCCTTGCACAAAAAAGGACAGCCAAATGTCAATCTGAGGAGATTTTTCCATCCAAATCATCATTTAGAGAAGGTTTTATGCAGCTAGATTTAATATTCTTCTCCAAATCGAAAATTTGACGTGTTCGTGATCGCGACCTTCACCACACTTCCGCCGGATGTCGATGGCGCGTCCAAAATGACGTGTTCGGGATCTCATGCTCTTTGTCGCGGTGGAGATTGACGTGTTTGTGACCTCACGCTCTCTCTCGCGGTGGAAAATGACGTGTTCGCGATCTCAGACTCTCGCTGTGTCTGGTGGTGAGGCGAATGACGTGATCGCGAACTCTCACGAGATAGCGCGACCGGCTATCAACATCTCGTGGAGCACGCAAATGGATTGGAAAACTCGTCGTCGAATGCAGGGATCCCGGTAAGGAGATAGCACGCGCGAGAACGCATTTTCAAAGCTCGAACATGAAAAAAATCTTCGCAACGCTGCAAATAGCGGAAATTTGGGCATTTTCGCGCTCTCCACGGAACACAAAATGTCAAAATATCGCAAATTCCGCCCACCCTTAATCCTAATCCCTACAGCGGTGCCAGTGCAGACACCGCCCTCATAGTAAGGATAGGAGTGTGACAGCCACCCCAACGGACTTCTTGAGCATGTTGGAGGCAGCGATCTTTTTCCCGACATCATCGCTCCGACCGCTGGTATTGTAATACGGCGGTCGGACTAATGTCCTGGATGTCAGACAGACCACCACCGCCCGACATCAAAATGAGGGCCTAAGATTTTATAATCTCCCTGCAATAGCAGCCTCCCAAAGAGACACAAACATATTGCACAGTACTCATATAGCTACAGCCATTACACAAAGTGCATTTGTCTCTACAATGTAAAAGAAAAAGGAGCCATCGGAAAAAGTGCAAACTGTTTTGTAAGACACTTATATAGCAGCAGCCAACACAGAAAGTGCAATTGTGCCTAGCATACCAACATAATAGCAGCCATCTGTTAAAGTGCAAAACATTTTGTGGGGTACAAAAATACCAGTAGCCCACACACAAAGTGCGATCATGCTTTCAACATGAATTCAAAAGCTGAAAGCAGGATAAGTGAAAAGATTTTGTGCAGTACCTATATAACAATAGCCATCTCGAAAAGTGCAATCATGCCTTTATTAGCTACCCTACTACTGCTTAATTTTCTATTACCACCGGAAACTGCTATGAGGTGTTAAATCTTTTTATGCATCCTACCCTTTTCGCATATGCCTCTTCAAGCTTTTGTCGTCCTGCTCATTTTGTTATGCCACTCTTGGTATGTTGATACTCTAGATATCTTCCAGCTCTGGAGGAACAATGAGTGAGCGATTAGGGGAACTAATACAATAAACGCCTGATCCCACTTTCCTATCACATTGCTCTGCCTCCTACTCAAAAACCCAAAGAGTGCCACGCTAGCCTCAGGATTGATCCTAGTCTGGAAACAAAGACTAAGGGCAGAAAAAAGCTTTTCCCAAAACTGTGCAACCCATTGACAGGTGAAATAAATATGCAGCCAACCATCCATCCCCTGTTGCTGGCAGCAAAAGCATTGATCCTTCACTGCTGGTAGAGAAACACATGCATTGTGAGATGCCCAAGTTATCCCTATGCTATGGCTAAAGGCACAGCAGTGTGGGTTGATCAATTGGTAGCCCTGCATCTACCACTTTCTAGGTTTTTGGCTTTAATTGTTTTTAGTTTTGTTGGATGTATCCCAGACTAAATCCTGGATAAAATTTGAATCCCCCCTAAAATATTAGATTCACTACTTCCATAGCCATATTGTGGATCTGGTTCACTGCATCTGGTTCATCAATTATCGGGGCATAATATTTCACCAAATTTAAGGGATTGCATCTACCCCGAGAACTTGAGAGACCAGCCATTCCACTCCTTTACCTAGGTACACTGCTTCCCCTTTACCCCAACCCAGCTGAAGCTAAATACATCTTTAAATAATGTTTTGGAATAACAAGTTTCAGGAAATTTATTTTAAGGTGGGTCTCCTGAAGAAATAGAACTTGTGGGGAAAACAAGGTTAACCATCTGATTAAGCCCCTGTACTTTGGCTTGTTAGATATGCCATTGTCATTGCAAGAAATACATCTAGCTTTAAGACCTATTACCTTGGTAATACACTCTCAATTGTGCCCTCCCAACTATAAAAATACTAACAATTTATAATCTACTATGATTGTGCTATTTTTTGATAAACGTGCATCCCACCACCCATGGATCCCGCCAACCTGAAGCCACCCTGTGTCCCCCTCACCAAACCCCCAACCCCTACGAGAGGGGACTGTTCCACAATATCCCTCCCGCTGCAGCAGTCGCCCTCCCTGGGTGCCATGTTATTGACGCTCTGTGGACACATGACCCACCCTCCCCAATCTCCAACGCCAGATTAATATTATCTATTTCATTGGCCCAATTCAGCACTCATCAATCTCAATAGGATTCACATTTTACACTTGATTAGAACTCTTTTGCAGCAACTCCCTAGCCTCAACAAGATTAGTAAACATGTGAAACTGCCCTTTGACCAAGACTCTTAACTTTGATTGTTGTGAAATTGTTTTTTCAGCGTCCTATGCTTTAAACTAAGAAACATTGTTGGGGGCAGGCTGCAGAGACCAACATATCTGAAAATATACAACAGTGAGGTATTTCAGACTCTGGAAACTGTTTTTTCTCAATAGCTTTGGATAGTATGCATTCTTTAATGCAATGGTCGGCGAAGTTCACCAATATCATGTGTGGCAGTTTCGAATTTGGGAATAGTTGAGCCGGACCTGATGTGTTCCTATGATTGTCAAATCTCCTGAATGTTCTGACAAAACATGGGTCTTGATGAAAGAATCTACCCATTGAAGGACCTGAGGACCCTCACAGTCTTCCAGAACTCCAACCAGGCATAAATTAGAGTGGCACTTAAGTAATTTTCCAGATACTCAATTTTATATTTCAATGAAGATTTTTTCTTCCTGAATTGACTGACTTGTGCCTGCATTAGGTTGGCCTGATCCTCTAGTTGCAAAATTCTAGATTCAGCTTCCTACATTCTTCCTGGAAAATTTACCATCTCTTCTTTGATTTTAGATAACCTCTGGTGCAGAGCAGCAATTTCAATTGCTTGTGAGGCTTTTAGCTGCGCGGTGACCCTTGTGTCATCCTGCATATTTGCTGTTGCGTCTCCTTGGGCCCTGATGGTACTGAAGTCTGGGGCTGTTCTTCCAATATTGTCTCTGAGTGAGAGGCTGGACTTGAAGACTGAGATTGAGACTGAGATTGCTGCGATTGCTAGGGGTCCATGTCCTGTTACTGCAGTGACCCTGTGGCTGAGCCTCGAGCAAGTGCCTGTAAGACTCCTTGCAGACCCATATCAGAAGGCTGAAGTGTTCCCAGGTGTCTGGCTGGCACTGCTTTGCCTATCGTGAACAGTGGATACTCTTTTGTTTTGATTCACAGTAGCGGTAGGATCCATTGTGTCAGCCTGTAGTATGTTATTTTTAACATCATTCTCCTTCTTATTCTCCTTAAGTTCAATCGATTTGCTGTTCTCGCTATTCTGTTTTTGTATTTCCGCCCCTGTCATGGAGTCCCCTCAAGGGACGTCGCCTTCTACCTCAATCTACTGAGGGGCACCTACCAGTCCCGGCTCTCCTTCTTTATGGGTTGCAGATATGTTGTCTTCAAGACTCAGTGGACTTATTGCCAGCCCTGACCCATAGCAAGATGGGAAGCTGCGATCTGTTCTAGCCAATACTTATTTCACTTGTGCCACATGTTTTTTTGCTCCGAAGGCTAATGTTGAAGCGGCATCCAAGTTCCCTATCAAGTTGGAAGCTCTTAAATATTTCCCCATAGTTGTGTTTTATATATAATTTTTTTATTCCACGCAGGCACTAATGGCAGCCTCTAATTGCTAAATTCTGGGTCCCACCAGAGCGGTATCGTTTGCGAAGTTGCGGGAGAAATGCCCAGCGACCAGGTGAAAATGCGTATGACTAAAATGCAGCCAAAGCGCAAGCTGCAAAAACGAAGCTTCAGCCAACATCCCAGCTGCTCATACGATCGCGCAGTTCCTTGTTGCCGCAGCACCCATCAAGCAGCGTTACCACATCTCCACATCAGAAAGAGGATGTGACGTGAAGTAGGAGAGGGGAGCGGCCAAATGTTCCTACCAGCGGATCATGTGGGATCCGCCGGCTGCCCATTTGGAATAGATTTTGATTGCAAAGTCTTAAAATGATTCAATGAATTCTACTCTGTAATATCCCTGTTTGTGAAAATAAATTAATTAGAATCATTCACATTAGAATTCAAATGTGATACTACACAAGGCTCAATTATTTTACCCTATATTTTCAACCTATCTTTAAAACTCCTAAGAGTTTTCTTACAGGCAAATCACATCTTCCTGCATAAATACATGACGCTGACCCAACTAGCTTATCCATTCTGAATGCATCTTTTCATAAACTAATTGGATGAGCACAATATTCTGAAAACTGAATCCAACTAAGTCTGAACTTCTACTCCTCTAGTCTAATGAATCCCCTCCTCTGCCCATAATTGGCTTGAAATTGGCTTGAGCTGTAATCTCTCCAATCCTAGGTCCCTTCACCAAATCTCTTCCATTCACCACTATCTTACCCCTCAATATGTCTGAGCACACCTCCAAATAGATAAAAACTCCATAATTTCAGTTGTAAATTTTGAGGAAATTGAAACCCTCCATTCCACCTCTGGCCTTCAGTTCAGCAGTGAAGCTCTAGACCTCTCTCATCTGAATGAAGTATGTACAATTCTTGCTGCATTACTCATGATGATCCTCCATGTGTTTGGCAGTATTCCAAGCCAAAAAAGTCAGCTTTGGTGGCATACAGTGTGACAATCTTTTTGGCGCACCCCCAATGACCTACTTCTTCATGGATTCTCTCACTACCACCCTCCAATGATTCCCCTAATCTCTCCTTAACCCCTTCTCACATATATTTGTTTATAGCACCACTCATCCCAAACTTTCGCCTGCTTCTCAAAGGTAAACTTACACTTTTGTGGAAGTTTACTACTTTTATGACTCAGCACTCCCTATACTTATGTGTGCAGAGTCCTCCACACATGGAGACTCCGCAATCGTCAGACATTTAATGTATGGAAGGACATGTGGGCCCAAATGGTAACTGGAATGCACAGATACAGGCTATTTTGACTCACTTAACTAACCACTCAATACTTACCAGATATGCCTGCCAAGTTCGATCAGAACTGCCATAAACTGCTGGTCACCAACGGAGTCTAGCATAGTCCAACCTTCAGGTGCCATATATTTGCATTCTCTGAACGCTGATATACTATAATGACAAAAGGATGATGATAGTACATCTTGGCAAATCTCTTTACTTTACTTCTGATAATAGCAATTAAGTCAAGAATCTTTATTTGAACTTCCACAAGTAGATCACAAAAGCTAAGCATATACATAAGAGCACACAATAAAAAATTATAAAATATGCAACATTAAAAAACATTTTCAAAAAATGTTAAATAACATGCAAGAACAACCTGCAATGTGGTACATTTAGAAAGCTTTATCTCAAAAGAATCAATGGTGCATTAATCATTTTACAACAATATATTATAAGACCAGAAGTGAAAGATGCAGTTGTGCTCGATATAACATCAATTAAAACAGCAATCTCCCCCTCTGGGCTAAAATACACTCCAAAAAACAAGCAACAGAATGGCTGGTGTCATGATCATTAAGTTGCTGGAGAAAAACCAAAACAACTTTACACTGCGAAAGAGTGTACCTATGTTGCAGTGACAATAAAATCTCCTTGTAAAAGGTAGGTAATAATTACAGAAAAAAAACACAGTGCAATAAGGACTGACTTGATAGCTCGTCACATGGACAAATACCCATGTCTGCAGTAGATTATTGCCCTAGTGGAATGCATTGCAACTAGCGAATCAAGCTCAGTTTAAATCAGGTCAATGATGTTCGCTCATGCACATTTGTCACATAAAGTAAATAGGAAGCATCCCTGGAGACATCTGGATTATGTAATAGTCTCTCACCACTGGTTTTGCCACCTCCACGGACTCCCTAGAAGCCTGCATGTGCTTAATAAAACTGTCCCGTGCCCAGTATTTACCTTTATTTTTATATTAGTCTCAGGGTTCACAAACAAATGTGTGCTGCCCAGGGCTGAAGAGATTTCTCTGATATATTTTAACCATGGAATGGTCAGACCATGGCTACAAGAGAGGCAAACTTTAATGACAGCCTGATTAAGCTCAGCTTCCTTATTTACCCATATTGAACACCAGAGCACTAAAGGGGCTGCATTGATGGTGTCTTGCATATACTCCAAACCTAATTCCTGGTGCAGAGGGAAATGCGGCATCGAAGGGGGAACCCCCAACAGGCTGTGGTACCCCAACACCTCTACAGCCCCAAAACCCCATACCATATGTTACAATTGGCAGACATTTCGGTTATAAACTTCTACAATCGGGGCAACTGGTTTTATGCCAATGCAAGTAGCAAGGGAAAAGGTGGTATCCAACGCCTGGGTGATAATAGCAATCATATAATGGAGGTCAGAAAGAAAAATTACTTCTGCAGCTCTCGCTTTCTCCTTTCCTCTTTGCCTACATATGTTATCTCTTCCAGCTAAATAAGATCTGAGAATAGACGATACATTGCCACAACCAGCTTAGGAAAGTGGATTAAGAACATAAAAGAAAAAACTATACCAACACAATAAAGGGACCTGCAGAGCTAATCAGAGCTATAAACAAAATTAAGATTTTATAAAATGTGCCCATGTCTCTCTCCCACTTCCTCATCCATCAGACCATTGAGCGTTGCCTCTCTTAACACAATAACTGTATCTCAGTGGCCATCATGCATGACATGGAACAGTTCCGATATAGGCTCAAAGTGAAGAAAACACATTTCCAACCACATTCCCACTCAGTATAGCATGCTACTGATGTGGATAAGCCCTTCAGTGCCCTTCATATGGGTATTAAGTACTGTAATAATGCCATAGCACTGCACAATAATACAATACATTAGTCAAGAAAAAAACAACCATTACAACCATTGGCTCATACCATGCGTGCAGATCAACAATTGAAGGTGACACTTTTTTAATGTAAAGAGGATCTTTAACAAAATTAAGTAACCACAAATTCAAAAACAAGGAACATGATGTATCGTAACAGATGCCCTTGCTGCTTGGATTATGTTTGTGAAATGGCAGACCAAAGAGGCTTGTTTGGTTACAATTACCCACAGAAACAATAGCAACCCTTGGCTGCCAATTTTAATCAACAACAACACCGATCATGCGCTGATTCATGCTTTTATAGTCAGTGTGTCTCTTAGTTCATAGAATAATTTACATTTATATTTCAGGAAGCTCAAAAATAATTAGCCGAATGGAAACATAAGCAATCCCATCTTTTTAACTATGCCTTAAGTTAACTGTAATGAGATGCTCTACAGTACTATTTGTATTCTGTCTCATTTCCATTTAGGACCTGATTACAAGTTTAAGTGTTATTTTTTGTATCTGATAAATAACAACACCACGGGGTACGTTATTTACCGCGTGTGCGTTTGTGGTAAACAACATGTGAATTTTAATGTTTAATGCACCAGAATCCTCATGGCACGTAAATATTGTATGATTTTTCCCTGTTAAATTTCCACAGGCTTGACCTGCTGAAATGTAACAAAAGCTAAGTTATTTAATGCATCTGAAAACTATCAGATGCATTGAATATCTTCAAACTCATAATTCCAACCCACGCATAAACATGGTTTTACGCATTGGTCAGAATTAATCCACGCACTTGTATTCGGACTCACAGCTTTCTGCGCCTTCAAATGCACAGGCTCAGGTATAGTCTATTATATCAAGTTTCGCACCTCCCAGATAATGTTATAATCCTACTTTAATTAACAGAGACCTAAAGTAATTCAAATTAATAGAGGACAGATTAAATGAAATCCAATAAATGCCATATTCCACTAAAATTACCTTTTTTGTTGCTAAACAATGATTTGTTATTCAGCACATCTTTTTTCTTTTTATGGTGTTTTTTGTTTATGCATACACTACTTGTGTTTTTAGATTTTAGAGATATAATCTGATGACATATTGTATTTATCATAAGACCTGATGAAAGCTAACTTCCTCATCCAGTCAAAATCCTCATCTTTGTTACACCATGACACAAATCCAAAGTTTGCAGCCACTGAATCAAGAGGGCTGTCAGCAAATAAGAAAGGTGTGTAACTTGTTTGAAAAAACTAGCTAGTCTTCTGATAGGTTATAAAACATAATGAATCTGTAAATCAATCATCGTATATGTTTTGCCTCTGTGCTTAAATTATTTTCAATGAAGACATAATAATAATAAAACGATCAAATTATATACTGTACTTTTTGACAACTATAAATGTTTGGATAAAATATTTTATTCCTTCATTTCTTTAAATCAGTAGTTGAAAATCTATTTCTGTTAAATGTATGTTTCATGAAAAAATTAACCCTCACAACATTAAAACTTGGGTCCACATTTGATAATTAGTTATTTGCAGTACGTGGATCATCTCATTCACTTCATGGCACATCCCCTTTCAAGGACCCTATGACTCATGGTCATGAAGAATCAATATGGATTAGTACAAATGAGGTGTGGTGCAAGATTACTCAGGGCCGCTCCACCAATAACAGTGGAGTCCTAAACTATTAGGCCTTTGGTTATAGGTCTACAGAGCATCATGACATCATCTTGAAGGCTGTACCCTGAACTCGAGTTCTCTGTGAAAGTTAGTACATAGGCTAGTAACCATCTATAATGTCTGAGACGAATTGGGAAAATTCTTCACCTCCATGTATCCCGCACAGCCCTAATACTAACATCGGGTAGGCCATATGTGATAGTCATGTCACATATTTATTTTTAAAATGTATAATAAATAATAAGCCTACATTTTCTCAAAAAAGAGTGGGATGTAACAGAAATAGGGATATTGGTGGCAAAAGTGTATTGATATACAGGTAAAATGTTTGCATAGTTGTGCAGTATTATGTTCATTTATGTTGAAAAACATTAGTTTATGACACATAATAAGCCTAAACTATCACAATATTTTTTAAGGAGCGGGATGTAAAGAAAATAAGGGTATAGGGAGTAAAAGTATATTAATAGACATTTCTTAATTTTTGATACATGTGTATTAAGCTTTAAAGATATTTATTTATTTAAATTTGAAAAATAATTAGCTTACATTTTTCCGTAATTTTTACAAGGAGTAATATGCAAGTGTTGTAGGGGTAAAGGGTGATGAAGTGTATTAACACACATACACTCATTTTATTGCTCCTGTATTAATATCAAGAAATACAAATATTTGTATTTACTTAAATATAAATGAGTTTTCACTTTTTAGCAAAACATAAATAACATTTTAAATGTTTTAACACATCATAACTTCTGAAAATGTTTCATATGAAAACAAAACATTGTTATATTTTGAATAGTTGTAAAATAATGGAAAAATGCAATGCATTATAATGTAACCAAAAGTTTTAATAATTATACATTTGATTAAAACAGAATATTAAACCTTCTCCCAAAAATATATGTTTAGTATTGCACTTCAATCAGAGGTCTTCAAACTTTTGGATGCCGAGACCCCCCTGTCAACATTTTGAGGCGTAAGGACCCCCTCTTGACAAAAATGTCTAAACCTGTTGACTAAATTGCGTGGGATGAAAATGTAAATAAGGTTATGTGATGCCACGTATTTTGGGATAGCATTGCTTCATTATTTTGATATTTGTTACACACAGTAACGCTGAGGAAAGATTTCACCCAATCAGTACCCATTTATAACCAAAATACAGCAATTATCATCAGAAAGATTTCAAGTCAACCTTTGTGAAGGGCCTTCCACTCTGCAGCAATACGTGCTGCCACATTAGAAGCTCACCTGGCCCTGACCGGAAGAAGCAGGGGTCCCTTAAAACCCTGGCGGTTTTGTGTAGAGTTAAGCCTTTTACCCATGCAGCTTTCCTCTCACCCCCTCCCTTCCATCCCTCTCTCCTCTCCTAACCCCGGATCCCTCTCTCACTTTGCAGGTCATTTTCTTTCACCCCTTTTTACAACTTCTGAACTCTCCCCATTCAACCTCTCACTTCACCTTTAATCACCTCTTGCCATTCTGTCCTTTCACTGCCCTCATCTCTAACAGTCTCTCACATTTATCTCATGGCCTCTCTGGCCCTGTCACCTCCCGTGCCCCTCAGCACTTCTCATTCACCTCGTCTCTTCATTCAAATTTTTGTCTATTTGTATCTTACACCTCTCCAGTCCCCCCATTCCTCTTTCACATCTCCCCTTTGTTCTAACAGAAGCCCTCACCTTTGGATCACACTCACTTCTTGCGTGTCCACACTTCTCTTCGGCAATTCACATTTCTCCTCATCCCTGACCTCTTCAATCAAATTCTCTCACTCCCTTGCTGTCCTCTCTCATTTTGGGTGCGGATGGAAGTTCAGAAAGGGATGAATGAATGTATGATTACTGATGGGCTTGTTTGAGTGAGTTGCATATTGAGTAGTGAGGGAGACAGGTGAGTGAAGTGTCACATGAGTGCAGGATGAGTAGTGTACTCGTGTGACTGCAGGTTGAGGTATAGTGTGAGCAGGACAAGTGCATTGTGAGTGCAGAGTGATCACTGTGAGTGCAAGGTGAGCGGGTGAATGGTGCAAGTGCATGGTGATCAGTGTGAGTGCATTGTGATCGCTGTGAGTGCAGGGTGAGCGGGTGAATGGTGCAAGTGCATGGTGATCAGTGTGAGTGCATTGTGATCGCTGTGAGTGCAGGGTGAGCGGGTGAATGGTGCAAGTGCATGGTGATCAGTGTGAGTGCATTGTGATCGCTGTGAGTGCAAGGTGAGCGGGTGAATGGTGCAAGTGCATGGTGATCAGTGTGAGTGCATTGTGATCACTGTGAGTGCAGGGTGAGCGTGACAATGAAGGGCGAGAATGAGGAATGAGTTGTCTGAATGCAGGGTGCATTCCCAGACCCATGAAGTAACTCAGCATGTTATTGACGGGGGCGTAGACTTTAATATCTAAGTTAAACTATTGCGGCATTAATCGGGGATCGAGGGTGAAGGAAATAAATAATGTGCTGATCCTGCAACAAACTTCCAGTCCTATGGTTAGGGTTGCCAGCAGATTATTTTGGTGGCCCAGTCGGTACAAAAAAAAGCAGTCACCTAAAGCGGTATTTTCAGCGCTTATCTGTGCATACTTCCCAGGGCCGGCTTTAGTGCTGGTGGTGCCCTGTGCGACAATGTTTGTTGGTGCCCCCCACAATGACCACCCCCACCATGGATTCTCTCACTAGCACCCTTTAACAGTGACCAAGTCTCCATAACCCCACACTCTCAGATGCATTGAATTAGTTATATAGTGCCACTCATACCAGTGTAGGGTGTCCGAGCACTTTGCATCACACACACATTACACAGAGACAATCAATCATAAGTGTGTAAATCAGTGTATAGGAAATGTTACATAAGCCAAAGGACTAAAAGTATAGGAGTCCCATGTCATCCATACTGGTAGGCAGTATAGTTCAAGAGTGCTTGGTGTGGAGAAGCACAAACTCGCAGAGTCGAAAAAGAAACAGCATAGTTGGGAGTTTCCTTTAATAATAAGAATTGATTTCTAGCCAAATTAACCCTTTTTGCAACATGAATCAATGGTCTAATAATGTATTCTTTGTAGTGTGCATGCTGTTCTAGGATGAAAGTTAATAGCTCACTATTCTCTATTAGGACTTTAAGTTATAAATTGCAAGTAACAAAAGGATGTCTCTTTTGAAAGCAGTAACCTGCTGATCTCTTCACATCATACGCACTCTGTAATCTACTTGGTACACGTTCTTTGCAGCAGGCATATTAACCCTCTGCACTAACATCACCTAAAAGTCAAAACCTCAACTATACAACATTCTGATCTCTCTCCAGGAAGATAATTAATCACACGAGTTATCTTGACATTTATGTGAGGCCTGGGAATTGCGGGAAAGAAACGCTGCAGCAGGTGCTTCAAAAGCACAATAAACTTTCACACACGGCGCCCCCAGAAAGCCAACTTTGTATTCCTTTCCATGAAATGCATTCTCACACTACGGCAGTGAATGTAAAATTCAAATATAAGGAATAGGCACAGTGGGGACCCAGGGGGTACTGGAACCAGCAAAAAAACCTAAGCCTCTGTAAGCAGTTTACAAAGGCATGTTAAATGGTCTTTAAAGACCTGTGAAAAAACACGGGGGTGCCGGAGATAGGAATCCAGACACTGCCCAGCTGAGCCCCCAGCAGCTCAAGTTTCACTGCAGCATCCCGGGCTGAGACACAGGATGGGGGAAGTGTGGGGGGGGGGCTGAAGCCCTTGGGCCTGGGCAGAAGTGTGACTGGGAAGGCGCGACCCCCTTTGCATCACTCCACGGCCCCCCTGGGGGTCGCGCCCCACAGTTTGAAGACCCCTGGTGTAAATACTTATTAACTAACATATTAATATTAATTTTATGTATATTTTCCCAGGTTTTCCCTTTCATCTCACTGATAAAAAGAGTTATTTTTCTATTCTTATTTTGCAGCCTAACATTCTGTGCTTTGTGTCTGTAAAACCAAGGCTGGCAGCACAGTGGACCGGGTGGTCAGTTGAGAACAATCTATTTTACTTATAATAACATAAAAGTTAGATAATGTATTGTAAGTAGCGAGTAAGGGATGCAGCTTTATGTTAAATAATGCAATACTGTGTGGTTTAATAACCTTGTCCAAGAAAAGGAGCATTTTTAGAATTCCATGATCATCAATGAATTATTGAATTTAGTAAACACAATCCAGTCCACAGGCCAATGATTTTCAATTCAGTTCCAATGTTCAAGCTTTATTCATGAAACTACATCCAATCATCAGTTCCATTGATTTCTTTCAGTCTGATTTATTGAATTCAATTTCATCACATCTTTTCAGACACTTCCATCAATTCTTTACAGCCTACGTGTTTCGTGCTAATGCAGGACTTCATCAGGGCTGTAAGAAAACAAATGTATACACTCATCAATACAGTATCCATACTTATTCCAATGTAGAGTATTTTCATCTCTACTGACATTTCTCACTGCATTTATTTAATTCACAAGTCTATTACTCCATGTTCAGGCCTGCCTATCTCCTTTCTAGAGTTGCTCCTCCCAGGATGAAATTCCTCTGTTATCAATGTTCAATTTAAAGCAAACAATTAATCCTATCAGTCATAACACATTCCATTGAGTTCATCCTTGTTTCATGGAATTATATTATTATTACATCGATTGTATCATCGTTCCTGACATCACCTTGTTGACCACTAATCAACCCAAAAAAAGGATTTTTATTATTCACTTTGTATTTAAACAAACCTATTTTCTCTCAAAATAATATGTATTACATTTCCTATACGATCCACTGTACCTTTATTATTAAACTTGCAGAGGCTTACATTAATAGCTCCTTCTTATTGTATCCTTTTCTGAGTAATGAATTTCACCTTAACTAGTTTTCTTACTGGGTCTATGATCTGCAAACATAACCATGAATTATTCGGTTATCCTGCTTCACATCTCTTAATCAGAGTTGCTATTTATGCTACTGAGTGATTCACTTAATTAAAGACTTCTAGAGCCTGATATTGTAGATGAAATATCCAATAATTAACTTATACGCAATCTTCATTTGTGACGCCTGCAATATGCCCTGCTTGGTGAAAACAGTTCCTTATCAGATAAAACTTTGTATTACGACCATGTCCCTCCAAAATTCATATATGAACTGAACACGTACCTTAATTTCTATACACAAATTATTAATCAATTTATCATGGTCTTCACAATTCTCCATCAAACATATTCATGGTCTCAATCCCTCGTGTTAATTTCTGCAATAAAAAGGCACTAATGTATTTTATTTGTATTTGACCAATGATACCTTCGTTTCCCATATTATTGAACTAATATATTTATCCATCGACTGCCTCTCTCCTGCCATGCCCCAATACCACCGAATTACCAGTACACGCACTATCAAACTTTTCTTTATTCCTTCTAATCTGTGTTGTTTCATTTTGACTGTTAATCTGACTTCCCCATGTCACCATGTACAATTATAACGATATTTTCCATTAGTTCAAAATCCTCCTTAACTGCCATACTATTCCCAATTCTATTTCAGACTAATATGCCTCCCTTTCTTTTCAAAGCAACCCCTTACTCAAATCCCAATATGCCGTTCTCTCACCGTTTTAATATTCATCCGTCGCTTCCCTGAAGAGCTGGTCCTATAAATACCCCAGTTAAGGAAACACTAACAATCTCGTTTTTTTAAAATGTTATTTCTACCAATCAATATCTAGTTTGAATTAGCATTGCCACCAATCACATTCACCTCTTTCAATGCCCCAAAAAAACCCTTTCTATTCGGTTTCCAATGTGGTCCGATTCCACCAATCGAAAATCCCACAGCCTATTCACGCCCCCACATATCCACTTCCTGTTTATATTCTCCATCCCCAGGGTATTTCCTTGGTGAAAGTACCTTTCTATTGGTTCACATGCTCCAATAGACCTATCTATTGGTTCGCGAGCGTAACCAATTCCAAAAGCTATTTGCGTACTAGTCGTACGATATCGTTTCCTCTGTGGTCCGATAGCTCATTCAAACAATGTCCGTACACATCTCCGTGTGCTGACTTCCTGTATCTGCTTTCCCTCCTGATGTCTTTCCTTTTAGGGAACCATCTTTTTCTTTGGCTCTCAAACGTGGCTACACTACTTGTGTTGATAAATACCCCTTACTCAGCACATATTCCCATTAATTGCGGGCACAATATATCTTACTCATTTTTCTTACACACTGAATATCATTTGTCTCATCCATTCCGATTGCCTCTGTACTCGTGCTATAATAGTACATAATTCCATCTTCTACCATCTTAATTTAAAGGGGTAGTCCCGATTAACACTTTGTTATTCCTAATTAATGGTACTAGGTTTATCTCGTTCACTCTAAAAAAAGGGAGGAAATTACTGTTAGCCTTTAATTATTCTCAATCAATTATTGCCTTTTCTTTATCCTGCGTTCAACCTTCCATCTATACCGGTGTTTGTGATTGATAGGTAATATCTAAGTATACCGTAATAGTCATACATGTACCCTATCCACCCTATTTGAATATACTATTCATACTGTAAGAATGTTGTATGCACCCAATCTGCACCCAGTAAGTTGCCAACACCAGTTACTACTTCTGATGTAACCATGTTATGTTCCAATCCCATATTTTATTTGCACGCCTTGGTAGTTAGTTAAAAAAATAATGTAGTTCATTATCACTGTTGAGCCCCATCGTCACTGATCTACATCTGCTGATCCATCTAGCTTCTTGCTGACGTAATTGCAATTCCCAATCACCACTCTCTCGGTATAATTGTTTGAACACCATGAAACTTAAACTTCACTCTATCCACATGATTTTCCCTAATGTGTTGAAAAATAGGAGATTTCATGTATTTATTGACGATTGCTCTCTTATGTTCCTGCATCCTCAGTTTCAACGTTCTTTTTGTGCTCCCAATGTAAATCTTGCGACATTCACACTGAATAATGTACTATACCCCAACACTATTGCAGTGGATGAATTCATTTATCTTGTATGTTTTCTTTGTGTTGTAACTAAACTCCTTAATATGATTTATACCTGATTCGCACATGTTACAAGTACCACAAGTGAAGAATCCTTTAGGTGGGGGTGGGAGCCAATTTCCTTCCTGTGGGTGTGGGGATCAAAGATAGTTCCTAGTAATTAGACTTCCTATAGTGGGACATTTCCTATAGGTGACCATGGGTTTGTCAGATATAACATCTATTAATCCTGTAACACCCTTCAACAAATTCAAATGTTTCTTCAAAATTGTATATATTTGATTTAGATTTTGGTGCACACTGTATGTCTTTTCAACTGTGGATACATCTGTGGATCTTCATACTAGAAGTAAAGGTTCAGAAATATCAATAGCTTATCTAAGAGATGTACAAATGCTTGTTTCAATAATGGAGTGTGAGAGGTTTGAGGTTAGGGACATGGCAACACTATTAGATATTAGGGTAGACTATTATTGCACCAGTGGTCTGAGACCAGCATCTAAGTTTACACCGCAAGGTCCCCAATATGCAGCAATTTATTTACTTGTTAAAAAAATCAATGGAAGATCTACATAGACTTGAGAATCAGGGCAGATGGAACAGGAGTGTTCATGGAAAGAAGGCGAATATATCGAAAGAGGAAAAGTTAGCAATCTGGAATCTTAGGAATGATGATAGCATAGTAATACGTCAAGCTGATAAAGGTGGAAATATTTTACTAATGAAAAGAGAGGATTACAGTAATGAGTTGAAAAGACAACTGGGTCACACTCAGTGTTACAGGAGATTGGGCTATAATCCAACCAAAGAAACACGTAGACATATATCTGAAAGGTTATTTCTTGAAAGGAACAAGGTTTATTGAACGAGCAAGAAAATAAATATTAGAACGTTATAAATCCCACCTTTCCATTCAATTTATATTTTGCCCAAAGTACATAAGTCGCTACGGAACCGACCAGGGAGACCGATAGTCTCCAGTATTGGGAGTCTAACTGAGCATATTTCGGAAATTGTAGATCTGTTTTTAAAACCACTGGTCATTAATGTACCCTCATATATCAGGGATACTATGGATGTGCTGAATAAATTACAGGATGTGGTTTCGGAAAAGGATATGAGCTTTGTGACTCTTGATGTTGTAGGGCTATACACATGTATAGAGAATGAGAAAGGAGAGCTAGCGGTGAATAACTTTTTGGGGAACAGAAGCGCAAGTATTCTAGATCATTCCAAGATGATTGCAGAAATGAGTACCTTGATATTAAACAACGTTTTCCTATTTGAAGGAGAATGGTATCACCAAATTAGGGACACAGCAATGAGTTCCAGGTTTGTTCCCTCTTAAGGCAACTTGTTTATGGGTTGGTTTGAGAGGGAGCATGCCTGGGGCAGGAGAGCTGCCAAGTGGATGGATTCAATTTTGTTTAAATACATAAAATACAATGCACATCGTCATAAGATAGCCAGTTAGAGGCCTTGGTATAGACACTGTCGTATCGGACAGCTAATGAAAAATTTCTAATGAGTCTTGCAGTTTTTTTAGAATGTCCCAGATACAAAATGGTAGAGGTCCCTGGAGAGTCATCAAAAGTAACTGTTCTGTAACCGTTGTTCATGCAGACCTTCCAACCGGGAAGGCATTCTGTGGAGCAGTATGGTCTGCTCTACTAATAAAGAAAAAAAACCCCTCCATTTCCTACCCCTCCCCCTCCCTTCCCAGAACTAGGTGGTTGGTGGTGATCAATTGAGAAACCTTGTTATGGCTGCTAGGTAACCGTATCAAGCACTAAAATTGAAATAGGTGCATGTCTCTGACTGATGGGGGGCATACTGCTGAGGGCAGACCCTTCATAAGGAAAGTGACTAAGGGACCCCATTTAAATTCGAAACTCTTGTAATCATCACGGAATATATTCGCAATCCGCTCTAAGCAGAGAATTTTCCACAGCCGCGAATGCCCGATATAGAGGGAGGAAGCAGACTTCTCCTTCCAGCCAGCTGCGATAGTTATCTTCTCCACGCCTATGCATGCCCACATAACTGCTTTATCGGCCCTGGTCTGAAGGATCCCAAAGGCCCAGAAGGACACTCTCCATATTGGTCGGGATAGGGTAGCCTAGCATGGTTTTGATTTGGGCCAGGATTTCCTCCCAGAAAGGACGGATGGCGGGGCAGTTCTACCAAATATGTTGGAAATCTCCTAATAGCCTGCAGCCCCTCCAACACCATTCAGTCGTGTTCGGAAAACTTTGTTTGAGTTTGGAGGGAACTAGGTACCAGTCTATCATTGTTTTAAGATGTGCTTCTCTGAGTTCTAAGGAGTGATTGAACTTAGATACGTTGGACCAAAGTGCCGTCCATTCTTTATCATGTATATCGTGCTGTACTATTCCTTCCCACCTAGACATGTAACGTGGCTGGGCGGAGTGTGTGTTGGAGAGCAAGTAATTATAAAGGAAAGATATTACGCCTCTCATGGAGCCCACTGTTCTAATGTATTTCTCAAATCCAGTTTTGTAGCTTGTTCCTGTATGCGGGGGGTGAGTGCCCAGTGTCAGAGTTGAAGGTAATGAAAGTGTTCTTCCGATTTTAAGTGGAAATCCCTTCTGCAGCTATCAAAAGTGATGATGTCATGATTGTGGAATAGGTGATCGAGCATAAGGCAGCCGCCTTCCCTCCAAGCATCGAATGGACCTTCATGGAGAGCTGGCGGAAAGGCTGGATTAAAATGGATCAGGGTGCATGGGGAGGGGAATGTAGTCCACCCCCCGAGACCGAGTACCATACTTTCAGCACAGTGCGTGTGGGAGTGCTAATGTAAGCGTTCTCAGGACGGTCCTTCCTGGCCATCCAAATCAGGTCCCATATTGTCCTCCCTGCCACTCCCCTATCCATGTGAAGCCAATGCTTCCTTGATTCCCTTTTAAACCATTCTGTTATGATTTGCAGCTGGGTCGCTTTGTAATACAGCCCAAAGTCTGGTAAGCCACACCTCCTTTAGCTCTAGGGCACCGCAGGATGTTAAAAGATGGGCGAGCCCCACCCCGTTGCCATATGAACTGTGTGAATAATGACTTAATTTTGGGGAGGAAGGTTGGGTCCTAATCGATAGGCCGGGCTTGAAATAGATATAATAGTTTGGGTAGGAGTGTCATCTTAATCGTCTGTATGCGACCAAGCCAGGATATGAACAGGGGCTTCCACCGCTGAAGGTTTTTTTCAATTTGACGGAGGGTCGCTGGAAAGTTAGCTTTGTAAAGTGCCTCTACTCGGGGGGTTAGTTAGTTAGTTAAATTCCTAAATACTGGAGAGAGGGAAGACTGACCCTGTAGGCTCTGTGCGTCACCCGATGGCAAGGTGAGGTTAAGAATAACGGACTTATCCAGGTTGATCTTAAAGCCTGCTACCACCTCGAGTTTGGCTAACTCCAATTCTAGGGCTTTAAGGGATCGGCCGGGTCTGCGAGTGAGAGTAGTGCATCGTCTGCAAATAGCAATATTTTGTGGTATTCTCCGCCAAAGGGAATTCCCTGTATCTCCTGATTTTGTCTAATGGACATTGCGAAGGGCTCAATACTTAGCGTGAAGAGCAGCGGTGACAAAGGGCACCCCTGCCGTGTGCCTCTTGAAAGGGGGAAGGGAGCCAACACCACTCCGTTAACCTGTACTCAGGAGCAGGGGGTGGGTGTAATTGGCCTGGAGCATGCGGATGAAATTATCAGTAAAGCCAAAACACTGAAGCAGTTGGAAGAGAAATGCCCAATCCACTTGGTCAAAGGCCTTCTCTGCGTCGAAGCCGACCAAGACTGCCGGAATATCCCGTTTAGTAGCTTCTCCTATAAGATGGATCATACGTCGGATGTTGTCATGGGCTTGCCGGCAATGGATAAAACCCAATTGGTCAGGGTGGATTAGCTCGGGCATTAGGTCTTGCAACCGGTTCGCCAAGATGGTAGAGTAGAGTTTGGCATCAAGGTTGAGGAGTGCTATGGGGTGGGACGAGGTGCACAGTTGTGTGTTCTTACCAGGTTTAGGGATTCCCGTAATGACTTCATCCACCATCGAAGGGGTCACTTCCCCTGTTTCTACTATCTGATTGAAGAGGCTCGTGAGGTGGGGGATGAGGTCGGGCAAAAGTTTTGTAAAAGTGGGCTGTAAGGCCATCTGGCCCCGGAGCTTTATGTAATTTAAGAGCTGTGATGGCTGTACCCACCTCCTCCCTAGTTATCGGGGCTGTGAGTTGGTCATTTACGGCTTGGGAGAAGTGGTGGAATCGCATGGCATGTAAATAGTTATCTTGCAGAGATTAATCTTTTGGTTCCGCGGTGTATAGTGACTCGTAAAAAGAGCGTAAGAGGTCAGCCTCGTCCCCATCCCTGTGAAGCGGTTCACCATCCCTCCCCTGGAGGCTTCCGATATATTCCCTTTCACGTTTCTCCTGGAGTTGCCTCGCCAGGTGACTGCCTATTTTATTCCCCTGTGCAAAATAGGTATGTCGGAGCATCAAGAGGGTGTATTCTGCGCTGTTGTTGTAAATGGTCTTCAATTTACCGCGGAGGGCCATAAGTGAGCGTAATGTAACCCTGAAGGAGTTGTTTTTGTGTGCTAGCTCTGCCTTTTCCAATTTCTTCTCTAGGGCTTCCCTGTCCCGTGCTCGTTGTTTATTAAGCTCAATACATTTCCCCCGCAGGACAGCTTTAAAGGCCCAGTTAGTGCTCGGAGAGGTATCTTCGGGTTTGTTGTTGGCAAAGAATTCTGTGATCCCTTCTCTTAGTTCAGTGAGGAGAACTCTGTCATGGATGAGGGAAACTGGGAAATACCACTTGGGAGATGTGGTGGAGACCGTATTCCAGTGCAAGCAAATTGCCAATGGGCAGTGATCGGAAAGGGCAGGGGAAAGATATTAGCTTCTTGTAGTTTACCTATTAATCTTTGGCTAATAAAAAAGTAGGTGTGGTGTACTTGGGAGTAGAATGCGTAATCTCTGGTCTGTGGGTGTTGGGTCCTCCATGCATCCTGAAGACCTAAGGTCTTCCTACGTTGCTGCAGGGTCGCGGTGAAAGAGCCCGTGCCTGCCCTATGCGGGTGTGTGCTATCAATGTCCGGGTGCCATGTGAGGTTAAAGTCATCCATCAGAATTATATGGCCTTCTGCAAAGCGGTCTATTGTATCCAAGAGATGCGTGAGAAAGTTTACTTGGCCCGTGTTAGGTACGTATGTGGCGACAAAGGTGCATAGTGTGCCCTTGAGGGAGCCCTTCACTAAAACCATCCTACCTTCCTTATCAGGGTGGACGTCTAGAGGTTGAAATTTCGTTGAGCCGTGAAAGAGAAGCACCACCCCCGGTGATTAGTGGGAGCCGACGATCTATAAATGAGGGGAAATTGTTTATGTTTAAGCCTGGTAATTTTTTGTCTTACAGGGTCTTCTGTCAGATTCATGATCATTTCAGAATATTATTTTTAAACATAATACAGCGCATTTAGTTCAAGGATCACTTAGAGAACCTTTTCTCTTGTTCTAGGGTTACCCCCTGAAGAAGGGCGAGACCCGAAATACATCGGGGACATAATATATAATTCCTGTGAAATATTAACATGGATGACTGTACATTACTGTCGTAATGAAGAATAAAATTACGATTTCGTAAAGTTTGAATAATATTTCATCTACAAGACATTGAAGAATAAACTACGCAACAAACAAAGTATTGACTTGATTAAGCGATTTTATTTCTCACAGGAGTGCTCACTAGAGTAACCCCTTCAGTGACGAGGGTTTTCTTTTTTTATAAACCTCAGCTCGTCAGCTCTCTGAAGGTGGGTCTCTTGGAGAGCCACTATATCAAAATGGTGATCTGTGAGGTATTTCAATACTTTCTGCCGTTTTTGCAGTGAGTTAAGGCCCCTAATATTCGATGAAGCAATTGTAATTATCATTGTGGCAAAAAGAATGTATCTCCCCTCTCTCGTGACTGCCCCCTCGAGATCCCCATACTCTGATGAGGAGGCTTTTCATCTCCACCCAAACCAGACTAGACATGAAGCTGTACCAGTTACTTACTTCGTCTATTGAACCACCACTATACCCCCCTCCTTCCACCCCCGTAAAGAACAAAAAAAAACATTTTCTAACAATACCAACAACCAAGTATGGTAGAAAAGGGTTGATGCGTCTTCGGTGTGGAGTTCTCCACTACTGGGCATGTCGGTTGAAGACTCAATCGGAGTCCCTGTCTGCGCCAATCCCGGTTTCTAGTGGAATTTTCATAATACGCCATCGTTTAGTGAACAGGAGTGTATCAGCAGCAGCTGTCCTCCGATAGGGCTTCGGCTATTGTCCCTTATTTGCCAATAGGTCCCTGGTCCGGGGTTCTGTACGCCAGCACGGTGCGCACCTGGGTAGCCGGAGTAGGCCAGCGAAGAGTAGCTGGGTGTGAACCGTCACTTGGTGTGTCGAGTTTCCCTGCTGAAGAGTCGCATGTGACGCATTCGCAGGATGATCTCTGTCCTCATAAGTTACCCATGATCGCTGACCAATGCCAGTGTGGATTCCAACTATTCTCAAAGTTCTGATCACTTGTGCCCCCCCCCCCGTCAGACTTGTACTCCACTGGCAGGTTCTCTGGGAACCGTGTTCAGTGTTCCCCGGTTTATCCATGCCAGTTCTCACCTCTCCAGGGTCGAGACCCAATATCCGCACTCCTTTTTCAAGTTCCGTAATGTGCCGCATCTTATTCTTCAATTCGAAGCTCAGCCCGAATGGGTACGTCCACCATTACCGGTTGCGCTCTTCGCGGAGTTTTGTGGTAATGGGGCGGAATTGTTGTCTCCTCATCAACGTGACCGGGGCCAAGTCCTGGTAGATGGTACAGCGAAACCCCTGGAAGGTGATGTCGCTTTTCTTTCGAGCTTCTTGAAGTATGGCTTTTTTTACCTTAAAGGAGTGGAACTTTGCGAGAACATCACGTGGTCTGCGGCGGTCTCCTGTGGATAAGACTCCTACTCGATGCGCCCTCTCTAGTTTAATCTTGAGCTGCCGTGGGCTGAGAATTTCCACAAAAAGGCCTTCCAGAAATGACTCCAGATCGTGCCCTTCTGCCCCTTCCTCCAGATCACAGATCCTTATGTTCTCCCGTCGGGCTCTGTTCTCTAAATCTTCCGACTTCAGTAGCGCGAGATGTAGTTGCTTCTGAAGATCTAGCAGCTGCTCTTGAGCCTCCTTGGAACGTTTATCTAGCTATTGAGTGTGGGTCTCCAGGTCCAGCACCTTTGTGCCAACTGAGTCCACGTCTTGTTGGAGTGTCGCCATGCGGGTCGTCAGGTCTGATTTGAGTTGTTCTATGGAGGCCTTGATATCTTGGTTCAGCTCTGCATGCAGTTCCGTCTTAAATTCCCAGAGAGAGGACAAGAGATCCTCCCTCGTGAGCGCCATGGCATCAGAGGGGTCTCCGTGGGTCGCTGGCTGTCGCTTTTCTGCTGGTGGGAAAAAATTAGAGACCTTAGTAGGTGTCTTCTTTGGTGGCATAGCTGCGCCTACCACTGGTTGCTGGAGTTTGAGGGAGCCGAGGAAGGCGATCCGGACTTGTCACGAGAGGCTCTTTACTTGCGGCAGGGTGGTGACTGGGGCTCCCACACCGCGTTTGCAGACTGTTAGCTTTTTGGAGTTGTTGTGATGGAACCAGCGCCGGGACCAGAACCACGTCGTTTCATCCCCTGGAACCCCAGGTGGACTCATGTGAGAGGCGCCATATATATGATGTGCAAAAGTCCAGAGTACCTCTCCCAGGTGTGACCGCATCGTGGATGAACAGGAATCCAAGAAGGGGGGTTGACTCAGCAGTCCTGCTTGACTCCTATGGGAATGCAGAGGCCCTGGCGGCCATATTGAAGTCAGGCGCAGCCGATTGCTCTCATTGCAGGTGCGAAATCATACAGGCTGGTCGGTCTCTCTAGCTCCGCAATGTCCCTTCCACCAGCACATATTCCCCACCGCGTCTTCCCAACAGTCTCTCACCTGCTCGCGGTGTGGGAAGGGTTCTGATTACTCCGCGTGGCTAGGTCCCTCATTGCCCACGTATTGGGGATTGGCGCGAAAGGTCTCCCGTTGTGATGCAGGAGTTGACCGCTGCCCTCAAAAGCAATGTGCTGGAGTCACCGCCATCCAGGAGCGGAAGGCCCTTTAGCGGCCGCTAACGTCAGTGGGTGATCGCCGCTACACCAGAGAGGGCGTCCGCCATTTTGCAGGGGTTCTGTGGCTTTGAGGCGGCATCACAGCTCAGCACTGCATTGCGGGTTACCTTCCTCCATGAGCACTTGGTGAGCGATTGCCATCGGGGGCTACCCCAATGACTCCCACTGAGAGACAGCGTGGGGGCTCTACCTCCTCTGGGGCTGCTCTGCTACGTCGCCATTACGACCGCCATTTTGCGCAGCTTCGACTCTCCGCACCAAGTCAGCTGTTCTGAGCAGTGGAATTGGCCTCTTCCACCCCTGTTGGGTCCCCGTCGCGACCCCTGGCCACTGGGAAGCACTCCGAGCCTTTAAGAGTGCGGTGGATGGCACTGTGAGTTCCGAGAGTTTGGCGCGGACCGGGAGCCGAGGTAAGACACGTCTACCCGGCCATCTTGCCCAGCCACGCCCCCTACAAATTTTATTTTGACAGCAGACAGCTCACATTCACCAGCGGTAATAAAAGGTATACCGTTTGGTGAAATGATTAGGATCAGGCGTACCTGCAGTTTGGACAAAAATTTTGAAGCAGGATTGGAACAATTACAACATAGACTATCAGGATTGTTTGGAAAAAGCAAAAAGAAGGGTGAAGCTAGAGAAAAGAGAGAATCTACTTTAGTAAAGAAGAAAATAAATCAAACTAGAGAAAGAGTAGCTTTCATCTCCACATACAGTATGCACCAAAATCAAATATATAAAATTTTGAAGAAAGATTGGAATTTGTTGAAGGGTGTACCAGGATTAATAGATGTTATCTCTGACAAACCCACGATCACCTATAGGAAATGTCCCACTATAGGAAGTCTAATTAGTAGGAACTATCTTGAATCCCCACACCCATAGGGAGGAAATTGTCTCCCACCCCCGCCTAAAGGATTCTTCCCTTGTGGTGCTTGTAACATGTGCGAATCAGGTGTGAATCGTATTAAGGAGCTTAGTTACAACACAACGAAAACATACAAGATAAATGAATTAATCAACTGCAATAGTGTTGGGGTAGTGTACATTATTCAGTGTGAATGTAGCAAGATTTACATTGGGAGCACAAAAAGAACTTTGAAACTGAGGATGCAGGAACATAAGAGAGCAATAAATGCATGAAATCTCCTATTTTTCAACACATTAGGAAAAATCATGAGGATAGAGTGAAGTTTAAGTTTCATGGTATTCAAAGAATTATACCAAGAGCTAGGGGTGGTGATTGGGAATTGCAATTACGTCAGCAAGAAGCTAGATGGATCAGAAAATGTAGATCAGTGATGATGGGGCTCAACAGTGATAATGAACTACATTATTTTTTTAACTAACTTCCATGGCGTGCAAGTAAAATATGGGACTGGAACATAACATGGTTACATCAGGAGTAGTAACTAGTGTTGGCAACTAACTGGGTGCAGATTGGGTGCATACAACGTCCTTACAGTATGAATAGAATATTCAAATAGGGTGGATAGGGTACATGAATGACTATTACGGTATACTTAGATATTACCTATCAATCACAAACACCCGTATAGATGGAAGGTTGAACGCAGGATAAAGAAAAGGCAATAATTGATGAGAATAATTAAAGGCTAACAGTGATTTCCCCCCTTTTTTTAGAGTGAACAAGATGAACCTAGTACCGTTAATTAGGAATAACGAAGTGTTAATAGGGACTATCCCTTTAAATTAGGATGGTAGAAGATGGAATTATGTATTATTATAGCACGAGTAAAAAGGCAATTGGAATGAGTGAGACAAACAACATTCAGTATGTAAGAAAAATGGGTGAGGTATATTGTGCCCGCAATTAATGGGAGTACAGGGGAATTATCAACACAGGTATTGTAGCCATATTTGAGAGCCAAGGAAAAAGTTTGTTCCCTGACAGGAAAGACATCGGGTAGGGAAAGCAGATACAGGAAGTCAGCACACGGAGATGTGTATGGAAATTGTTTGAATGAGCTATCGGACCACAGAGGAAACGATATCGTACAACTAGTACTGAAATAGCTTATGGAATTGGTTACGCTCGCGAACCATTAGAAAGGTACATTGGAGCATGTGAACCAGTAGAAAGCCACTTTGACTAACAGGAAATACCCTGGGGATGGAGAATGTAAACAGGAAGTGGATATACGGGGGAGTGAATAGGCTGAGGGAGTTTCGATTGGTGGAATAAGATTACAGGCGACATAGGAAACCGAACAGAAAGGTTTTTTTGAGGCATTGAAAGAGGTGAATGTGATTGGTGGCAATGCTAATTTGAACTAGATGTTTATTGGTGGAAATAACGTTTAAAAACAACGAGATTGTTAGCGTTTTCTTTTTTTTTTTTAGCAGACTTTATTGAGGACCTTGACAACATGTCAATAGAAATTTGGGACGTGCACTAACCACTGGTGTAACATAGAGTTGGATTGTTGTCGTGTGCCACAGAGGTATCATTCTCTCAACCTGAGGAGTGTAAATGATCAAGAAATTCTCATGCGCTGGCTGCCAACAGACAACGTCCCTCTGGGAGCTCCGTTAAATCTTCGCAAAAGCGAATTTGAGGTGTTGGTAAAGGTTGAATCAATAAAAATGTATGCTTTTGTTGGTTTCAAGGTTTATTAGCAGAACTTTATAGGTAATCCATAAGTTGTATGCTGGAAACATCCAAATGTGATTAACTCGCTGTTTGAGCTTGATCCCCGTTGGGAGATTGTACCACATTTTCGAAGAAGTGTCTTAACCGAAGGTTTTTAATAGGCACGTTACAGAGCACGCTTAACGGCACCTTCTGGGTGTAAATAACGAATCTTGTCTTTCACCGGCATGGTACTCATGCCCCCACAGCATGCGTTTTTCTTTTTAATCACGTTTTCCTTTGTTTAAACGGCAGACAGCACGATCCATTTTTCGCAAATTCGTATCTAATCATTTCACGAATTCAACACCGTTTAGAATTGTCACCAATGTGATAACGTAGTGATATTGTTGCACAAACTAGACTGAGGCTTTTCTAATGATTTCCAGAATCATTGCTATGACGTACTGTTTTCACGGGTTCTCATTCTCACTAACCTATTTAGGCATTGTACATAATGTTCTTTGTCGATATGGCATAACCCCTCATTGTAACACTCAGCTATACATATATATCTTTTTGTCATTTAGATTCCCCTGATGAAGGGCCCAGTGTGCCCGAAATACATTGGGATCACGCTTAAGAGCGGGGATCAAGCTCAAACAGCGAGTTTATCACATTTGGATGTTTCTAGCATACAACTTATGGATTACCTATAAAGTTCTGCTAATAAACCTTGAAACCAACGAAAGCATCAATTTTTATTGATTCAACTTTTACCAACACCTCAAATTCGCATTTGCGAAGATTTAACGGAGCGCCCAGATGGACGTTGTCTGTTGGCAGCTGCGGGGAGGTCAGGTTTCTCATTGTGAGTGGTCGCGTATGCTCGTGCCCGCTCGTGATGAGAAACTACCAGTCCGCGTTGAGAAAGCTGCCGCTTGAGTAAAAATCTACTCGAGCGGCAGAAAACCACAGCTGGCACTGTGCAAGATACCGTTTTCAATGATTGCACAGTGCGGACAAGCATCCGGCACTGTGCAATCATCGCAAAAGCGCACTACTTAGTTCGCGTAGTGCTACGCGTATCTCGCGTAGTGCAAAGTGCACTTCGCATAGCTATGCGTAGCGCCACTACGCGAACTACGGCCAAGGTTAATTTGTACCATGAAGTGGTGGGTGGGATCTATCCATGTTTGTGTCTAAAACGGCGTTCCAATCACAATCGTGTTTTTGGTGTTTCTGACTCGGTTAGATGGGATTCCTGCAGAAAGACTATATGGGCATTGCGCCTAAGGAGATAGGCATGTATGCAGTGCCTCTTCTGAATCGCCCCCATCCCCGTACATTCCACGTTATTAGGTTATAAGTCCCTATGGTGGCAGTGGTTCTGGGCATATATAACAGACTGAATGAACCTCCACATTAGATTGAGCTGATAGACCGAAATCGACCAGGAGTCCTGTTCCCCTCAAACATTAACAAAACACGGCACAGCGTCCGAACTATGCTGGGTCCAACAACAATTTACAACAATCATACAACAGATAACGGTGCGTACGCTCATAGGGGGGTCGCTGCCACCAGCCATGGTTGTGACTGTGCCGAGGCCAGAGTCCTGGCGGCTCTACGGAACCCAGGGGGGTGTAACTAATCGTGTCCGAGACATCCTTACCGCTTAAGTAATCTGGTATAGGCTAAAGCCAGTATCTCAGCACAGCAGTGATAAGTTCGCGGGGGCACAGTAGCCATATGTCAGTATGTGCTCAAGAGATGACCCACACACATTACATACTCATACAAATTAAGACATAGCAATTAATGTTCAATATGTGAAAAAGGATATAATGAATACAGGAAATTGGGGTCCACATCTTCTGCACAAGAGCTCAAAGTATGTCTCTTGCGTTGTTTTATAGACGTTGTGTGACCATATCGTGTTTCAAGTGTCAATTATGTCATCAACTGCTCGGGGTGTGATGGTGGGGAACAGAGTAATACTATGTTCCTAGTCTGAATTTATAGTGCTGTCCTCAGAGTCCGTCGGGATCTTGGTGGAGTCCTCTCAGAATGTCCCGGCCACAGCCAAGGCCCCCTCCCGGTCGAGTCGCTGCAGACCCCGGCGAAGGAGGCCGGTCGGAAAGCTCTGGCGCGATGGAGGGGGCGCCCGTCCCTTGGTGTCCATCCAGCATTTTCGCTCTGACTCTGCCCATGTTGTGTGTCAACCTTGGTGGAGCGTATTATTTTCCGGGTGCTCGGGGTAGGCGGACAAAATGATAGGTGGGGGAGGAGGGCCTTCTGCTCTGGTCAGGCCCTGCAATAAGTTCCCAAACAGAAAATATCTGTGTGTATTGATGAGGCTCGACGTAGCAGCTACCCGGGAGGTCGTGCCCGTGCAGCACCGTCTGGCCCACAAGGTCGGGAAAGGACGAGCTGGCAGAGGAGGTCTCACAGAAAAATCAGCAGGAACTTACCTCCTCTGAGAGTCTAGTGGGGGGGTTTCACATAGGGGATCTCACCGTACAAGAAAACTCGAGGTAGGCCAGCACAGTCCTCAGGGGGGGTGTGAGTCAGACATTGTCTACCATAGCCATGGGAGAGAAAGCATGTATGACGCGCTGGCCGGCTCCAGTCAGCTGTGCCTCCCTGAGTAAATGTAGAGTCTTGTGGTGCATAGTGTAGTCCACCTAGGCCGCTCCAACCAGTCCCAGGGCACGGCGCCGACAGAGCGGGCCTGAGCCGCCACGAGGCAATGCACATAAATAAAGGATCGGCAGCACCCAGTCTCAAGCCCTGTGTAGTAGTGTCGCATCAGGTGGGCGGGGAGGGGTCCGCAGCAGCCAGGGGACAATAGCGCCGGCAAGCCCCAGTCCCACCCCGACTTCAGCCAGTCCAAGTGTGCAGTGCCAGATCTATGCCTCAGGACGCAGAGGGGTCAACAATGCACCCGGTCATGGAGGCCGAAATGGAGGATGGTGCAATCAAAGCAATGCGGGCGTACAAACTCACCGCACTGTCTTCATTCGGATGTTGCAAAAACAACAGTTGATGGACAGAATGCAGAACAATGTCATACATTCACTCCAGTACAGAGATCTGGGCCTAAATCCATCATTTTTTTGCTCACCATGCCGTTCCAGTTTGAACCCAACCATATGCAAATCAGTCTTGACCCTGTGCCTCATGGGAACAGTCCAGTCCGAACTGCCAAGCCAAGTCCTCCCTGGACTGGAAACAAGCATCCTAGGACTGGTTTCAGGGTTTCACCCCTCTTCAGCCAGGATAGCTTGATTCCAGTGGTATGGAGAGCACGGGACCCACGTCTGGGCATATCCTTCCCACTTGGGGTGACAAATGCAAAAACAACAGTTGATGGACAAAATGCAGAACATTGTCATACATTCACCCCAGTACAGAGATCTGGGCCTAAATCCATCATTTTTTTGCTCACCATGCCGTTCCAGTTTGAACCCAACCATATGCAAATCAGTCTTGACCCTGTGCCTCATGGGAACAATCCAGCCCGAACTGCCAAGCCAGGTCCTCCCTGGACTGGAAACAAGCATCCTAGGACCAGTTCGGGGTTTCACCCCTCTTCAGCCAGGATAGCTTGATTCCAGTGGCATGGAGAGCACAGGACCCACGTCTGGGCATACCCTTCCCACTCGGGGTGACAAATGCAAAAACAACAGTTGATGGACAGAATGCAGAACAATGTCATACATTCACCCCAGTACAGAGATCTGGGCCTCAATCCATCATTTTTTTGCTCACCATGCCGTTCCAGCTTGAACCCAGCCATATGCAAATCAGTCTTGACCCTGTGCCTCATGGGAACAGTCCAGCCCATTCGGATGTTAGCGTTTCCTTAACGGCTGGATTTATCGGACCGGCTGTTCAGGGAAGCAACGGATGGATATAAAAACGGTGAGAGAACGACATTTTGGGATCTGAGTAAGGGGTGCTTTGAAGAGGAAGGGAGGCATATTAGTGTGAAATGGAATATGGAATAATATGGCAGTTAAGGAGGATTTTGAACTAATGGACAATATGGTTATAATTATGCTTGGTGACATGGGGGAAGTAAGAATAACGGTCAAGATGAAACAAGATAGATTGGAAGGAATGAAGAAAAGTTTGATAGTGTGTGTACTGGTAATTGTACTGGGACATGGCAGGACAGAGGCAGTCGATGGATAAATATATTAGTTTAATAATATGGGAAACAAAGGTATCGTTGGTCAAATACAAATAAAAGACATTAGTGCCTTTTTATTGCAGAAATTAACATGAGGGATTGAGACCATGAATATCTTTTGATGGAGAATTGTGAAGACCGTGATAAATTGATTAATAATTTGTATATAAAAATTAAGGTACGTGTTCTGTTCATATATGAATTTTGGAGGGCCATGGTCGTAATACAAGTTTTATCTAATAAGGAACTGTTTTCACCAAGCAGGGCATATGGCAGGTGTCACAAATGAAGATTGCTAATAAGTTCATTATTGGATATTTGATCTACAATATCAGGCTCTAGAAGACTTTAGATAAGGTAATCACTCAGTAGCTTAAATAGAAACTCTGATTAAGAGATGTGAAGCAGGATAACGGAATAATTCATGGTTATGTTTGCAGATCATAGACACAGTAAGAAAACTAATTAAGGCGGAATTCATTACTCAGAAAAGGTTACAATAAGAAGGAGCTATTAAGGTATGTCTCTGAGAGTTTAATAATAAAGGTACAGTGGATTGTATAGAAAATTTAATAAATATTATTTTGAGAGAAAATAGGTTTGTTTAAATACAAAGTGAATAATAAAAATATTTTTTGGGGGGTGATTAGTGGTCAACAAGGTGATGGCAGGAACGATGATACAATCGATGTAATAATAATATAATGCCATGAAACAAGGATGAACTCAATGGAATGTGTTATGACTGATAGGATTAATTGTATGCTTTAAATTGAACATTAATAACAAAGGAATTTCATCCTGGGAGGAGAAATTCTAGAATGGAGATAGGCAGGCTTGAACATGGAGTACTAGACTTGTGAATTAGATAAATGCAGTGAGAAATGTCAGTAGATATGAAAATACTGTACATTGGAATAAGTATGGATACTGTATTGATGAGTATATACATTTGTTTTCATACAGCCCTGATGAAGTCCTCTGATAGGACGAAACGCGTAGGCTGTAAAGAACTGATGGAATTGTCTGAAAAGGTGTGATGAAATTGAATTCATTAAACCAGACTGAAAGAAATCAATGGAACTGATGATTGGATTTTATTTCATGACTAAAGCTTGAACATTGGAATTGAGTTGAAAATCATTGGCCTGTGGACTGGATTGTGTTTGATAAATTCAATAATTCATTGATGATCATGGAATTCTGAAAACGCTCCTTTTTTCTTGGACATTGTTATATTGAAGAGTGTGGCCTTAGAGCGGTGGACCACAAAGAGTTGAGGGTTGTTATTGAATCATTATTAAATTTCTGGAAATTAGACTAGTAAGCACACAAGTTAAGCCTTTACCGCCTTGGGTTTAGTACATTTTGGTTTAATAACCTTTGAATCCCATGAAAGTTGTTAGTATATTCATGCATTAGGATGGTTTTCATTTTTTCAAAAAGTAAAAATACAAAACCTTTTTTTTGTTGTATTTTTTTGGTTAAAAAAACTTTGAATTACGAAGATGGAAAAGAAGTACAAGAGTGGAGTGAATGAAGGTTGCATAATTGATTGAGAAGTTTGCATTAAAAAAACTATCTGTTATCTGGGGTTTTTTAATGTTTCACGTGAATACTGGAGCAACATAGATGATTGAAAAAAGAGCGAATATATACTCATTCCATGTTTGAAGTCTTTTTTTTTCAACTAAAAAAACCTCAATATTTTTCAGCATTTGGTTTGTTAAAAATGTTGGATTATTGGATTACAGTGAGCCTTGGTGAGGGGAAGAATAAGTCTTCACCTAGACTTAAAGAAATTAAGACAGATGCCATCAAAAGGAAGGATGTAGAAACAAAATGCTTTGAATATTTTAAAAATGGCAATAGTGAATTGTTGAAATAAAAAATCAGCAGAGTAATGTTTTTTACTTTATAGTTAGATTAGTAATGTAAGAAACATGTAAGGGCTGATACGATGTTAGGAAACGGCTCCGATCATCGGTCGGAGGCGTTCCTAATGCATCGTAATCTGCAATTCGGGTTCCTTTCCGACTGACCCATTATCATGGTGTTGGGCAGAAAAGAATCCGACCGGTCATTCCAACTGGCGTCCAATGGGCTCAGAGAGACCAGTTGGAATGATTTCAGTAAGCCCAAGGACAGCTCTTTCCACCCGAAGGATCACAATGTCGGATTCTAACAGCCTTTCTGTGCCAGCCTTTCCGACACAGAAAGACTGTCAGAAGCCAATTTTGGGGTCCCCCAGCAGGGCCCCCATGGGTGCACAGCCTCAGGTTGGAGGCCGAGGGGGCACCATGACCCCTGATGATCCCCACACCCCTTGGCCATGGTGCCACGGGGTGCAGGGAGAACTGCACCTCTACTTTTTACAAGGAGAGCATGCATTCCGGTCAGAATGCAAGCTCCCATTGTAAAGAATGGGAGTGTGACCGAACAGTGTTCGGTCACATTCTTTTTGGTCAATCGGGACTGCCAACATGAGGTTGGTCGGTCCCAGTCACGAAATGATCGACATCATAATTAGGCCCGTAGTGTTTTCCAGGTAATGTTGAGAACTGCTGGATTTTTACCAATTGTCTTTCTTACATTGCTTTAATTTTTCCTTCATAGTTATGATAGGATAGGATATGGTTTTGTAGAGCGCTTGAATGCTGAGGCTTCTTGGTGCTAAGAAGTGAGATAGGGGGATCGTAGCGGCTATGACTGATTTTTAAAGAGGTGGAATAAGCCATGTTTTTAGTTTCTTCCTGAAAAGACGCCTATTAGACATTAATCTCATGGAGATAGGCAGCTGATTCCACAATTTGGCTGGACAATGTGACAGACCTCTGCCTCCCCATCTGACTTTACGAATTTTAGAAATATAAATGAAACCTGCGTCAGTGGATCTAAGGTTTCTGGTGGGGGTATACCAGGAGAAAAGGTTCAGAAAATCGGCAGCCCCTCGGCCAAATAGTGCCTTACGAATAAGGCTTACGTCTTTGAACTCCGTCCTTTGCTGGATTGGGAGCCAGTGCAATGACCTAATAGCAGCAGAAGTGGAATGCCCTCTAGGGACGTTTAACAATAGCCAAGCAACAGCGTTTTGTATCGATTGTAATTTTAACCTCTGGGCTTTATCAATGCCTATAAAAAGCACATTGCAATAATCTAGCTACGAGAGGACGAGGGCAACTACCACTGATTTCTTCAGATCCTGTTGAATATAAGGAAATATCTTCCTATGAAAAAGCTGGAAGAAGTTACACCGTTAATTTGGCCAGCAAAGTTCAGCTGGTCGTCAAAAATGACCCTAAGGTTCTTCACTTTGTTAGATGGAACAGAACATTGACCTGCCTCTGCCGGCCACCATGTTGAGTTCCATAGGGATGGCCCATTGCCGAACTCCATCACCTCGGTCCTATTGGTATTGATAATCAGATAATTACGACTCAGCCTGTCTGATATGAGTCAGACAGGCATGGAAATTGACAGCAGTGGCCTCAGACTGTTTGGATACAGAGATGACAATCTGTGAATCGTCTGCATAAGAAACCAACGAAAAGCCATACTCTCTGATAAGTGCAGCAAGTGGAGCAACGTATACATTGAAGAGTGTGGGTGACAGTGCAGATCCCTGCGGCACTCCACATGGTATGCAGAATGATTCAGATTGCATATTATCCCAATGTATACTCTGCTGCCTGGAGGCCAGAAATGAAGAAAGAAGGGACAGAGCCAATTCCCCAATCCCTACTGCCCTCAGACGCCTTACTAACACCGTGTGATTCACGGTGACAAATGCAGCCGAGAGGTCTAGGCGAATGAGGATGGCTCTGCCCCCTCCATCCACCTGTCTGTGAATTTCCTCCGTTGCCATGATCAGGGCGGTCTCGGTCGAGTGACATGACCGGAAGCCATGGTGACTGGAGTCGAGCCGATTATTAGTATCTTTATATTTCATAAGCTCCTGATTTACTGCCCTTTCGAGGACTTAAGCTGTAACTGGCAGACAGGAGATTGGTCGGTAGTTCTTCAACTCTGTAGGATCTAGACTAGGCTTTTTCACAATTGGTCTTATGCAGGCTGTTTTCCAGACAGATGGGTATATCCCTGACTCAAGCACTTGGTTTAAGAGAGGGGTTAGATATGAACTGATCATCTTTGAAGCCAGGTGCAATACCATTGGTGGACATGGGTCTTTCGTGATCCAGATTTAGTAGAGAGTAGCATTTTATTCACTTCTATTGAAGTGAGAGTACTGAAACTAGCTAGTTGGTACTGAGGTGCTGTTTCCTCCAGTACTAAGTCAGGGTCATTTCCCGCAGACTTCATGTTATTATGGAGGTCATCATAGATTAGTTGTATCTTGGCCTGAAAAAAATTTGCCATTTTATTGCAAACGTTTTGGTCTGGTTTATATAGACTGACCTGTTGGGGTTGAGATAGCACTCGGACGGTTTTAAAAAGCTCCTTAGAGGAGTTCTTAGCTGCCTCGATTCTTACGGTATAATATGTATTTTTAGCTTTTATAATAGTCTCTTTATAAGATTGGAGTGCTATGTTTTATGCAGCCTTACGTTCTGTGCTATAGTCCGCCCTTCAGATGCGCTCAACTCTTCTGTACATAGCTTTTAGGCTTTTGAGCTCCGGTCCATACAAAAGCAACGTTGCCCGGGATCTTTTTACTTTAATAATTCTTTTAGGTACCACCTGGTCAACCGCTGTAGCAATCCAGGTATTAAACTGGATAGACGCCTCATTGTTGTCCTGGACCCGCACGGGAGGACATATGTTTAAAGCCTGCTTTAAGTTATGCCCCTTGGACTTTATTCCATGATCTAGTTTTTAAACTAGCTGCTTTATTTGTAATGGAAACATTTGTTTTGATGATGTTGATATTAAAATATATCGCCCGATGGTCAGTCCAGGGGAGGACGGAAGTTTTAACCACCGTGACATCAGAATTATTCGTATAAATACAATCAAGTGTATGGCCAGCAGAGTGGGTGAATCCAAGCACTAATTGGGACAATCCATAGCCTGCTAAATTGTCCAATAACCTGCTGGTATGGGAGTTGTTATTAAGTTCTAGCTGGTAATTAAAATCACCCAAAATAATGAGCGATTTAGAGTCTATGCAGGATTCCAGTAGAGTCTGTAAAGCTAGAGTAAAAGATGTTCTTGGGCCGGGTGGCTGATACAAAAGTATGCCATGGAGGGTTAAGCTGTTGTTAACTTTCAGCACGAAGCACATTGCCTCTGCCGGTAGCTGTATAATGGCCTCTACATGCACCTTTAACTGGTTACGGTAGATTATCACTATTCCTCCACCAATATTCCCTACCCTCTCCTGACTGGATACTGAATAGCCAGATGGAAGTGCGATATTCCAATCAGGGGCAGATGATTGGTTAGTCCACGTTTCAGTTAGGAATATTAAATTAGGGGTAGAATCCTGCAATAGGCATTCTAGCTGGTACTTGTGTTTGCTCAGTGTGCGCATGTTAAGCAGTAAACAGTGCAGTGGCTGGTCACACATCGTCCCCCCCTTTACAGCTCAAATGGCAGAGATCAGCAATTGAACTATCTATGCTCGAAAAACCTGCCAAGACTCTCGTTTCCCCCTCCATTTTGTCCCCCCTTCCATTAGTGTTCTCATAACTAGGAAGGTGGGTGTTTGCTACCATGGTACAGCACAACTCACAACTGGCGCACTTGAATTCCTCACCTTCCCCCCTCATATTGTAGCTGTCTGGAGAGGAACACTCACCAACCCTCAGCGCCAATAACTGACTACTCGTATAGACCTGGGACCGAAAATGGGCAAAGTCTCTGGTGCTGGAAGCGCTACGGGCGCCGACGGGCGCAGACGGGCTTGCCTTTTGCGAGCCCGCTGCGCGCACCCGCCGGCTTGGTATTTTTATCCCTGAGTGAAAAGACTAGACCGCTGACCCAGCAGACCAAGGCGGCCCGCTCTTACAGATGGGGACTACGGGTCATTAATGCAGTGCGGTTACGAATTGCAATTTAGACAGAAGTCACAGCTAAAGAGAGGTGCAAATGTAAATTTTAAAAACACAATCCCAAAACATAAAAACAGGGCTAAAGTGCGATTAAATGAGCCAACTTGTAGAGGCTAAATACTTCCTGTCCCACGCTGCGCGCTCGCGCCAGCATAGTATTTATTGTCCTGAGTGAAAAGACTAGACCGTTGAGCCAGTAGACCAAGGCGGCCCCGCTCTTACAGACGGGGACCGCGGGTCATTAATGCGGTGTGGTTACAAAGTGCAACTTAGACAGAAGTCACAGCTAAAGAGAGGTGCAAATGTAAATTTTAAAAACACAATCCCAACACATAAAACAATGCTAAAGTGTGAGTTAAATTAGTAAAGTAAGAAACCATTAATGTTTTCTAGGTAATCTGCTCCCATATTAAAAACTGCTGGATTTTTGCCAACAGTCCTTCTGACATGTCATTATTTTTTTTAGAAACTCACGCATTCAGACAGCCTGTAAAATGGCTTGGCTCCTTTCCTGAAAACAGCGTTTTTTTCCCAAAAGTTCTAAGAAATGGTACAGGCAATGGTGAATTTTGCCAGACTGAACTTTTAAATTGTTTATATCACCCCTTGATGCCACCATTAGTTTATGAACCTCCCTCTAAACAGGTTGAGTAACAGTTCTACCACATGCTTACCTACCGCAATCCAAACTGTTTAGATGACCAATCTAGGTTTCTTCAAAGTAATTTGGAAGTGGTGCAATTTTTTCTTCATTTTGTGTAAAATATTCTAATGATATAATAGAAGTGTATATTGCATGTACACATTCAAGAGGTACAAATTAGTTTTCGTACTTCAAAGTGGAGTTTGCTACTTGCCATATATTCCTCAACTAAGGATGTTTTTTAATTGTTTTTCCAATATGCCTGAGAATAATGGAAAAAAACCCTTAACATTTGGGAAATTGGGGACATTTTTATAATTGTCTTTTTCATCTGCAAATCAAAGTCATTTATTATTTTCCTAGGACTTTTATTTACTGCTATAGTTTGTATAACAGGTAAATATTTTGTATTGATTACCAACTGCAGCAATCTTTCCCCTCCTGAGGCGGAAGTCGGGAGGTGTCTTTCTTTTACTTTGAGCGTTCTGTGCATTTTGTGCATTTTAGCATTTTGACTGTAATCTCACCTGTGTGATCTATATCGCTTGTTCAGAGCGGTGTGGATTGGATACTTTTTTCGCGCTCCTAGGCGCTGTGTGTTCCTTCCCCCCTTCCCTGCCTCCGGACCGCCCTCGGCCGAGTATCAACGTCGAGGGCTGGCTTCCCGGTTTTTGGCGGCCATATTGGGTGTGGGGCAGGCGGGTGACGCGCTCTAGCAGCGCCTTAAAAAGGGAATAGCAAGCCTGCATCGGTGATTACCAACTGCTGCAATCTTTCCCCTCCTGAGGCGGAAGCCGGGAGGTGTCTTTCTTTTACTTTGAGCGTTCTGTGCATTTTAGCATTTTGACTGTAATCTCACCTGTGTGATCTATATCGCTTGTTCAGAGCGGTGTGGATTGGATACTTTTTTCGCGCTCCTAGGCGCTGTGTGTTCCTTCCCCCCTTCCCTGCCTCCGGACCGCCCTCGGCCGAGTATCGACGCCGAGGGCTGGCTTCCCGGTTTTTGGAGGCCATATTGGGTGTGGGGCAGGCGGGTGACGCGCTCTAGCAGCGCCTTAAATAAGAACGGCTATGACTCCGCGCAGCGGACGCATATTGCGGACGCGCCGGATCTGCGCCGGAGTCGTGCCAGAGTCCTGCCCGTCTGTGCCCGTCCGCGACAGGACGGGACCAGGGGCCTCGGACCAGACACCCCACGCCCATCACATTTGTAAAGGCCACCCACATCAGGTATGCGGCGCAAATGCTACTACACCTTAGACCACTCCCTCTCTCAGAATGCTCTAGAGATTCCTGGCCGTGCCCTGAGGGCCCTTTCTCTTGCATATTTTGCAAATATCAAACCCCTTTCATAAAACCCAGCACTGAGAAGCTAGACCAAAGGGAACAATCCCCATTTACAGGGACTAAGGGGACAAAGTGCATTCTTCTAAATGTACGTTCCCTACCTAGACATCAGCTTGAGGTATGGGATTTAATACACACTACTCAACCTGACCTTTGCTTCCTAACGGAAACGTGGCTGAAACCCCATACTGTCCCCGCTATTGCTGTAGGGGTTCCTCATGGCTACAAACTTGTTCATTTTGATCGGCCAGAGAAAACAGGTGGTGGCTTAGCCATCATGCATAAAGAACACCTGAAGATCATCACACTAGAACAGAAGCACAGCCCTCTCTTTGAGATAATAATTTTCAAAATGCAATTTACAACTAACAAATTTTGGAAAGGAGCCTTAGTTTATCGCCCTCCAGGGCCCTCTACAGGCTTCTCCCTTGCATTATTGGAATTTTTGGCCCCACATTTTAAAGCAAAAGAAGATTTCCTTCTTCTTGGCGATTTTAATGTCCATGTTGACAATCCCGCACTCCCTGAAACAATCTCTTTGATTTCTGAATTATCCTCCCTCGGTCTGACTTTGCAAAACCATGAGCCCACCCATATAGGTGGTCACCTTCTCGACCTGGTATTTACCAATTCCCCTAAAGTACAATGCTCCTCCCCGGTTCAAATAATTTGGTCTCACCACTTCATTGTGGAATTTCTACTATCCAAGGTGGAGAAGTCCTCCATTAAAAACTCTCTACCACCAATCTGGCGTCGACAATGGCATAAAGTCACTGTAGAGGATTTGCAAAAGGAATGGAAGCAGCCCATTCCTACAGAGATGGATAATATAGAGACCATATTAACTAAATTTAATACTTCCCTCAAAGAAGCAATCGACAAAATAGCACCCCTAAAACTACACAAACAATACCCTGGCACCAAACAGGAAACATGGTATACTGAGGAGCTTAGAACAGAAAAACAAAAATGTAGGAGGCTGGAAAAAAAGTGGAGAAAAACACGAACCGAAGAAAATAAGAAAGCACATCATGAGGCCCAGACCAAATATTATAAAAACATCAAACTTGCCCGTAGGAATAGCATCTCCCAACAACTTGCAGAAGCCGGAAACCAATCTAAGGAATTATTTAAAATTCTTCAGGAGTTCGTAAAACCTACTGCATGCAAAAGCCCTGATGACTTTTCCCAACAATTATGTGACGATATCTCCCTGTTCTTTGAAAATAAAATCAATTTGGTCTACGACAAAATTTTATTGGCCGTCAACCATAATCAAAATCAAAATAGTGATAACTCTTTTTCCACCTCTATGTTGCCCACACGAAATAAAACCACACTCAAGATATTTCCAGCAGTCAATGACTCTGATTTCACCTTCCTCATGAGCCATATAAAATCTGGATCCCCAGATGACTTCTTATCAGCTAAAATAACTGTCTCTTTGCAACCCCTGCTCGGGCCCCATATTCAAACATAGATCAATCATTCTCTAAGGGAAGGATCTCTACCCATAGGATGGAAAAAAGCAGTGGTGAACCCAATCCGAAAGAACGCAGCAATTCCATGGATCGATCTTTCCAATCTCCGACCCATCTCTCTCCTACCCTTTCTCAGCAAGATGACCGAGAGACACGTAAACACTCACTTGTCCAAATATATCGAGGCAACGGAGGGCCTAGATTTTTCACAATCTGGATTCAGGCCCAATCACACAACAGAATCTGCCCTCCTCTCAGTGACTGATAACATCAAGATGTCACTGGATGGAGGAAATTCAATGATTCTAGTGCTGTTAGATTTATCCGCTGCCTTCGACACTGTGTCTCATGAGATACTCCTCGATCGTCTAAGGGAGAGGGGAATAGATGGTGTGGCTCTTACTTGGCTTGAAAGCTTTCTTTCGGACCGCCAACAAGAGGTAAGATAGGGCTCCGACCATTCTATCTCAAGGGAGCTCACCAAAGGAGTGCCACAGGGCTCATGTCTAAGCCCTACACTATTCAACATATACGTAGCCCCCTTGGCGGATATTGTAAGATCTCATGGATTCACCCCTGTGTCGTACGCCGACGACACTCAGCTTTTGTTCCCCTTTAAAATCCTGACGCCCGCAATACAAAAATCTTTTGCGGACGGAATGAGGGCAATATCCCACTGGATGGCTATTAATCGGCTCCAGTGTAATGTAGGCAAGACTGAGGTAATGTTGTTTGGAGAGGCCACACTTCTGTGGTCCCCGTAATGGTGGCCCCTGGATTTAGTACCAACTCGTACCCCCAAACAGACTGTCAAAAATCTCGGTGTGCGCTTGGACAAATCTCTTCTGTTTAAAGAGCACACAAACCAAGTAGCAGGCTCCTGTTTTCAGGTCATTGGACTGCTACGACGAGTCTTCCCATTTCTGTCAGACTTCTATAGGAAGACTCTTGTCCAAGCCTTGGTTATAAGTAGACTGGACTACTGTAATGGCCTGTTGGTCTCGGCAAATGAGGAACAACTACAGAGACTACAGGTGGTCCAAAATACGGCTGCGAGATTAGTTCTCAACACTCAGCCAAGGTCTCCATCATTCCCCCTCTTGACAAAACTCCACTGGCTGCCAATTAGACAGCGTGTAAAATTTAAAATCTGCTGCACTATCCACAGCTGTCTGTTTGGCAATGGACCTAAATATTTAAAAGAACTATTCAAATCCTATATACCCAGTCGTACCCTGCGCTCCAGCAGCCAGCAACAACTTCAGATTCCAAGGATAAAAAAAGCCAGACAGGGAGGGCGAGCCTTGTCTTACAAAGGCCCTATCCTTTGGAATTCATTGCCCCCTGCTCTGAAAAATATTATTAATTTTCAATCTTTTAAGAAGTCCTTGAAAACGTTTCTAGTTGTCGCTTGTTAGGTCTCTCACCCCCTTCCTTTTTCTGATCAATATAAGATCTTGGCTCCTTGGTAAAACGTAAGCGCGGAGATACCCCTCCGGGGGTTGACTTCCTGCGCTATACAAGAATACAAATAAATAAATAAATAAACATTTGTATGGGGTATTGATGTGTTAAGAACAATAGCTTGAATAGTGTAAATCCAGGAAAATGGGTGGGGTGTTCACTTAAATGTTCCATCAATCACCCAGATGTCAGTATTCTCTAGTGTTATGGTGTTATACATGGTAGCAAATATTAGTATGCATTTTTGGGGGTGTTTGCTAACATTCAGAAGAAAAGGTTAATCAAAACTGTTAGATCAGGGGGATGTTTATATCATTTAATGTTTTGGGTGCTGTTAGTTGTGAATTACTCATTTTTTACTTTAAACCATTCTTTTTAAATTTGCAATTGTGGACATACTACCAGAAACATGCATGGGGATATTTTGAGCTACCTCTCTTAATACTGGCCCACAGTGTTTATTGAAGGTTGCACCAAGTATCTTTATGTGCTGGGCTTTTTCTCTTACTTCCAACTCTGTTGCAGAGTGGTTTTGCTCAGTTCTCCTCTCAATAATATCACCTGGGGAGGGCGTGGCCAGCAATATGGCAGAGTAGCCACATCTGCCGGAGGCTCTGGTGGCCCGATAATAATCCTGTCTCCAATCCAGTCTTCCAAGTGCCATCCACATATGAAACCAGTCCACGGGTTTGGGGAACCACACTGAAGGCAGCAAGTAGACTGAAATGGAGAAATAAGCCAGGGGAGCTCAAAATTAGCCGAGAACGCTCTCTGAACCAGAGGCCACAGTCTACCATGGCGGCAGATCCCACCCGCACTAGAGAGGTAAACCAGGGGATCCAACACCCAAATGGCCCCACTCGTAGTGATGGAGGGGCTACAGAAATGAGCCCCCCCCAACCCCGAACTTTCTCCTTGGCAGTGACAAGGAGATAGGAAACCACCCCCACAGGTGGTTGGGGCTGCGGGGACAACATGGGCCGTAGGAACAGGGGCACCCCGAATATTGCCACAGCACACCCCTGGCAGATGAGGGTCTCATTTCCAGGAGACACATGGGAGACAACGGCTCGTGACTACTGCAGCGCTGAACCAGGCAAGGCCCCAATGCGTGCCCTTCTGTATGGTTGTGAGTGTGAGCCGGAGCCCACGAGGAGGACGAGCCAGCTGCATACAGGATGGGAGCCCCAGCCAAGTTCTGGGAGGGTCCCAAAAATGTATACATGTGCCTCATTCCAGCCAGTAGGAAGGTGCAAGGAGACTCACCGGTGGCAGAGCAACTATGGACATCTTGCTCTCTTGGGCAGCCATAATTACTCCTCGGCCAGAGTGGGGAAACTGAAGGTGCTGTCTAGGGTCCACACAGGCGAGAGGGACTGTCTTTCTTTGCCTTTTAGATAATACAGAATCTCCCACACGGTGGCTCAAAACACATACACGGCGAAGCAGGAGACAGGAAACACAACAAACAACACCTTTAGAAAAGGGTTTTATTTTACAAAATGCAAAGACTCTCTTTTTAGAATAAGGCTTGGGGTTTTATTTTACACAATGCTCTCTAACAGAAAGGCTTTCCCAGATGCCAAATGCAGAACATTCAAATATATTTAGAGATATATATGTTCATGTACAAGAAATAATAATACACTTGGCAAATGCAACAGTTAAATGCATGAATAATACCATGAATAAACAAGCAGCAAATAATATGAGATAACACTCAAGAAAATATAATATGCTGGCCGTCCTGCAAGAGATCAGAAAGATATATATACACTAGATACATCAAATTATTACTTTGGATGTGCACCTCGCTCAGTCACACATTACAAAGAAAACAACTCAAATGATCAAAGCCACTGGCCACACATCACAGGCAATAATCAGAACTCAAACACCTCAAATGATCAAAGCCACTGGCCTTACATAACAATGGCAATAATCAATACTCAACACTTCACCTCACCTGGTGCAAACACTGCATCTAAAGCCACTCCTGAATGGGGGATTAACAGCCGGGAATAAGAGCCTCAGCAACCAGGGTTCTGCTGTACTGAAGTAGATGCATAAGTCCCCATTCGGATTCCAAAATCCTGGTTTCTAAGTCAACAACCTTCAGCCTTATAATCTCAAAACAACACTAGAAGGTTCGAGAAACCTTCCCCCGTGCCAAAGGAATCTTACTAGGACTGGCCAGCTTCAAAGCAAGCATTCAATGGATGGAAGGAGTTCCCACGTTCCCTCTACAGTCTCGCATGTTCCAGCCTTTATCTTTGCGAAGCTCACAAAAGCCTTCCAGGGTACATTAAACAATCTCTCACAAAAAACAATCCTTGAACCTGATTAACCCAAACAACTTGCAAGCGTGGCTGTGCGCGCAGATAAAGCTCAAGCCAGGCAGAGTCAGAATTCAGGATGACATGAGGCTATGTCAAACACAATAGTAAGAATTTTATAATACTTATCAATGTACAAAACAATGCACGTTTGTGCACCACTGCTCATAACCTACACTTCGGGACCAAAAAGTATGTTCCACACCTCACTGCCTCTCATGCTTTCAGATGCACATTCCACACGTTCTTTTCTTGGCAAGGCTGTCCTACTCCGTGACAGCTCCCACTGAAAGACTGCAAGATTACAAGAAAGAAACTTTTAAGAGAAACAAGGCATTTGCAGGACGTTGTACATTCAGGCTATGGTAAAATAACACACCAAAGTCAATTAAAATAATGGAAGTCAAAGGTCATCACAGGGTGTCAGACCACAAGAGTGCTTCTAGCACTATAGGGACTACACGGCCACCTGAGAGCGGGGAAAGGCAGGCGCCACCTGGGGGGGTCTCTGTGTGGAATAGTGCCAGAGCCCTGACACTGGGCCCAGGTGGGGCCCAACCGGTCCAGTGGAAGGGGTGACCCAGACCCCATAGAAGAATCTGGTGAGGGAGTGGCTTCATCTGAGAAGACCTGAAGGCCTGTAAGTACGAGCAGCCAACCGTCATCCTTGACCACAACTGAGCTCAAGGCACAACCCGGAAGGCCAGCAAGTCGAGCTGTTCCCCCTGGCTGGGCGGACACCGGAAGGCTGCGTCCAGGACCAGGTGGAAAGACCTAGAGGGACAGCCTCAATGCCGCGAGAACCTGACAACAGGGAAACCACCCCAGGCTCTGCAGCCACACTGAGCTGTGGCATTAAAGGGGCCAGCAGCACACCATGGGAGTCAAAGAAAGGATCACAGGACTGAACGTGGGATGGACCCAGAGACTTGGGTGACAAACCCCACCAGATGGGTGTGGACAAAGGTGACTCCCACCAGGGACCCACAGCAAGGCATCCAGCACACTAAGAGTCCTTAAGAGACAGCCCTATCTGAGGGGCAGAGACAGGTACCAAGTTGAGTCACGGAGGAGAGTGACGCACCCCCGGACTACAGACGCAGACCGGGCCTGAGCGGTGAACCGCACACATCCCAGAAGCCCCACAATGAAACCCAACCCAGGTGAATCCCCCGGGTTATACCTCGAGAACAAAAGAGAACACCGATCCTATACAGGAACCCAAACCCACTCCAGTCAGATGAACAGACGGTAGCCAGAGACAGCGCTATAAGACATAGCCCAGCCGCACAACCAACATGAAGCGGCGCTCGAACATAGCTACCTTCAATGGCCAGAGATAAGGAGCCAAAGCCATAGAAACAGGGAAAATGGACAGATACATGATGGTCATGGCCCCTCCCCCAGGGGCGGCAAGGGAAAACCTACCCTTGCCGGACAATGTGAGCCTCCCGCAGGCGATACAGTCCTCCAGAGAAGCACTGGAAGGACGAATAGCGGAAGTCCAATCAGATGTAACTCTACTACGACAAGACTTACACAATGTATCTGAAACTGTTACGCAGGCAGAGCAATGCATATCAAAGGTTGAGGTTGTATCCCACACCCTATGTAAGGAAGTTACAAACCTCACAACCTCCCTGAAGAAGATCGCTTGGAAGGTAGACAACGCAGAAAATGGTGCACGAAGGAACAACTTACCTTTGATAGGCTTCCCGGAGGGAATTGAGGGATTAGTCATGGGAGCCTTTCTAGGCAAATGGCTCAGAGACTCCCTTCCAAAGGCTTGTTCTTGTCATTCTTCATAATTGAACGTGCCCACAGGATGCTAACTCCAGACCACCAGCCTCTAATAGCTCACTTCTTAAACTACCAGGACCGTGATTTGATACTCCAGGAGATTAGACAAATCAGGGACGTTCGGGCTCATCAATACCAAAATAATTATATTTCCAGCCCACTCCCAGGAAGTCCAGAAGCAAAGGAGAACCTATGACTCGTCAAAGAAAAACTGTGAAACCTCGACACCCAGTACATGCTGTTCTTCCCAGTGAAAGTTAAGGTTATCTTTCAGAGCAAATCATTCTTCCAGACACCAGAGGAGACATGGAACTGGATAGAGGAACACCCCCTCTGAAACACAGAAATGAACCGTTGGGGACCCCGCGCCCAGACCTGATGACGTGCACTGGGCCCAGATAACAGAGACAGAAGTTGAAACGCTGACCAGGCTGGAGGGATAAACCAAACTGGGACACTCCCATACGACCAGACCGGGCTCCGGAGGAAATGGCCCCAACCTCAAATATGGACAATGGATGGATTCAGGAAACACCCCAAGGGCAGAGGCAGAAGACAAGCTACACCAGACCAGTCCGAATGGGAACACTCAGCAGAAACAGACAGCGATCACGCACTCCTGTAAAAGATTACCTGACTGGTGGAACCAAGCTTAGACAACGCCCAAGAAATCCCCCTGCAGGCAACACACTAATAAAGGGAGGAAGAATGCGATACACAGGCCTAGCTTAGGCCGAAAAGACAGTAAGATGGTACCAGGTGCCTTTTGAGACTCATACATTGCACTCAGTAGGGGTCAAGTTTTAGCATTTTAATATACAACCTCTTTTATCTTTGTTGGTTCTCTGGTAGGGATAAGTGTGCAGGGGATACAGACCGATCAAGCTTAACCTGCGGGACATTTGTCATGATGACAGTTGAGGGAACGTGCATGGGCAGTGAGAGAGAGTGGGGAAGGATGGGTGGTAGAGGAGTGCAGAGGCATAATATGACACGGGGCAGGTTTGTGGTTTGAAATGGAGCAAAGAGATATTTAAACTACAAGTGGAGAAGTAAATCCATATTTATGGCACTATGTAAACATGAGGCACTGCAGGAACGCTACCACTTGAACGGGATGAGGGAGGATACTCCATAATGACGAGGAACGTCAACGGTCTTGGATACAAGATCAAGAGGGGGGTGGGGGGCTAAAGACCTCAAGAGATTGAAGCCCGACATAGTCCTCCTCCAGGAAACACACCTCCGCTGTACCCATTACGCCTTCCTGGGGAGAGGCACACACACAACCCTTGCTCATTCCGGATTCTCCTTGGGATCCAGAAGGGTCGCCATCCTTATTAGGAAGACACCTCCCTTTCATACTCACAAAACCTAGGTAGACCCCAATGGCACATTAGTTATGGTACAAGGGACCTGGGGTCGAAAAGAACACACCCTAGTTAGTGTTTACAGCAAACAATTGACAAGGTAGCAGAAATATTGCTGGAATCTGACTCCTTGACAAACATTGTGGGAGGGTACTTTAACAATGTAGTATACCCCTGTATGGACCGTACAAGGGCAATTCCTGGACAATGAGGCAATACACCACTGGCTGAGCTCATACATACATTAGGCTTTACTGACCTCTGGCACCAACACCCCCAATGAACTACACATTCTCCTACTTTTCTGGGGCCCATAAGGTATTCTCCAGGCTGGACTATCTTCTCGCCCGGTGAGAAAAATAGGGAAGGTAGACAGAGTGGAGTACTTGGCGAGGGGCCTTTCAGACTACTCCCCCTTGTGGCTTACAATAGAAGGACGACCCCACAGAAAGCAGAACGGGTGGAGGCTCAATGCATGGGATCTAAGAGACCCGAAAGTCGCCCGCAAAATCAGAGTAGACTCCCAATTATACTTCAGTGAAAATGAGGGCTCGGTGTCCTCAGCGGTGGTCCTTTGGGAAGTTTACAAAACTGTACTGCGAGATAGGGCACAAAATATAATAGCGCATAAAAGGAACAAAGAAGTTCAGGAGATCGAAGCTCTGGCAGGCACGCTCCTAGAGTTGGAGAGAGATGTAGGCCTGTGTGCTGATCAGCTCCTCTTACGCCAGATTCCAGTCACTCACAGGGAATATCAAGTACTGGACCGCCAGAAGGCAAGATCATTTCTTCTAGCTACACAACACCGCCTATACAAGGAAGGAGATAGAGCTGGGAGGCTCTTAGCATGGTTAGGTAGAAAAGAGAGGGAAACTAGATGGGTGACCACCATTCAAAAAGAGTGTATCACGTACACGGCAGCACAGAGAATAGCAGATACCTTCGTGAGCTACTAGTAGGACCTCTAGAAGGCTAGGAAACTGTCAGACGACTCCTAGATTCACCATTACTTACACACCATTAATCCTTTCACCCTGTCTTCAGAGGATTGGGAAACCCTAGAAAAAGAACTTACCCTGGAAGACGTCATGACAGCAATTGATAAACAAAAAACTGGAAAAACCCCAGGCCCCAATGGACTGCCGCCAGAATTATTTAAGGCGAGCGCCGGATTATTGAGTCCATACCTACTGAGGATGCACTTAGAGACAGAAGCAGAGGGAAAACTCCTGCCAGACATGTGTAACACACCTGTGGCAGTCATCCAAAAAGCAGGGAAGCCTGCTATGGAGTGTGTGTCTTACGGGCCAATTTTGTTACTGAAGGTGGAAACTAAAATATTGGCCACTATTCTGGCGACACGGCTGCTGCCAGTCATTAACTCCTTCATCCACCACGACCTGTCAGGATTCATGCTGAAACGGTCAACGAGGTTTAACCTCCATCTGTTATCTAACTGGCTAGACATGACCAAAGACAGAATTGACCCACATATGTTTATATCCCTTGAGACAGAGAAGGCATTTGATGCTGTACGCTGGACATTTATGAGACAGGCCCTGATGAAGTTCGGATTTGGACCGGTCTTCCTGGCATGGATAGACATACTGTATAACTCACTGCGGGTTAGGGTATGGGTCGACAGAGCGATGCCAGCAGATTGCCCAGTGGAACGGGGCACCAGACAGGGTTGCCCGCTGTCCCCACTGCTATTCGCTGGAACAGTTGGCATGCCTAGTCTGAGCCCACACAGATATAGTGGGATTCAGAGACGATAAGGAGATATGCCCAGATAAACGGTTTGCACTCCATGGCGATAATATCCTCCTATATGTCACCAACCCCACCGTGATGCTTCCAATTTTATTTCAAATATTCAAAGAATATTGACTTCATGTGGGTTTAGAATTAACTGGAACAAATCCGGCCTTTACCTAGTAGGAGGACACATAGAGGCCCAAGACCTCCCAGACACCTCCATATTGACAATGAAGGATTCAAGTACCAAGGCCTCTACAGAACCACCAACACCTTGTTAAGTCTCACTCATAATATCCGGAGGGTAGTAGCAGAATTTCACAGAGACGTTGAAAGATGGAGACAGTCGCCCATGTTACTACTAGGCATGGCCACCATGTACAAAATAATCAAGCTCCCGGAACGGCTCTACATTCTTCAAAATGCATACTATAGGATACCTGAGGACATCTTTAGGGCAATCGATAATGAGGTGTGTACACTCAGAATGTGAGCCATCCTAGGGTTGCGCTTCAGACGCTTCAGCGTAGTCAGTACAACGGCGGCATTGCCCTCCAAGACATATTATCATACTTCAGCACAGCCCACTTGATATTTATTAACAAATGGGGATATCTACCGGGCGATCACCCCACATTTGCCCTGGAAAGGTGCCAATTTTATTCACACACTTATCTCCATTACCTTTTTGGGGGCAGCGGACTTAACCAACTACTACCAGCCATCCAGAGGGCGAAAGAGGCTTTTGAGGGTGACAGAGTGACAAATGAAGTGGGACAAGGGGGTCATGAGGGAAAGCCCGCTATGGAAAGGCAACGCCTTACAGAACTGGGGAAAGTGCAGGTTTTCAGACAGTGGGATGTAATCGGAATACCTAAGTTGGACAACCTCCTAGAGGAAGGATCCCTAATCACATTTAGCTCCCTCCAACGGGAATACCAGCTGAGCGATACCCAAAGGTATAAATACCTGCAACTACAACACTCATGGAGTGGGTAGAGTGTAGACATATCCGACATACCAGGATACATGCCACTGAAGGGTAGACTACTCATGGGCAAAATACCATGTAAAGCTATCTCTTGGACTTATAAGACTGTAATAAATAATATCCCAGATAATATGAAGGGGGTCAGGGCCCAATGGGAAGTCACCACAGGAGAACTAGAAGACGTAGACTGGGATGCTGCCCTAATGCACCCAAGGGAGGTGGTCATTGAACTAAGCTTGCAGGTTATACAATTCAAAATCCTGCAAAGGGTATATTTTGACAGGTTCTGTCTCCATAAAATTGGAGGGTGGAAAGAGCAACATACATTCATACCCTATAGGAATTAATGTATGTCTACAACCATTCTTGGTCAAAATACTAAGGGAACTTAGCAGGATAGTCAGGCACCGCTACCAAGCGATGCCAAGTATGCCCTGTTGGTATACCCTCAGAGGTTAAAGTTCCCAGACATAAACTCATACTATGCAACTTAGGGCTAGTGGTGGCTAAAAGGGACATTAATAAATAATGGGGCACCTCAAACACCCCCACAGTGACCGAATGGAGGACAGGCATGGACCTCTTTATGGGGGCAGAAAAGATAAAATATAAAGCGAGAGGGTGCCCAAAGAAATTCTCCAAGATCGGGGACCCCTGGCTGAGATATCATGGACTGGAGATGAGTGGAGATTCTAGCGAATCTCAACCACTAACTCAAGATTAAAATTAAGAGGAAGGTGAGACCACACTCGTTTAGGTGCATAATAGATGCTCGTACTGAATATGTGATGCTGTCTGATGTGGACTGTGCCAAAACTGTGGGGTAATTGTACCACTATTGATTTGACTCTATGTATTTACGGCTTTACGATATCTTTGTTTGCACTGAAAAGTTTTGTATCAATAACAATATTCTTCCCCAAAAAGCAATATCGCCTAGAGTAACAGCTCTGCCTTTGCAACAGGTTGAGAAGTAGCTCACATACCTCCAATGATTCCAGGGCTAGTAAGTCTACAATTACAATAATTACAAAATATATACCTATCAAATTTAAGAGGTGTATTTCCCTTTTCTGAGGCTACAAATTAGGCTTGCCTTACATTTTCCATGTAGGTTTTCTTTTTCTTTATAAATAAAGTATTTCTGTTTTTTTGAGTTCAGGTTTAATCTTTTGCATAAAAAGAAAATGTTAGTAATTTTATTAAGCTGTGGAGAAAGAACAAAGGGCTATTTATAGGTAAAAATTAATTTTGCGATTCTTAAATTGCGATTTTCCGTGAATCGCATTTTGAGAATCGCAAATTCCGATGTAGGTAAAATATCGCAAAATAATAGCGATTAACAAAAATTCACGGAATTACATAGCGATTACTGAAACTGTGATTCCTTAATTGTGAGAATGCAATTAAGGAATCGCAATTCCGGAAATCTGCAATTCAGGTGCAGAATGATGACATCACAACCAGGAAGTGTGACTGCCCATGCTGCACCTGATTGCCAGAACCTGAGTGAGAGCCAGAAGCTGAGTGAGAGCCTGTGAGGAGAGTTGGAGATTTGTGCTCAGCTACTGAAAACAGGAGAAATGGAGTCCCATGGGAAAGAGAAGCAGCAGGAAGAAATACCCAGAAAGAGGAAACAACAATTTAGCGAAAGGGAGCTGGAGGTCCTCACCCAGGAAATAGTCAGCAGCCATGACCTCTTGTTTGGAAAAAGTTCACTACGTGTGCCAGAGGCACTAAAACGAAAAATATGGACTGGCATCCAGGAGAAAGTAAATGCAATTGGCGTGACACACCGCTCAGTCGAAGACCTCAGAAAAAGGTGGTACGACATGGGGCAGAGGTCAAAGGAGAGGATAGCTACAAGATTGGCCGAGGCCAAAAAGACCGTTGGTGGGACGTCTACAGCAACAGAGCCAACACCCCTGGAGGAGCTGGCGGAGGGCACCCTTTAGCCTGAAAGTGTGAGTGGCGTGACTGACCTGGACAGCTCCGAACACCCAGACACCATACAAGGTAAGATGCATGCCAAAACCCCCTGATACATACCCAACCCACTCACACCCCCAGACACCCAACCTGAGTGCAACTCCAGTACATGTCCACCAGCACACCCAGAAATGCATTATGGGAGATGTAGTCACATGCACTGATACCGGGGCCAGTGAGACACAGCAAGGTGGAATAGGGAAATGAAGAAAACAGACAGATAGTACTCATGTGAATTTAAAATTGTAAACTGTAATGCATTACAAATGCGAGACAGGACACAGAATTAATGTGTGCATTTAAATTCACAGCACCACCAACAACACACGAAACCGTGGCAGAAGGGGAAGAAACACCAGAAAATTAGGACGAGGCAGGGCAGGAGGAGCAGGTCGAAGCGAGACCAGCAAACCCTGTGCCATGCAGACGGTGCAACATAGTGCCACCACTGCCACTGCTGGAGGTACAGGCAACAGACACAGCAGGAGAGGCACAGCCAGTACAGAGGCAGTGTGCAGGACAGCAGAAAACACAGTCCCCTGAACAATCCAGAGAAGGGAGTGGGTCGAGACACAGGGCACAGCCGTCCACCAGCACTGCTCCTGTCGAAGAAGACACGGTGTTCTCGGGCCTTGAGGGAAGCATGATGAAAGCACAGCGCCTGCAAGTCAAAGGAATAAGATCAATACAGCGCCAATTGGCTGCACACAATCATAACATGACTGAGTTGCGGGTTGGTGTAATTGCCATGACAGGTGCTTTGGAAGGACTGTGCAGGGAGATAAGGAGGGACAGGGCAGCCAGGCGCATGGAGAGACATCGCCATCACACCCGGCTAGACTTGTACACAAGAGCAGTTAACCGCCAAACAACCGCCACATCCCTGCTGGCCCGAAGATACCTCAGTATGCAGCATGAGAGGACCCACTGCTGCCAGGACGTGGGCAGGGTCCTGGTGCAGGTTACTCATGCGGTGGACCAGATGAGCGCAGTTGCGACAGGTGGCATAGTCCCACATAGCACAAAGGTTCCGGACGAACAGTCCAGCAGGATGAGCATCACTACCCCAATTCCACCAGAGGGACGCCGGAGTGCGCGCCAGGGAAGAGTAGATGACTCCAGGGAGGGCAGTGGGCAGCCTGAGCGAGGGGCAACAGGGCGTGCATGTAGGAGGTGAAGGTACACCAGGGACTTATGGCTATGTGTGAAGCAACACATTCCATATGGACATATTGGCTGATGGAAATATTTGCACTGTGGCACAAACATGTGTAAGCACTCACAATGAAGTAATGCTGTGTGACAGATGCATTCCTGCACCAAAGGAAATAAACATCACTGTTAAGAACCATTCTGTGGCATTGTGTCCTCATTACTCACTTAGAAGTAGTTCTGTGTGATCTCATCTTGTCTCAGGCGCCCAGCAGCCGCCCCGGCCCCACCTGCTGGTCTGCGACGTGGAGCTGGTCCCCCCTCATCTGATGTGTCTGAATCTGTCAGATCCACTGGGGTGACTTTCTTGTTAGCGATGTTGTGTAGCATTGCACTGGCAACCATGATTTTGCAACGTGTCTCAGGGCTGTACTGTAGCGCACCTCCACTCTTAAGGATTCTGAAGGTCCTCTCAATGGCACAGCGTGTGGCTCTATGGGCGCTGTTGTAACTCCGCTCACCTGCAGTGGCTGGATTCAGGTATGGTGTGAGGATGTAGTCACGTACAGCATACACACTGTCACCTGCAGGGTATAAGTAGATTTATGTTCAATACTGTCCTGCCAGTTCAAACCTTTACTGGTTGTGTGTTTGTAAGCCATGCATTTACCTAGCAGGTAGCCCTCTCCAAACTCGCCATTTGTGAGTCTGCGAGTGGTGAAACATGAATGAGTCGTGTGTGCTTCCTGGGTATTTTGCTACAATATCAGTGATTATATGTTTGGCGATGCACACTACCTGGATGTTCAGCGAATGATCTGACTTTCTGTTCCTAAACACATACTCATTTTGTGATGGGGGTGAGATTGCGACATGGGTCCCATCTACGCAGCCAATGATGTGGGGGAATTGGGCTATTTGGTAGAATTCCTGCTTGGTCTGATCTAGTGCCTGTTGTGTGCTTCGAAATTGTATGTGGTGATGCAGTCTCTGTACCATTGCATCAAGGAAAGCGTGGAAGAAGCGCGAAAGTGCACTTTGAGAGACCCCTCCTGCAGTGGCTATCACCCCCTGAAAACTCCCTGATGCCAGGAGGTGCAGTGAGCACAGAACCTGGACATGGGTGGGAATGGTGTTTGCCCTGCATGTGGGGTGTTCAAGTATGGGTGTCAGCTCCTCTATTAAATCCAGGATTCTGTCTGGGTGTAGCCTGTAGTTCACATGGATCTCCTCTTCGGTCAGCTGGAAGAGGGTGATGCGTGCTCTGTAGATCCTTTCCTGGCGTCTCCTTCTCTGTGTAGCATCTCTGAATCGCAGCCTCCTGGCTATCACATACACGCCAGCTATGGTGGGAAATCCCAGTGGCATAGGTAGCACCTGGTTACCACCTGCTCTGAGTTGGTGGTAATTGAGAAGTGCAAAATTGCGAATTTCGAGAAATCGCAAAATGCGACTTTTACCTACATCTCAATTTGCGAATTCGCATTTAGCGAGAACGGTAGTACCGAATATCGCAAATGACGTGCCGCAGACTGCGATTTCGCAAAATAATTTGCAGAATCATTGGTACGCAAAAATGGTAATCGCTAAATTAGTGATTCCCATGTTTGTGCTGCGGAAACCTTTCCTACATCGCATACACCCTGATTTTTGTGATTCGCAGTGTTTGCGATCGCAAAACAGCTTCCTACATATGGCCCAAAATGTTAATACTGTTTGAAATCTGTAAAGTAAAATGAGTGTCTTTGTTATTTTCCTGTTGGGGTTGGAGAAGAGGTGATGCTTGGCTCAGAAAGAATTTTATGGCTATGTCCCTTTGGGTATGTGTTTTTTTGTCCTTTGACCGTTTCTGTTGGCTGCACAGAGGTAGAACCCTATAGGGAAAGAATACATATATTTGATTGTTAGAGTTATTTCCAAGGGAGGAGGAGGGGGGGGGGTATTTGTTTATTTTCTATTTAGTGTTGAAATACAAATATACTGTACAAACTGAAGACAGAAAGACAGGGTAATAAGACTTTTTATTGTGTGAAAAGTTCTTTTATTTTGTTAGTGACTGAAGAAATAAGCTTGTTTTTTACCTTTGCTTTTGTGTTTTCTCGATTGAAGATGTTTTGTGCAGGCTGCAAAACAATTTGTTTGTCAAAAGGTTTCTTTTGTTATATCTGTAGAGGCCTCGAAGGTTAGAAATGATAAGGGAACCTTGATTTCCGTAGCAGGGAAAAATGGCATTCGTTTTTCTTTAAAGTTACTGTGGAAAATTCCTGTTGACCGAAAGGCATAGTTTAAGGTTTGGTCATTTTTAGAAATGTACGTTATGAATATTTTGGTATTTTATTTGAAAACGAGTGTTTGTCAAAAGAGAACAATGGCAAATAAGTGCAAACTAACATTCAGTGCGATTTTGTTTTATAGATCATGCTATATCAGGCTATATTAATGAATCGTCAGTATATTCATAGGATTTTGGGGGGATTTGTTTTTAAATATCTCTCTAGAACAAAGAATATACATATATATCAATAGTAATATTTAGTTTAATGATTTACTAAGAATAAAATAGTACTATTTCTGTTTTACTTACTTCACTAGATAGAAGACAGTGTTCTCTGATTTCGCAGCTGCTTTCAGAAATGCGTGTGGTAACCTTAGATGTCAGTGTGCCACTGGACACAAAATGGTGGACGTAGCTTTTTATACAGTTTTTCAGGTCTAACAATTGTTCAAAGTAAAATATGCATGCTGATTACCTGTTTTTTTAAATAAATAAATCTATGCCCAAAAAAACATTTTTATCGTGATACAAAATTGTTTCCGACTGGTTTTGATCTTCCTCAGTAACTTTGGCTACCCTCTTCATTGGGTCAGATTTTTTTATGTCAGATTTCCTCTTTCATTAATTTATTCTAGTTTTTAATTCATTGTAGTATTTATTAGTGATAAAAATATTTTTTAACGCTAAAAAAAGATTATATTTTTCTTCAAAAAAGATGCATGCGGAAGACATGGGCAAGACATGCATGGTAAAGGTTTTCGTTGTTGCAGAATTTTTAATGGTTGTGTGGCAAAGGCATTTGTTGTCAAATACGCGTGGTAAAGGCATGAGTGGTAAAAGCATGTGTTGTGGAACCCTCTCTTCAAGTCTCCTCTACACCTGAGCAGCTGAACCCCAACTACAATCCTGTGGGTGCCAGAACCCAGGTAATTCTTATGCGGTATGTATCCCCATTGACTGGACTGTGTGCATTCCCCCACACTCCAGCAATGGGGTGTCCCCACATATGTCATGTATGTGTGTGCAATTCACATGTTTTCTGTGATTTTGTATGCACTTGCAATAACATATTTAGGGATATGTGCTTCACCATGGATGCGACCGCCGCAGTAGCAGCAGTTGCATCGTGATACGGTGGGTGGAATTCCCAGGCCTTGGCGGTCGGAGAGAGCTCCTGAAGACAGCAATCCAACCAGCATCGTAATCTGGCCCTAGGTCTTCTATTTCTAGGATTATGCCCTGGAGGCAATGATTTAGGCTGAGTTGGGAGTAGCACTTCAAGTGCACCTCAGGCAAGAATGAACCCTTACATGAAATTTAGAAAAGTAGGTAGGGCTGTCTTTTTTGTTTTTTTCCAGTTTGATTGTTATGTTATGTTATGTTGTATTGATTTGTCTAGTGCACAAATCACCTGAGACGTTATCCAGGTGCTTGGGCAGGTGTGTAGGTGTGTGATCACCAAGGTGCTTATATGAAAAGCCAGGTCTCAAGAAGTGAGGAGGTGGCTCTAATGTGTTGAGGGAGGCCGTTCCATGTTATGTGGAATGTTTACAAGCCTGCTTCTTTTCTTCTCTATGCTAACTTTTCTTTTCTGATCACTATCATCTGTATTCTTTGTAGCTCAGCCACTAGCGCCAAGACACCCTCTGGCATTCGCTGTGCTTTATAAATGTAATCGAATGTATGAGAATGTAGTAGAATGAGCTGCCTCCAGTTTTGCTTTTATTTGTATGTGGGGAATGTGTGTGAGTGCTAGTGAGGCAGCGTGTAGGTGTCTGTTGGCTTGGTGAAAATGTGTGCAACTGTTCAGGTATTCTGGCCCTGTATTGAGTAGGGCTTTGTTTGCATGCGCGTGAGAAGTGATTTGGCTGCATTTGTGAATGGGGAGCCAGTGAAGCTTCTGGAGGTGCGCTGTGTGGTGGGATGCAGTGTGGTAGCTCGAATATGAGTCTTGCAGTGGTGTTATGGATTGTGTTGAGTCTGTGTATGAGTTGTTTGGAGAGCGGAAGCCCAATACACTTCCAAACATAACTCTAACACTCCTACTGGGCCCATACAGGAGGGATTTTTATTCAGGTTCAATACTTCACCTCAGAGGCAATGGTCCTCCAATGGGCCTTTCTTTGTCGTATTGAGGGGTGAGGAAGCAGGATGTCCAAATGTCAGCTAGCCAATGAGGACCATTAATTGGTAGCCAACAAACAAACTGGAATATCAGGTTCTTGTAAATTATTCTGTAAACCATACTATAGAAATAAAGTGTGCCAATTAATAGACCAAACCTTCTAAATAAGTATAGTCTAACAAGAATCATGCAAACCAAAAGCTCTGCTGTGGCTATACAGAACAAGAGCAAAAGACACTGATGTTCTGAAAATAATCTGTGACTATCTCTGTTATGCATTTAGAATCAACACAAGTTCAGACCATTAGACACAATAAGACTTTGATAATTGTATTAAAGATCCAAAATCAATGCATATAAGTAACATTTTGAGAAGCTCAGTCATAACTTTAATAGTTTGAAATATACAACCACACAGCTAGTTTAAATAATCTATCCCTAAATTAAAAAAAATAATAATTCATAAGAGGATGGTTTTTAGTGAACAACACACTTTCTATCACCAAAAAATCAAGAAGTTGGTTCTCAAAGGTTCTGTGTGCATGGGCAGGGGCATCAAGTTAAAGTCCACTAGGACAAAAGTAAATGGGACTGGGTAAGGGGGAATAAAGTTTAAATCTGGTTTCTCAGCAAACTGCTCCAAATCATACAATAGGCAAGATCATCAGCAAGGGCAATAAGCAAAGAGCATAAAAGTAACTTCCGTTGGCAGGTTGTAGGTAAGAAAAAATTAAACCAGGTCATATGAGCTTAGGTATAGCTCTTTTCAAAAGGCGCATCAAAGCATGGAAATGCAAAAAATCTAAATTCAATAATAATCCTCCTTCTCCTGTAGTATATAGTTCATATTTGTCATCAAGACTTCAGTGGTTGACCCACAATGGTCTGATCATCATGTGGTCATCTTTCTGTCTTTCCAGGTACAAATTGTTATTCCAACATATTGTTCCACACATATCATGAGAAATGATTGTCCTTCCATCCTCACAGGTTAGTTGGCAAAGAGCTTGTTCATCTTGCTACTTTGTACGGATATAAGAAAAAAGTCATGTTCCCACCATTCACACACAAAGGAGTAAAATGGAAGGTCCTTGTTGTCAAAAGGAGTGTCTCATGACCAAAGAACAAGAAAGCAACATTTGAGAACCGTATAAAAGCCCATTTCACTGCACAAGGTTTTGAACAAATGCCACCTAAGGAGTTTATTAATTTCAAGCATAATGAAATAAATCACCCATATTTTATATATATATATATATATGTATATCTAAACATTTTGTAATGTTGTCTGTAATGATTTCACAGAAATGTACAACTTCAAGTATGCCTACTGCTTCTATTTAAAAAAGTAGCAACATGTAAATTAATTCTACAGATCATCAAAATGAAATCGTTCTTGAACGCTAATGTTTTTTATCTTGTCAAGCACTCATACTGAAAATTTCAGACATCTAAAACATTTAGTTTAGGAACTACACCAATATCGATTTTGTTAGGACACTGTTCAATGAAGCCATTAGCAATGCTAAGTTATCATCAAATGTTATGGTAGCTCTGTTAATGAAAATAAGCAACTCAGTTACTTAAACATCCTAATTTCACTATTTGATTAATCGTACCTAGTCAAGCATGCTTTTACAGTGCTGGTTTATCAACTTTTCTCATTTTCTTTGTAGTTTTTTAGACGTGTCCAAAGTGCACATTTACATTTCTACTGTTGACAGAGGTTAGTGCACTTTAAGGCAAGATCAGCTTTTATGCTGCATCAAGCCTTCTTCTGATGGTGATTTGAGTCATCACAAAAATACACATCAGGTAGTCGCACATCACATTTGTGTTGTCTTCAGCCTTTTTCTTCTAAACTCTCCTGAAAATGTTCCATTTTGTCATAATATTTACATTGTTCATCTTCTAGTTCAAGATCGGATCTTGTTATTTTCACTTCGCTTTTCTCCTTTTTATATTTGCAGAATTTGATAGCTGGTATCATCAGAAGTATGCACAAACAGATCGCTACTAATGGTCTCATGATTGAAATTACTAGTCCATTACCTAAGTTACCCAACCAGTTGCTAACAGTTGACAATCCATTTCCTCTTATTATCTAGGCATAGGCGTAATATTTTTAATATATCTCTCTAGAGTCTTTCCCTTGTCCGGTATGTAGGTGCAACATTGTTAAACGTTTAGCGACCGACAGACTCCGCCCTACTTTGTGAGAACAATGTTAAAAGCAAGTCAATTTTGCATCACCATTGATCCTATTGTAATAATTCCAATATCTACAATGGAAAGTCCCCCAGTTGTACTGGTGGCTAATGTATTTACTATAGTAGAACGTTTTGCATATGTATGCAAGTTTAATGCTACTCCTAGGAAGGTATTAAAGTTCTAAAAATATCACTCACTATTTCATTAGCACTCACACCTCTCTTCATTCTCCCGTTTGTCTCTTTTAATTGTTCTCCAATTTGATTCACATGATAAATGTCTCAGAAACACAACTCCCAGACTACAGCTTCCATCCCATCCTTTCAGCATTTATAGTGGGCATTCTTTCCACAAGTATATTACATTCCAGGAAAGATAGGATCAACTCCTTCTAAGTATCTTCCCCAGTTCTCATAAACATCAAAGGTATGTTCACAGTCACTAAGACCTACAAATGTTGTGTATTTATCTTTTTCTGTATTTACAAAGTTTTTCTTTATGCTGTCAGTCTAAAGCTAAAGGGCCAGATGTATGAAGATACCATTTTGCGATTTCCTAATTGCGAATCACAAGGATTCTCAATTAGGAAATCGCAAAATGACATGTATGAATGTACGTAGTACACTTTCTGCGATTCCTAGGGGGTCGCAAATGACCTACCTTATGAATATTAATGAGGTAGGTCGCAATTTGGGACACCCTAGGAATCACAAAATTCAGCAGACCACCATGTCTGTGATTGCTTTTAAATAAAGCAACCTTTTTTTTGTAAAGCAGCCTGTTTGACTTAAAGGAAAACGAGATGCTTTACAAAAAGAAAAATGAAAAGTTTTATTTTTATTTTTGAAGAGCAGGCAGTGGTCCATGGGACCACTGCCTTCTCTTAAAAATGCTATTACAAACATTCACAAAGAGGAATGGGTGCCTTGGGGACCCCTTCCCATTTACGAATGGGTTACCACCTACTTGAAGTAGGTGGTAAAATGCGAATGTATTGCGACTGCATTTACGGTCACAAAACTTTCTTACATACCGATGCGATTCGGTATTGGGAAGAGAACACGCCCCTTCCTAATACAAAATCACAAACCCATTTTGCGATTCGGTAACAACTTACCAAATCGCAAAATTGGGTTTGCTTCATCGTAAAAGCATTTTTTCTGCGAATCGGCCTGTTTGCGAAATCAAAAAGGTTTGATACATCTGCCCCAAAGTATCCATCCCTTCTACAATCTTATTAGCTTTTTCTGGTAAAATAAAAAAAGTAAATTTTAAAGGTGCATCAGTTTTATTAGTAGCATTATTTCATCAAATCTCTACTAAATTGAATTTCTTCTCAACTCTCCCTAATTAACAGGTTAGGTAATTTCTATGTGCATAAGCCATATCAAAAGATTGAGTCAGTCTGAATAAATAGCCCATAGTTTCAACAAACATAGCTTCAGGATGTGGAATTAAACTTGTTAGTAGAGGGAGTTTAGAAAAGTTTAGATCTTGATTTGAATAATAATATTGTAAGCAATCAATACTATAAAACAAACTAGTCAAAATACTGCAAGAAACATTATAGGCTAATGGTAAGCTATTGTTGGTCACACCTTCGGCAACTGTTGCAGGTAATCACTAGCAGCCAATATGTTTACGTACTCATTAAGTAATCTAGTATGGACATTTAGTGAAGGTTCAGTATTTGAGAAATCAAGATGTAAAGCGTTGTCATTCAAAGTAGTGAAGTCAGTGGCATTAGTTTTAGCAGTTTTGAAAGAACTTGTAAGCTTAGGATATTCAACAGGTACATAATGCAGCAAATTTAAAATAATGTAACTAATATCAAAACAATAATAGAAACAATCCCTGCATACACACTTTTGCATCTAGAAGAGATTTCAGTGTTAGACCTCATGGCGTCTCACAATTCATACCGTTTAAAAAGATTGAAACTTGCAAAATATAGCAGCAAGTGGTTTGAGCAATTTGGCAAAATCAGGCACAAAAATAAAAAGGCACAGTTCAATGGTTCTGTTAAAAATTAGAAATATGCAGATCAGTTTCATTGATGAGTCTGTTTAAGATAAATTGCATCAGCCCTTTAAGCGGTATACCAAAATTCAAATGCACAATAAGGTTTGTTTCGAGGAGGCTCAGGTGGACTCGTATTATTAAAGCAAAAGGTAGCAAACTCCAGTTCCCCTTAATTTGCAGCCATATAAGTACACGTAGGAGACAAATACTTTTGGCTGGGTCCTCTTGTTCTTTTTGTTCTTCTTACATCTGTTCTCTCATTATCACTATCACTCTGGTCAGACTGCTCAGAACTTCATGGAAACGTCTGTTATACTCACACTCTTCCTTCTGTTAGGCAACATCACAGTATCTCACCTTGTCTGGGCCAACCATCTACAGGGACAACTTGCTTTCTTGGCACACTAGGCCTTTCGTTAGGGTCAACACTCTTCATAGTCAACTGTTACTGGTTGAGACCCTTCAGTACTGACACTAGTTCACTCTCTCAGACCCTCCTCAGGCCAAACAAGTGATGTCCCAGCAGCTTGCTGGTCCCAACAGCTTGACTAACCTGCAGCCTTTATCTCTCTCCAACCACCAGCACAGCAGGGACAGATGCTGTTACATCATCAAGGAGACATGGGACTTTGTTGTGAGTATGTGCGGCGTGTACCCAGCTCGGGAGACCTCTGCAATTTAGAGCAATGTCGGTAACCAGGATTACCTGGTAAAGTCCTTCCCAACACGGTTCCAAGCATGATTTTCACACATGCTTCTTCACCAGGACCCAGTCACCGGCACGGAGGTCATGGCACTCCTCATGTTGAGTAGCAAGGGCAGCCTTCCAACCTAGTTAGACACAGAAAGTACCACATCAGCCAAACATTTACAATAGTCCAGGACCAGATCATTTGTTATGTTGACTAAAGAAAGCAATTTTCAGGAACAGCTGACTGCCTTGTCACTCAGCCCATTATAACATCATGCGCTGACCACCCTATTGATGTTGAGGCACGCACCTTCATCAAACTGGAATTCAATGTGACATTTATTTGTTTGACAAGCCCAGAAGGCTCTAGAACTGCAATGGAGCTTCTGCTCAACCTGTAGTGCTGCACATAACAATTACAAGACCTCATTATTAAAATGAGTTCCTTGGTCTGACTCGAGAGAAGTTGAGAAGCCAAACCTCATATTGAACTCCCTTTACAATAGTTTAGCTACTGTACAGCTGTCATTCCTGAGTGTTGGATAAGCTTCTACCCATTTTGAAAAAATGCAAACAATAACCAAGACTTATCTCAATCTGTTGAAAAGGGGCATCTCAAAACGTCCATTTGAATCTGGATGAAGGTACCTGCTGATTTGCCCACATGCCTCACTGTAACAGGTGTTCTTTTTCCAACATTTTGCTAATGACACACTATACACCTTTGGCAGGGATTTTCTGAAGTCGATCTGAATCTAGGGTTAAACCACACCTGTTGAAAGAAGAGCATCATTTCATCTCTTCCTACATGTGCAGGAACATGATAATGTCTAGCCTAGGCGGTGACAAACTATCAGGTAATACAGGTTTGCCATCAGTGTAAATCCAAACAGCATCCTCCCTTCTGATACAACCTGTTCACACCCAACTTTGTTGTTGTATTTCTGACACTTCTTCTGCAATTGTCTAACTTCCTCCCCTGTGTCTATCGCAGTTAACAATAGGTTGCAATTTGTGACGTCTGATGTTTCATCTACTTTTTCCCCATTAAAGGTTTTGGAATTTATGGCACAGTACTTGGCTATCCCAGCAGCATATCTATTGCCAATGGTCATGTAGTCAGTGCCCTACCTGTGAGCCATGCACTTGACTATAGTAGTCTGATCGGGCAACTGTTGGGACCGCAAAAGGTTCCTCACACTTTCTCCATTTCATATAGATGATAAAGCAGAAGTCATGAACCCCCGCTGTGACTGCAATTGCCCGTATTCATGTACGACTCCAAAACCAAGCTAACCATCAGTAAAGATTGTCACTCTTAGTTGTTCTATCTTAAATGCTGTAAGTTTGCGTTAGCACAATCAGCTCTGATATATGAGCCGAATACACTTCATGCAACCATGACGCTTCCTGCAACAGGACAAACAGCATATGCAGCTTTCTTATTTCTTTCATAGTCTCACAAGCAAGAACCATCAACAAACAACACATGATCAGATTCAGGCAAGAGTTCATCCATTATATCATGTCGGGGCTTAGCGCATAATTCAGGCACATTCAAGCAATCAAGTTCATCTTCATCAGTCACAGTTTCATGTGCAGGCAGTGCAACAAAGTGGACAGGTTCAATATTGTGCATATTTTAAGTGTAATATTCTTTGCACCCAGAAGTATTTGTTAATAGTTAGTCAATTGTCTATTAGTTAAATATTGTGTCTGATTACAGGTCAACAGTATTTCCACTGAGTCAGACACAAACATGGTCAGTGGTTGTCCCATGACTATGCTTTCACACTGTTCAAGACTCACACATTCAGATGTAACTGCTTTCAAACATCCAGTCAACGCTGCAGCAGCAGGATCAAGAGTTGCTGACGATTGCTTACGTGCATCTGTGTCAGCACTGAAAGAGTGCAGCCTTCTCTCTCACTATAAAATAACACAAAGCACTTGTTGTAATCAAGCATTCCCAGAGCCGGTGCCCTACAAAGGCATTCTCGTAACTCAGTGAATTGTCTCGTAACTCATACAACTGTCATCCCAGGGTACCAGTCAGACACATCTTTGTATGTTAACCTCTGGAGAGATTTTGCTATCGATAAGAAATTTGGAATCCATTGTCAACAATAGCCCACCATTCCTAAGAACATATGAACTTCTTTTTGGGTAGTTGACAGACTCATTTTTAGAATACCTGTGATTCTTTCTTGTGACATTTTCCTTGCTCTTTTTTCAAGGTGGTGTCCTAAGTACAACACTACAGTTTGGCAAAACTTTATCTGAGTCAGGGATACTTTAGGCCCATTTTCAGACAGATGATTCAAAAGGGCAATGGTATCAGTCTTGCAAGGTTACTTTGTATTTGACTCTACCAGTAAGTCATCAATGTACTGCACTAGAACTGAGTGATTTGGCATCGCCATATACTCAAGAGTTTTCTTGAGTATCTGATTAAAAATTGAGGGACTTTCTGTATACCCTCGTGGGACTCAGCACTAGGCCAAGACATGATTGCCAAAAGGGAAAGGGAAGATGAGTTGACTGTCCTCATGCAAGGGAATGGAAAGGAAAGCTTGGCATAAATCAATGACTGAAAACCATTCAGCTTCACCTGTAATTTGAAACAGGATCACAGCTGGATTTGGCACCACAGGACAACAAGGCACAATGATCACATACATTTTCCGTACATCCTGCATAATATGATACTTGACAGTCAGCTTCTGCAAGCTCATAATTGGAAAGTTACATGGACTCCCCATTATCTCCTTTAAGATCCCTTGCTCAGTCATTGAGCCGATCACAGGAGTAATTCCGGCAAAAGTATCTTGAGTCAAATTGTATTGTGGGATTCTTGGGAAATTGGCTTAGGGTTTGACTGTGATCCAGGCTGGTTCAACATCTTTGATTAGTTTGATATCGTAACCTGTAAAGTCACACACTTGAGGCAACACAGGGGTATAGGTACAAGGAGTTAACGCCGCCTTAGCAGCCATTTTCCGACGGTTCGGATGCGATATTTTCATCGCCATATGTACAAGCTGTTGCCAAACGTCCATAGAAAAGATCACCACTTCTGTTAGCGATAATGACAAGCAAGGGAGGCGTTCCCATGCAAAAACGGCCGATAACCACACTTCGCGATATTTACAACAGAATTCTTGAAGGTAGGAAGGACAAAAAAACTGACTCTAACTGCAGTTAGAGGCAGTTTTTTAAGACCAGAAAATAGCTGGTCTTAAAAATGGAGATAACATTTGGGGCCTCATTTCCGCAGGTTTTGGTGCTGGACAGCGTTGCCAACAATGTTGCTGTGCTGCCCTGTGACAAAACTACAGTTCAGGAATGTGCACCATCAATAAGATAGTGTGCATTCCTAGGCCTCAGTCATGAAAAGTGTTGAAGCGCTGTGACAAGACAGCGTTGTTACACTTTTCACTGAGCCCTTCTTGTGACACCATGGATGCGCTGAATTCACTGGACAGCGTTCCATGATGCAAGTAATGACAGATACGTCTGGAATTCTGACATGTCTGTCTGTGCTAATGTCACGCATTGCTGCCGTTGTGTCACAGGCATGACGCAACTACAGCCATGCATGGGGCCAGCCTATCCATGTGGCACTCCGTCAACATAACACCTGCCATCAGGCAAGTGTAGGGTACTGACGCAGTGCCGTCCTACAATTGATGCAGTGAAATCTGATGGATTTCACTGTGCCACTCCTATGAGGCCTTGTTGCGTGGGAACGCACACCCTGCATACATCATACCTGATGCAGGTACGATGTGGCACAGTATATGCCTACATGCGTCACTTTGAAAATATGGCGCAACATGGTGCTAGATTTTGCCTGGTCTTTTTTGAGGGGTGCCAGGGTGTCTGCGCAGTTGGAGATCCATTGGCAGCGGTTGCGCACTGCGGTGTTATTGCCTGTAAGCATTGGCGGAGTGGTGGATTAGAGGGAGTTAAAGAGAAGTTCTTCAGTGGCCTTGGTCGAGCTGCGTGGGGGCGATGATGGCGGTGGTGTACGGTGGGCATGGTGAAGACGTGATGTATACAATGATTTTCTTTTTTTTTTAAACGCACTTTATTGAGTTTTTATGCAAACATCCACGAAGTCCCATACAATATGCAGCAGCATAATCCCTGAGAAGCAATCAACAACTCCCTTTCAATGACACAGTGCATAATACAAGGATATACAAATCGTTCCAGAGCTGTGCGTCAAATAAACCAAAAATCTCCCCAACTAACACCTATTGCGAACCACCATGAAAAATGAAAAGTCCCTTCCCCTCCAGCAGTCCCCACCAGCAATGCAGATATCCGTTTCCGACCTCATGCATCCCATACGTCGAGGATTAACTATGTGTCAAGCTGTGTGATGATCCCTTCTTGTTCCGGGGCTATCTCCCCATCCAGGGCCTGCTCTTCGCTATTGTCCTGCGGCTCATAATCTCGTAGTGCCTGCACTAGTGCCTCCCATGCAGCCGCCGCCTCTAGTGCCTTATCATCGCTATGTCTGCGCGCCATCTGATAGCGCAGTGCACCCTCACTGGTGGCCCATTTGAGGAATTCACCCTTCCATCTTTTACTGGTGGGACCCACGGACGCTTTCCACCGTTTCGTAATTTCTCGCTTTGCTAATATAAGTCCCATATCTATGAACTTACTCGTAATCTTATTCTTGGGCGTATGTGGGAACCAGTGCAGTACACTAACAGCCATATCAAACGCCAATCGCCTCTCTGTCACCTCATTCAGGGTATCCCCCACCTCCTTCCAGTAAAGACCCATCACTGGGCAAGACCACAACATATGCTCCAGTTCCACCCCCACTCTCGTGCATCTGGGACATGCCGCCTCTTGGACCTTAAAATATTTCTGTATTTTGCTAGGTGTCAAATACGCTCTGTGGAGGACATAGAAGTGTATGAGCTGAAACCTTGCATTCCTCGTACTCTTCCAGGCCCGACGCATGATCTGAGCCCAGGTCGCCTCAGGGTTATCTTTACCTAGATCGGTTTCCTATTTCCCCTTCAAGTCCGCCAGAGGCGGCAGGTTCTCAAGGAGCATTCTAGAGTAGAGACACGTGACCGCTTTGAAGGTCCCTGCCGCCATCATGGTGTACTGGCAGGCCATCGACACTTTTGGCTCCATCAGCCCCTCTCTCCAATGCGCCTGTATCGCTCGGGTCAGCGCCGCGTGCAACAAGAAGCTCCCCCTCGGCAAATCAAATTTCTCCTGGAGAGAGTGGAATGGTAGCAGAACCCCATCTTCATACAGATCGCCCGCCACCTGCAGTCCCGCTTCTTCCCAAAGCTGTAATGGCGACCAATCTCCGCCGTGCGGCAAAGCCGTCAGCATCCCTATTGGTATCTCCGGCACATACGGATGTACCACTCCCGCCCTACGCTGAGACCGATTCCCGCAGAGTTTGAAAGTCATCTCCTCTGTGAGGAGGTCCCTAGGCTCCAGTTTCTGCTGTAAGGCGATGTAGGAAAGGACATGGCGCGGCGTTCCCCCCTCCCTCCCAGCTTCCGGACCTCGGAATACCCGTGCTACGTTTTGGGTGTAGATCTGCAACTGAGCCGCTATGTAGTATAATTCAAAGTCCAGGACCGCCAGTCCGCCTTCCGCCTTGGGTCGCATAAGCGTCGTCAGCGCCACTCTACGCCTACCCACGCCCCATAGGAAAGATACCACCATCGATTTCAATAATCGAAATGTGGAGCCGGGGATCCACACCGGCAGCGTCCTAAAGTAGTAGAGTAATTGAGGCAGAACTATCATTTTCAAAAGGGATATGCGGCCTGTTACTGTCAACGGAAGGGTGGCCCAAAAGGCCATACTCCCTCGAAGCGCTCTCACACTGCGTCCTACATTCCCTTCCAGCGTGTCCGCCATCATGTGATAGATGTGGACGCCTAGGTAGCTCAGGCAGGTAGGTTCCCATCGCACCTTCCGAGTCGTGGCCGGTCTAGGTTCTCCTCGCCTCACCGGGAACAAACAGGTCTTAGCCTAATTAACTCTCAGGCCCGAAACATCTCCAAACACGGAGAGTAGGCTCTCCGCACCCGCCAGCGCCCCATCGGCGTCTTCGAGAAATAATAAGTCATCTGCATAAAGCGAGATATGGTGGCGGCCGTCCCTGCCATCCAGCCCTCCGTAGTGCTGGCCTGTCCGAACCTTAACCGCGAGGGGCTCTACCGCCAAGGCGAACAATAGTGGGGAGAGCGGGCAGCCCTGTCTTGTCCCCCTCTCCACTGGGTACATCGGTGAGATCAAGGAGCCCGCTCTCACTCTAGCCACAGCCGAGGTGTATAACACTGATGTCCATTGTAGGAAGCCCTCTCCCAAGCGAAACTGTCGCGAAACCTTATATAAATACCCCCACTCCAAGCTATCAAAAGCTTTTTCAATGTCCACTGAGAGTACCATTGGCTGAAGCGCTTCAGGATGATCAACATCTAGTAAGCGCACTAGCCTCCTGATGTTCGCAGTCGTGTTGCGCGTCGGTATGAACCCAGCCTGGTCTTCATGAACCAGCGTGGTCATGTAGCGCAGTAACCGGGCCGCCAATATGCTACTCAGTATTTTGTAGTCGATAGTCAACATCGATAGGGGCCTATAGGAGGCCATGTTCTCACTCTCCCTCCCCGGCTTCAACAACGGGATCACCAGCGCTTTGCGCATTGATTGGGGTAGCCGTCCCAGCTCTCTCACTTCTCTATAGACTTCCTGAATCCGCGGCACCAGCAAGTCAGCATATTTCCCATAAAATTCTATGGGCAAGCCATCTAGGCCCAGCGTTTTGTTGCGAGCCATGCGCTTGATGGCATCTCTAATTTCCCCCGGCTCTATGTCTTTCCCCAAGTCCTGCGCCTGCTCCTGCTCCAGTCTTGGTAACGGCACCTCATCCAAAAAAGCGTCAACTGCCGGGTCCCCGTCGTCCAACCTACTTTGATAGAGTGTCTCGTAATAGCGCTTAAAGCACTGCATAATTTCGGTTTGGGTGTAAACCTGTCCCCCTTCCGCTGTCCTTAAAGCCAGGATAGGGGAGCTCCGCTTTGCGGGGTTGGCTAGCCGTGGCAACAATGTCCCCGCCTTATCTCCCTCAGCATGGGCTCTCATTGTATAGTTTCTATGGTCAAAGCTGCGCAAGCGCTCCACTTCCACTGCCACCGCTTCCTTAGCCGCAGTAACCACTTCCTGGAGCTCAGGGCGGCCAGGCCTCGCTATCTCCGCCTCCCGAAGGCTGGAATCGGCCTTGTTCAGATCATCAAGGAGCGTTTTCCTTACACCTGCATGCTTCCCTATGCAGAGCCCCCTGATAACAACCTTAAACGCGTCCCACTCTATCGCCCTCGTCGCAGCCGTGCCCACATTGTCCGCAAAATACTGTGTGATGCCCTCTTTTAGCGCTGCATGAAACAGTGGGTCATCTAACGCTTCGGGCCGCAGTTTCCAGGTAGGAACGCACGAGACTCCAGCCATCTAATCCATTCTGATTAACAGGGGATTATGATCAGAGATCGTTCTGGTTAAATACTCAGTGTGCACGATAGCAGGCATTACTGTCGGGGAACATAGTATCGCATCTAAACGAACATGCAGTTCATGCATGCCAGAGAAATAGGAGTAGTCCCGGTCTCCCGGGTGCTGCGCGCGCCAAGCGTCTATCAGTCCCCAACGCGTCTGCCAATCGAGTCTGCCCTTGGTCAAGCGGTACACCGGGGAGTCCGCCAGCGGCGGGTGGGATCTATCTAGAGAAACATCTGCAACGGAGTTAAAATCCCCACCCAGCACCAGCGGGCCCGCCAAGTAGTGGGCCAATGCTCCGGATAACTGCGCCAGAAAGCCCAACTGGTCAACCTTGGGCGCGTACAAGCTGCAAAAGGCGATGTCTCTCCCCCTTAGCTTCCCCTCAACAGCCACGTACCGACCCTCAGGATCAGCCACTTGTCTAACTACCTGGAACGGGACTCCCGCCCTGACCCAGATCAGCGCCCCCCGGGCAAATGCGGAGTAAGTGGTGTTGAATATCTGGCCCCTCCATCTACGCTGCAGCGCTATCCCTTCTGCCCGTGTTAGGTGTGTTTCTTGGAGCAGTGCGATGTGTATACCCCTACGGAGTAAGTAAGCATGGACCTTATGTCGCCGCGTCATAGTATGAAGCCCCCTCACATTCCAGGTCATACATCCCAAATTTGTTAAATCAGCCATTCTCCCACAATCTCTTGCTGAATCGAGAACCGATCTCCGCTATTGTGCCGGCAAGGATCCCTCCCCAACGTTTCCCCAACAATCCCCAACCCCCCCCCTAAGAACAGGACCTAGAAACTCCCAACTAGCTCTCATCCAAACCATGACTGCTATATAGCAACTAGTAAGCCCAACAGCAGACACTGTGGGTACGCCTTATGGCCAACAAGGGGGGACCAGTAACCAACGGGCAGCCGCCTCAGTTCCTCCAGGTCGCACGTTCCCTCCGATCCCAATGGCATCTGTCACCCCCGGTACCCCCCCTCCCCCCTCCCCACCGCTCAGACGCCATCAGCCCCAACAGGCTATCCACCAGGGACCATGCTATCGTGATGTATACAATGATGGTCGGTCCAGGAGAGTCGGGTGGTGTGGCTGTAGTTGACGTTCCCACTGGCATAGGAGACGTGCTTGACTGTGTGTCCTGCTATGTGGCTTGCTGCGGTGACTAGCTGCTTGAGTCTGATGTTGGTGAGCTTTCTCAGGAACCGGTGGTGCTCTGGTCACTGGGGTTGTCCAGGTGGAAGTAGAGTTCACCGAATAGGATTTCGTCGGTGGATGGGAGAGCCTGGGGTGCAAAGAGGTCTACAACGGTATCAGAGAATGGGGGTTCATGGCCTGGGGGGCCTGCAGATGAGGGTGCCACAGAGGATGGGGTTGGGGTTGCTCCAAGTTGAGGTGTTGTTCCATGCTCACCGTTGGGTCATTAGAGTGCGTGGTCAGTCGGAGTGTGCTGTAGGTGATGGCAATGCCTCCTCCTTGCGGGTGATTTAGTAGCTGTCAGGAATGGCGATGGCAATCTCTGGTCAGGAGCAGAGGTTGGTCCTGGCAGGCGATGTGGTATCCAGGGCTGATCGCGAGGAGGGTGCTGGCGTCGTAGTGGTGGAGTGTCTGAGAGGAATGGGACTTGGTGCTGAGCGCGGTCCAGGGACAGTCGGACGCAGACAGGCTTGCCAATGGCTTGCCTTTGGCACAGGAGATGTCCATTACAACGCAACTACAACAACACAGGTGCCTTTACATCGCATTCCATTACAACGCATTGTGAGGTTAGTAATGGTGTTTTTTAAGTTTTAGGGTGGGTATGTATTTCGGGGGTCAGAGATTAAATTTGACATGTGTTTTGGGGTCAAATATGAATTTTAGGGTGTGTTTTGGGGGGGCAAAGATGAATTTCAGGGTCCAGGGTGTGTTTTGGGGGACAAATAAGGATGTGAGGGTTCAGGGTGTGTTTTTGGGTGCAAGGGTTAGTTTTAGGGTTGCTCTCACTGAAGTGGGAATAGTAATTGTTTTATCTCCGCTATCCAGCACTTTCCCTACTGTTGCAATATGTGTAGTATTAGAATGCATTGTAATGGAATGCGATGTAATGGTATGCGTTGTAACGTCATATATACCTTTGGCACACCAGTGGTACGCCCGCTGCACAATGCCCACCATAGAGAAGTGGTGCGGGGAGACTGGACAGCTGGGAGGTGGGAAACGCAGGAAAGGACACTGGATTTGGCAGGGACAGAGGGGTGTGTGTGTGAGCCGGTGTTGTAAATATTTAAATTAAAGACATCTTACCTCGAGGCCGGGTCCCGTGTCTTCGTTGCTCCTGCTCCCCTGAGTCTGCTTGAAAGCAGTAGGGTGATGCTCTTCCGTCATTGCAGATGAGCCACCACTGGTGGTGCGTCACACCAGGTGCTAGGCCAGGGCGACTCGATCCCCGGTCCTCCTCTGCTACACGTCCCACCTTCTCCTTACCTGGAGATTGACACAGTGGAGCAATCAGCTGCACTCTCTCCAAATCTGAGACTCAGTGAGCAGGAACCTCAGTCAAGTGGGATTTCGCAAGCCTGAAACCATCAGTCACCGCCAAGTCCGCTGGAAAACCTCCCGATGCAGGTGATGCAGCAGGGCCCCCTTAGGTGTGAAGTTGCAGCGCTCCAGTCACACAAGCTCGACACAGCTCAGGGTCCCACTCCAGGCTCCAGATGCAGGACCAGCGAGGCATCCAGGCTCCAGACGCAGGACCAGCGAGGTATCCAGGCACCAGACGCAGGACCAGAGTGTGCAATGAGAAGTGATGCATCACTGGTGTTGCACCGCGAAGAGCCTCTTTTCATGGATGTAGTTCTGCATTTCCTCTTATCCTGAGACTCTGGCTGGTCATCCTGGATGTTGGGGGGCTTGAGGGGGTTGTTGATCTGTGCTGCACTTGGCTCTGGCTGCTCCATTCTGCATTCCATTGTTTTTTTTGCCTATTTTTCTCTGGAGGTTGACTGATAGGCTATTTTTGGCTATAGAGGCAAAAAAACTTACGTTGGGCTGACCAACGTGCGTTTTTTTGCCGCTTATGAGCCTTTTGTTAGTTTTCACCCGCTAATGCCGAAATTTCTATCGCCATTACACTAATGCTACCTGCAGTTTTCACTGCTGATCCCTGAAGCTATAGCCATGTGGCGACGTCTTGTACATACGTAGCTAACAAGGCGATCGTTTTCAGCGGTACACGGCGGTAAGAAAACTGCTGCTAACTAGTGTTAGCGGTAGTTATTACCAGTCCTTGTACATATGCCCCACAGTGTCTCTCAGGTCAATGGGTAAATCCTCTTTGGTCAGTGAGGTATGCATTCCCATGTCCAATATCTGTCAGGAATGTTTAGAAACAACATCCTCATCATTGGTAAGAAACTCAATACCATTTGGAGTGCAATAGATGAAACAATTTAACTTACATATCAGATCTCATCCATGTAGCTTCACTGGACTTGCATCACATACCACAATCCGATGTTGATCCTTAAGGGACCCTATTTTAGCAGGAACTGGTTCTGAAATTGGGGTGGAAACCTTTTTATTTATGACTCGTACAACTTGGATACTTTCTCTTGAGATTGGTGGGTTAGGAACATCTGCTGTTCTTACAGTAGCGCGGGTAGCACCAGTGTCAACGAGGAATGAAACATGATTCCCGTTTACCTCTCCGTTGATATATGGACCACTCTGGTCTACCTCTAAGGCTGCACCAAGTATGCAGTCTTCTACCCCCCTCAGGCACCGTTAAGCTTATGAGTCCTGTTCGAAGTTGTCTGTCTGAATAAAACTCTGCAATGAAGCATTTTGGTTTTGGAATGAATTTCTATTCATTTGCTGATTCTGAATCATATTGTATCTTTCTACCTGTACATTTTGTTGAGGCTTTGGAGCTTGGGTATTTACATTGATTTGGATGCTTTAGGATGTTGACACTCTGTCTTAGTGTCTGTTGAATGTGCGTTCCCTCCATTCTGCATCTGATTTCCAAAATTATTTCCATTTTAAATTTCCATTTGCAATTCCAGTGTCAAAATTTTTCACACACGTGACAAGGATTAATTTTCTTCAAAGCCCACAAATATACACCCATTCTAGAATCCACTGAAACACCACAACCTCTACTTTGTGACTGAAAATTCTGCTGCTATAACCCATTAACACCTTGCATCACAGGAACTGATTTAAATACTTCCTGTGCTGAAAATGCATTGTCAAAAGGATTCTGACACTTTTGTACCGCTCTCATTTGCACTATCATTGATTTCTCTTTCACAAATCTTGTGCTTTCATTCAAATTCGTCTCCGCAATACTTAGCATAACACAAAATCTTGTCAATTGGTTTGTTCATCCAACGTAGTAAAAAACTGACAAATCATTGAAGAAATCTCCGGTCTCAAACTATTCACTTTTTCTGTCATATTTTCTGTTCCACTGTACTGCCTGAAAACTTTTTGCAATTTTTCATAAAATGTATATACTGTTTATTTAAGTTCTTGGGTAGTTCTGTCAATTTTTAGCCAATTGATTTCAGGAAAGCAATCACTTGCTGGTATTTCTTCACCATTGGAGATGGGGCACCTGTTCTAGGATCCCTCTCTGGTTCTTAGTCAGGCAAATCTACAGAAATTGCATACTCAGGGGCATATTCTCAAGAACGTGTGATAATCATCGCAAAATTAGCCTAAAGCAACTTTGCATATTTCAGTCTATCACGAGAAAACAACGCAGTTTTAACGTAGTATTCTTAACCCGGCGGCCCCATGCGATAGTCCCACGAGAACGCGTCAAATGACCGCGTTAAAATCAACACGACGCCGCAAATATGCGAAACACGAAAGCAAAAATGCTTGATGAGGCCAACCGCGATACAAAAATCAGTGATAACCAGCGACAGGCCTGCAATTCCCATGAATCATGAGGGAAAATGCACTATAAAAGCAGAACAAGAAAAACACACCAAAAACAAAATAAACTGCGTAGCACCATGGATGCACCCGGACCTAGTGCCCAGGTCAACGTGAACCCCACAAGCCCCACAGACCACCAGCAAGGAACCTCGGGGTCGTGGAAGGTGAAGGAGAAGAGGAAGAGGAAGACGGGGTACAATCCGCATGACAACCGGATCGTCGTCACGGAGGTGACAGAACACTAACAACAACTGTCCGTCACCTCCACTGTGTCATTGGCAACACAAACGGAAATATGGCATTCCATTGTGAATGCAGTCAAAGTGTCGAGGAGGTCATTGGAGGAGGTCAAAATGCGCTGGCATGATGTGAAAAGCCAAACCAAGCAGACACCCGCTGCCAACAGGAAGGCAGCAACCGCGACTGGAGGTGGGAGCCCTGAGCCACATGAGGAGCTGGAGGAAATGGTGGCCACAGTCATCAGTGTAGAGAAGGTGCAAGGAATCGGGAGTCCGGACACAGCTCGACATGACCTGACACAACATCAACAGGGTGAGTAATGACCAGGGACTGGGGGGATGGGGGAGACGGGCACAATGGCACACATGCACACCGCACACGCACAATGACCCTGGATCATGTCCCTGATCCCCATGGCACACAGCAGCACACATACAAACATCAAGTAGGCCCCCATCCACCATGTGCCCTAAGGGGTCCCACCCCACACATCACCAATTCCACAACACACACATGCACCCGTGCGAAACACAGCAAAGATGCGTATTTGTGAGCCACACTGACAATGCAAGTGGCACTACATGACGATCAGCATGGCTGGAGTACAATCACCATGACATTGTGCTTGCCACGAGACTGAGGTGGCTGAGTGTGAACCACATCTGTAAAGGAGCAGGTCACACTCTGACACATCCATGTGCACATACAACCACTGATGTCAACAATACATCTGCAGACAAACAATGCACAAGAGTACAAAAACCGTTCAAAAGCACAAATGACCCAAGTCGCCAACATCACAGCACCTTAAAAGCACAAAAGTCAAAGGCACACCGCCTCCAAGGGATAAGGGGCAGCAAAATTACAGCTGCAGGGGCGACTCTCCCAAAATGCAGCACACACACATATCAATGACAGCACATCCACTTACACTGCAGAACGGAGTACACAACTGGGTCCACTTGTGCGTAGAAACTGGCCAATCACATCTGACATAGCTGGAAACTGTGAGATGAAAATGTATGTGTACAACCTCACCTATGTCATGTAGTCCAAATGTCCACTGTCCCGCATCAAATAGTCAGCTCCCCCCAAACAGTCACAATGTACATTGTCATGCAGTCTGTATGTAAACTTGAACAATGCGTCAACATACATGCCAACACAATGTCAAAAAGCATCTCCCCTTCACATTGCAGAGGGACAAACAAAACCTCCAGCAGAGCAGAAAACTCTACAGTGATGCTGAAGTGGACCTCCACACTTTCGACACCGACGCCCTACAACAGTTCATGGACATCTTAGGCAATCGACCTCCAGGAGCAGGGCAGCCCAACTGCATCGAGGATACCCCACCCCCTGCACAGACCATACAGCTGGACGCAGACATCACCACGGCTGGCTCCCAACGGCCCACCGAAGCACACATCGCATTCTAAGGCCAGGTGTCAGACTGCCAGAAGGGGGTGGCCGAACAGGTGCAGGTGGGGTTCGACCTCATGGAAGCCGAACTAGATCACATACATGGGTGTCTAAGTCCCATCAGGGACCAATTACACTACCCAACTGAGACCCACACTGCGACAGAGACACATGCCTTTGCACATTTCCAGTACTGAACCATGCCCAGAGCCATGGGATAATCATCCACACCCCCATGCTGGACTTGCGTACGCTGGCCCAGTTCACCCCCTTACATATTGAGTGGGGGACGACAAAGCTACATGTGCAAGGTCTCACCCGCTGCCTGCGGTGACATGGCTGCATCCGCTGTACACGGAACAATGTAATGTAGGGCCCGGAGCCCTAATGCATACATCATGAGCACACGGACACACTCAGATAGTTAGTTGAACTGGCTATGGGCACATGCGCCCTACACCTTTGTTGCCAGGGTCACATGTACAGTGACGCCTGTGCTGGATGTGTGTAGGGTGAGTGTAAGCCAGCCCTCATGGAGTCGTTGGTGCTGGCAACAACTTGAACAGTGATCACAATTAAAGAGGAAACAGAAAACACCAGCATAACAGAAACAACTGTGAAGCATCCTGGTGGTAGATGGATAAAGTACAGTGTTCACCCAATATGCAACCATGAGTTGTGGTACACTGAGTTAGTGGCACCTGAAGAGATGAGCAGGGTATCAAGATGATGATGGCACCCACGACAGGTGTGAGCAACTCTGATAGTCTGGCAGTAAGACACTTCCGACTCTGCCACATGTTGTTTGGAGTTTGTCCTGACGGTGGTGGCGTGTGTATCCTGCGGTGATGCGACGTCCGGGCAGGTCAGGACTCAATTTGATGTGTGAGCCCAGGTGGACCACAGTTGAGGCCGGAGGCAGCGGACAGTGCAGGGCCACAGACACATGGCCTTGATGACCCCCAGTCCATCGACCAAGAGGCCATCCAATATTTTATCAGACCGTGTCCATGACTTGAGCTGCACAGAGTTAGTGGCCCCGGGTGCACTGTGGCCGGCACAGGCACACCGCCATGGGACGGTGACTTGCGGTGCACTGAGGTAGGGCCACGCGAGCTGAGCGGGTCCTCGTCGATGTCGAAGGTGAATGTAGCGGAGGATTGCGGGGGACGGTTCGCGGTGTCCTCCAAGGCATGATGCAGACAGCAGCAGCCAGCTTGAAGCTGCAAATGAAGGAGTGGAATGCAACAGCCTCGTTTTTGCCCCCAAGTCAGTATCACCGACATGATGATGAAGACAACCCCCAGTCCATAGACTCAGTCGCCACCAAAGTTCAACCAGAAAGTGTCCATGAATGTCGGGGAACAGACTTATTGGCACTGGAGGTGAAAGGAGATGCAGTATCGGAGGAGGCCTGTACAATGATATAAACTCTGACATAAATAAATCAAGATTGAGTTCCAAATGTGTGAAAACTTGACCGCAGTGTAGGCCCAAGGCAGCGGTCAGCAGGGGCTTACAGCCACGTGTTGTTGGCGCACGATGCACAGAGTTAGTGACACCAGAGCAGTTGTTGGCAGTGTTCGATCACCTCCGTAACGATGATCCTTTTTTCCTTCTCACTGAACCACGTCTTCCTCCTACACCTCTCCTTGCGTGCAATGATATGAACTCTGCCATTGAGAAATCAAGACGCAGTTCCAAATGTGTGACCTACTTGACGCAGTGGTGGAGTACGTCAACGAGAAAGAAGTACTGCGGGCCGGTGTCGCGGAGGCCGTGATGGTTGGAGGAGGCTGCCAAGCTCGTGGGCCTCGGGCTTGGAGTTTGCACCGGCACGTGGTGGGCCCTTTTGGACACACGCCGGTGTGGGCAGGTGAGCAGTGAGGCCTGGGTACGCAGGGGCAGCCAAGACGGGTTCGGGGACCAGCGGCCTGGGATGCAGCAGGCGTACAGGATCGCAGGCACCGCCGCTCACGGCTTCAGCCTCGTGGTGGCGTGAGAGGCGCCACCCTGGCAGACATGTTGGGCATTCCGACAGAACCACGCCCAGAGCTACGTGCTTTTTATTCACACCCCTACGCTAGCCTGGCGTACACCGGGCCAGCCCACTCCGCTCACGCCTCCAGGGGATGAAACGTAACAAGCTACATTTCCGTGATTATACCCACTGGCTTGGGTGACATGGTTGCATCCACTGTCCACTACACTGCACACAGCAGCACTGTATGTCGACATGGATATGTCTGTGGTCTGCATACTGCAGTTTGTCCAGCACATCCACGTCACACTTGGCATTGTGTACATTCTCATTCCTGGGTCACTAGCCTCCTTCGCACATGCCTGCTTCCCACCTCGCCCTACATTCTGCTATTGTGTGGCTGGGGTGCCATGCTGTTGTTGGCTCATGTACATGGCTAGCCCAGGTTACCACAGTAAGCTGTGCTGTCGTGTCTGGTGGGTGGGCATGTAGTTTGGCATGTTGTGTGTGAGTTTGTAACGTGTGCATTTCCAGAGTTGTGAGTTGCATGATTGTGTTGTTGGGGTGTGTGGTGTGTTCATTTGGTACTTACCAACGAGCAGAGCATTTCCGTAGGTGCCAGCCTCGAAGCACTGGTTGATGATGGACTGTCGGAAGATGCAAAATTCATGCACACTGCCTGGGTAGTTGGCGACGACATTGGTGAAGAGTCCCCGGTGGTCCACTATTGCCTGCACATTGATGGAATGCATGTGCATTCTGTTGCGGTAATTGTGGACAGTCTTGGCAGGGTGCACAAGTAGGACATGTGTGCAGTCTAATGCCCCCAACACGTGTGGGAAGACAGCTATGACATAGATGCCTTGCTTGGTCTCCAGCTGTTCCTGCACAGTGTGGAGGCAGTGAAGGTGCTGGGGTATCAAGCTGATGATGGGATCCAAGACAATTGTGATGAACTTTGATAGGGCTAGCTGTGAGACTCCTTCGACTCTGGCAGTTGTTGGTTGGAAGGTACCTGAGGCCCACAGATGCAGCACAGACAGCGGCTTTGTCAGCAGAGGGATGTTGGTTGTCTGCTGTGTGGGTACCGTCAGCCTGTGGGCAATGATGTTCAGGATGCGTAGGATGGTTGTCCATTTGTGCCCTTAGTGGGCAATGACATCCTCTTGTGTTGGGTCTGCTCTGCCTCTGTGGTAGTCCGGGGGGCAGGGAGGGTCCAGGGGGGTTGCGGGCCTGGATGTTGTGGCAGTGGGTGTTGTGGCCCTCTTGGGGCTCTGGCTACATGATCAGTTGCTCCATGGCATCTGTTGTTCTTCAGGTGTGGCTCTGGGCTGGGCTCCCTTTTCTGGTGCAGGTTGTCGTCCGACTTTTCACCAGGTAAGAGCAGGTGTTAAACTCCTGCTGTTAATACGCCTTATCGCATGTTTTGTGATCTTATCGGCGATCTGGCTGGTCGTTGTGAATGTTGTGAAGTGGTGTTGTAGCATCGTTTTGCACGGGAATGCCTACTCTGCATATCATTATTGATAATTGCCGGGGTCGTCTGTGGCGATGTTTTTGGCAGCTGCTATCGCAGGTAATATGGTGATATGGGCTGTTAGCACCGGCTTGTGAATGGAGCGATAATTTTATCTCGACTTTGGCTGCAATAAAGTGCCACTAACTCGGCGATAAATCCTTGAGAATATGTCCCTCAGTTCACAAGTCTCCAGGAACCACAATGTTAAATATGGTATTCAAATCTATCCACTGGACTTTCTAACTCTTTCAATCTGTCTATACCATTCCACATGATTATATCTCAATTTTCAGAATTAATTTGTGAATGACAAAATGTCACCTCTAGTCCATGGCACATACCCTCCAGCAGGTACCTCCTTCATAGGAGGCACCTGTACTTCATCTAATTCTTCATCAATCACAACCGGAAGTCTCTGCATCCTAAAATTCTGTACTTCCTTCTTTTTGCACCATCTACCTTCCCATCACTCTCTCTCTCTCTTCATCAGTGTCATCAGTTATTTAATCTGTAATTTTATTCCAGCTGGCCTCATGTTTGAAAAATCTTTGTCACAATACTCTAGTCTCTTTGTCTTTTGCAAAACCTTTGATTTCTGAATGTCGATTTCATATTTCTGAGTCAATTCAACTAGGTTCTCATGTGTTTGTCTCACTTGTCTGGTAATATCTTTACCCAGGAACAAGTTCCTCTTCCTGGTAAGTGTCTAATCCAGATGGACAAAGAGTCCCCAAAATAATTTCTCCTAGCTCTACTTTCAGCTTGGCCACATCTAATATATTTCCCTTCTTTGGAACTGGAGCAGTATCAGAACTTTGATTATTATAGATTGGGCTGCTAAACACTCTTAGCCAATAGTCTAGTTCTTGTGGGGGTAAATCCAAATGTTTCACTTGAAATGCTTGAATGCAAATCTCCATTAGTGAAGTCTCTACTCGATCCAGGTTGCATGTCTATTGCAGATGTATTAGGAGCTGAAATTCCTACTGGTGCAGTCATTTGAGTAGCATAATAATTTATTTCAGGAGGCGCACATTTTCTGGGGACATAACAAGGAGGTAACCTCTTAACAAGTTTGTTTCTCGGATCAATTTGTCTCTGATTTAAATTGTACCCTTAGTGCCAGTGATATCACTTTGAGTCAGAACCATTGGTCTCTAAAGCAAATATCTTGTTGTCAAATCTAGTGCATTACCATGTCTAGTATTTATTCCAGCAGGTACAGTCAGAGTGTATGCAGTATTTACGTGTAACCCAGATTTATAAAGAGGTACAACAGGACCAATAGTAACAGGAACAGTCAAAGCATCTTGAGCATTCAATTCATATGGGTTCAATGGAGCTGGTATTTCTGTTCCCCCTCTTACAGGAGAAACCAGTGTAGTTTATTTTGATACTTCAGTCATAACCGGGGCATTTGGAATCTCAGCTGTATTCTTATCTAGTAAATTCTCTCTCTAATATTCATTGTATGGATGTGGACGTTTCAACAATAAGTCATTAAATAGATCATCCTCTATGTCATTACTTTCTTCTTCCACTTCAGCATCACCGTTTTCTATATCAGTGTGTTTCCTTTTCTCTCTTTGCTTTCTCTCAGCTTCTTCTTCAGCCGGTAAGAAGGGATACTTTCTTGTTCCCTGAACAACATCTGCTTTCCATGCAGTTTTTTGTGCATCCCATCTAGTTGCTGCATAGCAATCTAGGATTTTCTTATACCGTGCATGATATTTTTCTTTCTGATGAGCTAGATGTTCCCAAGCATTTAATGCTCCAATCTGAACTGCTCCAGGAGGAGGTTTCATTTCGTATAATGTTCTCTCCAAATTCTCAATGATTCTCAAATTAAATGTCCCATAATGAGGAAACTTTAGACCCTCGTCACTCTCTTTAATTTCATGCCAATATTTAAACCAAAGACATGGAAGTAATCTTTTGTCCAACAATACAATGTATCCTGGAGTATTTTCAGGTGGAGAATCTGCTTCTATTCTAAGAGGTGTATCAATTTTCATAAAGTTTGGAAAACTTAATTTTACTCAATTTCATATTTCAAAAATGTTTTTCACAAAACCAGGAAATATAATTCTCCCACAGTTCTCCAGTTCTGTAATCTCAACCAATAGCAGCACAACTTTCTTTAACATTGTCAACCAATTCCAGCACGGCTTTACACCAACCGACCAATCACAGCATGACACACAATGATCTAATTATTGCTCATTGCAGGCACTCACCCACCTTTACAATTTTCTTCAACACATTTCCTAAGCAAATATTCAAGACAATATGCAAGTGCTTCAACATTAAACTGTCTGCTCTCACTCAAAGATAACACAAAATATTTCTTATTTCTATACCAATACTCCTCAATCACTTCAAATGAAATCATGACCCGCAGGGTTACACCCTTTTTTTGATACAGTTATTTCCTGCACACATGAGATCAACTATACCAATCGTTTACCACTAACACTCAAAGGGAAGTCCATTTCAATAAGTTGTTGTCAACATCTTACAACAAACACCACAACACAGCAGACAACTTACTTACTGTCTTCTACACTAAGACAACCACATAGGTATATATCCCAGGATTGTAGGCTACAAACGGACACATTAACAACATCAACTTCTTTGCATTAATGTGCCACAATCATACATTAACTTTACCCACTTTGTCACTTCGCTCAAAAAAGACATAGCCATTTTAAAAGCCACAATCTTAAGCCAAAGCAATTGTAACCTGCATCCCTTTTACTATTTCCAGTACATTTACAGCCACAAGTCATCAAAATCAGTCAGTTACTCCATCAATCCTGCTGCCAAACGATGGGATTTTTGAGCTTTTGGACTTGAACAGGGAAATCTACTTTGGACACCCTAAATCCTTCACGTCAATAGACTGAACCATTACTCTGCTACCAAGTTTTGTTGCGGCGGAAGCCCACTACACTTACAGACATAACCTTAATACTTCTACAGGGACCATACGGGTAGGATTTTTATTCAGTTTCAATACTTCACCTCAGAGACAATGGACCTTTCTCCGTTTGGAGTGAGGGGTGAGAAAACAGTATGTCCAACTGTCAGCTAACCGATGCGGACCATTAATTTGTAGTCAACTCACAAACTGTTAATCATGTCAGGCAAATTACTCACACAATCATGCTATTGAAACAAAGTATGTCAATTGACAGAACAAACCTCTGAAAGAAGTTTAGTCTAAGAAGAATCAAGCGAATCAAAAGCTCTGCCATGGCTTCACAGAACAAGAGCAAATGAACCCGATGTTCTGAAAATATTCTGTGACTATCTCTGTTATGCATTTACATCAGCACAGTTTTTACGCAAAGAACATTAGACACAATAAGACTCAGACAGCTTTAGAGAATATGACTATCCAAATCTATGCATACACGTAAACATTTAGGAAGCTCAGTAATAAATCTAATAGTTCAAAATATAAAACCACACATCTAGTTGAAAAAAATCTATCCATAAATAAAAGAAACCATAAGAGGATGGATTTTAGTAAACAATACAATTTCTATCACCAACAAAGCAAGAAGTTGGTTTTCAATGGTTCTCCTAGCATGGGCAAGGAGATCTAGTTAAAGTCCACTAGGGAAAAGTCCATGGGAATAGGCAAGGGGGAATGGAGGATAAATCAGGAAAATTAAAGTCTGTTTTCTCAGCAAACTGCTACAAATCATCTGATAGGCAAGTTCATCAGCAAGGGCCAAAAGCAAAGGCCATAAAAGTAAGTTTGGCAGGCAGGTTGAAGATAAGGACAAATGAAACAGGATTGTCTGAGCTTAGGCAAAGCTATCCTCAAAAGGTACATCAAAGCATCGAAAAGTGAAAAAGCTAAATGCAATAGTAATCCTCCTCCTCCTGAACAAAGTAGTCATTTAGTTCAAATTTGTCATCATGACATCAAGGGTCGGTCCACAATGATTGATCATTATGTGATCATCCTTCTGTCTTTCCAGGTACAAATTGTTACTTTGGCTTATTTTCTCACACACATCATGTGAAACAATTGTCCTCCGTCCTAACATGTTAGTTGACAAAGAGCTTGTTCATCTTGTTACTTTCCACAGAAATAGCGGAAAAGTCATTTTCTCACCATTCACATGCAAAGGAGTAAAAAGAAAAGGTCCTTGTTGTCAAAAGACATGTTGCATGAACCAAGAACAAATAACGCAACGTTTGAGAAACGTATCAAAGTTCATTGCACAAGGATATGAAATAATGTAGCCTAAGGAGAAAAAGCATCTCAACGTGTTTAAATTCAACATTTCATTGTTAGTATAACAAACTCCTAATTAAGTTTAAGCATAATTAAATAAATCACACATATTTAATATATATGTATATATGTATGTATATATAACCATTTTGTAATGTCTGTAATGATTAAACAGAAATTTACAACTTCAAGTATGGCCTACTGCCTCTATTTCAAAAAGTAGCAACATGTAAATGCGTTCGAAAGTTCATTAAAATAAAATTGCTCTTGAACGCAAATGTTCTTTATCATGTCAAGCACTTATGCTGAAAATTTCAGACATCTAACACATTTAGTTTAGGAACTGCACCAATATCAATTTTATTAGGACACTCCGCGATTAAGTCTTTAGCAATGCTAAATCATCATCAAATGTTATCATATCTCTGTTGAAAATAAGGTAATCAGTTACTTAAACATCTTGAATTCACTATTTGATTAATCCTACAGTTTCTACCTAGTCAAGCATGCCTTTATCAACTTTTCCCAGTTTCTGTGTAATTTTTCTAGACCTGTGCAAAGTGCACATTTAGATTTTTACTGTTGAGATAGGTACTAGTGTTGTGTATGGCAAGATCAGCTTTCACACTGCATCAAGAGTTATGCTGTAGTCCTGTCTGCTGATGATGTGTGCTTGCATTACAGTCCATCTGATGTTCTGAGGCAACCATTTGAAGATCTTTCGCCGTATGCATAGGATGTGGAAGCAGGAGGTGCATACAGCATTGACTATAGCAGTCATGTTGAGCTTGTCATCAACGATGATGTTTAAATTTCTTGCATTGTCTGTGGGTGTTGAACCTCGCTCCGATGGCCACCAGGTGGCGTTCCATGGGGAGGTCTTCTTGCTGAAGACCAATGCTTTCATCTTGTTGGAGTTAAGCTTCAGGAAGTTGGTTCGCATCCAGTCTGCTACCATGGTCATGCAATCAGTAAAGTTGGTTCTGGGGGTGATTGTCTTATCTTTCAGGGAGGGTGGGGCTGAGGGACAATCCCTGTGAGACTCTGCATATCAGTTTCTGCGTCTCTGATTCTGACGTACCAGTGGGTGACTTGTAATTAGCATGCAAACCTAAATCAATTTCTCACATTCTACATCCCATCTTGTACAGCAGTCGAATACTTTTCTTCATCTGAGAATTTTCAGAAAGTTCCATGGGCACTAAAACCCTCCTAAAACATTCTAATGTGCAAATCTAGTTTCCCTTGTGGTTAAGAAACCCCCTCAGATCTTCCTTGTTTACCCAACACTATCCTGTTAAGTACAGCCCCATTCAATGCTTCAGTTGACTTTTCCTAGGATTCCTCACGCAGCAGTGACTAGAGAGACTCTGCTGTGAATCTTTATTTAAGAAAGCTAAGTGATGGCAGATTACGCATTAACAAATTAGCAGCATTCTCAGGCCAGCCCTTACCATCTTTCCTGGGTATTGGGTGCGTTTCCCCATGACGTTCAGACCAGAAAATATGTTAGCAAGGGTGGTTTAGCGGTGGAGAGTTTAGGTATCCAGTCATACGAGTATGTTGTTCTTTGATTTACCTAAGCAGGCTCGGGTAGACATTAATCTATTTCACGAATACCAAAACTAACATAGGTAATTCAAATCTGATTGCAGATTATATTTGTTAATGCCATTTTACATTCAGGATTCAAATTTGGTAATATTCGCAGCCACCACTTTTAACATACAAATAAAATTTTGTATTTATCCTTATAAAATAGAGGGTTTTTTATTTCTTTACAGAGTTTTATATAGTGCAAACTTGACCAGAATCATGTATCAGAGCGCTTTACATAGCACCAGTTGCATTACATGAGGACACATTCATTTTTTTGTTAGGCACGGGGAGATTAAGTGATTTGCCCAGAATTACAGGATGTTCAGCGTCATTGCCAAGACTCGAACCCCGTTTCCCCGGTTCGAGGTCAACCGCCCTAGCCGTTGGGCCAACTCCTCTCCCCAAAAAGGTCCTAAATTAAAAACTAAGGGTATTATTGAGAAGCCCATTGTGCCGCCGGTGTGTTATGTTTATTGATGCACTGGCAGTGCAATGGGCTTCCCCACATTTACAAGGCCATGTAATGCCACCCTGCATGACTTTCATGGCCTTGAACATATGTTTCCCTTTCACGTATAACTTTACATGAAAGGGGTATTCCATGGATGTTGCTGTGGGTGTTCCCTTGCATCATCCATGGCGCGTGACACATTCCCAGATTTACAACATTTTCTAAACCTGGGAATGCGTCAGAATCCTACGCCTCCCCAGGGGAGGAGTAAGGCGGCGCAACGGGGCAAAATTCTTTAATTTCACCTAATTTTTCCTCTTTCTATGCATGCTGCTTTCTGCAGCATGCATAGAAGGAGGAAAATGTTTTTAATGATTGTTTTTGTGCAGGAAGGTCTCCCTTCCTTCAAAAAACAATAATCCCCTCAGTGCAGTCACCCTTGCAAAATGAAGCACGGCTGATGTTTGTGCACCGGTGTAGGGGAGAAGGACAGGAATGCACCATATCTTATAGATAAGGTGCACTCCTGCCCTTTTATTTTGACGTATGGCAGTGCAGCAGGAAGGCCTGCAGTGCTGCTGTGCATCAAAATGATATAAATGAGGTCCTAAATGGTCAGTGCAGCTTTTTAAGCTATGTCACTTTAATTACAAGTTGCAGGGAAAATACCCTGCTCTTCAGTTTCATCAATATCCATGCTGCCTTAGGCAGGGTCGCCTGCATACTTATTATTGCCTTGCCAGAGGCTTCATATTAATATCCTGGAAGAACTAAGTTAAGTGCCTGAGGGCCCCTGTAGTGCCCCCCCCCCCCACTCACCTGTGCCTGTTGTTCTCCTAAGCTCTGTTAGAAGGAAGATAGACACTACATTTTAGCTGCACATATGTGACAGAGGTCTTTTCAGCAGTCATTTTTAGACAGCAAAGGTAAAAAACACAGATTGTAAAATGAGAAATAAAACAGTGAGAAACACCATGTGCTCCTTCAGAGAGATCATGGTCACGTTTCAATGAATCCTCCATGGTCCACTTTGTTCAATATTAATGTGACATGCTCTTGACTCTGCATTCTCTGTGTTGCTGGCCTACTGTGCGAATATCCAATGACCTCACAATTTCATTTAAGACATATATTCTTCTATTTCTTGGATGCAATACAGAGCATTTAGTGCTACTTGTTAGTAACCCTGGGCGTAGTTCGCGTAGTAGCGCTACACGTAGCTACACGAAGTGCACTTCGCGAGATACGCGTAGCCCTTCGCGAACTGCGTAGTACGCTGTTTGTGATGATTGCACAGTGCCGGATGCTTGTCCGCACTGTGCAATCATTGCAAACGGCATCTTGCACAGTGCAAGCGGTCGTTTTCTGCCGCTCGAGTAGATTTTTACTCGAGCGGCAGTTTTCTAAACGCGGACTGGTAGTTTCTCATCGCGAGCGGTCGTGAGCATACGCGACCACTCGCAATGAGAAACCTGACATCCCCCCGTTGAGAATCTCACCGGGAGGTTTATTTTCCATGCTCGCGATCGGCAACTTGATGTTGCTGATCGCAAACGAGGAAAAAGTCTTGCCGGGATGTCATTTTGCTCGCTCGCGGTCGCCAACTTGACGTTGAGGACCGCGAGTAAGCAAAAAATGCCAACTACACTATGCTATGCAATTTTGCACTGTACTACGTGCAATTCGCGTAGTGCGAAGTAGCACAAACTACGCAAACTTCGCGAGCGTATCGTAGTTGTCCGCCCAGGGTTACTTGTTAGTATGGATGTATGCGAGTTGAACTTGCTGCTCCTGAGCTCCTTTGGATGCTTGCAAAGATGATTAAACATTTTGCCTCAAATATATCTGCAGATCTGAAGAGGCTCTTGACTGCAATGAGTTCAGATATATTGACCAAGGGGGTCCTCAGTGGGGCTAAGTGCGCCTCCTACTCAACTCCTGCTGCTTACTAGACTCTATAAAGAAAGGCCCTAAGAGACATTGTGCCAGTTAGAACAATTGCATACAGGTGCTCATGGCCCTATTAATAAAAAGACATAGTCTTTGAAGTGAAGGCTTGATAGGTCTCCAGTAATATCCTGCTTGAAAAGAGATGATTGCTATTGCATGCTTTGACAGAGGACAGTTGTCTGTTTCCTACCAGTATCTAAATGTTTGGGACCCCTTAACTGCTGATGACTGTGTTGTCTGCAGGGTCTGCACCTGTCTGCTCTCTGGGTTGCTGGAGGGTTGACCTTTTATGGATAATTTGCACATGTGCTTGTGCTTTAGCACACATCCTCCTATTAGGTGGGTAAACTCACCCAGGAATGTTTTTGCCAAGCTCTCCCGTTGGGCCCACATTTATGGTGTGCAATGATGGAATTGGCAGACAACTCTTTTTCTTACGTAGCCTGCATGCTTCCAGCCCTTTGCTATTCTTAGTGAATATTTGAGTTACATGTTTCCTGGTCCTGAGGTGAGACTGAGACAACATACTTTGCCCACACACCTCACTGCGGGTATCCCTTGAGTGGCATACTTTGCTGGTACTGAACTGCAAATGTGCGAATAACTGTGATTCATTGGAGCTACAGTCTGTCAATTGGTGTCCACAGTTATCAGAGTTTATAGTGTAAGGCCACTTTGAAATAGGTCTTGCCGACAGCACATCAACATGGTTAAAGTTAATGTGACAAGACTATCACAAATCAGCAAAATGGATAACTACACTAGGGTCTCCATGCCTAAAACAGTCCTCCGTGGAAAAGAAACTCTGCTGGGACCTGCTACAGGCAGAGAAATATCAATTGTAAATGGGTTAGTGTTGATCAGAGATACAAGACTCTCCCTGATAATCGTCTGTTGTTGGAGTTTCAATGGGGCAGACAATTGACCTCAAAATCTATATGGCAACTTCAAATTGGTTAACTGAGAAGATACTGCCAAAAAGGCTACACTAAGGGAAGCATTAGATGAAAATATAGTCAAAAATACAAGTACAGCATCAACCAGAATGGAGTAATGGGAGGCAATTAAAATACTGATATTGGTATCTCAATAAAGACAATGGTGGACAGTCGTAACATGGTGCAGAAAGAATTGGTGTCCCCAGAAGAAAGCCTGTGAAGCCTTAAGCAGGAAGTATTTACTCACCAAACAATACTAAACATCTAATGCAAGCCAGGAAAGAACATGTCACTCAGTAAGATTGTGGTGTATTGACTTTACGGAATACTTGATATGTACACAGGTAGAAGTAGACAGATCTAAGACTACTAATCAGGATGCTCAGAGATGAGAAAAGATACCCCCATACACACTGATCAGAAATAAAGCAGGCCAGAATCTTCAGAACCAAGGAGACATTATAAACTCTTTTTATGAATACTACTCTCATCTTTAAAAAAACTCAGACCAAGGTCCTGACGAAGACCGTTATAATTTCCTTGATATGATCAATCTCCCTAAGGTCAAGTTGGAACAAAGAAAAGGAAAAGACCTAACAATCACAGGGCACGAGATAGGGGTAGCAACCACAAATCTTGCAGGTAGTGAGATGCCAGGGGCAGATGGCCTTCTAGCTGAATTTTAATGTGCACATCAAAAGGTACAGAGATATCAGTTACTGGATTTATATAATGTCTCAATTGAAATGGGCCAACGATTGAAGACTGCATATGAAGCCATGGTGATCTCCTGGCTTCAGCCTTGTCCCACAAAATATGGTTTCATTTGACCTCCTCTCTATATTGAACAATGGTATATAATTTTAAACAAAGTATTAGTTTGTAAGCCTCTTTTCATTATGTCAAAGCAGGTACATGTTGACTGAAACAGTTTTATTCTGAATGACTAAACATCAGATGCTTGTTTTGTGTATTGGAGAATGCTTCTGAGCATACCCAAATTCAGCCATACTCATATTAAACACACAGAAAGCCTTAGGTGCACTACGTTGGAGATACTTACTTTGTGTGTGTGTGTAGACTTGGTATAGAAAGATCCATGCTGAAGTGGATACAATTATTTAACACTAGCTCCACTTTTAGGGTCAGATTTGGTGAATAAATCCCCTAAATATACATCAGTCGAGCAACACCACATGAATGTCCACTATCCCCCAAATTATTTGCTTTAGCAGCAGAATCCTTTGCTGAGGTGATAGTGATGATGCATGGGGTATTCCCGTGGAAAATGGACTACATTTGATTTCCTTACATGCTAATGACATGGTAACTTTGATGCTGTTTGATGAATCCTCATGAAACTGTCCCAAAAAAGAGTTAATCCACCTCAGCTCCTTCCTGGAGTGTTTTAGAGTGATTCATCAAGTGGGAGCTGAGAAAAAGGGAGGTCCAAAATCACTTGTTTCCCATGCACTTTCCATAGGAAGAATTAAACAATACAGAAAAAACGGCTGAACAGAATTACACCAGATTTGTCAGAAAGTTATATATTTATACAGAAAGTGTGCTTTTTGTGATTTGGTGTTTAGCTGTATAGCCAAGAGAAATGAAGGCTTTGAAAATAGTGATAACTGTTGCTGTGGTACTTCAACAAAATGTCAACAATAATTATTTCGATTGGCCAAAAAGCAAAAATAAAAATTGGTGTTTTGTGTGGAGTACCAAAGGAGTACTGCGGGAATCCCACGGAACAAACATAAATAAATGTGGGTGGGGTTCTGTGCTTGTTGGATGCTTGTGGGAGTGTTGACTGCCAGTGTGGGGGGATTTGTCCTATGCCCAGCACATGCCTTGTACAGTTGAAGGTCATGCATGGCAGGGCAGAAGCCATCTATAAAGGTTGGGCACAGCACCTGTGCCCCTAAGGTTTTTTTTTTACAAAAGTTAAAATCTTACTACCTTGCTTACATACAAGTCCAGTTTAACGTTCTTTTTTTCCTTCAAAATGAATAAATATATGTTTGTGTGTGCATATATTACCTACTGGCAGTCGCCAGTAGGTCGTTATAGTTAGGACCTATTTTCCATAGGAAATCCGCAACATTCTATTCCCAATAAGTCTGGCGCCGGTTGACGAATCCTCGTGAAATTTTCCAAACTTTTGGCCAGCTCCGCTCCTACCCTGAAAATTTTGTGGTGATTCGTCAAGCGGGGGCCGAGAAAAAAGGGGTGTCCCAAAACGCGTTTTCCCCATGCAATTTCCCATAGGATCTGTTGTCGCAGCTACAGCCCGAACCGCTGAACGGAATGACACCAAATTTGGCAAAGAGGTAGTCCTCAGTTCAGACTCGTGCCTTTTGCATATATGGTAGTTCCTGAGAAAATTAGAGCTAAAAGTACATAAATATCTATGGCCGCGGAGGATCCGCGGACCCTACCCGCACCGTAAGCGCACCCTCCCCGAACCAAGCGCGCACCCTCCCGATGGCGTGCTGAATGCTAATTGGCTGTCGAGTGTCTCTCTACATTCGAAACCAGGCCATTTTCTGCCTCGGTAGAAGCGAGGCTGAAGAAGCAAGGGGAAAAAGTGTGTAAAACATATAAAGGGGGCAGAGTGGAAATACTCTGACCCTCTAGAGGTGCTTAGGGGGTCCCAGAAGAACCCCCTGGGGCCCCCCTTTTTAAAAAAAAAAAAAGGCGAAATGCGTGCACGGTGCGCGCATCCTAACGCGTTGGGTGCGCGGATCCACGGAAATGTTTTTGAAAAAGACAAGAAATCATTGGTTGTATGACTACTTTCTACACTGAAAGGTAGGGTGTATATTTCTGTTTTTTAAAGGTATGATTCTTATTGGTTAACAAAAACAGATTGTAAGGAACATTATATATGATTAGCTGATATGTTGAAAAGTGAAGCACACTTCCTCTCTTGTGTAGGAACATTGTGTGCTGAACTTCTGACCTGTGTGCTTAGTGCAGTGTTCCATGACCTGTTTCTATGGTAACAGGCAGAAGGCAGATTAGGGGAAGGGTTGAAATATCTTTCAGTTGGAAAGGGTTGAAATGTTTAACCAATAGAAATGTGTGTTTGCTTTTGAATTTATGTGTTAAGGATTGTGATTTGATGTTTACATGTATATGTGTGGAAAATGAAAGGGAAACTTTTCCATTCTTTGTTTTTGCTGAGAGGTGCACAGTGCAGAGATTCTGTATAAGAAAATATGGTGAGTAACTGATATACTTCTTAATCTACAAAAGAACTTGAAAGATGAGATATTTAATTGTGAGGGGATGTATGTAGACTATTTTGATTTTAATCAGACTAATGTATTTCTCCTGCTAAAGTGTAGGGAGTACTTTTTTCTCTACAATCTTATTGACAGTGTGTGTGCATGTAGAAACCATTCTGTGATAAGCATTTGTGTTTTTCATGTGTTTGCAGACAGATAACTGTGCTGTTTTTATATTTTGGTAGAATTATAAATCAATCATTGTTTATGAATTTGTGAAATGAGTTATGTTATGTTTCTATACTAAAATGTAGTACTACTTCTAGATGAAGAAATGTGTTTTGGTATAGTGCAAGGGATAGTGTTGTTTGTCTAGAATCACACAGTGAGTCTGTGTGCATTTGGGAACCACTGTGAGAGAAGCATTTGGTAACATCGTGTATTTGCTGACAGATAACTGTTTTAACCTGTCATGTTGTGAAGTTTTAGTAGCATTAGAAGACAGTTATGGCTTATGATTTGATTAAATGAGTCAGGCTTTGACAGAAAAGTGCAGTGCTGAAATATGTAGATTGTGTGCAGTTCCCTTACCACTTGCACTGTAGTGAATGAGTTTTGGTAAACTCCTAGGGATAGTGGTGCTTGTCTAGAATCACAGTGTGAGTTTGTGTGTATTTGGGATCAGTGTGAGAGAAGCATTTGGTGACATCATGTATTTGCTGACAGATACCTTTTTTAAAACCTGTCATGTTGTGAAGTTTTAGTAGCATTAGAATCCAGTCTTTGCTTATGCGTTGATTAAATGAGTCATGCTTTGACACTGATGTGCTGTACTTAAATATGTAGATTGTGTTCAGTACCATTAACTCTTCTAGACTAGTGAATGAGTTTTGGTAACCTCCTAGGATAGTGTTGATTGTCTAAAATCACACTGTGAGTCTGTGTGCATTTGGGTAAGGATTGTGAGAGAATCATTTGGTAACATCGTGTATTTGCTGACAGATAACTGTTTTAAAACCGGTCATGTTGTCAAGTTTTAGTAGCATTATACGTTATAGTTAGGAATTAGCATTTAAAAAGCCTTAGAAATTCACTGAAAAAAACATAGTTTTCAGGGGCGTTATAGTTTGCTGGACATTTCCCTCGTACAAAACCCTAGAAATTCCCCTGTTATAGTTAGTTCAGCTAACTATAACTCGCGCCCCCTCAATGCACTGCTGATGACGTCACATATTACATCACTCATGACATGGTCAGTGACATCACTGATGACATCTCAAATGACATCACTGATGACATCACTGATGACATCACTGATGACATTATCCATTGAGTATGTGTTTCTCAACAGTTTTAATATGTTTAATATATATAGGGAAAGGCCTGTTGAAGAATAAGTGGGTGTACAAGTGTGTGAATGGATGATTTTCTAGGTGCGTAACTGACTCTATAAGTGAGTCATTAAATGTATCTTACTGCAGACTAGTGACTAAACTGTGTGAATCTCTGTATGTGTCTGTGTGTTGTTGTATACGTGGCTGCATGGTTTTGTGAATAGCTATATGAGTGTCTATATGGGTTATTGATTGGTTGTCTGAGTATCTGTATGGGTGCCTGACTGTTTGTGTGGGTAGGGTGTGTGTGACTCTGTGACTAGATGTGTGAGTGGGTGATTCAGTGGGTGCATGGTTTTAAGAGTACATCTGTGATGGACTGTATGGTTGGGTGACTGTATTTAAGGGTGTGTTAGTGATTGAATGTATATCTCAGTTGTACTTGTGTGAGTAACTACATATGTGAAACGCAGTGTATATGTGTGTAAGAGTATATAACTATCTATATGTGAGAGTATGTGATTTTGGGAGTGGCTGTATGCGCCATAGTGCAAGGATATCTGTTTCATGTGCTGTTTGGTTTTCTGCAGGAAGACACAGAATTTGTTAGTATTTTTATGAGTAAGTGAACTTGAGTGTGTTTAACTGTATAGGTGAGTAAATTGGACTGTGATGAATTATTTGCATGACTGATTAGATGTGTCAGAATCTCAATGGATGATTGGCGGTGTGTGAGTGTCTATATAGGTGTATAAATGCACAGAGTGACTGTAAGTATGAGTGACTGTACAGGTGAGTGAGTGGACATGTATGTAGACCTAAAAGTCAATGAGTGGGTGTGTAGTTATTGGTATTGGAGTATCTATGGTTGTCAAAATGGCCGTTTGAAATTTTGAGTCGGTGTATCAAAGGTTATATTAGGATGTGAGAAGGTGCACTAATTTGTCACACGGATGACATCATCAGTGATGTCATCAGTGATGTCATTTGAGATGTCATCAGTGATGTCATCAGTGATGTCACTGACCATGTCATGAGTGATGTAATATGTGACGTCATCAGCAGTGCATTGCGGGGGCGTGAGTTATAGTTAGCTGAACTAACTATAACAGGGGAATTTCTAGGGTTTTGTACGAGGGAAATGTCCAGCTAACTATAACGCCCCTGAAACCTATGGTTTTTTCAGTGAATTTCTAAGGTTTTTTAAATGCTAATTCCTAACTATAACGTGCCTGAAACCTATGCTTTTTTCAGTAAATATATGTATATATATGTGATCAAGGCCCGTTTGGGCGGAAACAGTAATGGCTGACATTCAATAAAGACATTTGCAAGCACTTACTTGCTGGTCCGTGCTCCGGTCCTGGGAAGAGGGATTACAAGCTGTGGTTGGAGTGTGCATATATATATATATATATATATATATATATATATATATATCTATATTCACTGTAAAAAATATAAGTTTCAGGCACGTTATAGTTAGTTGGACATTTCACTCGTACAAAACCAAAGAAATTCCGGCGTTATAGTTAGTTCTGCTAACTAGAACTTGCGCCCCCGCAATGCACTGCTGATGATGTCACATATTACATCATTCATGACATGGTCAGTGACATCACTGATGACATCACTGATGACATCTCAAATGGCATCACTGATGACATCATCCAGTGACTGTGTGTTTCTATAAAGTGTAAATATGTTTTATAAAAATGCCAAGGTGTATTGAAGAATGAGTGGGTGTATGAGTGTGTGAATGGATGATTTAGTAGATGTGTGACTGATTGTATAAGTGACTGATTAAGTGTATCTTACTGAATGCATGGGTTAGTGAGAAAACAGTGTAAATGTCTGTATCAGTTTCTTAGTTGGTGTGTAAGCGGCCACATGGGTTGGTGAGTAGCTACATGAGTGTCTATATGGGTTATTGTTTGGTTGTCTGAGTATCTGTATGAGTGCCTGAGTGTCTGTGTGGGTGGGTGGTGTGACTCTGTGCATAGATTTGTGCGTCACTGATTCACTGGGTGTATGGGTTCAAGAGTGCATCAGTGAAGGACTGTGTTGGTGAGTTAATGGATGTCTTAGTTGTACATGTGTGATTAACTACATATGTGAAAGGCAGTATATTTCAGTGTTGGAGTATATAAATGATTATATGTGAGAGTGAGTGATTTTGAGAGTATCTGTATGGGTGAGTGTGTGCTTGTGTCAGTGATTGTGTATGAGAGTAAGTATGTGTTAGTATCTGTATAAATAAGTGAGGGTGTGTGTGTATAGCTGAGTAGGGGAGTAAATGGGAGTGTGATTAATTCTTTGCATTACTGACTAGCTGTGTAAGTAACTCTATGGGTGAGTGGTGGAGTGTGAGAGTCTGTATGGGTGTATGAGTACATCTGATAGTGGCTGTATTGATGAGTGACTGCATTTATGAGCGACTGTATAGGTGAGTGAGTGGATGTTTGTGTTGACCTAGGAATCAGTGAGTGGGTATGTAGTAATTGGTATTGGTGTGTCTATGGTTTTGAGAATGGTAGTCTGTATTTTAGAGTGGGTGTATCAAAGGTTATATTAGGGTGTGAGGAGGTGCATCAGATTATCACATGGATGATGTCATCAGTGATGTCATTTGAGATATCATCAGTGATGTTACTGACCATGTCATGAATGATGTAATATGTTACGTCATCAGCAGTGCATTGGGGGGCACGAGTTTTAGTTAGCTGAACTAACTATAACGTCGGAATTTCTCTGGTTTTGTACGAGTGAAATGTCCAACTAACTATAACGTGCCTGAAACCTATGGTTTTTCCAGTGAATTTCTAAGGTTTTTTAATTGCTAATTTCTAACTATAACGTGCCTGAAACCTTTGTTTTCTTCAGTGAATTTCAATGGTTTTTTTTAAATGCTAATTTCTAACTATAACGTGCCTGAAACCTATGTTTTTTTCAGTGAATTTCAAAAGTTTTTTTAATGCTAATTTATGACTATAACGTAGCAGTCGCATTTGCAGAGTGGTGGAGAAAGGTAAGCGTGGCTTCCAAACAACTCTGTTCCTGTTGTAGGTGAAGGAAGCTGGCACTGCTGGCAGGCTATACCTGTTCTAGGTGAAGGAAGCTTGCACTGTTGCAGCCAGGCTGTACCTGTTCTAGGTGAATGAAGCATGCACTGTTGCAGCCAGGCTGTACCTGTTCTAAGGGAAGGAAACTTGCACTTCTGCCGGGCTGTACCTCTTCTAGGTGAAGGAAGCTTACACTGTTGCAGCCAGGCTGTACCTGTTGTAGGTGAAGGAAGCTTGCACCTCTGCCGGGCTGTACCTGTTCTAGGCGAAGGAAGCTTGCACTGCTGCCAGGCTGTACCTCTCCTAGGTGAAGGAAGCTTGCACTGATGCCACACTGCACCTTTTCTAGGTGAAGGAAGCTTGCACTGCTGCTGCCGGGCTGTACCTGTTCTAGGTGAAGGAAGCTTGCACTGCTCCTGCTAGGCTGTACCTGTTCTAGATGCAGGAAGCTTGCACTGCTACTGCTAGACTGTACCTATAGTAGGTGAAGCAAGCTAGCATTGCACACTTGTCACATCACGCCCACCCCCTCCCTGCACCAGTGTGCAAACAAGCCCCCTGGCACTTTGTAAATTGGGGATTTAAGTCCCCTTGAATCCTGAGGGTCACTGGGAACTAACTAGCCCACCAGGTACCTCCAGTAAGCGCCACAGAGCTGCATTGCAGAGAGGTGAAAAAAGGGGCGTGGCCTCAAACCACCTTTCTGCAATGCAGCCCTCTGGCGCTTACTGGAGGTACCTGATGGGCTAGTTGGCCTGCAGGTACCCTCAGAATTCAATGGGGACTTAATCCCCCAATAAAAAATGTGCCACAGGTGAGTATGCACAGTTGTCACATCAGGTCCCACCCCCTCCCTGCACCAATGTGCAAACGCGCCCGGTGTCACGGTTTAAGTTGGGGGATTAAGTCCCCTTGAATCCTGAGGATCCCTGGGGGCCAACTAGCCCTCAGGTACCTCCAGTAGGTGCCACAGGGCTGCGTTGCAGAGAGGTGGTCCGAGGCCACGCCCCTTTTTACACCTCTCTGCAACGCAGCTGTGTGGCACTTACTGGAGGTACCTGGTGGGCTAGTTGGACTCCAAGGACCCTCAGGATTCAAGGGGACTTAATCCCCCAACTTAAAACACGACACGGGCCACAGAGCTGCCTTGCAGAGTGGTGTAAAAAGGTGCGTGGCCTTGTACCACCTCTCTGCAACGCAGCTCCCTGGCACATACTGGAGGTACCTGGTAGGCTAGTTGGCCTCCAGGGACCCTCAGTATTCAAGGGGAATTAGTTTCCCATCTTACAACGCGCCAGGGGGCAGTTTGCAGGGTGCTGCAGGGAGGGGGCAGGACCTTCGGCGCAATGCCAGCTTTTTTTTTTTTCAGAAGGGGGGCTGTGTGGCCCCCTTATTTTCCCTTTTTTGTGGCCCTGGGGACCCCATCCCCCACGGCCTGACCCCTATTTTTAAAAATATTTTTTTTAAAAGGAAAGGGGGCCGCGTAGCCCCCTCTCCCTGAGGCTAATTTCTGCCCGGGGACCCCATCCCCCGGGGCATGGCCATATATATATTTTTTATTTACTATTTAGAAAGGAGGGGGGCCACATGGCCCCCTCCTAAGGCCTCTGTTAGCCTCCGGGACTCCATCCCCCAGGGCTCTGCATCGTTTAAAAAAAAATGTATTGGGGAGGGGGACCGCGTGACCCCCTTCCCAGACAACTCCTGACCCCAGGAACCCCATCCCCCGAGGCCTTGCCTCATCGTTGGGGACTGTTGGGGGAGCCCTGGTCCCTGCTGGCTCCCTGTCTCCTGCGGGAGCCGGCATTGCTTTTCAACATGGGGAGCTGCTGACATGCAGCTCCCCATGTGGAAAAGCAATCCTGCTTTGGATTTTGGAAGCAAGAGCACTTCCAATATCCAAAGCAGAGTCTGCTATAGTAGGGCGGGAGCTGTGTTCCCACCCTGTCATAACAAACAGCAGTGTCCCGGGGTGGGCACCCCGAGACACTGCAGGAGCCAGCCCTGAGGGGTGGCGGTCTCCAGGGCCATCACGGGCTCCAGGAGGGGGTCCGCGCAGCCCCCTCCCTTCAATAAGAAAGCCCTAGGGAGGTGGTGGTCACCGGGGCTTGGGGGTTCGTAACGGACCACCCAATTTTACATTTTTTGTGCCCCGGGGAGGTGGCGGTCCCTGGGGCATGTGGGGTACTCGAGCCCCCACACAGAATTTTTATTTTAGAAATGAGCCTGGGGAGGTGGCGGAAGCCGGGGCTGTGGGGGGCGTGAGCCCCCCCCACAGTTTATTATAAAAGCCCCGGGGAGGTGGCGGGCCCTGGGGCAGCATGGGGGGATTGGGCCCCCAATGCTTTTTTTTACAACCCCGGGGAGGTGGCAGTCCCCGGGGCTGCAGGGGGCATAGATTGTAAAAAGCCCCGGGGAGGTGGCGGTCCCCGCAGACCCAAGATATTATTTTTGTGGCAATGCCCCCGGGACCTGGCCCACCCGGGGGCCTCATTTGAATGAAGCGCTGTAGCCGCTGAAATAAAAAAAAAATGCTTTTCTTGGCCCTGGGGGTCCTTGTGGGACCCCCTGAGCAGGCGTAGAGGGTCAGGGTGTTTTTACCCTGCCCTCGTTTTTTGTTATTCCTGCTTAATTCTCTGTTTTCTTGTGACTCGGTTCTACCGAGTCACAAGATGGCTGCCAACACTTCCTGGTTTGGAGTGTTGACAGCCAATTAGAATAAAGCTCATGGTCGGGAGGGTTCGCAAATCCACCACGGCCATAGATATTGAAACTTTTATTTTTTGAATTTCTCAGCAACTACTGAATCGATTTACACCATTTAAAAAAAAGTCCGCTTTCTGAACCAAGAAGTACCTTTTTGCCAAATTTGGGGGGGTTCCGTTCAGCAGTTCGGGCTGTAGCCGGTCTCAAAATTTCCTATGGAAACTAACAAACGAAAAACAAGTTTTGTAACCCTCCTTTTTTCTCAGCCCCCGCTTGATGAATCACCCCCAAACATTCAGGATAGGAGCTGACCTGGATAGACTTTTTTTGGGGCGAATTTTGCAAAGATTCGTTAAACGACACCAAAGTTATTAGCAAATCAAAAAACGCTTTTCCTATGGAAACTAGGTTCTAACTATAACTACCTACTGGCGGCCGCCAGTAGGTAATATATATATATGTATATATATCTTCAATTCTTCATTCATGAAACTCTGCCGCTTCTCCTTAGCTAAAGGCGCATCGCCATAGTGGACCTCATGCGAGAAGGTCCGTATTTAATGCTGCCTCTCCCTTAGACAAAGGATGACGATGACGCGTGTAGACACCAGAATTCTTTTATTAGTTGTCGGCCACCATTGTACGCATTTCGGCTACAAACAGCCTTGATCACCAATCCCAAAGTGGCATTTCTGAATGTCTTTTGACCAATTTTCCATAGCACGTGCAGGACTGCCGTGAAAAGAATAGTGAAGACAAACTAGTAGTTTTCATTTCTTTTCGATTAACCTAAACAAAAATATGTTTTTGCCATGGCAGGGCGATCCCAGCACCAAGGCTAGGGGGTCAGGGTTTTCCTATCCTGCTCTCTTTTCTTATTTTTATGTTTAATTTTTGGACTGAGGACGAGTCCTATGATGGCTACCAACACTTCCTGGTTGAGTCAAAAACGCGTTTCCTATGAAAACTAGGTCCTAACTATAACAACCTAATATATATATATATATATATATATATATATATATATATATATATATATATATATATATATATATATATATATATATATATATCCAAACACAGTTCTCCACTTTGCTAGGAGCCCCCGTCCCTGCAGGGCGGCCTCGTTTGAACAGGCAAGGAGTCTCCTGTCCTTTCAAAACCAAAACACAGAAACAGATATCGAGGCTTCAAGTCCGTGAACCAGCAGCTTTATTCAAATGCACAGAGACAGCATTTCCTTTCCTGATGCATTTCGGCTCTGATAGCCTTGTTCACAGGTGAGCTAAATATAGTGCGTAATTCTGATGGCCTTAAATCCACATGCCCACGTGACCTTGAGTAGCAGCATACAGCATCCATAATGCACCAATTTTGTAAGTACAAAATATGTCATTGAAATGTTCGTGCAAAACATGCTTAATAGCGTTAGGATACATGGCAAAGTGCTTTTCAAGTGCAATTGATTTAAACCAGTCACGTTAGGCATAGGAGGCTTCCATAAATAATTGCAGTCTAGCTCTCACTGCTGTCATTTTTCAATCTGTTTAAAAGCGCAGTTTACACGGAAGTGACAAGATGAAAAAATTCCATCCTGTCGCCCTTTCTCACCTCCCTGATTGCTTCTTCCAGGAAAAATTCCATAATGGCGCAGAAGGGGGCGAGCGGGACATGCTCCCCAAATTTGATCCAAACACAGTTCTCCACTTTGCTAGGAGCCCCCGTCCCTGCAGGGCGGCCTCGTTTGAACAGGCAAGGAGTCTCCTGTCCTTTCAAAACCAAAACACAGAAACAGATATCGAGGCTTCAAGTCCGTGAACCAGCAGCTTTATTCAAATGCACAGAGACAGCATTTCCTTTCCTGATGCATTTCGGCTCTGATAGCCTTGTTCACAGGTGAGCTAAATATAGTGCGTAATTCTGATGGCCTTAAATCCACATGCCCACGTGACCTTGAGTAGCAGCATACAGCATCCATAATGCACCAATGTTGTAAGTACAAAATATGTCATTGAAATGTTCGTGCAAAACATGCTTAATAGCGTTAGGATACATGGCAAAGTGCTTTTCAAGTGCAATTGATTTAAACCAGTCACGTTAGGCATAGGAGGCTTCCATAAATAATTGCAGTCTAGCTCTCACTGCTGTCATTTTTCAATCTGTTTAATAGCGCAGTTTACACGGAAGTGACAAGATGAAAAAATTCCATCCTGTCGCCCTTTCTCACCTCCCTGATTGCTTCTTCCAGGAAAAATTCCATAATGGCGCAGAAGGGGGCGAGCGGGACATGCTCCCCAAATTTGATCCAAACACAGTTCTCCACTTTGCTAGGAGCCCCCGTCCCTGCAGGGCGGCCTCGTTTGAACAGGCAAGGAGTCTCCTGTCCTTTCAAAACCAAAACACAGAAACAGATATCGAGGCTTCAAGTCCGTGAACCAGCAGCTTTATTCAAATGCACAGAGACAGCATTTCCTTTCCTGATGCATTTCGGCTCTGATAGCCTTGTTCACAGGTGAGCTAAATATAGTGCGTAATTCTGATGGCCTTAAATCCACATGCCCACGTGACCTTGAGTAGCAGCATACAGCATCCATAATGCACCAATGTTGTAAGTACAAAATATGTCATTGAAATGTTCGTGCAAAACATGCTTAATAGCGTTAGGATACATGGCAAAGTGCTTTTCAAGTGCAATTGATTTAAACCAGTCACGTTAGGCATAGGAGGCTTCCATAAATAATTGCAGTCTAGCTCTCACTGCTGTCATTTTTCAATCTGTTTAAAAGCGCAGTTTACACGGAAGTGACAAGATGAAAAAATTCCATCCTGTCGCCCTTTCTCACCTCCCTGATTGCTTCTTCCAGGAAAAATTCCATAATGGCGCAGAAGGGGGCGAGCGGGACATGCTCCCCAAATTTGATCCAAACACAGTTCTCCACTTTGCTAGGAGCCCCCGTCCCTCTGCAGGGCGGCCTCGTTTGAACAGGCAAGGAGTCTCCTGTCCTTTCAAAACCAAAACACAGAAACAGATATCGAGGCTTCAAGTCCGTGAACCAGCAGCTTTATTCAAATGCACAGAGACAGCATTTCCTTTCCTGATGCATTTCGGCTCTGATAGCCTTGTTCACAGGTGAGCTAAATATAGTGCGTAATTCTGATGGCCTTAAATCCACATGCCCACGTGACCTTGAGTAGCAGCATACAGCATCCATAATGCACCAATGTTGTAAGTACAAAATATGTCATTGAAATGTTCGTGCAAAACATGCTTAATAGCGTTAGGATACATGGCAAAGTGCTTTTCAAGTGCAATTGATTTAAACCAGTCACGTTAGGCATAGGAGGCTTCCATAAATAATTGCAGTCTAGCTCTCACTGCTGTCATTTTTCAATCTGTTTAAAAGCGCAGTTTACACGGAAGTGACAAGATGAAAAAATTCCATCCTGTCGCCCTTTCTCACCTCCCTGATTGCTTCTTCCAGGAAAAATTCCATAATGGCGCAGAAGGGGGCGAGCGGGACATGCTCCCCAAATTTGATCCAAACACAGTTCTCCACTTTGCTAGGAGCCCCCGTCCCTGCAGGGCGGCCTCGTTTGAACAGGCAAGGAGTCTCCTGTCCTTTCAAAACCAAAACACAGAAACAGATATCGAGGCTTCAAGTCCGTGAACCAGCAGCTTTATTCAAATGCACAGAGACAGCATTTCCTTTCCTGATGCATTTCGGCTCTGATAGCCTTGTTCACAGGTGAGCTAAATATAGTGCGTAATTCTGATGGCCTTAAATCCACATGCCCACGTGACCTTGAGTAGCAGCATACAGCATCCATAATGCACCAATGTTGTAAGTACAAAATATGTCATTGAAATGTTCGTGCAAAACATGCTTAATAGCGTTAGGATACATGGCAAAGTGCTTTTCAAGTGCAATTGATTTAAACCAGTCACGTTAGGCATAGGAGGCTTCCATAAATAATTGCAGTCTAGCTCTCACTGCTGTCATTTTTCAATCTGTTTAATAGCGCAGTTTACACGGAAGTGACAAGATGAAAAAATTCCATCCTGTCGCCCTTTCTCACCTCCCTGATTGCTTCTTCCAGGAAAAATTCCATAATGGCGCAGAAGGGGGCGAGCGGGACATGCTCCCCAAATTTGATCCAAACACAGTTCTCCACTTTGCTAGGAGCCCCCGTCCCTGCAGGGCGGCCTCGTTTGAACAGGCAAGGAGTCTCCTGTCCTTTCAAAACCAAAACACAGAAACAGATATCGAGGCTTCAAGTCCGTGAACCAGCAGCTTTATTCAAATGCACAGAGACAGCATTTCCTTTCCTGATGCATTTCGGCTCTGATAGCCTTGTTCACAGGTGAGCTAAATATAGTGCGTAATTCTGATGGCCTTAAATCCACATGCCCACGTGACCTTGAGTAGCAGCATACAGCATCCATAATGCACCAATGTTGTAAGTACAAAATATGTCATTGAAATGTTCGTGCAAAACATGCTTAATAGCGTTAGGATACATGGCAAAGTGCTTTTCAAGTGCAATTGATTTAAACCAGTCACGTTAGGCATAGGAGGCTTCCATAAATAATTGCAGTCTAGCTCTCACTGCTGTCATTTTTCAATCTGTTTAAAAGCGCAGTTTACACGGAAGTGACAAGATGAAAAAATTCCATCCTGTCGCCCTTTCTCACCTCCCTGATTGCTTCTTCCAGGAAAAATTCCATAATGGCGCAGAAGGGGGCGAGCGGGACATGCTCCCCAAATTTGATCCAAACACAGTTCTCCACTTTGCTAGGAGCCCCCGTCCCTCTGCAGGGCGGCCTCGTTTGAACAGGCAAGGAGTCTCCTGTCCTTTCAAAACCAAAACACAGAAACAGATATCGAGGCTTCAAGTCCGTGAACCAGCAGCTTTATTCAAATGCACAGAGACAGCATTTCCTTTCCTGATGCATTTCGGCTCTGATAGCCTTGTTCACAGGTGAGCTAAATATAGTGCGTAATTCTGATGGCCTTAAATCCACATGCCCACGTGACCTTGAGTAGCAGCATACAGCATCCATAATGCACCAATGTTGTAAGTACAAAATATGTCATTGAAATGTTCGTGCAAAACATGCTTAATAGCGTTAGGATACATGGCAAAGTGCTTTTCAAGTGCAATTGATTTAAACCAGTCACGTTAGGCATAGGAGGCTTCCATAAATAATTGCAGTCTAGCTCTCACTGCTGTCATTTTTCAATCTGTTTAAAAGCGCAGTTTACACGGACGTGACAAGATGAAAAAATTCCATCCTGTCGCCCTTTCTCACCTCCCTGATTGCTTCTTCCAGGAAAAATTCCATAATGGCGCAGAAGGGGGCGAGCGGGACATGCTCCCCAAATTTGATCCAAACACAGTTCTCCACTTTGCTAGGAGCCCCCGTCCCTCTGCAGGGCGGCCTCGTTTGAACAGGCAAGGAGTCTCCTGTCCTTTCAAAACCAAAACACAGAAACAGATATCGAGGCTTCAAGTCCGTGAACCAGCAGCTTTATTCAAATGCACAGAGACAGCATTTCCTTTCCTGATGCATTTCGGCTCTGATAGCCTTGTTCACAGGTGAGCTAAATATAGTGCGTAATTCTGATGGCCTTAAATCCACATGCCCACGTGACCTTGAGTAGCAGCATACAGCATCCATAATGCACCAATGTTGTAAGTACAAAATATGTCATTGAAATGTTCGTGCAAAACATGCTTAATAGCGTTAGGATACATGGCAAAGTGCTTTTCAAGTGCAATTGATTTAAACCAGTCACGTTAGGCATAGGAGGCTTCCATAAATAATTGCAGTCTAGCTCTCACTGCTGTCATTTTTCAATCTGTTTAAAAGCGCAGTTTACACGGACGTGACAAGATGAAAAAATTCCATCCTGTCGCCCTTTCTCACCTCCCTGATTGCTTCTTCCAGGAAAAATTCCATAATGGCGCAGAAGGGGGCGAGCGGGACATGCTCCCCAAATTTGATCCAAACACAGTTCTCCACTTTGCTAGGAGCCCCCGTCCCTGCAGGGCGGCCTCGTTTGAACAGGCAAGGAGTCTCCTGTCCTTTCAAAACCAAAACACAGAAACAGATATCGAGGCTTCAAGTCCGTGAACCAGCAGCTTTATTCAAATGCACAGAGACAGCATTTCCTTTCCTGATGCATTTCGGCTCTGATAGCCTTGTTCACAGGTGAGCTAAATATAGTGCGTAATTCTGATGGCCTTAAATCCACATGCCCACGTGACCTTGAGTAGCAGCATACAGCATCCATAATGCACCAATGTTGTAAGTACAAAATATGTCATTGAAATGTTCGTGCAAAACATGCTTAATAGCGTTAGGATACATGGCAAAGTGCTTTTCAAGTGCAATTGATTTAAACCAGTCACGTTAGGCATAGGAGGCTTCCATAAATAATTGCAGTCTAGCTCTCACTGCTGTCATTTTTCAATCTGTTTAAAAGCGCAGTTTACACGGAAGTGACAAGATGAAAAAATTCCATCCTGTCGCCCTTTCTCACCTCCCTGATTGCTTCTTCCAGGAAAAATTCCATAATGGCGCAGAAGGGGGCGAGCGGGACATGCTCCCCAAATTTGATCCAAACACAGTTCTCCACTTTGCTAGGAGCCCCCGTCCCTGCAGGGCGGCCTCGTTTGAACAGGCAAGGAGTCTCCTGTCCTTTCAAAACCAAAACACAGAAACAGATATCGAGGCTTCAAGTCCGTGAACCAGCAGCTTTATTCAAATGCACAGAGACAGCATTTCCTTTCCTGATGCATTTCGGCTCTGATAGCCTTGTTCACAGGTGAGCTAAATATAGTGCGTAATTCTGATGGCCTTAAATCCACATGCCCACGTGACCTTGAGTAGCAGCATACAGCATCCATAATGCACCAATGTTGTAAGTACAAAATATGTCATTGAAATGTTCGTGCAAAACATGCTTAATAGCGTTAGGATACATGGCAAAGTGCTTTTCAAGTGCAATTGATTTAAACCAGTCACGTTAGGCATAGGAGGCTTCCATAAATAATTGCAGTCTAGCTCTCACTGCTGTCATTTTTCAATCTGTTTAAAAGCGCAGTTTACACGGAAGTGACAAGATGAAAAAATTCCATCCTGTCGCCCTTTCTCACCTCCCTGATTGCTTCTTCCAGGAAAAATTCCATAATGGCGCAGAAGGGGGCGAGCGGGACATGCTCCCCAAATTTGATCCAAACACAGTTCTCCACTTTGCTAGGAGCCCCCGTCCCTCTGCAGGGCGGCCTCGTTTGAACAGGCAAGGAGTCTCCTGTCCTTTCAAAACCAAAACACAGAAACAGATATCGAGGCTTCAAGTCCGTGAACCAGCAGCTTTATTCAAATGCACAGAGACAGCATTTCCTTTCCTGATGCATTTCGGCTCTGATAGCCTTGTTCACAGGTGAGCTAAATATAGTGCGTAATTCTGATGGCCTTAAATCCACATGCCCACGTGACCTTGAGTAGCAGCATACAGCATCCATAATGCACCAATGTTGTAAGTACAAAATATGTCATTGAAATGTTCGTGCAAAACATGCTTAATAGCGTTAGGATACATGGCAAAGTGCTTTTCAAGTGCAATTGATTTAAACCAGTCACGTTAGGCATAGGAGGCTTCCATAAATAATTGCAGTCTAGCTCTCACTGCTGTCATTTTTCAATCTGTTTAAAAGCGCAGTTTACACGGACGTGACAAGATGAAAAAATTCCATCCTGTCGCCCTTTCTCACCTCCCTGATTGCTTCTTCCAGGAAAAATTCCATAATGGCGCAGAAGGGGGCGAGCGGGACATGCTCCCCAAATTTGATCCAAACACAGTTCTCCACTTTGCTAGGAGCCCCCGTCCCTGCAGGGCGGCCTCGTTTGAACAGGCAAGGAGTCTCCTGTCCTTTCAAAACCAAAACACAGAAACAGATATCGAGGCTTCAAGTCCGTGAACCAGCAGCTTTATTCAAATGCACAGAGACAGCATTTCCTTTCCTGATGCATTTCGGCTCTGATAGCCTTGTTCACAGGTGAGCTAAATATAGTGCGTAATTCTGATGGCCTTAAATCCACATGCCCACGTGACCTTGAGTAGCAGCATACAGCATCCATAATGCACCAATGTTGTAAGTACAAAATATGTCATTGAAATGTTCGTGCAAAACATGCTTAATAGCGTTAGGATACATGGCAAAGTGCTTTTCAAGTGCAATTGATTTAAACCAGTCACGTTAGGCATAGGAGGCTTCCATAAATAATTGCAGTCTAGCTCTCACTGCTGTCATTTTTCAATCTGTTTAAAAGCGCAGTTTACACGGAAGTGACAAGATGAAAAAATTCCATCCTGTCGCCCTTTCTCACCTCCCTGATTGCTTCTTCCAGGAAAAATTCCATAATGGCGCAGAAGGGGGCGAGCGGGACATGCTCCCCAAATTTGATCCAAACACAGTTCTCCACTTTGCTAGGAGCCCCCGTCCCTGCAGGGCGGCCTCGTTTGAACAGGCAAGGAGTCTCCTGTCCTTTCAAAACCAAAACACAGAAACAGATATCGAGGCTTCAAGTCCGTGAACCAGCAGCTTTATTCAAATGCACAGAGACAGCATTTCCTTTCCTGATGCATTTCGGCTCTGATAGCCTTGTTCACAGGTGAGCTAAATATAGTGCGTAATTCTGATGGCCTTAAATCCACATGCCCACGTGACCTTGAGTAGCAGCATACAGCATCCATAATGCACCAATGTTGTAAGTACAAAGTATGTCATTGAAATGTTCGTGCAAAACATGCTTAATAGCGTTAGGATACATGGCAAAGTGCTTTTCAAGTGCAATTGATTTAAACCAGTCACGTTAGGCATAGGAGGCTTCCATAAATAATTGCAGTCTAGCTCTCACTGCTGTCATTTTTCAATCTGTTTAAAAGCGCAGTTTACACGGAAGTGACAAGATGAAAAAATTCCATCCTGTCGCCCTTTCTCACCTCCCTGATTGCTTCTTCCAGGAAAAATTCCATAATGGCGCAGAAGGGGGCGAGCGGGACATGCTCCCAAAATTTGATCCAAACACAGTTCTCCACTTTGCTAGGAGCCCCCGTCCCTGCAGGGCGGCCTCGTTTGAACAGGCAAAGAGTCTCCTGTCCTTTCAAAACCAAAACACAGAAACAGATATCGAGGCTTCAAGTCCGTGAACCAGCAGCTTTATTCAAATGCACAGAGACAGCATTTCCTTTCCTGATGCATTTCGGCTCTGATAGCCTTGTTCACAGGTGAGCTAAATATAGTGCGTAATTCCGATGGCCTTAAATCCACATGCCCACGTGACCTTGAGTAGCAGCATACAGCATCCATAATGCACCAATGTTGTAAGTACAAAATATGTCATTGAAATGTTCGTGCAAAACATGCTTAATAGCGTTAGGATACATGGCAAAGTGCTTTTCAAGTGCAATTGATTTAAACCAGTCACGTTAGGCATAGGAGGCTTCCATAAATAATTGCAGTCTAGCTCTCACTGCTGTCATTTTTCAATCTGTTTAAAAGCGCAGTTTACACGGAAGTGACAAGATGAAAAAATTCCATCCTGTCGCCCTTTCTCACCTCCCTGATTGCTTCTTCCAGGAAAAATTCCATAATGGCGCAGAAGGGGGCGAGCGGGACATGCTCCCCAAATTTGATCCAAACACAGTTCTCCACTTTGCTAGGAGCCCCCGTCCCTGCAGGGCGGCCTCGTTTGAACAGGCAAGGAGTCTCCTGTCCTTTCAAAACCAAAACACAGAAACAGATATCGAGGCTTCAAGTCCGTGAACCAGCAGCTTTATTCAAATGCACAGAGACAGCATTTCCTTTCCTGATGCATTTCGGCTCTGATAGCCTTGTTCACAGGTGAGCTAAATATAGTGCGTAATTCTGATGGCCTTAAATCCACATGCCCACGTGACCTTGAGTAGCAGCATACAGCATCCATAATGCACCAATGTTGTAAGTACAAAATATGTCATTGAAATGTTCGTGCAAAACATGCTTAATAGCGTTAGGATACATGGCAAAGTGCTTTTCAAGTGCAATTGATTTAAACCAGTCACGTTAGGCATAGGAGGCTTCCATAAATAATTGCAGTCTAGCTCTCACTGCTGTCATTTTTCAATCTGTTTAAAAGCGCAGTTTACACGGAAGTGACAAGATGAAAAAATTCCATCCCGTCGCCCTTTCTCACCTCCCTGATTGCTTCTTCCAGGAAAAATTCCATAATGGCGCAGAAGGGGGCGAGCGGGACATGCTCCCCAAATTTGATCCAAACACAGTTCTCCACTTTGCTAGGAGCCCCCGTCCCTGCAGGGCGGCCTCGTTTGAACAGGCAAAGAGTCTCCTGTCCTTTCAAAACCAAAACACAGAAACAGATATCGAGGCTTCAAGTCCGTGAACCAGCAGCTTTATTCAAATGCACAGAGACAGCATTTCCTTTCCTGATGCATTTCGGCTCTGATAGCCTTGTTCACAGGTGAGCTAAATATAGTGCGTAATTCCGATGGCCTTAAATCCACATGCCCACGTGACCTTGAGTAGCAGCATACAGCATCCATAATGCACCAATGTTGTAAGTACAAAATATGTCATTGAAATGTTCGTGCAAAACATGCTTAATAGCGTTAGGATACATGGCAAAGTGCTTTTCAAGTGCAATTGATTTAAACCAGTCACGTTAGGCATAGGAGGCTTCCATAAATAATTGCAGTCTAGCTCTCACTGCTGTCATTTTTCAATCTGTTTAAAAGCGCAGTTTACACGGAAGTGACAAGATGAAAAAATTCCATCCTGTCGCCCTTTCTCACCTCCCTGATTGCTTCTTCCAGGAAAAATTCCATAATGGCGCAGAAGGGGGCGAGCGGGACATGCTCCCCAAATTTGATCCAAACACAGTTCTCCACTTTGCTAGGAGCCCCCGTCCCTGCAGGGCGGCCTCGTTTGAACAGGCAAGGAGTCTCCTGTCCTTTCAAAACCAAAACACAGAAACAGATATCGAGGCTTCAAGTCCGTGAACCAGCAGCTTTATTCAAATGCACAGAGACAGCATTTCCTTTCCTGATGCATTTCGGCTCTGATAGCCTTGTTCACAGGTGAGCTAAATATAGTGCGTAATTCTGATGGCCTTAAATCCACATGCCCACGTGACCTTGAGTAGCAGCATACAGCATCCATAATGCACCAATGTTGTAAGTACAAAATATGTCATTGAAATGTTCGTGCAAAACATGCTTAATAGCGTTAGGATACATGGCAAAGTGCTTTTCAAGTGCAATTGATTTAAACCAGTCACGTTAGGCATAGGAGGCTTCCATAAATAATTGCAGTCTAGCTCTCACTGCTGTCATTTTTCAATCTGTTTAAAAGCGCAGTTTACACGGAAGTGACAAGATGAAAAAATTCCATCCTGTCGCCCTTTCTCACCTCCCTGATTGCTTCTTCCAGGAAAAATTCCATAATGGCGCAGAAGGGGGCGAGCGGGACATGCTCCCCAAATTTGATCCAAACACAGTTCTCCACTTTGCTAGGAGCCCCCGTCCCTGCAGGGCGGCCTCGTTTGAACAGGCAAAGAGTCTCCTGTCCTTTCAAAACCAAAACACAGAAACAGATATCGAGGCTTCAAGTCCGTGAACCAGCAGCTTTATTCAAATGCACAGAGACAGCATTTCCTTTCCTGATGCATTTCGGCTCTGATAGCCTTGTTCACAGGTGAGCTAAATATAGTGCGTAATTCCGATGGCCTTAAATCCACATGCCCACGTGACCTTGAGTAGCAGCATACAGCATCCATAATGCACCAATGTTGTAAGTACAAAATATGTCATTGAAATGTTCGTGCAAAACATGCTTAATAGCGTTAGGATACATGGCAAAGTGCTTTTCAAGTGCAATTGATTTAAACCAGTCACGTTAGGCATAGGAGGCTTCCATAAATAATTGCAGTCTAGCTCTCACTGCTGTCATTTTTCAATCTGTTTAAAAGCGCAGTTTACACGGAAGTGACAAGATGAAAAAATTCCATCCTGTCGCCCTTTCTCACCTCCCTGATTGCTTCTTCCAGGAAAAATTCCATAATGGCGCAGAAGGGGGCGAGCGGGACATGCTCCCCAAATTTGATCCAAACACAGTTCTCCACTTTGCTAGGAGCCCCCGTCCCTGCAGGGCGGCCTCGTTTGAACAGGCAAGGAGTCTCCTGTCCTTTCAAAACCAAAACACAGAAACAGATATCGAGGCTTCAAGTCCGTGAACCAGCAGCTTTATTCAAATGCACAGAGACAGCATTTCCTTTCCTGATGCATTTCGGCTCTGATAGCCTTGTTCACAGGTGAGCTAAATATAGTGCGTAATTCTGATGGCCTTAAATCCACATGCCCACGTGACCTTGAGTAGCAGCATACAGCATCCATAATGCACCAATGTTGTAAGTACAAAATATGTCATTGAAATGTTCGTGCAAAACATGCTTAATAGCGTTAGGATACATGGCAAAGTGCTTTTCAAGTGCAATTGATTTAAACCAGTCACGTTAGGCATAGGAGGCTTCCATAAATAATTGCAGTCTAGCTCTCACTGCTGTCATTTTTCAATCTGTTTAAAAGCGCAGTTTACACGGAAGTGACAAGATGAAAAAATTCCATCCTGTCGCCCTTTCTCACCTCCCTGATTGCTTCTTCCAGGAAAAATTCCATAATGGCGCAGAAGGGGGCGAGCGGGACATGCTCCCCAAATTTGATCCAAACACAGTTCTCCACTTTGCTAGGAGCCCCCGTCCCTGCAGGGCGGCCTCGTTTGAACAGGCAAGGAGTCTCCTGTCCTTTCAAAACCAAAACACAGAAACAGAAATCGAGGCTTCAAGTCCGTGAACCAGCAGCTTTATTCAAATGCACAGAGACAGCATTTCCTTTCCTGATGCATTTCGGCTCTGATAGCCTTGTTCACAGGTGAGCTAAATATAGTGCGTAATTCTGATGGCCTTAAATCCACATGCCCACGTGACCTTGAGTAGCAGCATACAGCATCCATAATGCACCAATGTTGTAAGTACAAAATATGTCATTGAAATGTTCGTGCAAAACATGCTTAATAGCGTTAGGATACATGGCAAAGTGCTTTTCAAGTGCAATTGATTTAAACCAGTCACGTTAGGCATAGGAGGCTTCCATAAATAATTGCAGTCTAGCTCTCACTGCTGTCATTTTTCAATCTGTTTAAAAGCGCAGTTTACACGGAAGTGACAAGATGAAAAAATTCCATCCTGTCGCCCTTTCTCACCTCCCTGATTGCTTCTTCCAGGAAAAATTCCATAATGGCGCAGAAGGGGGCGAGCGGGACATGCTCCCCAAATTTGATCCAAACACAGTTCTCCACTTTGCTAGGAGCCCCCGTCCCTCTGCAGGGCGGCCTCGTTTGAACAGGCAAGGAGTCTCCTGTCCTTTCAAAACCAAAACACAGAAACAGATATCGAGGCTTCAAGTCCGTGAACCAGCAGCTTTATTCAAATGCACAGAGACAGCATTTCCTTTCCTGATGCATTTCGGCTCTGATAGCCTTGTTCACAGGTGAGCTAAATATAGTGCGTAATTCTGATGGCCTTAAATCCACATGCCCACGTGACCTTGAGTAGCAGCATACAGCATCCATAATGCACCAATGTTGTAAGTACAAAATATGTCATTGAAATGTTCGTGCAAAACATGCTTAATAGTGTTAGGATACATGGCAAAGTGCTTTTCAAGTGCAATTGATTTAAACCAGTCACGTTAGGCATAGGAGGCTTCCATAAATAATTGCAGTCTAGCTCTCACTGCTGTCATTTTTCAATCTGTTTAAAAGCGCAGTTTACACGGAAGTGACAAGATGAAAAAATTCCATCCTGTCGCCCTTTCTCACCTCCCTGATTGCTTCTTCCAGGAAAAATTCCATAATGGCGCAGAAGGGGGCGAGCGGGACATGCTCCCCAAATTTGATCCAAACACAGTTCTCCACTTTGCTAGGAGCCCCCGTCCCTGCAGGGCGGCCTCGTTTGAACAGGCAAGGAGTCTCCTGTCCTTTCAAAACCAAAACACAGAAACAGATATCGAGGCTTCAAGTCCGTGAACCAGCAGCTTTATTCAAATGCACAGAGACAGCATTTCCTTTCCTGATGCATTTCGGCTCTGATAGCCTTGTTCACAGGTGAGCTAAATATAGTGCGTAATTCCGATGGCCTTAAATCCACATGCCCACGTGACCTTGAGTAGCAGCATACAGCATCCATAATGCACCAATGTTGTAAGTACAAAATATGTCATTGAAATGTTCGTGCAAAACATGCTTAATAGCGTTAGGATACATGGCAAAGTGCTTTTCAAGTGCAATTGATTTAAACCAGTCACGTTAGGCATAGGAGGCTTCCATAAATAATTGCAGTCTAGCTCTCACTGCTGTCATTTTTCAATCTGTTTAAAAGCGCAGTTTACACGGAAGTGACAAGATGAAAAAATTCCATCCTGTCGCCCTTTCTCACCTCCCTGATTGCTTCTTCCAGGAAAAATTCCATAATGGCGCAGAAGGGGGCGAGCGGGACATGCTCCCCAAATTTGATCCAAACACAGTTCTCCACTTTGCTAGGAGCCCCCGTCCCTGCAGGGCGGCCTCGTTTGAACAGGCAAAGAGTCTCCTGTCCTTTCAAAACCAAAACACAGAAACAGATATCGAGGCTTCAAGTCCGTGAACCAGCAGCTTTATTCAAATGCACAGAGACAGCATTTCCTTTCCTGATGCATTTCGGCTCTGATAGCCTTGTTCACAGGTGAGCTAAATATAGTGCGTAATTCCGATGGCCTTAAATCCACATGCCCACGTGACCTTGAGTAGCAGCATACAGCATCCATAATGCACCAATGTTGTAAGTACAAAATATGTCATTGAAATGTTCGTGCAAAACATGCTTAATAGCGTTAGGATACATGGCAAAGTGCTTTTCAAGTGCGATTGATTTAAACCAGTCACGTTAGGCATAGGAGGCTTCCATAAATAATTGCAGTCTAGCTCTCACTGCTGTCATTTTTCAATCTGTTTAAAAGCGCAGTTTACACGGAAGTGACAAGATGAAAAAATTCCATCCTGTCGCCCTTTCTCACCTCCCTGATTGCTTCTTCCAGGAAAAATTCCATAATGGCGCAGAAGGGGGCGAGCGGGACATGCTCCCCAAATTTGATCCAAACACAGTTCTCCACTTTGCTAGGAGCCCCCGTCCCTGCAGGGCGGCCTCGTTTGAACAGGCAAGGAGTCTCCTGTCCTTTCAAAACCAAAACACAGAAACAGATATCGAGGCTTCAAGTCCGTGAACCAGCAGCTTTATTCAAATGCACAGAGACAGCATTTCCTTTCCTGATGCATTTCGGCTCTGATAGCCTTGTTCACAGGTGAGCTAAATATAGTGCGTAATTCTGATGGCCTTAAATCCACATGCCCACGTGACCTTGAGTAGCAGCATACAGCATCCATAATGCACCAATGTTGTAAGTACAAAATATGTCATTGAAATGTTCGTGCAAAACATGCTTAATAGCGTTAGGATACATGGCAAAGTGCTTTTCAAGTGCAATTGATTTAAACCAGTCACGTTAGGCATAGGAGGCTTCCATAAATAATTGCAGTCTAGCTCTCACTGCTGTCATTTTTCAATCTGTTTAAAAGCGCAGTTTACACGGAAGTGACAAGATGAAAAAATTCCATCCTGTCGCCCTTTCTCACCTCCCTGATTGCTTCTTCCAGGAAAAATTCCATAATGGCGCAGAAGGGGGCGAGCGGGACATGCTCCCCAAATTTGATCCAAACACAGTTCTCCACTTTGCTAGGAGCCCCCGTCCCTGCAGGGCGGCCTCGTTTGAACAGGCAAGGAGTCTCCTGTCCTTTCAAAACCAAAACACAGAAACAGATATCGAGGCTTCAAGTCCGTGAACCAGCAGCTTTATTCAAATGCACAGAGACAGCATTTCCTTTCCTGATGCATTTCGGCTCTGATAGCCTTGTTCACAGGTGAGCTAAATATAGTGCGTAATTCTGATGGCCTTAAATCCACATGCCCACGTGACCTTGAGTAGCAGCATACAGCATCCATAATGCACCAATGTTGTAAGTACAAAATATGTCATTGAAATGTTCGTGCAAAACATGCTTAATAGCGTTAGGATACATGGCAAAGTGCTTTTCAAGTGCAATTGATTTAAACCAGTCACGTTAGGCATAGGAGGCTTCCATAAACAATTGCAGTCTAGCTCTCACTGCTGTCATTTTTCAATCTGTTTAAAAGCGCAGTTTACACGGAAGTGACAAGATGAAAAAATTCCATCCTGTCGCCCTTTCTCACCTCCCTGATTGCTTCTTCCAGGAAAAATTCCATAATGGCGCAGAAGGGGGCGAGCGGGACATGCTCCCCAAATTTGATCCAAACACAGTTCTCCACTTTGCTAGGAGCCCCCGTCCCTCTGCAGGGCGGCCTCGTTTGAACAGGCAAGGAGTCTCCTGTCCTTTCAAAACCAAAACACAGAAACAGATATCGAGGCTACAAGTCCGTGAACCAGCAGCTTTATTCAAATGCACAGAGACAGCATTTCCTTTCCTGATGCATTTCGGCTCTGATAGCCTTGTTCACAGGTGAGCTAAATATAGTGCGTAATTCTGATGGCCTTAAATCCACATGCCCACGTGACCTTGAGTAGCAGCATACAGCATCCATAATGCACCAATGTTGTAAGTACAAAATATGTCATTGAAATGTTCGTGCAAAACATGCTTAATAGCGTTAGGATACATGGCAAAGTGCTTTTCAAGTGCAATTGATTTAAACCAGTCACGTTAGGCATAGGAGGCTTCCATAAATAATTGCAGTCTAGCTCTCACTGCTGTCATTTTTCAATCTGTTTAAAAGCGCAGTTTACACGGAAGTGACAAGATGAAAAAATTCCATCCTGTCGCCCTTTCTCACCTCCCTGATTGCTTCTTCCAGGAAAAATTCCATAATGGCGCAGAAGGGGGCGAGCGGGACATGCTCCCCAAATTTGATCCAAACACAGTTCTCCACTTTGCTAGGAGCCCCCGTCCCTCTGCAGGGCGGCCTCGTTTGAACAGGCAAGGAGTCTCCTGTCCTTTCAAAACCAAAACACAGAAACAGATATCGAGGCTTCAAGTCCGTGAACCAGCAGCTTTATTCAAATGCACAGAGACAGCATTTCCTTTCCTGATGCATTTCGGCTCTGATAGCCTTGTTCACAGGTGAGCTAAATATAGTGCGTAATTCTGATGGCCTTAAATCCACATGCCCACGTGACCTTGAGTAGCAGCATACAGCATCCATAATGCACCAATGTTGTAAGTACAAAATATGTCATTGAAATGTTCGTGCAAAACATGCTTAATAGCGTTAGGATACATGGCAAAGTGCTTTTCAAGTGCAATTGATTTAAACCAGTCACGTTAGGCATAGGAGGCTTCCATAAATAATTGCAGTCTAGCTCTCACTGCTGTCATTTTTCAATCTGTTTAAAAGCGCAGTTTACACGGAAGTGACAAGATGAAAAAATTCCATCCTGTCGCCCTTTCTCACCTCCCTGATTGCTTCTTCCAGGAAAAATTCCATAATGGCGCAGAAGGGGGCGAGCGGGACATGCTCCCCAAATTTGATCCAAACACAGTTCTCCACTTTGCTAGGAGCCCCCGTCCCTGCAGGGCGGCCTCGTTTGAACAGGCAAGGAGTCTCCTGTCCTTTCAAAACCAAAACACAGAAACAGATATCGAGGCTTCAAGTCCGTGAACCAGCAGCTTTATTCAAATGCACAGAGACAGCATTTCCTTTCCTGATGCATTTCGGCTCTGATAGCCTTGTTCACAGGTGAGCTAAATATAGTGCGTAATTCCGATGGCCTTAAATCCACATGCCCACGTGACCTTGAGTAGCAGCATACAGCATCCATAATGCACCAATGTTGTAAGTACAAAATATGTCATTGAAATGTTCGTGCAAAACATGCTTAATAGCGTTAGGATACATGGCAAAGTGCTTTTCAAGTGCAATTGATTTAAACCAGTCACGTTAGGCATAGGAGGCTTCCATAAATAATTGCAGTCTAGCTCTCACTGCTGTCATTTTTCAATCTGTTTAAAAGCGCAGTTTACACGGAAGTGACAAGATGAAAAAATTCCATCCTGTCGCCCTTTCTCACCTCCCTGATTGCTTCTTCCAGGAAAAATTCCATAATGGCGCAGAAGGGGGCGAGCGGGACATGCTCCCCAAATTTGATCCAAACACAGTTCTCCACTTTGCTAGGAGCCCCCGTCCCTGCAGGGCGGCCTCGTTTGAACAGGCAAAGAGTCTCCTGTCCTTTCAAAACCAAAACACAGAAACAGATATCGAGGCTTCAAGTCCGTGAACCAGCAGCTTTATTCAAATGCACAGAGACAGCATTTCCTTTCCTGATGCATTTCGGCTCTGATAGCCTTGTTCACAGGTGAGCTAAATATAGTGCGTAATTCCGATGGCCTTAAATCCACATGCCCACGTGACCTTGAGTAGCAGCATACAGCATCCATAATGCACCAATGTTGTAAGTACAAAATATGTCATTGAAATGTTCGTGCAAAACATGCTTAATAGCGTTAGGATACATGGCAAAGTGCTTTTCAAGTGCAATTGATTTAAACCAGTCACGTTAGGCATAGGAGGCTTCCATAAATAATTGCAGTCTAGCTCTCACTGCTGTCATTTTTCAATCTGTTTAAAAGCGCAGTTTACACGGAAGTGACAAGATGAAAAAATTCCATCCTGTCGCCCTTTCTCACCTCCCTGATTGCTTCTTCCAGGAAAAATTCCATAATGGCGCAGAAGGGGGCGAGCGGGACATGCTCCCCAAATTTGATCCAAACACAGTTCTCCACTTTGCTAGGAGCCCCCGTCCCTGCAGGGCGGCCTCGTTTGAACAGGCAAGGAGTCTCCTGTCCTTTCAAAACCAAAACACAGAAACAGATATCGAGGCTTCAAGTCCGTGAACCAGCAGCTTTATTCAAATGCACAGAGACAGCATTTCCTTTCCTGATGCATTTCGGCTCTGATAGCCTTGTTCACAGGTGAGCTAAATATAGTGCGTAATTCTGATGGCCTTAAATCCACATGCCCACGTGACCTTGAGTAGCAGCATACAGCATCCATAATGCACCAATGTTGTAAGTACAAAATATGTCATTGAAATGTTCGTGCAAAACATGCTTAATAGCGTTAGGATACATGGCAAAGTGCTTTTCAAGTGCAATTGATTTAAACCAGTCACGTTAGGCATAGGAGGCTTCCATAAATAATTGCAGTCTAGCTCTCACTGCTGTCATTTTTCAATCTGTTTAAAAGCGCAGTTTACACGGAAGTGACAAGATGAAAAAATTCCATCCTGTCGCCCTTTCTCACCTCCCTGATTGCTTCTTCCAGGAAAAATTCCATAATGGCGCAGAAGGGGGCGAGCGGGACATGCTCCCCAAATTTGATCCAAACACAGTTCTCCACTTTGCTAGGAGCCCCCGTCCCTGCAGGGCGGCCTCGTTTGAACAGGCAAGGAGTCTCCTGTCCTTTCAAAACCAAAACACAGAAACAGATATCGAGGCTTCAAGTCCGTGAACCAGCAGCTTTATTCAAATGCACAGAGACAGCATTTCCTTTCCTGATGCATTTCGGCTCTGATAGCCTTGTTCACAGGTGAGCTAAATATAGTGCGTAATTCTGATGGCCTTAAATCCACATGCCCACGTGACCTTGAGTAGCAGCATACAGCATCCATAATGCACCAATGTTGTAAGTACAAAATATGTCATTGAAATGTTCGTGCAAAACATGCTTAATAGCGTTAGGATACATGGCAAAGTGCTTTTCAAGTGCAATTGATTTAAACCAGTCACGTTAGGCATAGGAGGCTTCCATAAACAATTGCAGTCTAGCTCTCACTGCTGTCATTTTTCAATCTGTTTAAAAGCGCAGTTTACACGGAAGTGACAAGATGAAAAAATTCCATCCTGTCGCCCTTTCTCACCTCCCTGATTGCTTCTTCCAGGAAAAATTCCATAATGGCGCAGAAGGGGGCGAGCGGGACATGCTCCCCAAATTTGATCCAAACACAGTTCTCCACTTTGCTAGGAGCCCCCGTCCCTCTGCAGGGCGGCCTCGTTTGAACAGGCAAGGAGTCTCCTGTCCTTTCAAAACCAAAACACAGAAACAGATATCGAGGCTACAAGTCCGTGAACCAGCAGCTTTATTCAAATGCACAGAGACAGCATTTCCTTTCCTGATGCATTTCGGCTCTGATAGCCTTGTTCACAGGTGAGCTAAATATAGTGCGTAATTCTGATGGCCTTAAATCCACATGCCCACGTGACCTTGAGTAGCAGCATACAGCATCCATAATGCACCAATGTTGTAAGTACAAAATATGTCATTGAAATGTTCGTGCAAAACATGCTTAATAGCGTTAGGATACATGGCAAAGTGCTTTTCAAGTGCAATTGATTTAAACCAGTCACGTTAGGCATAGGAGGCTTCCATAAATAATTGCAGTCTAGCTCTCACTGCTGTCATTTTTCAATCTGTTTAAAAGCGCAGTTTACACGGAAGTGACAAGATGAAAAAATTCCATCCTGTCGCCCTTTCTCACCTCCCTGATTGCTTCTTCCAGGAAAAATTCCATAATGGCGCAGAAGGGGGCGAGCGGGACATGCTCCTCAAATTTGATCCAAACACAGTTCTCCACTTTGCTAGGAGCCCCCGTCCCTCTGCAGGGCGGCCTCGTTTGAACAGGCAAGGAGTCTCCTGTCCTTTCAAAACCAAAACACAGAAACAGATATCGAGGCTTCAAGTCCGTGAACCAGCAGCTTTATTCAAATGCACAGAGACAGCATTTCCTTTCCTGATGCATTTCGGCTCTGATAGCCTTGTTCACAGGTGAGCTAAATATAGTGCGTAATTCTGATGGCCTTAAATCCACATGCCCACGTGACCTTGAGTAGCAGCATACAGCATCCATAATGCACCAATGTTGTAAGTACAAAATATGTCATTGAAATGTTCGTGCAAAACATGCTTAATAGCGTTAGGATACATGGCAAAGTGCTTTTCAAGTGCAATTGATTTAAACCAGTCACGTTAGGCATAGGAGGCTTCCATAAATAATTGCAGTCTAGCTCTCACTGCTGTCATTTTTCAATCTGTTTAAAAGCGCAGTTTACACGGAAGTGACAAGATGAAAAAATTCCATCCTGTCGCCCTTTCTCACCTCCCTGATTGCTTCTTCCAGGAAAAATTCCATAATGGCGCAGAAGGGGGCGAGCGGGACATGCTCCCCAAATTTGATCCAAACACAGTTCTCCACTTTGCTAGGAGCCCCCGTCCCTGCAGGGCGGCCTCGTTTGAACAGGCAAGGAGTCTCCTGTCCTTTCAAAACCAAAACACAGAAACAGATATCGAGGCTTCAAGTCCGTGAACCAGCAGCTTTATTCAAATGCACAGAGACAGCATTTCCTTTCCTGATGCATTTCGGCTCTGATAGCCTTGTTCACAGGTGAGCTAAATATAGTGCGTAATTCTGATGGCCTTAAATCCACATGCCCACGTGACCTTGAGTAGCAGCATACAGCATCCATAATGCACCAATGTTGTAAGTACAAAATATGTCATTGAAATGTTCGTGCAAAACATGCTTAATAGCGTTAGGATACATGGCAAAGTGCTTTTCAAGTGCAATTGATTTAAACCAGTCACGTTAGGCATAGGAGGCTTCCATAAATAATTGCAGTCTAGCTCTCACTGCTGTCATTTTTCAATCTGTTTAAAAGCGCAGTTTACACGGAAGTGACAAGATGAAAAAATTCCATCCTGTCGCCCTTTCTCACCTCCCTGATTGCTTCTTCCAGGAAAAATTCCATAATGGCGCAGAAGGGGGCGAGCGGGACATGCTCCCCAAATTTGATCCAAACACAGTTCTCCACTTTGCTAGGAGCCCCCGTCCCTGCAGGGCGGCCTCGTTTGAACAGGCAAAGAGTCTCCTGTCCTTTCAAAACCAAAACACAGAAACAGATATCGAGGCTTCAAGTCCGTGAACCAGCAGCTTTATTCAAATGCACAGAGACAGCATTTCCTTTCCTGATGCATTTCGGCTCTGATAGCCTTGTTCACAGGTGAGCTAAATATAGTGCGTAATTCTGATGGCCTTAAATCCACATGCCCACGTGACCTTGAGTAGCAGCATACAGCATCCATAATGCACCAATGTTGTAAGTACAAAATATGTCATTGAAATGTTCGTGCAAAACATGCTTAATAGCATTAGGATACATGGCAAAGTGCTTTTCAAGTGCAATTGATTTAAACCAGTCACGTTAGGCATAGGAGGCTTCCATAAATAATTGCAGTCTAGCTCTCACTGCTGTCATTTTTCAATCTGTTTAAAAGCGCAGTTTACACGGAAGTGACGAGATGAAAAAATTCCATCCTGTCGCCCTTTCTCACCTCCCTGATTGCTTCTTCCAGGAAAAATTCCATAATGGCGCAGAAGGGGGCGAGCGGGACATGCTCCCCAAATTTGATCCAAACACAGTTCTCCACTTTGCTAGGAGCCCCCGTCCCTGCAGGGCGGCCTCGTTTGAACAGGCAAGGAGTCTCCTGTCCTTTCAAAACCAAAACACAGAAACAGATATCGAGGCTTCAAGTCCGTGAACCAGCAGCTTTATTCAAATGCACAGAGACAGCATTTCCTTTCCTGATGCATTTCGGCTCTGATAGCCTTGTTCACAGGTGAGCTAAATATAGTGCGTAATTCTGATGGCCTTAAATCCACATGCCCACGTGACCTTGAGTAGCAGCATACAGCATCCATAATGCACCAATGTTGTAAGTACAAAATATGTCATTGAAATGTTCGTGCAAAACATGCTTAATAGCGTTAGGATACATGGCAAAGTGCTTTTCAAGTGCAATTGATTTAAACCAGTCACGTTAGGCATAGGAGGCTTCCATAAATAATTGCAGTCTAGCTCTCACTGCTGTCATTTTTCAATCTGTTTAAAAGCGCAGTTTACACGGAAGTGACAAGATGAAAAAATTCCATCCTGTCGCCCTTTCTCACCTCCCTGATTGCTTCTTCCAGGAAAAATTCCATAATGGCGCAGAAGGGGGCGAGCGGGACATGCTCCCCAAATTTGATCCAAACACAGTTCTCCACTTTGCTAGGAGCCCCCGTCCCTGCAGGGCGGCCTCGTTTGAACAGGCAAGGAGTCTCCTGTCCTTTCAAAACCAAAACACAGAAACAGATATCGAGGCTTCAAGTCCGTGAACCAGCAGCTTTATTCAAATGCACAGAGACAGCATTTCCTTTCCTGATGCATTTCGGCTCTGATAGCCTTGTTCACAGGTGAGCTAAATATAGTGCGTAATTCCGATGGCCTTAAATCCACATGCCCACGTGACCTTGAGTAGCAGCATACAGCATCCATAATGCACCAATGTTGTAAGTACAAAATATGTCATTGAAATGTTCGTGCAAAACATGCTTAATAGCGTTAGGATACATGGCAAAGTGCTTTTCAAGTGCAATTGATTTAAACCAGTCACGTTAGGCATAGGAGGCTTCCATAAATAATTGCAGTCTAGCTCTCACTGCTGTCATTTTTCAATCTGTTTCTGTGTTTTGGTTTTGAAAGGACAGGAGACTCCTTGCCTGTTCAAACGAGGCCGCCCTGCAGGGACGGGGGCTCCTAGCAAAGTGGAGAACTGTGTTTGGATCAAATTTGGGGAGCATGTCCCGCTCGCCCCCTTCTGCGCCATTATGGAATTTTTCCTGGAAGAAGCAATCAGGGAGGTGAGAAAGGGCGACAGGATGGAATTTTTTCATCTTGTCACTTCCGTGTAAACTGCGCTTTTAAACAGATTGAAAAATGACAGCAGTGAGAGCTAGACTGCAATTATTTATGGAAGCCTCCTATGCCTAACGTGACTGGTTTAAATCAATTGCACTTGAAAAGCACTTTGCCATGTATCCTAACGCTATTAAGCATGTTTTGCACGAACATTTCAATGACATATTTTGTACTTACAACATTGGTGCATTATGGATGCTGTATGCTGCTACTCAAGGTCACGTGGGCATGTGGATTTAAGGCCATCAGAATTACGCACTATATTTAGCTCACCTGTGAACAAGGCTATCAGAGCCGAAATGCATCAGGAAAGGAAATGCTGTCTCTGTGCATTTGAATAAAGCTGCTTGTTCACGGACTTGAAGCCTCGATATCTGTTTCTGTGTTTTGGTTTTGAAAGGACAGGAGACTCCTTGCCTGTTCAAACGAGGCCGCCCTGCAGGGACGGGGGCTCCTAGCAAAGTGGAGAACTGTGTTTGGATCAAATTTGGGGAGCATGTCCCGCTCGCCCCCTTCTGCGCCATTATGGAATTTTTCCTGGAAGAAGCAATCAGGGAGGTGAGAAAGGGCGACAGGATGGAATTTTTTCATCTTGTCACTTCCGTGTAAACTGCGCTTTTAAACAGATTGAAAAATGACAGCAGTGAGAGCTAGACTGCAATTATTTATGGAAGCCTCCTATGCCTAACGTGACTGGTTTAAATCAATTGCACTTGAAAAGCACTTTGCCATGTATCCTAACGCTATTAAGCATGTTTTGCACGAACATTTCAATGACATATTTTGTACTTACAACATTGGTGCATTATGGATGCTGTATGCTGCTACTCAAGGTCACGTGGGCATGTGGATTTAAGGCCATCAGAATTACGCACTATATTTAGCTCACCTGTGAGCAAGGCTATCAGAGCCGAAATGCATCAGGAAAGGAAATGCTGTCTCTGTGCATTTGAATAAAGCTGCTGGTTCACGGACTTGAAGCCTCGATATCTGTTTCTGTGTTTTGGTTTTGAAAGGACAGGAGACTCCTTGCCTGTTCAAACGAGGCTGCCCTGCAGGGACGGGGGCTCCTAGCAAAGTGGAGAACTGTGTTTGGATCAAATTTGGGGAGCATGTCCCGCTCGCCCCCTTCTGCGCCATTATGGAATTTTTCCTGGAAGAAGCAATCAGGGAGGTGAGAAAGGGCGACAGGATGGAATTTTTTCATCTTGTCACTTCCGTGTAAACTGCGCTTTTAAACAGATTGAAAAATGACAGCAGTGAGAGCTAGACTGCAATTATTTATGGAAGCCTCCTATGCCTAACGTGACTGGTTTAAATCAATTGCACTTGAAAAGCACTTTGCCATGTATCCTAACGCTATTAAGCATGTTTTGCACGAACATTTCAATGACATATTTTGTACTTACAACATTGGTGCATTATGGATGCTGTATGCTGCTACTCAAGGTCACGTGGGCATGTGGATTTAAGGCCATCAGAATTACGCACTATATTTAGCTCACCTGTGAACAAGGCTATCAGAGCCGAAATGCATCAGGAAAGGAAATGCTGTCTCTGTGCATTTGAATAAAGCTGCTGGTTCACGGACTTGAAGCCTCGATATCTGTTTCTGTGTTTTGGTTTTGAAAGGACAGGAGACTCCTTGCCTGTTCAAACGAGGCCGCCCTGCAGGGACGGGGGCTCCTAGCAAAGTGGAGAACTGTGTTTGGATCAAATTTGGGGAGCATGTCCCGCTCGCCCCCTTCTGCGCCATTATGGAATTTTTCCTGGAAGAAGCAATCAGGGAGGTGAGAAAGGGCGACAGGATGGAATTTTTTCATCTTGTCACTTCCGTGTAAACTGCGCTTTTAAACAGATTGAAAAATGACAGCAGTGAGAGCTAGACTGCAATTATTTATGGAAGCCTCCTATGCCTAACGTGACTGGTTTAAATCAATTGCACTTGAAAAGCACTTTGCCATGTATCCTAACGCTATTAAGCATGTTTTGCACGAACATTTCAATGACATATTTTGTACTTACAACATTGACATCACAGATGACATCACTGATGACATCTCAAATGTCATCATCTAGTGATTGTGTGTTTCTATAAAGTTTAAATATGTTTTATATATATGCCAAGGTGTATTGAAGAATGAGTGGGTGTATAAGTGTCTGGATGGATGATTTAGTAGGTGCGTGACAGACTGTATAAGTGAGTGATTAAATGTGTCTTACTGAATGCATGGGTTAGTGATTGATACAGACATTCAAACAGTTTAGTTCGTCAGTTGGTGTGTAAGTGGTTGCATGGGTTGGTGAGTAGCTAAATGAGGATCAATATGGGTTATTGATTGGTTGTCTGAGTATCTGTAAGGGTGCCTGAGTGTCTGTGTTGGTGGGTGGGGGTGTGACTCTGTGCATAGATGTGCCAGTGGATGATTCACTGGGTGTATGGGTTCAAGAGTGCATCTGTGAAGGGCTGTATGGGTGGGTGAGTGTGTGTATGGGTATGCTGGTGAGTGAATGGATGCCTCAGTGGTACATGTGTGAGTAACTGCATATGTGAAAGGCAGTATATGTGAGTGTTGGAGTGCATAAATGACTATATTTGAGAGAGAGTGATTGTGAGAGTGGCTGTATGGATCAGTGTGTGCTTGTATTAGTTATTGTATAAGAGTGTAAGTATGTGTTAGTATATGTTTGAATAAGTGAGGTGGTGCGTGTATAACTGTATAGGTGAGTAAATGGGAGTGTGATTGATTCTTTGCATGACTGACTAGGTGTGTGAGTAACTCTATGGATGAGTGGCGGTGTGTGAGTGTCTGTATAGATATGTGAGTGCATATGATAATGCCGTATTGATGGTTGACTGCATGTATAAGTGACTGTATGAGTGAATGAGTGGATGTGTGTGTAGACCTAGGAATTAGTGAGTGGGTATGTACTAACTGGTATTGGTGTGTCTATGGTTTCGAAAATGGTAGTCTGTATTTTAGAGTGTGTGAATCAAAGGTTATATTATGGTATGAGGAGGTACATCAGATTATCACGTGGATGATGTCATCCGTGATGTCATCAGTGATGTCATTTAAGATGTCATCAGTGATGTCGCTGACCATGTAATGAATGATGTAATATGTGACGTCATCAGCAGTGCATTGCGGGGGCGCGAGGTATAGTTAGCTGAACTAACTATAAAGGACGAATTTCTCTGGTTTTGTACAAGTGAAATGTCCAACTAACTATAATGTCTCTGAAACCTGCGGTTTTTTCAGTGACTTTCTAAGGTTTTTAAATGCTAATTTCTAACTATAACGTCCCTGAAACCTACGTTTTTTTAGTGAATTTCAAAGGTTTTTTCATGCTAATTTCCAACTATAACATCACTGAAACCTATGGTTTTTTCAGTGAAATTCAAAGGTTTTTTAAATGCTAATTTCTAACTATGCCTACAAAGAAAGGACATGAGAAGAAAGAGGAAGAAAAGCACAGAAAGAAGCAAGACAAATGCCGAAAGAGGCAACAGAAGTCCAGAAAGACGAAGAAAAGTGCAGGAAGAAGCAAGAGATGTGCAGAAAGAACCAACAGAGGAGCAGAAAGTCATCCTGTGCCGAAGGGTACTGGTGGTAACTGACTCTGACTAACCAGGCCTAGAGCCAGTGCTATGCTAAAAGACACTTAGAATACAGTGAAAACTACATACACTGGGAAACACTATTCGTTGGGGTACCTCTGTGATTAGCATGACCTCCTCTGTATTTGCCATGAGTTAGTGCCTGGGTCATTGCATGAGAACATGAGTAGTGCCTGGATGATTAGAGTGCTACAAGGAGAGTGCATGGTGATTTTATAAGTGCTTGGATTTTGGCAGAGTGATTGGATAAGTACATGGTGCTGGCTGGGTGATTGGAGGAGTGCATGGGTAGTGACAGGGCAATGGCTGGACTGCATGGGTACTACCTGGGTAATTGCAGGAGTGAATCAGTACTGTGTAGGTGGTAAGAGGTCTGCATCGGTAGTGCACAGGTAATTGTAGCAGCGCATGTGTTATTGCCTGGGTCTTTGCATAAGTACATGGGTAATGACTGGATGAAGACAGTACTGCAAGGAGAGTGCATGGTGAATTTATAAGTGCTTGGGTTTTGGTGGAGTGATTGAATAAGTACATGGTGCTGGCTTGGTGATTGGAGGACTGCATGAGTAGTGACAAGGAGATGCCTGGACTGCTTGAGTAGTACTCAGGGGATTTTAACAGTGCATGTGTTAGTGCATGGGTCATTGCATGAGTACATGGGTTCTGACTGGATGATTAGAGTACTGCAAGGAGATAGCATAGTGAATTTATAAGTTTCTGGATTTTCGCAGAGTGATTGGATAAGTACATGGGGGTGAATGGGCGATTGGAGGAATGCATAGGCAGTGACATAGAAATGGCTGGACTGCATGGGTAGTGCTCAGAGGATTGTAGCAGTGCATGTGTTAGTGCCTGGGTCATTCCATGAGTACATGGGTACTGACTAGACGATTAGAGTGCTACAATGAGAGTGCATGGTGATTTCATAAGTGCTTGGGTTTTGGCGGAGTGATTGGATAAGTTCATCATGCTGGATGGGTGATTGGAGGAGTGCATGGGTAGTGACAGGGGAATTGCTGGCGTGCATGGGTACTACCTGGGTAATTGCAGGAGTAAATCAGTACTGTGTAGGTGGTTAGAGGTCTGCATAGGTAGTGCACAGTGGATTGTAGCAGTGCATGTGTTAGTGCCTGGGTCATTGCATAAGTACGTGGGAATTGACTAGATGAAGAGAGTACTGCAAGGAGAGTGCATGGTGAATTTATAAGTGCTTGGGTTTTGGTGGAGTGATTGGAAAAGTACATGGTGCTTGTTTGGTGATTGTAAGACTGCATGGGCAGTGCACAGGGGACTGTAGCAGTGCATGTGTTAGTGCCTGGGTCATTGCATGAGTACATGGGTAGTGACTGGATGATTAGAGTACTTCAAGTAGAGTGCATGGTGAATTTGTAAGTGCTTGTCGTTTGGCAGAGTGATTGTATAAGTACATGTGCTGGCTGGGTGATTAGAAGAGTGCATGGGTAGTGAGAGGGCGATGGCTGGACTGCATGGGTAGAGCTCAGGAGATTGTAGCAGTGCATGAGTTAGTGCCTGCGTCATTGCATGAGTACATGAGGAGTGATTGGATGATTACAGTGCTACAAGGAGAGTGCATAGTGATTTTATAAGTGCTTGGGTTTTGGTGGAGTGATTGGATAAGTACATGATGCTGAATGGGTGATTGGAGGAGTGCATAGGCAGTGACAGGGAAATGGCTGGACTGCATGGGAAGTGCTCGGGAGATTGTAGCAGTGCATTTGTTAGTGCCTGGGTCATTCCATGAGTACATGGGTACTGACTGGAAGATTAGAGTACTGCAAGGAGAGTGCATGGTGAATTTAGAAGTGCTTGGGTTTTGGCGGAGTGATTGGATAAGTACATGGTGCTGGCTGGGTGATTGAAGCAGTTCATGGGTACAGACAGGGCGATGGCTGGACTGCATGGATACTACCTGGGCAATTGGAGGAGTGAATCAGTAGTGTGTAGGTGGTAAGAGCACTGCATGGGTAGTGCTCAGGGGATTGTAGCAGTGCGTGTGTTAGTGCCTGGGTCATTGCATGAGTACATGGGTACTGATTCGATGATTAGAGTCCTGCAAGGAGAGTGCATGGTGAATTTATAAGTGCTTGGGTTTTGGTGTAGTGATTGGATAAGTACATGGTGCTCGCTGGGCGATTGGAGGAGTGCATGGGTGGTGACAGGGTGATGGCTGGACTGCATGGGTAGTGCTCAGGGTATTGTAGCAGTGCATGAGTTAGTGCATGGGTCATTGCATGAATTCATGGGTAATGACTGGATGATTAAAGTGCTGCAAGGAGAATGCATGGTGAATTTATAAGTGCTTGGGTTTTGGCGGAGTGATTGGATAAGTACACACATGGAACATCAGGCCCGCCCCCTCCCTTTACCACTGTGTAAACATGCCCCCTGGCGAGTTTTAAGTAGGGGGATTAATTCCCCTTGAATCTTGAGGGTCTCTGGGGGCCAACTATCCCACCAGGTACCTCCAGTAAGCGCCATTTAGCTGTGTTACAGAGAGATGGTCCAAGGCCACACTCCTTTTTACACCTCTCTGCAACGCAGCTCTGTGGCGCTTACTGGAGGCTCCTGGTGGGCTAGTTGGACCCAAGGGACCCTCAGGATTCAAGGGGACTTAAACCCCTCACTTACAACGTGCCAGAGGGCCCATTTGCAAAGTGGTGAAGGGAGGGGGTGGGGCCTGACGTGACAAGTATGCAAACATGCACAGTGGCACGTTTCAAGTTGGGGGATTAAGTCCCCTTGAATCCTGAGGGTCCCTGGGGTCCAACTAGCCCACCAGGAACCTCCAGTAAGCGCCACAGGGCTGTGTTGCAGAGAGGTGGTCCGAGGCCATGCCCCTGTGTTTCTTGGCATGATTACCCCAGACTTTTTGCCTCTACCGCCTCTATTTGTGACTAACTTAGATGCTTTGAACACGTTGCCACTGCTAAATAGTGTCAAAGTGCAAGTGCTCCCTGTATAAAGTATAATGGTAATTGGTTGTCCATGATTAGTATGTTTGCCTTACTAGTAAAGTCCCTAGTAAAGTGCACTATGTGTGCAAGGGCTGGTAATGCAAATGCTACTAGTGGGCCTGCAGCACTATTTGTGCCACCCACACAAGTAGCCTTAAAAAGGGAACTCAGGACTGCCATTGCAGTGCCTGCACGCAGTTTGTTAAACTGCCATGTTCTGACAAGTGCACTCACTTGCCAGACCTTACCCTTCCCTTTCTATGCACATCAGACACCACTATGTTAGGTCTAGGGTACCCCCTGGGCAAGGTGCAGTGCATGTGAAAGGTAGGACATGTACTAAGGTGTGTGCCATGTCCTGACCGTGAAATATTCTCCATTTCGTTTTTCACTGTTGAAAGGTCATCTTGCCCTTAGGACAGAATGGGGAGGCTGTGTAATGTGTTTTCCAGCCTATCTGCCCAAAGGCTTAAGATGGAAAGGTGAAGTTTAGTATGCCTGAACTCACAATGTAATAACACATCTTTTTATGAATGTGGTTTTTGCATTCTGTGTTTAGAAGCCACTCTTTTAGAAGTGGCTGAGTTTTTGTGCTCTAACATTTCTGTGTGTCTCTGCCTGGCTGTGGATTGACTGTCTGGATTTGAAAGCAATAGGATCTGGGGAATGTCTTGACCCAGGGAAGGATGTGAGACAGCAACAGGCTGACCTGCATCTGGAGTGTAGGGGAGGAGAAGCCCCTAGAGGTGAAGAGGCCTGGGTTGCTGCCATAAAACAATTGTCCCATCTCCTGCTGAGTGATTGAGAAACCAGACCCCCACTAATCAAAGGAAGAAAGGTGTCACTGGCAGGGAGGCACCCAGAACTGGTTTGAACAGGGGTCAGTCCCCCTGAACACAAAGACTTCAAAGCCATTGAGGGGTATAACTATGAGAGCTGAAGTTCTTGAACTTTGGAGAATGGCTTGATCACGTGTGAACAACACTGGAGCTACTTCGTGGTCAAGAGGACCTTTGCCAAGGATGAAACAACTGAAGAGACTGAAGGATAGGACTGACCCTTGCTGTGTGTTCTGGGGCTGACCTGCAGTTTGCTGTTTTAACCAAGGAAAGGCTAAAGGGACTTTGCTGTGGGCTGTGTCCCCCCTGCTTGTTGCTTGAAAGGACTTTGCTGTGTACGGTTCCTGAAGTAACTTATCCCCAAAGGCCTGAGGTGAGCTGGCTCCCTGTTTTGGAAACACAGGAACACAAAAGTTTCCATGAGAGTCTCAGCGGCACTGTGTGTGCGTGCTTGTTGCAGCGTGAGACCCTCGTAAAGCGTGCCCTGTGATCGTGGGCACCTGGAGTCCAAGCAAGGATCAGTGACGTGGTGTGCATGTGCTTTGTGCAGCATGAACTCCTTTGTGAGGATTGTCCAGTGATCGTGTGCACCGGAATCCAAGTGAGTCTCATCCACGCTGTGTGTGTGTGCTTTGTGCACCGTGAGATCTTCGGGAGGACTTTCCCTGTTATTGTGTGCACTGGATCCAAGTGAGTCTCATCGATGCTATGTGCAGGTGCGTTGTGCACCGTGAGACCTTCATGAGGATTTGCCTTGTTATTGTGTGTACCGGTGTTAAAGTGAGTCTCAGTAACGCTGTGCATGTGATCTTCTTGCAGCCTGAGACTTTTGTGTGGAGTGCCCAGTGATCGTACACCCGTAGCTCAAGGAAGTCTCAGCGACGCTGTGTGCGTGTGACCAGTGGCAGCATGAGATCTTCATACTATAGCGGTCCTGACCGGCAGCCCCGGAGGAGCTGAGCTGCCAGCCTGAGCCCGCTGTTGCCAATTCACAAAGATTGCATTGGAGGCCCAGTCGCTGGACGAGGAGAGGAGAGGAGAGTGAGTTTGCGCCCCCCAGGTAGCGTGTGTTGACTCCTCAGGCGAGGCGTGGGCTCGGAGGGAGACGCTCTCGGCCTCTCTCTCGTTCCAGCAGCGCGAGCCTTGGCTTCACCTCATATCGCGGCCCGTATTGTCAAGTGGCAGTACAGGGGCCGGAGTGTGGACCTGCACTTTTTGCTTACATTGTACCCGTGTTGGGGGCAACTGTTGAGAGGCTGACTGCAAGTCAGATAGATAGGCGGAGAGACCGCCTAAGCCACAGTGATCGGTGCCTGAGTGTGTTACGCATTTTTCTATATCTGCAAAATGGAGTACCTGACTGTCGTATTACACATTGCATCATTTCTGCTTAACGGAGTACCCGATTAGAGTATTATGCATTGCATTATTCCTGCTTAACAAACTACCTGATTAGTGTATGACGCATTGTATTATATCTGCATAACGAACTACCTGATTAGCGTATTGCGCCTTGCATTATTCCTGCATAACGAATTACCTGATTAGTGTATTACGCATTGCCTTATTTCTGCATAAGGAGGTACCTGGTGGTTGTATTACACCTTGCATTATTTTTACCTTGCAAAGTGCCTGGTTGTTGTGGTACGCATTGCATTCTTTTTACATTGCAGAGTGTCTGATTGCTGCGTTACGCCATACAGTATTTTTACATTGCAAAAGTGCCTGATTCTAGCATTACAAACTGTATAAAACGATATTAGGATTACAACAGAATGCTCATTAATACCACGAAAATTTACTAGGGCTGGCTGGCCTAACAACCAGCCAGGAGAATATCTTTTTATATAAAGTTTATACTCGTTTTTATAAAACTCGTGCGGAGTTGATGTGTGGTGTCATCATTGGGTTGCTGTGAGCATGGTTGCAAATACTTTACACATTTGCCTTGAAGATAAGCCTAGCTGCTCGTGCTAAGCTACTGAGGGGGTGAGCGGGGCTATCTCAGAAGGTGACCTTCCTTTTCCTGACATTGGAACGCGGGTCCCTACTTGGCCTAAGGTACCTACCTCAGCCAACCAGGGATCCCGGGTCTAATATATATATATATATATATATATATATATATATGTATATATATATATATATATATATATAGGCACAGAGCATTCGTCAATTTCTCCGAGAAAAAGAATGCACAAACTCCTCTTCGTCGGTAAACACTTTTTTTATTTTCAAAAGTATTAGAGTCTCCCTTCTGTCATGACGCGTTTCGGCCGACGAACGGCCTTGATCACATGAGACAAACTTTGCGTATGACGGTCTTTAAAAATGCTAACACCCATATCACGTGATGGAGAGAAATAGAAAACATACTTTCATTTGCAAAGTCAATTACCTGCAAAAAACAACATCGTAATATTTGCATAATGTGAACAAATAATTATGTTCGTGTGTGTGTATATATTCAATACAATATTTGATCTAACCTCCCGAGTTTTACATTTGATGAAGAGTCTAAATACTGTTGATTATGACAAACTCAGAACACATGAAGCCAATTTTGTGCTAAAGTTAGATCATATTGAGTAAATGGGCAATCCCAAACAAATCTCCTATGTGATACATATCCTACAACACGACATAATTATAACTGAATGTGCAAATATTGCTAGCAGTGTATCTTGGGACCCGCCAAAAATATCACCTGGATAAAATCCAAAAAGCAGGAACCTCGTGTATTCAATAAAATTCTATTTCAGTCCAATCAAGAAATACTATGTGGCTTACTATTGGTATGAATAGTGTTTTTTTTGGTATAGTTTTAATTATTATGTATTTTTTTATAAATAGTTTATTTCTTTAATATGTATGTGCAATTGAATTAAAGTGCAAAAAGTGCAAATAAGTGCAATTAATAAAGTGCAAATAGTGCAAAAGTGCAATTCGAGCATATGTGCAAATGCGCAATAAATGTGCAAAATGTAAAACGCTCATAAAGCACATACACTAAAATGATGCATAACGATAGAATCCTAATATCACCTAAAATAGTGTTTTTGAATTACATAGAAATATAGGTGTTCTAAAAAGCATATTTTATATCTATTTTGAATAATAACCATGATAGTGAGGTTGCAGACACCTCCCAACGTGAACCACAAGACTTTAAAACTCAATGGGCATACTATCAAATTGAAAACATATATGAAGACAAGGAACATAGTTAATGCACAAACAAAGCATCATGGATAGATATAAAAATCCAAACTGTTCAAAATTTTTTCGTTATCATAAAAAGTTGTGCAAGTCTTCCGTTGTGTTGAGCCCGAGCGGTGTCTTACTTTCAAGCTCAATAATTAACCGAGTCTCCAGTTGTCTAAGCATGCGCTCTCTATTCCCCCCATGTTTTAATTTAGGGATTGCGTCTATTACAAAATATGAGAGGCAGGTTAGGTCATTGTCATGAACAGCTCTAAAGTGACGGGCCACAGGATAAGTGGGATCATTGTTTACGATGGCCCTAAGGTGCTGTAGAATGCGCGCATGCACCTGCAGTTTGGTGCTACCACATATTTAAAACCACAGGTGCAAGTTAAAACATATACTGCAAATTCAGTACGGCAGGTGTAATGCCCCCTAATTCGTATTGGAGTGGGACTAAAAGGAGTGTTATACTGCGAAGTATTCACTACAAATTTACATGCCCTGCATGATGCGCATTTAAAGAAGCCTTTGGTGGGCTGCAACCAATTTGTTTTGGTGGAGGTTTCTGTGTTTTTGAACACCAACTGGTTTCTCATCGAAACTGCCCGTCTGAAGGTAATGGTAGGTGTAGATGGTAACCTGGGTGCCAGTACTGCATCTGTTTTCAGTATTGGCCAATTATGATCAACTATCCTCCTGAGCTGGTTATGTTGTTTGTTGAATGTAATGATGTGACGGGGTGCATTGGTGTTTTCAGAACTGCTCGTCAATGGTGTTGTAGTATCATTATTAGGGGATAGAAGGTCCTCTCTAGATTTGAGAGCCACCTTCACCTGGGCTTGTCGAAGGATATTGTTATTGTATCCCCTTTCTCTGAATCTGGACAATGCCTGTTCAGAGCATTTGATATATTCCTCATCTGTACTGCAGATACGTTTCAACCTGAGGAGTTCCCCGTAGGGGATACTCCGAATCAGATGACTGGGGTGAGAACTGGTCGCATGCAAAGTGGCGTTCCCTGCTGTTGGCTTTCTAAAGAGTGTTGATTCAAGACGACCTTCCTGAATGTAAATCTTAGTATCGAGAAAGGGAACCTCAGAGGAGCTAATCGATGCAGTGAACTTGAGGTTACAGATGTTGTTATTGAGTTCATCGATGAACAATAAAGCACTCTCGCGGTCACCCTTCCAAATAAAAAATACATCGTCTATGTATCTATGCCAATGCGAAACTTGTTTGTCAACCACTTTGGCCAGGGTGCCATGGAGGGTCTGCTCCTCCCACCAGCCCACGTGCAAACACGCGTAGCTGGGAGAGAAGCAGGCCCCCATGGCTACACCCCGCATCTGGCGATATACTGCATTTTCAAACATGAAAAAATTATTAAAAAGACACCATTTGACCATCTCTAAGAGCATAATGTTGTGGTTATACAGGCCTAAAGGTCTACTATCCAAATAGTGTTTAACAGCTGTGAGACCAGCATGATGGTCAATGCTGGTATATAGAGACTCGATGTCCATTACCACTAATAACAAATCATCTTCCCATTTAACATTTTGGATTTTGTTTAAGAAATCCCCTGTATCCCTAATGTAAGATGGCAGTCCTTGTACAAAGGGTTGTAAAAAATAATCAACATATTCGGTGATGTGTTCACTCATTTCAACAATCGCCGAAATAATAGGTCTGCCCGGTGGGGGATTAATTTCTTTGTGTACTTTCGGTATTAGATACAGGGTTGGGATGATGGGATAATCATTAAGCATAAAGTTCAGTTCCTGGCTGGAAATAAGCCCCTGTCGTTTCCAATTCATAAGCTCTTTCTTGATGATATCCTTAGCTTTATGATATTCACTTAACGTGGTTTTAGAGTAACATTCTGTATTGGACAGTTGTGTCTGAGCCTCCTTTGTATATTGTTCCCTTGGCCAGATGACCACATTGCCACCCTTGTCCGACATATTGATGACAATGTCTTTTCTGTCTCTCAATTTGCGAATAAGATTCTCATATTGTATGTCCTGATGTTTAAGTCTGGTTTTGTTGTGGTTGGTTCTGTGGTATAATTTTTTGATGTCATCAACTATACGTTCATGAAAAATGTCTATGGCGTCCTTGGGCATCATAGGATAGAATTTTGATTTAGCCTTAAATGGACTAAGCCCAGCACTGGATTCCGTCAGATTGTGTAGGCCAAGTCTTTCCTGGGTAGAAAATTGACTCATGGTCGGGACATCGATAAGACGGTTTTCATTGTTGAGTTCACTGATAGTAAGCATGATAGATGCATCAGATGCTACAAGATTAGGTTGATTAGTAGTATTCAAAGTACTCGAATTGCCAGGCAGGGTTGAGATAGTGTTACCCTCTTTGATGGTAAAAAACTTTTGCAATTTCAGCTTCCTAATATATTTATAAATGTCAATGCATGTTTTACCATAGTTGAAGCTGCTCTCTGGGCAATAAGATAGACCGAGTGCTAGGATCTGCGTTTCAGCTTTTGTAAGGATGAGTTGCGACAGGTTGACCACAGTGTTGTTATTGGCCATTATCTCCTGCGCCACTGCTTTCTTGACTTGCCTTTTCCTGCATTTGCGCCTTTCTCGGCGACGTTGATTTTTTCGTTGGTTGCTGTTTGAGGCAGGTTCCGATTCCGTGGTCGCAGTGTTTGTAGGCGGTCCTCTGCTAAAAAATTAAGCTCTTCAGCCGGACTAAGAATGTTCACCTGCTCGCCCGCCCTTTGACTTCTATTCATGCCGTCATCAGATTCATATTCGCTCGTAAGTGAGTCTGTTTCGGAACTCAATTCTCCTCTGTCATTACCAGTTGCCGCGATCTCTGTGCTGGGTACCACATTTTTGTGAGTCATTCGTCCTGATACGTTTTTCTTGGCATGGTCATACTTGCGAGAGAACGTGAATATTTGTCCCAACTCGTAGTCGGTTTTATCCCTTGCATATTTAAATGCCTTGCGTATCTTGATTCTGTCCTCATGTTTTTTCATCCTTTCGCCAATTTCTTTCTTTGTTTTGATGATATAATCGGTTTGTTCAAGTTTATTAAGTTGCTCATTAATACCTTCAATTTCTTTTAATAAACTCTCACGATCAATCTTGGCGTATTTGATAAGTATAATGACCATATTCATTGATGCTGCCAAATTATTTGCTGCCCATTCCTTTAACATATCAGGGTTAGGGTTCTCATAAGACGGTGCTACAAAGATTCTTAGACCACGGGGTACACTTCCCGCTTCTTCGTACTTCTGTAGAGACTTATGTTCCCACCACTTTGTAATCTCGTTTTTCATGCATTTCTCCAAACGTTTAAGCAAGGATGTAACATCAGAATTAATTTCAGTTGTAGCTATGTTCGAACTTTGTACCACTGTACTAGGCGTATTGCTGAAGAGAGCATCAGCTGCTGCCTCATGATCATGCAAAGCGTCCATTGACATGCTTGAACTCTAATGGGAGTCCGGCGCCAAAACAATCCAATAGCGCTGGAAAAATGTATATACCGACACCTCCCCACCTGTGGGTGTACTCAATCCCACTCACCGCTTACATCCGACAAACTCTGCTGCCGGCACGTCCTCCGACCCGTCTACTGCTCGGTTCGTCGGTTTGGATGAGGAAATCTTGGCACAGGGGGCTGCCGTTGTTCAATGTCCTCCCGGACCGCTTCTCGAACAGGTTGGCTGGTAACGGCTGCCTGCTTGAGAGGAGGGGGTTCGTAACCGGAAGCAGACCCACTTCCTGACGATACGAATATAGGCACAGAGCATTCGTCAATTTCTCCGAGAAAAAGAATGCATGAACTCCTCTTCGTCGGTAAACACTTTTTTATTTTCAAAAGTATTAGAGTCTCCCTTCTGTCATGACGCGTTTCGGCCGACGAACGGCCTTGATCACATGAGACAAACTTTGCGTATGACGGTCTTTAAAAATGCTAACACCCATATCATGTGATGGAGAGAAATAGAAAACATACTTTCATTTGCAAAGTCAATTACCTGCAAAAAACAACATCGTAATATTTGCATAATGTGAACAAATAATTATGTTCGTGTGTGTGTATATATTCAATACAATATTTGATCTAACCTCCCGAGTTTTACATTTGATGAAGAGTCTAAATACTGTTGATTATGACAAACTCAGAACACATGAAGCCAATTTTGTGCTAAAGTTAGATCATATGGAGTAAATGGGCAGTCCCAAACAAATCTCCTATGTGATACATATCCTACAACACAAGATAATTATAACTGAATGTGCAAATATTGCTGCCAGTGTATCTTGGGACCCGCCAAAAATATCACCTATATATATATTTATATGTATATGTATATATATATATATTCACTGAAAAACACCATAGGTTTCACACACGTTATAGTTAGAAATTAGCATTTACAAAACCTTATAGTTAGCTGGACATTTAACTCGTAAAAAACAATGAAATTCCCCTGTTATAGTTAGTTCAGCTAACTATAACTCGCGCGCCCGCAATCCACTGCTGATGACGTCACATATTACATCACTCATGACATGGTCAGTGACATCACTCATGACATCACTGATGACATCTCAAATGACATCACTGATGTTTCAGAATCTTCAAACACCACACCCACTCCCCTCACTTTTTCTACTAATTTCCTGAGAGAAGGTTGCTGAAGAGCTACTCCAGTGAAATGGCAGAACACCAGTCATCTTCAGACAGTGAGGAGACCTTTCAAGAACCACCAAGAAAGAGCAAACAGAAGCACTCTTTCATTTGGAATTATTTCACTTTTCCAGACGGGCAAAAAAAAGTGAATGCGCCAAAGGTCACTTGTACAATTTGCAGAAGTGTCCTGTCTAGAGGGGATCCGGCCAAAAAATACTCCTTCAGCATTTATTGCATGCTCAGGCATTTTAAATCAATGCATCCAATTCGGTTTGCTCGTGAAACCACAAGAGCCCTAAGGGAGAACCCTCCACCTGGACCTTCTCAGCCGAGTACACCATCTGCGGCTGCAGATTCACCATGCATCAGGCCTCTTGACATCCGGCCACTGTTCCAAAAAGTGCACATTCATTGCAATATGTGCAATGAGGTAATTTGCTACGGAGAGAGTAGCATAAATTTAATTGAAAACCGTATACAGCAGCACACATGCTCCAGGTCATATTTTTTTTTTTTATTTTGGTCCTGTTGAGCAGTTTTTTGATTCCCAGTTTTGTTTTGGTGCTGTAAAAAAATCCCCCAAAAAATAAAAAATTGTTTGAAAACTAAAAAAAATATATAAAACAAAAAAAATACAAAAAAAACAATTCTTTTAAGAACTCACTTCACTTCTCCAAAAAGAGCTATATTCCTAATATACTGTTTTTTATTTTGATTGAATCAATGTGTAGTGTATACAAGAATGATTGAAATGATTGAAATGACTGAGTGAAGAGGAGGAAAGGACAGAATGAGTGAGAAAAGGAAATTATGATCAGTCATGAAAGGGAAGTAAAAGACGACTGCAACAAAAGGACTAAGGGTAGAGGATACAGGTAAGAAGAGTAAATGAGTAAGGGAATGGCAGTGAGTAATGGAGAGTGATGGAGGGGGAGTGAGAAAAGGGGAGTAAGGGACGGAGATAGGAAAAGGGAGTAACAGATAAAGCGGATGAAGTACAGCAGGGTAAAGGGATTTAAAGTAAGAGATGTGGAGTGATGGTGAGATAAGGGGTATGAGGATTAGAAAAGGGGGTAAGGGAAAGTGAGAGATGGGGAGTGAGGGGATGGAAGGATTTAGGAAACTGGAGTGAGAGAAAGGGAGTCAGGATTTCAATGGGCAAAGGAGAGTGAGGGAGAGTGAAGGAAAGAATGCAAAAAGATGAAGGGGTGTGAGATACAGACAGGAGGAAGTGAAGTAGGAGAATAGGAGTGACTATGAGTAAAGGATAGTGACAGTTAGGGAAGGTGAGGGAAGGAGAATGACGGAGAAGGTTAAAAAATTAACATAGATGGAAAATGAGTGATGGAGAGAGGAGAAGTGGTAGAAACAGAGATGTTAAGGAAATTAAGGGTAAGACAGACAAAGGGAGAGAGACAGAAACAGAGACAGAGAGCAAGGAACTGAGAAGGAGTAAGGCAGTTAGAATGACTGAGACATATGGAAACAGGGAGAGTAACATGGTTGAAAAAATAGCGATGGAGGCAGTAAACCTAGGGGAGTAGTAGAGAAGGAGTGAGGGAGTTACGAAAGAGCAGTAGAGGAAGAAGAGAGAGGGAAGGGGAATGAGAAAAGCAGAGTGAGTAGAAATGAAGAAAAGGGAGCATGAAAGTGAAGGGGTGAGAAATACAGATATTTTAAACTTACCTGACCAACAAAATTACTTAATTAGAAATAAATGTTTTTTTTAATTGCTAGAAAAAAGGATTACATTTCCTAAATTTTCTTTCTCGATCTGAAAAAAAAGAAAAAAAGTAGTAATATTTAACAATACATTTTAGAATACAGTACACATATTTTCATATTTAACAAAATAATTTTTTGCCCTTTTTTTGCTGTTTTCAGAATATATTGAATTTCACTGAAAATAGTGATATCAATTGAATTCATCATTCATCATTCATCACTTAACAGCGGGCAAATAAATTAACAATCTGAAAGATTGTTTAAAAAAAGCCCTGAATCTATCCTCAGTAAAACATACTTTGATAGAAAAAAATATCTCCTAAGAACAATAACTATTTGCAATAAATAACGTCTGTAAATCTTGTGGCTTAAGCACATACACCAAAATAATATCTGTCAAAGAAGTCCACAATAGAAACAGTTACTTTTCCATGAGGCCAAATGGTAATTTTTAAATTCTTTTTTGGTGAAATATCCAATGGTAATCCAATAAAATTGAAATAATGGTTTGTTCAGATGCTGCAATTTGTATCTAAAATTTTGGTTTTAGAAAAATTAAGTAGGAATTTGGTAATTCTGCAGGCAAACATTGCTTGAAAATCAATTGTGAATCATTACACAGTGTCCAGCCTTTTTCACATTTTAGATAAACTGTGTAATGACCAGAAGTTATACAAGGTCCATCATGGAAAATTATTGCAACTGCAACAAAAGTCTTTCCTGATATTGATAATTGATTTCCTGTAAACTTCTTTATTAAAGTGTCCAATTTTGTTCCATCAGCTCTACAACGTTGCATCATTAAAATTACATACTGGCCATATTTCTTTAAAAATAACTTTGATAACATTTCTGATTTACATTGAGAACATTCCATGTTGTGATTTACATCTTTAACTAATTTACTAAAAGTCACTGATTTACTCTCTGGTAATGTTAAATATATGAACCTTTCAGAATCAACATTAGAGCTGCATGGGTTCAAACAGTTTTCACAACAATGTTCCCATTTATAAGAGAGACCAAACATATTTTCTATTTCTACCCCTTCATCTTCCAGTACCATAAGCATATACATTAAGAATTCCTGTGCATCTTGCTGGACATTTTCTGTAAACTGTATACATCCAGAACATACATCTAAAAGACTTCTAACATCAGAAGCACTTTCTATTTTAGTTTTATCATCACTCAGCTTCTCATAAAGGAAACTCAGCAGAGAACAGAATCTTTTTTCATGATTTAGTATTATCTGCTCTTTCAAACTTTCAAGATAAAATACAACATTCAGCACTACATTAGCGTAGCAGTTGACACCAGAGCTATTTTCAAAATGACAACCAACAACCTCTTCAGCATTGTCCTTTTTCTTTTTGCTTGCAATCACATCAGTCTCTATTTGTTTACTCTTCTGTACATCCTCATTACAGATATTCTCAATTCTCCTTTTTCGACAAACAACACGTTTTTCAAACACAGGATACTGACCTAAATGAGGAGCATAGCTTCTTCTTAATCTATTATACTCCTTTACACAGTTTGCATCAGCACTAACTTTTGACTCATCAAAGTCTATCATGAATAAACCAGATATTTTTTTCACGCGTGACAAAGCAACATATGCCATACCTTCTTTAAACACACTAGATCCAATGTTTACAAATGCACTATCTACAGTTAATCCTTCAGATTTGTGAATAGTTACAGCATATGCTAGAGAAAACGGAAACTGCTTCCTACGTACATATAAGTCTTTCACAAGCAAGAAACGAACTGAACAACGACTAATGTCTTTAACCTCTTCAATCTGATCAAATTTTATTTTTAAAAATTCTATTCCATCTTTTTTCTGGTAATTAACAAAACCCACAACTTTACCCATAGCTCCATTCACTAAACCTTTTTCTACATCCAAATTACGTCTTAAAATTACTCGACAGTTCATACATACATAAAGATTCTTTTCTAAACCAGCTGTTTTCGATATGTTTTTCTCTAGAGAATCCAATTTAGTTGTCAATTTGCTTGTCAATATAATAGTTATTCCTTCATGCTGTATTTTATCCACAGCTTCCAGTTTTATAATCTCTTCATTTTCCAATTTCAAAAGTTCTTGATTGAATATAGAGCATTCACGTAGTGTTGGCATTAAGCAGATTACAGTATTTTTTCCTGCAATTTTCTTGTATATTTTTTCTGGAACTATTTGTTCTGTTGGAAACAAATTACATAGCAATCGACTCTGTAAAGCTTTTCTGCCATGTTCTGTGAGTAGTCCAATTCTGATATCTTTGAGAATACTTGCATAATCATCATCATTTGCTTGCCGCATATTGGTAATGAGATCTTTGTACTCAAAGTATGTCCAAATATTCACATTACCTATACTTCCTAACAACTTTTTCGTGTCTTCATGTGTAAGAGTATGAAATACTGGTTGTCCTTTAACTGGAGTGAGCTGCAGTAGATCCCCAAAAACTATAACATGTTTTCCTCCAAATAACACGTCATAGTCTGTCTTTAGAATTTGCTGCATTCTTAAATGCACAAAGGCAAGCATTAAGTTTGATACCATGCTTACCTCATCAATAATGAGAACTTTAATTTTCTTCAATACTCTTGATACTTCAAAACATGCTTCTCCTGTTAGCTTGTGGTATTGTATTTTGTTCTCATGCTCTACAGGTAACATTAGCAAACGATGGAGGGTAATTCCTTTTATGTTACATGCTGCTAACCCAGTTGGAGCAGTAACAACACAAGACAAAGTTGAATCAGTTTTTTTCTGTAGGTAGCTTCTAATTACTTTAATTAAGAAACTTTTTCCAGTTCCAGCTTGTCCACTCACATACATTCTGATTGGTTCAAATGATGTGCATGAGCACTCTTTATTTTCATGTAGTAATCCATGATCAATTTGTTTTGTGACTTCCTCATAAATTTGTTGTTGTTCATCATTCAGTTGTTGTTCCAAATTTGGTAAGTTTATTAAATCTTCCTGAGCTTGATTCATAGCTGTTTCCACTTCAGTCATGGCTATTGCAACTTCATTTTCTACGATTGGTTGTCCTAGAGGATCTTGACTGAGCGTCCCAGAACTTTGACTGTCTTGAGAACTGTCTCTAGCTACTTCAGCTGCAATTGTTGCTTCTTGTTCAATTTCTTCATTTAACATTTGTACATAAGTTGTGAAAGTACTGCATTCTATGCTATCTTTGCATGCATTAAAGGAATCTTCATAGCTTTGAAAATGTCCAAGTAATTCATCCTCTGAACGCCATGGTTTAAACAACTGTAAAAGTGCTAAGTAGTAAAATTCCTTCTTGTCAGTAGGGTCGCAACTCAGCTTTCTGTGATTAATCAAACTTCCTTTTGTTTGTTTTACCAAACATCCTTCCTCACCAATGACTTTATAGTTTCCATTGTTGATGTCTTCTGTGGTATTCCATTTAAAAATGTAGTTCTGCAGCACTTCATAGAGACACATGTTCTCAAGATGATGACTTCTCTTTGGGTAATATGTGTCCAACATGTTTGTTCTTAAAATGTCTGTACTTTCTGGTTCAAACTCTGCTAAATATTCAATTTCTCGAATAGATTTCAATACCCGATTTCGCATTCCTGCAAGTCCTAAACTTACCCAAATTATTCTTCTGGATTTGGAGTACAGAGTTGCAGATGATAACGTATCTGAGCATTCATATGACCCAATTTCACGATGCGATAACATCTTTAAACTGAAACTGTATAGCTTTTTACTGACAGTCTTCTCGTGAGAAATCTCTTCCCACATTTCTTTCAATTCTGTTTTCTCAGATTTAGTGATGTAAGATGTGACATACTGAGCAACAGCAATAGAATTGTCAGCTACATACTGAATATCCATGTTAGCATTCCACATGGATAAAATGACTGGGTTGTAGTCATTTATATATTTTGACTCTTCTTTTCTTCTTAGGTTGTAGGTATTTTTGGGCGATATTCTTGTAATGGTATGTCGCACAGCTGACATAAAACTGTTTACTCTTCCTTTTGAAAGAACAGGTCGTGGAAATCCAAATCGACATTTTATGTAGAATTTATCTTTACTCTTGTACTTTCGTCGACAGTATTTTCCACACCGATGACTTTGGAAACGTAAAACTTGCTCTTTTAAGTTTTTTTCTTCTGTGCTTTTAGGTATAGCACATGTTGCATATTCTTACATGAAAGATAAAACTGCATCATCAGATTCTGTTCCAAATTTTGGGGCATCCTTGATCCCCAACAGCATATGAATATGAGGAGCACCTCTTGCTTGGTACTCTTTTCTCCAAAAGAAATCCACAACTTCTCCAAGAGGTGGATTTTTTTTATTGCAGATTGCAGATGAAGGACATCATAGCCTCAAATCTATGATTGAAATATCTGCAAACATTACCGGATCCAATGAGCACAATTCTCCTGCTGTCTTGTATTGGATGTTTTCAATATTTGAATTTGCCTCTCGAAGAAAATCCAGTAAATCATCCCAAGCGTACTCAGCACAGCTTAGGGTAAGGAACCATGTAGGAGTTCCTAAATTCCGTAACATACATTTCAATTCTCCATGGCATCGGTACCAATATTCTTTAGTCCCACGCTGACAAGCCATCAGATTAATCAATTGAGATTCCAAATGATCATCTCGCTGTTGCACTTTGTTCAGAAAATCCTTTGCAGACACATTATGTAGATGTACTCCAGTTTTTAAAATGTGATTTACTGCATAAGATAGTGCAGACAAGTCAATTTCAAATAAAAGATGGAACAAATAAGGAATACTTTGACGAAATCTTGGATCTTCTGCATATAAGCTTGTAGTCCGATACTCAGAAGCAGGAATCTGTACTGGACGTTCATCATATCGTCCACCTTTTCCTGTAGGAAACAACTGGGGAAAACAACGAGCTTCCAAGCTCTCCTCCCATACACTCACGGGAGTTCCTTTTGCTTTTTTCATCTGAAACAGATCAATAGTGTTTCCCATAACTTCTTTAGAATGAAGAGGATGTATGCTGAAATGTTAATAAATTTCTTCTTCTTTGACTTATCCACTTTTTCAATTTGCCCAGTTGGTAATCCTGTGTCTGCTAGTAAAACTTCTTCATCTTCATCCATATAAATTTATTCATACCATTTATTATTTCTTTTCAAATATAAATTTGCTCTTTGTACTTTTCGTACATCTACCAGCTCCTGCCAAATTTTCTTACTCTTTGTAGGTACACCATTAACCAGAATAACTAATAGTTCAGTTTCCAAACTATCTGCATCAATTGTTTCAATATTTTTTTTCAAATCTAATGGCAAATAGACAACTCTTCCTTTTAAACATCTTTGTAAATCTGAAGGAGGTAATTTACCTGTTTTGGGCTCCATACGAACTATAGTCTGAAACGGATGGACACATTGAATGAGTATAGACTCAGACGTATTTAAATCAGAAAGTTCTGCAGGAATATCAGCCAATTCTAAATTATTATGTACAGCTCTAGCTGGCATTTTATTTTCTTCTAACTTGTTATAACAGTATTTACAAATACGCTGATCTTCACCCAAATCAAAACAATTTTCCAGAAATAAATATGTAGCAAAATCCTTCCACTTAGAATTATTTCTTTTTCACTTTTTTTATAGAGATCAACATTCCTTGTTTGAGTTTTATAATGGCTTCTCCGGCAACAAATACAAGTAATATTTGGTCTTTCATTAGAGATGATAGTAAATTTTGTCATTTGATCTTCAAAATTTTCCACATTTTCTTCAATAACTGTGTCATTTCCTGCACTTTCTTGCTCTGGACCAAAGTAACAAAACTCAATATCCTCACAAACCTTCTTCACATCTGATACAGATCCACGGAACAGAGCACTATTCAACTCATTTAACTTTAGTGCTGGACTTTTAGCAAAACACAATCTTCTCACAAATTTTCTCATTTCAGTATGATGAACTGCCAGCATCCTAAAATGGTGAAAAACACTTTGACAAACTTTCCTAGAAAGACAAGCCAGAGAATGTGTCCTTGCAAACCAGTATTCTCTTTCACTCTGCATGGATCTAGTCTTTGAAGCACCTTAATCTTCTGTTTAACACTTTTTTTTACTATATTCTCTTAGAAAGTCACGTAATTTATCAATAGATTCCTGTCGTACAGTACAAATACTACTACAATTCCAAGTGTACACTGGGGCTTTAGGACGTCTCCCCATAACCTCATCAGCTAACACTTCTTCCTCATTTCTTGGAACCATTTTCTCCTTTTCCATTACACAACCATCTTTAACTTCATATGCTAGACCACTGGTGTCAACTGCATGCAGCAAACTATTACTTTGAAGATAACTCTCTTCATTAAAAAATGGTTCAGTACTTGAACTATGCTTCCATTCTTCTAAGAACACTTTACAAAAGTTTTTTTTTTCACTTCTCTTTTTCTTTTTCTTTTTGACTTCATTACATTCACTAATGTACGGATCCTGTTCAAAATTAAAATGAATAGTTTTCTTTTTAATTCCAAAGCCTTTGCAGCAATTGATTCAATATGTTTCTTTTTCTTATAAAATTTGGCTTTCTTCCTATATTTTTTCACATCCTTTAGCAAATTGAACATCACTCTTCTCTGAAACATTTTTCTACGAATGTTTTTAAAATCTATTTTTCTTTTTAAGTCATTCTTTCTTACTTCTGATTGTACATTAGCATTTAGTATATTCTGTTGATTGTCTTGTTGTTTTCTACTTGAAACACTATTTGCAGTGGATATATTTTTTACATTTTTTCTTTGCTTGAGGATATTTTTTTATAAAATCCTTAGTCTGCTTACCAGAAGACTTTTTCTTTTTTCAAACATGAGGTTCTTCAACTAATTTTTGTTGTCCAGTTGTCTTCAAATATAGATGTTGCTGCTGTTCTTTTCTCTTTCTTGATTTTATCTGCATCTTTAATTTATTTCAGTGTTGTTCAGCAATACCTGAAAGAAACTAAAAAAAAAATACCTTTATGTAATTTAAATATATTACTATATTTTTTATGAGCTTTTCAAATCCTTTCATATGAGCTGTCCCTTTCCTATGACTGCAAGTCTTACACAATAAAAGCTACACAAATTAAATCTCTGACAACAATTCCTGTCGGCAGGCAGACTCATGGTGTGATTCTAGGCAGAAAACGATATTTGGTTGTCAATTTCAAAGCACATTTACTACTGTGGTAGAGTAAGTGATAATTACTGTAACAGCCTGACACATTTTCCTTATAGTTTAGAGAGGCAGAAAAGAGCACATGTCCTAACAGCTAGTTGAGACCATGAGCATGTTGAACCTGGGTGAGTGATTAGACTAGAGCAAAGGAAAAGAGCCTTGGTGATGTTGAATGTGTTAACGTTACTCACTGCTATCTGAAATACCACACAGTGCTGAATAGTAAGCATGGGAGTGCAGGAGAAGCAGCTGGCTGTGTGCTAAGAGCATACTTCTGGAGACTGTATATTGTCAGGTGCAAGAGAGATCTGCATGGACGCTTGCACAACTGCATGAAGACTGCAGAGATGTATGTAAGAGTACATGTGTGGTAAGGGTTAATTGGAGTTTTGAACATGTAGGATCTACCTCACCCATTGCAGGAGTGGAAGGAAAATCTACCCTGTTGATTTCAAATGTGTTAGGATTTGCCTCTCATTTGTCAGATAGTGATTTGTGCTGAATGCTAGCCATCACAGTTCAAGAAAACAAGCTGCCCCTTTCCTACGAATGCAAGTCTTACAGAACCAGACCAACACAAATTAAATCTCTGACAACAATTCCTTTGTGCACACAGACTCATGGTGTGATTCTAGGCAGAAAACGATATTTTATTGGCAATTTGAAAGCACATTTACTACTGTGGTTTTGCAAGTGATAATTACTGTAACAGCCTGACACATTTTCCTTATAGTTTAGAGAGGCAGAAAAGATCACATGTCCTAACAGCTACTTGAGACCATGAGCATGTGGAACCTGGGTGAGTGATTAGACTAGAGCAAAGGAAATGAGCCTTGGTGATGTTGAATGTGTTAGCGTTACACACTGCTATCTGAAATACCACACAGTGCTGAATAGTAAGCATGGGAGTGCAGGAGAAGCAGCTGGCTGTGAGCTAGGAGCGTGCTTCTGGAGACTGTGTATTGTCAGGTGCAAGAGAGATCTGCATGGATGCTTGCACAACTGCATGAAGACTGCAGAGATATATGTAAGAGTACATGTGTGGTAAGGGTTAATTGGAGTTTTGAACATGTAGGATCTACCTCACCCATTGCAGGAGTGTAAGGAAAATCTACCATGTTGATTTCAAATGTGTTAGCATTTGTCTCTCATTTGTGAGATATTGATTTGTGCTGAATGCTAGCCATCACAGTTCAAGAAAACAAGCTGCCCCTTTCCTACGAATGCAAGTCTTACAGAACCATACCAACACGAATTAAATCTCTGACAACAATTCCTTTCTGCACACACACTCATGGTGTGATTCTAGGCAGAAAACGATATTTGATTGGCAATTTGAAAGCACATTTACTACTGTGGTAGAGCAAACGATAATTACTGTAACAGCCTGACACATTTTCCTTATAGTTTAGAGAGGCAGAAAAGAGCACATGTCCTAACAGCTACTTGAGACTATGAGCATGTGTAACCTGGGTGAGTGATTAGACTAGAGCAAAGGAAAAGAGCCTTAGTGATGTTGATTGTGTTAGCGTTACTCACTGCTATCTGAAATACCACACAGTGCTGAATAGTAAGCATGGGAGTGCAGGAGAAGCAGCTGGCTGTGTGCTAAGAGCATGCTTCTGGAGACTGTGTATTGTCAGGTGCAAGAGAGATCTGCATGGACGCTTGCACAACTGCATGAAGACTGCACAGATGTATGTAAGAGTACATGTGTGGTAAGTTTTAATTGGAGTTTGTAACATGTAAGAACTACCTCACCCATTGCAGGAGTGGAAGGAAAATCTACCCTGTTGATTTCAAATGTGTTAGCATTTGCCTCTCATTTGTGAGATATTGATTTGTGCTGAATGCTAGCCATCACACTTCAAGAAAACAAGCTGCCCCTTTCCTACAAATGCAAGTCTTACAGAACCAGACCAACATGAATTAAATCTCTGACAACAATTCCTTTATCCACACAGACTCATGGTGTGATTCTAGGCAGAAAATATTATTCCTGGGTGATACCAGTATACCTTAACTTATGGTGAAGACATACTCCGTAATATCTTACAAGTTCAAGGCAGTTAAATATCTTCCAAAACATAAAATGTAAAACACAACTTTAAAACAAGAATCACATTTCTATTATTTATATCAAAATGCACCACATACATCCCCTCTCAAATTCATAACTCACCTTTAAAAGTAGTTAGTTGAGAAAGAAATGTGGCACTCACACAGCAGATTATCAGAGCCATAATCTCTGAGCTGTACACCTCTCACCAGAACCAGTAAATGGCAAACTTTCCCTCTCTTTTTTCACACATATACATGTTAACTTCAAATCACAGTGCTTCCCACATTTTTTCAAATGGAAACACACATTTCTATTGGTTGCAAATTTCAACCCTTTCCAAATGATCCCTACCCCCAACATGACTTCTGCCTGCTACCATAGCAACAGGTCATGTAACACTGGTGTGAGCAGAGAGGTCAGAAGTTCAGCACACAATGTTTCTAATCCAAAGAGCGAGAGTGCTTGACTTTTAAAACCTAACAGCAAATCCAAAGTAATGTTCTGTGGGAACACATTTTTCTGAACCAATACAAAACATGCTTTTAAAAATGTAAACATACAGCCTAGTTTTTAGTGTTGAATGGTCTGAAACAGCCAATGATTTCTTTTTATTAGTATGTAAGCCTCCATTTTACAACTATCTTTCTTTTCATATTGCCATTCTACTGAAAGACACCTTATGAGTGCATCCAGATCTCCTTGAAAGATGTTCACAATGTGGATTGTAGGTCATAGCTACGTCTTCTGGAGTGAAAAGTATGCAGAAAAAAGAGGTATTGTGAAAGACCTTGCTTTGCCAAATGTAGACATTAAATGGATTGGTCAGAGAGGGTTAAAGTGGCACCAATTAATGCCTTTGGTGAAATCCTTTCTACATCTCCCACAGCCTGACCTTATAATTGTGCACTGTGGTGGAAATGACCTAGGCACTTTAACTGGGGTAGGTCTGGAAATGCTTGTTAAGGACACCTTTGTGCAATTGATCTCACTTTTTCCACAAACTACCTTTGTATATTCTAATATATGCCAAAGGCAAAAGTGGAACTGGTCCAACCAATATTGTCCGCAGATTGACAAAGCAAGAAAGCACGTCAATAAGTCTGTTTCTGCTTTCCTCAGAGACTATGGTATGGGTTCTATATACCACAACAACTTGCGTTACAACATGCAAGGCACTTAGAGAAGGAGACGGTGTACATTTCACAGATGAAGGCAACAGAGTCTTCCTCTTGAACTTTAGACTCTGCATCGGTACTTACTTGTAGGTACAAAAAAACACTCAATGAACACAACGGCTCTTTTTAGACCCAACCAACATCTAAACACTTAAATTTGATTTTTATTTCTATTTTTTTAATAAATTTTTTTTTGGGACCTAAGGGGTCTTTCATGGTCCCCCTGAGAAGGCCTAGGGGGTCAGGAACTCTCTACCCTGCCCCCTTTTAACGTTCTCCACTTGTGTTTTTAACTCTCTTCTGCCTCTAAAAAATGGCGGCTAGGGGTGTGCGCACCGTGCGCGCATCCCGCGATTTTTTGAAAAAAAATAAAATGTTTTTTTCACCCTTCGGGGTCCTTCAGGGACCCCCTGACAAAGGCTAGGGGGTCAGGAACTCTCTATCCTGCCCCCTTTTCACGTTTTCCACCTTTCTTTTTCCCTATAACACACACAACACACAAAATGGCGTCCGACACTTCCTGATTTCGACCGATTCGAATGTTGACTGACATGTAACCACTAATCAGAATTACGCTCGCGCACGCCACCGTGCGCGCACGGTGCGCGCATATAGATATTTATGTGCTTTTAAATGCAATTTTCTCAGGAACTACTGAACAGATTGACACCATATATGCAAAAGGCACATGCCTGACCTGAGGACTACCTCTTTGCCAAATTTCAAGTAATTCTGTTCAGCCATTCGGGCTGTACCTTCGACTAAAGGTCCTATGGGAAAATGCATGGGGAAAATGCGTTTTGAGACCCCCCCTTTTTTCTCAGCCCCCGCTTGACGAATCACCCCGAGACTTTCAGGGTAGGAGCGCCCCATTAGTTTTGAAAATTTTGCGAGGATTCGTCAACCGGCGCCAAAGTTATTCAAAATAGAATTTTCAGATTTCCTATGGAAACACAGTCCTAACTATAACTATCTACTGGCGACCGCCAGTAGATAATATATATATAATATAATATGCAGGAAACTCTATCCTGCATGCAGCCAGATCACATCCACCGAGTTTCAGGTGGGGAATCCCCTACAGTGAATTTTTGAGGGCCAAGCGTAATTGTAGTGCGAACTTACTATATGAAAACACTAAACAGGATATGAAAATGAGATTCAAGGAAAGAGGGTACCCTAAGAAAGCAATATTGCAGGCTGAAAAAAGAGTGGACAGTCAATCGAGAGATGAAATTCTTAACAAAACTAAACAGATTTCAACGAATCAGACCACTCCTAAAAAAACAGTAAGATTTATAACTAAATTTTGCAGTCAATCCAACCAGATGCGAAGTATCCTCAAAAACAGATGGAATATCCTGAAACAGGACCCAATTTTGAAAAATGAAATAGGGGCCACTCCATCAGTCACATTCATGAGAAGTCCATCTCTCAAAGACATGCTAGTACATAGCCATTTACAAACAAAAGAAACAAGCTGGCTACAACAAACAAAGGGTTTCCGGAAATGTGGGAACTGTAAGGCCTGTAGAAATAGTAACAATGTACTAGAAGTCACACTTGAAAGAACAAAAACACTCTGGAAAATTCCGAAACTCATTACATGCAATACTGATTTTGTGGTGTGTGCAATAGTATGTCCTTGCCAGTTATGGTATATCGGATCGACTACCTTTCCGATCAAAAAATGTATCCTGGAACACTGGCGAGCAATTACAAATCGCGATCAAACTTACAGCACTGCAAGACACTTCTCGAAGGAACATGGGGCCGACTGGACCAAAGCCAAATATTTTGGATTGGATACAGTCAAACCCAACCCCAGAGGAGGGAACCGTATTGCCTCTTTACGCAAACTAGAATCACGTCTCATCCTCCTAGCAGGCACCAAATTTCCGGATGGCCTGAATCAGGATGAGGAACTTTATTCCCACCTTTAATGAGACATTATCTCATACTGAAATATGGAAACTTTGGTAGGCCACTCACGCCCTGTCCATATCTCCCTTCCCTTGGTTTTTAAAAAACTTTAAAAAAACTTTTTTCTTTTCTTTTTCTTTTTCTTCCACTTATGTTTTATTGAATGTACAGGTTGAGTAATTATAGAAAATCATATGTAACCAGTGTGAGTAAAATTCAGCTTTGTCTGTTCATGGTTTGTTAAACTTTGTCATTAAATAGATCTGTCTCTTTGATCTTATACAGGAACACCACTATGAATCCTCCTGTATCTCACATCTGTGATAAAATTACGAGCACCGGAGTCACCTCTACTCCAAGTCGACATTTGGATAATTGTTAAAGGGCACTAGACCCTTCATCACATTGTTCGTTTCAACTTGTGAGAAAAACTTCCTCTAACAAAGCATACTGAAATTGTCACATAGTTTACCGATAGGCACTAGTCCTTCATCGTCTGTAAATGAATTCAACACCACACTCTTGCACCAACTGGTTAATAATACGAACTAACAATGAAATGAATTGTATTGCTAGATTATTTTTCTGTACATTTCTAAATAATTATTTTGCAAGTTGCATTTATAAGATTTATTTACATAAACAAAACATGATTTGTTTATTTCTTCTATGTCTATGTTTAAAAAAAAGTGCACTTACTCTTCTTAACTGGTGCAAATGGAGATTATGGTCATGTGACCAAGACCACGGACGTGGTCGAAACGCTCGTCCTCTTCTGCCCTGTGAGGAATAAACTGCTTTGCTGATTAAGTGGGCTCGTGTGGATTCTTTCTTTGACCAGGAATCGACTATTTCAAATATATATATATATATATATATATATTCCAACGATATCGTTACGGCGCTTTCACAAGAACGATGCCATGGCCACACAATTCATCTCAGAGTGTTTTTATTTTCACGATCTTATGTCACTCTACGCGTTTCGGAGATCACCTCCTTGTTCACGAGTAAGGGCGTACATACAACAGCTTCATTTAAATTAATCATGTGACACCAACATAGTAAACAGTGAAGACAGATTCTTAAATGCATGGTTTTCGGAGCTAGGAAAACAGACTAATAAGTCGAAAAAAAGTAAAAATGTGCAGTGTTTGTGAATAATTGATATTATGCTGCCAAGGAGACTTATCACAGCAGCGATCAAAAAATACATTTTTCTCGCAATAATGGTCAAAAAATACAATTTTATACGCCAAATCTAAATCAAAAATTAGCAATTCCGTAATGCCCCAGTGGGCACACAGTTTGTCTTAAATCAGCAACTACCCCATCAGCAGTTACAAATTGCAGTTAGTCAGGCCCAAGTGGGCATTAGATAATACCTCTCAGGATTATCAAAACATAGAAGTAAAAGATTTGCACTAAATACTGAGACTATGTATTCTTGTTAAAAAATATTGTAGTCTTCCTTAGAAATGACCGCACTATCTGCACTTGAAAAAGAATCACATCAGTCGTATCCAACTCTCTCTTAAACCACATTAGAGACCTGCAGACATAATAAAAATAAGGTGTAATTAAACAGTGGAAAAAATAACATATTGTTTACATAGCCAAATAATATTTTAAAAGAAATCAGCATAAAACTAGTTTAAAAAAAGGATAGAGCAGTACATCTGTTTTTTAGTCGGGTTTCAACGGTTTCAGAAAATCATTACAATGATTAGCCCAGGTGAACAGCTAACCCTTCATCCCCATTGTGTCCTGCCGGTTGCATAGTATGGTATTTGATAATCATTCTCGACTCAAGTCTTCTTAGTTCTTGGATTCTATCACCCCCTCTCTCTCTTATAGGGATGCTGTCTAGGACACAGAAGGACAATTTAGAGCTGTTTTGATTATGGCAGGCTGTGAAGTGTCTAGCAATGGGGTATTGCTTGTCATTATTTTTGATAGCCCTCAGATGTTCCAATATACGTTTTTTAGCCTTGTGGATAGTACTCCCTATGTAATATTTATCACAGGGACATCTGAGGGCATAGACAGCATATTCCGTGTTACACGTAAAGTGTCTCAGAATTTTAAAGGGTTTCATCTCTTGGGACAATAGTACTTCCTTACAATTCTTGCTGTATTTGCAGGCTTTACACTTTCCACAGGTATAAAACCCTTGTATTGTGCTTGTTTTGGTGTTAGTGGTTAATAAAGTTCTGCAAACAGTATCCTTTAATGACCTTGATTTACGATAGGTAATCTGGGGAAACTCCTCTATACACTTGACCAGATCTTTATCAAGTTTTAAAATTTCCCAATATTTGTTCAGTGCAGTTTTGACCTCAAACGATCTAGTTTGATAGGTGGTAATGAACCGTACAGTGGGTGTTGTTTCATTAGTGTGTACTATTGGTTCAGTATTTTTATTCAGTAACTCATCTCTTTGTCTTTTGTCAACCTCTATGCATGCTTCATTTATACAGGTCTTACTATAACCTCTTGTCTTGAAGCGTTCACACATTATTGATTTTTCTTTCTCATAATCTGTATTGGTGGTACAATTTCGTTTAGCCCTTAAGAGCTCTCCAAGTGGGATGCTGCTAATTAATATTCTAGGATGACAGCTATCAGCGTGTAATAGACTATTTCCTGCAGTAGCTTTTCTGAAAAGTACAGTAGAAACTTTGTTATTGTCAATCTTAACTTTCAGATCCAAGAAGTCAATGCTTTCAGCGTGAATGTGGCTTGTGAAAGTAAGGTTGAACGTATTTACATTAAGTAACTTAACAAAAGCGTTGGCTTCTTCAATACTTCCTTCCCAGATGCAAAAAATATCATCTATGTATCTCATCCAACTTTTCACATTGGTGTTAAATTGGTCCAGGTTGCTGACTACTTGCTCCTCCCACCAGCCAAGGTAAAGACCAGCAAAGCTGGGGGCGAAGCAAGTACCCATAGCAGTCCCCAAGGTTTGTCGGTAGATCTCACCATTAAAGAGAAAGAAATTTTGTGTCAGACATGTATAGATCATGTCCAATATCATCTCAGTGTGAAATAATAGTGATATAGATCTTTGTCTTAAAAAGTGTCTGCATGCTTGAATGCCAAGATCAGGGGGATACTGGTGTACAGACTATTGACATCCAGGCTCATAAGTAGCCAGCCTGGTTGCCAATTGATCGTCTCGAGCTTTCGTAGGAAGTGTCCTGAATCTTTTAGATAGGAAGGGAGGGATTGTACCAATGGTTGCAGGTAATGGTCAACATATCTTGAAGTGTTCTCCAAGCAACTACCTCTGGAGGACACGATGGGTCTCCCAGGGGGATTTGTCTGGTCCTTGTGCAGCTTAGGCAAAAGGTAAAGTGCGGGTATTTTAGGGTGCTTGCATTTGAGGAAGTTAAATTCATCTTGTTCAAGCAAACCTCGTTCATGCCATTCTTTCAGGTTGTCTTGATGATTTTTATTAGCTATATCAGATTTCATCCTGTTGCTTGTTTCATATCTAGTTACATCTTGCAACTGGTTAAGCCCGTTTGGCCCGTGACGAAGGAGTGTTCCACTCCGAAACGCGTAGGACGTTTGTGTCTGCAATAAATCTGCACTGAAATAGAGGCCACGGCTCCTGTGTGATTCCTTTGATCTACTTGGGAAGGATTGCGCCGGACTGTACGTGTGAGAATTTTGGGGGTGGCTACCCCAGCCGTGAGCCCGCCGAACCAGAGGCTTGGGAACAGCTACAAACTTTGTGTTCATATATATATATATATATATATATACATATATATATATATATATATATATATATACATATATATATATATATATATACATAGATAGATATAGATATATATATATATGAACACCACTTCCTTATACAATGAACCGGACACCAACACAGGAAGTTTCATGCCAATAAAGTTTTTATTCCATAATTATGCTACAACGCATTTCGGCATCCACTGCCTTGATCACACAGTGATCGATACTTGTAAAGCATGCATTTAAATTAAAACTAGCATAGCAGAGTCATCCGGTCACATGACCGCACACTTTTCAATGAAACGTGGACACAGACTTTCTTATCGGCATATCTTGACAGTTAAATCACTCTTTTTGTTTAAACATTTGCATTAATATGGTCAATATTTAGGCAAGGCAATAGCAAATTCATACCATACACACAAAAAACATATATGTGTGTATATAGTGCATAAATACATCAAAACAGTTAACAATTAAAATTAGATTGTTAATCTATTTACAGTGTCGGGCTATAAATAAAGTGCAAGAGTTCAATTTCTTTCCTCATTGCTCCATGAGTACTTAAGAAATAGGTACACACATTCCATTGATGGGCCAGTGCCTGAAACCAATGTTGCAATCCTCATATCAGGGGCACTGTACACTCAAACTGTGTGCATTAATTTTTCTACAATTATTCATATAAACTATATTGCATTTCCAATAAAATTCATGAATTCCTATGCAATATAGCACTCAATAATGACAACAGTTCTTTAGTCAATTAAAAAGAGGAAATCTAAAACCCAACATCTAGCTGCTTCATACTGAATTACAATAAAAGACATTGTTGTACTTAAGAAGACTCCTGTTGGTGAACCCTCATATTTCGGAAGGTTTTGGATGTCCATCCTCTATGCATATGCGATTTTTCTTGGGGCTGTTGTGCAATTTTCTTTTTGGTATGATATACCATAATATAAAAAGAGAAAATGTTTATTTAAAAAAAAAGATTTATTTAAAAAAAAGTTTTTTATGGGTAACTACAATTGTCTAAGATTGGTATACATTAGGGTCTAAATTGTTTCCCGGTCCCCAAAGTGCAAAATGTTGCCATAAAGTGCTAGTGCATGACAGTACTAATAGTCCATTCACACATTTTTTCACATTTATACATCTGCCAGTGTTTCCATTTCAGGTGCAAGTGCAACCTATATCCTGTTATACCGGCACTCACGAGTAGTGCAAATTAACTGCCCTTATCAAAGTGCTAGTGCATCACAGTACCTATTATATTTCTTAAAAGACCAGTTGTTTTCATAACTGTACCCACCATAATCACAGCATTCTCAACAAACCTCAGCTAATATAATTGCAAAACAATCAATTTTACTTCCATCTTCATAAATATGATATAACTCCACAATTTTTAATTCTTTTGTCTCATTGCTGGCGTTTCCCCTGCTACATGCCTGTCTTGCAACATAAAATATCACTAAGCTATATAACAATTAAGAGAAGGAAAACTGGATTAGCATAAATGGACGTACAAACCTTCCTCAACGTTCAGTCCATTTGGCATTTTTGTATTAAATAACATGATGTATTTGGACTCTAATTGACGAAGTCTCCCCTCTCTATGCCCTCCTCTTTTAAGTTTGGGGACTTGGTCAATTGCAAAATAGGAAAGGTCATCTAAGTTTCCTTTGTGAATTTCATTTAAGTGATGTGCCACTACATAGTTCTTATCATTATTCTTAACTGCCCGTAGATGTCGTAGAATGCGAATATGAACCATATGAATGGTGCTGCCTACGTACATCTTTGGGCATGTACATTGCAAGATATAAACAACATACTCACTTCTACAATTCAAAAATTGTCTAATTTTCCATGGGCTGGACAGTAGTGGTGAAGTCACTTGTTTTTCATTGCGCCCGATCTTGCATGCCTTACATTTAAAACATCTATGAAAGCCAGGGACATTTTTCAACCAACCCGTTGTTTTATTACCTTCAGGACTGTTGACTACCAGATCACCCCTCATTGATTTTGCTCTATTAAAGGTGATCAAGGGCTTTCGCGATACCTTCTCACTTAGTATCAGATCTCGTTGTATTAGGTGCCAGTGCTTGCTCAGACTATTTCTCACTCTAGACTGGTAGGCACTGTACCCCGTGATCATCCTTATCTCATTCCCAGCACCATATTTCTTCTCCTTGATCTTTTCAGCATCTGGTTTTAAGAGTGTCTGTCTGTCAATAGAGGTAACATTCTGTCTAGCTTGGTCTAGAATGACAGGATTGTAGCCTCTTTCCACAAATCTCTTAGTTAGGGAATTTTGTGCCTCTGTTAGAGCTTGGGCCTCACTGCAGTTACGTTTCATCCTCAGATGCTCAGTATAAGGAATACTCATTTTGAGCCTGTGAGGATGAAAGCTCCCAGCATGAAGGATCGTATTTCCTGCTGAAGGCTTCCTGAACGTTCTGGTATGAATCTCTCCTTTTTCAATGTACACCTCCAAGTCCAAAAATGCCACAGATGTACTGCTGATATTCTCTGTAAATTTTAGATTTAAATCATTGGCATTGATATTACATGGAAACATTTTTGCTGATTCTAGGGACCCGTCCCAGAGCACAAATAAGTCATCTATGAAACAGGTCCATGTTACAATGTTGTTTTTCCATTCTTCGGCAAACTGGACCCTGAGCACCTGCTCTTCCCACCAGCCCAAATGCAAATTAGCATAGCTGGGGGCGAAGCAGGTGCCCATAGCCGTGCCTTGCAGCTGTCTGTACGCCTTCCCTCCAAACATAAAATGGTTATTTGTTAAGCATAACCTGCACATTTCTATCAGCATTCCTGAATTTTGATACAAGCTGAAAGGACGTGTGTTCAAATAGTGTTAGGTTGCATGGAGAACATCATCATGAGCTATGCTCGTATATAAGCTGGTAACATCTAATGTCATCAGATGATATGTGATCTTCCAGCGCTCATTCGAGACTTTTTAAAAAAAAAGTCCCGGGTGTCCTAAATGTAGGCTGGGAGGGCTCGAACAAAGGTTTGCAGAAAAGAATCAAGGTACCTGGAGGTGGGTTCGAACAGGTTTCCAATTGCCAATATTATCGGCCTGCCTGGTAGGGTCTCTCTGTTTTTATGGATTTTCGTTATTAGGTAAAGAACCGGGATGACCGGGTGCTCTACCTTCATAAAAAGGTATTCTGATTGTGAAAGCCGCCCCATCCCTCTCGAACAGGCAAGATCCTTCCAAAATTTAAGCTTTACCTCTTCCAAATTACTCAGTGGTACTTTGAGATAGCACTGATGGTCCCTTAGTTGGGATTTAGCCTCAGCATTATATGCATCTAGGGACCAGAGAACTACGTTCCCCCTTTTTCGGCTTGTCGGACTACCACATCATTCCTCAACTTTATCTTGTTTATGATCATATGATAATCTTTCTCAAATTTACCATATTTTTTAGGGAATGTTTTACTTGAGGTGATTGCTAACTCTTTGAGGTCTTTAATTACCCGATCGGAGAACATGTCAATTGCATCTCTCGGGGTGTTGGGGGTGAAAGTCGATTTAGGTTTGAAATCTGTCTTCACTTTCAAAAATATTTAAACCTATCAAGTCCACAGTTTCTCTCACATTTGTGATACTTGACAATCCAGCACCCTCATATTCAAGATTTTGCAAATCACAAAGTGCCTCCATGTCCCCAACCTCCAGACCGCTAACTTCTTGTATGCCATGTTCGCTCTTCTCTGATGTTTGCCTCCTATTAGAGAAGAACTTTTTGAGTTTCAACATCTTGGTATATTTAAAAAAGTCAATCCGAGTTTGTGTGTAATTGAAATTAGTTTGTATGCAAAAAGAAAGGCCCAGTGATAAAATCCGATTCTCTTCCTCTGTCAGCACAAGATCCGTGAGATTTATGATGGTTTTATGGGTTTCACTCACCGGAGTTGATATGCTTGCTTGGCTTTTGTTGATGATCTCAATTCCATGGCCATTCTGCCGTTTTTTTCTCCTCCTATGTGTTCTTTTTTTTTCTTCTCTGATGGTTTGGCCTTACATTTTGAGTCTGGTCCATGTATAAAAAAACAAACTCCTCAATGACTAAAGGTGGTTCACACTGTTTAGGGACTCTACTGCTTTGATTTAAACCCAGATCGACATCTGAGCTGACCACCGAACTCGAGTCAGAGCTCAAGTCCGTAGATTGTTCCTCGTTCCTTGCTGTGTCAGAGTTGACAACTTTGGACAACCTCTGTCTCCTGATGTTATCAAACCTGCAGACAAACGTGTAAATGTGCCCACGTAGGTAATCCATCTGATCTCTTTGGAACTTAGTGGCCTTTCGTTCGGTCATGATTTGTTCATGCTTCTTCAAACGTGCATACATTTCACTTTCACATTTCTGTAATGCATCCTCTTTCGCCAATCTTTTAAGATCATTCTCAATTTCTTTGATTTCCTCCAATATCTTATCACGGTCCTTGCTTGCATATTTCACAAGGATTTTCCTCATATTCTGTGATGCTGAGGTGTTATTCGTATCCCATTCGCGGAGGTGAAGGGAGGGGGCGGGGCCTGAGGTGACATGTGAGCAAACACGCCCTGTGGCGCGTTTTAAGTTGGGGAATTAATTCCCCTTCAATCCTGAGGGTCCCTGGGGGCCAACTAGCCCACCAGGTACCACCAGTAAGCGCCAGAGGGCTGCGTTGCAGAGAGGTGGTCCAGGCCATGCCCCTTTTAACACCTCTCTGCAACGCAGCTCTGTGGCACTTACAGGGGGTACCTGGTGGGCTAGTTGGACCCCAGGGACCCTCAGAATTCAAGGGGACTTAATCCCCAACTTAAAACGCGCCACAGGGCGCGTTTGCACAGTGGTGAAGGGAGGGGGCGGGGCCTGAGGGAAAATGTGTGAAAACATGCCCTGTGGCACGTTTCAAGTTGGGGAATCAATTCCTCTTCAATCCTTCTAAAAAAAAATATTAAAAAAATAACCACAATCGTGCTGGCGGCCCTGCTCCCTCCCAGCAACACTCTGCAAACACGCCCTGTGGTGCGTTTTAAATTCCACAATTAATTCCCCTTCAATACTGGGGGTCCTTGCGGGCCAACTGGCCCACCAGGGACCTCCAGTAAGTGCCACAGGGCTGCGTTGCAGAGAGGTGGTCCAGGCTACGCCCCTTTTTACACCTCTCTGCAACGCAGCTCTGTGGCGCTTACTGGAGGTAACTGGTGGGCTAGTTGGACCCCAGGGACCCTCAGAATTCAAGGGGACTTGATCCCCCAACTTGAAACGCGCCACAGGGCATGTTTGCACACATGTTACCTCAGGCACAGCCCCCTCCCTTCACCACTGTGCAAACTCCAACACCAATAACTACATACCCACTCACTGATTCTTAGGTCTACACACACACGCACTCACTCACCCATACAGTCACTCATACTTACGGTCACTCACTACAGGACTATCATATGCACTCATACACCTATATGGACACTCACACACCGCCACTCATCCATAGAGGTACTCACACACTTAGTCAGTCATGCAAATAATTAATCACACTCCCATTTACTCACCTATACAGTTATACACACACCAGCTCACTTACTCATACAAATACTAGCACATTCTTACGCTCTTATACAATCACTGACCCAAGCACACACTCATCCATACAGCCACTCTCACGATCACACACTCTCACGTATAGCCATTTCAATACTCTAACACATATATATACTGCCTTTCACATATGTAGTTACTCACACATGTACCACTGAGATATACATTCACTCACTAACACACCCATACAGTCCATCACAGATGCACTCTTGAAACCATGCACCCAGTGAATCACCCACTCACACATCAATGCACAGAGTCACACACACCCCACCCACACAGACACTCAGGCACCCATACAGATACTCAGACAACTAATCAATAACTCATATAGACACTCATGTAGCTATTCACAAACCCATGCAGCCGCTTACACACCAACAGACAGACGGATACAGACATTCACACAGTTTAGTCACCAACCCATGCATTCAGTAAGATATATTTAATCACTCACTTATAGACTCAGTCACGCACCTACTAAATCATCCATTCAGACACTTATATACCCACTCATTCTTCAATACGCCTTTCCCTATATATATTAAACATATTTAAACTTTACAGAAACACAAAGTCAATGGATGATGTCATCAGTGATATCATCAGTGATGTCAATGACCATGTCATGAGTGATGTAATATGTGACGTCATCAACAGTGCATTGCGGGGGCGCGAGTTATAGTTAGCTGTACTAACTATAACGGGGGAATTTCACTGGTTTTGTACGAGTAAAATGTCCAAATAACTATAATACCCCTGAAACCTATTGTTTTTTCAGTGAATATATATATATTAGTTTTTCCCCCGGTGTGGGAACCAAACACAAGGCCTAGGGGGTCAGGGTAATCCTAACCTTCCCTAGTGTTTTTTTTAAATGTTTTTCTTAGATCGAGTCCCAAGATGGCTGCCAACACTTCCTGGTTGAAGTGGTGGCAGCCAATCAGATATTACCATGAGATCTGTGGAGTAGTCACATCCCTAGGTGAACATAAATCTTTTTCTTTAATAATTTCAAAACTACTCAATGGATTTACACCAAATTACAAAAAGCGATCTTTGTGGGCCGAGACCTAGCTTTATTGTAATTCCGTTCAGCGCTTCGGGCTGTAGGTGTGTCTAAAAGACCTGTGGGTAATTATATATGGAAAATTTGTTTTTGGCCCCTACTTTCTCTTCGTCCCCAATTGGCATATCACCCCAAAATTTTCCAGACTGTGCAGAAGTGAGTGGCAAACTGGTTTTGAAAATTCTGTGAATATTTGTGAAATGGTGCCAAAGTTATTAGCAAAACAAAAAATGCTTTTCCTATGGAGACTGGGTCCTAACTATAGAGCACCAGTAGGATATATGTGTGTGTGTGTGTGTGTTTGTGTGTGTGTGTATATATATATATATATATATCGTGAACAAGGTGGCGAGAGGCCCTCGAAACGCGTTGATGTGAAGTAACTCATCAATAAAAGAAGCCGTGAAAGAAAACCCCTTGGAGTGCAGTGTGGTTACTATAAAGTTGTTCGTAACCCTATGCTGAATATATATACGTATATATATATATATATTTCAGCACAACTTTCTCCGTTTAAGAAAAATAATCCAGGACACCCAGAGATGCTTCAATGATTTATTCCGGCAAGATAACGCCTCACCAACGCATTTCGCTTTACAGCTTTATCACTGTATGGCAATAGCCTCCATATTGCCTTATTTGCATATAATTTCAACGATACAGAGGAAGGATCACATTCAATGTGTATGGATAAACTTATCCATCAAAGCCATTTTTAAACGTCTCACAATTAGTGATAACACAGTTGATACATAATTAAATCATGATGTTATGTCGATACACCCATTGAGTTTCATCACTTTTCAGTCAATAAAATATTTTATATGACATCTGACATAATACAAGAGTATAATACATTTCAAATAAAATTCCAAATACTGTTTGTATATGCGAGCCACTTACGGGTAGCAATTCATGTAATAATTGTAAATACACATGATAGCAGTATGCTTGTTATAAAAGCGTCATGCCCTAGTGGGCAGCAATGAAGATCTTTCAATCCACAAATCTAACTTTATTAACAATCACGCCCAAAGTGGGCCGGTGTATTTAAACACCCATTTTGCTGAGTCCCTCCTAATTGGGCCTATACAATATGTCTTACTTGCTTTTTACGTTAATCAACCGCCATCCTGCTATCACATAAATCCTCCTCAGCAATGCTAACATTTCCTACCATAATGCAAGATCGTCCTAGTTATGTAAAAAAAGACAAAAGAAAAAATAATTTTTCCCAAAAATATTTTTTAAGATTACTTACTTAATCTATCATCTTTTAAAATCACTTCAAAAATATTTAATTTGTTAAGATCCATTCATTTCTGCTGTATACAAATTAAAAGCAGATTTATATCAGAAAGTCGGTTTCAAACTATGGTTAATTACAGATGTACTGCCATCTCCTCACTAGAATTTAAACCCACTGGGATTAATGTATCAAAGTCAATAATAAATCTTGACTCCATTCTTCTTAACCCTCGTTCCCTGTCACCACCCCTCCCCTTGTAGTGCAATCGCATTTTAAACCACATATGATGGAAATTTTTCATTTTGGTTATGCATCATATAAAAATGGCGTGCCACAGGATATTGCCCGTCTTTCCGTCTGATTGCAAGTAGGTGCTCTAGTACCCTTTTCTTAGCATGATGGACAGTGTTGCCTATATAAAACTTGCCACAAGGGCATATTAAACAATAGACGTACTATTCAGTTTCACATGTAAAATTCCCTTTAATTAAAAATTCTCTCTTTGTATTCAGGATTTTCAGTTTCATACAATCTGTACTATTGGCACATGCTTTGCAATGCTTGCAACATTTAAATCCATTGCCCATACTCCTAGATTCACCCGATTCCAAAGTAGATACTGCATTATGACTAAGTTCATCTTTTAGTGATCTACTCCGTCTAAATGTAATTTGTGGTGTTTCATGCACATATTTCTGCAGAATGAAGTCAGTTCTTAAAATGTTAATTACGATTGAACATTTTTCTTATCTTGTAAGCGTTGTTAGAAAAAGTTGTTCGAAATCTCACCTGGTCAGCCTGCTCTGCTGCTAAAGGTTTAGAGCGCAGTGATTCAGGCCTCAATTTATATATATCTATATATATCTATATATCTATATATATCTATTGCCAGTAGGTAGTTATAGTTAGGAACTATTTTCCATAGGAAATCCGCAACATTCTATTCCCAATAAGTCTGGCGCTGGTTGACGAATCTTCGCAAAATTCTCCAAACTTTTGGCCAGCTCCGGTCCGCTCCTATCCTGAAAGTTTTGTGGTGATTTGTCAAGCGGGGGCCGAGAAAAAAGGGGGGTCCCAAAACACGTTTTTCCCATGCAATTTCCCATAGGACCTGTTGACGCAGCTACAGCCCGAACTGCTGAACGGAATTACACCAAATTTGGCAAAGAGGTAGTCCTCAGTTCAGACTCATGCCTTTTGCATAAATGGTGTAAATCAGTTGAGTAGTTACTGAGAAAGTTTGAGTAAAAAAGATAGATATATCCGATCACGCGCTGAATGCTAATTGGCTGTCAAGTGTCTGTCAACATTCGAAAGCAGGAACTGTTGGCAGCCATTTTGTGCCTCGGTAGAAGCGAGGCTGATTAAGTAAGGGAAATAAGTGTGTGAAAGATGTAAAGGGGGCAGGATAGAAATACTCTGACCCTCTAGAGTTGCTTAGAGGGTCCCAGAAGGACCCCCTAGGTCCCCCTTTTTTTTTTTTTTTTTTAAACGGCAAAAAGGGTGCGTGGATCCGGAAAAAAAAAAAAAACGAAGCGTTGGCTTCCGCGCTTCGTTAATAATTAGCCCCCCGGGGGCCAAATCCCGGGGCAAAATCTTTAAAAAGTGAATGGGGAGGGGGGCTGCATGGCCCCCCTCCTGGAGCCCTTGAGGGCCCTGGGGACCGCCACCCCCAGGGCCGGCTCCTACAGCGTCCTGGGGTGCCCACTCCCAGGACACTGTTGTTTGCTATGAGAGGGCAGGAGTCTCCTGCCCTCCCATAGCAAACTTCGTTAGGATTTTGAAAGAGAGAGCAGGGAAACCTGCTCTCTCTTTCAAAATCCAAATGATATTGCTTTTCCACACGGGGAGCTGCATGTTAGCAGCTCCCCCTGTGGAAAAGCAATGCCGACTCCTGAAGGACGCAGGGAGCCGGCTCGGACCGTGGGGGCGTTGGGGCTCCCCCCACGGTCCCCAACACTTTTTAATAAACCCTAGGGGATGGGGTCCCCAGGGATAATAAAAATTAGTGATAGGGGCAATTTTTTTATTAAGGTAAAATTAGGAGTCGCGCTTCCTAACGCATTGGGTGCACGATTTCTCTCGCGTTGGGTGCGTGGTTCCTAACGCGTTGGGTGCGCGGATCCAAGGGAAAAAAACTGAAATTTTTGGGAGATAAACATCAAGCTTAAGTGTTTCGTTCTTGAGTGGCTCTAAAAAGAGCCGTTGTGTTCATTGAGAGTTGTTGGTACTTATAAGTAAGTACCTATACAGATTCTAAAGTTGTTGAGGAAGACTCTGTTTCCTTCATCAGTAAAGTGTACTCCATCTCTCCTATACATCTCTTGCATATGAAAGCGCAGATTGTTATTGTAAATGGACATGTTTCCTAGCTTTCTCAATCTGTGGACAAAAATGATTGGACCAGTTCTATTTCTGCCCTTGGCATATGTTAGAATATACAAAGGCAGTTTTGGGAAAAAGTGAAATCAATTCTGCAAAGGTGTCCTTCATAAGCATTTCCAGACCTACCCCAGTCAAAGTGCCTAGGTCATTGCCACCACAGTGTACTATTATGAGGTCAGGGTGTTGGATATGAATAAAGGATTTTACCAATGCCATCAATTGGTGCCACTTTAATCCTCTCTGTCCAATCCATTTAATGTCTACATTTGGCAAACCTAGGTCTTTGTGAATGCCTTTGTTTTCTGCATACCTTTGGCTCCAGAAAATATAGCTGTGTCCCACAATCCACACTGTAAGCATCTTGAATGGAGGTCTTGATGCAGTCAGATGGTCTCTGTAAATGAAATGGCAGTTTGAAAAGTAAGATTTTTCTAAAATGTTGGCTAAGATGCAGTTTTGAAAAAAGACAAGAAATCATTGGTTGTTTGACAACCTTCTACACTGAAAGGTAGGGTGCATATTTCTGTTTTTTAAACGCATGATTCTTATTGGTTAACAAAAACTGATTGAAAGGAACATTATATATGATAAGCTGATATGTTGAAAAGTCAAGCACACTTTCTGTTTTGATTAGCAACATTGTGTGCTGAACTTGTGACCTGTGTGCTCAGTTAAGTGTTCCATGACCTGTTTCTATGGTAACAGGCAGAAGGCAGATTGGGGGTAGGGTTCAAATTTATCTCATTTGGAAAGGGTTGAAATGTTTAACCAACAGAAATGTGTGTTAGCTTTTGAATTAATGTGGGAAGAAATGTGATTTAATGTTTACATGTATATGTGTGGAAAATGAGAGGGAAACTTTGCTATTCTTTGGTTTTGCTGACAGGTGCACAGTGCAGATATTCTGTATAAGAAAATCTGGTGTGTGACTGATATACTTACTAATCTACAAAACAACTTGAAAGGTGAGTTATTTAATTGTGAGGGGATGTATGAGGTCTATTTTTATTTTAATCAGACTAATGTATTTCTCCTGCAAAAGTGCAGGGAGTACTTTTTTTGTCTACAATCTTATTGACAGTGTGTGTGCATGTAGAAACCATTCTGTGATAAGCATTTGTGTTTTTCATGTGTTTGAAGACAGATAAGTGTGCTGTTTTTATGTTTTGGTAGAATTAGAAACCAGTCATTGTTTATGAATTTGCAAAATGAGTCATGTTTCTACATTAAATGTAGTACTCGTAGATTAAGAAATGTGTTTTGGTATAGTGCAAGGGATAGTGTTGTTTGTCTAGAATCACACAGTGAGTCTGTGTGCATTTAGGAATCATTTTGAGAGAAGCATTTTGGTACTAATGTGTAGTAGAAAATGTTCTGTAATGTGTGCAGTCACCTTAGATCTTGTAGACTAGTAAATGGATTTTGTACAACGATAGATGGCTGTCTACAATCACACTGTGAGTCTGTGTGTATTTGGGCAAGCATTGTGAGAGAAGCATTTGGAAAATCATGTATTTGCTTGCAGATAACTGTTTTAGTAGCATTACAAGCCAGTCTTTGCTTATGCATTCATACAATGAGTTAGGCTTTGACACTAAAGTGCAGTACTGAAATATGTAGATTGTGTGCAGTCCCCTTACCCCTTCCACAGTAGTGAATGAGTTTTGGTAAACTCCTAGGGATAGTGTTGCTTGTCTAGAATCACACTGTGAGTCTGTGTGCATTTGGGAACCACTGTGAGAGAAGCATTTGGTAACATCGTGTATTTTCTGACAGATAACTGTTTTAAAACCTGTCATGTTGTCAAGTTTTAGTAGCATTAGAAGTCAGTCATTGCTTATGTATTGATAAAATGAGTCAGGCATTGACACTAAAGTGCAGTACTGAAATATGTAGATTGTGTGTAGTACCCTGACCCCTTCCAGAGTAGTGAATGAGTTTTGGTAAACTCCTAGGATAGTGTTGTTTGTCTAAAATCCCACTGTGAGTCTGTGTGCATTTGGGTAAGGATTGTGAGAGAAGCATTTGGTAACATTGTGTATTTACTGACAGATAACTGTTTTAAAACCGGTTATGTTGTCAAGTTTTAGTAGCATTAGAAGCCAGTCTTTGCTTATGCATTGATAAAATGAGTCGGGCTTTGACACTAAAGTGCAGTACTGAAATAAATAGATTGTGTGCAGTCCCCTTACCCCTTCCACAGTAGTGAATGAGTTTTGGTAAAGCCCTAGGGATAGTGTTGCTTGTCTAGAATCACACTGTGAGTCTGTGTGCATTTGGTTAACCATTGTGAGAGAAGCATTTGGTAGCATCATGTATTTGCTGACAGATAACTGTTTTAAAAACTGTCATGTTGTCAAGTTTTAGTAGCATTAGAAGCCAGTCTATGCTTATGCATTGATAAAATGAGTCAGGCTTTGACACTAAAGTGCAGTACTGAAATATGTAGATTGTGTGCAGTTCCCTTACCCCTTCCAGAGTAGTGATTGAGTTTTGGTAAACTTCTAGGGATAGTGTTGGTTGTCTAGAATTACACTGTGCGTGTTTGTGCATTTGGGACTACTTCAAATGACTATCCACTATGCATGCAGGCCTCTAACCACCTACGCAATTGTCTTTCGCACCTTCATTTGCCCAGTCAGTATCTATATACTTCAATAAACACCCTGTCACTCCCCTTGCACACCTCCAGTGACTCATTCAGCAGCATGTACTAATCTGTTCACTGCGCCAAAACCCCAAAACTTAAAAGATTTATCCAGGCACTCTCCTTGCAGTACTCTAATGATTCAGTCAGTACCCAGGTACTCATGCAGTGACCCACGCCTTAGCCCATGGAGTGCTTCAAACATCTGTCCAGTATGCATGCAGGCCTCTAGTCACCTACACACTTGTCTTTCACTTGTTCAATTAACTAGTCAGTATCTATAAAGTCCAGTAAACACTCTTTCAGTCCACTTGCACACCTCTACTGACTCATCTGGCACTTTGTAGTAATCTATTCACTGCACCAAAACACAAAAACTTAAAAAGATTAACCCAGGCACTCTCCTTGCAGTAGTGTAATGATTCAGTCAGTACCCAAGTAATCATGCAGTGTCTGAGGTCTTAGCTCATGGACTGTTTAAACGTCTATCCAATATGCATGCAGGTCTCTAGTCACCTACACAATTGTCCTTCACTTCTTTAATTAACTAGTCAGTATCTATATACTTCAATAAACACCATGTCACTCATCTTGCACTCATCCAGTGACTGATCCAGTATCATGTACTAATCTATTCACTGCGCCAAAACTGAAAAACTTAAAAGTTTTACTCCGGCAGTGTCCTAGCAGTAGTCTAATGATTCAGTCAGTTCCCAGGTACTCATGTAGTGAACCATGCGTTACCACATGGACTGCTTCAAATGTCTATGCAGTATGCGAGCAGTCTCAACCTACTATATACTTGTCTTTAACAGCTTGAATTCCCCAGTCAGTATCCATGTACTTCCAGCAAACACCCTGTCACTCCCCTTGCACTCTTCCACTGACTTATTGAGCACCATGTAGTAATGCATTCACTGCGCCAAAACTGAAACACTTATAAATTCACCCAGGCACGCTTCTTGCAATAGTCTAATCATTCAGTCAGTACCTAAGTACTAATGGAGTGAGGCAGGCCTTAGCACATGGATTGATTCAAACGTGTTTCCACTATGCATGGAGGTCTCTAAGTACCAACACAATTGTCTTTCAGACCTTCAATTTCCCAGTCAGTATCTATAAACTCCAATAAACACTCTGTCACTTCAATTGCACACCTCCACTGACTCATTTGGCACTAAGTACTAATCTATTCACTGCACCAAAACCCCAATACTTAAAAAGATTCACCCAGTCACTCTGTTTGTAGTACTCTAATGATTCAGTCAGTACTCAGGTAGTTTTGCAGTGATCCAAGTGTTACTCTATGGACTGTTTAAAACGTCTATCCACTATGCATGTAGGTCTGTAGCCACCTACACACTTGTCTTTCACACCTTCAATATCCCAGACAGTATTCATACAGTTCCCGCAAACACCCTGTCACTCCCCTTATACTTCTCCAGTGACTTATTCAGCACCATGTACTAATGTATTTACTGCACCATAATACAAACACTTATAAATTCATCCTGGCACTCTCCTTGCAATACTCAAAACATTCACTAAGTATCCAAGTACTAATCGACTGAGACAGGCCTTAACATATGGATGGATTCAAACATGTATCCCCTATGCATGTAGGTCTCTAATCACCTACACACTTGTCTTTCACACCATCAATATCCCAGTCAGTATCCATACACTTCTAGCAAACACCCTGTCACTCACCCAGTGTATCTCCTTATAGTACTGTAATCATTCAGTCAGTTAGCATGTAGTCTTTTAGTGAGGCAGGCTATAGGGCATGAACTGCTTCAAAGTAGTATGCACTATGCATGTAGTGTTTTAACCATCGTCACACTTGTGCTTCAGGGCTATAGTTTCTTAGTCAGTATTTATATAAAATGTGTTTGCACAGTAATAGAATAGTATAAATTTGAAAGTTATTAATATACATTTATTTGTGATTATTTTTTACAGATACTGTTTTTCACCGTTAAAATAGAGAAATCATGCCAGAAAAAAAAAGAAAAAGAAAAGAACAGAGACAGGAGAATTACTTGAAGAAACATCAACCACAAGTATTGAATGAACAAGTTAATGTGGCTAAAAAGAAAAAATCTTCTGGTAAGATCACAAAGCAATTTATTAAAAATGTTTGTAGGACCAAACAGAATGTACAGAATGCTGAAACCTCTGAGAATGCTTCAACTAGAAAAAAAATTCAAAATAGGAGGAAAAGCAAAAAAGCAAATGGACAGTCAAAGGAGACAAAGTATGGTAAAAGAAAGCAAAATCAGTATAAGGAATTACACAAAAAAATATTTTACAAGAGAGTAGTACATAATTTGCTGAAAGATGTGAAGAAATATAAAAAGAGAGCTCTATTTTATAAAAAGAAGACGTCCTCACACCCTTGCTGCTAATTTGTTTGGTCATTGAGCCTGCCGTGAGGGGAACGGCCAGCGTTGGGGGCATTCTTGACTTTCACCCTTGCTCACCTTATCTCTGACATCGCCGCCGTGAGGGGAACGGCCCTGGAAAGACTACATCCCCCAGAGCTCACAGCGCCCGGCGCTCGCCGCAAACGTCATCAGCCAGCGCCCGGGACCCATTTAAGGCTTCCAGTAGTCCCGCTGTGTGGGATGTGCTCACACCCTTGCTGCTAATTTGTTTGGTCATTGAGCCTGCCGTGAGGGGAACGGCCAGCGTTGGGGGCATTCTTGACTTTCACCCTTGCTCACCTTATCTCTGACATCGCCGCCGTGAGGGGAACGGCCCTGGGAAGACTACATCCCCCAGAGCTCACAGCGCCCGGCGCTCGCCGCAAACGTCATCAGGCAGCGCCCGGGACCCATTTAAGGCTTCCAGTAGTCCCGCTGTGTGGGACGTGCTCACACCCTTGCTGCTAATTTGTTTGGTCATTGAGCCTGCCGTGAGGGGAACGGCCAGCGTTGGGGGCATTCTTGACTTTCACCCTTGCTCACCTTATCTCTGACATCGCCGCCGTGAGGGGAACGGCCCTGGGAAGACTACATCCCCCAGAGCTCACAGCACCCGGCGCTCGCCGCAAACATCATCAGGCAGCGCCCGGGACCCATTTAAGGCTTCCAGTAGTCCCGCTGTGTGGGACGTGCTCACACCTTTGCTGCGAATTTGTTTGGTCATTGAGCCTGCCGTGAGGGGAACGGCCAGCGTTGGGGGCATTCTTGACTTTCACCCTTGCTCACCTTATCTCTGACATCGCCGCCGTGAGGGGAACGGCCCTGGGAAGACTACATCCCCCAGAGCTCACAGCGCCCGGCGCTCGCCGCAAACGTCATCAGGCAGCGCCCGGGACCCATTTAAGGCTTCCAGTAGTCCCGCTGTGTGGGACGTGCTCACACCCTTGCTGCTAATTTGTTTGGTCATTGAGCCTGCCGTGAGGGAACGGCCAGCGTTGGGGGCATTCTTGACTTTCACCCTTGCTCACCTTATCTCTGACATCGCCGCCGTGAGGGGAACGGCCCTGGGAAGACTACATCCCCCAGAGCTCACAGCGTCCGGCGCTCGCCGCAAACGTCATCAGGCAGCGCGCGGGACCCATTTAAGGCTTCCAGTAGTCCCGCTGTGTGGGACGTGCTCACACCCTTGCTGCTAATTTGTTTGGTCATTGAGCCTGCCGTGAGGGGAACGGCCAGCGTTGGGGGCATTCTTGACTTTCACCCTTGCTCACCTTATCTCTGACATCGCCGCCGTGAGGGGAACGGCCCTGGGAAGACTACATCCCCCAGAGCTCACAGCGCCCGGCGCTCGCCGCAAACGTCATCAGGCAGCGCCCGGGACCCATTTAAGGCTTCCAGTAGTCCTGCTGTGTGGGACGTGCTCACACCCTTGCTGCTAATTTGTTTGGTCATTGAGCCTGCCGTGAGGGGAACGGCCAGCGTTGGGGGCATTCTTGACTTTCACCCTTGCTCACCTTATCTCTGACATCGCCGCCGTGAGGGGAACGGCCCTGGGAAGACTACATCCCCCAGAGCTCACAGCGCCCGGCGCTCGCCGCAAACGTCATCAGGCAGCGCCCGGGACCCATTTAAGGCTTCCAGTAGTCCCGCTGTGTGGGACGTGCTCACATCCTTGCTGCTTATTTGTTTGGTCATTGAGCCTGCCGTGAGGGGAACGGCCAGCGTTGGGGGCATTCTTGACTTTCACCGTTGCTCACCTTATCTCTGACATCGCCGCCGTGAGGGGAACGGCCCTGGGAAGACTACATCCCCCAGAGCTCATAGTGCCCGGCGCTCGCCGCAAACGTCATGAGGCAGCGCCCGGGACCCATTTAAGGCGTCCAGTAGTCCCGCTGCGCTGCCCGTCCTTGCCCGTCAGTGACCGATGGTGACCGGGCTGGGCTCTCCCTCTTGGTTTTGGGGTTTGTCATTTGTGTGCAGGTTGTTGTCAGTTCATACGTAGAGATTTGGTGACTTAGTGAGGCTATTTTTGTCCTACTGGGAGTTGGGGTAACCTAGTCATAACATAAGTGCACTAGTGCTAAATCAATAGGTATCATGAGTAAGAGGACAGCCGAAGGAAGACTGGTGGGGACCCTGGATGACTACCTGACAAGGGCAGAGTCGGTAATCAATAATAAAATTCAAGCAGTGGAGAGAAGATTATCTCTAGACCTATTTACGGTGCTATTAGCTCCTCAGCCTGTGGATGCGCTGGTTACTATTACGAATACTGGGTCTGTTAATTGTCCCACGGTGGACCTAGCTTGTTTATCTCCTAGGTCAGGTATTACCGATACCCAGTCAATTGTAGCTAGTCCCCCTAGCCCTGTTATGGTAACAACAAGGGCAAAACAGAAAGTTACTGACCCCAAGTCCAGAGAACCACCTTGTAAGAAACGGAAAGGTAGAGGTCCCAATAAGTTAAATGCCCCAAAGGTACCTGTGGGAAATAGAGGGGTTCAACCCTGTGGGATTCCAACTGTGCTTGAAAATAACCCCTCCATGCAACCCCCAATTCAGCAGCTTCTTGAGCCACTAAGCTTATTCCTCAAGGACCAGCTGACAGCCCTTATTCAACCTTTTCTGGGAAAACTAGACCTAGTGGTGACAAGGTTAAACCGTATTGAAGATACCTTGTTAAATAAAATTCCCTCAGCTGTAATTCCACCTGTACCTATCTCTAATTCTATGGCTAGTACTGCAGGTGAAGTGGCTCCTGCTGCTCATTCTGACTCAAGATCTCAAGGCATTAACCCTCACGATAAAGCTGTAAGCAGAGCAATTCCAAATCGGTCTATGGTCCCCTCTTCTTTCTTGGAAAGGCCTCTATCTGCTCAACAGCTTAGGAAGATTACACAAGGATCTACTGACCAGGCAACAGAGGATCCTGATGTATTAATAAGCTTACATCTTCCCCAGGAGGCCTCCCCTTACACAGTTATTTTAGCTAATGTTCCACCACCCCCAGCAGGGTCAAAGGAGCATTGGTCTAACTTAAAAAATAAAGCCCTTCACTTCTTAGGGAATAAACTGGGGGCTAACAATAGTCTGTTTGAAGAATTCAAAATGGTTAGAAGGGTCAAATGGATTGGCCACTCCCAAAAGTCCCTGGTAGGGGATTGCGTGGTACTCAGTTTTAGGTCTCCTCTCCTGGTAGAACAAATCTTGGAGAGAGCCTTCTTTCTCGCTTCAAACCCTAACGGAATTATGATCCTACCCCTTGGCTATTTTTATAGACCAGTAAGGGACCCTCGATTTGGCCAGCCCAGAGTTATGAATAATGCTCCACAGCAGTATTTACAGCCCCATGCTCCCATCCCGCTCCAAAATCGCTTTACCGCCCTTTCCTCATTGGAGGAAAATGACTGACTGAGGGAAATCCTAGTCCATTATGAGATTGGATCAACTGGGGCCTCTGATTCTCTAAATTTGGCGCAGTCTGTACAATCTCCATCACTGGCTAAAGATGACGAATCAACTGCACCTGGTTTACTTAGTAACCACCCTCTTTCCCATCATAAAGTGGTAAATCGGGAACTGTTTAAAGAGTCTGATTCTTCTAATATTAACATTTCCTCTTGGAATATTGCAGGCTTATTCTCTAGATTAGCAGTACCTGACTGGCTGGCTTTTATAGACCAGGCAGATGTTTGGTGTTTTCAGGAGACCTGGTCGTTAGCTCCCTTATTTCGTATAGGGTTTTTGAACTTTTTTAAGCCAGCATCCAAGGGTTCTAGAGGCAGACCGGTGGGCGGTTTGGCTATCTGGGTCCGGCAATGTGAAGGCGTTATAGCCGTGGAAGTTCCGCTTGATAATCCTGATATTCTGGCTATCAGGCTTACATCCACAAAGGGTCTCAATATTCTTATTATAAACATCTATGTTAGAGGTCTCCCAGGTGGCAAATGCTCCCCCACGCTTTTCCTTTTGGATCAACTACTTTCTTCAGTGCCAAATGATGGCCATAGGGTGGTGGCGGGTGATTTTAATACATGTTTTGAGCCCCTGGGAGCTGATGACGGGAAACTGTCTGAAACAGAGGATTCTGTGTGGGGAATCCCCCAGCTGGAGTTAATCCCGATTAGGAAATGGACCCAAGCAGCCTTATATATGAAGGGTCTATGCCTTGATAAGGGCCTGAGGGCTGCCAATGGCAGAACGACATCTGATAGGGCAGGGAAGCCGACTTTCAATAATGGCAGAAGCGGGAGCCGAATTGATTATATTTTGGTTAACTGTGAGTCGTGGCCATTAGTTATTGATATGGTGGTGACAGATAGGATTGAAAGCGATCATAATCCCCTGTCGCTAGCTTTACTAGATAATAGCTTCAATACCCCCTCAGTAGATGTTGGGTGTGTTGTTCAAGCGCAGGCCATTTTGTCTAATGACCAGAGAAGGGTCCGTTGGCCTAAGATTGCAACTAATACTAAGGCACGGCAAACTATTAGGAATCTGGTTAACACTGCCATGGATAAAATAACTAGCTGTGAGTCAGAAGAAAGGGTTAAGACTAGTATTCCGGCCATTCATAGCGATTAATTTGTGGATCTTAAATCCCTGTTTGTCAAGTGTTTGCCAGCCCGTGGTAAAATTCAACCCACGAGGGAGTTTACCTGGTTTGATGCTAGCTGTAAAGAAACGCGTAGAGCACTCTCAACAGCTCTTAAATCCAGATTACCTGATAGTATTAGATCCTGTAGAATTGCGTACAAAACTGCACAATTAAAAGCTAAGAAAAAATGGGACGAAAACCGATGGAGTGAGTTGTTTGAGGCCTGCAAGGGTAGGAACATGAGCCAATTCTGGCATCTCCTCAAATGGGGTAAGATTCCTCATGATATGACTCCGTCAAATCATGTCGAACCTGCACAGTGGGTTACCTATTTTGCTAATCAGTTTAAGTCCAGGGACAGGCTCGAAGGAGTCTTGTTGTATGACTTCAATATTGAAGAATTAAGGTTCGCTCCTAGTGAGGTGAAGGCTATTTTGAAATCCCTTCCATGTGGAAAAGCTCCTGGCCCGGACTGTATTCCAGCTGACTTATTTAAACAGGACCAGGACAGTTGGATTCCTTATTTGACTACCTTCGCCAATGCTCTGGCTCGTGGAGCATCAGTTCCAGATTCTTGGTTCGGGGCAGAGATTTTGCCGATCTATAAGAAAGGTGATCGCTCTGCCCCGTCAAATTATCGTCCAATTAGTCTCATAGATGCTGCCCAAAAGATTGTTGCTCGCCTTCTTTTGGGTCGTATCCAATCTTGGATTTCTGAAAATGATATTTTAACCCCTTCGCTGCGGTGGAAATTCCGCCGCAGCGCTGGGGGATGCGGGGGGGCAGCGCGGTGGCCCGGTGCTCATGACGGAGCCACGCCGTCATGAGCCACGGTTGGGCTGTGCTCATGATGGAGTGGTTCCGTCATGACTCCGCCCACAGCGCTAATCGCCCGCACAGGCGGGGAATTAGCGCCGCGTGGGCGGCGCGGCCGCCAACGGCCGCAGCATGACGGAACCACTCCGTCATGAGCACACGGCAACCGTGGCTCATGACGGCGTGGTTCCGTCATGAGCATGGAAGGAGTTAACGCATCTGCAGGCGGGGTTTCGGTCCCATGTTGGTACTATCGACCAAGCTTTTAGGTTCACTCTATTGTATTGGAAGGAAGTCTTTTTAGGGGGCGGCATGCTTTTTCCCGCCTTCGTAGACCTAAAGTCTGCATTCGACTCGGTACCAAGATGGAAGTTATGGGAAGTTCTTCGAGCGATGGCCTTCCCTCCTGAGCTACTTAGGCTTTTGATTAGATTCCACAAACATACTTATGCCCAGGTTCGTTGGGGTAAACCAGGGGAGGTGACACCTAGATTTGAGGTATCTAAGGAGGTAAGACAGGGGTGTGTACTGGCCCCCACCCTTTTCTCCCTGTTTATCAATGGGGTTACTAACTATTATTCAAGTTTTCCAACTGATGCTCCCTCCCTAGCTGGTATGAAGGTCCCACTCCTCATGTTCGCGGACGATACACTTCTAATTTCCAAAACACGTCAGGGGCTACAGTTAGCACTATCCCGTTTTGAATTGTTTTGTCGCGAACATGAGCTTGAGTTAAATGTGGGGAAGACCAAATTTATGGTTCTTCGGGGAGCCAGACCAGTTAAGGCAAGGGTTGTAATGGAAGGTGCAACACTAGAACAGACATCTACCTTTACTTATTTGGGTGTCACCTTTTCTGATAACCTAAGTTGGAAGCCCCAGATTGATATTTTTGCCCTCAAACATATTCAACTAGGTGGAGCATTGCTTAAGGAACATAGACTTTCGCTCACTAAACCTATGGCTCCTTTGATTAAAATTTACGGTTCCAAGATTCTTCCTGCGGTCATGTATGGTGCCGAACTATGGGGGTTTGGCAAAATAGATTCCCTGGGAGTGGCTCAAAATAAATTTCTTAGGTCAGCGGTTGGGTTACCACAATCCTCCCCATGTATACCCCTCCTTTATGACCTAGGTTGCCACCCTGTGGAGGATCTATTGCGCTATAGGCCCTTGGCATTCTGGCGACGTCTATGGACTACACCAGAATTGTCCTTTTATGCCAAGGCACTATTGGAAGTCAAAAATCTTGGGAGATCCCTTAGCATCAGCTGGTTGTCAGAAATTAAATATATTCTGACTGATATTGGGTTGGGTGAACTGTGGTCTAATCCTGAGGCGGCTGTTTTCCCCCCGAAAAAGATTTTTAGGGATACTTATTGGCAGTGGGTCAAAGCTAAGCGCTTTGCCTCTTTAACTGCAGGCCCCCTGACTTTAACCTTTAACGTTCCTGACCGTTCAGGACGATCCCTATTTAGAGCCATACTGGGACATAATTACTAAACCATTGGACCGTAAACTTTATCATCAGTTTAGACTCGGCACCTTACCACTACGTTGTTTTACCAAAAACTGGTCTACCCCGGGTAATGATAAATGTCCCCATTGTGAGGACAAGATAGAAACTGTTGATCATTTTTTTTATGTTTGCCCGGAGTATATTCGCCCACGACGGTTGTGGTTACGTCCTGTTTGTCGTAAACTAGGAGTTAGATCTGTACCAACTGCCAGTAGAATGCTGAAATCCGATACCACTAGTTTTGTGATTATCGGCGTGGCGAAATATATCAGCTGGGCATGGCTCTTACGAAATCGGTCTATTTGTCCATAAATACTGATCTAGCATCTATGTAGCTTGTGATGTCATAGATTTTATTAATTCAAGTCATGTAAACCTTGCACATTTAATACTTTTTTACTACTGATGTTTTAGTAAATTAATTATATTTATTGGTTTTAAGTATATTAGTCCAAATATATCTGTGTTTTAAATTATGTTTGATGATTTTTAGAATGTCTTTTATGATGAAATATTCGCAATAAAGACTTTTTGACTTGACTTGACTTGAAGCATATTGACACCATTGTTGAAAAGGCTTCTGAAGTAAAAAGGAAACTATTCATTTTAGTATTAAACAGAATTCGATCACTAGATAAACCAATCTATTTAATGAAGGCCAAAAGTAGGAGGAAAAGAGTAATTAATAGAAAAGAAATGTGTGATGTTTTTTGGGGAGAATAGAAACACAGTTCCAGTTCAGAGCCTTTCTTTAATGAAGAGAGTTATTTACAGAGCGAAAAATTATTGTATGCAGTTGACACCAGTGGTCGAGGTTATGAGGTTAGAGATGGTTGTCCAATTGACAAAGAGAAAATGGTTGAAAGAAATGCAGAAGAAGTGATAGCTGATGAAGTTCTAGGGAGACGTCCTAAACACCCTGTGTACACTTGGGATTGCAGAAGTATTTGTAGTGTACGACAAGAATCTATTGCTAAATTATGTCGTTTTTTACGAGTATATAGTAAAAAAAGTGTTGAACAAAAGATTAAGGTGTTGCAAGGACTAGACCCTTGAAGAGTGAGAAAAAATACTGGTTTGCAAGGTCATTCTCTGGCTTGTCTTTCTAGGAAAGTTTGTCAAAGTGTTTTTCACCATTTCAGGATGTTGGCAGTACATCATGCTCAAATGCGGAATTTAGTGAGAAGATTGTATTATGCAAAAAGTCCAGCACTAAAGTTAAATGAGTTGAACGGTGCTCTTTTGCGTGTGTCAGTATCAGATGTGAAGAAGGTTTGTGATGATATTGAGTTTTGTTACTTTGGTCCTCAGCAAGAGAGTGCAGAAACGGACACATTAGTAGAATAAAATGTTGAAGACATTGTAGAACCCGTGATTACAAAAATTTTTGAGGATGAAATCACAAAGTTTAAGGTAATTTCAGGTGAACGACCAAATGTTTCTTGTATTTGTTGTCGGCGAAGTCACTATAAAAATCAGACTATGGGTGTCAATCTGTATTTAAATAGTGAAATAGAAGATAATGATAAGTGGAAGGAATTTGCAACTCATTTGTTGGTACAGGATTGTTTTGATTTGGGATCTGTGCAGCGTATTTGCAAATATTGTTATAACAAATTAGATGAGAATAAAATGCCTGCTAGAGCTGTTCATAATAATCTAGAGTTGGTTGCTATTCCTCCAGAGCTGATAGATTTAAATACGTATGAGTCTATTCTCATTCAATGTGTGCACCCGTTTCAGGCTATTGTTCGTATGGAGCCTAAAACAGGTAAATTACCTCCATCAGAGTTACCAAGAGGATTGAAAGGAAGAGTTGTGTATTTACCGTTAGATTTAAAGAAAAATATTGAAACTATTGGTGTAGACCATGCAGAAAATGAACCACTAGTCATTCTAGTTAATGGTGTTACTACTAAGAATAAGAAAATCTGGCAAGAGTTAATGGATGTTAGAAAAGTGCAAAAGGCATCATTGTATCTGATAAAAAATAATGAGTACTAAAGAAATGTGTTTGTAGGAGAAGAAGAAATAGATTTAGCAGAAGATACTGAAACATTAAGTGGACAAATTGAAAAAGTGGGCATGTCCAGATGTGAAGAAATGTATGAACATTACAGTGTACATCCACTTCATTCCAAAGAGGTGATGGGGAATACGATTGAGTTGTTCCAAATGAAAAAATCAAGAGGAAGTCCCATGAGTGTATGGGAAGAGAGCTTGGAAGCTCGTAGTTTCCCGCAGTTGTTTCAAACAGGAAAAGGTGGACGATATGATGAACATCCTGTGCAGATTCCTGCATCTGAATATCGGACAACAAGATTATATGCAGAAGATCCAAGATTTCGACAATGTATCCCTTATATGTTTCATCTTCTGTTTGAAAGTGACTTGTCTGGACTTTCATATGCAGTAAATCACATTTTAAAAACTGGAATGCATCTGCAAAATGTAACTGCAAAGGATTTTATGGATAAAGTGCATCAGAGAGATGATCATTTAGAATCTCAGTTGATTAATCTGATGGCATGTCAGCGTGGGACTAATGAATATTGGTACCGTCGTCATGGAGAACTGAAATGTATGCTACGGAACTTGGGAACTCCTACATGGTTTGTTACACTAAGCTGTGCTGAGTATGCTTGGGATGATTTACTTGAATTTCTTCGAGAGGCAAATTCCAATATAAAACATATTGAATACAAGACACCTGGAGAATTGTGCTCTTTGGATCCTGTTAATGTATGGAGATATTTCAATCATAGATTTGAAGCTATGATGTCTTCATCTGCAATAAAAAGAATCCTCCTCTTGGAGAAGTTGTGGATTTCTTTGGGAGAAAGGAGTATCAAGCAAGAGGTGCTCCTCATATACATATGTTGTTATGGATCAAGGACACCCCCAAATTTGGAACAGATTAAGATGAAACTGTTTTGTCTTCATTGAAGATTATGCCACATGTGCCGTACCCAATAGCAGAGAAGATAAAAACTTAAAACAACAAGTCTTATGATTCCAAAGCCATAGGTGTGGAAAATACTGTCGACGAAAGTACAAGTCAAAGGATAAGTTCTATACCAAATGTCGTTTTGGATTTCCACGTCCTGTATTATCCAAAGGAAGAGTGAACAGTTTTATGTCAGCTATGCGACATACCATCACAAGAAAGTCTCCAAAAAATACCTACAACTTAGGAAGAAGCGAAGAATCAAAATACATAAATAACTACAATCCAGTTATTTTATCCATGTGGAACGCTAACATGGATATTCAGTATGTTGCGGACAATTCCATTGCTGTTGCTCGATATGTAACGTCCTACATAACTAAATCATAAAAGATGGAATTGAAAGAAATGTGGGAAGAGATTTCTCACGAGAAGACTCTAAGTAAGAAATTATACAGTTTCAGTTTGAAGATGTTATTGCATTGTGAAATTGGAGCATATGAATGCTCAGATCGGTTATCATCTGCAAGTCTATATTCCAAAAGTAGAAGAATCATTTGGGTGAGTCTAGGTCTTGCAGCAATGCGAAATTGGGTACTGAAATCTGTTCAAGAAATTGAATATTTAGCAGAAAAAGAACCAGAAAGTACAGATATTTTGAAAACGAATATGTTGGACACATATTACCAAAACAGAAGTCCTCATCTTGAGAACATGTGTCTCTATGAAGTGCTGCAAAACTACACTTTTAAACGGAATACTACAGAGAACATCAATGATGGAAAATATGCAGTGATTGGTTCCGAAGGATGTCTGGTGAAACAAAGGAACGGAAATGTAATTAATCACAGGAAACTGAGTTGCGACACTGCTGACAAAAGGCATTCAGAACTGGAATTACTTGGAGATTTTCAGAGCTATGAAGATTCATTTAATGCTTGTAAAGATACCATACAATGCAGTGCTTTTGCAAATTATGTGAAAATGTTGAATGATGAAATTGATCAAGAAGCTACAATTGCAGCTGAGATTACTAGAGACAGTTCTCAAGACAGTCAAAGTTCTGCAGCACTGAGTCAAGATCCAATTGTTGAAAATGAAGCAGCGACTGCCATGAATGAGGTGGAAACAGCAATGTATCAAGCTCAAGAAGATGTAATACAGTTAGGAAACTTTGAAGAACAACTAAATGTTGAACAGAAACAAATATATCAACAAGTGAAAGAGCAGATTGACCATGGATTACTTCATGAAAAGAAAGGGTGCTCATGTACATCATTTCAACCTATCCGAATGTATTTGAGTGGTCAAGCTGGAACAGGAAAAAGTTTCTTAATTAAAGTAATTACAAGTTATCTGCAGAAAACAACTGAGTCGCATTTGTCTTGTGTTGTCACTGCTCCAACCGGGTTGGCAGCACATAACATTAAAGGAATTACTTTACATCGTTTACTAATGCTACCAGTAGAGCATGAGAACACATTGGAATACCTCAACTTATCTGGAGAAGCTTGTTGTGAAGTTTCAAGAGTCCTGAAGAAAATGAAACTTCTCATTATTGATGAGGTAAGCATGGTCTCAAACTTGATGCTTGCCTTTGTGCATTTAAGAATGCAGCACATTCTTAAAACAGAGTATGATGTGTTATTTTGAGGAAAACACGTCATTGTTTTTGGAGATCTACTGCAACTGACTCCGGTAAAAGGACAACCGGTATTTAAAACACTTGCACATGAAGATATCAGAAAGTCTTTTGGTAGTGTTGGTAACTTGAACATTTAGACTTTTTTTGATACAAAGAATTGACAACAAATATATGACAGGCAAATGATGCTGAATATGTAAGTATTCTTCAAGATAATTGAAATACGTACAGAACATGGCCAACAAGCTTTGGAGAGTCGATTACTTTGCAATTTGTTTCCAAATGAAAATGTAGTTCCTGAGAAAGTGTACATGAAAATTGCAGAAAATAAATCAGTGATCTGCTTATTTGGAACACTGCGCGAGTGTTCCATATTCAACGAAGAACTATTGACACTGGAAAATGAAGAAATTATAAAAATGTAAGCCATGGATAAAATAAAGCATGAAGGAATCACTATTATTTTGACGGGAAAGTTGAAAACAAAAATGGATTCTTTAGAAAAAAAAATATCTAAAACAGCTGGTTCAGAAAAGACACTATATGCATGTGTAAACTGTCGGGTAATTTTAAGGCGTAATTTGGATGTAGAAAAAGGTTTCGTCAATGGAGAAATGGGTAAAGTGGTGAATTTTGTTAATTATCAGAAAAAAGAAGGATTTGAATTGTTAAAAATTAAAATTGATCAGATTGAAGAAGTTAAAGAAATTGGTTGTTGTTCAGTTCGTTATTTGCTTGTTAAAGATTTATATGTCCGTAGGAAACAATTTCCATTTTCTCTGGCATATGCAGTGACTGTTCATAAATCTCAAGGATTAAGTGTAGACAGTGCATTGGTGAACATTTGGGTGCCGATCACGATCCGGCAAAAACCGGGTACGAACCGTCGGACGGAGCATAATCTCCGTCCGACGCGTACCCGGTCGTCAATTTTTACAAACAAGGAATTACGATTCGCACGGGTACACCAGTACCGTACGAATCGTAAAAAAGCCCGACCGACCAAAAAAAACTACCAATGCGATCCGGAAAAGCGCCGACCTGACGTCGGGACGCTCGCAGCCAGCCATTCACGACCCAGGAATCACGATTCGCACCGACGTCACCCCGCACGGCGAATATTTTGCGGCAGCCAAAAACTGCCGGGAAATCAGGACGACGCGAACAAGGACCACCAGTACGCGACGGACAGACGACGACGCGAACAAGGAGGACCAGTACGCGACGGACACACAGGACCACGCGACCAAGGAGGACCCGTACGCGACAGGACGACGCGATCAAGGAGGACCCATACGCGACAGGACGACACGATCAAGGAGTACCAGTACGCGACGGACAGACATGGACCCGAACCTACGAGTCATCCCTGCCCTCATAGCAGTCCACCTCCTCTACAGGTTACGACGCAGACGCCGCAGAAGGTCAGAATAACTAAGGGAGGGGGGAAAGTGGGGTGGGGTGGGGGTGGCAGGACCAGGGCAGGCCACAAAACAACCACATAAGTCACACACCACACATGGCCTGGACATACCTGACTCCCATGCCCTGGTCACCACGAGGGGGTGGGGGCGTGTCCTGATAAGCCGGCGACCGCCACAACGGAAGTCCGTCACCACGCGAACCGGCAACACAACCAGACAGGTACGTCCCGTACCCACGCCTGAAGAGCGTGGGTACGAGTCGGACCACGCCCACACACGTCACCCCAACAATGGCGGGACGGATCGCACCCACGTGGCAAAGGCCTGGGTATGAGCCGCACAAGCATCACATAGCGTGGGGACGTATATGTACGGACCCTACCCCCACCCCGTATGCAAGGAGCGCACCCCCCACCCCAACAGTGAAAGTACGACCCGTACCCTCACCCGCGTATGCATGGAGCGTACCCACCACCCCAACAGTGTAAGTACGACCCGTACCCTCACCCGCGAATGCAAGGAGCGTACCCCCCACCCCAACAGTGTAAGTACGACCCGTACCCCCACCCGCGTATGCATGGAGCGTACCCCCCATGCCAACAGTGTAAGTACGACTCGAACCCTCACCCGCGTATGCATGGAGCGTACCCTCCATGCCAACAGTGTAAGTACGACTCGAACCCTCACCCGCGGACGTACGGACCGTACCCCCACCCCCACCAGTGTAAGTACGACTCCTACCCCCACCCGCGGACTCACGGACCGTACCCCCACCCCAACAGTGTAAGTACGACCCGTACCCCCACCCGCGTATGCATGGAGCGTACCCCCCAGCCCAACAGTGTAAGTACGACCCGTACCCTCACCCGCGTATGCAAGGAGCGTACCCCCCAGCCCAACAGTGTAAGTACGACCCGTACCCCCACCCGTGTATGCATGGAGCGTACCCCCCAGCCCAACAGTGTAAGTACGACCCGTACCCTCACCCGCGTATGCAAGGAGCGTACCCCCCAGCCCAACAGTGTAAGTACGACCCGTACCCCCACCCGCGTATGCATGGAGCATACCCCCCAGCCCAACAGTGTAAGTACGACCCGTACCCCCACCCGCGTATGCATGGAGCGTACCCCCCAGCCCAACAGTGTAAGTACGACCCATACCCCCACCCGCGTATGCATGGAACATACCCCCCAGCCCAACAGTGTAAGTACGACCCGTACCCCCACCCGCGTATGCATGGAGCGTACCCCCCAGCCCAACAGTGTAAGTACGACCCGTACCCCCACCCGCGTATGCATGGAGCGTACCCCCCATGCCAACAGTGTAAGTACGACTCGAACCCTCGCCCGCGTATGCATGGAGTGTACCCTCCATGCCAACAGTGTAAGTACGACTCGAACCCTCACCCGCGGACGTACGGACCGTACCCCCACCCCCACCAGTGTAAGTACGACTCCTACCCCCACCCGCGGACTCACGGACCGTACCCCCACCCCAACAGTGTAAGTACGACCCGTACCCCCACCCGCGTATGCATGGAGCGTACCCCCCAGCCCAACAGTGTAAGTACGACCCGTACCCTCACCCGCGTATGCAAGGAGCGTACCCCCCAGCCCAACAGTGTAAGTACGACCCGTACCCCCACCCGCGTATGCATGGAGCGTACCCCCCAGCCCAACAGTGTAAGTACGACCCGTACCCTCACCCGCGTATGCAAGGAGCGTACCCCCCAGCCCAACAGTGTAAGTACGACCCGTACCCCCACCCGCGTATGCATGGAGCGTACCCCCCAGCCCAACAGTGTAAGTACGACCCGTACCCCCACCCGCGTATGCATGGAGCGTACCCCCAGCCCAACAGTGTAAGTACGACCCGTACCCCCACCCGCGTATGCATGGAGCGTACCCCCCATGCCAACAGTGTAAGTACGACTCGAACCCTCACCCGCGTATGCATGGAGCGTACCCTCCATGCCAACAGTGTAAGTACGACTCGAACCCTCACCCGCGTATGCATGGAGCGTACCCTCCATGCCAACAGTGTAAGTACGACTCGAACCCTCACCCGCGGACGTACGGACCGTACCCCCACCCCCACCAGTGTAAGTACGACTCCTACCCCCACCCGCGGACTCACGGACCGTACCCCCACCCCAACAGTGTAAGTACGACCCGTACCCCCACCCGCGTATGCAAGGAGCGTACCCCCCAGCCCAACAGTGTAAGTACGACCCGTACCCTCACCCGCGTATGCAAGGAGCATACCCCACACCCCAACAGTGTAAGTACGACCCGTACCCTCACCCGCGTATGCATGGAGCGTACCCCCACCACACCAGTGTAAGTAGACTCGTACCCTCACCTCGAATGCATTGAGCGTACCCCCACCGTGTATGTTCCAAGCGTACATATCCTGAAATCGGAGGTGTGTGTGCAGAGTCCACCCAGCAGTGCCCTGAGACAGGAGGGGTGGGTGTGGAGTCCTCCCAGCAGTGCCCTGAGACAGGAGGGGTGTGTGCAGAGTCCTCCCAGCAGTGCCCTGAGACAGGAGGGGTGGGTGTGGAGTCCTCCCAGCAGTGCCCTGAGACAGGAGGGGTGGGTGTGGAGTCCTCCCAGCAGTGCCCTGAGACAGGAGGGGTGGGTGCCTATCACTCCCAGCAGTGCCCTGAGACAGGAGGGGTGGGTGTGGAGTCCTCCCAGCAGTGCCCTGAGACAGGAGGGGTGGGTGCCTATCACTCCCAGCAGTGCCCTGAGACAGGAGGGGTGTAACACATGTGTGTGAGGCCAGAATTATCCACATGCATACTGGCTACAAGGGAACATGTCCCCATGAACTCATGTCAACAGACTCCACACACAAGTACAGTGATCACCAAGGATGCCACGATTGTTGCAGGTGGAGACATGGCCCTGCATGCATGGCCAAAGTAGAAGGGCTCCGTCACACACACAGCTCATGTAGACACAGCTCTGCGCTAAACATTGGGAACACCCTGCAGGGAAGAAAGCTGGGTACACTGAGGAAGGAATACACCCTGGGACAAGTGCACCATGCAGTAACTGCTTACATGAACAAAGAAAGTTAGCCAACACCTTGTGATGGCACATAGATCCCAGGGTCCCACCAATGAGCAGTACACTACTACATATCCCACACACCCAAACCCTTACACACCACCCAAAACCATGTAGCAGCCCCACCAACACCAATACCAGCATAGCAGTAGTGTGATAATGAAAACAAAATTAAGCTTTATTCAGCATGAGCACAATGTCCGTGGATCGCAGGCAGTTCAATCTTCACAAAGCCCATAGGGCAGTCAATGATTCTCAGCTGGATGGGGGACACAGTGGGATGCGTGTCCCCTACCTTGCCTGCACAGTCAAATGGCATCGTCTTCCACACTGGTGAGGGCATCAGGGGGGGGGAAGCAACAGGCACCGCAGGGACATCAGGGCAAAGGGGCGGCGTTGTGGGTGCAGGGATGGGGGACTCCACCACAGGGGGTGGGTCAGTGCCAAAGGCGGAGGCCAGGATGGCACTACACACCTTTGCAAGGTCCTCCAGGGAGTCCCCTGCACCCGAAGGGACCTCAGGCCCCAAGGAGGGGGGGGTCAGAGGGATGGGTCGCAGCGCCACCGGGGGAGGGTGGAGACAGGGGGGGAGACTCAACCACCCTGACCGGGGACCTCCTTGACCGCTTGCGTGGTGGTGTAACTGTGGGGCTCAGGGACAGAGCGGCCATGAAGGAGTCCTTGGGGGAGATGTGGCCAGGAGAGCTGAGGGGAGGGGATTTGGAGGGAGTGGACTGGGTGGAATGCGGACTCCCACTATGGCTGCGTGTAACACGTTTGCCCCCCGACCCAGTGGGTGTGCCTACCTCACCCTGTGTGTGCGTGTCAGGAGGAGTGCGGTGGACCTTCCCTGCTGGTGTGGTGCCCGTGTCCGTTGATGTGGGTGCATGCCGACGTCTGGGTGTACGTGGGACAGGCATGGGAGTGGGAAGTGTGGATGGGGCAGGGGTAGGTGGGGGGAGGTCGCGCTGCAGGAGACCCACTGCTGCAGTCAGTGTGGAGTCTATGGACCTCAGCAAGTTGCGTTGGTCAGCCTGCGATGAATGAATGCCCTCCAAGAAAGCCTCGATGTTGGTGAGGGTTTTGCCGTGGGCATGGAGGACATTAAGGATCGCAGCCTGACCAACCTGCAGTTGCCGCTGGATGTCCACAGACTCTGCATTGGCGGCAGCAGTGGAGACAGGGGCAGGGGGTGCGGTGCCTGGCAGGAAGGAGACATGCTGTGACCGGGCACGCTGGGAAGGGACACGAGCAAGTGGGAGGTGGCTGGTGGGAACTGAGGGGGCGGTGCGAGGTGTTGTTCCGCTGTCAGCTGCTGGTGCAGCCACCGCCCACTCGGAGACATCCTCCTCGGACCTGTCAGCTTCGTATTCTGACGTGCCAGTCGACAGGTCCTCGGCCGCACTATCCTCCACCTCTGTCCCACTTGATGTGCCAGCCCCGATGTCACGGCTGGCACTGGTGCTCGGTCCCTCCGCCTTGCCTGTGTCCATGTCTCCCTCTGTGTCCCCCGACGATGCTGTGGGCAGGGTGGAGAGACAGAAATTAATCAGATAGCTGTACACATCAGTCACATGAGTCTAATCGACATAGGTAACACTGCATAGCCTGAAAAGGAAGATCCCTAACATCTACTAAACAAGGTACCGATGTAGGGCATGAAACACACAGTTGGTTGAGCCACCATGCCACTGAAATACCATGGAGAGCATGAGACAATAGCTAAACACAGGAAACGGAGTCTGACATAGCACCCAGGCCCTGGGGACAATCCAGCACTGCATCTGCACCACACAGCGTTGGCGAAAATACCGATGACCAGGGACCATATCCATGAACTTGAGACACATGCTGCATAGGTAATGCTGAAAACATGCCCAACATGACTCGGTCACTGCACATTGCGTGTGTGTCCAGAAACATCACACACTGCCCAGACCCAGCAAGTAGAAATCAGGATTTGATACATAGGCATTGCCCACCCCAACAAGACCCTACACGAGGCAAATGGTTGAGACACAGGTGGCACCAACATCTCATAGTCTGGGTGATACACACAGGGGCAGGCAAAAAGCAAGATTGGACGCCAAACAGCCAAGGTGCGCCTGTACAAATAATGAGGTACCAGTGCCCATCCTCAGATGAGTATAACAAGACACACAGGCACTGGCAACTGTGAGTATGAAGAAGGACAATCAGGTCAGGCTGCACAGTGGACACCTGTACAAAATAGCACGTCTATATACATGGTGACAGGGGACAATGGCACAGAGCACAACCTACGCTGTAGACACTGAGATTGTCCACGTTTATGATGACACATACACCACTGAGGAAAAGGTGCCCCAGGGGACAGTAGTGGGCACGCAACTACATGCTACTGAATGGTAATGACTGCAACACACGTCACCATCCCTGCACTATGTGTATCGCACACTCATGCACATCATGTCACAGGCCACTACATAGGACATGCGCGCCGTAAGGCATGACACATGAGAGACCAACTCCCATGTCTGGAGTCAGCATCAGTGCCAACTGACATGGAACCCACATGCAGTGAACTTGACAGTGCACAGGCAAGGTCCCACAACCTGTTACACACCACCCCCACACATGATGCTACAGTCATTGTTCTCGTGGACAAAGCGCCAGCCTACATTACCTTGTGAAGGAGTGACTACACACAGACCAGGGAACACATTGCAAGGAGGGGAAGGGTGGCAGGGGCGCAGCGCTATACTGGGGCAAACAGGATCTGCACAGCACCTTTAAACCCTGCCAGTGAATTCATGCTACTGTGCCCTTACAAATGCCGGTGACACACAACAAACACACATGTACCTACCCCCTTCCGGCTGCTGCATCGCCTGTAAGCGCCTCTCCAGGTCTGGAAAGACCACCGGCAGCACAAGCCTGTGGAGGTGGCTCAGACGGCGGCGGCCGCGGTTCTTGTGGCTCTCAGGTGAGTCCCCCAGCAGGAGCCGTGCAATCCTCCGCGTCCAGCACCGGATATCCTGCCAGCGTTTCCTCACCTGGGGCAGGCTCCGCCTCCGACCATCCACACCCCTCACGGCACTGACGGCGGTCAGCCAGATCTGCTCCTTGGCAGTGGCGCCTACCTGTGAGGAGGAACAAGTGACACCACATCAATACACCAGCCACATGTCACAGAGAGACATATGGGTACAAATTAGCTGGTTACAACAAGGCATGTCATGCAGCCAACGCATTGCACCTTTGTCATAGGGACATCATCCCCTGGTGAGGGAAAAAGCAGTACGTGCCACAGTGGGTACACAGGTGGAATGATGGCAATGTCACAATCAATGATCAAGGCTCACACTGTGCATCACACCCACCCCTCCTGTCTCAGGGCACTGCTGTGAGTGCTAGGCCCCCACCCCTCCTGTCTCAGGGCACTGCTGTGAGTGCTAGGCCCCCACCCCTCCTGTCTCAGGGCACTGCTGTGAGTGCTAGGCCCCCACCCCTCCTGTCTCAGGACACTGCTGTGAGTGATAGGCCCCCACCCCTCCTGGCTCAGGGCACTGCTGTGAGTGCTAGGCCCCCACCCCTCCTGTCTCAGGGCACTGCTGGGAGACATCAGGCACCCCCCCCTGGGACCCCCCCGACAGTACATGGCATGTGTGTTACACCTGGACACAATGGCAGAAGTCACAGTCACAACATAGGGACAGTCTGTGGCAGTGGCCTATGCACTCACCTGATACCCTGGTCGCCCATACAGCATGGAGTACTGTGGGAGGATCACATCCAGCAGAGTCATGTTCTCCTCCAGGGTGAATGGCTGTGTCCTCTCCACAGCCCTTGACATGGTTCCAGGGAATCAGTAGCAGCAGCTGGGTCGACGAATGCAAAGATGTGCAGGCAAGTACTCCCTCATGGGACCTGGCTGCCTTATATGTGCCCTTCTGCCCAGTCTCATGCACAGGAGTACAGAGTGATTGGTCACTCACATTTGCATCCTATGTTTCCACCAATCCCTTCAAACCTAGCAGTCTGTGGGTTCTCTATCGGTTTCATTCTCCTGCATGATGTCAGCCCCACAAACACATTGCAACAAAGTAGAATAATTCCAACTGACTTCTGCTGTGCACCTTCCAGAACAATTTCGAAATTTGAACTTGGTCTCCATGACAACCAGCATGCATGTAGGCCTTAATACTTGTCCCCTATGTAATTTGGAGCATCACACACAGATACGGTGCGTTTCGGGGCCCTAGGGCACCCCAAATGCATGGCAACGGCCCGTACATGCATGCCTACGTTCACTATCACTATGGGTCTGCACGCGTATGCGTACAAGTAGTGGTACGGGCCGTACACTCGCATGTACGCTCACTATCACTACGAGTACGCATACGCGTGCAGACCCATAGTGATAGTGAGCGTAGATGCGTGTGTACGGTCCGTACCACTACGGGTACGCATACGCGTGCAGACCCATAGTGATAGTGAGCGTAGATGCGTGTGTACGGTCCGTACCACTACGAGTACGCATACGCGTGCTGACCCATAGTGATAGTGAGCGTAGATGCGTGTGTACGGTCCGTACCACTACGAGTACGCATACGCGTGCTGACCCATAGTGATAGTGAGCGTAGATGCGTGTGTACGGCCCTATCACTATGGGTCTGCACGCGTATGCGTACCCGTAGTTGTACGGACCGTACACACGCATCTACGCTCACTATCACTATGGGTCAGCACGCGTATGCGTACCCGTAGTGGTACGGACCGTACACACGCATCTACGCTCACTATCACTATGGGTCTGCACGCGTATGCGTACCCGTAGTGGTACGGACCGTACACACGCATCTACGCTCACTATCACTATGGGTCTGCACGCGTATGCGTACCCGTAGTGGTACGGACCGTACACACGCATCTACGCTCACTATCACTATGGGTCTGCACGCGTATGCGTACTCGTAGTGGTACGGACCGTACAAATGCCTGTACGCTCGCCATCACGATGGGTACACATACGGCAGCACTCCCACAGTGATTTGGGAACATACACAGGCCCTCTTAGCAGCAGTACGGCGGTTTTTACACATCACAGTGGTGATAGGCGACACACAGGTAGGAATAGGGCGGACATACTTGTCCATGGATGGACATACTTGTCCATGGATGGACATACTTGTCCATGGATGGACATACTTGTCCAGGAATGGACATCAAGGCATCGTCTGTGCATTACTACATGTGTGGGGCACAGGTGTGACAGGCTGTGATGTGGAACATGCCTCCTGAGTGGAGAAGGCACCAGATGTATGATGAGATGTGTGTAGGTGTACTGTGTGACGGTGCAATGTGTGCCAGGCATGCCCTTGACTCCTTTGACATGTGTGCATGTCGGACTGCGCACTTGGGGTGAGCGTCACTGGCATGGCACGGACACCAACACACGGAAGTGTCCCATGATGCCCGGTACAGGGGTCATGACACATGACTTGTCACTACCCACAGTGCACAATGTGACTATGTCATTCATGTGTCCGGGATTTCCATCAGGTTGATGTTGTAGCACCCTCAAAAGCTGCAGCCGTTGCAGCAACCAACATGTGTCTGTGTGTAGATTGTCATTGCACACTGTCCCGCACACCATGCCACATGTGTTATCGGATGTGAGGTGCACATGTATGCATGGGACACGGAGTAGCGTGACAAGGCCATGTCAGCATCCTCACAAGGAATGTGTGGTGAGTCATGACATGTGCACCTTCATGGCAAGGTGTGTGGGCAGGCCTAGTGTAATGTCATGTGACCTGTGGCTCCGGTGTTCCGCAACCAGTCTCTGCAATCGGCATCCCACTTCTGCTGATGTGTGGGTGTATGTCACTCCTGTCTTCCGTCGGGCTGTTCACTTGCACTGGGACACAGCTATTCCCATGGCGTGGCATGGGGAGGTTCTCTATCTCCGTGTGTAGCTGGGTCTTGGAAGGAGTGTCACCTTGCATCCATACGTGTCCTGGGCATGTAGCACATACCTCACTCCCTATGTAGCCTGTGTGTATTGCCAGATTTACATGTGCTCAGTAGACATGAGTTGTTGTCGTAGTGCACTCACTCTTCCTTGTCACTTCCAAATTACTGCAGAGCGCCGCCTCTTGCCCGAAGAATTCCAGACTTGGCTGCCATGCAGGAGAATGACAGGATCCGGCTCTACCGCTTCACCCAACCGTTGATCCTGGAGCTGACGGCGAGACTGGCACCACACCTGCAACCGCAGCACAGGTATCCTACGGCACTGACACCCCAGCTGAAGGTAATGGCTGCCCTACATTTTCTTGCCACGGGTACCTTCCAAAATACCATAGCTCATATTGGTGGCATATCCCAGAGCATGTTCAGCGGTGTGCTGCATGATTTCTTGGAGGCCATGTTGATTCACCTGGATGACTTCATCAAGTTCCCAACCCCTGAACAGATGACTGAGGTCAAGCGTGGATTCTATGCCCTGGGAGGGATGCCCCATGTCATTGGGTCCATAGATGGGACACATGTAGGTTTGGTACCACCACACGCACGGGAGGTGGCGTACCGCAATCGGAAGCACTACCACTCCATCAATGCCCTTGTGGTGTGTCTGTCCAATATGGTGATTTCACATGTCTGTGCTCGTTTCCCAGGATCAGCACACGATGCCTACATCATGAGGAGTAGCGGGATGCCTGATATGATGATGCAGCTGCGCAACGAACGGGCATGTGTTGTTGGTGGGTACAGTCTGTCTGTCCTGTATTCTGTATAGCCGACCAGCACGACCGCTTCACCAGTTCTAACGATGTCCATGTGCTTCCCATGTAGGGGACGCTGGCTATCCCAACATGCCTTGGCTGCTGACACCTCTCCGCAACCCCATCACGCCGGCCCAGCTCCGCTACAACACCGCCCATGGCCGGACAAGGCGAGTGATAGAGAGGACGTTTGGCATGCTGAAGAGCCGATTCAGGTGCCTCCACAAGACGGGCGGCGCACTCCCATATGCCCCGGCGAAGGTCTGCAAGATCTTCATGGTCTGCTGCATGCTGCACAACATGGCAGTTGAAAGAGCTGTGCCACTCATCCTGAATCAACATGACGAGGACCATCCACCCGTGGAGGACGAAGGGCTTGGCAATGGGGCTAGTGATGTGGAGGATGTGGAGCCGCAAGAGGACATCCGGACTCGGCTCATACGCGACTTCTTTGCTTAGTGGTGAGTACCAGTGTCTGAGTGTGCACGCATTGGTCCCCGTGTGGCATGCGTTGTGATGTGTGTCTCCACCTGCATGTATGGCACGTGGGTCAGAGGTGTGTGTGGGTGTGTCACTGGAGTGATGGTGGCAGTGATGGTAGTATTTCCCCAGTCATAATTGTGACCTGGCATGTTGTCATCCATACATGTGTCGAGTAAATGCACATGCAAGTGGCTGTGCTTTTTGTGGCTGACTTCTTGTGTGTCTATCTTCCCCAGGTACCTGCGCATGCCGTTTGCTGGTTGCATTGTTGTGGCACTGCTATTCCTCATGGGCATGACATCGTGGGCTGACTCAGCGTTACAGGCACGGACACGTTTGGAAGTCTCCATGGGGTAAGGGATGCATCAGGGGTGTATTGGGTTTGGCAGTTGTTCACGATGTATGCACACTGCCCCTGTCGATGTTTGGTTCCTCTGCAGCCATGTAGCATCACCATGGGACACGACATGCAGCTGTGTACACCTGAATAGATGGTCTGACTTGTTGACAGTCATCAGTGATGGGATAGTGGATTGTGATGATGGCATCAATGTGTGTGACACTGCCCTCGGACACATACGGTTAGCATTGGCTTGACATGGTGTGGGACTCCCACATCAGCGGATCTATGGTGTATGGCAGGCTCTCCGTGTGCAGCTGTGGGTATTTAGCTGTTAGCCGACGCTTGTGTGCCAGTACCATGGCTATCACGCATTTGTGCTGCAGAAGGGGGTTGCCAGTGTTGGACCCACATGTCACTCCACAAGATGTGTTCATCTGTACTTCGAGTTGCCTCTGCAAACCCGAATACATGACTAATAAAGGTGTCCCTATGCCTCCAAGGTGCCTCTTCTCAGTCAATGCTGGTGTGTTGGCACGGTGCATCCTGCATGTCTGGCATGGTATTCCCTGATTGTGGCTATGTGTCAATGTGTCGAGTCGCAAGATGCAAGCTGTGTGTGTGGGCTGAGACTGTGTATTGGGCATGATGTCCATGACTGCGTGGGTATTGTGACATGTGCCATCCCCATGCATCCAACGTTGGCCAGGCCCCCATTCTCTGCATCCACCGGACTCAAGCTTGCAGGACATGGTTATGCCACCTGTCTACACATACCTGGGTGCCACCCAGGACACTGGACTGGATCCCTGACCTCTGCGCATGACTTTTGGTGTACTCAATGTGTGTGTCAGCCCTGTTGTTCAGCCACCCCCTCAGCTGGTTGTGCCCATCACGGGTGTGTATGGTGCTCCATGTCTGTCTTGCCTAATAAACTGTGACCCATGTGTCCTGTGCCAGACTCAGGCCCCAGGGTGTGGATGGTTGAAGAGAAAAGATGACTCAGGCATGTTTAGACTTTACAAGACACATGTTAGGTAATAATGCTACCAGCAGGCATCTACTCTTCATAGTGTGATTTATTATTGGGGGGGGGGGCAAAGTGAGGGGCTTTCCGGGATTAGGGAATCCAAAGTTCAGTAGGGGAGTTGGTGTCCTTGCCATTGGAAATCCTCAGAGTCCATGCCACAGTCTTTGTCAACATTGGTCAGCCAGTGACCAGCAGGGCCATGTGGCAGAGAATGTCTCTTGATGCTGTGATGCTGTTGCTCCAGTGGGCCAGGTGCCAGGCCAGGTGTCCTGGGAGATGGTGATGTAGCAGCCACCCTCACGGTCCTTTCCGTGGACGACCCGGCCTCCTGCGGGGAACCTCACCAGCAGGCCGTGACGACGTCTGGGATGCTCCGTCGGATGTTTCCTCCTCCTCCTCCTGATCCCTCCCTGTGGGTGGTGATGTTCTCCGCCTTCTGGCACAGGGAGGGTCGGCCATGGTGTCGGCCATCCGACGGAGTGTAGCGTGAATCCCCTGGAATGCCGTCACTTGCTCAGCCTGTCTGTCCTCCATCCTCCGTTGGTGTACCAGTAGACAGGCAATTAGCTCCGCATGTTGCTGGGCCTGCTGGGCCTTGATCCCCTCGAGGACGGACACAACCTGGGCCATGCCCGTGGTGTCCTGCCGGTATGAGTCCAGGATGTTACGGACATGGGAAAATACCGGATCCCCAGCCAACTGGTCATGTTGGTGTGTGGTGGGCACATGGGGTCTCCGGGACCCCTGAGGGGTGGCATTGGCGTTGTCGCCTGCCTCCTCCTGGGTGCCCGGGACACCGTGTCCCTCCTGGCGAGCCTGGCTGCATTGTGGTGTTGGGGCAGGGATCCTGGTTGTCTCCTGGGATGTGGCAGGAGTGGGGGTGGTGGTTGGCACAGTTGTACCTGACGCAGGTGCTGCAGGTGGTTGGACACCAGAGGGGCCAGGTCGGTCGGGGTCGTCCGCAGAGTGGTGAGAGTGGTCGCTGCCGGTGGGATCGGGCTCCTGCAGATCCGGGTCCTGTGAGTGTTCCCCCCCAGTGTTGGGGGGTGCACCACGACGTTGACCTGTGTGTGAGAGAGACAATGTTAAATTTGGTCCATGCAACATCCATGTTTCATCATTTCCAAAGTTGGCACATTTCCTCTTGGAATTAGGATCTGTCTTGCATTCCACTCACAGTGCACTTGTGCATGGGTGTGTCCCTTGGGCACCACTTTGGCCCCTTTAACTATGTGTGGCACAGTCGTACTTGCTGCGTCAAGTGTGACTGCAGTCAGCAGTGGAGTGGGCAGGTGTGGCGAGCCATGCATTGGCGCCTTCCGTGTAGCACTGTACATGCGCACATGGAGGGGATCCACACACTTATATGATCCAGGTAGCTGTCCTTGTTCCCGTGTACAGGTTGTGACATGGCCCTGTGTTTTGCCATGGTGAAGAGGGGGGGTTCTGGCACTGGCCACCCTTGTCTACATGCACGCAGTCTACCTGCTGACGAGCAGACATTCACACACGCAACACGGCTGATTAGCTCTCCCTGTGTCTTGCTCCCTCTGTGTCCCCCTCTCCCTCCCTCCGTGTGTCAGCCTCCTCCCTCTGTCCGTCTCCCTCCCTCTCTGTCCCCCTCTCCCTCCATCTCTGTCCCCCTCTACCTCCCTCTCTGTCCCCCTCTCCCTCCCTCTCTGTCCCCCTCTCCCTCCCTCTCTGTCCCCCTCTCCCTCCCTCTCTGTCCCCCTCTCCCTCCATCTCTGTCCCCCTCTCCCTCCCTCTCTGTCCCCCTCTCCCTCCCTCTCTGTCCCCCTCTCCCTCCCTCCGTGTGTCACCCTCTGTCACCTCGGCCCTGCTTCCTGGGCACACACTGTTAGCAGATCTTTGAGTGGCCCTTGGCTTGTTGATGTGAGTTTGTTTCTGATCTCCAGGCACCCATTGGGTGTGATGTGTGTCTGTGCGCTGCTGCTGTGGTGGTGTGTGCTGCCACTCTTTCACAATGTTGGCTGTTCATTAGCTGCTGTAATGTGCAAAACAGTGCCTTCACCCCCATGTGTTGATGCAAGGCGTCCGCCATTTGCTGGCAAGTCATTCCTGTGTTGGGACACAGTGTTTGTCTGGCTGTGACCTAGGCCATATGGGTAGAGTGAATTGTTGTCTGCTTCTGAGTTGCACTATGTGCTTTTTTGGGCCCAGAGTCCCGCCATCCGGGTTACCGTGTCATGTGTTGTTGTCTTCTGTGGCCTGTGACTTGACATTGTCCAGCTGGGTGCATGGGGCATGGTGGCAGCAGTGGCATGTGCGTGCTCATGGAGTGTGGTTGAGTCATGCGATGGCTTGTGGTGGTTGCGTGCCTGTTAGTGATGTTGGTTGTGGATGCCGTTCCCCCCATGTGAGGTGCGTTGTTTGTGTACTCACCCGGGTCTCGGAGTCCTTCTAATCCTTCGACTGCTTCCACCGGCAGTATGGCCATCACCCTCTCCTCCCAGGGATGGTAGTGTACGGGTCTGCGGGAGGGCCCTCCTCCGGTGGCGTTGGCCTGGTCGTGTTCATCCTGCCTCTTGGCTCGGACCCTCCTCCGCAGATCGTACCACCTGTTCTGGCATTCCTGCCTGGTCCGTCTGGTGTCCGCAACAGCATTCACAGCATCGACGATGGTCTGCCACATGGCTGTTTTTGCTGCCTGGCTGGTGTTTCTGACCAATGTTCCAAAGATCTGTGGCTCGACTCTGAGGATTTGATCAACAAGAACCTCCAACTCTCGGTTACTGAACTTTGGATTCTTGGTAGTGGGCATGATGAGGGGTGTGGATGGTGGGGGGGGTGTGGATGGTGGGGGTGGTGTGTGGATGGTTGTGGGTGTGTGGGTGTGGTTGTGCAGGTGCGTGTGTGTGTGAATGTGATGAGGGTGTGTTTGTGAAGGTGGTTGTGTGAAGGTGTGCAAGTGTAAGGTGTAGTAAAGGTTGAGGTCTGGTGCTGTGGGTTGTCTGTGGGGTCTGGCAGCAGTGGGTCTGTTGCAAAGGCTCATGGTTTGTGTGTGTGGGCCCTTTTTATTGGTCCATTGGTGGGTGTGGCTGTGTTTGAATTGTGGGTGGGTTGGTTATAAGGAGTGGTGGTGTATTGGGCCTCTGTTTGTTTTTGGCAGTTGCAGGTCAGTGAAGGTGTTGTTTTGTTGTTTTTTGGCCATGTTTAGTGGCTTTGTGCCATTCGAATGGTGTATTGTTGTGTTGTTTTGTTTTGTCCTGGTTGTGTCCGTGCGTTTTGAGCGTGTGTACGGTGTGTACATGGGCCATTTGGTTGTACGGTGCTGTCCTTGTGTGTGGCTTGGTACGACTCGTACATGCGGTTGTGATGTTGGGGCCTGGGGTGCGCTCCGTAGTTAGGAGGTTGTGTTGGGGGTAGGACTCGAACGTACTGGGATGTACATACACGGTAGTTCGACACGTACAGGGGTGGGGGTAGGACTCGAACGTACTGGGGTGTGGGTTCACGGTGGTACGACACGTACTGGGGTGGGGGTACGACTGGAACGTACTGGGGTGTAGGTACACGGGGGGTATGACACGTACTGGGGTGGGGGTACGACTGGAACGTACTGGGGTGTAGGTACACGGGGGGTATGACACGTACTGGGGTGGGGGTGGGGCTCGAACGTACTGGGGTGTAGGTTCACGGTGGTACGACACGTACTGGGGTGGGGGTACGACTGGAACGTACTGGGGTGTAGGTTCACGGTGGTACGACACGTACTGGGGTGGAGGTACGACTGGAACGTACTGGGGTGTAGGTTCACGGTGGTACGACACGTACTGGGGTGGGGGTACGACTGGAACGTACTGGGGTGTAGGTTCACGGTGGTATGACACGTACTGGGGTGGAGGTACGACTGGAACGTACTGGGGTGTAGGTACACGGGGGTATGACACGTACTGGGGTGGGGGTGGAGCTCGAACGTACTGGGGTGTAGGTTCACAGTGGTACGACACGTACTGGGGTGGGGGTACGACTGGAACGTACTGGGGTGTAGGTACACGGGGGTATGACACGTACTGGGGTGGGGGTGGGTCTCGAACGTACTGGGGTGTAGGTTCACGGTGGTACGACACGTACTGGGGGGTACGACTGGAACGTACTGGGGTGTAGGTACACGGGGGTATGACACGTACTGGGGTGGGGGTGGGTCTCGAACGTACTGGGGTGTAGGTACACGGGGGGTATGACACGTACTGGGGTGGGGGTACGACTGGAACGTACTGGGGTGTAGGTTCAAGGTGGTACGACACGTACTGGGGTGGGGGTATGACTGGAACGTACTGGGGTGTACATGGACGGTGGTTTGACACGTACTGGGGTGGGGGTACGACTGGAACGTACTGGGGTGTAGGTACACGGGGGTATGACACGTACTGGGGTGGGGGTACGACTGGAACGTACTGGGGTGTAGGTTCACGGTGGTACGACACGTACTGGGGTGGAGGTACGACTGGAACGTACTGGGGTGTAGGTACACGGGGGTATGACACGTACTGGGGTGGGGGTACGACTGGAACGTACTGGGGTGTAGGTACACGGGGGGTATGACACGTACTGGGGTGGGGGTACGACTGGAACGTACTGGGGTGTAGGTACACGGGGGGTATGACACGTACTGGGGTGGGGGTACGACTGGAACGTACTGGGGTGTAGGTACACGGGGGGTATGACACGTACTGGGGTGGGGGTGGGGCTCGAACGTACTGGGGTGTAGGTTCACGGTGGTACGACACGTACTGGAGTGGGGGTACGACTGGAACGTACTGGGGTGTAGGTACACGGGGGGTATGACACGTACTGGGGTGGGGGTACGACTGGAACGTACTGGGGTGTAGGTACACGGGGGGTATGACACGTACTGGGGTGGGGGTGGGGCTCGAACGTACTGGGGTGTAGGTTCACGGTGGTACGACACGTACTGGGGTGGGGGTACGACTGGAACGTACTGGGGTGTAGGTTCACGGTGGTACGACACGTACTGGGGTGGAGGTACGACTGGAACGTACTGGGGTGTAGGTACACGGGGGTATGACACGTACTGGGGTGGGGGTACGACTGGAACGTACTGGGGTGTAGGTTCACGGTGGTACGACACGTACTGGGGTGGAGGTACGACTGGAACGTACTGGGGTGTAGGTACACGGGGGGTATGACACGTACTGGGGTGGGGGTACGACTGGAACGTACTGGGGTGTAGGGACACGGGGGTATGACACGTACTGGGGTGGGGGTGGAGCTCGAACGTACTGGGGTGTAGGTTCACGGTGGTACGACACGTACTGGGGTGGGGGTACGACTGGAACGTACTGGGGTGTAGGTACACGGGGGTATGACACGTACTGGGGTGGGGGTGGGGCTCGAACGTACTGGGGTGTAGGTTCACGGTGGTACGACACGTACTGGGGTGGGGGTACGACTGGAACGTACTGGGGTGTAGGTTCACGGTGGTACGACACGTACTGGGGTGGGGGTACGACTGGAACGTACTGGGGTGTACATGGACGGTGGTTTGACACGTACTGGGGTGGGGGTAGGACTGGAACGTACTGGGGTGTAGGTACACGGGGGTATGACACGTACTGGGGTGGGGGTGGAGCTCGAACGTACTGGGGTGTACATAGACGGTGGTACGACACGTACTGGGGTGGGGGTACGACTTGAACGTACTGGGGTGTACCTAGACGGGTGGGGGTATACATACACGGGGGGTACGTGTCGGACGTACGGGGGCTGGGGGGAGTGTTGGGCGCGTATGCGGGCACATGTCTCCATGGTTGCTATAGGAGTTCGGTGCGGACGGTGTTTTTTCCATACGGTTGTACGCTCGGACGCACGGGATGGATCGTGATTCCTCGGTCGGACTTGCCTTTTCACGTTTGTAAGGTAAATCGTCCGAGGATGTGTCGGACACATTTTCCGACCCGAGGACGTGTGGGGAATGATTCCCAGTGCGGTTCGTATGGACTTTTTACCATGCGAATCGTGATTGCCAGTTCGTACGGCACTTGTACGATTCGTACGGTAATAAGACCCGATACGAGTCGCACGGGGACATTTTTTACCGGATCGTGATCGGCACCTTGATCTACCGTATTTAAAGAGGGTATGGCATGTGTTGCTTTGTCGCGAGTCAGAACATTATCTGGTTTGTTTTTGATTGATTTTTATGAGACAAAGGTTACTGCAGATGCAAACTGTGTAAAAGAGTATAATAGGTTAAGAAGGGTGTATGCTCCCAATTTAGGTCAATAACCTGTATTTGAAAAGCGTGTGGTTGGTCGAAAAAGAGGGTTTGAGAATATCTGTACTGAAGGTGTAGAGAAGGGTAAAGAACAAGATACTGTGATAGCAAGTAAAAAGAAAAAGGACACTATTGAAGAGATTGTTGGTTATCAGTCTGAAAATAGTTTAGGTGTCAACTGCTATGCTAATGTAGTGATCAATGTTGTTTTTTATTAACTAAACAAAATGGTCGCACACTGCTCCACCCACTAGCGTGTTACCCCGAAGAACTGTGGTCCCTGTAGTCAGCATCGGCGGGTACGCCTATGCTCAGTGGTGCGTGCAAGTCAGAGTAGCGTTAGCCATCCCTGGACACGTGTTTCGCGGTAGTTGCCGCTCGTCAGCAGGGAGTAGGAAGAGTGTGGGCTTGCATGTGTAGGCTGCTAAAATCATATCAGGTCTGGTACCTCTCGTAGCAACGCAGATGCGTAACCTACAGCCCGTCGGCTGTCGGGGCTCAGGGAGCCACTAAATAACTAAACAAAATGGTCGCACACTGCTCCACCCACTAGCGTGTTACCCCGAAGAACTGTGGTCCCTGTAGTCAGCATCGGCGGGTACGCCTATGCTCAGTGGTGCGTGCAAGTCAGAGTAGCGTTAGCCATCCCTGGACACGTGTTTCGCGGTAGTTGCCGCTCGTCAGCAGGGAGTAGGAAGAGTGTGGGGTTGCATGTGTAGGCTGCTAAAATCATATCAGGTCTGGTACCTCTCGTAGCAACGCAGGTGCGTAACCTACAGCCCGTCGGCTGTCAGGGCTCAGGGAGCCACTAAATAACTAAACAAAATGGTCGCACACTGCTCCACCCACTAGCGTGTTACCCCGAAGAACTGTGGTCCCTGTAGTCAGCGTCGGCGGGTACGCCTATGCTCAGTGGTGCGTGCAAGTCAGAGTAGCGTTAGCCATCCCTGGACACGTGTTTCGCGGTAGTTGCCGCTCGTCAGCAGGGAGTAGGAAGAGTGTGGGGTTGCATGTGTAGGCTGCTAAAATCATATCAGGTCTGGTACCTCTCGTAGCAACGCAGGTGCGTAACCTACAGCCCGTCGGCTGTCGGGGCTCAGGGAGCCACTAAATAACTAAACAAAATGGTCGCACACTGCTCCACCCACTAGCGTGTTACCCCGAAGAACTGTTGTTTTTTATCTTGAAGGTTTCCAAGAACAAATTATGCAGAATCGGCAAAAAAGATTTTGTTCTCTGTTGCATTCTGTTTATGAAAAATTGACAACAGATACAAGTAAAATACAATCTGTTTCAGGTGTTCGTAATCTTTTGGATGTGTGTTCTGGTTCTACACAATTTACACAATATATCCAACAAGATGCTCAGGAATTTTTAACGTATATGCTTACCATTTTTGAAAATGAAGGTGCAGCAATAGAAAATATTTTTGGCCTTTCTTACAAATGGGAACATCATTGTGAAAATTGCATGTATACATGTACCACTAATGTAGACACTGAAAGATATCTGTATTTAACATTACCAGACTGTAAATCAGTGTCTTTCAATAAATTAGTTAAAGGTGCAAATCAAAACATGGGGGCAGATTTATTTCAGACTTGCGCCACCTTTACGCCGCCGTTGCGTCACTTATGTGACGCAGCGGCAGCGTAAACCCTGCGCCACGTTGCACCCTATTTACATCGTGACGTATCTATGGAGATGCGTCACGGTGTAAAGCCCTGCGCCACATTAAGGTGCCAATTACGATCCGGTAAAAAAAATTCCCGTACGACTCGTATCCGGTCTTTTTACCGTACGAAACGTACAAGTGCCGTACAAACTGGCAATCACGATTCGCATGGTAAAAAGTCCATACGAACCGCATTGGGAATTATTCCCCACACGTCCTCGGGTCGGAAAATGTGTCCGACACGTCCTCGGACGATTTACCGTACAAATGTGAAAAGTCAAGTCCGACCGAGGAATCACGATCCATCCCGTGCGTCCGAAGTTACAACCGTATGGTTAAAAGACCGTCCGCACCGAACTCCAATAGCAACCATGGAGACGTCCAAACAGGTGCCCGGTACGCGCCGTACCCCCCCCAGCCCCCGCATGTACGCGCCGTACCCCCCCCAGCCCCCGCATGTACGCGCCGTACCCCCGTGTATGTACACCCGAGTACGCGCCGTACCCCCCGTGTATGTACACCCGAGTACGTGTCGAACCCCCCGTGTATGTACACCCGAGTACGTGTCGAACCCCCCGTGTATGTACACCCGAGTACGTGTCGAACCCCCCCGTGTATGTACACCCGAGTACGTGTCGAACCCCCCCGTGTATGTACACCCGTGTACGTTCGAGTCGTACCCCCACCCGTGTATGTACGGTGCGTACCCCCAGCGCTGCGCTGGGGGTACGCACCGTAACATAGTTGTTGCGCAAGACACTGTTTCAAATTTACAAAGAGAGGAAAAGGCACTCTCTGTACTTTTTCTACTCCATGTTAATACAACCTCATCATACACACCAATTTGTGTTGAAAGGGTGTTCTTAAGTGTTGTTGTGCCTGATTGCACTGAATACTTATAGAACAAGACACATCTCCAGATTTATCAGAAATCATAGATCTCGATATGTGTGTATGAATGCTGCACCATTCTCTAATTGGTGTAGGAAAGCACAGCAAGGAGAACTGTTTTCATTTCTCCTAATTTTTTAATCTTCAATGCATGCTAAAATGTTCAGCGCACATTGAAGGAGAAAAATGCGTTTTCTGATTGTTTTTATGTAGGAAGGTGTGTCTTCCTGCACAAAAACAAACAGCACATGACACAGATATCCTTGCACCATGGTGCAAGGGTGCCTGTGTCACCACATGGCTGCAGTTTAAGCAGCTGTACAGAGCGAAGCATAGATTTGCAACATATTTATGTACATATGTTGCATCCCTGTGCTACGGAAGTACTACAGCACACTGCAGTTAAAGAGGTTACTGTGTGATGCTGCAGCACTTCCTCATAGTTCTGCACTTATACATTCACCATATGCTACTAATGCATTCATTCAGTCAATTACATACTACACATACATTCATCTAAACTTTCACACACTAACAAACAAATATAGCTCTTTTTTTAAACCAGGAAAGTTAGTCCTTAAAAGAACTTTTTTTTCCTTCTTTTTTCTTTTATATTTTGTTTTTGGTTTTTTGAACAATTTTTAATTTTTGGGTTTTTTTTTTTAAAAAAAAAGGAAAAAACAGAACTGGAGGATCAAAACAATGAACATCAGGGGGAAAAAAACTAGCAATGATGACTCTCTTATTTTCGGCAAATAAGATCAATTGACTGCTCTCCATAGCATAAAACAGCATTGCATTTTATGCAGAGCACTTTCAGGGTTCGAAACTGTGGACGGATGTCCAAATTTTGTTCAGAAGGATCCACCCTTGAAGTGCTTGGCTGCGATGGATCTGATGGAGCAGGAACAACTCTCATTCTGCGGCATTCCTCCCGAGCAAGGTTCACCGGATGGAGGGTCCTCAGATGCTTCATCATACTTGTTGCTCCGCCGGAATATTTTATGTTCGGATCCCCACGGGACAGCACTCTCTGCCAGATCTTGCAGCTTACTAAGGTGGCATTGGTTTTCATTTGCCCCTCAGGAAAGGTGAAATATTTCCACACGACAGATGAATATCTTGGTGGCCGTGGTGGTTCTTCCAAAAAATCATCCTCAGATGAATGAGGAGATCCTGGAGATGCCTGCTGCCCTGAAGCCATTGTTTGAAAAAGAAAAGTTTGAGCTAAGTGTAAACTTAGTTCCAAAAAAGCTTCTTCTCTGCAAAGAGATGCTCCTCCAAAGAAGGTAAAAGAAGAATGATTGAAATGGGTGGGGTCTTTCAATAGTTAGAATAGGAAGTGTAATGAACCAATCAAATCTCTTTTTTTCAGGTCACATGGGATCCGCGCACCGTGCGCATAGGCAGCACGCACCCAGCTCGCATCCGCGAAATTGAATTTAAAAGGAGTATAGGATTAGAAGTAAAAATATATTACTTTTATGAGTAGTTTAGAGTTTGTCTTCAATTAATATTCACATGAAATACATATATATATATATATGTTTTTTTAAATGAAAAATATTTCGCGGGATTCGAGCACCCACCGCATTGTACACGCACATGACGTATCGTGGAAGCACGCAAGCATCGCCTAACATGCATCGTATGTGTCGCGTATAGGCTTGGAGTCGAGTACCGGTCGCATTGCAATCGCGCACCAAACACGTACCCAACGCATACCGCACGCGGATGCTTTCACGCAGGGATCGAGAATGGTGCACATAGGGTGCATGAATCCCCCCAAAAAATGAAGAAAAAATAAGAAAGTATTGAAAATATAGTTTAAAAAATATTTTAAAAAATATAAAAAAATATTTCAATTTTTTTTTCATTAAAAAAATATATATATATATAAAACAAAAAATATTTTTTAATTTTTAAAAGAATTAATTGAAAAAATAAGTTAAAAAATTAGTGATGAAAATATTTTAAAAACACATAATTAAAGGAATTGACACATTGAAATAGAAAAAATTAGAAATCCAATGAAAACCATTAAACATCAAGTTATAGATAGGAATTAGCATTTAAAAAACCTTTGAAATTCACTGAAAACACCATAGGTTTCATGCACGTTATAGTTAGGAATTGGAATTTAAAAAACCTTAGAAATTCACTGAAAAAACCATAGGTTTCAGGGGTGTTATAGTTAACTGAACATTTCCCTCGTACAAAACCCTAGAAATTCCCCTGTTATAGTTAGTTCAGCTAACTATAATTCGCGCCCCCGCAATGCACTGCTGATAACGTCACATATTACATCACTCATGACATGGTCAGTGACATCACTGATGACATCACTGATGACATCTCAAATGACATCACTGATGACATCACTGATGATGTCATTCATGTAATAATTTGATGCTTCTTGTCACACCTTAATATAACCTTTGATACACCCACTCTAAATTACATACTGCCACTCTCAAAACCATAGACAATCCAACACCAATAAGTAGATACACCATCACTGACTCTTACGTCTAAACACTCATCCACTCACTCACCTGTACAGTCACTGAAACTTATGGTCACTCAGTACAGGACTATCATACACACTCGTACACCTATATAGACACTCCCACACCGCTACTCATCCATAGAGTTACTCACACATATACTCAGCCATGCAAGTAATTAATCACACTACCATTTACTCACCTATACAATTATACACGTACAAGCTCAATTACTCATACAAATACTAGCAAATTCTTATGGTCTTATACAATCAATTATACAAGCATACACTTATCCATACAGCCAATCACACTATCACACACTCTCAGTTATAGTTATTTCTGTACTCCAACATACATATATTCTGATGTTCACATATGTACTAAATTACACATGTACTAATGAAATAAATATTCACTCACTAACACAACCATACATACACTCACCCACCCATACAGCCCATCACAGATGCACTCTTAAAACCAGGCACCCACTGAATCATCCACTCACATATCTATGCACAGAGTCACACACACTCCACCCACACAAACACTCAGGCACCCATACAGATACTTAGACAACCAATCAATAACCCATGTAGACACTCATGTAGCTGTTCACAAACCCATGCAGCTGCTTACACACGAACAGACAGACAGATACAGACATTCACACAGTTTAGTCACTAGTCTGCACTTTCATAGATTTAATCACTCACTTATAGAGTCAGTCACACATCTACTAAATCATCCATTCACACACTTATACACCCACTCATTCTTCCATAGGCCTTTCACTACAAATATATAAAACATATTTAAACTTTACAGAAACACACAGTCACTGGATGACGTCATCAGTGATTTCATCAGTGATGTCATTTGAGATGTCATCAGTGATGTCACTGACCATGTCATGAGTGATGTAATATGTGACGTCATCAGCAGTGCATTTTGGGCGGGCGCGAGTTATAGTTAGCTGAACTAACTATAACGGGGGAATTTCTAGGGTTTTGTACGAGGGAAATGTCCAGCTAACTATAACACCCCTGAAACCTATGGTTTTTTCAGTGAATATATATATATAATATATATATATATATATATATATATATATATATATATATATATATATATATATATATATATATATATATATATATATATATATATATATATATATTCAACAGTTTATCCCGAGTTCAAAGATGCACTCTAGAACACTAGAACAGATGAATTCCATGAATTTAAGTGCAGGCAACCAGCATTCTTTAATCAGAAAGAAATTGCAAGCCTCACGCTTTCGGAGAAAGAGCTCCTTGTTCACAGAGATTTCTTTGAAGAAAAATACAAATTGATTGTTTGTGGAAGCGCAGAACCCACGAAGGGGAACAATTTAAAAAGGCATCACTGACTCCACTGGAGGAAAAGAAGAATGTACTGCACATCCCAGCATACAATGTATGTTATACTCACCTGTGAGGCCCACTGAAGGGTAACTGCAATAAAAGACATGCAAGGCAAATGCCTTTTCATGAACAATGCGCACCCTCAATGAAATGCCTGTGAACAAGGGGCTCTTGCTCCGAAATGCGTATGGCTTGCAATTTCTTTCTGATTAAAGAATGCTGGTTGCCTGCACTTGAAATCATGGAATTTGTCTGTTCTAGAGTGCGTCTTTGAACTGGGGTTAAATTGTTGAACACATATATCACCTATGAGGCAAGGCTCCACGCAGTACGCCATGCGCACTACAGTTGTTCCTGAAATTCTCTAGAAGTAGTGGAAGTAGTGGAGCCAGGCCCAGCAGCAGGAGCAGGACAGAGGAGACACCTATCTGGGTGGCAGGTAAGTCTGACTCTTTCTGGGCTTTAGCGGGCGCAAGGGGGCCCGGGCTTTAGCGGTGGGGTGCAGGGTGGGGAGAGGGTCAGGGGGGCACTCTGCCAGCCACGGACCTCTGCGAAATTTCACTGAGTTTTTTTAGTAACTTTGTGAAATTTTTAGAGTACTAATATGTGAGCTCCGCCCACCCCTAGTTATAGTTACTTGAGATAGCTCTGACTGGTACATTTCTATGGTTTTTGGAGTTTTGAATGTTACAATATTACTGAACATTTCACCTAACTATAACGTTACTTTAACCTTTGCATTTTTCACAGAATTTCTATTTTAGTTTTTTAACAGAAAGTAATATTTTATTACCATACGTAAATCTAACCTCCCCCACCCTCCAATATGAATAGCCTTTGGACATGCGTGGCAGGGTTTTGCTGCATGGACTGGCCTGGTCCCAGGCACTGCAGCCAACCCTCACATACAGCCAACCGCACACTGTGCATGGCTTTTGGCTGTGCACGGTGGGATGGTGGTCACAAGGGTTAGCCTGCAGACATGCATGGTGGGAGGTTGGCTTCAAGGACTAACCCATAGCTAATCCCAGACTGCGCATACACACTATCTTACCATTTACAGAGTCGAGCGATCAGAATCATCCCCATCTCAGTATAGCGCAATGCTGCGCAAAGGACACATGAACTTAGCCTGCAAATTATAATATATAGACTGGACATCAAAGTAAAGATCCCTTAGTAAGGACAAAAGGAAATTATCCAGAAAAAAGTCTTCAGTTTTGTGACGCCACACCCACAAAGTTAGAACTAGGGTGAAATAATACATGGTCAGTTGAGGATACAACCAACTCAGCACTTTTATCAAGACTTCAAACAATGCTTGAGCCCCATGATTAGAGAGTAAGGTAAACAAAGAATGAAAAACATGCATAAAACAATCAATACTAAAGTTACGAAAAAATAATAATAAATAAACGCACACCGTCGATCTCAAACCTTAGGCTGCCCAATTGCCTTGAGAGGATGGAATTAAATGCGAACTGTCACAGCATAAATCAGCAAGAAACACCTGTCTGCACACAAATATATATTTAATCATGTAAACTACCTACACCTGCAAGAGGGGAAACGCCACAACACATAAAAAGAGAAAAAAGACCCTTTATTGCGATCCCTAGTTACGTGAAGAGTCCAACGGAACCTTTCCAATTGAATTCCAATATGACACCTACAAAGCAGTCAAACATCTAAATTTATTTATTTTATTTATTTAAGCTTGTACCGCGCACAGCTACCCACAATGGGTTTCCCGGCGCCAGGGATAGACTGTAGAAGAAAAGAGAATGTCACCTTGACTTAAGGCCTCTGCCGACTATTGGTCACGCTTAGTAAAGAGCAGGGTCTTCAAAGCCTTACGGAAGCGGAGTAAGTTGGTCTCAGATTTTAATGCCAATGGGAGGGAGTTCCAGTATTTAGGACCAAGAGTGGAAAAGGAGCGGCCTCCCATTTTTGCCAGCTTCCATCTTGGTACTGTGAAATTGCCAATGTCCGATGACCTTAATGAGCGCAGGGGTCTATAGGGTTTTACCAGCCCCTGAACATATACTGGGGCGCTACCCTGCTTAGCCTTGAACATATAGCAGAGTGCCTTGAAATTAACGCGTTCTGGGATGCTCAACCAATGGAGGTCACGCAAAGCGGCAGTGGCTGAGGTGCGTCTGGGGACATTCTTTAGCAGGCGCGCGGCCGCATTTTGCACCACCTGCAGCACATGTATAGTAGCTTTATCTGCGCCCAAATAGAGAATGTTGCCATAGTCCAGGCGTGATGTTACAAGTGCCTGGACTACAGTTCTGCGAGAGGAGAGGGGGAGCATCCACAAAATCTTGTGAAGCCATCGCAAGGTTGAAAAGCAGATGGCTGAGACCTTAGTAGCCTGTTGTCTCATAGTTAGCCTGTCGTCAATAATGACGCCCAGGTTGCGAACTGCAGTAGATGGTGTAGGCGCATTTCCCAGTTCGATGGGCCAATGGCGAGGACCCCAAAGATGTTTGTTCTGTCCCAGAATGACCACCTCGGTCTTCTCCCCATTCAGCTTGAGACAATTTCTCCGCATCCAGTCGGCCACAAGAGTGAGGCCCGACTTGAGTGCGGAGATGTTGTTTACATCTCTCCCTGACAAGGAGAAGACAATCTGGGTGTCATCTGCGTAGGAAAACAGGGTTAGCCCAGCTTGTTCGACTATGGTTGCCAAGGGTTTAACATAAATATTAAATAATAAAGGGCTAAGAATTGAGCCCTGGGGGACGCCGCGGGTGGATGGACAAATGGCGGAGGCAGCTTTAGAAGAAAACACTTGGAAGCTTCGGTCACTAAGGAAAGACGCCAGCCAGGCCAAGGCCTGGCCTGCCACACCTAGAGATTTCAGAGAGTCAATGAGGATGGAATGTGACACGGTGTCGAAAGCTGCGCTCAAATCCAGCAGGATGAGCGCCATGGTGTTTCCCTGATCGACACCGTGCCTAAGACTCTCTGTCACCCCCAGGAGGGCTGTCTCGGTTGAGTGCCTAGGCCGAAAGCCCGACTGAGAAGGATGGAGAAATCCAGTGTTTTCAACCAGTTTGGAGAGCTGAGAATTTATATGTCTCTCCAATATCTTTGAGAAAATTGGCAACAAAGATATAGGGCGAAAGTTAGCAGGATTTGAAGGATCTGCACCCTGTTTTTTTAATAACGGTACAACCATGGCGTGTTTCCAAGGTTGTGGGACATGGGCCTCGCTCAGAGAAGCGTTGAGTAATTTAATGATGGGGGGATGAGTGAGGGGGTCTAATTGTTTTAATATTTTGGCCGGTAGAGCGTCCTGTGGGGAGCCCGATCTCACACTATTTAAACAGGAGAGGAAAGAAATGGCGTCTAAGGGCTGCCAAGTAGTGACTACTGCATCAGTGTCATTGTTTTCCAATTTTTGGACTATGTCAAGGGCAGTGTACCTAGTACCTAGAGGTGTAGTGAAATTTTCATAGATAAGATCAACTTTATCTATGAAGTAATCCGCTAAGGACTGACACTGAGTGCCATCAAGTGCCGGGGGAGGAGGGATCGAGTTAGCACCAGTCAATTTTTTGACAACAGAGAATAGCACCTTTGGGCAGTTTTGTGCATCAGTCACAGTTTTCCTTGTGTAGTCTGCTTTAGCAGTTTTACAACTGTAGTGGTATTTTTTTAAGGCTTCTTTATATGTGGCTTTACGTGAAGGAGAATAGCCTTGTCTCCATTTACGCTCCAAGGTCTTACAATGTGAGCGGAGGCTTTTAAGTTGTTCCGAATACCATGGAGCAGGAGGGTGGTGTGAAAATGCGGGCTTTGATGTCATTGGAAGCGCTGTATTGACTGCAGTGGTTAGCCAGAGTTCAGTGGCGCAATTGAGAGCGGCAGTTGGTAGTTCAACACATGGAAGTGTTTTGATCAGTAGTTTATTGAGTTCTGGCAAGTTAATCTTCCCCCAATTCCGAACTGGCCGCGTAGTTTCCACCTCAGGTCTTATTACTGTATCAGCCATGTCATAAGAGAAGGGGACAGCTAAGTGGTCGGACCAGGTGATTTGTAGGGCTTCACGAGAACAATCTAGGGACAGGTTAGATAGGATCGGGTCCAGTAAGTGACCGGCACAATGAGTGGGACCTGTGTTTAGAAGTTGAAGGTTAAAAGCTTCCAGAATAGGGAGAAGCTGATTCCTATTAGGGCACTCATGGTCGTCTAAATGTATGTTTAGGTCCCCTAAGATTGTGAAATTAGGCGCTTTAAGCAGTACTGGGGCTAGGAAGTCCGGTAACGATGTTATCCAAGGGCTCGCTGTCCCAGGGGGACGGTATACCAGTAGCCCTGACAGCGTAAATTGGGGGGTAATGGATAATTTAAAAAGGGCTGATTCACAATCTTTTTGAGTGGTGTCTACCAATTTACAAGTGTATACATTTTTGTAAATAATTGCAATTCCTCCACCCCTACCGGAAACTCTATCCTGACGAAGAATGGCGTAGTTGGAGGGAATGGCGTCTGCCACATCCGGGCCCGAGCAGTCTCTGAGCCACGTCTCGGTCAGGAATATAGCATCAGGTTGATTTTGATCTAGAAAATCGTGGATATTGTATCTATGTTGTGGTAAGGATCGGCAATTTATGCTCCAGAATCTTAAGAGGGGGCGAGTGGAAGTTGTCTTAGAGCATACCTGTCTCTTTCGTCTGCCTTGATGTTGGAGGGATCTGCATGTGGTAGGGGTTTTTAATGAAAAGTTGCAGCGAGGACAGCTGAACTTGTGAGGCGGGAAAGGGTAGGTGGAGCAGTTATTATTGGGAGCACCACGTAGCGCAAATAACTCTTCGGAGGAGTATGTAAGAGTCATGATGGATATAGTGGCTTTACTCACCAATAAAGGGTATGCCAGAGCCCAGAGCCCAGCCTAGCGCGGACGAGCGCAGACGGGCAGGACTCTGGCTGGACTCCGGCGCGACTATGGCGCGCCCGCTGTGCGCGTTCGCTGCGCGAAGCAATGGGCGTCTGTTTTTATACTGTCCCTATCCAAAATGGCCGCCGCCGTCTGCTCGAGCGTGGCCCTCCTGAGTCAGCCCTGAATCGGCTGTACACCCAGGGAAGGAGGCAGGTGAGCGAAAGTGCAGCGCTCCCTCCAGAGAGTAAGCTCAGTATTTTAAATCGCCTGAGCGGTAAATAGATCGAGCAGCGCGAAATTCCGTGACTGCTTGCAGGGGGGGGTAGGACACAAAGGATAATCACAGTAACAAGTTAAAATCTGAATCAGAGCGTTATTTAAAAGCTAGCAGCCCGGCTCAAGCCTCAGGCAATAGTGAAGGTAATCTCCTCGCGAAGCAAGTCCTTCTACTGTTTTTATACTGTCCCTATCCAAAATGGCCGCCGCCGTCTGCTCGAGCGTGGCCCTCCTGAGTCAGCCCTGAATCGGCTGTACACCCAGGGAAGGAGGCAGGTGAGCGAAAGTGCAGCGCTCCCTCCAGAGAGTAAGCTCAGTATTTTAAATCGCCTGAGCGGTAAATAGATCGAGCAGCGCGAAATTCCGTGACTGCTTGCAGGGGGGGGTAGGACACAAAGGATAATCACAGTAACAAGTTAAAATCTGAATCAGAGCGTTTTTTAAAAGCTAGCAGCCCGGCTCAAGCCTCAGGCAATAGTGAAGGTAATCTCCTCGCGAAGCAAGTCCTTCTACTGTTTTTATACTGTCCCTATCCAAAATGGCCGCCGCCGTCTGCTCGAGCGTGGCCCTCCTGAGTCAGCCCTGAATCGGCTGTACACCCAGGGAAGGAGGCAGGTGAGCGAAAGTGCAGCGCTCCCTCCAGAGAGTAAGCTCAGTATTTTAAATCGCCTGAGCGGTAAATAGATCGAGCAGCGCGAAATTCCGTGACTGCTTGCAGGGGGGGGTGGGACACAAAGGATAATCACAGTAACAAGTTAAAATCTGAATCAGAGCGTTTTTTAAAAGCTAGCAGCCCGGCTCAAGCCTCAGGCAATAGTGAAGGTAATCTTAGATGAACTTCAAGAATGGTGACAAAATTATATTCGAAAATGAAAACAAGCAAACTAAGTAATCCTTGATTCTGAAGCAGAAGGTTACACTCTGGTTGTCATAAGGAATCTCGAACCCCATACTATTCCAATAACTAGTCATCATACCGTGCCATAGTTCTACCAGTGTCCTTTCACTTCTGAATGAAAAAGAATCCCTAAAGCATACAAGAACAGCCCAAGATGTAGCCTTCACTCCATATTTCAATATATAACTAAAGGTAACAGAGAGCAGAGACTGCAAAGACTTGAGGCCAGGTTAATCCTGGAAATGGATGATAGAGAACCCAATGTATTGAACATCGATGAAGAACTGTAGATCTTTTTATAGTGCAAGCCGCTGTTGGAAATCTGCAAGTCACTTGATGGTGTTTGTAGCAAAAATGTACTATATTTTAATTTGATTCTGTATCTAATTTTGTTGTAGTTTATGTACAAGGAAGAATTGAACAGAATGTATTATCTATGAGAATATGCATTGGGATTGAGATTTTAGAAGAGAATCAACTGCATAGGACAATATGAAAATCCTGGTGGGGCTTGCCACTACAATTGTATAAGTTTAGTTTATTATTATTTATTTTATTGTTCGCGTATTAAATTATTATTATTGAATGATGCAAAGACACTCAAAAAGTAGTTATATCTACTTGGTTATGAAAATGAATGTAAGATATGTACATGATATATGCATAGGGGTTTGTAGATAAGAATTGGTATACATGCAGCAATTTTGTTATGACCTGTAATGTGACAGATTCGAAAACAAGTATTTCCCACTACGAAGGTGTATATTTGAGTAACAGAAACATCAGGCTATTGAACCCTGCAAAGATTTATCTGCTTATGATGAATTGAGTCTTCACAGAATCTGTCACTTGAGCTTCAGTAGTAGTTTGTTCCATGCATAAATAGATGACACTTTAATTTTTATATTTAAATGCAATATGTGTATGATTAACATAGAGTAAAACATTGTAATATGTTATTTCTGTTCCTTTCAGTGACAAGAATAATGTCACTGGCAACACTATCGGGAGCAAGGCTTTTGCTGAAACAAGTTGCTAGCCTAGGCAAATAAACAGAGCTCTTTGCAATCTACCATTGGAGTGCTGCTTTCTTAATTTACTCTTAAGAGGTGGTTCTGGATTTTGGGCATGTCTGGCTGGCACCGCTGACAACTGGGAGCATGCTGGCAACTGAAACACTGTGGGAAGGAGACTATATATATATATCAGACAGGAAGACAGAACATATATTGCTCCAAACTGGAGGGAGCATTATGCATGCAGCTTCTCCCTCCGGGATAGAGCAATGCCGGCTTCCACACCATGCAGGAAGCAGGCTGGGGCTCCCCTCGTGTCTACCAACATTGTGCTTGGTGGGTGCTGAGGCATCCACCTATTATGAAGAAAGGCCCCAGACATGGGTTACTGGGCCTGAAAATGGGCTTGGGAGGGGGTGGGGCATATGGTACCCCTCCTATATTATTTATATTTTAGCCTAGTTAGGCTCCCCCTCACTTTATAAATTAGTTGCCCCCAGGGAATGGGGACTTGAGGCCTAATAAGGCTCGGAAGGGATGCATGGACCACTGCCCTTTTATTATATTTGGCCACAGGGGATGGGGTCCCTGGGGCCCAAGAAGGCTGGGGAGGGGGTCTGCAATCACCCTTCCCTGTTTAAATGTATTATATAGTTTACACTGGAGGAGCATTTTTTTTGTGTAGCTATTATTTTTTGAGATGTCCGATGAATCTACTTTCTAAAACAAAATGTCACCCACCTCACCTCCTTCGAAGAAGAACGTTTGCACTGATCCCCAAGCGGGTTCCGGGAAAAAAGGGATGGTCCAAAAACATTGATTTCCCATGTGAATTCCGACAGGAAATTTTGCTCTACGATACAAAAAAAATGGCTGAACAGAATTGCACCAAATTTGACCAAAAGGTATAACTTTACTCAGAAAGCGTGTTTTATGTGATTTGGTATAAATATGTCCAGATGTTTACAAAAATTTAGAGTTTAAAGAGATGCTCAGGGTAGGTATAAACAGGTAAAAAAGTTAGGTATATCTGAATGGTTTGTCCTCATGTAGTTTCTTGGTACCAAAAATTTAAAAAAATAGAGTCTTCTGATAGGCCAAGGGAGCTTTTTCTCCCATCAGCCATTTAGGTACCGCGGGATGGGTGCCAGTTTAGCAGTACAAAGTGACCCGATTAGCTGGCAGTAACGCAGAAGAAAATGTTACAGCCATCATTACAGGACTTGGGGACATGGTCCCTGTGTCCTGGACCCTATACAGTTGCGGAGGGGACCCCGTGTTGTACAGACATCAGGTATTGTGGTACTCCTGCAGTATGCAGCACAGACCTCTTGTGAGGTACTGTGGCACTGCCAACCAATAAATACTATGCTTACTAAAAAATAGTACAAACATAACCCTAATTGGAAGAGAGTGTAGACTATAGAGATGATTTTGTTGTTAAATAAATGGGTAACCATATTATTATAACTCTAGACCTATAGGAACTTGACAGGACCGCCCGAGTAAACACCGTCATTGCTTCAAATTTCCACACCTTGAAGATGTTGAGGAAGATTTTCAAATGTGTCCCTGTCAGCATCCAGAAAACTGTCACACATGCACCCATCACAAGGTAGCTTGCCTACAGGAACACTCTCTATCACAGGATTAACCACCAACTTACCATAACGCTGCAGAACATTCAAAACTCTGCAGCCAGAATCACTCTCAACTTCCTGTGCCACACTCACATTGCACCACACCACAATGAGCTCCACTGGCTCCCCTTACACAAATAAGTAAGCACAACTCCTTATCCACACTTTCAAGGTACTACATAACGCTGGCCCAGGATACGTCAAGAAGCAAATCAGCTTCCACTAATCCTCCAGACACCTCCACTTGGGCACACTCCTACTCGCATACAATCGACACGTATGGTAAACCAAAGCTGTCTCTCGAGCCCTCTCCTATGTCACACCTAAAGCATAGAAGGACTCTATGTTACACATAAGAAGCACCTCCTCACTTTTTGAATTCTGCTAGAAGATGAAGACCTGGCTTTCCGAGTAGTTCTCAGGCCATAGGCCCTTGGTTTGGCCAGACTCATATCTGCACAGGGTCAGGATATCCTCACATGTGATAGTGTGCTCTACAAATCTGCATAACATAACAAAACATAGTACATGGGAAATGATTAAGGATGCAAATCAGATTGCACACTAGATAGCAACCTCATATTAAGGTGCATAATTCTGTAGATAAAACCCACAACTGAACACATTTGTCTTAACAAGTATGTTTTTTTCATGTTTCAGTTCTATTATTGGTTAGTTCATTTTATGCTCACAAAACTACAATTAGCATTTAAATGTATAATGTTTATTCTCAATTGTAATGATACATACAAAATAAGGTGTATTCAAATTGAATGTGGTTTAATACCTGAAATACAATACTATTACAAAATATGGCCTTGTTGTAGTAGATATCTAGACAATATCTGGACATCAATCAGTCCTTGGCGTTGCCTCACTAGCGCTGTGACTCTTTGCCTACTGGTGCATTTTTATTGCAGTTTTATTCCTTTTTAATATTACACCTTTTAACTGTTTTAGTTAGTTGCTGCCTACAGTGGGGGAAGAGGGGAGGCTGCTCACTGCTAGTTGGCTCCCGACTCTGCCGAGGGTACTCTCGCCCTGATCCACCGCAGCTTGTGTCATTTGAGCGGAGGGCGCTGTTACGTACCCTCATCATATTGGCCTTCATTCAGGCACTCCCACTTCCTGCACCGAGTGTGGTGCAGCTGGAGCGGTCTAGTGCTTCCAGCGAACACTCACTACATAGGCGCATGCTCAAGCAGGCATGCAGCGGACATCAATCAGTCCTTGGCGTTGCCTCGCTAGCGCTGTGACTCTGCACCTACTGGTGCAACTTTATTGCAGTTTTATTCCTTTTTAATATTACACCTTTTCACCTGTTGTACTTAGTTGCTGCCTACAGTGGGGGAAGGTGGGGGCTGCTCACTGCTAGTTGGCTCCCGACTCCGCTGAGGGTACTCTCGGCCTATTCTGCCATGGCTTGTGCCATTTAAGCGGAGGGCACTGTGACGTACCCTCGGCATATTGGCCTTTATTCCGGCATTCCCACTTGCGGTTCCGTGTGTGGTGCAGCTGGAGCGGTCTAGTGCTTCCAGCACACACACTACTTAGGCGCATGCTCAAGCGGGCGCTCAGCGGGCGCGCCGCTGGCCCGCCAAAGGCAAGCCCGTCTGCACCCATCTGTGCCTGGACGGCACCAGGGGCCAGGACCCCTAGATCGCCCGCCAAGTATATAGGGAGTTACTCCTCAGAGGAACTGATGGCCCTTAGAAGTTTAGTAGACACTGTCACTCTATGGTGGCTGATATCGGGCGAGGGGGTTGCAGGAACTGTGGCTTCCTGTTGACACCAGGTGTGGAAGAAAGGGAAAGTGGGGAAGCATTGAGAGTTGTTAATGCCCCCTTACTCTGTCTCTCCCTAAATTGTGGATCGCTAAGCAAACGCTGTTTAGAAATTCATGATCTACTTATGGACCAAAAACCATCTGGGTTATTTTGAATCGAAACCTGGCTTAATGAGTTGTCTGCCCCGGATTTACTGGATGCATTACCTGAAGGCTATGCTATCCTTTGGGTGGATAGATCCGGTCGGGGGGGGGGGCCTTGCCATGATAATTAGGCAAGAATTTCAGCTAAAAATATCTAAACTGCCGCGTGGCCAAGCCGAGCTGCGAAATGGCCGCTTGCTACAGGGGCTCCGCCGGTCGAACACATCGTCTGCAAAATATCCATCGCTTAACCACGATCCCGCAGCCCAAAAACAGACAGGGTGAGGAATACAGCACCCGGTTGCGCAGAACGAGGGTGGCGAGCAAACCAGCTGCAGCGGTAGAGATTCAGAGGAGCTGTGTGTTAGCACTGCGATCCCTCGTGGACCCGGGAAAACGCAGCGGCGAACACTGAGCTGAGCGGAAATAAAAGTGTGTCAGAGCGGCCTGATCAAAGCGAGTGGGCACCCAGCAGAACCCCTGGATCACCAGAAGCCTGCCACGGAGAGACCGCACGAGCCCAGGGACCTCTCACGTAGATAGCAGGGGCCCACTGCGAAGCGAGAGAGCGTGAGTGCACAGTGCGCACCCGGGCTGGATACTGCGCAGCTACGTGGGGGTGGCTGTGACAAGCAAACAACCAGCAGGCCTGGAGGCACTGTGGAGTCCAAAAGGGTTGCAGTGAAGAACACAAAGAGCTTGCGCTGGAAAGACTCCTGCCGCCTGCACACTACTGTGACCGCTGGTAACGGACAATAAATAAGGTAACGAACGGAGGAGAGGTGCAGCGTGAGACAAAGTGCTATCAGCGAGGCCAGTCCAAGTAACATGTGATTGTGAATGAGAGAGGGACACTGGCGAGCTAAGTGCCTCTGTTGATGGGCGGACACTCTCACGCAGCCTGTGAATGTTAGGGTGGCAGGGGCACCGCAGCAACTTGCATCCTCATTATTCACGTTCACCGTGAAAAGCAAGATACCTCCAACTGGATGGTGGGAGACATCCCCAAAGACAAGAAGAGGCTCCACGGACCTGGCGCCTCACCGCCACGTCCGCTGACGCTACACACAGGAGACTTTGGGGCCTGCAGAGCTGGAGAGTCTGGGCAAAGTGACAATCCACGCTCCAGATTGGCGCTACAGAAGAAAGGCGACAATGGGGAAATCTGACAACAAACAGGCGAAAATCACGTTTGTTAAAAAACGCTCCTCCAGGATGCAGGACATTGACGCAACGCCGATCCCCGTAGTGCCAGAAACGCGGATGGAACCGGAACAAGAGGACGACATCAAAAGCATGTTTAGAGGGGTGAAAGTCAGAGTCATAGACGCAAAACTGGACTCTATGGCGCAGCGAATGGACCACGTCACGCAGAATGTGGACAAACATGAAGCAAGACTCAACACCCTGGAAACTAGAGTCTTGGACTCAGACGACTGACAAGTAGAGACCCAGGAGCACCTACTCCGAATGGATAAAGTGTTGGATGTCATAAAGGCCCGTAACGAGGACCTTGAAGCGAGGTCCCTCAGAAATAACATTCGAATAACAGGGGTGCCAGAGTCCACGAATATTCCAAACATGGAAAAGTTTGTGGAGGACATCCTGAAAGATCTATACGGACCAGACCTATCGCCAATGTTCCTGGTGGAGCGGGCACATCGCACGCCGGGACCCAGACCACCCCCCGGCTTTCCGCCCAGAACAATCCTGGCCCACCTGCTCAACTATAGGGATAGGGACACCATCCTCAGGCTAGCTAGAGAGAAAGGAGACCTGAGACACCAAGGGAATAGCATTGCATTCTATCCAGACTTCACTTAAGCGGTCAAGGCAGCGCGGCAAGAATTCATCCCCACTAAGAAACTCTTTCAAAAGGTTGGCACCAAATATGCGATGCTCTATCCGGTGAAGCTAGGAGTACAAACAGGTGGCAAACCCCTGGTATTTACAGAAGCCAACGCAGCGATGAAGCACACTAAGCAGTTGTCAAGACAACAACAACATAAAGCTACAGAGGCAGGAAGATCCCCGAGCAGCCAACTGAGTGATAACCACTGAGAACTGGCAGGGGTATGAATTGGTATGGATTAACCCTGGGCGTAGTTCGCGAAGTAGCACTTAGCGAAGCTACGCAAAGTGCAGTTCACACTACGCGAGCTACGCGTAGCACTTCGCGAACTGCGTAGTACCTTGTTCGCACTGTGCCAGATGTCGTTTTCAATGATTGCTCAGTGCGGACAAGCAACCGGCACTGTGCAATCATTGAAAATGGCATCTTGTACAGTGCGAGTTGTAGTTTTCTGCTACTCGAGTAGATTTTTACTCGAGCGGCAGCTTTCTCAACGCGAACTGGTAGTTTCTCATCGCGAGCGGTCGCGAGCATACGCGACCACTCGCAATGAGAAACCTGACCTCCTCGCATTGGGAATCTCGCCGGGAGGTTTATTTTCCATGCTCGCGATCGCCAACTTGATGTTGCTGATCGCGAACAAGGAAAAAGTCTCGCCGGGATGTCATTTTGCTTGCTCGCGGTCGCCACCTTGACGTTGAGGACCGCGAGCAAGCAAAAAATGACCGCAGCACTACGCAACACTACGCTACGCGTGTTCGCACTGTGCTACGTGCAGTTCGCGTAGTGCGAAGTAGCGCGAACTTCGCAAACTACGCGAGCGTAGCATAGTGCTTTGCCCAGGCTTAGTATGGATGAGTGTAATAACTATGCTGCCACACATAGCCTGCTTTGTTAGCCTTGCTATTGCTTCAAACTGTTCTGTTAAGCAAACAAAATGCTCAGTCACCCTGTTATAATATAGAGACATGGCGGTACGCCAGCAGCGCCATGCCCCCATGGGATGATTCCCACTGAATTTATGTTACATTGGTTGAACTTCGAAATGGGAGGGGCTCAGGGGATAACACAACCTAATTGAGGGGTTGGTGTGGGTGGAGGGTGGGAAGGGGTTGTTAATGTTTTTTGTTGGCAATTCCACTATGGTACAGAGCTGTTGGTTAAAATTGTAAAGGTGAGAAGCACTCTAAGACAATGGAATCACACTGAGCCATTTCACAAGTACACATCAACCTATAGGAGTAGAGCGGAACCTGGTGTGGGGACACCCTATGAGTGGAGACCTGCAGAACAGAGGTGCACTGACGCCATCTGTCCAAACTAAACTGTATCACCTGGAACGTTCGTGAGGTTGGTCCAGACGTATCTTGCCAGGTATCAGTCAGACATATGTCTCCTACAAGAGACACACCTAAGAGACAATGACACAAATAGACTGGCTAGTAACAGATGTGGGGAGGTGCACACCTCCAGCTACTCAAGCTACTTCCGTGGGGTGGCTATACTTATCAGAAAGGGAGCGCCCTGGTAGACGCACACCACAATATGAGACACAGACGGATGGTACCTAATACTAAAGGGATCGCAAAGGTGTATGGGCGCAACACCGATGATCTCACCTTCTTTCACCATATGAGCACAAGATACAGACACTGGGCGATGCTGCACTGCTGTGGGAGGGGGATTTAAACATTGTCCTGTCACTCAAGATGGATAGAGAGGGAATGTCCCGCATGCTTCACCTATGAGCCACTGCTGTATTGAGGGGGATTTTACAAGATCACCACTTGGTGGACTCGTGGCGCATGCTTCACCCCACGACCAGAGAGGGCACTGGTGTCACCCAGCATTATAAAGCGTGATCTAGATTGGATTTATGGCTGGCAACCAGGGATCTGTATGCATGGGTGATAGACGTGCAACATCAAGCCTGTATGCTGTAGGACCACTCTCCGGTCGTGCTGACCCTTACAGTGCCACAGCTCTACATACAACCGTTCACGTGGCGGCTTCCCCCAAATGCCCTTTTAGACTCAGCATTTAGGGAAACACTTAGAACACATATCACTGACTATTTTGAGCAGAACTCGAGGTCCGTCGACATGATGGGGATCCTATGGAAGGCTTTTAAAGTGGTGTTACGTGGACACTGCATAGCAGGACAAGCAGGAGTGCTTCACGACATTAGAAGACGCTTAACTAGGCTGGAGAATGAGTTACGCATGCTAGAGACACAGCACTGTCATACGCCTAACCCAGGGACCATGGCGGACATTAGAGCAAAACTGACTGAGTATCAGGAGGAAGCTGACCGGAAAATTAAGTTTTTACACAAACACACAAGGGCGTGCTGTTATGGGGAGGGAGACAGACCGGGAAAAACACTGGTGAATATACTTCGCAACCCTCGACGGTCCACATTCATCGCTGCACTAGTACCCCGGCGAACACTGGAGTGCACACACCACAAGATATTCTAGGAACAATGTCAGATTTATATACAAAGTTGTCCACATCCCGGTACCATCCATCGACAGAGACACTGCAAGAATACTTCGACTCAGTAGAATTGTTGTGGTTCAGTAGAACACACCGAGAATATATGGATTTCCCCTTCACAGTGGAGGACGTAAGACAAGCCATAGGCAGCCTACCGGCGAATAAGGCGCCTGGTGCGGACGGATTAACGGCCAAATTATACAAAGAATACTCAGACCTCCTAGCGCCGCGACTCTTGGCAGTCTACCAGGAGGCAGTGGAGACGGGGATTCTACCTGACTCCATGCGGGAGGCCATAATTATCACCATATTGAAACCGGACAAAGACCCCACACAGTGCGATTCCTATCGGCCACTCTCACTCATAAATCTCGATGCAAATTATTTTGCCAAACTACTGGTCACCCGTCTTCAGCCATTACTGCCCCTGATAGTTAGACCGGATCTACCTCCCATAACCTGAGAACGTTGTTTGCCCTCATGCACTACCTCACCCCCATGTGCCTGCGGTGGATACATTATTGGATGCCACCAAGGCATTTGACTCCCTGGAGTGGGGATTTCTAGTCCGGCTATTGCATGGATTGGGCATGAGCCCTTTAGTTATAAACCAAATCCGACTGCTCTACACTGGACCCATGGCATGCCTGCGATTTAACGGTCTGATCTCAGACCCGATACATATTTCAAGAGGAACGCGATAAGGTTGCCCCTTGTTGCCATTACTGTTTGCCATAGCTACCAAGCCGCTCACGGCTTGGATTAGGCAGCACCATACGGACAGGAGTATTGGCCTCACAACATGAGGACTCACTGTGTCAGTGTACGCGGGAGATACTACTCTATATATGGTAAATTCGAGAGAAAACTTTTCTCCCATGGCACGAGAGCTAGTGCGCTACGGGGGGAAGTCGGGCATAGTTATAAATTGGAAAAAATCGATCATATTCCCGTTGACGCCTGGGACTCATGCTTTTGATACTGAGTACCCCATAGGCTGGGCGACTGGACCGACATGCTACCAGGGAGTCTGGATTAGCAACAACGTACAGGAACACTGGCTATACAATTACGGCAGGGTGATGGACTGGATTCACGACAAAGTGCGCCGGTGCAAGACTCTCCCCCTGTCCTTGATATGCCGTTTAGCGGTGGCTAAAATGGTCATCTTACCAAAATTATTGTACCTATTTGTGAATGTTCCTATCCCCCTTACAACACAATTTTTCAACATACTCCGCTCCTCAATGATAGAGTTGATTTGAGCCGGACAACAGCCAAGGGTCTCTTGGGAAACACTAACACTACAGCAGGCGCAGGGCGGACTGGTAGCCCCAGACTTCGCTCGATATGCATAATGCGCGCAGGCACCGTTCCTACACCACTGGGTGCACCCTAACCCATTACAACCCCGCATTGCTGTCGAACTGGACAGGGCGGCTCCCCTACCACTTAGGACAGCTATATATCAACCATTCAGGTGCCCGTGACATGAAGTTGATTCGGTAGAGGCGATGCGATGGGCATGGGGGGATTATGCAAGCGAGCACACATAGACGTGCTATACGCACCTTCTATGCCTTTGGCGGACAACCCGTTAATTCCACCAATGATGGAGAAGTAGGCACAGGCGCTAGCCCGGGCACATAACGTTCAGACGGGGCGGGATCTATATCCCAGGGATACATTCCTCACACTACAGCAAATGTGTGGATCCACAACAGTCATTTCTCCTGAGGCGGAAGCCGGGAGCTTTTATCCACGCACTCTGATTATTTTTTTAAATTGTTTGATTGTCACGAATTACTTTGTATTTTAAAAACAATTACCACCCACCTTCCAGCGAGGCCACTTCAGAGCAGTCGCTCCTATGGGACAGGCACGCACAGCGGATCTTAACGCTGCCACGTAGCCTCCCACAAACTCTTCCCCTGACGCCATTGCCGACACGAGAGAGGCCAGGCCCCTTCCTAGGCCACGCCCATCGCTGCCGAGCATAAATACGCTGATCTCAAACGACTTTCAGACAGTCATTTCTCCTGAGGCGGAAGCCGGGAGCTTTTATCCACGCACTCTGATTATTTTTTTTAATTGTTTGATTGTCACGAATTACTTTGTATTTTAAAAACAATTACCACCCACCTTCCAGCGAGGCCACTTCAGAGCAGTCGCTCCTACGGGACAGGCACGCACAGCGGATCTTAACGCTGCCACGTAGCCTCCCACAAACTCTTCCCCTGACGCCATTGCCGACACGAGAGAGGCCAGGCCCCTTCCTAGGCCACGCCCATCGCTGCCGAGCATAAATACGCTGATCTCAAACGACTTTCAGACAGTCATTTCTCCTGAGGCGGAAGCCGGGAGCTTTTATCCACGCACTCTGATTATTTTTTTAAATTGTTTGATTGTCACGAATTACTTTGTATTTTAAAAACAATTACCACCCACCTTCCAGCGAGGCCACTTCAGAGAAGTCGCTCCTACGGGACAGGCATGCACAGCGGATCTTAACGCTGCCACGTAGCCTCCCACAAACTCTTCCCCTGACGCCATTGCCGACACGAGAGAGGCCAGGCCCCTTCCTAGGCCACGCCCATCCAATCACCCCTCTCAGTATAAATCATGTGCACCAATCGGAAGCGCAGCGGACGAGCGCAGCGGGCGCGCCGCTTGCGCGCCGAAGGCGCGCCTAAGGCAAGCCCGTCTGCGCCCGTCCGCGACCGACCGGGGCCAGGGGCAGGTCGCCCTGTCCAATTCATCACTTACACTTCTTCCCAGCTTCGTAGTCTCCATGGCACGTTGCACCTGCCTGCCCTTACCCGCTCTCTCATATCCTCACTTGATTTGTCCCCGGCTCCCTCGTCCTCTTCCCCCCCCTATCCCCCCCCATCTTCCCAGTACAGATGCTAGCCCTGTCGCAGCTAGGACCCTCGCTGCCTATTACCTCAATACCCGGTCAGCAGTGGCCCACTCACACGAACTGTCGGTACTGCTGGACCTTCACGCACCGGATCTACTCTTCCTAACAGAGACTTGGTTTAGTGACGACTCTCTCCCTGTTTTACTGGCCACCCTCCCTGCCCCTTATTATGCTCTACGAGCAGACCGCGTCGACGGACGAGCTGGGGGCGGCGTAGCAGTCATTACTCGGGCTGACCTTCCCTTCCAAATACTCTCTGTGCCAGAAATCGCCACCACAGAATACCTCGTTATCCGTACTACATCTACCACTCCTCCTCTCACCTGTGTTCTCACTTATCGTCCTCCGCAGTCACCCTTGCAGTTTCTCCCTGACTTTCAAGAGGTACTGGCCACTCTCACGGTCAACAACTCCTCCATCCTGATTTTGGGAGATTTTAATTTTTGGCCATCAGACCCAGCAGAATGTCCATCCTCGAAAGAGTTTTCAGACACCCTTCTCTCTCTTAATTTTGTACCACATGTTCGTCTTCCCACCCACGTCAAAGGACACATCTTAGACCAGATTTGGTCCTTGAATTGTCCGGTGGATTCCCTGTCCATCTCACCCTGCACCTGGTCTGACCATTGTCTGATCTCATTTACCCTTCTTATCAACCCCACTACTAAGCCCCCCCTCCCAAAGAATGTCTGGGTCCGCTCATGGAACCGAGTAGACCCGGCGCATCTATCCATCCTGCTGACCTCTTCCTACCCCATTCTGCAAGGCCTATCTACCCTTTCACAAGCCACTGCCATCGAACACTGGCTCTCCTCAGGCTGCGACTCCATTGTCCCACTGAAACGGGTGACCTCAAAACGGGAAAAAGACGCCAACTTGTGGTTCAACAAGGATCTTAAGACCACTAAACTTATGGTACGCCGAGCCGAGCGCGCCTGGAGGAGGAACTATTGTCCGTTACTCAGATCCGAGTTCACTACCATCTTAGCTCAATATAAGAACGCTATCCTGGCTGCTAAAACGGCCTATTTCTCCTCAAAGATCCTAGCAGCGGAGAATCAACCAAGGGAAATCTTTTCGATTGTCCACAAACTAGCTTTTTCTGATAGGACATCTCTTAAGCCCTCCCCTTCCCTGGACCTCTGTCTTTCTCTCAACAACTTCTTTATCGAAAAAATTGCCATCATCAAAGCCAATATTCCCTCACCCCCCCTCACTTTTGTTGACCCTCAGTGTCCTCCATCTAAGGGTCAACTCAACGCCTTTCCCCTTTTGACTAAGGAATCCTTGACTTCGATAATTCCACTTGTTAAATCAGGATCCCCATTGGACACCTGCCCCGCGCACATCCTTCGCTACATCTATACAACCTGTCCAGACCCCTTTCTCCACTTCCTTAACACTTCTCTCTCCCAAGGGGTTGTAGCCAGCTCACTGAAAACAGCTGTTATTGTACCCATCTTAAAAAAGCCCGGCGCTGACCCTTCGGTCCTCGCCAATTATCGCCCCATCTCACTCCTACCATTCTCGGCCAAAGTGCTCGAACGTCACGTTACCAGCTCTTTGAGCACCTTTGTGGAGGAGTATGGGGTTCTGGCTTCTCGCCAAGCAGGTTTCCGCCCCGCCCACTCTACGGAGTCCGTAGTACTCTCGGTCTTGGACAACCTCAGGGAGGGAATGGATACCAACCAGGCTCAGGCTTTGGTTCTCCTCGATCTCTCTGCCGCCTTTGACACGGTAGACCACACTATCTTGCTTTCCCGTGTCGGGGCGGCGGGGATCGGGGGTACAGCCCTGGTGTGGCTGTCCTCCTTCCTGAGGGACCGCACCCAGGCTGTCCGACTAGGTGATTTTGCTGCAGACTTCCGAAAAGTTCAGTGCGGGGTTCCCCAAGGTTCTTCTCTCTCACCTCTTTTGTTCAACCTCTATATTTCCCCCCTTATTTTTTCATTGCAGCAAATGGAGGTAAGCGTATATAACTATGCGGATGACCTCCAACTTGTCTTTAACCTATCCCCTTCCTCTGCCTCTATCTTAAATTTCCAGTCTATTATGATTTTTATCCAGGACTGGATGAACCACAATCACTTGAAACTCAACCCAGATAAGACCGAGCTGGTGTTGACAGGTGGTTCCTCCAGTCCCTGGTCTTCACTGTTCTGGCCCCCTTCCCTAGGTTCTCCCCCGGTTCCCTCTGCCTCAGTCAAAACCTTAGGTATCAAACTTAATTCTCAGCTCACTCTTCACTCCCAGGTTAGCTCTGTGGTGTCTTCTTCCTTCCTGTCTCTACGCACCATTCGTAAGGTATCTCGCTACTTTTCTTTTGATGCCTTAAAACTGATCATCCTGGCAATGGTCATCTCCCGCCTGGATTATGGCAACGCCCTGTATGCAGGTATTCCTGCATACAGCTTAAGGCGTCTGCAACTGATCCAGAACCAGGCGGCACGGTTGGTGTTCAACCTTCCTAAATCCCACCATGTAACGCCCCTACTCAAATCCTTACACTGGCTCCCTGTCCGCGAACGCGTCCAGTTCAAACTTGCTTCCATCATTTTTCAATCTCGACTGGGCGCGGCTCCGGCCTTTATTTCATCTGAAATCGTTCCCTATGTTCCTACCAGGGAACTACGCTCATCCTCGTTATTCCTACTGACAGCCTCTCGTTTCCGGAGGAAGAAGTGGGGAGGATCGAAATTTGCGACCCTTGCCCCAGCTCTATGGAACTCTCTTCCTTTAGAGCTTAGATCCCTTACTATCTATCCCCAATTCCGGAAAAAGCTCAAAGCCCATCTATTCTCCAAAGCTTTTTAATCCTCTCGCTTTTTTTCCTCTTCTCTTCTTACCTCTGCTGCTTTTTACTCTGGAGACCTGACTGTAACAGCGCCATGAAACCGCTGGTGAAAGTGCGCTCTACAAATACTTTTAAACTCAAACTCAAACAACCCCTTCAGCGGCAGACATGCTGCCTTACTACCAGCTACGGGTGACCTGTAGAGGGAAATTTAAAACATTTCCAGCGCCACCACCACAGTTGGAATCACTAGAAAACATTCTCACTGTAGAAACAGGCCGCAGGTTGATCACACGGCTCTACTCAATCACACAGAGGGATCACCCAATTACGGTGGCGCTGACTCGTGCTGCATGGAAGGGCGATTTGGGTGAATTCCTAACAGATGAACCGTGGGATTTCAGCTGCAGACAGCTGGAGCAGCTGACCCCAAACTATCGGCTCAGGTTAACTCACTTTAAGTATATACACCGATTCTACAGAACCCCTGTGCAACTATGACGGATGGGGCTGCGACCAGATGACCGCTGTTGGAAATGTGGAGTGCCACAAGCAACATTCATACACTTGGCGTGGCAATGTAGGCCAATAGCGAGCTTATGGACTAAAATAATGCACTAAATAGGTAACAACGGGTATGACCCTGCCATGCACTCCCTTGATAGCACTATTGGGGGTTGTACCTCATATACCGCCGAAGGTGAGGAAACTGCCTGCTATTCTACTATTAATGGCAAAATGACAGGTGGCGAGGCACTGGGGGGCCGCACATCCTCCGACTGTGAAGGAGTGGGTGAGGGAGGTAACCTATTGCAAAACCCAGCTGGCGGAATACTGGGAGCAAATGCTGATGCGCTCCCGACCCAGGGACATCTGGGAACCATTTGCAATTTGGCTGAGGATTGTGGATATTGCGGACATTTAGGTGAGACCATAGTGCTATAATGCCACGCAATGCGTATGGCCCTGGGGGGTGTGGGATGGCCTGTGGGATGAGATCTACAAGTGCAGGCCACATATGTCGAGTATCATTTATACTATTTACCTGTCTGTGCTACTAGACCGAATGCCTAAAGTGTTGTTGCACTGTATTATGTTTACAACTAACAGCAATAAGATTGGATATACAAGGAAATGCTCATGTTAAGCCACATTAGCTGCTACTCTAGCATTGTTATTTGACGGCCTGTACTGTATCCCATTACTATGTAAGCAATGCCACTGTTCTGTAAATGCAAATAAAAAAAATAAATTAAAAAAATGTCTAAACTGCCGATGTCTAGCTGCGAAGCAGCTTTTTTACATTTGCATATCACTAGTGTTAAATCTATTGTAGGGCTTCTTATTTACAGACTCCCCTGGTCTGCCAAGAGCTTTTATTGAAGAACCATTGGAAATTGTGCCCCCCTACGCTATCCGCTACCCCAATTTCATTCTCTTGGGTTATCTGAATCTTCACTTCGAAGATAAAGAAAGTAAAGAATCTGCAGAGCTGACCCAAGGACTATGGGTGATGGGTCTTAACCAATTGGTCCATACTCCTACGCACAGTAGGGGTCATACGTTGGACAATATCTTTACTAATAGTACGGAGGATGAAGCTTAGCTACCGGTCCCTGTAGTTTGGTCCGAACATTATATTCTCCCTATCAGGATAAGGAATCCTAGAAAGGTCCTCTACAAGCAGGGAAAGCAGTCTGAGCCCATAATGGTTCGGAAATGGGCACGTTAACCCAGGACATCTTTGAGGAGAAAGTGGCCTCAAGTACCTCTGATTTAGGAGCCGAAACTGAGATAGCAAAGAATTTAGTCTCCCTATGGATCAAGGAGGCAGTGGACTCCTTGATACCCCTGAAACCATGCAAAAGCACTCGTACGACTGCATCTGTAAAATGGTTCTCAGAAGAATTGGCACTGTTGAAAACTGGATGCAAGCGCCTTGAACGCCAGTGGAGGAAGAACTACCTGGAAGAAAATAGGCAGAATTACCTAGCGGCCTTGAAGTTTTAACAGTTACAGATTAGGAGAGTGCATAGGGAATTTTATACGGAGGAAATTGAGCTAGCAAAAAATTCCACAAAGAACATCTTGCAGGTAGTCAAACAACTGTCCTCTTTGGAACGTGTGACAGCCGCACTTCCGGCTTATACGGATCACTGCAATAAGGTTGCATACTTTTTTCTGGGCAAGATAGATAAAATATATGCCACCTTTCCGGAAAGTAGCAGGAATTTTGTCCCCGATCCTGTCATGGAGGTCCCTTGGACCGAGGATAGGTTTGTCTTTCACCCTTCTGTGGAAAGTGAGATCCTAAAGTTGATGGACGTTGTTAAATCAGGGTCGCCTTTGGACCCAGTTCCCCCTAAATTTTTGCGGCAAGCGAAGGAAGTTATTACTCCGGTTCTCACCACACTACTTAATATGTCCTTCAGCTCGGGCAGGTTCCCAGCAATTGAAAACACGCAATGGTGGTACCATTGCTGAAGAAACCTTCTTTAGACCCTGCCCTCCTAGAAAATTTGAGACCGATCTTTCAGCTCCCCTTCGTTGCAAAAAATGCGGAGAAACATCTAAATCACCAACTGTCCATGTTCTTGGAAGAAAGACGGGTTCTCCACGATACCCAGTCTGGCTTTAGGCCACTTCATTGCACGGAGTCGGCCCTTCTCCTGGCTGCGGAGGCGCTGAGAACCACAGATGCAATGATCCTTCTTGATCTGAGCGCTGCGTTCGACACGGTCTCCCACGGCCTTTTGTTGGAGAGGCTGCGGGAGGCTGGGGTCAGTAGCACCACCTGGGAGTGGATGAAAAATTTCCTGCAGAATAGATCCTTCCAGGTTCTACAACATCCTTTTAAATTTAGAGTCTGCCCTCTGTCGCAGGGGGTGGCGCAGGGTTCGACTCTTAGTATCTTTAATATCTACATGCGCCCCCTGGCAGATAATGTATTGAGGCATGGGGTAAAGCTGGTGTCATACGCCAATGACACTCAGCTGATTGTTACTCTGGAGCAAAAGGGGTCTGGAATGGCATCTGACTTTAAGGTCTGCTTGGGTGCGCTTGAGGACTGGAGGAAACACAGCTGTCTTCAGCTGAATGCAGGGAAGACTGAGGTGATGGTAATTGGAAAACAGCCCTCTCTTTCGTCTCAGCTATGGTGGCCGGAGGAACTGGTACTTAGTCAGGTCCCGAAAGCCAAGGTCAAGAATTTGGGAGTATGGTTCGATGACAATTTGTCTTTTTCAGAGCAGATACCCGCTGTGGCTGGAGCCTGCTTTGGCATTCTTAAAATGCTATGAAAAATCATGGAACTACTTCCACTTGACGCCAAAAGTACTATTGTACAGGCCCTTGTTACATCTCGCCTTGTCTATTGTTACATATTGTACCTAGGGGTGACAGCCAGAAATTTGAACATCTTGCAGAAGGTCCAAAATATGGCAACTCAGCTGATTCTCTAGGCGGGCATTGGTGGGGGAAGCTCTGATGAAACTTCATTGGCTCCCTATACAGGCCAGAGTTACCTTTAAGGCCCTATGCTTTGGCCATAGGATCCTTAATCGGAAGAGGCCGAAATGTTTGCTCCCCCTTCTCACTGCATATCGGCCGGCTTGGAGCCTGAGATCGTTAGGGACAGCCAAAGTGACTGTGCCCAGGGTGCGGAAGGTTCGAGCGGGGGGGAGATCCTTTGGCTTCTTGGCGGCTAAGGCATGGATTGATCTACCTGTGGTTCTACGGATGTGTGTATCGGAGACTCTGTTCCGAATTTTTTTTAAAACCTGGCTCTTCCGACACCCGCCCGGAGGACGGAAGCAGTGCTTCTACACCGACTGCCGGGCAGTCTTAGGCGTAGATAGGTTGCTAGTTTAGGTCAGTTGTTGGGGTTCTGATGGTGTTCTAGCGCAGGGACACTCCATTGGTGTAACCAGGCGCTTTACAAGCTAAATAATGATAATAATAATAAATATATAAAGGATAAATAGATGTGCAAATACCAACAAATGTATTTCTGGATGCAGAAACCTTCATTAAGCGTATTTGAAAATTTAAAAAAATGAAAAGAGCAGGGTGGGATCCTTCCATAAGCACATAAGATTGCAGATTCATGTATCCAATGTACACACATGTTATCAGAGGAAACTGCTAAGATCCCAGTGAAATGGAAAGGATATTATGAACACTCCTTCTATACTAGGGGTACCAGTGGAGTCGGAATATGGATACATCCTGCTTGCCACTATCTTGCTGGTAGGTGTGATGAAAGGCATGGCTGCTAAATTCCTGAATGTTTATGCACCTAATGCAGATGACAGAAAATTCTACTCCACATTAGCCAGACTTTGTGCCCGATTTGATAACTCCATTTTCTTTAAATGTGATTGGAAAAAAATGTTAGACAGGGAATCAATTGGCTCTCTGCTCCCTTCCAATGTTTTTTTTTATGTTAAACAAACAGCAAGATAGGCAGTTAGGGAAAAACAACAGCTGCACCACCCTCCTATACACAAAATATGAGTAGATTTCTAGATTCAGTTTGCCCACCTCTCTGGTCCACTGCCTTAGGACCATACACATCTCGCACATATAGATAACACATAGAGAGGCAACACTCCAAAATACAAAAACTGTACAATAGACATTTAAGTCCAAGTTATTCATTAATACATAATGTGTTCTTTAATGTTGCAAGATGATCGTATACAGCAGCTGCTGTATACGATCATCTTGCAACATTAAAGAACACATTATGTATTAATGAATAACTTGGACTTAAATGTCTATTGTACAGTTTTTGTATTTTGGAGTGTTGCCACTCTATGTGTTATCTATATGGGTTGTGTATGTTATGAAGGGTGGTAGTGGAGCTATGAATGTTGTATCCATGATGGAAGAAACAGGGAGACAAAGAAAGTTACACTCCTTTTTATTGCCTGAGTTTTGAGTACACCAACAGCTAGATTATTTGTTTGTCTCAATTACACATGCAGAGAGCTTTGAAGTAATGGAGTGTATGGAATGACTTTGTCTAAGCATAACCCTTTCCCTATGTAATATGTGGTAGATACTGCAAGAGTCTGACAATGTCCTCATTGCATGCTACTGAAACTACCATAACAGCTCTAGAACATAATTTACAGGAAGAAACCCCACCCATGGAAATCCTGTCTGAAGAAAAGCACAGTCATGCTCAGCATCTGAAGAGTCTCAAAATGTTTCTGTAAATGTTTCTGTAAATGTTCTTTTAACAGTGACTGAATAGAGACAAGCCTGGTAGGCTTGTATGTCAGAATATTGTGTAAAGAAATATTGCCTGAATATTTATGTCAGTAATATTCAAACAATGATATTCTGGTACCAAAACATCTTGTAGACGGCTGGCTTGGTTGCTGAAGAAATAAACTGAAGATGCATGTTTTTATTAAGGATGCCCAAAAGACACAGACATACACAAATGAGCTGATTAATTAAACATGTATGGACTTCTTATGGCCTCAGTGCTCACCTTCCACATGATGATATAATTGACAGACCATTATATGACTATGGAAGAACACACAACAGGAGCCGTTAGAGGCCTCTTCGATTGTCATTGGAAGGGGTGAAAGCAGGAATAAATCTATGTGGTGATGGAATGCCACCAGAAATCTTTAAGATTCAAATTGGTATTTTAACACCCAGACTATTGATGGAGTTCAGAGGGCTACTGCCTTTGCAATAAACCCAGACATGATGAGAGAAGAGTGAATCTTTTTAATACATAAGTCAAATACAAACTGTATGGACTGCAAGGCCTGTTGCCATTAATCAATGCTTATCATTGTTAAAAAGAATATGGTGAATATTTTAGTTAATCGATTGATGACAGTCATCACAACTTTTGATCACTGACACCAATTCAGATTCATGCCATAAATGTATATACCCATAGCCTGTGTCAACAAGTCATATGCTGTGTATTTGGGCATACACATACATCTCAGCGCTGCCCAGATCCTTCGCCTCAATTATTGGCAGGCAATCAGCGCCCCCGAAACTCAAGTAGAAAGATGGTTGTGGTTGCCATTATCTATCACAGGCAGGGTGGCGGTTATTAAAATGGTGGGTCTCCCCAAATTTTTATCATACTTCCCATACCCCTCCAGAACAGTTTTCTCTTGACGTTACAGTCGCACCTTATTAAATTGGTTTGGGGGCAAACAGGCCCACGTACGCTGGCAGGTGCCTACTCTACCATATAAGAGGGGAGGGTCTGGGGTGCCAGATTTCCACGTGCATTATCTTGTGGCCCAAAGCTGTTATGCCTTTGCATGGTTCCACCCTGACGCTAGGATCCCCTTCCTCTGCTCAGAGGTGGATTTTGTCCCCCCTGAGCGGTTATCCACTGTATTACCCAAGGGTGTACCCAGAGACCCTAATGATATACAGACTGTTTCCACTAGCAGCTGGGCCTGGGATAAGCTGCGACGAATCTCCGGCACCGCCACACTATATTCCTCTGCTCTTCCGATCCCCAATTCCAGCTGGCTGCCGATCACCGGTGAAAAACTGGTGCAGCGCACTTTGAGATCTCTAAACTGGGCAACTTATAACCTAATGGCCACATATTCTCCGTGACGGAGGATGCCCGCTTCCACAATGCCACATTTATGGACTGCTTTGTCTTAGGCCGGATCCGTTGGGCTCTTCGAGCCACGTTGCCCGGTTTTCCCATTGAACCTGACTCGTTTGCCTCACTTTCTCTCATTATTGAACACGAGAGTGGGGTTCATCTCATATCTAAACTCTATAAGACATGCGCTGGGTTGATCCCGGTCAATGACGACAAGATCCACCAGCATTGGGAAGAAGACTTAGGCTGCCCAATCATGGACGATCAGTGGACTAAATGCTGTCACAAAGGAAGTGTCACTAAACAGTAGACATAAACGATTACACTTTAAATTCTTACGCAGAATGTACATCACCCCTGCCAAAGCCCATAGACTAGACCCGCCCAGACCCCACACATGCCACAAGTGCAATGCCCCTTATGCCGATTTTGCACAACTCACATGGTCCAGCCCAAAACTGCAGTCATTCTGGGAGGGGGTGCATAGTACACTAGGCGACATGACCACGCTGGCACTCATCCCCACACCTGAAGTGGCACTGCTGGGGTATGTGGTAAACTTCCGTTAGAGCGTCCGGAGGTTCGCAGCCCTCAGTCTGCTGCTGGCCAAAAGAGAAATAGCTATTCTCTGGGGCCGCAAGTCAGCTCCCACTCTGCAAGGCTGGTTGTACAGTCTGGCTCATTGCAACATCAACAGTGAAATATACTCCAACACTCTGCCTAGCTCTTCCCGTCCCAAGGACATCTGGGGCCCCTACAGGTCCTATGTGGAATCTGCTTTATGAGCCTCCAGCTCACAACTAGAATGGGGCATTGTTCCTGAGGGGGTGGGGTGACCGGCTTTTTCCTCTTCAAGGTTCTATTTCCTCTGCTCTGCATTATCCTACAGTACTTGTGACTCATTGCCTATGTCGCCTCGTCTAGGGTGGTTGGATACGAGTTGGCTTGTAGACCTACTGCTGGGAGACACTTGATTACTTTCGAGGTTGGGGGATGGGCCTTCTGATCTGTTGTTTATTTATTTTTCTATGCCTAGCTAATCTAAGTCATCTCACGGGTACACTCCATAACTATCAGTGTGTTTTGATGTTTGATGCTCCATATTACTGCTCTCCATTGTAAAGTCATTGACAGTGAACGTCTACGCCTGTATTGCTATGCTGTGCTAAATGGTAAATAACGTTATACAAAAAAAAGCCATATGCTGTAGGAAATTATCATATTTCTATGTTTTCCCTCAATTCATGGCCTATTTGTTTTGTTTTATTTACAACTCTGTGCACTTTGCCATTACAAGATAGGATAAAGGTGTCTGTGCTCCACCTTTATACATAGTTAAATTGGTTTACCCCTAATTAACTTACTTAATGTGCCTATATACTCCTAGTACATGGTATAGAAAATTTACCAAGGGTATGAACGTTAAATGCCACCTGTGGACAGCAGTGCCTGTTCTGCTATACACAGAGTAGACTCAGAAAACAGGGCTTCAGGCCAACCATTTGTAGCATGAATACAGCAACCTAAAACATGCTTTCAATTGTGTCAAAATAACCTTTTTTGACAGGCAGCAAACCCTGCTTTTAAATATTAATAAGTCCCCATAATTTACACCTTGTTGCCCAAAAAGTGGCATGCCTAATATTTAAAAGTGTCATGTTCCTCCAGTGACTAGGCCATAAAAGCTATTTTCACTGGCAAGGCTGTAGCTAAACCCTATAAAATGTCAAAGTTGAGATTATAAATTTTAATTTGCAACTTATGGCAGGTAACGGCTACAAAAGTCATTGAAAGAATATTTTTTTTATTTTTTGAAGTCCAAATCAATAGTGAAGTCAGATCTTAATGAATATTCATGAAAAGTAGCTTTCAGAAAGTATCCTCTTCCGAGCCTGAAGCTCCTATAGGCTATTTTGCATTAGCTCTTCGTCAGCTGTCCCTCAATGTGCTTGACCTTAATGAAGTGTGAACACTGCTGCCAAAGCAGGGACGATGGCATGTGTGTGGGGAAGTGTGCTTTCTTCCACTGACAGAAAGACCACACACAGGTTCTGGACAAGGTAAAAAGGGTTTCCCTATCTTAGATTTTAGAAGTAAGTTGCATTGGGGGATTGTTTGCAGTAGATCAATAGAGAACTGCTGCAAAATAGGATAGGGTTACCTCTGGGAACTTTTATCCTATTGGTTAGGGGGATTCCGGAAGTTACCCCTACCCACCAGCTGGGGCCAAACATAAATGTGGTACCCCAAGGCACCCTTTCCACAACAATTTCTGGACCTGAGGAAGATCAGAAGGGGGTGAGACTTAATGTCTGTGACCTGAGAGGAGCTCTAGAGGACTGTACCTGCTTCCTCTTGTACCCAGGACACAGATGTGAACTACAAGGGTCAGTTGGCTAACCTTCTTTTATGACTACAGGAATATAAGCAGCAAAGGACCTTTTTTCCTGATGTGACCAGTTGACCAGTAGCAACTGGACCTCGACTGGACCATACTAGAGGCCTCTGCTGGAGTGAGACCTGGCACCTTAATACTTTCCATGATGTCCTTGGAGCCTTAGAAGTGACTCAGAAGGCCTGCTCTGGAAACGCTGAAAAGCTGGGACTTACACAACTTTGGACTTCCAAAACCACTGGAGTTGTAAGCGAGACCTCATGGAAAATGTGTCTGATTTCAATGGAACATTTTTGGATACAGATTCATGCTTGCCCCATTGAAGAATAAAAATACTAAACACAAACGTAAAATCTTTAACCATGACAAACCTGCTTGGTTTATTTGAGCCACACTCCATCACGGTTGGTTTCACTTTGAGCCTATTCCCCATTTCCAAAAGACTATCTTTGGCATTTAGTGATTTTTGGGCTGCTTTCACTTACATTTAAAAAAAAAAAATCTATTATTGGATTTTTGTTGTTTTGTAGTCATTTTTCTCATTAAAATGTACTATATTTTACTAATTCGGATTGAGGTTTTTTTATTGTGTAGTGTTTTGACTTTATTACCATTTTAGTACTGTATAAATACTTTACACATTGCCCTATGTTAAGCCTGTCTTATCTGTGCCATAGCTACCCAGGGGTTGAGCTTGGGTTAAAATAAAAAACTTCGGGTTCACTCCAACAAGTTTGGCCCTCATTACGAGTCAAAGGCTAACTTCATATCCCTAAGCAAAAACTTGTTCGCACAGGAATATGAATAATGAGTTGTATGATAATGATCACATACTCACAGTTTTCCCTTCATAAATTCCAGCAAGGCAAACCTGCCAAAAGTTTGTCGGGGTAAAAAGGTCATAAAAACAGACAAAGCATGCAGAATTTGGTATGTTAAACCTGATTCCTCATATTCTGTCCAATTTCTTTATAAAAACTCATAATAGAAGGTATTTACCACATGTGTGGTAAATCCCCCACCTGACAAACTCATAATGAGGACCTTAGTGTTAATATCCTTTGAGGTGGGCGGCTACCCACCCCAAATAATAATAATCCACTTTTTTACAGAATACATTTCAATGGCTGCCCTGTGTGATACGGGACTGACTGCTTGGAAATGTGTGTTTTTTCATATTAGCAGAAAACCCCAAGAAAATGCTGCTGGTAAGGGCAATGAAGGGGCAAATTGTGTGAGGGAACCACACATTAAGAATAGGAAAAGGCATGTACCTCTATTCATGCTATAGTCGAACTGTGTGGTTGAACCTGCTACATCATACAGATATTACAACAACTTTTTTGCACAAGACAAGCTACTAATAAAGTGATGCATCTCTTGCCTGCCAATATCATCCATCTGCTTTGTGAGTGTATTATATGACAGGATGGATTAATGGTAGGAAGTGGTAAATACTAGATTGTCCAACTATATTGGCACGTCTGTTGAAAAGAAGGTTTGCTAAGTGCTTCTACTGTTGGGATGAAATGCACATTACAGAAAAGGTGTCCCTTTTGGCATTAGCCAAACACAGAATACCAATAACACGGTTGACCACTGATGCCCCAAACTGGAGTAATGGGCTGGGGATGAGGGAGAATGCTCAGGGTCTCCACCTTCCGAGGGGAACTTTCTGTCTACAAAATGTCTGTCTATTCTATTTCATCCTCTAACAAACCTCTCTCCTTCTCTACTGACATGTACCTCTGACTCTCTCTCTGTCTACTCGGTGTTATCTTAAGTATTTGTGGGGTCTCAGATAAGTCATATTTCAACGGTTTTTTGTGACCCTATTAAAGTTTAACATATAATTCAATATTGTTTGGTATAATTTCATAACATGGAAATTTGTTCCTTGACAAAACCTGTCATGCACGGGGCCTCCAAAATCCTTAACATGACACTGTGTTAGAATGTATGCCTTGCTACAGTCGACAACATGATAGTAAAGTGTTTACGTTTCAGAACATTTCTATATGATTTTATTCTGTACCTGTCAGGGCGCTGTATTGTGTGTGCCAAGATTATCAACTGACTCCATGCATTTGAAATACTGCTACGTACATACATGTTATAATGTTAATAAAAATCATTTTTTTAATTAGTGTTCCTTTTTAAACATTTTATGGATGGGATTTTAACCAGATATTACATTGTAACATTTAGGACTCATTTAGAAATCTAATGCTATTATTAGGGAGAAAGGATAGCTTTTTAGGCAAATTTATACTTTTTTAATGACGGTACCAGTCAACGATTTTCCTGTGATAATATGCAGAAACCCTTTCTCTGGGCAGATCGCCAGGTCCTCTCCGAGAGATATGACTGTATCGGGCAAGTGTTTTCTCAAGTTCATTCAGTTAAATGTCCCAGTTTTTTCCTCTCGAAGTTTACTGGAACAAACTTTACTGGAACTTCTTTTAAAGTGCTCAAACACTGACTTCAAAGTTAAAGGGGCAAATTAATCAATCCTTTGTGTTCCTATGTTTAGCCTCCCATTTCAACACCACTTTATGCTTAGTTTCTAATTAAGTATGTCTGGCTTTCATTTCTTTTTCCCACATGAAGGATTCATCCTAGGAAGAAATAGGCAGTAAACTAGTACTCATTTGTCATTCTTGCTGAGCACTGTGGAGGTCTCACCTACAAAGTGACCAAAATAAAATCATATTAAACATATCTGCCTCTTTGGCTTTTATTGAGAGTTATGTTATGTCAATCTGGAGCATCACATCATGCAATTATGACTCTTTTCAGGCCTGGAATTATCGGGTCAGGAATATTTGGACCTGATAATTTAAGGGACAGGCACGCTGGGCTATTCAGAGAGGCTGCAGTAGCTGTGGCACCAGCTTTGCACAGCCCCACCTGCTGCCTGTAACAGTCGGTAAGAGCAGAAAGTGCTCCCACCCACCACAAGCGCGAGCACGCCTGTCCCGCCTGTCTCTGCATGCAACACCCCACCAACAGTCCCGCTCACATTTTTTCCAGTTACGGCCGGCATGGCTCGAGGGAGGATGCAGGGGTGTCGCGGTGGGGGGTTGCAAGAGGGTGGTAGCAGGAGGGGAGTAACGCGGGGGGTTCACACGGGGGTTCATAATTTTAAAAAAGCTTACCTTGAGGCAGGGTCCCGTGTCTTCTCTGCTCTCCTGCCTCAGACTCAGATAGGAACAGAAAGCAGGCAGCCAGGCTTCCTCCCCTAAGCCAATTGCAGCATGGCAGTGTTGTGATTGGTGTGGACACAGCGCTTAGCCAGGGGCTGGAGGGGTAGGCATGTTCTCCATGCAGGCTGCAATGCAGCCTGCATGGAGAAGTGAAAAGAGCTCATGACTGGTTTGGGTGGCCCGAGAGGGCCGACCAACCAGACATTGCACACTCAGGAGTGGGCAAACCAATCCTCCCCTACCCTGCTCCGTAAACAGAGCAGATCCCACAAAGGAAACATAAAATGGTAATAACTAAAATTTATTACCATTTTATGTTTTTGCTTATCGCACTGTGAGAAAGCAGTGGGGTAACGCTCCTCCACCATAGTGGAGGAGCAGTCACTACACTTTCCACCTAAAAATATCTGCACTTTTATCACCAAAGTGGTGAAAAGTGCTCAGAAAACCACCTGGTAAATCCGGACGCGAGCAGTTATTCTCCATTTAGGGAAAAAACTCATAATGGCCTGACCTTGCAGTGGAGATACTGGTTAGTAAACTTAATTTCGGGCTTCTGGTATCTCCGTTTCAAAGTCTTTCCACCTCATAATGAGGGTCTTAATGTAAGCTAGCCAAATATATGTGTGGGGAAAATGAGTGGCCAGAAATAACATTTAGGGGACAGGATAAGAAGTAGGATGGCAGAGAATGGCATGTCCTAGTAGAGGTCCGGAAGGACTGGGCTGCACATGCTGCCTAAACTAAAGCAATATTACTAGCTAAGTGAATGTTCCAACTCCTGAGAAATCCAGGTGCAGGAAAACGGGGCCAGTTAAAATTGAGTGGAACAGAATTCCACCCAAGAATACCACAATGTCAGATTTATAATGCAGACCCAAGTGAGAATTTCTCCTTGTGGGAAAAGTGAGACACATATGTTTAATTTCCTTATGTCCAACAATTAGGGTGAGGCTGATCAAACCATTGCCACCACTTGCTGGTTGAGATGGTGACACCCAATCATATTTTACTTTGAGATTTGTCTGCTGTGCGGATTCTTCACGGAGTGAAGTATACACTTTTTTTTCCTTAAATTTCCCTAGACCAAGATCTAGGTTTCTGTCAAATTTGGTGTAAATCCATTCAGCGATTTGGGCTGTAGAGGTGTCTAATGTTCCTATGGAAACATAATGGGGAAAGTGCATTTTGCTCCCCCCTTTCACCCACTTGACAGAGCACCCCAAACATTCCATGCACAAACAGGTCATAAAGGAGTACTTTATTGGGAAGTGTCTGTGGAGATTCGTAAAACGGGGTCAAAGCTAAAAGCAACAAAAAATGTATTTCGTATGGCAACAGGATCCTAACTATAACTACTCAGTGGCGAATATATATATATATATATATATATATATGTATATGCTTTCCCACAACGGTTCAGAGGTCCGGTTTGTTTGGCGCTTCAAAAAGGTGCGTCACCCTCGCGGTTTGAACCAAAACCGCTAAACATGCCACAATTTCCTTTTGCAAGAAAAATAGGGCCGCACTCCAGTCCGTGTCGATTAATTTATTCTTAAATCATTTGTAAGTCAGCAAAAAAGCCACACAGGTCCCAACCAACGCGTTTCGGTATTCGCAAAATACCTTGTTCACGGTCGTTTGTTTTACTCATACTGACTCGTATTTAAACATGTAATACAAAAAAACATTCCAAAGGGAAATGGTGATACCTCATTTCCTGTTCAGGACAAGGATTACTCCTCAGACTTCTGGGAGTTGTAGTTCCACCTGTTTACTATTCATACTATATGAGTAAGCTTAGAGACAGAACATAAACTTTACAAACAGTAATTTGAATTAGGTAGTTGATCAGCAAATTTAAATGTTCAGGGTCGGCCAGACTAAGAGCCATAGTTCAAGTTAAGAAAATATTTACACAGTTGTTTTGTCCAATTATTTAGATGTTGATTGTTCATGGAGTTGCACGGTCAAATAACCCTTCGATTCTTTTGTTTGCAATGTCCGCAAAACGCCACATTGGCTGTAAATTGTAGTCCCACTATATTGAGTCGAGGATCATATGACTATCCCTTCAGTGGGAATTTATTCGTTTTTTCATTTTAATCCATTTGTTCGTTGTGTGATTAGCTCCTCCAGTGGAGATAATTCACTCATCAAATAGAAATATTGATCCAGAAGATTGATATTTAATTGATCGTGCAACTTATCCGTATCTTTTGTGGAACAATTGTTCAATTCATTCAGCTTGGTGATTCACTTCTTTTAATTAGATGTGTATATATAGTTCCTCCGACTGATTTAAACCATGTGGTGTTAAGCGTCTGAAAATTAAGATGTGGCGTGATTCTCCCTGTTGCCACCACGTGAGGATATCGGTATGGTCTCTATTCCATAGAGATTTGACCATACCGATATCCTCACGTGGTGGCAACAGGGAGAAAATGCTACGCCAAAAGGAATCACGCCACATCTTAAATTTCAGAAGCTTAACACCACATGGCTTAAATCAGTCGGAGGAACTATATCTACACATCTAATTAAAAGAAGTGAATCACCAAGCTGAATGAATTGAACAATTGTTCCACAAAAGATACGGATAAGTTGCACGATCAATTAAATATCAATCTTCTGGATCAATATTTCTATTTGATGAGTGAATTATCTCCACTGGAGGAGCTAATCACACAACGAACAAATGGATTAAAATGAAAAAACAAATAAATTTCCACTGAAGGGATAATCATATGATCCTCGACTCAATATAGTGGGACTACAATTTACAGCCAATGTGGCGTTTTGCGGACATTGCAAACAAAAGAATCGAAGGGTTATTTGACCGTGCAACTCCATGAACAATCAACATCTAAATAATTGGACAAAACAACTGTGTAAATATTTTCTTAACTTGAACTATGGCTCTTAGTCTGGCCGACCCTGAACATTTAAATTTGCTGATCAACTACCTAATTCAAATTACTGTTTGTAAAGTTTATGTTCTGTCTCTAAGCTTACTCATATAGTATGAATAGTAAACAGGTGGAACTACAACTCCCAGAAGTCTGAGGAGTAATCCTTGTCCTGAACAGGAAATGAGGTATCACCATTTCCCTTTGGAATGTTTTTTTGTATTACATGTTTAAATATGAGTCAGTATGAGTAAAACAAACGACCGTGAACAAGGTATTTTGCGAATACCCAAACGCGTTGGTTGGAACCTTTGTGGCTTTTTTGCTGACTTACGAATGATTTAAGAATAAATTAATCGACACAAACTGGAGTGCGACCCTATTTTTCTTGCAAAAGGAAATTGTGGCATATATATATATATATATATATATATATATATATATATATATATATATATATATATATATATATATATATATATATATATATATATTACCTACTGGCAGTTGCCAGTAGGTAGTTATAGTTAGGACCTATTTTCCATAGGAAATCCGCAACATTCTATTTGGAATAACGTTGGCGCCGATTGACGAATCTTCGCAAAATTTTCCAAACTTTTGGCCAGCTCCGGTCCAATCCTATCCTGAAAATTTCACGGAGATTCGTCAAGCGGGGGCCGAGAAAAAAGGGGGGGTACCAAAACGCGTTTTCGCCAATGCATTTTCCCATAGGACCTGTTGACACAGCTACAGCCCGAACTTCTGAACGGAATTACACCAAATTTGGAAAAGAGGTAGTCCTCAGTTCAGACTCGTGCCTTTTGCTTAAATTGTGTAAATCCGTCCAGTAGTTCCTGAGAAAATTAGAGTTAAAAAGATAGATATATCTGGGAGGAGTCTAACCACACATCTCACCGTGAGATCTGATTGGCTGTCAGTACTTCATCCAAGAAGTGTTGGCAGCCATCTTGGGACCAATATACATGATAGCACCTCATTAAAAAGCATTGCAGTTAATAGAAGGTTTTAAGACTTTAGTTACATTATAAATCATTTGTTGATGGTACCATACTCATTTTAGGAATTGTGGTGTGTTCTAAGGTGATTTTACCATGTGAAAAAGCCTTCTGCTGTGATATCATGAATCATGTTTGAGAGAAAACTATTTTCTCATGCTTTTCCCACAGAGGTTTGGAAGGTGATCTATAAGCTAAACTGAGAGCATATTTTCTGTAAATTCACATTATCTTTCTCAGTCATGTGAGAATGAAGTCTGACATTCTCAGTAAAACATGTACATTCAATAAGGGCAGAGACTGTCAGTTGATTCCTTTGTGTTCTACTGCACCTTCCCAGAGTGTTCTAAAGAACAACTAGAGCGCTAACAGTCCTACTTATGACAAACTTATTGCACACCTGAAGCCATCTTGATTGGAATAAAGTGGTAACTCTTAAAATATTTAATTTAAAAAGGAACAAAATGAGGGGGTTCATTTTGCCATAGAAAGTATGATTAGTGCTGCAGAAAGAAAAATTAGGGCACATTTTGAGTGACTTCTCAAATCCTCTTCTATTTCATTAAAAAATTCTGACATGCAGACTGAAACATGCACTTTCAATACCAGCAGCAGAGTTCCCTGGTGAGCAGTAGCTTTACTACAGTGACCTAATGAGCAACTAGAGTGCTAACATTCTGAATTTATGGCAAATGTGTGACACATCTGAATGCCTTCTTGATGGAATCAAAGTAAAACACTGAAAGTGTTTCCTACTGAGGAGACTGTAGTAAATGAGGAAATTAGGAAACTTCATAACAAATACGTCTCCCAAAATGGCCACAAGAGACAAAAGAGCCCAAATGTAGCACAAATATCACCCAGATGTAGCCCAAATATAGCCCAATGACAGAATGTCCCAGAGTGTTCTAACGAACAACTAGAGCGCTAACAGTCTTACTTATGACAAAAGTATGGCACACCTGAAGCCATCTTGATTGGAATAAAGTGGTAACACTTAAAACATTTAATTTACAAAGGAACAAAATGAGGGGGTTCATTTTGCCATAGAAATTATGATTAGTGCTGCAGAAAGAAAAATTAGGGCACATTTTGACTTATCAAATCTCCTTCTAATTCAATTAACAATTCTGACATGCAGACTGAAACATGCACTTTCAATACCAGCAGCAGTCTTCTGTGGTGAGCAGTAGCTTTAATACAGTGATCTAATCGGCAACTAGAGTGCTAACACTCAATATTTATGGCAAATGTGTGACAATCTAAATGCCTTCTTGATGGAATCAAAGTTAAAAACTGAAAGCATTTCCTACTGAGGAGACTGCAGTAAATTAGGAAATTAGGAAACTTCATAATAAATAAATCTCCCAAGATGGCCACCAGAGACAAAAGAGCCCAAATGTAGCACAAATATCACCCAGATGTAGCCCAAGTATAACCCAGTGACAGAAGCGTGCAAAACACTTTTTATTTTTTGTATTTTTGCAGTTTTATATACTGCAGACTGGTCAGGTATTGGAGTGCTTTACATGAGCATTGGTTGCATCACACAAGGAGAAATTCATTTTGGTTGTAGACATGGGGAGATCAAGTGATTTGACCAGAATCACAGATTGTCGAGCTGAAGCAGAAACTCCAACCTGGTTCCTCAGTTGCAAAGTCAGAAGCTCTGAAAGTATCACCACGTCCTCTCCCCTAAGTGCAACATTTAATCAAGTGGTCAACTGCATAAAAAAACATAAAGATATCAATAATTTAAAAGTGCTTTGTCGCTATTTGAAAACTCAGAAAATATGTCCTCATTTTAGTTTTTTAGAGCACTAACCATAATTTCGATGCAAATAAGACCCTCTCATCTAAGTAATTTTTAAAGGAAATGCTCTAGGTTTTACAGTTTGGATTACATCAAGATGACATCAGGGGTGCCACACTTTTGTAATAAATATAGAATGTTAGCAATCTAGTTGTTCATTAGGATACTGTTGAGAGGCAGAGGCCAAGGCAGGTAGGAGGGTGCAGAGGCAACAATTTGACCACACTGGGCAGGCAGGAAGGGCAGTGGCAGCACAACAGACTATGGATGGCAGTGGAAAGGGGGGCAGGGACAACAAACCAACAATATAGGACAGGCAAGAGAGGCTGTGGCAATATAATAGACCATTGTGGGCAGAAGGAAGAGGCAGTGGTAGTACAACCATAAATGCCAACAGACCCGATTCAGCCAGGAAATGCCCAATATTTTTAAATGGGATTTATTTGATCTGTCTCCTGTCTACAATCTACTCTTTTTCAATATAAGTCCATGGGGAAAATCAATACTCCAGTTTTTTTTCAAAATCTCCCTCTTACCAAGTTCAAAATGTTAGCAAGTATGGAACATTGGATCATGGAAGGCAAGAGGAATTGGGGTAGGGACATGGACTCCGATGACAGAGGACAAGAGGGACATGGAGAGGTGCACCAAACTGACCTTACAGGGCAGGGATCAGGGTTTCCAGCAGCACAATACACCACACAGGGAATGCGGACGGGAGTGCCGCCCAATAATCCATAGAAAGCAATAGGGAGGGGACAGGGCCATGCGCATGGACAACAGAGAACAGAGGGGGAAAAAGGGAATGGCAGCTACCTGACCATAATGGATATATAGGAGAGAAATCTGCAGCATAACGGACCATAAAGGGTGTGAGGGAGGGATCAGGGGCACTACATTGGAACAGACAACCCAAGAGGGAGGGAATAGGGGTCTGCACATGGAAAACAGAGGGCAAGGGGCAAGGAGGCAGGGCAGGAGCAGCAAGCTGACCATGGAGGTCGGGCAAGATGGGCACTAGAAGCAAGACACACCATGGAGAGCAACAGTGAGACTGTGATGGCATACACACAGACCATGGAGGGAAGGTGGGAGGGGATCAGGGGCAGCTAGCTGACCACACAGGGAAGGTGGGAGGGGCCGTGGCAGCACAGAAGACCACGCATGGCAAGCGGGAAGGTTAGTGGCAGCACAATGGCCATGATGGGCAAGAAGAAGGGGGCAGGGGCATGCACAAAAGACCATGGAGGATAGAAGGGAGGGGTAGGAGCTGGGCACAGACAAGAGAGTTCAGGGAAGGGGCCTCACAACAGACCATGCGGGGCAGGCAGAAGGAGCAGTTGCAGCACAACAGACCAGGGAGGGTAGAAGGGTGTGGCAGTAAAATGGATCATGGAGGACAGGAGGAAGGGGATAGGGGCATAGAACGTGGACAGACAGGGTGGAAGTGGCAGGGACAGGTACAGTCATCTGACAATGCTAGGCAGGTGGGAGGGGAGTGGCAGCTCAACAGAACACTCAGAGTAGATAGGAGTGGCAGGTCCACGGAACATAGTGGGCAAAAAGGATGGAGCAGGGGCATGCACAAAGACATCGGAGGGCAGGGGGAAGGAGAATAGGGGCAGCAAGCTAAGCACAGAGGCTAAGCAGGAGGTCAATGATGGGCCATAGAATTGGGCAATGGAGGGCAGGAGGAGTGGACTGGTACATCATGCTAAATGGAGGGCTGTGGCAGCACATCAGACCATGCATGGCAGGAGGGAGGAGGCTAGTCCATGGATTCAGACAACAGAGGATAGGGAGGAGGTGGATGGGGCAGCAAGCTAACTGTTCAGAGAAGGTGGGTATTAGGAACTTTATTGTTTTTAAAATGTGTGTCTGTGCGAACTACTTAAAATATGAACAAGTATGCAGCATAATCTCACTTTTATTCAGGAAAAAGAGGACGTTTGTGACTGTGACTCCGGGCTCACTTGGCAGAAACACCCCCTGACCCTCCACCCCCATCGCAAAATGTAATGCCCGTGAAAAGGGTAGGTGGACACAGTGTTATATAGAACATAGTCCTGAGAGCACGATTGAAAATGAAAGCTAGATGTAGTATATGGTATAAACTATGCACCAAAAAGTGTGATATAAGATGAACCGGGCGTGAAATATAATATGCAATACATTGAGCGCAATGACAGATTCATTTGAGAGCGCGAGATAGCACAGGCACTAGCGCGTGCTATGCGATATGCGCCTTGGTGTGTAATATGCACAGGGCAGTGTTGTGTAGCATAACTAGTCTCTAAAGTTGTAATATAAAATATGTGCTGGGGAGTGTAACGTTGCACATGCACTGTGACAAAGATATGGATCCCAGATTGTAATATGTATGGCATAGCGCTGTGCGTTATAACATACATATCGAGGAAGGCACGTTAGATGGGGCAGTATAACCCGTGCGAAGGCAAGTGTGGCATGACATATTCACGGGGTGGTGTTACAGTGCACATGGGCTAGACAGTGTCATAGCATACGCACTAGCTGGTGGAATACAACACAGAGGTGTGAGGCAATCGGCGGGCACTGGTGGGTGTAACACAGCATTAGGCTCAGTCAGGAGCACTCTGTGACTCTCAAGTGAGGTTCGTCTCCTTTCCAGAGAGTAAAATAAAAAGTATTACACATCCGGCGGTGGATGTGGTTTTTATTAACCGTGAGGGGGGTTTCTTGCATAGTTTGGTCGAATTTTTGTCGAATCCCCTTTGAATGGCTTGGTGCGCGTGTATATTAAATGTGCCCGTCAATAGCTACCCATGTTTGTATAAATAAACGACAAGGGTGTCTACTTGGAGAGTACCCACCAGCAGGGGCGCCGGGGTTAGGCACGGTAGGGCATCAGACACGTCAGAGCTTCACTAGCGTTGTAAATACATTCCATGTGGATTCATTCTATGCATAGTCACCTTTTAATGAATATCACGCAAATCGTCATGGTGATAGGTACATATGGTTTGTCCAGCATGTCCTAGGTGTTTCTATAAATATATATATTTTTAAAATAATAAAACACAAAGGCCGGCCCCGGGGAATGGGGTCCCCGGAGCCATAAGTGGCCTGAGGAGGGGGGCAACGCAGCCATTGTGATACATTGGTGTATAATGATGTAACATCAAATGTAGCCAGAGAGTATCATCATAAAATGTGTAGGTTTGATTTAATTTTTCAATAATCTGAAGGATTGGTATCTTTAACAAATGATGGAAGTTCCCGTACAATGGGGTGGAGATGCAGGTTGACAAATAAAGATAGTCTCTCAGTGGCATTCTATATACATACAAGAACACAGTGGGCACTCCAGACGAGGATAAGAAATATTGCTTTATTCAAAATTCCAGTGTATCAGCTCCCTCTATATAAAAAAGAATGTCCGTTTTTTGTTAATGACTGTGATGCAACCGAAATTAACATTAAAAGAAAGCGGCAAAATAATAGCCACTGCTAATATTAACAAAGGCGTACAGCCGAAACGCGTCTGTGTGCGCTTCGGATCCAATCAAATTTGGAATATTTGTCCCCTTGAGTGCAGGACTTCTTTGTTTCATGGAGCCTGGATATATATATATAAGAACCAGTCTTCCTGACATCTACAAGGAGAGGAACACCAACGAGACTCCAGGGGAAACTGCAAACAAATCCTTTATTGCGGCAATATGCAGACGCGTTTCGTTCATTGCGAACTTCATCAATGCTGCCGAGGTTTAACTCAAATTGTTTTCCCGCCCTCTTTTAAAGTCAAATGTCCTGCTGTGATTGGACAGGACACTCCAGGTGACCTTGGCATTGGGATAACGAAAACCCGGAATGGATTATCGCAGAGCAGACAACATCAGGCAAGTGCAATCCCCAGTGGGCGGTGTCTGCTCTTATCACAACAATGCTCACCAAGTTCTTGAGAGACGGCGGTATTGCAGTTTGACGTGTCCCTCACTCCGCCGCAAAAACTCCCAACTGTAGCCCAAATGCGCTGCCTAGGTAAGCAGCACATCTCCCACGTAGTATCGCGGTGCAGCAGTCGTGACGGACAAGGTTGCAGGCATGCGGCGTGTCCTGCATGTACCTGCTATTTCAGTATGCGCACAATTAGCAGCCGTGCTCATATATATATATATATATATATATATATATATATATATATATATATATATGAGCACGGCTGCTAATTGTGTGCATACTGAAATAACAGGAATGCACCGTATCTTGTAAATATGGTGCATTCCTGCCCTTTCAAAGTGGCATAGGGCTGCACAGAAAAATGACTTGTGGCACAGCCCTACATCAGTTGTTTGTAAATATCCCCCCTAGTTTCCATGGGAAAAGCATTTTTTGTTTTGCAAATAACTTTGGCGCTGTTTGATGAATGTTCATGAAACTGGTTTGCCACTCACTACAGCTGCTGTTTGCAAAGTTTCAGGGTGATTGATTAGGGGGTGGCCGAGAAAAAGGGGGGGTCCCAAAACACATTTTCCCCATGCAATTACCAATAGGTATTTTAGATATGACTACAACCCAAACCACTTAATGGAACTATACCAAATTTAGCAGAAAGCTAGCTCTTTGACCAGATAAAGCCCTTTTTGTACTTTGGCTTAAATCCGTCCAGTAGTTATTAAAGAAATATTAAATTTGTATATTTAGGGATGCAAATTTTCCACTTAAACCAGGAAGCGTTGGCAGCCATCTTGGTACTTGGACTTGTCCGAGTTCCCAAAAAAAGGCAGGAAAAAAAATAAAGGGCCAGGGTAGGAATACCCTTTCCCCATAGGCTTGGTGGTGCGGTCTTCCCAGGACCCCGCTGTTGACCAAAAGCACTTATTTGTTCTATTTTTCCTCAAAATCACAGTGGATCATGGCAGAAAAAAAACAAGTGCAGTCTCCCGCTCTTACTTTTCTTTGCCCCCGGGGTAGGTCAGGACTTGAGGAAATATCTTATATTAAGGGGTAGGGGTGCACGAAGGACCCCTACCCAGGCTGATTTTGGCCCTGGGCACCCCATTCCCTGTCGCTCAGCTGATTTTCCAAACGGGAAGGCCTGGCCACAATAAAATGTAGGGTGGGGTGCCCCAGGGCCTGGCTGTACAATACAAAGGAATGGGGGCCACTTGGCTCCCCTCCCTGGAACCATTAGTGGTCATGGGGACCCCAGGTCCAGGCTCCTGCTATGTCCCATTGTACCCACCCCAAGAGCAATGGCAGGAGCAATTTTAAAGCTTCCGCCAAGTAAGAACAAACAGTAAGTCTGCTCCCAGTGGGTTGGAGCATTAAAAATGCTTCTGTCTGCTAGGAGAGGACTTTTCATCTCATTCCCTGCCCACTTTGAAGAGGGCAGGGTAACAGATGAAAACATTGCTCATGCATGCAAGGAGCCGAATTTTTGCTGCTCCCTGCATGCAGGAGCAATGCTGGCTTCCGCTGGAGGCAGGGAGCCGGCTTGGGCTGCATGCGCATTGGGGCTCCGTCCATGACCCTCAAAAACCAGGTACTGGGTTGTGCTAGGGCACCCACCATTGACTGGCCTGGCCCTGGGGGAAGGGGTATGCGTGGTCAAAATCAGCCTTGTGAGGGTGCCCCCTCCTAATTTAAAAACATACAGAGATGGGGTTCCCATGGCCAAATTGGCCTAAGGAGGGGGACCACATGTCCCACTCCCTTTCATTTTTGATGGCTGGGATTTGGGGCCCCGGGGGCTGAAATCAACCAGAGGAAGGGAGCTGCATGCCTTCCTCACATTTAGAATATGGCTGGGCTCTGGGGGATGGAGTCCTCATGTCTAAAATCTCCCCATGGAGGGGGGCTGTGTGTCCCCCCAGGTTGGCTGCCTGTGGGGGGTTGACCACAGGGTCTGTCCACAGGCCAGGTCCTGCGGTGACCCCCAACCAAGCATGACCTTCCAGGGTTGGGTGCCTGGGCCGAACCCTTGATGCGCAGTGCGGGGTTGGGTGCCTGCGGGTGTTTAAAAATTCCTACACATTCATTGAAAAAACCAAAGGTTACAGGTACGTTATAGTTAGGAAAAAGAACTGAAAAAACCTTAAAAATTCACTAAAAAATGAAAGGTTACAGGGACGTTATAGTTAGATTCAGATTTTACACGCACAAAACCATAGAAATTCAGCAGAGATAGGGTTATGTTAAGAAACTATAACTTGCACCCTTGCCATGCACTGCTAATTGTTTTTAAAACTTTATTTTCCATTTCCATCATACAAACGGTCACAGCATTCACATATGTAGTACACTGCTGCACCGCAGTAGGTAACTCCACGTTGAATCATACAATGAACATTGAATACATTTGCAAAGATTGTCTCCCCCACCCTCCAACCGGCTTTGCATCGATAACTGCCTATCTATGTAACCAGAACACCCAGACAATGCTTTCTAACCCCACAATAATCATCTGTAATCTGAGAAGGTCGAGTATTTCCCCCCCTAAGATGAAATATACATAACAATGGATGCATCTGAGAGGCGTATGCCCACTCTGTAGTTTGTCACCCCACTCCTGTGGGGACGAGCCCGTCCGGGGCTGTGAAGTGGGGGTGGTGTTAATGTCCACTAAATAGGCTTTGAAGGTGCCCCAGATATCCTTTGGACGTGACACTGCAGGTAGGGTGTCCACACACAGATCACTATTCGTGTTACAGTAGGCTAAACTCTGGAGCCAGGCCTTGGTCATGGAAGGGGCCGTGCAGCCCCATTTAAGGGCAATCTCCCACTTGGCAAGCAGGAAGGCCATTGCAGTAAATTTACAAACGGGTTTAGGGAAGCTTTGTACACAGCCCAATAATGCAGACTCCAGTGAGAGAGCCACATCCCCATCAATCATCTTAGCTATTTCAGTGCAAATCGAATGCCAATATGCCCCAATCTTTGTGCAGTTCCAAACTAAGTGTGCAAAGTCTTCGTGTGGTGCGCCACACTTTAAACATGCGTGTGGCCTGCTAGCGTCGATGGTGTGTATTTTTTCTTGGTACATGTACACCCACCAAAAGAATTTAAAGTGTAATAACCGGTGTCTGCTGTTTAAGGAAACTTCTTTAATTTGTGCACAGCTAAAGTTCCAGTGTGTGTCTGGAATAAGATGCATCAAATCCCTTTCCCAAGCCTCCCTGATCTTGGTTTCCTTTCCAGGAACTAGTGTCTTGCATGGACTATACATTTTCGAAACTAGTCGTGCACTACCGGGGAAGACATTACAGTGGTTAATGAGCCAAAGTCGACTGGTGCCATGGGCAATTCTGTAAATATAGCCCTAAGCATGCATCGCACGCGTCGAAGGATGAATATGTCCATAAACGTAGCTTCACTAAATCTATCCTCCTCGTCTCCGTCAAAGACATGGCCGTCTGGAAATAGGTTGCCGATCATGCTGATTGCAAATTTGTTTAGAGTGCGCTGCACTATTTTTTCAGTCATGACGGGGATCCATGCATTATTCAAAACCGGAATTTCAGCGGAATATAGTGTATTCGCGGTTGTGATTCTAACCAATTTCCGCCAGGCCCAGCTAGTCGTGGAAATGGTTTGAATGTCTCTAGGGTCTCTTGGAATGCCCTGAGGTAATACTGTGTGAAGTTTCGCAGGCAACACCAGATCAGCCTCAGGTCTTGAGTAGGGCAATCTAGCATCCAGATGGTACCAGGAGTGCACAAAGCTGCACTGCGATACCAGGTAATATATGTGAAAGTTCAGAACCCCAAAACCTCCCCTGGCATAAGGCAATGTCATAGCATCCCAGCTGAACCTGGGATTCCTGCCACCCCAAGTTAAGCGAATCAAATGGGACCGGAGTTTAAGCTGTTGGGAAGCGGAATCAGATTATTGAACAAGTATAAAAACCGAGGGAGGACGATCATTTTGATCAAGGTGACTCGCCCTGCCAGTGAGAGAGGGAGGCAAAGCCATCTTTCGACTTGCTCTTCCAGAGTATGAGTCGCGGGACCATAGCTCAGTCTAATTATCTGATCTGTATCTGTATTGATATGTATCCCTAGATACCGCGTCGAGTCGGAGCACCAGTCAAGAGGGATCCCACAGCCCCATCTCTTGGTGACAGGACTGATCGGAAAAAGCACAGATTTCTCCCAATTGATCCCCAAACCAGAATGCAACCCAAAATGAATTATCTCCCTGATGAGTGGTTCAAAGTTCTCCTGCCGGGTGCGTACATAAAGTATAATATCATCCGCGTAGAGAGACACAAGCAAAGGGCCGGTCTTGAACTGTAGTCCTCTATGAAGATGACGTTCTTGAAGGTGCCTAACCAGAGGGTCCATTGCGACAATAAAAAGTAATGGGGAAAGCGGGCACCCCTGTCTGGTGCCCCGAGAAAGGCGGAAAGACCACGACAATGTAGCATTCAAGCGGAGCCTAGCAGTGGGGTTCTAGTATAGGAGCGTAGTGAGAGCTACAAAACCCTTTGGCATGCCCATTTTGCACATCCCTGCCAGAAATAAAAGGCCATTCCAGAGAATCAAAGGCCTTTTCAGAGTCAAGTAATATCGCGGCAGCAGGCACCTCCGGTAAAATTCTATGCAGGACAGAAAATAGCGTCCTCAGATTCAGGGCAGTCGATCTATAGGGAATGAAACCAGATTGAGCTGGGCAAATGATCCGGTCTAATAACAGGGCTAGACACGATGCAATCATTTTGGCCAAGATTGTATAATCTAAGTTCAGGAGTGAGAGAGGCCGATATGCTCCACATGATGACAAATCTTTACCCAGCTTGGGAAGCAGTATAATTACTGCTTCCCATAGTGTGGGGGGCAGTTCGCCTTGTTCCAAGGCTTCGTTTTAAACTTCGAGCAAATAAGGTACCAATAGGTCTTTATAAGCCTTATAAAAATCTCCAGAAAATCCATTTACTTCGGGGGCTGTGGATCCATTGATCGCGTTTATAGTGCTGGAGATTTCATCTTTAGAAAAGGGATCCGCAAGGAACTCCTGCATAAATATTTCTAGCCAGACCACCGCAAACTCTGCCTGGTAGGTTGCTTGTGCAGAGCCATCATCGTCTCTCTGGGAAGTGTACAGGTTTATGTAGTATAATAAAAATTCATCTCGTATTTCCTTTGTGCTTGTGATAATCTATCCTTCAGGGATGTGAATCTCAGTGACATAGGCGCGTCCGGTGTGGGATTTCAACAGCCTGGCATCGTCCGCCCTGGCCTATCCCCCTCTCCATATCGCCGGACGTTACTGTTTTTGGTTAAAAATAGAGTTTCCCTTTCTGCGGCCTCCCTAAATTCAATCAGTAGGGTCAATCTAGTGCCATATCGTGTGGTGTCGGGTCAGGCAGCCTGCTCCCTATCTATCAGCATCATGCATCAAGCCAAAATCCAGTCGGTAAAATACCGAATCGCTAATAACACCCGTTAGCGAGTAAATAAAACCTAATCCCAATGCATCAACCCAAATACAAAAATCGCTATTTAAGGAATCCTTAAATAGCGATTCCTTAAATTGTGATTGCATTTAAGGAATCCCAAATTGAGATTCCTTAAATGCAATGCATGAAAGTTAAAAAATTAGCGAATTCGCTAATAGGGGGAGCAAATTACCATGAAGATGAACTGCATGGTAATTTGCTAAAAGTTTGAAAAATGCACTTTTGTGCATTTTTCAAAGTTTCATGTTGCGCACACACATGCCCTTAGAGCATCTGTGTGTGCAACATATGTGCACATATCAATTTCAGGGGTGCAATAGGGTGTCATTTTGACACCCTTGCACCCTTGAAATTGCATGAGCAATTTGCGAGAACCTACTGGTACTCGCAATTTGCTCATGCAATCTCCAATTCATTCCTATGGGCCTGGAGGCCCATAGGAATGATTGGGACGGCATTCCTTAATTGCTACTCGCAATTTGCTAGTCGCAATTAAGGAAAGTTAAGGAATCGCTATTTGAATAGCGATTCCTACATGCATAGCCTTTTGCTATTCCTTATTAGCGATTCCTTATTTTTCGCTAATAAGGAATCGCAAATGGCATTGTTGATGCATGTGCCCCTAAGTCTTCTAATTTTTGCTCAATGCTCATAATCATAGCTCTGAGATCTTTTAACACTCCTGCATGTTTAGAAATGCAAACGCCATGGAGGTAGGCCTTAAAAGCCTCCCAGAGTGTCACCCAAGTAGCAACTGAGCCCATGTTTATGCACTGCTAATTTAAATAAGAATGTCTTTAAACTAATAATAATCATGTTCATTCAGGAAATCTGCCCTTAAAACAAACACAAACATTACATTATACAGTTATAAAATATGGATATTATACCAATTACAATTGAACATACATTACAGCTTGTAAAAATCTTCCAAGTAAAGTTCAACAGTAATAGTTTTCCTTTCCAACAACTTATCAAAATCTCCCTTAGAAGTATAACTGCTAATCCAAATTAACACATGGTAGATAAAAAGAAGTTTGAAATGGAAGACAGCTTATGAATAGGTGTTGTACATAATAACAACATTACAAGAAAAAATACAACACACAACAGCACAACACAACAACACGACAACAATACAATGGATATCACAATAATGACTATAACACACTACAGACAACACATCACTTACAACTAAGATTGTTTCTTGTATATGAGAGGACACGAAGACAACTGCAGTTTAAAGGTTAATGTCTGCCAAGGGAAGGAGTATGAACCATTGATTCTCTCACTTTGAATGTTCCATTTGGGGTCAGGAAAGCTGGCATATTAAAGACTTTACAAGAATGACAAGCAATACTAATTGGAACTGGATTCTTTGCAGTAACAATAAAATAATAATCACTTAACACAAATACACACAACACATTTGAACAAACAACACAGCAATGGCAACAAAACAAAAACATAACACAAAATATAACAAAATAATTCAACAACAAAAAACACAAGACAGTAGCATCACAAATAAAAACAGAACAGCAAAATCACAGCAACATACCAACGAGACAAAGTGACACATTAAAATACACCAAATTCAACACTAACAGAAACTTTTTAAAACATGGGATGAATACAACACCACAAATCAACACTAACATAAAACATGGCAGTGCAATTGTGCTTAGTGTTTATATTATCTTTGGGTGCCTTGCGTTTTGTTTGGTGTGATGTTTTTTGCTTTGATATAATGTTTTGGTTGTCTTTTAGAAGTGTGATATTATTATAATGTGCTGTTATATTCCTGTATTATTCTATTATGTTACTGGTATACATCTATGTATTATTGTGTTGTGGTGGGGCTTCAGCTAGAATTTCATGCGCATTTTATAAAGACATACTAAACCAGAGTCTTAATGCTTAAAGGGATGTGTCATTCGTCTGTAACCCTTCTTAGGTGTTTAGGAAGCAGGAGCATTGACAATATGTATGCTTGAGTTTGTAAAGATGCTACAATGGTCTGCACTATTTTTTATGGACTGCAAACCATTCTTCGAATTTAGATGTAGAAACATGTGAAAGGTGAGAGAGCTGTGAGCAACTATTATTGGTGTAATAGTAACACCAATGGCAAGATAGTGGCCTTGCATAGAAAAATGCAAACCCTGGCATAATGGTGATAGGTCTTTGCAAACAGCAGACAACCTGGATATGATGGTACCCACTTTTGGCATAATGCTGGGCCTGGCATTATGGCTGCAATTACCAGCATGATGGTGGCAATTCTTGACAAAATGTGGGTATACATCACATGATTGCTCTTTCAAGAGCTCAATGTAATTACAGCATAATATATGCATTTCTAGACATCCTATAGATGCCCATGACATGATGGTGCTAATCTCTGTGGAATGCTTGCATTATCCTAATGGTGAGAGTTTTGTGTATATTGTGTGCATGATAAAGACTAATCATGGTGTAGTGCTTGCATTGGCATAATGGTTTATGACTCTTGGCATTTCAAAAGCATTATCTAGCCTGTTGAATCATCTGACAAAAATATTTTTGCATCTTTTCGACATCCATCCATGTACTCATTTTTTCAGCTATTCATATATATATTTACCCATTGAATCCAATCCATCCATACATCTGACAGCCATTAATTATCTATGCATGCAGTCTTTCATCTACCCATGTACTTACTTATGCATCCAAGCATTTGCCCATCCTCAAATTGAACCATGCATCTGCACAACCATACACACAAATTTACCAATGAAAGAAGTACTTGCACTTAGAAAATATCCAGACCTACTGGTTTTTGCACAGCTTAAATATGTATGTTATACAATGTTTATCCGGTGCTGGGAGGACTGTCACATCCCCTTGCAGCCCCATGTTTCTGATCTGCATGGTGACCTTTCCCTAATTCACGACAAGTCGTCTGTCATTAATGCAGCATCTGTATGTATGTAGATATGTATATGTGTATGTATGTGTATGGTAATTTTATAGCATGAGCCTAGCCAAAAGGCAACAGAGCTCAAAGGCAAGCATATAGTCCACAGGTAAGAGGAAAGAAAGGCTAAGGCATTGTGATGTAGTATTTTTTTTAAAGAAGTGAGTATTCAACTCTTTAGTTGGACCAGAATTGGGGTGACCCTGATAGATATGAAGGTGTTGTTCCAGACCGTGGGTGCCTAGAAGGAAAAGGCCTGCTGTTGGTAGAGATTTTTGAAGTTCATACTTTGGGGTAAAAAATAATGTTGAGTATTACATTTTTTCATAATGGATCCAAATAATGAAATATTATGTATGAAGTTAAAACAAGTATAATATAAGGTTTGGAAGTGTGTTTATTAACATGATTTAGTTATACCACATTTTGTTCAAAACTCCATGCTGGATAAAATGGAAGTGGATGCTGATGCTGTCTGTTTCTTACTCCTGCATTCACCCTCTCCCATTAGGTCCCCTGTGCATCTTCCCTCCCCACAGGCTCCACGAAAGCAAAGACAACAGATATAATGTTTTTCAGTTATAAATCCAAAGGCGTATTAATGAAACTTTTTGTGTACTAGATAGATCACAACATTCAAGGACATTTCCGCTGGGTTTCAGTAGGTTAGCCTGGTCACACACATTCATGAATTGCCTTAGTTAAATGTCACATATTTTGTTCGAAAGGTCATCGGATGACAGTTACATGGAAAAGCAGGCTGCTTTCTTAGAAGGGGATTGTGCTAACATATAACTAGTCTGACCTAAATTACTCCGATTTGCCATACTGAATCTGTGCTTTTAGCTAATTTTGTATGCAAGAATTGTGTATAAGAACCCCTTGGCTTTGGGAGTGAGCCAGATTTTTGAGAAGATGTTCTCATTACACTATAGCCTCGGTACAATTATTTTCTTGGTTTTGTTGGTCATTTGAGACTTCAAATAATTACTGATTTTTTACTACTTCATATTAACTTTGCATTGAAGCCTTCACAACACTTTGTTCTGTATTGCCTGATGTTGAGATTTCTGCAATAAAACCCTTTAATATTTCCCATGATCTAGAACTCAGTTATTGAGTAGTCTGTATACCTTATTTTGTTAGACCGATAAATTGATGTTGGGCAGGTGCGTTGTCATGCAAGATCAATTGGGAGTGGAACCTCCTGAGGGAAATTGTGTTTTTCTGAAATTTTGGGGTGTCATGATTATTGGGGAACGGTGTTCCACTTTTACACTCTTTCTTTTCTTTTTTACACTTTTTAGGCTGCATTCTGATAGTGTATTGAATGTAGTTGTGCCAAGATCCAGCATAGATGGTGAGCTCATCTACAAGATAAATGGGGGTGCTGGTTGTGATGGTTATGCAAATGATTCAGCTGGTTTTAAATATAGCGCAGGCTGTCAAACGGAGCCAATATATTTCCATCAGGAAGGGGGTGACATGACCATATTACTTCAGACCCTGAATGAGGCATACTGCAGCATGGTGGATGCCCCACAGGGGTACCGATGTAGAGTCTGAGAGACCATGGATTATGGTATTGCCACCATCCAGATGTGAGAATTCGAGGGCTTGAACAACAGTTCTGAAGTCACATTCTGAAAGAAACAGTTTGATCTTCTTTAGAAGAGAGAGCTGGTCTGTAATACACAAAAGTCATGCAAAGCTCTGAGAAAGTGGACAGTGCACTTCACATGGAGATAGTGGCTTACTGAGTGGGAACTGGGATAATGAGCCATTTAAGGGAACTGGGGACTCTAACCACCAGCATGAGCCAGTATTCATAGCTGATTGTCTTCCTGCGTACGCAGCAGTGGCAAAGTGTTCAGTGCATTCCATCAAGGGGTGGGCTAAACTCCACTCAAGTTTCAGGACCTTGTTCTGTGCCATTATGTTTGAAGAGGCGAGTGACATCAGGTATACAAACCTGGCTGCCTTCCTGCATGCAAAGCAATGCTTGAGGTCCTGTCTGACAATTTAAAGTGAATGACTTGTTTTGAATTGTATCAGAGAATGTATTCATGAGAAAGAAATGCTAACCGTAAGGCACAATTTATGTTTTGATGGCACAGCTCTTAGATTGGTTTTGCTGCGAAGTTTGGATGAAACATTCCTTTCCCGCCAATTTCAGCCATGCTCATGCTCACCCACTGATGTCTGACGCGCACACAATCTACAGTGAGTGAAAGAGAACGGAGGTTTAGTGTTCTCACAAGCATTTCTTGTTCTCACTTAGCATTCCTAGTCCTTGTAGAATCACTTCAGTGGTTCTCTTTTCTACTGACCTTCTGCATATGTGGATTTTCTGTATATTGCATATTCCCTATAACCCATTCACAGCACAGGCATGAATGCTCCTTAGCGTTCACTGTTGGGCCTATGTCAGGCAGCTCCTCCATCTGCCACTATGCTCATCCACCTCCTGAAGAGTCATGTGGGATCACTGAGTGTGGGACAAGGTGTTTGGAGGGAGTCCATTTAAGTGCAGCCTATAGGCATTGTAGAGAGATACTTGCAGCAGCCTGGAGTTAAGGAAGGTACAACACCCACTATTGGGGGAAGGGAATTTCTAACTTGTCTATCTTCTTATTTCTTACTGGCATTTCTCTGGGTTTAGGGCCTCATTTACAAAGAATTAACGCAGGGCGGAGCTGCAAGCCATTTGGCTGTGCCGCACTGCATTAATTCTGAAGCACACGGATGCGTCATATCTACAATGATATGATGGATCCCTTTCCTCTCCCCTGCGCTGGTGCACAATTTGCTGCCATGTGCTGAGTGCTGAGGGGAATGATTGTTTATGTGCAGGAAGATGTTCCTTACTGCACATAAACAATCTGCAATGGCATTTTTCAACTTCCACGTGTGCTGCTTAATGCAGCACACAAAGAAGTTGAAAAACGTATTTGTTTTTAATGCTTCTTTATGTACAGGAAGCGACACCTTCCTGCACATAAACAATCACAAGAGGTGATTTCCTCGTTCTATGTGTGCTGCAGAATGTAGCCTGCATAGAAAGAGGAAATGAGCAAGGAGAAATGAAAACATTTCTCCTCGTTGCGCCTCCCCATGCCTCCCCTGGGAAGGCGTAGCATTCTGATGCATTTCCAGGTTTACAATTCCTCGTAAATGCGTGGGAACACCCACAGCAACACCCATGGTACACCCCTATAAGTGTTGCATGTAAACGGGCCATATTTACAAGGACACTAAAAGCCACATAGGGTGGGTGTACGTGTCCTTGTAAATATGGGGCAACAGGTTGCTCCGCCGGTGCATCACAAACAGTGACGCACCAGCGGCACAAGGGGCTTGTAAATATTTTGGAACCCTATTGGTACTGGAACTTTACTGGCTTGACAGACAAAGCATTTGGGGCCCTATTTACAAAAGGCTAACGCTGTGCATTACCGCAAGTCATTTTGCTGTGCTGCGTTAGTTTCAAAGCACAGGAATGAGACATATAAACAACCATATGTCACATCTGTGTGCTTTTCCCTGCGCTGGTGCACAAACTGCTACCATGCACCGGCACAGGCACCCTTGCACCATGGTGCAAGGATGCATGCGTCGTGGAGAGACTGTTTTTGTGCAGGAAGGGGCACCTTCATGCACAAAGACAATCAATTGAGGTGATTTCCTCTTCCAATGCGTGCTGTAGAATGCAGCATGCTTTGAAAGAGTAAAAAAACAAGGATAAATGTTGTGCCTTGTTACAGCTCCCGGGGGGGGAGGGCATATCACTCTGACGCATTTCCAGGTTTAAGATTGATCGTAAATCTGGAATTGCCTCAGTGGACATGGGTGTTTCGTGGGAACACCCACAGTAACACCCATGTCACGCCCCTAACACGCAAAGTGTTGCGTGAAAAGTGGCAATATTTTCAAGCACACGTAAAGACTAGCAGGGTGGCTTTACATATACTTGTAAATATCATGCAGCAGGTTGCGCCGCCGGTGCGTCATGCAACGTGATGCACAGGCGGTGCAAGGGGCTTGTAAATAAGCCCCTTGGTACTTTATCTAAACGTGCAGGCTCCCAAACATCTGATCACCCATGTAAGACTTTGTGGGGGCATATGTACAAGCCCCTGTAGCCACCACAACGTCGCTTTTTACAACGCTGTGATTTTGATAGGGGCATTGCCTTATTTACAAGGCAGCGTTAAGCTACTTAACGTGGCTTAACGCTGCCTTGTAAATAAGGCCCCCTTTCACGCTGTGCTTAGCGTGAAAGAGGTGAGCAGTGGGTGCTACGGTGGGCCTTCAACCGCAACACCCATTGATTTTGACGCTGCCCCTTATTTACAAGGGCAGCGTAAAGACCAGGAAGAATCTGATCTTAAGTTGGTGAACAAGGAGAAATGCATTATTTCTCCTCGTTTTTCCTTTTTCCATGCCTGCTGCCTTGTGCAGCACACATGGAAAAAGCTAAATGCCTTGGATTGTTTATGTGCCGGAAGGTCTCCCTTCCTGTGCATAAACAATCTTTAAAAAAAAATCCATTTTGTGACTACCATGTGTGCTGCATTAAGCAGCACACATAAAAGTGACAAAATGTCATTTTAAGATTGTATATGTACAGGCAGGCAGACCTTCCTGTACATAAGCAATCTTTCCCCTGCACACAGACACCCATGCACGGGTACCTGCGTTGGCACTACACTGCTAAGTGTAGCGCCAGCGCAAGGGGAAACGCAAAGCTTCACCATATCGTTGTAAATATGGTGCAGCCTTGCGTTTCTGAAGTGGCAGTGTAAGGCGTTAAGCCATGACGGCTAACGCTTCACTTCGCCACTTCCTTGAACATATGCCCCTGTATGTTAAGCTCTTCATAGGAGTCCTTACTTTAAAAGCTGCACATTACAGGTTATGGAATTGAATTGTAAGTATTTGAGTCTATTCTATTGGGATGTATAGAATACATATCCTTTAGACGTAACTAGAATTATATACTTTAATATGTGTGTGGTCACTGTGATATGATCACTGTGGTTGTATTAGCTTGAAGTCGATCATAAGCAAATGCTCAAATTTAATTTCAAGCACTGGAATACAATCTCTGGGAATGGAGCAGCATTTAATTTGAGCCAGTAGTTGCAGGCGGGGCCCATCATTAATATTTTTTGCCGCTAATAGTTACTTACCAGTCTTTCACCAAGAGCAAGAGAAGGGGGGTAGAGAAATACGGAAAAAACAGTGACAAGGGAAGAAACAGCAATGAAAAAAGAACCTGCAAGAGTGAGACAAAACGCATGATGTGCCTGTGGTGAATGAAAGAGGCATCGAGTGGAATCGAGCCTATACATCCTTACAATTCGGCACCCTCATTATTCATATTGTTTTACAAATGAGGCATTTGATGGAGAAAACAGTTCCATAAGAATTGGTCTCCTCCCCGACAACCGAGGTCAGACAGAGTTCGGGGTTTTGTTGGGTTAAAAAAGAGAAAACAATCAATCCCACCTCCTTACCACGTTATGATAACGGAAAGTCATTGAGAAACCAACTTTAACAATTTACATGGGATGCCTTCAACAAGAGTTCTCCCTCCATAGCATGTAGAGAATGGTGAAGCTAATGCGAGTTCTTTGTCCCCCCACAAATTTAGGAAACTATTATCAATAAAGGTAGGAGGAGCTGGAGGGTCGCATAACCTTTCTGCACTTAAATTAAAAACTCAATTCAATTCATGAAGCTTTATTCGGTTCATAACATATGATGACCATAAAAGCACACAGCAAAACACAGAGATACAAAGATACAGACTAAAAAGAAACACATTTAAAAAATCATACTTTTCCTATAATAAATAGCTTTACAAATAAAACTTGCAGTATAAAAACATATATCAGGGGAATTCATATTAAAAAGCAACCTCATTGCATCTTCCGTATTAAAAATACCATATTTTAAAAACATGGGTTTTAAAAATGTAATCCTTACATTCAAGAACAGAGTGCATATAAGCATAAAGTGCATACTGCTTTGTTTGGAGTGTCCGTCGCACGGGCAAGGGCCAACAGGGTATCTTTTTTGTTGGGGGAAGGCCACCAAGACATGCACCATTCCTAGCCTTAATCTGGTTAGGACAAATCTATGCGCTGGGCGGGTTACCACGTTCAGGTACTGCTGAAAACCTCTCTCCCTCCATAGCATGTAGAGAATGGTGAAGCTAATGCGAGTTCTTTGTCTCCCCACAAATTAAGGAAACTATTATCAATAAAGGTAGGAGGAGCTGGAGGGTCGCATAACCTTTCTGCACTTAAATTAAACACTCATAGGTGGGCTGAGCATTTATCGCTCCTGTTTCAATGCGTCATACTGCAATTAACCTCTTAGCACGTTTTTTTAGAGGCTGCTATTACGCTAGCATGTTTTTTAATTACTCCTAAAAAGCTTTCTGTTTTAAATTTAGATGAATTCAGTTGTTTGAAACGTTTGCCTGAATCTAAAAAAAGATGTGATATCAGAGCGCTCGCTTTGGGAATTGTTGTGACTTTGTAAATGGTTTCATTCACCTTATCAACAGTGCTGAGATATAAATATATTGTCCAGAGCTACAGATAGTAGATAATACAATGTCTTATGGTCAGCAACATGTACTGTGTAAACAAGCCATTGCAATATATTTATTGGTTTTGTCTGGAATAGGCTGTGCGAATCTGGCTGTGATTTGCTGAAATAGATAAGTGCCACCTAGGAACCAATCAAACAGGAGTATTTCGACTATGCGCAGCTGTTTGATTTTATATATTGATGAGTACATCTCATTCCATAATGGACTTAAAGCTAGGAACTATGAAACTTCTTAGGTTCTTAGTGTAGTGACCGGCTAGTCATAGTTCTAGTATTTCTAATGGTATGCTTGTACCAGCCACTCCCCAAGGGCTGGCTTACACCATCACCCCACACCCATCCACCACAGGTGTCACAGAACATGTGGCCCTGTCAATAAAAGGGGCCAGGCGCTTATGCCCTTGACCAGTTCTGGATACCACACTAGTGTGTCGGGTGTCATTACTTTAAGTGTATGGGGGCCTAGGGCCCCAACCCATTACACTGGCGACGAATGGGTCGGTCCGTGTGTGGGTGACCTGAGTATAAGGCACTCGTGCGTGTGCGCTGCACTAGAGGAAGAGATTAATGGGGCCCACTATGGTGAGGAAGCCAGCAGGAGGTGCATGAAAACGGCGGAAAATAGTGATGTGCATCGCGCTGCGACAGACGGAGGGTGGACGCCCAGAGGAATAAGGTGTGGAGTGACCGCTTAGTCATCGGATGTGAGCTGAGTCTCAGTGATGGCAGCGCAAGGTGAGAAGAAGGCTACACAGAGAAGCCACCAGAATCACCAAGTAAGACTCTTGTAACCGATTAAATGCTGATGCTCCGACAGCCGTGATGTTAGCCAGCCCTCCAGTTTGAAGTTAACAAAAAATGGATAATGTGGGGGTGTTTTGCAGCTAGTACCGTGCTTCCGACCCTCCTGCAAGAGGCGGGAGGCCTCCGAATTCCACAGAGTGCCCCAAAGGGAAGGGCCTGCAAGTGAGAAGAGTGGTGCATCCAGACAGTAAGAGCCGTCCAAGCTGCCACACCCTATCCCTGAGGTGCCCCATGCCTGCTTGAATGCCCGTCAGCAGCCCCGCCTGGTATCCCGTGCCTGTGATGTACTGAGGCCTGGCCTGGGACGATCCCCCACATGCAGTTCCAGACCCCGCGCAGCATGGAGGGTGACAGAAACTGCCACAGAAGGGAAGGAACAGTAGTGGCACCAGGGAACGGCTGGTGACAGTGATGCATGTGCAGAAATGTCTAACCCCGCTTCAAATAAATCGCTGCGCAACCCCCCGCCTTTGAAGTAGCGGTGAGGCTAACCTGCACGACTTATAGACAGTGGACCGGGGCTATCCTGGTAGGAAGAGTGCATCCGTCGCACCACGGTGTGGAGCCCCAGCAACTGCATTGTGTGCGCCATCTGGGACTGCAGCCCCTAGCAGGCCCAGGGGTAGTGACGGCCGACGAGGGAAAGTGAAGCATTTAACTGCATCTGCCTGGCTGATTGAGAGCTGTACCTTGCCGGCAGAACATAAGGACCCGCTGCGCCTCCTCACTGTCATGAGGTGGCGGTGCTGCCGCAACCGGCAGTTTTGGACTGAAAAGGGAAGGGACATGTTTTCAATTGGCAAAGCTGCCCAGAGCGAGTGATAACCCCTGAGGGCCACTCCCTCATCTCGCTCTGTTGTTCTAGAGGGCGGCCTTCCCATTCAGCAGGGGGCTGCTGAGTGAGCGTGAGGTGACAAACTCCTGGGCCTATGAATGAGGCTGAAGGGCCACCTACTGGCCATGGGTGGGTACTGCACCTATTCAATGTGTGCCTATTGCAATGGAAAGTCCCCAGTACAAGGAGGCTGTTGCCTTGAGCAGCAGTTGGCATGAACTGGGAAAGAGACTGGTCAGGGGATGCAATGTGACCCTTGAGGGCTGCCAAGTGTTGGAATGGGGAGAGACTGTGTTCACCGTTTAATAAAGTAAGCCCCAAGCTGGTCGTAGATGGCCTTACCAAGAAAAGAGTCTATATGTCCCCATGTCAAGTGGCTTCTGACAGGAAAGGTGGCAAGAGGACAGTAAAGGCAATTTGAGTAGAACCAAGGCAACACAGCAAACTAAGGCCAAAGTAGTGATGCCTTGTGTAGTTGAAAGAGACCCTGTGCGAAGAGAGGTCACTGGAAGACACTGACTGCCAGATCTGAAGGACAGAGAGCGCACAAGTCAGAAGTGCGCCGAAGAGCGTGTCAGAGGAACTGATGGTATGGGCATGAGCCCCAGAGTTAGAGCCCTGCGAGTAAGAGGGCCCATGTTGTCACAGGCTGTGACAGATCATGCGAAGCCTGCCTGAGTGGACGCAGAAGATTGCCAGGTTGGCGTAGCCTTGAGGCACAAGGAGTGTGTCTTCAAGTGAAGAGGAGACTTGTTAGAGGTTGAAGAGGAGACCTGTGAGAAGTTGAAGAGGAGACCTGCAAGAGGTCAAAGAAGAGACCTGTGAGAGGTCGGAGAAGAGACCTGTGAGAGGTTAGAGAAGAGACCTGTGAGAGGCCGCCATGAAGGCTTTTGAGAGGTCCATGAAGATAAGGCCTGTGAGAGGCCAAAGAAGAAGACCTGTGGGAGGTCTGGTCACTGGACGAGGAGAAGGCATAGTCTTAGGGTTAGGGTGAGGCCAGGGAGGCCCGTGTGAAGTGCACATCACATGGAGAGGCCTGTTCAAAAGAAAGAGAGTAAGGCAAGATGGGACCAGACCGCATCGTGAAGAGGAAGCAGATGAAGTGTAGAAGTGGCCTGAGGCTACACGTCTAAATCAGAGGAAGAGGAGAAGAAAGGAAGATGGAAGAGGAGAAGAAACGTGTGGTACGAGGCCAAAGCCGTAGAGCATGAGCAAAATGAAGAAACAAGAAGAGAAGGCTGTGTAATAGACATCTGGCACACTGCAAAGTACAGAATATGACTGTGAGTGTCATTGCAATCAAGTGCATCTCCAAGAACATCTCAGGAGCTGTGGACATCAAGAGTGAAGCACTGTACCCATGAAACACCCAGAGACCAGTGAGACATTTTTGGCACTATGAGAGGCTGGGTGCCCTGAAATCCTTGGTGAGACCAAGCGAACCGGAAGCCTACGGAAGACAGCCAGCGGGACAATTTGTAACATCCACCTTTGGGGTTGCACGTGAGACTGGGTTGTAGTCCTGTTCAGATGTCCTAAGTGAACTCTGTCATAGGACCTAAAGAGGACCTGAGCAATCCACACTGGCCCCTTGGCAATATAGGGGCAAGGGCCTCAGGGACTACTAGTGAGAGATGAATCCCAACACGAGAGATGCGGCTGCAGCAGATCCCATGCAGATACCAGGAAGCACAAAGATCACTTGTTGAAATCTGGTTACCCCAAAGAATGTCCTGTCAATGCTGGTGCACCAGAGTCTGGATGGCAGGAGTAACCCGATGTGGAAACAACTACCCTCGAGGCAGAGCGAGTGACTTGAAGGTGGGACTCGTAGTGATTCCTCTATGGCCCTATAGTACGGTGTTGGAGCAACATGGCGTAGTCCAACAGTCCCGTGGAAGCCGGGTGAAGAGGACCTCAGGGGTCTACCATGAAAGTGGAATCCTGGTGTGAGACGGGAATCCTGGAGAGAAGGATGTTGGAAATTGCTTCACCGTCAGGCAGCTGAAAGCGCTGTGGCATCTGAGGAAGACTGGTCAACAGTAGCCAGGATGTCTTCTGTCTTAGGATGCTTGCTAGTCATGGAGCTAGGGCGTCTTTTGAAAATGTATCATCCATAGACTTTACTATTGCTTCTCATGTACTCTCACAGCAAACAGTGTATATAGACATTGTATGTAGACTCCTACGCATTGAGTCTAGGTGGGACAGGATCCACAGTGCCCAGGTGAACTGTGACCATTCGGACTGGTGAGCGAGAAATCCAGAGTTCATCTACACTGCCTTTCGTGTTCAGAGCAGTCCAGTTCAAACAGCAGAGGTGTGTCATTATGCCTGGTGCTCCCAGCTGCACCTGTCCACTCATCCTGTCCGGAAAGCAGCCTATTAGTCTCTGTGGAGTTTTTTTGTTGTTTTGTTCTCTCCCAAATGTTGGACTTGTTGCTCCATTTTCAATAAAGTTTGGGAGGGCTGTAGTGACCGACTGGCCACTGTCTGGTCTCTCTAATTGTATGCTTGTACCAGGCACTCCCCAAGGGCTGGCTTACACAATCATTCCACACCCATTTGTCACAGGTATCACAGGCCATTTGACTCTGTCAATAAAGGGGCCGGGCGCACGTGCCCCGGGCCAGTTCTAGATACCATACTATTGTGTTGTGTGCCATTACGTTGTGTGTATGGGGTCCTAGGGCCCGACTCATAACACTCAGGTGTGAGCTGAGTCTAGAAATAGGTTGTGAATTAGTTCTTTCATATAGCATGGTTATTGCATGCATGGCTCCATAACTTTACTTTCTCTTCCCCTATCTACAATTCTTAGTGTTCTAGTAGTTTCCCAATGTACTGTTGCAATAGATTAATTCTCATCTTTTGTGTCTGGTATTTTTCTTTTTAGCATCTAATAATTAGACTGGAAGGCTCACTGTGTTTTACTGTAAGAGAAGACTGGAATCATTAGATCTATTAATGATTCATCTTTGTGCTATGTCTGAGATGTCAGAACATGTCTTTAATGGAGACAATAACATTTCAGTGACCTCCGTGTGGTCTACTACAGTTGGCAACATGTGAGGACTTCGTACACAGTGGGACAGACTATTTATTTTAGATGCACTTCATACAATTTGACGAACTGCAGGATAAAAAAAATATGTGCTTTTGTGTCCCCTTCGACATAGCTCAACATTCCTCACTCTCTCGGCAGCATTCTCGGTGCATGACTATTTTACAAAGCACCACCCTCCAGGAATGTTTTTGTATTTCGTTCTTTTGAACTTCATGCAAATAAGTACAGCCCTTTTCGCAAGCATGTCATTGCTAATAGTGATGAACTTAATAGTGAGTTTACATTTGGCATAGTTGAACTACCAAAGGTTCAGCTTTGGTCTGCTGAATCACCAGACTTGAACACTGAGGACTCCTTTTTGGAGCACATCCTAGCCACCCATTACAAATGTTTTGACTATGACTTTTCATGGCTCTCGTCAGAACAATTTGTTTTGTGAATGTCTAAGGGCTAAGATTAAGACCGCAGAGCCGGAAGACCTGATATTTAAATCACAGCATTAGCAATCAGCAATAAAAATGGTGGCATTCCTGGTATATCCTCTCATCTCCCTGAGAGCAGATTATATGGAAAATAGATATCTGAATGTCTGTAATTGCGTCATATACAAACAAATGTGTACACACTTGTAATGCAAACAAAAGCTCAATGTGTAAGACGTTCTGCCTAGTGACATCCCTAATATGTACAACCCTCTCAAACAAATCCAGGTTTTTGCAATTCAACCTCAAATGGACCCCACACACAATATTATCTGTACAGCATTTCATTTTTGTGATGATTTTGCGATCATAACAAGCTGATGTATGACGGAACAACGCATTCTGTTGTAAAGCATGCCATTACAATGCAAATTCCATTACCACACATAACTTTACCACACATTTTTTTACGAGAATGCCTTTACCACGCATGCTTTTACGAGTTATGATGTAAAAGCATGAATGCTAAAGCCATATGCGTGGTAAAGGTTTTCCCTGACCCCAGCCCAGAGCCCTAAAACCAGACCCCAGCGTGACCTCTGCTGGCCCCCAGCCCTTTAACAAAATACCCGGCTCCTGCCCTGAGCCCTAAAACGGGACCTCGGCGCAATCTCCACTCGTCTGTAGTAGTTTGTGTCCTTTAAAAATATACCTGGCCCCTGCCCTGAGCCCTAAAATGTGACCCTTAGTGCAACCCCCACCACCCACCGGCCCCCAGTCCTTATATGAAAAGCTGGCCCCAACCCAAAGCCCTAAACAAGCCACTGGCGCAACTCCTCCCGGCCTCCAGTCCTTAAACTCCCCCCACAACCCAAAGCCCTAAAGCCATACCAAACCCTCAAATCCCCACCCCATACCCAATTCCCCTTACCTCACAACGACGATGATGACGAGGCAGCTCTTCAAGGCTGAGGCGTGGTGCAGGTCGTAAAGAGGAAGCGGAAGGGTCTCTTTGTCTCCTCTATTGATACTGATTGCCACACATATGCCTTCACCATCATTACCACACATATGCACTTATGACCAGTACCACACATATGCCCTTACCGTTCATACCTTTACAACGAAATGCATTGTAAAAGCATGTGTAGGATTGGCATATGCATTGTAAAAAATTGCGTGGTAAAGGCTATGCATGGTAACAGTACACGCATTGTGACAACCGCGTGTTAAAGGCTATGAGCCATATTATCAAGAACGGCGCAAATATTATCGCCGCTTTAGCGGCAGGAAACTGCCACTAAAGCGGGGATAACAGGCTTGATAACATGCCCTTAAGAATTCCAATAGAAGCCCAGGTTTGATGTCCTTGACACCAGAACATGGGCTTCTATTGGAATTCTCTAGGGCATATTATCAATACCCTTATCTCCACTTTAGCAGCAGTTTCCTGCCGCTAAAGTGGCGATAATGTTTGCGCCGTTCTTGATAATATGGCCCTATGAGTGGTAACAGCCGCGCTGTAATGGCTGTTTTCCATAACAAGCATTGGTAAAGTCACCAACTGTTCAGCAATTTGCAGGGTGATGGGATAATTATTTTTGTATTTTTCATTGCAATCATATGCCACACATATGCCACACGAAAAAGGAAAAGTAAGAAAACTTGTCATCTCTTAAACTTGGCGACCAAGGGCCAGAAGTATCAAGCATTTTACCGGTAAAAAGCCTTTTGGGATGCATCAACCCAAAATGCATTCCCAAAATAGGTAATCACAATTTTTGCGATTACCTATTTTGCGAATGCAGTTAGGGAATCTCAATTTGCGATTCCCTAAATGCAATGCAAGAAGCATTTTAAAAATGCAACTTTTTATCAAGGAATTGCAAATTACCGTCAACTTCAAGGTGATGGTAATTTGCAAATCCTTAGATAAATGCATTTTTCCTAGTGCCATGTGGCGCAAACACCTGCCCTTAGGGCAAGTGTATGCCCCACATGTGCACACTTACCTTTTTTGGGGGTGCATCAGGGGTGCCTTAGGCCCCCTAGCAACCTTGCAATTGCATTTGCATTTTGCAATTACCTATTTGGTAATCGCAAATTGCGAATGCTTTCCCATTCATTCCTATGGCCCTCTAGGCCCGTAGGAATGAATGGGAAAGCATTCAATAATAGCGAATCGCAATTTGCGATTCGCTATTAGGGAATGTGTAGGAATCGCTATTTTTTTTAGCAAATCCTACATACATTGAATTTTGTGATTCCAAAATAGCGAATCAGTAAAATTCGCTATATCAGAGTCGTAAAATACATTCTTGATACATCTGGCTCCAAATGCTTGTGATACAAAATGTGGATTTAAAAAAAAAAATAACAGTTATAATACACATCACAAAAAATATGACTCTTTTATTACTTTTTTAGGTGTAAACAGTATTATTTAAATACACTACCAGAATAAATAATCATATGTTCTAATTCTTCAAATTCAGATATAACTGTTAGAAATTGTATTATTAATTGAGAGCTGTGCGAGCCCCACTCAAGTAATAAACACAAGCCATGTCAGGGTGAACCGGAAACTTCACTAAATAAACCTGTGCTTATCCCTAAGGTAGCTTTGCACAAAAGCAGTCAGGCTTAACTTAGAGGCAATGTGTAAAGTATTTATGCAGCATAAAAACATTGATAAAAGTGAAAATACAACACAAGAAAAATCCTACCAAAATGTAGAAAAATAGAGTATATTTGAATAAATAAAATGACACCAAAGTGATAAAAACCCGACCAGTAGAACCAGAGTTATGTGTTTTTAAAGTTTAAGGCACAAATCATCCCAAAAGATTGCGCCGGGCTTAGACAAAGTCATACGCTCAGGCAGACCGGATACAAGAACAAGTGCACCCCGCTGGGAGTTGGACCTTTTGTCCTTTGTGTGAAAGCTGTGCAGTACTGCTATGTGAAGCTTTGCGTTGTGCTTCTTTGGGTCAGTTAAGCCACCGATCAGGAGCTGCAAAGTGCTGTAATGCGAGGCCCTTGTAATGTCCTGCATCAAGCTGCATCAGATCCATGAAACCGCTGCTCAAAAACTCCAAAGTGCTGCAATGTGTGGTCCTGTATAGGTGTGCTCTGCTCTGCATCGGACCGGGTAAAACCTTCAGTTGAGCAGAGAGGACTGCACTGTGACGCCAGCCAAGGGCCCAGTACTTGAAAAACAGCACTTGGAGGATCAGGCCTCCCTTCCACAGAGGCCAGCAGAGGGAACTAGTTCAGGTCTAGTTGGGTCTGGTCAACTGGGAAGCAAGAGAGGGCCCTAACAGCTTGTGCCCCTATAGCTCAAAGAGGAGGTCAGCCAAACAGCCACTGGAGTCACTTCTAGGTTCCTGGGTTCATCACAAGCAGGTCTAGTCTTTCTTCTTTAGACAGCCATTCAGTCCTTCTTCTGAATCTTCCACGGGTCCAGGATTGTTCTGATGGGAGGTTCTGAGGGTGCCACTTTTATAGCAAGTGCCAACCTGTTGGCCCCCTTTCTTTGTCCACCTCTAAACTGGTTTTGGTCAGTTCTCCCCTTTCCCCTGGGTTTGGCTCCAAACAGTCTAGGGTAACAAAGAACAGGCAGGCCCAGGTGTCAGCTGCATTTTGTCCCTTCCCTGGAGGAAATACACATCACACTACAAGTGAGCCATTACAGTTCAGTGACTCTAGACACTAGCAGAAAATCACATTTAGTTTAGTCAGTAACATTTTAATTTTATAAAAGCAGCATTTTCAGAATAATAACTTAAAATTCGACTTTACCAAAGAGGATGTTAAGTTGCATTACAAATGTTTGGCACAAGCACTTTACCACTGGTTGGCAAGAGTAAAGGATGCAGGGTCTTAATGCCAACAAAGATGGGTTCATCAAAAAGTCTGGGGAATAACACACCAACGGTGTCAAGTCTACGATAATTATTTTAAATAATTATTTTGGTTTATATATATATATATATATATATATATATATATATATATATATATATCTCGCTCCAAGGTTTTCCTCTCTCCCGTCCGGGAAGAAGATAGCTGCACTCGCGGGTTAGGTTGGTAACCAGTTTTTATTTAGCGCTTCACAAACGCGTTTCGGGTCTTCCCTTCGTCAGTGTGTTATATGACAGATACAGCGCGGCGCCATTTTATATACAAAAAATACATCACATTGACCATTACGGGCACTGGAAAGCAAGGAAGGACTGCTGCCACATAGTTTGTATGGGCGCCATCTTTCAGTATACATATATCGCATTCACACTTGTTTGTTAATAAAGTTATATACAATATTTACAACAATATTATTGACATAATTCATTCTTTGTCAAGTGTAATTCATCATTAGTTAAATTCTAATGAAATTAATATCTCGCCGTGGATCGGCATTAGTGGTTCCATTGAACCACCCTATTCCTCCTCGCTTTCTTTCATCTCGCCGTGTATCGGCTAAAACCCCCAGAGTGTGTGTACTTTATATTAAGAGGTATATACAGTTTTGTCTATCTTTTTCGTTTATCACCTAGACCCCCAGGTGCACCGTTAACTCTTCATTACTATTCAGACCTTTCGGGCTTTTTGTTTGTAGGTCAATGATAAATCTCGACTCCAATCTCCTCAATTTGAGTACCCTGTCCCCTCCTCTGGTATGGAGAGGCACATGATCCAGCCCAAAAATTTAAGTAGGTTCCTGTTGCTTTGGTGTTTGATGGCAAAGTGTCTCGCCACTGGGTAACTCATGTCCCTGTTTGTTATAGCACGCATGTGCTCTAGAATCCTGATTTTAACACTGTGTATAGTGCTCCCAATGTATCTTAGCTTACAGGGACACATCAGACAATAAACTACATGTGTAGTTTGACATGTGATGAATTTTTTGATGGTTTGTCTTTCTTTCATACCTTTAATTTCATAGTTAAGGGTTCTTTTACTGAATGCACAGGCTTTGCATTTCCCACACGGGAAAAATCCCCTTAATTCACCAAATGCCCCTTGTTTAGCTATGGGATTTTCTAGATGGCTATGAACCAATTTGTCTTTTAGTGATCTCGCCTTTCTAAAAGTCATTAATGGGACAGGTGGAATATCTTTCCCAATAATCTGATCAGTTTTCAAAATGTGCCAATTTTTTCTGAAAATGCGTCTTAGAGAATCTGCATCCTCAGAAAAGGTCGTAATTATACGGAATTTGCCCTCTTCTTTCTTTCCTTCCTTTATGTTAACCTCCAGCAGTTTTTCTCTCGGTATCTTATTGACCTTTTCTAGGGTGTTGTCTAGTAACTTTAAGTCATAGCCTCTGGCAGCGAATCTATCAATGCTCTCTTTGGCTGCATTTAAGAAATCGCATCCCCTTGAGCAGTTGCGTTTCAAACGCAAGAGTTCCCCATATGGGATGCTTCTCTTTAATTTTTCTGGATGGCCACTAGTTGCGTGTAGTGTACTATTGCCTGCAGTCGGCTTTCGATAGAGAGCCGTAGTGATCCTGTTCTCTTGGATCCTCACTTCCAGGTCGAGATAGTTCACTGCCACCGAACTAATCTCGCCTGTGAAGTGTAGATTGAGATTGTTGTTGTTGAGGTGGGCTATATAGTCTTTGGCACTATTGGCAGACCCTCTCCAGACTATGAAAAGGTCGTCAATGTACCTGTGCCAGGTCACTATATTGGCTGTCCATACGGCATTAGTGGGGGACCGGACTACCTGCTCCTCCCACCAGCCCACGAACAAGTTCGCGTAGCTGGGGGCGAAGCAGGTACCCATCGCGGTCCCCGATACCTGCCTATAGAGGTCACCTTGAAAAAGAAATATGTTGTTATATAGGCAGAACCGTATAAGCTCAATTAGCATCTCACTGTGTTCTAGTAATTTGATCGCCCTTTTATTCAGGAAATATTCCACCGCCTCCAGTCCCTGTTTGTGGTCTATGCATGTGTATAGTCCTGTGATATCCAATGTTATAAGAACAAACGATGACTCCCATCTTACATTTTCAATGCATGACATGAAATCTTTAGTATCTCTTATGTAAGAGGACAACTGTAGAACAAATTGAAATAAAAAATGGTCCACAAAGACAGACAATTTTTCTGTTAGACTGCCCAATGATGAAACTATGGGTCTGCCAGGTGGATTTACTTTGTCCTTGTGAACCTTGGGCAGATAGTAGTATGTTGGAATTATAGGATTGATCGCTCTCAGAAAGAGAAACTCCTCCATAGTTAGCATCAGTTTGTCCTGCCATTTTTAAATCATTTGATGGTACTCATTAATGCTCTCCTCATATCTCTTCTTGGTTGTCAATTCGTAATTATGTTGGTCAGTCAATTGACGTAGGGCTTCCCTCACATATTGTTCCCTCGGTATCAGGACAATGTTACCCCCTTTGTCGGAGGGTTTGTATACTACCGCCGGATCCTTTTGTAGTTCTCTTAAGGCTTCTTCTTGGGCTTTGGTCAGATTGCGTTTTGTAGTTCTATGGTTTTCTTTCTCTCGTAATTGGACGAGATCCTTTATCACCGATTCAGAGAAAACATCAATTGCATCTTGAGGCATTTGAGGTAAAAATTGTGAGATCGGTTTAAAATTGCTACGTGGTGCCTCCTGATCAATCCCTAAGTTCCTGGCTCTTTGTGTTGTTGTAAATTCATTATCTTCTGTAGTCAGCCCGAAAGGTCTGAATAGTAATGAAGAGTTAACGGTGCACCTGGGTGTCTAGGTGATAAACGAAAAAGATAGACAAAACTGTATATACCTCTTAATATAAAGTACACACACTCTGGGGGTTTTAGCCGATACACGGCGAGATGAAAGAAAGCGAGGAGGAATAGGGTGGTTCAATGGAACCACTAATGCCGATCCACGGCGAGATATTAATTTCATTAGGATTTAACTAATGATGAATTACACTTGACAAAGAATGAATTATGTCAATAATATTGTTGTAAATATTGTATATAACTTTATTAACAAACAAGTGTGAATACGATATATGTATACTGAAAGATGGCGCCCATACAAACTATGTGGCAGCAGTCCTTCCTTGCTTTCCAGTGCCCGTAATGGTCAATGTGATGTATTTTTTGTATATAAAATGGCGCCGCGCTGTATCTGTCATATAACACACTGACGAAGGGAAGACCCGAAACGCGTTTGTGAAGCGCTAAATAAAAACTGGTTACCAACCTAACCCGCGAGTGCAGCTATCTTCTTCCCGGACGGGAAAGAGGAAAACCTTGGAGCGAGATATTATACACGGGGCACCACCGTGCGAGCAGCACCCGCCAGCGAGTGATCCATTTCAAAAAGGTGCATTGGAGCAGGCATATATATATATATAAAATTCACTGAAAAAAACATAGGTTTCAGGGGCGGTATAGTTAGCTGGACATTTCCCTCGTACAAAACCCTAGAAATTCCCCTGTTATAGTTAGTTCAGCTAACTATAACTCGCGCCCCCGCAATGCACTGCTGATGACGTCACATATTACATCACTCATGACATGGTCAGTGACATCACTGATGACATCACTGATACATCTCTATGCTATGGTGAGCAGTCGATCGATCTGATCTGCCGCCGGCAGGAAAGTCATATTTGCTAGTTTATTATTATTTTTTTTTACTGTTCCCTGAAGTTCATTGTTTGGTTTCTCCTGGTTTTTTTTTTTTTTCAGAAAAACAAAAAAAATCACAAAATTGTTCAGAAAACCCCCAAAAAATTATAAAAGAAGAAAGAAGAAAAAAAAAAGTTCTTGTAAGAACTAACTTTCCTGGTTTAAAAAAAGAGCTAAATTTCTTTGTTAGTGTGTGAAAGTATAGATGAATGTATGTGTAGTACGTAATTGACTGAATGAATGCATTAGTACCGTATAGTGAATGTATAAGTGCAGAACTATAAGGAAGTGCTGCAGCATCACACAGTAACCTCTTTAATTGTAGTATGCTGTAGTACTTCCGAAGCAGAGGGATGCAACATATGTACATAAATATGTGCTTCTCTCTGCACGGCTGCTTAAACTGCAGCCATGTGGTGACACAGTAGTGCAAGGATATCTGTGTCATGTGCTGTTTGTTTTTCTACAGGAAGACACACCTTCCTGTACAAAAACAATGAGAAAATGCATTTTTCTCCTTCAATGTATGCTGAACATTTCAGCATGCATTGAAGATATAAAAATGTGGAGAAATTAAAACAATTCTCTTTGTTGTGCTTTCCTACACCAATTGTAGAATGGTGCACCATTCACACACATGTCAAAATTTACGATTTCTAATAAATCTAGACATATGTCTTGTTCTATGAGTATTAAGTGCAATCATGCACAACAACACTTATAGACCACCCTTTCAACCGAAAGTGGTCTGCATGATGAGGTTATATTTTCATGGAGTATAAAAAGTGCACAAAGTGCCTTTTCCTCTCTTTGAAATATGAAAGAGTATCTTACACAATAACTATGTTACAAAATGTGACATATTTCCGTTTTTAAATTTCTTTGCGAATGATAGAAGGTAAGCACAGAATTTTGACTGCAAAGATGTTCAAAGAAGAATGATTGAAATGATTGCGGTCCTTCAAAAGGTAAAAAGATGAAATATTATGAACCCCTCAAATCTCTTTTTTTGCAGATCACTTGATATCTGATTATGGTCAGATTTCAAAACTACATAAACAAAGTGTTTTTAGAAACATGTTTCAACTTTGTAGATTCTTGCAGGCCTCTTCATTCTGCATATTGAGACTTAGTTAAACTTATCTTCACAGTAATAGGAATACAAAATGTTAACCATTTTTGCCTATTTTTCATTCCAATCTAAATTCTTAAAAATTGCTCATTTTAAAATTTGGATCTGTGAAAGAAAATAAAATAAAAATTCTAACATATAATAATACATTTTTTTACAACACAACACAATTTCCACAAAGTAATTTGTTTGCCTTTTTTGCTGTTCTCAGAATATATTGAATTTCCCTCTAAATAGTGATTTCAATGGTACTCATCACTTAACAGCGGGCAAAAAAAGAAAACAATCAGAAAGATTGTTAAAAAACACCCAACATACTATTCTCAGTAAAATACCAGAAAATACAAATCATACATATATGAAATGCTTACAGATTACAACATTTTATAACTTTAACTTATAAAAACTGTAAATGTTGCCACATTAAAATAATCACCGAATAAATGACCACCAAAAAGTCCATAATTCAAAAATATACCTTTCCTTGAGGCCAAATGGTATTTTTGCACTTCTTCTTTATGTAAACTGTCCAATCGTAGTTCTATTAAATAATAATAATAAATTCCTCAGAGAGTGAATTAGCTTCCTAAAACTTTGGCTTCAAAAATATTAGGTAGGAATTTTGTAATTCCCTAGGCAAACGTTGTTTGAAAACCAACTGGGCATCATTACAAAGTGTCCAGCCTTTGTCACATTTTAGATAGGCAGTGTAATGTCCAGATGTGGTGGAAGGACCATCATGGAAAATTATTGCAATTGCTACAAAAGTCCTTCCTGATATTGATATTTGTGCTGCTACAAATTGTTTTATTAAAGTATCCAATTTTCTTCCATCAGCTGTACAACGTTGCATCATTAAAATTATGTATTTTCCATATTTTGTTAACAATAATGTGGATAACATTTCTGATTTACATTGGCTACACTCCATGTTTTGAATTGCACCTTTCACTAATTTTTTGAAAGCCACTGATTTACAGTCTGGTAATGTTAAATACAGAAATCTCTCAGTGTCTACATTGGTGCTACATGTATACATGCAATTTTCACAATAATGTTCCCATTTGTAAGAAAGGCCAAAAAACATTTCTATTTCTACACCTTCATTTTCAAAAATTGTAAGCATATACATAAAAAATTCCTGAGCATCTTGTTGGATATTTTGTGTAAATTGTGTAGAACCAGAACACACATCCAAAAGATTACGAACATCTGAAACAGATTGTATTATACTTCTATCTGTTGTCAATTTTTCATAAACAGAATGCAACAGAGAACAAAATCTTTTTTGCCGATTCTGCATAATTTGTGCTTGCAAACCTTCCAGATAAAAAACAACATTGACCACTACATTAGCATAGCAGTTGACACCAGAACTATTTTCAAAATGATAACCAACAATCTCTTCAACAGTGTCCAATTTCTTTTTACCTGCAATCACAACATTATCTTGTTCTTTTCTTTTCTTGAAACCTTCAGAACAGATATTCTCTAACCTTTTTCGACCAACCACACGATTTTCAAATACAGGATATTGACCTAAATTTGGAGCATACACCCTTCTTAACCTATTATACTCTTTTACACAGTTTGCATCTGCAGTAACCTTTGTCTCATCAAAATCAATCAAAAACAAACCAGATAATGTTCTAACTCGCGACAAAGCAACATATGCCATACCCTCTTTAAATACAGTAGATCCAATGTTCACCAATGCACTGTCTACACTTAATCCTTGAGATTTATGAATAGTCACTGCATATGCCAAAGAAAATGGAAATTGTTTCCTCCAGACATATACATCTTTAACAAGCAAAAAACTAACTGAAAAACGACCAATTTCTTTAACTTCTTCAATCTGATCAAATTAAATTTTAAAAAATTGAATTCCTTCTTTTTTCTGATCATTCACAAAATCCACCACTTTGCCCATTGCACCATTAACTAAACCTTTCTCTACATCCAAGTTACGCCTTAAAATTACCCGACAGTTTACACACACATACAGGTGCCGATTCCGATCCGGTAAAAAAATTTCCCATACGAATCGTATCTGTATTTTTTTACGTACGAATCGTACAAGTCCCGTACAAACGGGCAAGTACGATTCGTACGTGGAAAATACATACGAATGACATCGGGAAAAGTCAACGACACGTCCCCGGACAGTTTTACGTACGATTCGTAAAACTGAAGTCCGAGCGCACAAGTACGATCCGTATCGTCCGTCCAAATATACAAATGCAGGTAATACGCTCCGTCCGAATATACAACCGCATGTAAAACGTCCCGTACAGAGCAAACTGTGTACCACCTCTACCCCGGGCACACCTGGGTGAGGGGTACGAGTCGTACGGCCCCCCAACAGCCTCCCACCCCTCCCGCGTACATCCGCACCGTACCCTAGCACCCCCCCATGTCCGCGCCGTACCCCAGCAACCCCCCATGTCCGTGCCGTACCCCAGCACCCCCCATGTCCGTGCCGTACCCCCAACCCCCGTATGTAAGGAGCGTACCCCCACCCCCCATATGTACGGTGCGTACCCCCACCCCCTGTATACACGGTGCGTACCCCCCATATGTACGGTGCATACCCCCACCCCCGTATGTACGGTGCATACCCCCCATATGTACGGTGCGTACCCCCACCCCCGTATGTACGGTGCATACCCCCACCCCCCGTATGTACGGTGCGTACCCCCACCCCCATATGTAAGGTGCGTACCCCTCGTATGTACGGTGTGTACCCCCACCCCCTGTATGTACGGTGCATACCCCCACACCCCGTATGTACGGTTCGTACCCCCACCACCTCGTATGTACGGTGCGTACACCCACCCCCCGTATGTACGGTGCGTACCCCCGGTATGCACGGTGCGTACCCCCACCCCCGTATGTATGGTGCGTACCCCCCGTATGTATGGTGCGTACCCCCCGTATGTATGGTGCATACCCTCGCCCCCCGTATGTACGGTGCATACCCCCTGTATGTACGGTGCGTACCCCCACCACCCCGTATGTACGGTGCGTATCCCCAGCGCTACGCGCTGGGGGTACGCACCGTACATACAGGGGGTGGGGGTACGCACCATACATACGGGGGGTGGGGGTACGCACCATACATACGGGGGTGGGGGTACGGCGCAGACATGGAGGGGTGCTGGGGTACGGCACGGACATGGGGGGGTGCTGGGGTATGGTGCGCACTTGTAGGGATGGGGGTACGGTGCGTACCGGGCCACCTTTTTGCCGTGCTTCTTGGCGTACTTAGCCTTTCCGGCACTTTTGGGATCTCGTAAAAATATTTCCGTGTGAAGTGCTGTGGGTATGAATTGTACTTGCTGGTCCGTAAAACGCTACCTGACTCCGTCCGCACGTCGCGAATGCGCCGTCCAGAATCAGATTTGTATGTATTTTTTTGCCGGTCGGAGTTTTTTACGACTCGTACGGAAATGGTATTTCTGTGCGAATCGTACTTGCGAGTTTGTGTGTGTTTTTCCCGGGTACGAGTCGGACGGAAAAGACGCTCCGTACGACCATTTGTACCCGGGTTTTACCGGATCGGAATCGGCACCACAGTGTATTTTCCAAACCAGCAGTTTTAGATATTTTTTTTTCTAAACAATCTAGTTTTGATCTCAACTTACCCGTTAAAATAATAGTGATTCCTTCATGTAGTATTTTATCGATGGCTTCCATTTTGACAATTTCTTCATTTTCCAATTTTAATAATTCTTCGTTGAATATTTAACACTCACGCAGTGTCAGCATTAAGCAAATCACTGACTTATTTTTAGCAATTTCCACGAACACTTCTGCAGCAACTATAGGTTGCTGTATGGGTGGAAAGTTCTGGACTTGCGACGCTGCAGTTGTTAGGGCCCAATTTTATATGTGGCACAGTCCTTGTAAATGGCTACACCCAAGAGCCATTGAAAAGTTTAGGTTAAGAAAACGATGGAGGGTAGTGCCTTCTTAATTGGTCCACGTCAGTGGATAATCAATATCAGAGACATTGCTCGAATGAAGATCATTTGTGTTGTTTTTATTTATCTTTTTATCAAAGGAGCGCAAAAATTTCAAATTGTGAAGAGAAAAACAAAAGCCGACACGTGTTTCGCCCTAGTGGCCCATTGGCCGTGGGCTTTTTCAAGGCGGTGAATATTAATCAACACAGTCTTCCTGTGAGAGTAGAAAAGACGTCTCTGCGGTCCTCGGGAAAGTCGACTAGTGAAAGGAGCTGTCAGATGTAATCTGACAGCTGTAATTTGTTCTCATGCTCTACTAGCAGCATTAGTAAACGATGTAAAGTAATTCCTTTAATGTTATGTGCTGCCAACCCAGTTGGAGCAGTGACAACACAAGACAAATGCGACTCAGTTGTTTTTTGAAGATAACTTGTAATTACTTTAATCAAGAAACTCTTTCCTGTTCCAGCTTGGCCACTCACATACATTCGGATAGGTTGAAATGATGTACATGAGCACACTCTCTTTTCATGAAGTAATCCATGGTCAATCTGCTCTTTCACTTGCTGATATATTTGTTTCTGTTCAACATTTAGTTGCTCTTCCAAGTTTCCTAACTGTATTGCATCTTCTTGTGCTTGATACATTGCTGTTTCCACCTCATTCATGGCAATCGCTGCTTCATTTTCAACAATTGGTTGTCCTAGTGGATCTTGACTCTTTGCAGCAGAACTTTGACTGTCTTGAGAACTGTCTCTAGCAATATCAGCTGCAATTGTAGCTTCTTGATCAATTTCGTCATTCAACATTTTCACATAATTTGCGAACGCACTGCATTGTATGCTATCTTTACAAGCATTAAATGAATCTTCATAGCTGGGAAAATCTCCAAGTAATTCCAGTTCAGAACGCCATGGTTTGAACATTTGCAAAAGGGCTAAATAGTAAAATTCCCTTTTGTCAGCAATGTCGCAACTCAGTTTTCTGTGATTAATTAAATTTCCTTTCCTTTGTTTCACCAGACATCCTTCAGAACCAATCACTCCATATTTTCCATCGTTGATGTTCTCTGTAATATTCCGTTTAAAAGTGTAGTTTTGCAACACTTCATAGAGACACATGTTCTCAAGATGATGACTTCTCTTTGGATAGTATGTGTCCAACATATTGGTTTTCAAAATATCTGTACTTTCAGGGTCATTTTCTGCTAAATATTCAATTTCTTGAACAGATTTCAGTACCCGATTTCGCATTCCTGCAAGACCTAGACTCACCCAAATGATTCTTCTACTTTTGGAATATAGACTTGCAGATGATAACCGATCTGAACATTCATATGCTCCAATTTCACGATGCAATAACATTTTCAAACAGAAACTGTATAACTTCTTACTTAGAGTCTTCTCAGGAGAAGTCTCTTCCCACATTTCTTTCAATTCAGTCTTTTCTGATTTAGTAATGTAAGACGTTACATATCGAGCAACAGCAATAGAATTGTCTGCAACATACTGAATATCCATGTTAGCATTCCACATGGATAAAATAACTGGGTTGTAGTCATTTATGTATTTTGATTCTTCGCTTCTTCTTAAGTTGTACGTGTTTTTCGGAGACTTTCTTGTGAAGGTATGTCGTACAGCTGACATGAAACTGTTCACTCTTCCTTTCGCTAATACAGGACGTGGAAATCCAAAACGACATTTGGAATAGAACTTATCCTTTGACTTGTACTTTCATTGACAGTATTTTCCACACCTATGGCTTTGAAATCGTAAGACTTGTTCTTTTAAGTTTTTGTCTTCTCTGCTATTTGGTACAGCACATGTAGCATAATCTTCAATGAAAGACAAAACACTTTCATCTGAATCTGTTCCAAATTTGGGGGCATCCTTGACCCATAACAACATATGTATGTGAGGAGCACCTCTTGCTTGATACTCCTTTCTCCAAAAGAAATCCACAACTTCTCTAAGAGGAGGATTCTTTTTATTGCAGATGAAAGACATCATAGCTTCAAATCTATGATTGAAATATCTGCATACATTGACAGGATCCAAAGAGCACAATTCTCCAGGTGTCTTGTATTCAATATTATTTATATTGGAATTTGCTTCTCGAAGAAATTCAAGTAAATCATCCCAAGCGTACTCAGCACAGCTTAGGGTAAGAAACCACGTAGGAGTTCCCAAGTTCCGTAGCATACATTTCAGTTCTGTTTGTCGACGGTACCAATATTCATTAGTCCCACGCTGACATGCCATCAGATTAATCAACTGAGATTCTAAAAGATCATCTCTCTGATGCACTTTATCCATAAAATCCTTTGCAGTTACATTTTGCAGATGCATTCCAGTTTTTAAAATGTGATTTACTGCATATGAAAGTCCAGACAAGTCACTTTCAAACAGAAGATGAAACATATAAGGGATACATTGTCGAAATCTTGGATCTTCTGCATATAATCTTGTTGTCCGATATTTAGATGCAGGAATCTGCACAGGACGTTCATCATATCGTCCACCTTTTCCTGTTGGAAACAACTGCGGGAAACAACGAGCTTCCAAGCTCTCTTCCCATACACTCATGGGACTTCCTGTTGCTTTTTTCATTTGAAACAACTCAATTGTATTCCCCATCACCTCTTTGGAATGAAGTGGATGTACACTGTAATGTTCATAGATCTCTTCACATCTGGACATGTCCACTTTTTCAATTTGTCCACTTAGGTGCCGATTACGATCCGGTAAAAACCGGGTACGAACCGTCGGTCGGAGCATATTCTCCGTCCGACGCGTACCCGGTCGTCAAAATTTACAAAGAAGGAATTACGATTCGCACGGGAACACCATTTCCGTACGATTCGTAAAAAAGCCCGACCGAACAAAATTAACCTATAAATGCGATCCGGGAAAGCGCCGACCTGACGTCAGGACGCTCGCAGCCAGCCATTCACGACCCAGGAATTACGATTTGCACCGACGTCATCCCGCACGGTGAATATTTTCCGGCTGCCAAAAACTGCCAGGAAATCAGGACGACGCGAACAAGGACCACCAGTACGCGACGGACAGACAGGACGACGCGAACAAGGAGGACCGGTACGCGACAGGACGACGCGAACAAGGAGGACCAGTACGCGACGGACAGACAGGACGACGCGATCAAGGAGGACCAGTACGGGCCGGACTCACAGGACGACGCAAACAAGGAGGACCCGTGCGCGACGGACAGACATGGACCCGAACCTACGTGTCATCCCGGCCCTCATAGCAGTCCACCTCCTCTACAGGTTCCGACGCAGATGCCGCAGAAGGTCAGAATAACTAAGGGAGGGGGGAAAGTGGGGTGGGGTGGGGGTGGCAGGACCAGGGCAGGCCACAAAACCCCCACCAAAGTCACACACCACACATGCCCAGGACATACCTGACACCCATGCCCTGGTCACTACGAGGGGGTGGGGGCGTGTCCAGCTAAGCCAGCGACCGCCACAACGGAAGTCCGTCACCACGCGAACCGGCAACACAACCAGACCGGTACGTCCCGTACCCACGCCTGAAGAGCGTGGGTACGAGACGTACCACGCCCACACCCACGTCACCCCAACAATGGCGGGACGGATTGTACCCACGTGGCAAAGGCCTGGGTACGGCCCGCACAAGCATCACATAGCGTGGGGACGGATGTGTATGGACCCTACCCCCACCCGCGTACGTATGGACCGTACCCCCACCCCCACCAGTGTAAGTACGACACGTACCCTCACCCGCGTATGCATGGAGCCTACCCCCACCCCAACAGTGTAAGTACGACTCGTACCCTCACCCACGGACGTACGGACCGTACCCCCACCCCACCAGTGTAAGTACGACTCATACCCTCACCCGCGTATGCATGGAGCCTACCCCCACCCCACCAGTGTAAGTACGACTCGTACCGCTACCCGCGTACGTATGGACCGTACCCCCACCCCCACCAGTGTAAGTACGACACGTACCCCCACCCCCGTATGCATGGAGCCAACCCCCACCCCAACAGTGTAAGTACGACTCGTACCCTCACCCCGTATGCATGGAGCGTACCCCCACCCCAACAGTGTAAGTACGACTCGTACCCTCACCCGCGGACGTACGGACCGTACCCCCACCCCACCAGTGTAAGTACGACTCGTACCCTCACCCGCGTATGCATGGAGCCTACCCCCACCCCACCAGTGTAAGTACGACTCGTACCCCCACCCGCGTATGCATGGAGCGTACCCCCACCCCACCAGTGTAAGTACGACTCGTACCCTCACCTCGAATGCATGGAGCGTACCCCCACCGTGTATGTTCCAAGCGTACATATCCAGAAATAGGAGGTGTGTGTGCAGAGTCCTCCCAGCAGTGCCCTGAGACAGGAGGGGTGGGTGTGGAGTCCTCCCAGCAGTGCCCTGAGACGGAAGGGGTGGGTGTGGAGTCCTCCCAGCAGTGCCCTGAGACAGGAGGGGTGGGTGTGGAGTCCTCCCAGCAGTGCCCTGAGACAGAAGGGGTGGGTGTGGAGTCCTCCCAGCAGTGCCCTGAGACAGAAGGGGTGGGTGTGGAGTCCTCCCAGCAGTGCCCTGAGACAGGAGGGGTGTGTGCCTATCACTCCCAACAGTGCCCTGAGACAGGAGGGGTGGGTGTGGAGTCCTCCCAGCAGTGCCCTGAGACAGGAGGGGTGTAACACATGTGTGTGAGGCTGGAAGTACACACATGCATACTGCCTACAAGGGAACATGTCCCCATGAACTCATGTCAACAGACTCCATACACAAGTACAGTGATCACCAAGGATGCCACGAATGTTGCAGGTGGAGACATGGCCCTGCATGCATGGCCAAAGTAGAAGGGCTCCGTCACACACACAGCTCATGTAGACACAGCTCTGCGCTAAATATTGGGAACACCCTGCAGGGAAGATATCAGGGTACACAGAGGAAGGAATACATCCTGGGACAATTGCACCATGCAGGAACTGCTTACATGAACAAAGAAAGTTAGCTAACACCTTGTGATGGCACACAGATCCCAGGGTCCCCCCAATGAGCAGCACACTACTACATATCCCACACACCCAACACATAAACACCACCCAAAACCATGTAGCAGCCCCACCAACACCAATACCAGCATAGCAGTAGTGTTATAATGAAAAAAAAATGAAGCTTTATTCAGCATGAGCACAATGTCCGTGGATCGCAGGCAGTTCAATATTCACAAAGCCCATAGGGCAGTCAATGAGTCTCAGCTGGATGGGGGACACAGTGGGATGCGTGTCCCCTACCTTGCCTGCACAGTTACATGCCTTCGTCTTCCACAGGGGTGAGGGCATCATGGGGGGGGGAAGCACCAGGCACCGCAGGGACATCAGGGCAAAGGGGAGGCGTTGTGGGTGCAGGGATGAAGGACTCCACCACAGGGGGTGGGGCAGGGCCAAAGGCGGAGGCCAGGATGGCACTACACACCTTTGCAAGGTCCTCCAGGGATTCCCCTGCACCCAAAGGATCCACAGGCCCCAAGGAGGGGGGGGGGTCAGAGGGATGGGTCGCAGCACCACCGGGGGAGGGTGTAGACAGGGGGGGAGAATCAACCACCCTGACCGAGGACTTCCTTGACCGCTTGCGTGGTGGTGTCACTGTGGGGCTCAGGGACAGAGCGGCCATGAAGGAGTCCTTGGGGGAGATGTGGCCAGGAGAGCTGAGGGGAGGGGATTTGGAGGGAGTGGACTGGGTGGAATGCGGACTCCCACTATGGCTGCGTGTCACACGTTTGCCCCCCGACTCAGTGGGTGTGCCTACCTCACCCTGTGTGTGCGTGTCAGGAGGAGTGCGGTGGACCTTCCCTGCTGGTGTGGTGCTTGTGTCTGTTGATGTGGGTGCATGCCGACGTCTGGGTGTACGTGGGACAGGCATGGGAGTGGGAAGTGTGGATGGGCAGGGGTAGGTGGGGGGAGGTCGCGCTGCAGGAGACCCACTGCTGCAGTCAGTGTGGAGTCTATGGACCTCAGCAAGTTGCATTGGTCAGCCTGCGATGAATGAATGCCCTCCAAGTATGCCTCGATGTTGGTGAGGGTTTGGCCGTGGGCAGGGAGGACATTAAGGATCGCAGCCTGACCAACCTGCAGCTGCCGCTGGATGTCCACAGACTCTGCATTGGCGGCAGCAGTGGAGACAGGGGCAGGGGGTGCGGTGCCTGGCATGAAGGAGACATGCGGTGACCGGGCACGCTGGGAAGGGACACGAGCAAGTGGGAGGCGGCTGATGGGAACTGAGGGGGCGGTGCGAGGTGTTGTTCCGCTGTCAGCTGCTGGTGCAGCCTCCGCCCACTCGGAGACATCCTCCTCGGACCTGTCAGCTTCGTATTCTGACGTGCCAGTCGACAGGTCCTCGGCCGCACTCTCCTCCGCCTCTGTCCCACTCGATGTGCCAGCCCCGATGTCACGGCTGGCACTGGTGCTCGGTCCCTCCGCCTGGTCTGTGTCCATGTCTCCCTCTGTGTCCCCCGACGATGCTGTGGGCAGGGTGGAGAGACAGAAATTAATCAGACACCTGTACACATCTGTCACATGAGTCCAATCTACATAGGTTACATTGCATAGCCTGAAAAGGAAGATCCCTAACATCTACTAAACAAGGTACCGATGTGGGGCATGAAACACACAGTTGGTCGAGCCACCATGCCACTGAAATACCATGGAGAGCATGAGACAATAGCAAAAGACAGGAAACGGAGTCTGACATAGCACCCAGGCCCTGGGGACAATCCAGCACTGCATCTGCACCACACAGCGTTGGCGAAAATAGGGATGACCAGGGACCATATCCATGAACTTGAGACACATGCTGCACAGGTAATGCTGAAAACATGCCCAACATGACTGGGTCACTGCACCTTGCGTGTGTGTCCAGACAAACATCACACACTGCCCAGCCCCAGCAAGTAGAAATCAGGATTTGACATATAGGCTTTGCCCGCCCCAACCACCCCCTACATGAGGCAAATTGTTGAGACACAGGTGGCACCAACATCTCATAGTCTGGGTGATAAACACAGGGGCAGGCAAAATGCAAGATTGGACTCCAAACACCCAAGGTGCGCCTGTACAAATAATGAGGTACCAGTGCCCATCCTCAGATGAGTATAACAAGACACACAGGCACTGACAACTGTGAGTATGAAGAAGGACATTCAGGTCAGGCTGCACAGTGGACACCTGTACAAAATTGCACGTCTATATACATGGTGCCAGGGGACAATGGCACAGAGCACAACCTACGCTGTAGACACTGAGAGTGTCCACGTTTTGTGATGACACATACAACACTGAGGAAAAGGTGCCCCAGGGGACAGTAGTGGCCACTCCATGCTCCTGAATGGTAATGACTGCAACACACGCCACCATCCCTGCACTATGCGTATCGCACACTCAAGCACATCATGTCACAGGCCACTACATAGGACATGCGCGCTGTCAGGCATGACACTTGAGAGACTAACTCCCATGTCTGGACTCAGCATCAGTGCCAACTGACATGGAACCCACATGCAGTGAACTGGACAGGGCACAGCCAAGGTCCCAAAACCTGTTACACACCACCCCCACACATGATGCCACAGGCATAGTTCTCGTGGATAAAGCGCCAGCCTACATTACCTTGTGAAGGAGTGACTACACACAGACCAGGGAACAGATTGCAAGGAGGGGAAGGGTGGCAGGAGCGTAGCGCTATACTGGGGCAAACTGGATCTGCACAGCACCTTTAAACCCTGGCAGTGAATTCATGCTACTGTGCCCTTACAAATGCCGGTGACACACAACAAACACACATGTACCTACCCCCTTCCGGCTGCTGCATCTCCTGTAAGCGCCTCTCCAAGTCTGGAAAGACCACCGGCAGCACACGCCTGTGGAGGTGGCTCAGACGGCGGCGCCCGCGGTTCTTGCGGCTCTCAGGTGAGTCCCCCAGCAGGACCCGTGCAATCCTCCGCGTCCAGCACCGGATATCCTGCCAGCGTTTCCTCACCTGGGACAGGCTCCGCCTCCGACCATCCACACCCCTCACGGCACTGACGGCGGTCAGCCAGATCTGCTCCTTGGCAGTGGCGCCTACCTGTGAGGAAGAACAAGTGACACCACATCAATACACCAGCCACATGTCACAGAGAGACATATGAGAACAAATTAGCTGGTTACAACAAGGCATGTCATGCAGCCAACGCATTGCACCTTTGTCATAGGGACATGATCCTCTGGTGAGGGAAAAAGCAGTACGTGCCATTGTGGGTACACAGGTGGAATGATGGCAATGTCACAATCAATGATCAAGGCTCACACTGTGCATCACACCCACCCCTCCTGTCTCAGGGCACTGCTGGTAGTGATAGGCACCCACCCCTCCTGTCTCAGGGCACTGCTGGTAGTGATAGGCACACACCCCTCCTGTCTCAGGGCACTGCTGGTAGTGGTAGGCACCCACCCCTCCTGTCTCAGGGCACTGCTGGTAGTGATAGGCACCCACCCCTCCTGTCTCAGGGCACTGCTGGGAGGACTCTGCACACACCCATCCTGCCTCAGGGCACTGCTGGTAGTGATAGGCACACACCCCTCCTGTCTCAGGGCACTGCTGGTAGTGATAGGCACCCACCCCTCCTGTCTCAGGGCACTGCTGGTAGTGATAGGCACACACCCCTCCTGTCTCATGGCACTGCTGGGAGGACTCTGCACACACACCTCCTGTGTCTGGCCAGCACCTCAAAGCAGTCACATGCCACAGGCCACTGACGCCACCTCAGCAGAGTACACAGACACACACAGGCACAGGACATTCACCTGCCATTGCCAAATGCAGATACAAACCTCACTGCACATGTGCCACTAGATCGGGGGGGCTCACAGGTGTGGGGCTGGCTCTGCACGTCAGACACACAGCACTGCTCCCTGCTCACATGAGATGTGCAGGGCATATCCAGGCCTCATGCATCTGGGGTGGTCCACTACACATATGCACCCACACAAATGACATTGGACTTACACACACAGATGTCCAGGGGACAAACACATCATGTGGACACTCTCAGCATAGGTACAGTGGACAAACACACATCTGTAGGCACAGTCAACTGTCACACTGGGGTAACCACAGAATCACAGGAGGACTGTAGTAGCCCCATTCCCCGGAGGATTAGACAGGCACAATGTGTAATGCCACATGCAGTGAATGTCACAGTAAACACAATGCAAGTGAGGAGAGCAGACATGCACCACAGCATGCTCTGGCTGGGAGACATCAGGCATCCCCCCCCCTGGGACCCCCCCTACGGTACATGGCATGTGTGTCACACCAGGACACAATGCCAGAAGTCACAGTCACAACATAGGGACAGTCTGTGCCAGTGGCCTATGCACTCACCTGATACCCTGGTCGCCCATACAGCATGGGGTACTGTGGGAGGATCACATCCAGCAATGCCATGTTCTCCTCCAGGGTGAATGGCTGTGACCTCTCCACAGCCCTTGACATGGTTCCAGGGAATCAGTAGCAGCAGCTGGGTCGACGAATTCAAAGATGTGCCAGCAAGTACTCCCTCATGGGACCTGGCTGCCTTATATGTGCCTTTCTGCCCTGTCTCATGCACAGGAGTACAGAGTGATTGGTCACTCACATTTGCATCCTATGTTTCCACCAATCCCTTCAAACCTAGCAGTCTGTGTGTACTCTATCGGTTTCATTCTCCTGCATGATGTCAGCTCCACAAACACATTGCAACAAAGTAGATTAATTCCAACTGACTTCTGCTGTGCACCTTCCAGAAGAAAATCGAATTTTGAACTTGGTCTCCATGACAACCAGCATGCATGTAGGCCTTAATACTTGTCCCTCATGTGTCCCCTATGTAATTTGGAGCTTCACACACAGGTACGGTGCGTTCCGGGGCCCTAGGGCACCCCAAATGCATTGCAATGGCCCGTACACGCGTGCCTACGTTCACTATCACTATGGGTGTCCTCACGTATGCGTACTCGTAGTGATAGGGAGCGTACAGGCGTGTGTACGGCCCGTACCACTACGAGTACGCATACGCGAGGACACCCATAGTGGTACGGGCCGCACACACGCCTGTACGCTCCCTATCACTACGAGTACGCATACGTGAGGACACCCATAGTGATAGGGAGCGTACAGGTGTGTGTACAGCCGGTACCACTATGGGTGTCCTCGCGTATGCGTACTCGTAGTGGTACGGGCCGTACACACGCCTGTACGCTCCCTATCACTACGAGTATGCATACGTGAGGACACCCATAGTGATAGGGAGCGTACAGGCGTGTGTACGGCCAGTACCACTATGGGTGTCCTCGCGTATGCGTACTCGTAGTGGTACGGGCCGTACACACGCCTGTACGCTCCCTATCACTACGAGTACGCATATGTGAGGACACCCATAGTGATTGGGAGCGTACAGGCGTGTGTACGGCCCGTACCAATACGAGTACGCATACGCGAGGACACCCATAGTGGTATGGGCCGTACAGATGCCTGTACGCTCGCCATCACGATGGGTACACATACGGCAGCACTCCCATAGTGATATGGGAACGTACACAGGCCCTCTTCGCAGCAGTACAGCGGTTTTCACACATCACAGTGGTGACAGGCGGCACACAGGTAGGGATAGGGCGGACATACTTGTCCATGGATGGACATACTTGTCCATGAATGGACATACTTGTCCATTAATTGACATCAAGGCATCGTCTGTGCATCACTACATGTGTGGGGCACAGGTGTGACGGCCTGTGATGTGGAACATTACTCCAGAGTCGAGAAGGCACCAGATGTATGATGAGATGTGTACAGATGTACTGTGTGATGGTGCTATGTGTGCCAGGCATGCCCTTGACTCCTTTGACATGTGTGCATGTCGTACTGCACACTTGGGGTGAGCGGCACTGGCATGGCACGGACACCAACACACGGAAGTGTCCCCTGATGCCCGGTACAGGGGTCATGATACCTGACTTGTCACTACCCACGGTGCACAATGTGACTATGTCATGTATGTGTGGGGGCTTCCCATCAGGTTGATGTTGGAGCACCCTCAAAAGCTGCAGCCGTTGCAGCAACCAACATGTGTCTGTGTGTAGATTGTCAGTGCACACTGTTCCGCACACCATGCCACATGTGGTATCGGATGTGAGGTGCACATGTATGCATGTGACACGGAGTAGCGTGACAAGGACATGTCAGCATCCTCACAAGGAATGTGTGGTGAGTCATGACATGTGCACCTTCATGGCAAGGTGTGTGGGCTGTCCTAGTGTAATGTCATGTGACCTGTGGCTCCAGTGTTCCGCTACCAGTCTCTGCAATTGGCATCCTACTGCTGCTGATGTGTGGGCGTATGTCACTCCTGTCTTGCGTCTGGCTGTTCACTTGCACTGGGACACAGCTATTCCCATGGCGTGGTATGGGGAGGTTCTCAATCTCCGTGTGTATCTGGGTCTTGGTAGGAGTGTCACCTTGCATCCATACGTGTCCTGGCCATGTAGCACATACCTGACTCCCTATGTAGCATGTGTGTATTGACAGATTAACTTGTGCTCAGTACACATGATTTGTTGTCGTACTGCACTCACTCTTCCTTGTCACTTCCAAATTACTGCAGAGCGCCGCCTCTTGCCCGACCAATTCCGGACTTGGCTGCCATGCAGGAGAATGACAGCATCCGGCTCTACCGCTTCACCCAAACGTTGATTCTGGAGTTGACGGCGAGACTGGCACCACACCTGCAACCGCAGCACAGGTATCCTACGGCACTGACACCCCAGCTGAAGGTAATGGCTGCCCTACATTTTCTTGCCACGGGTACCTTTCAAAATACCATAGCTCATGTTGGTGGCATGTCCCAGAGCATGTTCTGCCGTGTGCTGCATGATTTCTTAGAGGCCATGTTGATTCACCTGGATGACTTCATCAAGTTCCCAACCCCTGAACAGATGACTGAGGTCAAGCGTGGATTCTATGCCCTGGGAGGGATGCCCCATGTCATTGGGTCCATAGATGGGACACATGTAGCTTTGGTACCACCACACGCACGGGAGGTGGCGTACCGCAATCGAAAGCACTACCACTCCATTAATGCCCTTGTGGTGTGTCAGGCCAACATGGTGATTTCACATGTCTGTGCTCGTTTTCCAGGATCAGCACACGATGCCTACATCATGAGGCGTAGCAGGATGCCTGAAATGATGATGCAGCTGCGCAACGAACGGGCATGTGTTGTTGGTGGGTACAGTCTGTCTGTCCTGTATTTTGCATAACCTACCAGCACGACCGCTTCACCACTTCTAACGATGTCCATGTGCTTCCCATGTAGGGGACGCTGGCTATCCCACCATGCCTTGGCTGCTCACACCTCTCCGCAACCCCATCACGCTGGCCCAGCTCCGCTACAACACCGCCCATGGCCGGACAAGGCGAGTGATCGAGAGGACGTTTGGCCTGCTGAAGAGCCGATTCAGGTGCCTACACAAGACCGGCGGCGCACTCCCATATGCCCCGGCGAAGGTCTGCAAGATCTTCATGGTCTGCTGCATGCTGCACAACATGGCAGTTGAAAGAGCTGTGCCACTCATCCTGAATCAACATGACGAGGACCATCCACCCGTGGAGGACGAAGGGCTTGGCAATGGGGCTAGTGATGTGGAGGATGTGGAGCCGCAAGAGGACATCCGGACTCGGCTCATACGCGACTTCTTTGCTTAGTGGTGAGTACCAGTGTCTGAGTGTGCACGCATTGGTCCCCGTGTGGCATGTGTTGTGATGTGTGTGTCCACCTGCATGTATGGCACGTGAGTCAGAGGTGTGTGTGGGTGTGTCACTGGAGTGATGGTGGCAGTGATGGTTGTACTTCCCCAGTCATAATTGTGACCTAGCATGTTGTCATCCATACATGTGTCGAGTAAATGCACATGCAAGTGGCTGTGCTTTTTGTGGCTGACTTCTTGTGTGTCTCTCTTCCCCAGGTACTTGCGCATGCCGTCTGCTGCTTGCATTGTTGTGGCACTGCTATTCCTCATGGACATGACATCGTGGGCTGACTCAGCGTTACAGGCACGGACACGTTTGGAAGTCTCCATGGGGTAAGGGATGCATCTGGGGTGTATTGGGTGTGGCAGTTGTTCACGATGTATGCACACTGCCCCTGTCGATCTTTGTTTCCTCTGCAGCCATGTCGCATCCCCATGGGACACGACATGCAGCTGTGTACACCTGAATAGATGGTCTGCCTGGTTGACAGTCATCAGTGATGGGATAGGGGATTGTGATGATGGCATCAATGTGTGTGACACTGCCCTCGGCCACATACGGTTAGCATTGGCTTGACATGGTGTGCGACTTCGACATCAGCGGATCTATGGTGTATGGCAGGCTCTCCGTGTGCAGCTGTGGGTATTTAGCTGTTAGCCGACGCTTGTGTGCCAGTTCCATGGCGAACACGCATTTGTGCTGCAGAAGGGGGGTGCCAGTGTTGGACCCACATGTTACTCCACATGACGTCTCCATGTGTACTTCGAGTTGCCTCTGCAATCCCGAATACATGACTAATAAAGGTGTCCCTATGCCTCCAAGGTGCCTCTTCTCAGTCAATGCTGGTGTGTTGCCACGGTGCATCCAGCATGTCTGGCATGGTATTCCCTGATTGTGGCTATGTGTCAATGTGTCGAGTAGCAAGATGCAAGCTGTGTGTGGGCTGAGACTGTGTATTGGGCATGATGTCCATGACTGTGTGGGTATTGTGACATGTGCCATCCCCATGCATCCAACTTTGGCCAGGCCACCATTCTCTGCATCCACCGGACTCAAGCTTGCAGGACATGGTTCTGCCACCTGTCTACACATACCTGGGTGCCCCCCAGGACACTGGACTGGATCCCTGACCTCTGCGCATGACTGTTGCTGTACTCAATGTGTCTGTCAGCACGGTTGTTCTGCAACCCCCTCAGCTGGTTGGGCCCATCACGGGTGTGTATGGTGCTCCATGTCTGTCTTGCCTAATACACTGTGACCCATGTGTCCTGTGGCAGACTCAGGCCCCAGGGTGTGGATGGTTGAAGACAAAAGATGACTCAGGCATGTTTAGACTTTACAAGACACATGTTAGGTAATAATGCTACCAGCAGGCATCTACTCTTCATAGTGTGATTTATTATTGGGGGGGGGGACAAAGTGAGGGGCTTTCCGGGATTTTGGAATCCAAAGTTCAGTAGAGGAGTTGGTGTCCTTGCCATTGGAAATCCTCAGAGTCCATGCCACAGTCTTTGTCAACATTGGTCAGCCAGTGACCAGCAGGGCCATGTGGCAGAGAATGTCTCTTGATGCTGTGATGCTGTTGCTCCAGTGGGCCAGGTGCCAGGCCAGGTGTCCTGGGAGATGGTGATGTTGCGCCGACCCTCACGGTCCTTTCCGTGGACGACCCGGCCTCCTGCGGGGACCCTCAGAAGCAGGCCGTGACGACGTCTGGGATGCTCCGTCGGATGTTTCCTCCTCCTCCTCCTGATCCCTCCCTGTGGGTGGTGATGTTCTCCGCCTTCTGGCACAGGGAGGGTCGGTCATGTTGTCGGCCATCCGACGGAGTGTAGCGCGAATCCCCTGGAATGCCGTCACTTGCTCAGCCTGTCTGTCCTCCATCCTCCGTTGGTGTTGCAGTAGACAGGCATGTAGCTCCGCATGTTGCTGGGCCTGCTGGGCCTTGATCCCCTCGAGTACGGACACAACCTGGGACATGCCCATGGTGTCCTGCCGGTATGAGTCCAGGATGTTACGGACATGGGAAAATACCGGATCCCCAGCCAACTGGTCAGGCTCGCGCCTCCGCCGTCCTCCACTCCCACCACCCCTGCCCACTTGCACCTGGCCTGCCCTTGTGGGCACATCGGGTCTCCGGGACCCCTGAGGGGTGGCATTGGCGTTGTCGCCTGCCTCCTCCTGGGTGCCCGGGACACCGTGTCCCTCCTGGCGAGCCTGGCTGCATTGTGGTGTTGGGGCAGGGATCCTGGGTGTCTCCTGGGATGTGGCAGGAGTGGGGGTGGTGGTTGGCACAGTTGTACCTGACGCAGGTGCTGCAGGTGGTTGGACACCAGAGGGGCCAGGTCGGTCGGGGTCGTCCACAGAGTGGTGAGAGTGGTCGCTGCCGGTGGGATCGGGCTCCTGCAGATCCGGGTCCTGTGAGGCTTCCCCCCAGTGTTGGGGGGTGAACCACGACGTTGACCTGTGTGTGAGAGAGACAATGTTAATTTTGGTCCATGGAACATCCATGTTTCATCAGTGTCAAAGTTGGCACTTTTCCTCTTGGAATTGGGATCTGTCTTGCATTCCACTCACAGTGCACTTGTGCATGGGTGTGTCCCTTGTGCACCACTTTTGCCCTTTTCACTATGTGTGGCACGGTCTTACTTGCTGCGTCAAGTGTGACTGCAGTCAGCAGTGGAGTGGGCAGGTGTGGCGAGCCATGCATTGGCGCCTTCCGTGTAGCACTGTACATGTGCACATGGAGTGGATCCACACACTTATATGATCCAGGTAGCTGTCGTTGTGCTCGTGACATGGCCCTGTGTTTTGCCATGGTGAAGAGGGGGGGTTCTGGGACTGGCCACCCTTGTCTACATGCACGCAGTCTACCTGCTGACGAGCAGACATTCGCACACGCCACACGGCTGATTTGCTCTCCCTGTGTCTCGCTCCCTCCCTGTCCCCCTCTCCCTCCCTCCGTGTGTCAGCCTCCTCCCTCTGTCCGTCTCCCTCCCTCTCTGTCCCCCTCTCCCTCCCTCTGTGTCCCCCTCTCCCTCCCTCTGTGTGTCAGCCTCCTCCCTCTGTCCGTCTCCCTCCCTCTCTGTCCCCCTCTCCCTCCCTCTGTGTCCCCCTCTCCCTCCCTCTGTGTGTCACCCTCTGTCACCTCAGCCCAGCTTCCTGGGCACACACTGTTAGCAGATCTTTGAGTGGCCCTTCGCTTGTTGATGTGAGTTTGTTTCTGATCTCCAGGCACCCATTGGGTGTGATGTGTGTCTGTGCGCTGCTGCTGTGGTGGGGTGTGCTGCCACTCTTTCACAATGTTGGCTGTTCATTAGCTGCTGTCATGTGCAAAACAGTGCCTTCACCCCCATGTGTTGATGCAAGGCGTCCGCCATTTGCTGGTAAGTCATTCCTGTGTTGGGACACACTGTTTGTCTGGCTGTGACCTAGGCCATATGGGCAGAGGGCATTGTTGTCTGCTTCTGAGTTGCACTTGGTGATTTTTGTGGCCCAGCCTCCCGCCCTCCGGGTTACCGTGTCATGTGTTGGTGTCTTCTGTGGCCTGTGACTTGACATTGTCCAGCTGGGTGCATGGGGCATGGTGGCAGCAGTGGCATGTGCGTGCTCATGGAGTGTGGTTGAGTCATGCGATGGCTTGTGGTGGTTGCGTGCCTGTTAGTGATTTTGGTTGTGGATGCCGTTCCCCCCATGTGAGGTGCGTTGTTTGTGTACTCACCCGGGTCTCGGAGTCCCTCTAATCCTTCGACTGCCTCCACCGGCAGTATGGCCATCACCCTCTCCTCCCAGGGCTGGTAGTGTACGGGTCTGCGGGAGGGCCCTCCTCCTGTGGCGTTGGCCTGGTCGTGTTCCTCCTGCCTCTTGGCTCGGACCCTCCTCCGCAGATCGTACCACCTGTTCTGGCATTCCTGCCTGGTCCTTCTGGTGTCCGCAACAGTATTCACAGCATCGACGATGGTCTGCCACACGGCTGTTTTTGCTGCCATGCTGGTGTTTCTGACCAATGTTCCAAAGATCTGTGGCTCGACTCTGAGGATTTCATCAACAAGGACCTCCAACTCTCGGTTACTGAACTTTGGATTCTTGGTGGTGGGCATGGTGAGGGGTGTGGGTGTGGATGGTGGGGGGGGTGTGTGGATGTTGGGGGGGTGTGGATGGTTGTGGGTGTGTGTGTGTGAATGTGATGAGGGTGTGTTTGTGAAGGTGTGCAAGTGTAAGGTGTGATGAAGCTTGTAGTATGGTGCTGTGGTGTCTGGCAGCAGTGAGTCTGTTGCAAAGGCTCATGGTTTGTGTGTGTGAGCCCTTTTTATTGGTCCATGGGTGGGTGTGGCTGTGTTTGAAGTTTGGGTGGGTGTGTTATAAGTAGTGGTGGTGTTTTGGGCCTCTGTTTGTCTTTGGCAGTTGCAGGTCAGTGAAGGGGTTTTTGTAGTGTTTGTTGGCCATGTTTAGTGGCTTTGTGCCATTCGTATAGTGTATTATTGTGTTGTTTTGTTTTGTCCTGGTTGTGTACGTGCGTTTTGAGCGTGTGTACGGTGTGTACATGGGCCATTTGGTTGTACGGTGCTGTCCTTGTGTGTGGGTTGGTACGACTCGTACATGCGGTTGTGATGTTGGGGCCTGGGGTGCGCTCTGTACTTAGGAGGTTGTGTTGGGGGTAGGACCGGAACGTACTGGGGTGTACATTGACGGTGGAACGACACATACAGGGGTGGGGGTACGACTCGAACGTACTGGGGTGTGGGTACACGGTGGTACGACACGTACAGGGGTGGGGGTACGACTCGAACGTACTGGGGTGTACGTACACGGTGGTATGACACGTACAGGGGTGGGGGTAGGACTCGAACGTACTGGGGTGTGGGTACACGGTGGTACGACACGTACAGGGGTGGGGGTATGACTCAAACGTACTGGGGTGTGGGTACACGGTGGTACGACACGTACAGGGGTGGGGGTACGACTCGAACGTACAGGGGTGTACGTACATGGTAGTATGACACGTACAGGGGTGGGGGTAGGACTCGAACGTACTGGGGTGTGGGTACACGGTGGTACGACACGTACAGGGGTGGGGGTACGACTCGAACGTACTGGGGTGTACGTACACGGTGGTATGACACGTACAGGGGTGGGGGTAGGACTCGAACGTACAGGGGTGTACGTACACGGTGGTATGACACGTACAGGGGTGGGGGTAGGACTCGAACGTACTGGGGTGTGGGTACACGGTGGTACGACACGTACAGGGGTGGGGGTACGACTCGAACGTACTGGGGTGTGGGTACACGGTGGTACGACACGTACAGGGGTGGGGGTATGACTCGAACGTACTGGGGTGTGGGTACACGGTGGTACGACACGTACAGGGGTGGGGGTACGACTCGAACGTACAGGGGTGTACGTACACGGTGGTACGACACGTACAGGGGTGGGGGTAGGACTCGAACGTACTGGGGTGTGGGTACACGGTGGTACGACACGTACAGGGGTGGGGGTACGACTCGAACGTATTGGGGTGTGGGTACACGGTGGTACGACACGTACAGGGGTGGGGGTACGACTCGAACGTACAGGGGTGTACGTACACGGTGGTACGACACGTACAGGGGTGGGGGTAGGACTCGAACGTACTGGGGTGTGGGTACACGGTGGTACGACACGTACAGGGGTGTGGGTACGACTCGAACGTACTGGGGTGTACATACAGGTGTGGGGGTTCGACACGTACAGGGGTGTGTGTAGGACTCGAACGTACTGGGGTGTGGGTACACGGTGGTACGACACGTACAGGGGTGGGGGTACGACTCGAACGTACTGGGGTGTGGGTACACGGTGGTACGACACATACAGGGGTGGGGGTACGACTCGAACGTACTGGGGTGTGGGTACACGGTGGTACGACACATACAGCGGTGGGGGTACGACTCGAACGTACAGGGGTGTACATACACGGGTGGGGGTGTACATACACGGGGGTACGTGTCAGACGTACGGGGGCTGGGGGGAGTGTTGTGCGCATATGCGGGCACATGTCTCCATGGTTGCTATGGGAGTTCGGTGCGGACGGTGTTTTTTCCCTACGGTTGTAGCCTCGGACGCACGGGATGGATCGTGATTCCTCGGTCGGACTTCACCTTTCACATTTGTACGGTAAACCGTACGAGGACGTGTCGGACACATTTTCCGACCCGAGGACGTGTGGGGAAATATTCCCAATGCGGTTCGTATGGACTTTTTACCATGCGAATCGTGATTGCCAGTTCGTAAGGCACTTGTACGATTCGTACGGTAAAAAGACCGGATACGAGTCGCACGGGGAATTTTTTTACCGGATCGTAATCGGCACCTTAATGTTTCACTATCTTCTGCTAAATCTATTTCTTCTTCTCCAACAAACACATTTCTATAGTACTCATTATTTTTTATCAGATACAATGATGCCTTTTGCACTTTTCTAACATCCACTAACTCTTGCCAGATTTTCTTATTCTTAGTAGGAACACCATTAACTAGAATGACTAGTGGCTCATTTTCTGCATGATCAACAACAATAGTTTAAACATTTTTCCTTAAATCTAATGGTAAATACACAACTCTTCCTTTCAGTCCTCTTTGCAACTCTGATGGAGGTAATTTACTTGTTTTGGGCTCCATACGAACAATAGCCTGAAATGGGTGAACACATTGTATCAGAACAGACTATACGTATTTAAATCAATCAGCTCTGGAGGAATAGCAACCAACTCCTGATTATTATGAACAGCTCTAGCAGGCATTTTATTCTCATCTAATTTATTATAACAATATTTGCAAATACGCTGCTCACATCCCAAATCAAAACAATCCTCTACCAACAAATAAGTTGCAAATTCCATCCACTTATCATTATCTTCTATTTCACTTTTTAAATACAGATTGACACCCCTAGTCTGATTTTTATAGTGACTTCGCCGACAACAAATACAAGAAACATTTGGTCTTTCACCTGAAATTACCTTAAACTTTGTGATTTCATCCTCAAATTTTTCTGTAATTACAGGTTCTACATTGTCTTCAACATTTTGTTCTACTAATGTGTCAGTTTCTTCACTCTCTTGCTGAGGCCCAAAGTAACAAGACTCAATATCCTCACAGACCTGCTTCACATCTGAAACTGACCCACGCAAAAGAGCACTGTTCAACTCACTTAACTTTAGTGCTGGACTTTTTGCATAGTACAACCTTCTCACTAACTTCCGCATTTGAGTATGATGTACTGCCAGCATTCTGAAATGGTGAAAAACACTTTCACAAACTTTCCTAGAAAGACAAGCCAGAGAATGACCTTGCAAACCAGTATGTTTTCTCACTCTGCAAGTGTCTAGTCCTTGCAACAGCTTAATCTTTTGTTTTACACTTTTTTTAGTATAGACTCGTAAAAAACTACATAATTTTTCAATAGATTCCTGTCGTACACTACAAACACTACTGCAATCCCAAGTGTACACAGGGTTTTTAGCACGTCTCCCTAAAACTTCATCAGCTATCACTTCTTCTGCATTTCTTTCAACCATTTTCTCTTTCTCCATTGGACAACCATCACTAACCTCATAACCTCTACCACTGGTGTCAACTGCATACAATAATTTTTCACTTAGTGAATAACTCTCTTCATTAAAAAAAGGCTCTGAACTAGAACTGTGTTTCCATTCTCCCCAAAAAAATCACAATTTTTTTTTTATTAATAACTCTTTTCCTCCTACTTTTGGCTTTCATTACATGAATTGGTTTATCTAGTGATCGAATTCGGTTTAACAATAAAATAAACAGTTTCCTTTTTACTTCAAAAGCCTTTTCCACAATGCTTTCAATATGCTTCTTCTTTTTATAAAATAAAGCTCTCTTTTTATATTTCTTCACATCTTTCAGCAAAGTATGCACTACTCTCTTGTAAAATATTTTTTTGCGTAATTCCTTATACTGATTTTGTCTTCTTTTACCATACTTTATCTCCTTTGACTGAACATTTGCTTTTTTACTTTTCCTCTTATTTTGATTTTCTTCCTTCCTTAAAAAATTATTTGAAGTGGCAGCATTCTCTACATTCTGTTTGCTCCTACAAACATTTTTAATAAATTGCTTCGTAATCTTACCAGAAGATTTTTTCCTTTTAGCCACATTATTTTTTTCATTCAATACTTGTGGTTCATGTTTCTTCAAATAATCCTCCTGTCTCTGTTCTTTTCTTTTTCTTTTTTTTTCTGGCATACTTTCTCGATTTTAACGTTGAAAAACAGTATCTGCAAAAAAGAGTCACAAATAAATGTATATTAATAACTTTCAAATTTACAATATTCCATTACTGTTCAAAAACATTTTATATAAAAACAGACTAAAAAACTATAGCCCTGAACCACAAATGTGACGATGATTAAAACACTACATACATAATGCATACTACTTTGAAGCAGTTCATGCCCTAAAGCCTACCTCACTAAAAGACTACATGCTAACTAACTGAATGATTACAGTACTAAAAAGAGACACACAGGGTGAGTAACATGGTGTTTACTAGAAGTGTATGAATACTAACTGGGAAATTGAAGCTGCGAAAGACAACTGTGTAGCTGATTAGAGAACTGAATGCATAGTGGATAGGCATTTAAAGCAGTCCATGTGCTAAGGCCCGGCTCACTGCATGAGTACTTGGGTACTGGCTGAATGATTAGACTACAGCAAGGAGACTGCCTGGATGAGTTTATAACTGGTAGACTTTTCACACAGGGAATGAATTAGTACTTGGTACTAAAAAGGTCACTAAAAGACTGCAAAGGGAGTGACAAGATGTTTGCTGGACTATATGGATATTGACTAGGGAATTGAAAGTATAAAAGACAAATCTCTAGGTGGTTAAATGACTGCATGCATAGTGCATAGGGGTTTGAAGCAGTCCATGTGCTAAGTCCTGGCTCAGTGCATGAATACTTAGACAGTAACTGAATCATTAGAGTACTAGAAAGAGAGTGTCTTGGTGAATTCATAAATGTTTGGGTTTTGGCACAGTGAATGAATTACTACATGGTGCTGAATAAGTCACTAGAAAACTAGAAAGAGAGTGACAGGGTGTTTCCTGGAAGTGTATGGATACTGTCTAGAGAATTGAAGGTGTGAAAAACAACTGTGTAGGTGGTTAGAGAACTACATGCATACTGCATAGACATTTCAAGCAGTCTATTTGGTAATGAATGGTTCACAACATAAGTACTTAGAAACTGACTAAATCATCAGACTACTTCTAGGACAGTACCTGGGTAAAAATTTTAAATTTTCAGTTCTGGGGCAGTAAAGACAATACTACATGGTACTGTACTTTAGTGTCAATGTCTGACTCATTTAATCAACACATAAGCAAAGACTGCCTTCTAATGCTACTAAAACTTGACAACATGACAGGTTATAAAACATTTATCTGTCAGCAAATACAAGATGTTACCAAACGCTTCTCTCACAGTGGTTCCCAAATGCACACAGACTCACAGTGTGATTCTAGACAAGCAACACTATCCCTAGGAGTTTAACAAAACTCATTCACTACACTGGAAGTGATAAGGGAACTGCACACAATCTACATATTTCATGACTGCTCTTTAGTGTCAATGCCTGACTCATTTAATCAACACATAAGCAAAGATTGGCTTCTAATGCTACTAAAACTTGACAACATGACAGGTTTCAAAACAGTTTTCTGTCAGCAAATGCACGATGTTACCAAACGCTTCTCTGACAGTGGTTCCCAAATGCACACAGACTCACACTGTGATTCTAGACAAGCACCACTATCCCTAGGAGTTTACCAAAACTCATTCACTACACTGGAACTGGTAAAGGAACTGCACACAATCTACATATTTCACGACTACACTTTAATGTCAATGCCTGACTCATTTAATCAACACATAAGCAAAGACTGGCTTCTAATGCTACTAAAACTTGACAACATGACAGGTTATAAAACATTTATCTGTCAGCAAATACAAGATGTTACCAAACGCTTCTCTCACAGTGGTTCCCAAATGCACACAGACTCACAGTGTGATTCTAGACAAGCAACACTATCCCTAGGAGTTTACCAAAACTCATTCACTACACTGGAAGTGATAAGGGAACTGCACACAATCTACATATTTCATTTCAAATCGGAGACGTACAAGGAGGGGGTCGCGCTGCCATCTCTGACCTCCCAGAACTGCTGGGGCCCTGACGCTGTGGTCGCCCCCGCCGCCGAGCAGTTGACATCGCTCGGCCGCGGAGTGGGGCGGACTACAGCTCCCAGCCTGCCTCGGGACACCGCCCACTTCCTGGTTGCCGCGCCTGGAGGCGATTAAAAACAGGCAGCTCCCACAGAGGAGCGGGGATCATTTCAAATCGGAGACGTACAAGAAGGGGGTCGCGCTGCCATCTCTGACCTCCCAGAACTGCTGGGGCCCTGATGCTGTGGTGGCCCCTGCCGCCGAGCAGTTGACATCGCTCGGCCGCGGAGTGGGGCGGCCTACAGCTCCCAGCCTGCCTCGGGACACCGCCCACTTCCTGGTTGCCTCGCCTGGAGGCGATTAAAAACAGGCAGCTCCCACAGAGGAGCGGGGATCATTTCAAATCGGAGACGTACAAGGAGGGGATCGCGCTGCCATCTCTGACCTCCCAGAACTGCTGGGGCCCTGACGCTGTGGTCGCCCTCACCGCCGAGCAGTTGACATCGCTCGGCCGCGGAGTGGGGCGGACTACAGCTCCCAGCCTGCCTCGGGACACCGCCCACTTCCTGGTGGCGATTAAAAACAGGCAGCTTCCTCCCCGTCGCGGATGCACGCGGGCGGCACCGGGCTGAGCCCGGGCAGAGGGTGGGCCGTCTGTGGCCGTCAGTGGATGACGAGGGACGGGTCGGGCTCACCCCCTGAGCGCTCCATACTACCATGGGTAAGCGCAAATTGCAAACACCAACCCTCGGGGGGGCGGGGAAAGGTAAAGTTCCCCGTAAATCTTCAACATCAAATAACATCATGTCTTACCTTACCTCTGCCGTGGGGAAACTCAATCATGAGATTGCGGAGAAAGAACGGGAACTAGGGTTGGAAAACACATGGTCGGACACCCCTGTGTACCCATTGACCAGCAGACAAGTCATACCTCTGGAGCCTGAGATCCAAATCTTCACAGCTAAGGATATGTTATCCCAAGCCCAGTGCACCACAACAGGCCCCGGGGAGCTTAATCCATTATGTACAGATATTGCTCCAAGTCCCACACGAGAGGCTGCTGGCACAGCTACTAAGCATGTTAAAAGGCTGAGAAGGAGACCGATAAAGAAGGCCAAGCATTATTTCACAAAATCGCGCCCAGCTATAAGTTCCTTTGAAACACGCATGAGGGACATGGTGGAAAAAGTACTCACGGATAAGATAGAAACTACCCTTGCCCACATTGCAAACGATATTATTGAGACTTTGTAAGAATGTGTGTCAGAAATACTAGGGAAATGTGATCAGTTAAATAAGTTGGTATCATTAAAAACACTTGATTGCCCGCAATCTAAAACACTTAGGACTATCGCTCACCATGACTCACCCATGGAAGTGACAGGGAACCACACGTCATTAGTCTTAAATCGGCCTTCAGTCCCACTCAACCAAACATGTTCAAAACCACCAAAAGCAGTTACTTTAATAGCTAAGAATAATGATCTAACGGAACTGGGCCATGAAGGGGTCAGCTCCAATGCCTCTCCTGTAAAAACTGTTGCAAATAAAGGTGGAGCACTACAGGGGGAAAGGAGGCAGCGTTTGAAGCCTCGTGTAAACCTACCACCTGAGGCAACCCCGTTTGTCGCCATCCTAGTAAATATCCCACCTTTAAGCCCAGAGGAGGAAGAGCCCCAGGGTACTCTATTAGAGAATGTTAAGTCATGGTGTGATGAAAACTGCACAGGCCCTAAGAATATATCTACTCACATCACGATGGTGAGACGAGTTAACTGGTTGGGCCACACGGTAAAAAAGTTACCTGGAGACTGCATCATAGTAAATTTTAATAGACCCCATGAGGTTGCACGTTTGTTCTGGGACGCCACTGATATTAAGGCAGGAGGGGTTTGTGTGGTACCTTTAGGTTATTTTTATCCCTGGCCAAACTTTCCCAAACCATCTTTGGGTAATGGTGGTCAACAAGGTACCCCGAGACGCCCAACTGGTTTGTCGCCCTGGGCCCTGCAGACACCAGGTTTCATCCCAAGACAGACTGATACCAACAGACCAACTAATAAGGCCACTTTGAATCTAACAAATAGATATACAGCCTTATCACACCTGGATGAAAATGATTGACTGACCTGCTACGCTACCCATAATAAACAGATATATGGTACCCCCACTGTAGATAGGGGAGCTGGGAAACCAGTCAAATTCATAAGCTGGAATATTGCAGGGCTTCGCTCAAAGAGGGTTGACAGTATATGGCTGAAACAATTAAAGGATTACGATGTAGTGGCACTCCAGGAAACCTGGGATAGGGAATGTAATTTCTGCTTAGATGGGTACTTATCGTATTTCGAAGCTGCCCAAGCATCAAGCTCAGGGAGAGACAGAGGGGGCCTTATGTTCCTAATTTCTGTGAAACATACGGGAACTGCAAAAATTCTAAGCTCCACATCCCCTAACTTTCTAGTCTTGGAATTTACTTTGCCAAATAAGCATAAAATCTTGTATGTTAATTTCTATAATGCCCCATATGGTACGCATTGTAATGACAACATTAATGCATTAGCAAAGATTTTAATGAATTATAAGAAGGATCAAACTACTTTTGTTTATTTAATCCTCCTTGGGGATTTTAACATACATTTGTGTCAGCTAAATTGCCAGTATAGGCGAAAAATAGATATAGATTACTTGCCCTATTCACATTTTGAACATTCAACAAAGGGGGCTGCTCTTGAAGAACTTTTGTCTGATGTTGATTTAGCCGAGCCAGAGTTTTCTGACACCAATGACCGGGTAGCAACATATAGTGCTAGGGACAGTAATACTATTATAGATTTTATATTTGTTTCACCAGGCATGCTGCAAAATGTCATTTTTTATAACGCAATACAAGCTACATTTAGTGATCATAATCCACTGGTATTGGAATTGCGCAATAACAACCCATATTTAATTACTGAAAATATAAATACAGTACCTCCCTTGGAGTTAATCGTTCAGGATCAGGGGAGACGGCTAAAATGGAGTAAAATTTTCCCAGAGGTTTTTCACACCACACTTTGGGCCATATGTAGGAAGCCAAATACCGGTCGGTAACGGCCGATTTTCGGTAAATATCCCATTACCGACCGGTATTTAGGCTTTTGCTATGTAGGGGGCATATTTCAGGATTCGGTAATTTACCGAATCGGTAAAATTACCGAATCTGTAATTTTACCGATTCGGTAAATACCGAATCCTGAAATGATATGTAGGTAACACTCAAATGAGTGATCTCTAGGAAAAAGAATTCGGTATTTAGCACCAAATATAGGTTGGTGCTAAATACCGAATACATTGCAAAAAGCAATATTTTGCTGGAATAAAAGTGCCATGTGGCAGACATACATGCCCTTAGGGCATGTATGTCCGCCACATGTGCACACCTGCAGGAATCAGGGGTGCAACAGGGTGTCAATGTGACACCCTGCCACCCTTGAATGTGTTCCCCCCATTACTGAATCGGTATTTACCGATTCGGTAATGGTAACTGGCTTCCCATTGATTCCTATGGGCCTCCTGGCCCATAGGAATCAATGGGAAGGTATGCATCATTACCGAATCGGTAAATACCGATTCTAAATTACCGACCCTTTCCGAATCGGTAAATATTACCGATTGATTACCTACATCACATTTACCGATTCATAAATACCGAATCGGTAAAATTCGGTATTTATGAGTCGGTAAATGTGACCCTACCTACATATGGCCCTAAGTGAGAAGGTGGGCAAGGAAATTAATATCTGTTTAGATCCGCTAGGGCTGGGTGGGGATATTATCTCCTCATTTGATTTAATTTGCCAGCAAGTGGCCATGGACCTAACATGTAAGACAACACATAAGGAGCAAAAACCACACGGGTGGTTTGATTCAAATTTTTTGTGTATATTTGTATTGATCCATATGTATATGCCACTGACTTTTTATATACTTAAAAAAAAAAATTATTTGTATGATATGTTCTGGAATTTTTTAACATTATGTATTTGTATAGTATACTTTTATGATTTTTAAATAATCGAATAAAGTGTTTTGACTTGACTTGACTTACATATTTCACGACTGCTCTTTAGTGTCAATGCCTGACTCATTTAATCAACACATAAGCAAAGACTGGCTTCTAATGCTACTGAAACTTGACAACATGACAGGTTTCAAAACAGTTTTCTGTCAGCAAATGCACAATGTTACCAAACGCTTCTCTGACAGTGGTTCCCAAATGCACACAGACTCACAGTGTGATTCTAGACAAGCACCACTATCCCTAGGAGTTTACCAAAACTCATTCACTACACTGGAAGTGGTAAGGGAACTGCACACAATCTACATATTTCACCACTACACTTTACTGTCAATACCTAACTCATTTAATGAAAGCATAAGCCATAACGGTCTTCTAATGCTACTAGAACATGACAACATGACAGGTTTCAAAACAGTTATCAGTCAGCAAATGCACGATGTTACCAAACGCTTCTCCACAGTGGTTCTCAAATGCACGCAGGCTCTCTGTGTGATTCTAGACAAACAACACTATCCCTTGCACTATACCAAAACACATTTCTTCATCTACAAGGAGTACTACATTTTACTGCATAGTTATCTTTCTACAAACACATGAAAAAACACAAATCCTTATCACAAAATGGTTTCCACATGCACACACACTGTCAATAAGATTGTAGAGAAAAAAAATACTCCCTACACTTTAGCAGAAAAAATACATTAGTCTGATTAAAATAAAAATAGTCTACATACATCCCCTCACAAGTAAATAACTCACCTTTCAAGATGTTTTGTAGATCAAGAAGTATATCGGTCACACACCAGATATCAGTCACACACCAGATTTTCTTATACAGAATCTCTGCACTGTGCACCTGTCAGCAGAACCAAAGAATGGCAAAGTTTCCCTCTCATTTTCCACACATATACATGTAAACATCAAATCACATTCCTTCCCACATACATTCAAAAGCAAACACACACTTCTATTGGTTAAACATTTCAACCCTTTCCAAATGACATAAACTTCAACCCTTCCCCCAATCTGCCTTCTGCCCGTTACCATTGAAACAGGTCATGGAACACTGTACTGAGCACACAGGTCACAAGTTCAGCACACACAATGTTGCTAATCAAAACAGCAAGTGTGCTTGACTTCTCAACATATCAGCTTATCATATATAATGTTCCTTTCACGCACTTTTTGTTAACCAATAAGTATCATGCGTTTAAAAAACAGAAACATGCACCCTACCTTTCAGAGTAGAAGGTTGTTAAACAACCAATGATTTCTTGTCTTTTTTCAAAATTGCATCTTAGCCACCATTTTAGAAACATCTTACTTTCCAAACTGCCATTTCATTTACAGAGACCATCTGAGTGCATCCAGACCTCCTTACAAGATGCTTACAGTGTGTATTGTGGGACACAGCTACATTTTCTGGAGCCAAAGGTATGCAAAAAACAAAGGCATTCACAAAGACCTAGGTTTGCCAAATGTAGACATTAAATGGATTGGGCAGAGAGGGTTAAAGTGGCACCAATTGATGCCATTGGTGAAATCCTTTATGCAAATCCAACACCCTGACCTCATAATAGTGCACTGTGGTGGCAATGACCTAGGCACTTTGACTGGGGTAGGTCTGGAAATGCTTATGAATGACACCTTTGCACAACTGATTTCACTTTTCCCTAAAACTGCCTTTGTAAATTCTAACATATGCCAAAGGCAGAAATGGAACTGGTCCGATCATTTTTGTCCACAGATTGAGAAAGCTAGGAAACATGTGAATAAATCTGTTTCTGCTTTTCTCCGAGACTACAGAATTGGGTCCATTTACAATAACAATCTGCGCTTTCATATGCAAGGGATGTATAGGAGAGATGGAGTACACTTTACTGATGAAGGAAACAGAGTCTTCCTCAACAACTTTAGACTCTGTATAGGTACTTACTTATAAGTACCAAAAACTCTCAATTAACACAACGGCTCTTTTTAGCGCCACTCAAGAACAAAACACTTAAGATTAATCTTTATCTCCCAACAATTTCATTTTTTATTTCCTTGGATCCGCGAACCCACCGCGGGAGAATCCGTGCATCCAACGTGATAGAATGCGTGCACCGTGCGCGCATTTCGACGCTTTTTTTTTTTTTAAAAGGGGGGCCACAGGGGGTCCTTCTGGGACCCCCTAAGCAGATCTAGAGGGTCAGAGTATTTCCACTCTGCCCCCTTTATATCCTTTACACACTTATTCCCCTTCCATCTTCAGCCTCGCTTCTACCGAGGCAGAAAATGGCCGCCAACAGTTCCTGGTTTCGAATGTAGAGAGACGCTCGACAGCCAATTAGCATTCAGCGCATAATCGGGAGGGTGCGTGCTCTGTTCGGGGAGAGTGCGCTTACGGTGCGGGTACGGATCCTCCGCGGCCATAGATATCACTAACTTTTTTACCCTAATTTTCTCAGGAACTGCGGAACAGATTCACACCAAATATGCAAAAGGCACGAGTCAGAACTGAGGACTACCTCTTTGCCAAATTTGGTGTCCGTTCAGCGGTTCGGGCTGTAGCTGCGACAACAGATCCTATGGGAAATTGCATGGGGAAAATGCGTTTTGGGACCCCGCTTTTTTCTCGGCCCCCGCTTCACGGATCACCGCAAAACTTTCAGCGTAGGAGCGGAGCGGAGCGCCCCATTAGTTTTGAAAATTTCGCGAGGATTCGTCAACCGGTGCCAAAGTTATTCAAAATAGAATTTTCAGATTTCCTATGGGATCTCGGTCCTTACTATAACTATGGCGCCGGTTGACGAATCCTCGCGAAATTTTCAAAACTAATGGGGCGCTCCACTCAGCTCCTACCCTGAAAGTCTCGGCGTGATTCGTCAAGCGGGGGCTGAGAAAAAAGGGGGGTCCCAAAACACGTTTTCCCCATGTATTTTCCCATAGGACCTTTAGTCGAAGGTACAGCTCGAACGGCTGAACAGAATTACTTGAAATTTGGCAAAGAGGTAGTCCTCAGGTCAGGCATGTGCCTTTTGCATATATGGTGTCAATCTGTTCAGTAGTTCCCGAGAAAATTGCAGTTAAAAGTACATAAATATCTATATGCGCGCACCGTGCGCGCACCGTGCGCGCACCAAATGTCCGTGAGCGTAATTCTGATTGGTGGTTAGATGTCAGTCAACATTCCAATCGGTCGAAATCAGGAAGTGTTGGATGCCATTTTGTGTGTGACAGTGAAAAAAAAAGGTGGAAAACGTGAAAAGGGGGCAGGGTAGAGAGTTCCTGACCCCCTAGCCTTTGTCAGGGGGTCCCTGAAGGGTGAAAAAAACATTTTTTTCAAAAAATCGCGCACCGTGAAAAACCCTTAAAAAAACATTTTAAACTGTTTATAAGTTTATAGAAGATATTAACTATGCTGTTCAACTTTATCCAAATTAAAAAAAAAAGAGCTGAGCCATTCCATATTACAGGATACAGTCAATCTATAACTATATACATAGGTAGTTTATTGTAAAATGAATATATAAAAAATATAATAATACATACATAAATTAGCATATAAAAAACCTTACAAATTCACTAAATAAAACGCAGGTTTCACACACGTTATAGTTAGAGATTAGCATTTAAAAAACCTTGCAAATTCACTAAAAAAAACAGATAGATACATTAGGTGTCATGGTTGGGTTGTTTATTTGCTAAAGTCTGCTAGTAATGTTGATTACATTTCTTAGTTGCATTTGTTTACTTATTGCAGCAGATTTGTTTCAAAATAGACTACAATAATTTCAATTAATATAATGTAAACTTCCTTTGTGTCTTTCTTTTGTTTACTATGGACATGCATGAGTGAGAAACAAAAGGTGATGATCTGTTTCCACAGTTCCCTTGGGGACTAGAGGTTAATTATCTAGGTTTTCTGAAATGACTTGCTACTCTGGAAAGGTTAGGAGTTCAGGTGAGGCACTGTGAGCTAGCCGGATTTGGGCCTACAGGTACTGATGTGGTAGAGAGACACAGTCCCTACATTCTGACGTCCTGTTCTTGTAAAGGCACAGTTCTGCTTCCAAGCAGAATCACTGGAACATGGCACCACCAATGATGGTGTGGTACATTTTCAGCGGGTCTCCTCAGTAGTGCTTGTGTGTGCCCATAGTACCCTTACACCTACCACCAAAGACGTCCATGGTGTTGGGGATATATCCTCCTCAGTATTTGAGGAAGCACCTAATGTTTTCTGTTGGCTGTTTAAGCTTGAATCTTTAAAAGTATTACCCATATTTGTGTTTGCACTTTGGTTCCATTACTGTATTTATAATGGCAGAGCCCCAGCCTATACTAATTGCTGACAATTGCAGACCTGCAGTCTTTGCAATGTAACTTTGCATGGCCTTGGTGTTGCAGGTGGTGACTTTATTTTCATGGTTGAAGCCCACGATTGCTCCTGCTTAGAAGTCATTTATTCTTGGGTCAATTTTCCAGCTGTGTATGCTAATACACAAAAATTCCATGAATACACTAAGATTAACCCACTGCAACAATACAGAGCATATTTGTTCTTAGAAATTCCACTTTCACATTGGAAACATCCAAATTGGTTCTGAGTCGCCCTTATACACGTACTTGCTCCTGTACGCATGGTTCCCCTTTGGCGATGAGGGGGAACGTTGGCCAGCATTAGCTGGTTATACGCCATACCCTAATTTACAAAATCTCAATGTTAATGAGCTACAAAAATTGTACAATGGTCTAGTTAGACTCTATATATGCTTAACTCAGTATGTTTTGCTCACCTTGCTGGCTTTCCCAGCAAGGGCTGCCCTGGCAGGGCAGGATCAGTTGTCTGCAGTGCCACCCATAGGTTGTCCATTCAATTATGGGCAGAATTCCCACAAATTGTGAGAAAATACCTTTTTGGATTGCCAAAAACATTGATCAACTTGAAGCTCTGTTTCCCCTTAAGGGACACAAGTCAAGCCCAGAATTTTGTGCTTACCTCATGGGATGGCTTCCATCATACTTCACTGCACCACTGAGGGCGCAGTCTTTTGCTTCAGTCTATCGCTTCACACATGGTAATCAGTTAATGTCAGTTTTGCCTGGAGTGTTAAAACAGATAGAGAATGAACACGGGCCGCTGTTGCCTTGGATTTGGAGATGAAACGCATGGGAAAGTTTACTGTACTCTCCTCGATGATTCTGTCTAACATTAAAGGCAAAGTAGCTTCTCTGAATATACGCCAGCAGCTCACGCAGTTTGCACCAGTCAACCAGGAATGTGAGCTTCCTATAATTCTTACTAAATAAGTAGGTGGGCGGTGACTCTCCTCAACAGCACTCTAGAGGTCAGTTTCTCCAGGAGTTTCTGGCAGTGACAGCAACTGATAACTTTGTTACAGTTGAAACCACACATAGGTGTGAAGCCCCTCCAAACAGATCATAAAATGTGGATATACAAATTGAGGGTGACGTACAGCCCATCATTAAAGTAATATTCTGGGGAAATTTAACTTTATCATATTACATTCAGTAAGCGCAGTCAATTGGCCCCCACAGTTAGTCAAAACATCCCCACAGGGTGAGGATGTAATACTCCCATCTTTTTCTGCACTTCTCCCTGACAACGTCAAACAAGTCCATACAGCAGAATGGGCTCTTGCACTGGCCCAGCTTTATATCGCAATCATGTCAGCTGGGATAAGGACTCCCCTTATCATATAATACCCATGTGGTCCAGTCCACAAGTGTCGCCACAATTTTCCATTAAACGGGATGCTAAAGCACCTGTTATAGAAATACTCTCCCAGTTGGAGTACATGGGAGTAATTAAACCCTGTGTCTCTCAAATGAATAATCCACTTTTTCCTATTTTGCAACCAGATCATTCATATCTCATAATCTCAGACTACAGATATTTTAACAGTAATACACACACATTTTCAATTCAAATGCACACAGTACAGCGCAAATAAATAAGAACGTCTGTAAAAAATACAAAATGACCTTGGACATTTCCCAATGTTTCTTTTCTGCCAAAATATAGCATCTAAAAGCATAGATTGAACTGCCTTCCAGGCGCTAGGCTCTCACCGTCACTTTTGTTGACTGTCTATGGGGTATAAGAACATTCCTGGACTGTCTGCTGCCCGCATAATGTTAATTCTACAAGATATTGACCACAACACATTGTCCTATGTAGAAGATATCTACCTGACGGATGATAAGTTAAACACACATTTGGCCAGAGTGGATTGCAGAATATTGGGATTTACAGAATCTGGTTACAAGTTCAACTTCAAGAAATAAAATATAGCATTTTTTAAGTGTTCTATTTTTAGGTTACGAAATTACACATGAGGATAAAAATCTTGCACCACACTTTCTAGAGAAGTGTGCTCTACTGCAGCCTCCAAACACTTTACATAAACTGCAATCCTTGCTAACATTTCTTAATTTTTTGGCAGAACCTGCTTCCCTGATTATGCACAATGAATTGAATCATTAAATAAATTAATTCATCCTGATTTTTACAGTTCTCATTGGACATCAGAACACACAGGTACTCAGATCATTATAATCTGGCTTGCTTGCAACACATCACTTACATCCATGTGTCAATACAACAAACCTGGTCATCTGTATAATTGGGGGTGCCGTTGGCTTTACCAATTTCACCTTTAACAAAGGTGAAACAGTGCCCATTGCATATGGATCACATTAATATTCCATTGCGGAAATGTGTTTTGCATCCAGTGAAAAAATACTGACTGCAGTGCAGATGGCTATACTTAAAGAGTGGCTACTTGCACAATGGAAATACATTTATTGTCGCAATTCCCTTTCCAGCCTTAGAGGCTGTTACCCAAGCAAGCATTCATAATTCTAAAGCCCTCCATCCCAGATGGATACAATAGGCAACATCCTTATCTTCTGTCGACGTAGACTTTGTCTTTGACCCGTCTTTACAGACACAAGAGTTATTTCAATATGAGAATGTTTATCCCATTCCCAGTAATATTTTGCCTCTTGAGCAGTATAAATATATTGTTTACATCGATGGTTCAGCCCAACCTGCTAAAGGTACCAAGCACCAATATTCAGCATCATGCGGCAATTTTCTTGATGTGATGCTGGATGGAATATTCCAACCACAGAAACCACTTACACAGTCCTTAGGGGACTGTACTGCACAGTTAGCTGAACTTGAAGCCTTTTTACTTGCGCTGGAACATACTGACTCTGATTTTCCCACACTTATACATCTATAGAGTGTGTTTCGTATTATTGTGTCCAGTCTTTTACCGATACTTTGCATTATTGGCACCAAAATGGATTTAAAGATTCTAAACGCAACACAATAAATCATAAATCTCTTGGGTGAAGGTGGCAGCCCTTAAGGATACGTTGTCACAGGCTCTTGTTATTCATACATTGAGTCATCAATGTGTGGGATCGCACGTTGTAGAGAATTCTTTGGCAAATGAAGCGGCCAAATCTGCAGGTACGACTGCAACAGTTGCTGTGATAACCCATTCTCATACGAGGATACACAACGATATACTTGCTGCTGATAATGCTACATGCAACGGCACACATTTGCCTAGGGGTTTTCTAGCTAAATATATAAATCATTTAAGTGAACAAAATGTTCCCTTTGTAACAATTCCAGGACTTGGTGATCATCTGATTCCCAACCAAGACCGCAGGCTAGCCTTAGTGATAACTGTGCATGAAGGTACTGCTTCTGCACATGCAGGTGTGCAGCCACAATTTAGTTACTACAGCAACGTTATTGGTGGAAAGGCTTTTATCAACAGGTCCAAAAAATGTCCTTTGTTTTGACATTTGTCAACAAATTAAAACTTCCACCATAGCTCCTCAACCGCAGACACACCTGTTGATTCCCAAAGTACTTTCGGGTGCATTTATTTGGAACTTTTTAAATTCTGATTGAGCATTTAAATTTATATTTCTTGCAGTTGATTCTTGCTTAAGGTTCCTGTGGGTGTGGTCATAATGTTCGGCTGATGCTCTCACTCTTATTAAAGACTTGTAAGTCTTTATCGGAACATATGCATGCACTACATTCCACTCAGACCAGGGCCCTGCTTTCACCTCTAAGGCATAAAGGGATTTAATGGGTTCCCTGGGTGTACAGATACATATCTCTTCTCAATATCAGCTTTGGGAAATTCTGTTGTGGAGAGGATGAGCCATGACTTAAAACAGTCCTTAACAGCTAGAATGTTAGGTACGGGGCGTAGTTGGATTCACCACCTATATGGGGTACCAGCAGCACTTAATAATCTCCCTAAAGGGTCTCTGGTTGGCCGGGCGTCATACGAGGTCCTTTTTGGCATCAATGTATATGCTCCAGACCTTGATAGTCCAGACCTTGTGAGGGCAGCCACGCCCGTTGACTTAAATGATGGTTGTGCTGTCTTACAGGACTTACAAAACTTCTTGGGTTTCTTTATACATGTGTGCATGCTCTGTGTTATAATAAAGCACTTGAAGCAGCCTTTAGCTGGTGTCGGTGAGCCTTTCTTGGAGAGAGGAAGGTGGTGCTATATTTATTCATGGTAGGCTCCATTCCCGAAACACTGATCTGCCCTGCAGGTCCTGGGGCTCCTATGTGGAGCAGTCAGTGGGGGAATAAAAATGTATGAGCCTGGCCCGCCTATTTTCCATGCAACAAAGACAGGAGTTTTCCTAAATTAAACTTGTATTGGAGCAGGCCATGGAATGCTAGACGGATGTTTCTCTACTTGTGGGCAAAAATGTGGAAAATGCTGCATGGAGAAGTAAAAGCTGAATTGCACAGGTTCGAAAATTAATATGTGCATCAAACAATATATACTGAAATATGTGAGCACAGTGTTTTGGATATTGAAATTAAATTCAAAACTACTCTTTAACAGAAAAGGAGTACACTTGTTTGAAATTGCACTCTGAAGGATGATTGTACTGTGGTTTTAAACCACACGTGGTCAGTTGAAAGGCAGAGACTGTGACCCGTGATCAAGGCTTGAAGGAGCAGAAACACGTTGGTTTTCTTTGTACTTGTGTGCATACTCTGTGTGATAATAAAGCACTTGAAGCAGCCTTTAGCTGGTGTCGGTGAGTCTTTCTTGGAGAGAGGAAGGTGGTGCTGGATGTATTTATGGGAGACTCAATTCCCGAAACACTGAACCGAACTGCAGGTCCTGGGGCTCCTATATGGAGCAGTAGATGGTGGATGAAAATCTAGGAGCCTGGACCACCTATTTTCCATGCAACAAAGACAGGAGTTTTCCTAAATTAAATTTGTATTGGAGCAGGCAAGGTAATGCAAGACGAATGTTTATCTACTTTTGGGCTAAAATGTGGAAAATGCTGCATGGAGAAGTAAAAACAGAATTGCACAGGTTTGAAGATTAACATGTGCATCAAACAATATAAACTGAAATATGTGAGCATAGCTGTTTGGATATTGAAATTAATTTAAAATTACGCTGTTTTCTTTAACAGAAAAGGAGTACACTTGTTTGAAATTGCGCATGATGATTGGACTGTGGTTTTAAACCACACGTGGTCAGTTGAAAGCCAGAGACTGTGACCCGAGATTAAGGCTTGAAGGAGCAGAAACACTTTGGGTTTCTTTGCACCTGTGTGCATTCTCCGTGTGATAATAAAGCACTTGAAGCAGCCTTTAGCTGGCGTTGGTGAACCTTTCTTGGAGATGACGTCAGATATTACATCATTCATGACATGGTCAGTGACATCACTGATGACATCACTGATGACATCTCAAATGAAATCACTGATGACATCATCCAAGTGAAAATCTGATACACCTCCTCACACTCTAATATAACCTTTGATATACCCACTGTAAAATACAGATGACCAGTTTTGAAACCATTGACACACCAATACCAGTTACTACATATGCACTCACTGATTCCTAGGTCTGCGCACACATCCACTCATTCACCCATACAATCACTCATACAAGCAGTCACTCATCAATACAACACTATCATATGCATTCATACACCTACACAGACACTCACACACCGCCACCCATCCATGGAGTTACTCACACAGATACTAACGCATACTTACTGTCTTATACAATCACTGATACAAGTACACACTCATCCATACAGTCACTCTCACAATCACTGACTCTCACATATAGTCATTTATATACTCCAACTCTCACATACACTGCCTTTTACATATGTTGTTAGTTGGACATGTACCACTGAGACATCCATTTATTCACCAACAAACCCATACACATGCTCACCCACCCATACAGCTGTTTCCACATGCACTCTTGAACCCATACACCCAGTGAATTAACCACTCATGCATCCTTGCACAGAGTCACACACCTCCCACCCACCCACACACACACTCAGTCTCCCATACAAATACTCAGGCAACCAATCAATAACCCATATAGACACTCATGTACTGACCAGCCCATGCAGCAGTTTACACCACAACGGACAGACTGATACAGACATTCACACAGTCACTAACCCATGCATTCAGTAAGACATATTTAATCACTCACTGCTACAGTCAGTCACACACCTATTAAATCCTCCATCCAGACCATTATACACCCACTCATTCTTCAATACACCTTGGCATATATATAATACATATTTAAACTTTACAAAAACACATAGTCACTGGATGATTTCATCAGTGATGTCATCAGTGATGTCATTTGAGATGTCATCAGTGATGTCACTGACCATGTCATTAATAATAATAATAATAATAATAATAATAATAATACTGAATTTTATAAAGCGCGAACAGCTACCTCTCGAGGAGGTGTCCCGGCGCTAGAGGAACCACAGAAGTCCTGGGGCGGAAATAGAAGACCTAGCGTGGCTGGGAGAAGAGCCAGGTCTTTAGCATCTTCTTAAAGCAGGGTTCAGATGGAGCCTGCTGGATTGCTTGAGGTAGAGAGTTCCACAGAACGGAGACGTTTGCTGAAAAGGTACGACCGCCAAGGCGGGCCTTTTTTGCTCGAGGGACGACCAGTAGGACACGGTCATTTGACCGTAATGCGCGGCTTTGGGAATATCTTGGAAGGCGTTTTTTTAGGTAAAGTGGGCAGGAGCCATGCATTAATGATGTAATATGTGACATCATCAGCAGTGCATTGCGGGGGCACGAGCTATAGTTAGCTGAACTAACTATAACGACAGAATTTCTCTGGTTTTGTTCGAGTGAAATGTCCAACTAACTATAACGTCCCTGAACCCTATGGTTTTTGCAGTGAATTTCTAAGGTTTTTTTAAATTTTAATTTCTAACTATAAAGTGCCTGAAAACAATCCTTAGCACACGTACTACTTATACAAAATAAAGATGTAACGTGTTTTCACAGTGCAATTCAATCCAGTGTACAAAAGAAATAAATTAGTCTTTTGCTTCTTGATGGTTCTTTTATTGATTGCCAGTCTTCTTAGTGGTTCATAACATCCAGCCAACACTTGTTTCATCACTACAAGGGAATGTAGTCCCGCGACTTTTTCAAGGCTGTGTTTGCAAAAAAGATTAAAAGAACGAAAGTGTCTATCTTAAAGAAAAACATGTTGTACTTAATGCCAATGCACAAACGAGAGATAGAAATAGGTTACTTCGCCGGCTATATTTTTACCGAATGAGAACCACGTCCCCCTTTTTTTCTATTAAAACTTAGTACTACATATTGACCGTTTCCCATTATACAGTACTAGCTATGAAGATCAGTTCATGATTATGCCATTAGTCTGATAGAGTTGGAGACTTGCAGAATGGCACAGAACATAGGGGAGGTCGTGGAAATTAGTTTACCTTCCGATAGATCTGTATTATTTTGTATGTCGGTAGCCTGTGATTCTGAACGGATCAAATATCCATAGTAGAGACATAGTCACTCTAGCGTTTTTAATATTAAAGATCCACTTATTTTGGGAAATTTGCATATTGAGATCAGGACAAGACTGCTCTAAAATCGGGGTTATTTGGATTTTTATTTCACGCACGAGATAAGTTTATTGGCGCTTCTATACCGTTACGTGCCTAGTCCCCCGATATACTGTTACTCGACCACCCAGTTTCTTATAATGGGACTATGTCATAATATCATTGCTTAGATATCATGCTCCACTAGACTATAACCACATATCATATTACTTATTAATCATCTGTAGCTTAACTGGTTGGAAACCATGACTATGGGTTAATTAGGACTCAGCTTGTTTTCACAATACTGAAGGGAAACAGGATTTCGCCAAGGATTGCAGTATCCCACAATTACAAGTGACGCCTTTACCTCAGAAATCATAGGTGGTTTGGAATTATCAACACCTAATAAGTAGGTCTTTCACTTATGATATATCTACTCATATATTTCTTTATTCATAAGATTACTTTCGCTTTGACATCTGTGTGATATAGATATTACTATTCCTTCCAGATATAAATACCAAGCCAAGAATAGGTAGCTATGATCATATGCACTTTATTATATATATTTTTTTCACAATTCTGGCACCAACATACAGCACAAAGTTTTACCCACTTGAATATGCGCGAACTCACACTCCCTAGAACCTATATACACCAAACCACACCCACCTCACTTCTTTCTGAAACTCACTACGCGGATGTGTTGTTCACAATTAAGGACTCGTTTAGTATTTAAAGAACGTCTTCACCAAATGCACGTAATTAGCTCTCTCCATCGTGATTAGAGTCATAGATTTCTGCTCATGTTATGAATTCACAATATATGGTGACATTGACTTTGGTCGTATAAGTTGTCTTTCCAATTGGATCTTAGTTTCACCCACAGTCCGTTGGGTTTTGAGTTCCACTACCGTGTTGCTGTGATATTGGCATTAAGTACAACATGTTTTTCTTTAAGATAGACACTTTAGTTCTTTTAATCTTTTTTGCAAACACAGCCTTGAAAAAGTCGCGGGACTACATTCCCTTGTAGCGACCAAACACGTGTTGGCTGGATGTTATGAACCACTAAGAAGACTGGCAATCAATAAAAGAACCATCAAGAAGCAAAAGACTAATTTATTTCTTTTGTACACTGGATTGAATTGCACTGTGAAAACACGTTACATCTTTATTTTGTATAAGTAGTACGTGTGCTAAGGATTGTTTTCCGAATTGTACTGGGCAAAGGCTCATAATTCTGGGAAGTTAGGTGGTACTTCTCACCTTGTAGCACCGTCAACCAATAAGTTCAGGACATATAACTATATGCAAATTTTCCCTGTGGCGCCTTTACCTAAAGCCCAAAACCACCGTTTGCAGCATTTCAGTATAAAGTGCCTGACATCTATGGTTTTTTCAGTGAATATATATATATATATATATATATATATATATATATATATATATATATATATATATATATATATATATATATATATATATACCTTACCTACTGGCAGTCGCCAGTAGGTATTTATAGTTATAACCTAGTTTCCATAGGAAAAGCATTTTTTGATTTGCTAAGCACATTGGGGTCGTTTAACAAATCTTTATGAAAGTATCCAAAAAGTTGCACTTTACAGGTCTGCTCCTATCTTGAAAGTTTGGAGGTGAATCGTCAAGCGGGGCTGAGAAAAAAGGGGGCTCCCAAAATGCGTTTTCCCTATGTTAAATTCCATAGGAAGTTTTGCGACGAGCTACAACCCGAACTGCTGAACGGAATTACCCCAAATTTGGAAGAAAGGTAGAGCTTGGTTCAGAAAGTAACCTTTTTTTCAAATGGTGTAAATCCGTTAAATAGTTGCTGAGAAATTAAAAAAAAAAAGAGTGAAAAAATCAATTTCCCATAGGAAACTTTGTGCACGGCTAGAGCTGAAACTACTGAATGGAATTACCCCAATTTTGGCACAAAGGTAGTGCGTGGGTCAGAAAGCGATCTTTTTTTAAATGGTCTAAATCCGTTCAGTAGTTGCTGAGAAATTAGAAAAATAAAAGTTTCGTTATCTGGGCAGAGCCTAAGTCCTGTGAACGCGCTTCACTGCGATTGGCTGCCAACACTCCAAACCAGGAAGTGTTGGCAGCCATCTTGTGGCTCGGTAGAAGCGAGTCACTAGAAAACAGAGAAACAAAGCTAGAAAACAAGAGAAGGGGGCAGAGTAGAAATACCCTGACCCCCTAGGCCTGGTCAGGGGGTCCCAGTGTTTTATTTTAATGAGACCCTGGGGTGGGTAGGTCCCGGGGGCATTTCTTAAACAATAATAGCGGGGACTCGCTGGGACTGCGGGTGCCCGCTGGGGTCTCTGTAGTCTTGGGGTTTCACTCATGTTGGGAGGGGGGTTGCGCGACCCCCTCCTGGAGCTCTCCATCTGCTTATAACTTTGGCGTCATTTGACGATTCTTTACGAAATTTTCCAAAAAGATTCTCTTTTTTGATCAGCTCCTAGCTTGAAAGTTTAGGGGTGATTGTTGAAGGGGGGCCTGAGAAAAAAGGGGGGGTGAAAACGTGTTTTCTCAATGGATTTTCCATAGGAAACTTTAGACAAGGCTACAGGTCAAACTGCTGAATGGAATTACGCCAAATTTGGCAGGGAGATGGGTCTTGGTCCAGAAAGCGCGGTTTCGTTGAAATGGTGTTAATACCTTCAGTATTTTTTGAGATATTAAAGGGAAAAATATATATATATATCTGGTCGGTGCCGTACTCTCGAGCACAAGCTTGCCTCTGATTGGCTACTAACTCTTCAAAGCAGGAAGTGTCCTCTGATTGGCTGCTAACACTTGAAACCAGGAAGTGTTAGCAGCCATCTTGTGCCTCGCATCGAGTGAAAATATAAAAGAAAGGTTCCGGGTGCAATTTAATATAGCGGAGCTCTGTGTAATGATGACTTTGACGCAGTGAAGGTTTAACATTTATTAACAATAAAGGAGAAACAGGTGAGCGCCAGGCAGCACAACTTTCACTCCAGGACACTAGTAGGAAGATAACCCTTTCACGCTCCCTGTGCCCAACATCACCACTTCGGAGATATGCCTTTAGAAGCCAGTCCGTCGGCTCGCAGCTGTCTACTTTTGCGAGCTAGTACGCTGCTGTGCCTGTACCTCTGCGAGCTACTACGCTGCTGTTCCTTTTGGATTGGACGGCTCGTAGTTCTGCCTCTGTGAGTTGAGTGGATGAGCCGCAGTTTTTCCTCTGCGAGCCTGGGTATGAACTGTTCATAAGTCTTACTATATGGGCATTGAAAAGCCATTTTGTGATTCAGTCCGTCAGCTGGAATCTGTCCGAGGTTTTTCTGAAAACATACCGGAGCTCTGTTTGTGAGAGATACCCCTTTCACGCTGCCTCTTTCCACATCAGCAGGTAACGCACCCTCTTCCCACATTACTAGCATACCGTCAACAACCTTCTTGGGCCCGCAAGTCTCCCTCTGCGAACCACTGGTGGGCTTGCAGCTCTTCCGGTGCAACTTCTTTGGCCTGCACTTTTACGAGCCAGGCCGCTGGTTTGCAAGTCTCTGAGAAGAGATGCAATGGAGGCAGCGATGATGCAGGTCAGACACCCAACAGTACTCCGACATCCCCCAGCAGCAGCTGCTTGTCCGCTCACCCCCCACAAACAAATGTGACAGAAACATTTTTAAATGTGGAGCCTTAGAAATCGGCTGGTGTTGCAGTTTTAATAAAAAAAGATGCTTGTGAGGTTGGACAAATAAGAATCTTAGTCATGTATGGATTTACATATAAAACATTTTATTAAAACAAAACAAAACAACAACAAATAAAACTATGTTTATAAAATATTTTATTAAAAGAAAACAACAATAAATAAAACTATGTACAGCCCTGGCGTGTCATCCCTCAACAATTTGTGAATAACAGCTTGCAAGACAAAAAGAAAAATAAGATGGTGAGTTATGCGTCCAGCAAAGGAGAGAGAAAGCGAGGGAGAGGGAGATACAAGGAAGATAGAAAGAGAGAAACAGTGTGAGAGAGAGGAAGAGAGAGAAAGAGTGAGAGAGGGAGGAAGAGAGAGAACGAAAGAGAAAGAGGGAGAGGAAGACAGAAAGAAAGAGGAAGACAGAGAGGAAGAGAGAGAAATAGAGAAAGAGTGAGAGAGAGAAAGAGAGAGATTCAAGGAAGAAACAGTGTGAGAGAGAAGAGAGAGAGAAAGAGAGAGAGAGAGAGAGAGAAAGAGTGAGAGAGAGGAAGAGAGAAACAGTGAAACAGTGTGAGAGAGAAGAAGAGAGAGGGAGAAAGAGTGAGCGAGAGGAAGAGAGAGAGAAAGAGTGAGAGAGAGGAAGAGAGAAATATTAAGAAAGAAAGAAAGAGTGAGATACAAGGAAGAGAGAAAGAAACAGTGTGAGAGAGAGGAAAAGAGACAAACACTGTGAGAGAGAGGATGAGAGAGAGAGAGGAAGTAAGAGAAAAAAAGAATGAGAGCAAGAGGAAGAGACAGAGAAAGAGAGAAAGTGTGAGAGAGAGAAAGAAAGAGATGGAGAGGGAGAGGGAGTGTTGACACTGGAGAAAATCGTTGCAGCTCACCTTTGTGTTACCGGTGTGTCTCCAACCACGTGCCAGGACATACTGCACCCTCAAGCTTAGTTATCTGAAAGATAGTATAGAATTAGTAATTGCAGACTATATACACGTGCACAAGCGTAATTCTCTGTTTTGGCTCTGCGCACCCAGGCTGCTGCATCCCATCCACTTCCACTGCCCAGAGGTGTATAACAGCCGCTGCGCACCCAGGGCCATATTATCAAGACGCTTTAGCAGCAGGAAACTGCCGCAAAAGCGATGATAAGGGGCTTGATATTATGCCCTTGTGAATTTCCTTAGAAGCCCAGGTTTGATCGCGTTCACACCAGAACCTGGGCTTTTATGGGAATTCTCAAGGGCATATTATCAAGCCACTCATCGCCGCTTTAGCGGCAGTTTCCTGCCGCTAAAGTGGCGAAAATGTTGTTGCCGTTCTTTATATTATGGTCCCCAGTCTGCTGTAGCCCATACACTTGCACTGCCCAGAGGTGTATAACAGTCGCTGTGCACCCAGGCTGCTGCACCCCATGTACTCCCACTATCCGGAGCTGCCGCTCTGCATCCAGGCTGCTGCACCCCATCCGCTCCCACTGGCCGGAGGTGAGTGCCTGATACTGCGCAAACAAGCCTCTCTGCTCACCTTCCGCCACCGGTGTGTGTTGAAGGGAGTCGACCACGTGCCGAAGGAACTTCCTCAGCCTCAGCACACGCGGTCAACTGAGCTCACAATTCTGAATGTGTGTTGATTGCCAGGATGGCCATGCATCATCGCAGGTTCTACACGTGTTCAGCTCTGGTGGTGTTGGGGGGACGTCAATTTGGGAATCAGAGTCTGTTAGATAAAAACAAGATAAGATTGTGCGTCATGCGTCCATCAGAGGAGAGAGGAAGAGAGAGAGAGAGAGAAAGAGTGAGAGTGTGACACTGGAAAAAATCTTCGCAGCTCACCTTTGTGTCATCAGTGCTCCCACATCTGAAAGATAGTACAGAATTAGTAATTGTAGGAAAGACCAGTTTGCAGGAATGAAAAGACAGAGATGGTAATTCTCTTGATGTGGTTTAATCCTCAGAACATGTTTTGTAAGCAGCAAGTATAAAGCAAGAATGACTGAACCCCTGTTAACTTCTACCTCCCAACCTTCTCACATTCAAAACATAACATTCCCAAAGCGATGCGAGGCAGCCACGAGCTGTGAGATGAATGACACGCACGTGTCTGCATGCTTCGATGCTCGCAGGTGCTGTCTAATCAGCCTATGTTTTAAATTTCTTTTCCCTTTGAGTGAAAGATTGGGGGGAAAGGTGATGGAGAAGGAATTTGGGCCGTGGGGTTTCATGTAGTTCGTTGAGGGGGCGTGGAGGGAGGTTGATGTGACAGTAATTTTTTTGTCCTCAATTTAGGGGTCGGGCACCTGGGATATTGAGAACCGTGTTTCGTCCTCACCGTGGGCCGCCCGTGTGAGTATCAACACCGGGGATCCGGAGTGTTGCCCCTTGGCTCTGCCTTTCTGTCACTCCCCGAAGCTGTTGAGGATAGGAGTGGCGTGAGGGGGGGCACAGGATCCTTCATATGTGGAGAACGCTGGTCATGGGGTGATTCGGAAACATCCTACATGTGGATCACTGGTCGCACCTCCGGGACTGCAGTTACCGACCTGGAGGCAACGAGGTGCGGATCAATGTTCACTGCCGTTTCATGCCGTGAGCACATCACTCGGATCATTCTACCTCCTTGGTTTCGTGGTCCGGAGAGCCACGGTTGTCCAGTAAGATCTTGTTGTCTCTGTTACCTTAGCGTGGCCCTTCGATTTGTGTCCCAAATAGGTCTCCTTCTTGGGGTCAGGGAGCAGCAGTTGCCCTTTTTGTAGTCACCTCACAAGGAATTGAAGTGTCTCCAGGCATGATTATATTTGGCCAAGAGTGATTGTAGCCTGATTTTCAGAATGAGAGCCCATTTTCAGAAAGATAAGTGCATCTCCCCATTGATTTGGAGGTATCAGGTCACGGGGAGCCGCCATTTTAAGGTCAGGCATCCAGGGTTAACGTGACCGTGTATCGACGCTGCAGAGTCTAGAGCTTCTAGGGTGGATGTCAGAGGAGCCAGTGTGAGAGGGAGCATTCAGTGACAGCAACAAAGTCCGGAGTCTTCAGAAGTTTCACCTTGTTTTTCTTGTGGGCTGCACAGTGGAGGTAATAGGGCAAAAGGGGCCGCCAGCTTGGGGACAGGCATCCGGAATTTCTCTATACCATGGCTCATGTGTTGCAGAGTCCGGCGCGCCCGGGGACCTGGGTGGTTGTTAGTAGAACCGGAGGGGCAGGAAGCGTTCCGCAGGGCTCATAGGAGGCCGAAGTCTACATAAAGCCTCATCTCGCCGTTATTATGAGCCGCACAGTGGAGGTGTCGTGGCCGTGTCTCATTAGTCTGCGATGTCAACAATGTTGTTGGGGCACTCTTAAGTCCTGTGCCAGGTTGCTTCAGGTCACCCGATGAGGAGTCTGTCAGTGCTAGGTTGCTCCAGGTCGCCCGATGAGGAGTCCGCCAGTCGCTCCCTTCCGAGGCAACTGTTCCAGTCCTGGAGGCAGCAAGGCGTGGATCGACATTTCTTGTGGTGAGGCCGACTTCATGAATATTTTTGCCCCCTTTGCCTTAGGCTCCAGGGGGTCTTGGTTGTTGTAGGGGTCGCCATGGGGGGGCAGCAGGGATTTGCATGGTGGGGTGATACTGGCACCTGGGAGCTCAGTCTTAGAGCTCCTTCCATGTGGCCATCTTGGTAACATGTCATATTAACACATACTGTCTTTCTCATATGTAGTTACTCACACATGTACCACTGAGATATCCATTCACTCACCAACCCACCCATACACACACTCACCCACCCATAAAGCCCTTCACAGATGCACTCTTGAACCCATACACCCAGTGAATCACCCACTCACACATCCATGCACGGAGTCACACCCCCCCCACCCACCCACACAGACACTCAGGCACCCATACAGATACTCAGACAACCAATCAATAACCCATATAGACAATCGTTTAGCTACTCACCAACCCATGGAACCGCTTACACAGCAACTGACAGACTGATACAGACATTTACATAGTTTAGGGACTGTTAGACCTGGCATCATTGGCGTGAGTCTCCCTTCCATTCTGTCAATTGCCTCCTCGGTTTTTGATATGTTTTTGCTGGTTATATGCTTTGGGCACTGTGCCACTGCTATTCAGTGCCACAGTGCAAGTGCTCCCCATGTTAAATTGATGTGTTGATTAGTGACTCCATGATTGGGTTATTTGATTTACTTGTCAGACCCTAGTACAGTGCACCATGTGTGCCCTGGGCTTGTAAATCAAATGCTGCTGGTGGGCTTGCAGCACTGGTTGTGCCACCCACAGAAGCAGCTTGTAAAATGTGTCTCAGGCCTGCCATTGCAGGGCCTAGGTGCAGTCTAGTACTGCCATGTCGACTTGGCCAGTGCACCCACTAGCCAGTCCCTAAACCTTCCCTTTTCTTCATATCAGACACCCCTATGGTAGGCCCAAGGGCAGGGTGCATTGTAAGTATAAGGTAGGACATGCCCTGGTGTGTGTAGCATGTCCTAATAGTGAATTGCAGCCATTATTGCAAGGCTACCTCTTCTCCATAGGCCAGAATGGGCAGTTAGATTATTACATTTTATAATCCTAACTGGCTCAGGGAACATGCCAGGCAGCTGCAGAATCATACTGGCAACATTGTTTTCTCCATGGGGAAACATATTTCTTACTGACAACACCTCATCTCCTACACCCTGATGAAACATGCAGGTTTACCTATATGTTCCCCACACTGGAAATATTCTTACTCGTGGTTTTCTCAGAAGAAACTTTCCAGGGTAGAAAATAACTGTAAAATGATAGTAAATGTCCGTAGTGTATCCAATCAGGGTGGTTAATCAATGGGTTTTAACACTGAAAGGCCTCCTCTCCCATCACTGGTCAGAGATGTACTCCAGCGCGCAAAAAAATAAACAGAAATGGCCACTAATCCTAATTTCATGAAGCAGGACCTGGAGATTTCCACCTGCTGATCAGATTTTTGCACACATATGTTCGAATTGATCCAAATAATTTGTGAACTGACCTCATTACCTTGTCTTTCTTTGATGCAATTTTCATAGCTTGCCTCACGCCTCAAGTTTTCAAAATACATACGCAGCTCTCTGTCTTTCAGATTCACCACGCAGAGCAATTGCTCGCCTCGATTACAAGTGACTCTACAATATACACTAAACGACCCACTTCATTTCATAAGGCTTTATTCGGAACAAAAAAATAATGTCCATATAAGCACAAACATAAAAAAATTATTTACAGTACCATACAAAATATCACAATAAGTAACATATAACTAAAGTGACGAACATGTAATACAGGCGGGGGAGAGAATAAATACTTAAAAACTCATACTTTTCCTGACATTGATTGCTTTTAGTAAAAATGTTGCGGTAAAAAAACAAATATCAGGATGATGTAAATTAAAAAGCAGTTTAAAAGAATCAAACACTGTCCTGACACCAAATTTTACAAAGATAGGCTTTAAAAAAGCTACACAAAAATTTCTATACAGTGGACACAACAGAAGAAAGTGCATCGTGTTTTGTACTGACAAATTGTCACACGGACAGGGTCCAGCGGGCTGCTTATTTATACAAGGGAATGCAACCAATTTATGGACAATCCCCATCCTCAGTCTAGTTAAAACAAACCTATGAGAGACTCTGGTCACCTGGGTTAGATACGGTTGATAACCCTTCAGTTCATTCATGGTGTTATATTGCACACAGGTTGATAAAGTACCATTATTGCAAATCCGAATCTCTGTTTTGCACTGCAAAAAGATATGCTTCATTTCTGCCTTTGAAATTACTGAGGCCCCATATCTGTCGGCTTTGATATCAATACCATAGATCTCCTGAAAGCTATTGACAATATAATTGATCCATGGGATCTTAAAATAGTTATCGGTAGTAAGACAGTCATTGATGATTGCTCTGTTTAATGACGTTTCTTCTTTCAACCAAATTGACCGCCACAACAATAATGGCCTTAGGAGAATCAGATCATTTAAAAAAGGGATACCAAGTTCTTTGTGGACTAAATCGTTAGAGACAGATTTGGGTAAATTCAGCAATTTTTTCAAAAAGACATTCTCCTCCACCTGTAAACACCCTGCCGAGGCGAAGCCCCAGATCCCCGCCCCGTAAAGGGCGGTGGAAAGGCATCGCGACTGAAAGATCTTAAGCATGTCACTAATCCGCTTATCCCCAAGTTTAGTGGCAAAAGTAAACACACCGTTAGAGCTTCTAACCATCTTTGCTCTAACACTGGTGTGCTCACTGGCCCAACTACCATTCTTGGAGAAAATGATTCCAAGATAACTAAAGTTATCCACTTGTTTGACCCTGTATTGATCAATATAGTAAGAGTGGGTTTTACTCTTCCCCGGGCCACACCCCATGGTATAAGTTTTAGATTTATTGATCACTAGTTTTCTCGATGAAATAAACTGAGAAAACCTATCCATCAAGCGTTGAAGACCTATCGGGGTCCTGGATAGTAAAACGGCATCATCCGCATAGAGTAAAACCGGAACATAGGTGTCATTAACTTTAGGGGCATCGGCTACTACTGATTGTAAAACAGAGTCCACATCATTGATAAAAAGAGTAAAAAGCAGGGGGGCAAGGACACAACCCTGTCTTATTCCCCGCCCAATCCGGAATTTGGTTGTACACTCCCCATTGGTACCATACCGTACGCTAGTACGGAGTTTTTCATAAAGCCGGGCCAAGAAGAAGATAATGCCCTCAGGGGCCCCCATTTCGAGCAGCTTGGCCCAGAGGATAGCATGATCTACTAGATCGAAGGCGCTACTTAAATCTGCAAAGCAGAGATAAATAGAACCCTTCCTGGCCTGGCTATATTTCCCAATCAGAAGTTCTAGATTCAGGCATTGCTCGATCGTCCCACGGCCTTTTCTAAACCCATACTGGGAATTTACCAGGATGCCATTATTTTCTGCCCATTCTTCTAATCTAACTAAGAGTACCCTACTCATTATCTTAACAGAGGAATCCAGCAGGGAAATGGGACGATAGTTCTTCACCTCCCCCCGATCACCTTTCTTAAAGATAGGTATTATAATTGATTCCTCCCAGCTTGGGGGTACCCCACAGCAAACTGCAGCGTTAAAAACTTTAGTCAGCATAGGACCCCATACCTCTGGCACTAGCTTGTAAACATCGATAGGGACCCCATCGGGGCCTTGTGCCTTTCCACCTTTGCTGGCAGCAATACTGTCAAAAACCTCCTTAGTGCTAATATCCAGGGGCACGATAGGCCAACAGTCATTTTGGTTAGCCGAAACATTGTCTGAATCGAAGATAGTTGAAAAATGGGAGATCCATGAGTCCATACTGACCATAGAGGTTAGTTCTGGAACCTTCACATCTTTTAAAAAAGGGCAATTGACCGTGGCCCAAAATAAAGTACAATCTTTCTGTTCAGCGGCCTGTGTCAATTTGTCCCAGGCCTCGTGTTGTAATTCTAGCTTCCTGCGCTGGACTGTATTTTTATAGTTAAATCTTAGCTGAGACACCTGGTCCCTGATTCTTGGATTTAAAGCAAGCGCATCTTTAAGCTCTTTCAGAGCACAGGTGCAGGCATGATCAAACCATCCCTTGTGTTGTTTAGACTTAAACTCAGTTGATTTAGTAAATTTTAGTTCTATGATGGAGTTAATACTGATAAAATGTTGAACAGAATCGGCATTGACATCAGCCTGCTCAAGGATCGCAACAATGTCCGAAAGGCAGCTATAAATAATGGAATTTGATGTCATAACCGCTTTGTCACCATTCCATCTTAACCTTGTACCATTGGGTCTATGTGGTTCGATATTATCTATGATCCCTGATATGGGTACGGGTTTCTTATTCCACCAAACAAACTCTACAACAATACAGTTATGGTCGCTAAGCATGATGTCCACAACCTTTGGTGTATAACTCCAAGGGACAAGACTAGACGATAAACTAATAAAATCAATAACAGTATTAGCTCCCCTCCCGGTAAATGTCGGGATACTTTCCCCTTGATCATTCTTTTCGGTGACCAATATTTCCATATCAAGGGCCGCTAGGAGATGGTTCAAGGAATCCCCATACTTATTGTGATGAAAATGAACGTCCACATCCCCAAACCGGTTAGTGAACCCACACAAACTTTGATTAGAGAGGGGACAGACTGCAGTGTTAAAATCCCCCTCCAGAATAAATTCAAAAACAACATTAGAGCCATCGATGATATCATCAAGTGCATTTCTCAGTGCATCTACCACCAAGTGCCTAGTGTTGTCAAAAATATTATTATAAAAATTAATAAGAAGAATATTTCTACCTTCCTTCTCACATAACCATAAAATCTGTGAGTGGGCCCCCACAACAATATGTTTTTTAACTGTGATAGGGATTTTAATGGAGATCAGGACTAAAAGCCCTCCCTTTGCTCTACCAGAATGAGATGCAATGGCAGGTGACTGATAGGAAACAAACCCATTGTATCCCAGGAATTTTTTGCACCATGTTTCTTGGAAACAGCAAATATCAAAAAGATTAACAAATTCAGACCACCCCAGGCTATCTTCTTTAGAAGCTAAGCCTGCAACATTCCAGCTGACAATGAAGCTACCCATAGACCCAGAGGGAGATTCAATACCTTTAACCTGGGGAGATGTACTGAGACTCCAGCTATGATTAGCTGTAGCGGGGACAGATCCTTTTGCCCCCTCGGCATCAACTTCAATGCTAGTTGATGGACAAAAGTCCGGAGGAATATTCACATAACCTGGTGGCCCGGAAGTGAATCTCTCAGACACTGCATCACAGGATACTACCCCATCTTCGAAATACTCCTCATCAGAAACCAGTCAGTCATTACAATCCAACCCGCTCAAGCATTGATACCGATTGGAAGTAGCCACCTCAAACCCGCTTGGCACATATTGGGTACTGCCACCACCCCCTTTCAGAACATTAGGTGGTTTATTAATAACATGTTGGTAAAAAAACCCCAGCGGTTTGGGTAAAATTCTCTGGTCGTTCAAGGGTCGCGATGTGGCTCTAAGCAAAGTTGTTGTAGCTAATAGTGGATTGTCAAAATTGATGATCACACAGTCCCCATTAATACTTTTGGGAGAATTCCCTATCCAATTAACTCTAGTCGTAGATATGATATGGTCAGACTGTGCTACTGGATAACCACACTCTCTATTGAGCCAGGCCACCGTTTTATTTTGAAGGGATTCGTGAGATTCTGGATTATTACGAGACCCGGTGTCCAAAGGTGGAGGGACATTGGTAAGCACCAGCACATATGGCGCACATTCCGGAGGTAAGTTTGGTGTAGAGTAGCCATTACTATTAGGTTTAGGAATGATATTCCCTGGTTTGTCCACTATCATAGATTTTAATGAAGAACTTTGGCCCACCGTAGAATTAGATACGTCTACGGTATTAGGACATAATCCCCCGTTGGGGAATTTAGAAGTATTTGGCTCAGAAACCTTGGCCTTTAACGGATCCTCAATGGAATCCTTTGTTCCTGTATGTGTTTTTAAAAGACCACCCAGCCTCTTGATTTCCTCAGAAAGGGTATCAAGTCTATCCATAAGAGGCGTGATAAAGTTATCAAGCTTCTTATCAATAATACTAATCAGAAATTCCAACTGCTTAGGGTCAAGTTTAATTTGGGTATTATTGGTTTCTAAACTTGGGTCGCTGATAACACTTTTAGTGGGGGGGTCCGAACTATTTTTATTTTGATGTTTCCCCCCCCGTTTTGCGATGGTTGACCTCGCACCTCCCTTCCCTGATCTTAATACTCTCTGCGTTCTCGGGGCCGGAGAGCGTGGAGCTATTGGTGCTAAAGGCAAATCTGTCACGGTCAGGATAGGGTCTAGTACTGCATTATTTACCGTTATAGGGGGAGTAAGGCCTTCATTATTATCGCTACCAACCCCTAATAAGGAGGGGAATGAAGTGGGCGAATTGGGGGAAATAAGAGGGGGAGCCGACGAACACCCCCGACCCAAAGAAAGTCGGCGCTCTTTGTTAATTTTGTCGACTACTTTCACAAGGTAGTTGTCAAGGGTGGCTATGTTGGAACGTCCATTATCTTTGTTAACTGTAGACATGGTTGGCTCACAGAAAATACGACACAAATCAATATAAAATATACAACTAAAAAAGCCTTATGCAAAATCAATCATGAATCCTCAATGAAAGTTGAAAGATTAATACAGCCTGCATTACAAATACAACCTGGTAAATACAGACACAATAAGCCCAGGTGTAAATTGCCAAAAACGTCTCAAAGGGGCAATGAGACAGAGTTTAACCCAGCTCAGCCTCGGTCCCGCCCTTGTCCCGGGCTTCTCCCGGCGCCGCCCGCGCGCGTCCCGCGACGCGGAGGGAGTCTCTCCTTTTTGTGCGCCTCCGGGCGCGAAGGTAGGCGGAAATCAGGTGGTGGTGGCGCTAAGCCTGCTGGGAGCTGTAGTCTCCCCCGACTGCGGCCGTGAACTCCGTCGGCGGCAGGGGAGACCGACAGCGTGTGCTTCCCAGTGAATGCTGCCAAGATTCAGGTAGGTGTTGGTGTCAGCGCCCGTCTCCGCTCGAAAGTGCCCCCGCTCCACCGAGGGAGCCTCTCCTTTTTGTGCGCCTCCGGGCGCGAAGGTAGGCGGTAGTCAGGTGGTGGTGGCGCTAAGCCTGCTGGGAGCTGTAGTCTCCCCCGACTGCGGCCGTGAACTCCGTCGGCGGCAGGGGAGACCGACAGCGTGTGCTTCCCAGTGAATGCTGCCAAGATTCAGGTAGGTGTTGGTGTCAGCGCCCGTCTCCGCTCGAAAGTGCCCCACTTGTTTAACTGAAGAATGGTATAAGTGAAGAGTATACAGAGTGTGATCCAGGGCTTTGAAAGCCGACGTATGATCTCACACACCATCCCCAAAGACATTAAAATAGTATCCAAGTCACTTCTTAAACATGACCCAGTGTGACATTCTCAATGAGGAGTGAGATTTGTATGGATTCGTTTTTATATGCTAGTATCTGGTCTTACCCGACCACCTAACTCACTTTTCAAATGAATTAATGATAAAAGTGACCTTACCCTCACGCCACCTTGCTAACCGTGAAAGCATCAGAGGTTTTGCAGACTGGTGGAACAATATGAGAAATGGTCCAGCAGAAAACACTTGCAATAGCTAAATCTTCAATTAAAGGACGTAAAGAGGGGCACCAAGCAGTTGCCTAGTGTGTCTGCATGCATTCAAACACATCCCTTAGGCTGTAATAAAATATTCCCTCACAAGCACCTACAATCTGCTCCTGACCTTGTCTTTGTAACGTAACACAGTGATGCAAGGCAGAACAGGCTGTTCCCACATCACCCACTCAACACTCCCTCTGTCCCTCTTTCCATATTCTTATACTGTCATGCAGGAAATGCGACGTCTCTCGATTCTCACAGCCCAAACTCTTTGAAACGCCAGTGGAGGTGCACTTTTGGTGAAATATCGATATCAGAGAAATACAAAGTGGCTATATGGCATTGCACTACCATTTAGGCCATTCCTTAAGGACGTTGCTATAGTATGTACAGCCTTTATTTGACCCCCCCTCATGGGAAAGGAAATTCAAAGGCGCAAAATGTAGCTACATATATGTTTCTGGGAATAGCCTTTTGAGACCGCCTGTCTTGTCTTCTGAATTCGTGAAGCCAGCAATAGCTCCAATAATTAGTGTGTTTATTCAATGCAACATAATAAATTCAAGCACCCCATATTATCTTCAGTACAAATATGCTGAACTCAAACCATTCAACTCCATTAGATTTTATGAAAATAGCAGAACTGCACCACTGATTTATTTTTTTCAGAGCAATTTCTGTTTTTGGGAGTTATCATATATTTTGCTCTATTAGCAGCCTCCCTATATTGTTCATAGCATGCATTATATTTATCATGTGTTTTGATAGTGAACTTCGTTATGTGCAAACAAGGGGACCCAAATCAGATTGGCCAGGGACCTATGGGTGAAGCTATTTTGTGTAAACAGTGGTCCCTAACAACAGAAATGGAAGTAGGGATTAATATAGGAGTACAATGGGCCTGATTCACAGAATTAACTTAAGACAAAATCCTAAACTTACTACTTTTGGTATTCACAGAATGCACTTACTACTTTTGGTATTCACAGAATGCACTTACTACTTTTGGTATTCACAGAATGGATTTACGACTACTAACTTTACGTCCGCACTAGGGCCGGAAATTCCAGCCCGGAGGCGGAGCTTCTGGCCCGAAGGCAGAGCTTCCGGCCCGGAGGCGGGGCTTCCGGGCCGGAGGCGGAGCTTCCGGCCCAGAGGTGGGGATTCCGGCCAGTGGCGGAGCTTTAGCCATGGCCAAAATCTCTACCTCTGGGCCGGAAGCTCCGCCTCCGTCCCGGAAGCTCCGCCTCCAGCCCGGAAGCCCCGCCTCTGGCCCGGAAGCCCTGCCTCCGGGTCAGAAGCTCCGCCTCTGGGCCGAAAGCTCTGCCTCCGGGCCGGAATTTCCGGCCCGAGTGCGGACGTAAAGTTAGTAGTCGTAAATCCATTCTGTGAATACCAAAAGTAGTAAGTGCATTTTGTGAATACCAAAAGCAGTAAGTGCATTCTGTGAATACCAAAATGGTAGTAAGTTTAGGATTTTGTCTTAAGTTAGTTCTGTGAATCGGGCCCAATGAGATCTATATATGTTTATCAATCCAGACATGGAATACACTTCACCGCTGGGCTTATCTGGATCGCAATTGGTTCCTGTACTTCCAGGAACCTACCACAGATATATCTGTACTTTAGGGCCCACTGAAGCTCAAAGTTGATCGCCACCAATTACCCCCAGTTCCTGTACTACGGATTCTGTGCAATTACATTACTATAGGACTTACTGACCCTCGTTAGAGGCTCCTTACGGCATAAGCTCACGCGCTTGCTGTGTCAGTTGCTCCCAGCATACATGCTTATGTCCTGATGATGATTCAGGTAGCAAGTTCTATGAGATCGAAACTTTGCCGACTTTGTACACCTTGACACTATCATAATTATTCATTGTAATGTGCTTTGGTGTTGTTTTTTGTACTTGCTTGGAATACTGCACATTTAAATCCAGGCCCATGTAAACGCCTGAGCCTTCTTTCTCCTTTTTTTTACCTTTCACGACGTATCACGATTTTACCTTAAGACAAATATATGAAAGATTCCTTGTCTGGATGGACAAACATATATAGATTTCATTGTACTTCTACATTAATCCCTACTTCCATTTCTGTTGTTAGGGACAACTGTTTAGACAAAATTGATAGTGAACTACTGCAAAAAACTGAGTTGTTAGTAAAGGGGAGCAACTAGACACCTAAAATAACAAACACAAACTTTGTGAGGGTAAACCACTAAAGTCACCAACTTATCCTGAGCTCATCCCCGAGGTAGCAATGGCACAGATCAGAGAAGCTTAACTTAGAGACAATGTGTAAAACAGTAACAAAACAGTAATAGAGTCAAAACACATCATAATAAATAAATTGACACCAATATGACAAAACAATTATGGAAATAGGGTTACCGGAGCTACGATTTTTTTATGTTTCAAATAAAAATAGGGCCAAAAAGCATTAAGAGCCAAATGAGGTCAAGTGGTCGTGGTAGACCGGGACCTAGGTGTGATTTGAGACTACACCTCCAATGGAGCATGATCGGATCCAGGGATCAGGTTCAACCCAATCAGAGGCTTTACCTTGGGGCTTTATGTCAAAAATGGAAGTCCTAAGTCTTCAGCAGGGCATGGCAGTAGGCTGTAGCTAAGAACAACTCCACGAGGCCTGAGAGCTATCCGATGAACTCTCAGTGAAGGCATTCATTTTTGGCAGGCAACCTCAGAGTGGGAGAAATACAAATTTCGCACCCAGGAAAGGTCTCTTGTGGTCCGGTAAATTTAGCCCCTTTGACCGATCAAGGTTTCGATGTTCACACCCAGTCCTTTTTTTGAAGCGTTGATTCCTCCAGCAGAGCAAGACTGCAGCTTAAAAGGGCCCAGCTGGGCCAGATACCAGGATTTACCATCACTAAAAAGCTCAGAGAAGAGGAAAGCTGAATCTTCAGCCCAGCTGCAATGTATCTTGGTCGGATTGGCTTGGCAGGTTTATCCTAGTGCTCGAGATGTCTTTGGAACCAAAATGATTTTAAGTCCCAGGTTTTTATGTATGGTCAGAGACGTCCACCCTGACCCTGCAAAGGTTTACTACTGGTTAACAGGGGTCAACTGCACAAAGGTCTACGACCAGGAAAAACAGATACGACAAAAATCCGGGGGGGTATACCACACAAAAGATGGTAATTTAATACAACTTCTAGTTCATATATAAATTTGAATATATGGAGCTTAAGAGAAAGCATAACAGCTTTAGGCTTTGATGCAAGTGCGCAAGGGAATTCTCATATTATTTCTCTCACCTTGAATAATGATCACAACGTTTATTTACCTGAAAATAAACTGCTTCGAGAGTATTTAATATTTTTTCACAGCCCTCTCCATAATAGAGATCAGAACTTTAGCACCATTCTAGCAAGCAGAACATCTCAACTCCCAGCAAAGCTTTCCAGGCCATCTGTGGTTGCTTTTCTCATAACAGCTTTTACAATAGAGACACAACTTAGCATTGTCTTGCAAACATGTCTAAAAACTGGCAAAACATATTAAGTTAGGTATGAAAGTATACTGATTATGTCCAAATATGTAAAACCTCATTATGGTAATATCTTTGATGCTTTCAAATTAGGCTGGTAAGGATTCTTAAAAAATGCAACGCATATAATATGTTGCCTGGTTTTCTAATATTAGTATTCTGTACTTAAGCTTATACTGTGTACCTCTTAAATTTTGTTTAGTTTATTCTGCACTAACATTAGTTTATAGTAATGTCTTTTAAAAATAACATTGTGGATTTCTTGTGTATGCATTTGTGGTGAAAGGCTGTCATAACTCGCTACAGGAATAAACAAATATTCTAAACAGTATCTGTTATTGCTATGTGCCCAGTACACATTATCTCCAGGCAAGTTGTGGTAGATTGGTGGGTCATAACTAGGCGATACCAAAGGGGATAATGGACGGAGCGCTTGAGCAAATCAAACACTCACCCCCAGTCAACTGATCTGGGTTTAATCCATCATCATTCTTTAGCTCACTCCACCACCCCACTTCAGACATGGCCATATGCAAATCAGTCTGACCCTGTGCCTCATGGGAACAGTCCAGCCCGAACTGCCAAGCCACGTCTTCCCTGGACCAGAAACAAGCATCCTGGCACCCCGGGTCATAACTAGGGCCCCTGGAATTGTGCGGCAGGAGAAGGCCAAATTATGTGGCAGGGTTGACTAAATATGAGGCAAGAAAAGGCAAATTATGCTGCATAATGCGGCCCATTTTGTGATAGTGTTACTTCCTTATTTTGTCATTTTTTTACACTTGTTAACACTGCCTCGGCATAGATTGCACCTCATACATACCAGTTTAACAATTAGCAATAGAAAGGTGACCAGTCAACCTTTAGAAAGGGCATCCAAATACGGGGCAACACAGGTTGCTGAATTTTTAGTAACTTTTGAACCATTTGAGCTAGAAACAAATTTGTTTTTGGGTTTGCAATCTGCAAATTATGCAGCAGATGATGGATCATGTGGCATAAGCCGGGTCTGGTGGCTCAGTGGGCTAATGCATCCACTGCAGGGGCCTGTGTTCGACCTCATGGTCACAGGTTTGAATCCCGGCGGGCCCACTCAGCCTTTTATCCATCTGAGGTTGATAAAATGAGTACCATTCAGTTGGGTAACAATAAACATCTGTTATTCAGGGCCAAGAGACCAATAGATGAGCGTGCGCTTCACAAATACACATGTTATGTTAAATGTGGCAAACCATAATTATGTGAAAATGCAGTAGTTACACAATCACAGAATTCCAGTGGCCCATGTCATAACTTATCTGTTACTTTAGCTCAGAATTGGTAAAACGGTTTGGCTTGCCCATGGGCCACAAGGGATATACTAGGTTGTGTTTATATAATGGTTGTATAAATATAACAGTACATTTAGCAAACAATGGCACTGAAACACAATAAATACATGTATTGGGAATGCATTTCCTGTTTGCGCCTCAGCGCACCTTAAAACAGGTGCACGGGCGCAAACAGGGAAAGCGCGCCCTATTACATTGATTGTGCTGCCCTTAGGGCAGCCACAATCCCACGCTGCCCTGGGGCACTGCATTCAGGTGAAAAACTGAGCGGCTTTGAAGGAGCAACCCTGTGTTTCACTGTGTAGACAGCAACCGGTCTGCGCTTTAAAGGGGGATTTGAGATCCCCTTGCAGGCGGGTGCAGTGCTTGCAAGGGGATGTGTGGGAGGGTCCATAGGGCCCCCTTTCCTCCCACCAGAGGGCTACCATCGGGGGTGCACTGACAGCGTGCCACCTTTTAGGTGGCATTTTTGGTGGCACAATGTCAGGGCGCCTCCTGACAGCTTCTTTATCTCTGCCCCTATAATACAGAGCAGGTACAGAGGCAAAGGGATTCCCTCATTTGCGGGGGCCATGGCGCCATGCAAATGAGGTAAATTCCTCTGGCGATAGCACTGGCGCTATATGTGTACCAAGCCACTGTGGCCCCCTTTTGTAAAGTGCTCCAGGGGTGCGCAAAGCGGGCAAAATGGCTGTTGCGCCCCCTGGGTACTTCCGTAATATGACCTCAGGTAAACTAAAGCAGAAATCCTGAAAACGGGCTGCCGAGTAAGCTTCGGGAGGTGAGGGGACGTAGATTATTGGACAACAGAAGAGAGTAAATGAACAGTCCACAGCAAAGAAGGACACCTTGTCGTGATTTCCGTTTTGGGCCCACTTTGGTTCTACCTAACTTGCACTTATTAGCTGTTTTAGGCAGCTTTGTCTTTGCACGGCCCATATTATATTATGTCACAAAAACAAATATATTATGTGTGACTGTGCAAAGCAAAGGCCTAAACAGCTAATACGTTCAAATAAGGGAGAACCAAAGTGGGCCCAAAAGGGAAATTGTTGCAAGGTAAAAATAACTACTGAAAAAAGTTACAGAACTGGAACTGCATTGAATGAAATGGACTTTGCATTTAATGCACACCTATCTGGGTCTCAGTGCATTGGTAAAATCACATTAGTTACCATCAGCTGTGAAGTAGGACTGATGTGGGGTTTTCAGAGGAACCTATATATATATCGGCAGCCCCCGGTATCACCAAGCCTAACACCTCACCAGATGGACGGAGGAGCGACCCGTTAGCCAAGCAAACGACGGACTACCGGTCGGCAAAAAATCCAAGGCGGTGAGTGGAGTGTTTCGTGGTGGAACAATACCGGTGGGGAGGGAAAGGAGGAGTTTCAGTCGTTACAAGTGTGTCAACAAACTGAGACGGAGATTATATCTAAACATTAAATACTGAACCTCAACATGTCAGCTGAAGCTGTGCGTGAAAGGGAAGCGGCAGCGGAAGAGTTGTTTAGCAACACACCCAAGACGAACACAACTATCGTATCGTCTGCAATAGACAACACCGGAAAAAACGGGGACCTGAAGGGTCTGCTAAAAAAATTAGAAAAATGCATGAAAGCGGAAATCACGAAGTGGTGGGAGCAGAAATCTTTGTCAAAGTACATTGAAGCAGGAAGAGTTCCTAGAGGTCTTAGAATTCTTTTGGCACCCAGTTACGAATGCCCCAATCCAAACATGCTAAGGGAATGGGGCGAAAGTAATCTGCAAGCATCAGCAAATCTGGTAAAAATATTAATTAAGTACGCTGACATTGATAGAGAACTACTCTTACGGGAAATTGAACAAATCAATGAGATCATAAGTAAAATGGAACCAAACAACCTCATCACTAAAACAAGGGCAGAAATAAAAGAACGTCTAAAAAAACAGGAGGAAAAAATTAATGCACGCAAAGCGTTCAAATTCGCGAGGGATCAAGCGGATTATGAGCAGGGACGTATATACACCTATGCCCGCAAATATGAGACAGCAAAACGCAACAAGACCAGCAACAAGGGAAATCAGTTGCCAGAGCAAAGCGTAAATACCAATTCCAACCCCATTACTAACGAACAGTCAACAATATCAGAAAATGAGTCTCTATCAAGCGAGAACTCATCTGAAAGAGGAAGTAGTATGGGGGATGAAGTGCAAAATAGAGTGCTTAATTTGGGAGAAGAGGTGGATTTTTTAGCGCTGGATCGACGCCAAACACTACGACCACGACAGCAAACAAGGAGAGAAGGCGAAAAAGAAACAACATACGAAGGAGGGAAAGGCGGAAAAACCACAACAAAAAAGCCGAAAAAAACCTACTGGCGCAAAAAATAGATGTAGATGACAAGACTATCATCAACTTATCCACCCTTGTCCTTACTCAGGCAGAGAAACAACTATTATCACTGGGACTTTCGTTCTGCCCGATCAGTGATTTCAACTACACCCGTACAAGGATTGACATATTTTGTTTCATACGAAAATTAAAACTAAAAAAGTTTTTTGCCATCAAGGAAGGCTTGAAAGATACTCAAACAGAAGTAAATGCCAGCAGAGAAATACGGAACTACAAGCAAAAGATGCCCCGGCTCTTTTAACTTTACATCACCTTTTTGAGAATAGATCTAATACGACACAGGAAAATACTGATCTGTTGAATACGCAAGAGCGCTTAGCCGCCGCAAATATCAAGCAAAGCGGTGCCGGTATAAGCCCTTTTAAACCAAAATCACGATTTATTCCAATGATGCCGAAAGATGCTATTGACATCTTTCATGAGGTGGTAGTTGAGGAAATCAAAAAACTACACCACCGAACAAAACACAAAAAGCGTCACAAGAGCTATCAGGAAATCAAATACTGTGAGCTTATGAAAAAACTTGAATCTAATCATGATATAACGAAATCGGATAAAGGAGGTGATGTTGTACTTTGGCCTCAAAAGGACTATATAATAGAAGCACAAAAGCATCTGAACGACAAAACATGCTATGAATGCTATGAAAAAGTTGATTACAAAACGTACAATGTTGCCACAAATGGGTTAAAAGGCAAACTGCTACAATGGAAGAGAGATGGGTGTATTTCCTCCGATGAATTTAACTTTTTATTTGTGGAACACCCAATCCTACCTAGGTTATACTTTATTCCTAAAGTTCATAAATGCATTTTACCAGTGCCAGGTAGACCTATAATAGCAGCCATTGGCAGCATGGCAGAACACATATGTGGACTTTTTTCTACAAGATCTGGTTAAAGAACTCCCGACGTACATCAGAGACACCGGTGATTTACTAAAAAAACTGACAAACATACAATGGACAGATGATTTCCTGCTCATTTCATTAGATATTGAATCACTTTATACTAGCATCGAACACAAAACAGGGCTAAATGCCCTGTCACACTTTCTGGGAAAAAGACCTTTAGAAATGTACAATCACAACAAGATGTTAGTAGATCTAGTAACATGGTGTCTGTTTAACAACTTTTTCATGTTTGGAAACGAAGTATATGTACAGAAGAGAGGCGTAGCTATGGGGGCCTGCTTTTCCCCCAGCTATGCATGCTTGCATGTAGGTTGGTGGGAGGAGCAGGTCCTCAAATGTACATTTAAAGAGGAGTACCGCACCCATGTAATTCAGTGGTGGCGGTATATTGATGATGTTCTCATTATTTGGAGAGGGAATGAATTAGGCGCAAATAATTTTGTTGATAAGATCATTAGCAACATCTATAATCTCAAATTTACATCTCATTTGAGTACGACGCAAATAGAATTTTTAGATGTTAAAATCTATGTTAAAAACAATCAGCTGGCCACCTCCCTACATAGGAAAACAACAGCAGGGAACACCACTTTACACGCCAGCAGTGCGCATCCCCACCACACCATCAGAAGCATTCCTCTAGGTGAACTAACACGCCTCAAACGTATTTGTAGTACAACAGAGGATTACGAAATCTGTAAACAAGAAGCACTAACCAGATTTCGCATCAGAGGCTATAAAGAATCTATCCTTAACGAGGCCATATCTAAAGTGGATTTAAAATCTAGGACAACACTTTTATCCTCCAATAACCATTCAGCAGCTAATGACAATCTGAGCAATGCTCCCAGACTCATTACGGCGTACAACAGACAAGAAAGACAGATTAGGTCGATTGTCAAACGAAATTGGACAATCGTTGTGACAGATGGTGTTCTAGCTCCTATGTTACCAGCACATCCCACGATTACTCATAGGAAGGGCCCTTCCATGAAATCTCAGATCGTGAAACCTTTTCCGGAGATAGCGGCTGCAAAATCATGGTTACAACCTAAGCAGGGGTTTGTTAAATGTTCATCCTGCAGAGCATGCAAGTTCGGAGTTAATACCAACACATACTCTATTCCCTTTAGCCCCATTGCGGTGAAAATTCAGGGTAGATTCAACTGCAAAACAGAATTTGCAGTGTATGTCCTGACGTGCACCTGTGGCCTTAAATATGTGGGGAGCACTAAGCTGCAGGTGCACGTCAGAATTCTACAACACCTACGTGCCATAGTCAACAATGATTCCTCTTACCCAGTGGCTAGGCATTTTAAGTTGGTACACAATAATGACCTGAATTGTCTAAAATATTTTGTAGTGGCGAATGTACCAAAACTACGACGTGGGGGAAACAGGGAAAAAAGACTCAGACAACTGGAATCCAAAATGATTGTAGAATTAGATAGTAAGATCCCTAATGGTCTGAACAACACAGATGAAATGTATCATTTTCTGTGAATAACATAATTACACATGTTCAGGTCTTACTTATGGGTCAGGAGGTCCAGTGAACAATTGTTAAAAGTCTTTTGAAATGTCGGTATAAAACTTTAAAATACTTTTTGATCTTTCAATATGGACAAATGTGATTGTTTCCCCACTTCTTATATACACTTAGAAGCATCAGACGGTTTTAGTCAGGTTTTTAGCCCAAATTTTACTTTGTTGAATAAGGGTTTTTAACCGTCTTTTATCTTGATGCTTTTAGATGTGGGTATGCACTTAACAACATTATGATTATTTATTATATAGTCTTTGATAGCACTAGCACTTTATGGCGATCCAAGTAAGGATCAGATAATTAGCACGTTTTTTTAGGTGTGCAACACTGCTTAGATATATCGGGCAATACAAGATTCGGATAAGTGTTAGATATTAAAAAACAGCATTCAGGCTGATATAATAATCATCTTGGGACGGGTGAATGACCAGAAGAGTAATATATCTCTGACCAATTAAATCTTTGCATTGATTTTTTTTTTTTTTTTTTAAATAAAAAAGATCTTTTGCACAGTTAACTATATATATAATATTTATAAAACGTTTTTTTTATATACATTTTATAAAAATTCTATTTATTATAGGTATATGCTTTTAGGATAATTTTATGTATTATCAGCATGGTTTGGTCGTAAAATGTAATGAATTGGTCATTCACATAAGCATGTAAGCAGTTAAGAATAACAACATGTTTAGAAAACAGACTTACCGCAATATTTATGTCTTGCAGTGTTTCATCCACTTTCTATGTCTATGCACCACGTGATGTTAGCACTTTAATCACTGTTAAGTATTTAAAAACAATGGTGAACATGGGCAAACTGACTTGTGAGAAAGGGCTTCTGAAGCCCGAAACGCGTCAGGTTCGAGGTTCCAGAAAATAAAGAACTCCATTTAAACCTCACTTCGCTGGGTTCGCGTCTCTGTTCGCCATTGCCGTGGAGGTGCAGAGAAACCATTGCCTTTCTATATATATATATATATATATATATATATATATAGAGATAGATATATATATGGATATATATATATATATATATATGTCGCCAGTCGGTATTTATAGTTAGGACCTATTTTCCATGGGAAATCCGCAACATTCTATTTGGAACAACGTTGGCGCCGGTTGACGAATCTTTGTGAAATTTTTCAAACTTTTGGCCAGCTCCGGTCCGCTCCTATCGTGAAAATTTCACGGTGATTCGTCAAGCAGGGGCCGAGAAAAAAGGGGGGTCCCAAAACACGTTTTCCCCATGCATTTTCCCATAGGACCTGTTGACGCAGCTACAGCCCGAACTGCTAATCGGAATTACACCAAATTTGGCTAAGAGGTAGTCCTCTGTTCATACTCGTGCCTTTTGCTTAAATGGTGTAAATCCAATCAGGTGCTGAATGCTAATTGGCTGTCGAGTGTCTGTCTACATTCGAAACCAGGAACTGTTGGCAGCCATTTTGTGCCTTGGTAGAAGTGAGGCTGAAGAAGTAAGGGGAATAAGTGTTTAAAACATATAAAGGGGGCAGGGTATAAATACTCTGACCCTCTAGTGTTGCCCCCTTTTTAAAAAAAAAAAAAATCGGCAAATGCGCGCAGGGTGCGCGGATCCGGATGAAAACATTAAAAAAACTCGAAGCGCGGGCTTCCGCGCTTCGTTAATAATTAGCCCCCGGGTGGGCCAAATCTCAGGGGAAAAATGGTTATATATTAAGAGGGGGAGGGGGGCTGCGTGGCCCCCCTCCTGGAGCCCTCGAGGGCCCAGGGGACTGCCACCCCCCAGGGCCGGCTCCTATTGTGTCCTGGGGTGCCCACCCCAGGACACTGTTGTTTGCTATGAGAGGGCGGGAGTCTCCAGCACTCCCATAGCAAACTTCGTTAGGATTTTGAAAGAGAGAGCAGGTTCTGCTCTCCCTTTCAAAATCCAAACGACATTGCTTTTCCACACGGGGAGCTGCATGTCAGCAGCTCCCCATGTGGAAAAGCAATGCCGGCTCCCGAAGGACGCGAGGAGCCGGCTGGGACCGTGGGGGCGTTGGGGCTTCCCCCACGGTCTCCAACGTTTTTTTATAAGACCCGGGGGATGGGGTCCCCGGGGATAATAAAAATTAGTGATAGGGGCTATTTTTTTTTTACGGTAAAATTAGGAGTCGCGCATCCTAACGCGTTGGGTGCACGGTTTGTCTCACGTTGGGTGCGCGGTTCCTAACGCGTTGGGTGCGCGGATCCAAGGGAAAAAAACTGAAATTTTTGAGAGATAAACATCTAGCTTAAGTGTTTTGTTCATTAATGGCTCCAAAAAGAGCTGTTGTGTTCTTTGTGAGTTTTTGGTACTTATAAGTAAGTACCTATACAGAGTCTAAAGTTGTTGAGGAAGACTCTGTTTCCTTCATCAGTAAAGTGTACTCCATCTCTCCTATACATCTCTTGCATATGAAAGCGCAGATTGTTATTGTAAATGGACCCCATTCTATAGTCTCGGCCAAAAGCAGAAACAGATTTATTCACATGTTTCCTAGCTTTCTCAATCTGTGGACAAAAATGATTGGACCAGCTCCACTCCTGCCTTTGGCATATGTTAGAATACACAAAGCCAGTTTTGGGAAAAAGTGAAAACAATTCTGCAAAGGTGTCCTTCATAAGCATTTCCAGACCTACCCCAGTCAAAGTGCCTATGTCATTGCCACCACAGTGCACTATTTTGAGGTCAGATGTTGGATATGCATAAAGGTTTTTACCAATGGCATCAATTAGTGCCACTTTAACCCTCTCTGTCCAATCCATTTAACGTCTACATTTGGCAAACCTAGGTCTTTGTGAATGCCTTTGTTTTCTGCATAAATTTGGCTCCAGAAAATATAGCTGTGTCCCACAATCCACACTCTAAGCATCTTGAAGGGAGGTCTGGATGCACTCAGATGGTCTCTGTAAATGAAATGGCAGTTTGAAAAGTAAGAAAAAAGACAAGAAATCATTGGTTGTTTGACAACCTTCTACACTGAAAGATAGGGTGCATGTTTCTGTTTTTTAAGCCCATGATTCTTATTGGTTAACAAAATGTGCGTGAAAGGAACATTATATATGATAAGCTGATATATTGAAAGTCAAGCACACTTGCTGTTTTGATTAGCAACATTGTGTGCTGAACTTGTGACCTGTGTGCTCAGTTCAGTGTTCCATGACCTGTTGCTATGGTAACAGGCAGAAGGCAGAAAGGGGGTAGGGTTGAAATTTATGTCATTTGGAAAGGGTTGAAATGTTTAACCAATAGAAATGTGTGTTTGCTTTTGAATTTATGTGGGAAGGAATGTGATTTGATGTTTACATGTATATGTATGGAAAATGAGAGGGAAACTTTGCCATTCTTTGGTTTTGCTGAGAGGTGCACAGTGCAGAGGTTCTGTATAAGAAAATCTGGTGTGTGACTGATATCTGGTGTGTGACTGATATACTTCTTAATCTACAAAACAACTTGAAAGGTGAGTTATTTAATTGTGAGGGGATGTATGTAGACTATTTTGATTTTATTCAGACTAATGTATTTCTCCTGCTAAAGTGTAAGGAGTACTTTTTTGTCTACAATCTTATTGACAGTGTGTGTGCATGTAGAAACCATTCTGTGTTAAGCAGTTGTGTTTTTCATGTGTTTGCAGACAGATAACTGTGCTGTTTTTATATTTTGGTACAATTAGAAATCAGTCATTGTTTATGAATTTGCAAAATGAGTCATGTTTCAACACTAAAATGTAGTATTCGTAGATTAAGAAATGTGTTTTGGTAAACTCCTAGGGATGGTGTTGTTTGTCTAGAATCACACTGTGAGTGTGTGTGCATTTGGGAACCACTGTGAGAGAAGCATTTGGTAACATCATGTATTTGCTGACAGATAACTGTATTAAAACCTGTCAAGTTGTTATGTTTTAGTAGCATTAGAAGCCAGTCTTTGCTTATGCACTGATAAAATGAGTCAGGCTTTGACACTAAAGTGCAGTACTTACATATGTAGATTGTGTGCAGTCCCTTTACCCTTTCCACAGTAGTGAATGTGTTTTGGTAAACTCCTAGAGATAGTGTTGCTTGTCTAGAATCACATTGTGAGTTAGTGTGCATTTGGGTAAGGATTCTGAGACAAGGATTTGGTAACATCATGTATTTGCTGACAGATAACTGTTTTAAAACCTGTATTGTTGTCAAGTTTTAGTAGCATTAGAAGCCAGTCTTTGCTTATGCTTTGATTAAATGAGTCAGGCACTGACACTAAAGACGAGTCCTGAAATATGTAGATTGTGTGTAGTCTCCTTACCTCTTCCATAGTAGTGAATGAGTTTTGGTAAACCCCTAGGGATAGTGTTGCTCGTCTAGAATCACACTGTGAGTCTGTGTGCATTTGGGAACCACTGTGAGAGAAGCATTTGGGTACTTCATATGTTTGAATACGCATAACTGCTTAAAAACTTTCCTGTTCTCAAGTTTTGTTAGAATTAGAAGACAGTCATTGCTTATGTAATCACCTAGGAAGTGTCCTTGCAATACTGTGAACATTCAGTTAATATTCAAGTGGTAACTGAGTGAGGCAGGCCTTAGCACATGCATTGATTCAAATGCTTATCTACTATGCATGCAGTCCTCTAACCATCTACACAGTTCTCTTTCACACCTTTAATTCCACAGTCAGTATTCATACACTTCAAGCAAACACTCTATCACTCCCCATGTACTCCTCTAGTGACCCATTCAGTAGCATATACTAAACCATTCACTTTGCCAAAACGCAAACACTTATAAATTCACTCAGGCACTCTCTTTGTAATACTCTTATCATTCAGTCAGTATCCAAGTACTCATGCAGCGAGCCAGGCCTTACAACATGAACTGCTTGAAACCCCTATGTAGTATGCATACAGGCCTCTAGTCACCTACACACTTGTCTTTCACTTCTTTAATTATCTAGTCAGTATCTATATACTTCAATAAACATCCTGTCACTCATTTTGCACTCATCCAGTGACTGATCCAGTACCATGTACTAATCTTTTTACTGTGCCAACACTGAAAAACTTAAACGTTTTACCCAGGCACTCTCCTAGCAGTAGTCTAATGATTCAGTCAGTTTACAGGTACTCATGTAGTGAACCATGCATTACCACATAGAGGGCTACAAATGTCTATGCAGTATGCATGCAGTCTTCTAACACACTATACACTTGTCTTTAATAGCTTCAATTCACCAGTGAGTATCCATGTACTTTCAGCAAACATCCTGTCACTCCCCTTGCAGTGTTCCAGTGACTTATTCAGTACCATGTAGTAAAGCATTCACTGCGCCAAAACTGAAACACTTGTAAATTCATCCAGGAACGCTTCTTGCAATAGTCTAATCATTCAGTCAGTACCTAAGTACTAATGGAGTGAGGCAGGCCTTAGCACATGGACTGATTCAAACGTGTTTCCAGTATGCATGGAGGCCTGTAACTACCAACACAATTGTGTTTCAGACCTTCAATTTCTCTGTCAGTATCTATAAACTCCAATAAACACTGTGTCACTTTAATTGCACACCTCCACTGACTCATTTGGCAGTAAGTATTAACCTATTCACTGCAGTAGAATCCAAAATCTTAAAAAGATTCACCGAGTCACTCTTTTGTAGTACTCTAATGATTCAGTCAGTAGTGAGGTAGTTTTGCAGTGATCCAAGTGTTACTCTATGGACTGTTTCAAACGTCTATCCAGTATGCATGTAGTCTTCTAACCATCTACACACTTGTCTTTCACATCTTTAATTCCCCACCCAGTATATATATAATGCAGCAAACACCCTGTCCCCTTGTACTCCTCCAGTGACCCATTCAGCGCCATGTACTAATCTATTCAGTGCGCTAAAATCCAAACACTTATAAATTCACCCAGGCACTCTCTTTGCAGTACTCTAATCATTCAGTCAGTACCCAAGTACTCATGCAGTGAGCCAGGCTTTAGTACATGAATTGCTTCAAATGTCTATCCACTATGCACGTGTCCAGTATGCATGTAGGTCTCTAATCACCTTCACACTTGTTTTTCACACCATCAGTAATCATGTCAGTATTCATACACTTCTAGGAAACACCCTATCACACACCCAGTTTCTTTCCTAATAGTATTGTAATCATTTAGTGAGTTAGCATGTACTCTTTTAGTGAGGTAGGCTTTAGGGCATGAACTGTTTCAAAGTAGTATGAACTATGCTTGTAGTGTTTTAACCATCGTCACACTTGTGCTTCATGGCTATAGTTTCTTAGTAATTTTTTATATAAAATGTGTTTTTACAGTAATAGGATAGTATGAATTTGAAAGTTATAAATATACTTTTATTTGTGATTCTTTTTTACAGATACTGTTTTTCGACGTTAAAACAGAGAAATCATGCCTGAAAAAAAAAGAAAAAGAAAAGAACAGAGACAGGACAATTACTTGAAGAAAGGTCAACCACAAGAATTGAATGTACAAGATAATGTGGCTAAAAAGAAAAAATCTTCTGGTGAGATCACAAAGCAATTTATTAAAAATGTTTGTAGGAGGAAACAGAATGTACATAACACTGAATCCACTATGAATGTTTCAACTAGAAAAAAAATTCAAAATAAGGGGAAAAGCAAAAAAACAAATATTCAGTCAAAGCAGACAAAGTGTGCTAAAAGAAGGCAAAATCAGTATAAAGAATTACGAAAAAAAATATTTTACAAGAGAGTAGTACATAATTTGCTGAAAGATGTGAAGAAATATAACAAGAGAGCTCTGTTTTATAAAAAGAAGAAGCATATTGAAAACATTGTTGAAAAGGCTTTAGAAGTAAAAAGGAAACTATTCATTTTAGTATTAAACAGAATTTGATCACTAGATACACCAATTAATTTAATGAAGGCTAAAAGTAGGAGGAAAAGAGTAATTAATAGAAAAAAATGTTGTGATATTTTTTGGGGAGAATGGAAACACAATTCCAGTTCAGAGCCTTTCTTTAATGGAGAGAGTTATTTACAGAGCAAAAAATTGCTGTTTGCAGTTGACACCAGTGGTAGAGGTTACGAAGTTAGAGATGGGTGTCCAATTGAGAAAGAGAAAATGGTTGAAAGAAATGCAGAAGAAGTGATAGCTGATGAAGTTCTAGGGCGACGTCTTAAACACCCTGTGTATACATGGGATTGCAGTAGTATTTGCAGTGTACGACAGGAATCTATTGATAAATTATGTAGTTTTTTACGAGCATATACTAAAAAAAGTGTTAAACAAAAGATTAAGGTGTTGCAAGGACTAGACCCTTGCAGAGTGAGAAAAAATACTGGTTTGCAAGGTCATTCTCTGGCTTATCTCTCTAGGAAAGTTTGTGAAAGTGTTTTTCACCATTTCTGGATGCTGGCAGTACATCATATTCAAATGCGGAAGTTAGTGAGAAGATTGTATTATGCGAAAAGGCCAGCACTAAAGTTAAATGAGTTGAACAGTGCTCTTTTACGTGGCTCAGTATCAGATGTGAAGAAGGTTTGTGAGGATATTGAGTTTTGTTACTTTGGTCCTCAGCAAGAGAGTGGAGAAACTGTGACATTAGTAGAAGAAAATGTTGAAGACAATGTAGAACCTGTGATTACAAAAAATGGTGAGGATGAAATCACAAAGTTTAAGGTAATTTCAGGTGAAAGACCAAATGTTTCTTGTATGCGTTGTCTGTGAACTCACTATAAAAATTGGACTAGGGGTGTCAATCTGTATTTAAAAAATGAAATAGAAGATAATGATAAGTGGATGGAATTTGCAACTTATTTGCTGGTAGAGGATTCTTTTGATTTGGGATCTGAGCAGCGTATTTGCAAATATTGTTATAACAAATTAGATGACAATAAAATAACTGCTAGAGCAGTTCATAATAATCTAGAGTTGGTTGCTATTCCTCCAGAGCTGATAGATTTTAATACGTATGAGTCTATTCTCATTCAATGTGTTCACCCGTTTCAGGCTATTGTTCGTATGGAGCCTAAAACAGGTAAATTACCTCCATCAGAGTTGCAAAGAGGATTGAAAGGATACGTTGTGTATTTACCATTAGACTTAAGGAAAAATATTGAAACTAATGGTGTAGACCATGCAGAAAATGAGCCACTAGTCATTCTAGTTAATGGTGTTCCTACTAAGAATAAGAAAATCTGGCATGAGTTAGTGGATGTTAGAAAAGTGCAAAAGGCATCATTGTATCTGTTAAAAAATAATCTGTACTATAGAAATGTGTTTGTAGGAGAAGAAGAAATAGATTTAGCAGAAGATACTGAACATTAAGTGGACAAATTGAAAAAGTGGACATGTCCATATGTGAAGAAATCTATGAACATTACAGTGTACATCCACTTCATTCTAAAGAGGTGATGGGGAATACGATTGAGTTGTTCCAAATGAAAAAAGCTACAGGAAGTCCCATGAAGGTATGGGAAGAGAGTTTGGAAGCTCGTTGTTTCCCGCATTCCAACAGGAAAAGGTGGACGATATGATGAATGTCCTGTGTAGATTCCTGCATCTGAATATCGGACAACAAGATTATATGCAGAAGATCCAAGATTTCGACAATGTATCCCTTATATGTTTCATCTTCTGTTTGAAAGTGACTTTTCTGGACTTTCATATGCAGTAAATCACATTTTGAAAACTGGAATGCATCTGCAAAATGTAACTGCTCAGGATTTTATGGATAAAGTGCATCAGAGAGATGATCATTTAGAATCTCAGTTGATTAATCTGATGGCATGTCAGCGAGGGACTAATGAATATTGGTACCGTCGTCATGGAGAACTGAAATGTATGCTACGTAACTTGGGAACTCCTACATGGTTTGTTACACTAAGCTGTGCTAAGTATGCTTGGGATGATTTACTTGAATTTCTTCGAGAGGCAAATTGCAATATAAAAAATATTGAATACAAGACACCTGGAGAATTGTGCTCATTGGATCCTGTTAATGTATGCAGATATTTCAATCATAGATTTGAAGCTATGATGTCTTTTATCTGCAATAAAAAGAATCCTCCTCTTGGAGAAGTTGTGGATTTCTTTTGGAGAAAGGAGTATCAAGCAAGAGGTGCTCCTCATATACATATGTTGTTATGGATCAAGGACGCCCCAAAATTTGGAACAGATTCAGATGAAACTGTTTTGTCTTTCATTGAAGATTATGCCGCATGTGCGGTACCCAATAGCAAAGAACATGAAAACTTAAAACAACAAGTCTTACGATTGCAAAGTCATCGATGTGGAAAATACTGTCAACGAAAGTAGAAGTCTAAGGATAAGTTCTATACCTAATGTCGTTTTGGATTTCCATGTCCGGTATTATCCAAACGAAGAGTGAACAGTTTTATGTCAGCTGTGCGGCATACTATCACAAGAATGTCTCCGAAAAATACCTACAACTTAAAATGTTGCGGACAATTCCATTGCTGTCGCTCGGTATGTAACGTCCTACATTACTAAATCAGAAAAGACGGAATTGAAAGAAATGTGGGAAGAGATTTCTCACGAGAAGACTCTAAGTAAGAAATTATACAGTTTCAGTTTGAAGATGTTATCGCATCGTGAAATTGGAGCATATGAATGTTCAGATCGGTTATCATCTGCAAGTCTATATTCAAAAAGTAGAAGAATCATTTGGGTGAGTCTAGGTCTTGCAGGAATGCGAAATCGGGTACTGAAATCTGTTCAAGAAATTGAATATTTAGCAGAAAAAGAACCAGAAAGTATAGATATTTTGAAAACGAATATGTTGGACACATATTACTCGAACAGAAGTCATCATCTTGAGAGCATGTGTCTCTATGAAGTGCTGCAAAACTACATTTTTAAACGGAATACTACAGAGAACATCAATGATGGAAAGTATGGAGTTATTGGTTCTGAAGGATGTCTGGTGAAACAGAGGAAAGGAAATTTAATTAATCACAGGAAACTGAGTTGCAACACTGCTGATAAGAGGGAATTTTACTATTTAGCCCTTTTGCAAACGTTCAAACCATGGCGTTCAGAACTGGAATTACTTGGAGATTTTCAGAGCTATGAAGATTCATTTAATGCTTGTAAAGATAGCATACAATGCAGTGCTTTTGCAAATTATGGGAAAATGTTGAATTATGAAATTGATCAAGAAGCTACAATTGCAGCTGAGTTTGCTAGAGACAGTTCTCCAGACAGTCAAAGTTCTGCTGCACTGAGTCAAGATCCACTAGGACAACCAATTGTTAAAAATGAAGCAGCAACTGCCATGAATGAGGTAGATACAGCAATGTATCAAGCTCAAGAAGATGTAATACAGTTAGGAAACTTGGAAGAACAACTAAATGTTGAACAGAAACAAATATATCAACAAGTGAAAGAGCAGATTGACCATGGATTACTTCATGAAAAGAAAGGGTGCTCATGTACATCATTTCAACCTATCCGAATGTATGTGAGTGGTCAAGCTGGAACAGGAAAAAGTTTCTTAATTAAAGTAATAACAAGTTATCTGCAAAAAAACAACTGAGTCACATTTGTCTTGTGTTGTCACTGCTCCAACTGGGTTGGCAGCACATAACATTAAAGGAATTACTTTACATAGTTTACTAATGCTACAAGTAGCGCATGAGAACAAATTGGAATACCACAAGCTATCTGGAGAAGCTTGTTGTGAAGATCAAGAGTTTTGAAGAAAATGAAACTTCTCATTATTGATGAGGTGAGCATGGTCTCTAACTTGATGCTTGCCTTTGTGCATTTAAGAATGCAACAAATTCTTAAAACAGACTATGGTGCCGATCACGATCCGGTAAAAAATTCCCCGTGCGACTCGTATCGGGTCTTTTTACCGTACGAATCGTACAAGTGCCGTACGAACTGGCAATCACGATTCGCATGGTAAAAAGTCCATACGACCCGCACCGGGAATCATTCCCCACACGTCCTCGGGTCGGAAAATGTGTCCGACACGTCCTCGGACGATTTACCTTACAAACGTAAAAAGCCAAGTCCGACCGAGGAATCACGATCCATCCCGTGCGTCCGAGCCTACAACCGTATGGAAAAAACACCGTCCGCACCGAACACCAATAGCAACCATGGAGACATGTGCCCGCATACGCGCCCAACACTCCCCCCAGCCCCCGTACGTCCGACACGTACCCCCCGTATATGTATACCCCCACCCGTCTATGTACACCCCAGTACGTTCCAGTCGTACCCCCACCCCAGTACGTGTCGTACCACCGTCAATGTAAACCCCCCCACCCCTGTACGTGTCGTACCACCGTCTATGTACACCCCAGTACGTTCCAGTCGCACCCCCACCCCAGTACGTGTCGTACCCCCCGTGTACCTACACCCCAGTACGTTCGAGCCACACCCCCACCCCAGTACGTGTCACAGCCCCGTCTACCTACACCCCAGTACGTTCCAGTCGTACCCCCACCCCAGTACGTGTCGTACCACCATCAATGTACACCCCCCCACCCCTGTACGTGTCGTACCACCGTCAATGTACACCCCCCCACCCCTGTACGTGTCGTACCACCGTCTATGTACACCCCAGTACGTTCCAGTCGTACCCCCACCCCAGTACGTGTCGTACCACCGTCAATGTACACCCCCCCACCCCTGTACGTGTCGTACCACCGTCAATGTACACCCCCCACCCCTGTACGTGTCGTACCACCGTCTATGTACACCCCCCCATCCCTGTACGTGTCGTACCACCGTCTATGTACACCCCAGTACGTTCCAGTCGTACCCCCACCCCAGTACGTGTCGTACCACCGTCAATGTACACCCCCCCACCCCTGTACGTGTCGTACCACCGTCAATGTACACCCCCCACCCCTGTACGTGTCGTACCACCGTCTATGTACACCCCAGTACGTTCCAGTCGTACCCCCACCCCAGTACGTGTCGTACCACCGTCAATGTACACCCCCCCACCCCTGTACGTGTCGTACCACCGTCAATGTACACCCCCCCACCCCTGTACGTGTCGTACCACCGTCAATGTACACCCCCCCACCCCTGTACGTGTCGTACCACCGTCTATGTACACCCCAGTACGTTCCAGTCGTACCCCCACCCCAGTACGTGTCGTACCACCGTCAATGTACACCCCCCCACCCCTGTACGTGTCGTACCACCGTCAATGTACACCCCCCACCCCTGTACGTGTCGTACCACCGTCTATGTACACCCCCCCACCCCTGTACGTGTCGTACCACCGTCTATGTACACCCCAGTACGTTCCAGTCGTACCCCCACCCCAGTACGTGTCGTACCACCGTCAATGTACACCCCCCCACCCCTGTACGTGTCGTACCACCGTCAATGTACACCCCCCCACCCCTGTACGTGTCGTACCACCGTCTATGTACACCCCAGTACGTTCCAGTCGTACCCCCACCCCAGTACGTGTCGTACCACCGTCAATGTACACCCCCCCACCCCTGTACGTGTCGTACCACCGTCAATGTACACCCCCCACCCCTGTACGTGTCGTACCACCGTCTATGTACACCCCCCCACCCCTGTACGTGTCGTACCACCGTCTATGTACACCCCAGTACGTTCCAGTCGTACCCCCACCCCAGTACGTGTCGTACCACCGTCAATGTACACCCCCCCACCCCTGTACGTGTCGTACCACCGTCAATGTACACCCCCCCACCCCAGTACGTGTCGTACCACCGTCAATGTACACCCCCCACCCCTGTACGTGTCGTACCACCGTCTATGTACACCCCCCCACCCCTGTACGTGTCGTACCACCGTCTATGTACACCCCAGTACGTTCCAGTCGTACCCCCACCCCAGTACGTGTCGTACCACCGTCAATGTACACCCCCCCACCCCTGTACGTGTCGTACCACCGTCTATGTACACCCCAGTACGTTCCAGTCGTACCCCCACCCCAGTACGTGTCGTACCACCGTCAATGTACACCCCCCCACCCCTGTACGTGTCGTACCACCGTCTATGTACACCCCAGTACGTTCCAGTCGTACCCCCACCCCAGTACGTTCCTGGCGCACCCCCAACACAACCTCCTAAGTACGGAGCGCACCCCATGCCCCAACATCACAACCGCATGTACGAGTCGTACAAAGCCACACACAAGGACCAAATCGTACAACCAAATGGCCCATGTACACACCGTACACACGCTCAAAACGCACGTACACAACAAGGACAAAACAAAACAACTCAACAATACACCATTCGAAAGGCACACAGCCACTAAACATGGCCAACAACCACTAAAATAACACAATCACTGACCTGCAACTGTCAAAAACAAACAGAGGCCCAATACACCACCACTCCTTATAACACACCCACCCAAAATTCAAACACTGCCACACCCACCCATGGACCAATAAAAAGGGCCCACACACACAAACCATGAGCCTTTGCAACAGACCCACTGCTGCCAGACACCACAGAACCAGACTACAAGCGACACCACATCTTACACTTGCACACCTTCACACGACCACCCTCACAAACACCCTCTCATCACATTCACACACACACACAACCATCCACACCCCCCCCCAACATCCACACACCCCCCACACCCACACCATCCCCACCCACACCCCTCACCATGCCCACTACCAAGAATCCAAAGTTCAGTCACCGAGAGTTGGAGGTCCTTGTTGATCAAATCCTCAGAGTCGAGCCACAGATCTTTGGAACATTGGTCAGAAGCACCAGCCAGGCAGCCAAAACAGCCATGTGGCAGACCATCGTCGATGCTGTGAATGCTGTTGCGGACACCAGGAGGACCAAGCAGGATTGCCAGAACAGGTGGTACGATCTGCGGAGGAGGGTCAGAGCCAAGAGACAGGAGGAACACGACCAGGCCAACGCCACCGGAGGAGGGCCCTCCCGCAGACCCGTACAGTACCATCCCTGGGAGGAGAGGGTGATGGCCATACTGCCGGTGGAGGCAGTTGAAGGAGTAGAAGGACTCCGAGACCCGGGTGAGTACACAAACAACGCACCTCACATGGGGGGAACTGCAACCACAACCAAAATTAATAACAGGCACGCAAACACCACAAGCCATCGCATTACTCAACCACACTCCATGAGCAGGCACATGCCACTGCTGCCACCATGCCCCATGCACCCAGCTGGACAATGTCAAGTCACAGGCCACAGAAGACAACAACACATGACACGGTAACCCGGATGGCGGGAGTGTGGGCACCAAGAATCACATAGTGCGACTCCAAAGCAGACAACAATGCCCTCTGCCCATATGGCCTAGGTCACAGCCAGACAAACACTGTGTCCCAACACAGGAATGACTTGCCAGCAAATGGCGGATGCCTTGCATCAACACATGGGGGTGAAGGCACTGTTTTGCACATGCCAGCAGCTAATGAACAGCCAACAGTGTGAAAGAGTGGCAGCACACACCACCACAGCAGCAGCGCACAGACACACAGCAGACAAAATGGGTGCCTGGAGATCAGAAACAAACTCACATCAACAGGCCAAGGGCCACTCAAAGATCTGCTAACAGTGTGTGCCCAGGAAGCTGGGCCAAGGTGACAGAGGGTGACACACGGAGGGAGGGAGAGGGGGACACAGAGGGAGGGAGAGGGGGACTGAGAGGGAGGGAGACACAGGAAGATGGACAGAGGGAGGAGGCTGACACACAGAGGGAGGGAGAGGGGGACAGAGAGGGAGGGAGAGGGGGACAGAGAGGGAGGGGGACACAGGAAGATGGACAGAGGGAGGAGGCTGACACACAGAGGGAGGGAGAGGGGGACAGAGAGGGAGGGAGAGGGGGACAGAGAGGGAGGGAGAGGGGGACAGAGAGGGAGGGAGACACAGGAAGATGGACAGAGGGAGGAGGCTGACACACAGAGGGAGGGAGAGGGGGACACAGAGGGAGGGAGACACAGGAAGATGGACAGAGGGAGGAGGCTGACACACAGAGGGAGGGAGAGGGGGACACAGAGGGAGGGAGACTCAGGAAGATGGACAGAGGGAGGAGGCTGACACACAGAGGGAGGGAGAGGGGGACACAGAGGGAGGGAGAGGGGGACACAGAGGGAGGGAGAGGGGGACACAGAGGGAGGGAGAGGGGGACAGAGAGGGAGGGAGAGGGGGACAGAGAAGGAGGGAGACACAGGGAGAGCAAATCAGTCCTTTGGTGTGTGGGAATGTCTGCTCGTCAGCAGGTGGACTGCGTGCATGTAGACAAGGGTGCCCAGTGCCAGAACCCCCCCTCTTCATCATGGCAAAACGCAGGGCCATGTTACAACCTGTACACGAGCACAAGGACAGCCACCTGCATCATATGAGTGTGTGGATCCACTCCATGTGCACATGTACAGTGCTACAAGGAAGGCGCAAACGCATAGCTCGGCACACATGCACACTCCACTGCTGACTGCAGTCACACTTGACGCAGCAAGTAAGACTGTGCCACACATAGTTAAAGGGGCCAAATTGGTGCCCAAGGGACACACACATGCACAAGTGCACTGTGAGTGGAATGCAAGACAGATCCTAATTCCAAGAGGAAATGTGCCAACTTTGTAACGGATGAAACATGGATGTTGCATGGATCAAAAGTAACATTGTCTCTCTCACACACAGGTCAACGTCGTGCTGCACCCCCCAACACTGGGGGGGAACACTCACAGGACCCGGATCTGCAGGAGACCGATCCCACCGGCAGCGACCACTCTCACCACTCTGCGGACGACCCCGACCGACCTGGCCCCTCTGGTGTCCAACCACCTGCAGCACCTGCGTCAGGTACAACCGTGCCAACCACCACCCCCACTCCTGCCACATCCCAGGAGACACCCAGGATCCCTGCCCCAACACCACAATGCAGCCAGGCTCGCCAGGAGGGACACGGTGTCCCGGGCACCCAGGAGGAGGCAGGCGACAACGCCAATGCCACCCCTCAGGGGTCCCGGAGACCCCATGTGCCCACAAGTGCAGGCCAGGCGCAAGTGGGCAGGGGTGGTGGGAGTGGAGAGCGGCGGAGGCGCGAGCCTGACCAGTTGGCTGGGGATCCGGTATTTTCCCATGTCCGTAACATCCTGGACTCATACCGGCAGGACACCACGGGCATGGCCCAGGTTGTGTCCGTCCTCGAGGGGATCAAGGTCCAGCAGGCCCAGCAACATGCGGAGCTAATAGCCTGTCTACAGCTACACCAACGGAGGATGGAGGACAGACAGGCTGAGCAAGTGACGGCGTCCCAGGGGATTCACGCTGAACTCCGTCGGATGGCCGACACCATGGCCGACCCTCCCTGTGCCAGAAGGCGGAGAACATCACCACCCACAGGGAGGGATCATGAGGAGGAGGAGGAAACATCCGACGGAGCATCCCAGACGTCGTCACGGCCTGCTGCTGAGGTTCCCCGCAGGAAGCCGGGTCGTCCACGGAAAGGACCGTGAGGGTGGCTGCTACATCACCATCTCCCAGGACACCTGGCCTGGCACCTGGCCCACTGGAGCAACAGCATCACAGCATCAAGAGACATTCTCTGCCACATGGCCCTGCTGGTCACTGGCTGACCAATGTTGACAAAGACTGTGGCATGGACTCTGAGGATTTCCAATGGCAAGGACACCAACTCCCCTACTGAACTTTGGATTCCCTAATCCCGGAAAGGCCCTCACTTGGCCCCCCCCCCCCAATAATAAATCACACTATTAAGAGTAGATGCCTGCTGGTAGCATTATTACCTAACATGTGTCTTGTACAGTCTAAACATGCCTGAGTCATCTGTTCACTTCAACCATCCACACCCTGGGGCCTGAGTCTGGCACAGGACACATGGGTCACAGTTTTCTAGGCAAGACAGACATGGAGCACCATACACACCCGTGATGGTCAGAACCAGCTGAGGGGGTGGCCGAACAACCGTGCTGACAGACACATTGAGTACAGCAACAGTCATGCGCAGAGGTCAGGGATCCTGGCCCGTGTCCTGGGGGGCACCCAGGTACGTGTAGACAGGTGGCAGAACCATGTCCTGCAAGCTTGAGTCCGGTGGATGCAGAGAATGGGGTCATGGACAACGTTGGATGCATGGGGATGGCACATGTCACAATACCCACACAGTCATGGACATCATGCCCATTACACAGTCTCAGCACACACACACAGCTTGCATCTTGCCACTCGACACATTGACACATAGCCACAATCAGGGAATACCATGCCAGACATGCAGGATGCACCGTGCCAACACACCAGCATTGACTGAGAAGAGGCACCTTGGAGGCATAGGGACACCTTTAATAGTCATGTGCTTGGGATTGCAGAGGCAACTTGAAGTACACATGAACACATCATGTGGAGTAACATGTGGCTCCAACACTGGCACCCCCCTTCTGCAGCACAAATGCGTGATAGCCATGGAACTGGCACACAAGTGTCGGATAATAGCTAAATACCCACAGCTGCTCACGGAGAGCCTGCCATACACCATACATCCGCTGATGTGGAAGTCCCACGCCATGTCAAGACAATGTTAACCGTATGTGTCCGAGGGCAGTGTCACACACATTGATGCCTTCATCACAATCCACCATCCCATCACTGATGACTGACAACCAGGCAGCCCATCTATTCAGGTGTACCCAGCTGCATGTCGTGTCCCATGGGGATGCCACATGTCTGCAGAGGACCCAAACCCCGACCGGGGCAGTGTGCACACATCGTGAACAACTGCCACACCCAATACATCCCAGATGCATCCCTTACCCCATGGAGACTTCCAAACGTGTCCGTGCCTGTAACGCTGAGTCAGCCCACGATGCCATGTCCATGAGGAATAGCAGTGCCACAACAATGCAACCAGCAAACGGCATGCGCAGGTACCTGGGGAAGAGAGACACACAAGAAGTCAGCCACAAGAAGCACAGCCACTTGCATGTGCATGTACTCGACACATGTATGTATGACAACATGCTAGGTCACAATTATGCCTGGGGAAATACTACCATCACTGCCACCATCACTCCAGTGACACACCCACACACACCTCTGACCCACGTGCCATACATGCAGGTGGAGACACACATCACAACGCATGCCACACGGGGACCAATGCGTGCACACTCAGACCCTGGTACTCACCACTAAGCAAAGAAGTCGCGTATGAGCCGAGTCCGGATGTCCTCTTGCGGCTCCACATCCTCCACATCACTAGCCCCATTGCCAAGCCCTTCGTCCTCCACGGGTGGATGGTCCTCGTCATCTTGATCCAGGATGAGGGGCACAGCTCTTTCAACTGCCATGTTGTGCAGCATGCAGCAGACCATGAAGATCTTGCAGACCTTCGCCGGGGCATATGGGAGTGCGCCGCCGGTCTTGTGGAGGCACCGGAATCGGCTCTTCAGCATGCCAAACGTCCTCTCTATCACTCGCCTTGTCCGGCCATGGGCGGTGTTGTAGCGGAGCTGGGCCGGCGTGATGGGGTTGCGGAGAGGTGTCAGCAGCCAAGGCATGTTGGGATAGCCAGCGTCCCCTAAATGGAAAGCACATGGATATCGTTAGAACAGGCGAAGCGGTAGTGCTGCTCGGCCAAACAGAATACAGGACAGACAGACTGTACCCACCAACAACACATGCACGTTCGTTGCGCAGCTGCATCATCATATCAGGCATCCCGCTACGCCTCATGATGTAGGCATCGTGTGCTGATCCTGGAAAACGTGCACAGACATGTGAAATCACCATGTTGGACAGACACACCACAAGGGCATTGATGGAGTGGTAGTGCTTCCGATTGCGGTACGCCACCTCCCGTGCGTGTGGTGGTACCAAACCTACATGTGTCCCATCTATGGACCCAATGACATGGGGCATCCCTCCCAGGGCATAGAAACCACGTTTGACCTCAGTCATCTGTTCAGGGGTTGGGAACTTGATGAAGTCATCCAGGTGAATCAACATGGCCTCCAAGAAATCATGCAGCACACCGCTGAACATGCTCTGGGACATGCCACCAACATGAGCTATGGTATATTGGAAGGTACCCGTGGCAAGGAAATGTAGGGCAGCCATTACCTTCAGCTGGGGTGTCAGTGCCGTAGGATACCTGTGCTGCGGTTGCAGGTGTGGTGCCAGTCTCGCCGTCAGCTCCAGAATCAACGGTTGGGTGAAGCGGTAGAGCCGGATCCTGTCATTCTCCTGCATGGTGGCCAAGTCTGGAATTCTTCGGGCAACAGGAGGCGCTCTGCAGTAATTTGGAAGTGACAAGGAAGAGTGAGTGCACTACGAGAACAACTCATGTCTACTGAGCACATGTAAATCTGCCAATACACACATGCCACATAGGGAGTCAGGCATGTGCTACATGCCCAGGACACGTATGGATGCAAGGTGACACTCCTTCCAAGACCCAGCTACACACGGTGATTGAGAACCTCCCCATGCCACGCCATGGGAATAGCTGTGTCCCAGTGCAAGTGCACTGCCCGACGCAAGACAGGAGTGACATACACCCACACATCAGCAGAAGTGTGATGCTGATTGCAGAGACTGGCAGCGGAACACTTGAGCCACAGGTCACATGACATTACACTAGTCCAGCCCACACACCTTGCCATGAAGGTGCACATGTCATGACTCCCCACACATTCCTTGTGAGTTTGCTGACATGGCCTTGTCACGCTACTCCGTGTCCCATGCATACATGTGCACCTCACATCAGATACCACATGTGGCATGGTGTGCGGAACAGTGTGCAATGACAATCTACACACAGACACATGTTGGTTGCTGCAACGGCTGCAGCTTTTGAGGGTGCTACAACATCAACCTGATGTAAATCCCGGACACATAAATGACATAGTCACATTGTGCACTGTGGGTAGTGACAAGTCAGGTGTCATGACCCCTGTACCGGGCATCATGGGACACTTCCGTGTGTTGGTGTCCGTGCCATGCCAGTGACGCTCACCCCAAGTGCGCAGTACGACATGCACACATGTCAAAGGAGTCAAGGGCATGCCTGGCACACATTGCACCCTCACACAGTACACCTGTACACATCTCATCATACATCTGGTGCCTCCTCCACTCAGGAGGCATGTTCCACATCACAGCCTGTCACACCTGTGCCCCACACATGTAGTAATGCACAGACGATGCCTTGATGTCCATTCCTGGACAAGTATGTCCATCCATGGACAAGTATGTCCGCCCTATTCCTACCTGTGTGTCGACTATCACCACAGTGATGTGTACAAACCGGCGTACTGCTGCTAAGAGGGCCTGTGTATGTTCCCCAATCACTGTGGGAGTGCTGCCGTATGTGTACCCATCGTGATGGCGAGCGTACAGGCATTTGTACGGTCCGTACCACAACGAGTACGCATACGCGTGCAGAACCATAGTGATAGTGAGCGTACATGCGAGTGTACGGCCCTCTCACTATGGGTCTGCACGCGTATGCGTACTCGTTGTGGTACGGACCGTACAAATGCCTGTACGCTCACTATCACTATGGTTCTGCACGCGTATGCGTACTCGTTGTGGTACGGACCGTACAAATGCCTGTACGCTCACTATCACTATGGTTCTGCACGCGTATGCGTACACGTAGTGGTACGGACCGTACACTCGCATCTACGCTCACTATCACTATGGTTCTGCACGCGTATGCGTACACGTAGTGGTACGGACCGTACACTCGCATGTACGCTCACTATCACTACGGGTACACAGACCCATAGTGATAGTGAGCGTACAGGCATTTGTACGGTCCGTACCACAACGAGTACGCATACGCGTGCAGAACCATAGTGATAGTGAGCGTACAGGCATTTGTACGGTCCGTACCACTACGTGTACGCATACGCGTGCAGACCCATAGTGATAGTGAGCGTACATGCGTGTGTACGGTCCGTACCACTACGTGTACGCATACGCGTGCAGACCCATAGTGATTTTGAACGTAGGCATGCATGTACGGGCCGTTGCCATGCATTTGGGGTGCCCTAGGGCCCGGAAACGCACCGTACCTGTGTGTGATTCTCCTAATTACATAGGGGACAAGTATTAAGGCCTACATGCATGCTGGTTGTCATGGCGACCAGGTTCAAATTTCGATTTTGTTCTGGAAGGTGCACAGCAGAAGTCAGTTGGAATTCTTCTACTTTGTTGCAATGTGTTTGTGGGGCTGACATCATGCAGGAGAATGAAACCGATAGAGAACCCACAGACTGCTAGGTTTGAAGGGATTGGTGGAAACATAGGATGCAAATGTGAGTGACCAATCACTCTGTACTCCTGTGCATGAGACTGGGCAGAAGGCCACATATAAGGCAGCCAGGTCCCATGAGGGATTACTTGCCTGCACATCTTTGCATTTGTCGACCAAGCTGCTGCTACTGATTCCCTGGAACCATGTCAAGGGCTGTGGAGAGGACACAGCCATTCACCCTGGAGGAGAACATGGCTCTGCTGGATGTGATCCTCCCACAGTACCCCATGCTGCATGGGCGACCAGGGTATCAGGTGAGTGCATAGGCCACTGCCACAGACTGTCCCTATGTTGTGACTGTGTCTTCAGGCATTGTGACCCGGTGTGACACACATGCCATGTACTGTCGGGGGGGTACCAGGGGGGGGGTGCCTGATGTCTCCCAGCAGTGCCCAGAGACAGGAGGGGTGTGTGCAGAGTCCTCCCAGCAGTGCCCTGAGACAGGAGGGGTGTGTGCAGAGTCCTCCCAGCAGTGCCCTGAGACAGGAGGTGTGTGTGCAGAGTCCTCCCAGCAGTGCCCTGAGACAGGAGGTGTGTGTGCAGAGTCCTCCCAGCAGTGCCCTGAGACAGGAGGTGTGGGTGTGATGCACAGTGTGAGCCTTGATCATTGATTGTGACATTGCCATCATTCCACCTGAGTACCCACTATGGCACGTACTGCCTTTTCCCTCACCAGAGGATGATGTCCCTATGACAGAGGTGCAATGCGTTGGCTGCATTACATGCCATGTAGTAACCAGCTATTATGTTCACATATGTCTCTCTGTGACATGTGGCTGGTGTATTGATGTGGTGTCACTTGTACTCCCTCACAGGTAGGCGCCACTGCCAAGGAGCAGATCTGGCTGACCGCCGTCAGTGCCGTGAGGCGTGTGGATGGTCGGAGGCGGAGCCTGTCCCAGGTGAGGAAACGCTGGCAGGATATCCGGTGCTGGACGCGGAGGATTGCACGGCTCCTGCTGGGGGACTCACCTGAGAGCCACAAGAACCGCGGCCGCCGCCGTCTGACCCACCTCCACAGGCGTGTGCTGCCGGTGGTCTTTCCAGACCTGGAGAGGCGCTTACAGGCGATGCAGCAGGCGGAAGGGGGTAGGTACATGTGCGTTTGTTGTGTGTCACCGGCATTTGTAAGGGCACAGTGGCATTAATTCACTGGCAGGGTTTAAAGGTGCTGTGCCCATCCAGTTTGCCCAAGTGTAGCGCTGCGCCCCTGCCACCCTTCCCCTCCTTGCAATGTGTTCCCTGGTCTGTGTGTAGTCACTCCTTCACAAGGTAATGTAGGCTGGCGCTTTGTCCACGAGAACAATGACTGTAGCATCATGGGTGGTGGTGGTGGGTAACAGGTTGTGGGACCTTGCCTGTGAACTGTCAAGTTCACTGCATGTGGGTTCCATGTCAGTTGGCACTGATGCTGGCTCCAGACATGGGAGTTGGTCTCTCATGTGTCATGCCTTACAGCGCGCATGTCCTATGTAGTGGCCTGTGACATGATGTGCATGAGTGTGCGCTACGCATAGTGCAGGGATGGTGACGTGTGTAGCAGTCATTCCCATTCAGTAGCATGTAGTTGCGTGCCCAATACTGTCCCCTGGGGCACCTTATCCTCAGTGTTGTTTGTGTCATCATCAACGTGGACACTCTCACTGTCTACAGCGTAGGTTGTGCTCTGTGCCATTGTCCCCTGTCACCATGTATATAGACGTGCTATTATGTACAGGTGTCCACTGTGCAGCCTGACCTGATTGTCCCTCTTCATACTCACAGTTGCCAGTGCCTGTGTGTCTTGTTATACTCATCTGAGGATGGGCACTGGTACCTCATTATTTGTACAGGCGCACCTTTGCTGTTTTGCGTCCAATCTTGCCTTTTGCCTGCCACTGTGTTTATCACCCAGACTATGAGATGTTGGTGCCACCTGTGTCTCAGCAATTAGCATCGTGTGGGGGTTGCTTGGGGCGGGCAATGCCTATGTGTCAAATCCTGATTCCTAATTGCTGGGTCTGGACAGTGTGTGATGTTACTGGACACACACGCAAGGTGCAGTGACCGAGTTATGTTGGGCATGTTTGCAGCATTACCTATGCAGCATGTGTCTCAAGTTCATGGATATTGTCCCTGGTCATAGGTATTTTCACAAACGCTGTGTGGTGCAGAGGCAGTGCAGGATTGTCCCCAGGGCCTGGGTGCTATGTCAGACTCCGTTTCCTGTCATCAGCTATTGTCTCATGCTCTCCATGGTATTTCAGTGGCATGGTGGCTCAACCAACTGTGTTTCATGCCCTACATCGGTACCTTGTTTTGCAGATGTTAGGGATCTGCCTCTTCAGGCTATGCAATGTTGACTATGTAGATTGGACTCATGTGACAGATGTGTACAGGTGTCTGATTAATTTCTGTCTCTCCACCCTGCCCACAGCATCGTCGGGGGACACAGAGGGAGACATGGACACGGACCAGGCGGAGGGACCGAGCACCAGTGGCAGCCGTGACATCGGGGCTGGCACATCGAGTGGGACAGAGGCGGAGGATAGTGTGGCCGAGGACCTGTCGACTGGCACATCAGACTACGAAGCTGACAGGTCCGAGGAGGATGTCTCAGAGTTGGCGGAGGCTGCACCAGCAGCTGACAGTGGAACAACACCTGCCACCGCCCCCTCAGTTCCCACCAACCGCCTCCCACTTGCTCGTGTCCCTTCCCAGCGTGCCCGGTCACCGCATGTCTCCTTCCTGCCAGGCACCGCACCCCCTGCCCCTGTCTCCACTGCTGCCGCCAATGCTGAGTCTATGGACATCCAGCGGCAAATGCAGGTTGGTCAGGCTGCGATCCTGAATGTCCTCCATTCCCACGGGAAAACCCTCACCAACATCGAGGCATTCTTGGAGGGCATTCATTCTTTGCAGGCTGACCAACGCAACTTGCTGAGGTCCCTAGACTCCACACTGACTGCAGCAGTGGGTCTCCTGCAGCGCGACCTCCCCCCACCTACCCCTGCCCCATCCACACTTCCCACTTCCATGCCTGTCCCACGTACACCCAGACGTCGGCATGCACCCACCACAACAGACACAGGCACCACACCAGCAGGGAAGGTCCACCGCACTCCTCCTGACACGCACACACAGGGTGAGATAGGCACACCCACTGGGTCGGGGGGCAAACGTGTGACACGCAGCCAGAGTGGGAGTCCGCATTCCACACAATCCACTCCCTCCAAATCCCCTCCCCTCAGCTCTCCTGGCCACATCTCCCCCAAGGACTCCTTCATGGCCGCTCTGTCCCTGAGCCCCACAGTTACGCCACCACGCAAGCGGTCAAGGAAGTCCTCGGTCAGGGTGGTTGAGTCTCCCCCCCTGTCTCCACCCTCCCCCGGTGGCGCTGCAACCCATCCCTCTGAACCCCCCCCCTCCTTGGGGCCTGAGGTCACTTCGGGTGCAGGGGACTCCCTGGAGGACCTTGCTAAGGTGTGTAGTGCCATCCTGGCCTCCGCCTTTGGCCATGACACACCCCCTGTGGTTGAGTCCTCCATCCCTGCACCCACAACGCCGCCCCTTTGCCCTGATGTCCCTGCGGTGCCTGTTGCTTCCCCCCCCCCTGATGCCCTCACCAGTATGGAAGACGATGGCATTTGACTGTGCAGGCAAGGTAGGGGACACACATCCCACTGTGTCCCCCATGCAGCTGGGAATCATTGACTGCCCTATGGCCTTTGTTGACTTTGAACTGCCTTTGATCCACGGACATTGTGCTCATGCTGAATAAAGCTTATTTTTGTTGTCATTCTCACACTCCTGCTATGGTGGTATTGGTGTTGGTGGGGCTGCTACATTGTTTTGGGTGGTGTTTAAGGCTTTGGGTGTGTGGGATTTGTAGTAGTGTTCTGCTCTTTGGGGCCACCCTAGGATCTGTGTGCCATCACAAGGTGTTGGCTAACTTCCTTAGGTCATGTCAGCAGTTACTGCATGGTTCAATTGTCCCAGGGTGTATTCCTTCCTCTGTGTACCCAGTTTCTTCCCTGCAGGGTGTTCCCAATGTTTAGCGCAGAGCTGTGTGTACATGAGCTGTGTGTGTGACGGAGCCCTTCTACTTTGGCCATGCATGCATGGCCATGTCTCCACCTGCAACAATCGTGGCATCCTTGGTGATCACTGTACTTGTGTGTGGAGTCAGTTGACATGAGTTCATGGGGACATGTTCCCTTGTAGGCAGTATGGATGTGGGTAATTGTGGCATCACACACATGTGTTACACCCCTCCTGGGTGTGGACACTGCTGGGAGGACTCTGCACCCACCCCTCCTGGGTCTGGACACTGCTGGGAGGACTCTGCACACACCCCTCCTGTCTCTGGGCACTGCTGGGAGGACTCTGCACCCACCCCTCCTGGGTCTGGACACTGCTGGGAGGACTCTGCACACACCCCTCCTGTGTCTGGACACTGCTGGGAGGACTCTGCACACACCCCTCCTGTCTCAGGGCACTGCTGGGAGGTCTCTGCACCCACCCCTCCTGTCTCTGGGCACTGCTGGGAGGACTCACCACCCACCCCTCCTGTCTCAGGGCACTGCTGGGAGGTCTCTGCACCCACCCCTCCTGGGTCTGGACACTGCTGGGAGGACTCTGCACACACCCCTCCTGTCTCTGGGCACTGCTGGGAGGACTCACCACCCACCCCTCCTGGGTCTGGACACTGCTGGGAGGACTCTGCACCCACCCCTCCTGTCTCTGGGCACTGCTGGGAGGACTCACCACCCACCCCTCCTGTCTCAGGGCACTGCTGGGAGGTCTCTGCACCCACCCCTCCTGTCTCAGGGCACTGCTGGGAGGACTCACCACCCACCCCTCCTGGGTCTGGACACTGCTGGGAGGACTCTGCACACACCCCTCCTGGGTCTGGACACTGCTGGGAGGACTCTGCACACACCCCTCCTGGGTCTGGACACTGCTGGGAGGACTCTGCACACACCCCTCCTGTCTCTGGGCACTGCTGGGAGGTCTCTGCACACACCCCTCCTGGGTCTGGACACTGCTGGGAGGACTCTGCACCCACCCCTCCTGTGTCAGGGCACTGCTGGGAGGACTCTGCACCCACCCCTCCTGTGTCAGGGCACTGCTGGGAGGACTCTGCACCCACCCCTCCTGTGTCAGGGCACTGCTGGGAGGACTCTGCACCCACCCCTCCTGTGTCAGGGCACTGCTGGGAGTGATGGGAACCCACCCCTCCTGTGTCAGGGCACTGCTGGGAGGACTCTGCACCCACCCCTCCTGTGTCAGGGCACTGCTGGGAGGACTCTGCACCCACCCCTCCTGTCTCAGGGCACTGCTGGGAGGACTCTGCACACACCCCTCCTGTCTCTGGGCACTGCTGGGAGTGATGGGCACCCACCCCTCCTGTCTCAGGGCACTGCTGGGAGGACTCCACACCCACCACTCCTGTCTCAGGGCACTGCTGGGTGGACTCTGCACACACACCTCCGATTTCTGGATATGTGCGCTTGGCACATACACGGTGGGGTTACGCACACTGCATTAGAGGTGAGGGTACGAGTCTACTGACACTGGTGTGGTGGGGGTACGCTCCGTACGTCCGCGGGTGTGGGTACGGGTCGTACTTACACTGTTGGGCAGGGGGGTACGCTCCTTGCATTCGTGGGTGGGGGTTCGAGTCGTACTTACACTGTTGGCATGGGGGGTACGCTCCATGCATACGCGGGTGGGGGTACGGGTCGTACTTACACTGTTGGGCAGGGGGGTACGCTCCTTGCATTCGCGGGTGGGGGTACGGGTCGTACTTACACTGTTGGGCTGGGGGTACGCTCCGTACGTCCGCGGGTGGGGGTACGGGTCGTACTTACACTGTTGGGCTGGGGGTACGCTCCGTGCGTCCGCGGGTGGGGGTACGGGTCGTACTTACACTGTTGGGCTGGGGGTACGCTCCGTACGTCCGCGGGTGGGGGTACGGGTCGTACTTACACTGTTGGGCTGGGGGTACGCTCCGTGCGTCCGCGGGTGGGGGTACGGGTCGTACTTACACTGTTGGGCTGGGGGTACGCTCCGTACGTCCGCGGGTGGGGGTACGGGTCGTACTTACACTGTTGGGCTGGGGGTACGCTCCGTACGTCCGCGGGTGGGGGTACGGGTCGTACTTACACTGTTGGGCTGGGGGTACGCTCCGTACGTCCGCGGGTGGGGGTACGGGTCGTACTTGCACTGTTGGGCTGGGGGGTACGCTCCTTGCATACGGGGTGGGGGTAGGGTCCGTACATATCCGTCCCCACGCTATGTGATGTTTGTGCGGCCCGTACCCAGGCCTTTGCCACGTGGGTGCGATCCGTCCCGCCATTGTTGGGGTGACGTGTGTGGGCGTGGTCCGACTCGTACCCACGCTCTTCAGGCGTGGGTACGGGACGTACCTGTCTGGTTGTGTTGCCGGTTCGCGTGGTGACGGACTTCCGTTGTGGCGGTCGCTGGATTATCAGGACACGCCCCCACCCCCTCGTGGTGACCAGGGCATGGGAGTCAGGTATGTCCAGGCCATGTGTAGTGTGTCACTCATGTGGTTGTTTTGTGGCCTGCCCTGGTCGTGCCACCCCCACCCCACCCCACTTTCCCCCCTCCCTTAGTTATTCTGACCTTCTGCGGCGTCTGCGTCGTAACCTGTAGAGGAGGTGTACTGCTATGAGGGCAGGGATGACTCGTAGGTTCGGGTCCATGTCTGTCCGTCGCGTACTGGTACTCCTTGCTCGCGTCGTCCTGTCGCGTACGGGTCCTCCTTGATCGCGTCGTCCTGTCGCGTACGGGTCCTCCTTGGTGGCGTCGTCCTGTGTGTCCGTCACGTACTGGTCCTCCTTGTTCGCGTCGCCGTCTGTCCGTCGCGTACTGGTGGTCCTTGTTCGCGTCGTCCTGATTTCCCGGCAGTTTTTGGCTGCCGCAAAATATTCACCGTGCGGGGTGACGTCGGTGCGAATCGTGATTCCTGGGTCGTGAATGGCTGGCTGCGTGCGTCCCGACGTCAGGTCGGCGCTTTCCCGGTTCGCATTGGTAGGTGTTTTTTGTTCGGTCGGTCTTTTTTACGATTCGTACGGTAATGGTGTACCCGTGCGAATCGTAATTCCATGTTTGTATATTTTGACGACCGGGTACGCGTCGGACGGAGAATATGCTCCGTCCGACGGTTCGTACCCGGTTTTTACCGGATTGTGATCGGCACCTATGACGTGTTATTTGGAGGAATCCACGTCATAGTTATTGGAGATCTATTGCAACTTACTCCGGTAAAAGGACAACCGGTATTTAAAACACTTGCACATGAAGATACCAGAAAGTCTCTTGGTAGTGTTGGTAATGTGAACATTTGGACTGATTTTGAATACAAAGAACTGACAACAAATATGCGACAGGCAAATGATGCTGAATATGGAACTATTCTTCAAGATATAAGAATTGGAATTCTTACAAAACATGGCAAACAAGCTTTGGGAAGTCAATTACTTTGCAATGTCTTTCCAAATGAAAATGTACTTCCTGCAAAAGTGTACATGAAAATTGCTGAAAATAAATCAGTGATCTGTTTAATGCCAACACTACGAGAGTGTTCCATATTCAACGAAGAACTATTGAAATTGGAAAATGAAGAAATTATAAAAATGAAAGCCATCGATAAAATAGAGCATGAAGGAATTACTATTATTTTGACGGGAAAGTTAAAAACAAAACTGGATTCTTTAGAAAAAAAATATCTAAAACAGCTGGTTTAGAAAAGACACTGTATGCATGTGTCAACTGTCGGGTAATTTTAAGGCGAAATTTGGATGTAGAAAAAGGGTTAGTTAATGGCGCAATGGGTAAAGTGGTAGATTTTGTTAATTATCAGAAAAAAGAAGGAATTAAATTTTTTAAAATTAAATTTGATCAGATTGAAGAAGTTAAAGAAATTGGTCATTGTTCAGTTAGTTTTTTGCTTGTTAAAGATTTATATGTCCGTAGGAAACAATTTCCATTTTCTCTGGCATATGCAGTGACTATTCATAAATCTCAGGGATTAAGTGTAGACAGTGCATTGGTGAACATTGGATCTACTGTATTTAAAGAGGGTATGGCATATGTTGCTTTGTCGCGAGTCAGAACATTATCTGGTTTGTTTTTGATTGATTTTGATGAGACAAAGGTTACTGCAGATGCAAACTGTGTAAAAGACTATAATAGGTTAAGAAGAGTGTTTGCTCCAAATTTAGGTCAATATCCTGTATTTGAAAAGCGTGTGGTTGTTTGAAAAAGAAGGTTTGACAGTATCTGTTCTGAAGGTGTTGACAAGGGAATAGCACAAGATAATGTTGTGATTGCAAGTAAAAAGAAATTGGACACTGTTGAAGAGGTTGTTGGATATCAGTTTGAAAATAGTTCAGGTGTCAATTGCTATGCTAATGTAGTGGTCAATGTTGTTTTTTATCTTGAAGGTTTGCAAGAACAAATTATGCAGAATCAGCAACAAAGATTTTGTTCTCTGTTGCATTCTGTTTTTGAAAAATTGACAACAGACACAAGTAAAATACAATCTGTTTCAGATGTTCGTAATCTTTTGGATGTGTGTTCTGGTTCTACACAATTTTCACAAAATATCCAACAAGATGCTCAGGAATTTTTAATGTATATGCTTACTATTTTTGAAAATGAAGGTGTAGAAATAGAAAATATTTTTGGCCTTTCTTACAAATGGGAACATTATTGTGAAAATTGCATGTATACATGTAGCTCCAATGTAGACACTGAGAGATTTCTGTATTTAACATTACCAGTAGGCCTGGGCTAAAATTCCGTTCCGCTCGTGGAAATTGCGATAATTTGACATTTTTGCGTTCCGCGGAGAGCACGAAAATGTCCAAATTTCCGCAATCCGCATTTTACCGGAACTTTTTTGCTTGCTCGCGCTGTAAAATAATACATTATCGCGTGCGCGCGATCACCTTACCTGAATCCCCGCATTCGCCGACAAGTTTTCCCGGTCGGGTCGCGTTCTCCACGAGATGTTGGATTGTTGGTAGCCATTTGCGCTGTCTCGCGACAGTTCGCGCCCGTAGTAACGTCATTCGTCGCGCGATCACGTCTTTCTTCTCGCGATCATGCACCGCGAGACAAGTGAAAACAAGATGGCCGCGCCCGCGAGCAACCACATGGGTAAGTTGCCGAGCCGCGACCACGCAGAAAATACCGTGAACGGGCGGGAAAAAAACTTCTGCATCTTCGCGATATTTCCGCGTGTTTGCGGAAATTTTTAACATTTTCGCAATAATTTGCGAAAATGAATTTCGCAAATTCCGCCCACCCCTAATTACCAGACTGTAAATCAGTGTCTTTTAATAATTTAGTTAAAGGTGCAAATCAAAACATGGAGTGTAGCCAATGTAAATCAGAAATGTTATCCACATTATTTTTAGCAAAATATGGCAAATACATCATTTTAATGATGCAACGTTGTACAGCTGACGGAAGAACATTGGATACTTTAATAAAGCAATTTGTAGCAGCACAACTATCAATATCAGGAAGGACTTTTGTAGCAATTGCTATAATTTTTCATGATGGTCCTTCAACCATATCTGGACATTACACTGCCTATCTAAAATGTGACAAAGGCTGGACACTGTAATGATGCCCAGTTGGTTTTCAAACAACGTTTGCCTAGTGAATTACCAAATTCCTACCTAAAAGTTTTAGGAAGATAATTCACTCTCTGAGAAATTTATTATTATGATTTAATAGGACTACCATTGGACAATTTACATAAAAAAGGAGTGCAAAAATACCATTTTGCCTCAAGGAAAGGTATATGTTTGAATTTTGGACTTTTTGGTGGTCATTGATTCGGAGAATATTTTAAAGCGGCAACATTTACAGTTTTTCTAAGTTAAAGTTATATAATTTTGTTAGCCGTAAGCATTTCATATATGTGTGATTTGTATTTTCTGGTATTTCACTGAGAATAGCATCTTGGTATTTTTTTAACAATCTTTCTGATTGTTTTTTTTTTGCCCGCTGTTAAGTGATGAGTACGATTGAAACCACTATTTCTAGTGAAATTCAATATATTCTGAGAACAGCAAAAAAGGCAAACAAATTACTTTGTGGAAATTATGCTGTGTTGTAAAAAATTTATTATTACATGCTATAACTATTTTTTTCTTTTCTTTCACAGATTCCTAATTTTAAAATAAGCAATTTACATCAATTTAAATTGCAAAGAAAATCTGAAAAAAATGTATACCATTTTTTATTTCTATTACTGTGAAGGTAAGTTTAACTAAGTATCAATATGCAGACTGGAGAGAACTGCAAGAAGCTACAAAGTGTAAACACGTTTTTAAAAACACTCTGTTTATACCAATGTAGTTTTGAAATCTGACCGTAGTCGGATATCATGTGACCTGCAAAAAAAGAGATTTGAGGGGTTCATATTATTTCCCATTGTACCTATTGAAAGACCACAATCATTTCAATCATTCTTCTTTGAACATCTTTGCAGACAAAACTCAGTGCTTACCTTCTATCATTCGCAAGCAATTGTAAAAACAGAAATATGTCACTTTTTGTAACATAGTTATTGCGCAAGACACTCTTTCATATTTACAAACAGAGGAAAAGGCACTCTGTGCACTTTTTCTACTCCATGTAAATACAACCTCATCATACACACCACTTTGCGTTGAAAGGGTGTTCTATAAGTGTTGTTGTGCATGATTGCACTGAATACTCATAGAACAAGACACATCTCTAGATTTATCAGAAATCATAACACTCGATATGTGTGTGAATGCTGCACCATTCTAAAATTGGTGTAGGAAAGCACAACAAGGAGAATTGTTTTCATTTCTCCACATTTTTATATCTTCAATGCATGCTACAATGCTCAGCATACATTGAAGGAGAAAAATGCATTTACTCATTGTTTTTGTGCAGGAAGGTGTGTCTTCCTGCACAAAAACAAACAGTACATGGCACAGATATCCGTGCACTATGGTGCAAGGGTGCCTGTGTCACCACATGGCTGCAGTTTAAGCAGCCGTGCAGAGTGAAGCATAGATTTGCAACATATTTATGTACATATGTTGCATCCCTGTGCTTCGGAAGTGCTACAGAACACTGCAGTTAAAGAGGTTACTGTGTGATGCTGCAGCACTTCCTCATAGTTGGGCACTTATACATTCACCATACGCTACAAATGCATTCATTCAGTCAATTATGTACTTCACATACATTCATCTAAACTTTCACCCACAAACAAACAAATATAGCTCTTTTTTTAAACCAGGTAAGTTAGTTCTTACAAGAACTTTTTTTTGTCTTCTTTCTTCTTTTATATTTTTTTGGGGGGTTTTCTGAACAATTTTAATTTTTTGGGGTTTTTCTGCAAAAACAAAAAGGAAACAACAGAACAGGAGGAAAAAAACAATGAGCTTCAGGGAAAAAAAAAAAAAACTAGCAACGGGGACTTTCCTGCCGACGGCAGATCAGATCTATAGACTGCTCTCCGTTGCATAATATCGCGTTGCATTTAGTGCAGGGCACTTTCAAAAATTTTAATTGTGGACGGATGTCCACATTTTGTGCTGATTGATGCACACTTGAAGTGCTCGGCTGCGATGAGTCGGAAGGAGCAGGAGCAACTCTCATCCTCCGGCATTCCTCCCAAGAAAGATTTACCGGATGAAGGGTCCTCAGGTGCTTCATCATACTAGCTGTCCCGCAAGAGTATTTCTTGTTAGAATCCCCTCAAGACAGCACTCTTTTGCAGATCTTGCACGTCACCAAGGTGGCATTGGTTTTAGTTTGCCCCTCAGTATACGTAAAAAATTTCCACACCACAGATGAAAAACGTGGTGTGGGTGGTGGCTCTTCCACAAAATCATCCTCAGATGTATGAGGAGATGCAGGAGATGCCTGCTGCCCTGAAGCCATTATCTGTTCTGAAAAAAAAGTTTGAGCTAAGTAAAAACTTAGTCAAAAAAGCTTCTTCTCTGCAAGGAGATGCTGTTCCAAAGAAGGTCAAAGAAGAATGATTGAAATGGGTGGGGTCTTTCAATAGTTAGAACAGGAAGTATAATGAACCAATCAAATCTCTTTTTTTGCAGGTCACATGGGATCAGCGCACCGTGCGCTTACGCAGCACGCACCCAGCGAGCATCTGCAAAATTGAATTTAAAAGGAATATAGGTTAGATGTATAAATATATTACTTTTAAGAGTAGTTTAGAGTTTCTCTTCAATTAATATTCACATGAAATATATATCTATATGTTTTTTTAAATGTTCAATATTTCGCGGGATCCGCGCACCCACCGTGTCATACACGCATGTGACTCATCGCGGAAGCACGTAAGTGTCGCGTAACGTAATCGTATGGTCGCATTACAATCGCGCATCAAACACGTACCCAACGCATACCGTGCACGGAAGCTTTCGCGTAGGGATCGAGAATGGTGCACATAGGGTGTGCGGATCCCAAAGAAATGGAAAAAAATAAAAATAAATAAAGTTTGGAAAATATAGTTTAAAAAACATTTTCAAAAATATAAAAACATATTTTTAAAAACCCAATAAAAACAAGGAATATGTTTTAATTTTTAAAAAAATTAATTGAAAAAATAAGTTTAAAAAATGGTGATAAAAAATATTTTAAAAAAATAATTTATTAAATTGACACACTGAAATTGAAAAATATAGAAAACCAATGAAAATCATTGAACGTGATATCTTTAGAGATAAGTTATAGATAGGAATTAGCATTTACAAAACCTTTGAAATTCACTGAAAAACTATAGGTTTCATGCATGTTATAGTTATGAATTGGCATTTAAAAAACCTTAGAAATTCACTGAAAAAACCATAGGGGCGTTATAGTTAGCTGGACATTACCCTCATACAAAACCCTAGAAATTCCCCCGTTATAGTTAGTTCAGCTAACTATAACTCGCGCCCCCGCAATGCACTGCTGATGACGTCACATATTACATCACTCATGACATGGTCAGTGACATCACTGATGACATCACTGATGACATCTCAAATGACATCACTGATGACATCACTGATGATGTCCACCATGTGATAAAGTAGTGCATCTTCTCACACCCTAATATAACCTTTGATTCACCGACTCAAAATTTCAGATGGCCATTTTGAAAACCATAGATACTCCAATACCAATAACTACATACCCACTCATTGACTCTTAGGTCTACATACATCTCCACTCACTCACCTGTACAGTCACTCATACTTACAGTCACTCCGTACAGGACTATCATATGCATTTATACACCTATATAGACACTCACACACCGCCAATTATCCATTGAGGTACTGACACACCTAGTCAGTCATGCAAATAATTAATCACAGTCCAATTTACTCACCTATGCAGTTAAACACACTCAAGTTCACTTACTCATAAAAATACCAACAAACTCTGACGCTCTTATACAATTACTGATACAAGCACACACTCATCCATACAGCCACTCTGACAATCACACACTCTCACATATAGATAGTTATATACTCTTACACACATATACACTGCGTTTCACATATGTAGTTACTGACACATGTACAACTGAGATATACATTCAATCACTAACAAACCCATACATACACTCACCCAACCATACAGTCCATCACAGTTGAACTCTTAAAACCATGCACCCATAGAATCACCCACTCACACATCTATGCACAGAGTCACACACACACACCCTACCCACACAAACACTCAGGCACCCATACAGATACTCAGACAACCAATCAATAACCCATATAGACACTCATATAGCTATTCACAAAACCATGCAGCCACTTATACACCAACACACAGACACATACAGACATTCACACAATTTAGTCACTAGTCTGTAGTAAGATACATTTAATGACTCACTTATAGAGTCAGTTACGCACCTAGAAAATCATCCATTCACACACTTGTACACCCACTCATTCTTCAACAGGCCTTTCCCTATATATATTAAACATATTAAAACTTTACAGAAACACAGACTCACTGGATGACGTCATCAGTGATGTCATCAGTGATGTCATCAGTGATGTCATTTGAGATGTCATCAGTGATGTCATCAGTGATGTCACTGACCATGTCATGAGTGATGTAATATGTGACGTCATCAGCAGTGCATTGCGGGGGCGCGAGTTATAGTTAGCTGAACTAACTATAACGGGGGAATTTCTAGGGTTTTGTACGAGGGAAATGTCCAGCTAACTATAACGCCCCTGAAACCTATGGTTTTTTCAGTGAATTTCTAAGGTTTTTGCCAATTCCTAACTATAACGCCCCTGAAACCTATGTTTTTTTCAGTGAATATATATATATATATATACATCCCCACCAAGACATCATAAAACTTAAAACATTTATACAAAATGGATGATGGATGACTAATTAGGACACATATCTGCATCTACAAGAATAGCAATAGCACTTGTTTCACATGAGTCAGAAAGACGAAAACAAGCTCTGCAGATGAGAATTTAACACAACAGATTGTGCCTGGATGAGCCAACAGAAACAAAGTACATTCAGCGATATTGCTTTACCAGACAATTCACTGCTGTTTTATGTCTAGACCTAAGTCATTAGTAAAGGATTATGAACGTCTTGTATAACTAAAGTGCTTACTGCCTTTCAAAAAATTAGTGAATGTTGTTTGACTCGAGTGGAATCTCTGGATTGTTTAATAATAGACAACTCAGCGTCCCTAATACAGTTGCTTAAAAGCTTTGTTTGTAAAGCTTAAAAATACATTTTATAACTGGGCACATGGAAGGCACAGGTCACAGAGGTAAATGAAAATCTAGTTTAGAAATTACAAACATGTAAAAGCCTAGGTGCCGAAGTAGCCGCGACTACCAGCTGATTCACGAACAGTAATATAAGGCAGATGTGGTAATGACTCATAAAACGCTAATTATTACTCCTACACAATTGACACATGTTCTTCATCGCTCCAAATCTTTTATTGCATGAAATACTGATCAATGAACGCTGGACTACTTACCCTCTTTCTCCTCTCACCTTCCCTCCACTATACACTATTTATGGCATTTTGACTTAGGGCGGCACAACAATCCACCTTGCTGTGCTTCCCTAAGCCAAAGTGAAAAGGCAGTAATGCACTGTAATTATGCAATACAGTGCATTTCTGTACTTTTTGCTTTTCTGGCACCCTTTTGACAGCCAAGCACCAACGTAGGCACCCTTGCACCATGATGCAAGGTGCCTCCTTTGGAGGCAGGATTGTTTTTGTGCAGGAAGGGGCACTTTCCTGCACAAAAACAATCCTAGGAGGCGTTTTCCTCTTTCTATGTGTGCTGCAGAATGTGGCACACATGCAAAGAGGAAAGACAAGGAGAATTAACATATGTCTCCTTGTTACGCCTCACCTCGGGAGGCATACAGATTTGATGCTTCCCCAGGTTTACCACACTTTGTAAATTTCGATCAGCTTCATATTCCATGCGTGTTGTGTGGGAAAATGCACCACAGAGCCCATGGAATGACCTACGGGGCACAGAGTAAGGCGACGCATCGATTTGCGATGAGTCGCCTCACTAATGATTTATGAGGCCACTCAAAGCCACGCAAGGTGGCTTGGCGTGGCTTCATTAATCTTTATGAGAGCCCTACATCATGCATGTATCACTTTATGTGGTGCAAAAGGAATACAGAGCACTCACAAATAAGCCCCTTATGTATGTAACGATATGGTGCTGTGTGACCTTGTATCTCCTTGGCCACTATGAAGTAGACACTCCTGTAATTGTACAATGCCGATGGGTCATAGTCAGGGCCACTGTAATTATGCAATTATGTGGTAACAGTGTTTTTCGCATAGTTAGGGATTTGCACATTGGTCACTCATATGCTGATCAATCTGCAGATTTTAACGAAAAATTGTTTCTTGCTCAAATAGATCAAAATTTACTAAAAACGGAGCAACAAGTGTTATTGCACATTGGAAGGCCACTCACATGGTTGATTGGTCACCTGTCATATGCTATTGATGTGTTTGAGTGTTAAACTGGTACCAATGACGTGAAACCTTTGCAGATAACATGCTAAGATATGTAAAAATAACTAAATAATAAAGTTATCCTATCACAAAATGTGCTGTATTATGCCACATTATTTGTCTTTTCTTGCCACATAATATAGGCAACCCTGCTGCATAGTTCTAGTGATCTTGGTCATGGGCAAGAGCCTTCCTTGATCTGTAACTTATTTAACATGAAGCGACAAGAGGTAGCTACTTCCCGCTGGGTCTCTTCCCCAGGCAAATCTCAGCAGCCTGCAAGATGAAGGCAAAAGTGCTATGATCATGGTGACTATACACTGATACTGACCCAGCATCCTTGCTATGGTGCGTAAGCAAAAACGTTCTACTATTTCAAATCTACATCTGAGCAGAAAGGTACCGAAATGTAACTTTTCTGAATTTTAAAAAAGACCCTTTGTGCGCACTACTGCCCCGATAAACACTACTCACTAATGTGGAAGTGTTATTTGTTGTCACAATACAAACTATCCAAAATAGAGTCACAAACTAAATTGCATTAGATCATTCCAAGTCATGCATACATAACATCACAAACTTTGGAAGGAGTAGGATTTGTTAATACTGGAGAACGATAGCCATAAATTCTGAAGCTTTGTCCCTATTTTGGCTGACGCCATATCAGACTTAGGGCCATGTTTTAGATTTCGGCAGATGAGTTTCTCTGTCACAAACATGACTGATATTCTCTCCGCTGTATTACAGCCAAAATCTAAATCAGGCCCTTAGTCATTGCCAGTAAATGTTCAAATGTATTTAGTTATTTGTGTATTTAGTTATTTATTTATTTAGAAGCTTTATATAGTGCCACATGTCTCTTCAAGGATATTTTAGAGCATTGCCTAGATTGAATTAAAGTCTAACTTTGTAGAGTAACAGGAGTCCAATAGTCTGGAGGTCAAGGGTGCTACCCTTGCTAACATCAAGAGGATACCGGACAACCAGCCAACAAGATCTTAGTTTTTGCTGCATTCATGCAGATGAAGTTTGGTGCTGGACATTTTCGTCCACCAGCTCTGTTCAGGGTGCTATCCAGGACCATCACCATAGCTGACAGGATCAATAGTTCACAGGTGTAGGCATGATACTGATGGGTTTGCACCATCCCATCAATGTCTTCCCAGCTCTATGCATGCTTCAGAAACTCCAGATATATCAATTTGAGATCCTTCCTATAGCCCTGGAAGTCTTCATGGAAAACATCTGCCTAGGATTGTTGTTTCAGCATTTCTCATACCACAATGTGACGTCCTATCCCATATAACGCTGGAGTAATGACCTTGCTTATAGAGCACTCTTGTGTTGTCTAATTTCTTTCTTCCCTCTTTCTCTCACACTCTACTATTTCAGCGAGGGATCCAAAGTACCGTACTATTTTATATCCTCTTTATTGTTCCCAAGTGCATCAGTGGGTTCGATATGTGTGTGTGAGCTGGTGTTGCTTGTTTCTTGTATAGTCCAGTAAACAAGATTCATTAAAAACATGTTTAACTACATTTGATTGAATGTGCTTCTAGAACAAATTGACAGTTTTACTGCTGTCTGAAATATCTTGTCAAAAAGGTGTGTCTCTCTTTTAATTTCTCCTTCTAACGTGTCTCTTGTAATCTGAAACAATACCCTTCCACTTCACAAATGCAACCCCTCTTCCAACTGGTGATCATGACCAATGGTGACGATAAAACGCCATTTTGTTGTAAAAGAAAAACATCTTTGATTTGAAATTATTACTTTACTCTTCATGAGTAAAAATTGGGAGCACAATTTGTGAGTGAAATATTTTATATTTTTAGAAATATTTAGAAGTTCAACAGAAAGAGGGCAACGCTGCATGACACACATGCATCCAATCAATTGTTTTTCAAACTGTTAGACATGCCAATAATTAGCTTAATTAGTCATTTACAAGCTTGGGGAATGACCATGGAAACCGATAAATCAGAGACTAAACAATGCTCTGGCAGGCCACTCTCCTTTATGCAGAACTGGTGGTAACACTATGAGATAATGCACATATATTTTTTCTTATTGTACCATCTTAGACTATTACAACATGATAAGTATATCACAGAGAAACATGTCATTATACTAGCAAATGTACCATTATAAAATTGAAAATTTGTATATTCGGCAAAAGACAGAAGCAAAATGGTCTCTGCCTCTGGGAGTTATATATCTGTCATCATTACCTATCTGTTGATTCAGAAGTAGTATGATAAATGAATTCACCCTATTGCTTGCAGGCTCCAGTATGCAATGAAGGTAATTTTGCAAGAGGGGTAACATTTTTGATAATTGCTTTTTGAGAGGGTGATTCTTCAGTGGTCTTATTAACAAACAGCTGTCAGTTTATCTGGAAGAAACCAATATCCTGGACCCATCCCAATTTGGATTCAGATTAGAGCACAGCACTGAGACGGCCTTGGTTGCTGTGATTGACTCCATAAGCTGCTCTTTGGATGCTTGTGCTCTTTGACCTGTCCGCAGCCTTCAACACAGTGTTGCATAATAGGCTGTGCAAAGGCTAAACTGATATTGGCAATTCTGCATCAGTTCTATACGGAGCTGTATACACACCAGGAGGTGGTGGCTGCGGGCAATAATGTATTTACAGCTGGGTCTATACCACAACTAGACCCTTGTGAGGTGGAATACTTGGACAGTCCAATCACTATGGAGGAGTTAGAAATGGCAGTTAAGAGTTTGGCATTGGGGAAGGCCGCGGGACCTGATAATCTTCCGGGTGAAATATATAAGATATTTTTTAATCAATTGAAGTGTGAAATGCTGGCCACCTTCAGGGCTACACAGGAGGGCAAGCTCCTAAATCATGGGATGAAGCCACTATTGTGTTTTTAGTAAGAAGGGCAAAGATCCGGAATTGCCTGGTTCGTACCGCCCAATTTCTTTACTGAATTGTGATGGTAAAATATACTCGAAAATCTTAGCTAATCGCCTCTCAAAGATTATTGCCTCATTAGTGTCAGAAAATCAACATGGGTTTATTCCGGCTCACAGGACAGTCACTCATGTTAACAAAGTGGTGACCCTTTTTGATATAGCTCATGCTGAAAACCGGCAATTAGGGTTCATTTTATTGAACGCTGAAAAGGCATTTGACCGGGTGGAGTGGGACTAGCTGTGGAAGTTGATGACTCGAGTGGGCTTTGGGAAGGGGTTCATGACCACTTTACAGGTTTGTACGCTTCACTGGTTGCTAAAATTGCTGCAATGGGCTTAGCATCAGACACAGTGACAATTACAAGAGGAACTAGGCAAGTATGCCCTTGCTCACCATTGCTGTTTGCTTTATATATAAACCCGCTCGTGGACAAGTTGGGCAATAATCCTGTGATTAAGCCTTTTGTGGTACAAGATATCCCACATGCCGTTTTCGCTTATGCAAATGATATAGCTGGAACATCGGCCGACCCAGCTACTGCACTCATAGAGATTGAGCCTTTAGCAACTGAATTTGGCCAGGTATCTGGTTATAAACTTAATGTTATCAAAACACAAATCTTATGTACAGACAATATTGTGTTGCATGATGCTAGAGTGTTAAAGGAAGTGACATATTTGGGCATCAAAATCAGAACATCAATGTCAGAATTGGTTGATGCTAATTGGTCGGCCATATTACGCAGTACTAGGGATTCGTTAGAGAGATGGGGATGACTACATTTTACATTAGTAGGTAGAGGTAACATTATAAAAATGAACATTATATCGATTTGGATTCATTCCTCTGGAAGTGTCGACGGCCCAACTTTCACATCTACAATCGCTATGTGCCAAATTTCTTTGGGCCCCCGGTAAATCCAGGCGAGCTACTAGATTTATGACGTTACCTATTGAGAGAGGAGGCCGGGCTATACCAGATTTCACCATTTATTATTATGTTTGTTTTCTTCTAAAGATGCGAGTATTACTGACTGGGCAGGAGGTTGGTAATAGAGCAGAGGCTCCCTCGATATTTCAGTTGTTATTGGGAACTGAGGCTAGACAATGTTTTTTTAAAGAAATCGATGGCAGCTATTTCAAAAGGACACTGTTTAAAGTATTGGCAGCTGCATTTAAAGTTTGGAAGAAAATACGCAAGCTAAGCTTTTTGGCGGGGTTAACTTACTATATGCCCACGAATGCTTTAAAGATCCTTCCCCCTATTTTTTGGGACAGGGTTGCACTTGGATGGAGGAATAAGGGCATTGTGCAGATAGGAGATTTTTATCAAGCTGCGGGGCTGTTCCCTACGTATGAAGACCTAGCGAGACAATATAACTTGCCTAATTCCCAATTTTTTTAATTTCTCCAAATTTGTGACTTTCTTAGCCGTAAGAATGTGGTATTGACATCAAACTCACTTGTAGAGGACATAAGACGGCAGGAGAAAATAGGTGTGCTTTATAAAATATTATTATCTTTTAGAACGGATGATTTGGAGAAGCACAATGCACAATGGTCTATTATTCTGGGGGAACATAATATATCAACAGAGAGTGCTATTGTTAAATCTAGGGAAACTCTTCTATCTGCCAACCTGAAAGCACAATTTTTCAAAACGATCGTTAATTTGTATTATACTCCAGCACGCACGTTCAAGTGGGGGGGTGGGCATGATGGGAAATGTTTTCGTTGTGGAGAGGATAATGCGGACAGTCTCCATATATTTTTTAATTGTGTAAAATTGTCTAGGTATTTGACTGATATTGAAAAAATTTTGTCTATGATTATTGGGACCCTGATTAATATTACCCCAGCCTTAATACTAATAGGAATTGGGCAAGATGTAAAAAAGGGGTATACTTTGTATAAACATCGTTTTTTGATTTTTACTGCTATGACTGTTGCTCGATTGTGTATTGCTTCTGATTGGTTTCAACCTGAGCCCCCTTCGTTCGAGCATTGGTGTGCCAAAATGTATAATTCATTTTAATTTAGAATTGAGTTTGTATTCAGCAAAGGGGGCAAGGAAACGGAAAATGGGTATTTACATTTGGGGGGCTTTTTGTGACTATATGAATTTATGAAACAATTTTCTTATAATGGCTGTTTCTGTTACTGTGGAATAAAATAAAATAAAAAAATAAATAAAAAAAAGCAAAGGCTAAACTGGATGGGGATCAATGGCACTGCTTTGGAGTGGTTTTGTGAGTTCCTGTAAAGCAGATCCCAAGTCATCTCATTGGGGGACTTCACGTCTCGGACCATGTTGATTGACAAGGGGGTACCTCAGGGATTATGCTTGAGTCCCACCTTATTCAACATATATGTAACTCCCCTAGACAAGCTCCTTAAATCCTCTGGCTTTGAAATCCTGTCTTTCGCTGATGACACTCAGCTGGTCATCTCCTTTGATAAAAAATCTGGATAGGGGGGAGGAGCTTAGCGCGTGATCAAGATGGCCGCGTGAGCCTAGAGCTCCCGAGACCCTCGCTCCCTCCGGCAGCTATCCTGTCTATTATCCTGCTTTTGATGCCCGGAATATTGGAGGGGAGCTGTTGCTGAGGCGAGAGTCGCTGTCCGGATCGAAATCGTCCACCGGAGACCGAAGTTGTACTGATTGGAAGTTTGTGGCCTACTCCCCGCACGGTGCCCGGGCCTTGCGTTGGCACAGTGCCCGTGCACTAATTGAACAACAGCGGCCGGGCTGGGGACGGGTCGGCGGAGGGAGGGTGCTTCCACTTTCACTTTCGCTTTCGCCTTCCCGTCTCCACAGTGCCCGGGACGGGGCGTGCGTAGTGCCAGCCACTGGTCGCATGGTTGATTACTCTGTATGGGCAAGGAGAGTGTCTGCAAGGCAGATTGCGATGTCGACCAAATCGGACGCCGACAAACAGAAGCCCAAGAGTACCAGGCGGGGCAGTTACACCCAGACTAACAACATGGACCGGTATGCCCACCAGAAGGGGTCTCCGGGCGGATCGGGCCCGATACTGGACGCCTCGAAGGACGCGACACCTCCCCCCACAGAACTGACCCTGCAGGATATTATGGGGGCCATCGAAGGGATGAAGTCCTCGATTGGGCAACAATTTGAGACCCTGGCACAAAAAGTGGATGCCATATCGATTGACGTCAATCTGGTTCGGGCAGACCTGGGGAAAACAAATGAGCGGGTTCAGTCCTTGGACCTCAAGACTGCCGGCCTCCTGGGCGACGTCTCCGGCCTCCAGCAGGAAGTCCGTACCCTGCGGACGGCAAATGATCACTTCGCCCGACGGTTGGAAGAGTTCGAAGGCCGTGCAAGGCGCAATAACGTGTGCATCATTGGGGTCCCGGAAAATTCGGAGGAGCAGTCGGTGGACCTGTTCGTGGAGGACCTGGTGGTGAACCATCTGGCGCCCAAAGGCCTCAGTAAGTTCTTTGCTGTCGAACGGGCCCACAGAGTCCCTGGTGGGAGGCCCAAGGTGGGGGCCCCCCCGAGGCCGATTGTCGCCAGGATTTTTAACTTCAGGGACCGAGATGCCATTCTGCAAGCATCGCGGGTGGATGGCCCGCTGCCATTCCAGAACACTACTGTAAGTTTCTATCCGGACTTTACCCAGATGGTGCAGAAGCAACGGCAAGGCTTCCTGGCGGTCAAGAGAAGACTACGTGAGATGGGACTAAAATATGCCATGCTCTTCCCGGCCAGGTTGCGGGTGGTGTTCGAAGAGCGGACTTTCTTTTTTGAGTCTCCTGACATGGTCGGAGACTGGCTGGACACATTGCCCCAAGGACGGACTGGCGTGGAACGCTCCGGTGGCGCAGATGGTGGTGGGGATGAACACTGAGCCAGGACTTAAGTACTAGGACTCCGGTTCTTCCGGGAGGTTGATAATCCGGGGGGTAGCGGGGGCAGTAGGGGAGCCTTTTCCTCCTCTGGGGTTCTTTTCGTAGATTAGTAGTTTTAAGGGGCGACAGGCACACTGCAAGTTGGGGGGCACTTTAGAGCTTACGCAGGGGTGCAGGGTGGGGGGTGGCTGTGGGTTGTTGTTGGGGTTGTTGTTGTTTTTTGTTATGCAAGGCGTAAAGATGCAAGCTTCTGTGACTCGGGTCTGGTTCCACGCGGGGGGTGGTGGTCTCCTTACATGTTGGGATGGGGGGTAGGGGCCTAAAAATACTCAGTTGGAATGTAAATGGCTTGGGGGATCGTATAAAGCGTGGGATTGTCCTGCAATTTCTGAAGCGATGTACCCCTGATATTGTCTTATTGCAAGAGACGCACTTGATTGGTAACACGTGCTATGCACTCAATCGTAAAGGCTATAAATTTGTTGCACATTCCGGGTTTTCCTCGGGTTCTAGAGGGGCGGGAATACTAGTCAGGTCCTCTCTGCCATTCGAGGTTGACTCCACTACCGTTGACGATAGGGGACGCTTTGCGGCAGTAGCGGGGCGGTGGGAGGGCAGGACCCTGGTCCTGGTGTCGGTTTATGTCCCCCCTGCATTGCAGCCCTCTACACTAGCGGACTTAGAGAGGACATTGTTGGATCTCCCAGAAGGAATGCTTGTGGTGGGTGGCGACTTCAATGCGGTTGGCTCTGGCCTGCTCGACAGACACCCGCAGAGGAGTTCGGGGGGGGGCTCAGAAGTGGCTTCCTGATTTTATAGATACCCTTGGGCTGGTTGATTGTTGGCGACTGTTGCATCCCACACAACGACAATATACTTTCCACTCAGGGGCGCATGGCAGTCTCTCCAGAATTGATTATGTCCTTACCCTAGCTGCACACGCCTCCTTCGTCTCTGAGGCCAGGCACATGGCACGAGGTATTTCTGACCATTCCCCGGTGTGGATCTGTATGGATGTTGGCAGAGGAGTGGGTGGTAGGGTGACCCCAATTAACCCGTGGTACTTCAGGGACCCTGCGACTCGTAGTGCGGTACTGAAGGCGGTCGACCGTTACTTTCAAGAAAACCTTGGTTCGGTCACGTCGGCGGTGTCCTTGTGGGAAGCGATCAAAACAGTGATTAGGGGTGAGGCCCTCTCCTTGATAGCAGCGGCCAAGCGTCGTAGAGACGCGGAGGTCGCCCAGCTTGAGGCGGAGATCGCGGACCTAGAGTTGGCTCTGGAAGGGGAGGTCACGTCGGAGGCGCTGCACAAGTTGAGCCTTAAACAATCGGAGTACAGGGCCCTCGTGACGGATGCGGCCAAAGCCCTGAGTAGGGAACAGCGGGGCCGTCTGTACGACGTCGGGGACAAGGCCGGGAAATTGATCGCGTGGCTAGATAAAAAGGAGCGGGCCAATCGTGTTGTGCCGGACCTTGTGACGGAGGATGGCGTCATGGTCACGGAGCCGGACGGCATAGTCCAGTGCTTTGCGGATTACTTCCACACGGTCTATACCTCCGTGTCTGACAGGCCAGTGGAGGATTCATGTGAGCTCCTGCGCGATCTTGCCCTGCCTTGCCTCTCTGACATAGACAGAGACGATCTTGATGGCGACATCACGGTCGACGAGATTGCGGGGGCTATCCGCTCTTTGCGCCCGGGCAAGGCCTCGGGTCCGAATGGCCTGCCAATTGAGCTTTACAAACTCCGACCGGACAAGATCGCTCCGCATTTGCGGGCTATGTTTGTGGAGGCGCGGGAGATGGGCTGCCTCCCACTTGACCAGCGCCTGGCAACGATCGTGGTCATCCATAAAGATGGTAAGCCCAGGAACCGGTGCAGCTCATACAGGCCGATCTCGCTCCTTAATGCTGAGCCGAAGATCCTTGCCAAAATCCTCGCAAACCGGCTGGTCAGGGTGGTCGGGGATCTGATCCACCCTGACCAATCTGGCTTCATCCCGCATCGTAATACCGCGTTGAATCTTAGGCGCATCCATGGAGTGATCGCAAGGGTGGGGACGATGCGGGAGCCGGCCATGGTGGCTGCGCTCGACGCAACGATGGCATTTGACACAGTGGAGTGGGCATACCTGTGGGCTGCGCTTGCGAAATTCGGCTTCGGGCCCGGATTTGTGGGCTGGGTAAGGCTATTATACGAAGGACCTCTCGCCAAAGTCGCAGTTAACGGTAGGGCGTCCCGTCCCTTCGATCTGGGGAGGGGTACCAGGCAGGGTTGTCCTCTATCGCCGCTGTTGTTCGCTCTTGCCCTTGAGCCGCTGGCGGCCTGGATACGATGGCACCCAGACGTGAGGGGGATTCGATGGTCCCCTGATCACGAAGACCGCATTTCCCTCTATGCCGACGATATTCTGCTCTATCTTACTTCACCCCGGAAGTCCCTTATAGTTGTTTGCGACATACTGACTTCCTTCGGGAGGAACTCGGGGCTAACCATTAATTGGGGTAAGTCCTATCTGTATGCCCTGTGTGGGGACGTCCCGGTTCCCCCGCGGAATTGCCCGATCCAGATTGCCCGGGAGGGTTTCCTGTATCTTGGGATTTATATCTCTGCCGACCCAACGGTGCGGTATGAGAGGAACCTGCTCCCTCCGTTGGCGCGCCTGCGGCGGGACGTGGCGGGCTGGCGGCGGCTGCCGCTTTCCCTCCTTGGCCGTGCGGTGCTATTCAAAATGATGTCTCTTCCCCGGTTTCTCTATGTCCTGCAGAACACCCAGGAGCTGGTTCCGGCCAGCTACTTTCGGGAGGTTGAGAGTCTGCAGCGTTCGCTGCTGTGGGACGGCCGCCCGCGCATAGCGATAGCAAAATTAACTCTCCCTTGGTACGACGGGGGTATCGCGCTTCCCGACATCCGGAGATACTATTGGGCCTCCCAACTGAGCGCGATCAATCATGGAGTCTACGGTCCGGCGCTTGGCCCTGGCTTTGCTATGGACCGGTGGTTGCTGCGGGGTGGTGGCTATTATAGAGCACTTTATTCGAAGCCACCGGCTGGGTCCCTCACAGGGCCGACCGGGGTGGCGGTGCACGTGTGGGAGACAGTCACGAACTCCCTGGGATGGAAGGATAGGCTCACCCTCGCCACTCCGTTGTATGACTCGGACATGTTGGGGAACCTCTGGCACTCTAAGGGATTCGACAAATGGGATCTGATTGGCATCTCCAGGGTGGGGGACATGCTGACCAAGGGGCGGATTAAGTCGTTCGATGAGCTGCGGTCGGAATATGCGCTTGAGGGCACGGAATACTTCCGGTATGCGCAGGTGCGCCATGCGCTGCAGTCGGTCCTCGTTCAGGGGGAAAAGGTGCCTGAGTCCTCTCCATTGGAGGACCGGATCCTGGACGGCCATATGCCGGAGAGCACAATCTCCCTAATTTACAAAAAGCTTGTGAACGTTCGGACCGATCTCCTCCTGGGGGTGCGGGACCAGTGGACTAGAGACGGCCTTGAGCTGGACGATGAGGACTGGCAGTACGCGGTCTCCTCTCCTAAGGAGGTCGCAATCCCCGCCAGGTTGCGGCTTGTCCAGCTTAAGATACTCCACAGAGTCTATGTCACTGGGCCCCGATTGGTCCATATGGGTTTTTCCGAGGACGGGCTGTGTAAGAGGGGCTGCGGGATGGTGGGCACCTTTCTGCACATAATATGGGAGTGTGGTGTGATTGCGGAACTATGGAAGCGGATTCACGTTGTTATGCAGGAGGTCACGGGCATTGTATTACACCCAGAGGCGCGGCGCTGTCTCTTGAATGTGTGGGGTCCTACAGACTACGACGCGGCGCAGACACAATGGGTGACCCTAGGAAATATGGTGGCTAAGCGAGATATTGCAAGATTGTGGGGATCCCCTAGCCCTCCCACCCTGAATGCTTGGAAGGACAACATGGACTGGTGCATGTTCCGGGAGAAAACGGTGTATAGTGCGCGGGGGAGGCCCAAGAAATGGCATAAGGTATGGGGAGGTTGGAACCAGTATAGGGGGTACATATGTTTGCCTCCTGTCACTGAACCACTAGAGGAGCAACTTTCCCCCTAGCCTCGCGTCCGACTCGGGTATTTCTGATGCACCTCTGCTAGAATGTTAGCGCCTCTGCTTCTCCCTCCTCCTCTCAATCGGTGGCTTGAACTGATGTTGGAAATGGGGCCGCCCCCTCGCTGAGAGCTGACGCGAACTTATGATGTATATTGCCTTGCTTGTTGTGTTCATTTTTAAAAATTGGAACCTTTGTTTTTATCCTGTATGAGAGCTGTAGATAACTGCACGTGTCGACTGAGGAGCTGCCGGACCTCCGGGTTGTCGGCTGAATAACAGTGTATCTGAATTATACGAATAAAGGTTTTTAAAAAAAAAAATCTGGATAGAATGAAGAAACGTTTCTCCAATGGGATGAGAGCGATAGAAGAGTGGATGTTGAGGAAATTCGGTTTTCGATCACGATCGAATCGACCCGCCATTTTGAAACCCGCCGCCATTTTGTGTTGCCATCACTCAGGCAGCACGGCGAACGAAGTCTATTCTGCTTTTCCCGTAGCTCAGTGTCAAAATACGTCCTCTGCCTTGTTTGTGAAGCTAGTGTTTGGACTAGCCGAGTACACTAATCCTTGTCTGGCTTTTCTAATCCCTGTTTCAACTATCTGTAGGCTCACACTATTCTTTACCGATCATATCTTATCGACTGGCCTTCACTGTCTCCTGCTAGCATTCTCTTGTGTCATGCCTGTCCTCCAATACACACAAACGTATCTCACCACCTGCAAGTCAGTTGTAATCTGTTAATAAATTAGTTCAGGGGTGGGATGACAAACACAGTTGGAGGAGAGGTCTCTTCGAGTCATCTGATCTTTCTATTTTCAAACCCTTCTTACTGGTTCCGCTTTGTTTTCCACTTACCCTATTGGCTCTTTTCTTCTTTGCTTGGGGCGTGTGTTTTGTTAATAATCATGTATTGTATAGTATTTATTCTAATGCGCCACAGAGTGAAGTGGCAGTCTCCTGAGAACCTACTTTGTGTACTTCTAGGATAACTGTACTAGCTGCAGCTAAATAAATCCAATCTTCTAACGCCGACAGAGTGTCCCGTGTCTCTGTGTAACGAAGCAGGTGAACCCCGGAGACAGAGGGCGTACCCTGCGCCGCCAGGTCCAAAAGGTTCAGGTTCTTCAATTGGCGTCCAACGTGGGGCGGCTTCAGTGGTACCGGTTCTGCTCGAAGGTCGTGAGGAACCTCGCAAGAAAATTCCGGAGGGTTCGCGAACCACGCTAAGTGACCCCTGTATGTCGAAAGTGGTCCGAAGGACTTTTGCAGCACGGTTACTCCTTCCTGACGGCTACTGGCGACCGCTGCCCTGACTGCCGCCCTGCTTTGGCCCATTCCTTTGGTGATGTATGGTAAAGCGAGACGATAGACAGGCCTCTGTTGGTGGAAGAAGACGTCCTTAGTTAAGTTAAGTATTTTCGTGGGTCGCGCCCACAAATTTTGGTTCTTTGTTTGATGTCCTTAGGTTACTTAGATTTAGTCATTGCAACGACTAAAGCCGAGGGTAAGTGCATTTGTGCTGCGTAAACTGAGTTTTACTCCCTTGAAGTTTGTGAACAGTCCAGAGACATTGCAAAATGCCTGGTCTGACTAAGTTTGGAAGAATTTGTTGCCTTGGTTGTAATAGGGACTCCCGACTTGAGGACTCTTGTCCGATTCCTTCGGTTGGAACTCCCACGCCTTTGGCGTAAGGAAGCCAAACAGAAAGAAATTAAACAAACAAAACGAGATAGGAAAGCACAGGGTATGACGATTATACAGGCTGCCCAACAGTTCAAGAATTATGAAATTGACAATGCGACTGAAATTTCAGAAAGACAACATCGTATGGCGATAGATAAATGCTATCCAGTGTTCCCTGTTTCTCCTTCTGATAACAAGAAAGATATAGAAGAAGATCCCCTAATGTCTCATTTATTAAGGTTGCCTCCGCCCTATGCGCAAAATGCTAATGTGCCTCAGCCGTTACAGCCTGCTCAGTTGCTGGTAGTACCTCCGCCGGTTCCGGCTCTTCAGCATTTGCCTCCTCCAGCATTACCGCTCTTGCCGGTTTTACCGTTAGTTTCAACTTCTCAGCCTTCATCGTCTGATCTTAGCTCTCCTTTGCCTTCTGCTCCTCCTGTAAATTCTAGTCCTTCTCTTGATAATTCTTCTAATATTCTGTCTCCAGTTCTAATGTCCAATTCACCGTCTATGCGTAAGCGTCTTACAGATTCTGTCACAAGTATTCTATCTCCTTTCTTTGGAACTCTTAATGCGTCTCCGGCTTTTACTCGAAGACAATCTCGTAGTCAGTTCCCAGATTTCGAGGAGCGAGAGAAGCTAGATTCTCTTGCACGAAGATGGATCAAGAAGGGTCCACAATATAGTGTGTCTGATATTATGCCTACCTTTTTGCAATGGAATGCGCCTACGCAAAGGTATGTTTTTAATGTAATGTGTGATATTCTCATTAAAGAATGGGAAGATGTGAGTTCGAGTCCGATCTCACAAGATTTGTTAGATGTCCAAGCCGATTTTGAAAAAGGACTTATTGTAGGTTCCAAAGTTGAGGAAGCTGTAAGGACACTCATCTCTTATAGAACCTTATTGTTCTCTCAGATTTTTCTTGATTCTGATCCGTTGGTTAAACTGACATCGAAAAGTTACCCTGTGAGAGAGGTTCCTCCAGAATAGAAGGAAGAAGTTGCGGCAGCAGGTGCTAATCCAGCTATTTCTGCTCACTTTCAGTGTATATGGGTACATGTACCATGGAAGAGATCTGAAGTTTTGGCCCTTAAGCAGACTCTACCAGATCCTCGTAAAAACCCTGCAGGTTATTACAAAGAATTATCGCAGACAATCGATGCTTGTATTATGAATCTGGCAGATATTGATATGTTAATGGGTAATGTAGTCCCGCAGACAATATGGGCTAAGATTCATAGAGAGGATCATGCACAGGAACTGGGTGCTACCTGGAATTTTATAGCTGATACAGATAGAGACCAAGTGGGTGGCGCAAAGCCTGACGCATTGATCTCAGAACTTCCTGGTAGAATCATTACGTTAATGAAAACTATGATGCCTGCATTGAGAGTGAATTGGGATAAGCTAGCAGCATGTAAACAAAAGAAAGATGAAAGTGTCTCTGATTTATTTATTCGTTTCGAAGAGACATTTATCGATCACAGTGGTCAGGACATGGCTACCGAGGGTGGACAGCGATTATTCGTGGACAAATTTGTATTCAATTTGCTTCCCGAGCTGTCACACAAATTAAAAGACTCAGAAAGTTCTTGGGCTGTTTCTTCTTCTGCCCAGATATGGGCTACTGCACAATATTACGAGAATAGGGACAAAGAAGAAAAAGAAAAACAAGAGAAAAAGACAAAAGATTTAAAAACTAAGGTTCTCTTGCAGCAAGCCTATCCGCCACGTTATGTTCAGCCTCAGACTCAGCAGCCACCGCAGTTTCAAAGGTTGTATCAGAAACCTGAGCCATACATTCCGCGACCTTTGTTAGGTCCTAATCAATGTGCCTATTGTAGAGAGGAAGGTCATTTTAAGAGCAGTTGCCCGGTTTTATTGCAGCGCAATGGAGCGTTATCTGCTCCACGAGGTCGTGCTGGCTTTCAGTCAGCAAACAGAGGTAGTGGTCGAGGTATGTTAACTCAAGAACAGCGTGCCCTTCCTTCTCCTAATTCCATGAACTACTTTGATCAGCAGAATGTGAGATCCACTCAGTATTATAATGAAGACCATTATGTTAAAGGCGAGAATGAGAGTCTTCATGCCAACTAGGACAGCCATGGACAAAGTAGAGGAGTTGTGCCAATCCCAGTAGATCAAAATGGCCCTTAAGTCAACGTCACTACAATGGGTGTATCAGAGTAATTTCTTCTAGATACTGGAGCAATGAGAAGTTCTATTATTCATTCTAAACTCCCTGGGGCACCTTTGTCTGGCTTAACGAATGTTTCTGTAGGATTCTCTGGCGCCCCTGTTTGCAATCCGGTTTCTTGTCCTTTGCCTATTTCAGTTGGTCCTTATGACTTGGAAGCTTCACTTCTGTTGACGAATGGTTGTGGTGAGAATCTGTTGGGTCTAGACCTATTGAAAAGAATGCATGCTACAATATATTGTTCCCCTTCAGGCGCACATCTCACTCTAGGTCAGAAGTTGATCTCCCCAATGTATCTGTCCAAAGATCAGTTTCCTCCCGAGTTGCTTTCTCTTCCGACAGCACTTTGGGCCACGGGTCCGAACGATGTGGGTTGTCTTGAGATACCGCCTTATGTTGTTACTCTCAAGCCCAATGTTGAACTACCACGTATCCCACAATATAGAATAATCTGCTGAAGGTGAAAAAGCGCTTTTGGAAATCATTCATGATCTTATTCGGAAGGGTGTGGTTGAAGAAACGAGAGGTAACACATGCAATAGTCCTATTCTTCCTGTTCTTAAACGTACTGATCCTTCTCAGCCTCCTGTGTACCGGTTTGTGATTGATTTGCGAGAAGTAAACAAAATTGTGATTCCACAATTTCCTGTTGTTCCAGATATCACCGCCTTGTTGACTATGATACCTTCCACAGCGACTTGGTTTTCTGTTATCGATCTAAAGAATGCCTTCTTTAGTATTCCCATTGCAGAAGAAAGTAGGGACATTTTTGGTTTTTCTCTTGGAGGCCGAAGCTTCCGATTTAAGCGCGCACCCCAAGGGTACTGTGAAAGGCCCTCCATTTACAGCCAAGCTTTGAAATGTCATCTTGATACTTTTCATTTGCCGTCTGGTGCCGCTCTTATCCAATATATGGACGACTTGTTAGTCGCCGCTGACTCAGAAGATATCTGCAAAGATGTCACTGTTGCACTGCTACATCATTTGTTTAAACTGAATCACAAGGTTTCACCTTCCAAACTACAGTATGTTTGTCGAGAGGTTACCTACTTGGGTCATCTCCTATCAAAGGAGGGACGACGATTGACACCAGAACGAATTCAGGCGATTGCTCGAATGTCTGAACCATCCACACAAAGGGAAGTACGTGCTTTTCTGGGAATTCCTTCTTATTGTAGACAATGGATCCCTAACTTCTCTTTGATCGCCAAACCTTTGTAGGCTCTCACTTTAAAAGATACGCCTCAGCCTCTTCCTTGGACTGACGAGTGCCAAAGGAGTTTCACTGATTTACGCACTGCTCTGTGTTCTGCTCCTGTACTGGGTACCCCAGATTACACTAAGCCTTTTACGCTGTATGTTCACGAGAAAGAAGGTTGTGCATTATCAGTCTTGACACAGCAATTTGGAGATAGACAGCGGCCATGTGCTTATTTTTCGGCTACGTTAGATCCCGTAGCTAAAGCATTGCCTAGTTGTTTCAAAGCCACAGCAGCCTCAGCAATTTCTATCCAACAGTCTGCTGGGATAGTATTAGATAACACTCTTATTGTCATGGTTCCACATGCAGTGGATACCTTACTAAACAGAACGAAAACACAGCATCTTACGAGTGCACGTTTAACTGGTTATGAGCTGACGCTGTTGGCTAGTCACGTACACATCAAACGATGTAATACCCTGAACCCAGCTACTTTGTTGCCCCTTCCAAATGAGGAGAGTGTTGAGGACCAGCATGATTGTTTCTTCCGTACTGAGGAAGAGACAAAAGGAAGAATTGACCTGAGAGACACACCGTTAGAGAATCCAGATGGGACTCTATGGGTAGTTGGTTCTTGTTTTAAGATGCCTAATGGAAATACGGTTTCAGCCTATGCTGTAACTACCTTACATACGATTGTGGAAACTGCTCGTGTTAGGCACAATTCAGCGCAAGCAGCAGAGTTGATAGCACTGACGAGAGCTTGTGTATTATCAAAAAGGAAAAGAGTGAACGTGTACACGGACAGTCAGTATGCCTTTGGTGTCGCGTTCAATTTTGGGCGTCTCTGGAGAGAGAGGGGTTTCTTAACTTCACATGGCACTAAGATACAGCATGGCCAGTTAGTGACTGATCTCCTTGAGTCACTTGCTTTACCCGTCCAAATAGCAATAGTGAAGTGTAGTGCTCACAAGAAGATTACGGATGATGTTGGACGAGGAAATGCATTTGCTGATGAAACAGCAAAGAAAACAGCGAAAGATTCAACGAGTCGAATGTATATGGCAGGTCCTGCGAATTGGGTCAGAGAGAGAGGAATGTGTGAGAATACAGTGGAAAGCGTGAAAACGATTCAGAAAGAGGCTACAGAAAGAGAGTTGAGCAGGTGGAGAGAAAGTACGGGAATGTTAGATGAAATAGGTTGTTGGGTAGAGTTATCCGAACATCAACGTTGGTTGTTACCGGATGCGTATGTACTCCCAGTGGTTACTATGGCTCATGGTCCAGCTCACCTTAGTGCAAAAGGCATTTGTAAACTTTTAGCCCCAGTTTGGCAAAATGAAAATATCCCGAAATGTGCAGACAACATTGTAAAGCATTGTATTGTTTGTCTGATGTACAATCCAGGAAAGGGAACCCCCACTCCAGCAGGTCACTTTGCTCCTCCGACATACCCATTTGAAGTGTTGCAAATCGATTACATTCACATGGATCGATGCAACAACCTCAAATATGTTCTGGTGGTAGTATGTGCCTTTTCGAGATGGATAGAAGCATACCCTTTGAAAGATAACACAGCTTTATCCACAGCCAAAATCCTTCTAAAAGAATTCTTTCCCAGGTTTGGATTGCCGCGCATTGTCTCGAGTGACAATGGGAGCGAATTTGTTGGCCAAGTCATGCAGAAAGTTTGTGCAGGTCTTGGAATCAAGCAAAAGTTCCACGCGGCAAATCATCCACAGTCAGCGGTTTTAATAGAATGTTACAATGGAACCTTGAAGTTAAAATTAGCGAAGATTCAAGCAAGTACAGGACTTAGTTGGCCTGATGCTTTGCCGTTAGCTCTGCTATCCACCAGAACTGCAGTACACTCTCGTCTGGGACTTAGCCCTTACGAAGTGGTGTTTGGCCGTCGGGCCAACGTATGGGGAATACCTCGTCCTAAAAAGTTTTCAGATTTGCCCTATCCAATGTTAATTGACTATCTGCATGACCTTACAACTAAATTGCATGTCCTTCATCGACAGGTTCAGAGTGCTTTGCCGGAGGCTTCCACAGATCCAGGTGACTCCATCCGACCAGGTGACTGGGTCTGCACTCGAAATTTTCAGAAGAAAAAGAATTTGGAACCCAGATGGCAGGAGCCTCGTATGGTCCTACTCACGACAAGGACAGCGGTGAAAGTTGAAGGGAAGAAAAATTGGATTCACGGTGTACATTGCAAGAAAGTACCTTTGCCCTTGCCTTTTGATCAGTGGGTTCGTAGAGGGATTGGTGACTGTGAGGGCGAAACAGTTCCACGATTTGTACCCTTTAGCGATGCACACCTGAATGGGACATTGTCTGAAAAAGAGGACGACGACATTTTACAGGAAGCAATTCCCTTGCATCGTCGCTTGAATACGACTAAACCAAGAACATTGTTTCAAGATCAGAGTGTTCTGGGGAAGGAGCGCTTATAACCTCAGGTCCAGACCAAAGAACAATTGAACTTTCATCTCCCTTGTGTAGTGTTCTGTTTAGGTCGCAGGGTCACGGTAGGAGTCTAGGTCACGACCTGAGTAGTGACAATAGGTCTGCAGGATTTTCAGTGTCATAGGACGGTAGAGCATTGTGACTTCAGTGATTGAGGAAGATTGCCGTGAGCATCCACTAGTGAAAATGGAAACTACACCAAGTAATAAAGAGAGAAGAAATTAAATGAAGAAAGCATCTTGTAAAATAATGTACAGTCGTTGCAGTATAACTCTATGTGTTTTAATATCATTATGTATTGTTTTGGCGATTATTGGTTGGATAGTTTATGTTTTGCAGCCAAGAAACATCTCCCCTTCCTCCTCTTTGCCTTCTTCTACTATCTCTCCACACCTCTTTCATACTTTTCCTTCACATGAACTTGTCAGAAGAACCGAGTATTACAACAATTCCTTTGTCCAACTATCACACCAGCATCAATTAGTGGTTAACACAACTGATTGTTGGGTATGTGTTCTTATGCCCCATACTACTGAGAAAGGAATACCATATTTAGTCCTTCCTTTCTCCTATGAGGGTTCTGCTTGGGCATTCTTTGTTATTTTCTCCAATGCATATCAAAGTAAATTCAGACGGTCTGTTGCTTCACAAATTAATTATCCGGATTTTAGTCATAGTTCTTTGATTAAGGGTATGGTAGTTATGGCTAAAATCATGGAGAATAGCAAGATTTCCATCGATGAAAGAAAAGCATACACCAATTGGAACGTCACCCAATACATGTCGAGTCTTAATAATAAAATGGGAAAGGAGAAATCCTCCCCAATTTGGACTATACCGCATCAAGGTAACTTCTGTTTAAAAATAAACGATCGCTCTTCTGACACTGCCACAAAGAGTAACTGTTCCTACACGTACATTTATTCCTCTCAAAACTCACCTCCTTTAGTACCGTCTCAAGGCACCTATTTCATTTGTTATGATAGAGCTTATACCTGGTTACCAACGGGTTTCTCTGGTACTTGCTACATAGCTTTCCTTCTTCCTCCTACTTACACTGCTTCTGCCAATTATCACCGAACCCGTCTCAGCCGAGGAATCATTGACTCAAAAGACACCTCGGGACAAGAAGGAGGAGATTTCCTTAAAGGTTTTCTTCCCTTCTGGGGTCCAATGGCCAACAGCAGAAATATAAGGCAACTGATCCGTGTCGTAGAGACTACAATAGACATCACTGTAGGAGCCTTGAGTAATATCACAGCGGAACTACAGGCGGATCGTCTTATGACCTTGCAAAATCGAGTTGCCTTAGACTTTATTCTTGCCGATCGTGGTGGAGTATGTAAATTGATCGGGTCAAGCTGTTGTATTTTCATTCCTAATGACGCTCCGACAGTATACCAAGCTATTTCCAAGTTGCATATAATCTCCGAGTCTATTCATAAGGACGAAGGAGATTGGTCTCTAACGGAATGGTTTTGGGGACTACTGTCCAAATGGGGTTGGAAAGCATTGACATTCCTTGGAATAATCTTGACAATCGTATTTTCCTGTTGCCTTTGTATGCACTGTGGTCCCGCTATCTGTGATCTTTGTACTGCTATGTGCATTCCAAAACCCAAACCTCAAGTAACAGAAAACATAAGGATGATGTTACAACAACAGCTTGATGATCTCATGGCTATTGATGTGGACTCAGATTAACGTGAGTCTATCTTGCCTGAGTTCTGGCAAAAGGAGGGTCTGAGGAACTTTGATTTTTGATCACGATCGAATCGACCCGCCATTTTGAAACCCGCCGCCATTTTGTGTTGCCATCACTCAGGCAGCACGGCGAACAAAGTCTATTCTGCTTTTCCCGTAGCTCGGTGTCGAAATACGTCCTCGACCTTGTTTGTGAAGCTAGTGTTTGGACTAGCCGAGTACACTAATCCTTGTCTGGCTTTTCTAATCCCTGTTTCAACTATCTGTAGGCTCACACTATTCTTTCCCGATCATATCTTATCGACTGGCCTTCACTGTCTCCTGCTCGCATTCTCTTGTGACATGCCTGTCCTCCAATACACACAAACGTATCTCACCACCTGCAAGTCAGTTGTAATCTGTTAATAAATTAGTTCAGGGGTGGGATGACAAACACAGTTGGAGGAGAGGTCTCTTCGAGTCATCTGATCTTTCTATTTTCGAACCCTTCTTACTGGTTCCGCTTTGTTTTCCACTTACCCTATTGGCTCTTTTCTTCTTTGCTTGGGGTGTGTGTTTTCTTAATAATCATGTATTGTATAGTATTTAATCTAATGCGCCACAGAGTGAAGTGGCAGTCTCCTGAGAACATACTTTGTGTACTTCTAGGATAACTGTACTAGCTGCAGCTAAATAAATCCAATCTTCTAACGCCGACAGAGTGTCCCGTGTCTCTGTGTAACAAAGCAGGTGAAGCCCGGAGACAGAGGGCGTACCCTGCGCCGCCAGGTCCAAAAGGTTCTGGTTCTTCAATGTCAGACAACTACCTTCATCTGAATGCTGAAAAGACAGAGATTATGCTATTTGGTAATGTCCAACAAAGTTAGTCTCCCAATTGGTGGCCATCAGAATTAGGGAGTGCTCCTATCGCCAGTCATGTAGTAAAAAATCTTGGCGTTAAGCTGTATCAAGCTCTAACAGTGAAAGAGCAGGTCCTATATAAAACGGGCACCTACTTCTATATGATGCGCCTTCTGAGGAAAGCACTTCCTTTTCTTCCACTTGCGCCCAGGAAAACCTTGGTGCAGGCTCTTGTTGTTAGCAGGCTTGACTATGGTAATGCTCTTTTGGCTTCTACCAATGAGACATGACTTTCTAAGCTACAGGTCGTGCAAAACACAACTGCACAGCTCATTTGTAATCTTTCCTCAAGATCTGCATCTACACCACTTATAAGAATTTTACACTGGTTACTGGTCAAAAATAGAATTACATTTAAGATCCTGCTTGCCCAAAAGGACCTAGCTACTTACACCAGAAGCTTAAATGCTATCTTCCAGTCTGAAATCTGTAATAATTTGATAAAGAGCTACATGTCATTCCCCGCATCCGTCGATCAAGGTGTGAAGGCAGATCTTTTTCTTTTCTGGCCACCACTCACTGGAATAAATTGCCATTTGAGTTCTGTGCATGTACTGATTACACCAAGCTTACTTATTTGATTTTACTCTCTGTTCCTGCTGCTGTGCCTGTCCTCAGCGCAAAGATACCCCATTGTGGTGATTCATGCATGATATCAAATTAAAATAACACAACATAACATAACATCGACAACAAGTAAAGTCCTCTATCGATTATAGGTTTATTGATTACTATCTTTTAGTTGAATAGTTATTGATTTTGGCGTGCAGCCATGGATAGGCAGTGATCTCTTCCTGTAGAGGCCAACCATTTGTGACAAACACAGGAAAACCAGGTTAGCATCCTTAACACCAAAGACTGTAAGACAAGGTGATTGCGAAAAAAATAATAAGATATTTAGGTTATATTGTTTGGAACTGGAAAGCAGTTGAAAAACAGGGTGAACCTCTTCTTCTGATTGTGGAAAAAAGAAGAATGCAGAGTTTGGACACAATTATTTGCTTTGTGCATGAAAGTATAATTATCAAAGTGAAACCAAAAATGAGCCATGTGGAAAATGGTTATATTAACATGATGCAGGTCTTTACACAAAGTTGTTGAGTTACTTTGTGTGAATGAGAGAGAGCTGAAGATCTCCATATCCACAAAGATATGACACTCTTCAACTCTTTCTTTGCGCTGGCACCCTTGTAGTTTTGTAGAATAGCTCCAACACAGGTACCCTTTCTCCATTGTGTCGAGGTGCTTGAGTTATGGGCAGGATTGGTTCTGTGCAGAAAGGGATACCTTTCTGCATAAAAACAATCAAAAGAGGCACATTCCAGAATGCATCACACATAGAAAAAGGAAGTAACAAGGAGAAATATGTTTATTTCTCCTCGTTTTGCCTCTCTGTGGTAAGCATACTGATCTCACACAATTTAAGCTTTACACACCATAGTAAATTCAGAATTGTGTGCAATCTATAGCTGTATACATGGGAAAGCTCATGCACCACCCATGGAACTCCCACCAATAAGACGTGTAACACAACGCAGCACAAGTTTCTGTGTTGTGTTACATTCCTTAACAAAGCCATGCAAGCCCACTCAAATCAGTCCTTGTGTGGCTTTGTAAATCAGATAAAAGCCTTAGAATTGCCCTGCAACCCCTTGTGCATAGCAAAGGCTTAGTAAATCTGGACCAGAATGTTTCATAAATATGCAGGAAGAATAACGTATACTATAACATATAAAATGAGATACCTCAGTTGTATTAGAATATTTTAAGCTGGTTTTAAGACATATAATGGTTTAATTTGATGGAAACAAAAGAGGCCAATAAGTGGTATGACTTACAATGTCAGCAGTGATTGCATCGAAAAAGCAAATTTTTTTTTTTGTTACTTGTGGCAAAAGCTTTCAAGTATTTGGAAGATTTGTTTTATATGATGATAGCAGAATAACAATGAAAGTGGCTGCCAAAAGTGCTTTTACACTGGGCCCTATTTTGTATGAAGGAATGTATACTGAATTTTCTGGGAGAAATAGGGGTTATATTGAAAACTTGCCTAAATATATTTTTGGAGATTACCAATTCAGTAAGCCATCGAAGGGCTCCTCCACATGACATTACAAAGTTGGTGATTAAACATAACCAGATGCTCCTTGTGCAGAGAGAGCTAACATTGTTTAAGCATGCTGCAAAATGCTCTTTAATTGTAAAGGCTCCATTATCAAATCTATTACTTTTACAAAAGGAGAAACTCAGTGGCCTACAGACAGATATCTCTACTGGATTCTTCAACACAGATCTTTATAATGATTTTGCTTGTGGCCTTGAAGAAATGGGCCCAAAACAATAAAAAACTCATACCTTTGGAACAAGCAGGACTTAGGCCAGGCCTCAGCATGCCTTACCAGCTTTATTTAGCTGTCTTAGACAGCACAGAACTCCATAATCGAGGAAAACATATGTTTGCTTTGTGGACTTCTGCACAGCTTTTGCTTCAGTCTACCACATTATGTTGTGGAGGAAACTTGACTTTCTCTGCATCTCTGCCAGCCATGGCCGGTGCAGGTAAAAGCGGGGGGCCGGGGCGGTGGGGGGAGTCCACAGACAATGATGACGGAAAATAAAATCTAGAAAAAAGAAACCCACTTACCTTGAATTATGGAGTTTATTGTCGCCATAATTCAAGGGTTGAATGACCATAGGTGGTCTAGAGTACAGGTAGGAGCAAATGTGGACCATATGCACTAAGAATCAATACAGTGAAAGTCTTGTCCTGACTTTTGCCAAACCAATTCTGATTTTGCTAACTAACCTATGTATTAATAGGTTAATTTGCAAAATCACCATTCACTGTTGGTAGAAATCCAAACTGTGGTGTTCTCCCCTGCCTGGTAGCCTGTCAATGAATCACGCCACACATGGAGCTCAGTATTACATGTTTTTATTTCTGAGAGTGTAACCAATAACTGAAACATACAGTCATGAATTTAACTAACCACCGCCAATCACTTACGTCACTAGTCTATGAAGTCCATTAGGGACCATAAGGCTCCTGTGCTCTATAAGACACCTCATTAACATCCATGAGGCATTGCACGAATTCCAAATCACTGCGATTGGCTGCAAGCATGCTGATGGTGTCCTGCTGGGGTCAGCAGACCAACAAGTCTCTGTTTGCTATTCAATAAGGCATTTTTTTCTTTTTAATTGCAGCTCGTTTAACTAAAATGAAACTGGATGTGTTTTTTAAAAAAAATCTTTTATATAGACTTTTTAAAACTAAACAGTATTTCATAGGACCACTCTTAAAAAAAACAAATTTTTACATTCACAAAGGGGAATGGTTCCTGTTTGTGGAATGCTTACCTCCTTGTTTGTGGTGTTGGTAACATATTAATGTTTTGCTACTTGAATTCAGTCTCAAAACATTAATACATACCATTAGGAATGGATATTTGGAAAGGACACCCCAAAATCATCCCTTCTAAATATCAATTAGATATGGTTTCCAAATTGTTAAATGGGCTTTGTACTTTATAATAAAGGCTTTTAGCATTTGCAAACCCTCTGATTTACCAATACCAGGAGGTTCATGAATGCTAAAAATGTATACCTGGTGCCAGCCTTATGCGGGGAGGACCCCCTGTCCTACCCCACAGCTGGGTCCAGAAAGTTTTACCACTGACAAACTCAAATCAGTCAATTAGTCATAAATTGATGATCATCTTTTAAATGTGTTGATCAACATGTTAAGCTTAAAGGAAATCAGGAAATTCATGAGAGAAGTTAAGCTGAAGGTGTCCACAAGTAAAGCCTCTAAAAGGCAAAATCAAGTAAAGATTCAATCAAGTAACGAAAGAATGGATTATCTCAGGAGTCTAACTCTTTCATCAGCAGCAAAGTAAGGTATATGATCTCAAAAGAGAGGAAAGGGGCATCTGCATCTAACTAGCTTAGTAATGCACAATTAAAACAAAGAATGTTCGACAAGATGCAACACTCCCAACAGTTCTCAGTGAGAGGAGACCAGTATAGATTCAGCATTTCACTAACAGATCGCCTCACCCTTCTTCCCAGCCATCGCAGAATGGATAGATTCCGCTGCATTACCTTCAAGCAATATCTCGTAGCAGGATGATACATCACAGTCAGCTTGTCCCAGCCACATGTGTGGAAATTTACCATTCACTCTCTATAGAACACATAAAGGTAAAAGTTCTCACAAAAACATTTGCAACATTTTAAGCAACTCAAAGTCAATTTTTATGTTAGCCTGAGTCATTTAACTGAGGTCTACATTAATTATGGCTAACAACGTGGAAAGCACACTTTATGGATTTGTATATACAGTGCAAAGTAATACATATATTATGCAAAATGAAACATATTTGAAAGGCCATCACCAAAGGTATGATTATCATTAGTACATCACAAGTTATTCAATTCTGGAAATGACAGACTCATTGTAGATGATGGTTTGGAAATGAAAAACTTAATAGAGCAAAACACTATAAATATTTGAGCTTGACAAGAAACTAATCTGGAGAGAACACCTATTGGCTGTATTTTAAAGTGCCTTGGCCTCTATACCTTAGCTTTGTAGGTTTAATTGTGAATTTGGTGGGATGTCAATATGGCCAATGTTGAAAGCATATGCACAAAAGGTGAGCAATTATTATTGCACAGAGTTGCTGCTCAGATAATTGAAAAATTATTTGAGTATAAGGAATATGAGACTATGGGCCTGAAAACTATGCTATAGAATCTGTATGTATAATAAGTATGTTGAATGGCTGCTGTCAAGATGAACATATTACCTAGCCTATTATACATGATTCAATTGTTGTCATTCTGCATAGAGAGAAACATGTCTGCAGAATTCAAAGGGTTTAGATGAGATTTATGTGACAGGGCAAACTACCTACGCTCTCAAAGCAAATTTTGAAAGACACAGACTGATAATGAGAAAGGGAGGGTCGGCAGACATTGACAGGCAGTTATTAGGGGAAATCCTACCAACAAGTGTAAATGTGTATTTTACAAGGTATATGGTGCATTGTTCACAAGTCACTACATTTTGAGGTAGAAGAAAGACTCAATGTTAAATAAGGTAAATGCTGAGCACACCTGAAGTAGATTGCCAAGGTTTGTTCAAACGTAGGTTATGGCTAAAAGCCATAGCATGTTCTAAAAAAACTGTGAGAAAGGCCAAAAAATCTGTTAATAATACATTAACCACCAGTGGATATCTAGGTAGGTGTGCATCTAAAACAATTGTGATAAAGTGGTGTAGACAAATTCTATAAGCTGGGTGTGTATCTAGAGTGTAGGGGTGTTCCACTTAGGGGTGGTTTATCTCATATTGGTGTTGTAAGCATGACTCTAAGATTGTATGCTATTATGCCCAACTCAGGAATATGTGTTGTGTACTTTACAAAACTACAGATGATTGCCCATAGGATCTAACAAAAGGTGTATTTATTGTGGCATATGTATAGCTGTCAACTTCCTGACTTAAAATTGCTGGTCATGTGGAATCTTTCAGAGGGTAATCTCACTAAAGTAAATGCAGAATTGTCCACAGGCGTGGCATGTTAAATTACTTTAAGTCCACAAACCCTATAGAACGGTGTCACAGTAATTGTTAGATGTCATCAATTAAGCCATTTGAGATGTCATCAGTGATACCATCAAATATGTAATTTAACATGTTTTGAGTGCTATAACACGAGAGGACATAAGTGTATGAGCGAACTAATTTATAGTTATCTCAGTGAACTATAACTGGTTAATCTTTGTGATTTTTTGTTTTTAAACATTATTTTTGAATAATTTCAAAACCTATCTATAGTGTCACTGTTACACCTGGCATCATTGCCGTGGTTTCCTCTGACTTTTTGCATTCTGACCTCCTGTTTTTCCTGACTTCGTTTTTGCTGGCTTTGGAAATAAAGTGCATGTGCTATTTACTTTAAACATGGTATCATTGGTTTTATTCACAATTGGCATATTCGATCTACTTATAAGCCCCTAGTAACGTGCACTACATGTGCCCAGGGCCTGTAAATCAAATGCTACCAGTCGATTTGCAATACCAAAGGAAATGATGGACGAAGTGTTGAACATTGCAAGCACTCACCCCCAGTCAACTGATCTGGGTTTAATCCATCACCGTTCTTTAGCCCACTCTGCCACCCCAGTTCAGACATGGCCATTTGCAAATCAGTCTGACCCTGTGACTCATGGGAACAGTCCAGCCCGAACTGCCAAGCCATGTCTTCCCTGGACAGGAAACAAGCTTCCTAGGACCGGTTTCTGGCATTTCAGCCGTCTTCAGCCAGGCTTGCTTGAATCCAGTGGCAAAGTGAGCAAGGGACTCACGTCTGAGAATACCCTGCCAACTTATGGTGAACAAAGCAATACCAAAGGAAATGATGGACGGAGTGTTGAACATTGCAAGCACTCACCCCCAGTCAACTGATCTGGGTTTAATCCATCACCGTTCTTTAGCCCACTCTGCCACCCCAGTTCAGACATGGCCATATGCAAATCAGTCTGACCCTGTGCCTCATGGGAACAGTCCAGCCCGAACTGCCAAGCCATGTCTTCCCTGGACAGGAAACAAGCTTCCTAGGACCGGTTTCTGGCATTTCAGCCGTCTTCAGCCAGGCTTGCTTGAATCCAGTGGCAAAGTGAGCAAGGGACTCACGTCTGAGCATACCCTGCCAACTTATGGTGAACAAAGCAATACCAAAGGAAATGATGGACGGAGTGTTGAACATTGCAAGCACTCACCCCCAGTCAACTGATCTGGGTTTAATCCATCACCGTTCTTTAGCCCACTCTGCCACCCCAGTTCAGACATGGCCATATGCAAATCAGTCTGACCCTGTGCCTCATGGGAACAGTCCAGCCCGAACTGCCAAGCCATGTCTTCCCTGGACAGGAAACAAGCTTCCTAGGACCGGTTTCTGGCATTTCAGCCGTCTTCAGCCAGGCTTGCTTGAATCCAGTGGCAAAGTGAGCAAGGGACTCACGTCTGAGCATACCCTGCCAACTTATGGTGAACAAAGCAATACCAAAGGAAATGATGGACGGAGTGTTGAACATTGCAAGCACTCTCCCCCAGTCAACTGATCTGGGTTTAATCCATCACCGTTCTTTAGCCCACTCTGCCACCCCAGTTCAGATATGGCCATATGCAAATCAGTCTGACCCTGTGCCTCATGTGAACAGTCCAGCCCGAACTGCCAAGCCATGTCTTCCCTGGACAGGAAACAAGTTACCTAGGACCGGTTTCTGGCATTTCAGCCGTCTTCAGCCAGGCTTGCTTGAATCCAGTGGCAAAGTGAGCAAGGGACTCACGTCTGAGCATACCCTGCCAACTTATGGTGAACAAAGCAATACCAAAGGAAATGATGGACGGAGTGTTGAACATTGCAAGCACTCACCCCCAGTCAACTGATCTGGGTTTAATCCATCACCGTTCTTTAGCCCACTCTGCCACCCCAGTTCAGACATGGCCATATGCAAATCAGTCTGACCCTGTGCCTCATGGGAACAGTCCAGCCCGAACTGCCAAGCCATGTCTTCCCTGGACAGGAAACAAGCTTCCTAGGACCGGTTTCTGGCATTTCAGCCGTCTTCAGCCAGGTTTGCTTGAATCCAGTGGCAAAGTGAGCAAGGGACTCACGTCTGAGCATACCCTGCCAACTTATGGTGAACAAAGCAATACCAAAGGAAATGATGGACGGAGTGTTGAACATTGCAAGCACTCACCCCCAGTCAACTGATCTGGGTTTAATCCATCACCGTTCTTTAGCCCACTCTGCCACCCCAGTTCAGACATGGCCATATGCAAATCAGTCTGACCCTGTGCCTCATGGGAACAGTCCAGCCCGAACTGCCAAGCCATGTCTTCCCTGGACAGGAAACAAGCTTCCTAGGACCGGTTTCTGGCATTTCAGCCGTCTTCAGCCAGGCTTGCTTGAATCCAGTGGCAAAGTAAGCAAGGGACTCACGTCTGAGCATACCCTGCCAACTTATGGTGAACAAAGCAATACCAAAGGAAATGATGGACGGAGTGTTGAACATTGCAAGCACTCACCCCCATTCAACTGATCTGGGTTTAATCCATCACCGTTCTTTAGCCCACTCTGCCACCCCAGTTCAGACATGGCCATATGCAAATCAGTCTGATCCTGTGCCTCATGGGAACAGTCCAGCCCGAACTGCCAAGCCATGTCTTCCCTGGACAGGAAACAAGCTTCCTAGGTCCGGTTTCTGGCATTTCAGCCGTTTTCAGCCAGGCTTGCTTGAATCCAGTGGCAAAGTGAGCAAGGGACGCACATCTGAGCATACCCTGCCAACTTATGGTGAACAAAGCAATACCAAAGGAAATGATGGACGGAGTGTTGAACATTGCAAGCACTCACCCCCAGTCAACTGACCTGGGTTTAATCCATCACCGTTCTTTAGCCCACTCTGCCACCCCAGTTCAGACATGGCCATATGCAAATCAGTCTGACCCTGTGCCTCATGGGAACAGTCCAGCCCGAACTGCCAAGCCATGTCTTCCCTGGACAGGAAACAAGCTTCCTAGGACCGGTTTCTGGCATTTCAGCCGTCTTCAGCCAGGCTTGCTTGAATCCAGTGGCAAAGTGAGCAAGGGACTCACGTCTGAGCATACCCTGCCAACTTATGGTGAACAAAGCAATACCAAAGGAAATGATGGACGGAGTGTTGAACATTGCAAGCACTCACCCCCAGTCAACTGATCTGGGTTTAATCCATCACCGTTCTTTAGCCCACTCTGCCACCCCAGTTCAGACATGGCCATATGCAAATCAGTCTGACCCTGTGCCTCATGGGAACAGTCCAGCCTGAACTGCCAAACCATGTCTTCCCTGGACAGGAAACAAGCTTCCTAGGACCGGTTTCTGGCATTTCAGCCGTCTTCAGCCAGGTTTGCTTGAATCCAGTGGCAAAGTGAGCAAGGGACTCACGTCTGAGCATACCCTGCCAACTTATGGTGAACAAAGCAATACCAAAGGAAATGATGGACGGAGTGTTGAACATTGCAAGCACTCACCCCCAGTCAACTGATCTGGGTTTAATCCATCACCGTTCTTTAGCCCACTCTGCCACCCCAGTTCAGACATGGCCATATGCAAATCAGTCTGACCCTGTGCCTCATGGGAACAGTCCAGCCCGAACTGCCAAGCCATGTCTTCCCTGGACAGGAAACAAGCTTCCTAGGACCGGTTTCTGGCATTTCAGCCGTCTTCAGCCAGGCTTGCTTGAATCCAGTGGCAAAGTAAGCAAGGGACTCACGTCTGAGCATACCCTGCCAACTTATGGTGAACAAAGCAATACCAAAGGAAATGATGGACGGAGTGTTGAACATTGCAAGCACTCACCCCCATTCAACTGATCTGGGTTTAATCCATCACCGTTCTTTAGCCCACTCTGCCACCCCAGTTCAGACATGGCCATATGCAAATCAGTCTGATCCTGTGCCTCATGGGAACAGTCCAGCCCGAACTGCCAAGCCATGTCTTCCCTGGACAGGAAACAAGCTTCCTAGGTCCGGTTTCTGGCATTTCAGCCGTTTTCAGCCAGGCTTGCTTGAATCCAGTGGCAAAGTGAGCAAGGGACGCACATCTGAGCATACCCTGCCAACTTATGGTGAACAAAGCAATACCAAAGGAAATGATGGACGGAGTGTTGAACATTGCAAGCACTCACCCCCAGTCAACTGACCTGGGTTTAATCCATCACCGTTCTTTAGCCCACTCTGCCACCCCAGTTCAGACATGGCCATATGCAAATCAGTCTGACCCTGTGCCTCATGGGAACAGTCCAGCCCGAACTGCCAAGCCATGTCTTCCCTGGACAGGAAACAAGCTTCCTAGGACCGGTTTCTGGCATTTCAGCCGTCTTCAGCCAGGCTTGCTTGAATCCAGTGGCAAAGTGAGCAAGGGACTCACGTCTGAGCATACCCTGCCAACTTATGGTGAACAAAGCAATACCAAAGGAAATGATGGACGGAGTGTTGAACATTGCAAGCACTCACCCCCAGTCAACTGATCTGGGTTTAATCCATCACCGTTCTTTAGCCCACTCTGCCACCCCAGTTCAGACATGGCCATATGCAAATCAGTCTGACCCTGTGCCTCATGGGAACAGTCCAGCCTGAACTGCCAAACCATGTCTTCCCTGGACAGGAAACAAGCTTCCTAGGACCGGTTTCTAGCATTTCAGCCGTCTTCAGCCAGGCTTGCTTGAATCCAGTGGCAAAGTGAGCAAGGGACTCACGTCTGAGCATACCCTGCCAACTTATGGTGAACAAAGCAATACCAAAGGAAATGATGGACAGAGTGTTGAAAATTGCAAGCACTCACCCCCAGTCAACTGATCTGGGTTTAATCCATCACCGTTCTTTAGCCCACTCTGCCACCCCAGTTCAGACATGGCCATATGCAAATCAGTCTGACCCTGTGCCTCATGGGAACAGTCCAGCCCGAACTGCCAAGCCAGTGGATTTGCAGCACTGATTGTGCCACGCACTTGAGTAGCCCTTTAATCATGTACCAGGCCTGCCACTGCAGGGCCTGTGTGTGCAGTTTTAAACCACCATTTTGGCTGGGCAAGTTAACCCATTAGCGAGGAATAAACCTTCCTTTTTATTACATATAGATCACCACATAGGTAGGTCTGGCCAGTCCATGGGCAGGGTGCAGTGTATTTAAAAAATAGGAAATGTACTTTTAAGTTTTATATGTCCTGGTAGTGAAGTGCACACAAATTAGCTTTTCACCAATGCATGGCCTATCTCTCCCATAGGTTAATATTACGATTGCCTTATTACATTTTATAAGTGGGAAGAACTGGGAAACCCAAATTTGGTGTCTATGGACTTACAATTTAAAAACACAAGTGATGGTGAAGTTGCTTTTTAAATTGCAGTTCTGTAAAAGCCACTCATAGAAAGTTAGCATGTTCTTACTCAAACAATGTGGTGCCTTTTACCTGTCTCTGAAATACACATCTGGGGTGGGTGACAGCAAGCTTCCTGCATTCCCTCTAGTCAGCACCAAGCAAAGGAAGGGTAGATGTGGCTGAGTAGCCATCTGCATGTTGATGAGTCTTCCAGAGCAGGATGGGAAGGAGGAGCTCACACTTTACACCTGAAAGATATGTGTCCTGGCCCCACACAAATGATTGAATACCCGCATGCAGTGAGTCTGAAGCCAGGGCAGGAAAGGCAGGGTCTTGTGCACTTGAAAGCATTTCTCTGAAGTTTCCCTACCACAAAGGCTCAACTGGGTATGACACCACCAAATCAGAACACTTCTGGAACTGAGAACATTTCAAAAACCAAAGAAAATGATGGACGGAGTGTTGAACAATGCAAGCACTCACCCCCAATCAACTGATCTGGGTTTAATCCATCACCGTTCTTTAGCCCACTCTGCCACCCCAGTTCAGACATGGCCATATGCAAATCAGTCTGACCCTGTGCCTCATGGGAACAGTCCAGCCCGAACTGCCAAGCCATGTCTTCCCTGGACCGGAAACAAGCTTCCTAGGACCGGTTTCTGGCATTTCAGCTGTCTTCAGCCAGGCTTGCTTGAATCCAGTGGCAAAGTGAGCAAGGGACTCACGTCTGAGCATACCCTGCCAACTCATGGCGAACAAAGCAAAAACCAAAGAAAATGATGGACGGAGTGTTGAACAATGCAAGCACTCACCCCCAGTCAACTGATCTGGGTTTAATCCATCACCGTTCTTTAGCCCACTCTGCCACCCCAGTTCAGACATGGCCATTTGCAAATCAGTCTGACCCTGTGCCTCATGGGAACAGTCCAGCCCGAACTGCCAAGCCATGTCTTCCCTGGACCGGAAACAAGCTTCCTAGGACCGGTTTCTGGCATTTCAGCCGTCTTCAGCCAGGCTTGCTTGAATCCAGTGGCAAAGTGAGCAAGGGACTCCCGTCTGAGCATACCCTGCCAACTTATGGCGAACAAAGCAAAAACCAAAGAAAATGATGGACGGAGTGTTGAACAATGCAAGCACTCACCCCCAGTCAACTGATCTGGGTTTAATCCATCACCGTTCTTTAGCCCACTCTGCCACCCCAGTTCAGACATGGCCATATGCAAATCAGTCTGACCCTGTGCCTCATGGGAACAGTCCAGCCCGAACTGCCAAGCCATGTCTTCCCTGGACCGGAAACAAGCTTCCTAGGACCGGTTTCTGGCATTTCAGCCGTCTTCAGCCAGGCTTGCTTGAATCCAGTGGCAAAGTGAGCAAGGGACTCCCGTCTGAGCATACCCTGCCAACTTATGGCGAACAAAGCAAAAACCAAAGAAAATGATGGACGGAGTGTTGAACAATGCAAGCACTCACCCCCAGTCAACTGATCTGGGTTTAATCCATCACCGTTCTTTAGCCCACTCTGCCACCCCAGTTCAGACATGGCCATATGCAAATCAGTCTGACCCTGTGCCTCATGGGAACAGTCCAGCCCGAACTGCCAAGCCAGTGGATTTGCAGCACTGATTGTGCCACGCACTTGAGTAGCCCTTTAATCATGTACCAGGCCTGCCACTGCAGGGCCTGTGTGTGCAGTTTTAAACCACCATTTTGGCTGGGCAAGTTAACCCATTAGCGAGGAATAAACCTTCCTTTTTATTACATATAGATCACCACATAGGTAGGTCTGGCCAGTCCATGGGCAGGGTGCAGTGTATTTAAAAAATAGGAAATGTACTTTTAAGTTTTATATGTCCTGGTAGTGAAGTGCACACAAATTAGCTTTTCACCAATGCATGGCCTATCTCTCCCATAGGTTAATATTACGATTGCCTTATTACATTTTATAAGTGGGAAGAACTGGGAAACCCAAATTTGGTGTCTATGGACTTACAATTTAAAAACACAAGTGATGGTGAAGTTGCTTTTTAAATTGCAGTTCTGTAAAAGCCACTCATAGAAAGTTAGCATGTTCTTACTCAAACAATGTGGTGCCTTTTACCTGTCTCTGAAATACACATCTGGGGTGGGTGACAGCAAGCTTCCTGCATTCCCTCTAGTCAGCACCAAGCAAAGGAAGGGTAGATGTGGCTGAGTAGCCATCTGCATGTTGATGAGTCTTCCAGAGCAGGATGGGAAGGAGGAGCTCACACTTTACACCTGAAAGATATGTGTCCTGGCCCCACACAAATGATTGAATACCCGCATGCAGTGAGTCTGAAGCCAGGGCAGGAAAGGCAGGGTCTTGTGCACTTGAAAGCATTTCTCTGAAGTTTCCCTACCACAAAGGCTCAACTGGGTATGACACCACCAAATCAGAACACTTCTGGAACTGAGAACATTTCAAAAACCAAAGAAAATGATGGACGGAGTGTTGAACAATGCAAGCACTCACCCCCAATCAACTGATCTGGGTTTAATCCATCACCGTTCTTTAGCCCACTCTGCCACCCCAGTTCAGACATGGCCATATGCAAATCAGTCTGACCCTGTGCCTCATGGGAACAGTCCAGCCCGAACTGCCAAGCCATGTCTTCCCTGGACCGGAAACAAGCTTCCTAGGACCGGTTTCTGGCATTTCAGCTGTCTTCAGCCAGGCTTGCTTGAATCCAGTGGCAAAGTGAGCAAGGGACTCACGTCTGAGCATACCCTGCCAACTCATGGCGAACAAAGCAAAAACCAAAGAAAATGATGGACGGAGTGTTGAACAATGCAAGCACTCACCCCCAGTCAACTGATCTGGGTTTAATCCATCACCGTTCTTTAGCCCACTCTGCCACCCCAGTTCAGACATGGCCATTTGCAAATCAGTCTGACCCTGTGCCTCATGGGAACAGTCCAGCCCGAACTGCCAAGCCATGTCTTCCCTGGACCGGAAACAAGCTTCCTAGGACCGGTTTCTGGCATTTCAGCCGTCTTCAGCCAGGCTTGCTTGAATCCAGTGGCAAAGTGAGCAAGGGACTCCCGTCTGAGCATACCCTGCCAACTTATGGCGAACAAAGCAAAAACCAAAGAAAATGATGGACGGAGTGTTGAACAATGCAAGCACTCACCCCCAGTCAACTGATCTGGGTTTAATCCATCACCGTTCTTTAGCCCACTCTGCCACCCCAGTTCAGACATGGCCATATGCAAATCAGTCTGACCCTGTGCCTCATGGGAACAGCCCAGCCCGAACTGCCAAGCCATGTCTTCCCTGGACCGGAAACAAGCTTCCTAGGACCGGTTTCTGGCATTTCAGCCGTCTTCAGCCAGGCTTGCTTGAATCCAGTGGCAAAGTGAGCAAGGGACTCACGTCTGAGCATACCCTGCCAACTTATGGTGAACAAAGCAATACCAAAGGAAATGATGGACGGAGTGTTGAACATTGCAAGCACTCACCCCCAGTCAACTGATCTGGGTTTAATCCATCACCGTTCTTTAGCCCACTCTGCCACCCCAGTTCAGACATGGCCATATGCAAATCAGTCTGACCCTGTGCCTCATGGGAACAGTCCAGCCCGAACTGCCAAGCCATGTCTTCCCTGGACAGGAAACAAGCTTCCTAGGACCGGTTTCTGGCATTTCAGCCGTCTTCAGCCAGGCTTGCTTGAATCCAGTGGCAAAGTGAGCAAGGGACTCACGTCTGAGCATACCCTGCCAACTTATGGTGAACAAAGCAATACCAAAGGAAATGATGGACGGAGTGTTGAACATTGCAAGCACTCTCCCCCAGTCAACTGATCTGGGTTTAATCCATCACCGTTCTTTAGCCCACTCTGCCACCCCAGTTCAGATATGGCCATATGCAAATCAGTCTGACCCTGTGCCTCATGTGAACAGTCCAGCCCGAACTGCCAAGCCATGTCTTCCCTGGACAGGAAACAAGTTTCCTAGGACCGGTTTCTGGCATTTCAGCCGTCTTCAGCCAGGCTTGCTTGAATCCAGTGGCAAAGTGAGCAAGGGACTCACGTCTGAGCATACCCTGCCAACTTATGGTGAACAAAGCAATACCAAAGGAAATGATGGACGGAGTGTTGAACATTGCAAGCACTCACCCCCAGTCAACTGATCTGGGTTTAATCCATCACCGTTCTTTAGCCCACTCTGCCACCCCAGTTCAGACATGGCCATATGCAAATCAGTCTGACCCTGTGCCTCATGGGAACAGTCCAGCCCGAACTGCCAAGCCATGTCTTCCCTGGACAGGAAACAAGCTTCCTAGGACCGGTTTCTGGCATTTCAGCCGTCTTCAGCCAGGCTTGCTTGAATCCAGTGGCAAAGTGAGCAAGGGACTCACGTCTGAGCATACCCTGCCAACTTATGGTGAACAAAGCAATACCAAAGGAAATGATGGACGGAGTGTTGAACATTGCAAGCACTCACCCCCAGTCAACTGATCTGGGTTTAATCCATCACCGTTCTTTAGCCCACTCTGCCACCCCAGTTCAGACATGGCCATATGCAAATCAGTCTGACCCTGTGCCTCATGGGAACAGTCCAGCCCGAACTGCCAAGCCATGTCTTCCCTGGACAGGAAACAAGCTTCCTAGGACCGGTTTCTGGCATTTCAGCCGTCTTCAGCCAGGCTTGCTTGAATCCAGTGGCAAAGTAAGCAAGGGACTCACGTCTGAGCATACCCTGCCAACTTATGGTGAACAAAGCAATACCAAAGGAAATGATGGACGGAGTGTTGAACATTGCAAGCACTCACCCCCAGTCAACTGATCTGGGTTTAATCCATCACCGTTCTTTAGCCCACTCTGCCACCCCAGTTCAGACATGGCCATATGCAAATCAGTCTGATCCTGTGCCTCATGGGAACAGTCCAGCCCGAACTGCCAAGCCATGTCTTCCCTGGACAGGAAACAAGCTTCCTAGGTCCGGTTTCTGGCATTTCAGCCGTTTTCAGCCAGGCTTGCTTGAATCCAGTGGCAAAGTGAGCAAGGGACGCACATCTGAGCATACCCTGCCAACTTATGGTGAACAAAGCAATACCAAAGGAAATGATGGACGGAGTGTTGAACATTGCAAGCACTCACCCCCAGTCAACTGACCTGGGTTTAATCCATCACCGTTCTTTAGCCCACTCTGCCACCCCAGTTCAGACATGGCCATATGCAAATCAGTCTGACCCTGTGCCTCATGGGAACAGTCCAGCCCGAACTGCCAAGCCATGTCTTCCCTGGACAGGAAACAAGCTTCCTAGGACCGGTTTCTGGCATTTCAGCCGTCTTCAGCCAGGCTTGCTTGAATCCAGTGGCAAAGTGAGCAAGGGACTCACGTCTGAGCATACCCTGCCAACTTATGGTGAACAAAGCAATACCAAAGGAAATGATGGACGGAGTGTTGAACATTGCAAGCACTCACCCCCAGTCAACTGATCTGGGTTTAATCCATCACCGTTCTTTAGCCCACTCTGCCACCCCAGTTCAGACATGGCCATATGCAAATCAGTCTGACCCTGTGCCTCATGGGAACAGTCCAGCCCGAACTGCCAAGCCATGTCTTCCCTGGACAGGAAAAAAGCTTCCTAGGACCGGTTTCTGGCATTTCAGCCGTCTTCAGCCAGGCTTGCTTGAATCCAGTTGCAAAGTGAGCAAGGGACTCACGTCTGAACATACCCTGCCAACTTATGGTGAAGAAAGCAATACCAAAGGAAATGATGGACCGAGTGTTGAACATTGCAAGCACTCACCCCCAGTCAACTGATCTGGGTTTAATCCATCACCGTTCTTTAGCCCACTCTGCCACCCCAGTTCAGACATGGCCATATGCAAATCAGTCTGACCCTGTGCCTCATGGGAACAGTCCAGCCTGAACTGCCAAACCATGTCTTCCCTGGACAGGAAGCAAGCTTCCTAGGACCGGTTTCTGGCATTTCAGCCGTCTTCAGCCAGGCTTGCTTGAATCCAGTGGCAAAGTGAGCAAGGGACTCACGTCTGAGCATACCCTGCCAACTTATGGTGAACAAAGCAATACCAAAGGAAATGATGGACGGAGTGTTGAACATTGCAAGCACTCACCCCCAGTCAACTGATCTGGGTTTAATCCATCACCGTTCTTTAGCCCACTCTGCCACCCCAGTTCAGACATGGCCATATGCAAATCAGTCTGACCCTGTGCCTCATGGGAACAGTCCAGCCCAAACTGCCAAGCCATGTCTTTCCTGGACAGGAAACAAGCTTCCTAGGACCGGTTTCTGGCATTTCAGCCGTCTTCAGCCAGGCTTGCTTGAATCCAGTGGCAAAGTGAGCAAGGGACTCACGTCTGAGCATACCCTGCCAACTTATGGTGAACAAAGCAATACCAAAGGAAATGATGGACAGAGTGTTGAAAATTGCAAGCACTCACCCCCAGTCAACTGATCTGGGTTTAATCCATCACCGTTCTTTAGCCCACTCTGCCACCCCAGTTCAGACATGGCCATATGCAAATCAGTCTGACCCTGTGCCTCATGGGAACAGTCCAGCCCGAACTGCCAAGCCAGTGGATTTGCAGCACTGATTGTGCCACGCACTTGAGTAGCCCTTTAATCATGTACCAGGCCTGCCACTGCAGGGCCTGTGTGTGCAGTTTTAAACCACCATTTTGGCTGGGCAAGTTAACCCATTAGCGAGGAATAAACCTTCCTTTTTATTACATATAGATCACCACATAGGTAGGTCTGGCCAGTCCATGGGCAGGGTGCAGTGTATTTAAAAAATAGGAAATGTACTTTTAAGTTTTATATGTCCTGGTAGTGAAGTGCACACAAATTAGCTTTTCACCAATGCATGGCCTATCTCTCCCATAGGTTAATATTACGATTGCCTTATTACATTTTATAAGTGGGAAGAACTGGGAAACCCAAATTTGGTGTCTATGGACTTACAATTTAAAAACACAAGTGATGGTGAAGTTGCTTTTTAAATTGCAGTTCTGTAAAAGCCACTCATAGAAAGTTAGCATGTTCTTACTCAAACAATGTGGTGCCTTTTACCTGTCTCTGAAATACACATCTGGGGTGGGTGACAGCAAGCTTCCTGCATTCCCTCTAGTCAGCACCAAGCAAAGGAAGGGTAGATGTGGCTGAGTAGCCATCTGCATGTTGATGAGTCTTCCAGAGCAGGATGGGAAGGAGGAGCTCACACTTTACACCTGAAAGATATGTGTCCTGGCCCCACACAAATGATTGAATACCCGCATGCAGTGAGTCTGAAGCCAGGGCAGGAAAGGCAGGGTCTTGTGCACTTGAAAGCATTTCTCTGAAGTTTCCCTACCACAAAGGCTCAACTGGGTATGACACCACCAAATCAGAACACTTCTGGAACTGAGAACATTTCAAAAACCAAAGAAAATGATGGACGGAGTGTTGAACAATGCAAGCACTCACCACCAATCAACTGATCTGGGTTTAATCCATCACCGTTCTTTAGCCCACTCTGCCACCCCAGTTCAGACATGGCCATATGCAAATCAGTCTGACCCTGTGCCTCATGGGAACAGTCCAGCCCGAACTGCCAAGCCATGTCTTCCCTGGACCGGAAACAAGCTTCCTAGGACCGGTTTCTGGCATTTCAGCTGTCTTCAGCCAGGCTTGCTTGAATCCAGTGGCAAAGTGAGCAAGGGACTCACGTCTGAGCATACCCTGCCAACTCATGGCGAACAAAGCAAAAACCAAAGAAAATGATGGACGGAGTGTTGAACAATGCAAGCACTCACCCCCAGTCAACTGATCTGGGTTTAATCCATCACCGTTCTTTAGCCCACTCTGCCACCCCAGTTCAGACATGGCCATTTGCAAATCAGTCTGACACTGTGCCTCATGGGAACAGTCCAGCCCGAACTGCCAAGCCATGTCTTCCCTGGACCGGAAACAAGCTTCCTAGGACCGGTTTCTGGCATTTCAGCCGTCTTCAGCCAGGCTTGCTTGAATCCAGTGGCAAAGTGAGCAAGGGACTCCCGTCTGAGCATACCCTGCCAACTTATGGCGAACAAAGCAAAAACCAAAGAAAATGATGGACGGAGTGTTGAACAATGCAAGCACTCACCCCCAGTCAACTGATCTGGGTTTAATCCATCACCGTTCTTTAGCCCACTCTGCCACCCCAGTTCAGACATGGCCATATGCAAATCAGTCTGACCCTGTGCCTCATGGGAACAGTCCAGCCCGAACTGCCAAGCCATGTCTTCCCTGGACCGGAAACAAGCTTCCTAGGACCGGTTTCTGGCATTTCAGCCGTCTTCAGCCAGGCTTGCTTGAATCCAGTGGCAAAGTGAGCAAGGGACTCATGTCTGAGCATACCCTGCCAACTTATGGCGAACAAAGCAAAAACCAAAGAAAATGAGGGACGGAGTGTTGAAATGCAAGCACTCACCCCCAGTCAACTGATCTGGGTTTAATCCATCACCGTTCTTTAGCCCACTCTGCCACCCCAGTTCAGACATGGCACTGAGAACATTTCACCAGGAAGAAGGACTGATGTGCCGCCAGGAGGGACTGCCACTTTGCTGAACTGATTTGGTGTGTTAACCTGCTGCTTCTTGTCTGGGAGTGACAAGAACTGGACCTGCATCCCTACATCCCAGAACCAAAGTATCTCCAAGGGATTGTTGTTTTCCCCCCTGTTTCTGAAGTCTCAAGGATATCAAAGACTTCACCTTACAACCAGCACCTGTACTCTGTCTACTTTGAGTTCTGCTCTTCCAAGTGGCGCCAACCCAGTCCCGGGCCTTTGGAGTGAGTTTTAAATGCTGTAACCCAGAAAATTGACACATCTCTGACATTACGCAAATGGGAACCAGTGCATTTCCTTCGACATCAACGCATCACCACTGTTGCTCGAACTGCGGACACCTCATCACAGACTGTGCAATGCATCGTCCCCTGTTTCGAATGCATCAGTGACCTTGTGTGGCTCTGTGCCAACGCATCGCTTTGGGCTGCTTACATCGTCTACAGCCCAATGTCATTGCATCAGGACCTTTGACGCACATTTGGCTTCGCCTAGCTTGTAATCAGCGCATGACCTACATCTGAGCGATCAACAGGGATGCCTAACCTCCCTTGCTCCATACATCATGCTCGGTGTTGACACATCCCTACTGTTCAGTGGGCCAAGGCTGGCCCCTGAATCTGACTTGCAGTCCATCGCATTCGGCCTGAGCATTTGAATTTGCCCCGGTCAAGCGCGACTGGCATTATTTGTTTCTACGTTACGCAAACAGTGGTTCTGCCACAAGATAAATGTAAAACATTTCTTATTTTGTCACCGCAGATGGGAGGACTCCAATTAATGGTACGATAAACCACAACACAGATTCTCTACAAGTTAGACCACTTACACCAAATCAAATGTGGATAAAGTTTATATAAGAAGAAAATTATATCTTTGAATGAAATAATGAAACCATTTGTGTGTTGCCTGTATAGAAAGAAGATTGAATGTACTTTTAGAGATCAATGTGTGACAAAAATCTTTAAGTATGGAACAAATGTGAAAACACAGGGTTAAAGCTCACCGTCTAAAAGTTGTCCCTGTGAAATGCCAAAATGTATGGACCTTGCCATCAGTGCAAGGGGACCAGTATCTCCCTTGACAGGTAATCATCCATGAAAGGTTAGCCCGAGTGTGGTAATCCTGACAGAAATAAATCTGATATGGATATAAAGGGCACCACGTGCTCCCTTAGGATCGGAGAAAAAGAAAACGGAGAACATGCATCCATGGAATTTCAATATTTAGATTACATAATATAGAGGCCATGGAGATGTATAAACTCATCTCTGGCTACAGGCGCTCGGGTGTGTTGGATAATTCAAAAATATCACGCAACCTCTATGGGATTGAGGAGTCGAAGTGAGAAAACGGGATCCACCGCCTCCATTTGCAAAATGTTCCAAAATTCAGGAGCAATCCTGTTACCTTGAAATCTTTGTACCAAGATAGTGAAGAAATGGTTATTGTGATATCAACGTGTCGCATCTGTTTCCATACAAAATAAGAAATGTTTTAAATGTATCTTGTGGCAGAACCACTGTTCGCGTAAGGTAGAAACAAATAGTGCCAGTCACGCTTGACTGGGGCAAATCCAAATGCTCAGGCCGACTGCAATGGACCGCAATTCAGATATAGGGGCCAGCCCTGGCCCACTGAACAGTACTGTGGATGCGTCAACACCAAGGACATAGTTAGCCCTAGGTTCTGTGCATAACTGGGTTACCCCATTGGTATTAACTATTTGTTTCTAGGCACAACAAAACAGTTTATTCTTTAAAAAATCATATCTTGACTTCTGCTTATTGGATTTTTGTCATGTTGGTCTTGTTTTACTCATAACAATATTATTTATTTGTTTAAACTGGCGAGGACGCTTTTTGTGGTGTTTTCACTGTGTTGTTGCTCACACAAGTACTTTACACATTGTCTCTTAAGTTAAGCCTGACTGCTATGTAATAAGCTACTACAGGCTGAGCACAGGTTAATATAAGGTATGTTTCTGACTTACCCTGACTAGGATTATGGTTCTCCGTAGGACAGGTTGCATACCTCTGACAACCAGAAACTCAATTTCTAACAGTTGCTTTAACCTTTGTTTTTCTCAGTAAATCTCTCTCTCTCTACATATATATATATATACACCCGCACAGACACTCACACTTCTGATGCCTTTAACACATAGAGTACTTTCACTTTCTAAAGCTATGCATGTCACCCTTCCTGCTATATGTGCAGATGTTTTCACCTGTTTTTGTCAAAATACCTTTACTCTGGCAGGTTGCGAAACACACTTTTTCCCAATGATGCTACTTATTAGCCATTTTGCGATAACAAATGTACAACATCGAATAAATGAAAAGTTTCTGACTTATTAAAAAAACACAGTTTCTCAGGAAATGCAGATAAATATCAAACATAAATAGAATTCCAGCCTATCAGTTTCTATGATACTAAGACATATTGCAGGAAACTTTTTCTTTTTGCATTCATGTTCTTGGAATTAGGCTACTGGATTGTTGACTGTATGTGCTCCTACCCCTACAACATGTTGGAATTGGCAGTACTCCTAATTGGTCACAAAAACCATAGCCCGAAGTCCTTTATACCAGGTCCAAATGGTTTTTGATTCTTCACTGGGACTCTCAGAAAGAAATACCAGTGCGTGTGCTCTGACCCCTAAAACCCATCAAAATGGTCTCTTCTCTTACATGGTACATTTCACTTACCCATAAGTCCCTTGTATGTGATTGAAAAATGTGTCCCCAGGGCCTGTAAGTTACATGTCACTAGTGAATTGCAGCCCCACTAAAATGACAATGCAATCATGACTGCAGAGCTTCCACCATTAACCTAGCTGTCAGGTTTACATTGCAATTTCAACCTGTGAAAATAACTCCTTTCGACAGGCCGAATTCCTCCATTTGAACTTGAAGTAAGCCGTAATGCCCAATAAGGCAGAGTGCAATGTGCTTAAACGTAGGACATGTAAAAAAAAGTTTCATGTGAAACGTCCTTAAAGTGACAAGGCACCAAAAGATATTTACAATGTAGCAGGGTTAGCTGGTCAATAGGAAAGCATTGGGAGTTAAAATTAAAATCAGATAATATTTCATCCTAGCAATCAGATAAAAAGTTAATTCTTGTAAGTTTAAAAATCTTTATTACAAAACCAATTCATTGGTGAAGGTGGATTTGTCCTTAATATTTTACAAGAGGTACTTTTAATGAACTTTCAACTGTCCCTCAGGAGCTGAAAGCTCTTTGATGAGGTGTGAACTTGTGCCCAGAGTTGAAACATAGGCATTGGGCATGGAAAGGTATTTTGTTCCTCTAACGGGAAGACCATCAGAAAAACGTAATTATCTTCAAAGAGGTCTACCCTGTCACAAGCAGATCTATTAACACCTATGGCTTCCCTTATTTTTCCCAGCTAACCAGCCAGTCACCAATCACAGTGGGAGAGGAACTGCCCATATAATCTGTGAATACCAACAGAGGAGGGGTTTGTCATTTTCTTGGCAACACTTCTAGTGTGAGCTTAGGAGTCCTGCACAAGAGTGGAAAGGTTCTGCCATCTTGGTTTAAGCTAGAACGGAGGCATAGACACTTGAAACGATCTATCATTCAGAAAGGAGCGAAACCAGTCTAAGGCCTCACCTTCGACACCAATTTCCCGCAAGCGAGTTAGTAAAATTGCATGAGAAATGGTGTCGAAGGCGGCACTAAGGTCCAATAGGACCAGAGCCACGGAATCAGCCCTATCCAGACTGACCTTGATAGCCTCCGACACTGTTAACAGAGCAGACTCAGTCCCATGATGCTCACGGAACCCATGTTGCGAAGGGTCAAGGATAGCATTGTGAGCTATATACTCTGAAAGAACAGCATTAACAGGGGACTCAGTCACCTTGGCCAGGAAGGGAAGAAGGGAAATGGGTCTGTAGTTAGCCGGTTCCCGGGGATCCAGGGAAGGCTTCTTAAGCAGTGGCACAACTTTAGCATGTTTCCACGCTCTGGGAACCATTGCAGAGGAAAGACATAAGTTAACCAATCCCCGAGCCCAGGGAGAAATCACAGAATGGAGTTGGCAAAATAGAGCAGAAGTGAGAGGGTCGACTGGGGATCCAGACTTAATCTTCTGACAGAGAACAGTGAACTCATCGGAGGATAAAGATGGAAAAGAAGTTAAGCTGCTACCCACCAAGGGGCCAGAGGTGATGAGAGCCTCACTCCCCACACATTGGTCCACCAAAGGCAGGTTTAAGTAGATCTGCTCGACCTTAGCCTAGACCATTGTCATAGGAATGGACACAGATGGCCTCATGTGAATGGTAGGAGGCCCGCCATATATCAGGGTGGAGGAGGTACTACCATCCACTATATTTTGTAATCTTTGCCGGCCCAGCAGGGATCCATGCGCCTTCAGAGAAGCTGCTGCCAAGCACCTCTGAAGGCATTGAAAGTTTGCAGAGCAGAGGCCATGTTTAAGGTAGCCACTCAGCAAAGTTTTTTATTTTTCAAAAAGAACCTCCCAAAGCTGGAGTTTCTTTTTGAAAAAACAAACTAAACCTGACACCCTGGGTGTTTTCTCCCAGGGTGTGGCGTAATTTTTTTTTTTCCAATGTGAGATTTCCATGGTTTCCATGGCAGTCCTGAACTGCAAAAACCTATTGAAACATTGGCTCTAAAACATTTGGACGGTCTGATGCACATAGACCAAAGGCCTCAACTCTAACAGGCTGTTCTGTATGGCTTCTAACAATGAAGACAGCAAGAACAGTACACTATGGGGTATAGTCACAAGAATGTGTGATAACTACTGCAAGAGTAGCTTAACGCAACACTCAACATCGCAGCCCATTGCGGAAAAAGAACCCCATGTCAACGTGGAATTCACAACAGGGCGGTACCATGCGATAGTCTGCCGAAACCCCGGACAATGTCTGTGACACAACCACCTCTATGGAGATAAAAACACAAACCACAGCACCAGAAAACCTGCGATGGGCCAAAGCGTGATGAGGATATCAGCGATAAGCAGCGCAACACACACCTGGCCGGCGGGAAAAATCTCCCTAAAAGTAGAAAAAAACACCCAAACACAAACTGACCAACACCCAAACACCATGGGGGCAGCCGGAGCAGGCGCAGAGGACAAGCGCAACCCCACAGGCACCCCGGACGACCAGCCCGGGACCTTGGGGACAGGAAAGGGCAAGGACAAGAAGAAGAGGAAGACCAAGCTCAGTCCGCAGGCGAACAGGAACGGAGGTGATGGAACACCATCAACAACTGTTCGTCACCTCCAACGTGTCATTTGGCACCAAAACTGGAATATGGCGGGACATTGTGGACAAGGTGAATACCGTCGGAGAGCACAAGAGGACAATGGATGAGGTCAAGAGGCGATGGAATGACATCAAGCGAAAGACCAAGGAGAAGCTCGCAGCCAACCAGAAGGCAGCAATGCAGAGTGGAGGTGGGGGCCCAGCGCCACAGCTCGAGCTGGATGACATGGAAGAGCTGGTGTCGACAGGCATCAGTGTGGATACTGTGGCCAGAGTCGGGGGACCAGACACTGCTCGACAGGACACAATACAACCGCAACAGGGTGAGTGACCACCAGGTACTGGGGGGAAGGGTGGAGATGGCCACGATGGCACACATGCACAATCAAGCACAGCACAGTGCACACCCTCAATGACTCTGGGTCATCGCCCAGATCCACAGACTGTCACAATGTACAATGCCATGCTATCTGAATGTCAACATGTACCATGCGGCTACATACATGTGGACACATTTCAATACACCATCTCCTCTTTACATTGCAGGGCCACCGTCAACACCCCCTGCAGAGCAGTTCCAGTCACTCTTCACTGATGACGAGGAGGACAACCCTAACATCGACACCCAAGCCCTCCTAGACATCATTGACATCATCTGCGACTCACCTCCAGGATCAGGGCTAACCAGCTGCATCAAGGAGACCACCACCCAAACCACCCAGCAGGAGGCAACCACGGCCCGCCAGTCTCCCAAGACCCACAGGAACAACACATGGCCTTCCAACGCCGTGTGCTGGAGGCCCAGAGGGAGATGGCTGAGCAGGTGCGGGTAGGGTTCTACCTCATGGCTACCAAACTGGACGCCATCCATGGGTGCCTAGGCCCGCCCCATGGCCTCCAACGAGCCCTGACTGACATTGCTGGAGTCCTGACGTGGATAGAAGAACACCTGTCTGCTCAGAGGGGCTCCAGCGACAGTAGCCGTTAGCTGGCACACATGCAGAGGCTCATGGAGGACATGGTGCGGATGGAGGCGGAAAGGATCGCAGCCACCGCTGTACATCAGCAAAATGTAGCTGGGATCTACCATGCCCTGCAGATCATCATCATCATAGCATTGCTGCCACAAGGCGTGGTGCTGATGAATGCTGCTGACCCCACACCATCGACATCTCCGCACACTGGTGTGTCAGTGCCCCACAGTGCAGCAGGCGTATCCATTCCAGCACCTGATGAGTCACCACCACACAGTGCGGCCGACAACCCTCCTTCGGCCCCTGATGTGTCGGTGGCACACAGTGCCCTAGCCGGTACTGCAACACCCACAGGTGGGGCAGAGCACACATCCGGGGACGGGGACATGGATGGGTTTGTGATCAGGAGGCACTAGCATTCATGGCCCCATGACCTACCACTGACTCCTGATACACTCCAATGCACTCACCTTGGACAGCGACATGGACTGCCATATCCTGTTTGATGACCAATGACACGGCGACCACACTGCAGACTGTACCCTACCTCTTCCACAGGACTTGTCATTCCCGAATGGACTCTGGCTGGCCCTCACGGGCCCATATTGTGTAGTGTTCTTGGCATTGCCCTGTACTGGTCCAGCTGCAGGACTGCACTGGATTTGCAATAAACATCCAGTGACGCACTGCTGTGTTATGTCGTTCATAATCCATGCATGAATGTGTGGGTGGATGTAGGGACAGTGATGTCCCTTGCGTCAATGATGCTCATCCTGTGGGATGCCATTCAGAGGGTGCTACATAGCATATTGTGTACCGTGTCCAGTGAACACTACAACAGGGACACACGCATCAGTCACTGTCATGCCCGGACATGGACTGAACCACGCCCAGATCCCACGTGTCATTGTTGCAAGCCCTGCGCTGGTCCAGCACACGGCAGGCCAGACCACTCCTCATACGCTGTGAGGGGGGCCCTCAAGGGCCTCATTGCTACCCGTCGCAGGCGTACTAGCTGGTGGTGTGCAAGTCACTGGTCTAGTTGTCAGCATGTCACAGCCACTCCCTGAGGGCAGGTTTGCACGCACACCACACCCATCCGGCCCGACATCACAGGCCATGTGACTAAGCCAACATAAGGGGCCGACGACGTCACATTCCCCTCTGCCGGTGGTGACTGGATGACGGACACTCCACGGTTCTCAATCCTAAAGGGCCCATGAGTTGTTGCGCACAGGATTAGTGGCACCCGAGGCCTTGCGTCCGTCACGGGCCTGCCACCATGTGGTGCTGACTGGGCTTGCACAGGGTTAGTGGCACCTGGAGCAATGCGCCCAGCACAGGCACCCCGGCACCGGACAGTGACTTTGGGTGCACTGAGTCAGTGGCACCTTAAGCTGCTGAGTGGGTGTGCAGCCTGCGATGATGCCCCGTCCCGTCAGGACAGCTCAGGTTTTGTGTGCCCTGCTGGACCACAGTGTAGACCAGAGCCAGCGGGCAGCACGGGCCTACCACCACCTGGCGTCGCTGCCTGGATCACAGAGCTGGTGGCACCTATTGGGCTGAGCGGGTATGCAGCCTGTGATGAGGCCGGGTGCCCTGCTATGTCCTTTGCCATGGAGTAATCAAGACTCAGCACCAAACTTGAGACCTGGTGGCCTGCGGAGTGGGGCAGCATGATGTGGCATGTGCCATGTCCGGGGGCCCTGGGCTTTTGGCCTGCAGCGGCACGTGGTGGGACCTCCTGTCTGCACGCTGGTGGCGGAAGGTGAGCAGTGCGGCCTGGGTGTGCATGGGCGGGCATGCTCTCATGGGCGGCGGGAGGGACTGGGGTACCTCTGTCTGGGTGTACATGGGCGGGCAGGCAATGTTGTCTTGTGCGATTGTGTGTACTGTGCCAAACATGTATCTAGACTCTGTTTCAGATGGCAGGTCTGTCTTATATGTGTGACCTAATGGGCTGCACTACATGCCGGCAAGTGGTTGGAAACACACCGGTGGCAGCAGGCGAGCAGTGTGGCCTGAGTGCACAGGGACAGCGCTCTCTCTCTCTCGCTCCCCCTCTCTTCTTCTTCTCTCTCTCTCCCCCTCACTTCTTCTTCTCTCTCTCTCCCACTCTCTTCCCCTCTCTCTCTCTCTCTCCCACTCTCTTCCTCTCTCTCTCTCTCCCCTCTCTTCTTCTTCTCTCACTCTCTCTCTCCCTCTCTTCCTTTCCCTCTCCTTCGCTCTCTCTCTGTCCTTTGATGTGCGCAGGACACGCCTTCTCATCATGATTTTTGTCTTGCAGGCTGTGACCTACAGATTGGCCCGAGGGGAGCCGCAATATGTCTTCATTTCATTTCTGTGTTCTTTTAATAACGTTTGATTTGTTGCTTCGGAAATGAATGTGTGATGCTCATTTTTGTGACGACACATGCATGTCACCAGTTGTGATTCTGCGACATCTTGCGGATAATTTTGTACGTGATTGGGTGTAGCTGATGTGACATGTCATTGGTCGGGGGGCTGGGGAGGGGGATCCTGGGGGTGGTTGCGACGGGTGTTGTTTCCCTTTTGGCCCTCCGGGCTGCATGTTCAGTTACCCGGGTACATCTGTTGTTCTTCAGGCGTGGCTGTGGGCTGTGGGCTGGTCTCTCTTTTGTGGTGCAGGCTGTGGTCCGACTTAGCACCAGGTCAGAGCAGGTGTTATTTTCCTGCTGCTAACGCGCCTTATCGCCTGTTTTGTATTCTTATCGCAGTTCTGTCTGGTTGTTATGAAAGTTTTGGAGTGGGGTTATCACGCCTTTTGGCACGGGAACACCTACTCTGCATCTCATTAGCGATAGTTGCGAGGTCTTCTGTGGCAATGTTTTTAGCGGCTGCTATTGCAGGTAAACTGGTGCTGTGGGCTGTTAACACCAGCTTGTGAATGGGGCGATAGATTTATCGCAACTTTGGCTGCGATAAAGTGCAGTTAACTCGGCGATAGTAATATGCCCCTCTGTCTTGTTAGTGGCAAAGTATATTGCATGCCAAACTCGCAATCAGGCCCTGATCTGGTGCTGTGCTCTAATTACCTACGGAGGTTGCGTTTGTGTTCTGTTCTTTACACTTGGTATCTTAACCCCTTCCATGCCTTGAACATAACGGCTACGTCCAAGGCTGTGGCTCTCTGGTGCCAAGGACGTAACCGTTACCTCCAAGGCCCACTATTTGGAAATCCCTCTGCTAAAAACAGAAGAGGGATTTCCTTTTTTTTTCAACCTCGGAAGCTGGGGAACAGCTTACCCAGCTGCCTGATGCATTTTTTTCTCTCAGTGTAGTGACGATCGGCGCAAATGGTGCGCCAACGTCACTACACTAAAAGTGAAAGTGAATGTGAAATGAGCCGATCGGCTCATTTCACTTTCACTGCCTACGGGCTCCTAAGGGCTATCTCAGCCCCCCAATCATGTAGGGAAATGGGAGGGGTATCATTGGAAAGGGGAGAATCTCTCCTTTCCAATCGTACCCTTCTTCAAGCAGGGATCCACCATTAGACACCAGGAAGGTTGGAGCGGGCCCTTTGGCAAGGGCCTTTGCTCCCCCATAATTATTTGGCCATATTCAGTCTTTCTGCCCCACTGGGTGGTAGATGGGGGCAGTAGCCACCAATCTGCCCTTCGGGTGGGCAGAACGCACACTAGACACAAGGGATTCTTTACTTTGTGAAAACATAGGGGTGGGGGCTGCCCTAAATGAGCTTTTTTAATGCCCCCACCCATCCTAAAAATTGGCACAGTCTTTCTGCCCCCCCGGGGTACAGCTGGGGGCAATAATCCCCGATCTGCTCCTAGGGTCAGAAAGCCCACTAGGCACCAGGGGTTATTGCTTTTTTTTTTATAATAGAGAGGTGGGGCCACCCATAAAAAGCATGTCAATGCCACCACCACCAACACAAAAGGGACAGTCTTTCTGCCCCTCTCAATCAATCAATCAATCAGTGACACTTATAGAGCGCGCTACATACCCGTAGGGTCTCAAGGCGCTGGGGAGGGGTGGTGCCGCTACTGCTCGAACAGCCAGGTCTTCAGCTTCTTCCTGAAGGAGAGGTGGTCTTGGGTCAGGCGCAGGTCGGACGGGAGGGAGTTCCAGGTCTTGGCGGCCAGGTAGGAGAAGGATCTTCCTCCTGTAGTCGCTCTTCGGATGCGGGGGACAGCGGCGAGGGCGTGGTTAGCTGATCGGAGGTGGCGTTTGGGAGCGTAGAAGTTGACTCGGCTGTTGAGGTAGCTCGGGCCTTGGTCGTGTAGGGCTTTGTGTGCGTGGGTGAGGAGGCGGAATGTGATTCTCTTGTTGACGGGGAGCCAGTGAAGGCCTCTCAGATGTCCGGAGATGTGGCTGGATCGTGGGATGTCGAGGATGAGTCTGGCTGAGGCGTTTTGGATCCGCTGGAGTCTCTTCTGGAGCTTGGCGGTGGTCCCGGCGTAGAGGGCGTTGCCGTAGTCCAGTCGGCTGGTGACGAGGGCCTGGGTGACGGTCTTCCTGGTCTCTGTGGGGATCCACCAGAAGATCTTCCGTAGCATGCGTAGGATGTTGAAGCACGCCGAGGAGACGCTGTTGACTTGTCTGGTCATGGAGAGGGAGGAGTCCAGGATGAAGCCCAGGTTTCGTGCATGGTCAGTTGGTTTGGGTGCGGTGCCCAGGGCGGGGGGCCACCAGGAGTCGTCCCAGGCGGAGGGTGAAGGGCCCAGGATGAGGACTTCCGTCTTGTCCGAGTTCAGTTTCAGGCGGCTGGTCGTCATCCACTCGGCTACCTCTTTCATCCCTTCGTGCAGGTTGGCTCTGGCGGCGGCGGGGTCGTTGGTCAGGGAGAGGATCAGCTGTGTGTCGTCGGCGTAGGAGATGATGCTGAGGTGGTGTTTGCGTACGATGGCCGCGAGGGGGCTCATGTAGACGTTGAAGAGGGTGGGGCTCAGGGATGATCCTTGGGGGACGCCGCAGATGACTTCGGAGGCCTCTGACTTGTACGGTGGTAGGCGGACTCGCTGTGTTCTTCCGTTGAGGAAGGAGATGATCCATTCCAGCGCCTTCTCCTGGATTCCGATGTTGCTGAGGCGCCGTATTAGGGTGCGGTGGCAGACCGTGTCGAATGCCGCGGAGAGGTCTAGGAGGATGAGGGCCGCTGTTTCTCCGTTGTCCATCAGGGCTCGGATGTCATCTGTGGCGGCGATGAGGGCGGTCTCGGTGCTGTGTTTGGCTCGGAAGCCGGACTGTGAGGGGTCGAGGGATCCGTTCGTCTCGAGGAAGGCGGCCATCTGCTTGTTGACGGTCTTCTCGATGACTTTGGCTGGAAACGGGAGAAGCGAGATGGGGCGGTAGTTCTTGAGGTCGGTGGGGTCCGCTGTTGGTTTCTTGAGTAGAGCGCTGAGTTCGGCGTGTTTCCAGCTTTCAGGGAAGATGGCGGTGTCGAAGGATGTGTTGATGATGTCTCTCAGGTGGGGTGCGATGACAGCGTCGGCCTTGTTGAAGACGTGGTGAGGGCAGGGGTCGGTTGGTGATCCGGAGTGGATGGAGTTCATCGTGCGGATGGTGTCTTCTGTGCTGATCGGGGTCCAGGCGTGGAGGGTGGTGGTGGGGGGGGGTGGCTGGTCGGCCGTGGTGTGCGTTGGTTGGTTGTTGAAACTGCTGTGTATGTCCGTGATCTTGTTGTGGAAGTATGAGGCGAGGGAGTTGCAGAGGTCTTGTGATGGGGTGATGTCGTTGTTTCCTGCGTTGGGGTTGGAGAGCTCTTTCACGATGTTGAAGAGTTCCTTGCTGTTGTGTGCGTTGTTGTCCAGCCGGTCCTTGAATGCTGTTCTTTTGGCGGCGCGGATCAGCTGGTGGTGTTTCCGGGTGGCCAGTTTGTAGGAGGTCCTGTTGTCCGGTGTCGGGTCCCTTTTCCAGACTTTCTCGAGGGCTCGGCAGTTCTTCTTGGAGCTCTTGAGTTCGTCGGTGAACCATGGGGCCTTCTTGCTGCCGGGTCTGTTGGGCGGGGTCCTCAGCGGGGCGAGCTCGTCCGCGCAGTTGCTGATCCACTTCGTGATGTTATCGGCGGCCTGGCTGGGGTTCGCTGAGCTGGCCGGAGGGTGTTGGCTCAGGGAGGTTGCGAGCTGGTCTGCTGTGATCTTGTTCCAGCTTCTGCGGGCGGTGTGTTGCTGGTGTTGGTGGGTCGTCGTTCTCTTGAAGGTGAAGTGGACGCAGCTGTGGTCCGTCCAATGAAGCTCTGTGGCGTGGCTGAAGTCGATGTCTGTGCTGGATGAGAAGACGGTGTCGAGTGTGTGTCCGGCGAGGTGGGTGGGGGTGGACACCAGTTGCTTGAGTCCCAGGTTGGCGAGGTTGTCGAGCAGGGCGCTGGTGTTGTGGTCGTTGTTGTTCTCCAGATGGAAGTTGAGGTCTCCCAGGAGGATGTAGTCAGCGGAGGGGAGGGCATGCGGGCTGACGAAGTCGGCGATGTCCTCGCTGAATTGCGTGCGTGGTCCAGGGGGTCGGTAGATCAGGGTGCCTCTGAGGGTGGTCTTCGGGTCGGTGTGGATCTGGAAATGCAGGTGTTCGGCGGTGGTCAGGGTGTTGTCGGTGCTGGTCGTGAGACGGATGGTGTTCCTGTGGATGATGGCGATGCCTCCTCCCATCTGGTTGGCGTTTCGGTCCCTCCGGACGATCTTGTAGCCCTCTGGGATAGCGATGGCGATGTCGGGAGCTGAAGAGGCGTTCATCCAGGTCTCCGTGAGGAAGGCAACCTCAGGGGCTGTGGCGTCTAGGAGGTTCCAGAGTTCGATGGCGTGTCTGTGGACGGAGCGGGTGTTGAGCAGGATGCACTTGAGGTGGGTGCTGCTGGTATTCGACTTGGCGGGTGCTGGTACGGGGCTGGTCCGGGTGCTGGAGAACTTGCAGGCGTGGCAGCTGAAGGGTCCGTGGGTGCGTTCTGGAGTGGCTTGGTGGCAATCAGGGAGTCGGCCGGTGTTGAGTGCGGTGAGGGTGGCGGCGGAGTACGTCAGGCGGGTCGGTCGGGGTCCTCGTGGGCCAGGGGTCCTGGCGCTGGTCGCGATCCGGTCGCGGACGGGCGCAGACGGGCTTACCTTTGGCGCGCCTTCGGCGCACAATCGGCGCGCCCGCTGCGCGTGACCGCTGCGCGTTCGCACGGTCGCCATTTGAGGCGAAGTGCGCGGGTGGGCGGAGCAGCTGGGAGGCGGGAGCGGGGAGGGTACAGAATACAAGAAAGGGCGGGGAAAAGCGGCGTTTGGCGGGAAGGGAGGGCGGAGGGCGGCGGGCAACCAGGGAAGGAGGCAAAACACGGGGAAACGGAATACAGCGAAACAGGCACAAAGATTGGTCAAAACAAGGGAAAAAACGGGTTAAAGACAATCAGGCACAAATTCGCGTTAAACAAAGGTCAAAACAACCGCAGCGGCGGCAGTCCGGAACGAGGCAGCAGCGAGGCACAAGGAAGCAAGGGGCACACGCAGCAGCAGGTGGCCGTGCGGCGCGGGGGTGTCCCACAAGTGGGTCACACTCACCTGCGTCGCACGGTCGCCTTTTGAGGCCAAGTGCGCGGGTGGGCGGAGCAGCTGGGAGGCGGGAGCGGGGAGGGTACAGAATACAAGAAAGGGCGGGGAAAAGCGGCGTTTGGCGGGAAGGGAGGGCGGAGGGCGGCGGGCAACCAGGGAAGGAGGCAAAACACGGGGAAACGGAATACAGCGAAACAGGCACAAAGATTGGTCAAAACAAGGGAAAAAACGGGTTAAAGACAATCAGGCACAAATTCGCGTTAAACAAAGGTCAAAACAACCGCAGCGGCGGCAGTCCGGAACGAGGCAGCAGCGAGGCACAAGGAAGCAAGGGGCACACGCAGCAGCAGGTGGCCGTGCGGCGCGGGGGTGTCCCACAAGTGGGTGAATGGGGGTTATTGCTCCTGATCTGCCTCTCTGGGAGCAGAAAGCCAACTAGATACCAGGGATTTTTTCTCCTTTCTAAAAGAGGGGTGGGGGCTGCCCAGAATGGGCATGCTAATGTACCCACACCCAAAACAAAAGGGACAGTCTTACTGCCCCACCATGGGGGCAGAAAGTCTAATAGACACTAGGGATTTCATTTTTATTATGAAATACGGATGGAGCTGGCCACAATGAGCAAAGCCATGCCGTCACACACAATTATAGAAACTGGAGTTGTTTTGTGGGTATTAACCCCCGATCTGAAAGCCCACTAGACACCAGGGACTTTTGCAAACCAAAACTTCTATGAAGTTTCAAACATGGACAATTTGTCTTAATAGGCTACTTAATAACAAGAACCCTACCATCTCTCCATGAGGAATATATATCACGCATTACTTGCTGTAGGGTGAAATCAGGGCTGAACATTTTTATGTGATTCAGGCAGCAATACGTCTGCACGGTGAGTGCGAATGCTGTTTTTTAAGTCTAATTTTGCACTAAAGAAAACATATCATATATGCGCTAAAGCACATCCGCAATGTTATAAAGATATTGGAAGTCACCGAGGTGTTCTTTGACCATATAGAGGAATGAGGCCGAAGGCCGAGTTACTTGATAAGACCATTGTATGCCATTTAGATAGAGCACATTCTGTGGACTTTTAGGTGCAGTTGCCGTCTCTTTGAATCAAGTCTCCAAATCGAGTCCATCTGGCGCTGCATGAATAGGAGCATAACGGTAGCAAAAGAAAACCCTGTGAAAAAGCTACTAATCTGGTACAAGTTGTGAAACTCAGCCTGGGGGATGCCATGTGGATTGAAATCAAATAAGCATGTCTGCCTCTCCATCTGGCAATATCTTCCACTCTTCAACATCCTCCCCAAGGGTTGCAAATCTATTCTAGCTGTAAATAGACATTTCTATTAAAATGGTGTATTTCTCCTTTAATGTTTGTGATTTGATACACCTATTTTCTTTCTCTTCAGAGTGTGTTCTGAAAGCCACTACAAACACCTCCAAGGTTCTTCATGGGGCTCATGTCTATTTTGCATCATCAAAGCATCATCAAATATATATGTCTGTGTAGATATAAAAATTCATATATAGAAATGTACTGAAAAAACAAAGGTTAAAGTAACATTCTAGTTAGGTGAAATGTTCAGTAATAATGTAACGTTTTAAACTCTAAAAACACAGAAATTCACCAGATAGAGTTAAAGTTGTCTCAAGTAACTATAACTGGTGCTCTGACGTAACTATATCTCACGCCCCCGCCATGTACATTTTTCTAACCAATAATTTCATTACAAATGTTGCAGTGATATTATAAATTGTCATAGAAGGTGTCATGAGTGAAGAATATATGTGGGGTAATTAGCAGTGCATTATGTGGGGTAATTAGCAGTGCATGATGAGGGTGTAGGTTATAGTTACATTAGAGCACAAGTTATAGGGCCACATGCTTCAAGCTTTTTTCTGGACGCAGAATCAGCCCGTTTGCGACCGGAAAAAGTCCTTTTCTGATGCATGAACCCATTTCCATTTGCAAATTACGTAATCACAATTTTTTGCAACTACCTAAATTGTTTATTAATTTAGGGAATCGCAAATTGTGATTCCCTAAAGGCGATGCATCAAGCCTTTCCTAAATGCAGAATGCAGCACACATAGAGAGAGGAAGTTCAGAGGCAAAATATATTTCGCCTCGTTACATCTCTCCTGGGTTATCTTTTTGGCGCTCTTCCAGGCTTACCTGTACTGGTAAATCTGGGAATGCATCAAAAACCATGGGAGTTGCATGGGAACACCCTCGTAAAGCCCATGAAACGCCTTCCAGGGGCAAAGTAAGGCAACGCAGCGATTTGCAGTTCGTTACCTTACTCTCGATTTATGGAGCCACTCAGAGCCATGCAAAGTGGCCTTGGGTGGTTTCATAAATCTGATAGACGGATTGAGTCACTCTTGCACCACATTGTGTGGTGCAAGAGCGATGCAATCCACCTCGTAAATAGGCCTCTTGGTATCTTAACACTAATAATATGAGGCGATATTGCCCTCTGGATTATGAGGAAGCTGATGCATGTACCTTAACTACTAATTAAAGGAAATGTAAAAATACATTTTCCTGGGCTGAGACCCTGAGATAAAAAATGGGCTCAATATCGCTGAAATTTGAAGTAGAAAAATTAGAAAATACTTTTTATGCGTGCTTACGTGATGTGGAAATACCATTGGTAACATCAATGCATCTCACGGATTTACTGACTTGCAAAACCCCTGGGCTACTGGAACTAAAGTAACATCAAGAGAATTCTGCACAATGTATTTACCTTTATGATAAAGGAGTTTTTAAAGATGTGGTGACGTGTTTCGAAAACTTGATTGAAAAGAAAAGTCATTTGAGTATTCATTCGAAGCTGACAAAGCTTGTAACATGAATAAAACAAAATTATTGCATTTAGTCAAATATAAGGTTGTCTATAGGGTCTCTGAATATTTGTTAAATGTTCCCTGTCCTGGGACTAGAAGAAGACTGATGCTATTGAGTGCTGGGCAAACAATTACATTGTATGAAAGTAAAATCAGATAAAGGTGATAGACTTAATTGTATCAGTACAAATAAAAAAACTGAGGAACTGACGCATTTATCATTACTCCATCCATGTTCTATAAATGAGAAATTACAGATGCCCTTATGTAAGCCAGCGTGTTTTAAGCAAATTGAGATAGCTGTTGTAATGTGAAAAATGTGCCGTGGGCAGTTTATTAAAACATACTTTGAAAAGTGTACTTTTAATGTGAACCTTTGTGTTTTTTTCAAGGAACAGTTGTACACCAAAACTACCATGAAAAATTGACTGCAGTGTGATTAAATGGTGCTGTTCACATGTTGACACATTTGTCTTAATAGACTACCTAATAACAAGAACCCTCCCATCTCTCCATAAGAAACAGATATCACACTTTACTTACTGCAGGGTGCAATCGGCTGAAAATTTAAAGTGAATTAGGCAGCAAAACATCTGAATGGTTAGTGCGAATGATGGGGCATATTATCAAGAAACGGCGTAAAAATTATGCCCTTGAGAATTCCCATAGAAGCCCAGGTTCTGGTGTCAAGATGTGCTTCTATTGGAATTCTCTGCGGCATATTATCAAGCCCATTTTCGCCGCTTTAGCGGCAGTTTTCTGCGCGATAATTTTACCGCCGTATTTTGCCGCCGTGCTTGATAATATGCCCCCAGATCTGTAATTTTGCACTAAATGATACATATCATATATGCGATAAAGTACACCTGCTGTAAAATATAAGGATATTGCGTGTCACCGAGGAGTTCCTTAACCACATAAAGGAACGAGGTCGAAGGCTGAGTTACTTTAAACGTTCATGGAACTTCGTTTATATAAAGCACATTCTGTGGACTACTAGGCACGGTTGGCTTCTCTTTAAATCAAGTCTCCAAATCGAGTCCATCTGGCGCTATCTGAATAGGAGCATAACATTAGCGAAAGAAAACCCTGTGAAAAAGCTACTAATGTGGTGCAAGTTGTGAAACTCAGCCTGAGGGATGCCATGTGGATTGAAATCAAAGAAGCATGTCTGCCCCTCCATCTGGCAATATCTCCCAATCTTCAACATCCGTCCCAAGGGTTGCACATCTATTCCAGCTGCAAATAGGCATTTATATTAAAATGGTGTATATCTCTTGTCATGTTTGTCATTTGTCACACGCATTTTCTTTTTCTTCAGGCTGTGTTTAGAAAGCCGCTACACAAATTTCAAAGTTCTTCATGGGGCTTATCCGTGCCTATTTTGCATCATCAATGCATCATCAAATATATATGTGTATGTGTGCGAATCTATAAATTAACATATATAGAAATATAGATATAAAGACTATATATTTAGATATATATAAACCTCAGTGGTGCTCATCACGTGTATTTATAGTTAGGTTAGAGTTTCCTGAAGAGAGACATGTTTTGTTTCTTTAATAACTTTGGCACCGTTTGACAAACCTGAACTAATTTTTTTTTTTAAAGTTCATCCACATTGGTTCCTTCATGAAATGGTTTACATTGATCATTGAACCTGGGGGCCAATAAAAAGAGGCGGTTCCAAAAGTCTGATTTCACATTTTAATTATCATTGGAAACTCTGATCTCTGATGCAGAAAAATGGCTCAATGGAATTACACCAAATTTGGGAGAAAGTTAGAACTTTACTCAGAAAGAGTACCTTTTTTTATTTGGTGTAATACGTTAAGCCGTTTTTGATAAATTAATATTCAAAAAGATCATTGGGATAGGCATAAAGGGGTTAATGCTGGTAAAAAGTTAAAGACATCTGGTCTGTTTGTTTCCAGATATACTCTGATTGGCCCATTCAAAGTGGATCACCGGATCCTGGTTGGCTAACCACACATGGGGAATATGTTGCTGTAGCCAATAAAGGCCTCGATCTCTGAGTCATGATCACATTAGTGGGCAGAGTTTGGCACACCCTGACCCTCCCCCAGTGCCTAGTGGGGGGTCCCAAAGGGATACCCCTTAAGGGGTACTGTAATGCCAGCTGCTGAAATTGTGGTACCTAGCGTGGCACCACCCATGAAACTGTAGAAATGGGTAACTGTGGTGTCTCTGCACCTCAAAAACATTTGAAGAAACTATGATAAAGCTGTGGTGCAGTCCATAGGTTGTGAGCAACATCGCTGTGCATAGCTGAAGGCCTTGGGCCGAGCTAATTGAGAGGTTAGCCATGCAAGGGCTGGTGCTGCCAACCTCCATTGTGTGGGCTGTACTTTGAACATGGTGGGGGTTAGCCACTTGCAGTGGGCTGGGTGCACGGCCAACCCTCCGCTGTGCACTACTGAAGGTCAAGCCCCGTGTTCAACCTCTGGCAGCAGGGGGTTGGGCACCCACAGGGGTACGGGTGCAAGACCTGGCCACAGACCAGGCCCTCCATCCAACCCCACACAGCATACAGCAATATGCAACAGAGTGTTGGTGTCTGTGGGGGGTTGGGAGCCCACAAAGGTTGGATACCATTGCAGGATGGGTGCAGGGCCTGACCTGAGGAAAGCCTGTGCCCAATCCCTCAGTGCATGGTCCAGCAGTAAGTTGGCTGAAGGGGGTTTGCATGCTTGTAGGGGGTTGAACACCCATGGCAAAATGGTTACAGGACCCGAATAAAGGTTTGGATCCTGCGAAGGTTGTGGTGCATGTAGGGGATTGGGTATACTGCCTGGTCTCTTGCAAGGCCCTTAGCACCATACCCCATTGCGTACAGATGTGTGCAGCAAAGGCTTTGGCATCTGTGGGACGACTGGTGCAGTGCCAGTGTGAAGCACAGACCTTGCAGATAATCCCCACTGTACACATCCAGAGGCCATGTGCAGCAGGGTGTTGGCTGCCCACGGGGGTGTTAGATGCCCATGAGCAGATGGGGGCAGGGCATGAACATAGGTTGGACACCCACAAGGTGCTGAGTGCCTAAGGGGAGTTGGGTGCAGGGCCTGACCAGAGGGCAGACCCCGTGGCCTACCCCAGAACTGTGGTGCCAGCTTCTAGTACTATGATATCCCTTGAGGCAAAAGTGAGGTACCACATTTCCAGCAATTGAACTGCGGTACCTGAGAACCGTTTAAAAAAAACTGAGAAGGGTTTGCCTATAGACCAGACAATACGGCTCATTTCGCAGGTCGTCGGGTGTGCAAAAATGGGGTTGGCTGCCTGCAGTGGGGAGGGTGCCAGGCCAAACCAGCACTGAGCATGACTCAAGGTGATGTACAGCAGGGGACTGGGCACCCACAGGAAGTTGCACAACACACAAGATGATGGACGGAATGTTGCACATTGGCAAAACATTCACCCCCAGTCACAGATCTGGGTTTAATCCATCGTTATATTGCTCACCACGCCACCCCAGTTCAGACATGGCAATATGCAAATCAGTCTTGACCCTGTGCCTCATGAGAACAATCCAGCCCGAACTGCCAAGTCATGTCTTCCTTGTGATGAATACAAGCCCCAGCTAGGCCCGCAAGAGACAAGGGTTCGCTCTTCTGTAACGAAATCTATAAGGAAGTTGGCACGGAAACTGCAAAGTACAAAAACAACGTTTATTAACCCTTAAGGGTGGTCCTACAATCCACACAACACTCTTCAGTATTGCAAGGAGTAGCACAAAGAACTTGCGTACATTGTCCCCTTTTATACACAACAGAGGGGCTCATGAGTGGGTGGTTACCACAGAGTTGAAGAACATTACCATTTAGGGTCATTCTCGATACCAAATCAATACATGGGCGGAGCTAACACACTCCTTGGGCCCGTGAAAACACATGGTCAAGCAAAGCTAATTATAACAGATGTAGTCAAGTCTGGGCATGCGCCAGACGGACAAGAGAGAGCTATTTATAACTGTTGCTAGGCAGATTACAAGAGCAACTAACACAGAGGTCGGACTCTCCTCGTGGTGAACACGTGGCAGCATGTCAATACAAAATGGAGTCCGGACTTCGGCCAACATAATGAGGAAAACACGATAAAAGGGAAACACTAATGTTTTCAGTAAATGCTTAATCACATTCTGCCTTAATTTACAACAGACGACCCTTTCAGCATTTACTGAAGACATCTGGCTTCCAAGAATAATCATCGTATATGTCAATTAACATCATTCCTTTAACCTCTTTAGCTAGACCCTTCTGGCGGGCAACATCGGCAATAGCTTTCTTATCTGGAATGCAGAATGGAATGCATACGGAACAGCACAATGGTCCACATTGAATACACATACAGAAAAGGAACAGAATTGCTACAATAACACAGAGACCAGTTAGAACCTTCCAACCCCAGGCAGTAACCAACGCCCAAAACCATCCAGAAAAGGACCAAGTGCCGTTTTCTGTGTGGACTTCAGCTGCTATTTTGTGCAGTTTATTAATGGCATTATAAACGGATGGCATATGATCAGGGATGAACACACAGCAGCTACTTCCAATAATTTTACAGGCTCCTCCTCGATCAGCTAGCATCACATCCAATACCATACGATTCTGTAATGCAACAATCCTGGTAATCTGTAATTCTTCCGTAAGATTCCCAAGAGCAGCAGCAGTCTGATTAGTCACAGCTTCTACCACTCTTGTTAATCTTCGGATCTTCCTACTATTCAGAGCGGCTCCAACAAAGAAAAACAGTCCTAAATTAAAATCAATATACTGTTGCAAGCTGGTATCTGTTTGATCCACCTCATCAATAGATAGAGTACGTTTATATCTATTTACAGTCACATTATTCAGCAATTTCAAATCCTTATGATATGACGCAGGTGCTAAGAATACAGGAGGTAATAGGAATGATACATAGCATACCCCAGACCACCCAGCCGGCAAACGGTAATAACCTTTATTTCCACATACAAAATAGGTATTATGGGATGCTAGGAAGGTGCTGTTATTTAACCCATCAATGTTTAACACAGTTATACAATCACTGACACCGACAGGGATAAAACCCACACTCTGGACGCACAGGTCCGCTTGGGCTTGTGCTACTTGGATTACAAATTTATCCTTCCCCACAGTGTCTCTGGTGTTCGTGAACATATAGGGGATGGATTCATTGTCTGGTCGGTACTCTTCCCATTCCCAAATTGTCCCATTCGCTTGTGGATATCCATTCTTGTCCTGATGGCATTCTTTATTAAGTCTGAAAAGCAATCGTCCCACTGTCGGTTTTCGAGTGGCAAACAACAGAGTGTACCATGCTCTACAAGAGCCATTGTGAGAGAAAGGAAGTGGTATGAATGGCGTGCCTCCTTTCTTCTGATGGGCTGGCATCATCCCACATATCCAACAGTTCGTAGCATTTGTAGCAACGTGGGTGTGATGCAGCATCTGAATGAAAGTGTTATTCAAATAGGATTGTCGATGCTTCAACTCTTGATATGGCAATGTATAAAAGTAGTGCTCCGCAGGCACTGGAGTCATCAACACAAGTGTCTCTCGGGCTGGAGTTGCCTCCTCCACAAACCATGTGGTTATACCAATGATAGCTACTGTTAGCATGAACCCCAACGCACAAAGAATTTTCTTCTTCTCCATGTCAAAGGAAACAATACCCTGATATCTTCCTGAAACTAAAAGTCTGTCAGAACTCTTCCCCTTGGGCAGCGGTTGATTTCTTCACCAGCGGGCCAAGACGGGTGTCGCTACACTAATGCAGGGCTGATCCCCCCCCCTTGCCTCATTGGCTCTCCGTTTCACTAACCCAAGGGCCGTTCTGACAGTATGTCCCGGTACTGGAAACCTCACTTCCTTGGTCGCAGATGATATCGCCTTCCTCCAGAAGTCGTATGGTCCGGAAAGAGCTCCTCAGTCTCGTTTGGCTCTGCAGCACGGCCTGTCTCTGCTGCTAGGATGTCTCGTTGATCGGTCAGCACGGCAGACTCCACCAATCCGGGCGGTACCTTTCGACAGTGCAAGGAATGGATCCAATTCTTCCTGTTCGAGACTCGCACTGCCGTCCTCGTTGCAAGAAGGACTTGCTCAGGTCCGACCCATCTCGGCTCCAAACTGTTCGATCTGTCGAAAACCTTTATCATTACATGATCTCCAGGCCGGAGACCATGTCCTTCGCCAGTAGACCGATCAGGGAGCGCCTCTCGGACCTGTTGATGAATAGAAACCAAGTTATCCGTTAACTGTGCCAGATAATCACTCATCATCACACAAGGTACATCATACACAGCCTTAGGCCTTGGTGGACCCCAAATGTTCATTGGGCGTCCAAATACAATTTCATAGGGTGTAAGGCCGGTTCGAGAGTGTGGCACCGACCTAATTGACAATAACGCCAGTGGCAAAGCGTCTGGCCAAGTCAAAGACGTTGAAGCTTGAATTTTGGCGATCTTAAGCTTCAGTGTACCATTATATTTCTCGACTAGTCCTGCAGACTGAGGGTGGAACACGGCGTGGAACTTCTGGGTGATGCCTAGGCCCTTCAAGACATACTTTATAACATCTGCTACAAAGTGAGGGCCATTATCACTCCACAGAAGTCTACAGACGCCGTATCGGGGGAAAAACTCTTTCAGCAATAGCTTCGCTGTAGTCATTGCAGTATTGTCTTTCGCAGGGTACGCCTCGACCCATTTACTGAAGGCGCAAACCACTACTAGAACATATTTCAAATTGTTACAGCGCTCAAGCTGGATGTAATCCATCTGCAGAACCTCAAAGGGTGCAGTGGGTGTCGCAAATCCTCCTGCTGGGGTTCGCGTGCCTTTCCCTGGGTTATACTTCAGACAGATCATACAGGTCTGCACCACCCTCTTTGCCGTGCTAGCAATCTCTGGATGCTCCCAGACTTGGGTAAGCAATTTCACAATTGCGGAAGCTCCAACATGTGCTAGCCCATGTGCCATCTGGACCATAGGTTGTACAAAAGCCGTGGGTAATTTCCATCTATCCATCTGCTTATTTCTCCAGCAACCCTCGTCATCCAGTTCTCCTTCGCTAGCCCATTGTTCCCGCTCTTTGTCAGAAGCGGTCTTTTGTATTTCTCGCACTTCCTCCTTCGCATCATGCCATCTCTCCACCTGTGACTTCACTACATACATGGCAGTAGTACCGGGCTGCATCGCAGTCTCCCGTGCTACTCGATCCGCTAGCGCATTCCCTTCCCCAACCTTATCAACCACTTTCCTATGGGCGCTACACTTAACAATAGCGATTTTCTTTGGGTATGTCAATGCAGTTAAAAGGTTGTGGACTAACTCCCCATGCATTATCTGCACCCCATGTGACGTTAGAAACCCTCTCTCCTTCCAGAGTAGGCCGAAATCGTGCGCTACTCCGAAGGCATAGCGGCTGTCTGTGTAAACATTCACGCACAATCCTGTACTGAGCTCACACGCTCGTGTTAACGCTATCAGTTCCGCTGCTTGAGCCGATTTCTGTGGTATGCGTGCTGTCTCCACTATCGTGTGTAATGTGGTAATTGCATACGCTGCTGAAGTCGTACCATCTGGTAGCTTCAGGCATGATCCATCCACCCACAACTCTCCATCTACATCTGAAAAGGGCGTATCCTGGAGATCAATACGACCCTTTGTTTGTTCCTCAGTCACAAGAATACAATCATGCGCTTTCTGTGCCTCAGACTGTGTCTCGGGGTATGGCAACAATGTGGCCGGGTTTAATGTCACGCACCTTTTTAACGTAATGTGAGGAGCTAAAAGCGTCAACTCATATCCCGTTAAACGGGCACTGGTCAAATGCTGCGTCTTTGTTTGATTAAGCAGGGCATCAACAGCGTGGGGAACTAACACCAACAGTTTATGGGACAATACAATTCCTTCACTCTGCCGTATTGACACAGCTGTCGCCGCAACCGAGCGAAAACACCCCGGCAATGCTCGGGCGACAGGATCAAGTACAGCCGAAAAGTATGCACAAGGGCGCTGCTTATCGCCGTGCATCTGCACTAAGACTGATAATGCACATCCATCTTTCTCATGCACATACAACGAAAAGGGTTTTGCATAATCAGGGGTCCCTAACACTGGTGCTGAACAAAGGGCCTGTCTCAATTGCTGAAAAGCAGCGTCACACTCATCTGACCAGGGGATCGGGATGGGCGTGTCTTTTGTCAAGAGCGCTAGTAATGGCTTAGCTATGTGTGAAAACCCCAATATCCATTGTCTACAAAAAGAAACAAGACCCAAAAATGCACGCACATCCTTCTGCGTGGATGGCCTTGGTGTGTCCAAAATTACTTGGATACGATCTGGTGTGAGTGCACGCCCCTCCTTAGACAAAAGGTGACCCAAATAAGTCACCTTTGGTCTACAGAATTGCAATTTCTTCCTAGAGACCTTGTGATTGTGGGATGCTAAAAAGGAAAGTAAGGCTATCGTGCTTTTCTCGCACAACTCCAGGGTGTCAGCCGCCAACAGGATGTCATCGACATATTGAATGAGGGCGACCCCCTCGAGTAAAACAAAGGAATCCAACTGTCGCTTCAAAGCCTGACTATAAATACTAGGGCTTTCTGTATAGCCTTGGGGAATTCTACAAAAACGATAAGATCTATTGTTTAATGTGAACCCAAAAAGAAATCGGCTATCAGGGTGAATGGGAATAGAAAAGAAGGCATTTTTCAAATCAATCACTGAGAACATGGTCGCCGTAGGCGGGACCAAGGTAAGCAACGTCGTGATATCGGAAACCACCGGGTACTGAGGTATCACGATCTTGTTGACCTCCCTCAAATCAATTATAAACCGATAGACTTTTGCATCCGTGTCCTTTTTCAAAATTGGGAGAATCGGACTGTTACAGATATTATAGGGAACTTCTTCCACTACTCCCACTGCGATCAGGTCTTGCACAATCTGTATGAGAGCCTCCTCGCCCTCCTGAGAAATACGATACTGTGGGAGGCGTGGTAGTACCGCCCCCTCCTGGACACTAATGTGGACCGGAGGAATCACCATTTGTCCGACATCTGTGTCCGAAGTCGCCCATAAAGCTTGGGGGAGGGTAGCCAACAACGCATCCTCTGAGATTGTACACATCCGCCCAGATCGGGGGTAGTTGTCATTTAAAATCACCCTCACACCCTCAGGGGAACAACGAATTGTAGCCCTAAAGTACTTTAACATATCAAGGCCCATAATGTTATCCGGTGTGTACGGAGCAAGCAGAAACGGACAAGGCGCAGGAAAACAATCAACTTTAAATGCAAGGGGCTGTGAAAGAGGGCTTCGGGAGAGTGTACCGTCAAACCCTACCGATGTAACTATTGAGCCGGATGGGGGAGCCCCCGGAACCAAGTACCTAGACAATGCACTACGTGTCGCTCCTGTATCCACTAGGAACTGATCAGTAGAACCTAAAACCTCAGCCGATACATAAGGACCCGTCTGATCGACCGGCACCTCAACTGATTCGGACCCCCATCCTACGCATTCCTATGCATGCTGAGAATCATGATATCCCGATCGATCGGTGTCCGATACATGATACTGGTGCTGGCGATCGAAAACGTTTGAGCTATCTCGGTGCTGTCCGGCAGTATCGAAACGGGCATTATCGTTGGAATTTCCTCTAAAGTTCGAGAAGCCCCCTCTACCTCTCGGGCCACCCGGAGCGTGCCCCTGACGCGAAGCACGCAACGCTGGGCAATCCCTGGCCCAATGGCCCAACTGCTTGCAATACGCACACTGGTTCCTATTCAAATCCGATCGGCCCGAAGGGGGACCATAAGATCCGCCCCTTCCCCTACTATTATTACCCCGGCGGGGCGGGCCATATACTTGTGCTAACATCACTTTGGTTTTAAGATCTTTCGATTTCTTCTCCTCCTGGCCCTTCGCCTCGTGCTCCTGACGCTCATAATACTGAGCAATGGTCAGAAGGGCCGTCGGTGTCGCGGAGGACCAAGAACTCTCACTCGCTTTCAACCGGGCCGCAACTGCCGGCAGCAGATTAGCCACATATTTGTCCGCGAAAAGGTGGCGGCCCGTGTCGTCAGTAAGCGACTGGCCACTAAAATCATGAAACGTCTCCTCAAAGCGCGTAAAGAAGTCCGCGACTGACTCGTCAACTTTCTGTTTACATGCAGCTAACATATTCCAGTCAATCTTTTTAGGGGGGATAATCGTCTTCAACTTAGCCACAATAGCCGCAGGGAGATCTAAAATATTCTGGGGTGGTTTCTGTGCGGGCTTCCGTTCCCTATCCTCATCCTCAAGGTCAGACCACCGGGCCTTGAAGGCAACCGCATCATCTACCTTCCGAACAGAGCGCCACGTATCCGGCGGTAGGATAAGGCCAAAGAATAGGTCTATGTCCGCTAAGGTCATAATGCAAGAATTCAAGGCCCCCTCTACTTCTTCATAGAAGGCCGCTGGATTCTTGCGGGGGTCGGGCAGCGCATTTTTTAATGCCATAACATCGGCCCTATGCCATGGAGTATAAACCCAATTATAAACAAAATATCCCCTTGCATCGGCGGAGTTAACATCCGAGCTAGTCCCTGCTCCCTTAGGAGGAACATACAAAGGCGCCGCCTCTCGCATTGGTTTAGCATGCACTATGTCATCCTTATCTGACTGGGAGGCGGATGGGTGGCCCCCTGCTGCAGACGAATCCGACTGCTTCTCCTCCTCCGTTTGTTGACGTGCTTTCTCTCTAAGGGCCAGCACTTCGTCCCGCAAAGCGAACAGCCGCCGAGCCGCCTCAGAAGCCTTAGGGGGAGAAAAAACACCATTACGTAATGCTCCGGCATCCGAAGACACGTCGGCAGGCTCAAGGACACTAGAATATTTTCGGAAAGCAGCAATTACTTCTTCTGAAAAATGAGACAGAAAATACACCCTCTCTCTATCTTGCCACGACCCCCAAGCATGGAACAACTCATCCATAGACATCTTGCCCTTAAGTGCACGGAGGGAAAGTTTCCGAAGCTCAGCCATATGCTCGGCCGATAACATGGACCGTGTGTCGACCTTACCCGGAGCCGGGCCAGAATCTTGCGGCCGTGGAGCGGATGCGCCAACATAAGGGGGCGGAGAGCGATCTAGTAAATAAAAATCGTCATCAGGATTATTAAGGACAGGATAAAGCGGCTGACGAACAACATATTGACCCGAAACTTGTAGCCTACGCTCTTTCTCTTGTCTGTCCGTTTGCTCTTTGTCCTCCCGACGCTTCGCTTCCTGCGCTCGCATATGATCATTCTTTCGTTGCTCCTTATCAAACAGCGCTTTCTCACGTTTCTCTCGCTCACGCACTTCCTTCACCCATAATCGCACACACTCAAACATATCCTGACGAGCACGTCGCTTACACATACACTGTTCCACATACTCAATCTTACGTATATCAAACGATCCATACAAAGGCCATCGCAACTCAGGATCCTTCCTAGTATATTTCCTCCATAACGTGCTGTACATTATGGAAGAAAGACCATGTTTCACGTACATATCCCTATTAGGAGTCCCCTCTGGGGGAGCTGGAGCAGATTCCTCGAGGTTCAACCGGTTCCCAAGACAGCAGCACCACTTACGAAGTGCGCTAAAAGCAGGCATGCTAGGAATAATGCAAAATATGCAGTATTATCAAGAAAAATGGCACTTAATCGTTGCGCCGTTCAAAGTTTACACAGCTCCGGAGAAATTTCTCCACATTACCTGCCTATATGTGTTGCAACGCATATATTTTCACAAAGACAAATTCAAAATATGACTAGTCACCATCAATCAAACTCAAATAGCCAGACCAGGCTTCAAAACTCGGAGCAAGTACCGTACAACGGTTCTTACCAATCAAGAGTCCAGGTTCCAACTGCCAAGCTCCACAATCGCCCAAACGGCTCTCACGGCAGGACCGACAGAAGAGGTCTCAGTCGATGACCGGCGCCACCCAGACGGTCAGCTCGGAAGGGAAGGAAGAAAAACCTCGGGATGCCAGGGCTAAGACGCCGCTGGCAGTGATCACGTCCCCGGCCAAACTCCTCACCTTCGTCGCGACCAATCCTTCGAGCATCCGAGTCGCCGATGAGCCCCACGTGACGGGCGCCAATTGATGAATACAAGCCCCAGCTAGGCCCGCAAGAGACAAGGGTTCGCTCTTCTGTAACGAAATCTATAAGGAAGTTGGCACGGAAACTGCAAAGTACAAAAACAACGTTTATTAACCCTTAAGGGTGGTCCTACAATCCACACAACACTCTTCAGTATTGCAAGGAGTAGCACAAAGAACTTGCGTACATTGTCCCCTTTTATACACAACAGAGGGGCTCATGAGTGGGTGGTTACCACAGAGTTGAAGAACATTACCATTTAGGGTCATTCTCGATACCAAATCAATACATGGGCGGAGCTAACACACTCCTTGGGCCCGCGAAAACACATGGTCAAGCAAAGCTAATTATAACAGATGTAGTCAAGTCTGGGCATGCGCCAGACGGACAAGAGAGAGCTATTTATAACTGTTGCTAGGCAGATTACAAGAGCAACTAACACAGAGGTCGGACTCTCCTCGTGGTGAACACGTGGCAGCATGTCAATACAAAATGGAGTCCGGACTTCGGCCAACATAATGAGGAAAACACGATAAAAGGGAAACACTAATGTTTTCAGTAAATGCTTAATCACATTCTGCCTTAATTTACAACACTTGGACCGGAATCAAGCATCCTAGGACCGGTTTCGGGGTTTCACCCCTCTTCAGCCAGGATAGCTTGACTCCAGTAGCGTAGTGAGCACGGGACCCACGTCTGGGCATACCCTTCCCATATAGGGCGAACAGCAAAACACACAAGATGATGGACGGAATGTTGCACATTGGCAAAACATTCACCCCCAGTCACAGATCTGGGTTTAATCCATCGTTATTTTGCTCACCACGCCACCCCAGTTCAGACATGGCCATATGCAAATCAGTCTTGACCCTGTACCTCATGGGAACAGTCCAGTCCGAACTGCCAAGCCATGTCTTCCCTGGACCGGAATCAAACATCCTAGGACCGGTTTCGGGGTTTCACCCCTCTTCAGCCAGGATAGCTTGACTCCAGTAGCGTAGTGAGCACGGGACCCACGTCTGGGCATACCCTTCCCATATAGGGCGAACAGCAAAACACACAAGATGATGGACGGAATGTTGCACATTAGCAAAACATTCACCCCCAGTCACAGGAAGTTGGCACAGAGCCTGGCTGGTGTCCAGGCTATGCAGCGCTGCACATGGCAAAAAGCAGTGCACAGTGGGCACCTGTAGGGATTGGTCTCAGGGCCTGGCTGGAGGCCAGGCCATGCAACCAATATCCTTGTGCACAGCTTAAGTCTAAGGGGCATAATCACAAGAACGTGTGCTAACTACCGCAAGAGTAGGGTAACGCAACTTTCAATACCGCAGCCCATCATGGGAAAATAACATCGAGGATAATGTCCGCCATACAACCACCCCGACGGAGATAAAAAACACACACCACAACACCAGGAAACCTGCGATGAGCCCTTCCGCGATAAGGAAAGCAGGGTTAAGCAGCGTGAGGGCAGCAACCTCACGCGAAATGCGGGAAAAAGCACAAGAACAGCATACAGAAAACGCCACTGAATAAAATACAGCTACAGCGGAGTACCACGGATGCACCCTGGCCAACTGCAGAGGACAACATGCACACCACAACGTCCAAACACCGTGGAAGGACAGAACCGACAGGCACACCACATTAAAGAGACCAGTGGCAGACAAATCAGAGCCGTAGGAGCGACACACCAACCATGCAGCATACGCACATAAGCAGAAAAGCACCTCGACATTGGCAACATCCCTGTACAAACAGCAACCCCTCCACAACTGAACACAGGACACAATTGGATCGGAAAATGTGCACAACCAGGAAAATCACATCTGTAACCCCAGAGATATGTAACATGACAATGCACAATTCCAACCTGTAACCTGCAAATATATTTTATTCACACATGCAGTGCAATTGGACATCTACTACTGTCCCATGATTACCCCGGACGGACACAATGTGATGTGCTCATGAGAAGTAGGTGTCAATGATGTAATTCCTACGGGCCATTCCTGCCGCAGCGGCAGTGGGATGTGTGCCACCAGCCCCATCACCATCACCATCATCATCATCATCGACCGGTACCTCTGGAACTGGGATCCATGGGGCCCTGGTGCGAAAACAGATGTTTTGCAACACACAACATGCAACGATCATCTTGCACACGACGTCCAGCTTGTACAGGAGCTTCCCACCTGTGCAGTCCAGGCACCTGAAACGTGACTTCTACATGCCAAATGTGTGTTCAACGATGCCCCTGGTGCGTATGTGGGCCGCATTGTACTGCCTCTGGGTGGGTGTGTTCGGGTCCCGGCGGGGTGTCATCATCCAAGGGCAGAGTGCATATCCTTGATCACCTGTGACAGTGCAGGGAGAAAAGAGTCAATACTTAGTTCGGCAGGATGTGATGTCAGGCCCCCCAATTCAGTGACGCTTGTGCTGGCTGTGTGTGGGGTGAGTGTAAGCCAGCCCTCAGGGAGTAGCTGGTGTCATCAGGCCCTCAGACATGCAATGTCAGAACCACAAGGGGGCATGTCTCGAGTCGCACAGGGCTGGTGGCCCCGGATGCACAGCGGCCAACACGGGCCCACCGCCACGGGACGCTAACCTGTGGGAGAATGGGGAAGGGTCATGAGGGCAAAGCAGTGCCTCACATGTGTCATGGCTGCATTCCGCATCTCCACACGTCAAGCCGTTGTGTGGCTGTGGTGCCATGATATATCTGTTGGGTGCAGGGGTAGCCCAGGATGACCATGGAGTGGTGTAGTCGTGTCTGGTAGGTGGTTGTGTGGTCTGACATGTCGAATGTGGCTTGGTCACGTGTGCATCCCCACAGATGTGCCTGTGTGTTGGTGGCTGTGGGATGTGTGGTGTGCTGATTTGGTACTTACCAACAAGCAGTCCCGTTCTTAATGTGCCATCCTGGAAGCGCTGGTTGATGATGGACTGTTGGAAGTTGAAGGAATCGTGCACACGGCCTGGGTAGTTTGCAACGACATTGGTGAAGAGTCCCCGGTGGTCCACTATTGCCTGCACATTTATGGAATGCGTGTGCTTTCTGTTGTGGTAGTGGTGTGCAGTATCCGCAGGGGGCACAAGTGGAACATGTGTGCAGTCAATTGCCACCAACACTGCCAGGAATCTGGCTATGGCGTAGAAGCATTGCTTTGTCTCCAGCTGTTCCTGCGCAGTGTTGGGGAAGTGAAGGTACTGAGGTATGAAGCTGAGGATGGCATCCAGGACAGGTGTAATGAACTTTGATAGGTCTGGCTGTGAGACTCCTCCGACTCTGGCAGTTGTTGGTTGGAATGTCCCAGAGGCCAACAGGTGCAGCACAGCCATCAGCTTTGTCTGAGGTGGAATGTTGGTTCTCCACTGTGTTGGGACCGTCAGCCTGTGGGCGATGTGTGTCATGATGCAGAGAATGGTTGTACTTTTGAGCTTGTAATGGGCAATGAGTTCCACGGGCGTTAGGTCTGTAAGGGCGGTGCGTTTTTGGCAGGTCTGCTGTCTTCCTCTACGCTGCCTCTGTGGTGGTCCAGGGGTGCGGGTCCGGGTCCGGGGGTGGCAGTCCTGGGGGTGGTGGCGGTGGGTTTTGAGGCCCTGTTGGGGCTCCGAGCTGCATGATGAGTAGCTCCATGGAGTCGTTTGTTCTTCGGGTATGGCTGTGTGCAGAGCTCCGTTGCCTACTGCAGGTAGGCGTCCGTCTTTACACCTGCTTGAGGAAGGTGTTAAATACCTGCGGCCACTGAGGCTTATCGCCTATTTTTGGTTCGCTTCGCAGTTCTGTCAGTTCGTTGTGAAAGTGATGGTGTTGTTTTTTTGTGTGTTTTTGCACGGGAACGGCTACTCTGCACCTCATTAGAGTTAGTTGGTGGTGTCCGCCGTGGTGTTAGATTTTGGACAGTTATCTCGGGAATACTGGCGATGTCTGCAGTTTGCACGTGCTTGTGAATGGGGTGTTAAATCTATCTCCACTTTTGTTGCATTATGGTGGAGATAAATCGGAGATAAGTCCTTGTGAGTATGCCCCTTAGTGTAGTGGGGAGTTGCACAGATTGCTTAATGGAGTTAGGTGTATGTTCAACTTTGATTATGAACACAGGAATTCACTGGAAAAAAAACAAAGGTTAAAGTGGTGTTCAAGCTAAGAGCAGAAATAAGATCTTAGCTTATGTTAAAAAAGATTCCAGAAACTCAATGAAAAATCCAAGGGTTAAAGTGGGATTATATTTAGGAGTTGAAATGAGATAAGAACTAACCTTTAAAAACAGAAAAAAAACTATGCAATTTACCAGTTATAGTTTAGTAAATGAACCATAACTTGTGCCCTTGTCATGCACTGATTATGACCTCACATACTACATCACTCATGACATGATAAGCCTGTTTCATTTTATGCCGTATTTGCTGCCTTTGCTGCCAGGACCACAGGTCCCACAATCTCTGCGGCGGCCGCCGCCAACGTCACCCTGCTTGCGCCCGAAGGTGCTTAAAGAGAAGTGCAGGCTCCCACAGTGCGGGAAGCCTGTTTCATTTTATGCCACCTTTGCTGCCTTTGCTGCCAGGACACTATGTCAAATGAAAAAGACCCCCTTGGGTATCTTATATAGCATACATCAATTCATTCACATTCACTCACAAGAGCCAGGTATTTGCACCAATAGGAGTCAGGACCACAGGTCCCACTATCTCTGAGGCCGTTGCCGCCAATGTCACCCTGCTTGCGCCCGGAGGCACTTAAAGAGGAGTGCGGGCTCCCGCAGTGCTGGAAGCCCGTTTCATTTTACGCCTCCTTTGCTGCCAGGACCACAGGTCCCACAATCTCTGCGGCAGCCGCCGCCGCCAACGTCACCCTGCTTGCGCCCGGAGGCGCTTAAAGAGGAGTGCGGGTTCCTGCAGCATGGGATGCATGCAGGCATGCCTGGGCCATACCCGGGCCAAGGGCGGGCCCGTCTGCGCTTGTCAGGGGCCGTAAGAGGCTGGGCTGGGCCAGGTCCCTGGAGTTTGCTGTAAAACGCCGAAAACCGGGGTAAGAGACTGAGGGCCACATGTAGGAAGCCTAATACCGGTCGGTAACGGACGATTTTCGGTAAATATCCCGTTACCGACCGGTATTTAGGCTTTTGGTATGTAGGGGGCATATTTCAGGATTCGGTAATTTACCGAATCGGTAAAATTACCGAATCCTGAAATGAGATGTAGGGGGAGTGTGTCGTTGGTGTGGGGATTCGTTATTCACCACCAACTAAAAGTTGGTGGTAAATGACGAATACCTGTAAAAAGGCATTTTTTTGCAATTTGAAGTGTGCAATGTGGCAGACATACATGCCCTTAGGGCATGTATGTGCGCCACATGTGCACACATGGACGAATCAGGGGTGCAACAGGGTGTCAATGTGACACCCTGCCACCCATGATGATGCCTCCCCCATTACCGATTCGGTAATGGCAACTGGCTTCCCATTCATTCCTATGGGCCTGGAATGGGAAGCCAGTTGACATTACCGATTCGGTAAATACCGATTCTAAAATACCGACAGACACCGAATCGGTATTTATTTACCTACATTACATTTACCGATTCATAAATACCGAATCGGTAAAATTCGGTATTTAAGAATCGGTAAATGTAATTTACCTACATATGGCCCTGAGTGTTATAACGTTTGTATGTACACATATCCCCATTTTTCACCATTGAAAGGTGGGATCATCCTGTAAATACTAAGAAACATCACAGACATGGGGAAAAGTAAGCTGGTGGGTGCTGTTGCTGCTGGTAGCAAGAATAAAACTGCTAGACTGAGTGCATCAATAACCAATTATCTCAACAATGCAATGGGCATAATTAACAGTGAAATAGAAAATGTGGAATTACGTCTAGCGGCTACCAAGAATGCATTAACAACTATGGCAGATGTGACTATACTGGCTCCACCTGTGTCTGCGCCAGAAGCAGATTTGACCAATAACACCCAAACTAAGAGCTCAACAGCCCTAGTTCATAACATCTGCGGGGATCCGTGTGTATCAACTGAACCATTGGAAATATCGGCGTCACCAGAGGATAGATGTAGTCTTATTCCACCAGCAGCTAAAAGTAAGCGGTTAGTGAAAGGAAAAGGCGATGAATTATATAAACAATCCCAATCAACGCTTAATAAACAGCATGGGGGCAAAAAGGCTAACACTAACAACGATTGCTTAATTAACCTGGACATAGTTTCAAAAAAATGACTTGGGAAGATTGATCTAATTGAGAAAAATCTGCGAAAGGAAATTGGGAAAATTAAGGATGACGTAAATCAAATTCTGAAAGCAATCACAGACTTGTCATCTCATGAGAAAGGATTATTTGATACAAATCTACCTGACACAGAGGGAAAAGAAAAACACAGAGAGACACTGCTAGTAATAAGATTGCACTTGGCCCTGTGGGACCAGCATCCAGACATGATGAGAAAGATAGGGAAAAAATCTTGGAGAACATGGATAAGGAAGCAAAAAGAAAAAGGGATTTATATCCATTGTCGTCATCCAAAAGTGTGACTAAATCAATGAGCTCCACAATTAGAAATCAAGAGAAAATATTGCAGAAATCTGAACCCAGACAAAATCATCGAAGCTTCCTTCACCTACCACCTGAGGCTACGCATTACACTGTTATCCTTACAGATGTGCCAGTATTGAAAGTCGGCGCTAATGAGGATTGAGTAGACCTAAAGAACAAGGTCTTGCATTGGTTCATGAGGCACTCCTTCCATTATTCAAATATTTTCCTGAGGAACATCATTATGGTGAGAAGAGTACCCTGGGTAGGGAGATCTCAGAAAATTGGAGAGGAGGACTGTATGGTTATTTCTTTTTGGTATCCGGCAATAGTTGAGGTTCTGCTTGAAGAAATATCTAATAAAGGAGAACTGTCTGACAAAAATGGAGAAAAAGGCATTACTAGGGTACCCCTTGGATATTTTTATAGACCAACTATGATGGACCAAAATGAGTATGGCACCGGTCCCTTGATAGCAGATGGGCATAGACCTCAAGCCTTGTGTAATAGATTTTCAGTCCTTAGACGATGCAGTGATGTTGATTGACTACACCAGGGTGCTGAACAATATCCCAAACAAAATTCTTCCACTACTGATAAAGGACCATTGCCACTATTAAATCAACAGGCCCATAATCTAATTGTAGTATCATGGAACATTGCGGGCATTAATACGAAACTAGATGCTAATGTATGGCCTGAATTTCTAAAATGTTTTCAAATTGTTTGTATGCAAGAGACGTAGCATACAGAATCCTTTTTTGTTGATGGTTTCCCAACAATTGACACACAAGCAACTCCCTCGAGAAATGGAAGGGCAAAGGGGGGTTTGGCAGTTTTACTCTTGGTTACGTGTCCGCTGATCTTGAAGCAAGTTTATATTGATTCACCCTATCTTCAATTTTTGTGGTTCAATACTAATGATCACCAGTGTTTTGGGATAATCAATTTGACAATACCAGAAATCAAGTAATGTTATCCCTGGAGAAGGAGCTTGACCTGTTCCTAAAACAGATCAAAAGCAATTACCTCCTGATTTGGGTTGGAGATTTCAACAGCAGGAAATATGATATTCTAGAAGGGAAGCACTGTGGATATAAGAATGAATTTGGAGAAAGTTATACTCATTTCCCACATAATAAGTATGGCAAATCAATTCATTGGGCTATGTATAAATAGAACTTGGAAGTAGTGGATCAGTCTCTATTGGACGGACAAGTAGAGTTACCAACCTTCGAAGGACATGGCCAGTGCTCAATAATTGATCACATAATAATATCGGCACATGGGCAAAAACAAATAGTAAAAATGGAGGTTAGACTAAATGACATCCCCCCAGATAGTGCCTTGTCTAGCTCCGAGTATTAAAACTCAGGGAGAAAATGGTATCTCGATTAGATGGTCTGGGATAAACCAGATAGAGTTCGTAGAGAGCTTATTGAGTGATTGTAAAAATGAAATAGAACTATGTAAAAGGGGGGACTCAACAAATATACAGATTATTGGGGCTTTCTGTCATATTACTGCAGCAGTTTCGAAGGGACTAAAAATCAGGAGTAGAAACAAAAGAAAAAAGACAGTCAGTTGGTTTGACTCTGAATATTCAGAGGCAAAACGACTATTGAAGAATGCCTTGAAAATTAGACCAAAAGATAGCGAACAGATCAAAAACCGGAGCATGATTTACAAACAGACGGTGGCAAAAAGAAATAGGGAAATTCAAAATGAAGTGTGGGAAAAGCTTACACAGGCAGCAAACTCTAGTGATTCTTCCCTATTTTGGAAAACGGTAAACCACCCTTATTTTAAAGATAGTTGTGCTGTAAAAATAGAAGGTCTAGTACAACCACAAGAGTGGATCAGTCATTTTACGCAGGTTTTTAACTCCGATAATGAAACCCCTGTTTTAACAGCAAATAGCGATCCCATATATATTTCTGAATCAGCTGATAACAATGTTTTCATAAACTTTGATACCTTTAACTTGAAACCCATTACTGCAGATGAAGTTATGTCAGCCCTAGAAAAAAGTGCAAATGGAAAGGCACCTGGTGTTGACGGGGTCCCCATTGATATCTTTAAACTTTATGTGGGTTTTTGGGGACTGCTGCTACAAAATGAGTTTAATACAATCGCTGATGGTTTAGTCCCAAGAATATGGACCGAAAGTATCCTTGTCCCGATTTTCAAAAAGGGCAACAGGAAAGACCCCAAATGTTATCGCCCGTGTTTCCCTTCTCGATAAGATATCTAAATTAATGGGCAGAATATTGCTGGAGAGGTTGGAATTGTGGGCAGGGGAAAATGAAATCCTTACTGAAACACAATATGGCTTCAGAAGGGATATAGGGACAATAGAACAGTGTATTAATTTGCATCTTTTGATCTCCAAATACACAATCCCGAAAAAGGTTCACTTACATCTCTGTTTTATCGATCTCACTAGTGCCTTTGATTTAGTAAACCATTCAAAATTGTAGCAAACATTGATTAGTATGGGAGCACCGAATGATATTGTTAATTGTCTTTCACAAATATACAGTTCCTTGAGTACTAGAGTGCATTACGTATTAGAAGGAGAGTGTACAACAAGTTTTAGGGTAACCTGGGGAATTAGGCAGGGTTGCGTCCTCGCCCCTCCCCTATTTTTGCTATACATAAATGGAGTTGACGCAGAGTTACAAAATCTAAATGCTGACATCCCAAGAGTATGCAAACACCCTGTCCCAAGTTTACTCTATGCGAACGAAGCAGTGTTTTTTTCATTGGAAAACTCATATTGAACAATGTAAACTCAAATTGAGGCAATTTTTAGATTTTCCAAAAAGATTGGTAATAAACCAATCAAGGAAATCATGACTTTGTATAAGAGCCAGTGTCTTAGTGGAACTTGCTATGGAGCAGCACGTTGGGGGGAACGGCAAAATGTGCAATCCTTAAAACTCAAGAAAATTACTTTCTACGAAGACTGCTAGCTGTACCAAACGCCACTCCCATATACTGTTTATATAAAGAACTTGGAGCACCATATATTAGTGATTTTATAAGCACCATAAGTTTAAATACTTGGTATGGGATATGGAGTAAAGAGGTTCACACAAAATGAAATTAGAGACTGCCTTGCCCTTGACCATGGGAATAAAATCCCGTGGCTGATATATATTAGAAACCTTCTAAAGGAATGTGTCTCAGGTGTTGATATGGAAAATCCCTCCCAAATACTTGAATATGAAAAAAAAGAACTAAAACGTAGTTTGGTGGACTCACGTACCTGGTTGAGGGAAGTCGATGCCAACATGAAACCCTCGACAAAGGAATACTGTGAGAGGACCTTTGGGATAGGGATACAAAATTATTTATTACAGGTCACAAATACAATGCACCGTTTTTATCTCACAAGATTACGGATGGTTTAGCTCACTTTCTAATAGACTTCCCAAAAATGGGCGAGTGGAACCAAAATTTTCCAAAGTGCCTGTGTGATGGCAAATCAAACCAGACAATGTTGCACTTTATTCTGTTTTGCAATTTCTATAGAGAGCTTAGGAAGTGTATACTACAGCCTTTGTTTTTAAGGGAGAGGCTATTTTTTATAAACCTGCTTTTGAATACATTTGTAGCCACCTGATCTTAAAGTCTGCAATGCAGTGGTGGTTTTTATTCAGAAGGCAATCAAAATAGGATATAATAACTCACGCCTTGAAGCTCTGGTCTATGAAGAAACCGGGTCTTAGAATGAAAAATGATGTTTACATTGTATATCTTGTGTATGGTATAATATATACCTTAGCACTTTGCACTTTATGGTATTACATTTTATGAGTTGCTAAATGAAATGGTTAATCATAAATGTATCATAATATATTGTGAAGAGAATTTATCATTTTCACACTAGTACTGTACCGAAATGGATATTTTTGCATATAAAGGTGGTTGGGGGTTTTGTCATTAGACTTTTTAATGTGATCTGTGTTTGGTATAGTATACACCTTAGCACTTTGCACTTTATGAAATTAAACACTTATGAGCTGCTAAACGAAATGGCTAATCAAAAATGTGTCATAAATATATTGTTAAGAGAAAATATCATTCCCACTCTAGTACTATATCAAACCGTATATTTTGCACAGAAAGTCTGTTGGGAGTTCTGTTATTAGACTTTTAACATGATTCATTATTTTAATGAATTTTATAATATTGTGATGAGTAGATGTCTATGATTTTTAGAATGCTTTTATGGTTTGTGATTTTAAACCGAATGAAGGTTATTGAATTTGAATTTGGAATTTGATAAATGGCATCATTGTCGGCATCATTGATGATATCTCAAATGCCATTACACATGCTGTCTCAGACTTTTCACAAACTAAACACAGGCAAGGCAGAGATACTCAATATTCAAGGCTACTAGGCTCTCACCCCATCACCTTTTGAGTTTTAGCTCCACTATCTAGGAATGGCTTCTGCACCAGCACCCCAGATTCTGAATCTGGGAGTGTATTTGAACAAAGCTGGATATTGACAGAGAAAATGGGTGCACTGACCTCGTTTCATATTACTGCACCTTCTCTCGAACATTGTCCCTTCCTCATCTCACTCATCTCTGCCAGAAGTCATGCAAGTTGTTTTTATTAGCTGGTTAGAGTACTGTGCTGCACTATTTCTAGGCTCTCCAGAGTGCATTGTGAGTCCGTTGCAAATGAGGTAGCACTATCTCGAACTGAACATTCTTCCTCTTCCAAAGCTTCATAATCTGTGTTGCCTCCCACTTGCCAAGCACTTAGGCTATAAGGCGTTCTGATTGGTCTTTGAATCCTTACATGGCAAGGCTCCTGCGTATTTACAAAGTACATTCCAGCTCATATCAGCTCAGCTCTGCCAGATCTCTGGTGGTACCCGGATTCTGAGAGTTTAGGTCGGGTGACTGCAGCTAAGCTCTGGAACTCACTCCCCTTTATGTAGCGCAGAACAGAGCCTACTCTCCTTCAGAAAAAACTTGAAAACCTCGTTATTCCCCAGCCCTTAATATACAGCTGTTGCTCAGCTGTTTTCAGTTTCAGTGCAAGGATGCCTTTTAAGTAAATGCGAGCTCTGTAAAAACCAAATACATATATTGCTATTCACAATACTTCATGAACCCTTACATCATTTAAAAAACAGAAAGGTGCCAGTAAAGGGCCTACAGTCATATAGTTACTGTGTGTGCATAGAATGGAAATAGTGCCCTGCAGGCCAGTGTGTTTGAGCACATTGAAAGTTATATGGAGCACCATTTACAAACCAATAAAGCTTGGGGTGCAAGTAGTACTCCATGCTAAAGAAGGTTAAGGCTGAGCACACCTAATTTGGGTTGCAGAGACATGTTTCAAAGTACGTTGTGGCTTAAAGCTAAAGTCTGTTGCAAAAACATATTTGAGAGTAGCCATCGTTTCTATTGACAAATGGATTATCTACCGGTGGATGTCTGGGCACATGCCCACGTTAAATGATTGTAATGCCTTGCTATTGACAAATTCTGTGTAAGGACTAGGTCATACGTTTATTCGAAAGTTAATTAAAACCATTCAAACAATAAAACATATGCACCTCAGTACTTAATATACCATTTAAACAATGACATCTTTCATATAACAGATTTTCTCTCTGTCTGGGTGACAATTAAGACGTTGTAGGGACTATCAGATTATCTCCTCAGCCCGGTAGAGAAGCAAAGGTCAATTTACCACAGCTTGCAGGCTGCACCATTGTTTAAAGTACAAGAATGTGGTATTAAAGTCCCTATCACATATTTTATTGACTGAAAAAATAAAAATCCACATAGTGGTAAAAGTCAATTCATTCTACAGCTGATCGTCTACAAAGGTTTTGAACTATAAGGGACAGCATGTAAAGTGCATAGGATGTGAGTTAAGAGCATAATACATGTTTTATGAACTAACACAATAAAACATATATCTCAAATCATTGCTATCTATACATTTCTTTTTATAAATGTACTAAAACCTCTTCTCCAATGACATTGAGTTACAGGGGACAGAATGTAAAGTGCATAGTATGTCAGTACTGGATAATGTTTATGATAGCCCAGATATTTCTTTCTAGACTTGCTGCTACTGTGTTCATAAACTTCACAAGGTGGACAGTGAACCTGCTGTCTTTTCCTTGGAAGCAATGGTTAAGGGTCCTCTGACAGACCCGAATATTGAGTTCTTAAAATACTGGTCTTAGCCAGTAGTGTATTTCCAAGTCAAAGCTAGGGCAGGTGCATAGTACGTGAGCCAGAGGATCCATTAGGAAGGGGCAAAAATGACAGCAAGTGATTGCCTGTGGATACTTCCAGCTTTGGGCCACATCTCCTGTATCGAATAGCCCCATCTGTAGTTCTGAAAACCTTATTTTATAGTTCTGTGATATGGGTAGTGACATAAAATAGTGGTTTCAACTCCGTATAAGTTGTGAGCACATATTGATTGTGGGCTTTCGATCAAAGGACGTTAAGGCCTTTATTTCCTTTACCCCAAAAAAGCTTGAAGGCCCCAAACTATACATTGAAGGCCCCATATGATAAGGTGGATCCAGAGGGAGGATCAATTTAAGCTCTTCAGTGATTTTCTGAATCACCCTATGTACACCCCCTGTCATGATGGTGGTATCATACTAGTTAATAGCACATTATTTTAAACATTGCTCATTATGTTGCTCAAAACATTTGGCTCAGCTTTAAAGACTACGGTGGGCAGACCATTAGGTCCTGATGCTCAATTGGTTCTCCCTTTTAAAGTGTTTTTCTCAACTATTAAGGGCATAATCTTAAGGAATCTAAAGGGAGATGGAGGACTCATTAGACGTATCATTGTGGGACCCTTTCTATGGGAAGCAGGAATGGAATGTTGTAGTTTTGACTTAGTTATATATAGACTCAATACATAATTCTCCCATATGATACTGGCCAGTAGGTTGTGTCTCAGAGGATTGTGTGAGGCAGTTAGGGAATTCACCCGTCTCCAAAATTCTGAGGTTTTATACAGCCTGGCGGCTTCTGCCTGAATGACCCACAATTCACAGTTTTTCTGCATCCAAGGACCAATTAATTCGATTTCTCTCAGGAGCTAAAATGTCCTCTCCTATTGCATTAACACAATCAAGTTTGTAACCTCGGATCCAAAGTTCTAGATTCTGTGGGAACTGGTCGCTTTCCAACCTATGGACCATTTTAAATTCCCGTAGCTGGCTGAATAATGGCACTGATGAAAATGTGTAATCCAATACAGCATTTCACTTGGGGGAGATGTGCATAAATGAAATTGGTTGGTCTCAGCTGCGGAGGCTGTTCAATGTGAGGAGGCTGAAAGAATACAGTTGTTCAACCAGGATGTCTCCTATTGCTTCACGCCATTGGGGATGGAAGACCTGAGGCGGAATATCCCAGACTAAATCCATCGGTCTCGTGGATTCTAAAATATCACAGTAGTTGAACCAATCCAGAATAATGTCGCTTGTGACCATTACTTTGGTGTGTTGATTGCCAAATAAAATTTCCTGGATATAGGTATTAAAGTAGTCTGCCTCGGTGCATAATGATTTTCGGTCTGGAATTAGGTATATAAAGAGCACAAGCAGATTTTGTTGGCTTTCATTTGGGAATTTAATTGAAATCCCTCAGATCCAGGATTTGTCTGAGTTTATTCTCTCCAATTTAGAGTTCATGGAAGATTGACACAGGATTGTAAGTCCACCAGGTGATCTTCCTTTATCCACCCTTTTGATCTTCCAGCTCCACAAATGATATAGATATCTTGTTTATGAGATGGACTCACTACACCAAGTTTATTGAAGGCAGACAAGATCAAAACATGTGAAATAATCATTTACGTGTTTTGCAATTTGATTTGGTCCCATCCAGGCTTACAGTTTAACTCTATGAAATGTGCTTAATTATTTGTGCTTCATTATTGTCAATTACTCTTCTTGGTTAGAGTTTGTGGGTCGTTGTCGAAAGAGCAATGTTTTACGTATAACTAGCTTACTCTAAGGTAGCTGGGAGCCAGGATCAGTCATTCTGCTCTGGGGTGATTACTTTCCTCAGAATACAGTGCTGGTAAACATGTTTTCCCATGATGACCCTTAAATCTTCAGTAGGTGGGTTATTGAATCTCATTGGACCAGTGCCCTTAAGATTGAAGGTGTGGTGGCACTATGGGCTTGGATGGAATCATGCAACATTTTGGAGGCTCTCAACGTCTCTAGTTTTTGCATCATTGTACTTGATGAGAGATTGATGTAGATTAGCCATCGTTTTTAAGATGGCAGGATTGCTTTCGGGTTCCACCTGAGCAACTTCTATTTCCCAGTTGGAAAAAATAGCCTTTTGGCCCAAAATAGTGAGGACCGCCTCCTTAGATTCAAGCATCAGTTCTGTGGTCTCATTGGCCTCACCTTTTTAGGTCTTGCCTAGCGTTGCAGCGCATGTAGTATATACTATAGCGGGAAAGATTCGCATAAACTCTGCCCACTCTCCGCCCATCTTTTTGTTTGGCTTACAGCCTAAATGGTGCCTTCTGATTGTTTTTCTACTTGTTAGTCCCTCTTCCTGATGGCCATGGCATAATTTGTACACTTCCGAGGCTATCGGCCCCTTTACTTTAAAAACAATTTTGTCTGTGACTCACCCCTTCCCCTTTCACAGTCCGTGATTTCTCAGGCCACCACCACCCGCCCCTGCATTCCTGTTTCTGCGTTTTTGCCCACCCGCACTCCCGTTTAAAATGCAATAGAACTTGGGTAAATGCGAGTTCTATTGCATTGCAAATGCTTGTTTTTAAAATAGTGCATTGCATAGTGGTAGCAGCAGGGAGCAGCACGGCGGTCTATCAGGACAGAGCTGCATCTAGGCGCCGATTGATGAGGCAGCCACGACCATCCCTGAGGAGCCCCGGGGAAGCTCGCCTGCTGCACCACTCCGTTCCCCGCCCCCCATGCCCCGTGGAGGACTTTAACCATGGCTGCAGGGCCCTGCCTACTGCTGCTGCTCTGGGCTGGGAGGACTGTGTGTAACATGCAACCCGTGCACTGGACCATATCTCCTGCTGTCTCCGCTGCTGCAACTTTGGATTTTGGCTTCCTACCAGAGTGCACTACGAGCCCGGGACCATCGGGCGCTGTTTCAAATCGTTAAGGCGTTTTTGTACGTGGTGCAGCCCAACCCTTCCCACAGGGTGATTGTGATCGGAGGGCTGCGGTGTGTAATGGGGCTTTAAATATAGTAACTGCTCCCTGCAGCATGAGCACCTCATCTGATTTTAACGCGCACCGCGTGCAACGCTGCTTGTTTCGCAACTGCAGGTGTGAACACATCGTATCTCAATACACGCGGCGTGTGTTAGCTACCCGACTCTCATCACACACTGACTGTCTCACCACAGCTGCATAGTAATTCACGTCTCACCGCACACCGCCTGTCTCATCACCGCTGTTTAGTGCTGTATGTTCAACGAAGTACTGCATGTCTCACCACACACTATCGTATCACTAGTCACACAATGCGTATATGAACACACACTGCATGCCTACCACAGATTGTCTCACCACACTGCATGTTTCAAACAGACTTGACTTTTTACTACACACAGTCATATTACACACTTCATGTCTCACTACATCATGGACTTCTCGGCACAAAAAGAACCTATTTTGGTATGTGTTATTGCCCAACTGTTCCACAGCGCCAAGACGCCTATGTTGGCGCAGAAGCGCACTAACAAAAATAAATCAAATCTTGCCGCACATTGTGTATCTTAACAAACACTAAAACTCTATAGCATGGAGTGCACTGCTTGGTCTTTTAGTGCTGGACAACATACACCTATCTCAAGTCACACTGAGTGCGCCATTGTACTCTGTGTGCTCCACGTTTCACCACAAACTAATCTTCTTGAAGCATTCTTGCTATGTGAAGTCACAGTTCCTCTAATCAGGAGACCCACCCCTCATGTGTCAACATTTCCAATAAACCCAACAGGTTCGAGCGCGGGTTGCTTTTCAGTCAAAAGATCGGACTGGCTCATGTTCATGGGTGAGAACCCTCAATGTAACCGCGGCATGCCAGAGCTGATGGCTCGGAGGACTAATGGTTTCACTGCAGGGATCTGTGATGGTCATAGATTGAAATCCTGCCAGGTGAACTCAGCCTTACATTCTCCCGAGGACGACACAAAATTACCGTTGGATATAAATAAACGCCTGTCATTCCGCTTCCAGAAAGTCTTCTGGTGCTCTTTACACATACTCATTATACTATGCTACAGTTTTAGGCATGTTAGGACAATAATAGCGAGCAGAAACAGAGGCAGTGGAGGTCCCACGTGGTGGTTACAGTGGCGGGTAGTGAGATTGGACAGTGAGCAGGGTCAGACGGAGGCCGCCCATGTTGCTCTTACTGTGTCTGGCAGAAAATCAGGTCAGTGAGAACTACCAGAAACAGGCCAAAACAAAACACAATGTACACCTAGTGACAGACTGTGGTATTGCACCCTATTACTGCCTAGTGCACACTATAAGAGTTGATGTTGCTGTTCCCACAATAATATGCTGCATAGCTAAATACTTATAAGGTCCCAAAGGCGAGACCGATGGCATTGCAAATGCTTGTTTTCTTCTGCAGTCATGCTACTTTACTTATTGCTTATACTGACAGTGCAGGATTGGGTAGGGCTTTTAAAAGTTTTGCGATATTGCTACAATATAAGTAGTCTTGTGGACCTCGTGAATGGTATGGTTTGAGTAAGATTATTGCAGATCAGTGTATGTCTATCTCTTCTAGAGGTGAGGTCACTCCAAAATTATAGAGTGTTCCTCTGGGTCAGCATGCAGGTCTGGATTTTAAAAAGTTGGTGTTGTGTTTATATGATGATGGAGAGGACTGCCTGACGCTTTTTCGTGTCCATTGGGGGGGGGAGTTATTGGCAACTGAGGCTGGATTATTTATATGTATACATTGCCTACTCTCTTGCTTTGCCACACTTGGTTGAGAGCATTATTTTACCACCTTGGGACTAGAACCCCTATTTGCTGCGAACAAGTTAGTTTCTTCTGATTGGTCATATGGGAGGAGAGCTTGGGAAGATGCTGTTTTTATAGCTGGAACATGGTCTAGTATACTCCTTCTTATTCATTTCTTGCCAACACATATATGTAAGGGACTCAGGGTCCAATAAATAAAGTGAAAATAGAATTTTTTAAAATGCAGCTTGTCTTACCAATAAGTGGTTTAGCAAACCGAATTCCAGTCTAACTGTATCGTGTCCAACATTTTTTGAAATCCTAAAAAATGACTTAAAAGCATTTATTTGTAATTTATCCAACAGTTGGCTATTTTTTCCTCTGAAATTTTTTGACCCATATGTAAGGGCCGGGATAAGTTTCGCCATCATTACTTTTAATAAATGATTGTAACTAGGGCATGAAAGTTTATCACGCAATGATCTAAAGGCAAAGGACAATGAAGTTGCCTTGGCCTTTAAATTATCAAAGTGTGATTCAAAAGTCATTCTATCATCCAGCGTAACTCCTAAGTATTTATACTGCTTTACTGTTTCAATTGATGAATCCTTCCTTTTCCATAATGTATTATCTGATTTTGTTGATCCTATTATCATAATTTTTGGTTTTTTGGCATTAATTTGTAAACCATTCGCCAATATATATTGATCAAATGACTCTATCAATCTTTGCAGCCCTTTTTGCGTGTGACTTAGCAGAATATTGTGGTCAATATGCAGACTTAGTATTGTCTGCATATTGCAAATATTTTACACTTTGACCTGCAAGAATTGGCGAGTGTGCACTTACACTGTGTAAATGATCAGACAAATCAGCCAAAAAAAGGTTAAAAAGACAGGCGGCAAGTACGCAGCCCTGTTTAGGACCACTATATGTTTCAAGGCGATTAGTGGTACTACTTCCATCCACCATTTTGACCTGTACCCACGTATTTGTATACAATAGTGCAATCATATCTAAAAGGTTTTTTGGTATGCCCCATGCTGATAACTTTGCCCAAAGAAGGTTACGCGGAACAGAATCAAAAGCTGCCTTTAGATCTACATAACAAATAAAAAGTTATTGCTTTTTGTATTTGGTTTTCTCTGCCAACAAGCTAAGTATCAGCAGATTTGTTATTGTTGATTGTCCCCTACGAAATCCAGTTTGAAAAATTGGGATAACTTTCCTTTTAGTTGTCCATTCCTCTAGATCTTTGAGTAATAATGTTCCAAAAATGTTTGCCTCTACATCCGTTAGGGTAATTAGCCCATAGTTTGCTGGGTTTTCAGGCGGGCCACTTTTATAAATCGGATGTATTATGCTGCTTTCCCAAGATTCCGGGACCTGCTTGGGTTTTATGATGTCTTCAAAAACCTTTGGGAAAGAAATTTTGACCATATGTCTGTTCTTGCTTTAAAAACAGCATACGGGATCCCATTTGGACCAGGCGCACCATTTGTTTTCATCCTGCTTATCAGAGTAGATTGTTATGTCGTTCCATTAAAGCCTACAGATAGGTATTTCTTTACATTGATTTTCACAGATTACCATATTTAGCAAGGGTTTTGGACTTGGTACCGCCTCTGGCAAACCTGCTTTTGTTACACCAGGTCTAGAAGATGCCCTGTCAGAATCTTTCTTGCCCAGAATGCCCTTCAAATGCCAAACTTTAATAGAATCCTCTTGAGAGAGATTGTATTTTGCTTTGACAACTGTAATTTTATATACTGTGTGATTTCAAGTCACTAAACCTGGTGTTGGAAAGTGGGTTACTGGTTGAGAGTGATGGAACCCTACCCAGGTAGTGACAACAATGTCTGTCAGGGGGAAGTCACAAGCATCCCTAAATTAACCCATGCTTAACCCTCTGACAACTTGGCACAAATCAGTCAAGCTTAACTTGGAGGCGATGTGTAGAGTATATATGCAGCACTTCAAACAATATTAACCCCTTCGCTGCGGCGGGAATTCTGCCGCAGCGCTGGGGGGTGCGGGGGGGGGCAGCGCGGTGGCGCTGTGCTCATGACGGAGCCACTCCGTCATGAGCCACGGTTGAGCTGTGCTCATGACGGAGCGGTTCCGTCATGACTCCGCCCAGTTGCGTTATCCCCCCGCACAGGCGGGGAAACAGCGCCGCGTAGGCGGAGCGGCCGCCAACGGTCGTGACATGATGGAACCACTCCGTCATGAGAACACGGCAACCGTGGCTCATGACGGAGCGGTTCCGTCATGAGCGGGGAAGGGGTTAAAGAGGAAACACAACACAATAGAAACATAGAGTAAAATTTAATAAAGTATTTGACACTAATGTGACAAAAATCCAATTAGTAGAACCAGAAATATTCAGTTTGAAAGGTTTTGGAAAATTGAATCGCTAAGAAGCAAAAAGCACCACCCACAGATATCTGGTCGTAGTAGACCTGCTCCATATCACAAGTTCAGGCCGACCACGATGGAGCTCGGGTCAGATACAGGACTGAGTTTGGTCTGCTTATAAAGTACCTTGTGGGAGTGGGCTTCGAGATGCGAAGTTCAAAGAGTCATCGACAAGGAGATGCGATGCGAGGTCCGGGAGTTGATATGCATCGTGCAGTGGCAGGTTGATGAGACATTGACGAAGAGATGTGATGTCCTGCGTGGGCGCCGAGGTAGCCGCCAGGGCTTGCGAGGATTTGCGATGAGACGCATTGGTGTCAAGAACAAATTACATCATGCTGGTTCGGAGTCTATGGTGAGCTGCAGAGAGTTGCATCTTTTGGATCATCTTTCTACACTGGCCAACCTTCAAGTATATATTGCTGTACTACCAACATCATTTTTCACCAATTAACTGACATCAGTGAAAGTATATGCCACTTCACACTCAGTCTCATGTTCAATATCATCAGACTTCTCTATGATAGGTAATCTAGACATGCAGTCAGCATGCAGATTGTTATATCCTGGAACATGCTCCATTTTATATTGAAAGGCTTCTAGTTTAGAAGCAAGTCTTGCCAGTATCCCAGTCCTATACCTGCCCCCTCCCCATGATAACATTTTGATTAATGGCTTGTAATCTGACCTTATTACAAACTTGGTTCCACACAGAAACATCCTGTAATGTTCGGTTCTCCATAACTCTTTCTCAATTACTGAATAATGCCTCTCAGTCTCTCTCAATGTCCTGGAACCACATGACATAATCCATTCTCATTTCCCATTGCGTTGCATCAACATCACTCCCAAACCACAATTGCTGGCATCCACTTCTACAATGCATTCTTTTCCACCTTCAAATATTTCAAACATAGTGTATGAACAATTTCTTTCTTCCAGGATTCAAATGCTTTTTAGTGACATTCCCCAAACAAATTTTATGTTCCTCTTGATGATTGCCCTCAAAGAATCTACGCTAGTAGCATAATTCTGTATGTATTTAGGTATTTAGCATAGAATTCAGTCAATCCTAAGAAAGCCAACATTTGTTCTTTAGAGAGAGGTTTAGGAGGATTCATAATTACTGAAACATGACATTTCTTTGGTCGTATGCCTAAATCTGAGATAGTATGACCTACTTTCAATATTTACTTTTTGACAACTTGACAGTCAAACATTTCTCTCGAAGAGCTTCCAAAACCTTCCTCAGATTATTATCATCATCTGCCACATTTTTCTCAAAGACCAATATGTCATCTTGAAATGCGATTGCTCCTGAAATACCTCCAACTTATCTTTCATTAGCCTTTGAAAGACTGAAGCCGCGCTGTCAAACTCAAAAGGCATTCTACATTAGCTAAACATTTCCTCTGGTGTAAAAAATGTCAACGAAGCCAGTTATGTCCGGGGGCAAGCCAGCTGACCCTTGAAGATTTACTGGAGTTCTGGGTCCAGACAAGCAGGCTGGATTTAGCAGGGCCGTTCACAGCAGCAGAAGAGTTATGGTGTAGAAAAAAGCAGGCCTTGGGCAGCAAAGCAGTCCTTGGTCAGCAAGCAGGTCAGAAGGGCAGATTTCACAGCTGGGCAGTTCTTCTTCCGGGAAGAGTCCACAGATCAAGAAGTGATCTGAGGAGTTGGGTCTGTGGGTCCACTATTTATATCAGCTTTGAAGTAGAAGAAGGTTCTGGAGCTTTCCACCCACAGAGTTGTCCGGAATTTTCTGCCTCCCTGCCCTGGCCCCAGCTTGTCTCATGGGGTAAATGACTAGTGTCAAATCAATTGTGAGTGTGCTCAGGCAGAGGCTTTGTGATGTGCAAGTGTGGTAGGTGACAGATTCACCCACCTAGCCAGTCAGAGATGGCCCATCCTGCCAACATATATTACCCCTTTGTCTCACTGTCTGGGAGTAATACACAAAGACCAACTGCCAGCTACACGTAGTCATGTTCCCAGGATACAGGCTGCAGGCCCCAAATGGCTGGGACAAGAAAATGTCAACTTTTAGAAATGATATTTTTATGATTGTGACTTAAAATCCAACTTTATCATTAAAAATAGTTTTATATTACACTGCATTAAACATTCCTAATTGCTCTCAATTGAAAGTTTTCACTCATTAAATGTTATATGGTGAACCAATGATTTATTTTTGTAGAGGTAGGCCTTGCAGTAGTGAAAAATGAAGTTGAGAGTTTTTAATTACCAGGACATGTAACAGTTAAAAGTGTATGTCCAACGTTTTAAATACACTGTAATTTGCCACATGGGCGGTTTAGGGCCTTCCTTGGTGGTGACTTATATGCATTAAAATCTGAATGTTTAGGTCTGGCAAAAGGATTACATGTTTTAAAAGGCTACTGAAGTGGGTGGCACAATGAGCACAGCAGTCCCACTATTACCATTTAATTTACAGGTCCTGGGTACATGTAGTACCACTGTACTAAGGGCTTATAAGAAACTTAATGAGTCAATTGGAAGTAAGCCAATGTTAACATGTTTTAGAGAATGAGCACATGCACTTTGGCACTTGTTAGCAGTGGTAAAGGGCACAGAGTTCTAAGCCCTCAAAAGGAGATAGGCAAAAAAATAGAGGAGCAAGGCTAAAGGTTTGGGTGAAGACAAACCTAAGGCTGTCAGGTCTAACACATGTGCCTCTCCCAGCTGAAAGTGGGGAGAACTACCCAAACTCCAGGGAGTTCTCGCCACTAGGCAGAAGAGCCTGAAGAGACCATCAGCCTTGGTGTGGTCTGACCCAGGATGGTGTTCCACCATAAAGTAAATTCCCTGAAGAAAGGTGGACCACCTCAGCAGCTTGTGATTCTCACCCCTCATCCGCATGAACAATGTGAGGGGACTGTGGTCTGTCTGAAACCAGAAGCAGGTCTGAAACAGGTATGGTCTAAGCTTCTTCAGTGTGCAGATCACAGCAAACAAATCCCTCTCAATAGCTCTCCACCTCTGTTCGCTGGGATACAACCTCCCACTAATGAAGGCTATCGGTTGGTCTAACCCCTCCTCATTTAACTGTTCTTAGACAGGCCGTACATCATGCTCTGAAGCATCTGTCTGTATAATGAGCTTTTGAAGAAGGCTGGAGCCCTGAGTACAGGTGCTGTAAACATGGCCTCCTTGAGGGTGTCAAAGACTTTCTGACAGGCCTATGTCCAGATCCCCTTTTCTAGCTACTTCTTGAAAGTCCGCTCAGTTAAAACAGTGACAATGGTGCTATATCCCTTAAAGACATGCCTGCAATATCCTGTGGGACCTAGGAATGCTCTCATTTCACTCTGAGTTTTGGTAGATTGCCAGGCCAGGATAATCTCAACATTGTCCTGGAGGGGCTGCATCTTGCTCCCCGCCCACTGCGTGGCCCAGATATACCACAATACCATGCCCTACCTGCCACTTACTGGTTTTAATAGTCAAACCCTCCTCCTGCCAGGCCTGGAGCACCACCTGTGGGTGTCACAGATGTTCCTCTCAGCTGGAGCTGAAAACAGCTATGTTTTCTAGGTAGGCAGCACCACATGCCTCTTTTATTTTCAGGACTCTGTTTACCAACCTCTGAAAGGTGACAGGGGCATTCTTTAAGCCAAAAGGCATAACCCTGAACTGGAAGTGGCCTTCTGGGGTTTAGAATGCAGACCTCTCATTTGCCCCTTAGTCAGAGCAATCTGCCAGTGCCCTGATATGAGTTCAAAAGCACTGAGAAATGTGGCAGCACCCAGACTGTCTATGAGCTTATCAGCTCAGTTGATGGCTGGGATGGGATCAGTCTTGGTAACTGAACTGAGTCCCCTGGAGTCCACACAGAACAGGAGCTCTGGGATGGTACCCGGTGGGGCAGCCTTGTGTAACAGCACAACTGGGCTAGACCAGGGACTGCGTAGGGCTCAATCACTCCTAATGCCAGCATGTCATGGGTACACCAGTGTGTGAGACCAGGATGAGTGAGAATAGAGAAGAAAACTGCCCCAGAAACTGGCAACAGTCACTCTGCTGCTCTGAGGTCAGAGTAGGGGAGAGGTTAATACACTCTACTGACCTATCATGCTCATGGGTAGATAGGAGGTCAGGGAGAGGTTCACTGTCCACTTCCATTTCGTCATCTGTCACCAGGAGCATGATGACTTCAGACATCTCAAAATGTGGTTTGAGGCAGTTTTATGTGGAGTACCATTAGGGGGTTTGAAGGGGTCTTGATATCCACCAGGTTGGTGGCCATCCCCTTTCTTCTCCTTCAACTAATATGGACCTATCAAACAATCTTGGAGAGCTCTAGGATACACAGGTTCATTGAACCACACCTTTTTGCCGGAATGCAACTCTACCAAAATGGGCTTCTGGTCATACCAGAGTTTCACCACTTTTTGACTGGCCTACAGATTGTCTTTCATCCTCTTCCAGAAGTGCTGCATCTATTTCCTGAGGGGGTTTATTGGGAACTTGCTCCCACCCTCTCTCACAAGGCTGAGAGGTCCCCTAATAGGGTGTTTACAGAGGAGCTCAAATGGGCTAAACCCAACCCCCTCCCGTAATACCTCCCAGAAGACATGGTAATAGGATATCCCACTTCTGCCTTATGGGCTCAGACAGGCCCATAATAATTTCCTTCAAGGTCTTGTTTGATGTCTCAGCAAGCACATTCATTTGTTACTTCATCCAGGGCCAATAGAAGTGGAGGACAAGCATAGCAAACATCTTGTCTTGTCCCGGATGTCCTACAAGGGGTATGTCAGGAGTCAACCCCAGTAGGAAGGTCCTACAACACTTCAGGACCACCAGCACATGGGCTATCTCAGGTCCAGGAAACCTAGGCTCTCTGTATAGGAGTTAATTCCCCAATAGACAAGGTGAACTAGGTAAACTCCAGCGGTATCACTAGCTGCATAGACCTCAGCTTGTTGCCTCAAGCCTTCTAGAGGGGAGCACTCTTTCTCAGCCTTTTAGAATCCCACCCTCAACTTGCAAACCAGCAAGTGCTGGCAGGTCTCCTAGGGTGACATCATCCTCCCTGGTAGTCTTAGGGGGCCTTCTTCAGGTGCCCCATTTAACCTGGACAGTGGAAACTTCTGGGCTGGTTTCCCCCACTCCCTGCCCTTCCTCTTCTTGGCAGTTGCCTGGACCATTCTTTCAGGTTCCCGTGACATCCCTCTTTGGTAGCAATGTACCTTGCGGTCATACAGACCCATTCAGGCAAACCTAACATCTCCAGGTGTCCTGGGGTAGAAACATTTGCACTTCAATAATTCTTGCTCAAATCTCTTCTTAGCTGTCTTCCAGGATCTAGTGATATAAGTTTGTGTGGGGGAGGGGAACCTTTGGTTTAGCTCTGTTCCATCCTAATGTTTCTAAGAGGATACTACGGCTCACAACCAACTCTCAAGGCAGTGCTAATTGGTCATTTTCTTGGTGCTCATTTATTCGACAGTGCACCATCCTCCAAACAAGGGGACCATTATGTTATGCTATTGTCAAAAATTCTATCATCATTTTACCATTCCAAAATGGCCAAAATGTTGATTCCAAATGTGGCTGCCATGCTGGAATTTTCAAACAATAAGAAACTATTTACAATACCTCTGAAAAAAAGTGCACCTGCTGCTATGTTTATTTTTGTTATTGCAAGCCCATGCCAGCTATGCTTAGATAGCTGCATGTTTTCTTTTTTCTATTTGTATTCCCTTATGTACACCCAGGTTGTTGAGATTCTGTGTGTTTTAGTGGAGTTGTGTCAGATAGTACATGCAGAATAGATGTGAGTGTGAAGATGAGTGACAGAGTGCATTTATGATGACATTTTGAGTACCTAAACCCATCAATGATACAAAAGGGTCTTTCATTCATAAGCTATAAAAATTTTATCACCAACTGTAGTGAAGATCGTTATCTATATATGTACAATGCTAAGTTAGCACAACCGCGTTAGATGTTAGAAAGCCATCTTGCCGCTTTTGCTGCTTTTGCACACGACACTGTAGTCACATGTTATTAAATTGAGAAATGCTTGCTCGACTTTGCTTCACATGAGAACTGTCTGTTGTTCACATCCCAAACAGTGAGCAGCGACCTTGGTCTGTACACAGTGTAAAGAAACAGTCTGGGTCGCTAGACGGTGCATGTTGTTGGGTTCAGGTTGATCGGCCCACTATTTAGCCATAACACGCACGCAGCTGCAAATACCTGAAAGTCGGGTGCTTTTAATATTGCAGTTACAACAAACAAATGATGGACGGAATGCTGACAATGCATACATTCTCCCCCAGTCAAGAGATATGGGTTAAATCCATCGTTCTTTTGCCTACTACACCACCCCAGTTCAGACATGGCCATATGCAAATCAGTCTTGACCCTGTGCCTCATGGGAACAGTCCAGCCCGAACTGCCAAGCCATGTCTTCCCTGGACCGGAATCAAGCATCCTAGGACCGGTTTCTGGCTATCAGCCGTCATCAGCCAGGATAGCTTGACTCCAGTGGCGTAGTGAGCACGGGTCCCACGTCTGGGAATACCCATCCCACTTAGGGCGAAAAGCGTTACAACAAACAAATGATGGACGGAATGCTGACAATGCATACATTCTCCCCCAGTCAAGAGATCTGGGTTAAATCCATCGTTCTTTTGCCCACTACACCACCCCAGTTCAGACATGGCCATATGCAAATCAGTCTTGACCCTGTGCCTCATGGGAACAGTCCAGCCCGAACTGCCAAGCCATGTCTTCCCTGGACCGGAATCAAGCATCCTAGGACCGGTTTCTGGCTATCAGCCGTCATCAGCCAGGATAGCTTGACTCCAGTGGCGTAGTGAGCACGGGTCCCACGTCTGGGAATACCCATCCCACTTAGGGCGAAAAGCGTTACAACAAACAAATGATGGACGGAATGCTGACAATGCATACATTCTCCCCCAGTCAAGAGATCTGGGTTAAATCCATCGTTCTTTTGCCCACTACACCACCCCAGTTCAGACATGGCCATATGCAAATCAGTCTTGACCCTGTGCCTCATGGGAACAGTCCAGCCCGAACTGCCAAGCCATGTCTTCCCTGGACCGGAATCAAGCATCCTAGGACCGGTTTCTGGCTATCAGCCGTCATCAGCCAGGATAGCTTGACTCCAGTGGCGTAGTGAGCACGGGTCCCACGTCTGGGAATACCCATCCCACTTAGGGCGAAAAGCGTTACAACAAACAAATGATGGACGGAATGCTGACAATGCATACATTCTCCCCCAGTCAAGAGATCTGGGTTAAATCCATCGTTCTTTTGCCCACTACACCACCCCAGTTCAGACATGGCCATATGCAAATCAGTCTTGACCCTGTGCCTCATGGGAACAGTCCAGCCCGAACTGCCAAGCCATGTCTTCCCTGGACCGGAATCAAGCATCCTAGGACCGGTTTCTGGCTATCAGCCGTCATCAGCCAGGATAGCTTGACTCCAGTGGCGTAGTGAGCACGGGTCCCACGTCTGGGAATACCCATCCCACTTAGGGCGAAAAGCGTTACAACAAACAAATGATGGACGGAATGCTGACAATGCATACATTCTCCCCCTAGCCATAACACGCACGCAGCTGCAAATACCTGAAAGTCGGATGCATTTAATATTGCAGTGTTACATGTTTTCATTACATTCGTAAGAAGAGCTTTCCCAGGAGCAGAGCCTAGCTGATCCTGTGATGTGATCTCACTGAGCTGATCTTTATGGTATGGGGTTCCCCATTCAAGCCTAGAGACCTTTTACTAGTCTAATAATAATAATATTAGTTTGCTAGCGAAAGGAAGGTGGCTTAGATCCACTGTCATTTTAGTATGATTACTCCTTTCATTCTCTATGGTATTGTAACTATGCTGATGGTTTTGATTTTAATCGTTTGTCTGCTTATGTTAACAAAACTACTGCATCTTAGGACACGAGGTTTATAAAATAAACTCTTTAAACTTTATCGTGTCTCTGTTTATTCTGTTGTGGACTGATATGAGAATAATTACGAAAAGGTATTTCTGATTCCCATCATTCCTGAGAAATACACTAAGTCGCTTGTTCTGGGTTGTCTATACATTGGGACCGGCGAGCTAAACCTTGGATAACGAATGGGACACTGATGCTGGTCGGATAAGGGGTTCTGGGTTCTGAGGTGAGTTTTTGGTACACCACAATTCACTAAGGTCCTGGTTTCCTGTGCATAGTTCTGTGCATAAGCAGAATCCCTGCAACATGGCGCACCTAACGTTTGGTCCATTGATTTGAAACGCCTTAGTAGTGCTTATATTAGTCCACAACACCCTCACTCTAGGTTCCGGTTGACGGGAGTGACGGTTTAACCTACCTGTGTTTCGACTAATAGGTTCCTTCAAGCTTGATCATTAAAAAGGTTATTTTTTCTGAACCCCAGTGCTACTGTTGATATCGTTGATACTCTTTAGCGTGTCCTAATGGCGGTTGACATAGCCGCGCATAGTCGTGCACCTCTACGCCATCACTTGACGACGTATGGGTGCCAGATGATGGGATGACTGCTATTTTTGTGGTAAGCGCTGATGCGTCATACCCTTATGAGTTGTTTTACTCATGGGTGACTTTTCCGGCGGTGGATGATGATGATACGTTTCATACCTATACTGCCACACAGCTGCCTGCGGTCTATACCCCATATAGGACACAAGAAATTCCAATCTCTGCCTAGCAGCATACTATTTGTTTTAATGGCGCCCTTCCCCATTCGGTTGCACCGGCGAGAATGGGCCCGTTGTCTATTGCAGGGGCCACATGGCCGGTGCTGGCCGGTTTTACGCCTCATCCCCATTATCTCACGGTGGCGGTGGCTGAGTTGCGGGTACTACACACAGCCCTGATAACAGTACATAGGGCTTTAGTGCAGTACGTGTCACGCAACGTGCAGGGGGGGGGCACCTGCTGTTGCGGGACAACCAACGGACCACCATGCGGTGGTTATTAGTCCTTTTATGGTTAATTCGGTGGTCGGCAAGCGCCCCCAAAATAAGGATGAATTTCCTTATTGGCTTGTTGAGAAATTTGACCAACTGGAGGCGGTTTTTCCGCATACCACTCCTGTGGAGAAACACAGGATCCTCACCATTACTTTGCCTAAAGACCTGGTCCCGGATATGGCCGATTGTGACAACTGGGGTAAGGTCTTTGCCGCTACCTATTCAAAGTGCTATGGCACTCCGTCTATGTCTGTGCTACCATCCGTCATCAAAAAGGTTCAAGAGAATCATGGTGCGGAGGCTGCTATTGAATTGGGAATGAGGCTTGTCGACAGCTTCGATGTGGTATGCTCCATGGTAATGGGCAACCTCAAAGGAGATGCCATGCAGTTCCAAGTTGCAAATATGATGGACCGCGTGGATGACGCCGACAAGCCCAAGGAGTTTGCTAAAATAATTGCGAAGGCATACAGGACCGTGGGTCGTAGTGCCTTAGGTGTAAAACCGACTGTGATCATTCCTGATATAGTACAGCAAACTAAGGTGAGCTCGTCTACAAACGATGAACGCCCCAATTTTCCTAAACAAAGTTGGAGAGCTAAGAAACAGGGGAAGCAGCAACAGAAACAGGGGTCACGTCCTGCCTCACCCGTACAGTCGTCTACCGAACGCACATATGATCTGCGCGATCGATCTCGTATTAAGTCACCTGATAGATTTCAGGTTTCTGAACAACGCTCTCCTCGTTCTTCACAGGAAACATCGGCTTCTCAATCCGGTGGCGGAGACCGTGGGACAGGAAGGGGTGCCCAAGGTCGTGAGCAACCCGGCAGTCTGACGGCAAAGGCAAGCAGGACGAGTCTGCGCGTCAACGACCTCCGTTTCAGAAGAAGAAAGTTGCTGCGCTGACAGCGAGGTATGCCTCAGATGGTACGGACGCAGCTTCAGAACCTGACATGGGCACTAACGCTGCTCGACAGCGCGGCGGAAGTTACAGTAGTGCGACGAGCACTGCATCCATATCTGGTGGCTACAGCAACTGATACATTCGTGAATATTGAAACTGCTGATACTCGGGTGTCTCCCCCTGATAGACTGTATAATATAGTCCTTCTAATTGAAGGTGACATACAACGTACATTCAAGGGGTTTTTTGGGATAATCTGACCACTTCCTATGATATTCTGTTGGCGGAGGCTGATTGGCCCCGGCTTTCGTTTTAGATGCTCCTAGAGGGGAGGAGGTAATCCTCCCATCCTTTGCGCACACAGTGCCGAAGGTCCAAGCTAAAAAGTATGCCAAGGAATGGGCTCAGGTGCTCGCACATGCGTTATATCGAAATCAGGTTGGCTGGGATAAATTGTCTCCCAGCCTGAGATTCCGTTGCGGACTACGCCCCAACCACAACCCCAATACCCCATGCGTCGCGAAGCTAGACCTCGTGTCGCGTCAATCCTTGAACAATTGGAATATCAAGGAGTAATTGAAACATGTGTGTCACCGATGAATAATCCTTTGTTCACTGAGACGAAGCCTGACGGGTCGTACCACCTAGTTTTGGATTACCGGCATCTAAACTCTCATTGCCGGACATGTGCAGTACAGAATACCCACAGTTCGACTCTCGTCGATAGTCTCGTGAGAAAAAGGTTTAAAACCACACTTGACATTTCCAATGGCTTTTACAGCCATAACCTGTCCTCTCTTAGTAGTGAGTGGACGGCATTCACCTCGGGTGGCAAACAAAAACAATTCAAAAGATCACCGATGGGCTATAAGAACAGCCCTGGTGTCTTTGCCGCTCGCGTGGTCTCTCTGTTAGAGAGCATAGACCCTGATGTGTACTCGTATGTGGATGATATTTATCTCACAGATGACGAGTTGGAACCGCATCTCCGTCGCGTTGATCGCATTATTGTTTTGTTTGCTGACTTCGGTTACAAATTCAACTTTGCGAAGTCTCACATTGCGGAATATACAGTGTTGTTCTTGGGGTACGAACTCAACAATGAAGGTCCTAGAGAAGTGCGCGTGCCTACGTGCTCCCACGACACTGAAGAAATTACAATCTCTGCTGGGCTTTCTGAATTTCGGTCGAACTTACATTCCGGATTATGCCCAGCGTATCAAGCCGCTTTATGCCTTGGTACAACCTACTTTTTCCAAATCTTGTTGGCTGCCAGAGCATTCAGCTATATTGCAGTCATTGCAGGCTGATCTTCTTGCTTCAAAATACTTACTGACGCGTGATAACCACACTAACCTGGTCATAAGAATTGTGCCAGACGCAGTTGGTTTCACATACTTAACGTTCAATGAGGGCGACACCGTCCCCATTGCCTACAAATCTCACTTGTACACTTCGGCTGAACTGCGATTTTCCGCTGTCGAGAAAGTTCTGATGGCAATGCAGATGGCGATTCTGAAAGAACGAGCGCTATCGCAAGGTAAACGCATGTTGGTGGTAACACCGTATCCTGACCTTGAGGCGGTGACGAAGGCTAGTGTACCAAATTCTAAGGCTTTGCATCCAAGGTGGATACAATGGGCCACTTCCTTGACATCGCCTGACGTCACATATATCTTTGACACAGCACTTCAGACTCAGGAGTTTTTGCAGTATGAATTCGTTCATCCGGCTCCTCTGTCTTTGCGCCCGCTCGAGGATTACCATTGTGTCATTTACACTGACGGTTCTGCGCAACCGGCAACTGGATCAAAGCACGCCTATTCAGCGGCTTGCGCAATTGTGGTCGGTACTTTCGTAAATGGTGAATTCCAGTCCGATGTCGTGCATACTAGGCCTGGGCCAAAATTCCGTTCCGTTCGCGGAAATTGCGATAATTTGGCATTTTCGCGTTCCGCGGAGAGCGCGAAAATGTCAAAATTTCCGCATTCCGCAGCATAGCGATAATTTGTTTCTTGCACGCGCTGTAAAAAAATACATTCTTGTGTGCGCGCGATCGCCTTACCTGAATCCCCGCGTTCGCTGACAAGTTTTCCCGACCCGGTCGCGTTCTCCACGAGATATTGGATTGTTGGTAGCCATTTTGCGCTGTCTCGCAACAGTTTCCGCTCGCATTGTCGCACGATCACGTCATTTGTTGCGCGATCACGTCATTCGCCTCGCGATCATGCACCGCGCGAGTATGAGAAGATTGAGATCTCGAACACGTCATTCTACACCGCGAGCGAGAGGGTGAGAACGCGGGCACGTCTAATCGAACGCGAACAGGAGAAAGAGACCCCGAACACGTCATATCCAACGCGACAGGGAGCAAGAGAACGCGATCACATCATTTTTGACACGCCATCGACATCCGGCGGAAGTAATGTGAAGCTCGAGAACTCGAACATGTAAAATTTTCAATTTGGAGAGGAATATCAGCTCTAGCAGCATGAAACCTTATGCAAATGCTGATTTTGGATGAAAACAACTCCTCACATTGACATTTGGCTGTTCTTTTTTGTGCAAGGAGTCCTTTTTTAAAAAGGTGGGGAGAGGGAGGAAGTGACACAGAATCTCCAACTTCCTGTTCCTGTCCAGCAGGCTCCTCCCAGTGCTTTGTCCATCTCCTGCTCAATCTGCCTTTCGATTTGGAGCTGGAAAGATCACTCTTTTTGTCTGCTGCATCATTGCAATTGGATTTGAGGATTTTTGGAATAGGATATTTTAAAAGTAAGTGGTTGTTGTGTCTGTTTGATTGTGGGCATTGCAGTTGTTGTAACTACAATTTATAACTATCATCATTCCTTTTTTTTAAAAATGTTGTGGGTAGTAGTAGTAGGCCCGAGCTAGCCATGGGCATGGACTCATGGGTGTGTGTATGATGAAGCAACTGTTCCTTTTGGTGTTTTTTTAATGTATTTCATTTTCAAGCATCATTTAGGGCATGGATGGCATTGGATTGAGTTGGGGAAGTGTGTTTTTTTGGGGTGGCCTTTCTGATGTTGTTGTGCCTGGCCATATGGCTGGTGGCCATTTTGAAGCCTAGGCCTGCAAGCTTGCCTGGCCTTGTCTGCCAACAGGCCTGCTTTCATCCACTAGGATCAGAGCAGGTAGCCACAGCTTTATTAATCAAGTGTTTTCTGTGTGGTCTGTTGAATTTAGACTTCATTTAGGGCATGGATGGCATTGGATTGAGTTGGGGAAGTGTGCTTTTTGGGGGTGGCCTTTCTGATGTTGTTGGGCCTAGCCATGTAGCTGGTGGCCATTTTGAAGCCTAGGCCTGCAAGTTTGCCTGCCCTTGTCTGCCAACAGGTCTGCTTTCATCCACTAGGATCAGAGCAGGTAGCCACAGCTTTATTGATCAAGTGTTTTCTGTGTGGTCTGTTGAATTTAGACTTCATTTAGGGCATGGATGGCATTGGAATGAGTTGGGGAAGTGTGCTTTTTGGGGGTGGCCTTTCTGATGTTGTTGGGCCTGGCCATGTGGATGGTGGCCATTTTGAAACCTAGGCCTGCAAGCTTGCCTGGACTTGTCTGCCAACAGGCCTGCTTTCATCCACTAGGATCAGAGCAGGTAGCCACAGCTTTATTAATCAAGTGTTTTCTGTGTGGTCTGTTGAATTTAGACTTCATTTAGGGCATGGATGGCATTGGATTGAGTTGGGGAAGTGTGCTTTTTGGGGTGGCCTTTCTGATGTTGTTGGGCCTGGCCATGTGGATGGTGGCCATTTTGAAGCCTAGGCCTGCAAGCTTGCCTGGCCTTGTCTGCCAACAGGCCTGCTTTCATCCACTAGGATCAGAGCAGGTAGCCACAGCTTTATTAATCAAGTGTTTTCTGTGTGGTCTGTTGAATTTAGACTTCATTTAGGGCATGGATGGCATTGGATTGAGTTGGGGAAGTATGCTTTTTGGGGGTGGCCTTTCTGATGTTGTTGGGCCTGGCCATGTGGATGGTGGCCATTTTGAAGCCTAGGCCTGCAAGCTTGCCTGGCCTTGTCTGCCAACAGGCCTGCTTTCATCCAATAGGATCAGAGCAGGTAGCCACAGCTTTATTAATCAAGTGTTTTCTGTGTGGTCTATTGAATTTAGACTTCATTTAGGGCATTGATGGCATTGGATTGAGTTGGGGAAGTATGCTTTTTGGGGGTGGCCTTTCTGATGTTGTTGGGCCTGGCCATGTGGATGGTGGCCATTTTGAAGCCTAGGCCTGCAAGCTTGCCTGGCCTTGTCTGCCAACAGGCCTGCTTTCATCCAATAGGATCAGAGCAGGTAGCCACAGCTTTATAATTCAAGTGTTTTCTGTGTGGTCTGTTGAATTTAGACTTCATTTAGGGCATGGATGGCATTGGATTGAGTTGGGGAAGTGTGCTTTTTGGGGGTGGCCTTTCTGATGTTGGTTGACTAAAAGACATGCTTTTGTTGTATGTGTCTGGTCACTGGTGTGTTGGTGTGCAATGCATGCACCCTGCAGACCTTTTTGGGGCCTGTGAATGTTCGTATTTACATTTTGTTGCATTAAAAAGGCAGAGCAGTGTGCTTTAGCATGCATCCTTTACCTGGCTTTTATAGGCCTTTTGTCAGCTCCTGGTGTTTCCCAGGCCCCCGGCTTGTTTGTGATTTGTGAGTGTCCATGTGGGTGGTGGCCTTTTTTTGTGTTTGGACTGGGAGTTATTAGTGTCCTGCTTTTGCCATAGGCCTGCATGGTTTTCCTATTGGCTATTTGGCTTACTGCTTCCATCCATCTACCCCCTTTGCCAGCAGCAGCTCCATCGATGCTGAGATGCTCAAATAATTTAATGGCAAATAGGGTCCACCCCACTTCCATTACATTTTTATTTTGGTGGTTATTATTAACTTTCCTATCCTTCCTGAGAGTGTAGTGTGTGGCTGTACACAGTAGTATAACATAGCCCTAGTTAAAAAGAAAAGTCATAAATGGCTAGACTATCTTTTGTTTGCACTAGTACAGTACTAAGTAACTGAACCACAACAACAAATGCAACATTTCACTGATGTTCTTCTCCTGGCTTATTTGCTTTTAGGTGCACAAAAGACAGAGTAGGAGGTGTCATCAGCATCACCCGGCTACCCGTTGTACTGCCAGACAGACAAAAGTCCTGCTGCGCATCACGTCCACGTGTGACCAGAACTTGTTGTGCATCTGCATCCTGCCTGACATCTGAAGAAGATGGCCCCAAAGAAAGGTACCAGGTCCAGTACCAAGAAAGTTGCCGGTGAGAAGAAGGAACAGAAAAAGGAAGTGCCATTAACCACGACTGGTGGTGTGCCGGCCAATGTTTTTTTTGGCACCAAAAAAGTTACGCCTGCAGCAGCGTTGTCCGGGAACCAAGCTGGGAGTAGCACAGCGGTCCAACCCCACCAACCCAGGCCCAAGGTCTTTAGTGTCGCAGAGGTAGCCAGTCTACTAACGAGCAGCGATGTTGAAGAAATGTCATTACCGCAAAGTAGTACACAATCAAGTTCAACGCAGGCGCAAACTCAGCAGATCAGTGTGCAGCCGCAACAAGAACAGCAGCAGCCGCCGCAACAAGAACAGCAGCAGCTGCCGCAATAAGAACAGCAGCAGCCGCCGCAACAAGAACAGCAGCAGCCACCGCAACAAGAACAGCAGCAGCCGCCGCAACAAGAACAGCAGCGGCCGCAACAGCCCACCATAGTAGTTGTTGCTCCTGACATAGGGGCATTTCAGGAAATCGAGCTTCCTGCAGACAAAGTGGAGCAAAGTGAAACCACTGTTTCAGAAGAACTATTGTCTTCCAGACCACCAGCAAGGAAAAGGAGGCTTAGTTCATCATCTTCTTCTTCAAGCCCTGCTTCTGATGATCGTGATGCCACTTGGCTCCCACCAGCTTAGTCTGAGAGTGATATACGCCACAAGACAATGTTTCTGAAAAGGAAGGTCCCAGAAAAACTTAGAGTTATGGAGGTAGATGTAGAAGAGGGGGGTGATGATGTTGATGAAGACGAGCCATTCATCACGCACATTACTCCCGCCCCAAAGGGATTGGAGACCAACATTCTCACCGTATCCAGAAAGGCTGCTACTGAGCGGGATGTAGCACGGATATCACCAACACAGGTTACACCACCACTACCTCCAGCTGCCATATTTTCCAAGGCCCGGCAGGGACCTACATCCAGCTCAACCATCTCAGTAGGTAGTGGTAGTAAAAGTCACAGTCTAGGTGCACAGGGTCACATTTCAAGCACCCCCTCCAGTTCATCTGGTGTTGAAAGTGTCACATCCAGGAGTGCCAGAAAGTTCTCCTCCCCAGTTTGGGACTTCTTTTCTGTTAGCGCCAAGGAGGAGAAAGTTGCTATATGCTCAATTTGTTGGCAAGGTGTTCGGCGTTGCAAGCTTGGTACAAACTATGGTACCGGAGGACAAGCAAGTCATCTAAGAATACACCACACTATCGTGTGGGAGGATCACCTACTTAAGTTAAAAGAAAGTAGAAAAACACAACCCATTGAAGTTGGTCAGGATGAATCAGAGAGCGATATTATTGTGGTGGCAGGTGAAGAAGAGGGAGACATTTCTAGCCCTGTCCTCGGTAGTGCAGTGGTAACGCCCAAATCCTCCTCAGTAACATCAGAGTGGCACCGCAGTAAGAGCCATACTCAGAGTCAGGGTGAGACACCAAGGCGACCGAGTACCTCAATGAGGCAATCTGTGTCGTTGAGCCTTAGTGGGTTAATGAAAACAGCACCACAAAGGAAAGTAATCCAGCCTAGCATTGAGAGCATGTTTAGGTTGGAGGGGCAGTTCCAACGCAACCACCCAACGGCACGATTGTACAATGCGAAGCTGGCTAAAATGTTAGCGCTGAACCTTCTTCCTTTTTCATTTGTGGAAGGGGTGGGTTTCCTTGAATTTGTGTCTGCCATCTGCCCTAAATGGAAGGTTCCCAGCTGGTCCTATTTCGCAAGAATTGCTGTTCCGGCACTACATCATGATGTGCTGGAATTGGTTGGACAAGCTTTTAGCAGAGTGCTGTGCACAATATCCACCTGACAACAGACATGTGGACCAGTTGCCAAGCCACAGATTACATGTGCATCACTGCACACTGGATCTCTTTTGTGGGGGTTAGAGATAAGCTATCTGCATGAGGTGTTGTTGACACAGCTGCGATTTTTGAAGGTACTCGGAAACATGCAACTGTAGCCATGTTCGCCATGGAGAAATCTCATACGGCTGAAAACATTTTACACGAGTTTCGCACCAAGGTTTTGGAATGGCTGCAGCCCAGAGGGCTTGGTATTGGTTTTGTTGCCACAGACAATGGCAGTAATGTACTTAAGGCCATGGAACTTGGTTCCTATTTCAGGGTTCCGTGTTTGGCGCACTGCATAAACATTATAGTTCAAGACTTTCTGAAAAAAGAACCCATAGTCAGCAATTTACTGGCCATCTGCCGAAGAATATGCACTCATTTCAGCCATTCTTTGAAAGCTCGGAAGCAGCTGAGGATCATCCAACGTGAACAAAGGATGCCAGTCAAGGCACTCATCCAGGAGGTGGCAACATGTTGGAACTCAACGTATTACATGCTTGATCGTCTGTACGAACAGTACAGGTCACTCCATGAATATGTCTGGAACAGAAGCGGGGATGCTAGTGTTAAAGGCATGAACCTTGAGAGGGATCAATGGACCCTAATTAAATGCCTGACTGAGATGCTATGTCCTTTTGAGGTCTTCACACGTGAAGTCAGCAAGGAGGTCTGTACAATGGGCCAAGTTATCCCATTATTGCAAATGCTAGAGCATGAGCTGAATAATGTGTCTGAATCATACAAAGGTGTAGAGGACAGAAGGCAAGCCCATGACTTGGAGGAGAGCTTATCCCGGCGCTTAGCTGAAAATGTAAGGATACAAAATAAAATGTTGTCACAAGAACATTACATTTGTGCCACAATTCTGGATCCACGTGCAAAATTAGGACTACTGAAGACATTCTTTGCTTTTTCCGACATTGATATTTCCCGCTACAAAAGTTGTATAGATGAAGCAGCCAGTAAGTTGGAAAACGAACGGCTGCTAATTAAAAGCCCGCAAGATCAACCCAGAAGAAGTACTGAAGCAGGCCATGCAGGATCAAGTGCAACTTCGTCGGCTGAGGGCAGTGCGTTTGGATCACAATCACAATCACAACACTCACCATCACTATCGACTACAGAAACAATGACTGGATCATTAGGCCGAGTACAATCATTATCATTACAGCATTGTTATGTAAAGGTAGGCCTTAATAAGCACAGTACTGATGCACAGAAAAAACAGCACGAAAGCTTACCAGCAGCAACCCTGAACATTGAGCCTGTGGTCCAGGCCTATCTGGATGACCCAACAGAGGTGTACGTTGATCAAAACCCATTGCAGTATTGGTATAGGAAAAGGTCTGAATGGCCACAGCTCAGCAGGCTGGCGATAAGCTATCTGGCTTGCCCTGTCGCAAGTGTCTCTTCCGAATGTGTTTTCAGTGCTGCTGGTTCCATTGTAACATTGAGAAGGACCAGTCTATCGCCAAAAAACGTGGAGAGGTTAACAATGATCAAAATGAATCAGCACTTCATACCACCGAATTACACAATACATGAAGCAATGGAGGAAGATGAGGACAGCGGCTCAGGTGACGGAAGTATTGTGTCAGATGATTACCTACTACTGGCTGAACCCCCAGAGTTTGAGGACGAGCTATACTTCCCTGACAATTAGGCTCGCACTTACTGTCTTCCTCCCTTTTTCCCCCTTTGTTTGTGTGTCTGTCGTTCCGGTTACAAACGTGTGAATCACAACAAATCCATTACCACCGTCTTCTACTCTTCTAATTTAATATACAAGTTTCAGGTGTCTGCAATTTGAAAGTACAGTCCTCCGAATCCAGCTCCTCCTCTCCATCATACTGAATCTCCCGTCCAAATCCATTGCCCTCGTGAATGATGATTGGATGAAATAGAAGAACAAATTCAAACTTTCCTAGTCCCGCCAAAAGAAGTGGAGCATGAATCAGATGACTACTATAGCTATCCTCCTTTCAGAGCCAAGAGAGACTGCATTTAACTGAAAATAAGACGGAACAGGTAATGATTGATGCCATGCATTGGACGCAGAGTCGCAGACTGAATGATTTAGATTTTGTTGTGTTTGTTGTGCATGAATTTATGTAATTGTGCACTGCCACTAATCAACTTTCTACAGAGCACACTAAACTTAACTCAAGGTAAATTCAATTTTCCCCTTATTGCAAATATTACATTTGTACTTCTCCTACAGCTAGGTGATACATTGCTTTTAATTCAATACAGGAAGGGGACTCACTCAATCTGCGCAATGAGTATGAATGACACAACATCACCGTCCATCATGATGATGGCAAAATAGACGGCCCGTTAACTTAAGATGAGAAGGAACAGGTAATGACAATTAATGGCATGCATTGGATATCTGACTCTGAGCGATTGGTCTTTCTGTTTTCGTTGTTTGTTTGTTGTGCACAAAGTGAAGTCAAAGTGTACTAGTAATCTATCTTTCTGTACACACTAAAGAATGACTCAAGTCAGTAATATTTATATTTCTACTCTTGTTGTGTCATAACATTTTTTACTTATACTGCAGGCCGATCTTCACAGTCAGTCAGTAAAAGTATCGGAGATGATGATGAAGTCAGGAGGACGTTTCATGAGTGGCATAAAACGGAAATGCCTAAAGGTAAACACGTCAACAACAACCACAGCAGACCCAAATGTCTGTGTAGAAGTTGAATAGAGTGTAGCGGTGGGATGACTGCAGTGCATTGATTTTACTAACTTAAACTGTAAAATGCTATGTTTGGAATGGATAATGTGCTTTGCGTTTGTCCAACTCTTTGAGAGAAGAAAAAAGGACTCTAAAGTGTTAACGTAGGATGTGCTACTGCTAAGCACTGTGGGCCTGTTACTGTTGCAGGTCAATGCTGGAAACAGACTAGAGTAGAGATGATGCATACATGCCACCTCGGAAAGTGTTCTTGTTGCACTACACCATAACTTGTGCATTTGTTTAAACTTTGTTTCTCAATATCCCCTTTGGTTTTCCCATCTACAATTACAGGCCGGGCCTTGCCCTATACTTTGGAAAACATTACAATGCATACTTACCTTACCAATAAATCAACATTTTTTTTCCAGCCGGGCAGTGGCGAGTGGTGAGGCGACACACCCAAGATTGATGGATGAGAGGAGCAAGAGGAATGCCGAGATGCAAATCCAGTCCACATTTTTTACCAGGATAACACAGTAACAGTATCCACTTTAATCTTCTTTTAAATAATTTGATTAATATTTTGTATACAATCTTTACAACAGTGTGTTCTTGGAGTTGTTATTATCATCATTAGGTTTGCTCTGTGTTTACGATTCTTCCCTACCAATATTTAAAATTTCTATTTGCTATCTGTAAAAGTATTAAGGCCGGAACAACAGAACAAGAACTAGAAGTGTATGTAATCTGGGTCTCTCATCATCATGCATGCATTGCCTTTTTCTCCCTTAACATATGGATATGGTAGCCTTCAATGATTGTCGTTTGTTTGTCTATGTATGCATACTGTTTTTCTATGTCAAACCTTTCCCAAAAACCCCCTTCCCATCCATTCAACAAACCCTAACCCTCTTCCCCCGGGCTGTGTGACTTATTGTCGAGGTGTAACTAAATTAAATGTACATCAATACTTAATCACACACTTGCTGGGGCGGATGTGGTGAAAGCAACACTACTTCAATTTCAAGGCAGAGCGATGATCTTCTTCTGCTTGGCCACCCATGAGTAGGATATTTCAGAGGTTATTTTATTTAACAAAGGAACATATACCTCAGCATGAATTGCCGGCATTGATTGGATTTGTTTGTTGTCATTCCTCATATACAGCACTAACTGTTAGGCTGTAGGCCTAGTCAAGTGACTCGACACAACTATAGTTTGTAACTCTGTCTAGTAGGCTATCCCAACCACCATTATGTTTTTTTGTCAAATATTTGAGCATATTATAGTTGCTCGGTAAGTTCTGTACTGTACTTCATTCTACTACTCCTCTAACAGTCTCTCAAAGGCGATTGACTGTCTCCTTTTCTTTTTTTGCAAATGCTGCCGCCCTGCCAGTGTCTACTACTACTACTATGCTACCACCACCACCACCCCAATCATGGCAGGTATGAAAAAGAAAACCATTTTCACCATGCAGCCGGTGCTGTGCCACAGTTGGACATAAACATCAAGCACCGGTAAGAGAGAAGTTTGGGGGAGGCAGAATTAATAATGGACATGTTGTCAATGATTTCATTTTCACACACCAGTCCAAAGAATGCATAGACTAGAGGACAGACTGAAAGTACTAGAAGGACAAGTCAATGAGTGAGGTGTGTCACATCTATCTGTTTGTGTCTTATACAGTCAGCCAATTATTTAAATCAAACACAGGCTATGGGCGGCCATGCACCAGCAAGGAAACAGTGTGATGTAAAACAGTTACCCCACCTACAAAACATTAACAACATTGCATGTAACATAGAAAAATATATGTAATTTACCCTAACAAAAATAAACTAAACCCACAAAAGTTGACCCACCCCCTCCCTAACCCCAACCAATGTCCATAGGAGAAAAAAGTCTGTAACGCCCAAACAAGTTCCCACCCACCCACCCAAATAAGAATTAAAAAAGGGGCAGAACAGGGTGACAGGGACTAAGTGGTGGGGCGGGACTCAAGGAGGACACGCATCTGGCCCTCTAAACGGGCAACGCGGCGTCTAAGGGCGTGGCAGTTGCAGCCACAGTGGGGGGGCACCGGAGATGGCACTACGGTGGCGGCGGGCAGCCGCCAGACGGTGGCGCCGTACCGCTGGAGGGCGGTGGCTGGGGCCCGGGGCACTGGAGGAGGCTTGAACAATTGCTGCCGCGGTCTCCTCCTCGGATAGGACCACCAGCCGCCAGTATTCCAGCTGGATTGCCTCCAGCTTCCGGCGCCGTGCCTTGGCGGCCAACTCCTTGCGATTTTGTTTCGGAGTAGCTGTGTATCAAAAAGAAAAAACAAGACAATTGTAAAATATACTCTTAGAAAAACAGTAAGACAAGTTAATTATTTATACACATAGTGGCATGGTAGAGTAGCACTATAACGCACAGTAGTACATAACATTTTAAATCTCGCCCGTCCTTCTTCCTTCCACCCGTCTTTCACTTTTTAGTTGAACAGTGCACCAGGTGCTCTTCTCCATAAAACTTTCAAAGCGGAGTTGAAATCAGATAGATGAGGCCATTGGTTACTCAATACTCCCGCTCCTATGCCAATTAAAGGGAATTCTAGTCTTCTAGTTCACTCTTCAAACGTCCCCAACAACTCATACTTACTTACGACATCGGATAGTGGGCGGGCTTTGTCCGCCCGCCATCCTCACGCTAAAAAGGGTGGGGGTCCCGTGGGGACAATTAATTAGGATGATGCGCATCCTGTTGTTTTACATTCTGGTTGGCGTTGCCGAAAGCAATGCTAAAAATACATGTTGTGCTGCTTTTCCAAGCACAACATGACGGGCCCCGCACGGAGCCTGTCACGTTTTGCTTTGAAAGGCGGGGGGGTACCATAGCATAGGTAGGTACCCTCCATGGGGGCCCCCAAGCATACTCTGCAATGTCTGCATGCCTTTCCGTGGCGGACGCAAAGGCATTCCAAAATGCAGATTATATGGCTGGCGGTGTGTGACACCACCTCCATATTGAACCCTTTTCCGCCTGGTTGACATGTGGGGGGTCTGAATATTTTCTACAGGGATGGCGGGAGGTTTGCAGCTGAGGTGTCGGCAGTGAATTCCAGCCGGCCCGGCGGGGGCAATACGCCCACCATCCTAATGGGGCCCTAAGTCACAACTGTACAGTATACAGATACATACAGTACACCCTTGCAGTGAGTGTACTGTCAAGTTCAACAATAGTTAAGGATTATGAATCTAACTTACCACCGCCTGCCACTGGTGCTGCCACTCCCCCTACCGCTCCGTTGCTATCTGCAGCAACTGCCGCATCCTCGCCCTCCGCGACGCCTTCGCTGGCCCTGGCAATGGTGGTCGGTAGTGCGCCTAGAAAACATTACACATTTATTAGGCGTCATAGACACCTCCCCCCTATTGATCAGTAGCAAGGTTGAAAAATGAGTTAATACTAACATACATCACTAGTACAAATCAGGTAGTAGTAGAGTAGACACTAATAGTTATATATGATCATTGTAGCCTTTGCTTAATTAGCCCTAGCCATGCTACTATTTTACCTTTGTGTCTTTTAGTTTTGCACATGTGACGTTACCTTGCAGCTTCTTGTATAAGACACCAAAAGAGCACACATGACCTGCCTCACACTGCTACTGTCTAGTCTACGCGCTGCATACAAGCGGTCAACAAAAACATTAACAAGCCACTTTTTTAGGAAGTCCTGGTGTACTACTGTTACTGTTAGTCCATATTGCTTATCCATAAATGCTACACTTTTTGGCACGGCTGAGAAATGCTTGCAAGTTGCAATATACTAACGCACACCATTTCATTTTTCGCATTACAGACGGAAGATTCCCTTCTACGAACCAGAGCTTCTGAATGATGCAACAACAACCTTTACTAGGTTCTTCTAAGGTGAGGGGTCCCTTTCACTCAAATCTTCATTTATAAATTTATATAAACTAAATTCCTGGGGATGGTGGTGCTGCCTTCCACCACTGTTCAGTTATCATGATTTAATTCCCAACTGTATAAGTGTAACAATGTATATTGTATTAATGTTATTGATTTTCCGGTTGGTGCTGCATTTTATAATAAAACAGTGTACAGAGCTTCTCAAATTGAAATAAACATTTTGAACTTACATAGACTTGGTGGTATTTGGTGTGGACTAACTTACATGAGTGAGCAAAAGTAAGGGTGTGCAAGTGCATTGCTTCCACGACTGAGAGGTTGGGTGTGTTATGTTCTGGGTTGTCTACTTGTTGGGTATCTTGGGGGGAGGGTTCCGAGACCTAATAGTTATGACAAGACAGTACTATAGTCAAGCAGTCGAATTGTGGTGGGTGCGGAATTTCTGATTGAAGTGTGCGAGGAAGGTCCAACCTACCATCACCAACATCCTATTTTCTGGTGCAAATGTCTGTGTATGTGCAAGATCCCTACAACAGTCGTAGTATGTCCTATAGGCTATCATATCAAAATAGTAATAAATCTGGTAGGGCTGTTGTTGCTGTGAATTTTCAAAGCCTCAAGATTAACAAAGACTCAAGATCAATAAGAGTAAAAGTAGTACAAGACGACGACCCAAAGGTTTGGACTCAATGGCTCGAGCTACTGGTGAATATGAGTTTTATATTACAACCTTTTGCATCAAGAGTGGCACTGGCCAACTGGGCAAGACTAGCTACTACAGTACAGACAGACTGATAGTATGTAGTAGTAGTAGTACTGAGAGTCATCATAGCGGAGGCAGGGATAAGATTTTTGAAACCGTACAGATCGAAGGATAATTGGTGGTAAAAAAATAGCATTTGGAAACAAACAATAGTTCATGAAAAATATGGGGCAGTAAAAGTTATGGAATAAGAAATATTATTAAAAACAAGAAGACTTACTGGGGCCAGCAGAGGAGCCCTCAGCGGTGTCCTCCTGGTGGTGTTCTGACTGTCCCACCGACTGCCCACTCCCTGTCTGTCTGCCCCTGGGTGCTGATGAACAGGAAAGATATAAGAAAGAGACAAACATTGATGGATGGTGTCAAACAAATACAATATTTTTCAACAACGGTCAAAAAACACTTATGTAAACAACAATTGCAATAACTAAATTGACCGATCTCATCGGGTCAACAAGTAATATCGGGGGATTCGCAGTCCGACTACTTAAGTTACTATTTATCAACAGTAATCCAGTCTTCCATTCTGATTCCAGAATACTAAGTTACAACTAAGCCTAAGTACAACGTACCACCCAACCTAGCCCACCTATTCTAGGCATGCCAATTGTACATTAAGTATGCATTTCCACTGTATTCCTCAACAATGCATATGGTCAAATCATGGAGGACACATGACTACATTTTTTGTATACACCAAATTTTTGGTTTGATTGATTGATGCTGATCTGCTAGTGCTAACTGCTAAACCTACCACCACTCATTGAACAAACTAGAAAAGGTTCTAATAAAGACTGCCGTACTAGCAGCACGTCACGTAACTGAGTGAGGGGGCATCACGCATACCACTAACAAATTAGAAGCTCATACAAAGTACCTAAACCTAAGTATCAATCCGCCCCTATCTCTTAGTGACAGGACAAAGTAAGGAGTGGACTAGAGTCACTGTAGCATTACGTAACTTAATTTCTCTAAAATACACTCGTAAAGAATCACGCTAAGCAAGCGCAAAGAGCAAAGCTGCAAACAAGTAAGATTAGTAGTAGCGCAGAAGAGCACCTGTGTCATAATCACAGAAGACTTTTAAACGTTATTAACCTGGAATGTATTGTAAGCAGCAACATTCTAGCTGGTTGGAAGGAAAAAAAGATATTCGCAATATATAACACAGAGCAGAAGAACAGACACAAAGTTGTAATAATTAAATAGGTACTCACCAAGCCCCGGGACCTCCACTCCTAGCAGGTCCAGCAGGTCCTGCTCACGGTCCAGGATGTCGGACCACCGGTGCGTCAGCTGCGCCTGGGTGCGCCGGACCCCAGAGAAGCGCGACACTGCCCGGCGCACCTTCCCCCAACGCTGCCGATGCTCCCGGAGGCCGTACCCGGACCCAGGCCTGCCACCTGCTGCCAGGGTTGAGGGGAGGTGGCGCTGCACAAAGAAAATTAGTGCAGTCAACTCCACCTTCCCAAATAAGGCCCATGCCTGCACCCCTTGTGGGCGCCGCCTTCAGCAAGGAAGGCGGTCGCGGCTCTGGCTGCGACGGCGAAGAGCCCTACCCTTAGACATAGTTCTGGGGACGGGGCAGGAAAGAAAAGGTAAAAAAAATAAAGGAGTAAAGGAAATAAATAGCAGGCAATAGAAAGAGAGAAAAAGTAGCTAAAAAACAAAAAAATGTAGACAAAAACCAAAAATATAGAAGCAGGAAAATAGTTAGAGAAATAATAAGTAAGAAAGATCCAAAAAAAGTGGCTATAAACAAAGGATTGAAAAGATTTTGGGAAGATTCAAAATCAGGCCCCAGAACCATGCAATAGAGTGAAAAACAAGATGGCCGCGCCCATTGCGACCACGTGCGCAAGTTTGCGCGATATTTTCTCCCCGAGCAAGCAATAAGCAACGCGATCAAGTAAAAGCTGTCGCGAACAGGAAATAACTACCGCAAACGGGCGCGAACATGAATTGCACGACCCGGAACAGGAAGTAAGCATCGCGAGAGGGCGGGACAAGTGAAAACAAGATGGCCGCGCCCGTGAGCAACTGCATGGGTAAGTTGGCGACCCGCGATCACGCAAAAAATACCGCGAACAGGCGGGAAAAAAACTTCTGCGTCTTCGCGATATTTCCGGCGTGTTTGCGGAGATTTCCAGCATTTTCGCGATAAATTGCGATAGTTAATATCGCAAATTCCGCCCATCCCTAGTGCATACGCAGTCATTGGGTGATTGTACCGCGCAGTTTGCGGAGCTTCGTGCTCTGGTGCTAGCGCTAGAGTTTGCTGATGCCCGAGTCACAACCCTTATATTGTGTCCAATCTTACAACGACAATCTACATTTTTGGTCTCAGAATGACTACCATGATTCCAAAGGTAGCACGATTAAGCATAAAATGCTTTGGGTTCGAGTGGCAGATCTTAAAGAACGTCTGCCTCTCGTGAATGTTATTCACACTCTTGGTCACCAACGAGTTGGTGTCCATGCTGTCGGCAACAGCCTGGCTGACGAGGCAGCAAAAACAGCAGTGGCAACATACTTAGTAGCAGCAGTTACAAGATCCAAAAGTAAGATCGATGATGACATCTTGGCAGCTATTGCTGCTACAGAGCAGGGAACGAAATTTCCAAGAGGTTTCCCTTCTCGTTACCATTATCTCTTAAGTCCTGATAACGTCCCATTAGTGAGGATTAATGACGTTGGTGACAGATTGATTCTCAACGCGGACTGCGGACCATCCTTGATATTAGCGGCTCACGAGGGCATGGCGTCCGCGCATGCCGGCGTAGCAGCTACTGTTTCTCTGCTACAACAACGTTACTGGTGGTGCGGTTTGTATAAACAAGCCCGAGCTTATGTTCTTAATTGTGACATGTGCCAGCAGATTAAACCTTCAACTGCGGCCCGCCCACCACAAACTCAGTTGTATATATCTAATAAACCAATGGGTTGTGTTTATTTAGATCATTGCGGTCCATTTACCTCTGATACTGCGTACAAATACATCTTGGTTGCAGTAGATTCTTGCACACGTTTTCTGTGGGTGTGGCCACAAAGGAGTGCTGATTCCCGTACTGTCATAAAGGATTTGCGTGTCTTTGTTGGAAGTTTTGCATGTGGTACCTTTCATTCTGATCAGGGCCCTGCGTTCGCCTCTAAGGCGTACAAAGAAGCCATGAGAAATTTGGGGGTCCAAGTCAAATTTTCTTCTCCATACCGTCCTGAGGGTAATAGTGTAGTGGAGCGACTGAACCGTGACTTAAAGCAATCTTTGACAGCCAGGGTTTTAGGTACTGGCCGGAACTGGCTAGCCCACTTGTATGACGTACAACGTGCACTTAATAATCTCCCTAGAAGGTCTCTGGGTGGGCAGACCCCATACATGATGCTCTTTGGCATACGAATGTTTGTCCCGGACCTTGATGGTCTAGACATGGCGGCGTCAGCCACGCCCTTTGACGTAGATGATCACTGTGCTGTATTGCAGAATCTTCAAGGAGCCAGAGACAGTCTAGCGAAGGAACACGTACCCTCCTCATCTGATGCTGCGCTTCAGGTTCCAGTAGTCAGCTGGCTACCTCGAGTTGGTGATCTGGTCCGTGAGAAGGTGGAGAACAAGAAGGAGTTTGGCCCCTCTTATCGTGCACCAGTTCCAGTGCTTGGAGTACAGGGTACTCGAACAGTCATTTTACCTCCACTTCCTGGTCGAAAGGATAACAGGTACATCTCTATTGACAATGTCAAGCTACAGCGAGTGGCTGATTCTTCTTAGTATGACTCCGGCGGTTTCTTGCCCTTCGATGCTGAGAAATTCTGTTGTGGCCCGAGCTTCTAACACCGTGCCTGATGTTGCCATCGAGATGCATACAGTCACTGGTCCTTTAATGCCACCGACACCTGGTGGTCTGCCTGAAGATGTTGAGTATGCTTATCCTGCGGATGTTACATTGCCTGTTTTACAATCCACCACAGTTGCCCACTCACAAGACTCTTTTGACTCTAATTCAATGACTTCCATTGCCCCGTCCAAGGTTTCGATTTTTGTGGCCTGGTTCAAAAGACATTTTTTAATTCCCCCTTGGACTTACATTTGGCTGGTGCTCATATGCATTTTTTTGTTTATGTCCATTGGCTTTGTGGTGGTGTTTTTTAGACTTAGCAATGGACACTACCTGAAAGAAAGATCTACAATTCGACTAATTGATGGAACTTTGGCCCCCCACTCCTCATCACATATTATGAAAAGGGACCAGACTTTTGTGAACATTACTGCCTGGCCTGTACGTGATGGGATCGCTTGAGATGCAGTAAAATTTCATGGCCCCACTGAAGTACTTAATGTACCAAATGTCTTTCGTGTTTCTATGGGTGATGTCGTTAAGCAGAACATCCACTCAGATGATTGGGAATGTCAAGCCATAGAAGCACTGTTTTCTGATTTGAAATATTATGCTGCGCTTGATGCTGAGGATTTGTATTTAGATACTGCTAATTATGATGAGCAATTTTGCTATCAACATTATGGCACGCATTTCCTACACAAAGCAAATACGTTTAGAAATTTTGTAAATTATACACAATGGGAACACTGTCCCGCCCCTAGGATGGGCAGCTCTGCCACGTTAGTGGACAAATTCACCTATTTTTCTGATTTTAGTGTGTCAAATCTGGCCTCCTTTTATTTTAAGGTTGCGCCTGAGTCTGCTTCTAAAGTTAGACTGACACACACCAAATTGTTGTATTCCAAGTCCTTTATGGACGAGTTGGCAATTGGAGGATATGATCTGTGGAAAGCTACTATTGATCTTAAATCGGTTTGGGGTTCTAAACCGTGGCAGGTACAGGGAACAGAAGCTTTGCATCGTGCCTGTCTTATCCCGAATCACATGTTATTTTTAAATTCGTCCATTTTTCAGACCACATGTTTTGGATTGGCTACTTCTAAAAAAATTAATTTTCCCTCCATTCCGGGTCTGGGTGCTTAGCCAAATTGGGGTAATCATACGGATCTGTCCCTTGCTACGTTGCAGACATATGTTTGCAACACATCCTTCAATATTTCTGAATTGAATCCAGAAGGGTGGTTGGTGTGGCAAACGAGTTCGGATTCCTGTCAACATCGGTTTCTTGGATTAGCGCAGGGGTAAACACAAGTACATGTAGACCCCCGTTTTGAATCTTCTCACACTGTAACTACCTACTCAGTAGGGAAGTTATGCCAGTCTTGGCTGCAACATTCCACTTTAGCATCTGTTAAACTTCATTTAGCACGATTAAACGACAAAATAGATTTGAATGATTTTGTTAAGGGTCCTGCAGTTGGCAGGTCCAAAAGATGGGTGTATGCTGTTTACAACGAAGTTTGGAAGTTATCACAAATTGAGGCTGCATCCAGATTACGTGCTATTGATCAAGCCAATATGGAAAAGGTATTGGCTGTAATAGATAATAGCATTAACACCCTGTCTTCCAGAATTTATACCTTAGACAATATTGTTTCATTTGTGGTAGACATTGTGCAGGATGATTTGTCTGTATTGTATCATGGTCAAAATCAATTGCGTTCTATTATGCAGTTTGCATGGACATTGCAAACGTTAATGGGATTACATGAACACTTCATCTTTGTTCCTTCCTTTTAATTTAACTGCAAAACAACAGTTCATGTCCATGAAAGATGCTACATACTCATTACTGCACATTGAGAAATTAGAACCTTTGCCTTTCTCTGTTGCTGAATTGAATTCCGCTGTGTGGCTTATACATGGGTTGATCACATTACCGTTCCCCCTGTTTAAGTTCAGTTCTTGCATGAAACATTATGCCCTTGGCAGATATGAACAACTTGGTACTGCCTTCCTGCACGAAGTTTGGTCACTCCCATTCACGTACAGATGCGTGAGGGACGGAAAAGAGGTTTACTTAAAAGGTGAAGAGTGCACTTCCACTCCGGATCACTCTGTAGTGTGTAGGCACATTCAAATGCATGGTGCATGTAATGTGCACGCTCCTAATTTAGCTTGCGTCCTGAAAGGGATCCCTGTGCCAGTTATAACACCGTCTTTTACGCTGCTTGCTAACTGTAGTTATTTGCTTTTGAATAATGAAGCTTGCTGTGGGATGTTAGTGGGAATTCCCTACATAGTGACTGTATCACAGAGAGTAGTTTGCTGTAATAACGTCCTTTTCCCACCCCCGCATGGACGGCTCGATGTATCCATCTGGCCTTCCATTCCAACCTTGAAAGCAGAGTTCAATAAGATGAGCAGAATAAGGGCTCTATTGTCTCAAAAAGAAGTCGCGTTGACTTCATCCCGGGAAACATTTGTCCTTCACGTAGCAAACACGCGCCCTGAGGTGAAAAGCACTTTTGAATACTGATCTCCCACTTCTTTTTGGGACCCTGATTCAGACTATCTTTAATGCCTCGTCAACAAGTGGCCTGGCTCATTTTTTTAAAATTGTGGGCTCCGGCCTCGTGACCTCCTTTCAAACTATTTTTGGTGTGATCCCGGCATTTTTTCATTCTATTTTTTCCAGCGTCTTCGGAGGTCTCCCTTTACTTCTCGACCTCATAGCTGGAATACTTTTGTTGATCTGCGCACTGTGCTATGGATGCACAACTTGCGTCACACAACAGCATGTCCCGGCTGCTCCATCTTCGTAACCGGATGCTTGAATACTATGGCACTTTACCACTGGCAACTCTAAGTATAGCCTATGGATTGTCCTTCCGGTTTCCCTACTTTACTTGTCTGCAGCCCATCTTTCATTGCCTAGATTGTCCGTTCCAATGGGCTCTGGATTTGTGTCTGTCGAACTCGGTGTCTCCTGCCCCGGATTATGATTGGCTGATGAGCCCCTTAGTGGCTCATGAGTTGGACTGTTCTGGCGTCGGGATTATGGCCTGTGAAGCAGCACATGGAGTCCTTGGGAATTGGGACATCGGAACGGCTGCGATTGACTTCTTAGCGAGAAGTTATCTTGAAGAGCACGCCAGTTGTCCTCGACTGGTGCTGGAGGCTCCGGTGGTTGAGGAGCATGTATGTTCCTTCCCCGTGCTGAACTGGATGGCAGATAATTTTGCGGAACATTCCAATGATTTCCTCTTGGAAGCTGTTGCAACTTATTGTGCTTATACATTGATGGATTGACTTTTGCACTTTCATTTCGTCCTAGGTCCTTCAATGATGGTTTTTTATCCTTTACATGTTTTTTTTCACTCCTTTTTAATATTTTCTTTATTTTTTTCTTCAAACTTTTTCACTTACCTTATATGGACTTACAGGTCACGCCCTTGCTTCCGTTCTATCAAACTTGAGCTCCGAGTTCTTGCAAGTGCGCCCCTACTGGTTAGTGGTCCGATCAAGGGGGGGTGTAGTGAAGATCGTTATTTATATATGTACAATGCTAAGTTAGCACAACTGCGTTAGATGTTAGAAAGCCATCTTGCCGCTTTTGCTGCTTTTGCACACGACACTGTAGTCACATGTTATTAAATTGAGAAATGCTTGCTCGACTTTGCTTCACATGAGAACTGTCTGTTGTTCACATCCCAAACAGTGAGCAGCGACCTTGGTCTGTACACAGTGTAAAGAAACAGTCTGTGTCACTAGACGGTGCATGTTGTTGGGTTCAGGTTGATCGGCCCACTATTTAGCCATAACACGCACGCAGCTGCAAATACCTGAAAGTCGGATGCTTTTAATATTGCAGTGTTACATGTTTTCATTACATTCGGAAGAAGAGCTTTCCCAGGAGCAGAGCCTAGCTGATCCTGTGATGTGATCTCACTGAGCTGATCTTTACGGTATGGGGTTCCCCATTCAAGCCTAGAGACCTTTTACTAGTCTAATAATAATAATATTAGTTTGCTAGCGAAAGGAAGGTGGCTTAGATCCACTGTCATTTTAGTATGATTACTCCTTTCATTTTCTATGGTATTGTAACTATGCTGATGGTTTTGATTTTAATCGTTTGTCTGCTTATGTTAGCCAAACTACTGCATTTTAGGACACAAGGTTTATAAAATAAACTCTTTAAACTTTATCGTGTCTCTGTTTATTCTGTTGTGGACTGATATGAGAATAATTACGAACAGGTATTTCTGATTCCCACCATTCCTGAGAAATACACTAAGTCGCTTGTTCTGGGTTGTCTATACATTGGGACTGCCGAGCTAAACCTTGGATAACGAATGGGACACTGATGCTGGTCGGATAAGGGGTTCTGGGTTCTGAGGTGAGTTTTTGGTACACCACAATTCACTGAGGTCCTGGTTTCCTGTGCATAGTTCTGTGCATAAGCATAATCCCTGCAACACAACTGTACCAACAGCAACACCTACAGAAGGCCCACCAAGTAGGCTAGCTGGTACACTAAAGACCTCAGAAGCGCTAAACGACACTGTAAACAACTGGAAAGGAGATGGCGCACCAGCAAGGACAGGACCAACAAGTCCCCCTTCAAGACGGCCCTCAACCTCTACCATAGTCAGTTCAGAAAATAAAAGGAAAAGGCCTTAGCCTCGCTCATCAAATCAAGCGCCAATAACAGCAAAGAACTCTTCAACATTGGCAAAGAAATCTCCAACCCCTTAGCTATAACAAACAATATTACCCCCTCACAGGAATTCTGCAACAACCTTGCAAACATCTTCCATGACAAGATCGCCAGCATCTACAGAAACTTCAAACCCCAGCCCAAGGCCACTGACTTGTTCAAGCAACACAATGACCTCGCTACCACCACAGACATCTGACTAACCGAATGGAAGCAGCTTGCTCCACAGTACAACCCCTCCATCATGAACTTGTTCCACTCAGGGGCCACAACCGACATAGGCACTCACCACATCTTCAACCTAGGTGAAGCCAGAATCAGCCATGTATTTGCCACACTGTTCAGCACCTCAATTGCAATTGACCACCTTCCTCGAGTTCTAGGAACACATAGAAGTCAACGCTCTACTAAAGAAACCATTGGTAGACCCCAGCAAGCTCAATAACTGCTGACCGATCTCCCTACTCCTGGCCAATGTATTTGAAAAAGCCATAAAACCACACTCTCCTAACATCTGGAACAGACCTCCTAGACCTCCTACTCAACTCCCCCCAATCTCGATTCTGCATCAACCACAGCACCAAGACAGCCCTCATCGAGGCTATCTCTGACATCCAAGTCCTACTTGACTGAGGAAAGTCTGATCCTTCTAAGACATCTCTGCAGCCTTCAGTACAGTCTCACACCACATAATCATCACAAGTCTGCAGCATATAGATATCCAAGCAGCTGCTCTTAGATGGATCTCCTCATTCATCACTAGAAGAACGCAAAAAATCTGCCTAACCCTTTCACTTCCGAGCCCAAAGTAATCATCTATGGAGTACTCCAAGGATCCTTGCTCAGCCCACCCTCTTCACACTTACATGACACCTCTGGCAAGCATCGCAAAGACCCATGGATTAAACATCATATCCTATGCTGACGACACACAACGCATCCTCTCTCTCTCCGAAGACACCACCAAGACCAGCTTCCACAACTGCATGACAGCCATCACCAACTGGATGAAGGACAACTGCCTGAATCTGAACACAGACAAGACAGAGTAACTGATTTTCAGAAACAAAAGCGCCCCATGGGATGCATCCTAGTGGCCCTCAGAACTTGGACCTACTCCTACACCCACTGAACATGCTAGAAACCTATGCATCATTCTGGACAAGAATCTAACCATGATGAGCCAATATTCGGACAAAAAATGGATTAAAAAATATTGCGTTGAAGAAATATTGAATTTTTATATTGTGACACAGAAATATTGTGTACAAAAATATTGTTGACAAGTTCAATTTTGTTAAGGTAAGAAATATAGTTTTAAAGTTTTTTTATGTGTTTGAATTATATTTTAATTGTATATGCTTTATATTGTTTGTGTAATTGTTGTTCAGGGTTTTAAATATAGCATGTAATTTAAAATATTTAAATTTTGTATTTAATTGTAAATAGTAATTTATAGTGTCATATTGGATTGTGAGGTTTATAGGGGCACAGCGCCGGAAGTAAATGAAGTATAATTAATTTGTAGTATGTATTAATTAATATTAAATAAATTGTATAAATATATTTTCTTAAGTTATATTTCAGGTGCGGTTTGTTAGGTTTGTAGGGATACAGGGTGGCAAGTTAATGAAATAATAATTGATAAATTAATAATTAATTAATTGCTAATTAATTATGTAAATTGTGTAATTATTATCATTTTTTAAACGTACTCTTTAGGTGCAGCTGGTTGGGTTTGTAGGGGTAAAGGGTGGGAAGTGAAAAACAAAAATTGAATAATTAGTAATTATTGATGAATTATTATTTAATTAATTATGTAAATCGAGTAATCATTGTAATTGTTTAATTTATATTTTAGGTGAGTGTTGTTGGGTTTGTAGGGATATAGGATGGGAAGGTAATTACATAATAATTGATTAGTTATAAATTATTTATTTATTATTATTTAACTAATTGTTAATTAATTATGTAAATTTTGTAATTAATATAATATTTTAATTTCGATATATGTTAAATGTGTGCTGCTAGCTATGTGGCACTATAGTGTGTGAGATTCATGAAATAATTATTAAATAACATGTTTTCCTTTGTTAATTATCTAAAAAATGTTTTAGCCTTTTGATTTAAAATATATATATATATATTCACTTTTAAGCTAATGGTTTTATAATTTTTGGAAATTAATACTTGTATTAAAATAAGTTACGTGGCGCAGAGACAGAATATCGAGTAAAAAATATCAAATTGTACAATATAGGGTCAAAAATATTGTGGGAATATCTCGTGGTCAAGAATATCGATTTTAGGTAAGTAATATTGATTTAAAAAATATCGAAGTGTTTAATATTGTTTGCAACAATATAGGACCTGATTCTCATCTCGGTCGGAGGGGCTCCTGATGGCATCCGTCAGGAGCAACTCTTTCTCATGCGAGTGATTTCTGGACGACTCCTACTGCTTTACGAGCAAGCAAGTACGATGCGAGGATAGCCTCGCTCTCCGTCCCACTCATACCCGTCTGCGATGCCGTCCAGACGACTCCGACTTCATCAAAGTGCACCGCGCAATGGGTCTGATTCCCGAGCGACCAAGTACGATGCGCGCGTCAAGCAGCCAGATCGACTCGGACTCTCTGACTCGAAAAAACTCTGGGAAGCAGAATTTGGGGGTCTGTGCCAGGCCCCCTTTCACCCGGAGCCCATATGACTCGATCACTGGGGGGTCCAAAGGGTCCCTCCCACACATGCATGCACAGTGTGGGCGAGACCGAGGCATCCCCACAACAGGGGGCGCCCTTGTCTGAGATGTGCGTTTTTTGTCTATTGGAGCCTATGAGGGATAAAAAGGTAGATTTCCCGTATATACGAAGTATCGGACCTATATTATGTTAGCATGATGCATTTACACGTATACTCCCTGCTTGATATATACATATATTTGCTTGGAGGAAACATACTAATTTCCTCCCTATTTAACTGTTATTAAGAGAGTAGGCCAAGAACTAGATAGACGCCATCTTTTAGCACATGCTCTAGCGCGGGCTGTGACCACGTGTTGATCACTTGCGGTTGTCATGTCCCAGCTCATCTGAGTTACTGGTAGCAGCGGAAGGTTGGCTGTTCACTCCTCTGTTCTAAGGCACAAGGTCACATCTGGCTGTGGGGGTGATAAGCGCATTCCTGGAGGTGCCGTGTCTACACTCCCAGGCACCAAGACGAAAGGGAGTCAACCCTCCTGACCTCATCGGTAATTGATAGCCAAGCCTTTGTACTGATCTGATGTGGGCCATATATGGTCTTTCCCTGTAGCTCCAGGGCCAACTGGTGATTTTCCATTTACAAGTATTATATGTGTTGAACCGAAAAGTATATAACCCCATGTTTGAATATGAGCCAGCAGTTTTTTCGGCGCACCTGATGGGTGAGGTTCGGGGAGGCTCCTCTATAGAGTATTTTGCTTAATAAATGATTGAACCTTCTTCACCGCCAGCTGACTGATTATTGGGTAATGGTATTGGGACTATTGGTAAGTATAGTCCTTTAGTTTATTTTTGGAACTTCAGTTGGCGACTCTGCCGGGACTCCGTGTTAGGGTCGTCCTCCCCGTAAGCGGGTGGTAAGGACAAGGGGTAATTCTGGTCGAGCGGGTAGACGGAAAAAGGATCCTTCGAAACTTAGCCATTTTTTTGGTTTGAACTTACTCCGCTCTCATGATCAGAGTATTCCCCAGCTGCTAGTGACCCTTCACCGGAGTCCTACGGGCGTAACCCAGGAATTGACCGTGTTGGTCCCAGGAAGCTGGCGGCGAAGAACGTGCATTCGTTCCTGTGTGCACCAGGTGAGTGAATTGTTTTTGTGTTTTCTGGAACGCACTGTTGAGCAGTGCTTTTCAAACAGTTAACCGTATAGTATTTGGTGGTCAGTGTACCACGGAGAATCTTGGGGGTCTGACGGGGCAGCATTGTGGCTGCACGTGTAGATGCTCCACAGACTTGTTTGGTGAACAATAGAGACGCCGATCGGATGCCTTGGCGTGGCATGTGTGATGCGCGCCCGGCCGGACTGGTCTCGGAAAGGCCTGTGGTTGTACCTGGGTAGCCTCGGAGACACATCTGAAGTGGTGCTAAGGTAGCGGGCTCAGTCAGAATAGTCCCAAGGGTGAACCAGGAAGGCTGCAGGATGGTCTGTAAGACGGTCTGTGGTTATACCTGTCTGACGGTCTCTTGGTAGTCTTTGGACTGCCTGATTTTGGTATCTGTATGGTCTTGAATCTGAATTTGACTGGTTCTCCATGAACAGGAGTCGACGGGCTCTGTTCCTTGTTTGGAAAGAAAAGACGTCATTTTGAATATCTTTGTATATATAAATATATGTTCCTGTTTTGTGTATACGTGAATAAGCGTGAGGTCGTATGTGGTGTGAACACGTGAACATGGCCATGTTTGAAAGTTTGTTTGAATGATTGAATGGGGAACGCGTACGGACAATAATCATGCCGTGTTTTAGCAAATTGAATAGTTTTAAATGTTGTTGTCGCCCTAATAATACACGTCTGGCTGAAAGCCAACCTGCCCCGCCAGAGGACAGCATGAGTTATGATATGCATGTAAAGCATGGTATTACACCCCTTTTGTTTAATATTTTATGGCATAAATATACCAAGGACAATGTGGAATTGCAATGGCCCTTAACCGGGTCTTTTGATGAGAAAAAGATTAATTTTCTACAGGATCGATTATTCTCTAGACGTAGTCAACAGTCAATGTTTGTATCCCTGAACCTGTGGCAGAAGGAAGCAAAGCGTAGACATATGAGGGAGGAGAAAGTGTATAGGATAAAAGGAAATCAGACGATTACGCAAAAGGCTATAGCTTATGATAAAGCGCAAACGGAACAGGGGATTGACTGTGCAGACAGACAGTTTAGATTGCAAGTAGACAAGACCTATGTGGCTAGGACGGACGCGGAAGGTGAGATAGAGGATCTATTGGATACTCGTCAACCTCCACCTTATGCTCCGCAGCGTGTATATCCTGTTGTTCCCCCGACTTCAGTACGAACCCCTTCAGTTTCCGCCCCTGTTGACTCTTCTTTTCTTGCCCCTCTCGCCCCTGCTTTGTCTCCCTCAGTGTCTGCAGCAGCTACCCTATGAGGAGGTGATATGGATACAGTGAGAAAGAAAAGAGAACAGTGGTACATATGCCACCTGAATACAGTGGAAAAGGGATTGAACTCTAGAGAAGACTGGATGAAGTTAATTATGAAATAGTGAAAAGTTAAATACTGATAGGTAATATTAGACAGGATATAGTCACTAGCATATCTGGACAGCAATCTGAGACATCATAACTTTACTAAAACGCCACAGGACAGGATAGAATATCTGAATTGTTCTCCCTTAACTACATTAGGATGTTTGTTTAATTTTGAGTGATAATCCCAACAGGAATGAAATGTAAAATCAGAGTGATTTACTTTTAAGATGTTATCTGTTATTTACCCTATTGGAACAATGTGTGAAGATTGTAATTATATCTTATCACTGTTAGGACTATGTACCAATCTGTTGTATAGAGAAATGCACACCGCACATATTCGTGTCTTTTACAACGTATCTGTGTATTTTGAGCATAATTGGATAACGCAACATAACTGCTATTATATTTTTTAGATAGCATAAAAATACGCATTAAATTGTTGCAATATATATGCATTTCGAACAGTATTTGGTCCTTACACTGTATTTGTGGATTTGATTGACTATGTTATCACATTGTAATTCTGACTGAGAGGGGACAGAGATACGGACAACATAATTGCGTAGTACATATATGGAGCCGTTTAGCGAGTATATGGTAATAAGGTGTGTTAGAATGTGATTTTGGTTTAACATTGGAAACATCTACAATATTTATTTGTTGTTCACAAAAACATAGATGGAACAGTTATTAAAACTCACATTGTATGTGTGCATTTGAACAATAAAGTCAGGTCATTGACAACAGGCAAACAATTGGTGTATACACAAATGGGAGGCGGTTATAATAAGATGCAAGCAACCAGCCTAATATGATTGGTCAGACTGATTATACCGACATCACGTAGTTACAGATGACCCAATAGGAATGCTAAGTATGAGTTTGCGATGCGTCGATGTATTCACTTACTTACCTTAGGACCAATAAGATAGAGAGATCGAATACACGGACATCACGTGTGTACAGATAACCCAACAAGAACGCGTATAACTAAATAGGGAGGTGGTAATGCGACCACCTATTGAATACGCACACACGTGTGGACAGATAACCCAATAAGAACGCGTATAACTAAACAGGGAGGTGGTAATGCGATCACCTATTGAATACGCACACAGGGAAACTTCCATCACGTGTCGTATCCACCCAATCAAATGACAGGATAGATAAGCTAAATACGGAAGGCAACAATACGCTAACGGGAATCATTGTAACCGAAAATAGAGACCGCCACGAACCCGCGATAGATCAACGCAAATGTAAGGAGTGGTGATATAGCATGGATTTCTTGTCAGGAGTAGAGTAGTAGTGTTTCCACCCTACGAGAGGCGATAATCTCATGAGAACATGCACGTTTGCTTTGTCCTAGACCCACCCGAGAAATAAGGAATTATTTGAACCTTGCGGTGTTGGGCCCCGAGGAGGTACGGTCACTCGGTAATACCAATACGTATCCAAAGAAAGGAAAACCGACAATAATTAACCGGTCCGATTACATATGTGAGGTAACTTTCAATTTTAAACTGTTTGAGACAACAAAAAATAAACCATTGAGAAACTACCCATAAAAGTTGTTTTTAAAGATATAGAAAGGCGTATTGCATTTAGGTAATTTCTCATTCCCCTTTTCTGATACACAGACCACCAAAGCACGGGAAGACGTTTTTATTTAACATCTCGGGCATATCAGATGATCGTATGAGAGATCAGAAGATTCTATTTATATGTCCACCCACACAATACGAAAATCTGATATTTTCTCCATCAAATAAAGAAGGTGAGCTAGAAGCAATCCTGATACCTATAGTTCCATCTAATGAAGGTATACAATGTCTGTACTTAATAGAAGTGGTTTCAGGACAGTTGCAAGACTAGGCCATGAATTATAAGATGCTTCGTGTATAATAAGATTGGAGGACATTTGAGAATGAGTATATGAATTGGATAGGCTTTAAAATCCTTTGCCTCCCCTTATACTATTAAATATGATGGCACCCGGATATGAGGAACAAGGGTTCACCTAAGTTCGCAGGGAATAATACTAACACCATTTGTTATAAGTAATGGTTGTTATTTATAATTAAGTATATATCTATTCCTTTTAGGAATAAAGAAACCTACCCAAGAATACAGGAGACAGCAACTAATTTTTGTCTTGATAAAGATGGCAGCAATTTGGTAAAAGCCATCGAAACGCGTCGACGCCTTTTTCTGGAAACACAATCCTGAGACCAGCACAGAGTTATAAGCATAAAATTGAAACTATAAACTGTATTGCTGAGCCCAATGGATGTGTATTGGTGAAGTACATAATCAGTGTCTTACGTATGTTTTTGTCTCCATGATGCTGGTCATCTTTGGAATTTTGTAATATTGTAACTCTGTAACATTGTTTTTATCTTTTTATTGAATGATCTGTATAATGTTTTTATGATTGTGCCACAATGAATATGTCATGATAGCTTTTTATAAATATAGGATCACAGAAAAATATTTGTCAAAATAAAAACTCTTATTTCATATATTAGAGCAGTCAATAATTTTTTGTCCACCACAAGGAATTTGTTTGAGCAAGGGAATTCTCTCTCTTTTACGCAGCTACCCTATTGCCTGTTACTCTGCCGTCTTCCGTTATGTCCCCAGTTGTTTTGTCTCCTCCCACCCCTGTTTGGGCCTCTTCTTCTGCGAGCATGACCCCGTCTCCAGCTGTTTCGACTCCGTTTCGTGCTCCGGGGGATCTCGACACACGGAAGTTGTTTACTCGTTCAGCTATAGGGCAGCATGAGAAACAGATGATTGAGGATCAGTCATCCCAGTGGATGCGACAGCCTATTTACCAGATAACTGATATATGGAGCATACTCCGAGACTATGAGCCTGTTATGCAGCAGCATGCTTTGAAGCACATGGCTGCACGTCTCATTACTCTGTCTGAACAGTTTTTTTTCAGAAGGGTTGGCCCCCCCAAGTGATGTATGACATCCGGGACAGGGCTCATAAGTCTGAACTTAGCCCAGAAGAAGTGTATAAAAATGTGCAGGTTTTATTAAATTATCGAGGACGGATGTATCAGAGGTGTCCCTCATGGGACGCTCAGCATCCTATGTGAGAGGTCCATCCTATCCTTTATTCCGAGATGCCGGAATTAAAAGATGATCATGGCGTAGTGACTAGACCTTGTGTGGAGGCTTGAGTGCAGGAGCAATGGGTTTATACCCCTTGGAAGAGGAGTGAGGTCCTCTCGCTAAAATCACAGTTACCGACCCTCGGAAAAATCCTACGGCTTATTATAAAGAACTTACGGAGGCGGCCTCTTCGGCCGTCATGACCTTAGCGGACATAGAAATGTTCATTGCTTTATTAGTCCCTGTTGACATATGGCGTCAGGTGCACTATCAGGATCATGCTCCAGAGTTAGGTGGAACGTGGTATCAGATTAAAGATTGGGATAAGGATCGTAAGCCTGGGGATAAGCCAAGACCTGAAATATTGGCATTACCTGGCCGTATCATCACCTATATGCATTCCCTCATTCCACCTCGTAAGGTGGATTGGGACAAATTGACTGCATGTAAACAGAAGAAAGATGAAAGTGTTTCTGATTTTTTCACTAGGTTTGAGGGCGTATTTATTGATTTTAGTGGACAGGATTTATCGGTGGAAGGCGGTATACGATTATTCGTTAATCGTTTCGTGACTAATTTGTTACCAGAAGTCTCTGCACGGCTACAGGCTGCTGAAAGTACCTGGACCACTTCCACGCCCTCGGTCATATTGAGTATGGCCCAATATTATGAGCATTGAGAAAATGAGAGTAAGGATAAGACAGAAAAGGAAACGAAGGACCTTAAAACGCGGGTGTTGTTGCAGCAAGTCGCTCAAGGATGAGGTGGAGGAAGAGGCGGTAGAGGTTTTGTCTCAAGAGGGGTGGGAGCTGGACGAGGCAGAGGGACGGCTGTTGTTTTAGGAATAAACCAATGTGCTTATTGCAAGGAGGAAGGACACTGGCAATCCGAGTGTCCATCGTTGCTAGTCCTGAACGGGGCTATAAGAAGTAGAGGAAGGGGTCGGGGAAGTGTAGATCGCAGTGACATGCAACGAGAAGAGGTGACGCAAGTTGTACAGGAGAAGAATTATTTTGATAATCCTAGAGGTAGGCAATATTTCAATTAAGAGGGTGAAATGGACAGGACAGCCATGGACAGGTGTCGGTACCCGTTGATCAGCAAGGACCTTATGTACGGGCACATTTGATGGGGACATCTGAAAAGTTTTTAGTTGATACGGGAGCAACGAACAGTTCTATCTCTCGTTCCCTGGTCCCAGGGGCTGCTCTGTCCGAGCACAATAACGTTTCGGTAGGATTCTCGGGAAATGGGGTGAGCCCCATTTCTAAACCTATTCCCTTCACGATTGGTCCCGTTACAATAGACTCCCCGTTTCTTTTGACTTCTAACTGTGGTGAAAATTTGCTGGGTTTGGATCTGTTGAAGAAATTGCATGCTACAATTCATTGTTCGCCCGATGGCGTTTATCTGACCATTAATTCTTTAGGGAAACATCCTTCGCAGTGTTTCACTAAAAATGAACCCCTCCCTCCTGAACTTGCATCTATTCCAGTAACGTTGTGGGCCACTGGCGCCACAGATGTAGGATTATTGAAGATTCCACCCGTTTCTATTACTCTGAAACATAATGCTCGGCTCCCTCGTGTACCTCAGTACAAGATTTCCCCAGCTGGCGAAAGGGCTCTGCTCTCTATCATACAAGATTTGGTGAGAAAGGGTGTGGTGGAGGAGACGGCTGCTAATGTATGCAATAGCCCTATTTTGCCGATTCTAAAAAGAGCGCCTGTTGGAAGTGATCCAGATTATGTTGATACCTATCGTTTTGTGATTGATTTGCGTGAAATTAATAAAATAGTGGTGCCCCAATACCCTGTGGTCTCAGATATCACTACTATTCTTACTATGATTCCCCCTACTGCTAAGTATTTCTCTGTCATTGATCTGAAGAATGCCTTCTTTAGCATTCCGATTCACCCTGATAGCCGCCATATTTTTGGCTTCTCCTTATCTGGTCGCAGCTTCCGGTTCTGCCGCGCTCCCCAGGGGTATACAGAGAGTCCTAGTATTTATAGTCAAGCTTTGAAAACATTGTTGGATGATTTGGTTTTGCCCCCTGGTAATGTACTTCTGCAATATGTGGATGATTTGTTGGTGGCCTCTGATACTGAAGACAGTTCTAAGGAGGCTACTGTATGATTATTGTCTCATTTGGCTGCTAATGGCAATAAAGTATCCCTTTCTAAATTTCAATATTGTCGACAGGAGGTGACCTATCTCGGTCATCTACTGTCGAAGGAGAGAAGGAGACTAACCCCTGAGCGCATGTCTACCATTTTTAATATGTCTGTACCTCTTACTCAGCGTGATGTTCGTGCATTTCTTGGCATAACCTCTTACTGTCGCCAATGGATCCCTAACTTTTCCCTTCTTACTAAACCTCTTCTGTACCTAACCACTAAGGATGTGCATGAACCTTTACCCTGGACTGATGCTTGTCAAGATGCTTTTGACTCTTTCAAATCTGCGCTTTGTTCTGCACCTGTTTTTGGTACTCCTGACTACCGAAAACCTTTTGTGCTTTACGTACACGAGGTGGACGGTTGCTCGCTTTCTGTGTTAACACAAGGATTTGGTGGTAAGCAAAGACCTTGTGCCTATTTCTCGGCGGTGTTAGATAACGTCGCCAGAGCATTTCCTAGCTGTTTAAGAGCTACTGCTGCGGTTGCGGTGGCTATTCGACAGTCGGAAGGGCTCATTCTGAACACTGACCTCACAGTGATGGTACCGCATGCTGTGGATGCATTATTGAACAAAATAAAGACCCAGAACCTTACGAGTGCGCGTCTTACTGGATATGAATTGACTTTGTTTGCTCCACACATTATGATTAAACGATGTGCCACTCTGAACCCAGCCACGTTACTACCCCTCTCTTCGGATGCGAAAAACAATGATGTTCATGATTGTATATTTCGGACCAAGGAAGAAACGAAGGGACAAGTAGACCTGACTGACACTCCTCTATCTGACCCTCAACGGGAGTTGTACGTCGATGGCTCTTGCTTTAAGCTACCAGATGGCATGACAACTGCTGCAAATGTGATAACTACTCTTCACACTATAGTTGAGACTTCTCGAGTACCCTATCAGTCAGCACAGGCGGCTGAATTAGTGGCATTGTTTCGGGCCTGTGAGTTAAGTGAAGGATTGAGAGTAAATATTTACACCGACAGCCAATACGCCTTCGGCGTGGCTAATAGTTTCGGCCATTTGTGGGCAGAAAGGGGTTTCCTCACTTCTCATGGTCAGCGGATACAGCATGGCCCTTTGATTTTGCGATTACTGACAGCATTGACATTACCAGAGAAGGTGGCTGTAGTTAAGTGCAGTGCACATAAGGCGGTGGTCAACGCAGTGGAGGAGGGTAATGCCTTCGCTGATCAGGTAGCTAAGGAAACTGCAAAATCCAAATTAACCTCAATGTTTGTGACTAGTTCTGCTAGGTGGGTGGCTGAAATGGAGATTGTTTGATAACATGATGGAAAGTGTCCGAGAAATACAGAAAGAGGCTACCCCTGTTGAATTAGCTTACTGGAAGGAACAAATTGGGAGATTAGATGCAGAGGGTTGTTGGACTGATCTGACAGAAAAACAACGGTGGTTGTTGCCTAATGACTTAGTGAATGCGGTGGTGACAATGGCGCATGGCTCAGCTCATATTGGGGTGAAAGGTATTTGTACATTGTTAGACCCTGTATGGTACAACTCTAATATTCCTAAAACTGCTGCTCATTTGGTGCAATATTGTATGGTTTGTCTGCCACATAACCCAGGGGGCAGGGAGCCTGTTCTGAGTGGAAACTTTGCACCTCCATCTTTGCCTTTCGAGGTGCTTCAAATGGATTATATCCAGCTAGAGCGAATTAACAATCTTAAATATGTCCTGGTCATGGTATGCGCTTTCAGTAAATGGGTGGAAGCCTACCCGACAAAAGAAAATACTGCTTTGGGAACGGCAAAGGCGTTGGTAAAGGAGTATTTCCCTCGTTTCGGATTGCCTCGTGTGATCTGGAGCGATAACGGAAAACATTTAATCACACATATATGTAATGGACTGCAGATCAGGCAAAAATTTTATGCGGCCCGACATCCTCAGTCCGCTGGGTTGGTCGAGAAGTATAATGGGATATTGAAGCTAAAGTTGGCCAAGGTCCAAGAGAGCACTGGATTGAAATGGGCAGATGCTCTGCCATTAGCGCTAATGTCAACACGAGTTACTCCACATTCTCGTTCTGGTTTGTCTCCATATGAAGTCATTTTTGGGTGCCCCGCTAATGTGTGGGGCATTCCGAGACACAGGACGTTTCGTGATATAGAATATCCTGTGCTGACAGATTATTGGTATGCTTTGACTAAAGATCTCCGTTCTATCCATCGACAGGTTTCAGCAAATTTGCAGCCCCTGCCGGAGGGTCCTGGACATCGCCTGGAACCAGGCCAATGGGTTCTGGTTCGCAACTATCAACGGAGATCTAGCCTGGATCCTCGTTGGTCTGAGCCATTTCAAATCTTGCTGGCCACGCGGACGGCGGTGAAAGTGAATGGCAAACGACATTGGATCCACGTGTCGCCTTTGAAGAAATTACCCTTTCCACTTCCTTATGATCAGCGAATCCACGACGGGGTCCTGAAACAGGAGGGTGAGCGAATTCCTCAATACATCCCTTTTTCTGACGCCCAGGGAATCGGAGAAGGGCAAGGAAAAGGTACACCAGGTTCGGAAGGGGCTTCGTCATCAGCACCCTTGATCGCCCCAAATTCTGTCGTTCCTACAGCTAGCCCAGAGGTTCGCAGTACTCCTGTGTCACCGGATTTGTCGACCTCTGTTTTGTTCTCTGACCAAGAAGTACCTGGCCATATTCGATACAACCTGCAGCCCAGAAAGCAGCACGGTACACCAGGTGAACACAATAGGAGATAGGGAAAGACTTGAGTGATAGGGTGCAGACTTGTGCTATGGTTGTCTGTTAGATACGCTTCTGGTGTACTGAGCGAGACACTGGACTGAAGGCGTTGAGAGCCTTGAACATTTGTGCGCTCTGTTCAGAAAGAAGGACTGAATTGCACATTAAAAGGGGGGCCCAGGTTGTGTTTATTTGCGGGTTGTGTGAGAACATAACTCCAACGTGAGAAGTCTGTTTTGGTACTATCTGACGTTGAACGATAGGAGCCTACCTGTGAGGCTCTAAACAGACACAGGAAAGAAGCACTCTCTGGCAGGTTGGAATGCATTGCCCTAGTTTATTGTCTGACTTTTAGTTAGTATGTATCCCTTTGCTCGTTTTGTTCCTGAAGAGGAACGTCCTTTTGCACCACGTTCTTTTCTTGCATATATGCCTGTTTTCTCTAATTGGACTAATAGGGTTAAAGTCACTTTTGCAGCTACTATAGCAACATTATTGCTCATCTTAATGGGAGTATTTATATATTTAGAGTTCCGCCACCCAATGCATACTGTTCTAGGAACTACTACCTCACCTCCGGAACATGTGTTCCATACTATGGCCCTTCACAAGGAAAGACATCGTCAGACCTATGTAAAAAATGTTTTTATTGAAATGCTTCACCAGGCACACAGTACCACCAATGCTACACATTGTTGGGTTTGTGGTCTTCTTCCATCTGTCATGCATAAGCACGATTTGTTCATATCCATGCCAATATCTTATCTGGAAAGTTGTGAAGCTTGGTTCAAATTGCTTTCTATGATGTATTTGCATTATACTGTAGACGCTCAAAGGTTTTCGGAAAAGGATTATGAAATGATTTTAGCATACATTGAGGTTCATCAAGGATTCAATCCTGATGGGAATAATGGGGAGGGGACCTTAGATCCGAATGCTTGTATGAATATGTATGTTACACATGAAAATGCCACCTGGTTGAAGAATGAGATTTTGGACTTTGTCGAGTTTAATTTCACTCAATATTATCAATGCTTCCAGGACCGTAATGTTACCGAGGATAGGGCCATTCCGGTGCCTGTATTAAATAGTACTGCCATGTGTTGTGTTCAAAGAGCAGGGCACATATTAGTGGGAGAAAGCCGATGTAATTACACTTATCGATTGCGTACTTTTAACAGCCCTCCTCTGCTAACCCCTCCCAATGTATATTTTGTCTGTGGAGGAAGTGCCTATACTTGGCTTCCTCGAGGTTGGGCTGGGCGTTGCTACCTGTCTTCTCTGTACCCTCCGGTCTATATTGCCCCTTCTAATTATCATAAGAATCACCGACTGGATAAACGTAGTGTGTTTATTAGAAGAAATAAAAGAGTGATAGATACTGCGGATGTAGATCAGACCGACACTCCATTGCAGTATTTTACTGACATTATGAAGGGAGTATTACCCTTTTGGGGGTCTGTGATCACTAGCCAGGAAATACGTTGTCTGTCTAGGGTAGTTGAAGGAGTGATCAACACCACTGCAGGAATACTGACCAATATAACGGTAGAGCTACAGGCGACCAGACTTGTTTCGCTTCAAAACCGTATGGTTTTAGACGTTATCTTGGCAGATCCAGGAGAAGCATGACGTGTGATCGGCAGCTCTTGCTGTGTTTATATTCCTGACTCCGCCCCCTCCATTCATTTGGCTATACAGAAGCTACATCTTTTAGCTTCCGAGATACACGTACAAACTGGTATGTGGCCTCTCTCTGGTTGGTTCTGGGGTCTGCTTGGGGATGGAAAATCTTGATGGTGCTGGCATGTATAGCCGGTATCATATTTACGTGTTGTGTCTGTGTACAATGTGGGCCTGCATGTTGTTCTTATTGTGCGACAAAACTCGCTTACTCTGTGTTCAGTCCATCCCCAGCAGTGGTAAAAGCTCAGTTAGTTCAGCAAGAGCTTAGGGACCTAATGCAGATTGATGAAAAAATATTTGAAGATTGAACTGGTTTAGTTAGCTACATCATGCTAAAAGGGCCGTTTTGAGGGATAAAAAGGTAGATTTCCCGTATATACGAAGTATCGGACCTATATTATGTTAGCATGATGCATCTACACGTATACTCCCTGCTTGATATATACATATATTTGCTTGGAGGAAACATATTAATTTCCTCCTTATATAACTGTTATTAAGAGAGTAGGCCGAGAACTAGATAGACGCCATCTTTTAGCACATGCTCTAGCACGTACTGAGATCACGTGTTGAACACGTGCGGTTGTCAGGTCCCAGCTCATCTGAGTTACTGGTAGCAGCGGAAGGTAGGCTGTTCACTCCTCTGTTCTAAGGCTCAAGGTCACATCTGGCTGTGGGGGTGATAAGCGCATTCCTGGAGGCGCCGTGTCTACACTCCCAGGCACCAAGACGAAAGGGAGTCAACCCTCCTGACCTCATCGGTAATTGATAGCCAAGCCTTTGTACTGATCTGATGTGTGCCATATATGGTCTTTCCCTGGAGCTCCAGGGTCAACTGGTGATTTTCCATTTACAAGTATTATATGTGTTGAACCGAAAAGTATATAACCCCATGTTTGAATATGAGCCAACAGTCTTCTCGGCGCACCTGATGGGTGAGGTTCAGGGAGGCTCCTCTATAGAGTATTTTGCTTAATAAATGATTGAACCTTCTTCACCGCCAGCTGACTGATTATTGGGTAATGTTATTGGGACTATTGGTAGGTTTTGTTCCTTTAGTTTATTTTTTGTACTTCAGTATGCAACATACACCAGGCTTTCCCAGCGAGATCGGAATCGGGTCCATAGTGTTTGAAAATATTGTTTTTTAATTAATGTTATGTATGTTAGTATACATTTTATATGTGTGTGATTTTTTTGTATAAGAATTGTTTGTATTTTTATATTATATGTTAAAAGGTTAGTAGTTCTAAATTTTTATTTATTTGAATTTTGCGTTTTTATTTCTGTAGCGGGTTGTGGGTTTATAGGGGGATAGTGTGGGAAGATATTTATTTATATAAAATGTATTGAACATTTTTAGCAGTTATTATTTTTTTTATTTGAAATTTGCGTTTGTATATCTGTAGCTGGTTGTGAGTTTATAGGGGAATAGGGTGGGAAGTAATTTAATTCTATAAAATGTATTGATTATTTTTAGTAGTTATGTTTTTTTTATTTGAAATTTGTGTTTTTAGTTCCGTAGCGGGTTGTGGGTTTATAGGGAGATAGGGTGGGAAGTAATTTAATTACATTACATTTATTGAATAATGTGTAGTTATTCATATTTGTTTAATTGAGATGTTATAGTGTTAAATGTGTAAATTAATTTATAAATAATTATCTAATAATTAGTTGTTCAATAATTATAATTAATTAATTAGTAATTAATGATGGTAATTGTATGATTAATTTTAGGTGTGTGTTGTGGTGTTTATACGTGTAAATGGTGGGAAGGGAGGGAAGCAATTTATTTTTTATTGATGAATTATTAATTAGTTGTTAATTATTTTAAATTAATTATTAGTCATCAATTTTGCTGCTTTGTTCTTCTCCCTTCCCCTTTTCACATGCACAAACCAGGCATCCACAAGGCCCATTATTTTTTGAGCATCAAAAGAGCGTTTTTATTCATGACTGTAATAATGTAGTTTGATGTTGAATGATAAATTCTCTGTAATGGTTGTCCTTTAGATCTTGTTGGGCATGTCTATCTGATATCCATAAGGAACCCAATGAGAACTTAATTAGATGGCCATAGATTCGGGCTTCTCATTCTCATCATAGCATAACGTGTATTTATTAAGCGCATGTTCACCTGTGAGCATCTTGGCGCTAAATTACAAATATTTATTGTCACTCAACTCAATGGTAGTCATTAAATGGACCTCAAAAGGATGAGTGGACCTGCTGGGATTTGAACCTGTGGCCATGAGGTCAAACACAGGCCCCTACAGTAAACACAATAGCCCAGTCAGCCACGATACACTGCATCAAGGAGTTACCAATACCAGAGGTACTTTGTAACTCTGAGGGCACAGGGGTTTAAGGGTATTAATGGCTGTATGACAGAATGTCGATGGCAAAAGAATTGTGGGGCCAAAATATAGTACCAAAAATATTGAGGACCAACTATTGAAAAGGTAAGTGCAGAAAGGCAAATAAAGATTTAATATTCTTGGCTACACATCTATGTAACATGAACATACATATAGTCAAAGTTCACATATGTGGAGTTAAGTATAGTAAACCTGGGTTTACCTATGTAAATTTTCCTTCGCAATACTTTGGTCATTGATATTTTTTTACAAAATATTTTGCCCCATGATATTGTTGAGTTGATAATCTGGTGAAATACAGCCATTAACTTTGCCATCAGAATTAAGTGGCCACACATAATGAGGGCCTGAATGCAGTTCCTGGCTTCATCTAGGCCTTCCACAGGTGTTGTAGGCAAGATGCTAATACAAAACTACCTTATTCACATGCCAATGCAATGCACAGGATTGCAGGGGCTTAAATTGTTTTTTTTTATTTGAGACATTATTTATTCATTACTGCAGAAAAAAGGTGGAAAATGAGGAAGTACTGGCTCTCTGTCTTGCAGTATATAGTGTAAAAGCTATGTTGACTGTGAAGATTTCAAGTCTTCTTGCACATTCCAAGACTTTAGAATGCCTTTATTTTCATGCACAACTAGGTATTCAGTAGTTTTTTTTTTAGAAATCTCAGGTTTTCCAACAAGCAGGATATGCAACATTTAAATGTCTTTAGTTTTATTTTCAAATTTGTATACCTCCAGCATCTTAATACTTTCCTTTAACTACCAGTGGCACAGGCCATGCCCATTTTCAAGAGATTTAGGTATTTATTCCTTCTATGTCCTAATGCTTTCCTGCTGTCCTAGAGCCTCCTTTGAATTTCCATTTGCTAGCACAGCAAATGACATTGCCATATTCCCTCATTTCTGTGCTTGGTCTGAGTTTATTTTGGGGACTGTATAGCTGGTGGATAATACTATATGTGGGTCTCTTCCCACAATGCCACTTCCATCCATTTACTACCCTATCTATATCTCTGCTCAATCTTCTAAATACCTTTGTGCTTCTTGGGCAGCTCTCTTTCTTATGGGAAGTGCATATCTTTCAGAATATAACTGTTATTCATATAAAGAATATCCCATTCAATTTTCTTAAATGCAAGAAGTTTGAAGATTGGACTTATCTGTGGGTCACTGTTGGACCTGGCAATCTCTGCAGAGTCTCCCTCAAATGTTGCCTTCACCCTACTATTTTTGCTGAATTCTTTTTTGTTAGCCTCATGACTCTGTGAACCATACCACAGCTAACGAGTGCTAAAGAGATTGTGCTCAATTCCCTAAGCATGATAAAACTGGCATACACCTAATTGTCCAATTTATTTTATTAGGAGTCCCTTGTAGAGTGGTATACCATAAACTCAGGGCCTGCAAATGTAATGCTACTATTGGACTAATCATGCCACCCACTTAAGTAGCCAATTAAAACATGTCCCAGGCCTGCCATGGCATCCTGAATGCAGTTCTAAACTACCAATTATAACTGAAATTGTAATTAAAATCCTCTTTAATTGTGAAGTAGGTTTTTAAATTACAATTTTGAAAATGCCACTTTTAGAAAGTTGACATTTTCCTCATGGAATTCTTGTCTGCTACTGCCTCCTGCCTCGTCCCCACTGGAAATTTTCGACTTCCAAAAATGTGACTAAGTAAGGAGTTAGAAATCTTCACTGTGACTTAGCCCATCGGCTTCCTGACAAATCAGGTGTTTGTTAAGTGCTACTACTCACCCGTAAGGGTCTCAAGGTGCTGGGAGGTGTGGGGGGGTTCGCAGGTTCCAGTCCATCAAGAATGGGGTCAGTCGAAGAGCCAGGTTTTGAAGTTTCTTGCGAAGATGGGGAGCGATGTTATCTGTCTGAGGTGGAGCGGAAGGTCGTTCCAGTCTCTGGCCGCGCGGAAGGAGAAGGAGCGGCCTCCCGATCTGATCTTTCTGGTGCAGGGGACCATGGCGTAGGAGAGCTGGGCTGATCGCAGGGTCCTTTGGGGTGCATGGAATTTGAGTAGGCTATTCGGGTATGCTGGTCCGGTGTCGTGGAGGGCCTTGTGAGTGTGGGTTAGCATCTTGAAGGTGAGTCTAGCTTCGATGGGGAGTTAGTGGATTGTGCGCAGGTGCTGGGAGATGTGGCAGTGTTTTGGCAGGTTGAGGACCAGTCTTGCGGCGGGGTTTTGGATGTACTGTAGCTTGCGGGTGAGGTTTTTGTTTATTACGGCATAGAGTGCGTTGCCGTAGTCGAGCCTGCTGGTGACCAGGGCGTGAGTGACACTCTTTCTGTGTTCGAGGGGGATCTATTTGAAGGTCTTACGTAGGAGGCGGAGGGTGTGGAAGCAGGCGGATGAGACGGAGTTGATCTTGCGGTCCATTTTGAGCTCTGAGTCCAGGATGATTCCCAAGTTGCGTGTGTGGTCCTTGGGGATGGGCGGGCTTCCGAGGACGGGGTCCACCAGGTGTCGTTCCAGGCGTCTGGGTTTGGGCCCATGATGAGTACTTCCGTTTTGTTGGCGTTTAGTTGTAGGCAGCTGTTTTTCATCCATTTGGCAACGGCCTCCATGCCTTCTCGAAAGTTGTGTCTGGCGGTGTTGGGTTCGTTGGATAGGGAGAGGATGAGTTGGGTGTCATCTGCGTATGACACAATGCTGAGTCCATAGGTTCTGACGATTGGGGGCAAGCGGAGCCATGTAGACGTGAGAGGGTAGGGCTGAGGGAGGACCCCTGGGAGACTCTGCAGGTGATAGGCATAGGGTCCAAAAGCAAAGGGGGGAGTCTGACCCGCTGCGTTCTGCTGGAGAGGAAGGAGCAGACCCAGTCGAGGGCCTTGTCTTAGATCCCTGCGTCATGGAGTCTGCATATAGGGGGGGGTGAGAGACTGTGTTGAACGCCGCTGAGAGATCGAGGAGAATGAGGGCTGCTGTTTCTCCTTTGTCCAGTAAGGTACGGATGTCGTCTGTTGCGGCGAGGAGGGCGGTTTCCGTACTGTGTTTTTTTCTGAAGCCGGATTGGGAGGAGTCGAGGATGTTGTGCTCTTCAATGAATGGGGCGAGTTGGCTGTTGATGGCTTTCTTGATGACTTTCGCTGGGAACGGGAGCAGGGAGATGGGTCTGTAGTTTTTGAGGTCAGTGGGGTCCGCCGAGGGTTTCTTCAGGAGGGGGTTGATCTCAGCGTGTTTCCAGTCATCAGGGAACAAGGAGGTTGCCAGGGAGTGGTTGATGGTGTGGCAGAGCATGGGTGCTATGGTGTTGGCAGCTCTGTTGAAAATGTGGTGGAGGCAGGGGTCCGTGGGGGCCCCGGAGTGGATTGACTTCATCATCTTCAGTGTGTCGTCGGTGGTGAGGGCTGTCCAGTTGTTGATCGCTGGCTTCAGGGTGTCGGGGGTGGTTGGTTCAGTGTGTTGGTTGTCTTTGTCAAAATTGTCGTAGATGCTCTTGATTTTGTGGTGGAAAAAAGTGCTGAGTTTGTCGCAGAGGTCTTGTGAGGAACAGATGTCAGTGGACTCGCTGGTGGGTTGGGCGAACTCCTTGATGATGTTAAAGAGTTCTTTGCTGTTGTGTGCATGAGTGGAGATTCTGTCTTCAATCGCTTTTTTCCTAGTTTTTCTGATGAGTTGGTGGTAGGGGTTGGTAGTGGCTCTGAAGTTGTTGTGGGCTTCTGTGTATTTGGTGTTCCTCCAGGCCTTTTCGAGGCGGCGGCAAGTGCATCTGGACTCTCGAAGATCGGTGGTGAACCATCTAGCTTTCTTGGCATGGGTGTTGTTGTTTTCCTTGAGGGGGTCTATGGTGTTGGCGCTGTCAGAGATCCATCTGTGCATGGTTCAGGCTGCGGTGTTGGCGTTGTCATTTTCCGCTATGGTTGGGGTGGAGTTGCTGAGTGATGAGGTTATCTGGTCATCAGTAATTCTGGTCCAGTTTCTTTGTGGGAGCAGGTGCTGGTGTCTGTGGATGGGAGGTGTTCTGAAGGTGAAGTGTACGCATCGATGGTCAGTCCATGGGAGTTCGGTGGTGTGGCTGAAGGTGATGGAGTTTCCTGTTGTGAAGAGGGGTTTGAGGGTGTGTCCTGCTGAGTGTGTGGGTTCGGTCACGATCCGGCAGAGTCCAATGTTGTGGAGGTTGTCCAGGAGGGATGTCGTGCTGGGGTCCAGTTGGTTGTCGAGATGGAAGTTGAGGTCTCCCAGTAGGGTATAGTTGGTGGACGCAATGGCATGCGGCGAGATGATGTCCGTGATGGAGTTGGCGAAAAGTCCGCGGGTTCCAGGGTGTCGGTAGATGAGGGTTCCTCGGAGGGTGGAGGTGGGGCTGGCCAGTATCTTGAAGTGAAGGTTTTCCATCAGGTCTGTGGGCTCATCGGGCAGTGTGCTCAGGCGGAGGGTGGATTTGTGGACGATGGCGATTCCTCCTCCCGGGCGGGTGGGACGGCCCTTCCTGGAGATCTTGTTTTGTTGGGGAATGTCCGGTCCCGAGGTGGTGTCGGTCCAGGTTTCTGTAAAGAATGCTACATCTGGGGTAGTGCTGTCGAGGAGGTCCCAGATTTCAGTGGCGTGTTTGTGGAGGGATTGGACGTTGAGGAGGATGGATTGCAGGGTCTTCGGTTAGGTTGTGTTCTTGCGGAGGGATTGCGCTGGGTCAGTGGTCTTGGCGGTGCTGCAGGTGTGCCGGCAGCGGTGACAGCTGAAGGGTCTGTGAGTGTCGGCTGCTGATACTAGCTTGCAGTTGTTGTTGCGGCCTGGGTTGAGAGCGTGGAGTGCCGCTGGGTCGTAGCATTAGCGGTGCAGAGATTCAGGGTTCCTGGCACTGGTCGCAGTCGGGTCGCGGACGGGCGCAGACGAGCGGAGGGGGAAAACGGGCTGAAAAGGCAAAAGGAAAAAGGCAAAAAGAGAGAGAAAAGTGCAAATAAGGCAGCAAAAGTGCAAGAAAGAGTGAAGGAAAGACACAGGGGACACAGGAGAGTGAAAGGGGGAGATTGAGTTGAGGGTAAAAAATGAGTGAAAATCAGAGGAAAGACACAGAAGGAGAGTGGAGGGAGGAGCTTGAAAAGAGGGGAAAACGACAGGAAAAGTGCAAGAAAGAGTGGAGGAAAGACACAGAGGACACAGGAGAGTGAAAGGGGGAGATTGAGATGAGGGTAAAAAACGAGTGAAAAACGGAGGAAAGACACAGAGGGAGAGCGAAGGGGGAGATAGAAGTGAGGGGAAAAAAGGAGAGAAAAAGTGGAGCAAGAGAATGGAGACATAGGTCCACTGGACCACCAGGGATGAGGCGCAGGTTAAACCTGCGGGTGGAGGAGGGCCTCAAACACCAACACTCGAGAGTGCAGGGGCTTGGGGGAAGGCTTCACTTAATGGTGGACCTGACAACGATGCTACCTCCTCGGACACCGCCTCTAGCCTTTGCTCTGCTTAATCTGCCCTTCACTGTACATTTTCTTCAAAGTTTCTTCTAAGTCATAAGGTAGGCACTGAGCGGGTTCAATACATGTATGTAATCCCTCCTGCGCTCCATCGCGGTCAGTCAGATTTTTTTACTTTGACCTGGTCTCATGCAACCAGATCTCTGCAGTTTGTGCTTTGATCCTTAAGGAGCTAGTTTTTACTAAAAACTTTTAAAAATCACAACTCCGGTTCTACTGATTGGGTTTTTGTTGTTTTGGTATCACATTATAAACATTTACTCCAGTTTTCTGAATTGCTGTGGGAGTTTGTATATGTTTTGTTTTCAGTTCAATAGTGTGTGTGTGTGTGTGTGTGTGTGTGTGTGTGTGTGTGTGTGTTTGCGTGGGTGTGTGTGTGTGTGCGTGTGTGTGTGTGTGTGTGTGTGCTGCATAAATACTTTACTCGTTGGCTCTAAGTTAAGCCTGACTGCTTTTTGTGCCAAGCTGCCCAGGGTTGAGCACAGGTTAATTCTGTGACTATTTGTGGTTCACTCTGCCAGAGGTTGTCGCTGTTGCTTGACCAGGTCTCACAACTCCGTCAACTAACAATCCAATTTCTCATAGTCATTATCTTGAATGTTCACCAGCAACATCATGTACGATGTGACTATTGAAGCCATTTTGAAAAGAAGCTGAGGCTCATTTGTGCCAGGATGGCGCAGTACCAAGTTCTTGCAAATACCTAGATGGACAAGCAAGATATTTACCAGTATTTAATATGGTTACACACACTTAGGTATTGTGCTGGTTTCCAAGTAACTGGACATCTGTATTTGTCCGACCTTAAAAAATAACTTCACTTGACAAACCTACCCCATCTTTTGGTAATCCGCTTCGAGAAAAGAATTACTGAATCTTTGTGTAATCAATAGAGCCAGTCTTCATCATATCATCCCTCTCACTGTCTCAGACCAAATGGCCATATTGAAATTAGATACCCAAAAATATGGGTAATAGTGAAGAAGAATGGAAATCACATACATATAATACATGAGGTTTCTATGGGAGTCCCTCAAGTATCGGAAAGGGATATGTGCTCTAACTGCAAGAGTGAGTCTATAAGTCAATGACAAGCTCATGATTTGGGGAAAGGGCTCACCAAATATGTCCCCTACCAAAAACCAGACTTGTTATCTCTCTCCCTTTAAAAGGCCCACAGATTTTTTTCTACCAGTGTCTCTCTTCGGGTGTATACCAGTCAGCATCTCTACCTCCTCCTTCCCCATCCCATACCCGCAATACGTTTCTTTCTATTTCATGTGCAACATTTCAGTGAGGCCACATATTTGTAGCAAGGGCATCTTTTCCTTTAATATAACTGTACAACGCATGCTGTGAATTGTTTATTTAAAGCTGTTGTGAAATGGTCAACAATGAAAGTGTGAATGCAAGCATCCTAGGACATGCATGTGCTCTCTCTTACCTAGAAGCTAAGTTGAGGTATTATCTGCAAGATGACATGATCAAAAAGCTTGCATTATCTAATAAATATAGGCCCACATTTACTAAGATTTTATGTTGGGTTTACAAAAACTATACAACGCAGACACTCTTGCACTATAGCCCAAATGTGTCTACACTAGTGCATTGCTGCAAAACGTGTGCTAGCACAGCGAGAGAGCATAGGGGCATATTATCAAGACAGGCGATACAATTATCACCACTTTAGCGGCAGCAAACTGCCGCTAAAACGGCGATAATGGGTTTGATAATATGCTCTATGGAATTCCAATTGAAGCCCATGTTAGATGTGAAGGACATCTAACCTGAGCTTCAATTGGAATTCCATAGAGCATATTATCAAGCCCATTATCGCCGTTGCGGCGATCATTTTATCGCTTGTCTTGATAATATGCCCCATAGTGCTGTTTCTTAGTAAATATGACACTGCTCTGCACTCTCCTGTTCACTCAATGCAGCAGCAACTTTACTTGCTGCACTGCATTGCATGATACCGCTGTATATTTGGCCCATAGTGAACAGATAAAAGCCTGGTGGAGCTGTAAATGGTGAAGGTTTAACGTGCAAGACCAATACATTGATCTCTGTTCCAAGAGGTGTTTTGGAATAGTAATCTATTATTCCCGTGCACTATTTTACACACGCTTACATGCCTTTGTTAATTGCCACCAAAACATTAAAAGTAGGAAGAAGATAGGAATATTCAGGAAATATTCATTCAGAGTTAGTTCATATAGAAAGGACTGTGCCCTATTTGCACTTTTACTAATAGGTTGGATGCTTCATGTCGATTCACAAAGGCAGGTAAAAGTGAAAAAAAAAGATGACTTCTCGTACTCATAAAGGCTTTTGTGAATCAGACCTACGGCCTTCATTTAAGGTCTGTAGATCTAGACTAAGGAACCAGACACTGCTGACTTCATGGGGATTGCCTGATCTTATCTCTCCCCAAAAGGCTAAACAATTCTGTATGCTCATTATTGGGGCCACATTCTGACCATTAATCAAGAAAATGATAGCAGTAATTCCATATTTGTGTTTCTAATTCACACAAATTCTTATCTATTCGTTGCAGGCTGCAGTTGTATTCATTGGGACTCCTCCCATAATTATTAGTCGAGAAGATGAGGGTTTGTACATGTCACATCTTTGATGAAGTGGGTTTCACTGCAACTTCTAGGTCCAAAACTGCAAGAAGGATACATGTACCTTCAGTTCCACTAGCGTGAGTATGCGAATCTATGGTCATCAAGAAGTGGCGGTCTATTTCATGCACCTGGGAATAAACTTCCATTTTTAGTAAACAAGTTGTAATTATGGGAATTTCATTCCTGATGTAAAATATAAGATATTGGGTAAAATAAAATGTAGTGCGTGAACCCATTTTTAGAGCGCCCCTCACCTTTTGGATGGGTGTCTGGCCTATATGTGCAGACCTCCTTCAAATGAATGTAGTTATATTTATTTTTTTCAATGCTTAACTTTTGGCCTGGGGCATTAATTTCTGAAGGGTCATTGCTCCGATATACGTTTCACTTCTTCTCATTGGTGTTGGGGACACCTGTCCCATATCATTCATCTCAGCTTCCCACAAGAGAGGAAAAAACTTGCTGAAATTGCCTCTGGGCTAAAGAACCATTAGAAGAAGTCTGTGTACTTTGATTTTGTTTTGCTCTATTTCTCTGATAACAAATCTTTTTTTCTACAAATATGCCAGTGACGTTTCTGAGGACTGAAAAAGGCTACTCGTGCCTAAATGTAGCTCCAGGGCCCTTCCAATCACTCCAGGTTCCCACGTTGCCACTGAATTGAACGATTGTCTGTCATTTTATTTCCAGGTACAGTCCAATCATAGCTGCCGTTGCGTTCTCTACATAGATTCGTTTTAAATGTTGGTTTATAACAGTTTACAAACAAGAAAAATGTAATTTTTAACATCGCCCTTTAAAAAAACATTATTTCTATATCTATGTGAAGTGTTTGACGTGTAAATACATTATTTAACTTTAAAAAGAATATGGCTATTAGCTACAACGTTAATACTATTCTATGTGCTTTTTTTCTCATAAATAGCATACTCCCTCTTCCAAATTCGAGGCCTGGGACTCAAAATACCCTGTAATTACAAAGTCAATGCAAGAGACTCTACTGATGCAAAGTCCCAATTCTCAGTGCACAGATGTGCATTGTAAAAAGCAAATGTTACTATGGATTGCAATGAAAACATTGCAACACCCTTTGAGATGCAAGGGCCTGGGTGATGCCTAGGGGACGTACAATGAATTTGCAAGGGCCCGGGGGAAGCCTTGCGAAGGCATTGAATGGGTACTGACTGCCGAGGGCAGAAGCACTCCATCTGCAAAGTGCAAGTGCTCAATATTAGATAGCTTACACTGTTTGTGTGATGGTTCGGTGCATTGGGAGGAACTGAAAGTGACCACACTGACTGCTGTGTCCACTTCTCAAGATGTCAATCATAATGTGACACTGTTTGTGTTATTGTGACCCTTTAATTAACAGTGGTCACACACCATGCAGCCATATACCCATACAGACACTCACACACTGCAACTCACCCATAGAGTTACACACACACCTAGTCAATCATGCAAAGAATCAATCACATTGCCATTTACTCACCTATACAGTTATGCACACACCACCTCACTTATTCATACAGATACTAACACATACTTACTCTCATATACAATCACTGACACAAGCACACACTCATCCATACAGTCACTCACACAATCCTCACTCTCACATGTGAGATGTACAGAAAGAGGCAAGAGAGGTGCAGAAAGAGGGAAGAAGGGTGCAGAAAGAGGGAACAGGGGCAAAAGAAGTGCAGAAATAATCAATAGAGGTGCATAAAGAGGCAAGGATTGTGCAGAAAGAGGCAAGAGAGGAGCAGAAACAGACAGGAGAGGTGCGGAAAGAGGGACCAGGGGTGCAGAAAGAGACAAGAGATGTACAGAAATAGGGAAGAGGGGTGCAGGAAGAAGCACATGAGGTGCCGGAAGAGGAATGAGAGGTGAGGAAACAGGCAAGAGAAGTACAGAAAGAGGCAACAAAAGTGCTGAAAGATGCAACAGTGGTCTAGAAAGATGGTGGGACTGTGTGTGCTTCTGTATTATTCCTGGGCAAGTGGACCCTCATCTTAGGGAGCGTTGTACCTGGACTTAGCTGCTGTGCTTGCCATCGCTGTTCGCCGGAGCCGCTTCGCGGGTCCCGCTTCACGGAAGGAGCGGCAGAGTGCCTGTGGTTTCAGCGCTGGCTGGGGAGGTCTGTGGCAGCAGCAGGGCTGCGAGCGTTACTGCAGGGACTCCATCTCCCAGGAGTCCCTGCCTGGCCAATAGTTCACACCTGGCCCGCTCTCCCTGCAAGCCACGCCCCAGCCTATACGTACTTAACTACGCTTACGACCGCGCACGCGGGACGCGCGCGGGTCAAAGCACGGAGCGAAGCCCGTGCAAAGGGCGGGGCAGTCTGTGGCAGTCCGGGGCTGTCCAGGGCCGGGTTGGGCCACCCCCCTGATATTATCATTGGTACGTCGAGACATATACGGGTGTTCTACTATTATTATCATTTGGTCACTGTTATAGCCTGTGTTAATGTCCACCCGCTCAGGGAAGAGCCTCAGGAGAGGAGGTGAGGGTGGAGCCAGTTGTATTATAGGCACTATGGATCAGTTCATCACACGGGTGGCTGCTGTCATAGAGAAGGAGATTGTAATGACAGAGCGGCGTCTCTCCCTAGAACTTCCTCTGTCGAAACGGTCCTCATTGGGTTCCCTGGCACTCGTTACCTCGCCCGTATGTAGTTCAGATCCCCTTGTAATGACATCCCCTCCACCGGAGCCGTTACGGGTTGTATCTTTGAGGGCCAGCATTGATAGGTTGGAGAGCTTGGCAGCCATATCCATTCCCCCTCCTATCGATAGTAGTAGTGCTGACTCATGCTCCAGTGAACTCCCTGTTGTACCAACTTGCACAACTATTCCAACTACCCAAGATAATATTCCTCAGCCGCCTGTGGTACCTCTAACGGTTTCTACGAATATAACTGATACTAAAAGGAAAAGGATTGCCAGCCCATGTAAAGACAGCTTCCCTAAACTTCATAAGAGACTAAGGAAACATGGTGTAAGGGGAACAGGAACTAAAGTGGGTGAGGGGTTGGCTACGAAAAATATTGGGTTGGGAAAGGGGGGGGTCATTTAAGTCCTAGGGCTGAGGACGCATGTGTTGATTCAACATCAGACTGCCATTTAGTTTCATCTAACAACTCTGTGACAATTTCACAACTTGAAGATCGGATGAAAACTTTATTGTCCCCGATTGTGGAAAGAGTAAAAGTGTTGGGAGAGAGGCTGGATAGATTTGAACAGGCAACTTTGGATAATTTTTTCTCTCTGAAAACCCTTATCAAACTGCTTTCTAAAAACAAGGAGGGTGGACAGGGTGGGGATAGTGGCACCCGGATGCTTGCTGCACCCACACAGGACATATCTACCCGCCCTAACACAGCAAACACTGTAAATTTGTCGGCTGTGGTTAATGAACCTCCTACTCAGGTTACAGATATTTTAGGTGATATTAGTCAATTGGGCCTAGCACAATCGAGTGTGCCGAATCCTCTTATTGTCCCGGTACAGAAGCCTATCCGGGCTGAGCTACCGGGTAGGAAGGGACCTTCTAAATATAAGGAAACCTCGAATGGGATTGCTAAGGGCACTGGTCCTGACCAAGCTTACTCGTCCAGAATTTGCACTAACCCCCCCAGAGAAACCCATTCAGAGGAATCTCTCCCAAAAGCGTCTCCTACTTTTCCACCGGTAAATTTGCCCCCCGAGTGCCACCCGTATGTTGCCATAGTCACCAACGTACCCATTTTGAGAGAAGATCAATATGAATCCTATCAGTCTTTAAAAAATAAAACCATGCACTGGTTAAAGTCTAATAGACCTCTTCCTAGAGGTTTAAATGGGTTGATCCTAGGAGTGAGAAGGGTAGGGTGGGTAGGTTATGGTCGTAAGCACCTAGAAGGAGATTGTGTGGTGGTTAACTTTAAAGATACTAGGGTTGCCCAAACTATTTGCAATCCAGAGTACGCAATTGGGGGGGCAAACATTAGTGTAGTAGACTTAACCTATTTTTACCCTAGGACCGCAGCAAATCACAATGGGGTACATTTTGGTGGGGGTTGGAGCAATGATCCTATCCATCCCGTGAATCCTGCTATCCCTCATTTATTTCAACCGGCATTTTGGCCCGGGTATTATGGGGGGCCATCGGGACATTGAACCGACACGTGCCATGGGGTGGTCTGTAAGGATCATTGCCCAGGTGCTGCTCCTGTGCCCATTGTGCCGAACAAAAGAATTGTCTCTTCTCCCTCTCAGTTGGATGAAGCCACCAATTTACCACAGGATTTTATCTGTAGAGAGTCGGTTGTGGCGGATCCAGATATCAAGATTCTATGCTGGAACGTCGCGGGTCTTTCAAGGAAGCTGGGACTCCCGGACTGGAATGGGCTTGTGGAGGGCTACTCCATTTGCATTTTCCAGGAAACATGGTGTAGGGAACCCTGTCACAAGGTAGGTTATTCGACTTACTTTGTCCCTGCTGTCCCCTCAGTTTCAGGGAAGGGACGCCCTTCGGGCGGTCTCCTCATATGGGTTGATATTGCTCTTGACTGTCAGGTGGTTCAGCATCCTACCAATTCTCCCGACCTCCTCAACATTACTATAAAGGGTGCACGGGGTGGCCTCTTCTTGGACATTTTTAACGTCTATGCCAGAGGCACGAAGGGTGGTATACTATCGGCCACAATATCCTTACTAGAAGGTCTGCTTAGGCAGCGCCCCAATAAATCTCGCATCTTGGTGGCAGGAGATCTGAATTGCACGTTTGAGCCCCTGGGCCTGGGCGATATATTGGGAAGTGGTGAGGAGGACTCCAGGAGGGGTATTCCTGCCCTTGCGCTGCCTCCCATCAAGAGGTGGACCCAAGTGGCGGTACAGATCAACTCACTTAACATGGAATTTGATCTTAGGGCTGTCAATGGGAGGTCCAAGTCTGACCTAGTGGGTGCCTATACTTATAATAGGCCAAATCATACGTCCAGAATTGATTACATTCTTCTTGACGCTAGTCTATGGAGCACTCTGAAGGATATGGAGATCATACCTACCATTGAGAGTGACCATAATCTCCTCTTACTCACCCTTTTTTCCCAGTGGTTAACTGCTAAGGGGGGATTATCATCCTATACAGCACCTATTTCCCATGAAGTTCTCCCATCTAATTGTGGTAGACGGCTGAAGTGGGCAAAGCTTATTATGTCCGAAGAGAAAGTGGCGGATATAGGGGCACTCCTGGCTGCAGCACTGTGCAAGACGGAGTCGCTGACCCGATCGCCCGAGGAGACTACGCAGATTTTCTGCGACTTAACTAGGGCATTGAGTAACCTATTTATTCTCCCTAGCATGGCCTCCCGTGTTAACAACAGGAAGTTGCTGCCGAAATCGCAGGTTTGGTTTACAAAAAAATGCAGAGTCAAGAAAAAAGCGCTGGTAGGGGCTGTTAAATCTAAATCCCAGGTAGCTGTCAGGCTTGCAAGGAAAGATTACTCCCAGACTTTAAAGGCAGCAAAAAGAGAGGGGGAGGAGAAGTTCTGGGCGGACCTCCTGGCTGCAAGCCTGGAAAGGAATGTAAGGGGATTTTGGAGTTTGGTAAGATCTAGGGATAGGCCTGTTGACACTTTGCTGACATGTAATATCCCAGCCCAGAATTGGTTTAGCCACTTCCTGTCCCTTTATACCCCTGTCGAGGGGGTTCTTAATGACTCCTTTACCCTGATGGTTGAGGCAGTGGACACTGAGGCGTATCCCTTTACCGACAGAGAAGTGGAGCTCGTAATCAAGTCCCTGGTCCCCCTAAAAGCTGCTGGGCCTGATGGGTTACCCGGTGATTTGTTACGTGCTAATCCTAAGCAATGGGGGAAGTTGGTTTCCACCCTATTGAATGCAATTATAGGGGGAGCATCTGTACCAGAATCTTGGAAAGGGGCGGAGGGTGTCCCGATGTTCAAAAAGGGATGCCGGGACAACCCCGCCAACTACAGGCCCATAAGCCTTATTGATTCATCCCAAAAGGTGGTAGGGAAGGTGATTCTGGGGAGAATCCTCCAATGGGTAGATGACAATAAGATTTTATCTGATTTCCAGGCTGGTTTTCGCTCTGGAACCGGGACAATCGAGCAAGTCTTCAGACTGGCCCTCTTGTATTGGAAGGTGGTGGTGCTGGGCAAGGGCAGTCTCTATTTGGCCTTTATTGACCTCAAGACTGCCTTTGACCTGGTACCTAGGGAGGAACTGTGGAGGGTCTTGCAGGGTTTGGGGGTGCCGTCCTATATCCTATCACTTCTGATAAAACTACATACAGACAATTATGCACAGGTGGGGTGGGGTAAGAATGGGGAGAAAACAGATAGAATTCCAGTAAGTAGGGGTGTCCGCCAGGGATGTGTGTTAGCTCCCACCCTATTCTCTCTTTATGTGAATGGGGTGGTTGAGTATTTGCTACAAGAACCTGCTGATGCACCGTCCCTGGCGGGCACTCGGATCCCTACACTGCTTTTTGCAGATGATACCCTCCTTATTGCAAAGTCCCCCCAGGGCCTCCAAAAACTTCTTAAACGCTTCCAGGAGTTTTGTTCCCTTAGGGGATTGGTGATCAATGTCGATAAGACCAAATATTTGATCATGAATCCACCTGGGAAACTGGGGCGCCCTCCCTTGTTGAACTCTGCTTACCTGGAGAGGGTATCAGAGTTTGATTACCTGGGAATCCGCCTTAGTGACTCTATGTGTTGGACTCCGCACCTCAATAAGATGCTCCTTAACCACAAAAGGGTGGGTGGTGCTTTGCTCAGGGAACATCGTACTTCCACAAAACAATTTATTGCCCCAGTTGTGGAGATTTATAAAGCTAGAGGGGTTAGTGCTGCTTTATATGGGGCAGAGTTGTGGGGCATAGGCAATCTTGACGTGCTTGCAAAATCAGAGAGCAAATTTTTGAAAGATCTGATGGCTCTCCCTTCGAGTACACCCACAGTTCCAGTTTTGTTGGACTTAGGCTGTAGATCAATTGCGGACCAAGTTCGACTACGTCCCTTGCTCTTGTGGGCCCGCTTGTGGAGGGTCCCTGAACTAGCCTCCTATGCGGAGGGACTGTCCGAGGTGATGTCTATGGGTGGCTGGTGTAAGATTAAATGGTTGAGGGACGTTAAACATCTTTTGGGGGAGTTGGGCCTAGGTGAAGCTTGGGTTACTCGATCTGCCCCTCCCAAAGCCACTCTAAAGAAATTGTATTAGGATTGGGTTTCGTTTAATTTTACTGTTGATCCACGCCAATGTAAGTCAACTGTAGCCTTTTTGAGGATTAAAGACGTGGTAGCTTACGAACCATATCTCGATATGATTTCTATTCCTTTTGATAGGGCCTTATATTTTAAATTCAGAGTAGGGATCCTACCTGTAGGTGATTTGATATCCCGGTGGAAATTGTCCCCCCAGCCCTCCCCCTTTTGTGCCCTCTGCCCCACGCGGGTCGAGACTGTGGCACATATTCTTTTTGAATGCCCTGACTATTGCTCTCCCAGGAGGTATTGGCTCAGACAACTTTGTAGACAGTTGGGAACTCGCAATCACACAGTCGCCCTGCATATTTTACTGTCCGACACATCCACTCTGGTGGTTTGTGCTGTGTCTAAATTTTTAAAGTGGTCCTGGTTGATTTCTGCAAAAAGGCTTTCTGTATCAATTTAATTCTGATCTTAACTGTACTAATTGTATTTATTAAGTATTGTTTTTATTGTCTTGTTGGAAAAGTGTTTTTTCTGCTGTTTTTCTTAACTGTTGAATTGATTTTAAGATATTTTATGTATCGAAATAAAGCCTATCAAGCAATCAGAAAGATGCAAGATAAGTGATGAAAGAGACAAGAGAGTTGCAGAAAGAAACAAGAGAGGTGCAGAAAAAGCAAGGGAAGTACAGAAACAGGCAAGTGAGGTGCAGAAAGTCAAGAGAAGTGCGGGAACAGACAAGTAAGGTGCAGAAAGAGGCAAGTGAGGTGCAGAAACAGGCGAAAGGGGTGCAGAAAGACGCAAGAGAAGTACAGAAACAAGCAACAGTTCTGCAGAATGAGGCAAGAGAACTGCAGAAAGAGGCAAGAGAGCTGCAGAAAGAGGAATGAGGGGTGCAGAAAGAGGTAAGAGGCATGCAGAAAGAAGCAAGAGTTGCAGAAACAGGCAAAAGATGTGCAGAAAGAAGGAACAGGGTGCAGACGGAGGCAAGAGAGGTGCAGAAAGAAGCAATAGAAGTACAGAAAGAAGCAATAGAGGTGCAGAAAGAAGCAAGTGAGGTTCACAAAGAGGGAAGGAGGGTGCAGAAAGAAGTAAGAGGGGTGCAGAAAGAAGCAAGAGAGGTGTAGAAAGAAGCAGCACACTGTAACACTTGACACAGTTTGATCTAGAAACAAGGTTTTTTTAATTCAAATCTGCAGATTATGCAGCAGATGATGGATTATGTGGCAAAGGCGGAAAATGTCTAATTATGTGAAAATCGGTACAGCCGAAGAGTCGCATAATTTCAGTGGCCCTCCTCATACCTCCGACTCGGTCCAGAAGTGCTCCTCAGTGGCTCCTTCTTTTTTTTGTCTCATTGAGTTTATAGTTTAGCTTATATGGAAACGAGGAAGACTAAACCTGATGTTACCACTCCACAGCACAGACTACCATCCCACATAATTACTCCCCATAACACATAATCCCACTCTACGTAATCCCTATGCACTAAATACCACATACATTCTATCCACATAATTTCACTGCACAACATACCACATAATTCCACTACACACAATGAACATCCACTCCACTCCAAAAAACAATAGTAAAAAACTTTTACATTTACAATGCCAACAACCCTAACTTTTGCAAATGTGAGACCTATTACATTGCAAATGCTTCTTTAACTAGTAGTCACATTTGGCCTCGAGGTGGAGAAAGGGGGCTCATCCTCTGAGCAGCCCTCAGGAATTCCACTGCGTAGGAGGGCTTCTTGGCCCCCAAAGTCCCTCAGGAGTAAAGTGGACTTCATCCCCAACCAGTAGTTTGCCAGGAGGTGCGTTTGCAGAGTGGTGGAGAAAGGGGGTGTGGCCTCCGGAGACCTCTTAGCCATACCGCTGTGTGGGACTTACTGAAGGTAACAGGAGGGGTATTTGGCCCCCAAGGACATCCTTCGGGCCAATTACTCCTCCTATTACCTCCAGTAAGTCCCACACAGCAGGATTGGTAAGTTCTTATAGCAGGCCATGCCCTCTTTGCCCACCACTCGGCAAATGCACTCCCTGGCGTGCTCGTGGATGGGGATTAAAGCCCCCTTCGCTGCTCACGGTCCTTAGGGGCCAACTAGCCTACTTGTTACTTCCAGTAAGCCCCACATAGTGGGATTGTTAAGAAGTGGACACAGGCCACGCCCCCTTTTTACACCACCTGCAAACACTCCTCCAGGCTCACAGCTGCTTGGGGTATGAAGTCCACTTTAGTCCTAAGGTCCTCAGGACACAAGAGGACCTCATCACCCCACCAGCAGTGCGCCAAGAGGCACGTTTGCAAAGTGGTGTAAAAAGGGGCCCGGCCTTGGACCACCTCTCAGCAATCCCACTGTGTGGGGCTTACTGGAGGTTCCTGGTGGGCTAGTTGACCCCTAAGGATCCCTAGGATTGAAGGGGACTTCGCCCCCAACCCAGAAACCCAGAACATGCCAGGAGGTGCGTTTGCAGAGTGGTGCAGGGAGGGGGCGGGGCCTCTGGCGAGGTGCCGTTTTTTTTTTTTACAAAAAGTTTAGTAGGGGGGACTGTGTGGCCCCCCTGTCCTTAACTCTTTTGGGCCCCGGGCACAGCATCCCCCTCCCAACAGCATTAAAGCCCCAGGGATGTGGTGGTCCCTGGAGCCGGAGGTCCACTATGGACTCCGTATTTCATTTACTCAATGCCCCGGGGAGGTGGAGGTCCCAGGGGCAGTGTGGGCGGACAGGAGCCCCCGCCACACTTTATTTAAATAATTGAAGCCCCGAGGAGGTGGCATTCCCCGGGGCAGCGTGGAGGGCTGGAGCCTCCCACACATTTTTTATATAAAGCCCCAGGGAGGGGGCGGTCCATGGGCGCTGCGGGGGGGGGCTCCGTCCCCCACACATTCTTAAAAAAGCCCACCCTTGGGCTTAAAAGAAAGAAAATGTGGGAGAACAAGCTTTTTTTTTTCTTTTTTGGCGGGATTCGCGAATCCCACTGAAAAAAATATGCTTTTTTGGGCCTTTGGGGTACCTGTGGGACCCCCTGAGCTGGCCTAGGGGGTAGGGTGTTTATACCCTGCCCCCTTTCTTCTTTCTTCTCTCATACATTTCCTGGTTTGAAGTGTTGGCAGCCAATCAGAAGTCAGCTCGTGATCGGGAGGGTTCGCGGATCCACCGCAGTCACCAGATACTAATATTTTTTTAAGTATGAATTTCTCAGGAACTACTGAACGGACTTATACCATTTAAAAAAAAGTCGCTTTCTGAACCAAGACCTACCTTTTTACCAAATTTAGTGTAATTTGGTTCAGCAATTCGGGCTGTAGCCTTGTCTAAAGTTTACTATGGAAATTAACATGGAGAAAACGCATTTTGGGACCCCCTTTTTTCTCAGCTCCCACTTGATGAATCACCCTGTAACTTTTAAGACAGGAGCAGACCTGAGGGGGCCATTAGTTTTGAAAATTTTGCAAAGATTCGTGAAACGGCGCCAAAGATATTGGCAAAAGAAAAAACGCTTTTTGAATAGAAACAAGGTCCTCAATATAACAACTGGCGGCCGCCAGTAGGTAATATATATAATATATATATATAGTAGGTAATATATAAATATATATATATATGTATATATATATATATATATATATATATATATATATTTTTATATATATATATATCTAAATATATATATATGTATTTCCAAAAGGTGTCCTGTGCATGAATATGCCACTCTACTGTCGGTAATTCAACTGAATAATCCTCTCAGGTGAACCTTGCAAGTTACATCCTGATGAAATTAGCCTGATGCGTTACAGGGCACCCTCGCCCCTTAATCATAGGCAAGTAATAGCAGCCACAGTTTACTTCCAAAGAACACTATTTAATTAATTTTCATGTTACGCTCTCTGGTGGGTTGGTACATTTTACCTGACAGGATTCTGATATCCGTAGTGTTTCAAAAGAACAATTAAACCTTTGGTAGGTAACTGCGGAGTTACAAACAATTCATTTTCAATGTCATAGTCCTCCATTGGGCCTCAGAATAAAACTTACAAAATTAATTTTCAAAACACACTGCAGTCTCGCATGTATGAGTTTGAAAGCTTTCCAACCTCGCAACCCCATCTTTTCCTTAGATGGGTGATGCAATTTTCCACGGCCGGACTGCCGTGCTGTTACATTTCCAAAAGGTGTCCTCTGCATGAAGACGCCACTCTACTGCCGGTAATTCAAATAAATAATCCTTTCAGGGGAACCTTGCAAGTTACATCCTGATGTAATTAGCCTGACGCATTTCCGGGCCTCCTGGCCTCTTACTCATAGGCAAGTAATATTGTTAGATTATAATTATAGAGCGCCAATCACCAACGGTCTCTTGGCGCTTGCAGCGTAGGCCACAATTTACTTCCAAAGAACACTATTTCATTAATTTTCTGAGGCCGACCGGAGGGCTATGACATTGAAAATACAATCTTTGTAACTCCGCAGTTACCTACCAAAGGTTTAATTGTTCCTTTGAAACACTGCGGATACCAGAATCCTGTCAGGTAAAATGTCCCAACCCACTAAAGGGAGTAACCTGAAAATAGTAGCGTGGCGTCTTCATGCACAGGACACCTTTTGGAAATATATATAAATATGTGTATGTGTATTACCTACTGGCGGTCGCCAGTAGGTAGTTATAGTTAGGATTAGGACCCTGTTTCCATAGGAAATCCGCAACATTCTATTTGGAATAACTTTGGCGCCGGTCGACGAATCCTCGCGAAATTTTCAAAACTAATGGGGCGCTACACTCCACTCCTACCCTGAAAGTCTCGGGGGATTCGTCAAGCGGGGGCTGAGAAAAAAGGGGGGTCCCAAAACGCGTTTTCCCCATGCATTTTTCCATAGGACCTTTAGACACAGCTACAGCCCGAACGGCTGAACAGAATTACTTGTAATTTGGCAGAGAGGTAGTCCTCAGGTCAAGGAAGTGCCTTTTGTAGGTCTGGTGTAAATCTGTTCAGTAGTTCCTGAGAAAATAGCATTTAAATCAATATATATATCTGTAAGCGCGCTCCGAGCGCGCACCGTAAGCTTACCGTACGCGTACGGTGCCGTGCGCGAGCGCGATTCTGATTGGCTGTTAGATCTTAGTAAACATTCGAATCAGTCGAAACCAGGAAGTGTCGGCCGCCATCTTCTCTCTCGCACTCGGAGGGGTGGAGGAAAAACAAAGTTGGATATCATAAAAAGGGGGCAGGCTAGACAGCTCCTAACCACCTAGCCTTGGTTATGGTGTGCCAGAAGGCCATCCAAGGCCAAAAAATAAAAAAATGTTTTTTGAAAAAACGCCGAATACGCTTACCGTACGCTTACGGTAAAAATTTAATTTAAAAAAAACAAAATCCATATTTCCCCCCCCCCCGTGTGCAAAAGGTGCCCGCAGGCCACCTTTTGTGCATGGCATTAAACTCATCTGTGAACATTTAACAGAAAACCTTTCAGAACGAAGCGCATAATATGTCCTCCGTGTTCGGACGGTGCGCGAAGGGCATCGTGCGTACATGGCCCATCCAGCCTAACGTGGGCACGCGGTGCGCGTAGCGCACCGCGTGCCCACCGTGCGTGCACGGCACTAACTGCGTTAAGTGGGTGCGCGGTGCGCGAAGCGCACCGCGTGCTCACTGTGCGCGCACGGAACAAACTGCGTGAAGTGGGCACGCACGGCACGAACGGCGTAAAGTAACTTAGCATTTAAAAAACCGTACAAATTCACGGAAAAAACCATAGGTTTCACACACGTTATAGTTAGGAATTAGCATTTAAAAAAACCTTGCAAATTCACTGAAAAAACCATAGGTTTCACACAAGTTATAGTTAGCTGTACATTTCACTCGTAAAAAAACAATGAAATTCCACGTTATAGTTAGTGCAGGCAACTATAACTCACGCGACCGCAATCCTCTGCTAATGCCATATGTGTCTTTATGAAAAAAAAATATTTGTAATATATGTATAGCTAAAATTTAATGGAAGAAGACATGGGCAAATAAGTGTCTAAATACAGTATTAGCATCAGCAGAGGATTGCGGTCGCGTGAGTTATAGTTGCCTGCACTAACTATAACGTGGAATTTCATTGTTTTTTTACGAGTGAAATGAATGTACAGCTAACTATAACTTGTGTGAAACCTATGGTTTTTTCAGTGAATATATATATATATATATATATTCACTGAAAAAACCATAGGTTTCCCACATGTTATAGTTAGCTGGACATTTTACTGATAAAAAACTAATGAAATTTCCCCGTTATAGTTACTGTAGGCAACTATAACTCACGCGACCGTAATCCTCTGCTGATGCTAATACTGTATTTAGACACTTATTTGCCCATGTCTTCTTCCATTAAATTTTAGCTATACATATATTACAAATATTTTTTTTTCATAAAGACACATATGTCATCAGCAGAGGATTACGGTCGCGTGAGTTATAGTTGCCTACAGTAACTATAACGGGGGAATTTCATTGGTTTTTTTATTAGTAAAATGTCCAGCTAACTATAACATGTGTGAAACCTATGGTTTTTTCAGTGAATTTGCAAGGTTTTTTAAATGCTAATTCCTAACTATAACGTGTGTGAAACCTATGGTTTTTTCAGTGAATTTGTACGTTTTTTTAAATGCTAAGTTACTTTACGCCATTTGTGGCGTGCGCGCCCACTTAACGCAGTTCGTTCCGTGCGCGCACGGTGCGCTTCGCACACCGTGCGCGCACAGTGAGCACGCGGTGCGCTTCGCGCACCGCGTGCCCACGTTACGCTAGATGGGCCATGAACGCACGATGCGCTTCGCGCACCGTGCGCACATGGAGGTCATATGATGAGCATCGTTGTGACAGGTAAAATATATGTTTTGTTTATCTCTTATGAGCCATGCACAAAAGGTGCCCTTCGGGCACCTTTTGGAAACGGGGTAGGGAGAATGTGGATATTTTTTTTTTTTTTTATTATTTCTTACCGTACGCGTACGGTAAGTGTAATCGGCGAAATTTTCGAAAAAATTAAAATTGCCTTTTTTAACTTGGGGGATCGTTGGGGACTCCCTCGACATGGCTAGGTGCTTGGGAGCTTTGTAAACAGCCCCTTTACATGATTTGCACTTTGTTTTTCAACCCCCTGTCAGAGTGCGAGAGAGAAAATAGCGGCCGCCGCTTCCTGGTTTCGACCGATTCGAATGTTTACTAAGATCTAAGGGCCAATCAGAATCGCGCTCGCGCACGCCACCGTACGCGTACGGTAAGCGCACCGTAAGCGCACCGTAAGCTGGCTCAGATATATATATTGATTTAAAGGCTATTTTCTCAGAATCTACTGAACAGATTTACACCAAACCTACAAAAGGCACTTCCTTGACCTGAGGACTACCTCTCTGCCAAATTTCAAGTAATTCTGTTCAGCCGTTCGGGCTGTAGCTGTGTCTAAAGGTCCTATGGAAAAATGCATGGGAAAAACGCGTTTTGGGACCCCCCTTTTATCTCAGCCCCCGCTTGACGAATCCCCCCGAGACTTTCAGGGTAGGAGCGGAGCGTAGCTCCCCACCTATTTTGAAAAATTCGCGAGGATTCGTCAACCGGCGCCAAAGTTATTCAAAATAGAATGTTGCGGATTTCCTATGGAAACGTGGTCCTAACTATAACTACTTACTGGCGACCGCCAGTAGGTAATATGTATATATATATATATATATAGTCATGAGTGATGTCATTTGAGATGTCATCAGTGATGTCACTGACCATGTCATGAGTGATGTAATATGTGACGTCATCACCAGTGCATTGCGGGCGCGCGAGTTATAGTTAGCTCAACTAACTATAACGGGCGAATTTCTCTGGTTTTATATGAGTAAAATGTCCAACTAACTATAACGTCCCTGCAACCTATGGTTTTTCAGTGAATTTCTAAGGTTTTTTTAAATGCTAATTCCTAACTATAGCGTCTGTAAAACCTATGGCTTTTTCAGTGAATTTCAAAGGTTTTTTAAATGTTAATTTCATATTTTAATATTTATAAAATGCATCTTTTTCTAATATTTTTTGTAATAGTTTGGAAGTCTATTATCCTTTTTTTTATTTGAAAAATATGTAATGTTTTATATCTTCCCCAAAAAGTATGTATATCGTTTATTTTTTTGTTGAGAAAACTGAACTTCCGTACCGGTAGTGTACCAAGCTCCATCAGCACGCAAATCCTATCCGCCATATTGCTAAACTCGTAAAGGATGCGCATTTCATATCCGCCGGGATTGTGGCACCGCGTCCCGCATAACATCATATGCGTATGTGGTTGTGCCAGCTGCTACTTTGGTATGCGATGGGTACGCAGTACCAAGCCGCGCCTCAAGTCATGTACGTATGGGGTCACGCCCGCTGTGCGTTGCGTATGCGCCAAGTGCACGCTGCCAGGCCCTGTGTTTCATCATAGACGTATGGTGTTATGCCGGGAACCCCGTTCCCTCTTTTTTTTTGTCTCAAAACTATATCTAAATAATTTTAAAGTGTATGTGAGAACAAGCGATAATTGGGGAGGGTGGCGGGCCTCCGGGTGAACTGGACCAAGTCATGTCTGTTTCCTGCCGGGCCGGACGGGATGGTTCGCCCGGGGGGTGTCCTGTGGGAACCTCGGTGCTTGCCCTACTTGGGGACTCAGATTTATCATGCTCCCGCTGATCTATTGGAGGGCAACGTGGGGCGAGCAGTGCGCGGGGCGAAAACCTGTTTTGATTTCTGGGGGACTCTCCCATTGTCGGTGGCCGGTAGGTTTGCCCTGGTGAAAATGGTCATATTGCCCAGGTTCCTTTATTACTTTGGGACCCTCCCAGTTTGGATCCCGGGTAAGATTTTCGCACAACTGAAGAATTTGCTTACAGGGTTCATCTGGGGCGCTGGGAGACGGAGGGTAGCGCTGCTCACTTTGCAGAGGCCCAGGGGGGAGGGGGGCCTTGCGTTGCCAGATCTGGAGGCCTACTACCATGCTGCGCAGCTCCAGTGGTTTACGAAGTGGGTGGCGGGTCACATTAGGTGCCCGGAGGAACAGGGAGGGTCGGATCCGAGCTGGCACTAATTGGCTAGTGTGTTGCTATGAGTCCCGATGAGAGATGCTTCGCTGCCCTCGGACTTGAGGACGGTGCGGCAGTGTTGGGCGCGCTTGGCCAGGAGGACGCATGGCGCAATTCCTTATGCGCCCGAGATCCCTTTGCGGATGTGTGAGGCGTTGCCTCATGGGGGAGATTGGAACCGGTTGTTGGCTTGGGTAGAGGCGGGACTCGTGGCACTGGGTGACCTTTATGAGGATGGTAGTCTTCTCCCCTTTGACGACCTTAGGGAACGTCATGATCTCCCGCGGGGGACTTCCTCTTGCATGCAGCTCTGACTGCGGCTGTTAGGAAACACTGGCGGCAGGGACTGGTGGAGCCGGACACATCTCTTGCTTGTCAGTATGTAGTGATGGCGGCGGGTACTTTTAAGGTGGTGACCTGCGTTTATCGGCAGATTACCTGTGTTATGCGTCAACCCCTGACTGCACTGCGACTCAAATGGGAGGCGGATTTGGGGGCACCCATTGTGGACAAAATTTGGGAGGAAGTCATGGAGCGGCCATGGAAATGTTCCTGAAATGCGCGTTTCCAGCTTATTCAGTTCTATGTTTTTCATAGGGCATACCTCACGCCTAGTAAAATAGCTGAGTATTTTGGGGGGTCGGATGCTTGCCCCCGGTGTGACCATGCTGGGGTGGACTTTCTCCACATGTTCTGGGGCTGTCCACGGGCGGGAGACTTTTGGCGGGAGGTGACGACTGCACTGCTGACTGTGACAGAGAGGGAGCTGGAGGTGGGCCCAGGGGTCTGCTTGCTGCATTGGTTCCCACACACTGCCAAGACTAAGGTCACCAGCCGGTTCATTGTCCTGGGGCTGGTCCTGGCCAAGCGGGAACTTACTTCCCATTGGAAGACGAGGCAGGGGCCTAATTTCTTGCGCTGGAATAGGGAAATGGTGAAATGGGCAAGAAGCGAGGGGAACTATAGACTGTCTGGCTCGGCGTAGTGGTAGTGAGAAATCACAAGAAAATGCCCGGGCATGGGTGGCACTCCTGGAACTGTTCACACAACCAGCTGAATATGACGAGGGGGATCCTGGGGAGGGGGATGTGACCCGGGACCCTTGAGACCCCAAACTGCTTCCTCCTGTGATCTTGATAAATTCTCTGCTGTGCCCCATGGGAGGGGACTCCGACAGGTGGTACGAGATACTTAGTGGCCTGCTTGACTGTCTTAGCTACTGGCGACATGCTTGGGAGGGTGGTTGGGGAGGGGGGCTCTGTTGGGGGAGGTTGACGGGGAGAGGGGTGGGAGGGTTCTTGATTGCGTCACACCGTGGCATTGGCTCACCCTTGTGGGCGGACTGTATTACAGCATAGATGTCTTCTGTGCAGAGAGGTGTGTAGTTGTCCTCAGTTTGGTGGGCCGGTCGTTATCCTACAGCCTGGCTTAGTTGGGTGGCTGGGTAGCGGGCAAGGGGATTGAATGTATTATCTTTTGCAATTCAATAAAAGTCTGTTTTTAAAAAAAAAAATGAGAACAAGCGATAATCTGAAATATTTTAAATATTTATATATTTCTAACTGTAATAAATGTATATTATGGTAAATACATTTTCTCAAAATCACATCGGGTGCGGCCTCCTTGCGCGCTCGGTGCGCGATTGCCATGTGACCTTAATGAAAAGCATTTCATTGGTTCATAACATTTCCCATTGTAACAGTTGGAGGACCCCACTCATTTTAGTCATTCTCTCTACAGCGTTTGATGAGAGACTCGTCTTCGTAGAAACTGTACCAATCTGTCTGACTATGACAAGCAGTCCACTGTCATGAGAGCCAAATTCATAGCTAGGGGGTACCCTAGAAGACTTGTCCGCGAATCCGACAAGAGAGCACGATTTTATGACCGTCAATATCTCCTCAGCGACAAACCTCCTAAACAACAAGATCGGCTTGTATTCATCACACGACATTCCACGTTGAATGACACCATCCGTCAGATTGTCAATTCTAATTGGCATATTCTAAATGCTACAAGAGACAAATCAGACCATTTGGCAAAACCCATGTTTGCGTATCGCAAGAACAAAAACCTAAAGGACCTCATAACAAGATCTCGGATGCGACAAATTCCACCTATTATGGCACAGACCACCCTACATGGATTGCCTGCTGTCAAAGGCAATTTTAAATGCATGTCATGCATCGCTTGTAAATTTGCCTTGGAAGTCAAACAATATCTCATTAATGGAGTCACTGTAAACCTACAAAGCCTGACGAATTGCAAAACAACTAATATCATCTATGCAATTTTGTGCCCCTGCAATGAAACATATGTAGGGGAGACATCCAGATCAATGACCACTAGACTAACTGAACACAGATCGGCAATCAGGACTAAAAAGGTAAAAGCACCACTTGTACAACACTTCATTGATCACAACCACACGACAGAAGACATACGGTGGTTTATCCTAGAAAAGATCAGCATTAATGGACCTCAAGGGACAGAAATTCGCAAAAAAAGAGAGGTTTTTTGGATATTTTCTCTTGATACATACAAAAGACGACTCAATAATGAAATCCCATGGAGTCAAGCAATCCGCTTCAACAATTAGTGGGTGTGTTATACAGTTGGTGAAATAGATTCACAGGATATACAGTCTTCACTGCATGAGCTCACACAGGGTCTAGTTGTCAATCTCCACCTTAAGAGATAGGGGTGATTACACTTATCTACTGTCCGCTATGCCAACTAATCTGTGTCATAGGTCAACCACTAATTCCATCTTTTCGCCTTGGGAGGTTCATTGTAAATAGCGTATCTGCGTCACCTCATTCCTGGTTGCGGCCATGGGATTTCTGCTTTAGGCCGATTGATAGGGCAGAGCGTTTTTAACACATTTCGTTTCTATTTTAGCTTTCGATCAGGCTAATAATTCCTACAATCCCTTGCCTTGTGTTTTACTCGCGCCTGTGCCTTCATCCCCCTCCCTCTGATCCGTATTCATCTCTTTGCATTTTGGGACGTGCACTTGTTAACTATTGTAAATATCGTACCTGCGTCACCCCATTCCTGGTTGCGGCCATAGGATTTCTGTCTCAGGTCGATTGATAGGGCAGAGCGTTCTCAACACATTTAGTTTCTATCTTAGCTTTCGATTAGGCTAATAATTCCTACTATCCCTTGCCTTGTGTTTTACTCGCGCCTGTGCCCTCATCCCCCTCCCTCTGATGCGTAATCACTTCTTTGCACTTTGGGACGTGCACTTGTTAACTATTTGGGTCTCATCCTTTCATTTCTTACAGCACCTTAGGGCTCCAACACCAGCCTGTCTAGGCGCCCGTTTCTTTACTGGGAAACTACCTGCTCTAGTATTTTTCCTTAGGGAACTACCATTGGACGCTACATTAGTTTGCTAGCGTGGTTCACCCTATTACAGACGAGCTGAGTGGTTATAATCACACCCGGGTGATTTCATCTTGTCTCTGCTGCTATCACGGAAACGGATGCAGCGGCCTCTTATCGGACTGACGAGTTCGCAGAACCGGGTAGGTGCACTTTGATCGACAGTGTAATGGATCCTTAGCTTAGTCCGTTTGTTAAATTAGCTCACTAGGCTATTGTATTATTTAGATTGCCAATTTACTTATCCATTTTTATACACCAGGGGATTCACTTGACTCTTCGTATACACACTGAGACGAGTGAAACACCTGAACAGCATGCGAGAGGCAAACAACTCTAATTGCATGCTTTCCCTTTAGATCGCGGTGCGAAGCAGCGCATGAGAAGTGGAAACTCTAACCCCTTGACCCTTGGGAGTAGCCGGTTGTCACAGTGTGGGGATCCGGTAACAATCATTAGTAAGTATATACAAACTCTCTGTAATTATACTTACAAGCAGGTTTTTACAATAGTTTGGGGCATTTTTTCAACACTCCCGATAAATTGGTCTCCATTCTCTCGCCTTTTCTCACCTGATTCCCTTTAGAAGTGTCCTGCCATTACATAACACACCTGCCTGTGTGATTGAGGCACGTATTTAAATCCTTGTGACTCCACATATATTTTCAATATTATTGAAAACACAAGACGTTTCAAGGGCAAGCTGAGGATTTTGCTCAAACGAATATCGGACGTAGGAAGCATCGATACCCCAGAACGCTAGGTAATTCAGTTCTCTTCTTTTCTTGAAACTTTGTTTTTGCGCATTATTGTACATATGCTAAATAGAAGTACTAGGGTTCAAATAAGCCACACACATAGTCCATATGGTCCCACATGTGATATGCATTATTCATCTGATTAGCTTCCTCTTTCTGTTGACAGATGCACTGATGTAATTCTCGGCCAGCTTGTGCTATCCAATAGGTGTCGGAGCACGCTTTGCGCTTTTCTACATAGCCCGCCATTGCCGGCATCTGATCCATTGCTAAAAGGTATGCATACCTAGATATAGCGAGTATTTGGGCCACCGCACCAATTAGGATGTGTGATTTTGGACTTTTTCTTCATTTTTTGCTGGCGGCCACAGAATAAGGGCTTTTGTTGTCATGGGCTCTGTTATACACCCTTCCTATTCTGCCTTACTTCTGATCATCCACATCTAATTTATTTCTTATAGTTTTTTATGTTGGACTGAGACATCATGAATTTCATGACAGAACTGGTAGCTGTTGTAAATATTGTATGATAAATAGAATCGTCTTTATTCATCTATTATGCACTTGAGTCAGTTGTTGTATATAACCGATTACAGTTTGTTTTCTTTTATTATGTTCCAGGATCCTAAGAATCATAGCTGCCTGAGGAAGGCTGAACGCCGAAACGCGCGTAGATCTAAATTGAGCCATGTTTTAATAAAAACACTTTTTTGTTGATATTTGAAATATAGATGATCAATCAAATCGAAAAGAGCCATGTTTAATGAATCATTACGGCCGAGATTGAATAGAATGTTATTGATCAATGTATATATACAATGATTTAGTATTCATTATGGGAGCAATCTGTACAAAAAAGTACTGAAAAAGACTCAAATTTATGTATTGTACCAAATCATATTGATAAACAAGAAAATAAAAAAAGATAAATAACTGAGTTGTTCCCAGGGTCATATGTGGTCATTACAACAGCATAGTGCACAGTTATATATATGTGTCGACAATTGCTTTTAAACTATTTCACTTTGTTGGAACAAGTTTCCTATATATATTTGCAAACACAGACTCCTCTTCTGCTTACAGAGCTTTTTTGAAAACATTTTGATATATACACATATCTGACACTGTATACAACATGCAACCATCATCTTCATCAATATTCATGCTCGGTAAAGTAGCCTTCCACCTGTGATAGCCATGCATCTAAAAGCTACTTAACAGAATTTTTCCCCACTGCCAGAGGTAACATGGTTGCATATGCTGTCCACAGCACAATGTAATGTGGTACGGCCCAGGGGCAGTATCATGCATAGATAATGAACACACGGACACAGATAGATAGTGGAAGTGGTACGGGCATGTGCGCTCGACTCATTTTTATTACCAGGGTCACATATCCAGTGACATCTGTGCTGAATGTGGGGTGAGTGTAAACCAGCCCTCAGGGAATGGTTGCTGCTAGCATCAACTACAACAGTAATCATTGGATCACCCACAGAGATTCAATAATAAAAGGGTCAATAGTTTGTGCTCCAGTAAGGTAGGGACACTAGATGTGAAATAATACAGAAAAGATTCTATCATAAAAGAACCATAACTTGTGGTATACTGAAATACAGGCAGTAGATCTGAAATAATACACAAAAAGATTGTATCATAAAGGGTCCATCAGGTCTAGTGCACTCAGATAGCCACATCAAAAGCATTCAGCATGTGCACAGCCAGCGATGATGCGTGCTGCGGGTGGGCCGTACTAGGAGCAATGTCTGTTGCCTACAACACTACATCATCTGCAATAGCGACTCGATCTGAATTGTGAACACTGCTATCTGCAGTGTAGTCCAGAGAGTGGTCAGCAAGGGCCCACAGCCATGTGGCGTTGACTTGAGCTGTCCTGTTTGCTGTACGCGAAGCAACAAAAACCGTGTGCGGACCCTGTGATGATGCGTATGCGTGGTGTGGACAGAGCGCACTGGAGCAATGTCTTTTGCCTACGGGACTGTGTCATCTACAATAGCGACTCCATCTGAATTGCAAACACTGCTGTCTGCAGTGTAGGCCAGAGAGCGGTCAGCAAGGACCCACAGCCATGTGGCGTTGATTTGAGCTGCCCAGTTTGTCATACGCGAAGCACGAAAAAACATGTGCGGTCCCTGTGATGATACGTATGCGTGGTGCGGACAGAGCACACTGGAGCAATGTCTTTTGCCTACAGGACTACGTCATCTACAATAGCGACTCAATCTGAATTGTGAACACTGCTGTCTACAGTGTAAATTGAAGGCAGTAGTGAGCACAGTCTTTCATGAATACTTTTTCTCACTTCTTCTTCACAAAATACAACAACATAAATTACACAAAACTCTGCAATAAATAAATCAAAACAATTGGATTTGCAATCTCTGCTGTCCACAGTGTACACTGTTATTCAGTGTTCTTTACCACTACCAAGAAGAATTTGGTCATTGTACTAGACCTATAAGTCATTTAAAAAAACTTCATCAAGCAAGTATACTAAAAGGCTATTATGTATATTTCAATAGACGTTGTAGTTAGTTGCCTACTGGATTCTGTAATTAAACAATCACCACTCGATCTGAATTGTAAGCTCTGCTGACCGCAGTGTAGGCCAGAGGCAGTGGTCATTAACGCCTCACATCCACGTGCCGTTGGATTCGGAATCACGGAGTTGGTTGCACCTGATCGGAGAGGATACACACAAACCATCACAAACCTTAACTTCTGACATCCTCAATCACAGAATCAAGACCCCGTTTCACTGTTCCGACCTGCTGTAACATGGTGTACTCCACCGACTGCAGTCACCAAGCCCAATAATCATGTTCAGCAGTTAGCTACAGAAGCACATAGTCTGATGCACGTCAATGGAGGGAGTTCTGTGAAAAACATGCAGCAGGTAATATCGGACATCATCCATTTTGGGATCAAGACACCGTTCCACTGTTGGGACATAGAGTTGGTTGCACCTGGTCGAAGGGACTACCTTCCTCTCCACTCTCACATACAGTTCTAACATCATCCATTGTGGGATCAAGACCCTGTTTCACTGTTCAGACCTGCCGTACCACGGTGTACTCCACCGACTGCAGTCAGCCAACCCCAATAATCATGTGCAGCACTTAGCTACGGAAGCACAGAGTCTGATGCACCTCAACGGAGGGAGTTCTGTGAAAACCAAGCAGCACGTAATATCGTACATCGTCCATTTTGGGATCAAGACACCGTTCCACTGTTGGGATGTAGAGTTGGTTGCACCTGTTCGAAGGGAGTACCTTCATCTCCACTCTCAGCTACAGTTCTAACATCGTACATTGTGGGATCAAGACCCCGTTTCACTGTTCGGACTTGCTGTACCGCGGTGTACTCCAGCGACTGCAGTCAGCCAAGCCCAATGATCATGTGCAGCAATTAGCTACAGAAGCACAGAGTCCGATGCACATCAACGGAGGGACTTCTGTGAAAACCAACAAGCAGCAGGTAATATCGGACATCGTCCATTCCGGGATCAAGACACCGTTCCACTGTTGGGACCTAGAGTTGGTTACACCTGGTTGAAGTGAGTACCTTCATCTGCACTCTCAGATGCAGTTCTAACTTTGTCCATTGTGGGATCAAGACCCCGTTCCACTGTTCGGACCTGCTGTACCGCGGTGTACTCCAGCGACTGCAGTCAGTCAAGCCCAATGATCATGTGCAGCACTTAGCTACGGAAGCACAGAGTCTGATGCACCTCAATGGAGGGAGTTCTGTGAAAACCAAGCAGCAGGTAATATCGGACATCGTCCATTCTGGGATCAAGACACCGTTCCACTTGTGGGACCTAGAGTTGCTTGCACCTGGTAGAAGGGAGTACCTTCATCTCCACTCTAAGATGTAGTTTTACCATCGTCCATTGTGGGATCAAGACACCGTTCCACTGTTGGGACCTACAGTTGGTTACAGCTGGTCGAAAGGAGTACCTTCATCTGCACTCTCAGATGCAGTTCTAAGATCGTCCATTGTCGGATCAAGACACCGTTCCACTGTTGGTACCTGTTGGACTACTGTGTTATTAGTATACAGAGCACTCAACGGTGCTGGGCCTCAGGCTGGGCGCTGTCTGCCTGTGTCGTGGTAGCCAGGGTTGATCGCAGGAGCCTTCCCAGCTCGCAGACCACAGCCCAAAAGCTTCCACCGGCATGTGGGGGTACTACTTTCACATACGGCAGTGTCAAAGGTGAACAGTGGGGCATATGTGCGTCGCAGCGGCCATGACGGTTTCTGGGTACCTGCAGGCTGAGAGCATTCTTCCCGCAGCCACTTTCGCTCACGACGTCAGCCTCGTGGCGGTGTAAGCTGCGCGGACCTTACAGACATGTTCGCCATTCCGTAAGAGAACCACACCCAGAGAAACATGCCTTTCATTCATACCCCTATGCTAGCCTTGTGTACGCCGAGCCATCCCACTACGCTAAAGATTTGGGGGGCGGGAGGGGGCATGTACGCGCTATGTTTTCGTAATCTTCCCTACTGACTGTACTATCATGGTTGCGTCCACTGTCCACTTCACTCAATAGACCATCAGTGTATGTTGACATGTACATGTCTGTGCTCTGCATACTCAAGTCTGTCCGGCACATCCCCTCAACAATTTGCATTGTACACTTTTATAATCAAGAATCGCTTGCCACCTTCGCACATACTTTGCTCCCATCTCTCCCCGCATTCTACAGGTGCTATGTTTGGTTTGTGTACATGGCTAGCCACGGTTCCCACAGTACGTAGTGTTGTTGTGTCTGCTAGGTGTACGTGTTGTTTGTCATGTAGTATGTGATTATATAAAGTAGCGCAGTGGTTTCTCCAATTTACATATCGCTGTCTTAAAGAGGATACCGAAGTTTTTCTCACAGGTGAAAAGTGGGACCACAATGGCAGTAATTCATTACTATGCAACAATGCCCAACTGCACAACGCTTCTAAGCTTACAGTCCCCAATCTTGCGTGCTTTCTTAAAAGCACGCCAACTCCCACAATCAGACCAACATTCACACAGCTTTCTAAAGGCAGTTATCTGCTTCTTAATAACATGGACTGCTGCGCAATGTGAGCTGGCATACTGTATGTCCTTACTGTTTCAAACCGTATAACTTCCTCTGGAAATCTCTATTCCCACCCACACAAAGTAACTCCCAAAGTTCAACTTGGCCTTCAACCTACTTTGAAAACAGATTTTATTAAACGAAGCAAACTGAAAGCGCTTTTGTTTCAAACAGAAGTGTCCCTCACTTCTCCAAAAGTAATTTATCGACAGCAGATAGCACAAACTTCGAGTAAAATACACTCCCATTTAAATACGAACCTCCCATTACACTTTGTGAATTGTTACACAATTTTCAACACATCTGACATTTAAGGTCTGGCAAACTTTTTTAACACTGTCTCCTCCGGCCTTCTCACAGGCTTCCAAACTGTTTTTAGTCTATACCAGACTTCATTCATTCGATCATCTCTGGAACAACAGCAACAGTGCCCATAATTCTCGCTCTGTTTGCGCCACCCTACTACTATTTTAGCTTGTTAAAAATGGCTGCGCTCCCTGTGGTAACAAGCATGTCCGACAGAGTATGCCTCTACGCGAAGCTACATCAATACCGTGAAAAAAATGGAACAACTTTTCAGCTGCCTGCCTCTATCTATTATCGGAGCCAGCTACAACGTGACATTTATTTACACATATACAATCTGCGTGCAACCATCTTTTTATTACAAAAAAACATGCCCAATCGACTGGCGAATGGATTTATGCCTTGCCAACATCTCAGCAAACGCTCCTAATATCCAGCAGGTAATGGAGTATCTTGAAAACCATGATTGTTCGGCCAGTGGAGCAATGGCGAATGCAACGCAAAAAGGTATCCTGTCGGAATGGGATTTCTGCGCTGCCGCAAAAGATCTCCTGCAACGTGCGACCTTTGACAACATCGCAGATTGCCTGGCAATTCAAATTGCCGCTTCAACATTCGAGGAACATTACTGTCGCTTCGAGGATATGAATTGGATCGCTTTGCTTTTCTCACAGGATAGCAACAATCGCCACTTGGAACATTACGCATCTCAAGCCGCTGAAGAACTTCCGGACTGCAATCTCCAAGACTTGTAAGAAATTCACTTTATTCTTGGATTGATATTCTCCAACTTTTTTTACTTTTTCCTATTAAATTTTTTAATACTCTTCAATTGAACTATTTTCATATAATAACTTTCTAAGTATGCTTAGGCATTTGAACTGTGTTTTCATTATTGGCTCTTACGTCTCCACACTAACCAGGGATGGATGATGTATGGCCTATGCAAATACGCTATTTACTTGCTAAAGTAGTCTAAACCCGACATCCATTTTGAAACCATATCTATTCTTTGTACACACGTCTCTCTGCCTGCCTGTTATCCACGAAGCCCTTTCACACAAAGTAGCTCATCCTCAGCCTCTGCTCACAAGCTGGCGATCAAGATCCCAAAACACGGCATTGTTTAGGAACTGGTTGGCACAGTGTGGTAATCGTATCCTACCTTTATTTTCATTCTATAATTTACAGTCATTCATGTCTAATAGGTATTGTTTATGTCACATGCAACTGTAAAATGGAATGTGGAATTAACTGATGCAGGAGCTTAAGTTTGAATACAGCAGAAGCGGTTGGAGTTTGCCTCAGCTGGATGCCTTAGCTCTTGCACCAGTGGTTTATCCCACACAGCCACTTTCTTAAACACACCTGATTTCACAATTTGTCTTCTGTGGCATTGCAACATTCTGCATTATATTCTTCATGATTATTTCTTTATTTCTGCTTGCTAAAACACTCCATTCGAGTCTTCAGACCGGAAGGGGTGAGTAGTTTGCTTCCCACTTCCGCTATAGTCTAAACCCATACTAACACCACTTGCACAGCTATGCTACAGCGGCCAGTATGCTACAGCGCCCAGACCACATCAGTTTACAGCAATCAGCTCATGGTTTCATCCCCGAGTGTACCGGCACCTCACCTCAGCACCATCTCACTCTGGGCAAAACAGCACTTTCACACCGCTAGGGGTGAATACATCGCTTCACACTCCCTGTATAGCACACCCTAACCACCCCACAGACCTCACAGTGCTCCTACTCTCTTCTTTCCTACTCTTTTTGCCTGTTTTCCCCCTGACTCGCTTCAACGGAATCACAAAATGGCTGCCAACACTTCCTAGTTGCAACTGCTCGCACCGCTCGCAGCCAATAAGCAGCAAGCTTGTGCTCGTAACCCCACAGCCAATCAGAAGGCAGAGTTCCCAAATATCGATATCTGTAAATTTCAATATTTCTCCAAAACTACTGAACAGATTTACACCAAATAAACAAAAGCATACTTTCTAGACTAAGACCCTTCTCCCCGCCAAATTTGGGGTAATTCCGTTCACCCGTTCGACCTGTAGCCTTGTCTAAAGTTTCCTATGGAAATTAACATGGAGAAAACACGTTTTGGGACCTCCCTTTTTTCTCGGCCCCCCCCTTGATGAATCACCCCCAAACTTTCAACAAAGGAGCTGATGTGAACAAAGAATTAGTTTGGACATTTTCATGAAGATTCATCAAACGACGCCAAAGTTATAAGGAAAACAAGAAATGCTCTTCCTATGGAAACTTGGTCCTAACTATAACTACCTACTGGCGACCGCCAGTAGGTAATAATATATGTATATATATATATATCCACTTCGTTTACCCACACAGGTTTCCTCGCGCACTCCCAGAAGGACAAACAGCTTCACCAATGATCGTTTTTTATAATTCCTTTACTTTCAGCATGCCAGATACAAAAAGACAAACTCTACGCGTTTCAGTCTCAGCAGAGACCTTGCTCACGAGTCTAGCGGTTGCTCAAAGGTAGTCAGGATTTTTAAACATACAAACAAATCAATTAGTGACATCACTTCCTGAGACAGTGCTGCTTGGCATTCTGGTCATTGTAGTGCCCAATACATTTTCTGACAAAACCCGACATTTTCCAATCCAAATAAAGTTCGTTTTCAACAAAAATAGGAATGAAAAACCCATTCCGTAGGCCTATGCACCTTTCTGTACATTTCAGGTCATTAAAACCATGCAATGTTATGATAACTATGATAGACATTTATATAGCTTAGTCTACGGTAATGTTGACAAGGTCTGGTCACCATTTGATTATTCACTTTCTACTAAACATAGTAGTAAACCACAGATTTCTATTAAAGTGAGTCATAATGTTACACCCTGGTGATCTTATATTAAGGATTGGAACTGTTGATTTTGAACATAAATCAAGCCCTCTAGTGGGCAGTATTCTACAACTTGTGATATGAAGGCACTGTCTCTCATCGTGAAAAAGGAACAAAAAAATGTGAGACATACATTAATGTAATAAACCTAAAAGTGTAAAAATGTAGGGGGCCAATGTCAGTGTCCTTGGTCAATTCTGACCCTTTCCTTGATAATTTTGGATGGCATAATTAAAGATGGTAATGAAGTTCCTCATCCTGATTTAAACCAAAAGGAGTCAGAGTCCTGAAATTCAAAATGTGTTTAGATTCTTTTTGCCGAAGGGTTTTCTCTCGGTCTCCTCCCCGTGGATGTATTCCTACGGATTCCACTGCATAGAATTTCAAGTCCTTCCATCTTCCTCCATGCTCCTTCTCCATGTGCTTTGCGACAGCATTGCTCCTGTCAGTGTTGACAGTGGCACGAACATGTTCCAAGATACGTTTTTTCAGTTCGCACTTGGTGCTTCCAACGTACTTTAGGGGGCAGGGACATTCGATGATGTATATGACGAATTGGCTTTTGCAATTGATTAGTTGTTGAATTCTCCATTTGCGTTTATTAGCCATCACCAACTCCTTGGTATTCTGAGCAATGGGGCATACCTTACAGCTCGTACATTTATAGAATCCTTTAGGTTTTAACCAGGTTTCTTTTTTGTTCTGTTGTTTGAAGTGGCTGTGGATCAATTGATCCCTAAGGTTTCTGGTTCGTCTGTAGGTAATGTTGGGATGATCACCTACAATTGATGACATTGTTGGATCCATGTGTAAGATGTGCCAATTTTTGCGTAGTATTTTCATCACCTGTTGGTTTCCTGTTGAGTGGGTAGTTATGAATCGTATTTGATTTTCTTCATTTGTTTTAGCTTCTTTGTCCTTTAGCAAATCTGTTCTGTTGATAGTTGCCGTTCGTTGTAAAGACATCTGGATGGTTTTGGAGCTGTAATTTCTTCTTTTGAAGCGTGTTATTGCCTGATTACGGTGTTTGAACCACTCTTCATCCCTGGAGCATATCCTTTTGATCCTGAGAAATTCCCCATAAGGGATGTTTTGTATCAGACTTTTTTGATGGAAGGATTCTGCATGCAGTACTGCATTTGTTGCGGTGTCTTTGCGATGTAGAGTTGTGTGTACAGTGTTGTCTACAATGTAAATTACAGTGTCCAGAAACACCACTTTTTCGTCACTGATATTGTATGTGAATTTCAATTTGAAGTTGGAGTTGTTCAAGATTTCGAAATATTCTGCAAACTCGCTATTTGTTCCATCCCAGATGATCAATAGGTCGTCTATATACCTAAACCAAGCTATGGTTTTATTCACATAGGTGTCGTTCTCTTGGCTCCATGCCCATGCTTTTTCCCATACGCCCATAGTCAAACAGGCATACGATGGGCTAAATGAAAAACCCATAGCTGTCCCTTTTACTTGGCGGTAGATCTCCTCGCCGAACATGAATGTATTTTGTTCAAGGCATAGCTGTATCATTTGTAATAACATCTCGTTATGGTCAGAGAATTGTATGTTTCTTTCAGCCAGGAATTGTTTACATGCCTTTAATCCAATGTCATTCTGAATGTTTGAGTACAATGATATTACATCCATTGTTACTAATTTGTAGGACGCTTGCCATGGGGTGTTTTGTAGGTGTCTTAACAAATCTCCTGTGTCTTGTAGGTAAGAAGATAACCCCTTCACATATGGTAGTAGGAAAACATCCAGGAAATTGGCCATTGGTTCGAGTAGAGCTCCTTTTGCTGAAATTATAGGCCTTCCCGGTGGTTTCGTCGGATGTTTGTGGATTTTTGGAAGAAAGTATATTGTAGCCATTTTGGGGTGTTCCATTTTCAGATATTTTACTTCTTCCTCATTCAATAGATTTAGCCATCTTTATTTCAATTGTATCATCATTTTTTAGATCAGTTAAGGCATTACGTTCTTCATGTGAGAGAAGAACGTAATGCCTTAACTGATCTAAAAAATGATGATACAATTGAAATAAAGATGGCAGATAAAGGAGGTAACGTCATCATCCTACAGAAAGAAGCATATGTTAAAGAAGCATATTCACAATTGGAAAACAAAGAATATTATGAGAAATTGAAAACCAACCCCACCAAAAGATGGAAGGAGGAATTAGATTTGAAATTGGATCTGTGGAGCAAACAAAATCTATTGAATGAGGAAGAAGTAAAATATCTACTCGAACCAATGGCCAATTTCCTGGATGTTTTCCTACTACCACCTACAAAACACCCCATGGCAAGCGTCCTACAAATTAGTAACAATGGATGTAATATCATTGTACTCAAACATTCAGAATGACATTGGATTAAAGGCATGTAAACAATTCCTGGCTGAAAGAAACATACAATTCTCTGACCATAACGAGATGTTATTACAAATGATACAGCTATGCCTTGAACAAAATACATTCATGTTCGGCGAGGAGATCTACCGCCAAGTAAAAGGGACAGCTATGGGTTTTTCATTTAGCCCATCGTATGCCTGTTTGACTATGGGCGTATGGGAAAAAGCATGGGCATGGAGCCAAGAGAACGACACCTATGTGAATAAAACCATAGCTTGGTTTAGGTATATAGACGACCTATTGATCATCTGGGATGGAACAAATAGCGAGTTTGCAGAATATTTCGAAATCTTGAACAACTCCAACTTCAAATTGAAATTCACATACAATATCAGTGACGAAAAAGTGGTGTTTCTGGACACTGTAATTTACATTGTAGACAACACTGTACACACAACTCTACATCGCAAAGACACCGCAACAAATGCAGTACTGCATGCAGAATCCTTCCATCAAAAAAGTCTGATACAAAACATCCCTTATGGGGAATTTCTCAGGATCAAAAGGATATGCTCCAGGGATGAAGAGTGGTTCAAACACCGTAATCAGGCAATAACACGCTTCAAAAGAAGAAATTACAGCTCCAAAACCATCCAGATGTCTTTACAACGAACGGCAACTATCAACAGAACAGATTTGCTAAAGGACAAAGAAGCTAAAACAAATGAAGAAAATCAAATACGATTCATAACTACCCACTCAACAGGAAACCAACAGGTGATGAAAATACTACGCAAAAATTGGCACATCTTACACATGGATCCAACAATGTCATCAATTGTAGGTGATCATCCCAACATTACCTACAGACGAACCAGAAACCTTAGGGATCAATTGATCCACAGCCACTTCAAACAACAGAACAAAAAAGAAACCTGGTTAAAACCTAAAGGATTCTATAAATGTACGAGCTGTAAGGTATGCCCCATTGCTCAGAATACCAAGGAGTTGGTGATGGCTAATAAACGCAAATGGAGAATTCAACAACTAATCAATTGCAAAAGCCAATTCGTCATATACATCATCGAATGTCCCTGCCCCCTAAAGTACGTTGGAAGCACCAAGTGCGAACTGAAAAAACGTATCTTGGAACATGTTCGTGCCACTGTCAACACTGACAGGAGCAATGCTGTCGCAAAGCACATGGAGAAGGAGCATGGAGGAAGATGGAAGGACTTGAAATTCTATGCAGTGGAATCCGTAGGAATACATCCACGGGGAGGAGACCGAGAGAAAACCCTTCGGCAAAAAGAATCTAAACACATTTTGAATTTCAGGACTCTGACTCCTTTTGGTTTAAATCAGGATGAGGAACTTCATTACCATCTTTAATTATGCCATCCAAAATTATCAAGGAAAGGGTCAGAATTGACCAAGGACACTGACATTGGCCCCCTACATTTTTACACTTTTAGGTTTATTACATTAATGTATGTCTCACATTTTTTTGTTCCTTTTTCACGATGAGAGACAGTGCCTTCATATCACAAGTTGTAGAATACTGCCCACTAGAGGGCTTGATTTATGTTCAAAATCAACAGTTCCAATCCTTAATATAAGATCACCAGGGTGTAACATTATGACTCACTTTAATAGAAATCTGTGGTTTACTACTATGTTTAGTAGAAAGTGAATAATCAAATGGTGACCAGACCTTGTCAACATTACCGTAGACTAAGCTATATAAATGTCTATCATAGTTATCATAACATTGCATGGTTTTAATGACCTGAAATGTACAGAAAGGTGCATAGGCCTACGGAATGGGTTTTTCATTCCTATTTTTGTTGAAAACGAACTTTATTTGGATTGGAAAATGTCGGGTTTTGTCAGAAAATGTATTGGGCACTACAATGACCAGAATGCCAAGCAGCACTGTCTCAGGAAGTGATGTCACTAATTGATTTGTTTGTATGTTTAAAAATCCTGACTACCTTTGAGCAACCGCTAGACTCGTGAGCAAGGTCTCTGCTGAGACTGAAACGCGTAGAGTTTGTCTTTTTGTATCTGGCATGCTGAAAGTAAAGGAATTATAAAAAACGATCATTGGTGAAGCTGTTTGTCCTTCTGGGAGTGCGCGAGGAAACCTGTGTGGGTAAACGAAGTGGATATTACAACGGCTTAACCCTGCCGTACCTCGAACGCACCACCGCAGAGCGCCCATGATTCCTGAAGTGGGTTGTGTTGGAAAAATATATATATATATATATATATATATATATATATATATATATATATATATATATATATATATATATATATTCCTCCTTCAAAAAAAAAAATGAAACAGGTTGCCCTCAGGTGGGCGCCCATGCTGAAGGTTGATCCCTAAAGGTGAGGGCCACAGCAGGAACAGCTCACACTTCTCAATCGCGTCATGTTGGCTTAACGCGTTTCAGACAGAAGTCCTTGTTCACAAGCCATTAATAAAGACACACAGCAAAAACGATGTAGGACTCCTGCTATTTATTAAATCCCGTCCAGATGGGCGTGCCATGATAGGCCACTGCCTCAAAGCTATCCTGGTATTAGCAGTTCATACACCAAAAATTAACACCACAGTGGGTATGCTGTGAGTCCAAATCAAACTCTGTTTAAAAAACCAAGTGGGTCGATTGAAAGGCTGAGACTGAAGTTGCTGAAATACTTAGTCCCCACAAATGAGCCTTCAGTTCTGTAATTGACGCTTGGCTTTCAAAGCGCCACAGAACCGTGCTGACACGGCGGTACGCCCCCGCGGCCGAGCCAGCCGCTATACATCCATGCAAAAAAAAAAAAGGTTGGCCTCAGGGGGGCGCCCACACTGAAGGTTGATCCCTAAAGGTGGGGGCCACAGCAGGAACAGCTCACACTTCTCAATCGCGTCATATTGGCTTAACGCGTTTCAGACAGAAGTCCTTGTTCACAAGCCATTAGTAAAGACACACAGCAAAAATGATGTAGGACTCCTGCTATTTATTAAATCCCACCCAGATGGGCGTGCCATGATAGGCCACTGCCTCAAAGCATCCTGGTATTAGCAGTTCATAAATCAAAAATTAACACCACAGTGGGTATGCTGTGAGTCCAAATCACACTCTGTTTAAAAAACCAAGTGGGTCGATTGAAAGGCTGAGACTTAAGTTGCTGAAATACTAAGTCCCCACAAATGAGCCTTCAGTTCTGTAATTGAGACAGGCACCTGCCCGCGAGTGCTCCACGAAAGGGGTTTTGGAGCTGAAATATATATCTATGTATATATATCAATCTATATCTATATCTATATCTATATCTATATATATATATATATATATATAATGTATATATGATATATATATATATATATCATATATGCATTTATATATCAATGTATCTACATATATATATATAGAGAGAGATAGATAGATAGATAGATAGATAGATAGATAGATAGATAGATAGATAGATAGATAGATAGATAGATAGATAGATAGATAGATAGATAGATAGATAGATAGAAAGATAGATAGATATTAAAAAATGGGCCTGCTTGCAGTGAGCTGCCACCTTTCAAATAATATCACTCAGGCACTTCCGTACATGGTCTTGTCACCTCCCTCGCCACACTACTTTAACCATAACTTGTCCCTTCTCCAAGCACAACTCATACCCTTGTAAATCACCTAAGTAGCATGTTATATTATTGCAGTAAGTAAAACACTTATGACATCAGAAAAATATTATTAGCCAGAACACAGTGCATCGTACAGTGGCAAGTTATAGGTAATGTAGTTTGGTGAGTGAGGTGACAAGACTGTGTACAGAAGTGCACAAGTGATATTACTGAAAGGTGGTGAGTAAGTATAAATGTGGGTTATAAGTATGACTTATAGTAGTATGAATCGGTGCGTAAATGATAATTTTAAAAGACTACTAAATATTATGAATCTGTTATACTTGTGTAGTTTAAGGTGTGTTTGGCAAAAATAAGATAGAAATAAGTGTGCAAGTGGAGCATAAATCATAAAATTTTGTGATAACTATAACTGTAGAACTTCTAATGTTTGTGGAGAGTAATTTGGGTTTGTAAACCAAACCTAAATAATGTTTTTATAACTATAACTGATGTGTATCCTTTATTATTTTCTGACTTTCAATGGTTTTTACAATGTTAGTAAAATTTTAGTAATATTCGTCAACTTTAGTTTAGTGAAACGGAGTGTTATTAAGTGGAGTGTGGTCCAGCACCCCCAAAACAAGTGTTGCTCTCTACTGAAGAAGGACAATAATCCTGAAACACGTGTTTAGAGATACACAGCACTGGCTGCACTAACAAGGTTGAAAAATGAAAGCCTGACACCGAAGAATGTGTTATCATGCACTGCATTTAATATGATGCATCGGGGCAAACTGAGTGCTGGAGTGTGAGGCAGTATGCTCCCTCCCCCCTCCTATTTGAAAAGGCTCCCTTGAGCTAACGAGCTGACGAGCTCTGGTTGATGCACCTGTGCCCAGCGAGTGGTACTGAGACCTGAAAAGTCTTTGGGCAGCATCTCCAGCACCCCCAAAAAAAGTGTTGCTCTCTACTGAAGAAGGACAGTAATCCTGAAACATGTGTCTTGAGATACACAGCACTGGCTGCACCAACAGGGTTGAAAAATGAAAGCCTGACACCGAAGAAAGTGTTATCATGCACTGCATTTATTATGATGCATCAGGGCAAACTGAGTGCTGGAGTGTGAGGCAGTGTGCACCCATCCCCCTCCTAGTGGTACAATATAGTGGTGGATAGTGTTGTAAAGTGTACTCTGGAACAGTATATTTTGGTATAGTGAAGTGGAGTAAAGTGGAATGAGGTATAGTGGAGTAGTGTATAGTGTAATGCCATACAGCGGAGTGGCCTAGAGTGGAGTCGAATAGAGTAGAGTACAATGAATTAACTCTGATAAAATAGAGTGTGTCATTTATTGGAGTGGCATAGAGTTTAGTGGTGTACAATGCAGTGGGAAAGCATACAGTGAAGTGTGATAAAGTGGATTGACATCTTATAAATATTGTAGAGTGCATTTGTGTACACTGTAGTGGTATAGAGTGCAGTGCTGTACACTGTAGTGTTGTGCAGTTTAGGGGCCTATTTTGAAATATCGTGTTCTGAAATAGCATATAGTGGAGTGGCGTACAGGGGAGAGTGGTACAGTGGAGTGGCGTAAACTGAAAGAGCGTGCACTGGAGTCCTATAAAGTCAAGTGGAGTAGAGCTGAGTGGTGTACAGTGGGCTTACGTAAAGTGGAGTGTGGTACAGTGTAATTAAGTACAGTGCAATGGGGGGCGTGGCTTAGGCGCCGACGAAGATGGGCGCCTAATACCGGAGCTCCAATACACTGGGACGCTCTTCTACAATTATCGACGGAGTTCCTGCCTCCTTCTCGCTCCCCTCGATTGATGCTGGCAGCGGAGTGACTCGGACCGCGGGTGAGCCCAGGCAGCGCTTCCGCCTACTTTTGAAAGGCTTTGTTATCCCGCGGAACGGGATCTCCTCAGCGCGTCCGCCATTTTGGGTCGCGGACGACGCTGTCTCGGCTACTTAATCATGCGCAGCTTGTGGCCAAAGCCTCTATAAGGGCGTTATAAGTATTTTGATGACCAGATATTAATATGTATTCCAAAACATCATTTTGAGAACCAGGCTATGACATTTTTATCTTTTTGTGGCACTTAAATAGCATTTGTTTCTCTGTGGCAAGGTCACTAGAGTTACTGGTTACATCTTGTGCCTGTTCATGGAGCTGCGGTTGCTGACTGAGGGTTCTGCCTGGATCTGGTGCACCCTCCTGTCCCTTTGCTTCCTGTTGTTGTAACATGGCAGTTGCTTCCTCGTACTAACTGGCTTGCACGTCTTTTTGGCTACTACGTAAAGTTATTACGTCAGCTTTGTGGAACTTTACCTAACTCAGGAGCTTTTTCCTTACGTGCTTTACATCCTTGGAGGTGGACCTTTTGTTGTTTTTCTCCGTGTTCTATTGACTGCTGTGCTGTATCGCTTACCTGCCATTCTTTTTTCTAATTGGCTGGTTCTCCCTGATACATTGTATTTTGTTTTGGCCCACTATTTTTGCGTCCTGCTACTCATGGGCAAATTACGTAACCCAAAATTTGTCTTTGTGCCCTCAAAGAGTCCTCCTGCGGCGCCTTCTTCTTCCTCCTCAACTGTGGACTCTTCTCCAATCTCTGCTCAGCAGCTCCCATCCGTTCTCCCACCCGACAATCCTCCTCAAGCAAAACACCTCCTTCCTCTGCATCCTCGAAGCGCTTGAAGCAGGACTCTCCCCCTCCTTCGGATAAGTCACCACCTCCCATCTCTATGGAACTTCTACTGGAAGAGATCCGGCTCTTCGCCCGTTCCTGGAGGAGACTAATTCGAAAATGCAGCTTTTTGAGGCAAAATGGGTGTCTATGGATAACAGAATGTCTTCGGTGGAACAGCAGGTTGTAGACATTCAAGTTAATTCTAAGCGTATTTCTTCTCTCGAAAAATCTGTTCTAGCCCTTCAGCAGCACACTGAGGATTTAGAAAACAGAAATAGAAGGAACAATCTTCGCATTTATGGTCTGCCGGAGTCTTTGGAAGGTGATGACCCTGTCCCATTTTTCCCCTCCTTCCTCTTAAAGCTTTTAGATATGCCTTCAACCACCTCCCTGAGTATACAAAGAGCCCACAGACTTGGTCCTCGCTTATCCACCTCCACTAAGCCTCGAGGAGTCATCATCCTTTTTTTGAAATTTACGGATTTGCTTCTGGTCCTCTCTGCGGCTAGAGCTAAACGTCAAATCTCTTGGTTGGGCCAGAAGGTCTTTCTCACTCAGGATGTTTCCAATGTTACTGCAGCCAGGAGAAGAGAATTTTTGAGTCTCCGTGCTCCATTGCGCACTCTTGGTGCCAGATATGGTCTATTCGACCCATGTACCTTCAAAGTTACCCATCAGAATCAAACTTGGACTTTTCATGATCCTGCAGAACTTAAAAATTTTATTCATATTCAATCTAATTCTGGCATGGATACTTCTGCTTCTGCTTCTGGTTGAATGTTTAATCTTTCTTTTCCTGCAGGCTTTTCAATTGTAACATTTTTATGCTGCCATTGTCTCTTTTAGACTAATAATTCGTCTTTTTGAGTCATTTTTTACGTTCTTCTTTTTGATGTCTTTTATCTTTATTGCTTTTCACTATCACTTTTCACTTTTTAACTGTTTCTCGTTCTACGTTTCCGCTCTTATGCATTTCTTTATGTGTCTATTCCATTGTCAGCCCTTTTCTATTTATTTTTCTTTATTCAGATCGATTGTTATGCTCCCCTCCTCCCTTTCTGCGAGATGTGTTCATCGTCTTCCGTCCTGGTGCGTTCCGGTTTGGTCTCCTGGTTCCGGGAGGTCATTCTTGTTTCGTCTCTCCATTGTCCCGATATCCTCTTCGTGTCCCCTTCAGGTATGTTATGTTCAGTCGTCCTTTTTGGATGTGTACTGTCACTTCTTGTAATTTTTTCTTTTTCTCCTCCCTCTTTTTTCCTTTTCCCTTCGTTCCTCTTCTTTTTATCTGCTTTCAATCTCTCTTCGTCTCCATCACTGTTTTCCCTTTTTGCTTTACACTCCTTTTTTCTTCTTTCCTCTCCCTCTTTTTTGCCTTCTCCTTTGCCCTGTATTCTCTGTCATTTTATGCATCCTTCTTACCTTTTATCAGTTGTTGTTGGTGTTGTTCCTGTTAATGTTCTTAGCCTTTTAAATTCAGAGTAATCTCCTGGAATGTTAAAGGTTTTATCAGCCCTATCAAGCGTCAGAGGATTCTTTCCCACCTCGCTTCTTATAATCCTGACATAGTTCTCCTTCAAGAGACCCACCTTTCTGAGGCGGAATCTCTTAAGCTAAAGCGTGCCTGGGTGGGTACGGTCTTATTCTCCCCTTCTACTAACAAGAAAAATGTTGTTGCTATTTTATGTCATAAAAAGTTACCATGTAAAGTGTTATTACAAGAAACTGATTCTGATGGTAGGTGGGTTTTAGCTAAGTTGTTAATTAATTCTACTCCCCTGACTGTGTTTAATGTTTATGGTCCTACACAACCCGACTTACTTTTTTGGCCCTCAATTAAGAGCAAATGTATTCAACACAAAGATGACTTTTTCATTCTAGGTGGTGACTGTAACCAGATTGTGGATCCCTTTCTTGATCGTAAGTCACTGGTTCGATTTATACCTCACAAACCTCACAAACAGTTTCTCGATACTATTTCTCAAACACACCTCACGGATTCTTGGAGGCTTTCACATCCTGACACCCTTGACTACTCCTTTTTCTCCCCTCCACACTCATCTTTTTCTCGCCTTGACTATATTTTTCTTTCTCTCTCTTTGTCGCAAAATTTAATTTCTTCTTCTATTGAACCTATACTCATTTCGGACCATGCTCCTATTGTAGCGGACCTTGACCTCCTTCTTCCGCATTCCCAAATCTTCTCGTTGGCGTTTTAACAATTCCCTCCTTATCGACCCTTTTTTCTCCTCCTCTTTCCGATCGTTTGCTACTGATTTCTTTCTGTTAAATGACGTTTCTAACATTTCCCCCCATCTTCTTTGGGACTCCTTTAAAGCCACGGCTCGTGGGTTTGTTATTGACTTTGTTTCCAAGAAAAAGAAGTGTTTTCTTCAGAAACAGAAAGATATTCTAGCCCACATTAAATCTTTGGAACGTAAGTTCTACTCTTCCCCTAAGCTCTCTGTTTCTCCGGATCTCATCCGTGCCAAATTAGAGTTTAATAAATCTACTACCGATAATGCTTCGTCTATGCTTCTTCGTAGTAGTGCCCGATACTACGGTGGTCGCAATAAAGCAGGGAAGCTTTTAGCTAATTATCTCAAGTTGCGCAAGGAACGCTCCTTTATTGATTCCATTTATTCTTCTGATAATACTTTATTGCATAAAGCTCAAGACATTCTTGACCAGTTTCAGTTATTTTATCGTACTCTTTATACACCTGAATCTTCTCCCTCTCCCTCCCTTATCCAAGCTTATTTTGACAAACTTCCTAAGCCTTCGACTTCTCTTCTTAACTTCCCAGATCTGGAAGTTGATCTTTCCTTGCATGAGCTATCTACGGCTTTAAATTCTCTCTCTCCTGGCCCTGACGGTTTTTCAGTTGAATTTTATTTGCATTTTTCTGATCTTTTGCTTCCCAAACTTCTTTTTCTCTTTCAATCGTTTTTTTTATTGGGTAAGTCTGAGGGTACTTTTCAAGAAGCCACTATCTGTCTGATTCCTAAAGACGGTCGCGATCCCAAATTCTGTAAGAATTATCGTCCGATCTCTTTAGTAAATGTGGACTATAAGTTGTTTGCTAAAGTTCTTGCCCTACGCCTTGATCCCTAAATGCCCCTCCTTATTGGTAAAGAACAATGTGGTTTTATTAAAGGTAGGCTCACTTCTGATAATTCTCGCCTTTTTCTTAATGTTTTAAATCAAGTTCCGTCCCTTTCTATTCCTTTAGCGGCTATTTCTGTAGATGCTGAAAAAGCCTTTGATAGAGTTGATTGGTCCTTTTTATTTGCTTCCTTGCGTTGGCATGGTTTTGGCCCTCACTTTATCTCTCTCATTTCTTTACTATACTCTTCTCCTAAGGCTTCGGTTCTGGTCAATGGTCAAGTTTCATCATATTTTCCTCTTCAGCGTGGTGTTCGTCAAGGTTGCCCCTTATCTCCTTTACTTTTTGTTCTCGCCCTTGAGCCCTTTTTGTCTTCTATCCGCAATAATGGTTCCATTTCAGGTTTTACTTATGGGGATAATCAATTGAAATTGTCTGCTTATGCAGACGATATACTCCTCTTTATTTCTGACCCAGAAATCTCCATTCCCCCCTTACTATCTGAATTTGACTCTTTTTCTCAGGTTTCGGGTTATAAAATCAATTCGGATAAAACCGAAATCCTTCCCCTTACAACATTTTGTACTCCTCATGCCTTCTCCCCTACTGGTTTTGCTTGGAATAATTCCAAAATTAAATATTTAGGAGTATGGTTTTCTAATTCCATCTCTGCTTCAATTGCACTAAACATGTCTGCGGTTTTGTCTCGTATTGAGCGTTTACTTTCTTCCTTGAACCCCCTCTTTCTATCCTGGTGGGGGCGATTGGATTCAATCAAGATGATGATAGCTCCCATCTTAATTTACGTTTTATCTATGTTATCCGTTCATATTCCCGTATTCCATTTTAAACGCATTGATTCTTGTTTATCTAGATTTCTCTGGAACAAAAAGAGATCTAGAATTTCTTTAGCGCAGCTTCGTAAGTCCAAGTCCAATGGTGGTGTCAACTTCCCAGACTTCCGTCTTTATCATAAATCATTTTCTTTTCATCAGGCGTCCAGATGGCTTGCTTCCGTTCCTTCTCCTCTCGCTCCTCTCTGGCTTCACGTCGAGCAAACATTGTTGATGCCCTTTTCTTTTGGGGAGGTTATACGTTTTTCTGCCAAGGCCCCCCTCTCGTCATCCCTTTTGTTTAAACATACCTCCACTCTTTTGAGACCTCTTTTCAAACCTACGACTATTACTCGGGAATCTTTCCTGGATTCCACTATCTGGTATAACTCCCTCATCCTTATTAACAATAGACCCATCTTTTGGAAGACATGGAGATCTTTGGGCATCATATGGGTGAACCAGCTCTTTGATGGAGCGTTTCCTTGTTCCTTTCCTCAGTTTCAAATGTCTTTTCATTGTCCCCGTTACTTCTTGCAAAAGTTTGTTTCTCTGATGTCACTTATCCTCGATATTTTTTACTCTCTTCCTTCCTCTCCTTCCTCTGCTTCCCAAACTCCTCTTCTTAAAATTCTTTCAACCCTTCCAAAAGCTTCTCTCATTTATAAATTCTTCTCATCTCCTAATCCTGATCGTCTTAAGTCTAAACTGGAACTTTCTTGGGAGGCGTACTTGGGATGTTCTTGGTACGTTACCTTGTGGGATAAGCTCTGGTCCAGATCTTTGAGAGTCTCTCGTTCCTCCTCCCTCACTCAAACTTTATTTTATCTATATCACAGACTGTTCCTTTCGCCACTCTCTCTAGCTCGTTTCTCTTCTTCTCCTGATTCTAACTGTTGGACGTGTTCTGCTCCTAACGCTAATCTCTTCCATCTTTTATTCTTATGTCCACCTGTTTCTTGCTTCTGGAATTCTGTCTGGATATACATCTCTCGTATTTTCACACTCTCATCTTCATATTCAATATCTACCCTTTTTCTAGGCAGTTTATCTGACTCTTTAGATCTTCCTTTGCCTTCTCGTGGCCTTTTTGATCTTATGCTGGCTTTAGCCTTTCAACACATTTCTTCTAATTGGAAGTCCCTTACAAAGCTGTCCATCCGTCACTGGTGGAACTCCTTATGTCATTTTCACAGACTTGACACCGCTTTTGCCTCCTCCTATAGTCCTCAGCAGAACAGGGATCTCTTCTGGTTACCTCTTACCTCATATTTAGATCAGCTGGTTCAGAAGAATGTGTCAACTGTCATTTCGGAAAATTTTAAGCCGCCTTGAGGGACTTACTCCTTTTTCTCCTATATCAATATCATTCGTACAGGATTTATTCACTGCTCTACTTGTTCTTCCAGTTGTTTTTTGACTGTTGTTTTGCCTACAGCACCCTTTCTTTAATAGCATAATTTACATTATTTTTATAATATATTGTTATCTTTTCCCTTTCTTCCCTTTTTGTTTTCCCTCCCCCTCTCTTCCCCCCTTTCCCTTCCTTCCTTAAAATCTGTATAAAATGCTTTTGCTCGTTTATTATGATATTAGCTATTTACTGTTTTTGCATTCTTATCACTTTATTATTTCAATTTCTGCTGATATCCCTGTATTGACATTCTTTTTAAATAAAGCTTTTCAAACTAAAAAAAAGTACAGTGCAATAGCTATGGTGGAGTAGCATAAACTATAGTGTGAGTACCATAGAATGTAGTAGTGTTTAGTGCAATAAAGTTGAGTTGAGTGGCCTTAGCCTTTTAGACGTAGAGTGAACTGCTATATAGTGGAGTAGTGTACAATACAGTGGGGTCTAACTCGATCAGGTTAATTATAGAAGTGTAGAGTATAGTCACATATAGTGAAGTGTGGTTTAGTGGAGTGTACTCTTGTAAAGCAAAATAGCATAACTTTGATTGTGGTACAGTGCAGTGGTGTATAGTGCATTTCAGTACAATGCAGCGGCGTAGAGTGTAGTAGCAGATACTGGAATAGCGTACACTCTAGTACTATACATGAAGTAAGCCATAGTCGAATAACATAAACTGGAGTAGGGTACAGTGGAATAGCATTGAGTTGTGAGCAGTACAGTTTAGGGGCGTCCTGTAAACTGGCATACACTGACGTGTTATAGAATACAGTGGTGCACAGAATAATAGCGAAGAGTATAGTTGTGTACATTGCAATGGTGTACAGTCCAGCAGGGTCGAGTAGAGTGGAGGACCGTGAAGTAGATTAGCATAGAATGTAGTGGTGTATACTTTAGTGTCACAAAGTGGAGTAGCATATTGTAAATTCCATACAGTTGAGTGGCATAAACTAAATAAACAGTGGAATGGTTTAAAGGGGAGTGTGTAAATTAAAAGAAATGTAGCATTGTATTGTGTTCAAAAGTGGAAAGTTTTTTCTCTCAAAGATACATACTGTAATATGAAAATGTTGTGGGGGTCCCAAAAGGTGCCTAGATTTAATGCAAGTTGCTTAATTTATTTCAATGTGTGTATTGTGAAATCCATCATTCGGATTTGGTGAGAACTTGGCTGGATTATATAATGTGGTGCGCAGATGCTTATTTTGGGTAGTGCAGGTAAGTAGTGTAACTGTTTTATAACTTTTCATTTATTTAATGCCTGTGAGATCAGTTTGTGTGGTATGTTTGTGAAATATGGGTATATTTTGCTGTACTCCCACGGTACATAGTGATGCCAGATCATTAGCTGATTGGCTAATGATTGCCTTTACAAGGTTTAAGGCAGGCATGCTGTTTTTAGAAAGACTTTTCTCATGTTCTGCGTCACGCCTTCGGATATATGTAAGGAATTAGTTTGGTATTTTTGCCCTACCTATTAACACTTTACTTAAGTGGTAATAGGTTTTGCAAAATATTTATATGTTTCTTTATATTCGTTTGCATAAATAGGGAGTTGTGCAGTACTACCACTGTATCCCAAATAATTTTGTAAGGCTAGCATTGTTATTTCTAAATTTCTCTACATTTTGTAGTACTCTATGGGCAACAGCGTTTTATTTTAAGGAGTGGGGTAAGTTTTCGTCATTAACACGCTACTCTTTACCCTTTTGTTAGCCTATTTAAATATGTTAAAATTGGAAAATACGCTTTAGCTCACTATATTTACAAATTATAGTTTTTTATAGTGTTTTTCTAAATTGTAAACTTTTTTGGGGGTACCGCAGTAGTACTGTGTTATCCAATAATTAAAAATTATTGATAAACTGATAAATATTTTTCCCTACCTAGTACCACTTTAGTAAAGTGTTATATGTACTGCAAAGATACAAACCTAGGGGCAGATTTATGAGGCCCGTTGCGCCATCGGAACGTCACTTTTTGTGACGTTCCGTGGCGCAGAAGCCTGCGTGATATTTATCAGGCAGCACTGAGCCACTTTTTGTGGCTTAATGCTGCCTCATAAATATCAGTCCCTTTAACGCAGTGTTCTGCGTTAAAGGGGTGTGCAATGGGTGTTGCAGGGGGCGTTCCCAGCAACATCCATGGCCTTTTGACACTGCCCCAGATTTACGAGAAATCGTAAATCTGATGCAGCGCCAAAAGCTTACGCCTCCCCAGGGGAGGCGTAAGGGAGGCGCAACGGGGAGAAATATCTTTATTTCTCCTCATTTTTCCTTTTTCTATGTGTGCTGCATTCTGCAGCACCCATACAAAGAGGAAAAACCGCTTGTGATTATTTTTGTACAGAAAGGTTTCCCTTCCTATACAAAAATATTCATCCCCGCAACGCAGGCACCCTTGCACCATAGTGCAGAGGTGCCTGCATTGGCGCAGGCAGCCCATTGTGCGCCGGCGCAGGGGAAAAGGAAAGGAATGCGCCGCATTTTATAGATACGGCGCATCCCTGCCCTTTTCTTTTGCCGTAGGGAAGCGCAGCAGGAAGGCCTGCTGCGCTTCCCTACGGCAAAACCTCATAAATCTGCCCCTTAATACTTACCTACATTACAAGGTGTAACACTGAGCACAGAGAAACTCGAGGTTTGAAACAAGATGGTTGCCTTTAACTTTTGTTAAGGCAGTCATTAGCCAATCAGCAAATGACTTATCATTGCTATGTACCTATGGAGTATCACGGTCCTAACGTGGACACCGACATAGCTACCAAAAAGCACTTAAAACATATTAAATACTTACCCTGCATACCTGCAGTATCCCCACAGAATCATCTGTGCACCATAATGTATAATCCTTCCAAATTTTGTCAAAATCTAACTGACATTTTTCGCACTATGCGAACTGCTAAATTCTATGTAATATGAATTTGTTCTAACAATGATTCAGCTACTCCAAAGTCCTGGCTTCACAGTAGGATTCAAGCAGCACCACAGGCATTGGATACAGTGTTTTATTAGATTCTGTCCAACGTTGCAATTACAACAGGGACAGTCAACACGTTTTGGCATTTGCCGTCCACAGGACCATAGAGTCCCACGTCTAGATTGTCATTTTAAAGGTGCCCTCAGCCATAGTCCATTATCACTTTTCCATTTTTAAAAACAAATAGACAGCAAAATTTGCCGCACATGATTGTCGATTGTCATCCACCTTTTCATGACAATTAATTTGTCATTGTTACTATACGTGAATTACAATTCATAATTTCTAATTACAATTTTATGCAGGTGACTACTCAACCATAATTTGTGAAATGGCAGCAATTATTTTATTTTTTGTGTTTCTTTACCTGTTACAATTTTCTTCATGTTTCCATTTTTGCTGGCCAATGTGTTAATAATTTCAATGAAAATCATAGTAAAGTACTGAATTTCAAGGAACATAAAGTTGATATTTCAACAGATAATTCAACGTCAGTCACAGTAAAATACTCTAAAAAAAGGGGGGAAGGAAGAGAAGGAGAGGAGCTGAAAAAATGTATGAAGATATATATTTATATATATACAAAGGAGGGAGTGGAGCGTAGCACACATTATGGGTGTTTTAATTTATGCAAATTGTTTCGCTCTAAAGTGACAGTGCAGGAATATGAATCAATGGAACATAAGAACAGCAGTAGAGAAATGTTAGTAAAAACATAGGGGAGTAGAAGACAGGCAAGCAATAAGGATATTCTGATGTTTGACAATTGTCTGTGCTAACGCATTAAAGTGCAAGTGCAATGATAACAGATTTATAAATCTCAAATCCTTTTCACTCTATTCTAATAGTAAATCATGTTCATTCATACGTGCAAAACTGCTATATTTTTAAGTGCAATTGCAATTATAGAACAATTTTCATGGAGATGTTAATTAAAGTGCAAATGTTTATTCTTTTTAGGTAAGTCTAAAGTGTAAGTACAACAAGACCACATTATATAAAGTGCAGATGTTAAAGTGCAAATGCAATTAATTTTATGTTCAATTTTCTCTGTTGGCAGAAGAAGATAGACAAGCAGTTAGACTGTTCTCATTGTTGACAATTGTCTGTGTTAACACATTAAAGTGAAAGTGCGATATGTATCCGATTTATAAAGTGCAAATACTTTTCACTCTATTCTAATACTAAATCCTGTTAATTCATATGTGCAAAAATGCTATATTTAAAGTGCAATTGCAATAATAGCACAGTTTTCACAGATATGCACATTAAAGTGCAAATGCTTTAAGTCAGTCTAAAGTGCAGTTACAACAAGAGCACATTATAAAAAGTGTGGATGTTAAAGTACAAATGGATTAACAGTACTTAGTCACTTTAAAATGTCATCTTCAGTTATCCCCTGTTATTCACATCATGTAATACCAGTTCTCTACCTCTCTTATGTCTAAAATCATTTTATCATGCATGGCGATTCATCAAGTCTAAAATACATTTCAATGGCACACTCAAGTTTGATCTGTATTTCCGCAAACTTTGCAGTATGGTGTACTCGAGGGTGAGATATAGTTTCATACATGTACATACAATTCAGCATCTGAATTGTGTTCCATGGGTGCCTTTGTGTCCATTAACATGATTAATCTTGACTCCATCCTTCTCAGGGTCAGTTGGCAATCTCCTCCCCTGTAATTTTTTATTATTACTCACACAAAGATACACACAGTCACACAGCCACTCACATAATATATGTTAGAAGTAGTATCACTCATTAGTAGTGCACCTAATCTAACTTTTGCAGTAGGTTAGTATATATCTTTAACAGTCATAAACTCTTAAAAAACACTTTCACTCACTAGATGGTGTTATAAGTGATGTCATCACTGCTGATGACGTCACATATTACATCACTCAGGACATGGTCAGTGACATCACTGATGACATACACAAGAGTATTTCTAATGTATGAGGAGGATATTAGATTGGCGGTGCTTAGGAAAGTGTGAATCGGTGATTGAGGAGGTGCATGGGAGTGATATTGTAGGTGTACTTGTGTTAGTGGCTAGGCCACTCCATAAGTACATCACTAGTAATTGGAATCATTACAGTGCTGCAAAGAGAGTGCCTGGTCAATTTATAAGTGCTTAGGTATTGGTGGAATGATAGGATGAGTAGATAGTGCTGGATGAGTGATTGAGGAAGTGCAAGGGAGTGACAGAAGGAATCCTAGGTTGCATGAGTACTACCTTAGTGTTTAGAAGAGTGTTCCAATAGTATGTATGTGGTTAGAGGTCTGCATGCATTGTGCAGAGAATATTGTAGGTGTACTTGTGTTAGTGACTAGGCCACTCCATAAGTACATCACTAGTAATTGCAATGATTACTGTGCTGCAGAGTGAGTGCCTGGTCAATATATAAGTGCTTAGCTATTGGTGGAGTGATAGGATAAGAAGATAGTGCTGGATGGGTGATTGAGGAAGTGTATGGGAGTGACAGGAGGAATGCTAGGTTCAATGGCTACTACATTAGTATTTAGAAAAGTGTTTCAATAGTATGTATGTGGTTAGAGGTGTGCATGCATAGTGCAGCGAATATTGATGGGGTAGTTGTGTCAGTGGCTAGGCCACTCCATAAGTACATCACTAGTAATTGGAATGATTACAGTGCTGCAAAGAGAGTGCCTGGTTAATTTAAAAGTACTTAGGTATTGGCGGAATGATAGGATGAGTAGATAGTGCCGGATGGGTGGTTCAGGAAGTGCAAGGGATTGACAGGAGGAATCCTAGGTTGCTTGAGTACTACCTTAGTATTTAGAAGAGTGTTCCAATAGTATGTATGTGGTTAGAGGTGTGCATGCATAGTGCAGAGAATATTGTAGGTGTTAGGGGCCTGCATAGATTGTGCACATTGGACTATAGCACTGCGTGTTTTAATGCCTGAGGCAGTCTACAAGTGCATGGACAGTGACTGGATAGTTAGAGTGCTGGTAGTTGACAACAGGGTGAGTTTATAACTGCTTATGTTTCTGCATAGTGATTAGATAAAGTCATGGTTCTGTCAGGATGATAGGAGGAGTGGACAGAGAGTGACACTCTGATTGCTGATCTGCATGGCTACTCCCTGGATTTTTTGCAGGAGTGAATCAGTAGTCTTCTGGGGGTTAGGGCCTGCATAGATTGTGCACATTTGACTGTAGCACTGTGTGTGTTAATTGCTGAGTCATTGTACAAGTGCATGGACAGTGACTGGGTAGGTAGAGTGCTGGTAGTTGACAGCAGGGTGAGTTTATAAGTGCTTGTGTTTCAGCACAGAGATTAGATAAGGACATGGTTCTATCAGAATGATTGCAAGAGTGGACAGAGACTGACAGTGTGATTGGGACACTGCATGAGTACTACCTAGATTATTACAGGAGTGAATAAGTAGTCTACAGGGGGTTAGGGGCCTGCATAGATTGTGCACATTTGTCTGTAGCATGGTGTCTATTCATGCCTGATCCATTCTACAAGTGCATATACAGTGACTGGGTAGATAGAGTACTGGTAGTTCACAGCAGGGTGAGTTTATAAGTGCTTGTGTTTTGGTGCAGTGATTAGATAAGGACGCAGTTCTACTGAATGATTAGAGTATTGCAAGAAATCATCTGAGGAAATGCATAACTGCTTGGGTATTGACAGAGGTATTGAATTAGTGCATGCTAGTATTAAATGACTGAAAAACTGCATTACCAGTAACATAGTGATTGGTGGACTGTATGGTTAGTACCTGAGGTATTTTAGACATTAATAAGCAGTGAGTAGGTGTTTAGAGGTGTGTATGAATAGTGCCTGGATGAATGTAGTAGTGGATGGATAGTGTTTGGATTACTTAACCTTACCTTTACAGTAGCAGATATCAAAATATTGTAAAATGTTTTAAAGTTTAAAAACTTTTGAACTTTAGAATTAGGATCTGTAAAAAGAAGAAAATAAGATATAATATTATAATTTTATAAACACAACATCATTATTTTGTTTGCCTTTTTTGCTGTTCTCAGAATATATTGAATTTCACTATTAATAGTGATTGCAATGTTACTCATCACATAACAGCGGGCCAAAAAATGAAATCAATCAAGAAGATTGTTTAAAAAAATAAATCTGTGTCAAAAATATTTTCAACATAGTGAACTATCTCTGCACATTGCATAAATAACATCCTCAATAACATAGCATATAATACAAATCACACATATATAAAATGTTTCTTTGCAAGAGAATTTTGTTACTGCAATAAGAAAGAACTGAAACAATAATTCAATAAACAATTCTTTATAATTTCCATATACTCTAATGATATTCTTTAAAATGTATGCTGTCAGAATATCCCAGAAAAAAAGCTTAGTTCATATTAATATCTTTCCTCTAAGCCAAATGATATTCCTTAAATTCTTTCTACTGAAATTGTCCAAAGTAACCATATTAATACTCTTTAACATATTCCCAATAGGCCGAATTATGTTCTTAGAACTTTGGCTTTAAAAATATTAGGTATGAATTTGGTAAAATCCAAATGAGCATCATTACAATATGTCCATCCTTTATTGCATTTTAAATAGACAGTGTAATGTCCAGATGTTGTAGAAGGACCATCGTGGAAACTAATTGCCACTGCTACAAAAAGTTCTTCCTGATATTGATAGTTGACTTGCTACAAAATTTAGCTGTACAACGTTGTATCATTAAAATTATATATTGTCCAAATCTTTGTATAAGTAATGTTGATAACATTTCTGATTTGCATTGGCTACACTCCATGTTTTGATTTGCTGATTTAACTAATGTGTTGAAAGACACTGTTTTACAGTCTGGCATTGTTAAATATATAAATCTTTCAGTGTCTATGTTAGTGGTAGAAATAAACCTACCATTTTCACATTCATGTTCCCATTTGTAACGAAATCCAAATAGATTTTCAATTTGTATTCCTTCTTCTTCTAATACTAAAAGCATATACATTAGAAATTCCTGAGCATCTTGTTGCACATTCAGTGTAAATTGCGTGGAACCAGAACATATATCCAAAAGATTCCGAATATCAGAAACACTTTGGGCCCGATTCACAGAACTAACTTAAGACAAAATCCTAAACTTACTACCATTTTGGTATTCACAGAAGGCACTTACTCATTTTGGTATTCACAGAAGGCACTTACTCATTTCGGTATTCACAGAAGTTAGGAGTCCTAACTTTAGGACTCCTAAATGCCTTCTGTGAATACCGAAAGTCTTAAAATTAGGATTTTTCGCAGTTTAGTAGTAGTATAGTTAGGACTCCTAACTTTAGGACTCCTAAATGCCTTCTGTCAATACCGAAATTCTTAAAATTAGGATTTTTCTCAATTTAGTAGTCCTAAGTTTAGGACTCCTAACTTTAGGACTCCTAAATGCCTTCTGTGAATACCGAAAGTCTTAAAATTAGGATTTTTCTCAGTTTAGTAGTAGTATAGTTAGGACTCCTAACTTTAGGACTCCTAAAAGCCTTCTGTGAATACCGAAATTCTTAAAATTAGGATTTTTCTCAATTTAGTAGTCCTAAGTCTAAACTTAGGACTACTAAATTGAGAAAAATCCTAATTTTAAGACTTTCGGTATTCACAGAAGGCATTTAGGAGTCCTAAAGTTAGGAGTCCTAACTATACTACTACTAAACTGCGAAAAATCCTAATTTTAAGACTTTCGGTATTCACAGAAGGCATTTAGGAGTCCTAAAGTTAGGACTCCTAACTTCTGTGAATACCGAAATGAGTAAGTGCCTTCTGTGAATACCAAAATGAGTAAGTGCCTTCTGTGAATACCAAAATGGTAGTAAGTTTAGGATATTGTCTTAAGTTAGTTCTGTGAATCGGGCCCATCGTATTTTACTTTTATCAGTTCTCAATTTTTCAAAAATAGAATACAACAAGGGAACAAAACGTTTTTTCTCAATTCTCCATAATTTGCTGTTGCAGATTTTCTAGAAAAAATACAACATTTACCACTGCATTAGCATAGCAGCTGATACCTGAACTATTTTTTAACTGATATCCAACAATCTCTTCAATAGTGTCCTTTTTCTTTTTGCTTGGAATTTCAACATTATCTTGATTTTTTTTCTTCTTTTTAACTTCACTACAGACATTCTCATATCTTCGTTTTCGACCTACTACACGCTTTTCATATACAGGATATTCACCTAAATTGGGAGCACACAGTCTTCTTAACCGATTATACTCTCTTACACAATTTGCATCTGCAATAATCTTTCTCTCATCAAAATCAATCAAATGCAATCCAGATAAAGTTCTGAATCGGATCAAAGAAACATATGCCATACCCTCTTTAAATACGATACTTCCAATGTTTACCAAAGCATTGTCTACGCTTAAACCTTGAGATTTATAAATAATCACTGCATATGCCAAAGAAAGAGGAAACTGTTTTCTACGAACATACAAATCTTTAACAAGCAAAAAACGAGCAGAACAACAAGCAATTTGTTTTACTTCTTCAATCTGATCAAATTTTATTTTCAAACATTCAATTCCATCTTTTTTTTTATAATTGGACAAAATCAACAACTTTTCCCATTGCTCCATTTACTAAACCTTTTTCCACATCCAAATTACGCCGTAAAATAACCCGACAGTTTACACATACATATAAATTCTTTTCTAAACCAGCAGTTTTAGGTATAGATTTTTCTAAAGAATCCAATTTTGTTTTCAAATTTTCTGTCAAAATAATAGTAATTCCTTCATGCTCTATTTTATCAATGTCTTCCATTTTTATTATTTGTTCATTTTCCAGCTTTAAAAGTTCTTCATTTAATATAGAACACTCTCGCTGTGTTGGCAAGAGGCAGATTATAGATTTACTTTCTGCTATTTTTTTGTATATTTTTGCAGGAAGTATGTTTTCATTTGGAAACAAGTTGATAAGTAGGCGACTTTGCAAAGCTTCTTTGCCATGTTCTGTCAATATTCCAATTCTTATATCTTGAAGAATGGTTCCATAATCTTCATCACTTGCTTGTCGCATATTTTTAATGAGTTCTTTGTACTCAAAATATGACCAAATGTTAACGTTTCCAAAACTTGCCAAAGACTTTCTGGTGTCTTCGTGCACAAGCGTTTTAAATACTGGTTGCCCTTTTACAGGAGTAAGTTGCAGCAGATCACCAAAAACTATCACATGTTTTCCTCCAAATAAGACATCATATTCTGTTTTTAAAATTTGCTGCATTCTTAAATGCACAAAGGCAAGCATTAAGTTTGAGACCATGCTCACCTCATCAATAATCAGAAGTTTCATTTTCTTTAGCACTCTTGAAACTTCATAACAAGCTTCTCCAGATAGCTTGTGATATTCCAATTTATTTTCATATTCCACAGGTAGCATTAGTAAACGATGTAATGTAATTCCTTTAATGTTGTGTGCTGCCAATCCAGTTGGAGCAGTTACAACACAAGACAAATGTGAGTCAGTTATTTTCCGTAGATAAGTGGTGAAAACTTTAATCAAGAAACTTTTTCCTGTACCAGCTTGACCACTGATATACATTCGGATAGGTTGAAATGATGTGCATGTACATTCTTTCTTTTAATGAAGAAAACCATGGTCGATCTGTTCAAAATGTAGTTGTTCTTCCAAGTTTTCTATGTCCATGATATCTTCTTGAGCTTGATGCATTGCTGTTTCCACTTCATTCATGGAGATTTCTGCTTCATTTTCAAGAATTGGTTGTCCTAGGGGATCTTGACTCATGGAAGCAGAACTTTGACTATCTTGAGAACTGTCTCTGGCAATCTCAGCTGCAATAGTGGCTTCTTGATCAATTTCTTCATTCAACATTTGGAGATAATTTGCAAAAACTGGGCATTCAATGCTATCTTTACATGCATTGAAAGAATCTTCATAGCACTGAAAATCTCCAAGTAATTCCAATTCCGTACGCCAAGTCTTGAACAGTTGCAAAAGTGGTAAATAGTAAAATTCTATCAGGAGTATCACAACTCAGTTTCCTATGATTAATCAGATTTCCTTTATTTTGTTTCACCAAACATCCTTCTGAATCACTGTATATTTTCCTTAATTTATGTTTTCTGTAGTATTTTTCTTAAAACTGTAAAATTGCAGCACTTCATAGAGACATATGTTCTCAAGATGACGACTTCTATTTGGATAGTATGTATTCAACATGTTTGTTTTGACAATATCTGTACTTCCCGGTTCATTTACTGCTAAATATTTGATTTCTTGTATAGGTTTAAGTACTCGATTTCGCGTAGCAGCAAGACCTAGACTCACCCAAATGATCCCTCTTGACTTTGAATATAAACTTGCAGATGACAACCGATCTGAGCATTCATATGCTCCAATCTCTCGATGGGATAACATCTTCAAACTAAAACTGTACTATTTCTTACTAAGACTCTTCTTGTGGGAAATTTCTTCCCACATTTCTTTCAACTCCGTCTTTTCTGATTTTGTTATGTGTGATGTTACATACCGAGCAACAGTAATGGTATTGTCCGCAACATACTGGATATCCATATTAGCATTCCATATTGAGAGAATAACTGGATTATAATCATTGATATACTTTGATTCTTCGCTTCTTCTCAAATTGTACATATTTTATTTAGATTTTCTAGTGATGGTATGTCTCACTGCTGACATGAAACTGTTTACTCTTCCTTTGGATATTACTGGACGTGGAAATCCAAAAAGACATTTGGTATAAAACTTTTCCTTTGACTTGTATTTCTGTTGACAATATTTGCCACACCGATGACTTTGGAATCGTAACACTTGTTGCCTCAAAGTGTTTTCTTCTGTTCTTTTTGGTATAACACATGTAACATAATCTTGTATAAAAGATACAACAGTGTCATCCGAATCAGTTCCAAATTTGGGTGCATCCTTGATCCATAACAGCATATGTATATGAGGAGCACCTCTAGCTTGATACTCCTTTCTCCAAAAGAAATCAATAACTTCTCCAAGAGGAGGATTCATTTTATTGCAGATAAAAGACATCATAGCTTCAAACCTATAGTTGAAATATCTGCATACATTTACAGGATCCAAAGAACACAATTCTCCAGGTGTCTTGTATTCAATATTTTTAATATTTGAATTTGCTTCCCAAAGAAATTCAATAAACCATCCCAAGCGTATTCAGCACAGCTTAGGGTAACAAACCACGTAGGAGTTCCTAAGTTCCTTAGCATACATTTAAGTTCTCCATGACGGCGATACCAATACTCATTAGTACCGCGCTGACATGCCATCAAATTAATCAGTTGAGATTCTAAATGATCTTTTCTCTGATATACTTTATCCATGAATTCCTTTGCAGAAACATTTTGAAGATGTACTCCTGTTTTTAATATGTAGTTGGCTGCATATGAAAGTCCAGACAAGTCACTCTGAAACAAAAGATGAAATATATCTGGGATACACTGTCGAAATCTAGGATCTTCTGCATAAAATCTTGTTGTCCGATATTCTGATGCAGGAATCTGCACTGATCGTTCGTTATATCGACTGCCTTTTCCAGTTGGGAACAGCTGCGGAAAACAATGAGCTTCCAAACTTTTTTTCATGGGAGTCCCCTTCGCTTTCTTCATTGGGAATAATTCAATAGTATTCCCCATCACTTCTTTTAAAGGAAGTGGATGTACACTGTAATGTTCATAAATTTCTTCACTTTTGGACATGTCCACTTTCTCAATTTGACCACTTGACGTTTCACTATCATCTCCTAAAATTATTTCTTCTTCTTCCACATACATATTTTTGTAGTAATCATTGTTTTTTATAAGATATAATGTTGCCTTTTGCACTTTCCTGACATCCACTAATTCCTGCCAGATTTTCTTACTCTAAGTAGGAACACCATTAACTAGAATAACTAGTGGTTCACTTTCTATATTCTCTACACGAATAGTTTCAATATTTTTAAACCTCTCTGTAAATCTGTAGGAGGCAATTTACCTGTTTTAGGCTCCATACGAACAATAGCCGAAATGGGTGCACAAATTGAATATGAATAGACTCATATGTGTTTAAATCTATCAGTTCTGAAGGAATAGTTACCAACTCTAGATTATTATTGACAGCTCTAGCAGGCATTTTATTATCGCCTAATTTGTTATAACAATATTTACAATTACGCTGATCAGTAACCAAATCAAATCAATCCTCTACCAACAAATACGTTGCAAATTCCTTCCACTTATCATTATTTTCTGTTTCACTTTTTAAATACAGATCAACAGTCCTAGTCTGATTTTTATAGTGAGTTCGTCGACAAAAAATACAAGTATAATTTGGCCTCTCACACGAAATTTCCTTAAACTTTGTAATTTGTTCTTCAATCTTCTCTGTACTACTATTTTCCAAATTTTCTTCAACACCTACTTCTATCAATGTCTCAGTTTGTCCACTCTCTTCTTCAGGACCAAAGTAACAAAACTCTATTTCATCACAAACCTTTTTTACATCTGATACTGACCCATGCAAAAGAGCACTGTTTAAATCATTTAAAATTATAGCTGGACTTTTTGCGTAATACAATCTTCTGACTAACTTCCGCATTTGAGAATGATGTACTGCTAACATTCTAAAATGATGAAAAACACTTTGACATACTTTTCTAGAAATACAAACCAGAGAATGACCTTGCAAGCCTGTATTTTTTCTCACTCTGTAAGGATCTAGTCCTTGCAACATCGTAATCTTTTGTTCAAGACTTTTTTTACTATAGACTCGTAAGAAATTGCGTAAAATATCAATAGATTCTTGTAGTATACGACATATACTACTACAATCCCAAGTATACACTGGAGCTTTAGAACGTCTTCCCAGAACTTCATCAGCTATCACTTCTTCTACATTTCTGGGAACCATCTTCTCTTTCTCAATTGGACAACCATTTCTAACCTCATAAGCTCGACCACTGGTATCAACTGCAAGCAATAATATAATGGTTTGAAAATAACTTAATTAAGAAAAGGCTCTGAACTTGAACTGTGTTTCCATTCACCCAAATAAATATCACAAAAGTTACTTTGGTTAATTACTCACTTCTTCTTACTTTTGGCCTTCATAAAATGTATTGGCTTATCAAGTGATCGAATTCTGTTTAAAACTAAAATGAATAATTTCCTTTTTAATTCAAAAGCCTTGTCAAATGCCAAATGTCAAATATTCTTATAAAGCGCACAAATCACCGAAAAGTCTCAAGGCGCTAGCAGCAAAAAGACAGAGTAACAGACAGTAACCTGGATACCCAAAGCAAAAGCTTATTGTGAAAAAACCAGGCTTTCAGCCTTTTACAGAAACATGAATGGTCTGCTATGGATAAAAGTTCTGATGGCAATTTGTTCCAAAGCATGGGGGCAAGGTAAGAAAATGAACGGCCACCATTACAAAAAGTTCGAATACGCGGCTGAGCAAGGTAAGATTTAGTGCCAGACCTTAAGGAACGCCCAGGTACATACCATTGCAATTTTTTGGCTAGATAACGAGGACCGATACCATACATTATCTTGTTTGTGAGACTTAAGATTTTATAGTGTCCTCTTTGACGAACCGGGAGCCAATGCAGGGTTCTAAGAGTCGGAACAGAAGAAGATCTGGGGGAGAGATTGAGAATAAGTCTGGCGGCAGTATTTTGAAGAATCTGGAGTTTAGAAAGCAAATGTTGATTAAGTGCCGTAAACAGAGCATTGCCGTAGTCGAGGCGACTAATGACAAGTCCCTGTACCAGAGGTTTCCTTGCTTCGATGGGCAACCACTTACATTTTTTTTGGAGATTATGCATAATCCCAAAGCAGACTCCTAGAACCTAGTTAATATGGGCTTTCATGGACAAAGAGTTATCAATGATAATGCCTAGGTTGCGTACTGCTAGCTTGGGAGAAGGACAGGTGCCCAGCTCCGGGGGCCACCAATTCTGCATCCAGAACTGCTCGGCTCTTCCAAATAGAATAATTTCAGTCTTACTGCCATTCAACTGTAGTTTATTTAAGATCATCCAGTAGTTAATTTGGACCATGCAGCTCTTAAAGCGGGATCGTGCGCCATCATAATCAGAGCCACAAGTGACGAGCAGTTGGGTATCATCAGCATACGAGAGAGTCTCAAAGCCATATGATCTAATGATACCCGCTAGAGGTGTTAAATATAAATTAAACAGCATGGGACTGAGAATGGATCCCTGCAGAACCCTGACCATTTCATCTACATAAACGGTGGTGGATCGGTCAGCCAGGTAATTCTTAAGCCAGTCTAAGGCCTTCCCTCTGATACCCACCTCCCACAGTCGATGTTTCAGGATACTGTGGGAGATGGTATCGAAGGCCGCAGACAGGTCCAAGAGAACCAAGATTGCAGATTCTCGTTTTTCCAAAGCAAGCCTGATGTTATCTACTATCTCCATAACTGCGGTCTCCGTACTGTGAGCAGCACGGAAGCCTGATTGCGAGGAATCGAGAAGGCCATGGTTCTCTAGATGGGCAGTAAGACGTTTATTAACTAAGTGCTCCAGTACCTTCCCAAAATAGGGAAGCAGTGAAATGGGGTGGTAGTTTACTAGTAAATTGAGGTCAGCCGAAGATTTTTTAAGAATTGGCTTAACCTGAGCATGTTTCCACCTCTTCGGAACCATAGCTTGCTTTAATGACATGTTAAAAATGATAGTTAAGACATTCGCAAGCAGGGGCGTAATCTTAGTGCAGGAATGAGGAGGAAAAGGATCGGCTGGAGAACCGGATTTGATCATAATTAAACCTTCCGCTACTTCGGTGGTAGTTATGGGTTCAAACTCCATTAATAGGGGGACGTTATGTGTTTCCAACAGAGAGGGTGTCTTAATCATATTACTGGTAGAGTGGTTATGATCATTGTGATGAGGAAATGTCTCTTCATGCCTGAGTCATTCTAGAAGTGCATAGACAGTGACTGGGAAGATAGAATGCTGGTAGTTCACAGCAGGGTGAGTTTATAAGTGCTAGTGTTTCAGCACAGAGATTAGATAAGGACATAGTTCTGTTAGGATGATGGCAAGAGTGGACAGACAGTGACAGTGTGATTGGGACACTGCATGAGTACTATCTGGATTATTGCAGGAGGGAATCAGTAGTCTTCAGAGGGTTAGGTGCCTGCATATATTGTGCACATTTGGCTGTAGCACTGCGTGTGTTAATGCCTGAATCATTGTACAAGTGCATGGACAGTGACTGGGTAGGTAGAGTGCTGGTAGTTGAAATCAGGGTGAGTTTATAAGGGTATGTGTTTCAGAACAGAAATTAGATAAGGTAATGGTTTTCTCAGAATGATTGCAAGAGTGAACAGGGAGTGACAGTGTGATTGGGGCAGTGCATAAGTACTATCTGGATTATTGCTGGAGTGAATCAATAGTCTGCAGGGGGTTAGGGGAGCACATAGATTGTACACATGTGACTGTAGCACTGCGTGTGTTAATGCCTGAGTCAGTGTACAAGTGCATGGACAGTGACTTGGTAGGTAGAGTGCTGGTAGTTGACAGCAGGGTGAGTTTATAAGTGCTTGTGTTTCAGGACAGAAATTAGATAAGGACATGGTTCTGTCACAATGATTGCAAGAGTGAACAGAGAGTGACAGTGTGATTGGGGCACTGCATGAGTACTACCTGGATTATTGCAGGAGTGAATCAGTAGTCTGCAGGGTGTTAGAGCTGGCATAGATTGTGCACATTTCACTGTAGCACTGCGTATGTTAATGCCTGAGTCATTGTACAAGTGCATGGACAGTGACTGGGTAGGTAGAGTGCTGGTAGTTCACAGCAGGGTGACTTTATAAGTGCTTGTGTTTCGGCACAGAGGTTAGATAAGGACATGGTTCTGTGAGGATGATTGCAAGAGTGGACAGAGAGTGATAGTGTTATTGGGGCACTGCATGAGTACTACAGGACTGAATCAGTAGTCTACAGGGGATTAGGGGCCTTCATAGATTGTGCACATTTGACTGTAGCACAGTGTCTCTTCATGCCTGAGTCATTGTACAAGTGCATAGACAGTTACTGGGTAGGTAGAGTGCTGGTAGTTGACAGCAGGGTGAGTTGATAAGTGCTTGTGTTTCAGCACAGAGATTAGATAAGGACATGGTTCTGTCTGAATGATTGCAACAGTGGACAGAGAGTGACAGTATGATTGGGGCATTGCATGAGTACTATCTGGATTATTGCAGGAGTGAATCAGTAGACTGCAGGAGGTTAGCAGCCTGCATAGATTGTGCATATTTGACTGTAGCACGGTGTGTCTTCATGCCTGAGTCATTGTACAAGTGCATGGATAGTAACTGGATAGGTAGAATGCTAGTAGTTGACAGCAGGGTGAGTTTATAAGTGCTTGTGTTTCAGCAGAGAAATTAGATAAGGACATGCTTCTGTCAGCATGATTGCAAGAGTGGACAGAGACTGATAATGTGATTAGGGCACTGCATGAGTACCACCTAGATTATTATAGGATTGAATCAGTAGTGTACAGGGGTTTAGGGGCTGCATAGATTGTGCACATTTGACTGTAGCATGGTGTCTCTTCATGCCTGAGTCATTCTAGAAGTGCATAGACAGTGACTGGGTAGCTAGAGTGCTGGTAGTTCACAGCAGGGTGACTTTATAAGTGCTTGTGTTTCGGCACAGAGATTAGATAAGGACATGGTTCTCTGAGGATGTTTGCAAGAGTGGAGAGAGAGTGACAGTATGATTGGGGCACTGCATGAGTACTATGTGGATTATTTCAGGAGTGAATCAGTAGTCTGCAGAGGGTTAGGGGACCGCATAGATTGTGCACATGTGACTGTAGCACTGTGTGTGTTAATGCCTGAGTCATCGTACAAGTGCGTGGACAGTGACTAGGTAGGTAGAGTGCTGGTAGTTGACAGCAGGGTGAGTTTATAAGTGCTTGTGTTTCAGCACAGAGATTAGATAGGTACATGGTTCTGTCAGAATGATTGCAAGAGTGGACAGAGAGTGACAGTGTGATTGGGGCACTGCATGAGTACTACCTAGATTATTACAGGACTGAATCAGTAGTCTACAGGGGGTTAGGGGCCTGCATAGATTGTGCACATTTGAATGTAGCACAGAGTCTCTATATGCCTGAGTCATTGTACAAGTGCATGGACAGTGACTGGGTAGATAGAGTGCTGGTAGTTCACAGCAGGGTGAGTTTATAAGTGCTTGTGTTTCAGCACGAGATTAGATAAGGAAATGGTTCTGTCAGAATGATTGCAAGAGTGGACAGAGACTGATAGTGTGTTTGAGGCCCTGCATGAGTACTACCTAGATTATTATAAGACTGAATCAGTAGTCTACAGGGGGTTAGGGGCCTGCATAGATTGTGCACATTTGACTGTAGCATGGTGTCTCTTCATGCCTAAGACATTCTACAAGTGCATGGACAGTGACTGGGTGAATAGAGTGCTGGTAGTTCACAGCAGGGTGAGTTTATAAGTGCTTCTGTTTCGGTACAGAGATTAAAAAAGGCCATAGTTCTGTCCAAATTATTGCAAGAGTGGACAGAGAGTGACAGTATGATTGGGGCACTGCATAAGTACTACCTAGATTATTACAGGAGTGAATCAGTAGTCTACATGGGGTTAGGGGCCTGCATAGATTGTGCACATTTGACTATAGCACTGCGTGTCTTAATGCCTGAGGCATTCTACAAGTGCATGAACAGTGAATGGATAGTTAGAGTGCTGGTAGTTGACAGCAGGGGGACTTTATAACTGCTTGTGCTTCTGCATAGTGAATAGATAAAGTCATGGTTCTGTCAGGGTGATAGGAGGAGTGGACATAGACGGACACTGTGATTGCTGATCTGCATGGCTGATAAGGATATGTTTCTGTCAGGATGATGGCAGGAGTGGGCAGAGACTGACACTGTGATTACTGAAGTGCATTGCTACTGCTTGGATTTTTGCAGGAGTGAATCAGTAGACTGCAGGGAGTTATGGGACCATATAGATTGTGCACATTTACCTACATACTAACTACAAAATTAGACATTATAGAACCACAAAAACACTTCTCATGCACTTATAAAATCACATATTCACTACCTTTGCACTCCTGTATTCTATCAGGTACTTCTCATTAATTCAGTAAATATAGATACAACTATATAAATACAATCTAAACAAATACATGACTCATGACATACTATCTATTTAAGGAGACAACTACTACATACCAGAAAGAGTAAAATGTAGTGGTTTTCTTTTGAACTACATATTGCCAATTAAATCTAGAAATATGCAACATCATCAAACTGTACCTCTCAACAGACTTAATTAAGAAGAGTAATAAACATATGAGCATTTCTAAAACCACACAAACTATACAAACTAATAACAGAATTTTTATAATTAACACCTTAGATGATCATCTTGCAAACAGCATAGTTGTACCTCATTTTACCAAACTATGTATAATAATACAATTCTATTAAACTATACCTTTTTACTGAGAAGAACTATGCATGCCTAATAAACTGCACCTTAAATACACCTTAAATAAACATTTTTAAAAATACACATTCTTCGTGCATTTTTAACCAACTAATAATAAATAAGAAGCATCATTCAACTATACCTTTGAAGACACTTAATAATATATATATCAGTGCACATACTATTTTTTAAACAAAGTTCAAATACAATAGAAATTATCCCAATATATTTCTGTACATTTAATAAATTAATTTAACCAGCATAGTTTCATAAAAATGTCAAAGCTATATTACATAAATCTCTTAAAAATATAACTCATCTTTTAATTAAATCTGTTGAATGAAAAATCTCACACACTCAGTCAGGATTTTCTTTTTCACACAGAGAAAGTAGATGAGCACACTCGCCAATGTAAAATCAGTAATGGCAAACTTTCCCCCTAATTTTCCATACATATACACATAACCCACAAATGACATTGCTTCCCAGTGTTTTTGAAATTGCAAAACGAATTTCCATTGGTCGTAGCGAATAATACTTTTCAACTGACATCTTCACCCCTTATCCTTAATATCAGTTTACTTAGCAACCGGTCATGCAACATTTAACTTAGCTGCCTGGTCACAAGTTCAACACACAATGTTGCAAATGACAACAGCAGGTGTGGTTGGCTTTTCAAAGCATGCCCTTATCCTTTCTGCTGTACCTTTCAAACTTTTCTTAATAACCAATAGGAAACATGCTTTCTAAACAAAGTAAAATGCACCCTATATTTGAAAGTAGAGTGTTCTTAAACATTCAATCAAATCTCTACTTTCTTAAAAACAGCATATTGTCCACCATTTTAGATAGATTGCATTCTACCACCTGCTACAGACATCTTCTGATTACCTACAGAGATCCCTTCAAGATCCTTTCAGTGTGGATTGTTGGGCACAGCTATGTTTTCTGGTGCAAAAGGTATGCTGAAAGCAGAGGTATTGACAAAGACCTAGCTTTGTAAAATGTAGATATTAAATGGATTGGACAGAGAGGATTGAAGTGGCACCAATTGATCCCATTGGTTAAAACCTTCATGTACCTCCAACCTCCTGACCTCATGATTGTGCATTGTGGTGGCAATGACCTAGCCACATTGACTGGGGTAGGTCTGGAAATGCTAACGAAGGACACCTTTGCAGAATTGATGTTGCTTTTCCCCCAGTTGCCTTTGTCTACTCTAACATATGCCAAAGACAGAAATGGAAGTGGTCCAATCAATTTTGTCCACAGATTGAGAAAGCTAAAAAAAAATGTCAATAGAGCTGTTTCAGAGACCATAGTATGGGGTCCATATACAAAAACAATCTGTGTTTTATTATGGACAGCATATACAGGAGAGATGATGTACATTTCACAGATGAGGGAAACAGAGTCTTTCTCAACAACTTCAGACTCTGCATCGGCACTTACATGTAGCCACCATCTTCTCACAATAAACACAAGGGCTCTTTTTAGAGCCACCCAAGATCCAAACATACAACCTAGATGTATCATAAAAAAAATCTTATAGTTTTTTTTCCTGGGTGTCGCGCACCCAGCATGGCCAGGAGTCGCACACCGTTTGCGTTCACACCAGGGGGCCATGCTGGGAGTCGCTCACCCCTCGAGTTCACACCAGGGGGCTGCGCTGAGAATTGCACACCCCTCGCGTTCACACCAGGGGGTCACGCACCCCTTGTGTTCATACCAGGGGGCTGTGCTGGGAGTCACGCACACCTCGTGTTCACACCAGGGGGTTGCGCTGGGAGTCACTTACCCCTCACGTTCACACCAGGGGGCCGCGCTGAGAGTCGCACACCCCTCGCGTTCACACCAAGGGGTCATGCACCCCTCATGTTCACAACAGGGGGCCGTGCTGAGAGTCGCGCACCCCTCGCGCTCACACCAGGGGGTCACGCACCCCTCGTGTTCACACCACGGGGCCGCGCTGGGAGTTGCGCACCCCTCGCGTACACACCAGGGGGCCGCGCTGAGTGCCGCGCTAGGGTCCCGACTCCAAATTTTTCAGAAAAAAAAACGGCTCCTACCAGTAATTTATATTTGCCCCGAGGACCCCATCCCCCGAGGCCTATGCACTTTGTTGGAGAGTGTGGGGGGAGCCCCAATGCCCCCACGGTCCTGCCGGCTCCCCACGTCCTGCGGGAGCCGGCATTGCTTTTCCACATGGGAAGCTGCTGACATGCAGCTCCCCTTGTGGAAAAGCAAGTCTGCTTTGGATTTTAGATGAGAAAGCAGGTTTCACTGCTCTCTCTTCCAAAATCCAAACCAGAGTTTGCTACGATTGGGCGGGAGACCATGCTCCCACCCTACCATAGCAAACAACAGTGTCCCGGGTGTGGGCAACCCGGGACACTGTAGGAGCCGACCCTGAGGGGTAGCGGTCCCCAGGGCCATCACAGGCTCCAGGAGGGGGGCTGCGCAGCCCCCCTCCCAACAATTCCAAAGCCCCGGGGAGGTGGTGATCCCCGGGGCACGGGGGCACGCATTTTAACAGATAATGCCCCAGGGAGGTGGTGGTCTCCGGGGCATGTGGGGGGGCTGCAGCCCCCTGACACAATTTTTTTTAAATTTAAAAAATAGAGCCCTGAGGAGGTGGCGGTTCCGCGGGCCCCCGCCTTACATTGCACAAATCCCCCCGGCCCACCCAGGGGGTTTAAAGTAACGAAGCGAGGAAGCCCTTCCTTCTTTTTTTTTACTTTTCATCCGGATCCGCGCATCCTGCATGCATTCTGCTGTGTTTTAAACAAAAAATGCTTTTTTTGGCCCTGGGGGTCCGTCTGGGAACCCCTGAGCAGGCCTAGGGGGTCAGGGTGTTTCTACCCTTCCCCCTTTTCTTCTTTGTCACCTTTGTTTCCCTGGTTTCTTGTGCCTTGATGGCCCTGGGGACCGCCACCCCCCAGGGCCGGCTCCTGCAGTGTCCTGGGGTGCCCACCCCGGGACACTGTGGTTTGCTATGGCAGGGCGGGAGCCAAAGCAAACTTGGTTTGGATTTTGAAAGAGAGAGCAGGGAAACCTGCTCTCTCTTTCAAAATGCAAACCAAATTGCTTTTCCACACGGGGAGCTGCACGTTAGCAGCTCCCCATGTGGAAAAGCAATACCGGGGACATGGGGACCGTGGGTGGATTGGGTACCCCCACACAGTCCCCAACGGAGAGGGCCAGCCCCGGTGGATTGGGTTCCCGGGGCCATAAGTGGTCTGAGGAGAGGGGCAACGCAGCCCCCCTCCAAAAGATTTAACATTTTAAAAAAAGCCCATGTCCCTAGGCTCAAACTAGGCCACTAGGTACCTCCAGTAAGCGCCACAGAGCTGTGTTGCAGAGAGGTGTAAAAAGGGGCGTGGCCTCTGAACACCTCTCTGCAACACAGCTCTCTGGCGCATACTGGAGGTACCTGGTGGGCTAGTTAGCCCCCAGGGACCCTCAGGATTGAGGAGGAATTAATTCTCCAACTTAAAACACGCCACAGGGTGTGTTTGCAGACATGTCACCTCAGGCCACGCCCCCTTCCTTCACTGTTGTGCAAACTCTCTCCTTGCGTGTTTTAAGTTGGGGGATTAATTCGCTTTCAATACTGAGGGTCTCTGAGGGCCAACTAGCCCAACAGGTATCTTCAGTATGCGCCAGGGAGCTGCGTTGCAGACAGGTGTTCAGAGGTCACGCCCCTGTTTACATCTCTCTGCAACGCAGCTCTGTGGCGCTTACTGGAGGTACCTAGTGGGCTAGTTTAAGCCTAGGGACCCTTAGGATTCAAGGGAACTTAATCTCTCAACTTAGGGCGCGTTTACACAGTGGTGAAGATAGGGGACGGGGCCTGAGGTGACATGTGCAAACTCACCCTGTGGCGCATTTTAAGTTGGGGAAATATATCCCCTTCAATCCTGAGGGACCTTGGGGGCCAACTAGTCCACCAGGTGCTTCCAGTAAGCGCCACTGCGCTGCGTTGCAGAGAGGTGGTGCAGGCCGTGCCCCTTTTAACACCTCTCTGCAATGGCGCTTACTGGAGGTACCTAGTGGGCTAATTAGCCCGTAGGGACCCTCAGGATTCAAGGGGACTTAATCTCCCAACTTAAAACTGCCACAGGGCGTGTTTACACAATGGGGAAGGGAGGGGACGGGGCCTGAGGTGACGTGTGCAAACACGCCACATGGCGTTTTAAGTTAGGGAAATAATTCCCCTTCAATCCTGAGGGCCCCTGGGGGCCAACTAGTCCACCAGGTGCTTCCAGTAAGCGCCACTGCACTTCGTTGCAGAGAGGTGGTCCAGGCCGTGTCACTTTTTCCACCTCTCTGCAACGCAGCTCTGTGGCGCTTACTGGAGGTACCTAGTAGGCTAGTTGGACCCTAGGGACCCTCAGGATTCAAATGAACTTAATCTCCCAACTTAAAACGGCCATAGGACGTGTTTACACAGTGGTGAAGGGAGGGGACGGGGCCTGATGAGACGTCTGCAAACACACCCTGTGACGCGTTTTAAGTTGGGGAAATAATTCCCCTTCAATCTTGAGTGCCCATGGGGGCCAACTAGTCCACCAGGTGCTTACAGTAAGCGCCCATGCACTGCGTTGCAGAGAGGTGGTCCAGGCCATGCCCATTTTTACACCTCTCTGCAATGCAGTTTTGTGGCGCTAACTGGAGATACCTGGTGGGCTAGTTGTACCCAAGGGACACTCAGGATTCAAGGGGACTTTAGCCACCAAATTAAAACGGCCACAAGGCGTGTTTGCATATGTCAGCTCAGCCCCCCTCCCTTCACCAGTGTACAAACATGCCCTCTGGCGCGTTTTAAGAGGTATTTTTAATCCCCCCGCCCTATTAAATACTAGGGGCTTACAGAGGAAGTCATGCTAATAACAGGGGTACCCCAAAGCATAGTATTCCCTAGTGTATGTAGGTGTTTTAACTGTATTCTAGTGTCTTTTAGCATAGCACTGGCTCTTGGACTGGTTAGTCAGAGTTAGTTACCACCAGTACCCATCTAAAAAAGTTGAGGGTACAGGATGATTTTGCTCCTCTGTTTGTTCTTTGTGCTTGTCTTCCTTCTTCCTGAACTTTTCTTCGTCTTTGAAGACTTCTGTTGCTTCTTTCTGCATTTATTTTTCTTCTTTCTGTGTGTTTTTTCTTCTTTCTTCACATTTCCTACCTCTGTAAGCATAGTTAGAAACTAGCATTTCAAACACTTTAGAAAATAACTGAAAAAACCATAGGTTTCAGGCACGTTATAGTTACAAATTAGCATTTAAAAAACCATTGAAATTCACTTAAAAAACCATAGGTTTCAGGCACGTTATAGTTAGGAATTAGCATTTAAAATACCTTACAAATTCACTGAAAAAAACATAGGTTTCAGGGGCGTTATAGTTAGTTGGACATTTCACTCGTACAAAACCATAGAAATTCCCCCGTTATAGTTAGTTCAGCTAACTATAACTCGGGCGCCCGCAATGTACTGCTGATGACGTCACATATTACATCACTAATGACAAGGTCAGTGACATCACTCATGGCATCACTGATGACATCTCAAATGACATCACTGATGACATCACTGATGACATCATCCTTGTGATAGAGTGGCAGACCTCCTCTCACCCTAATATAACCTTTGATACCCATACTCAAAAATAGAAACTAACATTTTCAAAACAATGGACATACCAATACCACTTGCAACACACCTATTTAGTAATTCCAAGATCTACACATACATCCACTCATTCACCAACAGTCCCTATACTGTCACTCATACATGTACTCACTCATCATATGTACTCATACACCTATACATCCTGTTACACACCGCCGCTCATCCATATAGTTACTCACACACATAGTCACACATGCAAACAAAGTATCAAACATCCATTTACTTGCATGTACAGTTATACATATACTACCACACTTTTTTTTCTACAGAAACTTAGACATACTTACTCTCTTAAACAATCACTTAAAGAAACACCTACTTATTTGTACAGGAACTCTTCCAATCTCTCACTCTCACATATATTCACTTATATACAACAATGCTCACATATACTAGTTTAAAACATATGTAGTTACTCATAAAGACACTATTGAGACAGTCATTCACTCACTAACACACCCATACACACCCATACACACACTCATCCACCTATACAGTCCTGCACACGTGCTGTCTTCAACACATACATACAGTGAGTCACTCATTCATGCATCTATGCACTAAGTAATACCCCCCACCGAACCATACAGACACTCAGACACTCAAACTGATACACAAAAAACCAACTAATAACCCATATAGACACTCATGTAGCTACTCACCAACCCATGCAGCCACTTATGCACAAAGTGAGAGACTGATACAGATATTTACATATTTAAACATTACTCACTAACCCCTGTATTCACTAAGATACACTTAATCAGTCAGTTATACAATCAATTTTACAATAAAAAATTATCCATTTAGACACTTATATACCCATTTATTCTTCTATCGACCTGTGAGATATACATACATAAAACATATTTAATTTTCAGAAAAACACACATTCACTGGATGATGTCATCAGTGATGTCATCAGTGATGTCATCAGTGAAGTCCTGAGTGATGTCACAGACCATGTCATGAGTGATGTAATATGTGACGTCATCAGCAGTGCATTGCGGGCGCGCGAGTTATAGTTAACTGAACTAACTTTAAAGGGGGAATTTCTATGGTTTTGTACGAGTGAAATGTCCAACTAACTATAACAGCCCTGAAAACTATGGTTTTTTTCAGTGAATATATGTACATATAAATATATATACATATACATATATATATATATATATATATATGCCGAAGACTTCGCCACCAGGATCCCAATGACCAGATATCAGGAATCAGGAACAGATGAAAACAGACCCCTTTGTAGGTACAGGGTGAGTTTATTGTTAGCTCAGCATGCTCGCCTTGACGCGTTTCAGCCTACCAGAGGCCTTGGTCACATGGCGCGTTGGGAGGAGTGTACTAACATTTAAAGTGCAAAGTGCAAACAAAGTTCCATGTGATTGATTGATAACACCGATGGACATAGAGAAAATCTCCTGCAATTTATAAATTAATATTTGCAGATATCAGCACTTAAAATGTATCCTAAATACTTGAATGGTCATACTTTCATAAATAAAAACAGTATTTAAAAAATGAAATGGTGGTACAGAGATGTTTTTCTAAAAGAACGAATTTTGTCTTTAAAAAATCAGATCTTAACATGATAAAATACCACTGTGCAAAGTATGCAAACAAGAATAAAATCCTAGTGGGTATAGGATTTGTCTCAGGCTGTCTGTTGACACATTGTGTTATTGCCCCCTACATTCAACTTAACATGAGGCATCTAATGATTGCCATACATCCATGATAAACATTAACATGAGGAACATACATGACAATTAACCTGAGGTTTAATAAAAACTCAATTAAAAAGTTTCCATTAAAAGCAATGCATACTTAAATAACGTATATACTGTTAATCAGACTAGCTGTAGGCAAAAAAATGTCTGATGATTTAGAATAATAAAGTGCTGAAGTTACAGGTAAAAACCTATATATATGTATATATATATACACATTTCTTTAAGCAAATTGAAAGGAAACGCCGCACTCGCTCCGGTATAGTCAGTTGATGTTTATTGACTACATTGCTCTTCACCTACGCGTTTCAAGCTGAACACAGCTCTTGGTCAAGGTAGTTTTACAAGTCTTCAAAAAAGACAAAAGGGATTCACTAAATGCCTGAAATGCAAGGCTTACAAAATGGGAAGAAACCTGCAAACAATCAAAGACCCCAAAGGTCAAACCTTTGAAGTCAAGGGAACCATCACGTGTGAATCCCAATTTGTTGTGTATTTAATTGAATGTTGTTGTGGCTAACGATACATAGGATCAACAATATGTCCTTTGAAAAAACGTATATTGGAACACATCCGAGCAATTCAGAATAAAGACAACACCTATGCAATAGCAAAGCATATTCAGAATCATGAGGGCAAGACCTGGTTGGACATCAAATATTCAGGTCTAGCATTGATACCCGATCATGAAAGAGGAGGCAATAGAACTCAGAAATTGCGACGACTAGAATCCAAACTTATAATTCGGTTCAAAACCAAAAACCCGTTTGGGCTTAATGGAGATGCAGGTACATCTATAGAACTTTGTACTTGCAAGCCTAATGAAATTTAAGAATTACTGTAATGCTATAATGTAATCTCTCTCCTCTCCCACTATGTTTCCTGTGTCCTTATCTTGTCTCTTTTTTTCTCTTTTTTTTTGTTTTCTATTTTTGTTCTTTTCCCTCTTCCCTCTTTTTTCCTCCTTTTTGCTTCCTCCTTCTTTCTTTTCCCTCTTCCCCCTTCCTAATAAATCTTCATTTTTTCCTTTCCCTCCTTCTTCCTCACTTTTTTCCCTCTCTCCCCTCTCCCTTTTTCTTTGAATGAGTAGAAGTATATACAAAGTCATTGGTATAACAATTTTTGTTGGATGGTTTCACTTCTTATGTAATAATTTGGCACTCAGCCCTTAATATGAATCTTAGTATTACTCAATACTAATGAGCATTAATACGAGCAGACACTAGCATTTATGTTATATGCCGTAATTTAATGAACTAAGTAATTCAATATGAATAATAATTATTACATGTATTTACTGGAATGAACCCATATAACTGATAAAATGCCATCAAATGGTTTATAGACTACATAGTCCACAATGCACCATTATCGGCTCACGTGACGTGTTGGTATAAAATGAGGAAATTGAAAAAAAACTTGTAAAACTACCGTGACCAAGAGCTGTGTTCAGCTTGAAACGCGTAGGTGAAGAGCAATGTAGTCAATAAACATCAACTGACTATACCGGAGCGAGTGCGGCGTTTTCTTTCAATTTGCTTAAAGAAATTTCTACGGGGACAAGTCCTTTCCTCGACGCCGGCACCAGCATAAGTTGTTCCCCTCTCAAGGATATTTTTGCTCGTAATATATATACACATACATACATATATATATATATGCATATATATATATATTTCCACAGCGTTTGCGAACTGCCACCGCACTCCTAATCAGCGGGTGCGTCGTCGAGCAGACCTCGCAAACTGGGTCCGTAATATGAATAAATACTCCTCTCAAGAAAAGGAATGACGACGTCACGTCTTGACAATCTGTATCAGATTTTAATCAACGGCAATGTCGGACGCGTTTCGCCTGAACCAGCAGGCTTGTTGGTGAACAAGCCTGCTGGTTCAGGCGAAACGCGTCCGACATTGCCGTTGATTGAAATCTGATACAGATTGTCAAGACGTGGCGTTGTCATTCCTTTTCTTGAGAGGAGTATTTATTCATATATATAAATATGTACACATACCCAAGTGGGTCATATGTCATATGTCCATGTATATAACCATACAAAGTGCTAGTGCAATAAAGTACTAAAAGTGAATAAATATTAAATAAAGTTTCATAAATTCAGGAGGTAAGGTCAAGAAATTATCATAACAATGTGTGCAGCAATTTGGAACATAAAACCCTATTACAAGCAAGTAAAAAAGTCTTCACTGGCATTTAAACCTAGCGGTGTCTTGGTATCCTGTTCTAGAATATATTTAGTCTCAAGCGTTCACGGGAGAGCTTTGCGATTACCTCCCCATCTGAGGGGCAACACAGAGTCAATTACAAAGTACTTCAGAAGCTCAATCTTATTATCATGGTACACCTTAAAGTGGCGTGCCACCGGGTAGGATGCATCACTCCCAACAATTGCTCTAATGTGCTGGAGTATCCTCTTGTGCACCTGCAACGTGGTACTACCAACATATTGCAGGCCACACGGACACTCCAGCACATAGACCGCGAAGTCAGTCTTACAAGTCAGCATCCTATAGATTGGCATCGGGGCATCACAGAAGGGAATTTTATACTCAGTTTTGTTGACACCATATCTGCAAGCTTTACAGCTGGTGCACCTTCTAAATCCCTTACTGGAGTGGAGCCATGATTTGTTGCTGACTAATTCTGTACTGGTTTGTACTAAAGAATCGCGCATGGACCGTGCTTTCTTGAAAGTAATCTCAGGAGTAGCTGCCATTAGATCCCCAATGACAGGGTCATTACGCACCAGACTCCAATGTTTCTTAAAGATCTTACGCAGAGCCTGATGCTGGCGATTATATGTTTAAATTAGTCTAGTAGGTTCTTTGCCACAAGCTGGGGGAACAATGATTTTCTTATTTGCCAGGACAGCCTGTCTAGGAATGTGATTAGCTTTGATGATAGCTTTGTCAATCATGGTGGCGGCATACCCTCTAGCCAAAAATCTCACTTTACTGGCATTCTGTGCTGTGATACACTCAGACTCAGTGCTGCAGATGCGTCTGATGCGCAGCATCTCCCCGTAGGGGATAATGCGAATCAGATGGCCTGGATGGTGACTTGCAGCATGTAGTACGGTATTGCCCGCCGTGGGCTTTCTGAATAACCTGGTCTCCAATTTATCATGATTAATGAATACCTCCACATCTAGAAAACAGACAAGCTCTTGGCTCAGGTTACCTGTAAATTGTAGGTTGAGTGTGTTAATATTGATCAATTTAATGAAGTCTATGGCCTGTTGTTCTGTGCCGCGCCAAATCAAGAAAATATCATCATTATATCTATACCAATGAATCACATGCTTGGTAAAGACTTCATGATGTTGGCCATAGAGTACCTGCTCCTCCCACATGCCCATATGTAGACAGGCATAACTCAGGGAGAAGCAAGCCCCCATTGCAACGCCTCTAACCTGTTGAAAAAATTGGTTAAGAAACATGAAAAAATTGTTATTTAAACATGTTGCAATCATGGATATTAACATCTTGTTATGAGAACACATTTGAATAGGCCTCTTGCCTAAGTAATGATTAATGGCTTTAAGGCCATCCTGATGGTATATACTTGTGTAAAGGCATGTGACATCCAGAGCTATCAACCAATAGTCAGAGTCCCATGTAACACCTAGTAACTTTCTCAGGAAGTCACCCGTATCTTGGATGAAAGAGGGCAAAGCCCTCACGTGCTCCTGCAGAAAGTCATCGATGTAAACAGATGTATTCTCCATCAAACTTTTACGTGCCAATATTATAGGCCTACCAGGGGGTTTGTCAGCACATTTGTGTATCTTAGGAATAAAATAAATTGCAGGAATCACCGGATGATCATTTTTGAGGAATTTAAGTTCATCTTGACTAAGTATTCCTCACTTCTCCAGGCTACCAGTTGTGTGTAAAATTCAAACTGCACCTGCTTGACAGTGCCAATGTCACACCTCTTGTAACAGTGATGATCATTTAACTGTTCAAGGGCTTTCTCTAGATACAGTTCCCTGGGCCATAGCACCACATTGCCCCCTTTGTCGGACTGGCGAACTATGATATTGTCGTTGGCCTGTAGTTTTTTCATAAGTTGTATGTAACAATTATTTTGTGGTGTATACTTATGATGATCACGCATTGTATCAGAGTATAATCTTTTTAATTCCGCTATAAAAAGTTCATGGAAAATATCTGTATTGTCATGTAACATCAGAGGTGTGAATGTAGATTTTGGTTTAAAGGTGGTGTTGCCAGGCATGTTAAAATTGATCTGTTCATCACCTAAGACCATGCCTGAATTCTCATTATCCAACTGCTGAAAGTCCTGTAATAATGCTAGATCATTTACAGTTAGATCTGGTATGTTATCAATTGTCTGCCCAGCCCCAAGTTTAGAAACCTTGCGTTGAGCTTTGTTTGTCAAGAAAAAGTTACGAAGTTTCAACTTGCGGGTGTATTTATATAGGTCAATGCGCGTCTGCGCATAGTTGAAGTTGCTGGCTGGGCTATAGGTTAGACCTAAGGATAGGACTCGCAACTCATCTTGGCTTAGGTTAGTATCGGTAAGGTTTATGACAGTTAATGGTGACCCTGTTGGGTCAATTGCACTCATTGGTATATTAATTTCTTGTTCCATTTTCTGTTGGCATTGGGCTTTCTGTTTGATTTGCCATTTGATGTTACATTGCCTTCGTTCCCTTCGCCTTTGGTTGTTTCTTTGGCGTTGTTTGATTTATCCTCCTGGGTCGCAGAGTGTCTCGATACTCCTGGCGCAGGCAATCCACCTCCTGTGCCAGGGAAAACTTTGTAAACCCCATCATTGAAGCTTGCCGGGTTTGTTCGGTATCTGACTCGCTGTCAGGCAGTGAGCTAAGATCCGAAAATGAAGAAGCTAATTGAGGGATTACGCTAGTGCTGGCTTCTACAGTCGGCAATGGAATTTGCTTTTTGGAGGCCTTCTGTGCATCAAATTTCCAGGCGAAAGTAAAAATTCACCCTTGCTGATAGTCAATCTTATCCCTCTGAAATGTGTATGCTTTCCGTTTTTAAATTATTTCCTCCTCTTTTCGTAGTCTGACTTGCATATCTTCCCGATATTTCACACAGTTGGCTGGGGTTTCTACAGTGCTGATTTCATTGTTGAGTTCCTCAATTTTTAGGTGGAAAGACGCGCGATCACTTTCAGCATATTTAACCAAGATAATGACCAACTTGCACGAGGATTCTAAATTACACTCTACCCACTCCATGAGCATGTTAGGGTCCGGTTTTTTATAGCTAGGCGCCAACATAATACGGAGCCCACGGGGAATACGCCCAACTTCTAAGTATAGAGACATTGAGCGGTGCCCCCACCATTTAGACTGTTCTGCCCGCATTAATTTCTCCAGTCTTTTAAACAAAATATATATATATATGTATATATACAATGAAAAACCAAAGGTAAAGCAACTTTATAGCTGAATATATCGGTGATAGCAGTAACATTTTAAACTATAAAAAAAACACAGAAATGCACCAGTTATAGTTAGCTAACTAGGGCCCCTGCCATGTACTGCTTATGACCTCACATATGACATCACTCATGAAATGTTCTATTATATCATTTATGACATCACAGAGGACATCATGGACGACATCATGCAAGCTTCGTTTTCCACGATAAGAGTACTGACAGTAAGTACAAAACAGCTCAGGAGAAAATCAGCTATTATTACTGCCATCATAGCTACAACTCCCTTAGTTGTAGAAAGCATGCATTATGTGCGACATTGAGCCTATACTATACACTTTTTAGGTAGCATTGTTCACATTAACAATCAACCACAGATTTGTATGAATACAGTGTTCAATCTATATATAACTATTCAGAGAAAGACAAGTTCCTAAAAATAGTGAATGTCAGTTCCAAAGCAAAGGACCCTACTACAGACAGCATTTATCTGCATCAAACACCTGAAATTTACCAAACATACATTAAGAAATGAAGTTGAGTACTGGATACTGTAAATAGTGCTTACTCTATGGTGCGGGTTTACTCTATATAACACTGTTTGCAAACAGTGGAACTTTCATAAGAAACACTCAACAGAGTATCAAAAAGTATCTACTAAGAACAGTGTACACTCCATGCAACAGTTGTCAAAAAAGACACGATTTGTTAAAAGTTGCCAAGATCTGAAGGTGCTAAACATCCTACTGCCTGCACCCTTTATACTGTTGTGAAAACTTTACAAATAGCCCATCTTCTCAAGCAAAATTAGTATATATTGGTTAGTACCTGATGCACACAGTCTAAGGGCCAGATGTAGGTAAATGCATGTTTGCGATGCCTTAATAGTGATTTTTAGGGAATCGCTATTAAGGAATCGCAAAATGCCATGTAGGTAGGAATCGCAATATTTTTGTGATTCCCTAATATGCCTTAATTGTGAATTACAAATTGCGATTCACAATTAAGGAATACCTTCCCATTCATTCCTATGGGCCAAGAGGCCCATAGGAATGAATAGGAATAGCTCCCGCAATTTGCGAGTCACCAAGAGGCACTCACAAATTGCGAGAGCAATTTCAAGGGTGCCAGGGTTCCAAAAGGACACCTATTGCACTCCTGAAATGTGCATGTGTGCACATGTGGTGCACATACATGCCCTAAGGGCATGCATGTGTGTCACTTGGCACTTAAATAAAAGCAAAAAAGTGATTTTTTAAAGGACATCACTAATTACCACCAACTTGAAGTTGGTAGTAATTAGCGATTCCTTAAGGCTAAAGTGCACTTTCTTTTGTGCTACTTACATTGCATTTAAGGAATCGCAATTTGCTATTCCTTAAATGCAAGAGCAAAATAAGGAATCACAATTTTGCGATTCCTTATTTTGCTAGTAGGTTTCAACTTACCTACATTGCTCGCTGCCAAATAGTGAGCGCTAACGCTGAAATTCTGCAAATTTCAGCATTAGCGCTCGCTATTTGGCCCCCTACATCTGGCCCTAAGTTATGTAGAAATTGTCATGCTCACATGATTATGTCTAATAACTCAAGGCTACTTCTAAAAGTTAGAATCTACTACGCAGCATCTTACTCTTGTAGAAAACATTTTCTGCAGAACCAAAAAACTTATGTGAAACATAATAAATACAAGTCAACTGTCAACTATCCACAGAGGTACTCTTGAATACAAAGATTTATATTTTGTTCAATATCTCTTCACACCTATAATGCATTAGGAGCAGACGTGTTTTGTAAACACTCACACCCATTAGCTGGACAAATGTTGTACACAATTATGTAGACAAACAATATGGTACTTACCTGCAACTATGTAAACTATAAAACAAAGTAGCACACTCATTGGATGATATCATCAGTGATGCCTTCAGTGATCTCATCAATGATGTAATTTGAGATGTTATCAGTGATGTCATAAATTATGTTATAGAACATGTCATGAGTGATGTCATATGCAAGGTCATAAATAGGCACAAGGTATAGCTAGCGCTGCTAACTATTACAATTGAATTTCTATGTTTATATGTTCAAAACCTTATTGTTTTCACTGACATATTCACTAAACTATAAAGTTCTAGGAATTCTAGTTTTTTTAATGTAAACTAATATTTAATTACCATATTTAAATGGAATACCCTGCTGTGTACGGCCTAGGGCGGTGCTTTTTGGGGGGGGTTGGCTGCAGGGCCTGTCCGACCCCAGGCTGCAAACGACTTCGGCTGTGCACAGTGGGGAGTTGGCCATAGAGCCTGGCCCTGGGGGCCCCCATTCACCAGGGCCATTTTTTGTATTACAGTGGAGGGGGAGCCACATGGTTCCACTCCCGAGCCATTATCAGCCCGGTGACTCTATTCCCAGGGCCTCTTATTTATGTAAAGGGAAGGGGGCATGCATACCCTTCCTTCCCGGGACAATTTTGGCCCCAGAGCCCCCATCTCCCTGGAGTTGGCTTAATTTTTATGGGGAGGGGGCACACTGCCCCCCTCCCGGAGGCATTATCAGCCCTGGGGAACCCACCCCCAGGGTCTCTCAATAAATAAAGGGAAGCAGCCCATGCAGCCCCCTCCCAAACTATTGTTAGGTCCTGGGAATCTCATCCTCAAGGCCAAACTTTTAAATAAAGGGGAGGGGGCATGCATGGTCCCCTTCCCTAGGATGATTTTGGCCCTGAGAATGCCGCACCCCAGGGCCCAACAAACTTTTCAGGGGGAAGGGGCATGCAGTACCCTTTCCAGAATGATTTCAGACCCAGGGACCTCATTCCCAGGGCCCATCACCTTAATACTGTTGTTAGAGGCAGCGGGGGGAGCTCCAAGGCCCCAACCAGCTCACCACATCCACTGGAAGCCAGCATTGTTACCACATGCAGGGAGAAGGTAATAATTCTACTTCCTGCTGGCAGGGAGAAATATTTAGATCTGTTTCCCTTCCTGCATCACTGCAGGCAGAGAAACAGATCTAAATTCCACTCCCAGAGGGCTGGAGCATTTTTGGTGCTTATTCCTAATTAGCGGGAGATTTAAAGAAGTTACCGCCAAGCAAGAGGGATAATAATTTTTCCTGCCTGTGCTGCTGGGGCAGGGAAGCCACTATTCCCTGAGTGGGCACCCTGTGACATAGCCTATGAGCTGGTCCTGAGGGATGGGACTCTCAGGGTCATTAATTGCTAAGGGAGGGGGGCTGGCAGCCATTACAGGACTCAGGGACTTAGCCACCTGTCCTGAAGTTTATTTAAAAAAAGATATAAAGTGGCAGGGTAGAGATACTATGCCCCCTGAGCCCCATGGGGGTGACCCAGAGGGAACCACTGAGGCCAAAATAAAAAAAAATATCAGCATTGTTTGCTGTAATCCCACTGGACTCCCAGAGGATCATGGGAACAAATGGCTGCTGCCATTTTAATAAATATATATGGGGAGGGGGCATAAGTAGGGTCCCCCACCACAAACCCATTTAGGGCTACGGGGACCCCATCCCCATGAGCCATGTATATTTAAGGGGAGGGAGGATGCGGCCCTTTTCTCTATTGCAGTTACTGTAGGATGGTTACAATTTGCCTTAGAAGAGACAATTGTATTATGCATTTTTGTTTTAGATATGCTAAAATAAAGATGCATTATACAATTGTAAAACACATGTTTTAGAACGCTGAAAATCCCTCTTGCAATATCCATTTCAGACATGCATTATAAATATGTCATTCAATTTGCATATATATCAATAGCATATCTAAAACAAAGATGCATTATACAATTGTTTCTCTTCTCAGCCTAACGAACATTGGGCAAAACTATGACAAGTGATATAGATTGGTGGGAGTTTTAAAAGGATAGCTTCTTCTTTATGCACACCGGGGGCATTTACAGATCTATACAGAGACCGCACAAACCTTTAGGAAACATCAAATGCAGAGCTCAAAATGCAGTTTCTTGAGGCTTAAATTAAATCAAAACCTTCAATACTACTAGACAATGGCAGCTCTAACTCTTCTTAAGACATTTCTGTTGTGTTGTTACTTAAAGTATTGCCCAGCTACTAAATGTTTTAATGTGCGACAGCTGTTAAAAAATAGAGTTAAATTTGAATGGTCAAAAGCATGTCAAGAAGAATTTCTGTTCCTCACTTCAAACATTGATAAAGTTCATGCCTTAGAAGGTTTTGATCGGCACTTGGATAGTTACATTACCACTGATGCTAGTAGAAAAGGATTAGGAGCTGTTTTATCTCAAAAGAATAAAAATGGTAAAGAAGTAATTTTTTTGGTTGCATCAAAGGCCCTAACACCCACTCAAACAAGGTATCCTGCAATAGAAAGAGAGGCCTTAACCTGTGCTTGGGCCCTCAATCATTTTAGAGCCTTTGTATGGGGAAAACCTGTTACTATAATTTGTGATCATAAACCCCTTGTCAAACATTTAACAACGGAAGGTACTGTAAATGCATCTGCTAGGATTGCTAGATTGTCTATGCGAATGCAGGATTTTATTCACAAGGTTGTGTATTTACTTGGTAAGGACAACCTATTGGCTGATTGTCTATCAAGGTTGCCGCTCAAGTTAGAAGATTGTGAAGATGACGTTTGTGATAATTTCCAAGTGGCAGTTATGCATGATGAAGGGGGTCGTGCCGTAGGCAAGGAAGAATGCTTGCTTGAGTGTGGAATAGAAGATGTACTCAAACAAGTTTTTGAATCCATTCCTAACAATTGGGCAAATAAATCCAAATATTATGAGAAATTGAGACCTTTCTGGGAGGTCAGATCTCGATTGAGTATTGAAAATGCCACGGTTCTTAGAGGCGAGAGAATTGTACCACCAGCTGGATTGCATAAAATAATTATCCAGTTGTGTCATGAAGGTCATTTCGGAATCATAAGAGAAATGAGCAAAAGTATGTTATTGTTTTACTTTATCTATTTTCAAAGTGGCTGATCGTAGAAGTAGTGGATGCAATCAATACATCTAAGTGGCCGATCGTAGAAGTAGTGGATGCAATCAATACATCTGTTATTTTAGAGTTCTTGGATAAGACATTTATATCTGAAGGGTTACCAAGGACCATTTTAAGTGATAATGGTGTTCAGTTTATGTCTAATGCTGCCAAGGATTACTTTGCAAAAGTTGGTATTTTCCATAAGACAACTTCATTATACAATCCCAGTGGTAATGGTGCTGTGGAAAGATTTAATCGTGTAATTAAAGGTGTTATTCGGTCTGCATGCAATGCTAGACTTGATTAGGTGACGCAATTGTACAAAGCTGTGTGGGGGTACAGAGTGACTAAGAAGGAGTGCACCGGTCTCTCACCATTTGTAATGATGAGAGGGCCGAAACCTAGATCTAAGTACAACCCTGTTTGGCTATATAACTGTACATTATGTCATTGGTCTCCTTCCTTAGTTCGCAATAGATTGATGGAACATCATGCCAAAGTCAAGGCCTATTGTGATGAAAAACGAGGAGCCAAACCTGCTAGTGTTGACATAGGTGATTGGGTTTGTATAAAGAAACCTGGAAATGTAAAAAAGGGTGAAAGCCAATTTTTTGAGCCAGAGGAAGTGGTGGAAGTTCTGAATAATGCTGTAAGATTCAGGAGTGGTAAAGTGTGGAAGATGCATAGTGTTGCCTTAACTTCCAAATTATTTGGAAGTGATGTTTCCACACAGCAAAATGCACCTGGTAATTTTCATTGGTTGGATGATGACCTTGCGGGTGGAAGCAAATATATGGATGGAGCAAGTTCGGAAACTGTCTGTGAAGAAGATGTGGAGAGCTCTGTCAATGCGGATGGTGTAACTTCTCAGTCTTGCAGTGATGTGAGTCAGCCTGATGCTAGTCCTGGTATAGCGACACCGGAGGAAGTTCTTCCTTTTGAGAATTGTGATGAATATACTTTAGAAAGGACAAGAAGACCTCCTAAATGGTTAGCGGATTATATGCTTGAAGGAGTCAAGGCTCTGAAACCACAATAGTTCCATTTAAAAAAAAGAATATATTGTTAATCTTGTTTTGTATATTCAATGTTAATTTTTCTTCTTTCAGTGTTACTTAAAATTGTTACTTATGTATAAGTTTATTTTGTTATAAGAACGGGGATGTGTTGTGTTGTTACTTGACGTGTTTCCTAGCAACTGGAAAATTCTATTTTGGAACAGTGATGTTAGAAATGGGAATGTATTACTCACTTAAAAAAGTCTCTGAGCAGAGAAGCTGGATGTGCAACTACGAGCTCCAGACAATAAACCAGTACGTATACAATTTGTCTACGTGTATTGGTACTAAACAATTTCCCTTCAGACTTCCCAAACTCAGGGACAGAGTCAAAGAGATGAGCTGTGCAACCAAAGATAAATCAACCATAAAAAGCACGCTTAATAAAACATCAATTAAATACACCACCCAGAAAGATACTCAGAAACAGGCCATCCAGCAATTCTGAAGATAGAAGAATGGCTATCAAGGAAGGAATTTAAAAACGTAAGACTTAGGCGATTGCAACTATCCTACAGTATATGCAATTTTTATATTTTGATAGTACGTAAATCCAGTGGTTCTCTTCAATTTTGCATAGATTTCAGGAAAGTTTATCAAATTTCGAGATTTGATCCCAACCAACTACATTGAACAGAAGAAACCATAGAACAGTTAAGAAAGTACAATATATAACTACTTTTGATCCTACCAAAAGCTATTGACAAATGTCATTAAATTCAGAAGATAAAGAAAAAAAACGTATTTCCCACTGCTGGCAGATTATACCAGTGCACCCTAACGAATCATGGTTAATGAGTGCATGATAAAAATGACGTCAGTAACAGTCTTTAGTTGTCCTTCTTCAGTAGAGAGCAGCACATTGTTTTGGGGGTGCTAGAAATGCAGCTCACTCTGTACTCACTGGGCACAGGTGCATCATCCAGAGCGTTTCAGCTCATTAGCTCAAGGGAGCCTATTCGAACAAAAAGAGGGTGGGAGCAAAATGCCTCAGATCCCATCACTCAGTTCGCCCCAGTGCAGCATAGTAAATGCAGTGCATGATAAAGCTTACTTCAGAAATAGTCTTTTTAGTTTTCCACCCCTGTAGTTGGCAAATATTCACGCAATACAATGCAGCAAGACACCTTGCTGGGCTGCATGAAAGGGAGAGAGTAAGAATGCACCATATTCAACTTTATACTGTGCATTCCTGCTCTCTGCCTTCGCTGGAGCACAAGCTGCTGCCTAGCATCAATATAGGCACAATGGTGCAAGGGTGCCTGCCTTATAGGCAGGATTGTTTTTGTGCAGGAAGGACCACTGCGCCTTCATCGGCCTGGTCGCCCCCACGCTCCTCGTCCCTCCTGCTCCTGTGCCTCACCTGCTGCCTGTGCCTGCCTGATCGCCGAACGCCGTCTTCTCCCTCCCCCAGCGCCCCAGCCGCCGCAGGGCCGCCCGCCAAGCCCGCACTCAATTTTCCCGCCGCTGCCTGCCTGCGGCCCCGCCCCCCCGCCAGCCGATAGGCTAACACGCACCCGCCTCCCAGCGGACCCTCCCCTCCTGGCTCCCTTCTTAAGGGGACCCAGACTCCTTCTCGGGAGCGACCACTGCGCCTTCATCGGCCTGGTCGCCCCCACGCTCCTCGTCCCTCCTGCTCCTGTGCCTCACCTGCTGCCTGTGCCTGCCTGATCGCCGAACGCCGTCTTCTCCCTCCCCCAGCGCCCCAGCCGCCGCAGGGCCGCCCGCCAAGCCCGCACTCGATTTTCCCGCCGCTGCCTGCCTGCGGCCCTGCCCCCCCGCCAGCCGATAGGCTAACACGCTCCCGCCTCCCAGCGGACCCTCCCCTCCCGGCTCCCTTCTTAAGGGGACCCAGACTCCTTCTCGGGAGCGACCACTGCGCCTTCTTCGGCCTGGTCGCCCCCACGCTCCTCGTCCCTCCTGCTCCTGTGCCTCACCTGCTGCCTGTGCCTGCCTGATCGCCGAACGGCGTCTTCTCCCTCCCCCAGCGCCCCAGCCGCCGCAGGGCCGCCCGCCAAGCCCGCACTCGATTTTCCTGCCGCTGCCTGCCTGCGGCCCCGCCCCCCCGCCAGCCGATAGGCTAACACGCTCCCACCTCCCAGCGGACGCTCCCCTCCTGGCTCCCTTCTTATGACGCCCCCAGAGCGACCGCGCAGCGGACGCGCGCAGCGGGAGCACCGATTGAGCGCCGAAGGTGCGCCAAAGGTAAGCCCGTCTGCGCCCGTCCGCGCCTGGACCACGCCCAGTGCCAGGACCCCTGGCCCCCGCAGACACCAGCCCACCCGCCGGACCTACGACGCCACCGAACTCTACGCACTCAACGCCGGCAGAATCCCGGGCTGCTATCGAGCCACCCCGAGACGCACCCACGGACCCTTCTGCTGCCATTCCTGCAAGTTCACCTGCATTCAGACCTGCACCACATCAGCACCGACCAAGCCGAACTCCAGCAGCAACCACCTCAAGTGCATCCTGCTCAACACCCGCTCCGTCCACAGACACGCCGTCGAGCTCTGGAACCTGCTCAACACCACAGCCCCAGACGTCGCCTTCCTCACGGAAACCTGGATGAACGATTTCTCAGCGCCCAACATCGCCATCGCCATCCCGGACGGCTACAAGATCATCCGGAGGGTCCGCGTCAACCAGACAGGAGGAGGCATCGCCATCATCCACAGGAACTCCATCCGCATCACGACCAACACCGACGACACCCTCGCACCCGTCAAACACCTGCACTTCCAGATCCACATCAACCCCAAGACCACCCTCAGAGGCACCCTCATCTACAGACCCCCGGGACCACGCACACAATTCAGCGAAGACATCGCCGATTTCATCAGCCTGCACGCCCTCCCCTCAGCTGACTACTTCCTCCTCGGGGACCTCAACTTCCACCTGGAGAACAACAACGACCGCAACACCACCACCCTACTGGACAACCTCGCCAACCTCGGTCTCAAGCAACTGGTGACCACCCCCACTCACTACGCCGGACACACACTCGACCCCGTCTTCTCATCCAGCAAGGACATCGCCTTCAGCCACGCCACTGGACTCCACTGGACGGACCACAGCTGCGTCCACTTCAGCTTCAGAAGGACCACGATCCACCACCACCAGCAACAGGTTGCACGCAGAAGCTGGAACAAGATCACAGCCGACCAGCTCGCGACTTCCCTGAGCACGAACCCTCCCACCAGCGCAACGAACCCAAGCCAGGCAGCCACCAACCTCGCGAAGTGGATCAGCAACTGCGCAGACGACCTCGCCCCTCTGAAGACCCCGCCTAGCAGACCCGGCAGCAAGAAAGCCCCATGGTTCACCGAAGAACTCAAGAGCTCCAAGAAGAATTGCCGAGCCCTCGAGAAAGCCTGGCGCAGAGACCCAACACCGAACAACATGACTGCCCTCAAGCTCGCCACCCGAAAACACCACCAACTGATCCACGCCACCAAGAAAACTGCATTCAAGGAACGACTGGACAACAACGCCCACAACAGCAAGGAACTCTTCAACATCGTTAAAGAGCTCTCCAACCCCAACGCCGGAAACAACGACATCACCCCTTCGCAAGACCTCTGCAACTCCCTCGCCTCCTACTTCCACAACAAGATCGCAGACATACACAACAGCTTCAGCTCTCAACCGACGCACGCCACGACTGAACCACTGCCCCCTACCACCACCCTCCGCGCCTGGACCCCGATCAGCACCGAAGACACCATCCGCACGATGAACTCCATCCACTCCGGATCTCCGACCGACCCCTGCCCTCACCACGTCTTCAACAAGGCCGACGCTGTCATCGCACCCCACCTGCGGGACATCATCAACACCTCCTTCGACACCGCTACCTTCCCGGAGAGCTGGAAGCACGCCGAACTCAGCGCCCTACTAAAGAAGCCATCAGCCGACCCCACCGACCTCAAGAACTACCGCCCCATCTCGCTGCTCCCATATCCAGCAAAAGTCATCGAGAAGATCGTCAACAAGCAGCTGGCCGCCATCCTCGAGACGAACGGATCCCTCGACCTCTCGCAGTCTGGCTTCCGGGCCAACCACAGCACCGAGACCGCCCTGATCGCAGCTACCGATGACATCCGAGCCCTGCTCGACAATGGAGAAACAGCGGCCCTCATCCTCCTAGACCTCTCCGCGGCCTTCGACACTGTTTGCCACCGTACCCTAGTGCAGCGCCTCAGCAACGTCGGAATCCAGGAGAAGGCACTGGAATGGATCATCTCGTTCCTCGCCGGAAGGACACAGAGAGTCCGCCTCCCCCCGTTCAGATCAGAAGCCACCGAAGTCATCTGCGGCGTTCCTCAAGGCTCCTCGCTCAGCCCAACCCTCTTCAACGTCTACATGAGCCCCCTCATAGCCATCGCACGCCAACACAACCTCAACATCATCTGCTACGCCGATGACACCCAGCTGATCCTCTCCCTCACCAACGACCCCGCCACCGCCAGAGCCATCCTACACGAAGGGATGACAGACGTAGCCAAGTGGATGATGAACAGCCGCCTGAAACTGAACTCGGACAAGACGGAAGTCCTCATCCTGGGTTCTTCACCCTCTGCCTGGGACGACTCCTGGTGGCCCCCCGCCCTGGGCAGCGCTCCCAAACCAACAGACCACGCACGCAACCTGGGCTTCATGCTGGACTTCTCCCTCTCCATGACCAGACAAGTCAACGCCGTCTCCTCGTCATGCTTCAACATCCTGCGCATGCTACGTAAGATCTTCCGGTGGATCCCCACCGAGACCAGGAAGACGGTCACCCAGGCCCTCGTCACCAGCCGTCTGGACTACGGCAACTCCCTCTACGCCGGAACCACCGCCAAACTCCAGAAGAGACTCCAGCGAATCCAGAACGCCTCAGCACGACTCATCCTGGACATCCCCCGTCGCAGCCACATCTCCGGACACCTGAGAGATCTGCACTGGCTCCCGGTCAACAAGAGAATCACCTTCCGTCTCCTCACCCACGCACACAAGGCCCTACACAACCAAGGCCCAGGATACCTCAACAGTCGACTCAACTTCTACGCTCCCACACGCCAACTTCGATCGACCGGCCACGCCCTCGCCGCCGTCCCCCGGATTCGAAGAGCCACCACAGGAGGAAGGTCCTTCTCCTACCTGGCCGCCAAGACTTGGAACTCCCTCCCGACCCACCTCCGCCTGACCCAGGACCACCTCGCCTTCAGGAAGCAGCTCAAGACCTGGCTGTTCGAGCAGTAGCGGACCCCCCCCCTCCCCTAGCGCCTTGAGACCCTCCGGGTGAGTAGTGCGCTATATAAATGCTGTGATTGATTGATTGATTGATTGATTGATTGAACACCTTCCTGCACAAAAACAATCCTCAGGGGCATTTTCTTCTTTCTACATGTACTGTACACTTAAAAAAAGGAATAAATATATTTCTCCTTGTTGCACCACGGGTGGAGAGCCGTGCAATTCTGATGCATTTCCAGGTCTATCCGTGTTGGTAACCCTAGGAATTTGTCAGAATGCTTGGGTGGATGTGTGGGAACATCCACACACCGCTCATGTCACGCCTCCCTGATGCAGAGTAATTAATGCAAGGCATCGATTTGCACTGCCTTTGCACTACTCTATATTTATCAAGCCACCCAGGGCCACACAAGGTAGCCTAACTCTAATTTTAGGGTTTGCCAGCGGCAGCCAGTACAGGTAAATGCGGTGGGAAGTCGACAGATGACAGAATAGGTATAAATAAAAAAATAAATAACACCTATCGTGTTGTCTGTTCGCTTCCCCTCTGTCGCGCCCTGTGCCGGCCCCTACTGGTTTTGCATCATCCTGCGTCCCCTTGCCTGGCACAAGGCGATGCAAATCTTTTCCTAAATTTGGCCCTCAATGTTTTGCAACTAGATTTGGGCCGCAAAACACTGATAGATACTAATTAGATATTTGAAAGGGACACCTACAACACGCCCTGTCTAGACACCAAAGCAGTTTGTTGAGATAGGTGTAAAAAGGTCCCAATCCCTTACTGACCCTCATATGAGCGTAGATTTTCTTTTTTGGTTCTTGCCCTTGACAGGGGGAAGACCCCTAACCCCCTAATATAAGCAAGGTTCAACAGGTTTGTCTGGGCAAGATTTGATTCATCTGTTCTCTTTTGGAAAAAATTCCAATCATACAGTTCTTTTTTTTTTTGTAGGGTGTTTATAATAATTTTTCTGACACTCTGTTAACAACAACAGCCAACACGTATTTCACTCCTTCACATGGCCGTCCGGCCTGGGGCTTCCTCAGGGCGGGTAAATTATTTATGATATCCCTCAACGTCATATAAGAAGTAGGTCCTAGGGTTCTCGTCTCCAGCCTAAATTACCACAACGCCCACGCTTATTATACTGTTATCACAAGAACCCTAGGACCTACTTCTTATACGACATTGAGGGATATCATAAATAATTTACCCGCCCTGAGGAAGCCCCAGGCCGGACGGCCATGTACAGGGGTGAAACACAGTGTTGGCTGTTGTTGTTCACTCACTCTTATTAACAGAGTGTCAGACAAGTTATTATAAACACCCTACAAAAAAAAAACAGTGCGTGATTGGAATTTTTTCCGTAACAGAACAGATTAATCAAATCTTGCCCAGACAAACCTGTTGAAGCTTAGATACCAAAGCAGTATCCACTCGAAACCTATTTTAGGAGTCGAAAAAAAGATTCCGACTCCTAAAATTGGATTCGTAAATAAAAAAATACATTTTAACTGTCACATTTGCAACCATTAAAATACTTAGTGCATCTGTTCCTTAATAGGGCTCATGCCATTTAGCAAGCATTTTATTCTCACTAAAGGAAAGCACAATAACACCCAATCATCAATTTGAAATTCCATCAGTTTACTGTCTTTATTGTAATAATGTTGCAGCAGATGTTGAGCTTTTCCTCTCACAAATTACCTTGTTTTAGCTTTATTGTCTCTCAGTTGGGTGACATATTATAATATGGGATTACCTGTATTTGGTTGCTCCTCCCATATCACCTGAGACATCTCTAAAAGGATGCGGGGTATCGTACCATACAATAATTCAGTAGATAAAAACCTAGTGCTGGGCTGAGTTTGGGATCTTCTTTAATGTTATTTGAATTTGTAGCACATGCATATCACCGAAGGGTATCCTGGCGCAACTGTTTGAAGAAGTATGAAGAAGATAAGTGGATATTAATGCGTCCACGTTTTGAGTTTCTTTTTTAAAATGAATAAGCAGCTGGCAGAGTGAAAGGGTAGGGAACATGTGTTCCGGGCATTAGGATTAAGGTTGGAGAAAGAGCGTCCTTTCGCCTGGTGCATAGATGACAAAGGGGGTAGACACAAAAGAGAGAAGCAGACCGAAGTTGCCTGGTCAGAATGTGAAATTGGATTCTGTTGAAGAGGAAAAGGGGGCCTAAATTGTGGAGTGCCCTATAGGTATGACAGAGGAGTTCAAAAGAGTGCTTGTGGATTGAGAGCCAGTGGAGAGTGCTGAGGTGGTTGGATGTGGTGATGGGGAATGAGGAAGGTTCAGTACTAACCAGACAGCCTGATTCTGAACCACCTGCAGCCTCTTACAAAACTGGGAAGAGCATCACAATAATCTAATCTACAGTTCACAAGGGCTTGCACAACTGATTTCCTTGTGCCTATTGGGAGCCATTTGAAAGTTCTTCCAAACATCTTGAGGATGCTGAAACAGGTGGCAGAGACTGATGTGAAATGGCCAGCTATCAAAACCTGGCTGTCGAAAATGATTCCCAGGTTTCTGGTGGATTATGCTGGTTGTTGGAGCAGGATCATTTGTATTGGCCACCAGACTTCAGACAAAAGGGTTGTGCATTTTTGAAACAGGACTCTCTCTCTTTTTGTCACCGTTAATTTGTAAGAAGTTGAAGATCATTCATTTGGCAACCAAGGACACACACATTAAAGTTGGCCTTGGCTTCGTTGGTGTATTTCAATAAGGAGAGGATCAACAGAGAGTCCTCCACGTAGCATATTGCATTGACGCAGAAGGATCTGATAATGACTGTAAGAGGGCCAAGTGTATGTTAATTAAAGTGGCCTAAGCAAAGAGCCCTGTGGAGCACATCATGTAATTACAACAAAAGTAGAGTGAAAAAGCATAAGGAAGATGGATTGTGACCAGAGAGATAGAAAAGATTGAAACCACTGGAGGGCCCTCAGGTAGATGCCCGATTTATGGAGGCACTTAAGTAGAGTGAAATTGTGCACCATATTGAAAGGCGTTTATAGATTCAAGAGAACCAGGGCTCCCTAGCAATGCAGTGAATGTCTTCTGCAGCAGAGATAAGGGCAGTTTTGGTGCTGTGCTCAGACCAAAATTTAGACTGCTATGGATCAAGAAGATAATGAGTTTCTAAGTAACGTGTGAGTTGCCTATTACCCAGTTTGTTGAGTTCCTCAGGATCGGCGTGAGGGTCTGAGACGTGGAGTGGTATACTGGTAGGTCGCTCCCCCCCGCTGCAGCTCCGCCTGCACTCCTGCCGACGCCTGCTGCCGCCGCTGAAGTCGAGGACCTCCACCACCCGTAGGCTACCACTTGCACCTCATCCCTGGTGGCCAGTGGTGGCCTTAGGTTTGTATCTGCTCTCTGTTGTACCTGTACTCTGTCTGCCTGTCCCTCTCCTGTACTCCACTGCCCTCGTTCTGTATACCCGTTTCTCTTTTGTACACCCCTGCCCCCCGCTTGCCGCTGCGACCTCCTTTACTTCTGTGCCCCCACTGACCGGTTTTCTCCCTCTGCCCCTCGTCTGCCTCCCACCCCTGGTGCGACCTTTCTGCTCTGTGCCCCCTTTTCTGCTTCTGTACCCCTTTTTGCCTTGTTTCCTACCCGCGACTGCTCCGCTTCCCTGCTCCTGTCCCCGCCGCTGCTTCCTCTGAGGCCCCGCCCCCTCCGTGTGCCCCTGCCACCCACCTCCCGCCTCCCAGGTGCTCCTCCCTCCCCACCTCCCCATATATTGCAGCCACTGCGCGTTGAGGAGAGCGACCCTTGACCTTGCCTGGTAGGTCTCCTCCCCCGCCGCAGCTATGCCTGCACTCCTGCCGCCGCCTGCTGCCGTTGCTGAAGTCGAGGCCCTCCACCACCCGCAGTTTACCACCTGCGCCTCATCCCTGTTGGCCAGTGGTGGCCTTAGGTTTGTATCTGCTCTCTGTTGTGTCTGTACTCTGTCTGCCCGTCTCTCTCCTGTACTCCGCTGCCCTCGTTCTGTACACCCGTTCCTCTTTTGTACCCCCCTGCCCCCCACTCACTGCTGTGGCCTCCTTTACTTCTGTGCCCCCACTGCCCGTTTTTCTCCCTCTGCCCCTTGTCTGCCTCCCGCCCCTGCTGCGACCTTTCTGCTCTGTGCCCCCTTTTCTGATTCTGTACCCCTTTTTGCCGTGTTTCCTACCCACGACCGCTTCGCTTCCCTGCTCCCGTCCCCGCCGCTGCTTCCCCTGCGGCCCCGCCCCCTCTGCGCCCATTCGCTGCCCCTGCCACCCGCCTCCCGCCTCCCAGCTGCTCCTCCCTCCCAGCCTCCCCATATATGGTGGCCGCTGCGCGGCCCGCGTTGGACGCGCGCAGCGGGCGCACCACTGGCACGCCGAAGGCGCGCCTAAGGCAAGCCCGTCTGCACCCGGCCGCGCCTGGACCGCGCCCAGTGCCAGAACCCCTGGCCCCGCACCAGCCATGAATTCTGCCTCCGCTACGACTCCAGCACCCTCGTCGCTCTCAACCCAGGAAGTACCCACACCTGCTGCAAGGCCACCCCGAAGCGCACCCACTGTCCCTTCGCCTGCCGGAACTGCAGCTTCTCCTGCCTCGAAGGCGCCGAGATACCCGCCACAATGGAACCCAACCAGCTCCGATGCATCCTGATCAACACTCGCTCCGCACGTAAACACGCCGTCGAGCTCTGGGACCTACTCGACACCGCATCCCCGGACGTCGCCTTCCTGACCGAGACCTGGATGAACGAAGCCTCCTCTCCAGACATCGCCATAGCCATCCCCGACGGGTACAAGATCACCCGCAGAGACCGCACCAATGGAGCCGGAAGAGGAATCGCCATCGTCCACAAGAACACCATCAGGGTCTCAACAAACACCAACGACACTCTCAGCACCGCCGAACACATGCACTTCCAGATCCACACGGACCCCAAGACCACCCTAAGTGGCACCCTCGTCTACAGACCACCCGGACCCCGACCACAATTCTGCGACTCCATCGCCGACCTCATTTGTATTGGCCACCAGACTTCAGACAAAAGGGTTGTGCATTTTTGAAACAGGACTCTCTCTCTTTTTGTCACCGTTAATTTGTAAGAAGTTGAAGATCATTCATTTGGCAACCAAGGACACACACATTAAAGTTGGCCTTGGCTTCGTTGGTGTATTTCAATAAGGAGAGGATCAACAGAGAGTCCTCCACGTAGCATATTGCATTGACGCAGAAGGATCTGATAATGACTGTAAGAGGGCCAAGTGTATGTTAATTAAAGTGGCCTAAGCAAAGAGCCCTGTGGAGCACATCATGTAATTACAACAAAAGTAGAGTGAAAAAGCATAAGGAAGATGGATTGTGACCAGAGAGATAGAAAAGATTGAAACCACTGGAGGGCCCTCAGGTAGATGCCCGATTTATGGAGGCACTTAAGTAGAGTGAAATTGTGCACCATATTGAAAGGCGTTTATAGATTCAAGAGAACCAGGGCTCCCTAGCAATGCAGTGAATGTCTTCTGCAGCAGAGATAAGGGCAGTTTTGGTGCTGTGCTCAGACCAAAATTTAGACTGCTATGGATCAAGAAGATAATGAGTTTCTAAGTAACGTGTGAGTTGCAAATTACCCAGTTTGTTGAGTTCCTCAGGATCGGCGTGAGGGTCTGAGACGTGGAGTGGTATACTGGTAGGTCGCTCCCCCCCGCTGCAGCTCCGCCTGCACTCCTGCCGACGCCTGCTGCCGCCGCTGAAGTCGAGGCCCTCCACCACCCGTAGGCTACCACCTGCACCTCATCCCTGGTGGCCAGTGGTGGCCTTAGGTTTGTATCTGCTCTCTGTTGTACCTGTACTCTGTCTGCCTGTCCCTCTCCTGTACTCCACTGCCCTCGTTCTGTACACCCGTTTCTCTTTTCTACACCCCTGCCCCCCGCTTGCCGCTGCGGCCTCATTTACTTCTGTGCCCCCACTGACCTGTTTTCTCCCTCTGCCCCTCGTCTGCCTCCCCCCCTGGTGCGACCTTTCTGCTCTGTGCCCCCTTTTCTGCTTCTGTACCCCTTTTTGCCTTGTTTCCTACCCGCGACTGCTCCGCTTCCCTGCTCCTGTCCCCGCCGCTGCTTCCTCTGAGGCCCCGCCCCCTCCGTGTGCCCCTGCCACCCACCTCCCGCCTCCCAGCTGCTCCTCCCTCCCCACCTCCCCATATATTGCAGCCGCTGCGCGTTGAGGAGAGCGACCCTTGACCTTGCCTGGTAGGTCTCCTCCCCCGCCGCAGCTATGCCTGCACTCCTGCCGCCGCCTGCTGCCGTTGCTGAAGTCGAGGCCCTCCACCACCCGCAGTTTACCACCTGCGCCTCATCCCTGTTGGCCAGTGGTGGCCTTAGGTTTGTATCTGCTCTCTGTTGTGTCTGTACTCTGTCTGCCCGTCTCTCTCCTGTACTCCGCTGCCCTCGTTCTGTACACCCGTTCCTCTTTTGTACCCCCCTGCCCCCCACTCACTGCTGTGGCCTCCTTTACTTCTGTGCCCCCACTGCCCGTTTTTCTCCCTCTGCCCCTTGTCTGCCTCCCACCCCTGCTGCGACCTTTCTGCTCTGTGCCCCCTTTTCTGATTCTGTACCCCTTTTTGCCTTGTTTCCTACCCACGACCGCTCTGCTTCACTGCTCCCGTCCCCGCCGCTGCTTCCCCTGCGGCCCCGCCCCCTCTGCGCCCATTCGCTGCCCCTGCCACCCGCCTCCCGCCTCCCAGCTGCTCCTCCCTCCCAGCCTCTCCATATATGGTGGCCGCTGCGCGGCCCGCGTTGGACGCGCGCAGCGGGCGCACCACTGGCACGCCGAAGGTGCGCATAAGGCAAGCCCGTCTGCACCCGGCCGCGCCTGGACCGCGCCCAGTGCCAGAACCCCTGGCCCCGCACCAGCCATGAATTCTGCCTCCGCTACGACTCCAGCACCCTCATCGCTCTCAACCCAGGAAGTACCCACACCTGCTGCAAGGCCACCCCGAAGCGCACCCACTGTCCCTTCACCTGCCGGAACTGCAGCTTCTCCTGCCTCGAAGGCGCCGAGATACCCGCCACAATGGAACCCAACCAGCTCCGATGCATCCAGATCAACACTCGCTCCGCACGTAAACACGCCGTCGAGCTCTGGGACCTACTCGACACCGCATCCCCGGACGTCACCTTCCTGACCGAGACCTGGATGAACGAAGCCTCTTCTCCAGACATCGCCATAGCCATCCCCGACGGGTACAAGATCACCCGCGGAGACCGCACCAATGGAGCCGGAAGAGGAATCGCCATCGTCCACAAGAACACCATCAGGGTCTCAACAAACACCAACGACACTCTCAGCACCGCCGAACACATGCACTTCCAGATCCACACGGACCCCAAGACCACCCTAAGTGGCACCCTCGTCTACAGACCGCCCGGACCCCGACCACAATTCTGCGACTCCATCGCCGACCTCATCAGCACACACGCGCTGACCTCCACCGACTACATCCTCCTCGGAGACCTGAGCTATTATCTGGAGAACAACAACGACAACAACTCCTCCACCCTGATGGACAACCTCGCCAACCTCGGACTACAACAGCTCATCACGACGCCAACCCACATCGCCGGTCACACGCTTGATGCCATCTTCTCCTCAAGCCCCCACGTCGCCTTCAGCCACGCCTCCTAACTCACCTGGACAGACCACCACTGCATCCACTTCACCTTCCGAAAACCCCTCACACACCACCGCACCTTACAGATTCCACCCCCCGCTGCTGGGGAAAAGTCACTGAAGAACAACTACAGACAAACCTCGCACTCAACCCACTGGCCAACCCCACCAACCCTGACAATGGTGCATGCACAATCAGACGCTGGATGGACGACTGCGCCAACACCTTAGCCCTGCTGAAAAAGCCAACCAACAGAGACACCAGCAAGAGAGCCAGCTGGTTCACCCCGGAACTCCTAGCATCAAAGCGCACCTGCCGGAAATTGGAGAACAAATGGCACAGCGACAAGATGCCGGACAGACGTGCTGCCCACAAAGACGCCATCCGCATCCACCACCACCTCAGCAGGACCGCCAAAAGGACCTCCTTCAAAGACCGCCTTGACAACAATGCACACAACAGCAAGGCGCTCTTCAACATCGTGAAGGAACTCTCCAACCCCAGCTCCAGCGCCAGCGACATCCCGCCATCGCAAGCCCTGTGCGACTCCCTCGCCACCTTCTTTCACCGCAAGATCACCGACATCCATGACAGCTTCAACCCCCGAATGACCCCTACAGGCCTCGACACGCTGGACCCACCGCACCCCATAGACCACGATTCCCTGACTACCTGGGCCAACGTGAGCATCGAGGACACAATCAAGACCATGGGCACAATCCACTCCGGCTCCCCGTCTGACCCTCTCCCACACCACATCTTCAACAAAGCCGGCAGCTCCATCGCACTCCACCTGCGCAGCATCATCAACCTCTCTTTCGAGACCGCTACCTTCCCTGAGAGCTGGAAGCATGCCAAGATCAATGCCCTACTGAAGAAACCCAAGGCGGATCCGAGCGACCTCAAGAACTTCCGGCCCATGTTCCTGCTTCCGTTCCCAGCAAAGGTCATCGAGAAGATAGTTAACACCCAGCTCACCCGTCACCTCGAAGACAACAGCATCCTGGACCCCTCCCAATCAGGATTCCGCAGCAACCACAGGACCGAGACCGCCCTCATCGCCACCACAGACGACATCAGGATCCTGCTAGACAACGGCGAGGCCCTGATCCTCCTGGACCTCTCTGCCGCCTTCGACACCGTCTGCCACCGCACACTACGCACGCGCCTCCACGATGCAGGGATCTGAGACAAGTCCTTGGACTGGACCACCTCCTTCCTCTCTGGCAGAACTCAGAGAGTCCGCCTCCCTCCGTTCCGGTCCGAAGCCTCCGAGATCATCTGCGGCGTCCCACAGGGATCCTCTCTCAGCCCGCCGCTGTTCAACGTCTACATGGCACCACTCGCACGCATCGCCTGACAGCACAACCTCAACATAATCTCCTACGCCGACAACACGCAGCTGACTCCCTCACCACCAAATCCAACCTCCACCAGGGAATGAAGGCTGTCGCCGACTGGATGAAGGAAAGCCGACTTAAGCTGAACTCAGACAAGATGGAGATCCTCATCCTCGGGCCCAACCCCTCAGCATGGGACGATTCCTGGTGGCCCGCATCACTGGGGACACCCCAGCTCCTACCAACCACGCATGCAACCTGGGAGTCATCCTCCACTTGAAACTCACCATGACCAAACAAGTCAACGCAGTCTCCTCTACCTGCTTCAACTCCCTCCGTATGCTCCGCAAGATTTACAGATGGATCCCGACACACAAGAGGAAAACAGTCACCCAGGCTCTATTCAGCCTCCGACTCGACTACGAAAACGCCCTCTACGCCGGAGCCCCGTCCAAGCTCATCAACAGACAGCAAAGAATCCAGAACGCCTCTGCACGCCTGATCCTCGACGTCCTGCACCGTGACCACATCACCCCCCACCTGAGGAACCTGCACTGGCTCCCCGTCGACAGAAGAATCTCCTTCAAGCTCCTGATCCACGCACACAAGGCACTCCACAAAACCGGCCCAGCCTATCTCAACAGTCGACTCTCCTTCTACGTAACCAACAGAAAACTACGCTCCGCTGACCACGCCTTGGCCACGGTCCCGCGCATGCGTAGAACCACTTCCGGAGGCAGGTCCTTCTCCCACCACGCCGCCAAGACCTGAAACACCCTCCCCCTCAACCTACGAAAAACCGAAGACCTGCTGACCTTCAGGAGACGACTCAAGACCTGGCTTTTCGACCAGTAGCAGCAGCTCCCCCCCCAGCGCCTTGAAACCCTTACAGGTAAGTAGTGCACTTTACAAATTAACTGATTGATTGATTAATTGATTGATTGATACAGAACACGTGACTCGAACTGCAGTATAGAGGAACTGAGCGTAAAGATTGTGAACCCTGAAAATTAAAGTTACCCCACGTCAGAGAAGCATGTGGGTCGGAACTATCACCACATGTCAAGAATAGGAACTAAAGACAGTCAAGCCTTGAAAAAGTCACAGGTGTATACAAAACAGAAGCGACGAAACACGTTGGCTTTGTCTTTCATTTTGGCTCACGAATCAGGAGAAGCCATAGCAAGGAAAAAAATCAAACAGGAATCTACTGTGACCTTTTTTTCTATATGTGCATTGACTTACTACTGCTACTGCTGTGTGTTTTTTTTTGTGTATGATTCACTTTTACGTGTGCTAGGGAATCAAAGCTCTGGAGCTGCAGCTAAAGCCTCAGAATTTGGGGAGGTAGGTGGTACTCCCACCCTTTAGCATTATACTTTGATAGACAGATCACCAGATATTTAGTGGATATACTCATTGGGCGCCCATTCCTATATACGATACCACCGACTCTTTTCCTTCATAATGGTGAAGATTTCTCTTGCAGATTAAGAGGTTTCCTGAATGTGGAGCCCAGTTAAAGTTGCCTGGTTTAACGCAAATAAGTATGATAGTTGTGCAGGGCGGATTTGTGTCTGCTGTGTATCCATGCTGCAGGCTCCATTTTTAGTTGCCAGGTGGAAGTCAAGCGGGGATTCAGGAGGTGGGATGCAAGGGGATCATGCACAGAGGGAGAGTCCAACCTACAGAGCAAGGTAGATGGGCAGGCAGTTGAAACAGGGCAAAATACTGAATACTGGCAAACAAAAGAGTTAAAACAAATAAATGTAGAATAAAGCAGCACCAGAAAAGAAAGTATAAAAGGAAAAGAAATGTAAAAGAAATTAAAAACAAATTAAATAAGAAAGTTCTGAGTGGCCCAGACAATTCTTAGCTGGATGAGGGAAGCTCCAAATACAAGGAAATCAAAGGGGCGAGGTGGCAGGTAGCAATAAAAAAGGAATGTGGTGAAAAGAGTTAACTGTAATATCTTTCCCAGTTTCTACCCTCCATATCTAGAATGTTTTTTTGAGTTAGCTTCAAAGTTGAATTGTATCTGTCTACTAACCCATCTGTTGGTGATTGGTGAGCAGTGAGCAGTGGTTCACAACTGCTTTACACCCAGCTGCTAACAAATCTGCGCAATTAATTTCAAGACAAAAGAGATGTTTTAATCCATTAATATGTTTTTATGAAATCATGTTTGAGAAAATATTAATCTCTGGCATTTCGCATTGTGGAAGTTACTCGCAATGGCTGAATTTGCGCCGTTACAACAGTTGCGTAAATAAGATGTCCGTCTGGGTAAAAAACCTTTTTGTGGGAGCATGAGAACAACACAATCAACAGGAACATGATAAGCAGTTGATTAACGAGGGTACTGCTAAATTTAATTTGAATATTAATTTTGAGTTGATTTTTTTTCCTGAGTGGACCCATTTGGGTTATTTTTGAGCATGAAATGCATCTTTTTTATATTTCTTTTGTGAGGCTAGTATAGATACAGTATCAAATTCTTCCTATCCGGACGACTGCTCCCTGTTCTTAGTACCGTTCTTGGTCATTTCGCAATTTTATTTCTGGAGGGAAAGCATCTCTCATCCTTCGTCTCTAATCTCTGCTGCATCATCAAGCCTTGTAAGCTTTCCTTTTTTTAAAGAAATCAAGTAAAGTCAGTGCCGTACATTGCAAAATGTTTGTTTTTTGAGGACTGTCAGGGAGCACTATTTTTTTTCCATTAGTGTTCTTTTCTAATTTGTCTCTTGCTGAATGGACTGGAATTTGGAGTTAAGGGTACAGTCAGACCCATGTTGAAGTGGATAAAGCAGGTAAGGGCAATGGACGTTTTGGAGTGGTGGAGGCCTGGGTTTATATACAGTTCTACCTTTTCCATGTGGTTTTGCTGTTTATCCAGATTTGACATTATAAAGTGGTATTTTTCTTTTTGGGGGTAGAATGCAGTTGACCAGTGATGTATGTTTTTAATGTATATTTCATTTACTTACTGTTTCTGGGCTAGAGATATTTGTTTTAATTGTATGTGCACAGTAAGATTATTTTAGCCATCATGTGCCTATTAGTGGCTAGGGTAGGGATGGCTCCAGGGGTCCAGGCCATGTAGCCAGACATCTTCCTTTCTTCTCTGCCAGCTTCTTCCCCATGTGCTTGTGCAGCCCACCATTTTATGTGTGAGTTTATGTATGTGTGAGATGGTTTCTTCATATATTTTTCTGCAACACTTAATAGTATTTTGCAGGTATAGTTGATGCTTTGAGCTTTTTCAGTTTGGGGCATTTTAAACCTTTTTTCTTTTGTGACATTGCTGCTTTATGGGTGATGTATTGAGGAAGGCCCACAGGAGGGCCCAGGGAATATTTGGTATATATTTGTGCAATCCTTTCCCCGCAGTTCTGTAGGTTTTTGTTTGGAGAGGAATGGGCTCCATTCAGAGGATAGCGGCATTATTCTCTTTGTTCTTTGTTGCACATGGACAAATAGTATTTGATAAACGCCCACTGTCCCACACCCACTGCATTGACGGTCAGACGCTCATCTGACAGCCATTGTAATTTGTCCCTTAATGTGTGACTAAACTGCCAAGTTAAATATATTGCCCTAGAAAAATATGGAACAACAAGGTGATGGATCGAATGCTTGAATTGATCTTAGCCACTGGCAATCGCTGGGGCCACATTCCAGTCCGTCGTTTTACGCTTACCATATCACCTCAATTTGGACCTAACATTATGCAAATCCGTCTTGACCTTACTCCAGAGGGAACTGTCCAGCCTAAACTGCCAGACCAGGTCCTCCCTGAAGAAGAACTCAAGCACCCAGGTTTCTCCCTGATTAGGGCTCATCAGCCTGGTATAGCTTTATTCCAGTGGCACTGTGAGAGGACTCATGCCTGAGCATACCTGTCGCACTTAGGGCATAAACTGCAACAACAACAAGGTGATGGATGGAGTACTTGAATTAATCTTAGCCACTGGCAATCGCTTTGACCACATTCCAGTCCATCATTTTTCACGCATCATGCCACTTCAGTTTGGACCCAGCCACATGCAAATCATTCTTGACCCTGATCCAATGGGAACAGTCTAGCCCAAACTGCCATGGTAGGAACATAAGCAACCTAGGCCTCGTTGTGCTCTGATTAGGGCTCAATAGCCAGGTATAGCTTGGTTCCAGTGACACAATGGGAATGGGACCCACGTCTCTGCATACCGTCTCAGGAAGACACACTAAATTATTCAATTAAGTTAATAGTGCTGTGGTATGTTTTACTTTGTTCTGCATTTAAAATATAAAATTAATTTTGATTGATATTTAACATAAACTGTTTTTACAAATGTTTGTTGCATTAAATAAACTTTTTTGCTTTTCCATATATTTTATCATAGAAAGACTCCACAGTTGGAATGGAGCTCTTCCTATGATTAAATACAGAGAAAATTGGAAAACAAAGTTTACGAAATTTTACAATAAATTAGTAAAAAAAGATGTATGCTAATTATTAAAGTATATATTTTCTATGGGATGTTGTTGCAGGACCAGTGGTTGCCCATGTGTGGTGCAAGTCCTAATTCTGTTTATTTTTGGCAGTAGTACTTTACACTTTTAAATGTGGAAGTGGAAACATAAAAGTTTACACTTTTATGATTTAAATATTTTGTATTGATTTTATAAAGTAGGAACAACAGCCGCCACCTACATCCATGGGCCTGTGCGGAATAACAACCATTGTGAGAGTAAGAAGAAACCGAGGGAAAAAAGGCGATAGATATAAAGAAAAGACAGGGGAGAAAAGCACTCGACAGCCAGAAATGAAAGTCAGTAATTGAGAGCTGCCTTAAGTCAGCGGCTGTGCCATTTAAACCCTGATTTACAGTTACTCTGCCATTTGTAATGCCTGGGTAAGGCGAAGTAGCCGTAAGTATGTGGGACAGAATAGTTTGACAAACTCTGTCGCTAGGAATCTAATCGTGGAGCCCCATGTTTTGACAAAGAGTGGTAGTATGTGCATAACACTAACTGTAAGCATCTCCATACCCATGAGTTCCCATAGTTTTGTAACCAATCTAGTGTGGTCAAAGTTGCATCTGTGCCCCAGCGGGATAAGAGGGTCTGTTTCGCCGCTCCTAGCGCCAAGTTAATAGCTCTTCCAACGCAGGATCTGAGAGGGTAGGTCAGGGCATTAGGCAGACCCAGTAATGTGTAGCTTGAGAATCTAGGTAATTCCGTCTAATAGCTGGGGTCATTGTCAGACAGGTCAGCCGTCAAGAACTGCTGAATCTTTGGGCAGCCCCCCAGCAAATAACTCAGGGTGCCCTCCTGTCCGCAGCCGCGCCAAAACCGTGGATCTCTTCCCGCTCTCCAATGGGCCACTCAAACTGGAGTATAATACCAATAATGAGCAATTTTGAGGAACATCTCCATTCAACAGCTAGGGAACTTTCCATATGTGAATCCCGGCCACTGCAAGGTGAATGAATCACCAGTGTTTTTCAGATTCCGTTCCATACCATTCTACTATATAGCGCAGTTGGCCCGCCTGGTAATACCTTTCCAAATGGGGAACTCCCAGCCCTCCATTCTTCTGTTTGAAGTATGTCTGTTGCCGGGCCATGCAGGAAATGTTGCCTGCCACCACAAAGTCTCCAATGAGGTGCTGCAACTTAGTTAGGATCGATGGGGGGGGGGCTGCAGCAGTAGTGTCTGCATGATGTGTATGATCTGGGGGAGTAAAGTCATCTTCCCCGCCGACAGCCTGCCCAACCAGGACAAGGTGTACCTCTTCCAGGCCGCGAGTTCTGATTTCGCCATAGCGATCAGGGTAACATAGTTTTCCGGAGACGTATGCTCGGGCGTGGAATAAATCCGTAATCTTATATATGTTACCCCTTTGGTCGCCCAGGCGAAAGGAAACAGGGCTGTCAGGTGTGCTTTATCATCCCTAGGAATCATCAGGCTGAGGGCCTGTGTTTTCTTAATGTTGGGCTTGAAGCCAGACACCACCCAAAATCGGCCATGGCCTGCAGCAGTGGGTACAGGGACAGGAACGGCTGAGTTAGAATCAGCAACACATCGTCAATCAATCAGGGAATTGTCAAGCGCGCTACTCACCCGCTAAGGTCTCAAGGCACTGGTCTGCATAGAGTGAAATGTTGTGTTCACTGTCTCCCATACGGATCCCAGAAATGCCGACATGTTAACCAATGCCCTCTGCTAAGGGCTCCATATAGAGCGCAAATAGTAAGGGAGACAGGGGGCACCCTTGTCATATTCCACGCAAGATCTTGAAAGGGCTGGATGATGTTCCATTCACATGGACCTTTGCCACTGGGGAAGTGTAGATACAGCATATCCAATTTCGAAATCTCCCCTCACCCTGAATCTGGCAAGCACCGCCTGCAGGTAGGGCCAATGCACGCTGCTGAAGGCCTTTTCTGCATCTATGGACAAGAGCAAGGCAGGTGTCTGGGAGGGTTATGATTTATCAAAAAGGTGGCATAGTTGCCTAGTGCCATCACTACAGCACCTCTCGGGGATAAACTCGGCATGGTCCAGGTCTATGAGACCCTGCATGTACAGCGCTAGACGGAAAGTCAGCACGCTAGTGAAGATTTTCAGATCGACATTTAACAGAGAGATAGGTTGGTATGATGCACATCTCTTCGGGTCCTTGCCTGGCTTCGGCTGGGCCAAAATTGCAGCCGTCTGCATGGAGGGAGCAAGACACCCAGTAGTGTTAAACAAATTATAGAGATGGGAGAGCAAAGGGACAAGGGTGGGTGCAAATGTTTTGTAAACATCAGAGGTAAATCCATCTTCGCTGGGAGCCTTGCCAAGGGGGAGCCTCTGAATAGCACGGAGTACCTCCTCAGAGCTAATATCATTGTCCAGTTTGGCCACTGCATATTCAGGGAGCAGGATCACTGAAGACTGTGCAACATAATCTACTGCCGCTGTGCCGTCAAGCGTCTCTGCAGAGTAAAGAGCAGAGTAGAAATGCTCAAAACCGCCTGCTATGAAATCATTAGAACTCAGCCCCTCTCCATCAGGACCCTCAGTTCCTGGAGTCAGATTTGGGCCGTCTGAGCCTGTAGACTGTGTGCTAGTATTTTGCCTGCCTTATTGCCTAGGTTTACACTTTTGAGTAACTTTACACTCAGATTAAGTGTATAGCTGAAAGTAGTAGAGTTATTCAAATGTGTAAGAGTAAATTACAAATGGTAATTGTTCACAAGTGTCTATCTTTAATTCAGTTATAGAGTGCTCTAAGAGTTTCAGAAGTGCACGTTTCGAAATGAATCATCAATCTCTCAAATATGCTCTATTTCCACCGGGACTTGCAGTCTGGTTGCCTGTAATTCTCCAGCTAACAGAAGTGATAGGTGTTGTCCCCATCCCCATTTGCCATTCGGCACTCTGCAGAAATGTCTCAAAGTTAGTGGAAAATATTGGGGTCCTCTCAAGAAGCATATTTTTGTAACATCACTTACGGCAACTCTGGGTTACACCTGTGTAGGGAAGTATTTCCGATAGTTTATCCAGTGTCATCCCTTGATTAGTCTTTATTTGACTAATCTGTTCTGAATGAGCTTGAACAGTCTACTGCAGAGAATCTTTATCCTGTTGAGAGGATCGGACATATCTTTAGGGAGCCCACTCAAGTTTTTTCAATTCCTCTGTAAGCTGTTGAACTAAGACCTCAATTTCTGGTAGGCCAGGAATATCACAATTCTCACACCACAACGCTTCGCTTTTCTAGCTTTGTTAAGTATCCCATTAAACAGTCAATCTTTTTATTTTCCACAGGATCAGTGGTCTATAAGGTCTTCTTCCCATCAGCAGAAACGTGTCACCCAGAAAACAGGCTGGTAAACATTAATAAAGGGCAAAATAAATAAATAAGGATATGAAACAAGTAGTACAGTGTCTGTCCCTTCTTTTTTCCTCCCCTTTATTGACAAGAGTCTCCATGGATATCCCTAATCCATTTCATTTTCTGGAATTCCTTGATTCTTTTTGTTCCATTATTTCAATTGACTTTCTTTTTTGTTCTGTCTTGTATTCTTAATTGTGTTTATTTCCTCCTGCTTTATTACTTGATTTTCTGGAATTCTATATTTTTGTTAGAGATAATATGAAAAGATTAAGGGAATTATGATGAAGCATTATTCTCTCTGTTCAACAACCTTCTCTTTCATTAACCTAGAATGAAAAACGAATGATTAAATAAAAGTCAGAAAACAAAAATTACAAAAACAAACTTTTGTCTTATTCACGTATCCTGGTCCCCTTCCTCTAGATCCCCCTTTCTTGTCCAGAATCCCATTTGCGCTCACGCACCTGAAATAGAAATGATCCGTCCTTGGATGACACCACTCCTCACTCCATAACTCTTCAGCCTTTTCCTCCTCTGCCATGTCTAGATGTGTGCTGCACAACTACCTGAGCTCTTGTCCAAAGTCGATGTCTTTCTTGTCTGCTTTGGGATTTGCAAACTTCTATTGTGGCGCGGTTTCAGTGCTTCTTGGTCATGGTCCTCACAACCTGTTCACTGCAGCTGTATTGTCATCAATGTCCAGAGCAGTTCCATCTTCTTCCTCTCAACAGTTTGTTAGTCCTTTCTCTCCCATTATTTATATATGCACTGCCCCTGTTTTTCTTTCTGTCTATTTTTCTCACGCCTATGTAATGTAATTCTCTCTCTTTACTAAACACTGATCAAGCAAATACAATGTAAGTCAGGCACCTAGGCGCACTCATGTCAATACAATGATTATGAGCTTAATAAAGGAACAATTCATAAAGTGCAGCAAGTTGGCGTACCCACTTTAAAGTGGCCTTTCAGGGAACAGAGGCCTACCTTTTCAAGCCACTTCCCAACATAATGGCCTCAGTCACTGGCTTTACTAATCGAATACACTGCATCAAAAATAGGAAATACATGCCTATAAGAGACAAATTCGTCAACAAAGGGCAAAGCATCCAAATAAATTTTTACATACACTAGCTAATTTAAATACAATGCGGCATTGCAAAAATCAGGTTGCCATATGTAGGCGTAAGTCAAGAACGTCCTCACGGCTGCCTCAGGCATATGTAACCCATTCTCAATTTTTGTGTGAGGGTAAGCTTGCACTCTTTTCTATTTTAAATAATTTTTTATAATTCCTGTTGCAGGGGAACTTAGCTTTGGTACGTTGAAAAGTTGAGTAAATAAGGTGGTTTATACTCTTTTATTTTTGTGGTTATCAGAAGGATAAAAAGGGAAGGAAGTTGATGGGGAAGGAGAGAGAGCTGAATGGTTGGAGGGGGATAAGTCTGGAAATGGGTGCAGCTCTATTGGTGATATGAAAGTACAAGGGTGCTCCCTGAGAAGAGCAGAGAGGACATCTGTAGGTGAAAGGGTCATTTAGGTTGTTTGGGGGTATTACCTCCGAAAATGAAGGTATAGTTGTGTTAGCAATGAATGATCTTTTTTCTTTCCATAATATGAATTTTCACAAGGGCTGTGGAGTATGAATTTAGAACAATTCTAAATGTGTCCCGCACTCCTGGTTCTTCAAAGTTCATCAAGTGTAATCATTTGGGGTGCTATCCTGGTAAGTGCTATGTCCTGAAGCACTCTGGAAGAACGTAATGAGTTAGCTGATATATATATATATCAGTCCCAGGATGCGAACCACCGTTTATTAGATGAAAAAACATCGTAAAAAAGTCATCAATTTTACTCCATTGTAATCAATTTCCTTCTACAGTTTATTGTTCGTTTGAATGAATAAGGGAAACATGGTTTTTCCGATGTACAAATGCATGTATAATGCCACAGCCTTTAATACAGCATGTCGGATTCACACATTTCATGTTAATGTTTGACCCAATGCATTTTGGCCATTCGGCCTTCGTCAGGGCTAACTCTAAAGTAAAGAAAAAACATCGTATCATGAAAAGTTTCACAAAACCTAAGAAACAATTTTCCTAATAGTTAAACTTAAACGCGCTCTCCAATTAATAATCCCCCATTTTTTATGCACAGATATGTTCTACTGTTTACTCAAAACCCGTAACATTGAAAAAAAACAACCACATTAAGCTCAAAGTCATCATTTGTTATAGAACCCAACGATGTATGCTACATTATATCCAATTCATACCTTCGATGTTTCAACAATCAAGTTCATACGTGTTCATGAAAATGCTCCCGCTGACATGGGTTGCAAAAGATTCTAAACCTGGCTGGAACCCAACTAAAGCTTATACCCCCGCTACCACGCCTTCTATTACCACGTGTGAGTTCATCAACATAGACAAAATACTTGAAAGCAAAAATCACTATTACCTCTAATAAACGACAATTACACATAAACTAACATGCTCACATAAACGTGACAAAGGTAAAAAACAGTTCAAGATGACGATAGTTTTCTACAGTGAATTGATGAGAATGAGAGTCCAGATCATTATCGGGTGCTGGGGACGGTTGGGACATCATATGCAAAACAATTCTAAATGCGTCCCGCACTCCTGTTTCTTCAAAGTTCATCAAGTGTAATCATTTGGGGTGCTATCCTGGTAAGTGCCATGTCCTGAAGGACTGTGGAAGAACGTAATGAATTAGCTGATATATATATATCAGTCCCAGGATGCGAACCACCGTTTATTAGATGAAAAAACATCGTAAAAAAGTCATAAATTTTACTCCATTGTAATCAATTTCCTTATAAAGTTTATTGTTCGTTTGAATGAATACGGGAAACATGGTTTTTCCGATCTACAAATGCATGTATAATGCCACAGCCTTTAATACAGCATGTCAAACATTAACATGAAATGTGTGAATCCGACATGCTGTGATGACACTTGTCACCCCCGGCTTGACAAAAAGGCAAAAATGTGTGTTTAAAACACATATTTTTGTCATTTTGTCAACCCCCCTCAGTGATGACTCGGTGATGACACCCGGAGCGGCCTGCACCCCACTTCCTACTGCCCACTGTGACTATTCACCAGCGGCAGATCTAGCAGCCTCTGAGCTTGGATGTCACAGAACTTTGGTTTTCCTCTAATTTCATACGTCACACCCGGTACAGGACAAACGTACTTACCTGTGTTGTTTTAACAGTATAAAAATGACGTATTGATTGATGCTGTAGAAGATAATCAATAAAAGATGTATTGTCCCTCATTGAAACTCTGACTCATTATTAGACAACTTCAATGCAAATTTGGAAGATGTCCTTGGTCATAAAGTACCATTAAAAACCGAAGTAAATCCATGTAACCTAGTGTCAAGAGAAAACAATTGGTTCTCCAATGAGTCAGTCAAACTCAAACTAGAATGCAGGCAGACAGAAAGGAAGTTGAGGCGAAAACACACCTCTGAGTCCATAAAAATCTATATGGTTTAAAACAACATATGAAATATTTGAAAGTTCTTTACTCCACAGAATGGATTAAAACCGAGCCTCACATCTCAAAGAACCTTCCTCTATCTTCAAAATGATATCACATATTACTAGGCGCAAATTGAGAAGAACAATTATTTCCTGCCACTCCCAAACCCTTCAAATACTATCCCAAATAATTTTGGGCCAATCACAGAGTTACAGCTCTGTGTTAAACAACCGCCAGCCTGAGAGCTTCTATAGTGTAAATTGGCCAGCAGGAGTAATGTATGCACTCTGCCAATCACTCTCTAGTGAAAAAGCTCTGTTATTCAAAAGCTCGCCAAATGGGGGCAATTTCCCTCCTGTAGAAAACCACTTAGTGAGCCGCCTCTTAAAAAGCCTTCTTTGTATTCTCAAGAACTGAGTAATTTTCAGACTATTTCTCAGGTGGCATACTTAGAGGAAATTTTGGAAAATTTGATCCTGGCACGGCTAAAGACATTTGTGGAAGAAGGTGAGTCTAGTACTTTACAAGGAGGTTTTTGAGGAGACAGAAGTACTGAGTTAATCATTTTTTATGTACTTGACAATCTATGCAGGTTGGTGGCCATTTTGATGAGTGGGGGAGGGGTTCATTTTTAGATCCTTCCTCAGACTATGACCTAACTGGTCATCTTACTTCGCATATTGGAGGAAGCCGTTTTTTAAAGGATAGACCCTAGATTCTCATCATGGCATCATTTTCATCACACACTCAGTTTTGGCTTGCCGCAGGGCTCATCTATCATTATTATCCCTGTTACTCTTCAAAATGTACGAACCCAGGCTAAATTGCTCCACTCTGCTGAGGCAAAATTTTACCTAAGTTCTGATAATACCCACCTGTTTTTTTTTTTTTTAATTTAACAAAATACACATCAAGTAAGTAAGTAAGTAAGTGAGTACGTAAGTAAGTAATTCTTACAGGATTTCAGAAACAAATGGGAACAACGACAAACATTCTGGCTTTAACACTTCTAATAGACGCTGTGAAACTCGCCAGCCTGCCTCTTTTCGTATGTTTCATCGATTTTACTTCAGCTTTCGATAACATCAACAGAAAGCTATTATGGGAGAATCTGGCCAACAGGAAAATACCATCAACCCTACTAGCACAACTGATGTTATTACATACGGATATGTGGATACAAATTAAGTTGGGATCAGGCGACTGCCTGTCAAGGAAAATACGGACGACCAAGGGCCTCAAACAAGGGTGTGTGCTAGCTGCAACCCTTTTTAACATCTTCATGTCAGATCTGTCACGGAAGCTAGACGAAAGTAACGCGCATGCCCCAAACTTAGGAGGACTCACCCTCTCAAACTTGATGTATGCAGACGACATCAAGCATGGTGGATACCCAGGACGCCATACATCACGGCAAAATGTTTCTTCCTGATTTGCTAGGGCATTCTGCAGAACGTTTTCTAAAGAGCAAAATCTGTCAGGGCAGCCAAAGGCTAAAAATCGATTCTTTTTAATCTGTGCCTCTTTAGATTTCTGATACTGGGACTTTTATTGTTTGACCACATTAAATATGTACTTAATTACTTATTTTTCGACAGCACCAAGACCATTTGCATACATGTGCAGATAAATAAGTTTAATAGAATATAAGTTATAATTCAACAACATGTAGATCGGCTATTTCCTTTAGAATTTAGTTACATTCCATGGTGCTGATATGATAATTTGATGGCTAATTCATAGTATGTACTGTACTTATGTTAAGGTTTGGCAACAGCCAGCTGTAGATGACTGCCAGTCACCAACAGTAAAAGTTACACAACCATTGTTTGTTTAAATTCTTTTTCACATTTTGGATCAGCCCTCACTGCACATGTTTACGTCTTGTCTCCAGAATGTTTTGAAAGTAGCCCATCAAGTTGTTGCAGATGTTTTTAATGGCTGTTTAGAGTTCATCAGATAGGGCATTGTAGGGGAACATGATGTAAAGAAAGGACAGGATCAGTGCTGGAGTCCTGTCCACCTCTCTGCCAGCCAAGTGCTGCGTGTCCCCTCAGTTCAGACAAGCAGAATAATGAATCACCGTGCATCTGGCAGGTGGACATTTTTGTGAGGGTCAGACTGCGTCTCTAAACATTCAGAGAGGGATATCTTTATCGAACTGTCTGAAAGTCTTGCACAGTCATCTATGGAAATTGACCTTTATTGACTGCTGCACTCAAGTTATGAAATATCAAACCCCCCGCCCACCTACACCCCACCCAGCTAAACAGCAGAAAAACAACTTTTCCGCTATCGGAAGCACTTAAAAACGTGACTGTTCAATGTCTACCCATCAGCATATCGAATAGGTGCCAAATGTATTGTTTTTAAGTTGCATTGTGTGTTACAACGAGGGGCATGAAGGTTCTGCGAACGTTCGCTTAGAAATAAATAATAGCAAATAATAAACAGCAGAATGGAATTACTTCAAACTATTGCGGTACATCTTTCCCCATTGAAGTAGCCAAAGTTTGGACACTCTTTCTTTTAACTTGCGGAGTCTAAGACCTTATTATGACTGTGGCGGTGTGGGAGCTGGGCCGCCACGCTGCCGCCTTGCTTCCACACCGCCAAAGCCAAAAGAGACCGCCCGCCAGATTTTGACTTTTTATATCGTTGGCGGACAGGTCTTTGCTGTTCCTATGGCGCTGCCTTTAAAATTGGCACCACAATGGGAATGTCAAAGCATGTTCCTGGACAGACCTAAATGCACAATGTTGTGCATTTCATTTTGTGCAGGAAGATGGGGGTGCATGTGCCCCTCTGCATGCACCCCATGGCCCAGAGGCACCAGGGGGCCCTGTAAGTGGCCCCCATTGTTTCGTCACTGCCACACTTTTCATGGGGTCACACTGCTGTGAAAAGTGTGGCGGTGAGGAAACTCGTAATATGCTTGGCAGGCCGCAGCGGCCCCACCATGCATATTGTGGCATCATGATTGCTGCGCCACCGCCAGGGATCTCTGAACCCTGGCAGTTGCGGTGGTCCCAGGGCAGCCCGACTGCTCTGGTCATAATAGGGTGATTGGAAGCCCTCAAGAGTCCGCCAGACTCGTAATAAGCCCCTTAGCTATATACCAATATTAACCACAGCTTTTAACCAAGAAAGTCCACTTTACAATTGTTTAATTAACAGTTCCCTAGCACCAAAAAACTTTGGTGAACGTGCGCCTTAAAAACACCCCAACTATAACCATAAGCATTCTCACTGTTTCTCATTATTATTGGTAGCAAAGGCATTCACCCCAACATGGCCACTTCTACTACATCTTTCTGGCGACAGGAACCATCTTCTATGAACATGCATCATGAATGATTTTTCAGAGAACATGGCCACTGGCACAAAGGGGCCAATTAACAATGGGAAATATCAAGTGTTATCAAGCATGTGTAGATCTACTCGTAATTTAAGTGTAACTCTCCATTTTGTGCTGTTCACCATTTCTGAGTCAGGGGCGTAATACAGGCCCCGCATCCCCCGCGGTGCGGGGGGCCCCCAAGCTCCTGGGGGCCCCCTTAGCACAATGCTCTGGCCCGGGAACTACTGATTGAGCCCCGAGGGAGCCCCTCCACATACCTTGCAGGGGGGCCCCTCAAGTTTCCTTACGCCACTGTTCTGAGTGGAGATTTACACATAGATGTGGACTGACAAATCTCCACCCAATCAAATGAGAAGATGAAGCACCTTACAAAAGAATTTCTAAGTTTAAAGTTACCACTAGTAACATTTCACCTCTTATTGGACATTTCTGTTACTGTGATGGATATCTTCACACTAAAATTGTAGGAGAGGCGAAGGTCTCCGGACAAATGTTTGTGAACTGCATTTTATAGAATATGAGTATTACTCCTGTAGTACTAATTTACATACTACAAAATGACATTTGTGAATCATGCTCCATATCAGTACCACATAGCAACATCAAAATTGAAAATCTTTGTCTGACATTTTGTTGGTGTATCACTTTACAGCTGCTCCTGTGCTCCAGGATGTGGCTGCCTGCCACTGTGTTTGTGTGTGTCCAACACTCAGTCATGCCTAGAGTAAGGTAAGTGACATAGGTGGGGAAGACACAACAACGCCAATAGGAAAACACCACTATGCTGGTTTGATGCATGTGCTCTGCTTCTCATCACATCATCACAATTTGCAATGCAACCTGTGATACATGCACTGTTATACATAGACTACCTCGTGGCACATTAACACATTCTGTGGTACACAGACACTGAGGCAGTGTGACAAATAATATGGTACAGTGAGACTCTATGTGATAACACTATGTGGAACTAGCATACAGGGTGTGATGTGCACAAACACAAAAATCAGACCCAGTCATAAACTGAAACACGCGGTTACATACCTTGGAACCATACAAACCCACAAACTGAATGAAGCAGGCATTGAACAGACACTGTGTCATTCACCTTTGTGTGCATGGCACACAGTGACACCAATACATTTTGATGTGCTATCACAGACTAAAGCTAACATTATGAAAACTAGATAAACTGACACAGTGACATAACAAGATACTTTCAGTCACATAATCCTGTACATGGGTTATTGAGTGTAATAAAGCAGTGTCTACTCATTTGTGTGTGTGTGTCTGCAACCACACTTACAACATTTCAAATCAATGCACGTTCATTGACAAATAAACAGACCGATTGGCTTTGAAACTGCTTGTTTGACACTTTTTGTACCTTCGTAATAAAAGAAGAGTAGAAAAGGAAAAAAAATATATAGTTTAGGAGTCTGCACTTGCATGCATCACTTTCCTCCTGGAAAAATCCGTTTTTAACTTTCTTCTCCTAAAAATGCCTTTCCTCCATCCGCCCACCCAAGGTTTGCTGTCCAAACATAATGACATCTGTGGGGAAGAGGCTTCCAAACAGAAGGCGACATTCTTTTGCCTGGCTGCCTGCTTGAAGAGCAAGAGTTGACTACTGTGTCTGCTTGATCTTGTGAACATAGGGACATGCTGCATATGTTAATGCTGCTGGGACATCTGCTCCATGGGAGGAATGTACAGCAGCTACCGCAGGAATCCATTCCCACTACTACATTTGACAGCATATTACAACAAACATGCTCAAAAGCTATAGGAGCTGAAGGTATTTTCCACAAAGATGGTTCACATTAAACTTCGCTTTCATGAAATTACTGGGAGCCGTTTCTTTGAAATAAGAAAGGTTTCTTTTCTGCTTTCAGACAATATGCCAAACATTTCTAAAGAGATATCACTACAGGAGGTTTTAAATTATTCTTGCAGAATCCTTTAAGCCAGATGGATCTAGGGCAGAGACACATCCATTAAAAAGCAATAGGTGAAGCTTTTCAACAACCTATAATTTGTGTACAATTCACACCTTAAGTATTGGTTCGACAGCATGTCGGAGCAGAACAAAAACAACTGGTCATAAATTAAATATCCATATTGCTTGCGTGATTTCACAATAATTCAAGAAAATATACCTTTCTGGTGTAAGATGTATATAGAAAACAGGCTTTCAACACTTTTTTACCCACTCAAAGTAGCAGAAACGAATTAGAATAATAATAAAAATAGTCAGCAAAATATCAAGAATGTACTGTTAGGGGCGATTAAGGCACAATCACGGTCCTTACAAGGCATTTTCTATATGCACCCCCTTTCATTCCTCACATAGACCATATTCAGAAAAACGCATAGAATAGAATAAAAATCAGACATTTTTCCTGTAGGATTTCAATTTGAGCTCACTTACAAATCATCCAAAATTGTCAAACTATTTTAGGAGTACTGCATGGAAAACTACAACAGCTTTAGTTTTCCAGGAGTGATCACGAGTAACATTTACACATGCAGAATTTATACTAAGTATGTTGTCATGTAAATTGTGATTCCAATGTGCATTTTGTTGGAAAGGGCCCTTTTGGCAGGGCTATCCCCAATTATTGTGCTTCTTCCTCCTATTTGTCCTGATCTGTTTTTGTTGGCTATACAACTCTAGGCACTTTACCACTGCTGATCAGTGCTAAAGTGCAAATGCTCTCTGTGTAAATTATGATTAAAATTGGTTATCCATGATTGGCATATTTGATTTATTGGTAAGTCCCTAGTAAAGTGCACTATGTGTGCTAGGGCCTGTAAATCAACTGCTACTAGAGGGCTTCCACATGAGTAGCACTGTAAATGAGTCTCAGACCTACTACTGTAGTGTGTGCGCGCTCAGTCGTTATCTGCCATGTTCACCTGGCAAGTGAACCCACTTGCCAGGACATACACTTCCCTTTTCCTACATGTAAGACACCCCTCAGGTAGGCCCAAGGTACCCCCATGGGCAGGGTGCAGTATATGTGGAAGGTAGGACATGTCCTGGTATGTTTGACATGTCCTAATAGTAAAATACTGACAATTTCGTTTTTCACTTTTGATAGGCTATCTGTCCAATAGGATAGCATGGGAGATACTTTGTAACACCTTCCAAGTACAACTTCCCATTGGGACAAGATGTAGGAATAAAGGTTAGGCTCTCTGAACTCGGAATTTAATAACACATCTTTTAGTAAAGATGGTCTTTAAATTGTGTGTTTAAAAATGCCACTTTTAGAAAGTCAGCATTTTCTTGTTTAACCATTCTGTGTGTCTCTGTCTGTTTGTGGATTGACTATCTGGTTTTGAAGTGACAGGGGCTGTAGATGTGCATTCACTGTAGACAGCCATTGGGGCGTTTGAGGTGTGCCTTGTCCTTCCTGGATGACTCAGAGCTAAGCTGAATAGACCATGGCTGCATTTAGAGTAGTGGGAGGAGTTTTCCTTGCACCTGAATAGGGCCTGTCTCCTTTGCACAATGCTGTCTCCACCCCCTGTGGTCATACTGCACCGGTGAGGACAGAACTGGTTCAGATTGGGCTCAGAGACCCTTGTACAAAGAAGAACAAAGACAAAATGGAGTATAAGTAGTGGATCTTAAACCCAAAACCTTAGATCACTTCTGGACTCAAGAGGATCCTTTGCCAAGGAGAAGAGCTGGAAAGCTGTGAGAAGGAGTACTTCCCCTTTGCTGTGTGCTGTGTGGGGTTGGCCTGCTGTTGCTGCTTCTGCCAATGAAAGGACAAGGACTGGAACTTTGGTGAGAAACCTGCTTGAAGAAGTATCTCCAGGGGCTTGCGTGTGCTGGTATCCTGTTCTGAAGTCTCAGGGACACAAAGACTTCCCCCCTAGCTCCCCTGAACTCTACTGCTGAGAGTTCTGACCTGCCAGGAGGTGACTGTTTTAGTTGTGTGCCTCTGGAGGTTGTTCCTGCTGTTGGGAGCTGGAAGAAACCCAGGGCCATAATGGCCATAGCTTGAACTGGGCAGAAATAGTGGGGGCCAGTTTTGTCACTGGGGGCCGGTTTTGGAATAGTGCTGCAATATGAGCCCCATGTAACAAAAGCAGGGGTGGTGCTTTTTAATCATAGACTTCATTTTCCTAGGTACTGTTTTTTTAGGAGTCCGTGTAACTCCGGGCCTGATGCCGCGCTTCACGGTTGGCACTGTACTTTAGATTGGTGGAGCTATTTGTTTTCTACAAGATTTATTTTGAAAATAACTGTTTTTAAGTGCTATTTTACTACATGTATGGTGGATTTTTGTCATTTTGGTCTTGTTGAGTTTAGATAAAGATACTTTATTTTTTTAAACAGGTGTGGTGTCCATTTGTGCTGTTATCACTGTCTTACTGTGTGTTTTGGGTACAAACACTTTACATATTGCCTTTGGGATAAGCCTATCTGCTCATGCCAAGCTACCAAGGGGGTGGGCAGGGATTATCTAAAGTGTGTATCCCCCTTACCCTGACTAGAAACAAGGGTCCCTACTTAGACAAAGGTACCTACCTCTCCAAATTAGAGACCACTAGTTCTAAGACACTTGCATACTTTTCTTTTCAATTTTGTTTCTCCAAGGGTATGTTATTAAATTTGGGGTCGATCCCTCTTGATTCCAGTCCTAAAACATTTTTGATTTCTTGACAGGAGTAATTACACAATTATTGCCACTCTTGGTAGGCTTCAAAGCCACACAGAAACCTACATTTGCAAAGGCAGGAACTCCCATTTGAGAAAGTAAAATTGTGACCATCCTTACTCTGTCAATCAGGTTTGGGAATTTCCTCTGACAAACAGACCCACTGGCACATCCAAGTTTAAACTATGGGAGCAAATAGCTTTGCAATTTTCTCTTTAAGCAGGTGACATTTTGTTTGACATTCCCAATTCCTTTTTTGCTTAGGGCTTGTTCTAGATAGTGATTTTTCTTGCGTCTTTTTATTGGGAAATATTCATGGTTAAACAAGGGCTCCTAGTGAACGTAGAGTCTGGAGGAACAAATTAATAGAAGGCTGGTCGCATAAGAAGGTAGCTCATCAACAGAAAGGTTTGTATTAGTGGCGGTATGTGTATAACACAAGGTTCGCTGGGCATCAGAGGAGCATAGAGCAGCTGCTGAGGCCCAGGGATACATTTCGAGATCCATTACAAGGAGATAAGTAAAATAAGTTCCAAAGTTTAGGTTAATAGTGCTCTTTAAAGAGACAACTTCAGTTTATCTCTGAATTGTTTGTCGCCAGCACGGTTTTACTGACAGTGGGAATATTGTTCCAGATCGTGGGTCGTAGAGGGAGAATGTCTGTCTTCTGTTCCTTTCTGTTAGATCTGGCATCCTTGACTTGGTTTCCATTGACTTTTTGCCTTCAGACCTCCTGTTTTACTGTTTTTGCTGACCTTGTTTTTGCTGCCTTTAGTGGTCTGGGCACTTTACCACTGCTAATCAGTGCCAAAGTGCATATGCTCTATACTTAAAACATGATAACATTGGCTTATCCACAATTGGTATTTTTAATTTACTTATAAGACCCTAGTAAAGTACACTATATGGGCCCAGGACCTGTCAGTTGAATGTTACTAGTGGGCCTGAAGCACCAATTGTGCCATCCACTTAAGTAGCCCTCTAAACATGTCTCAGGCCCGCCATTGTATAGCTTGTGTGTGGAGTTTTAAACTACCATGTCGACCTGGCAAGCTAACCCACTTGCCTGGCCCAAACCTTCCTTTTTATTATTCACAGGTCAACCCTCAGGTAGGCTCTTGACAGCCCATGGGCAGGGTACAGTGTATTTAAAAATGAGGACATGTACTTTTTAAGTTTTACGTGTTCTTGTAGTGAAATACTCTTAAATGTATTTATCACTACTGCAAGACCTTTCTCTCCTATAGGATAACATTGGAAATTGCCTTATTACATTTTTTAAGTGTACTTTTCAGTTGGGAAAAGATGGAACCCCCAAATTTGGTGTCTCTGGAATCAGAATTTAAAAACACAACTCATGATGAATTTGGATTTTAAATTGCAAATCTGAAAGTGCACTTTCTAGAAAGTCGACATTGGCTTACTGCAACTATTTGGTGCCTTCTGCCTGTCTCTGAATACATGTCTGGGGTGGGTGACAGTTGGCTTTGTGCATTCCCTGTAGACAACCACAAACAAAGGGAGCTTAGATGTGATTGATATTTCATTCACATCCTGATGGATCAACTCAGGCAGGATGGAAGGAATGAGCTGACATACATGGAAGGGCTGTGTCCTGTCCCCACACAAAGGGCTGCATACCCCTCTGTAGTGAGTCTGGAGCCAGGGCAGGAAAGGCAGGTACTAGAGCACTTCAAAGGTCCAACTTGGTATAAGTACTGGACCTCTGACACCGCCAACTCAGAACACTTCTGTAACTGAGGATATTCTGCCAGGTAGAAGGACTGCTGTACTGCTGGAGGGACTGCCACTCTGTTTGCTTTTTTTTGTTTGTTTGTTTTTTTGTTTGTTTTGTTTTTCTCTGGGTTTTTTCTGCTTTGCTTTTTTGGACTGCTTTTTTAAGCTGGCCTGCTGTCCTCTTGCCTGGGAGTGAGACGGACTGGACCTGCATCTCTACATCCCAGAACTCAAGCATTGCCAAGGGTGTGTTTGCTTGTGTCTGTTCTGAAGTCTCAGGGATATCAAAGACTTCTCTTCAACCTATAAACAGCACCTGGACTTTGCTTGCTGCAAGTTTTGCTATGTCAAGTTGTGCCAACTTGGTCCTGGGAACTTGGAAGTGAGTATAACGTGCTGCTACTGCCAAAACACAACACCGCCGAACGGAACTGACGTATCACCGCCATTGCTGGAACCAGTTTCAGCCATCACATTTGCAACAGCTGCATTTCCTCTGGAACGCCTCTTCGGAATTGATGCATTGCTGCCACTGTGTGGAGAAGATCAATGCATTGTCTCTACGGTGTGGAGAAACCTGGCACATCACATTCGTAACAGCTGCACCCTGGAACCAGTGCATCATCCATGGAACTGACGCATCATCCGCACTGCGTGGAGAAATCCAGCGCATTACCCCAACTGCATGGGAATCATTCATTGCTTGGCTGTACCCCACATCTGGTCGTTTGTGACCAGGATCGAGGTACTTTTGCTCAGCAGGCACTGCATTGGTCCTCTATCCGGTCCACGCTCCATCGTCAATCCACCCTATAAGGATACCAGTATATATGCCAAAAGGGAGGGCTGGAGCGGGATACCGGCACTTGCTAAAGATCCAGCTTTTCATTAGGCTTCTGACAGACATACATCTGACTCTGTCTGTATACCTCGTATCATATCGCATCTACTAAGTTGCTCATAAAATACATCTGATGTGATGTCGCGTATCTGTGTTGTCGTTAAAATTCAGGCTGGATATATACATTTATACTCTAAGTTGTGCTTTCTTAACTCTGTGCCTTGCCATGAAGAAGTCCACTGTGCTGGACAGTGTGCTGGACGAAACGCGATGGCTGTTAGCTGTCAGATATATTTCTTATATAAGAATAAAAGAAAATGTTCATACAATTGGGAAACCCTTCCTTTTTGGATTGTTTATTTATTGATAACACAATCATGAAAAATAAGCAATGTGGTACAGCTTACTGTGTAATTACATTTGTATTGTGCTTTGCTTGCACCTTGACAGCAGGTGCTGATATTAAGTGCACATATCAGATATATGTTGATTATTTGGGGATATACAGATTAAGTGCAACTTGTGCTAGCTGGTTCGCTGTCATGCTTATGTTCAATTTAATAAAGAATCATCTTCGATTAGTAGTGAATATATTCACCATAGAGATGAAATTTGACTTTCTAAATGTGTGTGCTGCTTCAGGTGAATAACATGTAATAAATTGACACTGTGATTAAACACCTCCTTACATATGTGGAATGTAATCTTATTAGAAACGACAATCGATTAAAGTAATGTGGGCATTTATAGTCTATATATTTCATTTAAATGTAGTTCTCAATCATAGTAATTATTGACTATTATGATGATTTATTGAATGTTACATGTAGTAGGAAACTTAATGCATTAGAAACGTATATACATTTGTGTTTAAATGTACATAGGCATATTAAATGTGCGCCATTGAAGTTAATGTTAAACTTAACATGATTAGGACTTTATTTCACCACGTTGCTTGAAGCTGATTTCATTTTTCTGCTAACTCGAAATTTCTGGCAGGTGTTCACATGCATTATTAGTTAAGAACAGATACATTACTGAACTAGAGATGGTGGAACAGGAGCCTGAGAAAAGGACCTTGATGAAAGGTGCATGGAGAAACAAAGCGCAAACTAAATTAACTATTGTCCAAAAGTTGCAACCTATGTGTGTTTGAGGGAAAAATGTCATTCTCATGTCAAGTTTGGGACATACTGGAATTGTTGCAGTCTGCAACAGGATGATATATGGATTTCAATAAACCCCTGATGTTATAATATACTGTTCCACTAAGACCCGAGGAGCATGGCAGTGTTTCTTGGACTTTATTCAGGTTTTTCTGCAGAGCTCTTCCCTGATCAGATCCCTTTACAGACACCTTTCCTTTATTGCCTCCTTCCTTGAGACCTTGATAGCTTAGTGGACTTTGAGAGGTGTTATGCCCAATGCTTTACCTGATTTTTGCTTCACTGTGACTTAGGCTGACACTTACACTTGACCCATAGAAGGCTCTTGACCAAGCTTCTGAGTTAGTAACGCTTTCCTATTTTGATTTCTTTTGTCTTGACCTGCCGTTCTTTGTGAAGTTTCCATGATTAATAGGACCATTTTCCCCCCAAACCATCCTCTGTACTCTGAATTCTAGATTACTAATGTATAGGAGAGAGAACCTTAGATTATTCTTTGAGCATCACATTTTAATTTTGTTCTTCTGCTTAGCAGTTACAGAACTTCTTGTCTGTCTGTTATTATTTTGCCATAATTTCTTTCAGTGTATGTTGTTGTCATTTTGTACTTTATAGCATGTTTCCGAGAATTGTTTATTTGAATTTGATTATTAACTTGTTTATTAACTTGTAAGAAACCTTTTGAACTCGGCTACCGATTCCTGATCCTCATTGTGTAGGCAAATGGGTTGCACTGTGAATTGAAATTTGATTGACTGTTAATATTAACTCCCATCACCTCTGAGACAAACAAAAAGGTTCATCGGAGGACCAATGGTAAGCAAGTGGACCCAGAAAGTGCTGGATCAGTTGCATAGGCTGTAATTCCAGGTGCAACAAGAAATCCATATTTGGAGTAGAGAGGAGTGTCAAAGTGTTAGTAATTGTCCATGTATTGGTATGGAACACCTTACAGGCTGTTGCTATAAAAGACTTAAGAGAAGTCAATTTGTCATGCAGAAACACTCATTCACAACCGCCTGAGGCATCTTTCTATGAATCTTTAAATGAGTCCCTCATTAGTCCTCTTTCCATGAAGGTGATAATGCCTCATTCTCTTGGTGTGAAATGGTTGCTGTGATATTATTGTTGTACTCCTCTTTTTATTGCAATGATATTTGGCCAAGCAAGACTCCACTCTGTATCTTCCTAGGTAAAGACTGAACTTTCACTGGCATTGGTGCACCTGATTCTAGGCCCCCAGCGAGGCACTTAGCTCACTCAGTTTCCTCCAGAGCCAGTCATGACCACAATGTTTCTCAGCCTGGGCACCGATGATTCTTCTTGCCGGTCTGTACATGCACACCCACAATGAAGAGCTTTCAAGAATACCGTAGACATTCTGTGGGTGAGTGTAAGTGGTGTAAATTATCTGCATATTTCTCCAAAGTGTTTGGATTAGCCTTGCAGCCCTGCCAGGTCTCTAACTAGTTGTGGCTCAACGTGAGTTATCTTCACAGCCGGGGGTCACCGTTTGAGCCAAGTGGCATCGGGGACATTAACTGGAGGGCATTTTCTAACAGTTTGTCCCTGGTAGTGTGATCCCTAGATGAAATGGCATGAAGACTAGAGAGGAGCTTTATAGAAACACTGTCCCTCACGAGTCAAATGCAAAAGCATTGAAATTATTACATCAAGCTGCAGTTCCACTAGTCGTTACTAGATGTCCCTCACGAGTCAAATGCAAAAGCATGGAATGAGGTATGGCTTGCATGAATCCCCCCTAGTTTTCCTACCCAGAATGCCCTGCAAACCTCAAATTTAGCTGAAAAAACTCACTTTTTTCTCAAATTTCTGAGTGGGAAAGTTCTGGAATCCACGTGAATCCACAAATTTCCTACAACGCAGCGTTCCTCAGGTCTCCCGATGAAAATTATACCTAACTCTCCTGGGTGGGTCAAGTACCCGCGACAGGCAAGGGCCCAAAACGTATTGAGGAGACATCAAAATGACCTATCACAAAACAACCTGGTTTTGCAAGGGGGTCACCTGGGTTTTTGGCCCCGGGCTTGACGGCCATCTTGGAAAACTACCAAGCCCACACATTTCTGAAAACTAGACACCCAGGGGAGTCCAGCGAGGTATGGCTTGCGTGGAACCCCTAAAGGTTTCCTACCCAGAATGCCCTGCAAACCTCAAATTTAGCTGAAAAAAATCACTTTTTTCTCAAATTTCTGTGTGGGAAAGGTCTGGAATCCATGTGGATACACAAATTTCCTACCACCCAGCGTACCCTCAGGTCTCATTATAAAAATTATACCTCAATCGCGTGGGTGGGTCAAGTACCCGCGACAGGCAAGGGCCCAAAACTTATTGAGGAGACATCAGAATGGCCTATCACAAAACAACCTGATTTTGCAAGAGGGTCACCTGGGTTTTTGGCCCCATGATCGGCGTCAATGTTGGAAAACTACCAAACCCACACATTTCTGAAAACTAGACACCCGGGGGAGTCCAGCGAGGTATGGCTTGAGTGGATCTCCCAACGTTTTCCTACCCAGAATGCCCTGCAAACCTAAAAATTAGCTGAAAAAAACACATTTTCCACCAATTTTTGGGTGGAATCACCGTACCGGTACTAATGTCCTACCCCACAGCATTCCCCTCAGTCTCCTGAGTAAAATGATACCTCACTTGTGTGGGTTTTGGCAACGGCCTGGGAAGAGCCCAAAACATAGGGAATAAGGGTATAGTACCGAAAATTCGAAGCGCTACATTTTTTTAAAATGCGTTTTTAACCAATTCTGCATTTGACACCCACACAAGTGAGGCATTATTTTACTCTGGACACTAAGGAAAACGCTGAGGGGTAGGACATTTGTGCCGCCACGATGATTCCATACAAAAATATGTGGAAAATGTTTTTTTTTTCAGCTAAATTTGAGGTTTGCAGGGAATTCTGGGTAGGGAAAGGTTGGGGGATCCACGCAAGCCATACCTCATTGGACTTTCCAGGGTATCTAGTTTTCAGAAATGTGTGGGTTTGGTAGGTTTGGCTGTCTGCAGCAGAGGGATTTCCTGAGCATGTGCTCATGACGGATTGGTTCGTCATGAGCACACTAGAACTTGTGCTTATGACGGAACCATTCCATCATGATCATGGAAGGGGTTCAAGACCATATCTTGGATGCCTAGATAGAAAAGGTCTGATGCCTTGCTTTTTCTTTTTTAACACGTCTTAGTCTACAGTCTGATCATGTCCTGGCTGAGGGTGTCCCAATAACCATGAAAGAGGGTGACCTTGTCTGCAAGGTAAGTGAGGGTTCTGGTCATGTTGTCTTTCTAAATGATGTAGCTGTTTTTGGAGATGGTGTGGGACTGCAAGGGGAGCTGGTGGAGTTCCATAAGCCATTAGTGTCAGAGTCTATATTACCCCATAATCTTGGGCTCTTAGTACTAACTCACAGCGAATGTTTCAAGCAGAGTGCATTTTCCCTTGCTTCCATGCCACTTGTAATACTCCTCTTCCTGTTTAATTCACTTTTTTGTTTTAAAAATAATCTCATTTCCGTTTTACCTCTTTTTCAAACCTCCTGCTTTACTCTCCTTTTCTTTAAAATCCCCTTTACCTGTCCCATTTTACTCCCTTTTTAACAAATCTCTTTCCCCCACCAACTAATTTCCATTTTTTATACAACTGCCTTATTCTCTTCCTATATTATTCCACTTTTTAGCTCCTTCTCCATTCACACCTCCGCTGTCCTGTATACCCACCCCCTTTTCCCTTCTATCCTCGTTGTCCTGCTGTCCTTTAAAAGGAACATTTACCTTTTCCACGAAAACACAATCAGGGCTTTTCACAAAGGTAACTTACACGTGTGAATAATTTACATATGTAACTTACTTAGAGGTGCAATTTGTAACACTCTAAGCAGTTCAGCCCTGCAACAGTAAAACAACAGTATCTGCCTGTGGATATCAATAAGTAAAATTATCCATAGCTCTGTAAAATACAAACTATAAACCTTGGGGGCTGATTACGGTGTTGGTCGGAAAGGCTCTAAATGGGATTATGCTTACATAATTTTTAGTGATTGATAAGAGAAACTTTACTGTGTCTGCGTGTATTTTCATAGCTTTCTGCCATAAGCCTGTGGCACCCAGAACCCAGGTTTGAGACTGTCTCCCACTCTGCATGGCAATTTTATCTGCTGTAGCAGTGTTTTCCTCTGAATATAATAAACCATTTTTTTGCACAAGCCACTTTCTTTGACAGCCATTATTGTTTCTTATTAGTAGGTTTCCATTCTCCTCTCTATAGTCTTGCTTTGTTTATCGTTTGTCGACACAGGATTGGTCTAAGATTTCATTGTGTTTTCCAGTTTATGTACGTCATTCCAATTGCTGCTATTTTTCTGTTAGTCCTGTTTATTAAATAGTTGTTTTCCTTGTTCTGTATCTTTTATTGCATCTTTTTTTGGATTGAAAGAATATCTTCATGACTTCCTATTAGCAAAATGCTCATGCGGTCTGACGATGGAAGAAGTTAACCCTCTGTTTTTCATATTATAGTAATAACAAAAATCGTTCACTTTGTGATAGAAAGCGGAAAGTTGGTACAGACATTTGTAATAGTAATCATATAAGAGCAAGACCCCAAGTGGATCATGCCTATGGCGTCGTATAGTCTAATCATAATCCAAGATGGCAGACGGAGATCAAAAAAATCATTCTAAATCTTCCTATTTGTGTAAAATTGGGCACATACGTTTATGTGCATCTGTCAGTGCATGTCATGCATGCCCACATTGGATCGAGACTGTGATGCCATAAACATAAAATGCTGCTAAAATAATGTAGAAAATTTAAAATTCCAATCTGTTATAAGTTTGATGTATATATTCATACTTATTGACATGTATCAACATTTATTAATATGTATTATATATTAATATGTACCTTTCTTCTTTTTCAGCATCAACATGTCTTCTGTAATGCTTGAGAATGAGTAGCATTTAGAAACAATACCTTATTGAAACACCCACAACCAGTGGTCAAGCTGTCCAGCAAGATGATGTTGTTGCAACAAATTAGTCCATCTGAGTTCTTTGTCAGAAAAGCCCTTCAGGAAGACTTATTGGCCAAGAAAATGCCTCATGCAAACATTATGGCTCTGGATATAGTGTTTTAGACCATAACCTGAAGAAATTTACAAAATTGGAATGCGTACCTATGAATATCGAACTAGAATGGCTTAATGATAATTCTGGAATTGAGCAGACATTAAGGACTAATAATACTGTGTGGCATAAACCGTGTTTTAACAAGTGTGACAATCTAAAGCTGTAACAAGCTCAGAAAAAAACATGAGTGATGCGGATCTATATGGTAGCCCAGTTAAAACACATTTGTCAATTCCAGTTCAGAATAAAATCATTTTTCTATTGCAACTAATCAGATACATCTGTAATACATAAAGCGAAAACAGATGATGTGGATGCTAATGTTCATCAGTGTGCCGAGTTAGTTCAAGATAAAACACTTTTTGCAAAATTGGCTATGGGTGATATGCATGCATAGAATGCTGAATACCATCATAAATATTTGGTTGGACTCCATAATAGAGCACGCAGTGTATGATTGAATAAAAACAAATCACCTATTGGGAACAGCTCTAGCCGAGCTTCTATCTTATCTGAAAGATTTATGATGTTAAAACGATTTTCAAATGCTGTGACTTAGTAAACCTTTACACAAGCAGAGTAAAGCAGCTCGATTCCACTTGAGGTAAGGTTAACTCAGCAAGGATAAAAGAGAGAATTCTCAGAAACACAAGAGGTTTGAAGGCATATAATAAAGGAAGAGATGTCCTGTTAGCTTTTGAAGAAGACATTGGATCTGCATTAGTATTTGCCTGTGACAAGTCAGATTCTCATGCTGTAAATATTGCTAATGCAGCAAACATTGTTAGAAAGGACATGATGGAGAAATCTGAAAACCTCAATGCAACATTCGGGGATGATTGTAGAAACCGATAAGTTCTGGAATCGCTTCTTGCCCTTGTTAAAATGATACTTGATGGATCTGACAAAAGAGATCAGTATTCTTGTGAAAAAGCCACAACCAATTTAGTGTTGTCTATTCCCAAACTACTGATGTTTAACAGTGTAAAGAATTCAAGAACAGACTCTTCTTCAGATCCTAGACATAACAGCAACAAAGAAACTCTTCTGTCCATATACTTTGCTCTTTCTATCGACAGTCAAATGAGAAATTGAGAATGTATAGGCAAGTTCCATAAATTAGGTAATTGTATTTCATATGATAGGGTTTTGCAATTATCTGCTGACTTTGGAAAGAGCACTGTATGAGACTGAACAAGTTGTGTGTCCATCAAACCTGAAGTTGCAAGTACTCACCAGTGGTAATATTGATAACATAGATCACAACCCAAGTTCAATAACAGCTAAAGACTCCTTCCATGGAACGGCAATAACTCTGACAGAACACCCGGAACAAGAACTAGAAGGAATTGATCGTGGTATTGTGGTGATTATTTCCTAATATGGCAAAGACAAATCTCCCAGTACTGTATACAAATATCGAACCAGCTTCAATGAACAATACAGATTATCACGTTCTATTACTATCTGTAGTAGTTGATTGCCAAAGTGATCTAATTGATGCTGCCAACACCTGTGAATATAAATGGCTTGAAAGAGTGTTTCGCAATTTTGAGAGTGGGACTATTTCTACTGATGAAAGCATATATTGGGCAGCATATCATGCATCATTGCTACCACTTATCAATAGAGCACTGTCAACTACTGCATTGCTGTTGCTATTCACAGAAAGTGCTCATTCTAAATCAATGGTCTTGCATTGCAAGTCATTAAAGAGTCTGTTCCTTATCTCAACCCAGGACAAACACCTATTATTTCAATGGACCAACCTCTCTTCACCCAAGCAAAACAAATTAAATGTGCCACAGCTATATAGTGAACATAAATATGTTGTGATGATGGGGGACTTCGCATCGATAGGACTTTCTTTAAAGTACTTGGAGTATGGCTTTCAAACAGTGGATGGACCAGTATGTTAGTGCGAGATGACATCATTTTCTTAGAAAAAGCTGATGCTATATTGAAGGTTTCCCACTTAACCCGTACACGTCATGCTCATAAAATTATTGTTGCTGCGCTGTACATATTACAGAAAGAAAGCATATCAAAGTTATCTTGAATCTAGACAGTCCGATGAAGAAATAAGGGAATTTTCTAACTGATTAAGTGGAAATCAAACGGTCACCCACACTTCCAATTTTGTCTACTTGTTATGGATCTGCAGATACTTGCACTTGAATTTACTCATTCAATTAGAGAGGGATAATTTGATTAGTATCAATAAGTACTTAATCAGATGTTTCTGTGGATGTTTGCTACCAATCATAGTCATTATTCTTGATGGCTGTCTGTCCACATTCGCAACGTGGCAACACTAGCAGAATGTCACCCACACTTTCACTCGAAGTTTCGTAAAGGAAAGTTTGTTGTCAATAAAAGCAACCGCGTATTAACATCAATTGCTCTAGATCAAAATCAGGAGCAGGAAAATGCTATCATCAAGGGAGATGGAGGTGCTGTAGGTCTGACTTAAAATCCACAAGCTCTCAGAAGATGGATGATATCTGGGTTAGAGTCTTCCGGAGCTGTAAAAGAATTGGAATAAAGATTTGTGAATGCCAAAAAAATCAACCTTTGCCACCATGAACAAATACCCTATGTACAAAAATATTTTGCAGAAGATGTAAAATCTCTACTGTACACAATTGAGGAAGTTGTTTATGGAGAAGAATGGTGATCTATTCAACCTGGACAGCAACAACGTTATGCGTGCTGCATTTATCACATTGGTGAAAACAGCACATGAAATAGGTGGATTGCAATTTAACTCCTATTTTCATAAGGTGTTGCAAACACGTTTGAAGCCCATAACAGATATAATGCCAAGGAACAAACTTCAATGACTCAAGTTTCAACTTTCAAGAATTACCCAGCACCATCCTGCATACAACTTCTGACTCCTAAGACAAGTTATCCTTGTTAAAAAGTAATTTAAATCTATTTGCTAGATTATGTATCTGGTGTCACGTAAGAAATGCTGATTTGGAAGAATTTCTCAAGCATGATAATCAGTCTTTTCCGCCAGCTATGTCTGTGAATGGAAAACTCAGACAAGGACAGAAGTTGCAGCTATTGGAATGCATTGCTGAAAGTACCACTATACACAACACTGCTGCAGAGGTGGATGTGAATATATTAGATGGTGCAGCTATAGTAAATATGCTACCTCCTAAGCTTGGTAAAACATTTGATGATTACACTTCAACAGTTTTAATACCCTACATGGAAACTCAAGCAAGGAACTTTGAAAATATTGGATCTTGTGTGGGATATGTATATTACTGGAAGCATCAAGCAAAGTGTTAGGGGAAAAAAGAGGTGAGGGTCTTCACAAGCGGGTTATATCTAACACTCCTGGACCAAAAGATTGCAAGTTTCCTTAGACAAGACAAAAACAACACAGAGTTGTTTGATTTACTGAGTAAAAGAAACAAATGATGGATGGAATGCAAACATTCACCCCCAGTCACAAGGATCTGGGTTTAATCCATCGTGTTTTGCTCACCACATCACCCCAGTTTGGACCCAGCCATATGCAAATCAGTCTTGACCCTGCAACCCATGGGAACAGTCCAGCCCGAACTGCCAAGCCAGGTCCTCCCTGGACAGGCAAAAGCATCCTGGGACTGGTTTCATGGCATCACCCCTCATCAGCCAGGCTAGCTTGAATCCAATGGCGAAATGAGCATGCAACCCACATCTGGGCATAACCTTCCCACTTAGGGCAACAAAAGGAACAAATGAAGGACGGAATGCTGATCAATGCAAACATTTACCCCCAGTCACAAAGATCTGGGTTTAATCCATTGTTCTTTTGCTCTCAATGCCATCCCAGTTTGGACGAAGCCATATGCAAATCCGTCTTGAGCCTGCTCCTCATGGGAACAGTCCAGCCCGAACGGCCAAGCCATGTACTCTCTGGACTGGAAACAAGCATTCTGGAACTGGTTTCAGGGCATCACCCCATATCAGCCAGACTAGCTTCAATCCAGCTGCGCAGTGAGCACAGAACCCACGTCTAGGCATACCCTTCCCACTTAGGGCAACAAAAGCAAAAGGAACAAATGATGAATGGAATGCTGAACAATTCAAACATTCACCCCTCATCACAAAGATCTGCATTTAAATTTCTGTCAGATTGACCAAGTTCTGTTGATCCGTTTCACTTGAGAGATTCATTGTATTAATGATTAACCACTCATGTCTATTCCATGAAATAAACGGTGCTCGCCAATTCATGTTTTTGTGACAACAGAACTATTGAAAACACCTCAACTACTCAAGATGTTCTGCTTCAACATATTAAATGATCTGCTTACCAAGGAACCCATGTTTGTGGTCAGACTTAGTGCCCATGAAGGAATTGCCAACTTTAAATGATTGGGGCTGGAAGCAGATTGATGGAGTAATGGTACCACATTGGACAACCATTTCAGAGGCATCTAAGGCATGCCAAAGAACTAATTTGTTATGGGTGTAACAAAAGCATGCCGAAATCGATGCAAATGCTCAAAGGCGAGCCTTCTGTGCACCCACCTTTGCTTTTGCAATTAAAAGTGTTATCAAGATTAAGACAGTATACAAACTCTAATCATCATTGTTTCACATTATAGAAATTTTATCAGGGTTTAGTATAGTCTTGTATTGTTTAATTACAGTGGAAACATTATCCACATGTTCAAAGTATGTGTTGTAAGAATACTTTTGGTACAGTGTGTGTTACTTATTCCTGGCGTTCTTTTTGGCGGGGACTTAGTTTTTTTCATTTATGACTTTGTTAATATCCGTGAATACAATGTCATTTCACACCATGATATATGCAGATCCACCCATGGTAATACTAAACAAGCATTTGCAATGCAATAGGTCTCACATGTGCGAGAGTTTGAGCTATTGGCATTGTAAATGACAATGTTTTTTATTGATGTCTTTTGAAATCTTGAAAGCAGTGCATAAAAACGCACTTTGTGCTTCTTGTCCTTGCTTACAAAAAGCAAGGCTTGCAGTAAAAGAGGCGTAGTTCCTGCCAGCCTTGCTTCTCATGAGCAACTACTATAAGTACAAAGTGTGTGTTTACGCACCGCTTGCAAGTTTTCAAAACACATAAATAAAAGGTATTGTCATTTACAATGCCAATAGCTCAAGCTCTTGCAAATGCGAGACCCATTGCATTGCAAATGCTTTTTTTTTTAATGCAGGCATTTCTGGTTTGCTATTTTATATTGGCCCCTGTCTGCACTCAAGGATTAGACACTGAATGTGCAGATTCCAAACAACTACATTTAACATACATACATCAGGGGCTTGGAGCAGTGCACTTGGGTGACACAGGGATACCACTCCAAAAGCTTTGCAGCCTGCATGCACGAATAGCAGCATACGTTAAAGACCATTAGAATCACCAGATCAACACAGCGTGCATACCAGTGCAAATTGTAGGTGCTCGAGGGTATAAACTTTTCAGGAACTAAACAGCCCACTTTGTTCTTACCTACTATAGGCAACTTTTTCGATTCCAAAATCAGGACATGAAGTTAGCAGAGCAGCCAAAGTGGTGTACTTTATGGGCAACATAAGCAGCAAACACTGTAGCTATCAAGAACAGTGCCCTTTGAAGGAAGTAACATCACAATACGGCGGTTTAAGCTCTGTTCAGTCCTCAGCAAAGGAAGAAGTTACTCCTCTGTAACTTGGACTTCAAATGTCTACAGGTGAATTAATCTACTACTCTCCGTTGCCATTTTTTAAAGGGGGTCCCCAGTACAAGTTAAGTGACTAAAATTCAGACCAGTCAGATTTATAAAACATCAGAAGCACAATCCAGCCCCACTTCATTCATCTCATTTAAAACTTAGGAGTCACTGGAACTGTTTCCAACTTGTCACACAGCTCTCTTGGGGCCTCATGTAGGTAGCCAAATACCGGTCGGTAACGGCCGATTTTCGGTAATTATACCGTTACCGACCGGTATTTTGGCTATTGGTATGTAGGGGGACAAGTGTTGGTTTCGGAATTTACCGAATCGGTAAAATTACCGATTCGGTAATAATACCGAATCGGTAATGTTACCGAATCGGTAACTTTTCCGAATCGGTAATTTTACCGATTCGGTAAATTCCGAAACCAAAATCGAGATGTAGGGGGAGTGTGTGGGTGTGTTTAAGAGTCGGTATTTACCACCAACTTATAGTTGGTGGTAAATAATTAATGTATGTGTTTAAGCATTTTTACGCGCGTAGCAGTGTGCAATGTGGCATACATACATGCCCTTAGGGCATGTATGTGTGCCACATGTGCACACATGGCCGAATCAGGGGTGCAACAGGGTGTCAATGTGACACCCTGCCACCCTTGCATGTTCTCCACAATTACCGAATCGGTATTTACCGATTCGGTAATGAGGCATACCTTCCCCTCAATGGGAAAGTATGCCTCATTACCGAATCGGTAAATACCGATTCGGTAATTACCGAATTGTAACGAATCGGTAAAAATTACCGACTCATTACCTACATACGAGTTACCACTTCTTAAATACCGATTCGGTACGGCTCGGTATTTAAGAAGTGGTAACTGGTATGCTACCTACATGAGGCCCTTGGAGTTAGAATAACACATTCTAGAACAAGAAAGACAACTGAAAATGGCTCAGGAAAAGCAAGAGTATACAGGGCTCATTTGACCAAACTACAAAGTGTGGGTCAATTGTAACAGGCAACAACAAGTTCTTCGCCACACGGCTTAAGCAGGGTAACTATATGTAAGTTCAGTAATAAAGCAGTAACAGCCTTTCCTGTGGGACCCTTCAGAGACACTGACAGAAAATGCTCGCTCTGTAGAGGTAATGTACCTGCATAGAGCTTCGTGACGATGTGTTGTGAAAGTATTCACAGACCTCCACAAAGGCTCTTGTAGCTCCCAACCATGATGCCATGTGTTAGTGACACTAGGTGTACGAACATTGCATTTCCTATAATGTGCTCTTTACCCTCTAAGGGTCTATGAACTTCACAGAGCAGAAAAGCACAATACAGTACACTCCTTTGTTTAATGCTGTGAAAACGTTGCCCTCAAGTAACTTAACTTTTACTGTAAGCTGGTAACGATCTTTCTCAATGCCACCTTCTCCCCAGACAAATATAATAGCCACTAACAATTTCAAACAAAGTTTTCTGCCTACTTTACAAAAAACAGGCTTGCAGAGCGGAACTGAAGGCCTAGCAGTTGGTAACATATTTTAGAATTAATGGCACTTTGCAAGCAGGAAGAGCGAAGTTATATCAGTTGAGACCATCTGGACAGTTTGTCCTAAGTGTGAACATGTCAACCCAGCAGAAACACTTCAGCATTAACCCCTCTGGTGTCCGATGAGTGGTCTAAAGTCAAGTCTACAGATTTATGGCATCTGGTGGAGAAAAAAGAGTTTAACGGAGAGGAGAGGTTTTTGGATGCGATGCTCCTGGGAAGAAATCGAGACTTTATCTCCTTCTAGTTCTTTTGATGTCGCAAGACTACGGGGGAATAAAGACGACATGTTAGCAGCATAGCTTTTTGGGTGCAAAGTGAACACTAATTGTTATAGGCCGGTGCCAGCACTGCCCGTAGTAGGGAGTCTATAAGAAACCATGAGTCGCTTGCTGTTTGTTTTCGCAACCTCAAAACCTTTTTCCAAGTAATTCTATTAAAGGCTCCCTTGAAGGCCAATCAGGGTTATGTCCATTCTGCTGCAGTGCGATAGTAGTCAGCCATTTGGTTCTCGAACCATGTGCACCATACGTACAGTTCTGATACTCGCAATATATGCAGTAGCTAAGCCTCTACTGCTGAAAGCAGGGCCCTGCATACAGACAAAGGCATAAAATGGGCGCAAACCTCTATAACGGACCTGCTAGCGCGAGTATCGTTCCTGCACCTAACTGTTGTTGATCGGGAGTATTTCGTAACAGTGTCATATTTACAGCACATTTAGAACGTTGGGTGACTAGTCACGCTACACCGTTTAAAACAAGGAGAGCCTCGTGCCTTTACTGCAACTTAACTCCTCTGTATTCTGTCACAATGTTGTACGTGCACCGATGGGTCACATGAAGATAACGAGTCGCCACATCTGCACCGCCTGTGCGCATACTGAGACAAAAGGCATGCTCCCAAGATGGCCAACGCAACGCTGATGGGCGTTCTAGGCCAATGCATAAAACGTGCACCACAAAGCTGCATATAGGAGATCATTGCTCATCAGGGTGGTGATGGAAGTTAGCATGCAGTGCACCAGGGGAAGAAGAAAAAAGTGGTATTACTATTATCAAGTGTAAGAGGGAGAAAATTGTTCCCAGAACAATGTCCATAGTGAAAACACTTGAGTGATGTAAAGAACACAGCTTTGAAAAAGTGTATATGGACATCACAATGGGGCACATCACAAAGGAGCTAGTAGTAAATGAGATTGTTAAAAACAAGCGATATACAAATAGAGGGGTATTGCAAAAAATGTAACCAATAGACATGCTATGTATATTTCGTCACTATAAAAGAAGAAAGTGAATGAATGGTGTGCGCTCGCTGGGGAAAACCAGTGCGGCAGCGAAGCCGCGAAAGTGAAACCATTTGTAACCTGACACAACACAGATGGCAGGCTGCGTGCGCTGCTGACTTTGGAGCTGAAGAACAGGGTTCGAGCCTCGGCGTAGGCTGCATTATTTACTTATTAAAAAGTAAACAGCAATCTCGGGAGTGGGGAGAGACAAATGAAAAAAAATAATACACACGGAGGGGGAGACAGATACAATTTAAAAAAAACACGGTTGAGAGGGACAAATGTAGCATTTGAAACCAAATAAAACAAAGGGTGCGAGGAGGTGGCTCAACAATAACTCTCCTGACTTTGGAGCAGGAAAAGAGGGTTCGAGCCTCAGGGTGCCCTGCATCATTTAAGCCTGATTTAATTATGAATAAATTAAAGGTAAATACATAAACAGGTTTGGGTAAGTGCAGGAAGTTGCTAGATGTGGAAATGCCAGCAGCAAAGAAAAAAAGTCATCCGTAAATAAAAAGATAACAGCCAGCAGTGTAAGTTAACTGTAGTTGGTCGATGCTGTTTCCTCCAGAAACCGAAGAAAAAGGAAGTGATGTATCGGACCACAAGCCAACAATGAGAAAGATAAGAACAGCAATGCCAGATTCCACCAATGGCAAGCGACAAAACAAAGACAAATGCAATGGGTGGAGTTTCAGTAGTAATACTGATTACTTGATGCCTTGTAGAGGCTGCGCATGCGCTGCCATATGCGAGACCTAAAAATGCAATGTTGATGCACGCCATAAAATGTGCTTGCATAACAATTTTGAAACCAGTAGAAACAATGTCAATGTATACCATAATCTGTGCATGCATAACAATGTTGATCCCAATAGAAACAATGTCAATGTATGCCATAATCTATGCACAAATAACAATGTCAATATCCGTAAAGACAATATTGATGTACACTATGACAACTTTACACACAATACTGGGGATGGCAGTAAAAAAAGATATCAATGACCCCCATGTTAATTGTACACATTTTGACAAAATCATCCCATTGCTGTTAGATTCACCGAAGGTGACCTCCTAATCAACCCCGAGTCAGAGATAAGTGGTCAGGCCCTGCGACCAAAACCCAAGCCTACTGATTGACAGGTCACAGGTGGGGTAACACTTAGCTCAAAAACAAACGGACACCCAGTGAAAACCCTGATCAATACCTCAGATAGGCAGTTACTCCACAAACAGGTCAGAGGAAATTAGCCCCAAAAAAACTTGTTTGGCCAAAGGCGTGCGTTCCCAAAATACCGCAAAGATGCCACATGCAGTTAGGAAGACTCAGCCAATAAGGACACAGAATACACACAACATGTAGTGAGCACTCGCTCACCACGCCAGACATCTGGTCACATACACATTGGCCCACACTAGCTCTCCCTGAGATCGAGAGACACCTGTATTCCCCTTATCAGATGGTGGTACTTGTTGTTTATAACTAGGCCAAGAATGCCAGATCAGTGTACTGTACCTCACGAATGGTATAAATCATAGGCCAAAACGTCTATACAATTAGAGACTTTCTTCAGGCGCTACTCTGTCAATACTCTCCACACTTTAATTTAATTAATTAAACCAACTTGTTCCTGTTTTGCCAAACACCTCTAGTCTTTTCATTTTTTAAGATAAATTCATATCCAAACAACATTTTGGTGAGTCAGCCAGGAGAGATTCGTTTATCCAGCCCGACTTCTGCCGAAGGACAAGGATTCCTGCCCGAATTGAATCACATCTGCGCAAAAAGATCAGTGAGCAGACGCCATCATTGATTAGATGTTTTGCTGAATCCACAGGGCGTTGGTCCGTTCTGAGGCTGCCGTCACAGGGTAAGAGAGTACATCTGATCCTTAGTACCGGCATGTGGCAAACGAGGACAAGCGTGTAGATCCCTTTTCCCTAGTCAGCACACTAATGGGGATGAATGTAGCTACCGTTTTTTTGCTTGAACCGGTGAGCATTACACAACTGGTACACCCTGGCCCTCGGTGAGTTATATAGGGCCACTTATTTATTGCGCTTGGGATGCTAAGTGATACACAGATGGTCTTATTTATTTCGCTGGAACTATTCAGCGTGACTCAAGTGATACACTTAGGCCCTTGGTGTGTTATATAGGGTCACCACCTTGATCTTATTTTTTAGTTAAAGGAGTTTTCTTGGGGATTGTCGGTTTCTTAACGCTGATGGTATCTAAAAGAAATGAAGAGGTGGACTTTTTCGCTTTGACCGCTGTGTGTCAGGCAGATGGTACACACAACCCCTGGGTGTTATGTAGGATGTAATTCTGACATTTGGGAAACATTCAGTCCTTTTTGAAAAAGGTGTAGCCTTTGTCTGGCCACGGAGGGCCAATAATTGTCAGGTTATTCCAATTTTCTCAGTATAAATCATTACTATTTTTGTTCACCAAACCTATATTGACAGACTATTGGGCTCACTTATCTCTGTGTATTACACATGGTATCCCCTCTCCTCAGGTGCTAGGCACTAGGCGCTAGGAGGGGGCTAAGGCATTTTGGGAAAAATAATCATTTTTTTCTGTCAACCTCTTCTGTTCTAGTTTCTTTTAGATTTTCAATTTAGGCATTATTGATGTTGTGGTGCTGTTCAAATTTTGCAATTGTACTTCCTGTTTAAATATTATGTAATGGTAGTGAGTTTATGCACTTATGAAATAATAGCTATATTTGGATCCCGATTGTGCACTTTCACGCAGCTCAAGACTTTGCTGTCACTCCGTCACTGGCAAGTGACCATGCCATCATCTCCTGCAACATTCTACCATCGCAATGCCACCGCTCAAAAATCCAATTGATCGGTGAGGAGGCCAATCTGGAGCCAATCAGGAAAATACTGTGGTGGATCAAACACAAAGAAGAAATAGATGGAGAAGTCAAATTAATCCTGTCCAGAGCAACTGAGGGAAATGATAATCTAATCCCGACAATATTTTGGGAACATCTTCTGGGAGAGATTATGGATAAACTCAGAGGGATGAAGAGAAATCTGTGCACATCATACTTAACAGATGATCGCCTCAACAAAAAGAGTTAATATCGGCAATTAAACGTAAATTAAATTATACTAGGCGAAATATCACCAATGAGATCTCTGAACATAGACTAGCCCAGGAAAAGGTGGAAGCAATCCGTCATAGTTACAGGAAAGCAAGATTTTCTCTTCGAAGAATGGCTGAAGAATCTCACTGGATTAAAGCTCATGAAATAATAAAGTCTCAGGACCAGAAGAGATTCTGAAAGTGGATGAACAACTGCTTCAAATCAAATCTGCAGACTCTGTCACAAACATCTCGGCCCAAGCGTGGGAAAATCACATAAACGCTCTCTACGTGGACTCACCAAGCGAAGACAGCACAAGTCACAAACCGGCTACTTTCACCAAAATACTACCTCGCTTAGAGCCATCAGAAGCACCAAACAATCAGAAGGAAATAACAGCAGATGTGGTCATGCACATTATACATAAAATGCGCCCAGGCGGGGCACCAGGCCCAAACGGCATACCTCCACTGGTATATAAGGTAACAGCCTCTAAATGGGCAACCATTATGTCACCATTATTTACGGAGTATAGAGCAGGAAGGCACATTCCCTTGTCATGGACAGGTTCCCTTTTAGTCCCAATACATAAAATAAGGACGCGATAGAACCCAGAAAACCATCGCATGATTGCCCTCTTGGATGTCAATGGGAAATGTTATGCTAACCTGCTTTTAAAAGAATTGACTGCCTGGGCTGAAGCACAACATCTGATCCCGTTTACGCAAACTGGCTTCCAAAAGGGCTCTAGCATCGTAGATAACTTGATCTGTGTGTCATCCTTAATAGAAACAACTCTGGATAAGAAAGGTAAGGCACCCTACCTAGCTTATATCGATTTTCAAACAGCCTTCGATAGCGTGGGCCGTTCAAGACTGTGGACGAAATTTAAAAACTGGAGCATTAACAACTCACTATTAAACATGCTAGTGACTCTATACTCTGAAACCTGGGTCAAAATCAGAGTGTCTACCAACCGGTCAACAACCAAGAAGATACAAACCAACAAAGGCCTTAAACAAGGTGTATACTGGCCCCAATGCTTTTTAATTTGTATTTAGCCAGCCTTCCTGATTTTCTAGCACAGGCTCGAGCATTCCCTCCTAAACTCGCTGGATTTAAAATCCAATTGTTGCAATACGCAGATGACACCATCCTGTTAGATCAAACTCCGATTGGCCTACAGCGACTTCTAACTGCATTGTCGTCATACTGCAAAGCAAACAAATTGAAAATAAACACAACAAAAACAAAGACGATGATAATCTCTAGACAAACGAAGAGAAGAGGTTTATGGCAAGTCAACAGTAAATCCATCTAGACAGTCTCAATTTATAAGTACCTTGGGGTATGGATCGACCATAAAGGAAGGCAGTCCACACACATCACAGCAATGCACACGCTGGCACAATCCTTGAAGGTTGCCTTCTGCAGAGCAAGGAAATCTATGTGCTCACCTGACCTCACACCTTTAATCTAAGCAATGGGGGCAAAATTCCTACCGTCCGTTTCCTATGGCGCTGTTGTCTTTAAAGACAAGATGTCATCGTGGCTGGACAGAGCACAATCTGCCTGCTTCCGTAAAGTTTTTCTTTTACCCACTTCCACTTCGCATGTGCAAATCCATAAGGAATTCAACTTGACGTCACAAAAGTTGATACTTAAAGCATGATTCATAGCATTCTGTCTAAAGGCCAAACAAGCATGGGAAAACTCATTAAAAAATTACATCTGGCTAATGATAAAAAAAACCTGGGTCAACCTGGCACAATTATCTCACTCATTCTATTGAAACACTGGAAGTCTGTTAAATATGGGCCGTCCCCATACCCATACCGGTGGCAGCAAAACTGAATAAAACAGGTTAAAATAATGTCAGAGGTCAACAACGCAACAAGCTTAAAAAACCTTAAGCATGGAAGTTGGGCTTTAAAACTATACAAAAGCAGAGGCTTACCACACTATCTGTCATCCCCCATAAACCCAATAATGAAGCGCCAACTGATGAGGCTTCTATTCGGCTTGATTCCTCTATTGGTATACTAGTATGGGCAAGGCTACAAAGAAATCTCATCAAACTGTGCTGTGCCTGCGGGGGAGAAGAAGAAACCTTAACTCACATATTATTTATTTGCAAGACACTGCACCCTTTTAGAACTTATTGGCTTCTACTCATCTGGCATATTTTAAACATTCTGACATGCCAGGATGCCCAGGTGGAATGCTTGAAGGGTGACTCAGCACAGTTGTCGCCGCGCTTTTTGAAATTCCTGATGGCCGCAAAGGATATTTTGGCCTTCGAAAAACTCATGGAAACATAAAGCTCATAAAACCACTATCAGTTTTAATCCTTTTTAATGTAAATGCTAAAAACTTTTAATATTGAAGCTCATGCATTTTATTCTGCATCCCAGTATTTGTAATTGCAATGATTTTAATTATTTGTGAAATAAAATTAAATTCTATTCTATTACTATTTTTGTCCACCAAACCTATATTGACAGACTATTGCGCTCACTTAGCTCAGTGTATTACACCGGGTATCCCCTCTCCTCAGGTGCTAGGATGGGGCCAAGTAATTTTGGGCAAAATCATCATTTTTTTCTGTCAACCTCTTTTGTTCTAGTTTATGTTAGATTTTCAATTTAGGCATTATTGATGTTGTTGTGCTGTTAAAATTTTGCAATTATACTTCCTGTTTAAATATTATGTAATGTTAGTGACTTTATGCACTTATGAAATAATAACTATTATTCTACAAATCAGAATTCCATATTTGCTATTTCACTGCTTAAAATCATCTCGTACTGTTCTGAACTAACCATTGCACTTTGTTACAGGTTGTTAATATTTTATTGCATTTGTCTTTGTCAAATTGTTAAACGTTTTTGATGCATCAATTTTTATAGAGCTCATAACAAGTAGATTGTTTTCAGTACAATCCCATGCACGTAGTTTTCCCACAATCAGAGTAGAATTTGTAATTATTTAAGTATCTCGAGACATTCAAAAGTTTGTAAAACCCTTAAACAAGTTCCCTAATCCATCATGGTGACTCCACTAGACCACTTGCAAGCTAGGTTCCCCACACTGGCTCAGAAACTAGACAAAAACTGCTGCGAGTGGCACGCCCATATCTAAGCATATGCATTACATTGGCCTGAGAGGGGAACATTTGATACCAACATCATAGAACACACAAAGACACACGTGCACACCAGGTATGCAGGACAGAAGAGGGCTAAACTAGAAGACCTACTAGAATTATGGACCATCTTCGAGGTGGCCCTGTCCTGAAAGACTATCCTCCAGCCAGCAATCGAGGCATCTGCACCTCCCCACAATACACCGGCAGGGAAGTGCTCTCTCTGATTAATGCCACCCCAGTCGCACCTGCGCAGGGTTACACCAAACCACCGGTCGAGGGGGCCGGTGGACCTCCCACCAAGCAGCAACCCACCAGACCCAGGGTAGGGAGACCACCAGGCCAACTAACCCAGGCAGAGCTGGCCTCCTTCCAGGCTAGCGTAATGCTCCCTCGAAGTTCAAACACTCACCCATTGATCATGGCCCATCATGCACCAACAGGACGAGGAGCACATATTTCTTCGCCACCCTTCCGAACGCCCTAGAATCAGACAGAGGTTTATAGCGGTTCTGGAGGAGGAGGATAACATCAGTGGAGGGAAAGATAGTGGCCTAAGCCCCGAGTTCGACACTGAGGGGGGAGCCATAGGATATATGCCCCTAGGGTATGCTCAGGCTGCGGAGGAAGCATCCAGGACTTGGCTTGAGGTCAAACGCTACCCAGAAGAACAGCTTACAAGAACTGAGCAAAGGAGGCAGCCCAGGTGGGAGTTAGAGGAGAGGTGTGAGCTAAGGTTGGAGAGAGAAAGAGCTCTTGCCTGGGAAGCCCCACAGGGACAGAAAACAACTCCCCCTCCCCCCGGAGTAAGCCAGAGCTAGGTCCTGGGTTCTACCTGAGGATGCAGAGGAGTTAGGAGAAAGGCCCCTAACTGAAACTCCATCCAGACGTCGGCATAGGAAAGGTGCTGGCCAACAGATAAGAAACCAGGATAGACTAACTGAAACACAATTAAGACAAAGGATGATCTGAATGGCACCTTTACGCGTGCATGAGGAGAGCGACGATGAGGGTGTTTCCCAAACGCTCCGGTTAGACAAATTGACCTCCAGAGAGATAGTATTCAGAGAAGAAGGCAAGGCGAACTTTTTGCCATCTACAGGCCTACTGGACTAAAAGGAAAGGCAAGTATGAGAGTCCCTGGCTGGAGGAGGGTTCCTTTGAGCATGAGGACATTGCTGTCTCAGAAGACTGCATTCGGTACAGAGAGGGAGATCTACGATGCAACTACCCCTACATGCAAGAATGCCTGAGATGATGGGAGCGATATGTCAGAGAGAAATTGACAAGGCCACTCCACGCCAGAATATACCTGCAACTACAGAAAGATATGACAGGGACCATTTATGTGCCTTGGGCACAGAATGACAAAGAAGGGCTCATGAAAACACTGCGGGTATAAACTTAGCTATATGGAAGACCTAAAGTCTGCTCAGCAGCTTCATCGGGGAGCAGACAAATACAGTATGTTCCTGAGCCCGCATACCTACAGTCACACTGATCAACACTGAGCATAACGGGCGCATTTATCTCATTCAGACATCAGATCTGGACAGCCCTGAGAGAGATATTCCCTGACCACCCAGATGTGCAAGGACTTATGGCAGAAAGCATGAAGCCTGGGAAGACCATGACTGATTTCCTAGACAGAATGAGAGAATGATGGGGACAACAGACAGGACAGTCCTGGACCGACACGGGTCATCAAGTGCATTCTTCTGCAGCATCCTCAAGAAGGAACTGCCCAAGGAGATCCAGACTGGACTAGATGGCATAGTAGGACTAGACACCAAACCTTGGTATAAAATACAGGCCCAAATATTACTCTATTACCAGAAAAGACAGGAGAAGGACAGCGAAAAGAAAGAGCACGGCCAAATTTTTTCCAACAAAAGTTGAAAAAGACCACCCTCGAGAGGGCCGCGTTGGCTGCTAATGACCAGATGGCACCAGTCTGATGAGGGAGCAGAGCAGCTCCCAACTTGTGCATCAAACCAGCTCCAAGGTCCAGCAGTCCAAGTCCAGCCTTGGGCGAGCTATGTAAGTCTCGCAGACCCCAGGGTTTTCATCAAATGGAGGCCCTCCTATAGATTCAAAACAAGGCAAATGCTCCTGTGACGGGAACCAGATTTCTCACATGCTTAGGGCAGGGACTTCAATTGAAATTAAAAAAGAAACAATCACACAGCCACAGTCCATAGGGAAAAATCCATCAGGTCCATTGCATTTATCACCCCAAGTGGGACGGGTATGCCCAAACGTGGGTCCCGTGCTCTCCATTGCCACTGGAGTCAAGCTGTCATGGGTGATGAGGAGTGAAACCCTGAAACCGGTCCTAGGATGCTTGTTTCCAGTCCTGGGAGGACCTGACCTGGCAGTTCGGGCTGGACTGTTCCCATTGGGCGCAGGGTAAAGACTGATATGCATATGGCTGGGTCAAAACTGGATTGGCGTGGTGAGCAAAAAACCAATGGATTTAGGCCCAGATCTCTGTACTGGGGTGAATGTATGACATTGTTCTGCATTCTGTCCATCAATCATTCTATTTGCACTTTTAGAAAGTTGCCATTTTCCTGCCGTAGACATTTTGTGCCTGTAGACTATCTCTGGATCGCAGGATTGGAAGAAGCTGACACTTGGGCTTTGTGAATTCTTCCTAGAGAGCCACACACCATAGACAGATTAGGTGTGCCTGGAAGGGCTATCACTGGCAGGATGGGAGATGAAGCTGAGCAGAGCCCTACTTACACTTGAATATGCTTTGCCCTGCCTCCACACAAAAGGCTGCACAAATCATGTACTTAGTCTGGAGCCAGGACAGGGAACGCAGGATGCCTGGGGACCTCAAAGGGAATTTCTAGAAGCTTCTCACATCTTCCAGACAAAGGGCACCAGGAATAAATATTGGACTGCAGACACCATCTCTTAAGTACACTTCTGGACAAGCAGATACTCTGCCAGGAAGGGCTGCTGTGCTACTGAAAAGACTGCCATTCTGCTGGACAGCTGCTATAAATGAATGCTGCCCTGTTGTGCTGACCGGCTGCCATCTTGCCTGGATGGGAAGGACTGGACCTGCATCTATTGAATCCAGGACCACCAGCATGACTCCAAGGGCTAGTTTGCTGGGCTTCTGACTTGAGCCTCAGGGATAGAAGGCTCTCACAAACTTGAGCCCAGCATCTGTACTTTGCCATCTGTGAGTCTACCCTGCCAAGTGGTACCACCCCTGTCCTGGACCCATGGGAGTAAGCCTAACGTGCTCTGCCAGCCTCTGTGGATCGACTCATATACTCTGCGGCACTGCGCAACCCCGAACAGGGATGATGCATTTTCTTTTTTTAGAATGTATATAGCGCAAACTAGACCCGAAGATATCAGGTATCAGAGCGCTTGACATGAGCACCAGTTTCGTTACACTTCATGGATCTGAACCATTGCAAAGACCCGCATGGCAGCAAATCGCCTTATCAGAACCGCCACTGTGCAATGCATCCTCAATGCAAGGCCCCATACCCCTCATCGATGGAAACCTTGATGATGACGCCAGATTCCACATTGAAGCCTTGCAGCTTCTCAGAATCGACGCATCACCTCAACTGCGCACTGCATCCTTTATGCCAGACTTGACCTTACAAACCCCCATCGACGGGATCCTCTATGACGATGAAGTACCTTGCATTGCAGCCTCGCCGCATCTCGTAACCGATGCAGCTCTTCGGCTGAGCAATGAATCTTTGACACAGACCCACACAATGCTCCACAAACCAATATTGATGGTACTTTGTTCAGCACGCCTAACTGGGACCCTTTAGCCAGCTGGCTTCAACTTGTGCTTTTGACCTGGTCCGGCACGACCAGATATCCATAGTTGGCATTTTGTGCTTTTTGGCACTAGTTTTACTGAAGTCTTTAAATCTGCATATCTTTGGTTCTACTGATTGGCTTTTTGTTGTTTTGGTCTTGTTTTCCTTATTAAAAATTACTCCATGTTTCCAATCTAGTGTGGGATCCTTTTTGTGTGTTGTTTTTGACTTTATTACTGTTTGAAGTATTGCACAGATATTTTTCACATTTCCTCTAATATAAGCCTGACATGTACATATGTATTCGTAAGCGCACGTTTACCCCATGGGTGAATCTTGGTACTGGAATAATGGAGGTTTATACTCAATCATCCATACTTAAATATTTCCTTTGCTCAACTATCCTTGCACTTACCAACCCACACAATAATACTGAGAAGTATGCATCAAATAGGCAAGGGTGTTTCACCACTGCTGCTTGACTGTGCTGTACCTATTACTTGAGAGAGTTGGCTTCACTAGCTTTCTGAGCTTTGTCTGTTCTGTGTTGCTGTGATGTTTGGGAGGGAAGCTTCCACTGCTGTTACAATATTGTATTTGTTCCAAAAGGAGTGAAGCTTTTAATTCTTCCCCATCATGTACCTGTGCTATTTATTTTGTAAGTGAGGGAAGCTTATTTTCTTCATTTTCAGATGCATTAATCACACACATTGTTGTGGACCTGTCTGTTGGAGCCTTGGGGGTACATCTGGTTGGCGGTTCTAACCATGATTGTGAGCATCAGTTGGTGTGCCTGCTTTCTTTCTAGACCTGCAGGAAGGGCTGCCACTTTTCCCAAAGAGAAATACTGGACATTTCTGTAGATTCTAAGGATATGGAAGAGCTAGGAGATTAGATGATATTTACCTAGCAGTTTGTGCAAAACTGTTTGTATTCTTTTTCTTTTAAAATAGCAATTCTGCCTTTATTTGCATTAGACATTTATAAATATTCTAGACAACCCTAAAATACTTTTTACATGTTTTATCTTGTATTTGCAGCTTTATGTTTATGTTTATTCAAAGGGGAAAAATACTGGATTGTGATTATTTTCATGCTTTTTTATGTGACTTGGCATGAAAATACTGGCCAGATCAATAGTCACCGTTTCAATCCTCTTGCAGTATGTCAGATGATTAATGTACCTGCACCAGAGCATTTCATGTAATGTTAAATCTCATATTTGTGGTTTAGATAGATTAGAGGATTCGTGCTTTTGTTACAGATATCCTTCTGTAACCCCAACTTGTGTCCTTATATTTATGTCAAGCCCCTAATCATCTGCTGTGCAGTAGGTGGAGGTGGAGATGTTGACTCAGATTTAGTGTCTCTCATCCACTTCCTGCCTCATACTGGTTCTATCTACCCTCTCTATTGTTATCTCCATTCAAGTCTTGCACAAGTGGTGGTGTGTCATGTTCCAGTGGGTGAGGAAAAAGCTCCTGGGGCCATTAATCAGCTTCAAGTCATCCAGATGATTCAGTGTTTATGAGATCAGTAATGCAACCAGCTCAAGACACATGCACACTTACATATACTTCAGCAGTATGTATTAGACACAATTCATATCACCATCATATGCACAATCCAAATCAAAGACATACTCCTATCTAAATGTTTGCTCTTGCATTGGTACATCCTTTCAAGTTATACTGTCAAATTATATCCGATCATATATAACCATATCCTTTGTGGAAAAGTTAGATTAAACCTATTACATCCAAAAACACATAAAATGGCACTCTAGCCACATAATTCCAAAAGGTAGCTGTAAACGTATTGACCACATTAAACCGAATAATGGACAATTGTTCACCCCAGTACAATGAAAGAAACTGCAATGTGTTATGTTATATGATGTGTATGTGTGAAGGGCATTATCACCCCCAAGACTATCCTGGCGTTGAACAGGTGTGATCCTAGTCCTGCCTATGTTTAGTTGGTCAATTGATAAGCCCTGTCTTCAGCTTCTTGCAGAATTCAAGAATAGAGGAGGAGGCTGTGATGTGGAATGGGAGGCTGGTTCATACTTTAGATGAAAGAGAATGCCTGTTCTCTGCATCTGGTTCTATGTATGTGTGGTATGTATGAGAGTATGAGTCCTGCAGATCAGAAATGTCTGGGTGCTTTGTGAAAGGAGATGCAACTGTTCAAGTAGATGGAGCCTAATTTTAATAGTGCCTTCAATATGCGTGTGTGTGAAGTGTTTGAAATGAGCATGTTTGAGTACTCGCAGCCAGTGGCGCTCCCTAAGATGTGGTGTGATTTGTGTTGAGGATGAATCTGGCTGCTGCTTTCTAGATGGTTTGTAGTCTTCTACTGAGTTGCTTGGTGATGGAGGGTGTTCTCATAGCCCAACTAGCTGATGACTAGGACATGAGTGACAGTTTTTATAGTGTTGCTTGGGAGCCACTTGAAGCTCTTCCTCAGCATCTTCAGGGTTTGGAAGCAGGATGCAGTGATGGCATTGACTTGTACGGTCATGTCCAGTTTGCAGACAATCATTGTTTCAAGGTTCTGATGTGGGTGCTGGCTGTGGGTGTGGGTGTAGGTCTGAGTTCAGCTGACCAGTTGCAGTCCCATGGTAAGGTTTTCTTGCCAAAGATTACTACTTCTGTCTTGTCAGACAGTTGGCTTTCGTGCAGTTAGCGATTTTCGTAATGCAGGTGATTAACTTCTTTCATGTATTGGAGGTCTTCTCTGAGAGGGAGAATGAGTTGCGTGCCTTCAGCATAGGAGTGGATTTTGATATTATGTGCGCAGATGACATTGGCCATGGAGATCATGTTGAGATCATTGAAGAGGGTGGGGCTGGTTGATGAACCTTGAGGCACTTCACAGATGAGTTTGCAGGCTTCCAAGGAGTAAGGTGCAAGGCTGACAGTTTGTGTTCTATCCATTAAGAATGAGCATATCCAGTAGAGAGGGGGTCCTTGAATGCCAATCACATGAAGGCACCGGGTGGGGTGTGAGATCATGTCAAATACTGCAGAGAGGTCTAGAAGAATAAGTGCTATCATGTCTCCACTGTCAAGGCTCATGTGGATGTCATCTGTGACAGTGATCACTGCAGTATCTGTACTGTGGTTGGGCCTGAATCCATACTGCGTGGCGTCGGGCAGCTGGTGGTTGCTGAGGTGGTCAATGAGGTATCGATTGATTAGTTTCTCTAAGACCTTTGCCGGGTATGGTAGGAGGGAGATGGCTCTTTAGTTGGAAAGCGTGGTTCGATTAGCGGATGGTTGAGTCAATGAAGGCATTGGGGATAGGTGCCAATGCTTTGCTGATTGGCAGGAGTCCTTTTGGTGAAGACGTGGTGGGGACAAGTGTCCAATGGGGCCCCACTGTAAATCTTCTTCATAGTGGTAGCAAATTTGATGATGCTGATGGCAGGCCACAAAGTTCATTCTTTGCCATGATGGGACATTGATTTGCAGCAGTGACAGGGTCCAGTGGAGGGTCAACGTTGCTGTATATGGAGGTGATTTCTTACAAATGAAATCAGAGAGTTTGTTGCCAAGTTCTTGTGAGGGGATGATGTTGCTGGAGACAGCAGGAGGTGAGGTGCAATATTTGATGATGGTGAAGATTTTGTTGCTGTTATAGTGCCGGCATCGATGTGATCTGCGAAAGCTCTGAGCTTGGTGTTTCATATCTGCTGGTGGTAGCGTCTTAGGGCAGATTTGAAAATGTCTTGGTCTGTGATGTCTGGACTTGTTCTCCATTTGCATTCCAACTGCTTGCAGTGGAGTTTTGTTAGCCTGAGTTCCTCTGTGTATCAGCTGGCTTGTGGTCCAGCTCTTACCATTGGGTTGCGCTTGGCGGGAGCTAGGGTGTCGGCGCATTCGATGATCTAGCTGTTGAGGTTCTTGAGGGCTTTTGGCAAGTTGTTAGTGTGCTCTGGCTGTTGCACAGAGAGGGCGGAAGCACATTCCTCTTCTGTGGTGCTTTCCAGCTGTGATGGTGAAGGATGAATACGTTGAAACTGACAATGGCAAGGTTATTCTAGGTCATACTTGCTAGCTTTTGGATTGTGATATTACTGACCGAGTAGAAAATTGGGTCCAATAGGTTTTGGCAATGTGGTTGGGTTTGGTAATGTGCTGGATGACCACAAGGTTTCTGAACTTTTCTAAAAGGGCCATAGAGTTCAGGTTGGTGCAGTCTTTTACGTGATTAAGGTGTCCTAGGAGGATGAAGGTGCTGACATTGATAATGAGGGGGAGACAAAGTCTGTGATGTCACTGGCAAAATTGGTGCAGGGTCCTGGTGGTCTAAATAAGATGGTTTTGCCCACAGAATAGTTGACTCTGATGTGCATCTGCAATGTGAGGTGTTCCATGCAGCTGGTGAGGTTTCAATGTAGGTAGTGCAGCTAATGATATAGTTGAATATTATGACAGCTCAACCTCCCGACTTTTGCTGACAGTCGTGCTTGGTGATCTTGTAGCCAACGGGGATGGCTGTAGCGATGTCCAGTACTGAAGTTGGGTTTAGCCATGTTTCCATGAGGAAGAGCAGATCTGGAGTTTGGTCCTAAAGCAGGCCCTATATCTCCATAGCATGTCTAGAGAGCGAACAGATGTTGAAGAGCATGCATATGAGGGTGGCTGGTTTATGTGTGTGCGAGCAAGTGAGGCGTTGTGTGCTGTTGATGCGGGGTGGTGGGTGAGGGGGAGAGCATGAGAACATGCAGGAGGCACGTGCAAACGCTCCTTCCTTGTTCTGTGATGCTGTGTGACAGCAGTGCGGTGAACTGCAGCCGGGGTTGGGAGCACTGCAGGATAGCAGTGGATAAGGAGAGAATCACGATTCCTGGCACTAGGCGTGGTCCAGGTGCAGACAAGCACAGACAGGCTTGCCTTTGGCTAGACAATGGCGCACCAGCAGCATGCTTCTGCTGCACATCCACTCTACAGCTGCCATTAAAAAGGTTCTGGGAAGGGAAAAGAGCACAGAGTGCCATGGATGGGAAACCAGTGATCTCACTTCCTATGCAGATAGATGATGGGAAGTCCAGTTGTGTCACTTCCTGCTTGCCTTTTGCTTGGCTACTTCTTTTAAAGATGGTTTTGTTAGGAAACTATCAATGTCACTTCCTGTGCAGATGGATAATGGGAAATCCAGTGATGTCATTTTCTGTGCAGATGGATGATGGAAATCCAAAGATGTCACTTCCTGTGCATATGGGTGATGGGGAAGTCCTCTTGCATGGTTTATTCTTTTAAAGACATTTTGGTGAGAAACCATGTCCTTCAGAACATAAATGTATTGCTATAATCTTTAAACATTTACATTTGCAATACCAGTTCTATATTTTATATTAAAATGGAGTGAGAAAGGAAGAGCAATTGCTGGTTCCTTGCAGTGCAGACAAACACACATGCTACCCTCAGAAAAATGCTAGTTGCTTAATCAGCAAGTCAGCAGGTGTTTGTTTGAGTTAGTAAGGGCAGGCGTGAGCCCCATAACACCCCTCTTGTCTTCCCTTTGTGATAGTATATCCTTGCTATGCAGATAATTACAGAGTGCATGCGTTTTACGGTCCAGGCAATTTCAAGCTCTCCTTCCTTTGAGATTTAGTGGCCTTATATCATTACACTCTGCTAGTATTCTTCATCATTTTCAATGATTTTGGAGAGCAGTTTTACCTATACTGCTTCCCTGATTCCTCTCTGCTTGTGAGTTTGGTCTGCTGCTGGGCCAGGACTACTAAAAGCCCTGTTCTTACTCCCCACCTTAAGCCTGGTCTGCTGATGTTAGGTGTAGGCTTATGCTAGCCTGCCCTGCTGGACCTGTTTATCCTACATTACTGTAAAGTGGAATTGGACTAGAATGGACTTCACATTGGACCAATCTGCATTCCTCGAGTACACTGCACAGAAGAGAGCATCTCGCTTTGGAGGAATTCAACTAAACTTTAGGTCTTGCTGAATCGAAGATAAAAAGATCTTCACAGAGTGCTCCGTAAAGGAGATCGGGTAGAATGCCCACCCACCCCACAAGGAGCAGTTTGGTAGTTTGCCACTTTGGTAGGCGAGGGTCCCTGTATCCTAAAAAGGAATGTCCCTTAATTTGGAACAATCCCAGAACCTTGTCTGTATTTGTGCCTATATAAACAGACTTACAAGTATAATTTGATTTGGAGCAGTAGACCTTGGTTTTAGTAATTGATGTCTTGAGAGGAAAGCTGATGGACTGACCAGCCTCTTGTCCCCCCCTCCTTTTTTGTATAAGTGTTTATGCACAGCGTCCCAGCTGTCAGGGAGTTTACCTTAACTGGCGTGTTCACAATTGAACAATTCTATATAAAAGGGGAAAATAAATACTTCTACTTCCGGGTACCAGCAATAGGGGTGCTCAGACTACTGCCATACCACATCTGATACTTCCATCAGAATTTTGATCATGGCTGAGATTCAAGGTCTGTCATTTGATGATAAAATGGTAGCAGCTATATTATTGACAACATAATTACTGGGCAGTACTGATAACACCAGTTCCAAGAATCCGAAGGAAGATTGGGACACTCTATCCAAGCTCAAGTGATATCCAATCAGGATCGCCCTGCACAGGACAATAATGACTGAATACTTAAGAGAAAATATGGCACCTAATGAGCTCATAGTGACCAATGAATTGCTCCTCGTTTTTGATGGATTCCTATTTCGCAAAGAATGATTCCAGGTGGCTTGTAAATGCTTGCATGACTGTCTTATTTGCATAATTGGCACCACCAAAAGCATTTCCGAGGCACTAACAGTCAAGATCCTAATTAATGAGACCAACTTCAAAGCAACCACACTTCATTCTACCAAAATGAAGAGCATTGATGACATTAACAAAGAAATGGCGGATAATAATGATATCTCATTCAAAATAAAAATCCCAAAGCTGCAAAAGCACATAAAAATCAGTATGGAAAAGGTATTTTCTTACACCAATCTAGAATATGCACTTAACCAATCATCTGTTTATGAGACCCATCTACACAGAAAAAGAAGTATTGCCCTCAACAGTGGACATCATGGTTTTATGACTGGAGAAGACATGATAAACACAGTGCACTGCCTAGAAATACCCATCCACAGATGATGCCCCTGTTTTCAACCAGAATACCAATCATTAGGTTTTTGGCTTTACAACTTCCATGGCTTTCCCCATACCAAAATATTTCTAACTTTCACTAGCCTATTTTAGGAAGAAGAGGGAGCTGTGGACGTCATAAAAAAAGAAACTTTGCACGTCCAGTGGACCGAACCATTATAGATGATAACGAGGAGCCAAGTGAAGGATGCAACATGAGGAACAAGCAACTAGAACTTGCAGTGAATCTATCCAACAAAGTTTTCCCACTAAAGAAGGATGGAAAACAAAACAAAGGCCTAGGGTTTCACATCTCACATTGATCTCTTCAATAACCACTGGGAACTTGCCAAATTCTTCAGGAAAATATGAATAAAGACCTATTTTCCACACAAGGCATATGATCGAGGCTATACTAATACAAGGTTAAGTTACGTTTTCATTTGTTTGTAAGTCCCTGGTAATTTGTACTACATGTACCCATGGGCTGTAAATTAAATGCCACTAGTAGGCCTGTTATAGGGGAGTGATTGTATTAAGGACTAGAGAGGCTGGTATCATTTGACAAATTCTCACTAAGAAAAAACCTCACAGACCATGGATTGATGAGCGTTTTCTACAACGGAGATCCTCGAACATCATCCCCGTGGGAGAACAATTAATGAACTTTGCTTATTTTGCTGCTTTTCGTATCATTTCTATATAATTTTTCCCTTTTTTTAAAATTTAAGATGGACACATTAAGTGGTTTGTACCAAAACTTTACTCATAGACCATATGAATTGGCAATTTAAACATTATATCATTAAAAGGAACAATATGGTGACACATTGACATATTGACATGAAAAGACATAAACACTTGGGGCCATATGTAGGTAGGGACCCATTTACCACTTCATAAATACCGAATTTTACCGATTCGGTATTTATGAAGTGGTAAATGATATGTAGGTAATGAGTCGGTAATATTTACCGATTCGGTAAAAGTCGGTAATTACCGAATCGGTATTTACCGATTCGGTAATGAGGCATACCTTCCCATTGATGGGAAGGTATGCCTCATTACCGAATCGGTAAATACCGATTTGGTAATGGGGGGGAACACATGCAAGGGTGGCAGGGTGTCACATTGACACCCTGTTGCACCCCTGATTCGGCCATGTGTGCACATGTGGCACACATACATGCCCTAAGGGCATGTATGTCTGCCACATTGCACACTTCTAAGCACTGTAAAATGCTTTTCAACATCCATTCTTCATTTACCACCAACTATTAGTTGGTGGTAAATACCGACTCCAGAACACACCCACACACTCCCCCTACATCTCATTTTTGTATTCGGAATTTACAGAATCGGTAAAATTACCGAATCGGTAATTTTACCGATTCGGTAAATTACCGAATACAAAAATGATCCCCCTACATACCAAAAGCGAAAATACCGGTCGGTAACGGTATAATTACCGAAAATCGGCCGTTACCGACCGGTATTTGGCTTCCTACATGAGGCCCTAAATGTGTTGTAAAGACATACTAGAATATAAATCAAAATAATAAGTCTGCTATATTATAAAAATAACACACCTTGAAAGAAGAATTAATACATTCCAGACATTACAAATAGACACTAGACATTACATGCATAATTACATATATTAGATATATTGATTCTCCTATTGCCGGGCCAATTGTTCCATATATATGATCTTCTATGCCCTACTCTACTTTTCTAAATATCGGTACCTGATAGCTCTATCTCCTCGGTATTTATTAAGTTTGTGGTCCTACAGAGGTCAGAGTGTAGGTGTATAGGTTCTAGTCTATGTCGTCTTAATTGCCCTTAGAATGTCCATCTTTTGACATGATTTTTTTCAGGTGGTCACTCTTGGCCTCTGGAGAGTGTTTGCCGACGCGTTTTGACCTTCATGGTGGGACAAGGAACTATTCGGTAGAAGGTCTTCCTCAGGGCTGGGGGAACTTTGGTAGGACACTGAAATTCTATAATGTAAAATAGGAGGATATTGTGTAATATTTTTAATGAATAGCTCTGTGTTATGTTGAACCATATTGTTCCTACACACATATCTGTACATACCTAAGATATACCTCAATCTTTCTTGGGCATCTACTGGAGGAGGAAAACTGTCCTTAGAGGGTTTGCGATGGTGTCTTCGTACTCCTGAGTACTGTGCTTCTTTATCTTCAGCTAATATAGGGATTACATGAAATGGAGTAGGTATTAAAAGCCTTTTCGAATTAGGGCACTAGATATAGCTTCACATTTTGTGTCATGAACTAATGGAACCCGTGTGCAGTATTTTGCTCCGTTACCTTCATGTCATTCTATGGGTGAATTAAGTTTGTGAAAGGATTCTGTGATGTTTGTCAAAAATATTGAGGAAGTGGTAAATTTCTGTGCAATATGGGGAGTTTTTAGAAGCAGCTACTGAAGCAAGCCAAAGTCACCAAAGCACGAGACACCTACTTGTAGTACCGCCATGGCAAAGGAATTCAATTTTTTCAATATTGCATGTCACAGCAGCAATACAAGGTCAGATGTTAAAAGCTCTATGCACAGAGACTTACCACTTCCTCAATATTTTTGTCAAATGTCACACAATCCTTTCACGAGCTTAAATTACCCATAGAATGACATGAAGGTAACGGAGCAAAATACTGCACATGAGTTCCATTAGTGCATGACACAAAATGTGAAGCTATATCTAGTGCCCTAATTCAAAAAAAAAATTTAATACCTACTCCATTTCATGTAATCCCTATATTAGCTGAAGATAAAGAAGCACAGTACTAAGGAGTACAAAGACACCATCACAAACCCTCTAAGGACAGTTTTCCTCCTCCAGCATATGCCCAAGAAAGATTGTGGTATATCTTAGGTATGTACAGATATGTGTGCAGGAACAATAAGATTCAACATAACACCGAGCCATTCATTAAAAATTTTACATAATATCCTCCTATTTTACATTATAGAATTTCAGTGTCCTACCAAAATTCCCCCAGCCCTGAGGAAGACCTTCTACCGAATAGTTCCTGGTCCCACCATGAAGGTCAAAACGGGTCAGCACACACTCTCCAGAGGCCAAGAGTGACCACCTTTCAAAAAATCTAAGTCTAAGCGCAATTAAGACGGCGTAGACTAGAACCTATACACCTTCACTCTGACCTCTGTAGGACCACAAACGTAATAAATATCGAGGAGAAAGGGCTGTCAGGTCCCTATATTTAGAAAAGTGAAGTAGGGCATAGAAGATCTTATACACGGAACAATTGGTCTGGCAATAGGAGAATCAAAGTATCTAATATATGTAATTATACATGTAATGTCTAGTGTGTATTTGTAATGTCTAGACTGTATTAATTCTTCTTTCAAAGTGTGTTGTTTTTTTAATATAGCAGACCTATTCTGAAATAGCCAATTCATATGGCCTATAAGTAAAGTTTTGGTACAAGTGACTTAATTGGCCATCTCAAATTTAAAAAAAAGGAAAAATGCTATAGAAATGATGCCAAAAGCAGTAAAATCAGCAAAGTTCATTAATTGTTCACCCACGGGGATGATGTTAGGGGATCTCCGTTGTGGAAAACATTCATCAATCCATGGTCTGAGAGGTATTTTCTTTGTGAGAACTAGTAGGCCTGTAGCACTCATTGTACCACTCACTAAAGTAGCATTTTCAAAACATGTCTTAGGCATGCCTCTGGAACCTGCAGCACAGTTTTAAACTGCCATTTGACCTACTAAAATAAACCATTTGCCAGGCCTCAACCTTCCATTTTCATATTTAAAAGTCACTTGTAGGTCCTAAAGGCCCATTGGGTAGGACATATGTACTTAAGTTTATATGTCCTGGCAGAGAAATGACTCCTAAAGTCGATTCTCATTACTGTAAAGCCTCTCTCCCATTGACTAACACTGGGTTACCTTATTACATGTAATAAGTGCTAACATTGGATTCAGAGCAGATAGAGATATGCTGTTTACATTCACATTTTTCAAAATGAAAAACCCTTATTATTTGTAAAGTTGGATTTTAAGTTACATTCTGAAAATGCAGCTTTTAGAAGGTTGTCATTTTCTAATCCCAGTTATTTATGCCTTCTACCAGTGTCCTGTGTCACGTGACTGTAAATGGCTATGCTGTTAGGGTTTGTGTATTGCTTCCAGTCAGTAAAACACAGGGTGCTTAAGACTGCAAATGTCAGTTGGCTGACATTCTATCTTAGCTATAGGGACATGGACACAACAAGCTTCAGAGAATCTCCTTGCAACTGCCCAGCTGACCTGCTGCAACTGCATCTGCCTGAGCCCTGCTGGCCTCTGCTGCTATGAGTCTCTGATCCACAAGAGGTGCCTCCACAGGTCTTGGACCCTTGGCTGGCACCAGAATGCGCCCCTCTGCACAAACGGGTGAAACTTAAACGTTTGGGCCCGCGTGATTCAAGACTCTTCCGCGACAACCGCCAATGTGAACTTCTAGTGAGGGTATGTTACGAAGTTCAATAATGAAGCAGATGCACATTTAGGTAAGAGTTGTCAGACGTTTATTGAATTCAATCCACACAAACCGAGTTCTACACAAAAGCTTTACGTGTGGCTGTGCAAGTAGAAGCAGCCTAAAATATCTAATATGCTAAACTAAGTGAGAACCAAAGTCAGCCCAGAAGGCACATCACCACAAGATAGCTCTGGTAGAGTATCTTGGAGTATGTCTGGGAACAATTTGGGAGCACAATCACCAAAGTGATTATCTTTTGGATTACGATCTCTATGACAAGTACTTGCTCCAAAATTAGGTTTGCTATTTATGTTCCCATGACTAGTACTTGCTCCAGAATTAGGCTCACTGTTGCAGACATTGTCACGTGTTACCTTCCATTTTACCAACCGTGACATACTCCACACATCACCATTATCCGACTTGATCACATATTTCAAAACTGTCTTAATTTTGAATGGACTCATGTAATTAGTCACACCCTTCCTCAGGAATGCAGGCATCATCAATAGTACTTTCTCACCTACAGTCCATGACTTAACTCTGGTAAATTCTTTTTGATCATACCTCTTCTTGTAACTGTCTTGATATTCACTTCTTAATAACTTTCCCTCAGATATAAGTTCCTCCATGTCCACTTCTCCATTTTCTGCTCTCAAACCATAAACTTCACCACTCATCCATGCAGGATTCAACTTTGCATTTCTTACTATCCCTCTAATACCAAAAGAAAGGTGACTTAAAAGTTACCTGACTAGTAGTATTGCGATGAGCCCACCACTCCTCATTCAACACATCTGACAAAGGTGTTCTGTATTCAACTGCTTTTTTTACAAAAGCTTTCACCATACGATTAATGCACCGAGCAAGACAGTTATCTTCCAGAGAATACAACACCGTTCTCTGGTGAACAATAGCTAAACTATCTAAAAACTCTTGCATTTCTTGTGATGTCAGCTGGACACCATTGTCCATAACTATTTCACAAGGAACTCCTTCGAGAACAAACTCCTTTTTCAAAAATTTGATAACAACTTTAGTGTTGATTGAGCTCACACACTTAGTTACCACCCATTTAGATATATGATCAACCAACAGACTCATATATCTCTTGGTAGGGGCTAACAGGTGAAAAGGACCAGCAACAATTCAGCCCCATCTTCCTCCACAGTTCTTTTGGAATGTCTACAGGTGACAATGGAGATTTGTATATAACTTTACTTTTGTCTCCCTTGGCGCAAGCAACATAATCTTTAATGACATCCTCAACTTGTCTTTCTAATCCTGGACACCAGTGCAACACTCTTACCCTAGCTTTAGTGAGATTCCTCCCTAGATGGCCTTCATGTGCCAAATTGACAACCTTGTCCCTCACATGCTTGAGTGGAATTAACCTTGGGCCCCTAAACAATTCATTACCATTCTAACTTAACTTTTGCTTCACATTCCAATAATTCTTCATCTCTTCTGAGAGGGCCCTGAAATCTGGCCATCCCTTGACTATAAATTATTTGTGTTCTCTAGTTTGCTTGTCTGTTTCTCTGGTCAACTTCCATCTGTCTTTATATAACACACTCTCACATACCCAATTGATGTTATCTATGTCTGTAGACATCACTTCCCTGTCCAGCGGCAAGCTGAATAAGCAATCACCTACTTTGTTATTGGAGCCAGTTATGTATTCCACCTGATATTTGAAATCACATAACCATGCTATCCATCTCTTAATCCTGGGTGTTAACTCGTTATCCTTCCTAATGAAAAACACATGAACAAATAATGGTCTGTGATTTGATCTGACTACAAATGGCATTCCCCAGAGATAAAATGTAAAATGCCTGACAGAATATCGCTCCTCTGCATCCTTTAGTGAATGCGATCCAAAGTCTACAAGTCTTTCTTCACTTCCATCAACTTGTGAGAGTACTGCCCCCAATCCCGTGAGGCTGGCATCTGTGGTCAAAATGTTTTTTTTTGCATACATCAAAATGCCCCAACATAGGTATGTTCCCAATGCAATTCTAATTCCTTCAAAGGCCTCTTTACACTGATCTGACCACATGAATTTTACGAATTTCTGTAATAGCATGCAGAGTGACTCGCCACACTGGAAACTTTGAGCATAAACTTGGAGTAAAACTCCGCTAGCCCCAGGGAGGACCACACTTGATCCTTGCTGGTGCCTTAAGGATCAAGTTAACCAATTTCAGTTTTGGGTTCAATTCCTCCTGCAGAAATAGTGTGCCCAAATTGGAAACAACACCAACTCAAAATTAAAAATGTTCCTTCTTGAGTGTTAGTCCAACCATTGTCAATTTCTCTGACACTTGCATTGTCATCCTGGAAGAAAAGTATTCCTGATATTCCCTCCAAAACCTTTTTGATAATCCTTCGGAGGCATACCACAGCGGATGCCAACCCAATGGGCATCCTAACAAAACAGTAAGCTCCCAACGGTGTGACACATGATGTTCAGATGTCTGGACGCAACATGTAGCCTAACTTGAGGGTATATAGATGAAAGATCCATGATACTGAACATCTTCGCACCCCCAAGCATGGCCAAAGCTTCAGAGATTTTGAGAAGAGGCTGGTGATCCACCCAAATATGTCTGTTCAAACCCTTGAGGTCAACACACATCCTGATTTATTTACCCTTATCCTCAGGTGGCAGCACTATTGGGGAAAGCCACTTTGAGGATTCATTTTCCTAAATGATTCCATCCTCAATCAACCTGCTGACTTCTCTCTGCAAGGACTTCATCATACGATTTTGCAATTTCCTTACCTTGCGAACACAAGGAACTGCATTTGAAATTATTTTGTGCCCAAAACACTTGAGAAGACCCAAATTAGCACCAATCACATTAGTGAATCATGAAACTATACCTTCACATTTCTGTTCTGGCAACACAGACATGACAGATTGCCCTGCATCGGGATTCAACATAATACCTCTCTCGCGTTGGTGATATCAACCCAGCAAATTATCTCCCCTCTTGGCTACATATACTTTTCCTACTGTTTCTTTGTTTATGAATGTAATTCTCATAACGCAGTACCCTAAAACATCAATTTTCAACCCTCCATAGCTCACCAGATTTATGTCAGGTATAAGAAGAGAAATGTGTCCAAATTCCTTTTTCTGATTTCTCTCACCCAGCATGGTATTTGGGGAACCCAAATCGGCTAAGTCCTCGATTTCCCTATCATGAAGTTTGATGTGACATTCAGGCATTATCAGGGAACCTACATCGTCTTCACTGGGACTGTGCTTAATGGTTAAAACCATCCTAATAAAATCATCACGCACAGCATCAACAGTTTGGTTTTTCTCCCCTTGCAGACTTGGGCATAGTGGCCATTCTTTCCAATTCCTGCATATGGAGTTTCTAGCATAACACTGAATGCTGTCAGCAATATGACTACGGTTACCGCAACAAAAGAATTTAATTTGACCATATTTTGTTTCCTTGTTCATACTTTGTTTCCCTTTTGTTCTGATTTTATCAACCACATCCCCAGCAATTTCATTCATACCCACAATTATTGGAGTCAACCTATCCAGAAGGCGTGACTCGCATTTCACCCACCCAAGTGTTTGTGCTTTCTACACTATCCACAATGGTGATAGCTTCCTTGAGATCAGGGTTCTATGTTAATAATTTCTCTTGAACCCTGACATTGCTAGTGCATCGCACCAATTGATCCCTAATAAGTAAATCTGTAAATTGACACATGTGGCCCTTAGTTCTTTGAATGCTGGCTGTGCTGTTGTTATAAAGCCTGCTGCTCCTCAGTACCTCAGATACTTGTACATTTTCAAACTTGAAAAAGTGCTGTGTTGCTGACACCATAGTTGCTCGCTGCTGCTCCTTGTTGTGCACCTGACAGTTGCCAATGTACCTTACACTTGTCAATGCCCAATCTGAACTTCGACAGGCACCTCCCTCTCTAAGTCACGTTGAAATCAGGGGCAAACTTGAGTAGTGCTGCTTCTTGTTGTGAACATTATACTTATTGCTAGTGATCCTTTGTTGGCCACTACCCTCTCCTTTGGGTATGTACATACTCCTCGCCGAGCACCTCCCGCCATGTATCTCGTAGCTCGAGCTGCATTCGGTCTGAATGCACGCGGGTTGCCGCGGGGTGTTGCACTCTCAAGTTCCCATTCATGTGTCCGTGATAGATGCAGGGAGCCACGCAATAGTATGGTGGTGAAATGCTTGCCGCCCCAATTAAAAGAGTACCAGGTATGCCGTGCTGCACTTTTTTGCTCAGTACTCATTTTGAAATCATACACGGCTCGTGGAACATATCATTGCTTGTTGCTTCAGATAAGATTGTGAAATCAGGAGAGGTTGGTGTGAAGAGGCCTGTCTCCTCCCAGTCTTTTAGTCGCTAGTGCTATGATGTCCAATAATGATGCACATTCCGGTAAGATTTGTCAGAAGTTTATTGGATTCAATTACACCTTCCAAGAGCTCCAATACCTCCAGCTCCCTGTTTCAACTGTTGTCCTGGAATCACTTAGCATTCCAGTTTAACAAATCTAGCATGGAATGATTACCATGTCATCTGTTTCCATACAGATGACATGTTCAGCTCTAGTATACATAACAGACCTGCTTTCCTGTTGACAGCGACTGCCAGCAACAAACAGCAAAGCGAGACCCGCACTTCATGCTACAACAATGACAGTCAGCGGTGACTGCCACCATGAAACTACAGCAATGACCATCCACAATGCCCAACTTGCTCTTTGCTCTAAAGTGCCGACCGTCAGTGATGCCTGGCCTGCTCTTCGTACTACAGCGATTAAGCTCAGCCTTCTCCACACGTCTTCCTCTACATCAAAATGAACTCTTCATGCCAGACCTAGAAGGTAACTTTTCAGCAACACTAACCTGATCTCTTTCTCAGATCCGTGCTCCTTCGTGACCAGATGAACACGATTGGCGCTTTGTGCTTTTGGGCATTATTTTCACTAAAAGAGTTAAAATTGAATATCTACAGTTCTACTTATTTGATTTTTGTTATTCTGGTACCACTTATTTATTGGAATGTATTCGATGCTTCTAAATTGATTTGGGATTTTTCGTTGGTTATATTTTCACTTTATCATTGTTTTTATCCTGCGTAATTGTTTTACAGATTGCCTCTAAGTTAAGCCTTACAGCTTTGTGCCAAGCTACCAGAGGGTTATGGGCAGGTCAATTTAGTGACTTTTTGTGGTTCACCCTGACAAGGATTGTGGTTGTTGCCTGAGTGGGGTTACCGCACCCCTCAACCAATAACCCAGTTTCCTACAGGAACTATCCCAGAACCTTCACTCTGTTCGCGTCTACATAAACAGACTTACAAGAATAATTTGATTCGGAACATTTTCCTTGGTTTTGGTAATTCATGTCACAGAGGCCTTGCGCTGACTGACCTTTCTTTTCCAAGAATTGAAAAGCAATGCCCATGTGTCTTGTCCATTACCACATCCAGTTGCCCCGCCCTTCCCTGTCCTAGTTGATTGTTGGGAAATTTCAGACTCACACCCCATAACAATACTGGCCAAGCTTCGCCCCTCCACAAGGCTCCTTTTTTGACTCACTCAATTGCATATAAATCTCACTCTTTCTCAAATATATCTCTGACCCAGTGTTTTGTCTTCAAAACTGGAGCATTGCCATTGTTGCGTTGAGAAAATCGGTGCATCATCCTGACTGCAGGATCGACACCCATGCATCGCTCGGCTTCACCCTGCATCTCACTGTTTCAACCAGGGTCAAGGTACTTTTGTTCGGCGGGCCTTGCGTGGCTCCTGCCCCCAACTCGTGCTTGACTTTGCCCCGGTCCAAGGTGACCAGATGTCTCCCATGGGAGCCTATTGCTTCTAAATGCTACTATTACTTTTAATCTTTAAAAAATCATTTCTCGACTTCTACTTATTGGATTTTGTGGGGGTTTTTTGTAATGTTTTCACTGTGTTACTGTTTGAAGTGTTGCACAAATACTTTACTCATTATCTCTTAACTTAAGCCTGCCTACAAGAGGGTTACCACAGGTTAATTTATGGTGTGTATCGGCTTACCCTGACTAGGATTGTGGTTCTTGCTTAGACAGGGTGCATACCTCTGCCAACAAGAAACCCAATTTCTAACAGTAACCCTACCCATATTTGCAGCAGTCCCTTTGTGCCCTACTGCAAGCAGTTTCACAGCACCCCTTTCTACCCAAATCCAATATTAATTTCCTCCCTTGAGCAGTGATCCTGTGCCCATCCTAGACGTGTGGCTATGTCACAGAGCAAACCCTCGTATTTGATCACTCAAAACACATTTTGGATTCTGAGGGCAGCTCCTCTTCCACTAGGATTGGTGCTTTTCTGGCTAGAAGAACAATAGAGATGTGAGGTACATCTGCTGTTACAGGTCAGGCCCCTTTGAAAATAATTGAGTTCCTGGGAATAGCCCTGATTGTCACCCTTTCAGGTGAAGCCCATTTGTCTCAGCTCTCGGGGCCAATTCACACATAATGACAGAGATATTTAGCTCCAGGGTATACTTTTGCATGTCCTGCTTTTAAATGCCATGCTACCTGCCTTATGGGCATTTTAAGGCCTACTTGGGGTGTGTAGGTAAAAAGGAGGGTATATGCCTGTCAAAAGAGGTTATTTTGACAGGTCGCATTTGCAGTTTAAACCTGCACTGTCAGGTTACTGGTAGCAGGTTTGCAGCCATGATTTGCATTGTCACTTTAATGATGGCACAATATGTGCTACATACAGTCCACTAGTGACATTTATCTTATAGTCCCAGGGTACACTTTATAAATATATCAGGGTGTTATAGATGTGTTAAATGTGTTACTTAGGTGAATAGCCAATTGCAAAATGTTTTAGGGGTCAGGGAACATGCACTGGGGACTCATTAGCAGAGTCCCATTGCACAGAGTTAAAAAAAAACAGCAGCATCAGTCCAAAAATATTAGGGGTGATAATGCCAAAAAGTGGCATTTTTCTACACCCATCGATCATATATGTAATGTTTACATGCATGTTTTCTAACTGCCCATTAACAGATTGTTTTTTAACTCTGCAGGTGCTGCACCAATAAAAGAGAGGCCTCTAAGCTACGAAACAAGTCCGATTATTCCCCAGCATCTTTAAGTGTTACAAGTCCTGCATTTATTGCACAGGATTCACTGTGTCGATTCTGCAGAGTCCTCCTGCTTATCTTTTTGTCCCTCATAGCAGGCTGCAATGTATCTTTGAGTGTGCTTGGTTCCTCAGAGATAACAGGGATATCTGGCAGTAGTGAAACTGCTGCTCTGAATCAGGATGGCATAGGTGAAGATGGTTTAGTTGGTACATCAGTGGCTTCCTCCATGTCAGAGGGACTCTTGGGGTGCCTTTTGCTCTGTTTCATGCTCTCTCTGTGATGGTACTTCTGTAATGCATAGATATGCATGTTACCATGCTAAATTGACAAGCTTTTTTTTAACTACAACATTTAAAATAAAATTATCTGTTTTGACTGCAAAAAGTGAATATTTTGATATGATGAAAAGCATGTCGCTTCCTAATATGAAGGTGTATTTGAAGGTTTTAGGACAAAAAAGGTTGAGTTCATAATGCATTTAAGTGTTAATATGGATTGAATTCTACATTGATGCCTTCTCCTATGTGTTATTATCTCAATAAGTACAAATGTCAGACTCGATCAAGCAATCAGAAGTTTGTATAGCACGGCTACTCGCCAGTGAGGGTCTCAAGGCACTGAGGGGAGGGGGTTACTGATCTGTTTGGGCGTGGAGGTTCAGTCGAAGAGCCAGGTCTTCAGATCCTTCCTAAATTGGGTCAGCGACAGGGATTGCCTGAGGAGGAGGGGCAGGGTGATCTAGGTCTTGTCGGCAAGGGTCTTCCTCCTCCTTCTGTGGGACGGTGGCCAGGGCAAGTTTGGTGGAGCAATGTTTTCAGGCGGGTACGTGGAATGAGAGGCAGTGGTTCAGATATGCTGGCCCTTCATCGTGGAGAGCTTAATAGGCATGTGTGAGGAGCTTGAAGGTGATCCTCTTGTTGACTAGGAGCCAGCAGAGGTCTCAGAGGTGTTGTGTGATGTCAAGACCAGTCTGGCTGCGGCATTATGAATGTTCTGTAGTTTCCTGAGCTGTTTCTGGGTACACTGGGTTAGAGTGCGTTGCTGTAGTCGAGTCTGCTGGTGAATGAGTGTGTGGTTGACCGTCTTCTGGAATTCTGTGGAGATCCATCTGAATGTCTTTCAAAGCAGGCGGAGCATATGGAAGTACGATGAGGATACAGAGTTGATTTGATGGTTCATTGTGAATGAGGAGTCCAGTATGATGCTGAGGTTACGTGCGTGTCCATGGGGGTGTGAGGGGATGCTCCTTGGTTAAGGATCTCAGGTTGTACCACCTGAAATTACCTTTATCCACACTTCTTGATGCTGGTAGGGGCATTTATTAAGAATAGAAAGACAATATGTCTGACATACAGGGATCCAGAAAATAACTGTCAAGGAGAGGCATGGAACACACCTACAGCATACATTCCATAGATGTCATTGTATTCCATGCTCCTCCAGTGACATCACACACTTCTACCCCCATTTAATTACAAAGTCTAAATCCTACAGTGTATAAATATTCAAGATACATCATGCAAGGTATACCCAAAACTTACAAAATATAAACATTCAAAATACCAAATACAGGATAAAAGATTAATATATGTTCAAAGATTTTAATAGAAAACTAACTATAACCATCATTTTACCATTCAAAGTTACTAATACAAAACTGACTATAACCATCATCTTACTATTATCTTTCCCCCTTTGCATCGCCCCAAAAAATGTAAATAAAAAATACAAACTAAATACATAATCATTGGCTGTAACAAAATCATTGTATTCATTTCTATGAAATAATGCAATCCTGCAACTTCTTCGGTTTAGTATGAATTCATAAACCTTTTCCATTTGGCATCATATTATTGCTGCTATTTTCAACATTAAGGTGCCGATTCCGATCCTGGAAAAATTTCCCCCGTACGAATCGTATCCGGATTTTTTACCGTACGAATCGTACAAGTAGCGTACAAACTGCCAAGTACGATTTGCATGGGAAAAAGTCCATACGAATCGCTGTGGGAAAATTTTCCCACACGTCCTCGGGTCGGAAAATGTGTCCGACACATCCCCGGACGATTTACCGTACGAATCGGAAAAATGAAGTCCGACCGCGCAAGTACGATCAGTCCCGTCCTTTAGATTTCACAACTGTATGGAAAAAACACCGTACGGACCGAACTCCTATAGCAACCATGGAGACATGTGCCCGCATACGCGCAGAACACCCCACCCCAGACCCCGTATGCACGCGCAGAACACCCCCCCCAGCCCTCGTGTGTACGCGCCGAACCCCCCCCATGCCCCGCATGTACACGCCAAATGCCCCCCCCCCGGCCGCGGATGTACGCGCCGAACCCCCACCAGTGTATGTACGGAGCGTACCCCCACCCGTGTATGAATGGAGCGTACCAACACCCCACCAGTGTATGTACGGAGCGTACCCCCACCCGTGTATGAATGGAGCGTACCAACACCCCATCCGTGTATTTACGGAGCGTACCCCCACCTGTGTATGAATGGAGCGTACCCCCACCCGTGAATGAATGGAGCGTACCCACACCCGTGAATGAATGGAGCGTACCCACACCCTACCAGTGTATGTACGGAGCATACCCCCACCCGTGTATGAATGGAGCGTACCCAAACCCCAACCGTGTATGTACGGAGCATACCCCCACCCGTGTATGAATGGAGCGTACCCCCACCCGTGTATGAATGGAGCGTACCAACACCCCATCCGTGTATGTACGGAGCGTACCCCCACCCGTGTATGAATGGAGCATACCCCCACCCGTGTATGAATGGAGCGTACCAACACCCCACCAGTGTATGTACGGAGCGTACCCTCACCCGTGTATGAATGGAGCGTACCCACACCCCACCAGTGTATGTACGGAGTGTACCCACACCCCACCAGTGTATGTACGGAGCGTACCCCCACCCGTGTATGTACGGTGCATACACCCAGCACCCCCTGTATGTACGGTGCGAAACACCACCACCGATGGACGGTGCGGACCAACACCCTGCCCGTGTCTGTACGTACCCTACCCCAGGTCCCTACACCAGCACCCTCACCCAACATTGCGCATGTACGATTCGTACTAAGCCATAGCAAAGGACAGCACTGTACAACCACATGGCCATGTACACACCGTACAGACGCCAAAAACACTCGTACTGAACCAGGACAAACAAAAACAACACAAGGAGAGTCTATTTGATGCACACAACACCACAAAACATGTCCAACAAGCCCAAATACATCCTATACACTGACCTGCAACTGCCAAACAGCTAAACAGAGGCCCAAAACACAACCACTCCTTATAACACACCCACCCAAAGTTCAAACACAGCCACACCCACAAATGGACCAATAAAAAGGCCCAACACACACAAACCATGATCCTTTGCAACGGATCCACGACTGCCAGACCACACAGACAACGCACTGCACCATACTACATCCCTCAATACACCTTACACTTGCACTGCTTCACACAACCACCATCACAAACACCCCCTCATCACATTCACATACACACATCTTCACAACCACACTCACACAACCATCCACACCCAAACCCCCACAAACATCCACACCCACACCCCACACCATGCCCACTAACAAGAATCCAAAGTTCACAAAGGAGGAGCTGGAGGTCCTTGTCGACGAAATCATCAGAGTCGAGCCACAGCTCTTTGGAACATTGGTCAGACGGACCAGCATATCAGAAAAATCTGCCATGTGGGAGAGGATCGTCAATGCTGTGAATGCTGTTGGGTCCACCAGAAGGACCAGGCATGAGTGCCAAGCCAGGTGGTATGATCTGCGGAGGACGGTCCGCCGCAAAATGACGGATGAGCACAACCAGGCCAACATCACTGGAGGAGGGTCGGCCCGCAGACCCATACACTACCATCCCTGGGAGGAGAAGGGGATGGCCACGCTGCCGCTGGTGGGAGTAGACGGACTAGAAGGAGTCCGAGGGCCTGGTGAGTACACAAACAACTCACCTCACATGGGGGGAACGCCATACACAACCAAAATACCAATCATGCACGCAACCCCCCCAAAGCCAGCACCGGACACAACCACACTCCAAAAACACACACATGCCACTAGCGCCTCCATGCCCCAAGCAAGGCCAGGCCAAGTCTCAGGCCACACAAAACACCAACACAAGACAGGATGTCCCCGATGCCGGGAGGGTGGCCCTCAAAACTAACATAGAGCAACTCTCAAGCACACAACGATGCCCTCAGCCCATATGGCCTAGGGCACAGCCCTAGGCCATACAGTGTGTCCCCACACAGTACTGTGTTGCATGCAAATGGTGGCCGCGTTGCAGGATGACATGGGTATGAAGGCACAATTTGCACATAACAGCAGCTAATGAAGACGCTTCACTCTGAAAGAGTGACAGCACACACCGCCACAGCAGCAGCGCAGACTCACACACTCCGCCCAATGGGTGCCCGGAGATAAGCAACAAACCCACATGAACAAGCCAATGGCCTTTGAAAGACCTGCAAACTGTGAGTGCCCAGGAATTCCTGCGTGTTTGCGGAGATTTTTTACCGTTTCGCGGAGATTTGCGTAACGCGATTACGCAAATTCCGCCCACCTCTAGTCGAAAGCTGTGGCCAAGGGACATACCCATGCACGAGTGCACTGTGAGAGGAATGCAAGCCAAATCCAACCACACAGAGGAACTGTGCCAACTCAAAATGAATTAAACATGGATGTCGCATGTAACACAATTAACATTGTCTCTCTCACACACAGGTCAATGTCGTCCATCTCCCCCCAACACTGGGGGGGAAGACTCACAGGACCAGGCTCTGCGTGAAGAGGACCCCACCGGCAGCGACGACCAACCTGGCCCCTCTGGTGTCCAACCACCTGCAGCACCTGCGTCAGGTACAACTGTGCCAACCACCACCCCCATTCCTGCCACATCCCAGGAGACATCCAGGAGCCCTGCCCACACACAACAACACAGCCAGTCTGTCCAGGAGGGACAAGGTTCTCCGGGCACCCAGGAGGAGGCAGGTGACACCGCAAATGCCATCCCTCAGGGGTCCCGGAGACCCGATGTGCCCACAATGGCAGGCCAGGCACAAGTGGGCAGGGGTGGTGGGAGTGGAGGACGGCGGAGGCGCGAACCTGACCAGTTGGCTCAGGAACCGGTACTGTCCCACATCAGCAACATCCTGGACTCATACCGGCGTGACGCCAGGGGCATGGTCCAGATTGCGTCAACCCTCACAGACATCAAGGGGACCCTCGAGGAGATGAAGACCCTGCAGGCCGAGCAACATGCCTGTCAACAGCGACACCAAGGACGGATGGAGGCAAGACAGGCTGAGCTCGTGGCGGTGCAAACGGACATGACCCGTGTACTCCGTCAGATTGCCGAAAACATGGGCAACCCTCCCTGTGCCAGCAGGCGAAGAACATCACCACCCACAGGGAGGGATCAGGAGGAGGAGGATTCATCCGACGGAGCATCGCAAGCATCGTCACGGCCTGCTTCTGAGGGTCCCCGCAGGAAGGTGGGTCGTCCACGCAAAATACCGTGAGAGTCAGCGGAACATCACCATCTCCCAGGTCACCTGGCCTGGCACCTGGCCCTCTGGCCCAACAGCAGCACAGCAGCAAATGACATTCTCTGCCACATGGCCTTGCTGGTCACTGTCTGACCAATGTTGACAAAGACTGTGGCACAGACTCTGATGACTTTCAATGGCAAGGATACCAACTCCCCCTGTGAACTTTGGATTCTACACTCCCGCCAAGCACCTCTTGTCACCCCCCCAAACACGTACCCCAGCACAAATAAAATTCATCACAATCACAAGATGATGCCGTCATTTTGCATTATTCCACTACATGTGTGTGTTGTAAAGTCAAACTATGCCTTATTTCAGAAGTAACTCCAAACATCCATACCCTGGGGTCTGAATCTGGCACAGGACACACATGGGTCACAACGTACCATCCAATACAGACATGGAGCACCATACTCACCCGTGATGGGCCCAACCAGCTGAGGGGGTGCCCGCACAACTGTGCCTACAGACCTATGTAGAAGAGCAACAGTCATGCGCAGAGGTCAGGGATCATGTGGAGTGTCCTGGGGTGCTACTCCCAGGTATGTGTAGACACGTGGCAGAACCATGTCCTGCATGCTTGAGTCGGGTGGATGTGGAGAATGGTGGGCCGTCCAACGTTGGATGCCTGGAGATGGCACAATGGGGTGTTGGATCACAGTGCCACAAGGTTGTGTTGTGGTTGTGGGCTGCATCCTGAGTGTGTGCGTGGATTGAGAAGGTCATCCTGCAGCTGGCAGTGATTCATTCCCCCCATTTCTGTTGGACGTTGATGTGGCCTGGTCGCCGGATGTAGAAGCAGAGCTGTGCAAATGCACCCTGGATGTGGACAAGTATCATGGGAGTTGTAACGCACACGTCCGTAGAGTGCAGGGTAGGATTAGACACGGATGTCGTAGTTGACCTGGGGGATGGTCTCTCTTGCCTTGAGGTGGATGGAACTGGGGATCTTGTGCATAATCCAGAGTGTGCAGCAGCATGAGGCACAGATGCTGCTGATCTGCATAGCACATGTCAGCAAGCAATCCATGATGAACACCAGCTCGTTTGCGTGGACACTGGGTGCCCTTGCTGCAGGGCCTGCAGCAGCATGCGCCATGTCAAGAAAACAATGCCACAAGTAGCACACAAAGACAAGGATCTCAGGAAGGAACCATGCAAACGGTGTATGTCAAGGAAGGACTGTCTGGTTCAACATGGCACACACACACACAATGGATGCACATGCAGCACAGTGGCTGTCGTGGAGACTGACATGCCACAATACCTACACAGCCGTGGACATCATGCACAATACAGATTCTAATCCCTGACAAACAGCTTGCATCTTGCTACTCTACACATAGACTCATATGCACCAACTCTGAGAACTATGCCAGACATGCCGCATGCACAGTGGCAACAGACCACCATTGACAGAGATGAGGCACCTTGGAGGCAGAGAGACACCTTTATTAGTCATGTGTGTCGGAATGCTAATGCAACTCTGTCAACACATACACAGGTCATGTGGATGAACACATGGGACCAACACTGGCACCCCCTGTGCACCACAGATGCTGGAAATCCATAGAACTGGCACACAAGTGACAGGTTACAGCTAAACACCCCCTGCTGCTCACGGAGAGGCTGCTATACACCATTGAGCCTCTAATGGGGAATTCACACACCATGTCAACCCAGTGCAACCCGTATGTTTCCGAGGGCAGTGTTACACACATTGATGGCTTCATCACAATCCACAATCCCATTACAGATGACTGTCACCAAGTCTGACCAACAATTCAGGTGAATTCAGCCCCATGTCATGTGCCCCATGGTGATTCTACATGTATGTAAAGTATCCAAACATGAACAGGAGCAGTGCACACACATTCCAAACAAATCACACACCCAAAAAGCTGTGCTGCATCCCTTACCCTAAGGAGATTTTCAAACTTGTCCGTGCATGTAACGCTGATTCAGCACATGTTGCTGTGTTCATGAGGAATAGCAGGAGCACAACAATGCCACCAGCAGACAGCAAGCGCAAGTACCTGTGGATGAGAGACACACCAGAAGTCAGCCAAAAGAAGCACATCCGCATGCATGTGCATGTACTCGACACGTATAAGGTTGTCAACATGCTAGGTGACAATGATGTCTCTGGAAAAACATTCTTCCATTGCACCATCACGCGAGTGACACATCCAAACACACCTCTGACTCACTTGGCAGACATGCAGATGGACACACACATCGCAACACATGCCACACACGGCCAAATGCGTGCACACTGAGACACTGGAACTCACCACTAAGCAAAGAAGTTGCGTATGAGCCGACTCCGGATGTCCTCTACCGCCTCCTCCTCCTCCACATCACTTGCCTCGTGACCAAGCCCTTCATTCTCCACGGGTGGATGGTCCTGCTCATCCGGATCCAGGATGAGTGGCACAGCTTTCTCCACTGCCATGCTGTGCAGCATGCAGCACATGAGGAAGATCTTGCAGACCTTCACCGGTGCATATGGGAGTGCGCCACCGGTCTTGTGGAGGCAACGGAATCGGCTCTTCAGGAGGCCAAACGTCCTCTCTATCACTCGCCTGGTCCACCCATGGGCGTTGTTGTAGCGGTGCTGGCCAGCCGTGCTGGGGTTGCGGAGAGGCGTGATCAGCCATGGCATGTTGGGATAGCCAGCGTCCCCTACATGGAAACATCATGGACAAGAGTGGGTCAGGAGAAGCAGTAAGACAGGAAGATGACGTTAACTACAGGACTGCCAGAGTATACCCACCAACAAGACATGCTCGTTCGTTGCGCAGCTGCAGCATCATTTCAGGCACCCTGCTACGCCTCATGATATAGGCATCGTGTGCTGATCCTAGAAAACGAGCACAGACATGTAAAATCACCATGTTGGCAAGACACACCACAAGGGCATTAATGGAGTGGTAATGCTTGCGGTTCCTATATGCTACCTCCTGTGCCTGTGGTGGTACCAAAGCCACATGTGTTCCATCCATGGACCCAATGACATGGGGCATCCCTCCCAGGGCATAGAACTCACGCTTGACACCTGTCAACTGCTCAGGAGTTGGGAATTTAATGAACTCATCCAGGTGCTCCAACATGGCCTCTAAAAAATCATGCAGAACACGGCTGAACATGGTTTGGGACATGCCCCCAACATGAGCAATGGTATTTTGAAAGGTACCCGTGGCAAAGAAATGTAGGGCTGCCATCACCTTCATCTTGGGTGTCAGTGCAGTAGGATACCTGTGTAGCGGTTGGAGGTGTGGTGCCAGCCGTGTCGTCAAGTCCTCAATCAACCGTTGGGGGAAGCGGTAGTGGCGTATACAGTCATGTTCCCTCAGGTCAGCCAAGTCCGGAATTGGTCGAAGGAGAGGCGGAGCCCTGCAGTGAATTTGAAGGGACAACGAAGAGTGAGTACAGTACACCACGAATGTCAATGTACTGAGCACATGTTCAACAGGCAATACACATATGCTACATACAGAGTCAGGTCTGTGCAATATGCCCTGGACACTTATGCCAGACAGGTGACACTCCTACCAAGAGCCAGCCACAAACGTGGATTCTCAGGCTCAACATGACATGGCATTAAACTAGCGGTGGGCCAGTGTGAGTGAACAGGCAGATGCATCACAGGAGTGCCAGACATCCGCATATGGGCAGAATAAATATGTCAATCATACAGACAGGTTGCGGAACACTAGAGGCACAGGTGACATGTAATGTAAAAAGGACAGACCACACACTTTGCCAACAAGGGGTACATGTCAAGACTGATCACACATACATTGAGAGTATGCAGATATGTCCTTGTTTTGGAACTCTGTGTCGATGCATACATACACACCTTACGTCGGATTACACATGTGGGCTGGTGTGCGGAACAGTGTGCCATGCCCATCTACACACAGACACATGTTGGTTGCAGCAACTGCAGATGCATTTGACCAAACACCTACGGCAAACCCATGGGAAAACATGACACACACATGACATGGTCACAGCGTGCAACGCGGGCATTCACATCTCAGGTGTAACATTCCGAGTACCTGGCATCAGGGGACAGTTGCGGGTGTCGGTGACTGTGCCATGCCAGTGACGCATGGCTCAACAAGTCTGTACTACATGCACACGTGTCAAAGGAGTGAAGGGGATGTGTGGCACATAGTGCACCATCACACATGACATGTCTACACAGCTCATCATACAGTCATTTGCTTCACACCTCAGGAGTAATGTGCCACATCACAGCCTGACACACCTGTGCCCGACACATGTAGTACTGCACAGACAATGCCTTGATGTCCAGCCTTGGCCAAGTAGGTCAGCTCTATTCCTGTCTGTGTGCCGCCTGTCACCACTGACAGGTGTGAAACGCACCGTACATACGCACTGATGGTGTGTGTAGTGTCCCTATCACTATGGGAGTGCTGGCATATGCATATGCCATGGTGATACGGTCTGTACCCGCATGTGTAGGGTCCGTACCACCATGGTTGTGCAGCCCTAGGCGTACGCCATGGTGATACGGTCCGTACCCGCGTGTGTAGGGTCCGTACCACCATGGTTGTGCAGCCCTAGGCGTACGCCATGGTAATACGGTCCGTACCCGCGTGTGTAGGGTCCGTACCACCATGGTTGTGCAGCCCTAGGCGTACGCCATGGTGATACGGTCCGTACCCGCGTGTGTAGGGTGTGTACCACCATGGTTGTGCAGCCCTAGGCGTACGCCATGGTGATACGGTCCGTACCCGCGTGTGTAGGGTCCGTACCACCATGGTTGTGCAGCCCTAGGCGTACGCCATGGTGATACGGTCCGTACACGCGTGTGTAGGGTCCGTACCACCATGGTTGTGCAGCCCTAGGCGTACGCCATGGTGATACGGTCCGTACACTCGTGTGTAGGGTCCGTACCACCATGGTTGTGCAGCCCTAGGCGTACGCCATGGTGATACGGTCCATACCCGCGTGTGTAGGGTCCGTACCACCATGGTTGTCCAGCCCTAGGCTTACGCCATGGTGATACGGTCCGTACCCGCGTGTGTAGGGTCCGTATTACTATGGCGTACGCATACGCGAGCACTCCCATAGTGATAGGGACCCTACACACGCGTGTATGGTCCGTATTACTATGGCATACGCCTAGGGCTGCACAACCATGGTGGTACGGACCCTACACACGCGGGTACAGATGGTATTACTATGGCGTACGCATACGCCAGCACTCCCATAGTGATAGGGACCCTACACGCGCGTGTACGGTCCGTTTCACTGCATTTGGGGTGCCCTAGGGCCGTACCTGTGTGTGAATATTGGAACAACATAGGGGACACATGAGGGACAAGTATAAGGGCCTAAATACATGCTGGTTGTCATGGAGACCGAGTTTAAAGTTTGAATTTTTCCATCAGGTGGCCAGCAGAAGTCGGTTGGAAACAATATACTTTGTTGCAAAGTGGTTGTTGACTTCACATCATGCTCAATTTTTAAACCATGCAAAGACACTCACTGGGGTAGGTTTGAAGGGATTGGAGGAAACGTAGGATGCTAATGTGACTGACCAATCACTCTGTACTCCTGTAAATAAAACAGGCCAGCAAGGCAGATATAAGGCAGCCAGGTCCCATGAGAGAGCACTTGCCTGCACATCCTTTCATTCCACAACACTGCTGCTGCTTGTGATTCCTCTGGCACCATGTCCAGGTCTGTGGAGAGGGCCCAGCCATTCACCATGGAGGAGAATATGGTGTTGCTGGATGTGATCCTCCCACAGTACACCATGCTGTATGGTCGACCAGGGGAGCAGGTGAGTGCAGACTCCACTAGCTTAGACTGTGCCCCTTTTTGTGACTGTGACTTCTGGCATTGTGTCCATGTGTGACAGACATGCAATGTTGTTTAGAGTGGGTCCCAGGGTGGGGAAGGCCTCATGACTCCCATGCAGAGCATGCTGTAGTTCCTGTATGCACTCCTCACTTGCATAGTGCTTACTGCGACAGTCAATGCATGGTGCATGCCACATTCTGCCTGTCTACTCCTCCTGGGAATGTTGTTTCTACAGTCCTGATGTGATTCGGTGGTCCCCCCATTGTGACAGGTGACAGTGTCAATAGATGTGTGTTTGTTTAGTGTACCTGTGCTGTGAGTGTCCAAATGATGTGTTCGTCCCCTGGACATTGGTGTGTGTGTGTAAGTCCCCTGTCATGTGGGTGAGTGCATTTGGGGAGTGTTGCACACCAGCTGCATGAGGGATGGATATACCCTGGCCATCTGATGTGAGCAGGGAGCAGTGCTGTGTGACTGCCGTGCTGAGCCAGCCCCACACCTGTGACACCCCCCAGTCTAGTGGCACATGGGCAGAGTGAGGTATGTACCTGCAGTTGGCAATGGCAGGTGATTGTCCTGTGCCTGTGTGTGTCTGTGTACTCTGCTGAGGTTGCGTCAGTGGGCTGGGGCATGTGACTGCTTTGAGGCGCAGTACATAATCCTGGTGTAGCTTGTGATGCACAGTGTGATCCAGGATCATTGATTGTGTGGCACCCCTGTGTACGTTCAATGCCACGTAGTGCATTTGGCCTTCCCCAGAGGATAATGTCCCTATGACAAAGGTGCAATGAGTTGCCTGCATACCATGGCCTGTTCAAACAAGACAAGTTATTAATATGTGTGTCTCTGTGTCATTGCTCAGGTGTATTAAAGTATTTTCACTTTTGCATCCTCACAGGTAGGTGTCCATGCCAAGGGGGAGATATGGAAGCAAGCCGTCAGTGCCGTGTGGAAGACGGAGGGTCGGAAGCGGCGCCTAGCCCAGGTGAGGAAACGCTGGCAGGATATCCGGTGCTGGACGAGGAGGATCGCACGGGTCCTGCTGGGGGACTCACCTGAGAGCCACAAGAACCGTGGGCGCCAGCGTCTGACCCACATCCATAAGCGTGTGCTGGCGGTGGTCTTCCCCGACTTGGATAGGCGCTTACTGGAGAAGCAGCAGCAGGAAGGGGGTAGGTACATGTGTGTTTGTTGTGTGTCACCAGCTTTTGGAAGTGCGCTGTTGCATGGATACACTGCCAGGGTTTAAATGTGCAGTGCATTACCTGTTCCCCAAAGTACATCGGTGCTGTTCTTCCTCCCTTCCCCTCCTTGCCATGTGTTCCCTGGTCTGTGTGTAGTCACTGTTGCACAAGGTTATCTAGGCTGGCAGTTAATCCAAGTGCCCAATGCTTGCAGCATCATGTGTGGGGGTGGCCAATGCTTGCAGCATCATGTGTGGGGGCGGTGTGTAACAGGATTTGGGACCTTGCCTGTGCCCTGGCCAGTTCAGTCATTGTGGGGTCCATTTCAGTTGGCACTGATGGTGAGTCCCGACATAGGAGTGTGTCTTACAAGTGTACTGCCTTACAGCATGCATGTCCAATGTTGTGCCCTCTGACATGATGTGCATGAGTGGGAGTAATGCATAGTGCAGGGACAGTTGCTTCAGTTGCAGTCATATCCATCCAGGACCATGGAGGAGTGTGGCCACTACCGTGCCCTGGGGCACCTTTTCCTAGGTATCATGTGTGTCATCCAACAATGTGGACAATCTCTGTGTCTTCGGCATAGGTTGGGCTCTGTGGCATTGTACCCTGGCCTCCTCTGTATTTACATAAACTGTGCTACATGTGTCCACTGTACTGTGTGACCCAATTTTGCTTGTGCATACTCACAGTGGGCAGTGCCTGTGTGTCTTGGTACGACAATCTGATGATGGTTTATTGGCAATGATATATGTGGACAGGCGCACCAGGGGTAGTTTGTGTACAATCAGGATTTAGTGCAGGCCATGTGTTTTAATCCCAGAGTATGAGGTGTAAGTACTTCCTCTGTCTCAATCACATTGTCTCAGGTAGGGGGTGGTTTTTGCGGGCAAGGCCTACATGTAAAAATCTGAATTCTCCATGGTAGGTCTGGCCTGTGTGTGATGTTTGTCTGGACATACACTCAAGGTGCAGTGACCCAGTCATGTTGGGCATGGTTTAATATATTAGCTTTGCAGCATGTGCATGAAGTTGATGGACATAGTTCCTGCTCATCCCTTTTTTGGCAACGCTGTGTGGTGCAGATGCTGTGCACGATTGTCCCCAGAGCCTGGCTCCTCTGTCCAATTTGATATCAAGTAATTTGCTGTTGTGTCATGCTCTCCATTGTTTCTCAGTGGCATGGTGGGTCAACCAACCATGTGTTGCAGGGCCTACATATGTACCTTGTATTGTAGATGTTACTCATGTTGCTTTTCAGGCTATGCACTGTGACCTATGTAGATTTGACTCATGTGACATATGTATCCAGGTGTCTGATTATTTCCTGTCTTCTTGCCCACAGCATCGTCGGGGGACTCCGAGGGAGACACTGGCACGGAGCGTGAGGAGGGATCGAGCACCAGTGCTGTCTTGTCTGGCGACTCAAGTGGCATGGAGGCCGAGGGTAGTACGGCGGAGGACCTGTCCAGACCCACCACCGACTATGACGCTGACGGGTCCGAGGCTGAGCTCCCAGAGGGGGCGGAGGCAGCTCCCACAGCTGAAAGCAGCACTCAATCTCTGCCCGCCCCCTCCATTACCATCACCGGCCTCCCACTTGCTCGGGTCCCTTCCCGCCATGCTAGGTCACCACGTGTCTCCTTCTTGCCAGGCACCGCACCCACTGCCCCTGTCTCCACTGCTGCCACGACTGCCGAGTCTGTGGACATCCTGCGCCAGTTGCAGATTGGTCAGACTGCGATGCTTAATGTCCTCCATGGCCACACCCGTGTGCTCACCCAGATGGAGGCATACATGGAGGGCATCTCAGCTGCGCAGTCTGACCAACGCCAGTTGCTGAGGTCCATAGACTCGACACTGACTGCAGCAGTGGGTCTCTTGCAGCGCTGCGTCCCCCCCTACCCATGCACCATCCACACTTCCCACTCCCATGCCTGTCCCAAGCACACCCAGACGTCCCCATGCACACAACCCACCAGACACAGGCACCACACCACCAGGGAAGGCCAAGCGCACACCTCCTGTCACGCACACACAGGTTGAAGTAGGCACACCCACTGGGTCGGGGGGCAAACGGAAGACACGCAGCCACAGTGGGAGTCCACATTCCTCACAACCCCCTCCCTCCAAATCCACTCCCCTCAGCTCTCCTGGCCAAGATTCAACAAAAGATTCCTTCATGGCCGCTCTGTCCCTGAGCCCCAGTGTGTCACCACGCCGCAAGCGGTCAAAGGAGTCCCCGGTCAGGGTAGTTGAGTCCCCCCCCCTGTCCACACCCTCCCCCAGCAGCGCTGCGACCCATCCCTCCGACCCCCCCCTCCTTGGGGCCTGTGGTTCCTTCGGGTGCAGGGGAGACGCTGGGGGACCTTGCAACCGTGTGCAGTGCCATCCTCACCACCACCTTTGGCGCTGCCCCACCCCTGTGGTGGAGTCCTCCGTCCCTGCACCCACAACACCTATCCTTGCCCCTCCTGTCCCTGCGGTGCCTGGTCCTTCCCCCCCACATGATGCCGCCCCCCTGTGGAACCAAAGGAGGTATGAACTGTGCAGGCAAGCTAGGGGACACGCGTCCCTATGTGTCCCCCACCAGGAATTGTACTATGGACTGCCCTATGGGCTTTGTGCATTTTGAACTTTTATTACCCATTTTTTTTTCCTGCTGAATAAAGCAATGTTTTTTTTCCTTTGCACACTACTGTTTTTCTGGTATTGCTGTTGTTGGTGCTGCTCCATGATTTGGGGTGGTGATAATGTGTTAGGTGTCTGGGAAATGTAGTGCTGTGCTGCTCATGGGATGGACCCTGGTATCTGTGTGCCTTCACAAGGTATTTGCCAAATGTCTTTGTTCATGTCAGCTCTTACTGCATGGTGACATTGTCTCAAGGTGTGTTCCTTCCTCTGTGGCCCCTGACATCTTCCCTGCAGGGTGTTTCATAAATGTTGTGCTGGGCTGTGTGTACATATCCTTGGTGTGTGACGGATCCGTTCAACTTTGGCCATGCATGCTGGGCAATGTCTCCACCTGCATCATTAGTGGCATCCTTGGTGGTCACTGTACTTGTATATAGAGTATATTGACATGACTTCATGTGGACATGTTCCCTTTTACACACTATGCATGTGTGTACTCCCAGCCTCGCACACATGTGTTACGTCTTCTGCAGGGTCTTTGGGCACCTGACTGACAATTGTGGCCATTGTATCTGTGGGTACTGCACCCTTTTCTTTCCATGGGCACTGCTGGGAGGACTCTGTACCCACCCCTCCTGTGTCTGGGCACTGCTGGGAGGACTCTGCACCCACACCTCCTGTGTCTGGGCACTGCTGGGAGGACTCTGCACCCACCCCTCCTATGTCTGGGCACTGCTGGGAGTGATAGGCATCCACCCCTCCTGTGTCTGGGCACTGCTGGGAGGACTCTGCACCCACCCCTCCTGTGTCTGGGCACTGCTGGGAGGACTCTGCACCCACCCCTCCTATATATGGGCACTGCTGGGAGGACTCTGCACCCACCCCTCCTATGTCTGGGTACTGCTGGGAGTGATAGGCACTCACCCCTCTTGTGTCTGGGCACTGCTGGGAGGACTCTGCACCCACCCCTCCTGTGTCTGGGCACTGCTGGGAGGACTCTGCACCCACCCCTCCTATGTCTGGGCACTGCTGGGAGTGATAGGCACCCACCCCTCCTGTGTCTGGGCACTGCTGGGAGGACTCTGCACCCACCCCTCCTGTGTCTGGGCACTGCTGGGAGGACTCTGCACCCACCCCTCCTGTGTCTGGGCACTGCTGGGAGGACTCTGCACCCACCCCCCAACTCTACACCCACCCCTCCTATGTCTGGGCACTGCTGGGAGTGATAGGCACCCACTCCTCCTGTGTCTGGGCACTGCTGGGAGGACTCTGCACCCACCCCTCCTGTGTCTGGGCACTGCTGGGAGGACTCTGCACCCACCCCTCCTATGTCTGGGCACTGCTGGGAGTGATAGGCACCCACCCCTCCTGTGTCTGGGCACTGCTGGGAGTGATAGGCACCCACCCCTCCTGTGTCTGGGCACTGCTGGGAGGACTCTGCACCCACCCCTCCTATGTCTGGGCACTGCTGGGAGTGATAGGCACCCACCCCTCCTGTGTCTGGGCACTGCTGGGAGGACTCTGCACCCACCCCTTCTATGTCTGGGCACTGCTGGGAGTGATAGGCACCCACCCCTCCTGTGTCTGGGCACTGCTGGGAGGACTCTGCACCCACCCCTCCTGTGTCTGGGCACTGCTGGGAGGACTCTGCACCCACCCCTCCTGTGTCTGGGCACTGCTGGGAGTGATAGGCACCCACACCTCCTGTGTCTGGGCATGTACGCTCGGGACATACACGGGTGTTGGTACGCTCCATTAATTCACGGGTGGGGGTACGCTCCATTCAGACACGGGTGGGGGTACGCTCCGTACATACACGGATGGGGGTACGCTCCGTACATACACTGGTGGGGTGTGGGTACGCTCCGTACATACACTGGTGGGGTGTTGGTGCGCTCCATTCATACACGGTGGGGGTACGCTCCGTACATACACTGGTGGGGTGTGGGTACGCTCCGTACATACACTGGTGGGGTGTGGGTACGCTCCGTACATACACTGGTGGGGTGTTGGTGCGCTCCATTCAGACACGAGTGGGGTTACGCTCCGTACATACACTGGTGGGGTGTGGGTACGCTCCGTACATACACTGGTGGGGTGTGGGTACGCTCCGTACATACACTGGTGGGGTGTTGGTGCGCTCCATTCAGACACGAGTGGGGGTACGCTCCGTACATACATGGATGGGGGTACGCTCCGTACATACACTGGTTGGGTGTGGGTACGCTCCATTAATACACGGGTGTGGGTACGCTCCGTACATACACTGGTGGGGTGTGGGTACGCTCCATTAATACACGGGTGGGGGTACGCTCCATACATTCCCGTACCCTCGATCTGCAGGCCTGGGTACGGGCCGTACCCATGCCTTTGGAACGTGGGTACGGTGCATGCCAGCATTGTTGGGGTGCCGTAGGGGTACGCATGGTACGACCCGTACCCACGCTCTTGAGGCCTGGGTAGGGTGCGGACCCCCAATGGGGTGCCGTAGGTGTACGCACCGTACCCAGGCCTTCGGAGGGTGGGTACGGGTCGTACCACGCGTACCCCTACATCACCCCAACGATGCTGGTACGGCCCATACCCATGCCTTTGGAACGTGGGTACGGGCCGTACCGCCATTGTTGGGGTGATGTAGGGGTGGGCGTGGTACGACCCGTGCCCACGCTCTTCAGGCATGGGTACAGTACGTTCAGAAATTGTTGTGTTGCCGGTTCGCGTCAACATCCACTTCCGTTGTGGCGGACGCTTGCATTGCTGGACACGCCCCCACCCCCTCGAGGTGACCAGGTCCTGCAGGTCAGGTATGTCCAGGGCATGTCTGATTTGGGACTTGGGTGGGGGTTATGTTTCCTGCCCCTGCCCCCCCCTTTGCCCCTGGGTGTTGTTCTGACCTTCTGCGGCGTCTGCGTCGGTTCCTGTAGAGCAGGTGGACTGCTATGAGGGCCGGGATGACGCGTAGGTTGGGGTCCATGGTTGTCCGTCGCGTACAGGTGCTCCTTGTGTGCGTCGTCCTGATTTCCCGGCAGTTTTTGGCAGCCGGAGAATATAATCCGTGCGGGGTGACGTCGGTGCGGATCGTACTTCCTGGTTTTTGCCGGGTACGAGTCGGACGGAGAAAATGCTCCGTCCGACGGTTCGTACCCGGTTTCTCCAGGATCGGAATCGGCACCATAGTTTCTCAAAATGCATAATAGTTCCAGGTTTAGTAAAACCTCTGAATTTCTTACAGGGATTCAAACCCACACGGGACATACTTCACCAATATCCATCTGTTAATTTTACTGCATTTCTAAACAGCTCGCATATTTGCTGAGGTTTCTTACATTTTGAAAACCCCTTCCTCATTAAAATATGATTCTTCACCCATACCCAATCTCCAACTTTCAGTTTGAATACTTTGTTACTGGATTCATTATTGACCCTTTTCATATTTATTTCATTAGAAACGTTTTCAACTGTTTCCCATACATCCTTCACATTGCACCATTCATGAAACAACATTACCATCCTGAATGACAAAGTTCTGTTGATGCTTTCCTTCCCCTCATTAGTTCAAACAGACTCTTGTTAGTGGCTATATGTAGTGTAGTATGGTAGGACCATAACAAATCCTTTATTGCCTGATCAACACATAAGTTGTTTCTGTGTGCAGCTTGGATGCACTCCATTAACACTTTATTATAACGTTCAACTTTGCCATTATTTTGTTGGTGATCCAGAGGAATTCTAATGTGCCTAATTCCACATTTACTCAGAAAGTGTTGCATTTCTATGGAAAAGAACTGGATTCCATTGTAATTTAAAACGTCTCCTGGGAAATATTCTCTTTAAACAATTCATCACACTTCTGGTAGTTGGAACAGTCACTGATTCTACCTCAACCCACCATGACACGTCATCAATTATGACAATGAAGTATTTCATGTTATGTGGTAAAATATGAAAACGTCCTAAAAAATCGATTCCTAATCTTTGCCATGCTCTGTTTGGTGACGGAACAAAAGATCCAACATTCCCTTCACTGACCAACACTTTGTCAGTTCTATTGCACCTCAAACACATTTTAACATATTCATCATTTTCCCTGTCCATTCTAGGTCACCAAAAATCATCCTGTATTTTCCTCTCAGTAATAGTTTATCCTAAATGACCTGTATGAACTGTTGAAATTGTCCTCTGCCTGAGACATTCATTTGTTACAAGTTTGTTCCTCGCAATACCTTATCAACCTCAATTGAAAACTCATCAGCTACGTTCAGGAAAATTTGAAAATCAGCTGAGAGTTTTTCTGTTTAGGACATCCTGATTTGATCAAAGTCAATACTTCCTTCAGAATCTTATCTTTATTTACTGCATCCACCCATTCCTTCTTTTCCATACACATCTTACTATCATTATTACTTGCCACAAAACACTCTTCAATCTGGGTTTCCCAATCTTGTTCTTCTATGTCCTCAATTGGTAGACTAGATAACTTTGAATGTGTGCTGCACTGTACAGCACACTTGAAAAGTGGAAAAGTCTTAAACTACATCTCATCATAGTAGTTTGTACCTTCACTTAAAAACCTATGCTGGTCATCACACACACACCCTTACAATATGGTGCAAGGGTGTGTCTGTTGGTTCATGGCAGCCTAAAGTGTGCCAGTGCTGGGAAAGAGGAAACCAGTGCCATCTCTAAGAAGATATGATGCAGTTCTACTCACTCCCTTTCACACAACACAATTCAGCATCTTTGGTTACAGTATTGTGTTGCATGACAAGTTGGTAAATCTGCCCTTGGATAGCATCACACTACTTAGTTGCGCAGTCAGGCTTAATATGCACTTCAGGAGAATTAAAAGCTAAAGAAAAAAGAAGAATTTAGTATGGCTTTGGGATTGATGTTTGCATCTAACTTCAGGTATTGTATCTAATATACCTGCTGTCACGCTATCTATTTCCCACTCTCAATTCTGGAATGAAACTCAATATTTCCCCTGAACAACAAAATAATTAAAGTTGACATTGTAATTGTGAACAATACTCTGAGTCATTATAATTTGGTTGCTAAAAGCACCACCTTCAATATTATACAATAACCTTTCATAGTTCTAATTACAGTAAATGTAATGATTGATAACTGTAATATGAAGAGCATTAATGAATACCATGATGTTCAATTATACAATTCACATGTTTATTTCTGATGAATGCCTTAATACCATGCTTGTTCAAAGAACAATATATAATTGATGCCAGATGTGTTCCCATGGGCATTTCTTGTAGAAGCAAAGTATATTGCTTGAAGATATAATTTTGAGTTCTCACTTCTAACAGATGCCTCTTTGTGGAAAAAGCTGAAAAATAGAGCTTGTAACCCTGGTGTAAGATTCTTTCTGAAAACTAGCTAAGTGCAAATACAAGTTCATGATCCCATTGGTAGACTCCTTGCTGAAACTAGCACAGTGCAAACTATGAGTTACTAAACCTAATAGACAAATCCTAGGAATATAACCAAGTGCAAATCTATTTCCTTATTTTAGTGTTATGCAACAGTGTTATGGGAGAATACTTCTCTGGTTGCAAGATGCCTTTCAAAGACTTCTCAGAATCACTGATTCTGATTACAAGGATTCAAATTTCCAGATTGCAATTCTTGTGTGCAGCAACTATGTATCACAATTGCCAAACAAAAATGCTATGGTCTATGAGCAACATAACTCTAAGCATTCAAGATGGCTGCCACCATTTCCAGCCGTATGAGAGTCTCATGACTCCATGGGACAAGTAGACCTTCTCAGTTTTTTTTTTTAGAACTTTAGCGTAGTACATCTGTCTGAGACTTTAGGCTTCAGTTTATGCAGTGCTCCCACCCTGTGCACCTCTCCATCATCTTCTTGTTCTGAAAACATGCGTGCTGATGTGACTTGGAGTATCAGGTCACATGGGACAGCCGCTCAGTGGTACACTCGCCACACACAGCATTTTTACACAGGCATAGAAAACATTTTTAACTGATTTTTTAAACATTTTTGTGTCCTTGTCTTTACAGAATTTATTTGGCTTTTTTTTACATTGGTTTGGAAATTGTATTGCATTATTTTCTTGAATTTAATGTTGTTCTGTACTGCTTGAACATAACACATTTGTCTGAAAATCATCTCCGAATAATTTCTTTTTCCTCTTTACTGGTTCTGTTTTAATCTGAATTTATTTAATCCGGTTCTCTGCAGAATTCATTAGGATGCTAAAAAAGCTTTGTGTTCTTTCTCAAATTTTACTTTTCATTGAATTACAGTTATGGTTTAAACAGAGGTCTTCATTTAGGTTAAAAAAGGAAATGAATAACAGCCCAGCTTTGGTTAAGGTAGGTTTTCCCTTATGTATCACCTTAAATTCACATTCTACTTTAGTTCAATGTGTTCCATTCAGCCAAATTATTTTTTCTATTCTTTGATTGCAAGAGTGTGAGATATGTTGTAGTTATTGATTAGGTCTTATTTGCCAATACTTCAGCTGCATAGTTGTGAGAGAGATAATAGAAAGTGCCAGAGCTCACATCTTTAGGAAACATTCTGTAATCTCTCTGGGTTATAGCCTATATCTGGACACACAGAAGTAGATTTACCTACATTTTGCCCTGAGTTTATATCACAAAAGTGGCAGAAACCAGTGCAAATTGTTTATTTGGAATTTATTTTCAGCGCAAAACAAGGATGAGCCGTGCACTGCTTAGCAGTGCTATTCATCCATGGGTGGTGCATAGGCATTCCCATTCAACCACCATCATTTTTTACATGTAGTTGTATCTACTAAAATCATAGACAGGACTTTCTGCAAAAACATAACACCTCTTTGAGGTAGGTGATAAAAAGGAGAAACATTTTTATTTCTTCAAACTTATCCGACTTTGCATATGTGCTACCAGCGGCGGCCCATATAGGGCGTGTTACCGGGGCGGTGCCGTGGGGCAAAGGAGGGGCAGGGTGGGGGGTTGCAAAATGCGGCAGGTAGGTTAAGAAAAAAAAAACGAATTTTGTTGCGTGTGCTGCATCGCATTTGGCGATGCTGCGCGCGCAACAAAATTCGTTATATCTTTTTTTTCTTAACTTACCTACAATCGGCCGTATCCCACATTTTGCAACCCCCCACCCTGCCACTCCTCTGCCCCAAGTCACCGCCCCGGTAACACGCCCTATACAGGCCGTCGCTGTGTGCTACCCTGTACAGCACACATAAAGGTGGGAAAAGTTTTAACATTTTTCAAAGCCTAGTATTGTGAACTGAAAGGGCACCTAACTGTGAATGCATTTTGGCTATAGAATTGCAAATACATTATAATATGCACCTAGGAGTGGGCAAATCACTGACCCTTCAAGGCAGGCTCGAGCCTGAAGCCTGGCTCTGGCTCAACTTGAGATCCTATTGGAACCTCGAGCCCCTTATGAACCGAGCTTACATGTGGCTTCTGCTGGCCTCCCTCGCTCTGCCCTTGTGCTCAAAGAGGTCAAAACAGACCAGTAATATTTGAGGTAAAAAGTAGAAACAAATAGATACTCATTTAGTGGCTGATTTGTACAAAGTGAAACCAGAAAACCTGGAGTAATCATTACTTCTCCACTTAACCAAACTGTGTGATCTTAGGCAATCCTTCTTTTTCTTCATTGTGGCATATGAAAGCACTTTGAAATACACTGTTCAGAATGCCAGCTGTAAAAAACACCATTTGTGTTTGGTTTAATAGACATTGTATCTCTGTAAGAATATGGGTCACCTACAGGGTCACTCTGTAGTCCAGGTTGGGGCGGGGCCAGTTACTGCTTTAAATTCATGTTAAAAAACATTCGCAGTGCAGTGCTACAAACTGACGTATTAAAGTCAAAGCTTCCACATATTAAATACCCTTTTTAATGAATTTTGAAGAGGCTTTTTCATATGTTACGTGAGGTTTGTTGTATGATTGACATACGAACCGTATTCATGGCTCGGCTCGTGCACGGGCTCGAGGAGCCAAGCCAGACCCATGGCTCGGCTCATCTTTCCCTGTTTATTGTTGGCTCGCCCACCTCTAAATACACTGCACACATTCTTATCCTTTTCGGTGCTAAATGCACTGCTACCTGCAGTATACATTTTAATATGCTCTTCAGCTTTTTGTAAATTCTGTTATTCTCTTCGGAGCAGCCTAAACACGCTTCGGAGACACCGAGGCAGCACAAGTGACCGCAGGCTGCGCTTTATCGCTCACTTTGGCTAGAGGTATTTTGGAGCGGCAAGCATCTTGTTGGCAAGCCTTAAGACTGAGCTGAGGAGGCGCGTGAATGATTGCAGAAGGTGACACATACAGTCTGCTTCAGCTCTTACTCCGTTGGAGATTTCTTAGATTAAACAATGGTTAAGTACCATGCTTCACTGCATTTCCGTCTTTCTCGTTCACAGATCATGCAGAATTATGGCAGTGCCCTTATCTCCCAGGAAAACGAGATAAGAACGCAGCGTAGGTGAATGAGCTCTCTGTCATTACAATCTAATCCTGCTGCACGTGACTCCCAAGAGCTTGTTCAAAGTAGGCGTCTGAAGCATCCATCAAGTGTCTATGATTAATATACATATTTTTGTGAGCCAATTTGATCTTCAGAACTGCACCGCAATTATTAGCATGCAAAACATTTTCAATTTTCATTCTTTGTTGTAAACAGAAATAATTGTGCGTCAATGAACGCTGCTTAGAGGTTTGACACGCAGGCACTGCTTAATTTATAAAAAAATATACACTTTCAGACATGGTGCCCGACCCTAAGTCGGCGCCCGGTGCGGTGGCACCGGTTGCACTGCCCTAGAGCCGGCTCTGGCGGTGTAGTCTACATGAGAAGTGTTTAGGTGTTGTACACAGGTGCGCAACACCCATTGGACTCACAGGGCTTCAGCCCCCCCCCCCTCCCCCCACGTCGTGTGTGGCAGCCCGGAATGAGACAGCTTCCCGGGCACACACACAGCCGCACCCGAGCACTTCACGGGTCTTTAAAGACTATTTGCATGTTAATGAGGCCACGCTGCAGTTTCACCCCTTCTAAGAGCCCCTGCAGCTCCACTCTGCCTATGGCTTAAAAGATTCAGCCCCCCCCCCCCCCCCCGAAATTTGGCTCTAGTTGCGCCTCTGGTTGTACATGATGGCAAAAGTCGTTGCTGTCCTTTTTTCTTGATCCAGAGCTCATGGTTTATATATGCTTTGGCAGCGTCAATGCACGGCTCAATGTGAGTTTGAAAACAAAAGTCCTATAAACAGTGGAATAGATTTACTAAGTTGTCACACCATGCAGTGCAGCAACCACAGTTGCTGTGTTAAGTTGCATTAAGAGGGAGGGAACAGGATAGTGCCATGTGGTCCGGGGCTATTGTCAGAACTCAACTGCAGCTTGCACTACACATTGCCCCTGCCATGCTGCAGTTGGCAGTAACAACACAGCTACTAACCTTCACACTCCTACAGGTGTGACAGTTCAGAGAATTGCAAGTCCCCAAAGCTATTGGTCATTGTTTATTTCCCCCACTTTGCTTCCGAGTGCTTATAGAGTGCCAGCAAGTGGGTATGGCGGCGGGGCAGGCTGCAATCACACATCGTGGTGAATAGCGGAGAGCTGCAGCGGATGGGCTGCCTCAGACAACTCGCGTGGCGGGAGTCTGAAGGGCAGAAGGAAGGAGAAGTAGAAGAACAGAGAGTCCCATTGCTGACACAGCCCTGTTTCCATCCCACCTCTGCCCCGCTTGAAAAAGCGGCATTGAGCAGGCCACAAGGTGAGTACGTGTACACGGTTCTCAGGTGGCGCAAAGTGCCATTATGGTGCCTGCGCCAGGGGAGGAGAGCGGGTGCTGTGGAGGTGGCTGAGCCACATATTTGTTTGGCTTGCGACCCTACTCCTCCCTGTAAAAACCACTGTTGCCACCGTCATTATCGGCAGCACCATCAACATTGCCAGTACACCAGTGAGCCCTTCCAGGCTGAGTCGGCCCCTCCGAAATACAATGCTGCAGTCACTCGCCCTCATCAGTGAGACTTTTCCTGTCTGAGCCCACAGCTGGTCCCCAAGGAGCAATCAGGTGCAACCATGAGAACCACAACAGCTTTGTGGTGGTGACACCCAGAGGGAGGTTTAGAGAGCACTCAAGTACCTAGCATACCCACTTATCATCATCCCAGCATCCAGTCAGCATCTACCAGCATCTATCAGGAGGGTGGGGACATAGTAAACAGCAGATTAGTACGCGCCATTAAAGCTTCCTCTCCATCAAAGGTCTCTTCAAACACAATTGAAAGTTCTCTTCTGGGCTGTACAATTTCAAATGAGGTCAGGTAGATCAGGGGATCAATCTCTAGTTGGACAGCCAGAAGAAAACGCACTGCTCGAGCAAATCGCACTACAGTGAATCTCTTGACTTTCATAGAAAACCCTCAGGCTCGGAAGTGGTCCAAGGAGCAGTTCGAAGATTACTGAGCTATAGAGGCTCACCACCCCAAAGAAGGTCCCTCTACTTCTATTGCATTAACCTGTAATTTTCAGACAAATATATATACGAAAGTCAGGGGCATATTATCGCCGCTGTGGCGGCAGAAAACTGCCGCTAAAGCGGCGACAATGGGCTTGATAACATGCCCTGGAGAATTCCCAAAGAAGCCCATGTTCTGGTGTGAACATGGGCTTCTATTGGAATTCTCTGTGGCATATTATCAAGCCCATTATGGCCGCTTTAGCTGCAGTTTTCTGCCGCTAAAGCGGTGATAATTTTAATGCGGTGCTTGATAATATGCCCCTTAGTTTCTTGAAGGACACCCGAACTGTGCTTTATTTCAGTAATCAGGGGCTAACTGGGCTGCAGAATCCGTTACAACCGGAAATTATCACTTATCCCTCAGAGGAGAATTCTTCTCAGCCACATACCCCAAACTTATCTAATCGCTAACACAAGGACTCGCAGAAGGAGTGCAAAGCAGTAATCTGTATTTTCCTAACCACTGTGACTGGATAGCTCCTGTCATAAAGGGTGGAGTAAATATGGAAGAAAACATGGAAGGAATTACTGACCTGGTATTCCCTTTGAACCCAAGTCATGCGAGCTCTCCTAGTGCCAGCCCGCCTGTCATGATAGCCCAGCGAGTTTTATTGCTTGCGTCAAATCACAATTGTAACTTTTCTAATAACCCTACAGGGGGGTGAAAGAAGGGAGTCCAGAACTGCCAGACAATTGTACAATTCCATTGACCTAGAGCCACAAAGGGATCCCTCCTATTGCCTAGCCAAGAGAGCAACACAAGGCTCTCTTACGAACCTTACTGACCACACTGGCTTACGCATGGCCGTGCCTCATTTAACACCATCTCCAAACCAGGGGGTACAGCAGGCAATGGAAGCATCCAACTCTGAGGCAAAAGAGTGTTGCACTTCATTGTCAAAGGCAGTCAAGTAAATGTCCCACCCAGACTCCAATGGCAGGTAAGAGCTGTTCAGACAGCAAGTTTGGGAGGACGCTCAGGTGGTATCCAATGACATCTACTGTACCACTCAAGAACGAGAGGAGACAGCATCTTGCCATCTCTACTAAAAAACATACAGTTATCAGTGGATGCCCTACAATACCAGTCCAATAAAATGGACATGCAGATATCATTACTCAATACACTTCCTGTCTTTGTCGCTGGCATTGACGAAAAACTGGGCAATCTTCACAATCTCATTAAGCAACCCCAATCTGATTCACAATTGCTACAAGCAAACTGCACTTGTGTGCCAGTCCTGGACAAACTATTCTCCCTCCCTGTTATGCTTAGCAACTCACTTACAGATCTAAAGCAAGCCACCAAGCCTTTATTAGGAATACAGTTACAACTTCCCGATCCCAATCAGCTGCTTCCTAACTTGGAGTCTCATGGCCCATCACAAATCAATATGCCCAGTCCTCCCAGTGAGAGCGGTCCAAATCGAAATTTTACTGAAGCAACGATGTATAATGTCCGAAACCCCCACAGGGGCTCAGAATTCTTTCTCAAATAAGCAGCAAGATTTTTCCAAACAGCTCTAAGGTTCCAGGGTATCAAAACAAGTTTCAAGCTCGGCAAAAGCAAAGAAAGAGAGGTCAAAACAAAAATTATGATATCAGCAAACAGCTTGTGGAATATCCCATCTTCAGTACAGTGACAAGGATCCACAAGTCGGATTCCGAAATATCTTCCCAATCACACATCAGACCAGCAGAAGGTAAGATCCGTTAAAAGCAAACCGAAGATGGCAGTCCTGAATGCTTGGATGCAGGTAACAGCAAGCAATCAATCACACAGTAAAATGGAGAAAACAGATGTTAGAAAGCTTAAGGGCCCGTGCTGGGCATCCTTGAGCTCAGAGGTTGAGAGCACCTCCTCGTCAAGCGTAGACGCACAACAGCCAGGTGACATCCAGGATAAAATTGCCAGGGCTGAACTCGCAACCAACGGGCCTCCAAGTACCATGTCGAGAGGTGAACTTGCAGAAAATGCCCTGTTTATAATTAGGCCAAATATAAGGCAGGAAGGGCATGAAATAGATGAGGAGCTAAAGCAGATGGCTGCTTCCCAACTCAAGGCACCAATTTAAGATCTACCCGTTTTGAGGACTAGCTGGCACAATTCATCCGGTACTCTATCCCCTAGTGCACAAGAGTCCAGAAGAACCCAATACGACCTTTATAGAATATCTAAAGAAGATCCGCCTTACACAAACATTGTAATGTTTTTTTCATGAGTACAAACCTAAGAGGAATGTTGAAATCTTAAACAGAGGCTGCATCTTACAGCTATTAGCTCTGACTCCCCCCAACCTGCAAACTCTAAGGTCAACAGATCTAGTTTCAATTGAATTTACACTGCAAAGAAATACCTTGTAAAATTAAGCAACTAAGACCACCTGGAGGTCAGCAGAGACAGCTCAGAAAGTATTAAATGAGTGGCAGACATTTAGGAAGTGGGGAATAAGGTTGAGGCCCCACCATGAACCAGGGTATCCCCTTACCCCAATAACCTCAGACCTACCCAGTAATAGCATTCGTCCGCCCACAGCTACACTTTCAGTCCTCAAGGGCCCTCTGGGAAAATTGACACCAATGAGAACCTCACCTAGAAATTAGTCAGGAACACATAAGTATACATTTCGGTCACCAGAAATGAACTGGAGATGGCTCTCTCGAACAATAAATCGTGCATCTCGCAATCTGTGACAGGATCTGGAAAAACGAGCAAAGAGCAAGGAGACCCCTGGATTTGTACATCACTGTTCATGGAACATTAATGGCCTAGAAAGCAAAGCATCTGACTTAGAATTTGTAGCCTACTAGCAGACCTTTGACATCATTTTCCTACAGGAGACATGGCTTGAAAATCCACTCCACATACAGGTGTTTACAAACTATTCTGTGCCAGCAGGCAAAGGAGCAAAATATGGCCAATTTAAGGGGCGGCCTGGCAATATACATATCTATGACAAGCACATGCTCATCCAGGGTATTATATTTCAACTTGCCAATAATTAATGCAGTTCCAACCAACACCCACTGCCAGAACGTCAAAGCACAGGTTGCAATCGCCAACGCTTGCATACATCCTAAGGATGGCTAAAAACTTCAAAAGCACTGGCTGAGGAAATTGCAAGGTTCCAGCAAGAGGAACAAATTACAGATCTCATGGTTTCAGGTGACTTTATCTTACAACTTTTAGGGTCCTCCAATGAAGATGAGTTCACATCCGCACAGTCCCTACACTGGGACATACCGGTCCAGAGCTGAAACGGAACCAGCAAACTGAACAAAATTGGCAAGCAGCTCCTAGGTGACTAAGCTTTTGTGTGCTCAATGGATGATTTCCAGGGACCAATCCACTGGCTGCCTCATATCACTCAAATTGTGCCAGCTCCTCAATTGACTACACGTTTGTAACTTCATCACTAATGCACTACATATACTAATTTCAACTGGATGAGAAGGGGGGCAGTGACCATCTACATCAAGAGGTGACCTTCCAGGCAGCCGCTGCAGAATTCCATCGAAACAAAGGAAGTACCTGGATCTAAATTTACCATTAATAACAAAAGTATTAAATATTCTCCCTAAACCATAAGCAGCCTGTTTGAATCAGAAAAGGCGCTGTTACAACAATCTCTGGCAATCTCCAACAGCGCCCTAACTATCTAGGAGTTTTTCACCAAAGGCTCTTTGAGAAATGTACTTCTCCAGCAAGAGCAGGGGATTAAGCACAGAGTACCCTGCAATATGGGTTCATTCCCTTGGTGAAAATTAAACAACTAAGGGGTATATTCACAAGAGCGTGTGACAGCTACCGCAAGAGTAGCCTAACGCAACTTCCAACATCGCAGCCCACCACAGGAAAATAACCCTGTGTCAACGTGGAATTCATAACAATGCGGTACCATGCAATAGTTTGCAGAAACCGTGGACAATGACCACGATACAACCACCTCGATGGAGATAAAAATACAAACCACAACACCAAAAAACCTGCAATGGGCCAAAGCGCGTACAGAAAACAGTGACAACCAGTGCGAGGGCAGCAATACACATGCGTTATGTGGGGAAAAAGCAGAAGAACAGCATACGGATATGCCACAGAAAAAAGCATAAACAGCGAAGTACCACGGATGCACCCTGACCAACTGCAGAGGACAACATGTACACCACAACATCCAAGCACCGTGGAAGAACAGAACCGACCAGCACACCGCATGAAAGAGACCAGTGGCAGACAAATCAGAGCCGCAGGAGTGGCTCGCCTACCGTGAAGCATACGCACATAAGCAGAAGTGCACCTCGACATTGACAACATCCAGGTACAAACAGCAACCCCTCCACAACAGAACACAGGACACTGCAGGTTCCGCAAATTTAGCACGCCATGGCAAATCACACCTGAAACTGCAGGGACATGGAACATGACAATGTACAAGTGCAACCTGTTACCGACAAATATGCTTTATTCACACATGCATCTATCTCTATTGGACATCCTCAATTATCCCACGATTGCCATGGACGGCCACAATGTGACGTGCTCATGAGAAGTAAGTGTCAATGATGGAGTTCCTATGGGCCATTCCTGCCGCAGCTGCAGTGGGATGTGGGCCAACTGCCCCATCATCACCATCATCGTCCGGTACCTCTGGAATTGGGATCCATGGGGCATTGGTGCAAACACAGACGTTGTGCAACATACAACATGCAACGATCATCTTGCACACGATGTCCAGGCTGTACAGTAGCTTTCCACCTGTGCCATCCAGGCACCTGAAACGTGACTTCAACACGCCAAATGTGCGTTCAATGTTGCCCCTGGTGCGTATGTGGGCAGCATTGTACTGCCTCTGGGTGAGTGTGTTCGGGTCTCGGAGGGGTGTCATCATCCAAGGGCAGAGTGCATATCGTTGATCACCTGTGACAGTGCAGGGAGAAAAGAGTCAATACTTAGTTTGGCAGGATGTGATGGCATGCCCACCAATACAGTGAAGCCTATGCTGGCTGTGTGTGGGGTGAGTGTAAGCCAGCCCTCAGGGAGTAGCTGGTGCTGGCAACAACTTCAACAGTCATCAGGCACTCAGTACAAGGGGGAATGACTCGAGTCGCACAGGGCTAGTGGCCCCAGATGCACAGCGGCCAACACGGGCCCACCGACACAGGATGCTGAATTGCAGGAGACTGGGGTAGGGTCATGAGGGCATAGCAGGGTCTCGTATGTGCCTTCCGCGGAGTGTCACGGGGTAGAATGGAGGGCCTACCCTGAGGGCATGATGCAGAAGGCACATGCCAGCTGTGTCTGGCAACATGGCGCATACGAATGCCACAGGCCCAACACCAAGTCTGTACCTGCCCGTTGCTGATGAAAACGCCCATGCCACAGGCTCAGACACCAACAATGTTCTGCCGTCCGATGGCGGACACTCATGGCGCACAGGGTTGGTGGCATCACGTGTCACAGGCCTGCATAATGGAATTATACCACACTGATCGAAGGGAGTCCGGTGCTATGGCCTCTGCCACGGACTTGGGGTCACTGCCATTCAGGACTCAGGACACTGTTCCACATGTGGGAACTACTGGTCCGAGGAGGATGCCGGTGGAGCATGTCAATAATTAAGGAGTGATGTGGGCCAGGGTCGAAGGGGCCAGCGAGGGTCTGCGGAGGCTGCTGAGCATGCGTGACTGGGGCCTGGAGCTTGCACCGGCATGTGTTGGACCCTCTTCGACACACGACGGTGTCGGCAGGTGAGCAGTGTGGCCTTGTGGTGCTGGGACGGGCAGGCCTGGTCTGGGTATCAGCGTCCTGGGGTGCAGCAGGCGCACAGGGTCGCAGGACCCCCTGCTCACGGCATCAGCCTTGTGGCAGACTGTATGGCACCACCCTGTCAGTGACATTGGCATTTCCAGGAGAGAACCACGCTCTGCGTCAGTGTTTTTGTCCACAGCCCTGCGCAACCCTGGCGTACTCAGGGCCAACACACTATGCTCACGCACACAGTGGGGGATGCATGGTTCAACACTTCCGCTATCTGTTTCACGGCCGGGCTGACATTGTTGCTGCCACTTCTCACTACACTCCAGTCACCAGCATGGTCTGCAGGACATGTCTGTGGTTTGCATAGCCATGTCTGTCATGCACATCCACGCCTCACTTCTCATTGTTTACATTCCCATTCACAGGTCACATGCATCCTCGCACATGACTGCATTCCGCATCTCCACATATTCAGCTGTTGTGTGGCTGTGGTGCCATGTAATGTCTGTATTGGGTGCAGGGGTAGCCCAGGATGACCATGGAGTGGTGTTGTCTTGTCTGGTAGGTGGTCGTGTAGTTTGACATGTATGTGGTTTGGTCACGTGTTCATTCCCACAGCTGTGCGTTGTGTGTTGGTGGCTTTGGGGTGTGTGATGTGTTGATTTGGCACTTACCAACGAGCAGTCCTGTTCCATATTTGCCATCCTGTAAGCACTGGTTGATGATGGACTGTCGGAAGATGAAGGAATCATGCACACTGCCTGGGTAGTTGGGGACGACATTGGTGAAGAGTCCCCGATGGTCCACTATTGCTTGCACATTGATGGAATGCTGATGCTTTCTGTTGCGGTAGTGGTGTGCAGTATCCGCAGGGGGCATAAGTCGGACATGTGGGCAGTCGGGAATCCGGCTATGGCGTAAATGCCTTGCTTTGTCTCCAGCTGTTCCTGCGCAGTGTTGGGGAAGTGAAGGTACTGGGGTATGAAGCTGAGGATGGCCTCCAAGACAGGTGTGATGAACTTTGATAGGGCTGGCTGTGAGACCCCCACCGACTCTGGCAGTTGTTGGTTGGGAGGTACCAGAGGTCAACAGATGCAGCACAGCCAGCAGCTTTGTCTGCGGAGGGATATTGGTTGTCTGCTGTGTTGGTACCATCAGCCTGTGGGCAATGTGGCTCAGGATGCGGAGGATGGTTGCCCTTTTGAGCCTGTAGTGGGCAATGACTTCCGCAGGCGTTAGGTCTGTGAGAGGTGCGTTTTCGGTAGGTCCGCTGTCTTACTCTGCGCTGCCTCTGTGGTGGTCTAGGGGGGGCGGGGCCAGGTCCAGGGGTGGTGGAGGTCCTGGGGAGGGTGGTGGTGGGTGTTGTGGCCCTGTTGGGGCTCGGAGCTGCATGATGAGTAGCTCCATGGCGTCGTTTGTTCTTCGGGTGTGGCTGTGAGCAGGGCTTCGTTGCCTACTACAGGGCTTGAGGCGGTTGTTAAATACCTGTGGCTACCGCGGCTTATCGTGTGGTTTTGACTCGCATCGCGGATCTGGCACTTTGTTGTGAACGTGGTGTTGTGGTATTTTCGAGTGTTTTAGCATGGGAAAGCCTACTCTGCATCTCATTAGCGTTAGTTGCTGGTGTCATCCATGGCATTGATTTTTGCGGCTACTATCGCAGGTAAATTGGTGATATCAGCTGTTAGCACCAGCTTGTGAATAGTGCGCTGAATTTATCATCACTTTGGCTGTGATAAAGCGCAGCTAACTCGGCGATAGATCCTTGTGAATATGCCCGTAAGGATGCTAAAAAGAGCCGTAAATAGGGCATCAAGAACCATCTACCAAAAGCCGGGGGAGGCACACTTACAATCAACTCTAAGACAGCATAAATCCTCATTTACAAAATTTAAATGGACCATAAAAAGGCAGTAGGATGATTTACTATGGACCAAATTACTTTATGATGTAAGAAACAATGACAGTGCATTATTTTGGGAATCAATAAACAAACTGCTGTGCCCTGTCCAAGGGAGAATTAGCTCCCATCTGCTAGTAGAAGCTTGGGTAAAATTCACTTTAACGAAGAGCCAACTGGAGGTGTCATCCGCCAGGTCGATGACCAAACACAGACAATAGGCCTCAAAGGCTGTGAACTGAGTTGTTTCCTTTCAGCTAAACGCAGGCCCCTACAACAAGACATTTTCATTAGGCAGTGGGGCAATTAGATGACAAATATAAATGGGCAGACGTGACGGGGCCCCGGGCACAAACGGTATTCCTCCTGTTCTCTTCATGCTTGATGCAGATTATTGGGCGTCAAATCTAGCATCCATTTTCAATCACATTCTTTCCAAGGAAGTTATATCGTCATTTTGGAGAGTGTCCATAATTTCCCCAATTTTAAATGGAGGAGACAGAACATCAGACCTAAACTATTTTCTTGTTGCGCTTATTAATAAAGAGATCAAATACTTTGCAGGTACTCTTCTAGTAGAGCTTGGGCCACTGAGAAATCCATTATCCCATTAAATCAGTCAGGTTTCTCCAAACTAACTGGAACTGCAACCAATATAATGGCCTTATGGCTACTGATCAATAGAGCAAAAGTAGCAAGGCTGCCATTGCATTTCTGCTTCATTGATTACAGGGCCCCTTTTGACCATGTTGATAGGCGGAAACAATGGTGGAACTTGGGGAACTGGAATATTCCATCAGCCCTCCTGCAATCACTCATACTACAACACACGGATACGTGGGTGCAGACTTTGCTGGGCACTGGATCTTATCTTTCCAGACAAATCCCAACAACATCAGGCTTGAACCAGGGGTGTGTGCTTGAGCCCACCCTTTTCAATCTCTTCTTGGCAGATCTAACATCTAAGTTGAGCATCATTGAGACACACGCCCCCAAACTAGGTGGTATTGATGGAGCAAGGTTTCGTAGAAAAGAGACTTGCTCGGATGCAATCCACTCGTTTAACTCACTAACAAAATTATTAACAAAAGTACATGAATAACTAATATGCACCCCATGAACATGCGGGCTTGTGAAGCTTGCATATGTGTGTACTAATGCGGATAACAATGAAGACGGACTAAAGTTACTTTAAACTGGGAACTGTTGTGCGCATGCGTCAACTGCATCTACGTAGTATGATGATTTAATGCTTGGGGGAAATTCTGGTGCATGAGCAGAAGTTACTAAAATGGAGTATTGAAGACTCACATGCATGGCATCAGCTTACTTGAAATGAAAACAAGCTATTTTACTAATGCTAATGTGGGAAAAATATTAATTAGTAAAAGGGAACAGAGTAGAGGTGGGTGGTATACAGTGCAACCACTTTATTTGTGAAATTAATATTTGGCTTTCTAACTTTATCACTAGTGCTTATTTGGGCCTCTCTCGTATAACTGAAGTAAGCTGAGTAAGGTGAAGTCTGGGCATGTCCACTGAAAGGGAGCCCGAAACGGTGACTGAGAAATTGAATCCAAGCCAAAGGACAAGTGTTACACCCTGGAAACGGATGGTGAAGAGTTCAACGATGAAGACTCTTATTCAAAATGTTATAATATTGTTTCAAAGTGAAATGCGAAAGCGTATGAGAACCCAATTTATGAATAAAAATTAAGGGGATGGGTTTGCGAACAATAGTTGAACTGATTTTAATGACATGTAAGCATGGTGTGATGGAGCTTCCCCCTTGCCTGACCAATCATATTCCGTATTTTTACAATATTGCAACGTTAGTGGGTGGAACATGAAGAACGAAAGATATAATTAAGATAGCTTTAGTTTGTTAGTTACTCAGAGTCAGAGACGTCGTTGATGCTGGATGCTGTCTTTGCCGCGGGAGATTCTGTTGCTGGGAGAAATGTTGTGAGATGCTGATGAAGAGCCGAATGCAGAACCTGAAGCTGAACTTTCTATCCTAATTTAATTGGGTTGGATCAGAAGATCGCTGAAGAATCTTGAGGAGGAAGAGAGCGTCAGGGAGAGGTGTGGCGCAATCGTCGGTATTCTAGAGAGGTCAACTATCCTGTCCTGAATCCTGTCCTGAAGTCTTTGTCTCCCGACCTATCCTGGGGGACCCTTACCAGCCCTTTGGCCAGGGGGTTTGTCTTTCACTCAATCCTTGGTAAACATAATTTCTCATTATTTTACTGTTCTTTTCTCTCTGTCCTCTCCCTTTCTAAGCATTGATTATTGTATGAGTCCGAAATATATGCTTGGTGTTTATGAAATGAATTTTTTCTCCTATGAATGATGGTGACTGCACTGTATTTTTTAGATGGTTCACATACATTTAATGTAAATAAAGATTTAAAAACTTTCCTGAGTCTGTGGTTATTTACTCCAAAGTATAGAACATTTAGATTTATGTTAATTATCACAATCAACTAGTTCAACTAATGGTCCATCAACCAGAGGAAATAACTTTTTGATCTGTGAAAGGGTTAGTCAGAGATGAGCATTAGCATTAAATAACTAATCCTAAACATTGTGAAAATTACAAACTTGACACCCAGCAGTTTTACGCACTGTGAGTTTATGGGCCCAGGTGAGTATATAATAGTGGAGTATCTGTTGTTGTTGAACCGCTGGATCAGTATAGTCTTCTCTAGTCTCCTGTATGTGGATGATTTGGTTCTAATGAGCAGCACTCAGCTAGGGATACAGTGGTTACTTAACATCACGCTGGAACACTCCACTGAAAATGGCCTCGCTATTAATTTAGATAAAACTAAAAGTATGTCAATCAATAACACAAGGAGAAATACCAAGAGCTGGCACTTGGGTATGACGCTGCTCAGTCCGATAGATAAGTATAAATATTCTCGAATCAGTCTCGAAAAAGATGGGCCATTAACCCCACTGAAAGAGGTCATGAGAAGTAAAGGCAATGCACTGGCCATAGCCTCCAAAAACGTAAAGAGGAAACTATCTGGTCCAACTTTGACGCCACTTCTCCGAACAGTCCAAGCAAAGCTATTGCCCACCATAGCTTATGGGAGGGACACTCTGAGAGGGGGAAATCCGACTACCCGGGAGAATATCATGATCAGAACGTACAGCATGATTTTTAATCTCCCAAAATACACCTCTCTGATGCAGATAAGACTGAAATTTGGTCTCCAGAAGCAAAGAGCAGAGCCTACAAAAACTGCTGGAACAAAATCAGGAAGGCCGCTCCTAACACCTTCAATTCTCATATATGGAAAGATCTACAGAACAGGGACACCTCAGCTGCTAGAGCATACCTTAATGGGTCGCTATCTATAACTGGGACAACTGACCACTGGGATCTGTGCTTTAAAAAAACTTGTTAGTTAAACCATTAAATCACTCTCTGGGCTTGAGGACAAAACTACTTTAGCTAGAGGCTCTCACGCATGGCTAGTTTTGAACAATTATAGATTAGCCATCTCTCAACCACACCTTCATACTAGGTACAGTAATAATGTTAAAGAGAAGTTTTTGAAAAATCATCTTGGGCTTCTTCCACCTATGTTACAGCTATCTCCATGGCAGCGAAATCAGGCATAGAGGACCTGCCACATTTAATATGCACTTGTGAAGAGCTAATGGATGATCAGAGATTATTCTTAAAAGCATCCTTCCATCAAAGAGATATTCATACATGAATACAGGCTGCATTAGCTTGTTTTTGCCCCAGTAGATCCGCAGTTGAACTGCCCCATAGTGAAATTTCTCAAAAAGGTGGAAGGAAAGATGGTAGCACTTCATAAATTGCCAGGGTCCGCTGACTTTTCTTGATTTCCTCATGTACTTTATTTGCTTTATCGCTTTGCCTCATATGGTTCTTCCCTCCTCCTCGCTGGCCTTGTACATTCTACTCTCTACCGACCCCAGTGATTTTGCACAAATCAAACAAGCACCTGAATAGATGGAAAGAAAATGAGGTATTTTAGATCAATGACTGGAGCTGCTACTATAAATCAATTAAGAACCTAAAAAGAAAGGGCGAATTCTAATTAACTATCAGAGCTTGCACGTGTGTAAGGCTTGTTTTTCATATGCACTTTATCTGATCATATAGACAGTTACATTTTATCTTGAGACTTTGCATGCCCTTTTATCTACTTACCCTCGTGATTTTGCACTTTCTGCCTAATGAATCCACCTATGCAGGGGGTAGCCAGAGGTCCCGTTTCAGTATGCACTTTATTTGTACACTCCTGTTGCTACTTTCCATCTTGTGACCTTGTACGCTCCCTAGTCAAGTGTTTTTGCATTCTTGCACACTCTGTCCAAAGCTTCTTAGCCAGGCCAAGGGGCAGGCTTCATTAAATAATTTCTAATACATGAACTGTTCCTTGGTCGAGGCTAGAATTAAAATCAGGTTAAATAACCATGTCAGGATTCATCATGTGCTGTGTGCCTCTCTTCTCCACACAGAACATAGAGCCATTGCTGTCTATTTTTGTATTTGAATTGCATATAAAAATGAAGTTTTTGTGCAGCTTGCATTGGAACTTCACGAAACGGAGATGTGGGACATTGTATTTCTGGTAATGTCGTTTTACATTTTTTAACTGTTTGCAATGGTTTTAATTAACTGTGCAATAATAATGATCGAAATAAACTTGAAACGTATATAGGAAGTTGATCAGGGAACCTTCTCACCTACAAAAATATATGCACAGATTTCTGCATCTGAAATACCAATGTGAGTTAGTGCATTTAAATCATCTGTGTTGTGTGTGTTTGCTGCATATTTGAAACAAACCGCGTTTTGAATATATGTAATAGGTTTTTGCCGTTTTACTGAAATCGTACTGAAATCGTACTGTGAACCTGTAGAGTATATTATACTTTATTGTCCTTTACAGAATGGTGAATGTAGAAAATGTACAGTTGAGTTTTAACCCCTTAACCGCGGTGCAAATTCTCCCACAGTGCGGGAAAATTAAAGAGTGGGCGGGGCTGCGTAGGCCAACGGACGTGCGCAGCACCAGGGAGGTAGTGCTTGTATCGGGTAGTTTTCAAGTTTAGGTGGAAAGCTGCTCCTGTATAGGGCACCCTCAACAACAGCAACACTCTAGATCTGCTCACCTCAAATGTCTGCTTTTTCTATCAAAGTCTTTAAGCATAGGATAAGCGCAGTGCCATCCATGCAGAGATAGAAAAGGTGAAAGTCTTTTGCCATTTCTACAGCAGTCCATGCCGAGTTGTGAAATGACAAAAGCCTTTTACCACTTCAGGCACAGTATTACAGCTTTGAATTGATAAAATACCAACCAAACCAACCTGAAACGAATAAAAGTAACCACTGACATGTGTTTCACTCTTATTAGAGCTCTTCACAGAGGTATAGCTTTGTCAAGACACAAGGGAGCACCCAGTATAAGACAAAACAATACCCTTTCAGGCACAGAGTTACGCATAAATCATGCAAAAAAGAAGCAGAGAACTCTGGGTAGTTCTCAAGTTTAGGTAGAAAGCAGCTCCTGTATAGAGCACCCTCAACTCCTGCACCACTCTAGATCTGCTCAACTCAAATGTCTGCTTTTCTATCAAAGTCTTTAAGCATAGGATTAGCATAGTGCCAAACATGGCATGATAGAAAGACATTTCCAGAAAGATTTCTAAGTCAGAACGTTGATGTCTTTATCAGGAACAGTGCTGAGCAGAATTCCATCGGCGTCAAGGCCTCCCTGGGTACAGATTTTGGGCTTCACATGCTCGTTGCTTGCCTCCTTTTGTTAGTGACTGCACTGGGACCCTGCTCTTAAGCCATCCACCATCGCCAAGAGGTGCTTCAGATCCAGCTTGCCGTTTGCCCCGCCAACAACTTGTCGACAACCATCTTTTCCCCATAAAAGTTTCCAAGTCTGAAGGAAAACTTTCCACCGGGACAAACCTGGTCCCTGTACCCAACCCGTGCTCCATTGAGGTGGGCTTTAACTTTTGACTTTGACCGGGTCTAGCGTGACCAGATAACTGTAGTTGGTGCTTTGTGATTTATGGTGCTATTTATACTTCAAACTTTAAAAATTCATATCTCTTGTTCTACCTATTGGATTTCTGCCATTCTTATTTACCAAAATGTTCTCTATTTTTTTAATTGGTTTAGGGATTTTTCTTAGGTTGTATTTTCACCTTATTACTATTTGTGATCTGCATACTACACACATTGCCTGTAAATTAAGCCTGACTACTTTAGAGGCCACTAGAGTATTAAGCACAGGTTTATTTAGTGACTTAAGTGTGTCACCCTGAAAGGGACTGTAATTATTTTTTGAAGTGGTACCACACCCCTCTCAACTAATACTACAATTTCTTACACATCCTATTTGATCTAAACTTGAAATGTCTCCCTAACCGTTGCACCAGCTTCGTTGAATGGACATCTATAACCTTAAGTGCCAATTAACTTTGTGAATCTGCACTATATAAATATTGTCTGAATTCTATTTACTCCTGCAGATCATCCAGCATGCAGACAATCCGCAGAAGTAAGCATAGAACACTTCTGCATTTGCACTTGATTTTTTACTTTTTCACCATGACACTATGCGTCATATTCTCAAGCCCCCATCAACACCACAACGTCACTTTCAGTGATATTGTTGTGACAATAGGGTCTTAGCCCTATTCACAAGGCAGCGATAAGCCATGTTAAGTGGCTTAACGCTGCTTAATGCTGCCTTGTGAATAGCTGTTTTTAGCATGAAAGGGGCGTGCAGTGGGTGTTGCGGTGGGCGTTCCACTGCAACACCCATTGAGTTTGACGCTACCTCCTATTCACAAGGGCAGCGTAAACAGGAGGTAGTGCCAAACTTAAGACCAGGAAAAATCTGGTCTTAAGGTGGCGAAACGGGGAGAAATGCTTTATTTCTCCTCGTTTTTGCTATTTCCATGAGTGCTGCCTAGTGCAGCACACATGGAAAAAGCAAAATGCCATGGTTTGTTTATGTGCAGGAAGGTGTCCCTTACAAACCGGCATTTAAGGTTTGTTTATGTGCAGGAAGGGACACCTTCCTGTACATAAACAAGCCTGCCTGCTTACAGACACCCTTGCACTCTGGTGCAAGTGTGCCTGCTTTGGTACTAGGGTTATTCTCTGTTGGTTTTTGTTTGCGTGCCTAAATTGGACCTATGTGTGTTAAAAGATTCGCGAAATGTGCCCAGTTATATACACCATGCCGGATCGAGTATAAAAATACCTTTTTTGTGAAATGTGGCATTTTCGCCCTGAATTCTCATTATGTATTAAAAATGGAAAACTACCATCTTCTAATGAAAAAAAAAGTCTAATACAGAGCACATCATAAACCATACATATAGGACAGAACCACAGAACTTTACCCTTGTGCTGGAGTCAGTTGTTTTAATGCATCCCTTAACTGTCGACATTTTAATATATATTTGTATTTGTGACATTTTAATTTAAACAATAAACATGAACATTTCTATGCAATCTGCCAATTGCTAAACCATATACATCGAACTGCCGACGGGGTTGTTGCATCCTCCGGCACATTGCACGCACGATCACGTGCTCGCATGTAGAATCTTCCTCAGGCACTATTGGTCTGCCTAGCTGGGTGACAAGTCAGATTTGCATGTCAGATTAGAATGCTGGCTTTTTCTGGCATGTGCGTATGCCGCGCTGCCAGCGCCAGATCGGGATGTGGGGGCCTGATGAGTTCGGCAAATTAGGTGAACAGTCAAACACAACGTGACAGGAGTTGAAAAGAAAGGCCTTCAAAATAGGAACATCTGAGTGAAAATAGATCGACTGCGTGTGCTTAAATCAAATGCTTCCTGAACACAATTAGCTGCTTTATTATCCATTTACATGAAGAAGGTACTCCCAAAACACCTCACACTGTGCGTTTTATATATCAATATCACGCGCCAAGGGGAACAGCCCTGGCTTTCCTAATTGCAAGCGCCCATTATGTTTTATTCTTCATGATCTGGTGAGATTTAAAAAAATCATAATACACGACACACAACATGAAAGGCTGAAAGTATATGTTACACATGATAGACACAGTAATACATGAAACAGAGACAAGTGCAGTAGAAGCACCGTAAAAGCGTGCTTTAAAACGTGAGATGACGAAAACACACAAATAAGATATTATTAATACAGATAAACGAAGTTGCACTAATGATTTTCTTATCCACATGTTGCTTATTAGCATATACTGATGAAGTTTGATGTTAAGTGAAGCAGCTCTGTATTTTTAGTGCTTTTTGCTAATGAGCACTGTAGAACCGGCTTTTAGAGACCCCTCCCGACTGGAGGGTCAAAGCCAGCGGTGCAGGGGACACCTAGAATCTACGGGTTCACCTTGATTACTCATGTATTACCAAAGAGACTAGGACAACTTAGCTGTGGAGGAAAGTAAATTTAATTTATTAGCTCGACCTAAGGACAGGGTCCCAGAATGGTACAAAGACAATTCTACGGAGACTGCTGCTTCACTCCGCAGTGCACAGATAATTATAGAACTAGCCACACCTTTTACACATCCAACAAGTTCCTCATCAGTCTCAGGTGGCGTAATTGTGGCCAGAGAGCGTCGGTCTCTGATTGCACAATGTACACAGCCTCTTGCTTCAGTGCCCATATGGCGTGGTCACGGAGCACAGCTGATGGTGTAAGAGGCTGAGTTACCAACAGTGGACAGGATGTGGCTAAGTCTCTGGCACAACTGGGGGGGGGCAAGGTACACAAGCAGCTTCTGGAATTGTCTCAACCACAAGGAGCGAAGAGGGTTAAGCAAGTTCTAACAGGGACATAGAAAGCAGTCCTTCACCAGGTTGCCGAGAGCATGGCAACACGAAATTGAGTCTCAGTGGCCATTTTAAGCATAGTTCAACAGTCCCTTCTTTTGCCATGAAGAGGCAACTTTCAGTCATCACCTAGGTCAATGTCCATCATATTCTGGACCTCCTTCTCAAGCATCATCATGGCATTCTGGTGGTTTGAATTTACTGGCTTGGGTGTTAAAGAGGTGGCTCAGAGGCCACATAGCGCGGGCATACATTGAACACAGAGGCAGCAAGAAAAGAATGCGGCTGCAATGATGGCAACGAAAATCAATATCTTCCATCCCCACTGAGAGACCAGGCCCCAAAACCAACCGGTTAGGGACCATGAACCCTCATCCTGATGGATGTCGGAAACAATCTTATGGAGCTTCTGGATTGCTTGATAAACTGTCGGTGCATTATCAGGTATATATACACAGCAGCTGGTTCTGATCAATTTACAGACTCCTCCACGGTCCGCTAGGATTATGTCAAGAACCATCCGGTTCTGCAAAGTCATGAGGCGGTCTGCTTGAAGTTCAGCAGTGATGTTACTGAGAGCACCGGCAGTCACATTGATGGTGGCCTCTAACACTGTTGTAAGGGGCGTCGAATATTGCAACTATTGACCACAGGGCCTCAAAAGGGGAGGAACCCTTTAGCAAAGTCTCCAAATTCTTGGCCAGCCGTGTCTTCAGCGTCAATTACACCTCTCTTCTGGATGTGGTGTGTTGCATCGGCTGTGTATGTTGGGGGAAGCAACCAAGCGATATAACAGGAGCCAGCCCATGACTTGGGCAGCCAGGTGTAGGCCTTGCTCCCGCACACAAAATAGGTATTGAGCAAAGCCACCAGAGCTGTGCGAGTCGAGCCATTAAGCTGGAGCGTGTAGGCGGAGTCACTCTCCCCCACCCATACTGTTCCACTGCTCTCGATGCAGTATCGTCCAGAATGTGGGTAGACAGGGAGATCCCTGAGGGGCAGCAGCCATCGTCTCCCTCCACTGCCGGTGAGGCTCAGCGGATAGAAAGACCCATGGTTGTTCTCATATTCATCCTTTTCGAGTGAAGTCCTATACATATTTGGCCACTCCGTAGCCAAAATGTGGGTGAATGCTTGCTTGCTACTATTTTTCCCTAGGGATAGCGTAGATGGTTTTACCTGAATAGAAGGCATCAAAGAATACCGTAAACCATCCGTCGGCTGAACCGGCTCGAGAAAAGGGAGTGGGAATCAGGGGCATCCCTGTGCCCGCAGTATGGGGCAGCAACCCACATACCCAACAGTTTGTTGTATTCACCCCAAGCTGGTGCTGGTGTAACATCTGAATGAAAGTATTGTTATAAAATTCTGCCCTTCTTGTTTGCACGTGGGGGGGCAATGACACATGCTGATGAGGTGATTCTGTAGAGGTAGGAGACTCAGGTGCTGCAAGGGCAGCGTGTGTTATCCACCCGAGGCAGGCCAGTACAAGTAAAATAATTATGAGTACAAGTAGACAGACCGTGTACCGGCCATGTATTATCTTTATGTACTTTCTCTTCTTCATTTTCCTGTCCTTCAAGCTTTCAGCGTTCATTTTTGTCACCGTCATGCCTCACCCAGTCTTCCCTAGTTGCTGCCTGTGATTGGTGGTTGCTTCAACGGACAGTGATTCCAGCAGTCCTATTGACACACTCTGGCCCGCTGCACCGGTACCGGTCGGATATATCCGCTGGCAAATATCACAGCCCTGCAGCCAACGGCAGGCCAGGTGAGGTAGAGGGCAGAGACCTTTGTCTCTTCAGTCCTTTTTTCTGGGTCGAAGGTTGTACCTGGTGGACCCGGGCGTTGTTTCATCAGGAAACAAAGGCTCAGACTGTTGAGTGTCCTGCAGCCTCAAACGCGGAGGAACAACAGTTTGCAGGATGTTGTCGTCCTCTCGCTCAGATGAAGCCCAGGCAACGTTAGCGTCACTGAAGGGTACAAAGCGTGGGACTTGTTCACATTCGTTGTCTCCCGGCCCTCCTTGACCCACTGGTCGTATGGCAGTGGCAGAGGCACTCGTTTGCAGTGCGTCGCGTGTACCCAATTCATTCTTCCTGACACTTTCACTGCAGACCTGGTAGCCAACACCACTTGCTGGGGCGCTTTCCACCTCGGCTCCAGGTTCTTGGTCTTCTGGAAGTTGCGGACGCAGATCCAATCACCTGGCTAGATGGTGTGGCCAGGGCCCTCGGGTTTGGGTGGCAGGATGTCCTGTACCTGACGATGAATAAGACGCAGGTTAGTGGTCAATTCATGTAAGTATCCATCAATAATGGGTATTCGATATCAGAATATTCCTTTGGGCGGGGCACTCCCCAAACATTAGCTGGTCGACCAAACACTATTTCATAAGGAGATAGTCCGGTTCAGGAATGTGCCGTGGCTCTAGTGGATAAAAGGGCAAGGTGCAGGGCGTCCGGCCGAGACAGTCCTGTGTCAGCCTGTATTTTAGCCAATTTCAATTTCAATGTACCATTGTGGCGTTCAACCAGACCCGCTGACTGGGGGTGATTGGCGGCATGGAACTTCTGTTTGATCCCCATCCTTACACACACTTTCTTCATTATTTCTCCTGTAGAGTGACTTCCGTTGTCGCTCCAGATAATTCTGGGCATTCCGAATCTGGGAAAGAATTCCTTCAACAGGATCTTAGCAGTGCTGATAGCAGTGTTGTCCTTAAGGGGGTATGCCTCAATCCACTTACTGAAGGCACACACAACCACCAGGACATATCGGAGGTTGTTGCATCTTTCCATCTGAATATAATCTATTTGGAGCACCTCGAAGGGACAAGATGGGGGCGCAAAATTCCCAGCAGGTGTTGGTGTGCCCTTACCTGGGTTATGCATCAAACAAATCATGCAATTCCTGACTAGCCTCTCAGCATATTTTGGGATGTGCTTGTTTTGCCATACCGGAGCTAGCAATTTGCAAATTCCTTTTGCACTAATATGAGCTGTGCCATAAGCCATAGTGACCACTGGCAAAACATAGGCATCGGGTAACAACCACCGCTGTTGTTCAGACAGATCCGTCCAACAGCCATTCTCATCTAATAGGCCTGTTTGCTCTTCCCAGAGAGTCTTTTCCTCTCTAGTTGCCTCCGCGTGTATTTCATTCACATTTTCAAGAGTGTCTTCATGCATCCCTCCCTCTGGTACCCAATTTGAGGGGCCAGCTACATACATACGGGTGGAGACATTTGTTTTTGCTGTTTCCTTTGCAGTCTGGTCAGCAAATGCATTACCTCTTCCTATGTCATCTGTTACTTTCTTGTGGGAGCTACATTTAATCACAGCTATCTTGGAAGGAAGGGTCAATGCTTCTAACAGTCTGCTGACCAGTTGACCATGTTGTATCTTAGTACCATGAGAAGTTAAAAATCCCCTCTCAGCCCACAGTCGCCCAAAATTATGGGCCACTCCGAAAGCATACTGGCTGTCGGTGTAGATGTTGACGGCCATCCCCGTATTCAATTCACACGCTCCCTTCAGCACCACTAACTCAGTGGCCTGTGCTGATTGGTAAGGTATCCTTTCACTCTCCACCACTGTCTGTAACGTGGTGATAGCATAGGCGGCAGTTGTGCTACCATCAGGAAGCTTGAAACAAGAACCATTCACATACAGGGTACCATCAGGATCAGTGAGGGGTGTGTCAGTCAAGTCTACACGGCTTTTAGTCTCTTCCTCCGTCCGGAGGACACAATCATGCGGATCAGAACTAGTGTTACCATCAACAAAGGGTAACAATGTGGCTGGATTCAGTGTAGTGCAGCGGCGGATGGTGATATGACTGGCTAAGAGAGTCAACTCATATCCAGACAAACATGCTCTAGTAAGGTGTTGAGTTTTTGTCCCATTCAATAAAGTATCAACTGTGTGAGGAACCATAACTGTAAGCGCAGTATCAAGAACCAGACCAGCAGATTGGCGAATGGATATGGCAGCTGCGGCTGCTGCTCTCAAACAACTGGGCAAAGCGCGTGCCACGGGATCTAGAACTGCAGAAAAATATGCACAGGGGCGTTGTCTGTCACCAAAACGCCGTGTTAATACTGACAATGCGCAACCATCACGCTCATGTATGAAAATGTGAAGGGTTTCTGAGGGGTGCCTAGCACCGGGGCCGAACACAAGGTGGTTTTCAGTTCTTCAAATGCACGCTGGCACTCATTTGTCCAAGGAAACGGGTGAGGAACATCTTTAAGTGTGAGGGCCAACAAAGGTTTAATGAGTAGAGAAAAATTGGGTATCCATTGGCGGCAGTAGGAGGTGATACCAATGAAAGCACGGACCTCTTTCTGCATTTTTGGTGGGGGCATTTTACTGATAGTCTGTATTCGTTCAGGGGTGAGGCGGCGTCCCTCCTTCGACAGGAGGTGACCTAAGTAGGTAACCTCATGTTGACAATATTGGAGCTTGGAGAGGGAAACTTTGTGATTGAACTGTGCCAAGCGCAGAAGCAATTTCATCGTAGCTTCTTTACATAATGCCTCGGTGTCTGCTGCTATGAGCAAATCATCAAAGTACTGGAGTAATGCGGTACCTTGAGGTAGGGACAGGGAATCAAGTAGGCCCTTGAGGGTCTGACTATAAATGGAAGGCCTCTCTGTATATCCCTGTGGAGCTCTACAGAACCGGAAACTATGACCTGCCAATGAGAATCCAAAAAGATCCCTACTCTGTTCATCAACGGGTATACTAAAGAAGGCATTCTTCAAATCAATGACAGAAAAGAAATATGACGACGGGGGGATCATAGTGAGTAAGGCAGTGATATCTGGGACCACAGGAAACTGGAGAACTACTATGTTATTTATTTCACGTAAATCAATGACAACACGATAAACAGGGGGCTTGGAACACATTGCCTCTTGTCTCTTCAACCACGCCCTTGTCAACAAGTTCAGAAATGATCTGGAGTAATGCCCTCTCCCCTTCTTTGGGTATTTTGTATTGGGGAAGTCGGGGAAGGCAAGCATTTTCGTCTAGGGTAACAGAAAAGGGAGGAATGGACAAAAGGCCTACATCAGTATCATCTCGGGCCCAAAAGGTGGGAGGTATATTTTGAAGTTCCTGGGGAAGGGGATCTGCGGAGGCTAAATATACTGGGTGTGTGGTAGGGGGGTCCATAGTGATGTAAACACCATCAGGAGGACAGTATATGGTGGCATGTAATCTTTTCAATAGATCTAAACCCAACATATTTTCGCCACATGTGGAAGTCAAAACCATACGGAATCAACCATGTAGGGTCCTATCATTAGTTCCAGTGGTTGTGAGACGGGGCTAAACACTGGGGTACCATGGGATCAGGTTTCTCACCACCAGTTCTAGCTCTGTCGGCCTCCCCAAGTTGTTGCCTAGTGTGGCCAAATTCTGCCCGATCATTATGACGTATTTTAGACCATACTTCAGTCGGTACTACCTGTCCCATTAACATATCGATATCTGCTAAAGTCATCACACAAGACTGGAGGGTCTGAGTCAATTCCTTGTAATAACTCGCTGGAATTCTACGTGGGTCAGGCAATTGGCTTTTAAACTGGAGGACATCAGACCTTTTCCAAGGGACATGGACCCACATTTGCCTAAAACCTGCGGGTATGTCAGGCTGGTCACCCACGCCAGCAACGCGGTCCCTCCAAACAGGCTGTACCTCCCTCATTGGAAAACCCTTATTCAGCATGGCATCAGATAAAGAGTCCGTAAAGGCTACTAACGTGATCAGATCGCAGAATAGTGCGAGGCCCTGAATGTCCCCCTTCGCAACCTTATTGCGAAGATCAGACAGATCTGGGGGTGGACCTGATTCTACCAAATCTACCCACATTTGGGTCAGTATGTCACACATATCACAAAAAGTGCCAATCTGTTGGATGCGTGTCCACTGATCCATGGTCATCCATATATCCTGAGCGGTGTACATAGTGCCATTTCCCATCCACATACGAGCCTGTTGACTCAGCGAGTTGATCCTGTGTATTTCCTCTCTGTCTGCGCAAAGTACGTCGTCTGGGAGTGGGTTGTCTATGCAGAGTTACATAAGGGATATAATCACGGACCACTGACCAAGCATTTGCTAATAGCCCTGCTGGGACAAGGTGTCGGATGACTGTCAACAAGAAATGGATTAGTTGTGACGGGAGTTAAAGGCACATTGGGTTGGACAGGCATGGGACCAGTGGAAGGAGCAACAAGGGAAGGGGAAGGGTGGACCTGCACCGGTACAGTGGCCTGAACAGTCAGGGCATCGGGAATGAGTGGCTGAGGAATTGGACAAACCAGGGCATGGGCAGGGGCAACAACTGGAGCGGCAGCAAGGGCTAATTGTGCGGGATCAAGGGCCGGGTACATGGTGGGAGCATAAGGTGGAGGGGTGTCCAACATGGAGGAATGAGAGGGTCATACTCCTTGTCCCGGGCCTTTTCGGGGACCTTCTTAGTAACGTAACATCCGTCTGTCTGCATTTGCATATCATGTATCACTATACCCTCTTCTATTTTCTGATCATCATGATTCTGGGCCTTCTGAATCACACTCATACGCATTGTTTTAGCTTTGCTCTTTTTCAGTTTGATTTCTTTCTGTTTGCGCCAAACCTGAAAGGAATCAAACATCGCAGGTCTACCTTTTCTTTGAAACAATTTCTCCTCCAGATTGTTTAATACAGGACTTTCAAAACTACCATGCATTGGCCATTGTAACTCAGCATTACCCTTTGTATACTTGTGCCAGAGTGAGGAAAACACAATCGGGCCAATACCATGTTTAACATAGACTTCGCGATTAGGTGTCCCCAAGGGAGGAATCGGACAAGATTCCTCCAATGCGGAGTCCTGTGCACAACAACAACACCATTTCCGAAATTTACTAAAGGCAGGCATCTCTAGATGCGTATCCTGGTTCCAAACATCAAAGGGTACAATCGAACAGTTACAGCATATGACTGTACTTACCCCTTGGCTTCGGCTTTTGCAAAAGTCGAACAATACCCAAAACCAAATACAATTCACAAAAGAAGTGGGTCACTCCCACTCTTACCTGACCGTTAATCTTCTCTCGCACGGCAAGTGTCACAAATGTCTCGATCACCAAAAATTAGGAACCAGAACTGGGGCGTCAGTCAGGGCCCAAGTCAGATAGCCCCTAGGAGGGAGGAATCACGCAATCAGAGACCTCGGGCCCACAAGGACAATTTTCAGCTGATGTAGTGGCGCGCCTCCCTTGGAATTCGATCACAGACCCCTCACGACCACCAAGCTCGATGACGACCACCGAAGACGCCCCACGTTTGGACACCAATTGTAGAACCGGATTTTAGAGACCCCTCCCGACTGAAGGGTCAAAGCCAGCGGTGCAGGGGACACCTAGAATCTACGGGTTCACCTTGATTACTCATGCATTACCAAAAAGACCAGGACAACTTAGCTGTGGAGGAAAGTAAATTTAATTTACTAACTCGAGCTAAGGACAGGGTCCCAGAAGGGTACAAAGACTATTCTATAGGAAACTGCTGCTTCACTCCGCAGCGCACACATAATAACAGAACTAGCCACACCCTTTACACATCCAACAATTTCCTCATCAGACTCAGGTGGCGTAATCGTGGCCAGAGAGCGTCGGTTTCTGATTGCACAATGTACACAGCCTCTTGCTTCTGCACCCAGATGCCGTGGTCACAAAGCACAGCTGATGGTGTAAGAGGCTGAGTTACCAACAGTGGACAGGATGTGGCTAAGTCTCTGGCACAACCGGGGGGGGGCGAGGTACACAAGCAGCTTCTGGAATCAGCTGAACCGCAAGGAGCGAGGAGGGTTAAGCAAGTTCTAACAGGGACATAGAAAGCAATCCTTCACCAGGTTGCCGAGAGCATGGCAACACGAAATGGAGTCTCAGTGGCCATTTTAAGCATAGTTCAACAGCACCAGTCAGAAAAGTCAGTGCAAAAATGTGTAAGCAATGAAGTACAAGCTTGAGATTTTGCAAAATGATACTAGAGATATTATAGTTTATGAAAACATATGAACAATATTAGGAAAACGCAATTTGAAAATCGAGCCTTTATATGAATAACGTGAAAATTTGTGGTAGTAGGGTATTTCTAACATTAGTTATTTTCATGTAACAATATTTTGTGAAAGATTATACATTCTTTATTTGAATTGATTTTTGAAGTAAAGTCAAAGCTTATTTCATTTTAAGGTGTGATGCTAACTTAAAGGCCTTTTTCGAAATGCCATTCCCCTGATTTAATACAATGGGTTATTTTTCTGCAAGTGAAATGTTGCACCTTTGTCTCATACATGCTTACGTCATGATAGTCATGAAAGATTTTTTAACCTGCACCATGAAAATGTTCCTGTGGGAATAAAATTTCAGGTACTGACTTCAACAGATTATTTTGTATCTTTTTATTAGATATAAGGCTTGTGTGAGGACTCTCAAACTTTTGCTTCCCATGACTAGCATGGGAAACGATCTTGATGTTACAAGGATCTTAGGTGGCACTATGTAACCATAGCCATGTGAATGTCTTTCGACGGTGGTGTGATGCCACAAGACTAGACATGGCGAAAGACTCTATAAAAGAAGAAACCTCAAAGGAGGTGCTACTGATGAATGAACAACTGTCATTACCCATCCTCTTAGAATTGGAGCTGTTAGACAACAAACTATCCGCCCACCTACATGGTGTCACGACTCTGTAACTCTGGAGCAGTTACTGATTTGAATGCCTGCTTAAATGTTTGGCATTTTTATGAGAGCTGTTATATTTTTGACTGAACTTCTTAAGCAATTACTTGTTATGATGAACTTTGCATCTTTAATACAATAACCAAATGTAATAATTGTGTGAGTCTATTATTGAGTCCTGTTGTTTCTTCCAATTTACAGTGACTAATTATTTAAAGGTGTTATAGGGAGAATCAGCGAGCTCTGTCAGAACACCAGGTGCTACTTCTCCTGATTTCAGTAGCAATCGCAGAGCTATTGGTTTGTATAATCCTTGCTCACCTCAACTTCTTTAGGAGATTGGGACTTCCGGTTGCTATTCTTTATTTCTACAAGTATGGTCTTAAGGGTGGTGTAGTAAAATCTGATTTCTAACTAGTGAGTTGGCTATCAATCATCAGAGGTTCATTGTCTCTATGGTAAATGAAATTAACTTAGTCTCTCTAATCGTTAAGGGCATAGTACGGTTAGAGGCAAAGGCGCAACTAGAGTGAAATTTCGGGGGGGGGGGGGGCTAAGAAACAATTTCGGGGGGGGCTGATTCTTCAAGCAAAAGGCAGAGTGGAGCTGCAGGGGCTCTAAGCAGGGGTAAAAACCATCAATGCCTCATTAACAAGCAAAAGGTCTTTTAAAGACCTGTGAAGTACTCAGGTGCGGCTGTGTGTGTGCCTGGGAAACTGTCTCATCCCGGGCAGCTAAACACGACGGGGGGGGGTGAAGCCCTTTGAGTCCAATGGGCGTTGCACGCCTGGTTAGAGCAGTAAACTGTCAAGGTCCAAAATTGTGCTCAGAAGCCCGCTATTAGTGCTATCGAATATAGGGGTGCTGAGTACAAAGGCTGTGTACTTTTGATTCCACCTCATGACTCTTTAATCCACCCAGACGGTCTCTGCCTCTTCTTTAGCTTACTCTTGCAGACCCCACTTGCAGCCACCAACACAAATTAAACTCTAATTCTTCACAATTGGAACATTGGGGAGAAGCCAATGTAAACAATTGACCTGATCATTTCTCTCTCTTTCCTCCTTCTTGGGGTTGTGATTTCGACCAATATTCTGATCACCATGTACAACATTGTTCCCCTGTTTCATTTATCTTTACCAGTGACTCGAAAAGTCATAATTAAGATTCCCTGTTTTCCATTTTGACTGATTTTTACAGATACATCCAGAAAGAAAATATTTATTTTCTTGTCTGTATTTATTTTTAAATGTGGATAAAAACGGAAATTAGTTTACTTTTTAGGCAATTTTAAATACTGTCTGCCATGACTGCCAGGCCAAAAGCTGTGTTGATAGGTAAGAGGATTAAAAAATAGAGGAATTTTAGAAAAGATGCTGTAACAGCATTAGATATGAACAATGTTGATGCTGAAATTTGAATATTTTTATGTAAGTGCATTGATTTATCTTCTGCAGGTGTTCACAGCATTGAAATTTGGGAGCTATTCAAGCATGTGTGCATATTTATTGGTAAAATAAATGTGGAAATATACTAATTTCAGCCTCATTTTTTCACAAAACCCAAAATTATTATGGGTAAATACAGTAACAATTAGCAAAAAATAAATATGGATAAATACAGACAGAAATGTCCCAAAAATAAATACCATATAACAGGGAGCCCTAGTCATAATTCATGATAACTGCGTCTTATTCCACAACTATTTGCAATTTGCCATGTTACAGGGGATTGATTCCATTTCCATTAACTGATTTTCTATCACAAGGGTAAATGAAGTGCTGCTGGAAACATCTTCAGAGCGGGGGTGCTGGTCAGTGTCATCAGTTCACTAAATGTGTGTTGCGGGTATAGGTCGGGCTCAAATATGAACACGCTAGCGTAGTGTATGACCAAATAACCTACAGAGAGCATCCCAAATGCGCCCTTGTAAAGACACAAAAGAAAAAAATGACTTCAGTGGTGCCTTTGGTCTCACATTGTCATAAATATAATGGTAAAATGTGTTCTGAATGTGTCTGGTAAATAATATTGTGCACATTTCCTTCAAAATAGCGTTTGGATGGTAATGAATCAAAAACAACTTCTTCAGATTGGCCTCGCCACCAGAACCTTACATGAGGCATGCCTTCATTGTTCTTGCCAACTTATGATGCTCTGATGGGCACCTTGTGAATTCATCTTATCGTCCTCAATCATATGGCTGGAGCAGCGTAATTTAAACTCCACCCTCTATATATAATTTATATCTATGTTACGGAATATAATCCATATATTCAATGTGTGCCTTAAGTCATAAACTTGTGTGTTTCATATTTGTGCATTATCATATATAATGTTGCTGTGGAAATCACAATGTAGTGCAGTGGAGTGAATAAATAACACATGCATTTACTCTTATTGAATATTCACGTTGTAATGATGACAGCATGTTTTCATATGTTCAATAATTATATAGTATGCTTCAATTTTGTTTCTCGAGCTAACTCAGCTTGCCATTAGGCCTTAGCCAAGTGCTACATATTTTGAGATTGTTAGTTGCTGCATATTTCTTTCTGTGCAGGTGCCATAGCAAGTCCTTCGTTATCTAGAGAAAGGCTCATTATTTTGTACTAGGTTGATAATGAGGCCTGGGAGGAGACAGCTGGCAGCAGACCTGAAGAAATGACAGTGAAAGGAGCCTCCTGCACCCTTTGACTAAGAAGACGCAACATTCAAGGAGGAGCAGATATGTACCTGCTTGTGTGAGAGTGGGCATTTGGGGTGTCTATCAGTTCCCGGCAAATGCCCCCACAGGATTGGTTCAGAACTGTGGGAGTGAGATATTGATGATCTGGGACTTTCAATAGTGCTTTCAATTAGTGTTCCTTAGCAGTTAGAGGGGAGACCCATTATTAACTTCGAAGAGAGCAGATCGCTCTACTTTTCTGATTTCACAGAGTGTGAGGCTTCATGCTAAATTATCTTACCATTTTCTGAACTTCTAATTTAGCTAGAATTAGTTTCTTTATGGATTCTGAATAATTTGCATTCTTTACATACTGAATATTTACATTTTGTACTTTACAATATCTTCATTTAGAGTGCATAAGCAGCTTAACGTTTTGCCTCTAATGATAGCTTTAATTAATCCTTGATAAATTTGATCATTATAATGAACAAATAATCTGAAATTGGTTGCATACCATCCTCTATTTTATTATTATTATAGAATTTTATTAATTTATTGAAAAGCAGCTTCTGAATGCTAGCTCTCCCTCAATGCTTCAAGTTAACTATTAAAGGTCCATACAACCAGTGGAGAATTCTATTTGCTGACTATACTAAGAGATTGAGGTTTAGAGTCCCGCTCCATTATGGCCATCACCTATATGTTGTACCATATTAGAGCCTTGAATGAGCTACATAAGTTTGTTTGCACAGGAGGCTAACTGAGGCAATCTGAAACATAAAGCAACAGCTGTAGTCATGTAGATGAAGAATACAATGGCAGGGAAGCTAGGGCTTCCTGAGCTGTCATGTGGTTATGTAGTATAGAACACTGCAACGTGCTGTCAAAGTCTTTGGCAGGCAGAGCCTCTACAGAGTCCTCGCCAGTCTTCCCTCAGCTTGGACTGGAACCTATGAGTGCAAAGAGCAGGAGCCGGGACTATAGACAAGTAGCTCTTCATCTGCTCTTAGAGGAAGAGCTTAATGTATTTTGTAAGACACATCTACCCCATGGCTTACATTGTGTATTATTTAAGTACTTTTGATGAATGGTTAATTGTTGTGTGAAAGTCCTTCCTAAGCATTCTGGGGCTTATTTATGAGAGGCTTGCACTATACTACTACTAAATGCCTTTTGTGAAGACCAAAAGTCGCAAAGTTAGGATTTTTCTCAGTTTAGTAGTAGTAAAGTTAGGAATCCTAACTTTACTATTACTAAATCCCTTTTGTGAATACCGAAAGTCGTAAAGTTAGGATTTTGTCTCAGATTAACTTTGTAAATCAGGCCCAATATTTCTGACGCCCTTCAACACCAACTCTAGCCTTCTAAACAAAGAGGCCATTTTCGAAAGTGCCTGCTTCATAAATATAGGCATCCCGGTATGTGAGATGGCTCAGAGCCAGCAGTTGATTACCTTATATGAACTCATTTTGGTAAGCACTGAAGACCTCATTGTAAAATAAATTTTGCATTTCAGCAACAGAAGGCTTATGTCTACTCAGGTTCATATTTACAAACCCAAACCTGATTCACAAATGCCTCAGGCATGCTCCATTCATAGTTATATATTTTAATAATGTATGCCTGTGCTGCATAACCCTGCTGCCATGGATTGTATGCACTGTGGAAAAATTGCAGTAGAATCATCTGTAAATTTGTGAAGTGCATTAATCTTTCTTATATATTTTTCTTTTGCATTTTTTCAAGTCAAGAAGTGTCTTCTTCCCTATTACCGCCAGGAAATATGAGTTGGTTGTGTGTACTTCCACAGGCTTACATGGATTTTTTAATCACGTCTTAATGACCTAGATATTAGTGAATTAATAAACGATGGAAAGTGCACCCGAAATCCCTGATTTGAAGAGGACTTTTGGGAAGAGGAGACTTTTTATTAAAAATTTTTTTCCATCAGGAGGCAAAAAAGATGATTTTAAGTCAACAACTTCCTAACCAAAAATTAAGTTAGAATAGTTGTTAGAAATGGGGGTCTCTAGTTCGCAATGGTTTGCACCTTTTTCCAAATAGGGACCCTTCCTTCCAGTCAGATAAGGGGGATACACTACTGAAATAACCCCTGCTCACCCCCTTGGTAGCTTGGCACGAGCAGTTAGGCTTATCTCAGAGGCAGTGTGTAAAGCATTTTCACATCACCAACAGTAACATAGTGAAAACACTACAAAAGGACACCACACCAGTTTTAGAAAAATAACCAATATTTATCTGTTCAAACAAGACCAAAATGATAAAAGACTAACATACAGTAATCAAAAATATACACTTTGCAAGAATGACCTTAAAATCCAGTTCCTTAAAGCCGGTAGCTCAGTCCGGAACTACAGCAGTGCTGAAAACAACAGAATCCAACAGTTCCAGCTGACTGCATCGGTGCAGACCAGCGTCAGTGTCAGCAGACTCGTAAGCAGTACCTTTGGTTCTGGCCGACCGCGTCGGTGCAGGCCTGTCATGTTAACCGTCGCAGTTGCGATATGAAGCGTAGCGGTGCAGCTCAAGTCTCAGTGCAGGCAGCAGCTTGGTGACGGTCGTCCAGCAGCGTCAGTGAGACCGGGGCTGCAGTGGGGAGTGACGCGTTGCTTGTTGCAGTGCTGACAGGTCAGGGTTCAAGCAGCAGTGCCGGTTGATGGGAGCTGGTGTTGGTCAGCCCAGACTGTAGAGTGGGATGGGGCGGTGCATCGTGTGACTTACGAGCAATGCCCCCAAACCATGCTGCAGTCACGGGTGATGAGGCCAGCGTGCAGCGATGTCGTCAGTGAGACCAGGGCGGCGGAGTGAAGCGAGGCGGCGCGGAGTGCGATGCCCACAGGTTGCCGTGCAAGCAGCGGCTCGGTGGTGGCAGTCTTCGTCGTAGAGATCAGGGTTGAAGTGCGAAGTGTGATATTGCCTTCAGGACATGGAGCCAGCAGCAGTGTCTGTGACAGTGTTGTCTGCTTTCCCCCTCAGTGGCAACTGAAACCCACGGTTCCAGAGGCAGTACCCAGAGGTAAGTAAATTCTTTGCTGTCCCTGAGACCTCGTGAACAGGAGCAAGCTTTATTTCAAGCCTTTGGAGACACTCAGCGACAAGTGAAGAAAGTTCAGTCCAGTCCGTTCACTGTCCATAGCAGAAGCAGACACTGCAAGCCAACACAGCAAAGGGGCATTACTCCTCCTGGCAGTTCTTCCAGCTCTTCTTCTTGTCCCGTTCATTGATCCAATTGAGTTCTAAAGTTCTGGGTTATGGGCCCCAATATTTATACTCCGTTTCTCTTTGTTCTCTTGGGCAGAGAGTCTCTGTGCTCAGTCCAAACCAGGTTGGTCCTCTCTGGGCCAGCTTCCTGGCAGGAGGTGGAGACAGCATTGTCCAAGGAAGACCAGGACCATTCAGGTGGAAGGGAATATCCTCCCACTACTCTAAATGCAGCCCAATTCTATTCAGCGCAGCCCTGACTCATCCAGGATAGGCAGGACACACCTCAACCCCCCCCCCCCAGTGGCTGTCTGAAGATAATGCACACCCCCAGCCCCTGTTATTCTAAAGCAAGACAGTCAATCCACAACCCAGAAGAGGCACACAGGATGGCTAAGCAAGAAAATACCTACTTTTTAAAAATTGAATTTTCAAACACAGAATATAAAAATCAACTTTGCTGGAACTTCTACATTCTGATTTCAGGTTTACTAAACTCCATTCCTCTATCTTGTCCCAAGGGGAAGATATACTCGTAAAATGTTTACAAAGTATTCCCCATTCTATCCATGGGACAGATCACCTTTCAACAGTGAAAAACGAATTACACTGTACTTCACTATCAGGACATGTTCCACACACCAGTACATGTCCTGCCTTTCAAATACACCACACCCTGCCCATAGTGGTACCTTGGGCCTACATTAGGTGTGACTCACATGTAATAATAGGGAAGGTTAGGGTTTGGCAAGTGGGTACACTGGCCAAGTCAACATGGCAGTACAAACTGTGCCAAGACATTGCAGTGGCAGGCCTGAGAACCCTTTGAAAGCCTGCTCGAGTGGTTGGCACAATCAGTACTGTAGGCCCACTAGTAGCATTTGATTTACAGGCCCTGGCACTCTCAGTGCACTTTACTAAGGACTTACCAGTAAATCAAATATGTCAGTCATGGAAACACCAATCCATAATCCAATTTACAATAGGAGCACTTGCACTTTAACACTGGACAACAGTGAGAAAGTGCGCAGAGACACTAAACCTTCAAAAACAGAGTCAAACCCAGAAGGTCAGAAAGCAAAAAGACAGGGGAAACATGACAAAAAATGCCAGGTCTAACACATGCCCCCTTCAGTTGAAAGTAGGGAGAGCTCCCAATCTCCTTGGAGTTCTCTTCACGAAGGCGGAAGAACCTGGAAAGACCATCAGCGTTGGCATGTTCTGTGCCAGGGCTGTGTTACACCATACAGTCCATTCCCTGTAGGGGGATGTACCGCCTCAACCACTTTGGGTTCTCACCCCTCATTCGCATTACACATCTGAGGGTCCTGTGGTCTGTCTGAACTGGGAAGTGAGACCCAAACAGGTAGGGTCTTAGCTTCTACAGTGCCCAGACCACAGCAAAAGCTTCTCGCTTTATGGCAGTCCACCTCTGTTCCCAGGGGAGTAGTCTCCTGCTAAGGAAGACTACAGGCTGGTCTAGGTGAATGTAGCATGCTACAACGCATGCTTTTTCATCGTGTTCCATTACAATGCGGTCATTGCAACGACCGCATTGTTAGAACGGGATACCTTTTCAACCTTTACCACGCAAGTCATTAGGAATAGTATAATTTACTATTCCAACTCCACCCTGTGCCGCAGTAGGGAAGGTGTTGGAATAGTAAATCATACTATTCCTTAGGTTGGAGCGCCATCTAGAGCATGTCGCTGTAAAGGTATCGTGTTCTAACAACGCGGTCGTTGTAACAACCACGCTGTAATGGAACGTGATGTAAAAACGTGTTGTAAAGGTTGTTTCCCGTCTAGGCCCTCATCATTCAGTTGTGAGAGAACCACAACCACACCATGCTCTGAAGCATCAGTCTACACTATTAATTCCATGGAGAAGTCGGGTGCCTTGAGCACAGGTGCTGTGCACATGGCTGACTTCAGGGCATCAAAAGCTTTCTAGTAGGCATCAGTCCAGATCACCTTTCTGGGTTGCTTCCTGGAAGTCACCTCTGACAAGGGGGCAACGATGGTGCCATAGCCCTTGAAAAACCTCCTATAGTAGTAGGTGAGACCTAAAAAGGCCCTCACCTCTGTCTGGGTCTTGGGGGACTCCCAAGCAGAATGGTGTCAATCTAAGGCTGTAGGGGTGCCACCTGGCCACTTCCTACCTGGTGACCTAAGTACACCACTGATCCGTGCCCCATCTGGTACTTACTGGCCTTGACCATGAGGCATGCCCTCTGCAGAGCATTCAACACGTCCAATAGGTGTTGCAAGTGTTCTTCGCAGCTGGAACTGAACACTGCAATGTCGTCCAGGTAGGCGGCACTGAAAACCTCCAGCCCAGCCAACACCTGGTTGACCAACCTTAAAAAGGTGGCAGGGGCATTCTTCAACCCAAAGGACATCACCCGAAGCTGGTAGCGCCCCCTCTTGTAAATATAGCTCATTCATCTATCGATTCACTCCATACGTGGTTATTATCGGCCTGCCTGACACCAAAATGGCTGCCTTATGTGACCGATTTTGGAAAAAATTAGTAACGTGAATATAATGAAATATAACTAGGAAAAATGTGGACTTTGGGGATAGATTAAGACTTTGCCTATTTTTTAGATTAGGTATGAGATATATTAGGTCACAAAAAGAGATTACCTGACTTTGAAATTAGTTTGAAGGATTATATATAAATAAATATATAATAAACCCACTCAACATTTTTTTTTACTAAAATTGCAAAAGAAATTTGTATTGTCAATTTTGCCAATAATATTAAGTCATATATAGTATTCGAGGAATTTTATTCTATGCCTGACCATAAAATGTAATCCATCTGTGACATTCTCAAACAATGCAAGCACAACGAGGAGTAAGCCATAAAAAACAGTGCTCAGAAATGGCGTCCACCGCACGAATAAACAAACACCCAATCCAGAGGACGGGGATTTTCGAAACTTTCTGAAGTAAGTGTTTGGGGAAGGTGTCCAGTACAGCCATTAATGTGACAGTCAGTTTTCTAGACATGCAGTTCATTTTCTAAAGGGAGGGCGTTTAATAAATATACATGCCAGCACTAATAGCATGAGAAGGGCTTATTGTGTCAATTAAATAAAGTAATAACGGTATGGACCCAGACAAGGAAGCTATCACGGATAGACCGAATCAGCATACTTGGTTCACTTTTGCAATATTTCATTTTAATATAGCTGCCAGGAGTACATTTGGTTGTTTAAACCGAAACCAATAATGGTGGTTCAGTAAAAGGATTTGGTATGATGTAGCGATATGGGCCTCATACATATATTTTTTGATTTTAGAATATTCCCAACAGAAAAATAAGGGAACAAGGAAAGAAAAAATGTGCAATTACGGGGTATTAAACATGCTGAACAAGAAGAGAGTGGCCCAATCAAGTGACAATAAATTCAATGAGTAGCATAACGCAAAAAATATAGAATATTGATACGTAGAGACCTTCTTTGCTGATATGTATTCATTCCTATTTTTAATATAGTGATGATACTGTCAAAATCAACTGGACTGGTTCACTTCTTGGTAATATCAGGTGGCAGTGTGAATTATGATATATCCTAATAGAGCGGACCCAAAAGGGTCTAAGATGATGTAAGTGGATATATTTTGTTTTATTTGGTAATGAAATCATTATAAAAGGGGCCCTCATTTGAGACTAGATAACAATATACCCAAAGACCATCCTGAATAATTCACGAAAGGTGGTGGATCTTTTCAACAGACCCAAGGTAAAAAGGGTCATCGTATACTATAATGTGGGGGTTTAGATGAGGGATTGTAAGTTAGGATCCATTGAAATAACAAAAGAGACTATATGGATAATTATCAAAGAAAAACACATATTAGTTCTCTCATGAAGCTATAGCTATACAGTTTTACCTAAATGACTAAAGGTGGACTGTTTGACATGAATAATAGAAAGTGCTTAATGGAAGTAGATGATAGAAGATGAGCGAATTTTGAGTAAAGTGACTAGTTAGTTACTCAGACAAAACTGACTTGTTTATGTAAATATGCCTATTGGAAGGTAATTGTGTATATTTGATATTTGTAGAACAAATTCGGTTGTAAATATCTTGTCCTGAAGAAAGTGGTGTGCATCAAGTGTTAGGCACCGAAATGCTGCATCGACAATTTGCACTTTGCAATAGATGACAGTTTGTGTCTGTAACAGATGAGAGAATTCCATGATATTGTTTTTTTAACTTATTTTATGATGTGTATGATTTTGTTTGATGAAGTTTATTTGTGACATTTCTATATATGGATTTTAATGTATTTGCCTCATGATACGAATTATACTAATAATATATCTGAACTACAAAATAATTTTTAATAGATAAGACATCTTTACATACAACTATGGTCAGTGTTGATAATAAGGAGTCACTGCATATAAGGATGTAATAGGAGTTTGTATAGCCAGAGTGATTGCCACAAAGAGGGACTCATTCTTGTTTGTATATAAAAATAGTGGATACAATTCCCCCCTCCCCACCATATTTGTTTGATCCTTTTTCATTAAAAGTCTTTGCTTCAACCATCCCTGTGTGAAAAGGGGGAGTTTTGCTGCATTTACGTGCATTGCCTTTCTCATCACGCATTAACTTACTCTTGGTTCTGATAAGTATAGAGATAATGCATGTATATGTTCAAGGACAGCTGCCTTACACTGTCCAGAGAAGACCCACAAGTTGCTGCATACAGCTCTGGAAGTACAGTACACATAATGGAAATTTAGCAGTCGTTAATGGTATTCCCATCTACACACATGTACTTAATCAGTACTTAAACAGTCTATAAGGGAGCACCAAAAGAAAACTAATTAGCAGTCATATATTAGTTTAATGTGTTCATGTGGCCTGGAGGCAGGCCCAAAATACCTTAAACATATCAGTATACAACATTAAAGTTTCTAATCTAGCATAACAGCAATACACTTACCTATCTCATACTGTTTACTAATGCGCTGGCTGCAACTGTCTGCATTTCTGACAGAAAAAAATATATATTTAAAAAAACAAAATAATGATAAATTAGAGAGGTTTCAGTCTTGGTTCCCTAAGAAAAAATAAAGTTAATGTGCTATATCTGGTTTTCAACTTACCTCAAAACATTTGGCTCCATTGCACCCAGTAATAAAATGTAATGTGCCTGTAACTGGATGGAGGACTTACCTGCCACCACTCTTGGTCCGACCTGGGAAGGAAAACAAAACGTTTAAAAGAGAGGAAGGCTAGAGAACATAGACAGAAGAAGAAAAGATGGACATAGGAAAAGACTTCTATTCTCTCTTGAGGATTTTAACATGGAAGAAGAAGGGAGAAGGGAGCCTTGAGAATTGGGAGATGGGCAGACGATAGGGAAGATGGTACGCCATGCAAGATCTGTAACTGACCCGGATCTTTGAGAGCTACAACTATGGGCCTTGGAAGAAGAACCAGGATGCTGATACAAACAGGAAGTTTCACACTAAGCTGCAGCTCCTTCCACATGCTTCCTGGGATGGAAGGGTGCCCGGCTCTCATCATGCTTCTGGAAATGTGTGGTTCACACAGGTGGGTGACTGCATATGCGAATGGTGACATGGAAGGGCCGTGGGTGGGAAAAGACCTAGCGGGAGAGTAATAATTGAATAGTTAAGAACCTCACTAAGCGGGATATTCACAAGGACTTATCTCCGATGTATCTCCACCTTAACGCATCAAAAGTGGAGATAGATTTAACACCCCAGTCACAAGCTGGTGCAAACTGCAGACAACAGCAGTATTCCCACGATAACTGCCCCACAATTTATCTCCACGGTCGACACCACCAACTAACCCTAATGAGATGCAGAGTAGGCATTCCTATGCAAAAACACTCGAAAAAACCACAACACCACTTTCACAACGGACTGCCAGATCTGCGATGCGAACCAAAAACAGGCAATAAGTCATGGTAGCAGCAGGGAATTAACACCTGCCTTCTGCTGGTGTTAAGCAGGACAACTACCTGCAGCATTAAAGGGAGCCCAGCCAAGAGCAATAACGGAACACCCACAGATGCCATGGACACAATGATCATGCAATGTGGATACCCATGAGGGCCACAACACCCACCGTGATGACCCCTGGAGGGCCACCACCCCCAGGACCCGTCCTGCCCCCCCCGGGAACACCACAGAGGCAGCATACACAAAGCCAGTGGACCCACCCGAAATGCGCCTGCCACCCAGACCCAACGCCAGAGAAGGACATTGCCCACCACAGGCCCAAAAGGACAACCATCCCCCGCATCCTGACCCACATCCCCCACCTGCTGACGGTACCAACTCAGCGGACAACCAACATCCCACCGCAGACAAAGCTGCCGGCTGCGCAGCACATGCCGGCCTCTGGTACCATGCAACTCACAACTGCCAGAGTGGGAGGAGTCACACAGCCAGCCCCATCCAACGTCATCACACCTGTCCTGGATGCCAACATCAACCTGGTACTCCAGCACCCTCACGTCACCCACACTGTGCAGGAGCAGCTGGAGAACAAGCAAGGCCCCTACGCCATAGCTGGATACCCTCACATGTCAGGGACAATCAACTGCCCACACTGCACACAACGACCACAACAGAAACCACACGCATACCATGAATGTGCAGGCAATAGTGGACCACCCGGGACTCCTCAACAATGTCGTGGCCAACTCACCACGCAGAGTGCATGAATCTCACATCTCCCGACAGTACATCATCACCCAGCGCTCCCAGGATGGAACACATGGAAATGCAGTGCCCGTTGGTAAGTACAAAATATACACACCACACACCTCCAGCCCACAGTCATGCAACTCACGACACTGCCAATGGGCACGCAGCACAACTACATTCAACATGACACACTATATGCCAACCGACCAGACACGACAACACAACTCTATTGGGAATCCTGCCTTGCCATGCCCACAACCCAGCCACGGCATGGCACCACAGACATACAATAGCAGGATGTGAGGAGAGGCATGGAGCAGGCATGTGGGAGAGCGGCAAGTGACTAAGGAATGTAAACCTACCCAATGTTAGATGTGGCGTGGAGTTGCTGGACAGACCACAGAGTGCAAACCACGGAAATGGCCATGGGGAGATCAACTGCTGATGCATGGAGTGTAGAGGCCAGTGGAAGCTACCATGTCCCCACAGGCTGTGGGGCAGAATGTGGAAATGTCTCACGTCATGTCTGCCCCTGCATGAGCGTGCGTAGTGGGTTGGACCTGCGTACACCAGGCCTGCATAGGGGTGTGAACAAAAAGCCCGTCGCACTGGCCGTGGTTCTCATTTGGAATGGACAACATGTCTGACAGGGCGGCGCCGCTCAGCCTGCCACGAGTCATGCGCCGAGCATGGTGGGGCCTGCGTCCCTGTGCGCCAGCTGCACCGTGGGTTGTTGGTCCCCAGACCTGTCATGCCTGCCCCAGCGCACCAACGAGGCTGCGCTCACCTGCCTACACCGCCGTGTGTCAGAGAGGGCCCACCACGTGCAAGCACCAAGCACCAGTCCCGCGACCTCTGCAGCCTCCGCAGACTATCGCTGGCCACCCCCTCGCTGGCCCACATTACTCCTTTCTCATTGACATTCTCCACTGGCATCCCCTTTGGCCCAGTAGGTCCCACATGTGGAACTGTGTCCTGAGTCCTGAATGGCAGTGACCCCAAGTCCATGGCCGTGGCCACAGCACCAGACTCCCTTCGATCAATGATGCATAATTCCAAATTGTAGGCCTGCGACACGTGGTGCCACTAACCCTGTTCAATGCCAGCCGGCGACACATGGTGCCACTAACCCTGTTCAACGCAAGCCGGCGACACGTGGTGCCACTAACCCTGTTCAACGCAAACCGGCAACACGTGGTGCCACTAACCCTGTTCAACGCAAGCCAGCGACACGTGGATGAGGGCTCAGGCCTCCCCTGCGGACCAGTAGGTCCCACATTCAGCACATAGTCACGAATCATAAATGGCAATGTCCACAGCAGTGAACGCATGGTGTGGAGTAAGAGGAAGATGCGGCTCAGTCCTGACGAAAGCCGGATCAGAGTCACGGAGGTGATCGAACACTATCAACAACTGACCTGGTGCCATCAACCCTGTTCACCGCAAGTCCGCGTCCAGTGGTGCCACTGAACCTGAACTACGCAGGCCGGTGGGGCCATCCAACCTAAGCCGGCGACACTCTGTGAATTGCCCATGCTGACCGCTGCCTCAGGCCTACACTGTGGTCCAGTAGGTCACACATGTGGAACTGTGTCTTAGGTAAGATGTGGAGGAGTCCTCACCATTGGACAAGCCTCATCGCAGGCGGCATCCCCGAACAGCACTGGTGCCACTAACTCTGTGCACAATGAGTTATGGGCACCATCTGGTTGGACCCTTGTGGCATCTGAGTCCATGGCCTGGTGGTCTCCTGCATCTTCATCTGGCAGGACCGGGCCTGGTGTCCCACATGTGTCAGTTCCATTAATCTCCACCATAGTGACTGTTTCAGCGTGGTCCTGCCTTCTGCATCATGCCCTGGGAGTACACCTTCCGCTGTCCACCGAGACACTCCGCAACAAGCCCCTTTGTCATCTACGGAAACTTGCTCTGTACTCGTGACCCTGCCCCAGTGCCCCGCAAGTCAGCGGCCCATGGCGGTAGGCCCGTGCAGGACGCTGTGCAACCGGGGCCACTAACTCTGTGCAGCACAAGTCATGGGGCCTTTATGGTTGAATGGTTGTGTCCTTCATGATGGACACTGTTGTCGATTTCTGACTGCACCAGGCAGCCCTTGCCGGCTGGTGTGCATACACCCCACACACATCCAACACAGGTGTCACTCGGTATGTGTGCCTGCTAATAAATGTGGCCGGGTGCAAGTGCCCAAAGCCATTCACACCATCTGAGCAAGTGTGTCCGTGTGGTCATTGTGTCAGCATGATGGGCACGGGCCCTGCAACATCACAGTGTGCTGCCTTCATCAGACGTCACCATGTCACCTCAGCATTGGCAGTGACCCTGGACATGTAGCTGCGCATGCACCCCATGCATGCACAAGCGGCATGTGCTGGTCCGGCGTACGTCAGGTCAGCACAGGGGTGTGCTGATTTGATAGGGGCAGCAGTGCATGGCTCGGGCCTGGCCTTGGACAGAAAGTGCGGTAAGTGTGTCTCTGTGTTGGGGTGTTGTCATCACCAGAGCCACAGTAGTCGATATTGCAATGTGGCATGCACCAGGAGGGCGGGCCCGCACATACGGGGACATGTAGGAGCACAAGACCACTCTGGGTCTTGGCACATGTATGTCAAGTGTTATGTGTATCAGTCCTGTGGATGCCTGGCCTCATTCGCAGCACAATCACAGCCAGCCATGGGCTGTACACCTGTGTCCGCCCTGTCTGGTCCTTTGGCCCACACTCACGTGGCCGCCCTCCTTCCAAGGCCAGCGTCACAGTGTTGTTGGCATGCCGCTGGACATGCGCGGACAGGCATTACAATGGTGTGCCGTAGGAGTGCCAACGATGCAACCGCGCAGGGCACACAAGTGTGGGGGCTCATGAGAGACAAATGAAGGACCAGCCCTTAATCGAGCAATAATACAGGATTGCTTAAACTGCAATCATGTTAACAAAATACCGTGGCTTTACTACATTAAGTGTCAGTTGGCACTCATTGGGAGGCAGGATTGTTTTATCGACCCCCAACTCATTACCACTTTTATGAAGCCCCAATCAAAAAGGGAATTTTTAAATGTCCTAATGGAGCGTAGAGAAAGTTTGGAACTCAGTAAAAAACGTGTAGCAGACTATTTTCCCTTGGTTACCACCGAAAGAATTGAGCCATATCTTTTGTTCCTTTTAGCCATTCTAAAATAATTGAACATCGAAGATTTAAATTCAGCGTTGCCCATCTATTGGTGTCGTACCCTAGCAAAACATACAATGATCCTTACCTGGACCCCTGCCCATGTGACTGTAATTCAACCCAAATATGCTGCATTTTTTTTTATTCTGCCAGCTATTTGAAAAACTAAAGGGGAGTACTGGAGGTTAACTAGACAAAACACTCCATATATTACACCCAAGATTGTTTGTGCAAGGGTAAAGAAACGTATTTTTATAAGTATGCTCACTTATCTACCAGAAGAGGTTATTTTAGGTACAGATAACCCCAGCTTCTTTGCTCTCCTAAGACAAACATTAGATGAGAAGAAAACCTGGTTTGTTGAAGTTCTCTTTTCCCAGGAAACATGGAAAATACTGCCCCTCTAAAATCACAGAAAACTAAAAGAAAGAGGCACCAACAGAACTAGATGGGTTTGGCTCAAAATGCCCTTTTATCTCAGGAACCCCAGGACCTGGTTAAACTTTTCTGGGTAGCCCAAATGAACAATCCCATGCTGCAGTTTGCATAGCAAAAGCACACATGAATGAGGAAAAGGAGACACAGGTATATCTGCAATTTGAAGTTCAAAACAGACTTGGTATAGGGTAGAAAAGGGTGGAGATCAGCCCCAGCTGTTAGATACCATTTCTTTTAGAGAACACATACTTTATTTGTGCTCACTCCATTTAATGACAGGACTTTTTGGATTGGAGAAGACTTCTCAGACTAGTCTAGAACATTGGCATGGTATATTTGCCCAAGTAAAGAAATATTATTAGGACTGTCCTATTTGTCAAAGGAAGAATCCCCACCGTCCTCCCGCTAAAAACAAATGCCCACATTGGGAACTCCCTTTAAACAAATAGGTTTAGAGTTACTTGTTCTTTTAATTGCAACAACTGAAGGTTACAAATACATCTTGGTATTAATTGACTATACCACCTCATACCCTGAACCCCTTATCTCTCAAAAAAACTATCACCAAACTATTGCTAATGTTTTGATGAGGAAGGTTTCCCAGTTAGCCTTCCCTAAAGAAATACCCATAGATCAAGCAACACTAGTTGGCTCCAAGTTCATGCAGCAAGTTTTGCCAACAATTTGAAATTAAACATCTCTGAATTTCCATCCATCTTCCTCAGATGGAAGGATTAGTAGAGAGATATAACAGCACTTTTAAATTGACATTAAAAAACTTTAACAGTAGGGGCAAACCTGGTACAGTCCAGCCTGGATTGCGCCTTGTCGGAACTACTGTTCAGGTGCAAACCCTGAACCCTATTAGAAATGGCCAGAGAGGTTTGAGAGTAGGATTTCCAAGAACCTGTCTGGATTATATCACCTAGCTTCAAGCCCGCTTAGGGAAATTATGAGAGTTGACACAAACTAACTTAGAGAGAGTGGAACAACAATAATATAATTTTTGCAATCAACATATCATGTGGAGAGAACTAAAAATTGGTGACTGGGCTCTAGTTCTACCCCTAACAACTGATAATAATTTACGGTCCAAATGGCAGGGTCCACTTGAAGTGATTAAGAGAGTGGGTTGAGTAGTGTATAAACTACAATTAACTTGGGTAGGACCCAAATATATCACATTAACGTTTTGATAAAGTGGATACTACTCTAGAAACCATCTCCTTGGGAGAGTTCTTAACCAAATTTCAACAAGTAAGCTTACAACTGTGTCTCAGACCTTTTGTCGAACCTCTCTCTCAGATCTACCATTTGACATCACATGCCATTTCGACAAACACCTAAAAGATCATTAACAAAGACCCTACCACATTTCAGAAGCCTGTCAAATTGCTATCCAACCGGATATAGAAGAAATGAGGAAAATTTAAAGCTATAGAACCATTTTCTAGGGAATGGTGTTCACTGAAAGTCCTTATTCCCCAACCAGATGGAACAATTCAGGTTCATATTTATTTTAGAGCAATAAACTAGATATCTAAATTTGATAATGATTTTTTCCCAGAGTAGATGGATATATCGAGCAACTAGATGAGTCTCTATATACATCAACTATTGAACTCACTAAAAGCTACTGGCAGATCCTGATATGCCCTCAGTATAAGCAGAAGGTCGCCTTTTCCACCACTATGCCACCTTTCAAAGTTTAGTGAACCGAATTCTTGATCCTGTTAAAAAATATGCTTCTACATTTCTAGGCGATATTGTCATTTTTTGCAAAACTTTGAAAGATCATTTCACAGCAGTATTACATGCATTACAAGATGCTGATCTCCATATCAATGCAAAAAAATCTAAATCGGCTCATTAAAAAAATAAATATCTTTGGTAGCTTCTTGGAAACAGAGTAATTGAACCCCAAGAAGAAAAAGTGAAAGCAATAACTAATGTCCCTTTCCCATAGATAGAGGGTAGATCTGGTCCTTCCTAGGACTATCGGGGTATTATCAAATATTTAGTTCTAACAGATATATTAATGAAAATATTCACTAATAAAGATTTTTCACAGCCATCAGAAATAGTACTTTAATCATTCAATGATCTGAAAAACATAATTGCATCCAAACCAGTACTGCAATCTCCAGACTTCAAGGTGGATTTTATACTGCAAACTGATGTCTGTGACATCAGCAATGGTTCAATTTGTCTCAATTCAATGCTATTAAAGAAGAAAAACAATATTATTTATCATCAGAGTTGCGTCTCAGAAAACAAAATCTGTTTGAAAGAGATGCCTAGCTTTCAAATGAGCAATAGACAAATTGCAATATTATTTGGAGGGATGTGCCTTTAGTCTTTATATAGAGCACACAACCTTCACATGGATGAGTGTACTGCTCGATTTTCCCGGCCCTATTGTGTTGATGGGTGATTAGGGTGACTTCAGTCTCTCTAACATTCAAGCCTAAGGGTTAGAGTAGTGAATGAAGTCTATTTTCTAGGCACTTCGACATGATCCTGTGTTCTTCCCCATAGATCAGGGCCTGCACATATATCCTAGGGGATAGATTCGTTAGTCTTAGGGATAGCCTGCCCTGTAGTGAGGGTATTTCATGGAGCCGTGCTGAATTCAGGCCTGGTAGGCCTCAAACGGGGGAGACTCCATCTTTCTTTCTGTTCCAGCAGCTTGAGATGCTTCTAGGTTAAAGGGGATGTTTTAGTTATGAGGTGTTATTCGCTTGGAGAGAACCGGTTCAGACCAGCCCTTATCGAAGGATTGTATTTTTCTTCATGCCGAAGACGCTACATCAGGCCGGCCGGCTGGGAAAGTGTCCTTGGCACGGGGAGGTACAAGAATTTGGTGGGCGGCAGGTTACGGGCTGGAATTTTCCATGAGAAAATGCACCTCTATATTAGTGAAAGTCTGAGGCAGATACTGGCACTTGCTTTTTAGTCCGTAGGCGGCACCTGGCCGTTAAGCAGTAAAGCTACTACTTATTCCAGGGAAGACAGATGACAAGCTCGAAGGTGGAGAAAAACCGAGAGATAGATATTCTTCTAACAGAATAGCCAAAGAAAAGAGAGTAGCCGATGAGGAAGAGGTCCCAGTGACTCGGAGAAGGAGAAGGGAGTAGATCCGTGACTGCGGAGGTGTGACTTCCAGGCGAAGCCGAGGCACAGACGAGAAGGGAACCTAGATGACCATTGAGTGCAGGCTACATACGACCAAGGTGATGTCAACCCCTTTATTATTAGAGTGTACAACTTAATCTATCGCTTTTCTTTGCAGGTCATATGTAATATGTATTATGTTCTGTGAGCGTGTATGTAGTGACTAAATAAAGTATCCTGTTTGTAGTGAATCAACATGTACTGCGTGTTCTTGTATAAGAGGGTAGCCTATTCTTCTAGTCAGTTGTGACTTGATATGAACAGATGTTAATCCTGATCAGGTAAGTGGTAACTGAATAAGGGAGAAAGGAGCCCCTCGAACTGGGGAACAGGTTGTGCTCAACTAGCAGTCTTTGTGTGATCTGATACATAGTAACACTGGTTCCCTTGTTGTATGTCATGGTAATTATAGGATGAACTTGTGAAGGCTGCCGTCTGGGCAGGAAGTCCTGGGTCCATTTGGGACCGCGAGGCTAAGGCTGCCGTCTGGGCAGGAAGTCCTGGGTCCGTTTGGGACCGCGAGGCTGAGGCTGCCGTCTGGGTAGGAAGTCCTGGGTCCGTTTGGGACCGCGAGGCTAAGGCTGCCGTCTGGGCAGGAAGTCCTGGGTCCATTTGGGACCGCGAGGCTGAGGCTGCCGTCTGGGCAGGAAGTCCTGGGTCCGTTTGGGACCGCGAGGCTGAGGCTGCCGTCTGGGTAGGAAGTCCTGGGTCCGTTTGGGACCGCGAGGCTAAGGCTGCCGTCTGGGTAGGAAGTCCTGGGTCCGTTTGGGACCGCGAGGCTAAGGCTGCCGTCTGGGCAGGAAGTCCTGGGTCCGTTTGGGACCGCGAGGCTGAGGCTGCCGTCTGGGCAGGAAGTCCTGGGTTCGTTTGGGACCGCGAGGCTGAGGCTGCCGTCTGGGTAGGAAGTCCTGGGTCCGTTTGGGACCGCGAGGCTAAGGCTGCCGTCTGGGCAGGAAGTCCTGGGTCCATTTGGGACCGCGAGGCCGCCACTTGTATTATAAGAGGTCTTGATATATATATATATATATATATATAGGAATTCCCTGTCCTTAGGTGGTATATATATATGTGGTTTCTTAGGTGAGGATAGGCCCTAGGGAGGGGGTAACGTTCTGGCTGGGTTAGAGAGGCTCTGTTGAGCGGGTTCTATCTGATCCGAAAACCCAAGCAGAACATTTGGCGTCACGAACCGTTTACGAAACCTGTGTGCGTTGTGGTTGTCTTGTGTTTGCTTTCGGCGAGTGCGTGGTTTTGTTTGCATTTTATTTTTGTATACTTCTGTGTATAGTTTTTATTTTTCTTCTTTCTTCTTTTTCTTCTTTTTTCTTTTCCACGATGTTTTCTAGACGATGTAAATCTACTTTTAAGTTGCCCGTTGATATTCCCGGATGGGATTCAACGCCTTATGAAGCCCTGGCCCGTGAGTGGGCTGATTCTACTGGTTTGAGTGAGAATTGGAATTCTTCTTTGGAGCTGGCGGAGCCGGCTAATGTGATTACTTGTTTGCAGAAGGCACCCATATCGAAGGGTGAAGAGATTCCTATTTTGGGGCGCAGAGGTTGGATTGTTCTGTCTGCGTATCGGATTCTCCATGAGAGATTGTTGAAATTACAGATATCTCTTAAAGATGTGGAAGCGCACTTTGTTGAGATTCAGAATTCTCATACTTTGTTGCGGTGTCAAAATAAGTTGATTGCTGATAAGCTGGAGACTTACCAAACTATTGCCGAAGGGGCGGCTGTGCGAATTGCTTGTTATAAATACAAGAACAGGCGCGGTCGGGTTTCGACGCGAAAGGTACGTCTGGTCGTGGCGAAAGCCGGACTGGATTGGAATCCTGATGAATGGGATGGTAATATCTGGAATTCGAGTGATTCTTGTTCCTCGGGTGAGGAGTCTGCCAAGCGCGAGTCTTCTCGTTCCCGTCATGATTGTAAGTCTGCTTCTCGCACCTCTGCTGGTGCACCCCGTGATTGCGCTCGTTCTTCGGGTGGGATCGATACCTCTTACACTGATTATCCCTCTACGAGTACTGATCGGGCTCCTTGTGATGCTCGTCCCGCGGTCTCTGCGCATCCAGTTTTTCGTCGGAAGTTGCAGCAGTCTCCCGCTGCTCCGCAGGGTATTTCTTTGGACTCTTTAGAGGACTTTACGCAACAGGAAATTAGTGATATTTTGCAGCGATTTCGGCAGCGAGCTGGTGAGACCTTGCTCACATGGATGGTGCGCCTTTATGAACTGGGCGCTGCTGGTATTATGTTAGATATTGGCGATTGTTTGAAGTTTTGTTCCTTGAGTTCGGATTCTACTGTACAGGATCATTTTCGTAACTATAATGGTGGTGGTCAAATTTCTTTGCTTCAATTGGCGACTGAGGGTTGTAATCAAAAGTATCCTACTGAGTCTGATTGACCTGTGAATGACAAACCGTGGTATACTTTGCGCGACGCTGCACAACGTCTCAAAGAGGAGGTGATGAAAACGGCAATTTTTTTGGGTACTGCTGACAGGTTGCTTGATGGTTTGTTGACATCTTCTGTGCGGAATCGCATTATTCGGTCTTCCCCTGTTGCCTATAAGCAGGTCATGATGACTTTATTGATTAATCAGACTGGTAATGTGTTATCTACGGTACTGGAGTCGGTACGCCAACTCGGTGAGTTAGGTGAGTGGTTTAAACCTGAACGTCAGTCCCGGCCTGACACCCGTACTCCGGGTGAAAATAAACTTACTAGGCGTGATATCTTTTCTGGTCTTCTAGCTGATGGTGTGCGTAGGGAGGACATTGACGGTGAGACTACCGCTCGTTTGTGGGAGTTGTTTCGTAAACGTGGTTTGGATCGGAAGGAGGGTGCCCGGCGTGTTCGGACCACTGAGTGTGATCGTGGTGGTTCTGACGGTAGCGGTGATGACGACCGCCGTGGGCGCTCTGTTCGTCGTGATGATCGACGTTATGTACGTGATGTGTCCCCCCGTCGAGAGAGAGACAGGGAGAGAGAGGGGGAAAGAGAAAGGGGGAGAAATGATTATGTTTACAGCAGACGTAGAGATGATAGGGATCAATCCCCTGAGTTGAGGAGGAGAGAGGATCGTCACAGTTTGGTCGATCGTAACCTGCAGTACAATGCTGAAGACTCAAATCCGTTCCGTACGGGGAATGGATATGAACAGGAGGTACCGATACCTAAGAAACGTGAGAGTCTTTATCCTGATTTGTCCTGGTACACAGAATGCAGCAAGAATGACTAGGAAATAGGTCAAGCTCCGGTACACAGATGGGCTCACCGAGATAATAGACCCTATGTAGATATTGATATTTATTGGAGACATCGTAATATCCAAAGGGCCCGAGCATTGGTAGATACAGGAGCGGAGGCCACTCTTATTCATGGAAAATCAAAGAAGTTTACAGGTCAGCCTTTTACTATTACCGGATTAGGTGGAAAAGAAACCCCTGCAGTTCAAACTTTGCTTGAAATGAGAATAGGTAGAATCCCTAGAAAAGAATATTCTGTACTAGTGGTGCCACTCTTAGAATTCATAATTGGAATTGATATCTTGAAAGGAATGACGTTGCATCTAGACGATGGGTGTTACCAATTTGGAACCACGCATTATATATCGTCCAGACCTATACGGGTTGGTCGTTTAAGAATGCCTCCCATACAAGTTCCCCAGGCGACAAAAGTGGTTTGTCAAAAGCAGTATCGTATTCCAGGTGGCCATGAGGAGATTAGTACCACTATTCAGGAGTTGGTGGATGCAGGTGTTATAACCCCGGTTACTTCTGCTTGGAATAATCCTGTTTGGCCTGTACGTAAGAGTGATAATTCTTGGCGCATGACTGTTGATTATCGAGAATTGAACAAACACACGCCCTCTTTGACTGTTGCAGTGCCGGATGTTATTACCCTAATTGAAAGAATCCAAAAGCATCCAGGTACATGGTATGCGTCCATTGATATTGCTAATGCTTTCTTTTCTATTCCAATTGCCCCTGAGTGTCAGGAACAGTTCAGTTTTACGTGGAACGGGCGTCAGATGACGTTTAGGAGTCTTCCTCAGGGCTATGTGCATAGTCCCACAATATGTCACCGGCTGGTGGCAGAGCATTTGGCTGAGGTACCGGTTCATTCCCAAATTCAGATATGTCATTATATTGACGATGTTTTGATCCAAGGCGATACACAGGAGGAAGTTCAGACCCAATTGGACAGGATTATTGAGTGCCTGCGTGGGAAAGGTTGGGAAATCAACCCAGATAAATTGCAAGGTCCGTCCCAGTCTGTAAAATTTTTGGGTATTAATTGGCATGAAGGGCACCGTGAAGTGATCCCTCAGGTTAAACAGAAGATTCTTGATTTTGCAGTTCCGAGGAATAGGAAAGAAGCCCAGAGCTTCATTGGCCTGTTTGGTTTTTGGCGCCAGCATATTCCTCATTTGAGTCAAATATTGGCCCCCTTGTACCGGGTCACGCGTAAAAAGAATGCATTTGAATGGGGTAAACCACAGCAAGATGCGTTTAGTCTGGCAAAAGAAGCAATTCAACATGCTCTGGATTTATGGCCTGTACGTGATGGTGATGTGGATTTGAATGTGTCTGTACAGGGCCCTTATGCAAATTGGAGTTTGTGGCAGAAACAAGGCAGGAGTAGAGTACCGTTAGGTTTTTGGACCAAAAAGTTACCTGATGCTGGTGAGCGTTATACACCCTTTGAGAAACAGTTACTTGCATGTTATTGGGCTCTGGTGGATACCGAGCAATTGACTTTGGGACATGATATAGTTTTGCGCCCTGAAATTCCTATCATGCAGTGGGTTCTGAGTTCGCCGAAAACTCACCGAATTGGACATGCTCAAGAGGCGAGTGTGATTAAATGGAAATGGTATATACAAGATAGGGCACGTGTGGGCCCGAAAGGAGTTGCTTCTTTACATGAGCAGGTGGCGCGAGCGCCGTCGACTGAGACTGAGAGTGAATGTTCCGTACCTTTAGCACAGGAGTCTCCTGTCAAGTGGGGTAAGCCTTTTGATGATTTGTCCGCAGCGGACAGAAACCATGTTTGGTTCACGGATGGTTCAGCGAGGTTTATAGGAACGACACGGCACTGGAAGGCGGTGTCCTATAATCCGGTTACACAGAAATTGCTGAGCACAACTGGTGAAGGTAAAAGCAGCCAATTTGCCGAGCTGTATGCTGTTTATCAAGTTTTGAAACAAGAGTTACCTGGTACATGTCATATTTTCACTGATTCTTGGTCTACTGCAAATGGATTGGCTGTTTGGTTGCCGACTTGGCATTACCATAATTGGAAGTTACATTCCAAGGAATTGTGGGGAAAAGAGTTATGGCAAGAGATTTGGGAGATGCTCCCACAGAGTACTGTTACAATCTTCCATGTGGATGCTCACACCCCGATAGATTCTCTTGACAAATTTTTTCATAACATTGCAGATGAGAAATCTAAAATTGCTGAGGCAGTGGTGGACAGGCAAGATTCTGACATTGCGGGATTGGCGAAATGGGCACACCAGAAGGCAGGACATTTTGGAGAGAAGGCCACTAGCAGGTGGGCTGCTGATCGAGGAATTTATATTCCCCTAGATTTAATTAAAAATGTTATCTTACACTGTCCCGTTTGTCAACATATCAGACAGCGTAAAGTGCCCCAAATTGTTAAAGGTCATTTACATCGCGGAAAACTGCCCGCTCAAATCTGGCAGATTGATTACATTGGTCCACTTCCTATGAGTAGGAATTGTCAATATGTTTGCACTATTGTTGATACATACAGTGGCCTGCTGGTAGCCCTTCCCTGTAAGCAAGCTACCCAATTGAATACCATTAAAACATTAGAATTAATTATGATGTATTATGGTGTGCCATTCCAAATTCAATCTGATAATGCATCCCATTTTCGTGGAAGATTGGTACAGGAATTCTGTGCGGAAAACAATATTGAATGGATATTCCACATACCCTACTATCCACAGGCCTCGGGCCTGGTGGAGAGATTGAAAGGCCTGCTAAAGGACCAGCTGCGTAAGTTAACAAATGACAAGTATAAGAATTGGCGAGACTTTTTGCCTCAAGCGTTATTGATTTTGAATAACCGTCCTTTCCTAAATGCTGAATCCCCACTTATGCGTTTGTTTCCTCCGAATGTTGATGCTAAGCCCAATGAAATAAGAGAGACTGTGATGTACTGGGAAATTACTCCTGGAGCTTTGGCTCCATGTAGAGCAACCCCAGGGTCGGCAGGTTTAGACTTGCATGCCATGGATGACACCGTTTTAAAAAGTAAGGAACGGGTCATCATTGCTACTGGTGTTGGTATTCATATACCACCTGGGAATTTCGGATTAATCGCCCCTAGATCGGGGCTGGCTGTAAAAGGCATTCAGGTGCTTGGAGGAATTATTGACAGTGATTATCAGGGAGAGATTAAGGTGCTCCTGCTGAATAGCAGTGAGGTTGACTTACTGATACACCGCACTGACCGAGTGGCTCAATTACTCATTATGCCTGTTTTCAGTGGTACATTAATGAAAGGCACTGCCCCAATTTTGCTAACTGTACGAGGCCAGAAAGGTTTTGGCTCTACGGATAACCCTGGGGCTAGGGTTTGGGTGCAGTCGCCTAAAAATCCCCCTGAACAAGCAGAGGTTATTGCCACTGGTCAGGACAATACCATTTTGGTTATGAGACCAGGGAAAGATAGCTGGGAGGCGGTCCCGGCTGACAAATGTTATGTACGAGAATGATTAATGCCTGTATTTGATTCTCTTTCAGATCATTCTTTGGACTGTTGCTGCAGGATGTGTCGGTACTGGACTCCTTTTGGGATGGTACGACGAGAAAGGAGGGATACCGTCAACCCGGGATGAACTGAGAACCCGAGTGTTGCGTTCCTTCGCTGCGTGGGATTCATCATCGAACTTTTGGACAGCATTGGCCAAGAGGGTGACTGATGCCCCTCACTTCTGTTTGACACCGATGAGATCTGTACACGATATTCTGGCAACCTGTCTGGTTGCTGTCCCTGCCTCGTTGGAAACCCTAATTCACATTTTTAATGTTTCAAAGGCTCGTCCCAATGTTCTCCTGGGTGATTTTGCTACCCATGTATATTGCCCTTTATGTACTGAACTGCCGAACGAGCCACCCCCCATCCAGTCCCAAATAGTTACCTATAATATCACACAAGGTGATTTATGCTTCTTTCTTACGTGTAATCCTAGTGCGATCTCTGAATGTCTACGCCTCAAACTAAAAGGCGCCACTTCATTTACCGCTCATGAACGGACTTTGTGCTTTCAAAGGACACCGACCACATGTGTTTCAGTTCAGAACAATATGACTTGCAATAGTTTGGTAGTTACCCCCAGTCATTATCGCACGATGTTACTACCTGCCGGATGGCTTTTCTCATGTGGTAATACTTCCTGGCCATATGTCCCTGCAAACATTTCCGGAGGCCCCTGTGCTATTACGAGACTCAGTTTGTTAATGTTTTCATCACATCCGAATGCCAACTCTCGTGTGATTCGAGATACTGTGATGTTACAGGAGGATTGTGACTCATCTTTGCATTTATATTCCAAGTCTGAATACCTTAGCCTAGCTATTTCAATTATTGGTGTTCCTGCTCTGGCAGTTTATAATGCCAAATCCATTGGGAAAATGGCCTGCTGGATGGTGAAATCCATTAATCATACTTCTACAGTCCTGTCCGACATGTTACTAGATGCCCAGGGTGAACGTAGGGCCATTCTGCAAAACAGAGCGGCCATTGATTATCTTTTGCTTAAACACGGACATGACTGCTCCGATTTCGAAGGTCTCTGTTGTTTTAACTTGTCCGATCATACACAATCCATTCGTGCACACATTGACAAGTTGCGTGATTTAACGGAAGAAGCTAGAAAACACGTTGACCAGGGCTGGTTTGACTGGCTCTTTAATTGGTTGCCTGACGTACACATGCTACGTCAAACATTAGGTGGTATTCTGATTGCTGTTGCTGTTTTGATTTCTATCTGTTGCTTTATTCAGTGTATTCCTTCACTGCTTCAATTCTGTACACTCGGTACTAGACATAGATCAGTTAGTTTTGTTTCATATTATTCTTCCACCGATGTTAGTTCTGTTTAATGAATGTATAATAGACTGAAGTCAAGGGTGAAATGTACTGCTCGATTTTCCCGGCCCTATTGTGTTGATGGGTGATTAGGGTGACTTCAGTCTCTCTAACATTCAAGCCTAAGGGTTAGAGTAGTGAATGAAGTCTATTTTCTAGGCACTTCGACATGATCCTGTGTTCTTCCCCATAGATCAGGGCCTGCACATATATCCTAGGGGATAGATTCGTTAGTCTTAGGGATAGCCTGCCCTGTAGTGAGGGTATTTCATGGAGCCGTGCTGAATTCAGGCCTGGTAGGCCTCAAACGGGGGAGACTCCATCTTTCTTTCTGTTCCAGCAGCTTGAGATGCTTCTAGGTTAAAGGGGATGTTTTAGTTATGAGGTGTTATTCGCTTGGAGAGAACCGGTTCAGACCAGCCCTTATCGAAGGATTGTATTTTTCTTCATGCCGAAGACGCTACATCAGGCCGGCCGGCTGGGAAAGTGTCCTTGGCACGGGGAGGTACAAGAATTTGGTGGGCGGCAGGTTACGGGCTGGAATTTTCCATGAGAAAATGCACCTCTATATTAGTGAAAGTCTGAGGCAGATACTGGCACTTGCTTTTTAGTCCGTAGGCGGCACCTGGCCGTTAAGCAGTAAAGCTACTACTTATTCCAGGGAAGACAGATGACAAGCTCGAAGGTGGAGAAAAACCGAGAGATAGATATTCTTCTAACAGAATAGCCAAAGAAAAGAGAGTAGCCGATGAGGAAGAGGTCCCAGTGACTCGGAGAAGGAGAAGGGAGTAGATCCGTGACTGCGGAGGTGTGACTTCCAGGCGAAGCCGAGGCACAGACGAGAAGGGAACCTAGATGACCATTGAGTGCAGGCTACATACGACCAAGGTGATGTCAACCCCTTTATTATTAGAGTGTACAACTTAATCTATCGCTTTTCTTTGCAGGTCATATGTAATATGTATTATGTTCTGTGAGCGTGTATGTAGTGACTAAATAAAGTATCCAGTTTGTAGTGAATCAACATGTACTGCGTGTTCTTGTATAAGAGGGTAGCCTATTCTTCTAGTCAGTTGTGACTTGATATGAACAGATGTTAATCCTGATCAGGTAAGTGGTAACTGAATAAGGGAGAAAGGAGCCCCTCGAACTGGGGAACAGGTTGTGCTCAACTAGCAGTCTTTGTGTGATCTGATACATAGTAACACTGGTTCCCTTGTTGTATGTCATGGTAATTATAGGATGAACTTGTGAAGGCTGCCGTCTGGGCAGGAAGTCCTGGGTCCATTTGGGACCGCGAGGCTAAGGCTGCCGTCTGGGCAGGAAGTCCTGGGTCCGTTTGGGACCGCGAGGCTGAGGCTGCCGTCTGGGTAGGAAGTCCTGGGTCCGTTTGGGACCGCGAGGCTAAGGCTGCCGTCTGGGCAGGAAGTCCTGGGTCCGTTTGGGACCGCGAGGCTGAGGCTGCCGTCTGGGCAGGAAGTCCTGGGTCCGTTTGGGACCGCGAGGCTGAGGCTGCCGTCTGGGTAGGAAGTCCTGGGTCCGTTTGGGACCGCGAGGCTAAGGCTGCCGTCTGGGTAGGAAGTCCTGGGTCCGTTTGGGACCGCGAGGCTAAGGCTGCCGTCTGGGCAGGAAGTCCTGGGTCCGTTTGGGACCGCGAGGCTGAGGCTGCCGTCTGGGCAGGAAGTCCTGGGTCCGTTTGGGACCGCGAGGCTGAGGCTGCCGTCTGGGTAGGAAGTCCTGGGTCCGTTTGGGACCGCGAGGCTAAGGCTGCCGTCTGGGCAGGAAGTCCTGGGTCCATTTGGGACCGCGAGGCCGCCACTTGTATTATAAGAGGTCTTGATATATATATATATATATATATATAGGAATTCCCTGTCCTTAGGTGGTATATATATATGTGGTTTCTTAGGTGAGGATAGGCCCTAGGGAGGGGGTAACGTTCTGGCTGGGTTAGAGAGGCTCTGTTGAGCGGGTTCTATCTGATCCGAAAACCCAAGCAGAACAATGAGTCACTGCAAATGGAATAACCTTACAGATTAACATTGGTTCCTCCCCTTACAACCCTACTGCTTTGAAGCAAGTCATTGGAAAGGGAAAGAAAATGGCAATGAAAATTTCTTCTGAAGATACCCCAATAATTTTCCCAAGAAGAAGAATCTAAGAGAGGGCAATTGTAACGAGAGAGTACTTACCTGCCACCAATCTTGGTCTGTCCTTAATGCTCGAAACTCAACAGCCTGGAAAGCAAAACAAAGTGGTAAAAAGAGAGGAAGGACAAAGTACATAGACAGAAGAAGAAAGGTTTGAAATAGAAAAAAAATCTTTAGTTCTCTCTTAATGATGTTTACCCTGAAGAAGAAAGAAGGGAGGCCTGTGAATCAGAAGTTGAGCAGAGGAGCGAGAAGACTCTACTTGGAGCCAAGGATGCTGTGCAGCACCTAGAGCTGATCTGGACACTAGATAGTTACAACAATGGCTACGTGAGCTGAACCAGGATACCAAGACGGATGAAACATTTCACACCAAGGGCCTGATGTACATTTGTGTAAGTTTACAATTTTTTTGGTATTCACAGTTCACAAGCTAGGAGTATAATTTTACGAATAGAAATTTTACAACTGCGGAAACTACACAGTTGTGGCAGAGAACACTGCACATAAAAAGATAGGCCATACCTACATTTTGATGTGCAGAGTTAGTCACTTTTTTCGAACTCAGATTCTTCCAGCCGACCACAATTCCAGGCTGTAGCAGGGTCCATGGCAAGTGTTGTTGGAAATGGTCAGCTTGGCAGTTGCAAGAAAGGCCTATTGTAGCTTGTTGTATGTCTGTAGCTAGAAACGGATGTCAGGCTTCTGATACTTGGAGTTGACTTCTTTGTCCTGGGTACAACAGGGAGAGATGGTCCAGTCCTTCAGAGCTCTTCTAACTAGGAGTGGGTGGAAAAATGCACTCTGCTCACGGAGTTGGAGGAATCTGGATTCTCTGCGCTATGCGTGTAATACTGAGTTCCCTCAAAATTTTACTATCCGGTGAGTGGCAATTTTTCTTTCCATTGGTGCGTGCAAGATTGGTTTTGGCATGTGCTGGTGAGTGCCACCAGACTTGCCGGCCCCTAGTGAGCACGTGCAAAATTTGGCAACTGCTAGCAAGGCTTCCGGCCATGACAGCGCCTTCTGACACCTTTTTCATGAGACTGGCGAATGCGAGCGGCTGCACCTCGAGCAGATTCTCTACTTGAGAAGCAGCTAAATCGACTCAAAAAGAAGTTTTTGAGTTACAATTCTACTCCAGAGAAATGTTCAAGTTGTTTTTTCTAGTGTGAAAAGCCTTCTTTTATTTTAAAACATTTTTTCTACAAGAAGAAAGTGGCCCAGAAACTCCAACTTCCTGTTCCTGTCCAACAGGCTCCTACCAGGGTTTTTTCCATCTCCTGGTCACATTATATGTGAATTTGGAGGTGGAAGAATCACTCTTTTTGTCTGCTGCATATATACCATTGAATTGAAGGACTTTGTAAAAAAACTCTTGTATAATGGTGTTCTTTGCTTGATAGAGGGAATGTGGATGTATTTATTTGTACTTTTATTCAATTTTGAAAATGTACTGTGGTGGGTGGCCTGCCGTTTTAGTAAGGGACTAGTTATTTTTTTTAATTGTATTTTTCATCTTTTGTAAAGGAAAAATGTTACACAATTCAGTACATTTTCTCCATAGTTGTTAAGTTTGCAATATTCATTTATTTTACTAAGTGGCCTAGTCTGCCAATGGGCCATCCAGCCGGTAGGCCCATTACTAGTCATGCAGTACAAGGAAAGAAATGGGATATAGATTTTATTTGGCACGTTCATCGCAGAGTATCCCATCCGTAAAACTGAAAATCAGGCGCTTAGTCCCCCATTACTCCCTGGCCTCACAATCTACCACAAATTATATTCAACAAATACATATGCTTGGCAGTAAGGAAAGGAAACTTAACTTACCCTACTGTAAGGTAAGTTAGAGGGATTAGGCCAGGTAGGTAGAGGTTTTGCTATAGAATAGTGGGAAATCCCTGATCATCGTCATGTGCCTAAGCTGCAGCATAGTCAGTCACTGTGGGGATGAATGTTGAAAGGGAAAAAATTGAACAGGCTTAAATCTGTTATAGAAGTCATGAAATATATATGAATCACTTAGCCATAAAAACATGGCACATGCCAAGAATGGAGTTTTCAATTTTTTTAGGTAGGCTGGGACAGAACTTAGGAAAGAATAAAGGAGTCGAGTACTAGTAATGGGAAGAGACTGAGTGGACACTGGAAGTGGACACTGCAGTGCCGAATTCAACCTTGCTGTGGCTAGGTCAAGGGTGGAGAAATGCTAATAGCAGGGAGGTGATGAATGATGATGGGTGGGATACCTATCTGCCGCGCTTAACAAATACAGTGAGTATACTAGTGATTAACTTGTCAATAAGCAAGCAATGTGACTTACTTCCGCCCGTCCCTGCTGCCGCTAGTACTCCCCCTCGAACCGCCTCCACGTCTAAAGCACTGGCGCTTCCACTTGCCCTGGTGGTCTCTTCGGCTAGTAAAAACATTACACATTTTAGATGCCAGATATGCCTCCCATTATAACCGCAGTACATCACTACTGTTCATTTAGCAGTATCTTCTATCACAAATATCACTTTGGGCATTTTGTTGGTTGAGAATGTTAGAAAAGCCAGGTGGTTAAGCCAACCAAAAACGTTTCATAATGGAGAGGGCAGAGATATGATGACTCTGAGACATTGAAGCGCAATGAAGGGGTGGAATAAATTTGTCAATGAAGGACTTATGGTCTTGGTTGACAAATGCAATGGGACCCTCCTCATACTACTTTCATGCCATGCTGCATTGTCATCTAAACTGCTGAAATACTACTGAAAAAATGAATGATAATACATACAACACAACATTGGGGGATCCACCATGACCACTCTCTCGTTTTACTGTTTGAGCATGAGCAAGAAAACAATCATGCATAGAAATGCTTCTTTGGGTTCGCAATCGTCACAGTAGAGTACCTAAAAGCTGTTCTCTTAGTCATACAGCACCAGTCCACACAATATATAAGGGGGGAGGGGAAGCTTTCTAACAAAGCAGAAGAAAACTACAGACAGTAATAACTCAGCTACAGAAACATGAAATATAGAAAAAAGGATAATGCAGGGGTAACAAGAATTTAGCAAACATTAGATAGAATGAGACAGTCACAGTATAAAAAAACATGGAAAATCATTCTAAATGGGGGGAAGTAACCGCTAGGAAATAATAATAATACATTAACAGGAAGACTTCTTGGGGCCAGCAGATCCTTCAGCCATGGCACTGGTGGTGGTGGTACTTTCACCGGCCACAACACTGGTGGTGGAAGGCCCCTCTCCCTGACCTGCTTCCGATGCCCTCTTCTTGCTCTTGGGTGCTGTTGTAAGATATAAAAAATATGTATTAGTGACACAGGTAATCTTCCAACAAATATTTTGACAGGCAAAAGGAATTGCAGTATCATTATAGTTTTCAAAATCAGATCGCCTATAGTACTGGTATCGACTCCAGTTGACCTATTCCTAATTTCCTAACCCTAAGCCCTATTCCAAACCTAAACTACAGTTGGAACTACTAATGCATTGCAACAAATGATCTTTGCTTCTCATCTCAACCCTCTTTGATGAGTCAACTCAGTCTCCCTTTTCAATGCATAGATGCATACTACACACGACCGAGAGATTGCTTTGGACTGCACAAACTACATAAAGAAGGCACAGAGAATGCTAACTCACTGATATTACTAATATCACTATCTTAGTGGCAGGGCAGAGGAGTCTGCATAACTTCTTAAATAATCCGCCCAAGCAAGCGCTGATGAGTACGATTAGGTAGCCCCAAGCACCTGGCTACCTCAAACTGGATCACATATTTGAAACGTAAACTTAACTTAACTCTGAGTGTGAGCAGAATGCTATTTGAAAAGAAATATTAGCATTGTAGGACACAACAAATAAATTATTACTCACCGAGCTCCGCATTCTCGATGGCTACCAGGTTGGGCAGGTCCTGCTCCTGGTCATGTATATCAACTCAGCGGTACGTTAATTACTGCTGGGTGCACTGAACCCCACTGCTCTTGTGCATACACAAGCGTACCCTACCCCAGAGCAGCCAACGCTGCCGCAGGGTGTACCCACTTTCAGGCCTGCTGCCAGCATGGAGGGGAGGTAACGCTGCACATAAAAAATCAGCACTGCAACCTCAACTCATGAAAACATGGGGTGGGTCTACATCTCTTGGCGGTGCCAGCGAGTGCAGGCCGAACTGCACGCCGCTGCACAGTTGCTGCCGCTTGCAGTTTCACCATGCCTTGCTATGGCGTTAGGTGTGAAAGGAAAAACTAAGGAAGAAAAGGGAAAAACAAAAAAAGTACAAAATGGCACAGAAAAAGAAAGAAAAGGTAAATAAGGGGTTGATGAGTGGGGTAGGAGAGGTTTTCCAATGGATAGAAAAATCAGGCCCAGCAGCATGTGCAAAGCAGACAATAGTTAAAAGAAAATGGGCGGGCCCATGCTGACCACCTGGTGCTATTTGCACTGATTTTTCTGTGTGGAATGCGCTACTGGTATGAAAAATGCAAAAAGAACAATTGATGGACCGAATGCAGAGCAATTGATTGATTCTGCATTCTGTCCATCAATTGTGTGTCTATTGCTTTCTCGCACTGGTATGAAAAAGGCAGCACAAATGGGCATCCGAGCATATTCTGCCCAATGGCAGAGTTCTGCGGTATCTCATTGAGTTTTTTAAAACTCTGCGGAATTCCTGAGAGCAAAACTTTGCGAATTCCATCCAGGCCTACTTTTAATGTCTCAGACAGCAAGTTCAGTCCTCTTCTGATTTTCCACAGGTCCAGTAATGTTCTGATGAGGGTACTGGGGATGCCACATTTATGTCTGGCTTTGGGTAAATGTTCCCATGGGTTACTCTACCCACTTTTACAGCATTTTCTGTGTTCACCACTGCACGGTGTCCCTCTATGCCTCCATTTAAGTTGGTGAAAACCTTCTCCTCCGTTCGCCCTCACCATAGCGGCGAGCTGTGGTGTATTTACTCAGGAAATGGGTTTTCCTGTCCACAGCTTCTCTAAATCCCAGGTCAAGCATCGCTTAGAACAATCAGGGGTTGGGGGTTGAAGCAGCTTGCAATCTAACACTTCCAATTGCTGCTCAAGGGGGGCGAAAGTCTTTCTGAGGTCCTTTAACACCCCTGTGTGCTTGGCAATGCAAACTCCTCTGATGTAGGCCTTAAAGGCCTCCTAGAGCACCGCCCATGTGTCTACTGATCCAGTGTTGAGTTCAAATTATTCCTCTATCACTTCTCTAATCTCTATATGGAACAAGTCGTCGTTCAGGGCACAACCTGGGAACTGCCACTGGTGCTCATGTCCTTCGGGTCTGGGGATACTAACTTTAATTATCACTGGGAAGTGGTCCGTCTATGTTCTAGGGAGTATTCTGGTGGACTTGTACCAAGCTTGCAGACTCGGGGAGCTCAGCCAGTAATCAAGCCTGGTTCATGTGTCGTATTGGGCTGAGTAGTGCGTGTACGATTCGGCTGTCGGATAGCGCCTTCTCCAGACATCTGAAAGATTCAGTGCATCACACATTTCTATCAGTGCTCGTCGGGAACGTGGTTTAGTGTCAGCGGATGCGGAGGAGCAGTCTAGAGTGGGATTGAATAGCAGATTAAAATTCCCCCCATGAGTATGCGGTCGGTACCCATGTGCAATACTAGCGAGTGCAAGTCGTTGAAGTATTCAAGGCAGTCCATGTTGGGGGCGTACAGGCAAGCCAATGTTACCTCATGGCCCATCAGTTTCTCTATCACTGTGGTATATCGCCCTTCACTGTCGCAGTCAGATTTGTGTAAATGAAAGGGAATCTGTTTGTGGATCAAAATCCCGGTGCCCCTAGCGTATGTGCTGTAGTTTGAAAAGTAACGGTGTGGGCCCCAGCTTGATGCGAAGTGTGTTACGTCTGTTTTAGGCAGGTGGGTTTCCTGTAAAAAGAGCACATCGTTTGGTGTTGTTGTAGGTAGTGTAGTACATGTTTCCCCTTCCTAGTATTATTGAGGCCCCTAACGTGCCAAGTTATTGTGGACAGGTTGGAGTGGTCAGGCAACTTAAGTAAAGTAGATAGGTAAATAGCCGAGCTGTGAGATCAGTATTAAATGTGAGGTGAGATGCTTCTGGTTGCTATTGAACGTGCTGGTGATCAAGTTAAGATAAACAAATCTGTTAACCGTCCCCTCCTCCACCCCCCACCAAGCCTCGCATCCCAGTACGCAAGGAACCAACTCAAACAAATGATAACCAGATGTATCCTGTAAACATCCAAGTTGTAAGTGCAAAAGTACCAAAAGAAACATTGCGATCAAAAATACCAACATTGTGCTATACACATAGGGGGGAGGCAACACCCTGGCAGTGCCCAGCTTTGTTGATCTTAAACTAAAATATAATTCTCTTTCTGTCATTAGTCCTTGGTGCTAAATGTAAGGATGTTTCAGCTATAGGTGCTTTACCTTTTCCTGCCCTGCTTTAAGCAGACGACGCAGTCCTAATGGCTAGAACCCCAATGGACCTTAAACGTTTCTTTAAGGAAAAAGAACAAAAAAATGCCCATACAAACAAGAAAGAAAACTGAAGAGAAGTTACTAGCAACTTGTTCCGCCACCCAAAGCCAGGAGGTCTGGGGAGGGGTCAGTCATCTTTTACACTTTACTGGAGTGTGGAATGAACCAACTAGATGAAACCAATTTTATATTGTAGTTTTAGGGACAGACCCCTCCCACTGTGGCTGTGTATGGTAGAGTCAAAGTGCACAGAGACATTATACTTGCAAAAAATAGGGTTCATGAAAAGTCAAAAATAGCTGGGTGAATATGCAGAAAAGACTGATTTCCAATGGTAATGTTTGCAGAAACTGTTGGAGGGTGGTTGATTAGCAGGAGCAGGTAGTTACCTACAGCTAGTAAGAACACCACAGTCAAAAATACGGTCCAGTCAAGTTCTCAACAAATTAATCTTTTCTCAACCCTTGGTATCTTGGCTGCGAGCAGACAGGCTTAACATAGGAGACAGGTGTGTAAAGCATTTGAAAAAAACACCAATACAGTAAATCAGTAAGACCCAACACCCAATAAAAATCCAACACCAATTTATAAAAATAAGAAATATTGTTATGATTAAAATGACACCAAAATGACAACAATCCAATGTAGGGAACCAGAGAAATGAATTTCCAAAGATTAAAAGTAAAACTAGCACTTAGAAGCAGATAGCGCTCAAAAGGGGACATTTACAAACATTTTGCACTAGGTTAGTACCACAAAAGTGACACTAACCAGCGCAATAATTTTTTGCTACTTTCCAGTGCAAAACTTGTTTTAAATATCAGTCCCTTCAACGCAGTGTTCTGTTTTAAAGGGGTGTGCAATGGGTGTTGCTGGGGCCATTTCCAGCAACATCCATGGCCTTTTGATACTGCCCCAGATTTATGAGAAATCGTAAATCTGACGCAGTGCCAAAAGCTTATGCCTCACCATGGTGCAAAGGCTCCTGCGCTGGCGCACGGCAGCCCATTGTGAGCCAGTGCAGGGGAAAAGGACAGGAATGCGCCGCATCTTATAGATACGGCGCATTCCTGACCTTTTCTTTTGCCGTAGGGAAGCGCAGCAGGCAGGCCTGCTGCGCTGCGCTGCCCTACAGCAACACCTCATAAATGAGGCCCTTAGTTCATTGTAAACATATATTTTTTAACTATTCTCATATAAAATAAATAATACTTGAAATACAGCAGAGAGATATCATCTAATGATGCTCTTGCTTGATTGTAGTGACATTTACAAACCTACTTGAACTCAGCTTCGCTCCTGACTAATGTAAACGGCTACAAATTATGTATCCTCTGTTTAGTTTTGCCTGAAGTGAGTCAGGAAGTCCCTGTTGCACACGCACTACCATCCTGTAAAATTTAAATACAATGGAATTTTAAATGTGCACACTACAATGAACATATGACCAACTTCAAGTTAATGTGTTCGTAGTATGAACTACAACCTTCAACAAATGTCTAAAACATATAATAAACAAATGTATATTGCTTAATAACTTATGTATTTGTGTAGAAGATTTTGCTTCTAAAGTGCAAGAATATTTCCAGGTTAGACAAACAATAATTTTGCAGTACAAAAGGGAAGATGATAGCTGTTCAAGAGGTCATAGTAACATCATTAAGACTTGACCTAGTTTGCAATATTCAGGCTTCAGTAGGATTTCATTTTGTGATGTGAACAATAGGCACTATTATGTCAGGTGATGTTTATCTAACACATTATCTTCCTTATAAGCATGTTTACATACCACTTAAAAGCTCAAAACTCTATAAATTAAATATAAACGTGCTCAATTGCTGCCAATCTAAGAATAAGCTGGTTTTCACAACTGACCTGGTGTCCGGTAGCAAGTTGAGAGAGTCTGGTAGGGGGCAGAGCTACTAGCCGGAGTCGGCCGGGTGAACAGGTGCTGATGGTGTGATCCTGGTCTCCACCCCAACATCAACGATACTGTCGGAGCACCGGACGGGAAGGGGGCCACAGGTGCGGGAGCACTGGTGTTCATCGTGAGGGGCTTGCAGGCGCAGAGTTACCACTGCGAGGGAGGCCGGAGAGTGGCTGACTGCAGATGTTGAGGTGCCCCCTCACCTTGCTGAGCGGTGGCCCCTTGGGGCGTGCCACTTCTGACCTGTTGTTGCTGGCTGCTGGCGTTTTGTAGCCGACCCAAACCTTTTTCTGCAGTGGCCCACCCAACGTGGAAAGGCCCCGGGGATGAGGAGGCTTCCAATGCTTCGGAGAGGGCTGCAGGCCTATAGAGGCTCAACTAGTGTCCACTAACATGCCACAAGCCAACAGAACATGAGCCTGGCACAGCTTGCTGCGTGGGTGACCCTGTGGTTGCAGCTCTTGAGGTGGTCCGTCCCCCCTCTGCTGCAGCGCTTTTGCCTGGATCGCACTGTGATGTCTGTATTCTTCCTGGCCATAAGGCAGAGCTGGATTTTTGGGTGTTGTTCCTTGAGGGGTGGTGGTTAGGTACTTGGCAGCCCCTGAGGAGAACCTGCAGCTGTGCTAGTGCGCCCCTTTTGATGGTACTCGGGAGCCTGCACCTGTCAATTCCCCTGGTTGGACACCCTTGGACAGGTCCCAGATGTGCTCCTCATTCATTCTTAGTAGGTGCACCAGGTCCAGCCACCTGCAGCACCTAAATTGACTGCCTGATGGACAGGTGCTTGAGGATTCTCCACTGGTAGCTGTCATGAACTGTTGTGGTCGTGCTTGCCCCGGGCCCTGCCTGTGCTACCCAGTGGCCTAATAGGAAGGTTCCCTTGGTGGCCCTGGGGCTGGCACTCACCATAGACGCTGTCAGGGAATGGCAACACTGCAGAAGCTACCACAGCCTGATCTCCGTGGGTGTGCTTAAGACTGCCTGGTGCTTCTGTCCCGGGCCTCACATCTGGGCATCCAGGGGTGCGCTCTGCAACATTCTTGCCCCCATCAATCCAAGCAATGCCCCTACTGGAGCATTGCTGTATAGGCTGCAGAGGTGCCGCTGTCGCGGGGACCCAGACGGCGAGGAGCAATCACAGAAGTGGTTACAAGAGCGAGCGGCGCCTTGGTTGCGCCCCCCATAGCGGTGTGAAGCCACCCCACCCTGATGGATCCGGTTGCTGTGGCCTACTGGCCATCCAGGGCCAAATTGACCTGGCTGCATATTCCGCTGCACCCCAGTCCACTTTTACTTGAGACGTATTACTGTCGTGTGGTGCAGGACGACACTTGATAACACTACTATATAAGGTGATGAGAGTGGGCACAGCGGGCTCCCCGCTTCGGGCACATACTGCGTAGAATGGTGACTTGGATACTCCTTTGGATGACGGGGTGTCAACAGACATCTGCGGCTTAACACATACAAATTCCTGCAATGCCTGCTTTAAGGTGGTACACTACAACTCCCTTCAAAGGACTTATTTAAATCCTAGGAGCCTTCACCACATATCCCCTAAACGGCAGGACAGTTGCCCGTGCTGCATCGCCAACAGAGCGGACTTCCTGCACATGGCATGGCAGTGCCAGACAGTGCAGGACTACTGGGCACAGGTGGTGATGGACTTAAAAAGGACCAAACAGCTATGAATTGAATGCATACCACTGCACTGCTTATTGGGCTATGTCAAGCACCCAAATGGTCTCAAGATGACCTATAAATTCTTGCAACTGGCGCTGGTATTGGCCAGACGTAGAGGATCCATCACCTGCAGGGCCAGTCCTAGAACTTCTGGGGCCCCGGGCAAAAGGGAAGATGTGAGGTCCCTCTAATTTGCATGTAACATCCAGTCGCGGCCGGCTTGGTTCGTGCGGGGGGGCGTTCGCGCGGGGCAATTTAAAGATAAAATAAATTTACCTTCCCAGGTCTCGCGTCGTTTCTGCTCCTGACCTGCTCTCCTGCTTTCCTGCCTCTGGCAGGAACAGGAAGCAGGAAGCCTCCCTCCCCTAAGCCAATCACAACGCTGCAATGGCAGCATTGAGATTGGTCGGGACGCCGACCAGCCAGGCGCCTATGGGGAGGCCATTTTCTCCATGTAGGGTGCACTGCAGCCTACATGGAGAAAGGCCTGGAGGTCCGACCAAACAGGCCTAGCAGTGGGCTAGGCACTCCTCCACCCTAGTAGAGGAGCCGCCCTTGGTAACATAACAAGAAGTGACATCACAGAAAGTGACATCGCAGGACTATTGATCTTTTTTAGCATCCCTCAAGAGACCTAACGTGGATATCATTAACCTGGACAAAAAGATAAATATACACATAAAATGAGTCCATATATTTGAAAACTGTATTAAATGGATTACATTTGTCACATTGGATGGAAAAGCTAGGTGCAGGTCTCACAAAGATGTATATTATTTACTCCTCGTTAACTGATTGTTTCCAGATGAGTGCATGATACAACTTCCAGTTCTGCCTCATAGAGGGGGGAGATCCTGTTGAGGTAATGAGGGGCGGGATCATTCAAAATCTAAAATGACGCAAGGGAAAACCTCTCACACCATGGATATAATTGCAAATTTCTAAAGGCTCCCTTCTCTTTCTGTGCCATTATTGTGCTACCTTAGCATGACATTAATACTTCGTAATTTGCTTTAAAGTAAATCCTCTTACCAGTATCCCACACACATATGCTAAAAGACGTAGAACAATCTTTTTTGTTTGTGGGCTCTTAACTCACCAGAATTATGTTAAGTGCAAAAACACAACACATATAGTACAAAAATACAAGACACCATTGCAAACAAATAAAGATTGTACATAAATAAAAAAGACTTAGAGCAACCAAGACCACTGCTAAGTCATACATTGACTTGAAGGTATGCTTCAGATTCAAGGGGTTTTCAAATCAACATTTTTTATTTGGTATTAGAACTGTAGGAAGTAGAAGTGGCCATCTTTGGCGCTGGTGGAGCCCTGTGCGACAATGTTGGTGCACCCCAATGATTCGCTCTGCCGCGGATTCCCTCACTACCACCCTTTAACAGTGCCCCTCAAGGCTCCATAACCACATTCTCGCTCAGATGCATTTAATTTGATTTACAGCGCCACTGATATCAGTGTAGGGTGCCAGAGAACTTTATATCACACATAACACAGAGACAATCAATCATAAGTGTGTAAATCACAATAGGTAATGTTACATAAGACAAAAGACTAGGAGTCACATGACAATCATACTTGTAGGCAGTATAGTTTAATAGCTCATTGTTCTATGTTAGGATTTTGACTTATAAACTGCAAGTAAAAATAGGATCTCTCTGACAAAAGCAGTAACCCACTGGCCTATTCACATTATGTGGACTTAGTGATCTGCATGGTACATGTTCTTTGCAGCAGGCATATTAACCCTCTGCGCTACCTTTCCACAAGTCAAAACTTCCACTTGACAAAACTCCATCTCTCTCTAGGAAGAACATTATCATTACATTTTTATTGTTGCAGAAAATTGCTTGAGGCCAGGAAGGAGGCAGCAAATGCTTTTAGAAACATGATATACTTGCAAACATGAGGCCCCCACCCAAAGTCAGCACTGCTCAAGGGTCCTGTGACCTCAATGACAGAGTCACTGTTGCTCTAGAGTGTGCTGCTTCGTAGGCCTGCCCAAAAGACTCGAGGTGAGCTTCAATTGGGGTTGTAGTGGACAGGCCTTTAAGGTTGACCCACACTTGCCACCGCTATGGTCCACCTGCTGGTGCTCAGACACCATTCTTCTAAGGTCTTTCAGGGCCTTCTAAGGTCTAGCATGGAAATGTGCTCTCTCAGGAGAGCGGTCTGGTGGACTGGCCATAAAGGCGGAACCTGGTACCCCAGTTCTAAATTCTGCAGCTCTGACCATAGTGCCAAATCCTCTCCCCACTGAACACCATACTGTCCCACTGAGAGAAACTTGCACTGCCTTCAACTACAACCCAATTGCGCACTGCTATAAACAACAGGAGGCGACTCAATTCAAATTAGACACTAAACAAGAGCAATATGCTGCCTAAATAAAAAATGACAACATCCTGGAAAAAGCAAACACTCATAAGGAGTGTAAGATTAAGTAAAAGCATGTGAAATGTAAGCAGGAACAACATGGTTACCTTAACGCTTTTGCACTTATTATTCAGAAATAAATGAGTGCTTTTGCATGAAAAGTTAAGGCCAGGACTACAGGGCCGGAAAGGACCAGTTTCAATGTCCATAGCTTATATCCTTACAAAACATAAACAATATGGTTTAAAAAGACCACATTCGTGAATACAGAGCCACGGTATGCATTTTGTTTTCCAATCGGCACATCAACCAGGTACTGCAGTACATCCAGGAATGGTGCACTTCCCCACCTGGGGAAAACAATGCTATTCAGAGAGGACAAGAAAACAAAAGTAGCGCATCACTGGCAAACTCAGTAAAGTGGCACTAATGTGTTTTGGGTGTGAATAAAATCAATCTGGCCCCTTTCGACCCACTCTGTCTTACTTTAGTTATTTTTTACATTTTGAACCTTTTATTTCTCTCCATCCCAAAGCTGCACTTTGGAAGTGAAAAATGTCAGAAAAAAGATGACCTTTCCAGCAAAAGTGTTTTTATTTTTTGGATTCATTTCACAGGGGAACAAATAAAGGAAAGGAAAGAGGGAGTACTGGCTAAAATGCCCAGGGAAGGGGGCCCCACACCTGGACCTTGCAGCTTGCTATGGTGCTTAGAGGCCTAGGGAAAGTGGGCCCCCTCCCCTGGGCCTTCCAAGCAGTAACGAGGCATTTAGTAAAAGACTGCCCTAGCACCAACAGTTCTACATTCATTTTAAATACACATTCCAATCAAAAACAAGCATTGAAAATGCAATAGGTTGCGCCCTCGTTTAAGTTAAAGCAATTCTGTTTGTAATTAGGTGGTTTTCTAGCTTTGCTTTTTAGTGTTCTTCAAACTGTCATGTACATAACATGCATATGTATGCATATATGTATATGTATATGTATGCATGTATTTATATAGATATGCAGATGTATATATATGTTTATATATGTATGTATGTATATACACATATACATATATATAAATGCATATGCATATATATACATATATACCGCAACAGCGCAGCGCTCTATATGCATAATTAGCTCGTTTTTCTACACTCCAATATCCTACTAAGGACTTTAAAAAGCTTAATTGTTTAAATGCGCATCAACTTACTTAAGGACATTTACTGTTACTCACATCAGGAACTATATGTCCCATCATGCACTTGATATGTCTGCACTTGGCAACGCCCACTGAGGGTCTGAAATTGAAATAAACAATGATGTGAGCCTGTGATGCGTTTTTTATCAGCAGCCCATGAAGAAGAGGCATTGAGCCTTGAAACGCGTTGGCATTTTATGTTAATTTGGATTTGAAAGGCGAGCTGCATTCCAATGCTGAAAGGCGAGAGCGCTGGGAGTGCTATCCCAATGCTTTTGGGCACTTTGGTGGACAATATGTATATATATATATATATATATAAATATATATATATATATATATATATATATATATATATATATATATATTACCTACTGGCGGTCGCCAGTAGGTAGTTATAGTTAGGACCACGTTTCCATAGGAAATCCGCAACATTCTATTTTGAATAACTTTGGCGCCGGTCGACGAATCCTCGCAAATTTTTCAAAATAGGTGGGGCGCTACGCTCCGCTCCTACCCTGAAAGTCTCGGGGGGATTCGTCAAGCGGGGGCTGAGATAAAAGGGGGGTCCCAAAACGCGTTTTTCCCATGCATTTTTCCATAGGACCTTTAGACAGGGCTACAGCCCGAACGGCTGAACAGAATTACTAGAAATTTGGCAGAGAGGTAGTCCTCAGGTCAAGGAAGTGCCTTTTGTAGGTTTGGTGTAAATCTGTTCAGTAGATTCTGAGAAAATAGCCTTTAAATCAATATATATGTCTGAGCCAGCTTACGGTATGCTTACCGTAAGCTTACCGTACGCGTACGGTGGCGTGCGCGAGCGCGATTCTGATTGGCTGTTAGATTTTAGTAAACATTCGAATCGGCCGAAACCAGGAAGCGGCGGCCGCCATTTTGTGTATTTCACTCCGGTAAAAAAGAGTGATATCTTGAAAAGGGGGCAAGGGAGAGAGTTACAGACCCCCTAACATTTGTAAGGGGGTAAAAGAAGGACAGAAAAGTACAAAGGAAACATTTGTTGATTTTAAAAAAAAACACGGGGTACGCGTACGGTAAGCTTACGGTAAGCGTACGGTAAAAAAAAAAACCAAAAAAAAAATGAAATTCAGATTTAAGTGTTTAGATATTAGGGGGCTCTAAAAAGAGCCGTTGTGTTTATTAAGTGATTTTTTTGTGGTACCTACAAGTAAGTACCGATGCAGAGTCTAAGGTTCAAGAGGAAGACTCTGTTCCCTTCATCATTGAAGTGCACACCATCTCCTCTATAAATGTCTTGCATGTCGTAACGCAAGTTGTTGTGGTAAATGGAACCCATACCATAGTCACGGAGGAAAGCAGAAACAGATTTGTTGACGTGCTTTCTTGCTTTGTCAATCTGCGGACAGAAATGATTGGACCAGTTCCATTTTTGCCTTTGGCATATGTTAGAAAACACAAAGGCAGTTTTAGGGAAAAGTGAAAACAGTTGTGCAAAGGTGTCCTTCATAAGCATTTCCAGACCTACCCCAGTCAAAGTGCCTAGGTCATTGCCACCACAGTGCACTATTATGAGGTCAGGGTGTTGGATTTGCATGAAGGATTTCACCAATGGCATCAATTGGTGCCACTTTAACCCTCTCTGACCAATCCATTTAATGTCTACATTTGGCAAAGCAAGGTCTCTCACCATACCTGTTTTCTCTGCAAACTTTTCACTCCAGAAGACATAGCTGTGCCCTACAATCCACACTGTGAACATCTTCAAAGGAGAACTGGATGCACTCAGGAGGTGTCTTTCAGTAGAATGGCAATATGAAAAGAAAGACAGTTTGGAAATGGAGGCATACATATTTTTTTCAAAACAAAAAGAACTGATTGGCTGTTTCATACCATTCTAGAATAAAAACTAGGCTGTATGTGTAAATTAATAGAAGCATGTTTTGTATTGGTACAAAAAAATGTGTTACCAAAGAACAGTACTATGGATTTGCTGTTAGGTTTGAAAAGTCAAGCACTCTTGCTCTGTGGAATTGACACATTGTGTGGCGAACTTCTGACCTAACTCCACACAGCAGTGTTCCATGAGCTGTTGCTATGGTAGCAGGCAGAAGTCAAGTTGGGGGAAGGGTACTAGGCAGAAGTCAAGTTGGGGGCAGGGTACTTTTGGAAAAGGGTTGGTTTTCAACCAATAGAAATGTGTGATTACATTTGAAAAAAAGGGGGAAGCACTGAGATTTGAAACTTACATGTATATGTGTGGAAAAATAGAGGGAAAGTTTGCCATTATCTGGTTCTGCTGAGAGGAGAGAGGTGTAGAGAACAGAGATCCTGGCTCTGATAATCTGCTGTTTGAGTGCCACATTTCTTTCACAACTAACTAATTTAAAAGGTGAGGTTAGAGTTTGAGAGGGGATGTATATGGTAAATTAAGAAATGAAAAATAGAAATGTAATTCTTTTTGTTGAAGTTGCGTTTATTATTTTCTGTTTTGGGAGAAATTTAAATGTGAGGAACATGTAAAATAATATGGACTATGTTTTCACGATAAATTAAGGTGTATTGGTATAAAAAATGAATAGTTTAAGGGTTTGAGGTTGGACTCAGTAATGCAAATACATTCAGCATCACTAAGGCTGGTTGCCCTTGGTGGAATGTAGGCAGTCACCCAGATTACACATGTTGGGAAATATAGGCAGAGATTTATTGTGTACAACTCTGGTAATTTTATATTTGCATTAGTAGGAAAAAGGGGGAGCGATTTTTTGTGCAGAAGCAGACTCTTAGCACACACCCAGCTCCTTTCCATGTATAATCATGCACAATATTTACAAGCGAGTGGGTTTTGAGGTTTCAGTCTGTAATGCAAAGACATTCAGCATCACTAAGGCTGGTTGCCCTTGCTGGAGTGTAGGCAGTCACCCAGGATACACATGGTGGTGGTCTGAAAAAGCAGTCTGGACATGGGCTTTTTAAAAAAAATCTGAAAAGTGGATTCATAATGTGTCAGTCTGTAAAAGTGATTATCACTTGCCAAAAAAAAGAGCAGTAAGTGTGCATTCAAATTGGCAAAGAAATTTCGTTTTGTGACTAATGTGAAAACATGACTCTGTGTGCAAATAGGAATTACAGGCAGAGATTTATTGCGTTTTGCTCTGGTGATTTCACAGTTGCATTAGTAGGAAAAAGGGGGAGCGATTTTTTGGTGCAGAAGCAGACTCTTAGCACACACCCAGCTCCTTTCCATGTATAATCATGCACAGTATTTACAAGCGAGTGGGTTTTGAGGTTTCAGTCTGTAATGCAAAGACATTCAGCATCACTAAGGCTGGTTGCCCTATCTGGAGTGTAGGCAGTCACCCAGGATACACATGGTGGTGGTCTGAAAAAGCAGTCTGGACATGGGCTTTTTTAAAAATCTGAAAAGTGGATTCATAATGTGTCAGTCTCTAAAAGTGATTATCACTTGCCAAAAAAAAAGAGCAGTAACAGCGTAGATAAATTACAGACGTTGCGTAAACCGTACGCTTACCGTAAGCTTACGGTACGCGTACCAAAAAAAAAACAAAAAAAAAAATATATATATATATTGCTAATAAATTTTACATGTTTATTTTATAAAATATATTAAAAAACACATATTATAGAATTTTAAAAATTTAACCATAGTCTTTAAAAAAGGATAGAAAATTAAAATAAAAATATGTTAAAAAAAATAGAAGAAAAAAAAAAAATTAGCATTTAAAAAACCTTGCAAATTCACTGAAAAAACCATGGGTTAAACCCACGTTATAGTTAGGAATTAGCATTTAAAAAACCTTGCAAATTCACTGAAAAAACCATGGGTTTCACACACGTTATAGTTAGGAATTAGCATTTAAAAAACCTTAGAAATTCAATGAAAAAACCAAAGGTTTCACACATGTTATAGTTAGCTGGACATTTCACTCGTAAAAAACCAATGAAATTCCCCCGTTATAGTTAGTTCAGCTAACTATAACTCGCGCGTCCGCAATTTACTACTGATGACGTCACATATTACATCACTGATGACATGGTCAGTGACATCACTCATGACATCACTGATGACATCTCAAATGACATCACTGATGACATCATCCTTGTGACAGAGTGGTAGACCTCCTCTCACCCTAATATAACCTTTGATACACACATTTAAAAATAGATACTAAAATTATCAAAACAATGGACATACCAATAACAGTAACAACAACCTATTCAGTATTTCTAAGATCAACATACACATCCACTCATCCACCAACAGTCCTATACAGTCACTCATACATGTACTCACTCATCATATGTACTCATACACGTATACATCCTGTTACACAATGCCACTCATCCATAGAGGTACTCACACACATAGTCACTCATGCTAATAAAGAAACAAACATCAATTTACTTGCATATACAGTTATACACACACCAGCACACTTACTTTAACAGAAACTTACACATACTTAGTCTTTTTAACAATCACTTATAGAAACACATACTTATTCATACAGGAACTCTTTCAATCTCTCACTCTCACATATACTCACTTATATACACCAATAGTCACATATACTAGTTTAAAACATATGTAGTTACTCATAAAGACACTATTGAGACAGTCATTCACTCACTAACACATCCATGCATACAGTCATCCACCCATACAGTCCTGCACACATGCTGTCTTCAACACATACAAAGAGTGAGTCACTCATTCATGCACCTATGCACTACATAATACCCCCCACCGAACCATACAGACACTCAGACACTCATAGTGATACTCAAAAAAACAACTAATAACCTCTATAGACACTCATGTAGCTACTCACCAACCCATGCAGCCACTTATACACAAAGTGAGAGACTGATACAGATATTAACATATTTAAACATTACTCAGTAAGCCATGTATTCAATACGATACACTTAATCAGTCAGAAATACAATCAATTTTTCAAAAACAAATCATCCACTTAGACACTTATATACCCATTGATTCTTCCATCGACCTTGAGATATACATATATAAAACATATTTAATTTTCAGAAAAACACACATTCACTGGATGATGTCATCAGTGATGTCATTTGAGATGTCATCAGTGATGTCATGAGTGATGTCACTGACCATGTCATGAGTGATGTAATATGTGACATCATCAGTAGTACATTGCGGGCGCGCGAGTTATAGTTAGCTGAACTAACTATAACGGGGGAATTTCATTGGTTTTTTACGAGTGAAATGTCCAGCTAACTATAACATGTGTGAAACCTTTGTTTTTTTCATTGAATATATTACCTACTGGCGGTCGCCAGTAGGTAGTTATAGTTAGGACCCTGTTTCCATAGGAAATCCGCAACATTCTATTTGGAATAACTTTGGCGCCGGTCGACGAATCCTCGCGCAATTTTCAAAATAGGTGGGGCGCTACGCTCCGCTCCTACCCTGAAAGTCTCTGGGGGATTCGTCAAGCAGGGGCCGAGAAAAAAGGGGGGTCCCAAAACGCGTTTTCCCCATGCATTTTTCCATAGGACCTTTAGACACAGCTACAGCCCGAACGGCTGAACAGAATTACTTGAAATTTGGCAGAGAGGTAGCCATAAGGTCAAGGAAGTGCCTTTTGCAGGTCTGGTGTAAATCTGTTCAGTATTTCCTGAGAAAATAGCATTTAAAAGCATATATATATGTGGGCGGAGCCTAACCACACATCTCATCCTGAGATCTGATTGGCTGTCAGCACTTCATCCAAGAAGTGTTGGCAGCCATCTTGGGACCAATATACATGATAGCACCTCATTAAAAAGCATTGCAGTTAATAGAAGGTTTTAAGACTTTATTTACATTATAAATCATTTGTTGATGGTACCATACTCATTTTAGGAATTGTGGTATGTTCTAAGGTGATTTCACCATGTGAAAAAGCCTTCTGCTGGGATATCATGATTGAGAGAAAAATATTTTCTCATGCTTTTACCACAGAGGTTTGGAAGGTGATCTATAGGCTAAACTGAGAGCTTATTTTCTGTAAATTCACATTATCTTTCTCAGTCATGTGAGAATGAAGTCTGACATTCTCAGTAAAACATGTACATCCAACAAGGGCAGAGACTGTCAGTTGATTCCTTTGTGTTCTACTGCAGCTTCCCAGAGTGTTCCAAAGAACTACTAGAGCGCTAACAGTCCTACTTATGATAAACGTATGGCACACCTGAAGCCATCTTGCTTGGATTAAAGTGGTAACTCTTAAAACATTTAATTTAAAAAGGAACAAAATGAGGGGGTTCATTTTTCCATAAAAAGTATGATTAGTGCTGCAGAAAGAAAAATTAGGGCACATTTTGAGTGACTTCTCAAATCCTCTTCTATTTCATTAAAAAAATTCTGACATGCAGACTGAAACATGCACTTTCAATACCAGCAGCAGTTTTCCCTGGTGAGCAGTAGCTTTACTACAGTGATCTAATGAGCAAAAAGAGTGCTAACATTCTGAATTTATGGCAAATGTGTGACACATCTGAATGCCTTCTTGATGGAATCAAAGTAAAAAACTGAAAGTATTTCCTACTGAGGAGACTGCAGTAAATGAGGAAATTAGGAAACTTCATAACAAATAAGTCTCCCAAGATGGCCACCAGAGACAAAAGAGCCCAAATGTAGCCCAAATATCACCCAGATGTAGCCCAAGTATAGCCCAATGACAGAATGTCCCAGAATGTTCTTAAAAACAACTAGAGCGCTTACTGTCTTCATTATGACAAAAGTATGGCACACCTGAAGCCATCTTGATTGGAATAAACTGGTAACACTTAAAACATTTAATTTAAAAAGGAACACAATGAGGAGGTTCATTTTGCCATAGAAATTATGATTAATGCTGAAGAAAGAAAATGAGGGCACATTTTGAGTGACTTCTCAAATCCACTTCTATTTCATTAAAAAATTCTGACATGCAGACTGAAACATGCACTTTTAATACCAGGAGCAGACTTCCATGGTGCAGTAGTTTTACTACAGTGATCTAATGAGCAAATAGAGTGCTAACATTCAGAATTTATGGCAAATGTGTGACATATCTGAATACCTTCATGATGGAATCAAAGTAAAAAACTGAAAGCATTTCCTACTGAGGAGACTGCAGTACATGAGGAAATTAGGAAACTTCATAACAAATAAATCTCCCAAGATGGCCACCGGAGACAAAAGAGCCCAAATGTAGCCCAAAATCACCCAGATGTAGCCCAAATATAGCCCAATGACAGAAGTGTGCAAAACACTTATTATTTTGTGTTTTTGCAGTGTTATATAGTGCAGACTTGTCAGGTATTGGAGTGCTTTACATGAGCATTGGTTACATCACACAAGAACAAATTCATTTTGGTTGTAGACATGGGGAGACTAAGTGATTTGACCAGAATCACAGAATGTCGAGCTGAAGCAGAAACTTCAACCTGGTTCCCCAGTTGCAAAGTCTGCAGTTCTGGAAGTAACACCACATCCTCTCCCCTAAGTGCAACATTTAATCAAGTGGTCAACTGGATAAAAAAACATAAAGATAACAAATAATTTAAAAGTGCTTTGTCGCTATTTGAAAACTCAGAAAATATGTCCTTATTTTAGTCTTTTAGGGCCTCATGTAGGTAGCCAAATACCGGTCGGTAACGGCCGATTTTCGGTAATTATACCGTTACCGACCGGTATTTTGGCTATTGGTATGTAGGGGGACAAGTTTTGGCTTCGGAATTTACCGAATCGGTAAAATTACCGAATCGGTAATAATACCGAATCGGTAATGTTACCGAATCGGTAACTTTTCCGAATCTGTAATTTTACCGATTCGGTAGATTCCGAAGCCAAAATCGAGATGTAGGGGGAGTGTGTGGGTGTGTTTTAGAGTCGGTATTTACCACCAACTTATAGTTGGTGGTAAATAATTAATGTATGTGTTTAAGCATTTTTACGCGCGTAGCAGTGTGCAATGTGGCATACATACATGCCCTTAGGGCATGTATGTGTGCCACATGTGCACACATGGCCGAATCAGGGGTGCAACAGGGTGTCAATGTGACACCCTGCCACCCTTTCATGTGTTCCCCCATTACCGAATCGGTATTTACCGATTCGGTAATGAGGCATACCTTCCCATCAATGGGAAGGTATGCCTCATTACCGAATCGGTAAATACCGATTCGGTAATTACCGAATTGTAACGAATCGGTAAAAAATACCGACTCATTACCTACATACGAGTTACCACTTCTAAAATACCGATTCGGTATCGTTCGGTATTTTAGAAGTGGTAACTGGTATGCTACCTACATGAGGCCCTTAGAGCACTAACCATAATTTTGATGCCAATAAGACCCTCTCATATATGTAATTTCTAAAGGAAATGCTCTAGGTATTACAGTTTTGATTACATCAAGATGATGTCAGGCGTTCCACACTTTTGTAATAAATATAGATTGTTAGCAATCTAGTTGTTCATTAGGATACTGTTGAGAGGCAGAGGCCAGGGGCACGGACTCTGAAAATTGAAGGCAGGTAGGAGGGTGCAAAGGCAACAATTTAACCACACTGAGCAGGCAGGAAGGGCCGTGGAAGCACAACAGACTATGGAGGGCAGTGGAAAGGGGGGCAGGGGCAACAAACCAACAATACAGGACTTGCAAGAGAGGCTGTTGGAGGGAAGATCTATTACGGGTCAAGGAAGCTAGGGGCGGTCCCCAGATCCCCGGGAGCCACCACAGAACTGAGCAGGAGAGTGAGTCAGGGACAAAAGGGGCACCTTAATTTGAGCCGGAGTGCCTAGGAACGCTTGCTCCAAAAATGAAGAAAACAGACATATGAGACATGGAATTGGAGGCAGAATACAATGGCAGTTTAATGAGAAGATGCAACTTCAAAGAAACCGCAGAATAGAGACATAAAGTACAAAATACAGAATCCAGATAATCATACAACTGTCATAATATTCTCTGTATCTCAATTAATGTACTGACAGAGAGAGAGAGAAAACACATCTATAAATGCATCATGGGAAACAAGTTACACCAAGGAAAATGTTACCTAGGAACACTCACGTTTACTCTTAGAGCAAGCATTCCTGCAATTACAATACAAAATCTTTTAAATGCAAAAGTAAAGAGAACAATGGTTAAACATAACATGACATTTCATATAGGTAAAATAGAATAAGATACTTCAAGCAAAGCAGAGCAAGACATTTTAAGCAAAGGAAGACAAGAGCTCCCAGCTCTTGGGGAAAACCTGCACTGCCTGTTAACCTACATACAGACGGCGAGGTAGTCCGTCGATATCTGTGGGTGCTCCCTTTTTATATCATTTTGTGGGCTGCTTTGCACGCTACATCTACCTACGTATGCTACCCAAAAGCTTCGTCTGCAGATTTTACCAGACATTTCGTCATTTACCCACTTAATGCTGACAATGGACTGGGTGAAAAGGTCAGTCTCTCAGGCCAATCGCTTATCGTAAGTTCCATAGAGCAAGCAGAAAATAATGGGTATTGTACGGGAATTCAATATATTCATGTATAAAATCTCCTCAGTTCTCCTAACTTGACGCTCTGCGGTTGCCACTTCCTTAAAAGCGGGAAACCTGCCCAGGAAGCAAGTACCAGTCCAGGATGCAGCCTACTGTATGTCGACAGCTTCAGGGGGATGTTGAACTTTGATACCGAGCACGGAGCACTCGGGTAGGGTGGGGGCTACTAGTTTGGATCAGAAGGCCTCGCAGACCTGCCTTCAGACTGCTATACACTAAAATTGCAGAGCTATGGTCAATTTAACAAAGAGGCCTACATATTGAACAGAAGGGCCTACACAGGGGTTTTATGCTGGCTGAGTGGTAAGGATGTCTCAGGATAATTATATAGCAACACAGGACCCGCTGGTCAATTTAATACGGCCTACAAATGCAGCTGGCAGGGCAAGGACAAGGGTCTCATACTTCAGGTGTGGACAGAACGGGCCAGGGGCCCCCTGTGATACAAAATCTACCCTCCTTCAAGGCTGTGGCAATGTAATAGACCATTGTGGGCAGAAGGAAGAGGCAATGGTAGTACAACCATACATGCCAACAGACCCGATTCAGCCAGGAAACGTCCAATGTTTTTAAGCTCAAATGGGCTTTATTTGATCTGTCTCCTGTCTACAATATCCTCTTTTTCAATGTAACTCAAAGGGGAAAATCAATACCCCAGTTTTTTTTCAAAATCTCCCTCTTACCAAGTTCAAAATGTTCGCAAGTATGGTACATTGGATCATGGAAGGAAATGGGATAGGGACATGGACTTGGATAACAGAGGACAGGAGGGACATGGAGAGGTGCACCAAACTGACCCTGCAGGGCAGGCATCAGGGTTTGCAGCAGCACAATACACCACACAGGGCATGCAGGACGGGAGTGCAGCACAACAATCCATAGAAAGCAAGAGGGAGGGGACAGGACCATGCACATGGACAACAGAGAACAGAGGGGCAAGAGGCAATGGTAGCTAGCTGACCATAATGGACAGACAGGAGAGAAAGCTGCAGCATAACAGACCATAAAGGGCAGGAGGGACGGATCAGGGGCATTACAATGGAACAGACAAGCCAGGAGGGAGGGAGTAGGGCTGGGGGCAAGGGGGCAGGGCAGGAGCAGCAAGATAGCCATGGAGGTCAGGCAGGATGGGCACTAGAAGCAAGACACACCATGAAGAGCAACAGTGAGACTGTGATGGCATACACACAGACCATGGAGGGAAGGTGGGAGGGGGTCAGGGGCAGCTAACTGACCACACAGGGAAGGTGGGAGGGGCCATGGCAGCACAGAAGACCATGCATGGCAAGTGGGAGGGTTAGTGGCAGCACAATGGCTATGATGGGCAAGAAGGAGGGTGGAGGATAGAAGGGAGGGTCAGGACCTGTGCACAGACAAGAAAGTTCAGGGGAAGGGACCTCACAACAGACCACACGGGGCAGGCAGGAGGAGCAGTTGCAGCACAACAGACCAGGGAGGGCAGAAGGGTGTGGCAGTACAATGGACCATGTAGGACAGGAGGAAGAGGATAGGGGCATGGCATGTGGACAGGCAGGGTGGAGGTGGCAGGGACAGGTTACAGTCATCTGACAATGCTAGGCAGGTGGGAGGGGAGTGGCAGCTCAACAGAACACTCAGAGTAGATAGGAGTGGCAGGTCCATGGGACATGGTGGGCAAAAAGGATGGAGCAGGGGCATGCACAAAGACATCGGAGGGCAGGGGGAAGGAGAATAGGGGCAGCAAGCTAAGCACAAAGTTTAAGCAGGAGGTCAATGATGGGGCATAGAATTGGGCAATGGAGGGCAGGAGGAGTGGACTGGTACATCATACTAAATTGAGGGCAGTGGCAGCACATCAGACCATGCATGGCAGGAGGGAGGAGGCTAGGCCATGGATTCACACAACAGAGGATAGGGAGGAAGGGGATGGGGCAGCAAGCTAACTGTTCAGAGAAGGCGGGTATTAGGAACTTTATTGTTTTTAAAACATTGTGTCTGTGCGAACTACTTAAAATATGAACAAGTATGCAGCATAATCTCACTTTTATTCAGGAAGAAGAGGACGTTTGTGACTGTGACTCCGGGCTCACTTGGCAGAAACACCCCCTGACCCTCCACCCCCTATCGCAAAATGTAATGCCCGTGAAAAGGGTAGGTGAACACAGTGTTATATAGAACATAGTCCTGAGAGCACGATTGAAAATGAAAACTAGATATAGTGTATGGTATAAACTATGCACCAAAAAGTGTGATATAAGATGAACCGGGCGTGAAATATAATATGCAATACATTGTGCGCAATGACAGATTCATTGGAGAGCGCGAGATAGCACAGGCACTAGCGCGTGCTATGCGATATGCGCCTTGGAGTGTAATATGCACAGGGCAGTGTTGTGTAACCTAACTAGTCTCTAAAGTTGTAATATAAAATATGTGCTGGGGAGTGTAACGTTGCATATGCACTGTGACAAAGATATGGATCCCAGATTGTAATATGTATGGCATAGCACTGTGCGTTATAACATAGGCATCGAGAAAGGCACGTTAGATGGGGCAATATAACCCGTGCGAAGACAAGTGTGGCATGACATATTCACGGGGTGGTGTTACAGTGCACATGGGCTAGAGAGTGTCATAGCATATGCACTAGCTAGTGGAATACAACACAGAGGTGTGTGGCACTCGGCAGGCAATGGTGGGTGTAACACAGCATTGGGCTCTGTCAGGAGCACGCTGTGACTCTCAAGTGATGTTCGTCCCCTTTCCAGAGAGTAAAATAAAAAGTATTACACATCCGGCAGTGGATGTGTGTTTTATTAACCGTGAGGGGGGTTTCTTGCATAGTTTTGGTCGAATTTTTGTCGAATCCCCTTTGAATGGCTTGGTGTGCATGTGTATTAAATGTGCCCGTCAATAGCTACCCATGTTTGTATAAATAAACGACAAGGGTGTCTACCAGGATTAGGCACGGTAGGGCATCAGACATGTCAGAGCTTCACTAGTGGTGTAAATACATTCCACGTGGATTCATTGCATGCATAGTCGCCTTTTAATGAATATCACGCAAATCGTCATGGTGATAGGTACGTACGGTTTGTCCAGCATGTCCTAGGTGTGTCTATAAATATATATTTTTTAAAAATAATAAAAAACAGTGGCCGGCCCTGGGGATTGGGGTCAAAAAAATATAATTAGGAGACTGGCCCTGGGGGATGGGGTCATCAGGGCCAATAAATTCGAATAAGAAGGGGAACCAAACAGCCCCCCTTCTTAAAAAACTAAAATAAATAAAAGACTGGCATCGTGCCGGAGGCCATGCCCCCTCCGTGCAGCACTCTGCAAACGCGCCCCCAACAGGCATCTCCAGTATGCGCCAGGGAGCTGCGCTGCAGCCAGGTGTTCTGAGGCCAAGCCCCTTTTTACACCTCTCTGCAACGCAGCTCTGTGGCGCTTACTGGAGGTACCTAGTGGTCTAGTTTGACCCTAGGGACCCTTAGGATTCAAGGGGACTTAATCTCTCAACTTAGAACAGCCACAGGGCGCGTTTACACAGTGGTGAAGGGAGGGGACGGGGCCTGAGGTGACGTGTGCAAAGACGCACTATGGCACGTTTTAAATTGGGGATATAATTTCCCTTCAATACTGAGGGCCCCTGGGGGCTAACTAGCAGACCAAGTGCTTCCAGTAAGCGCCACTGAGCTGCATTGCAGAGAGGTGGTCCAGGCCGTGCCACTTTTTACACCTCTCTGCAACGCAGCTCTGTGGCACTTACTGGAGGTACCTAGTGGGCTAGTTGGACCCTAGGGACCCTCAGGATTCAAATGAACTTAATCTCCCAACTAAAAATGGACACAGGGCGTGTTTACACAGTGGTGAATGGAGGGGACGGGGCCTGAGTTAACGTGTGCAAAAACGCCCTGTGGCCTGTTTTAAGAGGTAGTTTTAATCTCCATGCCCTATTATATACTAGGGGCTTACAGAGGAGGTCATGCTAATCACAGGGGGACCCCAACGCATAATGTTCCCTAGTGTATGTAGGTGTTTTCACTGTATTCTAAGTGTCTTTTAACATAGCACTGGCTCTAGGACTGGTTAGTCAGACTCAGTTACCACCAGTATCCGTCTGAAAAAGTTGAGGGTACAGGATGATTTTGCAACAAGGCTTCTTTCTGCTCTTCTTTTTGTTCTTTCTGCACGTTATCCTTCTTCCTGCACTTATCTTCGTATTTGAGGACTTCTGTTGCTTCTTTCTGCACTTCTTTTGTTTCTTTCTGTGCATTTTTTCTTCTTTCTTCACATGTCCTATTTCTGTAGGCATAGTTAGAAATTAGCATTTAAAAAACCTTTGAAATTCACAGAAAAAACCATAGGTTTCAGGCACGTTATAGTTAGGAATTAGCATTTAAAAAACCTCAGAAATTCACTGAAAAAACCATAGGTTTCAGGGGTGTTATAGTTAGCTGGACTTTTCACTTGTACAAAACCATTGAAATTCCCCCGTTATAGTTAGTTCAGCTAACTATAACTCGCGCGCCCGCAATGCACTGCTGATGACGTCACATATTACATCACTCATGACATGGTCAGTGACATCACTCATGACATCACTGATGACATCTCAAATGACATCACTGATGACATCACTGATGACATCATCCTTGTGATAGAGTGGCAGACCTCCTCTCACCCTAATATAACCTTTGATACACACATTCAAAAATAGAGACTAAAATTTTCAAAACAATGGACATACCAATACCAGTTACAACAACCTCTTCAGTAATTCTAAGATCCACATACACATCCACTCATTCACCAACAGTCCTATACAGTCACTCATACATGTACTCACTCATCATATGTACTCATACACCTATACATCCTGTTACACAATGCCACTCATCCATAGAGTTACTCACACACATAGTCACTCATGCTAATAAAGAATCAAACATACATTTACTTGCATATACAGTTATACACACACCACCATACTTACTTCTACGGAAACTTACACATACTTAGTCTTTTAAACAATCACTTATAGAAACACATACTTATTCATACAGGAACTCTTTCAATCTCTCACTCTCACATATACTCACATATATACACCAATAGTCACATATGCTAGTTTAAAACATATGTAGTTACTCATAAAGACACTATTGAGACAGTCATTCACTCACTAACACACCCATACACACACTCATCCACCCATACAGTCTTGCACACATGCTGTGTTCAACACATACAAACAGTGAGTCACTCATTCATGCACCTATGCACTACGTAATACCCCCCACCGAACCATGCAGACACTCAGACTGATACTCAAAAAACCAACTAATAACCTATATAGACACCCATGTAGCTACTCACCAACCCATGCAGCCACTTATACACAAAGTGAGAGACTGATACAGATATTTACATATTTAAACATTACTCACTAAGCCATGTATTCACTATGATACACTTAATCAGTCAGTTACACAATCAATTTTTCAAAAACAAATCATCCATTTAGACACTTATATACCCATTTATTCTTCCATCGACCTTGAGATATACATATATAAAACATATTTAATTTTCAGAAAAACACACATTCACTGGATGATGTCATCATTGATGTCATCAGTGATGTCATTTGAGATGTCATCAGTGATGTCATGAGTGATGTCACTGACCATGTCATGAGTGATGTAATATGTGACGTCATCAGCAGTGCATTGCGGGCGCGCGAGTTATAGTTAGCTGAACTAACTATAACGGGGGAATTTCAATGGTTTTGTACAAGTGAAAAGTCCAGCTAACTATAACACCCCTGAAACCTATGTTTTTTTCAGTGAATATATATATATACAAAGATGACATTTATTTGTAATACAGCGGATATATTTATGTGTATATTTATATATTTATATATTTAATGTTTTTTATATATTCTATGTATACTCTTTTTATATATTTATATTTATGTATTTATTTATCTACATATTTATTTATATAACCTGCTGTTTTTACGAAAATGCATTAATGCAGAAATCAATGCTGACTGATTAAGTGATAACTATCATTGTACCTGGTATCTTGTTCAAGTTGCACTGTCACTTCAAGTTGTTAGTCACAGGGTGAAAAGCAAAAAAACTAAAAAGTATTTAAAACAACTGTCATGGCTGATAGCGCGTCATGTGATCAAGTCCCCTGTGAGGGATGAAACGCGTCATGGCTGCTGCACTATTCTGCGAGTTTGAATAAACTACAGCTGACGAGCCATGGTGGTCCACGCTCTTTCATTCTGCCCTGTGAAGACTGGCTGAATGGGGAGGAGTCTATTTGTATAGGTAGGTAGTTATAGTTAAGACCTATTATCCATAGGAAATCCGCAACATTCTATTTGGAATAACTTTGGCGCCGGTTGACAATTCTTCGCGAAATTTTCAAAACTGGTGGGGCGCTCCGGTCCACTCCTATACTGAAAATCTCAGGGTGATTTGTCAAGCGGGGGCTGAGAAAAAAGGGGGGTCCCAAAACATGTTTTCCCCATGCAATTTTCCATAGGAACCATTAATCGCAGCTACAGCCCGAACTGCTGAACAGAATTACACCAAATTTGGCAAAAAGGTAGCCCTTGGTTCACACTCGTGCCTTTTGCTTAAATGGTGTAAATCCGTTCAATAGTTCCTGAGAAAATCAAAAGTAAAATCATAGATATGTCTAAGGGTGCGGTGGATCCACGCACCCTGCCAAGCACAAGCTGTCAACACTCCAAACCAGGAAGTGTTGGCAGCCATCTTGTGCCTCGGCAGAACCAAGGCACAAGAAAGCACAAAAACAAACGCACAGAATGCAAAAAGGGGGCATGGTAGAAACACCCTGACCTCCTAGGCCTGCTCAGGGGGTCCCACAAGGACCCCAGGGCACCCAATAATTTTTTTATAAATCGGGAAAATCCGCACAGGGTGCGCGGATCTTGCCAATAAAAAAAAAAACGAAGCGCGGTCTCCCTCGCTTCGATGCTAATTAGCCCCCGGGGGGCCAAGTCCCGGGGGCATTTGGAAAATAAAGTGTTGGGGGCCAATCCCCCCCCACACTGCCCCGGGGACCGCCACCCCCCGGGGCAAAGTATGAATCATTGTGGGGGGCGCATGGCCCCCCCGCAGCCCCGGGGACCGCCACCCCCGGGGCTTAAAAGTTTAATGATCGGGAGCCTCTAAGGTTGCCCTGGGGACCGCCACCCCCCAGGGCTCGACTTTATTGAAATTGCGGGGGGGGCACACAGCTCCCTCTCGTCCCCGGGGACCGCCACCCCCGGGCCTTTTTTTAATAAATAAATACCCTGTGTGGGGGGCTCAAGCTCCCCCACATGCCCCAGGGACTGCCACCTCCCCGAGGCACCGCCACCACCCCCCAGGGCTTTGTAAAATATGGGAGGGGGGCCGCGCGGCCCCCCCTCCTGGAGCCATTGATGGCCCTGGGGACTGCCATCACCAGGGCCGGCTCCTGCAGTGTCCCGGGGTGCCCACCCCGAGACACTGTAGTTTGCAATGACAGGGCGGGAGCCTCGCGGCTCCCACCCTGTCATTGCAAACTGCTTTGCTTCATTGAAGCGAGAGCAGGGAAACCTCTCGCTTCAGTGAAGCAAAGCAGATTGCTTTTCCACATGGGGAGCAGCATGCTAGCTGCTCCGCATGTGTAAAAGCAATGCCGGCTCCTGCAGGACGCGGGGAGCCAGCTGGGACTGTGGGGGGATTGGGGACCGCCCCATGGTACCCAAAGGAGCGGGCCAGCCCCGGTGGATGGGGACCCCGGGGCTACAAGTGGCCCAGGAGGGGGCCCATGCGGCGCCCCTCCCCAAAAGTAAAACTTAAAAAAAAAGGAAAAGGCCATGCCCCAGGGGATGGGGTTCCCGGGGCTGATTAAGGCCTGGGGAGGGGGGCCACGCGGCCCCCTTCCACATTTTTTAAAAATAAAAAACAAAAATTAGGACGCAGGCCATGGGGGATGGGGTCCCCAGGACCAAAAAAATAGAAAAAGAAGGGGGCTACACAGCCCCCCTTCTTAAAAAAATAAATTAAAAAAAATACCGGCATCGCGCCGGAGGCCATGCCCCCTCCTTTCATCACTCTGCAAACGTGCCCCCTGGTGTGTTTGCAGAGGGGGAACAAATTCCCCTTGAATACTGGGGGTCCCTGGGGGCCAACTAGCCCACCAGGAACCTCCAGGATGCACCAGGGGGCTGCGTTGCAGAGAGGTGCTCTGAGGCCACGTCCCTTTTTACACCTCTCTGCAACGCAGCTCTGTGGCGCTTACTGGAGGTAGCTGGTGGGTTAGTTGCACCCCAGGGACCCTCAGTATTCAAGGGGAGTTTATCCCCCAACTTAAAACGCACCACGGGGCGCATTTGCACAGTGGTGAAGGGAGGGGACGGGGCCTGAGTTCACATGTGTGCAAACACACCCTGAGGCGTGGTTTAAGTTGGGGAATAAATTCCTTGTCAATCCTGAGGGTCCCTGGGGTCCAACTAGCCCACCAGGTACCTCCAGTAAGCGCCATGGAGCTGCGTTGCAGAGTGTTGTAAAAAGGGGCATGGCCTCTGAACACTTTTCTGCAACGCAGCCCCCTGGCGCATACTGGAGGTACCTGGTGGGCTAGTTGGCCCCCAGAGACCCACAGGATTGAGGAGGAGTTAATTCTCTAACTTAAAACGCGCCACAGGGCGTGTTTGCAGACATGTCAGGCCACGCCCCCTTCCTTCATCATTGTGCAAATGCGCACCGTGGCGCGTTTTAAGTTGGGGAATTAATTCTCTTTCAATACTGAGGGTCCCTGAGGGCCAAATAGCCCAACAGGTATCTCCAGTATGCGCCAAGGAGCTGTGTTGTAGACAGGTGTTCAGAGGCCACGCCCCTTTTTACACCTCTCTGCAACGCAGCTCTGTGGCACTTATTGGAGGTACCTAGTGGGCTAGTTTGACCCTAGGGACCCTTAGGATTGAAGGGGAGTTAATCTCTCAACTTAGAACGGCCGCAGGGCGCGTTTACACAGTGGTGAAGGGAGGGGACGGAGCCTGAGGTGATGTGTGCAAACACGCCCTGGGGCGGGATTTAAGCTGGGGAAAAAATTCCCTTTCAATCCTGAGGAACCTTGGGGGCCAAGTAGCCCACCAGGTGCTTCCAGGAAGCGCCACTGCGCTGCGCTGCGTTGCAGAGAGGTGGTGCAGGCCGTGCCCCTTTTTACATCTCTCTGCTACGCAGCTCTGTGACGCTTACCTAGTGGGCTAATTGGACTCTAGGGACCCTCAGGATTGAAAGGGAATTATTTCCCCAACTTAAAACGTGCCACAGGGTGTGTTTGCATAGTGGTGAAGGGAGGGAATGGTGTAGGAAAGTGGCTCTATATTTACTGGACCGAAGTAAAATCAGCCGAACTACGAATTCCGATTTACTCACCTGTTATCAGGAGAGACCTTGTGTTGCATCTTTGAGCCCAGTACTGATCCTGAAAAGTAATTCTAACCATACTTACCAGTAACTTGAATTTCCTTCCATAGGCTAACATTGACTGGTTTCACTTGGAAATTCTTTTAAGTGTGGAGTTTTGGAACTTTAAAATATTCACCTAAAATCATCCGAACAACGAATTCCGATTTACTCACCTGTTATCAGGAGAGAACCCAGTGCTGCATCTTTTAGCCCAGCACTGACCCTGAAAAGTAATTCTAACCGTACTTACCAGTAACTTGTATTTCCTTCCATAGGAATCCATTGTCTGGTTTTCACCAGAAAAGATTCTGTGTCTATTTTCACAAACTACAAATATTCCTTAAAAATCGCCTGTATGACTTCAACGCATTCTTTCAACTGTTTACAGGAAATACACCAGTGCTGGATCCAGGATCCACCACTGAGTAAGAAAAAGTAACGATAATACTACTTACCTGCTAAGTGAATTGCCTCACATAGGATAACATTGGTGATTCTATGTGAAAAAGTTTCTAAGTGTCAACTTTTAAAATACAATAATATTCCTTAAAAATCACTACTGTAATCAAAACACTTTTACTCAACTGTTTACAGGAGATGTCCCAGGACTGAATCTAGGATCCAGTCCTGTGGTTAGAAAAGTAATCCATAAAGTAACTAATTGCATTTAACTAGAAATTCACATTGAGCTCAATGTTGCATTGTGTTTGAAATTGTGTTGCCCATTGCAACAACTGTAACTACTGTACTTAAAAGTCTATTGCCTATTTGCAAAGTATTTAAACTAAAGTAATTCATTCTGAGAAAGTATATTTTGTAATGTAATGTATAATGTAATTTAAAAAATATTATATCTAAAAATAAATAGTTTAAAAAAATGTAGTAAATCAGTATCAAACAAATAAATATAACAATTAATACATTTAAAAATTGTAATTTACAAAACCTTTGGAATTCACTGAAAAAACCATAGGTTTCAGACATCTTATTGTTAGGAATTAGCATTTAAAAAACCTTTGAAATTCACTGAAAAAACCATAGGTTTCAGACATGTTATAGTTAGGAATTAGCATTTAAAAAACCTTAGAAATTCACTGAAAAAAACATAGGTTTTAGGGGTGTTATAGTTAGCTGGACATTTCACTCGTACAAAACCATTGAAATTCCTCTGTTATAGTTAGTTGTACTAACTATAACTAGCGCGCCCGCAATCCACTGCTGATGATGTCACTTATTACATCATTCATGACATGGTCAGTGACATCACTGATGACATCACTGATGACATCTCAAATGACATCACTGATGACATCATCCATGTGACAATCTGATACATCTCATCATACACTAGTATAACCTTTCAACACTCATTATAAAATATGGAGTACCATATTTGAAACCATTGACACACCAATACAAGTTTCTAAAAACCCTCTCAGTGATTCCTACTTCTACACGCACATCTAAATACTTACCTATAGATTCACTCATACATGCTAACAAAGATCAATAGAACACTAGTAAATATACTTATACACCTACATCGACATTACACACCAGCACACATCCTATTCACTTATGCAGTCATCCTACTCACTTATGCAAACAATTGATCATACTTACATTTACTAAGCTACACACTTATACAAACACCACTTTATTTATTCATATAGATAGTAACTCATACTTAGTGTGTTATAAAATCACTATTACAAGTATACAGTTTTCGATACAGTCACTCATACGATCACTGAGTCTTATGTATACTTATTTATATACAACTGTCACGTACACTGCCTTTTATATTTCTACTTTGTTGGACATGTATCATTGAGAAATATATTTACTCATCACCACACCCATAAAGAGATTCACTCACCCAAACAACTGTTTCCACATGCAGTCTTAACCTCATATACCTACTAAATCAACTATTTACACATCTTTGGACAGTCACACACCTCCCACCCAAACAACACACACATTCACGATCCCATACAAATACTCACTTAACTAATTAATAACCAATATAGACTTTCACATAGCTAGTAACCAACTTATGTAGTAGTTTACACAACAAGAGATAGAGTGATGCAGATATTCATACAGTGTAATCACTGTCCCATATATTTAGTGAGACACTTTAAATTAGTCACTTAGACAGTCAATCACAGTGCTACTAAATCCTCCATGCAGACACTTATACATCCACTCAGTCTTCAATGCAGATGGGTATATATATAATACTTATTTAAATATCGAACCAAACCACATTCACTGGATGATGTCATCAGTGATGTCATTTGAGATGTCATCAGTGATGTCATCAGTGATGTCACTGACCATTTCATGAATGATGTAATATGTGACATCATCAGTAGTGGATTGCGGGCGCGCGAGTTATAGTTAGTACAACTAACTATAACGGAGGAATTTCAATGGTTTTGTACAAGTGAAATGTCCAGCTAACTATAACACCCCTAAAACCTATGGTTTTTCAGTGAATATATATCTATATATATATATATATATAGATATATATGCACTGAAAAAACCATAGGTTTTAGGGGTGTTATAGTTAGGAATTAGCATTTAAAAATCCTTAGAAATTCACTGAAAAAACCATAGGTTTCAGGGGTGTTATAGTGAGCTGGACATTTCACTCGTACAAAACCATTGAAATTCCTCATTTATAGTTAGTTCTACTAACTATAACTCGCGCGTCCGCAATCCACAGCTGATGACGTCACATATTACATCTACTAGATGATGTCATCAGTGATGTCATCAGTGATGTGATTTGAGATATCAGTGATGTCATCAGTGATGTCACTGACCATGTCATGAATGATTTAATATGTGACATCATCAGCAGTGGATTGCGGGCGCGCGAGTTATAGTTAGTAGAACTAACTATAACTGAGGAATTTCAATGGTTTTGTATAAGTGAAATGTCCAGCTAACTATAACACCCCTGAAACCTATGTTTTTTTCAGTGAATATATATATACATGCATATGTGTGCGCTTAGAGAGAGGTGGAGAGGTACAGAGGTAGAAGTAGAGAGGTAGAGGTAGAGAGGTAGAGGCAGAGAGTAGTAGAGAGAGAAGTAGAGAGAGAGGTAGAGAATAGAGAGTGGAGAGTGAGTAGTAGAGCGTAGTAGTAGAGTAGTAGAGAGTGAGTAGGAGAGAGTGAGTAGTAGAAAGTGAGTAGTAGAAAGTGAGTAGTAGAGTGTGTAGTAGAGAGTAGAGAGTGTGTAGTAGAGTGTGTAGTAGAGAGTGTGTAGTAGAGTGAGTAGTAGAGAATAGTAGAGAGTGTGTAGTAGAGTGTAGTGAGTGTGTAGTAGTGAGTGTGAGTAGAGAGTGTGTAGTGGAGTGTGTAGTAGAGAGTATTAGAGTGAGTAGTAGAGTGAGTAATAGAGAGTGAATAGTAGAGTAGTAGAGAGTGAGTAGTAGAGAGTGAGTAGTAGAGAGTCGTAGTGTAGTAGAGTGTGTAGGAGAGAGAGTGTAGTAGAGAGTGAGTAGTAGAGAGTAGTAGTGTGTAGTAGAGTGTGTAGTAGAGAGTGTGTAGGAGAGTAGTAGAGTGTGTAGTAGAATAGTAGAGAGTGTGTAGTAGAGAGTGTGTAGTCGATAGTGTGTAGTAGAGAGTGTGTAGTAGAGTAGTGAGTGTGTAGTAGAGAGTAGTGAGTGTGTAGTAGAGTGTGTAGTATAGAGTGAGTAGTAGAGAATAGTAGAGAGTAGCAGAGTAGTGAGTGTGTAGTAGTGAGTGTGTAGTAGAGAGTGTGTAGTAGAGAGTAGTGAGTGTGTAGTAGTGAGTGTGTAGTAGAGAGTGTGTAGTATAGAGGGAGTAGTAGAGAATAGTAGAGAGTGTGTAGTAGAGAGTAGTGAGTGTGTAGTAGAGAGTGTGTAGTAGAGAGTGTGTAGTAGAGAGTAGTGAGTGTGTAGTAGAGAGTAGTGAGTGTGTAGCAGAGAGTGGTGAGAGTGTAGGTGTGAGTGTGAAGTAGAGAGTGTGTAGTAGAGAGTGTGTAGTAGAGAGTAGAAGATTGAGTAGTAGAGAATGAGTAGTAGAGTAGTAGAGAGTAGTAGAGTAGTAGAGAGTGAGTAGTAGAGACTAGTAGAGTAGTAGAGAGTGAGTAGTAGAGAGTGTGTAGTAGAGTGTGTAGTAGAGAGTAGTGAGTGTGTAGTAGAGTGTGTGTAGTAGAGAGTGTGTAGTATAGAGTGAGTAGTAAAGAATAGTAGAGTGTGTAGTAGAGAGTAGTGCATGTGTGGTAGTGACTGTGTAGTAGAGAGTGTGCAGCAGAGTGTGTAGTAGAGAGTAGTAGAGTGAGTAGTAGAGAGTGAGTAGTAGGGAGTAGTAGTGTAGTTGAGTGTGTAGTAGAGAGTGTGTAGTAGAGAGTAAGTAGTAGAGTAGTAGAGAGTGTGTAGTAGAGAGTGTGTAGTAGAGAGTGAGTGGTAGAGAGTAGTAGTGTAGTAGAGTGTGTAGTAGAGAGTGCATAGTAGAGAGTGAGTAGTAGAGAGTGTGTAGTAGAGAGTGAGCAGTAGAGAGTAGTAGTGTGTAGTAGAGAGTGTAGTAGAGTAGTAGAGTGTGTAGTAGAGTAGTAGAGAGTGAGTAGTAGAGAGTATTAGAGTAGTAGAGAGTGTGTAGTAGAGAGTAGTGAGTGTGTAGTAGTGAGTGTGTAGTAGTGAGTGTGTAGTAGAGAGTGGGTAGTAGAGTGTGTAGTAGAGAGTAGTAGAATGAGTAGTAGAGAGTGAGAAGTAGAGTAGTAGAGAGTGAGTAGTAGAGAGTGTGTAGTAGAGAGTGAGTAGTAGCGAGTAGTAGTGTAGTAGAGTCTGTAGTAGAGAGTGTGTAGTAGAGAGTAAGTAGCAGAGAGTGTGTAGTAGAGAGATGTGAGTGTGTAGTAGAGAGTGTGTAGTATAGAGTGAGTAGTAGAGAATAGTGGAGAGTAGAGAGTGTGTATTAGAGAGTGTGGAGCAGAGAGTGTGGCGTAGTAGAGAGTGTGGATTAGTAGAGAGTGTGTAGTAGAGAGAAGTGAGTGTGTAGTAGAGAGTGTGTAGTATAGAGTGAGTAGTAGAGTAGTAGAGTGTGTGTAGTAGAGAGTGTGTAGTAGAGAGTGAGTAGTAGAGTAGTAGAGTGTGTGTAGTAGAGAGTGTGTAGTAGAGAGTGAGTAGTAGAGAGTAGTAGTTTAGTAGAGTGTGTAGTGGAGAGTGCGTAGTAGAGAGTGAGTAGTAGAGAAGTAGAGAGTGAGTAGTAGAGAGTGTGTAGTAGAGAGAGTAGTGAGTGTGTAGTAGTGAGTGTGTAGTAGAGTGTGTAGTAGAGAGTAGTACAGTGAGTAGTAGAGAGTGAGTAGCAGAGATTGAATAGTTGAGTAGTAGAGAGTGAGTAGTAGAGAGTAGTAGTGTAGTAGAGTGTGTAGTAGACCGTGTATAGTAGAGAGTGAGTAGTAGAGAGTGTGTAGTAGAGAGTGTGTAGTAGAGAGTGAGTAGTAGAGATTGAGTAGTAGAGAGTAGTATTTTAGTAGAGTGTGTAGTAGAGAGTGCGTAGGGGAGAGTGAGTAGTAGAGAGTAGTAGAGAGTGTGTAGTAGAGTGTGTAGTAGAGAGTATTAGAGTGAGTAGTAGAGTGAGTAATAGAGAGTGAATAGTAGAGTAGTAGAGAGTGAGTAGTAGAGAGTGAGTAGTAGAGAGTCGTAGTGTAGTAGAGTGTGTAGGAGAGAGTGTGTAGTAGAGAGTGAGTAGTAGAGAATAGTAGTGTGTAGTAGAGTGTGTAGTAGAGAGTGTGTAGGAGAGTAGCAGAGTGTGTAGTAGAATAGTAGAGAGTGTGTAGTAGAGAGTGTTTAGTCGATAGTGTGTAGTAGAGAGTGTGTAGTAGAGTAGTGAGTGTGTAGTAGAGAGTAGTGAGTGTGTAGTAGAGTGTGTAGTATAGAGTGAGTAGTAGAGAATAGTAGAGAGTAGCAGAGTAGTGAGTGTGTAGTAGTGAGTGTGTAGTAGAGAGTGTGTAGTAGAAAGTAGTGAGTGTGTAGTAGTGAGTGTGTAGTAGAGAGTGTGTAGTATAGAGGGAGTAGTAGAGAATAGTAGAGAGTGTGTAGTAGAGAGTAGTGAGTGTGTAGTAGAGAGTAGTGAGTGTGTAGCAGAGAGTGGTGAGTGTGTAGTAGTGAGTGTGAAGTAGAGAGTGTGTAGTAGAGAGTGTGTAGTAGAGAGTAGTAGATTGAGTAGTAGAGAATGAGTAGTAGAGTAGTAGAGTAGTAGAGAGTGAGTAGTAGAGACTAGTAGAGAAGTAGAGAGTGAGTAGTAGAGAGTGTGTAGTAGAGTGTGTAGTAGAGAGTAGTGAGTGTGTAGTAGAGTGTGTGTAGTAGAGAGTGTGTAGTATAGAGTGAGTAGTAAAGAATAGTAGAGTGTGTAGTAGAGAGTAGTGCATGTGTAGTAGTGACTGTGTAGTAGAGAGTGTGCAGCAGAGTGTGTAGTAGAGAGTAGTAGAGTGAGTAATAGAGAGTGAGTAGTAGGGAGTAGTAGTGTAGTTGAGTGTGTAGTAGAGAGTGTGTAGTAGAGAGTAAGTAGTAGAGTAGTAGAGAGTGTGTAGTAGAGAGTGTGTAGTAGAGAGTGAGTAGTAGAGAGTAGTAGTGTAGTAGAGTGTGTAGTAGAGAGTGTGTAGTATAGAGGGAGTAGTAGAGAATAGTAGAGAGTGTGTAGTAGAGAGTAGTGAGTGTGAAGTAGAGAGTGTGTAGTAGAGAGTGTGTTGTAGAGAGTAGTAGATTGAGTAGTAGAGAATGAGTAGTAGAGTAGTAGAGAGTAGTAGAGTAGTAGAGAGTGAGTAGTAGAGACTAGTAGAGAGTGTGTAGTATAGAGGGAGTAGTAGAGAATAGTAGAGAGTGTGTAGTAGAGAGTAGTGAGTGTGTAGTAGAGAGTGTGTAGTAGAGAGTGTGTAGTAGAGAGTAGTGAGTGTGTAGTAGAGAGTGTTGAGTGTGTAGCAGAGAGTGGTGAGTGTGAAGTAGAGAGTGAATAGTAGAGAGTGTGTAGTAGAGAGTAGTAGATTAAGTACTAGAGAATGAGTAGTAGAGTAGTAGAGAGTAGTAGAGTTGTAGAGAGTGAGTATTAGAGACTAGTAGAGAAGTAGAGAGTGAGTAGTAGAGAGTGTGTAGTAGAGTGTGTAGTAGAGAGTAGTGAGTGTGTAGTAGAGTGTGTGTAGTAGAGAGTGTGTAGTATAGAGAGAGTAGTAAAGAATAGTAGAGTGTGTAGTAGAGAGTAGTGCATGTGTAGTAGTGACTGTGTAGTAGAGAGTGTGCAGCAGAGTGTGTAGTAGAGAGTAGTAGAGTGAGTAGTAGAGAGTGAGTAGTAGGGAGTAGTAGTGTAGTTGAGTGTGTAGTAGAGAGTGTGTAGCAGAGAGTAAGTAGTAGAGTAGTAGAGAGTGTGTAGTAGAGAGTGAGTAGTAGAGAGTAGTAGTGTAGTAGAGTGTGTAGTAGAGAGTGCGTAGTAGAGAGTGAGTAGTAGAGAGTAGTAGAGAGTGTGTAGTAGAGAGTGAGTAGTAGAGAGTAGTAATGTGTAGTAGAGAGTGTAGTAGAGAGTGTGTAGTAGAGTAGTAGAGTGTGTAGTAGAGTAGTAGAGAGTGAGTAGTAGAGAGTATTAGAGTAGTAGAGAGTGTGTAGTAGAGAGTAGTGAGTGTGTAGTAGTGAGTGTGTAGTAGATAGTGGGTAGTAGAGTGTGTAGTAGAGAGTAGTAGAATGAGTAGTAGAGAGTGAGAAGTAGAGTAGTAGAGAGTGAGTAGTAGAGAGTGTGTAGTAGAGAGTGAGTAGTAGTGAGTAGTAGTGTAGTAGAGTCTGTAGTAGAGAGTGTGTAGTAGAGAGATGTGAGTGTGTAGTAGAGAGTGTGTAGTATAGAGTGAGTAGTAGAGAATAGTAGAGAGTAGAGAGTGTGTATTAGAGAGTGTTGAGCAGAGAGTGTGGCGTAGTAGAGAGTGTGGATTAGTATAGAGTGTGTAGTAGAGAGAAGTGAGTGTGTAGTAGAGAGTGTGTAGTATAGAGTGAGTAGTAGAGTAGTAGAGTGTGTGTAGTAGAGAGTGTGTAGTAGAGAGTGAGTAGTAGAGTAGTAGAGTGTGTAGTAGAGAGTGTGTAGTAGAGAGTGAGTAGTAGAGAGTAGTAGTGTAGTAGAGTGTGTAGTAGAGAGTGCGTAGTAGAGAGTGAGTAGTAGAGAAGTAGAGAGTGAGTAGTAGAGAGTGTGTAGTAGAGAGAGTAGTGAGTGTGTAGTAGTGACTGTGTAGTAGAGTGTGTAGTAGAGAGTAGTAGAGTGAGTAGTAGAGAGTGAGTAGCAGAGATTGAATAGTTGAGTAGTAGAGAGTGAGTAGTAGAGAGTAGTAGTGTAGTAGAGTGTGTAGTAGACCGTGTATAGTAGAGAGTGAGTAGTAGAGAGTAGTAGAGAGTGTGTAGTAGAGTGTATAGTAGAGAGTGAGTAGTAGAGATTGAGTTGTAGAGAGTAGTATTTTAGTAGAGTGTGTAGTAGAGAGTGCGTAGGGGAGAGTGAGTAGTAGAGAGTAGTAGAGAGTGTGTAGTAGAGAGTGTGTAGTAGAGTGAGTAGTAGAGAGTGAGCAGTAGAGAGTAGTAGTGTGTAGTAGAGTGTGCAGTACAGAGTGTATTAGGAGAGTAGTAGAGTGTATAGTAGAGTAGTAGAGTTAGTAGTAGAGAAGATTAGAGTAGTAGAGAGTGTGTAGTAGAGAGTGTGTAGTAGAGAGTAGTGAGTGTGTAGTAGTGAGAGTGTAGTAGAGAGTGGGTAGTAGAGTGTGTAGTAGAAAGTATTAGAGTGAGTAGTAGAGAGTGAGTAGTAGAGCAGTAGAGAGTGAGTAGTAGAGAGTGTGTAGTAGAGAGTGAGTAGTAGAGAGTAGTAGAGCGTAGGAGTGTAGTAGAGTGTGTTGTAGAGTGTGTAGTAGAGAGTGTGTAGTAGAGAGTAAGTAGTAGAGAGTGTGTCGTTGAGAGTAGTGAGTGTGTAGTAGAGTGTGTAGTATAGAGTGAGTAGTAGAGAATAGTAGAGAGTAGAGAGTGTGTAGTAGAGAGTGAGTAGTAGAGAGTGAGTAGTAGAGAGGAGTAGTGTAGTAGAGTGTGTAGTAGAGAGTAGTAGTGTAGTAGAGGGTGTAGTAGAGAGTGAGTAGTAGAGAGTAGTAGTGTAGTCCTGCCGCGGAGCATCGCACCACCTTTAAAAGCGCGCCAAAACTGCCCGCAAATGGACTTTTTTGACTCTGGCGAAAGCTATATGGGCAGTGGCAGCCACCAGGGACTGACCCCTGGTTTGGACCTCAGCACGCTCGAAAATGGTGTGCAAGGGGATTGCGGCATACTTCTATTAACGAACCACAACAGGCATCACCCACTGAAGGGAAAGAATTGTGAGGCTGACAAACTCACTACGAGGACCAGAATACTCTATACTGCAGTCCATCGTGGCGCCCACTAGAGGTAATTCACCGGGAGATAAAATGAGCAATTACCTGGTTCCAATGCGTGTGTGCGGCACCAAGATGCCTGAAGCTCCTCCTCTGAAGAAGGCCAAAGGTTGGCTGAAATGCATCAGGAACAGCGGAGCTTTTACGTTTGTAAATACATTTTGAATGTCACCACGATGTGTGCGACTCACTCTTTCCCCAAAGGAGAGGCTTTTTGTAATATATATATATATGCATATAGAGTAGTAGTGGAGTGGAGTGTGTAGTAGTGAGTGTGTAGTAGAGAGTGTGTAGTAGAGAGTGAGTAGTAGAAAGTAGTAGTGTAGTAGAGTGTGTAGTAGAGAGTGTGTAGTAGAGAGTGTGTAATACAGAGTGAGTTGTAGAGAATAGTAGAGAGTGTGTAGTAGAGAGTAGTGAGTGTGTAGTAGTGAGTGTGTAGTAGAGTGTGTAGTAGAGAGTAGTAGAGTGAGTAGTAGATAGTGAGTAGTAGATACTCAGTAGTAGAGTACTAGGGTAATAAGCACGTCATCATTTCAGTTATTTTACTATGCGCACGTGACGCAAAACAATTACGCAATCACAGTTCTCCACAGAACACTTCCGAAGAGAACATCGAACCCACTTCAACTGTAAGGTTTTCAGCGCTGTACTTATTGTACCCAGTCCACAGACAGTGCCACAACCCGAGAGGTGAACAACAACAAAGACGTGGGACTGGAATTCCATTCAAAGGTTAAAGCATTCAAGTATTACTTACCGAAAAGCCACGACATACAGAGGGCACGACAAGACACCGACCTGCAAGAGTATCTCGACATAGGCGTTCCCTGTTTCATGCGCTTTAGGCCTATATGCTGGCAATGCTAGGGAGCCGGTTTATGGGTTTAAACACACAACATTAAAAAATGCAAATTTAACTACTAAACGGAATTTATCCATATCTAATTTTAGCCTAATGTTAAGACACGTTCAAAACATTGTTGGCGTAGCAGACCCATTAAACAGCTGCAGGAGCTTGGCAGCAATGGATTTACCAAACACTCAGGGGTAATCTGGGTGTACAGCCTCGACATCACGCTGGGCGCTGTAAAACGGTAACGCCAATACACCCGAAACATATACAGCTTTCGGTGCATTACCCCCGAATCCTCACACCGTCAACTATCAGCTGCAACTTTTCCAAAATGACTGCAAAACCCACCGTGCTACAGCATATTTCTCTCCCGACAGGAAAAGCACACACATGTACCCTCAGTACAATTAACGAATGTGTACAGCAAAGTGAAGAAAAAAAGTGCACACCTCCTAATGAAGAACTGTGTGTACTGCCGCCGATAAGAGATCCAATCCCGCAGGGCGTGGATAAAAGGAGACAGGGTGGCAACTAGCAGCGAGTGGCATGCCTACAGTGCAATCATTGCACTGGCTTTTGCATAATTTGTGACGCACAATGACGCGAACAAATGAAAAGGTAAGGCGGAGCTGGGACGAGGCTTTTGGAATCATATCGATTCCAAAAAGCCTCGTATGACGAGCAGCGCATGAGCGCATGTGCTGCCTATGTCAGGCCGAGACCTAAAAAAATGGGTGATGCAAAAGTTTAGAAAAGCTAGTTGATCTGACAACTCCCTCCTACCCTCACCCACCTCACCTTACCTGTGTCCGGCTGGTCCTGGAAACAAAGGAGCCTTCTGTCACCTAGCAAAACAAGCATTGGCATAGCCAATAGGTCTCGCTTTTGGGACCTTATAAGTGTTTAACTATGCAACAGTTGCATAACTAAATACTTATAAGGTCCCAAGAGCGAGACCTATTGGCCATGCCAATGCTTGTTTTTTGGTAGGCATGAAGATCCACCCACCCAGTGTAATGCCAGCTGCTGCAACAGGGGGAGGGACGGACTCTGAGGAGAGAGAGCAGAGGAGGAAAGAGCAACAGAGAACCAGTCTGCCAAGTAGGTGCAAACGTTAAAATGAAAGTAATCATTTCGGGGGCGCTTTGATGTTCGCAGTGGCCGCGCGGCTCACTGAGAACATCAAAGCCCCCGTGAAATGTACACGCAGGCTGCCAAATGGTGCGCGCGCCCGGCGCACATGCACTGTAGTTGGGGGCCTGGAAAGCACTCGTTTGCACTTCCAAATCCCCGTTTTCTATAGCTCTCGCCAGAGCAGCGCTAAAGCGCTGGCTCAGGCGAGGCCTAAAAATGAAGAAAGGGAATAACCAGTACTTAACGGAGGTGCTGCCCCGCCCCTGGCACTGTGAGCCATAATTGCTGGTCTGGCTGCTGTGCCTTCCCCACTCTGTTTGTCCCTTCCCCCTACCCCTGCACCCCAGGAATGCCAACACGCCCTGACCAGCAAGGTTGACTCGAGACGTCTCGCATGTGTATTGTGATTGTGGGGGAGGGGACCCTGGAGGAGCAGCTGGGCAATCTGTGAAAGTGTGGCAATTCACAGTGAAGCGGGCCTCCTGTCTTTCAGCTGAGCACGAGGCCCTGGGCAGCTGCCCACAATGCCCATGCCTAGCGCCTGCCCTGATCACCTGGATGGGCCAGCGCACAACCGCAGTCGATCAATGGTGCATGGACGTTCAGAAGGGGGCACTAGCGGAGGAGGTGCTCATGAAGATGAGTAGGAGAGAGAAAAAATTGGACGAAGACCTCCAGGTTTGGAGGGACTTGTGTGATACATGTCTTGACCCACATGTAGACACAGAGTCCGCTGACAGTGACGAGAAGGATATGAGTGTGGATGATGACTCTACTCAGGTGGGGGGGAATCAACCCTAGCTGTATTGAGATGCTTTGTCTGCTAGTTTGGTGTGCTGTAACGCACCTTAGGGTGCCAGATATAGGCTGCCAGAGTGTTTGCTGGTTGGATGACCATCTATTCCAATACGAACTGCCATGTACAGTCTGCAGGGCTTCACAAACTGCTGTCTTTAACAATGAAAAATAAAGGTTTACAAAAATAAAATGAATACGCTGGTTTTAATACCATGCAATGTTTTAGAGCAATGAACATCAAATGACCACATTCCTACCAAACAATATGACATTAGTCATTTTAGATAATGGAGCCACTCACAAGGCTGCATAGGCGGTTCTCGGAGAGAGGAAGAGCACAGGCCACCATGAAAACACTAATATTTAGCTAGTTCCCCAAACTAGGGGACTGAGTCACACACATTTCTCTCCAGGAGAAAGACTAACTGATGCCTAGGAAATGTTTTATGTTACAAATCCAGGTTTTTTTTTTCATTTCAAAAGAATTTTATTATTTTAAAGAAGCAAATATGAAACATAGGATACAAGCAAAAGTGATACAATTGATAACGGACAGAGGTAATAGATACATTAAAATAAAATTAAATAATAGGAAATCAAATCATTGTCATTCATTAATCCGCAGATATCAGATAAATAAAGTACTTAAGGAGGGACGACCCAAAATGATATCTGGCAAAGATACTTATCAAAAGTATCACCCTCAGATGGCAAACTAGGGATAAGAGGAAAGAAAAGAGAGGAAGAAAGAAAAGACGGAAAGAGTAGGAAAGAGATGAGGAAAGAAAAAGAGAGACAGAGAGGAGAAAAGGAAGAGGAGAGGATTTCCAGAGGATTCACCCGACACACAAGACAACACTAACCAGACAAATCAAAGGGATATTGCTCCACCAGCCCTTCGGAGGCCAACTCCATGTATGAATCTAAGGCTTTCCAAACACCAGTAGATATAGAAGGGGATAGATGAGCATGGTCAACTGACGTATGAGCACTTCGTAGAAAGGAAACCCAAGCCCACCAAGTATGGTAAGAGACGGATGAAAAGGATTTCCACTCCATGAGAATTACTTTGACTGCAATAGTCAATAAGAGGTCCAGCAACTGTAACTCCATGGGATCTAAAGGCAGAGGGACTGGGGCCGCCAACGGACCCAAAAGGATTAATGGAAAAGAAAGTTGGAATTTGATGTTAAAGATGAGCATGAGGTGTTTGTGAATTAAATCCCAAAAGGGTTGGAGAAGGGAGCAATCAAGGAACATATGTTGAAAATCGCCTGGTAAAAGCCCACAACTCCAGCACAAATTGTCTTCTTTGAGATTTAGTGAATACAGACGAATGGGAGTCCAGTGAAGAAGATTAATAGAGAAAAACTTAGACTGCATTAAAGAGGGGGCGATTTTGTTACGAAGAGAAAATTTACCAATATCTTGCCAGGTATCAGAAGAGATATGAGCAGTAACACTATGATCAAAATGATGTAACCATTTTTGCTGTGCTGGGAAGGGAGTGTAGAGGACGATAAAAATTTGTAAATCCGAGACGCAACATGACCAGTCCTGATCCATAACTGAAAAAGCGTAATCATAGGGGAAGAAGGATGAAGGTGCACTTTAGCAAGTGCAACCTTAATCTTAAGAAAAGTATAAAAGTCTAAATTAGATAAAGAAAATTGTTGAGCAAGGGATGAGAAAGGGGAAGGGTCATTGTTGGAATCATAGAGATGTTTAACAAGTGAGACACCTTTCCCAGCCCAGTAAGACATCAACTCTGGGTCAATATTAATTTTGATTTTAGAATTGCGCCAAATAGACGACCATCTAGTTTTATGCAGTGGAATTGCTACTCTCTTATCAACCTTGCTAACCGCAGCAATAGTGTCTAAAATAATAGAACGAGAGAATGGAATAGAAAGGGTATTCGTGGTTAAAAAAGAGGCAGTCGGCAGTGGGGAGGCCAGTTCCTGTTCTATTGTCAACCATGCTGGAACATGAATAGATGGAGAAGAAAACCAAAGGGCACCCTGGGACGCCAGAAAAGCCGTTTGATACTTCCCCCAATCAGGAAAATTACAGCCACCCATATCATAAGATTTCCGTAAAAATTTATAAGCAATCCTAGCCCTTCTGTCATTCCATAAAAATTTGGAAGTAAGCAAATCAAGTTCATGAAAGAAGGAATCAGAAAGCCTTACTGGAAGCATAGAGGAAACAAAATTAATAATAGGAGTGATCATCATTTTAAGAGTCTGCAGTCGGCCCCACCAAGAAATATGCTTCGGAGACCAATTTTCTAAAAGACGTCTCACCTTAAGAATAGTTTGGGATTCATTATAAGTAGCCGTAGCATATAGGGTGGAACAAAAATAGATACCCAGATATTTTAGCTGTTTAGATTGCCATTTAAAACCCGCCAAACCCATATGAGAGGAGAAGCAGTAAGCATTTAAGGGAAACATCTCTGTCTTATCTTTGTTCAGAGTGTATCCTGAAACTTTTGAAAAAAGAGAAATCGTATCCGAAATAGCAGGGATGGCCAGTGCAATATCATCAGAAAAAATGAGAACATCATCTGCATATGCAGCTGTTTTTATCTGATGAGACCCAAAAGAGAACCCCTTAATATCTGGATGCGAGTCAATCATTCTGAGGAGAGGATCAATGGACAACAAAAATAAGAGAGGGGACAAAGGACACCCTTGTCTAGTGCCCTGACAAAGGTTAAAAAAGGAAGACGTAGCACCATTCACCCGTATGTTAGCCCTAGGTCGGGAGTAAAGAGACATAACCATACGAATAAAGGAATCACCAAGATTATGTGCACATAAAACAGCTCTTAAAAAAGGCCAAGAGACCTTATCAAAGGCCTTTTCAGCATCAAGGGCCAAGGCCGCCGCCGGAAGATTAGAACGCTTGGTGGCACCAAGAATATGACTAAAAGTATGAATATTATCACGTGCAAGACGCCTCTTTACGAAACCTGTTTGGGAGGGATGAACCAATTGAGTAATAAAGGACTCTAAGCGTTTAGCTAAGATTTTAGCAAAGATCTTAGCTTCCATGTTAAGAAGGGAAATGGGACGAAAATTCTTGGGATCTGCATGATCCTTCCCTTCTTTGGGGATAACTACAATAGTAGCATCAGCCGCGGAACCAGACACAGAACCATCCTTAATAAAAGCATCAAAAACGGATTGGAGTTTCGGGACAAGCACGGGAATAAAGGTTTTATAAAACGCAATAGGATATCCATCAGGACCAGGAGCTTTACCAGAACGAGTAGCTTTAATCGCGGAAATGATTTCATCAGAAGTAATCGGACAATTCAATGAGTTATTATCTTCCTCTGAAACAACTTTCAAAGGAACCGACTTCAAGAACTCCTGACATTGTTCAAAAGAAGCTTGAGCAGACGGGGTATATAAATTATTATAAAAATCGCGGAAGACCTCAAGAATTTCTACAGTTTGAAAATTTTTGATACCAAGCCGGTCAGTAATAGAAGAAATTTGGGAAGAATTACAAGAAGATTCCTGAAACTTTAAAGTGGCTGCAAGAAGCTTGCCCGCACGATTTTTTAACAGCAATTTCTTCGATTTCTGAGCCTGAAGGCCAATATGAGCTCTCTTAGTGACTATAGTATTGTACGTATACTTTAAATTCTTAATAGATTGGAGGCAGGTCTTATCCTGAGAATGTCGAAAAAGGGATTCCTGACGTTTGATCTCATCTGCTAAGTCCGCGAGTTCCTTTTTAATGGCTGCGTTTCTCCTTGACATACATTTAATGACCTGACCACGGAAAGTACATTTAAAAGAATCCCAGAGAACAACAGGGGAACTGACTGACCCAACATTCTCAATAAAAAACGTCTCAATATCATTGGAAAACTCTCGCACCAAGAACTCATCATGTAAAATTTCTGTGTTTAGTCTCCATGAACGAGATCGTGCCCTAGGGGCAAAGGACATAAGAGTAAAGGTCACTGTGGCATGGTTAGAAATTAAAATAGGGTGAATAAGCGGAGAAGAAGAAGATTGAACCAGAGAGGAGTGAACCAAAAGATAATCAATGCGTGAAAAGGACGAATGAGGGGAAGAAAAAAAGGAGAAGTCACTACCAGTGGGATTATGAAGACGCCAGACATCCTGAAGATGGGTAAGAGAGCACATATTAATCATTTTTTTATGTGCTTTAGGGGGACGAAAATTAAAGGCAGAATTCCTATCTAAGATGGGATCCATTGGCAAATTAAAGTCTCCACCTACAATAAGATTACCAGAGTGAGGTGTATCATTTAGCTTTTTGGTGATCGCTTTCCAAAAGGACGGGTCATCCTTGTTGGGGGCATAAATATTCATGACAAAGAGATCAGCATTACCATTGGACATCTTAGACAGCAACCACCGACCCTCTCTATCCTGCTCAGAGGAAACGATAGACAACCCAGAATGTTTAGAAACTAAGGTAATTACCCCATTTCTTTTACCACAAGCATCTGAACAAGCAACATCAAAGACCCATTCTTTCTTCAGAAACAACGCCTCCTTGGCAGAGAGCTTTGTTTCCTGAAAAAGGACGAGATCCGAAGAAAGAGATTTACAGTAGTCCAAAATCTTTGACCTTTTAACTGGGTGATTTAACCCTTTAACATTAAGGGAAAGTATATTTAGTCCAGACATAGAACCATTATCAGGAAAAAAAGACATTTCATATATGACAAATGAACTGCAACAACCAGGAGAACCAACCAGCAGACATTAAAAGCCAACACAAAACAAGGTGAAACCAAAGAGGAAATCCGAAAAGAAAAAAGGAAAGAAGAGGAAAAAGAAAGCAAGAAAATACACAGAAAGAGAGAGAAAAGGGCCCATAAGGCAGGTCTGAAAAAGACCCAATTTATACAAGGGGGGACATGGGAAAAAGAGCGAGGGGCCAACAAGAGGAATAAAAAACATCAGCATGAATAGCCCCAAAACAGTACATAGCTGATTATACATGTTTAAAAGAAGAACTATCTAAAAGCTAAGAACTGGAATTAATTATAACATTTTGGAAACAGAGCGAAATGAAAGACTATAAAGGCAACACGTTTAACCAAGTTGATATATAGGTACCAGCTAAAATGAATCATAGAGAACGGGAAGGGCAGGAAAGAGAGAAAAAGAAAACAAGTGCAAGCAATAAGAGCTGGTGGAAAGTGAGCTAAAAGTTAACATTACTATTAGGTAGAGGAAGACCAAAGCGGACTTCATAAAGAGAAAAAGGAACAGAATGAAGAGAAAAGAAGAAATACATTCTAAAGCATACTATATGATACATTATGGGAAAAATAAGTGAAACATAATAGAAAACGGCATATAGTACCCTCTCAATATAACAATCAATGAATCCCTATGGCAGATAAATAAGATAACTAATACTATATATAAATATGTAAAATCTATAGATAAGCTTATAGATAACTGACCATGAATAGATAAAGCCATATACACACAAGTTGGCAAAAAGAGGTACGCTTGCCTAAGTAAGTGAACATATAGGTAAAGAGGCATAAAACTATCAAGTACAAAGCATCTATAAAAAACTGACATACTCGAAAAAGATAATTAATAATACATAATAAACAAACCACTCAGTGATAAATCAGTAAAGTAGATATAACTAGTAACTATATAGACGACACATAGTGACTCTAAATATAGCCATAAATAAGCATCTAATAAACATCTATGATTCAAACATATAGACAATCCATACATCAACACGTTGATAAAACAAAGGAAAAAACAATGGCCTACTCCATAAATACGAAATAACAAGAGGCAACCATGAGGCAAAAAGACCGACCACAAAAAGATAAAATAAACCAAATTTCACATCAAAAATCGACGCAAATAAAGAAGTCATACAACGGGATAAGAAACGGACCAGGACCTAATACGTCAAGAGACAAACTGGGAAGGCAAGGAGTAACAGGACGACACGCGAACAGGAGTGAAGTCAAGCCATCAAGAGATGCTACCACAAAAAAATTGGAAGGTTTATACAATAAAACTAACAACAATAAAGACCATTACACCATAACGATAACAAGGGAGCACCAAAAGACGACAAAAACACACCAAAACCAATGGACATAAAGACCACCGCGCAGATCTAAAAGCAACTAGACTTAATAGATCTGACAAAGAAGAAAAACATTGCAGTATGTATAACCGCATCAGGTGCCAGAAGAACCAGGAACATGTGAGGCCACCGTTTGAAGTTCCATCTGTAACTCCATCTGATTATCCAAAAACGAGGCCAAATCAGCAGGTTCATCAAAAATTCTGACACGACCTTTGAAAGTAATGCTGAATTTTGAAGGGCCAGCAAAGGAGAAGGGGATATTCATCTCAGATAAACGCTTCCGGAGATTAAGAAAGCCCTTCCTCCTTATCACCGTGTCCCTGGCAAAGTCTTGAGAAATTGAAATACGATAGCCATTCCAAGAAACAGCTCTAACCTTCCGCATATGAGCCAAAATCTGCTCTGTATGCTGATGACGCAGCGGTTTAAAAATTATCGCTCTTGGTTGCGTAGCAGACTTGGGGCGAAAGGTGGGAACACGGTGTGCACGTTCCAGTTCAAAATCTCTTTGGAAAGAAATTTGTAGTGTAGAAGGAATCCATTGATAAAGAAACTCAATCATGGAAGATGCATCTTTCTCAACACCCTCCGGAAGACCAAAAATACGCAGATTGGATCTGCGATTACGATCCTCTTGTTCAGTGAGGTCTTTCCTCAATGCTGCCATGGAACGCTCCATCTGAGTGAGAGATCTAGAGTGCTTTTGCATGGTATCCTCTGCGCCACTAATCCGTGTTTCTGTACCTGAAACACGAAGGGAAAGGGCCTTGAAATCATTCCTGATGGCTAACACCTCCACCTGCAGTAAATCTGTGTTAGTCTTAGTAGACTGCGCAATTTCATAGACCTCATTAAGGCGCGTCAGGATGGACTCAAGAGTAGAATTAGTGTCTTTTGGAGCAGACTCAGGTGTGGGGGATACCTGTTTGGACCTCTTAAGAGATGCTTTAGAGTCCTTAACGTCTTTAGCATTCGGTGAAGGGCCCATATTCTCAGCCATAGGGCATACCACCTCAACAGGAATAAAATACACCTCTTCAGATAGAGTAAGGGCAAGAAATGCCAGGGGATGTAAGACCCTTAATGTGCGATAAGAAAAACGAGCAGGAAGGAATAACGCACTTTCAGCAAAAAGAGCAGGACAATGATTATGGCAGGCGAGCACGGTCAGGAAAAAAAAAACACCTCACAAAAAATATCATGTGCTTCAGGAACAAGTAGGCGCACACCGACCTCGAAAACAACCAATAGCAAGCATAGAGCAAAGAAGCCTCACATAAGGAAGTGGCAGTGCGTCTGACGAATAATATATTAGCAGAAACCTCAAATAATTCTCACAATGGGCAGCACTGCAATAGGCGGAAGAAAAAAAAATCAAAATAAGCACAAAAAAAGTGAAAAAACGTCACCAGTTCCTGTATGACTCCATTCCTGACAGGATAGTCCCAGTAGCGTCGTCGTGTAGAGGAGAGAGTAAAACTCCCTCAGTGAAGAAACAAAATGGCGGCCGCTCGTGAAACCATCGAGCGCCACCTTAAAATGCCGATATATGGTCTCTGGCCACTTCCCACCACCGGAAAACTCCCTCGTAGCACACACGGCAGTCTCGCAGGCAAGATATCATCCTCTGCGCTGAGCGGGGCATTCCGCAGCCGCAGCAATGTCTCCGTCGGCCCTCGCTCTTTACGGAGCTCAAGCGCGATCCGCCATTTCACAGCGGCGCGCAAGCCACGCCCCCTTACAAATCCAGGTTTTAATCAATTTGGAAAAAGTGACACAGGTGTACGTGCATACAATATTCCTCTGCATAGACCACTCATTCTGAAGAAAACTGGGCCCACCCTGAGCCTGGTTCACAAAACACTTTTTGTGTGTAGTTGTGCTTTAGTTTAGGTTTAGATGTGAGACAAGCCTGAATATCCAGACCTGCTTCACAAATCCTTTTTGTGAGCAGTTTCCAGGAGAAACATGCCGCTTTCCTTAAAATTCAGGTGTAAGTCACATCTAACCTAAGCCTGGAGAGATAAAAACACCAGCTTGCAGGAAAAGCTCTGAGTCCGATTCACAAAGATTTGGCTGTGGCTTACACCTGTAGTACATCTGAGTCCCAGGAGTAAGCTCATTAGAAAGTTAGTAGTACTACAAGACTAAGCCACATTTACTCATACACCACTCGTAGTGAGTCTGGCCCATATTTTCCAAATTGCCAAACAGTGGCTGTTTTTTCAGGGAGTTTGTACGCAGGAGTGGAGTGAAGCACCTATCTATATCAGCTTCAAACAAGGTGCTAGTGGGCGATAAAATAGTTTTTATGGACCTTCTCGAATTTGCCGAGCTAACAGGAAGGCCACAAGATAGGCTGAAGAAGCTAAATATTACTTAAAAAAGCAAGATGATGTGTCACTTCAGATTGGAGACGGTGGGGTTCGGGGGGGGGGGGGGTGGACAAACAGGCTGCCAAAGAGAAATGATACGTTATTAAAATGGCAAAGAAAAAAATCACAGGAAAGTGGCAAATGGAGTGAGAGAGTGCAAGAAAGGGAGGAAAAGTTGTAAAGAAGAAAGACAGAAATAAAGTAAACAGAATGAAAAAGCGGCAGAACGAAGAATGGAAGGAAGGAAAGAAAGAGAATAAGGGGAGAAACCGAAGAAGAAGAAAATGAGGATGGAAGGGTGGAAGGGTGGAAGGATGGAAAGAAGGGCTTCAAGAAGAAAATAAGGAAGGAACAAACAAAAAATGGAAGAAGGGTAAGAAGTAAAGCAGAAACATCATATGTAATGATGGAAAGTAGGAAATAAATAGGGAAAGAATTGATAATAAAAGAAAGGGAAGAAAGAGAAAATAGACAACTAAAGAAGGGAACAAATACGAATCCCCACGTGCCTCTAGGGGAAGATTGAAGTTCGCTCACTTTGCTCATTCACTTTATGCCATGTGGTTCAAAGTGGAGAGTATTTTATATAAATGACTACTCCCTGGTGTGTAATAGGACTGGTGAGGAAAGTTCCATGCAAATGTGGTGCACCACCGGTGTGCACAGCTAACAGCTGAATTATGCATATGTAAGTAAACATAGGAAAGTTTACACACATTTGTTGTAACAATAAATTGAGTTTAGGTAGGGGAGTCATTCGAGGGGCGAATTGGTTTGAAACAAAAAATGTCAAAGTAAAATCAGTTACATTTCATAACTCTTCCCTGCTTGTTGTTTGTCTTGCTTACCGCAGACTGATTGGGATTGAAAAACAGTGAATATTCGTTTTTTGATCAATTCTTTGGACTTGCATGGTAGAGGTAAAACATTCATACCTTAGGCTTCTTCTGTACGTTAGAACATTTTGTGAATAATTAAAATGCTAACCGGATGGAGAAAGATTGAAGAAAGACTGCCACTCAAGTATAGAGGTTAAGAATTTAATACAGAGTTTAAGTAGATTAAGTAGATTTGATGGATGATGAATTTCATAATTTGATGAATGGATGCACTTAAGCATAGTAAGTTAAGAAAGGATTTAAGTAAAAAAAACAAGTGCAATCTACAGTGTGAAAAATCTGAAGAAATACAAATCTTAACTAATGAATTTAAATCTATGGTGTAAAATACAAAAGACAATAAGATCTCAAACGTGAGAGAATATGAGTCTCAGCAGAATAAGTCACCACTCCTAGAATCCCACGTAATGAATTTCAGAAAGACTATAGTAACCGGTTTCCAGGCATCTGGCATCTCTACATCGAAGTAATTTGCTGGTCAGTAATATTTAAAGAAATCTAAAACAAAACAGATAACTCAATACTTCTAATAATGCAGAGCTAGGCACATATGGTCAAGAATTGCCCAGCAGGTTGCAGCATTTTAGAATGTGTTAGCTAGAATGTTCATTGTATCATATGCAGACAGACATAGGGACAAATGCACTAAGTACTGGCCACAAAAAAAGCTGATTGAAATTGGTGACCGGTATTTTAATGATCAATAATGCATTATATTACCCGACCTGTGTACTAATAGGTCAGTTCATATAATTCTTATTTGGAGTAGGATGTAATTAGCAACAATATTTTTGAGGTAGGTTGCACATTTCGACTCACTACAATTGATGACTATCGCAGGGATGGTGGCCTGCTAGGGTCTGCTTACAGAAAAAATGGGATGTTAAAAAAATCAAGAGGAAAAGGATTCTTATATTTATTCTTGGTTTGCAAATATCCCTGGGAGCCTCAGTTTTAGGATGCCCAGACCCTCATCCACCTAGAACACAAACAATGGGGCTCTTTGGCGGAGATATTTTATTGCACTTGTCCCGATAGGCTGGTGACTGATCCCTCATGCTTCCCATGTACAATGACCCAAAAGACCAAAGAATAGCTGATGTTCAGTTGGACTGCACAAGTTTCTAATCTTGTTATAACTACCATAAAGAGAATAAAAGCAGTACATACTGGCTATCTATAGGCAATTTTAATTTTCTCACTACATCAACCACTCACTATCACCACAATTTAACCACAAGTTTATAGGGACAACAGCAAAAAATGGTCTCCACTCAAGAGCCCCCATTGTGTGATTGGCCCACTGGGTATTGCACTGCCCATCCAGCGTGGAGCATGATCTAATCACGAAGCATGCCACCTAGTTGGGTGAAGGTCTGTGCATCCTGGAAAGGATACTCCGGATGATATTTGTAAACCAAGAATAAAAAGGAATTATTTTATTCTTGGTATTTTTCCCTCAATGCGAAAAACCCCATTAAAACATCACATTTTACTGTAAGCGGTAAGTTTGGGGTTTCAGGGAGGATATGTGACCGACCGCTAACATCCTGCCTTCTGATTTTTGGGGCCTCTAGGGTCAGCAGACCATCATATCTGTGATCACATTTTAATAAACTAAACATTTTTGTTAAAATGCAGCCCGTTTAGCTGAAAGGAAAAGTTACTGGTGTAAAAAAGTAATGTTTTTAGTGTGCTTGACAGTATGCAGTGGTCCCCCGGATCACTGCCTACTCCTCAACAAATATTTTTTTTACATTCACAAAGAAGAAAGGTTCTCCAGAGGCTACTTCCATTTTACCACCCTAACTCAGCAGTCTGCAATTTTTCAATGTTTTGCAACTGGATTGCCATCGCAAAAAACATTGATGTATGGCTTACGAGTCTGGTGCTTAGAGTGGATACCTACAACATGCCCTTTTCAAATACCAAATAGATATGGGGTCGCATTCCCATTTTAGGAGTTTGAATGAGTTTACTATCTCCTTAAATGGAATTAGTACATTGAAAATAGAATATTAGGTTTTCAGACTCCGAATCAGAGTGTTTGCGACCACGGCTATGTGCTATATTTGTGTACCTTGGATTAGGAAATAATGCGCCCTATTGTTACAATATTCTACATACCAAGATGTCAAAGTTGGAATCAGGTGTGATTTGCATACTCACTCATTTGTGCACACTTTAGCAGACACACAATTTGCACTGGAATTTAGAGGCCACGTCATGATTGGGGCCTATGATTGCTTTATTTAAATCAATAAAGAGTGGCAAAGATAAAAAGTAAATCAAAATCCAAGCCTACTGGCTTTTTCAATGCTTGTTTTAACATTGTAGCATTTTAATTTGTTATTTGAAAGACCACACATTTAATTGTGTAGATTACATAGCTAATACATGAAGCTGAAATGCAGTCACCAGAAAATGAATAAGCTTACTGGAAGATGCAGACATTTGCTATGTAATAACATATGAGGGCCATATGTTTCTGTTTTGGATCAGTGATGTCAGATGTCGGTTTGCCAGAGGCAAACATGAAGTATGAAATGCTGCTGTGATCTTAAACAGCCAATTTTCATACAATCTGTCTGTGCTAGAGATAAAAATATGTTGTCAGACTGTGCGTGCATACTACAGGGAGTTCAAACAAATGAACTCCCAAATTGTAAAGCAGTGCTTCCCAAACCATTAGAACAAACTTTCCCAAACCATTAGAACAAACTTTCGCACAGACCTACCTCTAATAGACAGGAGGGTGGACTATTTTTGAATGTAACTAAACCATCATGTGGTACCGTATTGTTATTTACAGACAGCACATTTTCCATTAAAATGGCCACCAAATGTGCACAGTGTTACTGATAAAACTATATAGCACACAAATGATAAAGTGTGGAAATCGTGTTTCTTTCATTTGTACATCACCAAGTAAAGTGTCTTGAATTGTTTTGAACCTATTAAAATCTGTTACCAGCACACTTCAGAATTACAAAAAACAATTGCTTAATTTTTCCTTTTCTAACTGATTAAATAATACAGTTCATTACAGGTATTTACATTTTTATTGTGTGTTGCAATAAAGTGACTTTCTACAGCCTTTTCTTTCACACTCCCTGCACTCCAGCAAGATTGTCAAATAATTCAGTTCAAAAACTCCTCTCACTTTGGAGCATGAGAAACAAAAGTAAACATCAGCCCCCCTGTTAAAAGAATAAACAGCAATTTGTCAGAAGAAATAGCCTGACATTTGACCTTTGTCTTGGAAGCACCAGCAAATGTAACAAGATATAAAGTATGATTTTAAAGCATCTTCATTTATTGCTCAGACTTTCAACCCACCAAAGATCAGCTCGACACCCATCAGTGGGTTGCCACAATTTGGGGAATACAGCATAAACCATACAGGCCAGTCTATTGTAGAAAAAATGGTCACATGCTTGACAGTTTTACATAATAATAGTTCAAAAATAATTGGACTCTTTCAGGTATTCTACTTAATATGACAGTGCAAATTGATTTGATGGCTACACTAGTCTCTTTTAGATGATGACATAAACTCTAAATCTCCTGTTCAGTTCAACCAGTCCATACTCATCCACTTTTGCCATTCTTTACCCTTGCAATTCAATTGCTGAGTGTGTAGGTGCATACAGAATATCTCAGCAAAAAGTGGAGCTGTACTGCACCCTCAACAATAAAAGCGTTAGACTTGCTTTGCAGATATTTCATATGTGTCTTGAGGTTTTAATTCCATACTTGTGTTTTCTTATTGCAGTTTTACATAGCGCAAATGTGGCTCAAAGGCATTTGAGTGCTTTACACGAGCACCAAATTGCATTACACAAGGTGAATAAGTACTATGTACAAAATCACTAGTTGGTGAGATGACACCAGGATTCATTGGAATGACCTGAATGATCCAGCAGTCAACAGTCTCAAAACCTTTCTTGCAGACCTGAACCTGACTCAATTAGTTGACAAGCCAACTCAACAAAGGATCAACTTCAGATCTTTTCATTGAAAAACCCAACTCAATTCAGATGGAATCTATCCTACCCTGTGATTGGACGGACCACCACTGCATCACTTTCCTCATCACAGAAGAGTCCTCATAACGCTATAGCGACTTTAGATTCAGGCTATGTTATATTTGGTGGGTATAGCCATCAGCCTACTGCCTTTGCAATGGTCCCAAGGCTCTTTATTGGCTGAAGACCAATACCCATTTGCTTGGCTAAAATCATTAGACTTTCATCCCCCTGAATCTGGGATGTCAATCCATCTTATGTACTCGAACCATATTGTATTCACTCTAGCTGAAGTACTTCCAATAGCCAACCTACAAGTCCAACGGACTGCTTTTAATCAACTCACTGCCAAGGGAGGGCTTGTGTTCAACCAATGTATGCATATCTCACTTCTGGCCAGCAACATTAGGTAGAACAGCAAACATCGCTGAGGCTTACTGAGAAGAAACCTTGTTGTAGTATCGACCCCTAACATAACCAGCGCAGGGGTCATCTTGTTCCCATCATTTCTGATATGACGCTGCTAACGGTTTCCCAGTATCTTTCAAGCATTGGACAAGACACAAAAACATGTTCATCATTTGCTTCAAGAAACCCACATCTTCTGCATTTAGGGGTCGGGTCCTTTACAAATCTAGCAAATTTCTGAGGTGTCCCATACAATCTATTTAGGGTGAAGTAGTGGTTTCTCTTTAAGTTGGCTGGTTTAACCGTAGAGTATAGAAATTTTATGGATGTCGGACACAATTAGGGCAGTTCTTGCCCTGGTATCATCTCCTCCCCTATCTTCTGTGGTATCAGCAATCTCCTATCTTCTGTGTCTAATAATTTCCAATACCGAAAAGCAACTTCTCTGCCTTTAGATTTCACATCTTGCATAGGGGATTCTTCCTCCCAGGTGTTGTTCCATCCTCGGATATCACTTTTATACCAAGAAGAAAGCTGCATGTACTTAAATCTTAATAGGTCATAACATTGAGTATTTCCCAAGGTATTAAACCCTGCTCTGTAAATATCTGCCCCCAGGTGACTATTCCTGCCCTCCTCAGGGGAGACTTAAACTGTCCAACGTACCAGGAGAATCCGAAATTGGTGATAACACAGAGTAATAGCTTATCCCCAGAATTTTCCTAACATTGACCCATAAAGTAAGTGCAGCTCTTATCACCTTTAATCTCACTTTTCTGAAGAATTTCTGGCACCAAAATTATGAAGACACCCCATAGCTCCCAATTCTGTGGTCAGTTATGCCAACATCCTCCCCAAGATGATCTATATGGAGTCCCAAGAAGCAACCTGCAGTTCTTAAATTGAAAGGCAATGCAATACAGGTTCAGATCTGGAAGCGCCAGGCCTCCTTTCCTCACTGACCGGCTCAACATCTTCAAGGAGAACCTGTCTTCCCCAGATCCCCAAATAAAGCGTGTAAACTTCCCCTGTAGTTTAGCTAAAGCCTGACTAAGAAATTCCAGCGGAATATAGTTAAAAAGGTATGTCAGTTTAGGTAAGGGCAAGTTCCTCCATCTAGTAAGCAATAGGTTAGCCTTCTTTGCCACCCTTCCTAAATTCGTTGTTGGAAGAACCTCCAGAGATTGCACTATAGAGATACCTAAGTACTTAATCTCTGGCTTAATCTCACAGAACGTTTATAAACAGCACAGCAACCCAAGCCCAAAATCCAGAAAAGGAACATGCACAACATCAACAGGAATGCTCTGACTTCGCTCAGTCACAACATCTTGACTCTCCCTGTAGAGCTCTCAAATGTCCTTGATCTTACAAATCACTACACTCACTCCATGGAATCTGTTCTTGACTCAATCGCTCAACTCCAACTAAAAAGAATGCCCACTAAAATCTCCAAACCATGGTACAATGGTAGTCTCAACACAGAAAGACGTAACTTGAGATTAGCCGAACGTCAATAGAGATTTGACCCGTCCATTGACATCTCAAGCACCAGAGATCATTAAGAAGCAGTTACTACAAAAGCATCAGAACTTCAAAAACAGACTTCTTCAGAAACCAACTTGATCAAGCTAGTAACTGACCCAAAAAACTATTTGATCAAATAATACCACAATCGAACTGCGCACCCAATCAGATACTGGTGGGAACCAACTTGCATCCAAGCAGTGGGGAATACACCTTCTTCTTTTTGCAGAAGGCAGGAACCATTAGAAAAGACCTGCTGCTGGCCTTGTAACAACATCCTACCCCCCCTCAGCCCTGCCCATCGACTCCCGGACCTCTCTTTCCAATATGCTATCCCAGTCTGTACCCCAAAAACAACACCTCTTGGAACTCCTTTAGAACATTTGATGAAGACACCATTCATAAAATCTTAATCAGACTGAAACTATCAAACCATTTCAATGGCCCTCATCCCTCGAAATTCTTCAAGGAAATCATACCCACATTACTTCCAATCTGGACCAAGATTCTCAATAACTCCCTCCTTCAAGGCTCCATCCCTGACTGCCTGAAATCAGGACAAGTTACCCCCATTCTAAAAAACCAAACGCAGACAAATCCGACCTTAACAACTACCGACCTAATTTCAATATCCCTAACCTGGCGAGGCTCCTGAAAAAATGTTTTCAGATTCAACTCTGTAACCACATCGATCAGATCCATCTTTTAGACCAATTCTAATCTGGATTCCATGCTAGGCACAGCACCCAATCTGCTATGACACACATTGTAGACGATGCACTAAAAATGCTGGACCAGAACCAAGCCTATCTATTAGTCCTCCTTGACCTATCATTGGCATTCTATACGGTAAAGCACACAAATCTCCTAGAACTTTTGGAACACAGTATGGGCATTTCAGGTCCATCCTTAAATGGTTCTTCTCCTACTTCCCAAACAGATCTCAAAGAGTTAAGCTTAACCCCTTCGCTGCTAGGCCTCCCCCCACCTCCCCCTGTGCTAAGCCTTTTTTTGGCTATTTGGGGTAGTTCGCGCTTAGGCCCCAGTAACATTTTTACCACACAAAGTATCCATGCCAAATTTACATGAGGTATAATTTTACTTGGGAGACTGAGGGGAGCACTGTGGGGTAGGATATTTGTGCCGGCACAGTGATTCCACACAAAAATATGTGGAAAATGTATTTTTATCAGCTAAATTTGAGGATTGCAGGCTATCTTGGGTAAGAAACCGTTGGGGGATCCACGCAAGCCATATCTCGCTGGACTCCCCCGGGTGTCTAGTTTTCAGAAATGTGTAGGTTTGATAGTTTCCCAAGATGGCCGCCGAGCCCGGGCCAAAGACCCAGGTGACTCCCCTTGCAAAAGCAGATTGTTTTGTGATGGGTAATCTTGATGTCTCCACAATACGTTTAGGGCCCTTGCCTGTCATGGGTAATTGACCCACCCACAAGAGTGAGGTGCCATTTTTATCAGGGGACCTGGAGGAAGGCTGGGTTGTAGGAATCTTTGTCAGCCCGGTGATCCTACAACTTTCACACACAGAAATTTGAGAACAATTAGATTTTTCTATCACCATTTGACGTTTGCAGGGGATTCTGGGTTGTGAAACCATTGGGGAGCCAAGCAAGCCATACCTCCCTAGACGCCCCTGAGTCTCTAGTTTTCAGAAATGCGTGGGTTTGGTAGGTTTCCCTAGATAGCCGCCGAGTCTGGGACCAAAAACTCATGTGACCCACTTTGCAATACCAGATCTTTTTGTGACAGGTAATTTTGATCTCTCCACAATACTTTTTGGGTACTTGCCTGTTACGGGTACTTGAACCACCCACACGAGTGAAGTACTATTTTTATAGGGAGACCAGGGCGAACGCTGGGTGGTAGGAAATTTGGGGAGCCGCTTCGTCGCATGGGGAGCTGCTTCGTCGCATTCTGGACCTGTTACCCTGCAATTCCTGCTGTTGAGGACTTTGTTGCCCAGGAGGCTTAGCGAGGCTGCAAATTGGCCGCAGCTGACACGGGGCAAGGTCTTTAAAAACTCCTCGCCGCTCCCGCTGTGCGGGAGCCGCTTCGTCGCATTCTGGACCTGTTACCCTGCAATTGCTGCTGTTGAGGACTTCGTTGCCCAGGAGGCTTAGCGAGGCTGCAAATTGGCCGCAGCTGACACGGGGCAAGGTCTTTAAAAACTCCTCGCCACTCCCGCTGCGCGGGAGCCGCTACATCGCATTCTGGACCTGTTACCCTGCAATTCCTGCTGTTGAGGACTTCCTTGCCCAGGAGGCTTAGCGAGGCTGCAAATTGGCCGCAGCTGACACGGGGCATGGTCTTTAAAAACTCCTCGCCGCTCCCGCCGCGCGGGACGCGCGCGGGCGTGCGCCGGGCGAAGCCCGGGCCAAGGGCGGGCCCGTTGAGCCCGTTCAAGACAGGTAGAGGCTGGGCTGGGCCCCCCCTCGTACATGTGTATGGTCAGAGTGCTCCTCCGGTACGCTTCGTCTGATCTCGATACATTGGATTGCTAATTTGATACGTAAAACAGGTTTATCTCTTGTCCCACATACTGTGTTGTATATCCAGTCTTGGCTATTCAATTCCTCCTTACCATGAATTTGAGGGATGGCAGATCCACAAAATGTCTTTCGGGAGGGAGTGTTACAGGGACTTTGGATAATTTTATCGTTAGGGCAGCTTCCCTATTAGAACGGGAAATTACTCTAACTGAGAGGCGGCTGTCCTGGGATCCCAAAGGGAGTAGAAGATCGTCCCTGGGCCCCTTAGCGACTGCTATAACCCCCGATAGGGTGCTTGTTATAAATGAAGAATCAGCTTCTCAATCCCTAGGAGCTAGTGTTCCTACCATGTTGCACTCTCCTCATCTTGGTGCGGGGGATGTGGATATTGTTCCCAGCCCAAATGCAAGATTTCCATTACCTATTAATTCTGATTTATCATCTGCCCAAATGTTGCCCTCGAGGTCTAAGTCAATAAAAAAGCCAGTTCCACAAAATTCATGTAAGGACCCTGAGGAAGAGAGGGGGGATGCTTCATTCAGGAAAATCCGCAAAAATGTCTAGGTCCGCAAAAATTGTCGATGTTAATATATTGCCTTCTCCCTCTCTTTTCTTTTGGTAACTGATAGTCCTTATGTGACCACTATTGTCCCAGATCCTCCCTTGTTGAGCTCTAATCTGCCTAGTGGTTATGAGGAGTACCTCTTACCGAAATTAAAGGAAATGCTAACCCTCATGTTGAATCCGTTTTTGGATAAATTGGCTCAGATTGAGCAGAAATTTTTGCTTTGCGACCAATGCGCTAAGGCTAAGATAGCATCTGGGGCTGTTAAATCGGTGGGCCTTCAAACTATTTCTGAGTCTCCCCTTGCCTCTAATTCCAGTTCATCTAGTGGAATTGCCGTGCCTATCCCTTCTGTTCCGCTCCCTTCCATTGCTTCTTCATCTTCGAGTAACTTAGTGGAGGGTTCCAATTTGTGTCCTTTGGCTCATTGTACTCAAGACAAGCTCCTTCATTCTTTTGTCACTCGGCATCTTTAGACTTTTGTACATATATATATATATCTATATATATATGTGTGTATATTTATCTGTCTTTTTAAAGAAAATAATTAAATAATGACGTTGGCTAAATGAGTCTGTATGATTGGAATTCACATGTGTTGGGACACCAAGGTACAACTTTCTTAATGGCCGCATGTACTCATAGAGAAAGTCTAGATAGAACTGTATGCCCGACAGGTTTCTGTTAGTAACAGTATTTTCACTTAATTGTTTTATGTAACCAATACCTGTAATATTAGATATCTACAGATGTATTACATATTATGCTTGTAGTAATGTATTCAGGTTTTTGAGAATATTATAAAAAGAATTTCTTTCTTCTTTTATTGCCTTATTAGGTTTTAATTGTTTAGAAAATCTGGAGAGTTTTTATATTTTGTCCTGATGAAGGTGGAATCCAAATAAGAATCCAACCACCAAAACGCGTCGACGCCTGTACAATTCAGAATTGGTCTAAATTCCAGAAACTGTTTCATGTGTTGATCTATTGTTCCAAAAGAAATAGACCTGTGACACGTATACATTGATTTATATGGGAATTACACCATTCTGTGATGAATATATTGATTTCACATCACATCTTCGCTCTCTAATCATAGATAATTTTATAATATATGTTTGTGAATTTTATGTTATATGTACCTTTGAACCCGCTTGGAGGGTTATAGATATGTGGATATATTTTTGTTAATAAATTACAAGATTAATTTTAATCTGTTTTAGTTTCTTTTTCTTTTTCTTTGAGTTATATGCGGCCAACAATTGGGGTATTCTGAAATTTTATTAGATACCCTAGCTGCTGTCACCCAGTTAAACTTAGATGCTGCAGGAGTTAACGTTCAAGGGCTAACAGCATATCATTTAGTATTGGTTAAGAAGCTGAGGTCAATCCTTTTTAAATCAGGCCCAAGTCACAATTGTACCAATAATAAAAAACACAAGTCGGCCAAATGGTATAACGGCGACTGTAAGAGGGCTTTTAGAGCTCTATCTTGTGCAATCAAAGCGGGGTTAACCCCAGAAATAAGGAGATGTCGCGCGGCATATAAGCAAACCCAATATTTAGCAAAGCGGATGTTTGATGAGTCTCGTTGGAGGGATTTGTTGTTATATTGTAGGGATAGGAATTGGAGTAAATTTTGGCATCTAATTAAATGGGGAAGTGGTATTGATAATCCTAATCCGGTAAACCATGTATCTCCTGAGGACGAGTTATCTTTTTTGAAACCCAGTTCGCCTGTTCCAATTCGACGATCCCGTCTTCCTTCTTGTCTGACTCAAGAGTGGGGACATTATCATTTTCTTATGCAGAGGTGGAGCATGTATTGGATGGTCTCCCGGCCGGGAAAGCACCAGGCCCGGATGGGATCCCTTCCGATATATTTAAAATTGAATGTGTAAACTGGGTTAAATATATTTAAATACTGATTAATGGTATCGCAGGAGGGCCCCATTACCCGATTCATGGCTCGGGGCTGAAATCATCCCTATTTATAAAAAGGGTGATCGGGCCCTGCCATCTAATTACAGGCCTATCAGCCTGATTGATACAACTCAGAAGCTGGTGGCCAAAATTGTACTTAATCGGGTATTAGAGTGGATAGATGAAAATGACATACTATCTAATTTCCAGGCGGGTTTCCGGAGCCATGTCAGCACTATTGACCAGGTTTTCAGATTTATGATGTTGTATTGGAATACAGTAGTGCTGGGCGGTGGTGTCCTATACGCAGCTTTTGTTAACCTTAAATCCGCCTTTGACCTGGTTCCACGAAATAAGCTTTGGGAATCCCTGGAAAGGGCTGGGATGCCATTAGAGATTTTATCGTTTATTGCAAGACTCCATGGAAATAACTCTGCTTGTGTGAGATGGGGAGGGCAAGGGGAGACTACTAATAGTTTTAAAGTGGCTAAAGGTGTGCGTCAGGGGTGCGTGCTTGCTCCCACCTTATTCTCCCTTTTTATTAACAATGTCGTCCCCTATTTTACTGATTATCCCACGGATGCCCCCACACTTGATGGGTTAAGAATACCAATTTTAATGTTTGCGGATGATACTCTTTTATTGTCGAAAACTAAACCCGGCCTCCAACGTGCTCTGGATCGCTTCCAACTCTTTTGTAGTGATAACGAGTTGGAGGTTAACGTTGGGAAGACAACATTTATGGTCCTTCATAAGAGGAAAACAATCTGTACTACACTTAGAATGAATAATGCCCCTATTGAACAAACTGATTTTTTTGCATACCTAGGGGTGACTCTGGGACGGAGACTTAATTGGAATCATCAGTTGGATCTCTCGGTAATTAAACATAATCAATTAGCGGGAGTCCTTCTAAAAGAACACAGATTCTCTTTAACTAAACCCAAAGCTCCAGTAATGAAGTTGTATCATGGGAAGGTTAGAGCGTCAATACTTTACGGTGCGGAACTCTGGGGTTTTGAAAACTTGTGACCCCTGGTACTTGCCCAAAATAAGTTTTTGCGATCTCTTACTGGTTTACCCCAATCTACACCCCTAAAACCATTGCTGCAGGATCTGGGGTGTGTGTCTTTTGAAGAGATAGCAGGGTTTAGACCATTGGCGTATTGGAGACGCTTGTGGACCACCCCAGAGTTAGCACCTTACGCTTTGGCTCTTAAACATCTTATAGGGGTGGATAAGTCCCGTCAAATCCCTTGGCTATACAACATCAGAGCTGTCCTTATGGCTATGAACCTAGGTCATCTTTGGTTAGATCCAGAAGGGACTCCCTTCCCATCGAAGAGTGAGCTTAAGAGACTGTATGTTGAGATGTCCCAATTTTAGTCTCACGCCCAGATTACCAGGGATTCATTAACTGATCTCTTTATGGACCATAAGGTCGATTATTCATTGGAACCCTATTGGGACATTATTATTGGAATCGGTGATAGGAAGTTGTACCATCAATTCAGAGTTGGATGCTTACCCTTAACATTTTTTACTAAAAATTGGGCCAAAAATGAGGGTCTAAATACGGATACTTCCTGTCACTGTTGCCCAGGGATCCCTGAGACTATTTCACATGTGTTATTTGTTTGCCCAGCATACAGAGCACCCCGCATGAAGTGGATCAAGCCCCTGTGCAAACAGCTAGGCATAAGTTCTGCGCAAACAGCTCTGCGTATCCTCAAGTGTGACACTAAGGAGGTCCTTGTAGCTGCTGTGGCAAAGTTCTGGTCCACGTGTTGGGTTATAAGAAGGAAATATCTGCAAATTTAAAAGCTATTTTGGGGTTTTATGAGTGAATATTGTTTGTATTGTTTTACTGTTATTATACTAGTCTTGGTGTATTTAATATTTGTTTTATGTAATTTATTGATGTGGCTTATACATTTGTTGATGCTGTGTCTTTTATGATTTTTAATCGAATAAAGACTAAATGATGATGATGATGATGATCTTTGGGGATCCACGCAAGCTATACCTTACTGGACTCCCCAGTGTGTCTAGTTTTCAGAAATGTGTGGGTTTGGTAGGTTTCCCCAGTTGGCTCCTGAGCCTGGGGCCAAATACCCTGGTGCCCCCCTAAAGCTGGTTGTTTAGTGATAGGTAATTTTGAAGTCTCCACAATACGTTTAGGTCCCTTGCCTGTCACGGGCACTAGGCCTACCCACACAAGTGAGATACCATTTTTCCTGTGAAGACTTTGGGGAATGCAGTGTTGGTGGAATTTTGTGGATCCACACAGATTCCAGAACTTTCAATCACAGAAATGTGAGGAAAATGTGTTTTCTTTTTACAAAGTTTGAGGTTTGCAAGGGATTCTGGGTAGCATAACCTGGTAAGAATCAGACAAGTCATCCCATCTTGGATTCCCCTGGGTGTCTAGTTTTAAAAAATGTATATGTTTGCTTTGTTTCCTTAGGTGCCGGCAGAGCTAGAGTTCAAAATCCACAGCTATGCACTTTGCAAAAAAGGGGTCAGTTTTCACAGTAAAAATGTGATGTGTCCACTGTGAGTTTTGGGCCGTTTCCAGTCGCAGGCACAAGGCCTACCCACATAAGTGAGGTACCATTTTCATCGAGAGTCTTTGGGAAATGCAGGATAGGTGGAATTGTGTGAATCCACGCAGATTCCAGAACATTCCATCACAGAAATGTGAGGAAAATTTGTTTTTTTCACAAACTTTGAGGTTTGTAAAGGATTCTGGGGAACAAAACCTGGTGAGAGCCACACAAGTCACCCCATACTGGATTCCCCTGGATGTCTCGTTTTAAAAAATGTATAGGTTTGCTAGGTTTCCCTAGGTGCCAGCAGAGCTAGGGTTCAAAATCTACAGCTAGACACTTTGCAAAAAAAGGGTCAGTTTTCACAGTAAAAATGTGGTGTCCACATTGCGTTTATTGCCGTTTCCTGTTGCGGGCACTAGGCCTGTCGACACAAGTGAGGTACCAATTTTATTGTAAGACTTTGGGAAATGCTGGGTGGGTGGAATTTTGTGGATCTACGCAGGTTCCAGAACTTTTCATCACAGAAATGTGAGAAAAATTTGTTTTTTAACTACGTTTTGAGGTTTGCACGGGATTCAGGGTAACAGAACCTGGTGAGAGGCACACAAGTCACCCCATCCTGGATTCCCCTTGGTGTCTAGATTTAAAAAATGTACAGGTTTCCCTATGTGCCAGCTGAGCTAGAGCCCAAAATCCACAGGTAGACACATTGCTAAAAATAAGTCCATGCCTAGTGGGCTTTTTGCCGCCCTGGGGGAAGAATCGGGGGGGGGGGGTTGGGGGAATCAGGGGTGGTGACGCAATATGCCCACAAGAGGGCATAAAGACTGTGTCTATTTGTTTGGGGGTGGGGCATTGGTATGCCCATTCTGGGCAGCCCCCACCCCACGCATAAAAAAGCCAGTGCAATCGCTGGTGCCTAGTGGGCTCTGATGCCCCCTGGGGGGCAGACCAGGGGCTACTGCCCTATCTGTCTCGTGGGGGGCAGAAACACTGTGGCATTTTTGGGGTGTCATAGGGGAATTTGGCATGCCCATTCTGGGCAGCCCATACCCCTAAATTAAAAAAGAAAATATTCCCTGATGCCTATTGGGCTTTCTGCCCCCCCCCCCCCCGGGAGGCAGATGCGGCGCTTTTACCCCTATCTGCCTCCCGGGGGAGAGTAAGACTTTGGTAATTCTTTGTGGAGGGGCATTGGCATGCCCATTCTGGGCAGCACCCACCCCGATCTTTGAAAAAAAAATCCGTGGCGCCTAGTGGGCTTTCTGCGCCCCGGGGGGGAGCAGATCAGGGGTTATTTCCCCCCCTGCCTCCTGGGGTGTGCTGAAAGTATTTTGCCTTTTTTGGGGGTGGGGTGGGGCCCATTCTGGGCAGCCCCCACCCCTGGCCTATAGAAACATAATCCCTGGCATCTAGGGTGCCCCCATATGCTCCCCAGGGGGGGCAGAAAGACTGCCTGTGCCAAAACTTTATTGGGAGAGCCCAGCTTGGGGGCACCCGAAAATCACCTCGTAAGGTGACAATCCTGTCCTAGAATGTGCCATCACTCTTGCTGACAGTACTGCTAGGGGCAATGCATCTGGCCATTTCAATCCTGTGCTCTCATGAATCTTGGCTTGTTTCAGTTTGAGGATGCCATTGTACTTCTCAACAAGGCCAGCCGATTGAGGATGGTTGGCCGCATGGAATTTCTGCGTGATTTGTATGCCCTTGCACACCAGCTCAATGACTCTAGCATTGAAGTGGCTCCCATTGTCACTCCAGATCACACGTGGCAATCCGTAGCATGGGAAGTACTCCTTTAGAAGTACCTTTGCTGTCGCTATGGCCGTATTCTCCTTAGTTGGGTAGGCTTCCACCCACTTACCAAATTCACAACCTACCACTAGTACATTCTTCAAGTTGTTTATTCGCTCCATTTCGATGAAATCCATTTTGATGACCTCGAAAGGGAAGGAAGGTAGAGCAAGGTTACCAGAAGGTGTAGGGGTGCCCTTTCCAGGATTGTGCTTCAAACCAACGATACAGTATCTCACTAACTGTGTTGGAAACTTAGGGATATTCTCATTCTGCCATATTGGATCTAGCAATTTGCAAATGCCTTTTGCGCTAAGGTGTGCTGGGCCATGGACCATAGTGACTACAGTTAAGACATAGGCATTGGGCAGCAACCATCTCCGTTTGTCTGACAAATCAGTCCAACACCCGTCCCCATCTAAGCGTCCTGTTCTCTCCTCCCACATTGCCAATTCATTTACAGTCGTTTCTCGTTGTATCTCCCTCACGCTTTTCACAGTGTCCTCGAACATTGCATTGTCTGGAACCCATCTAGCAGGTCCTGCTGCAAACAACCTATTCATCTTTGTTCTGGTTGTCTCATTGGCTGTTTGTTTTGCAAAGGTATTACCCCTCCCCACATCATCTAACACTGCTTTATGGGCGCTGCATTTTATTATAGCTAACTTGTCAGGAAGAGTCAATGCTGATAACAATCTGTGTATCAATTAGGGGTGGGCGGAATTTGCGAAGATCACTTTCGCAAATTATCGCGAAAATGTCATAAATCTCCGCAAACACGCGGAAATATCGCGAAGATGCGGAAGTTTTTTTCCCGCCCGTTCGCGATATTTTCTGCATGGTTGCGGGTCGCCAACTTACCCCTGCGGCTGCTCGCGGGCGCGGCCATCTTCTTTTCAGTTGTCTCGCGGTGCATGATCGCGAGAAGAAAGACATGATCGCGCGACGCATGACGTCACTGCGGACGCGAACTGTCGCGAGACAGCGCAAATGGCTAAAACAATACAACATCTCATGGAGAACGCGACCGGATCGGGAAAACTTGTCGGCGAACGCGGGGATTCAGGTAAGGCGATCGCGCGCGCGCGAGAATGTATTATTTTACAGCGCGAGCAAGAAACAAATTATCGCAAAGCTGCGGAATGCGGAAATTTTGACATTTCCGCGCTCTCCGCGGAACGCGAAAATGCCAAATTATCGCAATTTCCGCGAACGGAACAAAATTTTTGCCCAGGCCTAGTATCAATGGACCGTGCTGTATTTTCTTACCATGGGATGTCAGAAACCCTCTCTCCTCCCAGAGGTGCCCAAAATTATGTGCTACCCCGAAGGAATACTGACTGTCATTGTAGACATTAACAGTTAGGCCTTCACCCAGTTTGCAAGCTCTTTGGAGGGAAACTAACTCAGAAACTTGAGCTGACTGATATGGGATACGGGACGTCTCAACTACAGTATATAACATGATTATTGCATAGGCTGCAGTGGTAGTGCCGTCCGGCAGTTTGGAACAAGAGCCCTCAACATATAGTTCCCCTTGGGGGTCAGATAAGGGAACATCTGTTAGGTCTACCCTTCCCTTCATTTCCTCTCCCATCCGAAACAAGCAATCATGGGCATCACTGTTCTTTTCTTCCGAAGGGAGGGGTAATAATGTGGCTGGATTGAGAGTAGTGCATCGTTTAATGGTAATGTGCGGGGAAAATAGAGTCAGTTCATATCCAGTAAGATGTGCACTGGTGAGGTGCTGTGTCTTTGTCTTGTTCAAAAGCGCGTCCACAGCATGCGGGAAAATAACTGTGAGGTCAGTGTTAAGGACAAGCCCTGCCAATTGTCTAATAGAGACTGCCATCACCGCTGCTGCTCTTAGACAGCTCGGGAGCGCTCTGGCGACAGTGTCAAGGATGGCAGAGAAGTAAGCACAGTGTCTCTGCTTACCACCAGAACCATGAGTTAAAACAGAAAGCGTGCAACCTTCCGCCTCATGTACATAGAGCACAAAAGGCTTCTGGTAGTCAGGGGAGCCAAGCATGGGAGCAGTTTTTAATCGTTCAAAAGCTTTTTGGCATGCAGGTGTCCAAGGCAAGGGTTCATGCACATCTCCGGTGGTCAAGTGAAGAAAGGACTTTGTTAGTAGGGAGAAATTAGGAATCCACTGGCGACAGTACAAGGTTATGCCCAGAAACGCACATACCTCACGTTGGGTCTTAGGAACCGGTATGTTAATTATAGCCGCTGTGCGTTCGGGTGTTAGTCTGCGACCCTCCTTCGACAGTAGGTGACCTAGGTAGGTGACCTCCTGTCGACAATATTGGAGTTTCGATAAGGACACTTTGTGTCTATGGCGTGCCAGATGAAGCAGCAATGTAACTGCGTACACGACTTGACGTGCTTCGCTTTCCCTTCTAAGACGCCAGATTAAATTGAGCGCGTCCTAACCATCACAGAAACTGAGACGATTGAATTTTCCAAAAATGAGATTCATTTGATATTCCCCACAACGTTACTCATCTGAGAAACGCTTGACTTCTCATTGGAGAACTAACGAAACACTCGCCTATACGGCTCTTTGATTATTCCCACTGGCTAAAGGAATCAATACGCCACGCAAGGGGTCATCATTTTAAATCATTTAGTCCTGAGGATGGTCTTATAAAAGAAACTGTAAAGACCGAAACGTCGACTTCACACTGTTTTCCTATGAATCAACTGTCTATGATTTTGTGAAAAAGTGTTTGACCAATTATCAATGTGAAGACTTGAATGATTCAATTATTTTCTTTCACTTCATGATCAATTGCTGCTATGTAAAGTACCCTTTTGAATTTTGATTATAAAATTGAATTTTTAATACACACCTTTTCTCTGATTATTTTGTTTATTTTTTCTCTCCTCCGTACCATAGTTAAGAATAATTTGCATTGATATGCTTTCACTTTTCTAATGAACATTTTGAGCAATTAAGTTGATCTAAAATTATATAAATAACAGCGACTAAGACTGTAGGGATATCACTAACCTACTCCTGATTAATATCAAAAAGTTTTTTACTCTCATTGAATAAATCCCTTGAAGGCTCCTTCTTACCCATTCATCTATATTTGCCCAAGCCCTCAAGGGTATATTGGGTTGTCCATTAAACGTTCTATACTGCAATGTAACTGTGGCCTCTTTACAGCCCTGTTCAGTGTCTGAAGCCACCAACAGATCATCAACATACTGCAGCAGCACATTACCAGTGGGAAGCTCCAATGAATCTAACTGGGTTTTCATAGCCTGGCTGTAAATACTAGGACTCTCTGTATAGCCTTGTGGAGCCTGACAAAATCTAAAACTCCGGCCAGCAATTGTAAATCCAAAAATGTGACGGCTGTCAGGGTGTATTGGAATACTAAATAAAGCATTCTTTGGGTCGATCACTGAGAAGAACTGAGCTGTCGGGGGATCATTGTCAGTATTGCTGTAATGTAAGGGACCACTGGGTACTGGCGAACTACAATTTTGTTGACCTCTCTCAGGTCAATTACAAAGCGGTAAACATCAGGGTGGTGGTCAGGGCAATCGAAGGTGCTTTCTTAAGGATAGGAAGAAAGGGCTGTTACACACATTCGCTGCTGTCTCTTCAACTACACCAGACTTAATCAAATCGTGGATTATTTGGAATAAGGCCTTTTCTCCTGCCTGGGATATCTTGTACTGTGGAACTCGGGGCAACCTGGCATTATTCTTTATCTGTATGAAGACAGGTGGAATCTGAAGCTGCCCTACATCCGTGTCACCCGCCACCATAATGTAAGCTGCAGCTCATGGAACTCAGGAGCAAGAGGGTCATCTTTAGTGAAGCATTGTTTGGCATGGGCAACTCGTGGACCAACAGTCATGTGGACACCGTCTGGGGAACAATATAATGTTGTCGAATGTAATCTTTTCAGCAAATCCAGTCCCAGCAAATTCTCTCCACAATTTGACGTCAGCAAAAATGGGGATTCGACTGTAAAGGGACCAATAGTCAAAGCAAGAGGTTTGGAAATGTGGCTAACAACCGGCACGCCTGAGAAACCCACCGAAATATTATTTTGGCCAGACAGAGCTGCCCCCGGGACCAATAAACAGGAGACAGAGCTATTCATAGCCCCCGTATCAACTAGAAATTTCTCAGTGGAGCCTTGCAAATCCACAGTTACATAGTGTCCGCACTGATCTACAGGCACCAGAACTGGTCCCATGCCCTGTCCTTGGCTGTCCTAGCTGTGAGACAACCCCATCACTTCGTCCATACCATAGTCATCATGATAGTACTGTCTTCCCAGAGGGTCGTCAAAATAGTTCCTGCTCTGCCTATTGTCTGTTGTGTTGTCTGACTGTGTCCCCCCTCGGCCTCCTCCTCCATGTCCTGTACCTCCAAAACCTCTGCCTCTCAGAGCCTCACCTCTCTGCAACAATTCCGGACACTCGTTCTGCCAATGTCCCTCCTTTTTACAATACACACATTGGTTGGGTCCCATGAGCGCACCCGAAGCACTACCACTGTTGGACCTGCGGTCCCGCAGACCCGAACCACATCCTCTACCCCCTCCTCTTGCAACCTGCTGCATCAACACCCTCGTCTTCAAATCCTTCGACCTCTTCTCTACCCTTTTCTTGTCTTCATTCTCCCTATGCTCGTAATTCTGAGCCATGGTCAATATAACTGACAGGGAGGACGTTGTCCAAGTACTCTCTGAGGCCCGCTGCAACCGAGCAGCAATCTCAGGGAGCAAATTAGCAACAAATCTATTCACGAACAATCGAACACCACCCTCCTGTGACAAATCCTGGCTACTGAAATCTAGGAACACCCCTTTGAATCTGGAAAAGAAGTCAGACACACTCTTGTCTTTCCTCTGGCGACACGCAGTCAACTTATCCCAGTCCACTCTCTTTGGTGGGATAAGGGAGTGCATGTAGGCAATGATGCGCCCTGGCAAAGCTAACAACTCTGCTTTTGGCTTCTCACCGGGTTTGCACTCCTTATCCCATGCTCTAATCTCCTCCCATGTGCCACATAATTCCGTTGCATGGTCTTGTGTATGGACATGCCTCCATACATCTGCCGGTACCAACAAACCAACAAATAACTCTATGTCAGCCAGCGTCATGACTGTGGAGGAGGCTGCTTCTGTCAGTTTCTTATAATATGCAGTGCAATTTTTCCTCGGGCACGATAACTGACTCTTTAGGGAAAGAACCTCACTCCTTTTCCAAGGGGTATGAATCCATTGTTCTTGAAACCGAGCTTCGACTCGTTGTCTGATTAAAGTATCTGTAGAGACGCGAAATTCTGGTATTTCAGGATGATAAATGGGATGGACCTCCCTCAATGGGTGCTGTGTCCCTAATAGTGGAACTTTCTGGAGTAATCGGCCTTGGTAACCCATCAGTTTAGTCACATTACTAAAAACTTCATTCGGGGCCATGTCTGTAACATATACTCGGTCTTGTATGTCATAAATAATCTGCGGTGCGGTGCCCTGAAAGCACTGCTCCCACAACTGTATCAGAATAGCCGACATGTGTTTAAGGTCATGCTGTTGTATGAAGGGCTCATAGTCTTTCATCACACTCCAGATATCCTGCACACTATAGATCGGGTGTTGAACCCACTAAGCTGCCTGATTCACTACCATCTGTTTCTCCTCCAGTCCCACAGCTGAGCACACTAACACTTTCTTCATGCAATCCTGCGCTGCTGCACAACTGGTGTCAGGGAGTCCATGTGTAGGTATCTCGGTGTGCAACGGTGTTTGAGGCGTGGTGCCCACGGAGGAAAGAGCAGAGGCAGAAACAGGCACCATCATATAAGGGGTCAGTGGTGGGGGTGTAAGGGGAAGTGTAGAGTATGAGACAGAACCCAGAGATGGGTCAGGAGAAGGAAGGGACGGTGCAGGGGAAAAGATGGCATCTGTATTCACTACCGGCAGGAGTATAGGAGAAGCAAGTGGAGCTGGGGCTGATGCAACAGTGCCAGTAGTACCAGAGTGGGCAGCCCCAGAAGTCGGGGCTGAGGAAGTAGGGACCGTGGGGTATATCCACTGTGGGGTATAGGGCAGCGGGGGGCAAGAATCCAGAATCTCCTCAACTAGTTTGTCTCCTTCCTCCCTAACCACATAAGTTTTATCAGCCTGTAGCCGGAACCTTCTGTCTTCGCGCTCTATGCTTTTCTCTATCTTATCCCTATCATAAGCGACTGCCTTCTGTGTAATCATTTGTGTCTCTTTCCTTCTAGCCACCTTCTCTTCCCTCATGTGCCGTTGCTTGTTTCCTTCTGCCACACCCTCAAAGAATCAAACATGGACTACTCCTTTTTGCAAACAATTTATCCTGCAAGAAATTAATTTCCTGTTCATCAAAAGAACAAGTAAGTGGACGTTGCAGCTCAGTATTGTCCCTCGTATATGTATTCCACAATGTGCTAAACATAATAGGGCCAATACTGTGTTTGACATACATGTCAAAATTTCGGGGTACCCTCTGAAAGTGCGGGCTTGCTCTCTTCCAGCCACGCACTCTTAGAACAGCATCGGCATCCGAAACATCCAAACTTACTGAAACAAGGCATCTTAACATAAGACACACACCTTGTCCCTAACGGACAAACAACACCCATAAATGTAATCCAAATAAATAAAGGAACAAAAATTGTTCGTGAACCAGGACCACTGTCCGGAAAGCACAGTCGCTACTCACTCAAACAAGCATTTCACTAGCACCAACGCCGACGTCGGTCCACACACACCTCATAACACCCAAACACCAGACTCCAACCACAATTTAGCCCATAGACTGCATCAGACCAACACAATCCAAGGACCAATCTAAAACAATCCGAAAATCGCTCCCAACAATCCGGAGACTATCCCAAGTTCAATTAAGACAGGCACTACCCCAGGCCTTTTCGAGTACAGTCTAAATTTCCAGTTGGCCTGGCGGATCATTCGCAAACAATCCCAAAGGTTTTTGAGCGCGGGTCAAATTTCCAGTTGGCCTTGCAGGCTGTTCACGAACATTCTGTGTCTTTTCCAACGGTCTGCAAACCCACCAAATTCAAGACCAAGACAGTCCGGAGACTGAACCAAGACACAGCCCGTCGGCTAGTGTCGTTGAAGCAAGGCAGTTCAGAAACTGCAAACAAGACAGCCAGGAGACTACATCAAGACACAGCTCAAAAGATCATGCCCTCCAAGAAATGGCACAATTTCCCAAGACTCAGATAACTCACATGGTGCACACAGGCCAAGAAAGTTATTCTCCACTGCCGACTCTTCGGACCAACTGGTCAGCTCCAAGGTTTTGCCTTCTCAGGACCCCAGCCAAGGCCACTAGTGGGGCTGCTGTGAGAATCGAGCTCGGTCTTGTACGTAAGGGGCCCCGATCTGCCCGACTGACCAGACACCACCCCGGTCTCTATGAACCCGATTACAGGAGATGGGGGACCTTTTGTGGGGTCCCTGTTCGGGAGTCCAACTGAAGGGCGAGACCCTCTAGCACCACACGTGTACTTACGACCACCTGCCACGCCTTCCCAAAATGAAGAGTCGATCAGACAGTAGAGAATGAAAACTCAGGTTATTTATTATATGTTCTATGCAGAGGAGCCCTGTCAGAACTTCACCCTGAGATGGATGCTGAGGGACTGGCTCCCCAACATTCGCTAATAGATGATAAACCCTTCAGGAGACTTCTGCAACGCCTATAATGGAAAAGTACCGGCCTGAGCCGGACACGAACAAAGAAGGCACAGAGGGAATGGGATAACACCTGCCAGATGGGCATACTATCAGCAGCCCAAGGCCACTGTGCCGAGTCTCGATGTCTCCTAACGTGAGAAAAGGACTACATGTATACAATGGAATGCAGAAAAGTAATTATACAGTTATCAAGTCGGGTTGCAGCCTCAAACATGAACAGAAAATATAACGAAATGCAATGTTCTGCTGAGGCAAGCAATTCTGAACTCTAAGGCCTAACATGAGCACGACACAGGCAGTCTTATAAGAATTGTGAAATACAAAATGGAGTCACACTGGCTAATGAGGCATGCATACTGCGAGGGATACTTGACGGGCTACTGGATGCAAGCATTAATACATGTAATTTAGCCACATACTGCTAATTTAAAACAGCACGGCAGAGGCATCATAGGAAAGGGAATTTTAAATCTAACAAATCCTGGCATTATAATATTGTCCATAACAATCTTAATGACATATTGAATTTGTAAAGTTTCTGTGGGTCCAAAAATGTCACATGGTACGTTATCCCAAACGGAACTGTCTCTACGGACCTTACGTAAGGAAAAATGGGATGTAAGTACTTCAGCTACCAGTTCTGGAGAAGAACGTTCTGGGAGATAGTGTCCATTTAGCAGTAGAAAAAACACTGTAACCAATCCAATCCAGATGAAGAGCAAAACCAAGGAAAGGAAAATCCAAAGGTAGTACCAAGCAGGAATCATAGAAGTCTGTTTCAACCAAGGAAACAGTGTGAGTGTACCATGTAAAGAAGTGTACGAAGAATCTGAAGAAAAATCATCAATGTCGAAAAAGTAACCGGAGGCAGACTGTACAAAACAGGAACCTCGTTAGGCAAAAGAGAGTATATTGGTACCTCCAAAGGTAGTGGATAATATATAATGCCATTGTTTGGTGCTGAAGTAGAAAGAGGCATGAGTGCTTGTTCAGAATCAGAAGTCCCCAGCCAGGGAGTACTTGTTTTAGGACTGCTTAGTGCATGTAGAGGGATCTCTTGCAGGGTAGGGAGAGGAGATAAGGGGCTACCCAGATACCCTCATGACCTAATATTTAGGATTTGCTACATGATAGCTGACTTTTTGGCCTTCCTTAGCACTTTGTCACCTGTGACTACCTCTCTGCATCTGCTGCCAGCGCCGGGACACCTCCGTTGGAGATAGCCGTGTGCTCTACAAGCTACAATAATAAAATAATAATAATAATAATTGAAGATGATTAAATCAATGGAAACTTGTTGTTCCTGTATACAATCATCAAGCGGTGGCAAAATCACAGTTCAAGTTCTTTGAACAGCAAGCACAGGGGCACGGTATAATGGTCCGAATTCACTTTTTTCCTGTAATCTTCTCCCAGACTACATCCCCAAGTTTAGGAATACAGACAGAAGTGGCTGGTTGCTCCTTCACTTTGTCAGGGGCAGAATTTTTTTTATTCACATTCACATCTTGGAAGTCTTGCAATTCCTGTAAACAGTGAAGCGTTAAGTGATGTCAAAGTGCACATCAGCTGCCACTTTGCAGGGGTTAACAAGATCTGGGATCTACATCTGGACCCCACAAAGCTATTAATATGGGGTATGACCACCCAAAGATCTTCTAGACAGAATATCTAAAGCTTTCTGAACTCCATACAGGTGATGGATCCAACTACGACCTGAACCTAATACTATAGCTAGTAAGGACTGCTTTAAGTCTGGGTTTTTCGGCTCCACTAGCAAATTTTCCTCAGGATGATTCGGAGAGTAATAATGTACAGCAACTCCCAGGGTTTCTATGGTATCGTGGTGACCCCTAGAGGCAAAGGCCGGTCCTTGGTTCGAGTGGAATGCTGCTGCTGCATATGCACTGATAAAGACTTAAATATCTATTATATTGGTTGGAGTGACAGCCAATCACTGTGGGCACACCCATAAAACTTGAGAACATGAATCAAGAGCCAATAAAATAAATGTAAATACATCATTTGAATTTAAAGGACCACAATGATCCAAATGGACACAATTTAGTGGTTTATTAGAAAGTAAAAGGGGTATCTGTGGTGGTCAACAACGGTGTAACTTTTAATTTATTGGCAAATTTCACAGCAAAGGGCATATTGTTTCATCTATTTATAACGAACCTGCCTCCAGTAGCGTTTCTGTAGCAAGGACACCGTGGCTGCTACACCAGCAGTGGCAGACACTAGTCTTTCATGTGTAGCAATTAATAGCTCTAACTTGCAGACTTGTTTGGGTCTCACTTGATCACCCACCCTGGGATTGCGAGCACAATGAAATGTTTTGGGCACTCATTAGATAGCAGTAATTTTTGGAAAGGTTTTAGGTAGGGGAGTCCCACTTGCCGAAGCAGTGACCGCAGCCATAATGTCATTATCTATTCTAGTGCTTTTTTTGTAAAAGAAAATGTGTCAGGGCCATGGTCAAGAGGATACTGCAGACTGCACCACCCAATGTCCCTGCCAGCACTGCCAATGACCGTAGCAACACAATTACTAAGTGTGACAATTCAGACTATTTCAAGCCATCACAGCAATAATAATGAGTTGGGTGGCAAGTATTAGTCATTTTTAATGTACGTTGAATTAGCAAACAACTGTTGTGCTTATCTCTAAGTTAGACAAACAGCGTCAACAGGCGGCTATCTGTCAAAAGTGATGTTGTTGACAATTAAGTGCCGGTGCTGAGCACCGGAAACCACTGGCTCAAATTAAGCACTGATCTATTCCCATATGTGAACGAGTAATCACAGCTACTAAGACTGTCTGAACTGCCTCTTTGGCAGCGTCATCAGCCAATGATTTCCCTGCAACGTGTAAACCAACACATTGTGGGCCCAATGTGTGAATGACATGAGCCCCTGGCAGATCATCTTAAAGAGCTGCCACTTTTCTACAAAGCAATTTATGGTTGATAGTTATACATTTAGAGGGGCATATTATCAAGAAACTGCGTTAAAATTATCGCCGCTTTAGCAGCAGAAAACTACCGCTAAAGCGGCGATAATGGGCTTGATAATATGACCTTGAGAATTCCCATAAAAGCCCATGTTCTGTTGTCAACATGGGCTTCTATTGGACCAGGATACCAATCAATTGCAAAACTACAAGCAAGTGTTGCTGGGTCTCCTGGAAGAAGCAAAGGCCACTGCCACACCCCCACACATCTCTTAGCCTGCTGGACTGCTCTGCCCCCAACCATTGGAATTAATGGAGGGCCTCCAACTCCTCCCTGGGCCAAGCTAATAACATCCAAAATCCAAATGTTAATCTGTCAGTGAGACACAGACCCTGCCCACCTGTGTGTCGTCACTGCCCTGTTTTCTGGCTCCAGGTTGAAGAAATCTTCGCCCAGCCAAAAGCCTATGCAGAGCAAGGGCCATCCTCCCCAACCCTTAAAATAAAACCACAGATTTTCACATTTTTGTCACGAGCAGCCAGCACAATTTATTGCTAGCTGCTCAGTGTTCCATCATGCATTTTTTTCCACAGGGTGGCAGGGTGACGCTCACCTCACCCGTGTACACCAGCCACCACTGGACAGGACCAAACACATGTTTCCCTGCTTGCTGTAGTGCAGGCAGGGAAACTACTGTGTCCCAGTAATGGGGTACCCAAGACCATGAATGGCCCAGGGAGGGGGGCAGCGTGACCCCTCTCCCTTTCAATTCAAGTAATGTTCCTGGGTGATGGGGTCCCAGGGCACTTTTAAAGACCAGGAAGTGGGTCTCTCCCCTTTATGATTGAATACAGCCCCGGGGTATGGGGTCTCCGGGGCCTCCTTAGTCTCAGGGAGGGGGGTCCCCATGGCCTCCCTTCACTTTCAGTATGAATTGCACCCCAGGGGGTGGGACCCTCAGCTCCTACTTAGTTCAGGAATGGGGCCATGCACCTCCCCTTAATTAATAGATACCCTACTCTCTATGCTATTTTTTTTTAAACTTCAGGAAAGGGGACAAAGTCCCTGGGTCCGGTAATGGTTAGCAGCAAATTTTTTCGGGTGTTGCTGGCAACCAATCAGATCGCTTTCTACTACAGGAGCATGGCTCCTATGAGAGCATATCTTCAGTGGGAGAATAATGGCCCAATGATTAAAAAAGAGCTCCCTTGGCTACTTGGCTTTCTGCCTCCCCCCCTGCCCACTCTCCCGCCCATCTGTGACCTCTTCGCGCCGTTAGGTGCTCTGACGTCACTGATTTCCCCACCGGAGCCGCGGACAGCAGCAGGTAAGGCCGTGCTCGACTTCGATGGGGAAATCTGACCGAAAACGGCCTCCACAGCTTTCAGGGAGGCCTAGTTTGAAATGGAAGAGTCTCCCCTTTGAGACGAGGCCTTCCTGAAAGGGTTTTCAGGCCGTGGATCGCAGCAGCTCTGCGATCCACGGCCAGGAAACCCCACTAGACACCAGGGATGTCTTTGGGGGGGTCGGCCCTCGTGGGACTGGGTCGCCACCCCTTGGTTGCAATTATTTATTTAAAAAACACTTGGCTTTCCCTGGGGTGCGCAATCGCCCCCCCAAAGAAAAAAAAGCCAAAATCTATTTTTTTTAAATGGCGGCGATATTAGCAGGGGGTCAGTCCTCCTGCTCAGTGGCCGACCCCCTGTGGGGGCAAATTTTTATTTATTAAAATGATCATCACATATTCTCTTCTCTGTAGGGTTTAAATACATTACATTTCCTGATTCGTTTTTTTTTGTGTGTAACTTGGATACTTGTTTTGTGGTTTATGTTGTAGGGGAGTCATTGTTCTTGACCACCCTAGTTCTCATGCACTACTTGCTAAGACAGCGAATCTCATTATCAAATGACTTGAATGAGCTAGAGTTTAAAATCTACAGCTAGGCACTTTAGGAAAAAAGGGTCAGTTTTCACTGCGAAAATGTGGTGTGTCCACGTTGCTTTTTGGGCCGTTTCCTGTCGCGGGTAATTGTGCCTCCCACACAATTGAGGTACCATTTTTCTCGGAACACTTTGGGAAACGCCGGGTGGGTGGAATTTTGTAGATGCACACAGATTCCAGATCTTTCCAAAACAGAAATGTGAGGAAAATGTGGCCTTTTGGAAATTTCTTTGGTTTGCAAGGGATTCTGGGTAACAGAACATAGTGAGAGCCAGCCAAGTCACCCCATCCTGTATTCCCCTGGGTGTCTAGTTTTAAAAAATTTATAGGTTTGCTAGGTTTCCCTAGGTGCAGGCAGAGCTAGGGTTCAAAATCTACAGCTAGACACTTTTCAAAAAAAGGGCCAGTTTTCACTGTGAAAATGTGGAGTGTCCATGTTGCGTTTTGGGCCATTTCCTGTCGCGGGTACTGGGGCTTCCCACACAATTGAGGTACCATTTTTCTCAGAAGACTTTGGGAAACGCAGGATGGGTGGAATTTTGTGAATCCACGCAGATTCCAGAACTTTCCAACCCAGAAATGTGAAGAAAATGTGTTTCTTTGGACAATTTTGTAGGTTTGCAAAGGATTCTGGGTAACAGAACCTGGTGAGAACCAGTGATGTCACCCCATCCTAAATTTCCCTGGGTGTCTAGTTTTAAAAAATGTATAGGTTTTCTAGGTTTCCCTAGGTGCCGGCAGAACTAGGGTTCAAAATCTACAGCTAGTCACTTTAGAAAAAAGGGTCCGTTTTCACTGCGAAAATGTGGTGTGTCCACGTTGTGTTTTGGGCTGTTTCCTGTCGCGGGTACTTGTGCCTCCCACACAATTGAGGTACCATTTTTCTCGGAACACTTTGGGAAACGCCGGGTGGGTGGAATTTTGTAAATGCACACAGATTCCAGATCTTTCCAAAACAGAAATGTGAGGAAAATGTGGCCTTTTGGAAATTTCTTTGGTTTGCAAGGTATTCTGGGTCACAGAACATAGTGAGAGCCAGCCAAGTCACCCCATCCTGTATTCCCCTGGGTGTCTAGTTTTAAAAAATGTATAGGTTTGCTAGGTTTCCCTAGGTGCAGGCAGAGCTAGGGTTCAAAATCTACAGCTAGACACTTTTCAAAAAAAGGGCCAGTTTTCACTGTGAAAATGTGGAGTGTCCATGTTGCGTTTTGGGCCATTTCCTGTCGCGGGTACTGGGGCTTCCCACACAATTGAGGTACCATTTTTCTCAGAAGACTTTGGGAAACGCAGGATGGGTGGAATTTTGTGAATCCACGCAGATTCCAGAACTTTCCAACCCAGAAATGTGAAGAAAATGTGTTTCTTTGGACAATTTTGTAGCTTTGCAAAGGATTCTGGGTAACAGAACCTGGTGAGAGCCAGACAAGTCACCCCATCCTAAATTCCCCTAGGTATCTAGTTTTAAAAAATGCCTAAGTTTGCTAGGTTTCCCTAGGTGCCAGCAGAGCTAGGGTTCAAAATCCACAGCTAGGCACTTTAGAAAAAAAGGGTCTGTTTTCACTGTGAAAATGTGGTGTGTCCACGTTGCCTTTTGGGCCGTTATCTGTCGCGGGTACTTGGGCTTCCCACACAAATCAGGTACTATTTTTCTCAGAAGACTTTGGGAAACGCAGGGTGGGTGGAATTTTGTGGATCCACGCAGATTCCAGAACTTTCCACCACAGAAATGTGAAGAAAATGTGTTTTTTTGGACAATTTTGTAGGTTTGCAAAGTATTCTGGGTAACAGAACCTGGTGCGAGCCAGCCAAGTCACCCCATCCTAAATTCCACTGGGTGTCTAGTCTTAAAAAATGTATAGATTTGCTAGGTTTCCCCAGGTGCCGGCAGAGCTAGGGTTCAAAATCTACAGCTAGGCACTTTGCAAAAAATAGGGTCCGTTTTCACTGTGAAAATGTTGTGTGTCCACGTTGCGTTTTGGGCCATTTCCTGTCGCATACACTTGGCCTACCCACACAAGTGAGGTACCATTTTTCTCAGAAGTCTTTGGGGAATGCGGGGTGGGTGGAATTTTGTGGACCCACGCAGATTCCAGAACTATCCACCACAGATCTGTTAGGAAAATGTGTTTTTTTGGACTAATTTTTAGGGTTGGAAGGAACTCTGGGTAACAGAACCTAGTGAGAACCAGTGATGTCACCCCATCCTGGATTCCCCTGTGTGTCAAGTTTTAAAAAAAGGAAAGATGTGCTAGGTTTCCCTAGGTGCCAGCAGAGCTAGGGTTCAAAATCTACAGCTAGGCACGTTGGAATAAAAGGGTTCGTTTTCACTGCTAAAATGTGGTGTGTCCACGTTGTGTTTTGGGCCGTTTCCTGTCGCGGATACTTGGGCCTCCCACACAAGTGAGGTACCATTTTTCTCGGAAGACTTTGGGAAACGCAGGGTGGGTGGAATTTTGTGGATCCACGCAGATTCCAGGACTTTCCACCACAGAAATGTGAAGAAAATTTGTTTTTTGGGACAATTTTGTAGGTTTGCAAAGGATTCTGGGTAACAGAACCTGGTGAGAACCAGTGATGTCACCCCATCCTAAATTTCCCTGGGTGTCTAGTTTTAAAAAATGTATAGGTTTTCTAGGTTTCCCTATGTGCCGGCAGAGCTAGGGTTCAAAATCTACAGCTAGTCACTTTAGAAAAAAGGGTCAGTTTTCACTGCAAAAATGTGGTGTGTCCACGTTGTGTTTTGGGCCGTTTCCTGTCGCGGGTACTTGGGCCTCCCACACAAGTGAGGTACCATTTTTCTAGGAAGACTTTGGAAAATGCCGGGTGGGTGGAATTTTGTGGGTGCACACATATTCCAGATCTTTACAAAACAGAAATGTGAGGAAAATGTGGCTTTTTGGAAATATCTTAGGTTTGCGAAGGATTCTGGGTAATAGAACCTAGTGAGAGCCAGCCAAGTCACCCCATCCTGTATTTCCCAGGGGGTCTAGTTTTAAAAAATATATAGGTTTGCTAGGTTTCCCTAGGTGCCGGCAGAGCTAGGGTCAAAATCTACAGCTAGGTACTTTGGAAAAAATGGGTCAGTTTTCACTGCGAAAATGTGGTGTGTCCACGTTGCGTTTTGGGCCGTTTCCTGTCACAGGTACTTGTACTTCCCACACAAGTGAGGTACCATTTTTCTCGGAAGACTTTGGGAAATACAGGGTGTGTGGAATTTCGTGGATCCACGCAGATTCCAGAACTTTCCACCACAGAAATGTGAAGAAAATGTGTTTTTTTGGACAATTTTGTAGGTTTGCAAAGGATTCTGGGTAACAGAACCTGGTGAGAGCCAGCCAAGTTACCCCATCCTAAATTCCCCTGGGTGTCCTGTTTGTCTAGTTTGAAAAAATGTTTAAGTTTGCTAGGTTTCCCTAGCTAGGGTTCAAAAGCTACACCTAGGCACTTTGCTAAAAAGGGTAATTTTTCATTGCGAAAATGTTGTGTGTCCACATTGCGTTTTGGGCCTATTCCTGTCGCATACACTAGGCCTACCCTCACAAGTGAGGAACCATTTTTTTCAGAAGACTTTGGGGAACAGGGGGAGCATGGAATTTTGTGGATCCACGCAGATTCCAGAACTATCCACCACAGAAATGTTAGGAAAATGTGTTTTTTTGGATAATTGTTTAGGTTTGCAACGGATTCTGGGTAACAGAACCTGGTGAGAGCCAGCCAACTCACGAAATTCTGGATTTCCCTGCGTGTCTAGTTTAAAAAAATGTATAGGTTTGATATGTTACCCTAGGTGCCGGCAGAGGCAGGGTTCAAAATCTACTGCTAGGCACTTTGCAAAAAAAGGGTCAGTTTTCACTGTGAAAATGTGGTGTGTCCATGTTGCGTTTTGGCCCATTTCCTGTCACGGGTACTTGGGCCTCCCACACAAGTGAAGTGCCATTTTTCTTGGAAGACTTTGGGGAACGCTGGGTGGGTGGAATTTTGTGGATCCACTCAGATTCCAGAACTTTCAATCACAGAAATGTGAGGAAAATGTGTTTTTTTGACAATTTTTTAGGTTTGCAAAGGATTCTGGGTATCAGAACCTGGTGAAAGCTAGCCAAGTCACCTCATCCTGGATTTCCCTGGGTGTCTAGCTTTTTAAAATGTATAGGTTATATAGGTTTCCCTAGGTGCCGGCAGAGCTAGGGTTCAAAACCTACAGCTAGGCACTGTAAAAATAAAGTGTGTCCATGTTGCATTTTGAGCCGTTTCCTGTCGCAGGCAGTGAGGTACCATTTTTATCGGGAGACTTAGGGCAACGCAGAATTGTAGAGCAACTGTTATTACCTATTGACTTTTGATGCTTTTCTGCCTTCCAAATGAAAAACAATGTATAAAAAAGAAGTCATTTTGAAAAATGACCTATAATTCTCATGCTAGTATGGGTACTTACAATTTCGGAAATGTTCAAATATCTACTGTTTCTAAACTCTATATTTTGTTCCAATTTCAGAAATACATAGGTGTCTTTCATATAAATTTTTCCATGTATATATTTACCCAAATTAATTGCTATTTACCCGGTATATAATAAAAAAACATTGTAAGACGCTGCTCAGTTATTGGCTCTGGGTTCGTCGGGTTCTTGGTGAACCTACAAGTCCCATATATACCCACAACTAGAAAGGTCCAACGGATGTAACGGTATATTGATTTTAAAAAGCTGTCATAATTAGAAGATGTTACAGGTGACAACGTTGACACAAATGTCTGTTTTTTTAAACTAATTTTCAATTTTTCCTATATTCAACGGTTAGTTTCTATAAAGAAACCGTGAAGGATCTACACAAATGACCCCTTGATGAATTCAGAATTTTGTCTATTTTTTCAAAATGTATAGCTTTCCTGGATCCATAATTGCTTTCATACCCATTTCTACCATTAACTGGAAAGAGCTCGAAAGCACAAATAATAGCAAAAATAGGCTATGACCCAGAAAAATGCCCAAACTGTGTAAAATATGTTGGTTTTCTGACAAAAGCCTGCTTGTCCCTGAAAGCAGGTAAGATGGTGATTTCAGCACCACCACCTCTTTTTTGATACCATTTGCAGGGAAAAAATCATCTGTAGCCCTTTTTCCCATTTTTCCAAAAATAAACAAAATGTACCTGTATTTTGGCTAATTTCTGGATCCCCTCTAGGGGAATCCACAAACCCCAGGTACCTTTAGAATGCCCATGATGTTGGAAGGAAATTACGCAAATTTGGTGTGGATACCTTATGTGGTCAAAAAGTTACAGAGGCCTAATCGCGAACTATACCAAATAGCCAAAAAATGGTGCAGCACTGGGCGGAAAATGCCCTGCAGTTAAGGGGTTAGAGTAGCTCTGCCTAAAGAAGGCTATGGAAAATGCATCGGAGATTTGCTTTTTTGACCCCCCTTTCATCTCGACCCACGCTTGCCGGATCACCCTGAAACTTTCCAGGAAGGAGCTGAGTTCAATTTATTTATTTATTTTTTTGAAAGCCTCGTGAAGATTGGTCAAACAGCTCAAAACCTATTAGCAAATCAAAAAAGGTCTTGTTTATGGAAAAGCAATCCTAACTATAGCTACCTAGTGGCAACCTCAGCATTATCCTCGACGGCCAGCTATCCATGAAGAAGCTGGGTAGCGCCGTCTCCAACGCCTGCGTCCTCAACCTACGAATGCTCAGGAAGGTCAGATGGGTCCCAACCAACACCAAGCAAACAGTCACACAAGCCCTTATCACGTGCAGACTAGACTACTGCAATTAAATCAGCGGCCAACTCATGATGAAACTCCAGACTGTACAGAAAAAAGCAGCCAGACTTCTCCTCGACCTCCCCAGATGGACGCACTACACCCCTCGCCTCAGGAAACTACATTGGCAACTAGTAGCAAAGAGATGCCAGTAAAAGCTGTTCACCCATTCTTACAAAGCACTACACAAAGAAGGACCAGCATATCTCAACAATCAAATGAATTTCCACCAACATAACAGGAAACTCCGGTCCGAATCCCTATTCCCTTGTTTCCACCCAATGAATCTGCTGGACAAAAGCAAAGGCTACTCCTTCTCCCACTTAGCAGCTAAGGCCTGGAACAACCTCCCCCTTCACCTTAGAGCCTCACCATCGCTCCAGAAGTTCAGAAAGGACCTCAAGACCGGATGTTTAACTAATAGGAGAACAGGCAGCAGGATCTCCCAGAGCCTCGAGACCCTCACGGGTGATGCAGCTGTGCTCTGCAAATTCTTATTGGCTGATTGATTTAGTGGGTATGTAAGGGTTTGTGTGGGTGTGTAAGATGAGATGTGTTATGTGTCTGTATGGGTGAATGAGTGGGTGTGGAGTGACTATATAGGTAAATGAGTGGGCGTGTGAGTAGCTGTATGGGTGAGTGTGTGGCTTTGTGAGTGGCTGTATGGGTAAGTGACTGGTTGTATGAGTAGCTGTATGATTGAGTGAGTGGTTGTGTGAGTTGCTCTATGGATGAGTGAGTGGTTATGTCAGTACTTGTATAGGTCTGTGAATGGATGTGATTGGTTTTGTGGGTGTATGAGAGGTTGTATAGGGGTGTGAGTGGGTGAGTGAGTGCTTCTGTGGATGATGTCATTAGTGATGTCATCAGTGATGTGTTTTGAGATGTCATCAGTGATGTCACTGACCATGTTGTGAGTTATGTAATATGTGAGGTCATAAGCAGTGCTTTTGCAGGGGCAGAGGTTATAGTTAGCTTGGGTGTGTGAGTCTCTGAGTGGGTCTGTGAGTGTGTGCGTGAGTCTCTGAGTGGATCTGTGAGTGGGTGTGTGACTCTCTGAGTGGGTCTGTGAGTGGGTGCATGAATATCTGAGAGAGTCTGTGAGTGGATACTTGAGCTTGTATGGGTCTGTGAGTGGGTGTGTGACTCTCTGAGTGGGTCTATGAGTGGGTACATGATACTCTAAGTGGGTTTGTGAGTGGGTGTAAGTGTCTCATTGGGTCTGTGAGTGGGTACGTGAGTCTCTGAGTGGGGATGTGTGAGTGTCTGAGGGCTTTCTGTTTTGTCCTCTTCTACTCTGTTTTGCCATTTCTGCTTGTTTTCTTGCTCTCTGTTTTGCCCTTTCTGCTTTTTTTCTGCCGCTGTCTCTGTCTTGCCCTCATCTGCTCTGTTTTGCCTTTCCTGCTCACTTTTCTGTACAATGTTTTTCATTTTTGTGCTCATTTTTCTACTCTCTGGTTTGCATTTTTTGCTCTTTCTTCTGGCTTCTGTTTTGCCCTTTCAGCTCTCTGCCCTCCCTTTTGCCGTTTCTGCTCATTTACTGGCCTCTGCACAGGGGAGGGGATCTGTGCACCCCCCCTCTCGGGCCAATTTCGGCCCTGGGTACCCCATCCCCTGCAGCCTGTCCTTAATTTATAAATATCAAACGGGGCGGGGGCCACTCAGCCCCCCGCTCCCCGGTTCAATTTCGGCCCTGGGGACTCCACCCCGCTAGGCCTGGCCAGAATGCAATGGCTGTGGGGGGAGGAACTGTCAGCTCCCACCAAGCAAAAGCAAACAGCTATGTCCCTGGGGTGGGCAGCCTGGGGCATAGCAGGAGCCAGCCCTGAGGATGGCGGCCCCCAGGGCAATAATTGGCTCCAGGAGGGGGGTCATAAATAGTGCTTGGCAGGGGCTCAAGTTATAGTTAGCTCTGCTACCAAGAACTGGTGAATTTCTGTGTTTTGTTTTTTGTTCAAAACGTTTTGTTGGCAATGACATATTAACCTAACTATAAAGTCACTTTAACCTTTGTTTTTTCGGAAAAAGCATTGAGTGCCCGACCTATCTTCATCTACGGAAAGGAAAATGTTGTAATATATATATATATATATATATATATATATATATATATATATATATATATATATATATATATATATATATTATTTTTTATTTTTATCAACAGTCCGGAGGAGTAAGCTCTTTGCATAGTGGGTGCCGGTGTCGAGGGTGGACCACCCCTCATTTACTTGTGACTTCACAAACTTTTCCACACAGCAAATCACCACACTCCAAGAGAATCGACATTTTAGAGATTTATTGCAAACGTGCAGTTATTCACCATTAAACCACTACCAACACGTTTCAACCCTTACAGGTCTTGCTCACGGTCATGTGAGTCCATTTTCCATTTCAAAATTTATAGTATTTACCCATACTTGCCAGTTATGGGGCATTATGAGACATGTAGTGTTTCATATTTACAATTACTTGTTCGTTTATTACCAATTTACTTTGTAGCAGCGGATTCTACCCCAGTCTATGTAGCATAATACAAAGTCAAGACTTATGGTTCTGGAGATGTTTAGTGGTTTCTCAAATTGTTCAAATTCTGTACTTGTTAATTCAGAGTAGTTCCGCATCACCCGTGTGTCTTGAAGCACTGTTTCATGATTCTTGAACTCTTTCAGAATTTCAGTATTCCTCTGCTACTTTTTCTTTTTCTTTGTTCAAGTAGGGCTTTATTGACAATCCATCTTCAGTCGCATTCGCTTTCATTCACAGTGTGTGACAGGCATCCAATGCTGATTCACTCTGCATTGCGTTGTGCATTATTTCCATGGATCTTCTCCAGATCGTAACTGCATTCTTGATCACGAATATACTATACCGGACATCCACAATTCATTACTGTTCAGTGCTTTTTTTCAAACTACTATTTTGTACTTATTAAAGCAGTAAAATGTCCACATTTTGTTGGAAAGTCTAATATTTCTATTCTTCTGTATGTGACTTGTCAATGTTATTGTCCATACTTTTGGTTCCATTGTTGCTATCATTCGTACAAGCTCAGTGCTATACATTTTGAGGATTGTTTGAATATTGTGCTTCACCTTTCAAGTACTCCAAACCCATTTTGACAGCTTGATGTTCACAATTCAATATTATGTTCCTTAGGCTGTCATCTCTGTTGGTGGAATTCTCTTCCTACAAATGAATATGTAGTTCCTCGTCTCCAATCAGGACATACGGGATCTTCGTTTTGAATCTGATTATCATTCTCGATTAAAGTCTTCTTAACTTCAGAGATCTGTTTCCTCCTCTTTCATTTATGGGACAGTAGTTAGGCCAAAGTATTTGATGTCTTGCCATCCTTTGTTTGAATGAGACTTTAAATGCTTCGCAATGGCATAGCTCATGTCTCCATTTTGAATGGCTCTAAGATGTTCCAAAATACTCTTCTTTAGGGGACATATAGTGCTCCCTATGTAACGGAGTCCACAACGACACTCAATCACATAGACTACATACGTAGTTTTGCATGTGATTCTTTCATTGATCTGGAAGGATTTTCCCATGAAGTCCTTCACCTCTCTCACGTTCTTCCCAATCTTACATGCTTTACATTTGGTGCAATGTATGAACACTCCTTGTTGTTCCATGAGCCAATTCTTCTTTATATTTGATACCTGATGGCTCTTGACCAACTTGTCCCTCAGCGAAGGTGCTTTTCGATATGTTATACTAGGTCTCTCACTTATTTTTCCACCAATGTCCGGGTCTTTCTTGATGATGAAGAATATTTATGATTTTATAGTTCTATTTGCTGTTTGTGAGTATCACTCTCATTTTATTGTCCTCTTCCTTCTTTACTTTTCTGACAAGAGTATTCACCCGTGCCAGAGATCTCGCCCGTTTCTGGCCTTGTTTAATCTCATGATGTTTATAGCCTCTTTGTAGGAATCTTGTCTCCGTTTCCTGGAAGGTTTTTTCCATCATCCGTAGAAATTCCCCATATGGAATACTCTTTTTCAGTTGTTGGGTATGAAAACTATGTTGGTTTTCTATAGATTTTGATCTTAATTTGATTATTATCTATGTATACTATAACATCCAAGAATTGGATTTCCTTGTTGCTGATGTTATATGTAAATTGTAGGCCCACATCATTGTTGTTTAACATGTCCATGTATTCCGTGAACTCTTCCTGACTACCACTCCAAATCAGGAAGAGGTAATCTATGAAGCGTAGCCAGAGTTCTGTTTTGGCTATATGTTCTTCATTTTTATCTCTCCAAGCTATGATTTTCTTCCACCAACTCATGGTAAGGTTGGCAAAGCTTGGAGAGAATGAAACCCCCATTGTGGTACCGCAAATTTGGGAGTATATCTGATGAGTGAAGATGAAGATGTTGTTCCTCAAGCATAGTTCAATCATCTCCAATAGCATTCGCATGTGCTTCAATTGCTGAACATTTCTTTGCTTCAAAAAGTAACTTATGGCCTTCAGTCCCACTTCATGACTAATTGAGGTATATAGTGATACCACATCAATTGTGGCTAGATGAAATCCTTCTTGCCATCCCATATTGGCTAAGATCCCCAAAAAGTCCCCATTGTCTTTTATAAAGGATTTCAAATTCTTGACAATTGGTGTTAACAAGAAATCCACATACTACGATAGATTTTCGTATAGTGAATTACAGCTTGAAATTATATGTCTCCCAGGTGGGTTTATTAAGGTTTTGTGTACCTTCGGCAAAAAGTATATTTTGGGCATTACTGGACTGTCATTTTTGAGGAAGGATACCTCTTCTTCCGTGAGTAGCCCTTCACGATGCCAATTGTTGATTTTCAATTCTAAATCCTAGGTGATCTATCATTTAAAAAAAATTGATATAGGGCCCTACCCCTTACGCTAGTGCAGAAGTTTTTTGTTCCGAATGTGCTAAAAATACTGGTACCAACTGGTGCCAGCTCCCCACCCTGAGTGGAGTGGAGTGTTCAATCTCCAGTGCAGGTCACTATGCATTGCAGTTCACCATCAACCCTTTTTTGGGGGGGAAAGTAATATCTTGGCCACAGTCCGATAAAGATAGATCAAAGGGTGTGGTCAAGGTAGTGACATTTACAAACTATTCCTGTTAGAGATGAGCACAAACATTTGTAAAGAATATGTTATTTTGATAATTCACAGCAGTTTGAAAACATGCTTATATTTAATTAAAAGGTCTCCTCATCTCATGCCTGTTAAAGTAAGGTGGGTCGTGAAAGGGTCATGGTCCTAAAATGTTTGGGAAGAACTGATCTAGCTCCAGATTTATCAGCACTTTGAGCCTGTGCAGAGTCACAAAAAATAATTGCAAAATGTTTAATTGGTATTTACTTTCCAGCACAAAACTTGTCTTGTGCTGGAAAGTTGCCTAAAAGTAAAGCAAAGTAGCTCTATGGACTACTTTGCATCAAGGGGGCATTTCATGGGTGATACTTGGACATCTCCACACTGCAACCCAAGTTCTTTAAACAAAGCTCTCTCTGCTAACATTTGTAGACATGACTTTGCACCCAAAAATATGTCTCCTTAAAGCAGCCACAATGTAGGAGAAAGGTTAAAAGTTAGTCTAAGTTTTGTGCTTTGTATTATAAGGCAGTGTACAGCCTATGCCAGACCTATGCACACACATATACATCATAGTGCAAAGGTTGCAAAGATATTTAGGTACAAGGCAACCTAACTGTGTGCAAGCACCTCACAACAGGGCAGCAGGGCCATATCTCAGTTGCTATGACACTGTCCTGCTCTGTCACACAACACAGCAGAGCAACTTAGGCTACTGAGTTGTGTGAGGTATTAAATAATAAACCTGTCCTCTAGTGTTGAATTAGCCATAACAACCTTTAGCTGTTAGTAATTTACTAGTTTTAGCAGTATGTATTCCATCGGTGTTACAAAAATGCGTGTTAATATTCTTAAATCAGTAAACACTAGCGACATAAGTTGCACAATCGCTTATGTCTTTGCCTGAAAGTTACAAAAAAAGATTATGTGCTGTGAAAGTTAGCCATCTGTAGAGAAACCTCAGACGAACCCATTCCATAACAAATATTCTGAAAACACTTTATTAAGGTTTTGTTAGCTCTACATTGGTCACCTTCCGCAATGCTAATTTATAAAAAGCTGAGTTGCTTCTTAAATGCAAAATAGATACATGTTAATTTGTTGTGCTAATCAGAAGCAATAGAGTGAAATTTTGAGTTTCTGTCTATAAATCAGAAGGCTACCTTTCTACCATACCAGAATATATTATTACGATCCCTTTGAAGTTCTCATATTGCAGGCTACTGTATATGAAATGTTATCCCATCCAACAAACTTTATTTCGGTCATCGTGGACCATAGAAGTGCATACACAGAAAATTCACATACATCAAACCATGTACTATAAAACATCCCCATAAATAGCTATACCAATTAATAGATTAACAGCGTTAAAGTGCATCGCAGGGTTCACAAGGTAGTAGAACTGGACAGTTCAAATCAAGAACCCGCCCTCATCCTGCTACCATCTATGTTTCCCCATATGTAAAAGACACTTGGGACATAAACAACTGCACATGCAATATGCCAAAGGAAAAGCTCATTTCATCAGCGGACTTAACGTTAAAACATTAAAAGGAGTAAAAAATGTAGATAAAACAGTTAAAAGATGCAGACAATATATACTTTAAGGCTGCGGTGCCGAATTAATATGGCTGTTTACAACGCGGTCGTTAGAACAACCTCATTGTTACCACGTATACCATTACATCGCAAGTCGTTACAACGACTTGCTCTAGGGGGCGCGCTGGATTTAGAAATAGTATTATTTACTATTCCTACTCCAGTTTGTGCAACAGCAGGGAAGGTGTTGAACTGTATATCCAACACCAGCGTGCCCCCTTCAGCAAGACGTTGAAACGACTTGCAATGTAATGGTACGCGTGGTAACAACACGGTCGTTGTAATGACCACCTTGTGGAGACAGCATTTTAAACACAGTTTCCCAGACAAATTTAGGAACATTCAGCGTGTACGCCACATCGAGGTTAGAAATCTAGATACAGCAAAGACATTGAGCATAAAAATATCGTACTTGAGGACTCTAAATGCCTCCTGCAGTAAACAAACACTGAGTTCCTGCACAGTTGGATAAGCCAGCTCTGTCTAGCTGATTTATAGCCAGGGCAAAAGAAAAAAACGTGGAGCTCTGACTCTACCTCACAGTTGCAGGCAGGGAACCCTCGCGATGTCGCTTTTGACCATTTATTAAGGAAAGCACAAAGCGGTAAGGCCCCACATCTAAACCTAACATATTATTTACTTGCCAGGGTTGGTTGGATGTCATCCAGAAAAGACTCTAATGTATTCTTGTCTTTGAATTTCAAGAATTCGGATGTCAAATGTCCTAAGGCCAAACTCCCCTGGATATCTGCAAGTTTGTGCATCCTATAACATCTTACCAAGCCTGAACGTGAGATTACAGTGCACGATTCCTCTGGATTGCTCCATAAACTTGATTTTCCCAGTCTACAACATTCATCCTTTAACATGTGCAAACCATGGTATTTTACCTACACCCGGGAAACTCAGCATCTCCTTTAATTCTGACCGATAGACGGCCACTTCCAGTGTCACACAGAGTGCGCCAAAAAGTTAGGGGTCTAAGTCCAATCTCATCCCAATTGGTCTGATTCCTAAGTCCAGCTGTAGGGGGGTGAGGGGTGTTCTGGGGGAGGCCCAACAACTGCCTCATAAAATTGTTCTCTATTTTACTTAAAGTACCAGAACAACAATGGCCCCATAATTCAGCCCCACACTTTGTCGCACCCCGTGCGTGCACTTTGTCAATCTCTGTTATTGGCCCAGCTTGCTTGTATGAGAAGTTTCTATACCGTTTTGCAATTCCCCGCAGTCTGGACCAACTTGAGAATTGCTTTGTCCATTTGAGGACCCCACTCCAGATTTTCTGTCAAGGTGACACCTAGGTACTCAAATACTGACACCCTCTCATGCATAGTGCCATCTAAACAAGGGTTAGAACGTGATATTTTGGCTGGGTTGAAGGCCATGAATTTAGTCTTCTGCGTGTTAATTTCAAACCCCCTGTGCTTGCAGAAGGTGACTAAGCTGTCGAAGACTCTCTGGATACCTATGGCCACCTTTGATAATAAGAGGGTGACGCCCCCAAACATCATTGCTGGTACCTTTCTACGTGCTATCTTCGGGCATAGTTATCCTTTACCTCAATGAGTTGGGTGACAAATGTGTTCACAAAGAGACAAAACAAGGTAGGTGCAAGCACAAAACCCTGCCTAACTCCTCTGTTAACTGGAAGTCAAGAGGTTAGGTCACCACATTTCCCATACCACACTTAGGTGAAGTTGCCTTCATGCAATCTCATAAGCAAACTCAGGAGGTAGAGGGGGATCTCCAGATCTCTAAGTACACCCCATAATTTAGCTCTAGGCACCAAACCAAAGACAGTCTTCAGATCCACAAATATTAAATAGAGACTTCCACCCTCTATTGTCACCGTTTTCCAATATAAAAGTTGGAGTCTATATATTTGGTCAACGTTGGAAATGTTTTTCCTGAATCTGGCTTGATATGGGCTCAAAATTTCATGGTCTTCCATCCACACCTGGATGCAATCAAGGAGTACCCATGCAACCAATTTCTGGGTGACATTGATAAACTGATCAGTATGCAGGCAAAGGGGTGAACCCTTTTTAAAAAACTGGTACAGTTTCTGCTCCTACCCAGGTTTCAGGGATGGCCATACCTTTCATAATAGCGTTAAATAAAACCCATAGGTAGGGTCCCCATTTTTTGGTCCTGCCTGAAAGAGATCCCCCGATAGCTTGTCCAATCCTGGTGCTTTGCCGAAGGGAAGCTTGCTTATTGCATTTAAATCTTCAGTCAAAGTAATCACGGGGGCCTCTTTATGAATAGTCCCCAACATAATTATGGATGTTTCATCAGTTGGGCCAACTGCTTTCTTAGTGCTACATAAAACCTGTAAACTAGTCTTCCATACATCTAGTGCTATGTTTGGCTCTATGGCTGGTTTCCCTTCACTACTGCCTGTACTGACTATGGACCAAAACGCCTTCATGTCTTTGTTAGATAGGGTGGTTTTTAAGGCATCCCATCTATCCAGTTCCTAGGTCCTTTTTGCTTGTTGGATACTTTCTCTATACAACACTTGCATTTGTTTAATTAGGGACCTATCCTTTACTTTAATGGCCTCTATCAAGGACCGCTCATCCTTTTGGCAGCGATTGTTAAACCAGGATCGTATAGCCCCTTTTTTCAACCTAGAGGGAATATTTGGATAAAATATATCGACCAGTTTGGAAGTTAATACTGCATGGGAATCTGCAACCATATTGATGGTTAGTAAATTACCCTCTACTGAGACAGCCTCTCCCACTTCTAATAGGGATGGAATAATTCCTGTATATAGTGTGGCCAGCTTATCGGATGACTGCTTACTTGCCCCCCACCTTATTCTTCTTCTATTTTTGGAGAGTATTAATCTATTGTTTAGGGGAGTACAGCTAACCATGGCCTTTCCAAAATCCGGCATCTCCAGTTCCATGGTCAGAGTGTTGTGATCACTGTTATGTTGTGGCAGGACAGCAAAATCGACAACCCTTTGCCATAGCCTAGTCTCCACTAGGATATAATCCAGCAAGGAGGACTGACCTATTCTATTGAATGTTAACTTCCCAGGTATATCCGATTTAGTGTGGCCATTACACGCTCACAGGGAGTGGGTCAGTGTGACCAAGTTGATCTGGAGTGCCATTCCTTAATCGGTGGAATTCGAGGTTCTGGAATTAACCGGCGCAGATCCTCCCCGCTAGGATTTGTATCAGTGGGCTCAGCTAGGGGCTCAAATTGACAATTAAAATCCCCCTACAATTAACCAAACACTTGTGTGGACAATAGGAATAAAGAGATTCAATTGGTCAAAGGTCGGGGATTAATTGCTCAAGCTTACAGGTCGAGAATGAACGTTAATAAAAGCTTAGGGGAAAAAGTAAGCGCTACACACTGGATGTCATTAGACGAGGGGTTGAACTGTTGAACTTTGCAGCCCAGATGACAGCCAACCCAAATGCATAGGCCCCCAGACGGTCTACCCCTTCCCCCCAAGATGGCAGGGACACGTAATGACGCAAACCTCACCCTTAGAGAGTCTTCCATCACCCAGGTTTCCTGAAACATGCATACATCATATTGGTCCACAAAAAGCCCCCAACTGGGGCAGGGCAACTTACTTTTTAAATGAGCAATGTTCCAGGATAAGACCCTCAACTTATTACCTAGGTTGTACTTGTCAGGGGTGCCATCAAAAGTATAGATAAGGGGGGGGCTGGATATCCCTCGTTTGGACCGAGGGATAATTGTGTAATACTCTCTTGGATCGACCTTCCCTCAACATGCTGTTACTTATGGGAGCGGGGATGAGGGCAGCAGGTGTTGCAGATGACTCTTTCCATCTCACTGCTAGACGATTGGTTGTCTATGTGTTCCTATTCCCAGCTCCTTTAATTCTGCCCCTACCCCAAGGCGAGTGGTCTAGCTAGGCTGGCCGCAACTACACTCCTCTGGTTTCCTTGCAGACCTCTGGGCTCTAGATCCATGGGCTTGTCCCAATACCTTTGTATGTCAATAAACCTCTTCCAGAAGCCCAAATCTATTTGTTACTGGTATATTAAATAGCGGAGGTCTGGGAGGTGGGTGCCAGTGGCCCACAGTTTGAAGTTCCATTGGCCAGCTGCCTAGATCTTGGCAAATACGGGACCTAGCTGGCATGCAGCAGTGAGAATAAAAATAGTCCAGTGCTAGGGCCCAAATCCCTGTGAGTGGGTCCTGGGGACTATGTTTCTGATTTAGTATACTACAAACGGTCTGGGGATTTTTGAAATTAATAACTACACAGTTCCCTTGTGTTGTCTTTTGACTGCTTTCCACCCAACCAACTTTACGGACCATTAGGATTTTCCCTGTCCTGTCAAAGGGGAACTGTCTATACCTTGCCAACCAGAACAAACATGTATTCCTGAGGTCCAGTTGTGTTTCCCTTTGGCCATTTTTAATTTCTGGTGCTCCTGTCATTATAATTACATCCGAAGATGAAGCTGGGGGTAAGTTTATAGTGGGCAGGTTCATTACTTCGGGCCTACCACCTGAAACCTCCTCACCCCCAACCCTACTCTGCTTTCCATAGACACTAGTAGAGTGGGGTTGTTTTTATTTATACCCTGTTTTGGATCTACTGAGTTATTGTTCCCAACCTCATAGTTAGGGCTCCTGGGTCCAGTGGAGGTGATATGGCCTTGGACCTACCGTGTACCTGGCCTTTCCATGGGATTACGGGTAGATTTACCTAACTGATGACTATGGACATTAGCCCGACTGGAACCCAGGAGAATGGAGGGATCTTGGTTCCTCAGCGCACCAAGCCTATCTAATAGTGTCAAACTTGAGTTATTTACCTGGCAGCTAAAATCATTCCCCTTCTGTAGGGCTTGTGTGGTATTTACACTAGTGTGTTTTTAGCCTAATATTCCCCATTATTATCAATTTATCTATGCAATCAACTTGGGGGACAAGTTCTTCCTTCACAATAGCTCTAAATTGGCTCTGTAAGTTTGTTCACAAATTCAGCACCCAAGATGAATAATCCATGTCTGCTCGAGAGTTAGCAGTACTTCCTGCAGATTCGCCAGGATTATCCAGGTCCTCCACACAAGTTATTAGCCCCACATTAGTTTTCTTTCTTTTGGCTCCCATCCCGCTTGCTTGCTTGCGCTTCCCATTCTTTGGCATACTGGTAACAATACCCCCCTTCCGAGTTACTGTTTTATGTGCAACTTCTTGATGTGGGGATGGCAGAGGCACGGTTGCCTTGGGTGTAGAAGCAGGGATGGAAACTTGAGAGGTATATAAATCTAACACCGGACAACAGAGATATGGGGTTAGTGACAAGCGCATCTCAGTGAGCTCTAATTCTGTGGTTACCACACCTATAGCCCTCTGTAACATCCTGTCGATTGAAGTTGGTGGCAGTGAGGAGGAAGGGGTTACTTGGGGTCAGAGTTGTTGTTTAGCGGGGTAATTGCGCTTTCCCATTATTAAGCCTTGGTGGTAACGCTACGCAGCCACCCCACTAGAATCAGCAAACGAGCACCTGAGGTCAATTTAGACAAAATGTGAGCTGTACAGGCAAGAGGCCCCAATACATAAAAAAAGCACAATTAGCGAGCGCAAAGGAAAAGAGTTTTCAGTCTATGGGCTTGTGATTCTTGTCGGTAGTCGAAAGTCTCTAGTACGAACACCACCCTTCTCAGACCTTACAAAATGAGGGACAGTAATTACTAGTTAGTTGGCCAACAAACAGGAAATGTTAGAAATGTCTCAGATGCTCCCCAGCCCCCTACAGTGGGGAGTGATAGACAAAATTGTTCCCTTGGATCGTATAAGAGACACTCCTCTGATTCCTCAACAGAGGCTCCTGCCAGTAGCCCACCTTGATCCCTGCTGCAATTGAACCAGTTAATATTAAATGACTACATAAAGTTCAGCAGAGTACTTTTAGTGGGTGCAATTCCAGGGGTATTAGCCGGATGGTAACTCAAAAAGAAGGAAAAGGATAAAATTATGGAACCAACAAGATCTTACCTGCAGGTCACCATAGGAGAGTCAGAGCCAAGGGGGATGGCCCTGCCCTGCCTCATCCTGGCAATGACGGGTACGGACGGGCGCGCCCTTGGCCCGGGCTTTACCCGGGTGTGGGTCGCGTGCATCCAGCGCCACAGGGTGTGAGGCAGCACTTTTGAGCGCAATGAAAGCACCTCCCCCTCCCTTGCGGCATCCGTAAGAACTTGCGTTGCACCCTGGGACTTGTAGTCCCACCAGGGTGATTGGTGGCTCAACAAGATTAAGTGTGGGAGGCAGAAGATGGCAGAACGTGCACCCTGGGACTGGGGTCCCACCAGGGTGTTGCTCCTGGATGGTGGATGCCCCCAACAACAGCCCGACTGTCCCCCAGCAAAACCAGCTCCACGGGGGGTGAGGTAGCGCTTTTGTTATCATTCGTAAAAGACCCAGAGAATACTGGCAAAACACACAGACCGTCACTACAAGTTAAGGTAGGTCAGAGCCATGTACAAATAAGAGTTGGCACAGCGATAGAAATTACTTGTTGTGGGTTAGTTATCACACCTTAGCATTTTATCAATGATAGATTCCGGCTGGTCAAACCAACAGAAACGTATTAGAGGAAAGAAATCTCAGAAAAAAGACAAACTATGAGGAATTCGGTGTGTCAAAAACAAATTCCACATATAATGCCCAATTTTCAGTTTGAAAACTCACAATAGGAGGTATACCTCACCCTGGATAATGGTATTTCTCATGTGTGGTAAATATGTCACCATATAACGCCCAACTTCTAATGAAGACCATAGGGACAAAATGAAAATAGAGTAAAGAAAAGCCAATCTTGAGTTTCAGTACAAGGTAAGTGTATCTCCTACACCAACTCAATTGATGAAGATTCTACAGGAACTAATTGACAAAAATGTTCATAAATCTGCTTCTGCAGATGTATACTGTCAATATGCAAAAATAACAAATTTCGAGGAGTACACCTGGAAATGTTCTGTGAATTCTTATTCTCTATCTTATGGCATTTCCGTATGTGTAATTGTACACATACAGGACAATGGCAAATGCAAAAGTGCCATCAAGTAGAATGCCTTTAAAAATATTTTTGCTCAGACTGTAAAATATATTTCACTGTGGAAGAAGTCATTCCTTTACAATCTTAACAATTCTGGGGATGTACGCTTCTAATTTCCACCCTGTAAGTAAATGTACTCTTGGCCTTGACAGGAGTAAAGCTGAAATTGTTCCTACCATTTGTTGAAATGAGTAAATGACATTTTTGTGAACACACATGAATACACAAGCTTGCATGTGTTTTTACATTTTACAGGTCTCTTCCACCCTGGAATGCTCACTCTCTGCACATGTGTAATACCACTTCATATAGGAGTAATATTATGCATGGCTAAATCGATTTACAAGTTCATATCCAACTTCTGCCAATTTCTGTGGAACCAATATGATCAAATGGCTTTGCTAATTGGACACAAAGAGTATAATAAAGAGTTAGCTTTCTAATATAGATGATCAGGAGATGCAAAGATTTTGGAAAATTTGAAGTGCCCATACATTTCTCAACAAGGAAAACCAAATCTAGTGTCAGTGCAGTTGAAGAAAAAAGACAACTTTTGACTGTTGTTTACTCACTTCATTGAGTTGTTGAGCCAAAACAGTATATGAAATGTGCTTCCAGACTTTCTTACTTTTGGGAGCTACTGGTGAGCGGGGTCCTACTTATGCACATCCCAAAAATAGACAGAACCAGATGAGGACGGACATTCTCTTACATTGCTCCTAAAGCATCAAATGACTACTATAGGCAGGGCTAGGAACACACAACTCCTCAGCATGAGGATACCCTTGCAGGTGATAGTACGTTGTTAGAATTTGGTTTACTGATTGACTTGGGTGTGAGAACTGGACAAGCAGCAACCACAATCCTAGTCAGGGTAAGGTACAGGCAAATCATAAATTAACCTGTGCTCACCCTCTGGTAGTTTGGCACAGAGCAATCAGGCTTACCTTAGAGGTAGTGTGTAAAGTATTTGTGCAACACTTCAAACAGTAAAACAGTGACAACACCATACAAAAAGGTTCCCACAACTGGTTATAAAAATAGAACTTATTTTAATAAATAAAATAAGACCAAACTACAATTATCCAATGACAAGAATTGGATTTTATAGTGAGAAATAGCACCAAAAAGCACAAAGCGATTTGGGGCAATCTGGCCACACTGGACTGGGACAAAGTAACAAGTTCAGGTCAACTGTGATGGAGCGTGGGACAGCTACAGCCACCCAGTTGGGCCTGTGGAACAGAGTATCTTAAATTCTGGCTGCGGAGCATTGATTGAATCCGAATCAAAGGTACCTTGCACAGCCAAGGTGATTTGTAGATTCCGAGATGCTGCGAGGCTGAGGTGCAAGGACTTGTTGCGTCGACATCCAGGATCCATTCAACGGGGCTTGCCATGTGAAGTTCAGTGTCGGGGATGCGATGTGCAGTCGGGCCATGAGTCAATTCCAATGAGCGGTGAAGCTGCAGTGCGGAGTTTTGGCATCATTGTTGAGGCTGCCATCAACGAAAAATGTGAGGATCCGCACCTCGAAAAGTGACATGCACCGGTGGTTTAGAAGGCGATGCGTTGGTCCCAAGATGCAGGTTGCGGTAGTGATGCAAGTCTTTTGTGATGAGTCCATTCCATGCAGCAGCGGCATTGTGTCGGCTGTGCTTGGGATGCACCGCTCAGCTGAGGAGATGCATCGCTTTTGCTTGGGGATGCCTCACTCAGCAGAGAAGATGCATCAGATGCACTGGCAAGCACCTTAAGCTCACTTCCAAGGGTCCAAGACTGGGGAGTCACCCCTTGGTAGAGTAGATTCACAAATTGCAGAGTTCAGGTGCAGATGCAAGGAGGTTGGTAGCCTGTTATCTTCCTGAGATTTTGAATCAGGGGGCTAGCCAACTAGCCCTTGGAGTCACTGTGGGTACAGGGGTTCAAGAGATGCAGGTCTAGTCCTTCTCACTCAGGCAAGACGGATCAGCACAGCAAATTACGGATCCAGCAGAGTGGCAGTCTTTCAGCAGCACAGCAGTCCTTCTTCCTGGCAGAGTATCCACAGGAATAAGGGAGTGAAGAGGAAAAAGGTAGAATCGTCCTCCTCTTGATACTGTTATCCAACATAGGGATTCTACCATGTATTACGTGAATATATATGCATCCGTGTGTGCTGCTATTTTTATTTTTATTTGAAGTGTTTAGTCATACGTGAAAAATGGTGCAAAAGGATCAGAGCTCCTTCTCTCAATTTGTGGGAAGGGCAATGTTTAAAAAAAATTGTAAAATACCCCTCACACACTAAAACCTGATTCAGTGTCATGCTTCATCATTGGGGTCTTTCCGCCCTTCTACGAAACGGGCGTGCTATGACTTACGTAGATGCAGGAGCACTTTATTCAGTGATTGGTGAGTATGTGTAGTGCGTGGGATCGTGAAAAGAAAATGTGAGATGGCTAAAAATTCTCTGGCTAGTGGAACGAAAATACTTTATGGTCTTCCCTGGCTGAGAATAGTAAAAGTGGGGAGGTGTAGATGGTGTACTATAATGAGTCATCTCCTACAAGGTCGTTCAAGCAAAAAATTCTGCAAAGCCGCGGATCGCGGAATTTTTGGCAATTCCGCGTTCTCCGCCGAACGCAAAATTACCCAAATTCCGCAAGCAGAACGGAATTGACCGCCCAGGCCCAGCCAGAATGCAGAGTGATCACTGGACACTGGCTATTCCCCTCTCGGACAGCATTCACACCATCTCCCTTTATGCTGATGATGTCCTCTTTTATGTCTGGGATGTTAGAAAAGGGCTGGACCATTTTGCGTGGACTCTTGAGGACTTTGGATGGTCCGTCGGCCTAATGGTCAAGAATGGTAAGGCAGTTACGACTTTTAGGGCCCAGTGGCATTCTGGAGTGCTTTTCCATTATCGTCCTAAAACGTATTTCCAGAACTAAAATGATGATGGTACCAATTTCCCCTTGTTCCACATTCGCTGATTGTTCTGCAACCTAGATATAATTTTGGGAGAGTTCATTTTGGTCGAGTGGCCTTTTTGACCCTGCAGATCCAACCTGCCATGGGGCAGTAGGGGGCCCCTCATTTTGAAGCTTACTACTTAGCAGCCCAACTGCAATGGCTCTCAAGGTGGCTGGCATAGATGGCACTGAAGGAAATAGTTCTGATAAACTCCCCCCTCATGCAGGTCAAGTTGAATAACTTGGCCCTAAGGGGGTTTCTCCGGTTGGTGGGGGTTGCTCTGTGCTTCTTGACAAAACTCCGGGTAATGGCAGGTTGTAAGAACCTATAAACGCTGAAAATTCCATTGTTGGGACTCCTGCTCCACAACTCTCTCCTTGATGCCAGCCGACTGGCCTCTTGGGCTGCCTCAGGACTGGACGTATCAGGGAAGCTTTTTGAGAACTCCAGTCATAAATATTCACTCCTTGCACGGCATGCAATTTCTAATGTAGAGACTACTGATTTACACCCCCCAAACTATTTGGGCATTCTGAGAGGAGGCATTCCCTGTCCACTAGCCTAATCCCATGTCTGGAAAAAAGTCGTTGTTCTGTGACCTGGCTCCATCGCTCGCACTACTCTGATCCTTGAAACTCTTTGGGTACCCTCTGGTAAATGAGACAGAATTCCAATGTGTGCTCCTTGACGAAGAGTGGGCCGCACTGCCCATTTCCAACCTATCCAATATTTTACCCAGAATAGGGCCTATCTCTCCCTGTCAAAGCTCAACCAAATTGTTTCTGGGGTCTCTTGCCCCAGTTGCCATTGCTCAGTGGTTGACTTATAATGGTATGCTCTGGGACTGTCTAGTCCTGATGGGTTTCTTGGCTCAAGTTGTTCATGACCTGGCAACTTGCATGGACTTGGTCCTCCAGCCCACAGGGGAATTCCATGCTCTGGGCCTTTATAAATGCCTCAGGCTATGTAGGGTTGTTCAGCAGTTTATGGAGCTGACGCTTCTGTTGGTGAAAAGAGCAGTCACTTCTCAATGGAAGGCGACTATGGCCCCTCAGTCCCAGAATGGCACTAGACAACCAGAGCAAACTCCTTCACAGAGAAGAAACCAAAGGCTTCTGCAAAATACTTGATTGCAGGCGATAGCGATGATTTCTGGCCTCAGTTAGGGGAGCCACCAAGAATATGTACTGTGGCGTGAGGCCCGTGACCTTTCCCTTCATGGGCCCTCCCTGTCCCGAGCCACACATGCCATGACAAGTCAAGGCCTCCCAGTTGCCCTCCCCCCTACGCTCCTGCCTCCTCTCCCCATCTCATCTGGTGTGTGCTTTAGTTGTTCTCTCCCCTTGTTTATTCCCACTATAGTATGCCAAAGACGTTCTCTCTTAGGACACAACTCACAAACAATGGTGTATTTCGAGATATTGTTATCTATTATACCCAATGCCGGTGGTCACTGGACTTGCTGAGTAGGCTTGCTGCTTGTTAATGGGCATTTGTTATGTAATGCTATTAAAATTCAAGACAATATGTTTTGAAAAATGAACTTTATTTATGTAATTATTTATTAAACATTTAATTTGATGAGTTAATGTGGTGTAATATTTTACATACAAATATTTGTATTTTTTTACAAAGTTAACTTACATTTTTATTTTACATTAAAATATTTTTATTTTATTTTTGGAATTATGAAACTGTTATTATTTTTACTTATATGTTATCATGGTTAGATCTCTAACCTGGTAGTGGAGACCCCAACTTCTGTGTGAATAGTTACTGGTAATACTTTTCTGGTAGGCTCCAGACCCAGTTTTCAGTGTGTGTGGGGGTGGGAGGAGACATGCAAGTCTGCACCTAGTAGCAAATTTACACTCTGAAATGATGAATAGAAAAAATGTTACAAAAAAGGTGCAGTGGCTCTGCACATATAAAAGATAGGAGTTCCTTATCTTTTTATGTGCGGATCCTCCGCTGTCGTAAAGATACTACTAGTAAAATGCCTTTGTGAATAGTGAATAGCAAACAATCGAAAACATACACAAAAGTGTAACTTTACCTTTGTGAATCATTCCCAATGTGTTTAGAAAAATTTGCTTCGGCACACTTTTTGATTTTATGGATGGACCTGTAACTGGAAGTGTGTTACATTGTCATTGATGTCAGTAATCTTGTGTCAGTGATAAACTGTTATTGAATCACAGGAGTATTTATGTACTTCTAAATTGAGTTTTGTCTGACACCATGCTGCTCCAGCTTGTGTTTGGTTTCCTTTTTCATTTGATGACATTCTGACATGTGGGAGATGAGAATGATGAAAAATCTAGTAGTTCAAACATGGCGCGCATGCTATAAATCAAAGCAGCTATTAAAGATGACCTGGGTCCCTGCATCATCCTCCCCTATCCCTAGTGTGCAGCAGACAGGTAAGGATGTGCAGCAGTGAGGATTTGAAGCCCAGCCTCTCTCCGAGTATCGCTGATTTGAAAAATATCGACCCTGCTTATTTCGGATTATTCCCTTCTACTCTTAATTTTGTTATGTAATTCTATTTAAATAAAACATGAAGTGGCTGTTTGCAAATCAGATTGAAGAATGGGCATTCATCATTCTGCAGTGCATCAGAGTTGAATAAGACAATGTGTATCTAATAATTCCATTGTATTGTCATTGCATTTTTGTAGAGCATTTCATACTCTTGGCACAGTTTTTAATTTGAGACAGTGCTCACCACCGGCACTTGATCATCTACCCCAGTGCTTTTTATGAGCAACAGTGAAGGACACATTCGTTTATGGTAGACATTAAGGGGCATATGTATCAAGCGAATTTTTAGTCGCAAACGCTGCGATTCGCAAAATACAGCGTTTGCGATTAAAAATTTGCAAAACGGGATGTATTAGGCAAATTCCCAACGCAAATTTAAGGAATCGCTAATTTAGCGATTTCTTAAGTTTTCGTAAGCATTTAAGAAATCGCAAATTGCAATTTCTTAAATGAAATGTAACACTCACCAAAGGATTGCGATTATTCCTTAAGAAATCGCAAATTACCACCAACTACTAGTTGGTGTTAATTTGCAATTTCTTTTAAAAATGCACGTTTTGTAATTTTACAAAGTGCCACGTGACGCACATACATGCCCTTAGGGCATGTAGGTGCGCCATATGACCACACATGCTAATTTCAGGGGTGTATCAGGGTGTCATCTTGACACCCTTGCACCTTTGAAATTATTCTCAAATTGCGATTAGCAAATTGCGATTCGCAATTTGAGATTTACTTCCCATACATTCCTATGGGTCTCCTGGCCCATAGGAATGAATGGGCAGGTATTCCTTAATTGCGATTTCGCAATTTGCTAATCGCAATTAAGGAATTTTAAGAAATCGCAAAAAGTTTGCAATTTTTTAAATACATCACGTTTTGCAATTCTCAAATAGCGATTCCTTAAAAATCGCTATTTGAGAATCGCAAATGGTGATGTTGATACATATGCCCCTAAGTGATTTGCCCACTTTCACAGGCTGTTGAGCAGACGCTGAGACTCAAACCTGATTCCTCAGCTCCAAAGACAGCAGCTCTGGCCATTACGCAACCTCCTCTCACCACTTTCATGGTTAGTAGTTGGTATAGTTTAGGCGACGCTAACAGGCAAAATGGGGTGGTGCAAGCTATCTCCTGTTGATAGCCATCACTTATTTGCGAATCAGAGATGTGTAGTATGCTGCACTGTGGGGGTACTGCCTGCTTGGGAGAGATTTGAAGTGCAGTGTGGCCATGTGGGAAATGGCTTTCTGGCTGGCACGAGTGACCAGTGTGGTGCGCTTATCTTGTCTTCATTTGGTGCACCCATATGTGTAATGGTGGGAGAGGATCTAAAGATGGAGCACATGCACTTTACTTTAGGTTGTCATTCTGCCTAATTGGGCAGGTTTCTATGGAATCCATCCAGGAGCAAGAGAGGAGCAATTGATTGTATGCTGTGAATACAAGAGAACCGTGAAAGAGTGATTTTGTGTGGCTGAATCAACCTATTATAGCATAAATAAAGGACCTGATTCAACAAAGGCAACCTTATACTAAATTTACGCTTTTTTGGTATTCATCGCTCCGAGTTAATCTGCAGTCAGGGCATAGAACTTCCTCATAAAAAGATAAGGCATGTCTATTTTTGTGTGCATAGTTCTCCGTCCTTGTAACTTGACTATGAACTCGTAATTTGTGAACACCAAAAAAAGTCAACAAGGAAGTTTAAGTTTACCTTTGTGAATCAGGCCCATTATGTATAGATGCCTATAAATTGCTACTACTAAGGGAAGCCTCTAGAATTTGAAATTAATTTGTGAATTACCCATACATTAATGCCTAAACAATTATTCTATGTCAAACGTATTCTTACTTTAATCACAATCCTTTTGCAAACTTGAAGAGAAGATGCATAACGATTCGTCAGTGCACACATCAATTCATAGCTTTAAAACAAGAATCCTTCAGGCAGTCTTTGACAAGTAACTGCTCAGAATGTGAGCTTATTTGCTAGTCTAAGGCCCACAATTTTCAAGGATAATATTATGTATCCAGTAATTAATGCTAGCATAAAGAGAATATTTTATAAGGTTTCCTTTCTCTTATGGTGAGCTGGCCACCTGGGGATGTTGACGCATTTTGGTCTGATGAGCACTTTCAAAAATATGTTTTAAGACATAATTAAAAACCCATATGTATAGAAACCTACCATCCTAGATATATGAGAAGATTAACCATGGGCACACACCTAGGAGGGAGTAGAGATGTAATAAAAAAAAGTACCGCAAGCGACCCTGCTATTCACACAGAAATGTCGGCCTTTATTCATAATTCAAATGTGCACTGCACAGATGTCATTTAAATCAGACAGCCAGATGGAGCGTCTTGTCAAGGAAATGGGTCAGTGGATATGCGAAATTGCACCAGGCTGGCACAACAGAGTTGCTATGGTAGAACATAAGCCATTGGGTCAAATACGCAGACCGTTCATGAATTAAAGGGACTATGGGGCCTCCTGTGAGCAGTGGTTAGATAAACAAGCATTTGCAATGCAATAGGTCTCGAATTTGTGAGAGTTTAATCTCTTGGCATTGTAAATGACAATACCTTTTATTTGTCTGTTTTGCCAATTAACACACAAATAAAAGGCATTGTCATTCACAATGACAATAGCTCACACTCTTGTAAATGCGAGACCCATTCAAAGAAGCAGCCGCCATTGTCCCGGGCTGCTCCGAAGGTGAAAGCACGCATGGCACGCTGAATGTTGCAGGAAAGCATGACGTGCCTGCAGCAGGATAAACTCATTAAAGAAAATAGTACTTACCGACTAAAAGACATACCGTGTAACAACTGAAGTAAATGGGCCAGTCCTCATGGGAAGTTACAAATGAAGCCAAGGCGGTACTAAGGAGACTAACAAGCCTATTAATGATTCAGAAGTCAGCATTTACGAAGGACAATGACAAAAGCCAATGACAAATATGGACGGAGAGTGGGGGGGGGGCTTTTAGTGCATACTTCAATACAGCATGCCTCAGAGCAGCGCATGCGCTGCCCAGGCTCGACCTAAAAATATTTCTTAGTACTGAAACATACATACCCCGTCAACTTACTCCAAAACTCCACCTCGAAAGATATTCAGAATTGGACAAGTATCAGCAGTCTTGTTTCCAACACTGAAAAACAGATTATCATCTTTGGTACTCGTTTCCTTTCCACTGGACTTTCTTGTCACCAACCCATTCTTAGTCAAATCAGTGCAGTCTAATAGTACTATTTTACTCAAAACTTTACACTAGAAACCAATTTAATGAGCTTATCAAATCCTGCAGCACCCTCATCTTAACTTGGTCTAAAACATTGTCTAATTCCTTTCTTCCAACCATCTAGTCTCTCTGGCCAGAACAACTACCCTTTTTGGTTAGACCCATCCGGTTGCTGAGGTAATCATGCGTTCATCATGTAGACGGTGCTGTGATACAAGATGGCAAACATAAATGTGTCCAATGCAAGAACCCTAGGCAGCATGCCCAAAACCTAAAGAGGTTAGTCACTGTCCCATACCAAGCCTCAAACCCGGATTAGTAAATACAGCTGTGATCTAACTATTCCTCCGTGATCTGATGTGACAACCCTTTACAACGTATATAGAAAAAGAATATGAAAAGATGTTGCTAAGACCCTAACAATCATATCTGGTTCCTTAAAATATTGTTACCAGGGATTTGTAAACAAGATCTTTTTGAATTAGTAAGGGGATCTATCTATTTCCAGATCAAATGTCCAAGAAAGGGGAATCTGGGTTGCCTTTTGTTTGGACTCCTCTCTACAGAATCCCTAACTTGATTCAACATCTACTTTTTAAAATATTTCCTAACCTGATATGACAAACAGTAATTGTTTTGTACACCCTAATCTATAATATCAATAATATCTTTGAAAATGCACAGCATTGGAAACGATTGTATCATCAGTCATTACAGCTGATTGACTGACTGGAAACACCGTGGCTGTTAAAAATGATTGCAGGCTATATACATTCTGGACATTAATATTATTGGTGATACTATACAGACCGAGACAAGGACAAATGTTTCAGTATTACATAGACACATTCATTGCTGTCTTTGCTGGGAGAGAGGGGATTTTCAGCGGTTGGTAAAAAAAAAAATATATATATATATATAAAATACACCTGCAGCAGTGAAGTCTGTGTGCTTGGTCCCACACCGCTCAACCTCGCTTAACCTTCGAACACTTTTTCCGGTCATTCACCGGATAAACCCAGACACTCCAGAAGCCGCCATCCTTCTGGACATGGAGAAAGTCTTTGATTCTTAAGAATGGGCCTTCTTTCTATCTGTGATGAGACGCATGGGCATGCCCTTTGGTTCATTACCACGACAGCACCATTGTATAACAAACCAACTGCCCGGCTACAACTCAACGGCTCACTCTAAGGTCCCTTTCAGTTATCCCGTTGAACCAGACAGGGCTGCCCACTGTCCCCATTGTTATTCATTCTGGCCACGGACCCCTTGATACGTCACTTTCAAGAGCAGCATCTGCACAGGGGCCTACAATTCAATACCGGCCCTCTCCTGGTCTCCCTGTATGCAGACAACACAATCCTCTTTGTGGGACACCCTCACGATAACCTGCACAAACTGATCAGGGAAATCATTAGCTTCGGTCGCTTCTCGGGACTGGACTTAAACTGGCACAAATCCGTTATATTTCCGCTAACAGCCAGTACTCAAAAATGGGACTGCGAATACCCCTTAGAATGGTGCACAGACTCAGTTAAATATTTAGGAATACACATCCACTTGGACACCTCCCAAATCTTAAGTCTGAACTATGCGTGAGCGATTGACACACTCACAACACAAATAGAGAAATAGCTGAGACTTCCCTTATCACTTGCCGGCCGGGCGTCGATTCTAAAAATGGTGGAACTCCCTAAATTCCTATAACATATCTATCCTCCTTACCAATAGTTTTCTTCAAACGTTACACACTCTATTATTCAGATTGATTTGGGGTGGGAAACCTGCACGTGTCCGATGGTCCATCCTCACATTACCGTATGAGAGAGGGGGATATAATGTTCCAGATCTGCAGTTATACTATGTAGTGTCCCAATGTAACTATGCCAATTCATGGTACCACCCTGACGCTCACATGCCTTACCTATGGCCATAGGTGGACCTTGTTCTACCTGGACAGCTATCGGCCATTCTACCCACGGGCTTCCCCAGAGATCCAGTGGATATCCAAACCGTTTCCTCCATGAGCTGGGCATGGAAGAAACTTTGTCGGATCACAGGTACAGAAGTGCTATTCTCCTCGGCTTTGCCAATCGTAATCCCCGCTTGATTCCAATCACCAAGTAGCTATTGGTTCAGCGCACTCTTGCCAAATTCGAGATCTCATGGATAGGCGACCTCTATCCAGACGGCCATTTTTTTTCCTTAATGGAAGACACCCATTTTCAAACAAGCACCATTATGGACAGGTTTGTAATGGGCCGTACCCACACCGCCCTGCGCGCCACTTTCCCATCTTTACCGGTTGAGCCCACCTCCTTCCCTCCTCTTACTATGGTGATTGAAAATGTAAACATGCATCTTACTTCCAAGCTCTACAAGGCATGTGCGGCACAGAAACCGGTTGATGATGGCAAAATCCGATGGGCATGGGAGGTAGACCTGGGAACAGAAATCACGGATGAAAAATGGGCCACATTCTGTGCGGTTACACAGGACATCTCGCTGAATAGCCGACACAATCTTCTACACTTCAAATTCTTACGCCGCACATATTTCACTCCAGCAGTAGCACAAAAAATGTACCCCTCCAAACCACACAACTGTCGTAAATGCTCTGCCCCTCAGGCCGATTTTGCACATCTTACCTGGACGTGCCCGAAACTGCAAGAATATTGAGAAAGCATTCATTACACACTAAGGAAAATGACCAATCTCTCTCTGACTTCCACCCCGGAGGTGGCCCTGTTGGGTTATACGGTAAACTTCCCTAAAAAGATCCGGCGGTTTGCATCCCTAGGCCTACTATTGGCGAAATGAGAAGTGGCCATTCACTGGGGGCGGAAATCAGCCCCTACTGTCCAGAGCTGGCTACATAGCCTAGCATATTGTAATGTCAATAGTGAAGTATATGCAAGTGTGATGCCCAGCTCATTCCGTCTCAAAGATATATGGGGCCCCTACCAGTCATACATTGAGACGCTACGCAAGGACTCAGGTGTGCAGGTGGAGCAGTGCATGGTCCCGGAAGGTGTGGGGTAGTTATGTTCTGCAAAGGACACTGCTTTGTTGTATTATTATTATTATGTGACTTTATTGTGCATGAATATTCAACACACATGGAACATGTACACAGATGCCCATTACGGGAGATGGGGATATCAACGGGGATCCTTCTCTTGTTTCCTTTGTTTTTTATGCAGCATAATGTGAATGGAACACTCTCTTACCGCTTGGTAATTATCTTGTGGACTGCTAACGGTGATAATCATTGATATGGCTATTGTTTGACAATGTACGCCGATGTATTGGTGAATGACTACATTTGTATAATGTTTCTATATTTAAAAACTGGAAAATAAAGTTTATAAAAAATTAAATAAAAAAAGTTACAAAAAAAAAGTCTGTGTGCTTGGGGCTCTTAGGTACTAAGTGTGCAAGTACGGCATCTTTGTTGGGTACCAATGTCTAACAGACACGCCATACAGCCACAAACACAGACACACTCTAAGTTGGTAATCGAGTTGCTATCTCTTACACTTTACTCTCTTGTTGTAGCAAAGTTGAGCAGCAATGACTTTCACAATCCGGTGGAGTAGTTAGAAACGCTGATTTAGCAAAACACAGTAAATAAATAAGCAGAATGTGCAGTAACTGCCAATACTTTAAAAAAGAAGACAATTATACTTCAAATAGGTAAATGAGGGCCATTAAATTAAAGATGGCCATGCAAACTGAGATTGTGCTAGCATCTACTGGCAACGAGATAGGTCCCCTAAAGTATACCTTTAGGACGTTAACGGGGCAAACCAGTCGAACACTACGACACAGCGTAATCAGCTTGATGCTATTCTTGATCCCTGCCCTAATGTCTCTGTGGAACAGGGTGTACGTCTGGTCGAAGATCATGCAGCTGAGTTCACAAAAAAGTAGTCTAGAAAATGAGTATGTCTAAAACTGAAAATAACATTGCAAGGTGCTGTAAGAGAGTACTTAGCAATGTCCAAAATCTAGTTAACAGGGTCCAGTAATCAGCGTTCAGCAAAACAAAGTTCAGAATTGAATTCTGTTAAGTGCCTAACTGGTCTCTTCAATTTTTATAATAAAAGAAGCAAGGTGCTGGAGTGATGCTATGTTTTAAGGTCCTTTCTTTGGAAAGGAACCCTGCTGGGGTTTTGGTGGAAGGCCAACCACGACTTCAAAATGGTTGCAGCTAACGAGACATACCCCAAGAAAAAGTAAAAAGTGGGAAAATTCCATATCACCTAACATCTGAACGGAGGAACCGGAACCATGGGGGTGCTGTGGTTATAAAAGATTCAGGGTTACAAACATTCAAGGCCTGCAAAATGACTCAACTCCTTCCCAACCTCTGATTAGATTTCTTCTGCCGATATTATTACCAGATAAGCTTCCAAAAGTCATCATGGCTCCTGGCCGCACATTCTATGCAAAGACCTGTACAGTGGCTTCAGTTAAGTTGTAGTCTCCTGATCATGGGGCTTGCCTCTACTGTCTGTGGGCAGTCAAGTTACTGCATTCTACAAAACAGGGTGCTGTGGCATGCCATTTCAAATTAAAGGGCAGGGCTGTTATAGGAGAAGTTGTTTACAGTGGACTGGAACGGAATTCACAGGACACTTTAAAAGAAGTTATAAGAAGATAAAAAAGTGGGGATATTATCAGCATCATAGACCAGCTCATTAGATTTTGTACAATCTCTTGGAAAATAGTGATACTGGGGAAAGGTCTTTTCTATGTCGCCTTTGTAGACCTGGGGTCAGCCTTTAACATGATTCTCTGCCATAAGTTCTGGAAGGTGCTGAAGGACCTTGGACTTCCTGAAATCATGTTGTGTATTATAATTCAACTACATAATGATAACTATGCCTAAGTTAGATGGGTACCAATGGGTGAGCTTTCTGACAAGATAAAAGTTGATAAAGAGGTCAGGCAGGGATATGTCTTTGCCCCAATCCACTTTTTGCTTTTTATCAATGATTTGGTTCATTCCTCGATATAACTGGAAGCGATTGTCCAAGAATAGGCTCCTTAAATTCCAACGTTATTTGCTAAAGACATGCTTTTGATTTTTAAGACCCCAGACTTACTACCAGTTCTGGTTGACCATTTCACAGAAATTAGAAACTTGGATTACTTGGGAAGAAGGATAATGAGCAATTTAGCCTGGAACTCACAGATTACCAAGAGTGCATTGAAACTCCAACATGAATCAGCAGGCATTTTTAAGTATTTTTTAAAATTATTTTTTTTCCTCATATGACCTCCGTAGCTATAGCAACCATTGCACCTGTTCCACCTGTGGTGCATATAACTTGGTTATTCCACTCTCAGCCGATGTTCTTTACAGGAAATACCCGCAACACACAACCTGAGCTGACCAGAGGTTTTAATCATTGAAACTTATCCTCACCCTTAATCTATCATGACTCATCCAGTTGAAGGATCATCCAGCAAATTCCAAAACATCCCCATTTATGACCTTGCTCTATGTGCATTTACCCTCTGATCTAAAGCTCTAAAATATCTTACCGAGTTCCACCAAGCATTCCAAGTAGGAGGTACCGTCTGATGCCACAATTTACAAATCTCTCTCCTGTCCAGTAGGATCAGATAAAACACCAATTTATGATGCACCCCCAACGGGCCTAGCACTCCCCCCGGCCTAGGTATAATACCAAATAGTAGAAGAGATGGGCTTACCTCCACGACAGAACCCAGGGCCCTTGAGATGGTCTTACCCACACTTCTCCAGAATTCTTGTATCATAGAGCAAGAAGCAAAAACGTGAACATCATCTGCATTCTGGCAGCCACATCTCAAACAGTTAGCTTCACCACCACCCTTTATTCTGGATATCTTAAGAGGTGACCAATAAATCCTGTAGAGTGTGAAAAAATAGTTTCTTCTGAGTGCAGCAGATTTAACCAGTGGGTAAAGAATGTTTAGAGATACTTGCCAAAAAATCCTCCAGCTCATCCCTCGGCAAGTAGTTCTCCCAGACCCGGTATGGCTGTTCCATCTTTCTGTCTACTGCTTCCAGAAGGTGATTATACCATTGAGCCACTTCTTTCTTCCTTGGGGCCAAATTTTGTAGCTCATTTTCCATGTAATTATCTTCCATTAGGGGCCAATGTTGGCTCTTGCACCAAGACGAAAGTTGATAAAACATAAATCTAGACAGAGCTCCGCCCGTGATTGGAGTAAAAAAAAACCAAGAATGACATTCATTACCCGCTACAAGATCCTTCCAGTGTGAGACTCCAGCCTCTTTCATTGGATAAGCTTGAGCGTCCGAAAGACACTCCAGTGTACCAGGAGAATTCCCCACTTGGGCCCATTCACTGTAATGGAGAGCTGAATTTATACATGAATCCTTGCTGCACTGTGCCCACTAGCATTGCTTTAAACATACCGCCTATCAATGAATCGTCTGGAGTGAGCAGCAGCATCCTACAATTTTTTCATGGGTGGGCCCAACAATACAACTGAAGATTTGGTAGGCCCATGCCCCCTCGTAATAATTTGCGCCTAAGATTTTTCCAGGACAGTCTGATCCCTTTGCCTGCCCAGATAAAAGAGGATATCTTACCCTGGATTTTAACAATATCAGCTCTCGTGAACTCTAGAGGAATATTATTAAACAGGTAGGTATATTTCGGGAGGACACGCATTTTCATCAGGTTAACCCGACCATAATGGGAAAGTGGGATGTTCTGCCAACTTTTTAATACTCTAGCTAGGTTAACTTTTTTCCCAAATATCTGAGCTCCCTAGCAAAGATCCCCTCCTGATCTATGATATTCCATGCCATAATCTCAGTTTTGTCATTATTTATTTCATAGCCCGACAATTTCCCAAAAATCTGAGCTTCCACAAGAAGCTCCAGGAGGGTAAAATTAACGTTAGAGTATAATAAGTTCAAATCATCCGCATATAGCGCTAATTTCCTCACAAACCCATTTATTTGAAAAGAAGCGATCTTCTGGTTTACTATTAAACTCTGGAGTAATGGCTTTATATACAAATCAAACAAAATGGGTGACAATGGACAACCCTGCCTAGTACCGCGCCCTATTTTGACAACAGGAGAAATGCTACCGTTAACCAAAATCTGCGCCCGGTGGGACTTATATATGTTTTTAAGAACCTCCCTAAAACCATCGACCAAACCAAAGATCTTCAATGTCCTATCCAGGAAGTGCCAGTTCACACGATCAAAGGCTTTGGCTGTGTCGACAGTAATGATTTAAAGAGGAAGACCATGTGATGAAGCCATATCGACTGCCCCAATTAAAGTATGTACCAGATGCGACATCTGCCATCCTGGCAAGAAACCTTTTTGATCCTCATGGATTATTGGCCCAATTATCTTACAAAGCCGATTAGTCAAGATTCCAGCAAAGACCTTATAGTCAGCATTTAGTAACGAAATCGGCCGATATGACTGGCACTGAGTTGCATCCTTGCCGGGCTTTAGGTTCAACGCAATAACTGCATCATTCCAAGAGTCAGGCAGGGGAGATGTACCATCCAAGATTTCATCCTACATTTTCAATCAGACAGGGATCACCTCCTCCCTCAAAATAGATTAAACCTCAATCGGGATTGCGTCAGGACCTGCCGCTTTCCCTTTCTTGGCTGAATCTAATACTGTTAATATCTCGCTCCTGTTATTTCTAGGGTGAGGTTTCCCTCACTGTCCTTGGTTACTTTTGGAAGCTGTTTCCCTTTGAGCCACCCATCTATATGTTCCTCCTCCACCTGAAAGACTTCTTGATATAACTCCTGAAAAAATTGCGCAAAAGCTTGTTGTATATTTATCTTCCATGGTTTGTGCGCCTACTTTAATCTTAGTAATATAGTTGCTAGATCTATCAACCCTACTCTTCATGGCAAGACGTTTGCCGCAGTTCTCCCCCTGCTCGAAATCCCTCATTTTACTTGCCCCCCATTTTTGGAGTAAGATCTCTTCAGACTTCAGTCTAAACTTCAACTGCAACTCCTCAACTCTCTTTATTAGGTTATCATTTTTGGTGCCGAGAGAACCGCTCATCTTTCAATCTGCTTCTGCCCCTGCTATCTGTAGCTCTAAATTGGCCAGATCTTTCCTCTCGGCTCTAGCCCACCCCACAACCGCCCCTTTTAGTATCCCTATCAGCCAAACCTTGAAAGTATCCCAAACCATGTGCAGGGGGGCTGACGCCAGATTATCTCGAAAGAAGTTGGATGTTTCAGATTTAAAAAAAACAGGAGTTGAGGATTGCAGAAGAAATCTCCTATTTAAAGTCCACCTCCTCTGGGTGAGTGCTAGGGGGAAAGCTATGTCACCATGGTCAGATAAGTGTATGGGCAGGTATTCAATTGAGCTGACTCTTTCAAGATCTGGGTGTTCCATAAATATATAATCAGTTCTAGAGTAATGGGAATTCTTCTCGCTATAAAAAGAGTATTCCCTACTCTCTCCCATTTTGTTCCGCCATACGTAACTGAGATTAAAGTTTTTCAATATGGTTAACACGTGGAACTGCTATCTATGTTCTAGGGGAGGACCTATCAAGTTGGTTATTGAAAAGCACATTAAAATCTCCTCCCAAAATTAAAGGAGACTCATAGTCAGCCAGGGCAAGACAGAGATTGTTCATAGGAGTTATATCATCCTCATTGGGCCCATAAAAACTAACAAGTGTATATTTAAACTCCTGACACTTGATTTCCGCAATAACCCAGCGCCCTTTCTCATCAACCTGGGACTTAATGAGCTCGACTCCCGAATTCACTTTAAGTATAACTGCAACCCCTTTTGAGCAGCATTGCTGGTCTGTGGCTATGACCTTGTCGACCCACCTTATTTTTCCAAATAATGCCTTAGAGTCCGATTGTAAAAGATGGGTCTCCTGGATCATAAGCATCCTAGCTGAGCTGTTTTTTAAGTACTGCAGAATCAGATGCTGTCTTCCTTTAACCCTTAACCCATTTACATTCCAGCTTAGGAATTCAAGATGCCGCTTCCCTCCCTGAGCAGGTCTATCTCCCATCATTATCCTGACTGCACCCACTGCTACAACTACTGGAGGTTGTTATGTCACATGAGATTGTTGTTACGCCTCTTTTTTGTTTTTTTCCCAATGCTCCCCACCAACAACCGTGAAACCCTTCACCATCCCCCCCACCCAACCACAGGAACCCTCACTGACTACCCATTGGCAATAAACTATTGCCTTTCACGTCGGAGCCCTCAACCTCTAAAGAAAAAAGGGAAAAATTAAAAAAACATAATAAGTGTTGAATCCCCTTAGACTAAAGATTTTATGCTAGATTTAGTTTGTGCCAAGAAACTTTCTACTTCCTCCGGAAACCTGAAATTGATTATCTTGTTAGCCCATACAACTTTTAGAAAGGCAGGGAATCACAGCTGCACTTGTGCTCCCTGGTCCCTTAATACATCCATTATTTTACCCAATTCCCATCTGCTATCCTCTGTAACTCGGGAAATATCAGACCGTATTCTGAAGGAGGCATCCTGGACCTGGATAGACTTAAGTTTAAGAGCCGTCCCCAGTAGTTGCTCCGATAGGACTGATTGTAAGCTAGTATTTCCCTGGGCTTTTTCCGAGCAGGATTCAACTTAAAAGGGTCCCTGTGGATTCTGTGGATCTCAGTTTCCCAAACATGGGCTGCAGCGATCTGGGGGAAAGCTTTAACTAAAATGTCAATAACATAGGCTTTTAAATTATTACCTTCCAATCCTTCTTTCACATCTAAGGGCCAGATGTAGGTAAATCTGAAATACCGATTTCTTAATAGCGAATTTTACCGATCCACTATTAAGAAATCGGTATTTCCTATGTAGGTAAAGATTCGGTAACAAATACCGAATCCGTAATATTCCTTATTACCGCATCGGTAATTGAGATTCGGTAATAAGGAATACCTACCCATTCATTTCTATCGGCTTGGAGGCCCATAGGAATTAATGTGAAGACATTCACTATTAGTGGGAGCACGTTCGAGGGTGCCAGGGTGTCAAAAGGACACCCTGTTGCACCCCTGAAATGTGCATGTGTGCACATGTGGTGCACATACATGCCCTAAGGGCATGAATGTGTGCCACATGGCACTAAACAAAAAACATAAAAGTGATTTTTTAAAGGAAATCGGTAATTACCACCAACTTGAAGTTGGTGGTGATTACCGATTTCTTAAGGCTCAAAAGCACTCTTTAATGTGCTTCCTACATTGCATTTAAGGAATCGGTATTACCGATTCCTTAAATGCAAGAGCAATAAGGAATCGGTATTTACCGATTCCTTATTTACCGAGTCCTTACCTACATTAGGAATGGCTAAATACTGGTCGGTAACGCTGAAATTTACTGAATTTTGGCGTTACCCACCGGTATTTAGCCTCCTACATCTGGCCCTAAGATCCTAATGTTGTTTCTTCTTGAAATACTTTCAACCCTCTCCAGCCTTTCTGTTAAATCTCGCTCTTTTTCTTTCAATCTGAGCACTTCTTGGGTGTTCCCATTAACCTCTACGCCCAGTTCCCCCACTTTATTCTCAAGGGCTTCCATCCGGTGCGTCAGTGCCGACAGATTTTCCTTTAGGCTGGTACAGGTATCTTGAATTTTCTTCTGATTGATTTCAGAAGTGGAGAAACGAACCCCAATCTCTACCGATAACTGCCTTAACATCCCATGTAATGTATCCGGACTTTGTGCTACTGGGATTGGGGACGTATGGCATGGCTCACATGATTCAGCTTGGCTGCCAATCCCTGCCATAGGGGTCATTGTGGTCTCACTTAATGGGGAGAATCGATTAGAGAGAGATATGGCAATATTTAACTCCTGAGACTCACTTGACACAACCTGTTTGTCGGTTCTCCCAACACCCTGAGGATTAGCCATGAAGTATAATCTAAGTGAGGGAGTCACTTTAGTCACTTTAATAGGGACTTGATTTTTCTTCCGACTCTTCACAGGAGTGGATTTCCCAGATTTATGAAGTGGTTTCCTACGTTTATGATTTGTTACTGAAGTATCTACGACTTGGCGTAATTGTTCAGGTTGTTGTGCAAAAGCCTCTCCTCCTACAAGGGCTTGTGATCTTAATTTATACCTTTTGCCTCGAGGAACCTCTGATTTATTTGGTTTTGACAGGCCCCCTCAATAGGCTGATCCCCTCTTTTTCCATGCTGTTCAAATTGCTGTGTGGCTAACTCCATAGAGCAAGGGTCGGTCTCATTCCTTAACTTAGATAAGTTAAATAACTTAGTTGATTTGAGTGATTTATCACAACGTGTCACCAGGCTTACTGCTAGATAAATTTCTTCTGGGGCAACTCTAGACCCAAACTTAGTGCCTAAATCCATCTGTGAATGGCGCCTGGCGTTAGTAACGGGGAGCTTTGTTTCTGGGTGAATTAAACCACATTTGCTGCTTGTACAATAGTTCAAGCAGGAATTAAACAGCTGAACATAAGGCAGGAACCGGGCACGCCGACACACAGCAAGTGCCCCCGCTGCCCTAAACAATGGATAAATCGAATCGCCACACATCCAGGAGCTCACCAACCAAAGGATTCAATGGAGACCCCCCGCCCCTTACCGCATCGCACAGAGGCAGCGTCTCCGACCTCGCGTCGTCTCCATCGTGCACCCCCTAGTTCATGGTGAACAAGAGGCACCACCCTGCTGACCGCACTGCCACTTTGGCTCCCCTCGCTCCGGAATCACCCGGAATCACTCAGAGCAGCACAGGAGCTCCAGCAGCAGCCCGAGAGCCTCAACACGGTTCCGACGCGGCTCCCCGCTCTTGTGACAAATGCAAACGCAGCATCATGGGGAGGACAGAGGACAGAGGCAGCAGAATGACAAAACTGGTAGGCACAAACAGTTTAGGGAAAATTCAGGGATTACAGCATCAAAACAGCATCAAAACTGCATAGGGGCTTGAGGGCAAACGACCCACACCCGGTGAACTAGCTGGCCGCCATGTTCCCTCGAGACTCCTCTCTCCCCCTGGAGACTCCTCCCCTTTTTTTACTTTTTAAGAAGTCATACCGTTAGCCCAGTCATGGAAATTTACAGGATAAAGGCATTAGGTTCCACACTTTACGGTGCAGAGTTATGGGGCTATGAGACCGCAAGTAGGCTGACAATAACAGTAAACACATTTTTAAAATCTCTTTTTAATCTCCCACAGAGTGCACCTCTAATCCTGCTGTTGATTGACCTGGGTCACCGTCCCCTTGCCAATGTACTAAAAGTGAGACCTCTATTCTACTGGCATAGATTACATTATACACCAGAGTTAGTTTCTGTTAGAAATGGTGGTCTCTAGTTGGCAGAGGTCGGTACCTTTGTCCAAATAGAGACCCTTGCTTCTAGTCTTGGTAAGGGGGATGCACTCCTACAATAACCCCTGCTCACCCACTTGGTAGCTTGGCTTGAGCAGACATGCTTATCTTAGAGGCAGTGTGTAAAGCATTTGTGAACACATACAGTAATACAGTGAAAACACTACAGATGGACACCACACCAGTTTAGAAAAATAAGTAATCTTTATCTAAACCAAAATAAGACCAAACAACAAAAATCCACAATACAGTATTACAAATAAGGCTTTCAAATGGTAGAAATAGTTCAGTTCAATGCAAGTTGTAAATGCGACACTTTCTCAAAAGTACCTTAGATGCGTCACGCAAAACAAATAAAATGGCCGCAGGGAAGGTGATGTGTCAGTTTCTTACACTTAGGGGAGGTGATGCCTCGGTTCCTAACTGCAGCGCAGGGGAGGTGATGTGTTGATTCCTTACAGCATGGGAAGTTGATGCGTCTGTTTCTCACTGCGGCCCCCAACAATGCGACAGTCTTGGTGCCTCGATGCTATGCGTTGATCCGGTACAATGCGTGGTTTTGTGCAGCTGCACAGCAGGCTTGCGTCAGAATCGGTGCAGCGATCTCGGAATTCGGAGATTGTTACACCGATGAGTCATGCTGCAATTTCTCGAGCCGTGGCAGGCGCTGCGACGGTTCCTTTGGCGAAGCGTCAGAACAGGTACGGATGCGTCACGCTTCTTCGATGTTGCGTCGATTTTCCAGCTGCGAGCATCAAACAGTCTCCAGAGGTCCTAAACAGCAGCAGGCACCTCTTTGCAGCTTGGAATTCCCAACAAGGAAATTCAGGGGAGCTGGTGGTGAAGCCTTTGTGTCCCTGAGATTTCAGAACAGGAGGCAAGATCAGTTTCAAGCCCTTGGAGATCTTTACTTCAAGCAGGTGACAAAGCAAACATCAAAGTCCTTTTTCTCCTTTCCTTGGCAGAAAGCAGCCTCTGCATGCCAACCCCAGACAGCAAAGAGCACAGGGGCAGTATTTCTCCTCAGGTTATCTGGCTCTTCTCCTTGGCAAAGGTTCCTCTTGATTTCCCAGAAGTGATCTAAAAGTCTGGGTCTGGGCCCCACTTTCTATACACAAAACTCTGTTGTCCTCTGAAGGCAGAGAGTGTCTGTACCCAGCCAAAAACAGTTCTGTCCTCACTGGTGCAGCTTCCTGGCAGGAAGTGGAAACAGCATTGTTGAAGGCAGACCAGGGCCATTCAGGTGAACGGAAATCTCCTCCCCCTACTCTAAATGCAGCCTAGGTCTATTCAACCCAGCCCTGACTCATCAGACTTCTGGAACCGCTGCCCTTCTCCAGCCCCTGTCATCCAAAAGCCAGACATGCAATACAAAAACCTAGCAGAGGCACACTGGATGGTTGGGCAAGAAAATAACTACTTTCTAAAAGTGGTATTTTCAAACACAAAATGTAAAAATCACCCTCACTAAAAGACGCATTTTAACATTCTGAGTTCAGGCATAGTAAACTTTATTTTTCTACCTGGTTCCCAGGGACAGTTATATTTATAAGATGTTATAAACAAACTCCCCATCCTGTCCTATGGGAACAGGTAGCCTTGCAATAGTGAAAAACAATATTGGCAGTAATTCACTGTCAGGATATGCCACAAACATCAGGGTATGTCCTACCTTTCAAATACAGTGCACCCTGCCCACAGAGGTACCTTGGGCCTACCTTAGGGGTGACTAACATGTAGAAAAGGGAAGGTTAAGTAACTGAGAAGTGTGTGCACTTGCCAAGTCGACATGGCAGTCCCGGACTGCACACAGGCTCTGAAAAACAAAACAACACACAGCAAAAACACAGGAGGCAGCAGCGAAAAATGAAAGGTAGACCCACGCCAGTGGTGCCAGGTCTAACAGTTTTATATACACTTGCTTTGAATGAACTGCAATATCTTAACAACTATCAGAATATTCCCTAGCTTGTGCATATAAGGGAATCTTCATTCCATCTGGGGTTGAAAGACCTCTGGGATTCACTGATGGAGGTAACCCCATTTACAAAGTCGATCTTGAAAGAAAGATTTAATTGTGCCCAATAGGAAGAAGATATACAAAAATGTAAACCCAGATTACAATCAAATACATTATGAGATTATAGATGTATTCCATCCTTTGAGCCTTTGTTAGGTAATATAATTTTGAAGCTAACGAAAATGCTTTATGCTAAATTTAGATACAGAATTTTACCACTTATGGTGTTCTGTATGAAATGGGGTTGACTAAAAGCAGGAAGTGGCCTTTGTCCAGTATGTGGGAAAGTGCCTGAAACGATTCCATACTTACTTGTTTCTTTTGTGATGCTTACTATACCCCACTGAAAAAGTGTCCCTAAGAATTCTTAGCTCATGTACTAACGAAGTCATAGATCACAGTGTGGCAAAATTCCTGATATTTGTGTGGCTTAGTCTCAAAACTCTCTGTGCATAAGCCGTTGGTCTATGATGAAGCTCTTCAATATTTTACCTTTTGATGTGAACGAAGAAATATGATGAAATTGATCTTACTCTTTTTAAGTAAAGTTTGAAACATTTTATTTTATGGGTTGTATATTATGAAATGAACAACAAATGATGAAAATTTCATTGGTTTTGCCTTCAGTTGTTCTTCTGGCAACTAGGTTTACAGGACTACTCCTTCATCCTCTCCAGCGATATAGCATTGGAGACTCCATGGGAACAAAGTATATCCACCGATAAAATATAATCTTGTGCTGCCACCCAAGAGGCTAGCCTGCTGGAATAAACAGCTAAATAAACTCTTCCTGTCAAATGGACAGAAATCCCTCTGGAGCTTGGGTTTCCAGCCAACCAAATGCTTGCAAAGAGGGTTGTTTACAAACTGAAGAAAAGGTGTACTGATATCCTGTGAGAGGGGAAATCCTCTTGCAGCTCCATCCTTGTAAGAGTGGATCCTTACTACCTGGCCCTAAATGAAGGATATTTTCATTAGTTGTGGCCTTGTTCCTAATATATATACCCTCAAGCCTTGAGGAAGATCGGAGGCATGGGAAAAGACTATTTACTCGTCTGAGGGTGATACAGTGGTGATGCAGTCTCCAAGCACATCTACGCAACTACTGGCCTGGGCATCATACTTGTTAAACTCATGAGGACAACATCAGAACACACAAATAATGTCACTGCACAGGAAGACTACTGACCTAGGAATCACAAGGGTAACAGCTTTAAGCCTGATAATCACTCATTGTCAGAGACTGAATATTGAAAGGAAAGCATCCATTGCTCGAGTTAGACCCCCACAATGTGGTAAAATATCCCGAAGAAGGTAAGACACAGCCCATACAAAGCATTACAAATTAAGGTTTTTATATGTGTTTTTAAAGAGGAACAGTAAAGGGAATACCCTAAGTTTTCACGGGGCTGTAGAAGAAAGGCTTTCTCCACAGGGAGAAAAAAAAGAAATGTTCATGTAAGAGAAAACTGTGGAATGATTTCCTCATTTCAGGAAGAGTTTCGGTAATTTTCCTACTGCCTTACCCTTCTCAGCCATTGCATATTCGGTCAATTTTCAACAGGGTTGCTCAATAGCACTGTTATGTAAAGTTCCTTCAGTTTTTTTTACCAAATCAAGTAATTGCTGTATTTTAACTTGATACAACTATACCAGTGACATACAAATCATTCAAACACTGTAAAAAGCATCCAACATCAACAGTGGCACCCTTGGACTGCTAGCCCGATTATATGGAAGAAAACAAAATGTTATAAGCTGAAACCACCTGTAATCAATGCTATCAAAAAAAAAAATCCACAGCTATCTAAGAACTTTGTTAATACTTAAGATGGGTGTTTATTGTATGCATGTACGTAAATGCCATTGTTAGTGCTGGTTTTATTTTGCTCTAAACATGAGTCTCACTCGTTCTTTACCCTTTCCGATATTTATCACTATATATGTTGTGCCTGTGGGACATAGGGCCAGATGTAGGAAGCCAATTTGCGATCGCAAATGCTGAAATTCGCAATTTGGCTGTGAGCAATGTAGGTAGGCAAAAACCCTCTCGCAAAATAAGGAATCGCAAAAATTGTGATTCCTTATTCTGCGCAAGCATTTAGAGAATCTCAAGTTGCTATTCGTAATGAAGGAATATTAAGGAATCACAATTATTTTTGCGATTCCTACATACACCTTGTGCTGAATTCAGGCTTTATAGAATTTCATAAATGAAAGAATCCCCAAGGCGCCAAAAAATGGGACAAACTCCTGCACAGCCAACATTGATCGTAAAACCAAAATCATAAAGTCGATACACACCAGAGACAACCCACAACTTGGATCCCTCCCACATAGGGTTGGCAATGCTAGTAATAAATATAGAAATTATCACATGTTAACACTGCATAATGTAACAGAAATAGATCACATGATATTATCTTTAAAAAAATGTATTATGTATTTGACACTTTTAGACAGAAGAAAAACGTCTTCCACTCAATGGTTCAGGTCACACCTCTCGTGTTTATGGTACCAAAATAACTCAATAGTGAAAGTGGTCGAGAAGCAACCATTTCAGGGATAGTGACAGCATCTGCTAATTCGCATAGTATCATGTTATATGCTCGCCGGGGTTGAGATGGACATATGCACGGACCCCTGGATCTGTCCCTACTGCCAGAATGAGTTTGAACCCCATACTTGGTAACCAAACTTCCCCACATCCCCCCCACAGGAGCTTGGCACAGTGCCCGGATCCCAGCTATCGCCATGGTGAGACCAGCTCAAGCATGGGTGGCTCCATGGCAGGACAGGCCCGGAGATCAACAATAGCCCCCAGGTGGACCTTATCCGTGAACTTAAGGAAGAGGGACAGTGTGGGCCTGGGCGGAACCGGAGCACCTGAAGCTCCCAACACTCTCCATGGGCTGGGCCCTTACTGTCCGGTTCCCACCCCAGGTCCGCCGTACCCCACAGAGGCCGCACAACCCTCACCTCCCACCTGTATTTACCAGCCACGGCAGCTGCTCTCCTTGCGCGAGCAGAGCGGCAGATCCACAGCTTGGCTAAGCCGGATGGAAGTGACGCAGCAGAGCTGGAGCAGGCAGGCGGATTGTAAACAGCAGAGAGCTCGCCCCCAGCAGTGCTCTGTTGAGGCAAGAGCGGAGGCGGAGGATTCTACACAATCCGAACCAGACACCTGCAGGGAGAGAGAGAGAGAGACGGGAGGCCTTCGCCGAACAATAGTCTCTAATAGCGAGTGTTTCGCATCCTTGGAGCATTAGGAGCCAGGGGACTGACTGCAAGGAAAGACAAGCGGTCATGATTGTCCCGGAAGCTTAGAAAGTGAAAGCACGCTGAATGTAATTAAACCACGCTGTGCCTCACATAGGACAAACTCATTAAAGAAAATGGTTCTTACCGTGTAAGAACCGAAGTAAAGGGGCCAGTAGCCATGGGAGGATACAAATGACGACATGGCTATACTAAGGAGGGACTAACAAGCCTATGAAAGAATCAGAAAACAGCATTTACGAAGGGCAAAGACACAAGGCAATGAAAAATGTGGGCAGGGCTTCTCCTCCGTACAGTACCCACAGCAGATCACCAGAGCAGCTATTGCACTCTGGCTCAGGTTCGACCTCAAAAGTGAACGAGGCCCGTTCCTGGATCGAAATGATGCACGAGGCCTCTGTGGGGATGTTTGGGCATCATTAGCTTCGTTACCTGGACAATAAATAAGCAACCAATCAAACATTCAGAGGGTTGTAATTGCCTGAAGGTTAAGGCTAGTCATTAGATGTCTATGTGGAGTACTTACATGTGACTGGCTTTCTTGTGCAGATGGAACAGCGGTCTAATTCGGCAGTGACTTGCACTCAGATAGGTTGGAGCCGCTGCTCTGGTGGATGTGTGCAGATTACAGCCGTGCAGTGCAGGACAAGATTTTGGGGAAGGGGGAGAATGCCATTAATGGTCATATCCCCAGACTTGGACAAAGTCAATTCATCAAACGCACCGGTGTGTGGAAGGAAAGTCAGTGCAGGACTCGAGGCATCTGAGGGCATGGAGCAAGCCTTAGGTGGTGATCTCATTGGGTTTATTCGAAGTGAAGCTGCTGCACTTACTGGTGTGTAGAAGAAAAGTAGGCTTAGTTCTAACGTGATCGAAAAGACGATACACTGGATTGATATTAGCTGGGAACACATGTGCCAGTAGTACGTACCAACATGAAGGTGTAAGGGGGCATGGTTTTAGGATCATGTGCAAGCTGTACGAGAACAAATCTGGGTGCTTGAATCCTCGGGTGGAATAGCTGAGCCAAATAAATGTTTTTTAAAAGCTTAAGGGATGTGCAATCCGGGATTGCTGGGGGAAAAGGCGAAGGAACACATCTGGCTTGAAAACATGATTTAAACTATTTGTGCATTGTGTAAACAAGCACACCTGCTGCTTTGAGGTACCACAACACAAAGTTGATGTGGTGGGTTGAAATACTAAACAGTGTAACATACTGGAATGTAGATGGAATGGAATGAGATTTGAAAAGCGCAGTAAACCCGAAGGTGTCAAATCGCTAGTGCATAGTGAGAAACAACCAAAGGAGACCAAGGAACACACTCACGGGACAGAGAAGAGTCAGGTTTTAAGTTGCTTGCATAGCATGGCGAAAGACTCCGGGGCAGCAATGTGCACAGGTAGAGTATGACATAGATGACTTAGAAAGGATCAATCAATAGTAAAAATAAGTTCATTTGATAGTCAGGATTTTTCCAAATACTAAGTCAAACAATATTCAACATGTTGACCAGATAAAGTGCATGTTAAATCATGTATAGCACATTTGAAATAGTTTAACACAATCCCTGTATAATACACAAACTGTGGACCATTTTTACTGATTGATGGTAGAGACATGAAAATATGTTCTCAACCCCAGTCTGGTTAACCATTCAGGCCTAGGTTCACAGCATCAAAACTTTGTATACAACTAAATCAAAGGGACTTTAATTGTCTTTCAACGTTGCCACCCAGTCATCGCTTTTCAATTTTGGGCAAGATGGTCTGTCTGAGCTCAGTGGCAACAATATCCATCTGTTGAAAGGACTGACAAAGCGGCCAGTTTTAACGCCACATTATACGTCAGACTTCTGTTGTCCAATATGCTTTCTGATTTGTTTGGTTGTCATGCCTACTTTTGTCTTGAGGCATATACAGAAAATGGCATATATTATATGTTCACTGCAGTAGTGGTAAAAACACATGTTGCCAATGTTTGATCCTATTAATAGTGATGTATTTAGTATGGGACGTGAGTGAGCAAAATGAGCAATTATCGCATCAATAATGGCTCATCAACTCTGGGAGATGCCAAAATGATTTTAATATTTCTTACTTCTGTGCTATATCTGCACTAATCAGTAATTTGCTCAGATTCATTCCTTTCTTAAAAGAGTGTAAGGCTTCATCAGTTCCCAAGTGGCTTCAGCAGGCATTTTCTGGAACTGCAGAGCTGATTTGCAATCAGACTATGCATGGTGATGCATGTAAGTGGTCAAAGTGCTTTCACTCTACCTTTATCGGATGGTTTCATTGTGCCAAATAAGTTCTTGGCTAATGAATCCATGGCTTCAATTCTTTCATGAAGAGATTGGGTTTAATACGTGTCTTACTTTTGGTAATATTTTTCTAGATCTTTCAAAATCACATGTTCAAATATCAGTATCTGTTGGCATGGATGTTTGAAAATAGCATCTTCAAATACCTAAACGTCTGATGGCATGGATGTAGAACTGGAGTAGAAAACAGACTTGTTCCTCAAACCAGTTGTATCATCTTTAGCGGTCTATGTGTTTTCTAGAGAAAAAGGTATGTTCTTACTTGTAGCCCTTATGATATAGTAGTATTTGTAAGACACCTTAGTAGACCCTGGGCATGGTAATATGTCCTGATATGGTTTCTCTTTTGGCTTTTGATTTTTATTATCTCATCTAGCTTACCTGAAACCTCTGTTGTACTACTTCCACTCAGATGGGAGAGGTTCTCAAGCAGTTTGTTTATCTGTTCATCAATGTAACTCACTATGTAGGGTTGAGACATATTTATGTGTGTGTGTGTTGTGAGCATATAATATAATGTAAGGAGTAACTTTTCTAGTAATCCAAAATATGCAACATCATAATTTTTAAATCCCTTAATGTCATTTGAAATCTGCATATAACTAGTATATGCTATGCAGCAATAACAGGGGTTATAGAGGGCACCCTAAACATGTTAATGCTGTGCATAGAGGCTGCCACAGCAGATGCTCCATACAATTCCTCTCGAAGAAAAGTAGAACAATTCTCAGGCAGTAAGTGTATACAGCCGAGCATTGTAAGGGATCCAGGAGTCCAGAGGTTCAGGAGTGATAAGACATTACCCCGAGAACGCCCAGGAGAAATGCAGTCATAATAAATGCTCTTTAGAGAACTACTCAGGAGTGAGTGTCTTGCATGTGCTTGGTTACAGGCAGCTCAAGTAGAACTCCACAGCACCAGAGGAACTAAATGAGAAACACTCCTGCAAATACACTAGATTGAGACAGTCAGCATAAACGCCTGATAGAGTCTATCCAGGAATGACTGTAGAGCATCACACGGTACACACTGGATACAGACAGCCATCATAAAGCACTAAAGATTCTTACCAGGAGTATAATAGGTAAAGACAGAAGAAATTCAGCCACAATCAATGCTGTCTAGGGTTTACCCGTCAGTGATACTGAGAATCTGTGGCTTGCTCAGGGTATTGACAACCAGGCTCCCAAGGCCACAGTGAGACATGAAAGCCCATAACAATTTTGTCACTGAGAATTGGCAGAGCCTGGTGAGTTTCAGATGTTGCTGGAAAGGTCTTTTGGGAATGACAATGAAGCAGCCAGATTTTGCTTCTGAGTGCCCACCCTGGAGTGACAAAGGAGCATATCAAAGAATGCAATTGAGTTACGCAGCCTGAATTAAGGTTTTATAGTTACCACACAATGTGCCATCAAAATATTAAGGAATGAATTTTGTGAAAAACAAATATTGTGTCTTAAATATAGTGATGTAAAAAATATTGTGAATCTGAATATTGCAAGTAAGAATATCATTTTTTGTTTAGAAAGCTTTATTGAATATAATAGACCAAGTAAAACATTAGTACAAAATAAGATCAATAGGCAATACCATAAATGGTAAAAACAATTGAATTCTTACAAAGTTTAAGGAATGCCAGACGCAACTAGAGAATATACTAAGGGAAAAAGCTTTTTTTGTTGTTTTTTGAGGATATTATGATTGATATGCAAGGGAAGGCAAAAGGAAAACAAAGGAAAGGAAGGTAGGGAAAGGGGGGGGAAATATTCAACATACCAAGTGATGTATCCTATAAATAACATAAGCAAAAAGATATTTATATGAGAGAAACTAAATAGCAACTATAAGTAAAAAAAAGAGGTACAAAAACAAGATCATCTAGGGGCATTTTGAGAAAGAAAATTAGTTAGAGGCAACCATAACAAATCTTTTTTGATCAAAAGAGGTACAGTGGTAGCAAAAGCACGACCAAGCCTATGATGATGACACAGTAAATTCCACCAAGCGTTATATGAAATTTTTGAAGTGTCTTTCCAATTTATAGTGATTATCTGTAAAGAAATAGCTATATATAAATCTATAAATTTACGTGCATTACACTGAACGTTCCATATAGGTGAGGCACCACCCAAAAAGATGTGGGCAATCTCAAATGAGTGGTTAGTAGCTAATATTTCATTTAATTTTAACCAGATGTGAGACCAGAGAGATTTAACCAACGGGCAGTGAAAAAACATATGAAAAAAATCACTGTTGATGTGTGAGCAGGACCAGCATTTTTTGGAATCAGACAATTTGAAATTATGCAAGTCTGATGGAGTGTAAAACAGTCTATTATAAAAGTAGTACAAAGTCTGTGTGGTGCTAGCAGAGCGGGAGACGGTATGTATCCTAGACCCTAGAGAATTCCAAACCTGAGGGGAAAACTCTTGAGCTAGATCCTTTTCCCAGGAGAGTTCAAATTTGGATTTGGTCCTTACAGCAGAGGGGCAGGAAAGTAATTTATATATAGTCGCAGCCTTGAGAGGAAGAGAAAAATCCGGGTAGAGATGAGGAAGGATTCGTGTCAGTAGGGGATAGAGAAGCGACTTGAGAAATAATAAAGGATAAATATTGTTTAAGTAAGGGGTATTGAGAAGAGTATGTGTTAGAAAGGTGAAAGGAAGAACGAATATCAGAGAAGTCACGTAAGGAGTCATTAGCTAGTAGATGATTGAAAGTGATAATACCTTTATCAATCCATTCTTTCCAAAAAAGTGCTCGATTGTTTATCTTTATGGATTTGTGATACCAAATTGGAGTTGAGAAGAGAAACTCTGACTGTGAAAGAGATGAGCGAAACACCGAAAGAGCAAGTGTTCTGGAGTGTTTGAAGATAGGGGTAAGAAAGCGCTGCGGAGGATGAGGTAAACGAATAGCTGTGTTGAAGGAGAAGGGTGAAATTTGCGCAAGTTCTATGGAACTCCAGGCTGTTGGAGGGGGGTCAGATGAATCAGATAAAAATGGCCAAATTTGTTTCAAAGTAAAGGCAGAGTGAAAACGAGCAAGGTTGGGAAAATTAACACCGCCTAAATCTTTGGGATGCTGAAGACGGGAAATGGAGATCCTAGCTTTGCGATTGTTCCACAAAAACGAGGTAAAGATGCGATTTATGGTTTTAAAAAAGTAGAGTGGAAGGAAGACAGGAAGCATAGAGAGATAAAAATGTACAATGGGAAGAAGCATCATTTTGATAGTGGCAAGCCTTCCCCACCAGGATAGAAAAAGGGGAGACCAATTGTCTATAAGGGAAGAAATCTTCTTAAGAATATCTTTTTGGTTGAGCTTGATGGTTTCTCTAATGGTGTTGGCATAGAGTATACCGATGCATTTGATATTACCAGAATTCCATTCAAAGCCAGAATCCTGAAACATGTGGGGAAGGCAAAATTTGTTAAGAGGTAAGACCTCAGACTTATCAACATTACGTTTATAGCCAGAAACCGAAGAATATTCATGCAACAACGAAAAGAGAGAAGGTAGAGAGGCAGTCGGATTAGAAATATAAAGTAAAATATCATCTGCATAAGCAGTAAACTTAATGTCAATGTTTTTATATATGAAGCCAGTGTATGAAGGAGAACGTCAGATTTTTTCTAAAAAGAGTTCCAACGCAAGAATAAAAAGAAGAGGGGATAGAGGACAGCCCTGTCTGGTGCCTCTATGCAAAGGGAAATAGTGAGATTGAGAACCGTTAACCAAAATAGAAGTAGAGGGGGCAGAGTATAATAATTGAATATATCGAATAATGGTGGGGCTAAAACCGTGCCACCTCAGAGCACCAAACATGAAATCCCAGCAGACTCTGTCAAACGCTTTCTCAGCATCCAGCGTAATAGCAGCAACCGGGGATTCCATCTTTGAGGCAAGGTGAATGATGTTAAGGAAAGTTCTCGAATTATCTGTGATGGACCTACCCTTAACAAAGCCTGATTGGTAGATATTAATAAGGTTAGGAATGATTTTATTAATACGAGAGGCCAGGATTTTAGCATAAATTTTACAGTCAGTATTGATTAAAGAAATAGGTCGATAATTCTTACAACAGGAGGGATCTTTATCTTTTTTAGAGATCAAACATAGCATTGCCTGTGTAAAAGAGCCCTGGGATTCCCCTTGAGCAAGATAATGGGTGTATAGAGAAAATAAATGCGGTAATAGGATATCCTTAAAGTGTAAATAAAAACAAACCGTAAATCCATCTGGACCAGGTGACTTCTCTTTAGGAAGAAGAATAATAGCGTTGAGTATTTCGTTGTCTGTGAGATGGACGTCAAGAGAAGAAAGGTCGGTGGAAATGTCCGGGGACCTGGGAAGAGACTGAAAAAAAGAATCAATTTGATCCTGAGAAGGAACAGATTCTGGAGTATACAGTGACGAATAATATTGGACAAAACAGTAAAGGATTTTATCATCCGTATATTGATGGTTCCCCTACGAGTCAATAATAGTTGTTATTTTGAATTTTTGCTTTTTAATTTTGAGATAGTTAGCGAGAGACTTGCCATCTTTATTACGACCCCCGTACATTTTGGCATGAAAATTAAGAAGGTTATTACACGCTGAGTCCCATGAGTGTTTATTATATTACAATTTAGCTTTAATAAGGGAGGATTGTGTTTCTGAGGTATTCTTAGTAAAATAAAGATGCTCTAGATCTTTAATTTGTTTAAGAATTGTAGCAGACATTGATAAGGCTTTTTTCTTTTTTCGGGATATAAAGTCAATAATAAATCCCCTGGCTGTGGCCTTAAAAGCATCCCAAATAAAATGAAACTTAGAAGTAGAGCGAAGGTTATTGGTGAAAAAATCTACTGCAAAGAGCTTAAAGTGTTCAGTAAACTGTGGATCTAGGAGTAGCGAATTGTTAAAGCGCCAAAAATCCATGTCAACTAGGACAGGGGCATGGTCAGATATTAAAATAGAGCCAATTTCTGAATTAGTCATAAATTGAAGGGCGTGTTGAGCAAGAAAAATATATTCTATACGGGACTGTGATGCATGAACTGGGGAGAAGAAAGAAAATTCTATAGTGTCAGGGTGGGAAAGTCTCCATGAGTCTATAAGGCCTCTGGAAGAAATAGCTTTAAAAAAGGACTTTCGCATCTTATTAGGTATATATCTGGCGAGGGATTTACGATCTAAGAAGGGGTCCATAAGCTGATTGCAATCACCACCAACAACTAAATCTTCAGTAGCGTGAGAAGAAAGAAGCATGGAAAAATCATTCCAAAAAGTTAAATCTACACCATTAGGTCCGTCAACATTACAAAAAGACATTTTTGTATCATTAATGATAACATCTAACAGCAACCATCTACCGCAATTATCATGAAACTTGTTCTGGAGCTGAACAGACAACGATTTGTGAAATAGAATAATAACACCATTTTTGTTGTTTACTGCCGGGGAGCAAAAGGCCTCCCCAACCCATTGTTTACGTAAGTAAGACAAATCCTGTGAATTAAGATGCGTTTCTTGTAACAGTGCGACATGACATTTCAACCTTGCCAAATGAGATAAAACACGCTGTTTTTTAACAGGATTTCGAATACCTTTGACATTCCAAGAAATAACACGAAGACCTCTCATTCCTGGAAGTAAAGTAAGTGTAAGCAGAATGAGATAGAGAATTTAAAACAGAGTGGAAAAAGAGAAAAGGAATAAAGAGGAATATTGGAGCAATATAGATAACAAAAAAAGACCAAAGGCAAGAGAGCTAAAGCGCTTGTCCCCCATGGACCTGATGACAGAAATGGAAAAAAAGAACAAAGGAGTACCAAAAGCTGCATTAGAAGAGAAGAATATATGGGGTAGAGTGAATATCGTAAATGTTGCCAAAAAAGTAGAGAAAAAATGGAGGAGAAGGGAAGGGAAGAAGGACTAAAGGAAAAAAAAAGGAAAGGAGAGGAAGGGAAGGGAGGAAAAGATAGAAAGAAAGACAAGGGAAAACAGAGTCCCCCAAGAAATAGCAAGAGAAGGATGGCGAAAAGCCAAAGGACTTCAGCCACAAAGGACAACCAAACATAAAACATTAATGTGGGGAGGGAGCAACGAAGAGCAAGACGACCAAACTAAGGGGAGACGGCTACAAAGAGCGAGCCACTATAAAAAAGAATAAGACAGATTGTGGAGTGCAATACATTACGTAAGGTAGCCAAATGGAACAAAAGGAGAAACTTACCATACGTCTAGAGGGGGGAGACAGCAGCGGGATGAGACGCACATTATAGACAACAAAGCGATGCGAGTGGTGACCTTGACAACAACACCGAAAGGAAAAGACCTGCAAGACAAAGAAGGAGTGAACAACTGAGACATAAACGCGAAACAATACAGTTCAAAATAGAATTAACAAAGGACATAGTGCTCAGACAGTGACAAAACAGCTATGGTTTGCTTAATTCCATGAGTTCTCCTTTGTGAGTGTGGATGAATTTCTTCAAATCCGCAGGATCTTCAAAACTGTATGTTCTGTCTTTATAGGTTACTTTAAAAAAACAGGGATGGATGAGACCGTAGCGTGCATTCATGGCTCTCAACGTGGGACGAAGGTCCAAAAACTCCCTCCGACGAGAAGCAGTAGGCCTGGAAACATCCTGAGTGAAAAAGATTTTATGTCCAGACCAAAGCATTTGCTTATGTTGTTTAGCGGCTTGGAGAATCGTCATAAGATCGGAATATAGAAGGAAATAGGCTATGATTCCTCGAGGTTTGGATGTAGAAGATGTATTCCTTGGCCCCAACCGATTGTATGTTGAAGTCTGAGGTCTTCGGGAGACCAACAATTTTAAGCACTTGAGTTTTCAAGAAATGGATCATGTCTGACCCTTCAGAATTCTCCGGAATACCATAAATGCGAAGATTATTGCGCCTATTACGATTTTCGAAATCCTCCGTAACCTTTTTAAGCTGACTGACTTCCTTAGTGAGCGTGTCAACTCTGGCGAACACATCTTGAGCATCACCAATCCTCCGCTCCACGTCAGAAAGTCTTGTGTCGAGACTAGACCATTTGTCATCCAGCCTCTGGAGTGTGGTGACAGTGTCAGTCATAAAGGGACGGATAAGACGCAGTTCCTCCATGATGTCCTCAAGGGTGAGAGGCAGCGGAGATTTATCTGGGGATAGTGGGTCTTTTTTGGTCCGCTTAACAGAGGAGGCATTAGAATCCTTACGACCGCCAGAAGTGCCTGCATGAGATTTAGTTGAATGTGCGATATCCATAATGAAAGAGTCGTAGTAAATGATAACAAAAAATGGCGAGGGGAGGCAGCAAGCTGAACAGCGATGATAGTGAAGCAGCAATGAGGAGAATGAGTATGGTGCAGAAAGAGAAAAGGCTCCAACACAGCACAGCAAATGGTAGCTTTGAAATGAGGAGCACCCAAAACACGCCCCAGAGAAGCAGTGAGATAGTAGTCGAAGCAGAGCGGAGGAACCGCTTACGCCATCATCACCAAAGTGACCATGACGAAACGTCGCAATCCCACAACCCCGCTGGCCCCACACCTCCCAGGCCAGATCTCACACTACAAGCAAGTTCGACCGAACAGGGCTCCTCTCAAACGTTCCGTCACGCCACCCTGCGCACAGTCCACGCAAAGGATTTTAACAGTTCTTCCTCCAGATAGTATTTAGTGAAATTGAAGCCCTTCAAACTCATTACTCACTCTAGGAGTTTCAACAAAACAGGATGCGCATAAAAAAGAAAAAAAAAGAAACACCAAAATGCCATATAATAAAGAGAAATGTTCGTAATTTATGAGGCAAAATTATGGCAGATGAACACAGCCTCGTACAGCATGGAAAATTCCTCAAGGAGAGCAGAGTTCAGCGCAGTAAAACGATAAAGGGTAAATTACTCAGACCCATCCCGCATCCAGAGCCACCGGCCACACAGAGAGAATACCTGTAGTTCAATGTGTTCCGCAGAATATGAAGTAATGCATCCCAAAAAGAAAACAGCAATCCAGTCATTGTTGGACGAAGTGCCTCACCCGCCTTCACCGCCGTGTTTAGTAAGAAGGAAAGTATCGATGACAGCATACCTTTGTTCCTCACGCCGCCATTTTAAGCGTCGCGGCTGAGGAGAATGCGGAATTAGCCTAAAAGTGGTAAAGAAAGCACTCCAAAGCGCCGCCGCGCCATCTCCGCAGTCCCGCTACATTCCGCCTCCGACCTCCGAAGCAGGAACCAACCTACAAGAGCTCCAAGCGCCGGAAAATCGGGCGGCTTCTCTGAGGTGCGCCGAAGCTCACGAAAGAGCGGCCATCTTGGCTGTGCGCAGACCATGCCCCCCTAAGAATATCATTTTAAAATATTTTTTAATATTGTTGTTAAAACCATACATTGCTTTATGCAACATAATTGCAATTTATATAGTTTTTTAAATACATTTTCATTTTACTTGGATTAATATATTGTATTTGTTTTTAAAATGTTTGTATTTTTTGTATAATAATTTTAGAAGCAGAATGTTGGGTTTATAGGGGAAAATGGTGGAATGTAAAATAAATGTTTAAAATAGTTTTTGTGTGTTTTTTAAATTATTTTGTATGAAATTATTTTTTAACTGAGAAACATTTTGATTTTCAATTATGTAAAATGTATATGTTTATTTGTAATGTCTGTTTTCGAATTTAGTTGTAATTTTTTGTTTTTTAAAGTTTGTAATAAATGTGTTTCTCTGTGCATAATTTTTTTAAAAAACGTTATTTAAATTATTTGTGTTACTTTTTGTTTTGATAAAGGTTATATATTTAATTTATTTTAATATATTTTCTAATTAAAGGTTTTTTTCTGCTTTGTGTTTTTTTTTCAGGGGGAATTAAAAAAAATTACATCATTTAATTTTAAAATATGAAGCATTATTTTCTTTTTTCAATTGATTGTAATAATCAATTTTAAAGTTATCATAAAGATGTGTTACTCTTTTGGCTGTAATCCCAAATCACCTTATTTACATTATGTTTTTTACATATTTGGGATCATTTAAATGACTGTCTGTAATGTATTATATTTAGTGTAATGTGTATTATAGTTTTTTTGCGGTGAAGTTTATATTGTTACCTAACAGTTTCTCCAATGGGGTTAAGTGGGAAGTAGGAATAGCAAATCTGAACCCCCCCACTGTTCATACCTTTCCCCAATGTATTTATAATCGTAGTGGGATTGATACATTTCAATCCCCCCTAATTCAAAATATCTTTCCCAATGTGGCTCATTTTGGAGTTTTAATAGTAAATCGGAACCTCCGTTAAGTCACATTCCCCAGTGAGGATAAGTGTGAAGTGGGAATAGCAATTTCCTCAAAGTGGTTAAGATTGGAGTCAGTATAATAACTAGTGACCTGACCAAAATGCAATACTTTCCCCAAATTGGTTGTGAGTGAAGGGGGAGTAGTAAAGTTTCACCCTCTCCCCAAAGTCCCACACTCTCCCCAATGTTGTTAAGCTTGGAGTAGAAATATTAAATTTAAAATTCCCCAAGTCCCTTATTTTCTGCAATTTGGTTACATTTGGAGTGGAAACAGTAGTTGTTACCCTCCCCCAAAGTCCAATACTTTTCCCAATGTGATTTAGGTTGGAGTGTGAATAGCAAAAGTTAACCCCCTTCTCCGAATTCCAACTCTTTTCCCAATGTAGTGAGTGTGGAGGGGGAATAGTAAATTGCAACCCCCAAAGTCCAACACTTTCACTAGTGTGGCAAAGTTTAGAAATGGGAATTGTAGTTTTGAACCCCTTCAAAGTCCATCATTTTCCCCAATGTGGTAAAGTTTGGAGCGGTAAATAGAACACTTTCTCCAATGTGGCTAAGTTTTTATTGAAAATAGTAAATGTGATAACCATAAACTGTTAGGATTTGTTTGTATTCTTTAGTTTCATACAATAAAAATGTATAGTTATTTATAATATAGATTGTGTTTATTAATATAGTTGTTGTACAGTATAAAATTGTAAATATTATTGTTATATCTTTTTTAAATATGCCTTTTGTTATATACTGTTTTTACTGTATAAATATAACAAGTTTTTCAAAAACAAAAACTAATTGTTACTTCAAAACATTACAATTAAACAGATGCTATAGATGTAGTTTACAATGCATTTATATTTGTAGTTATACCAATTTCAAAACATGTTGTACAGTATTTTTTAGCAAATCTAATTCTTCACATTACTCCCATTTTTTAAACATTACAATATAATAAAAAAGTACTTAAATCATATTTATAGTTTTATCAGTCTTTTTTAGTATATTTTTATACATTAACTATTTTAGCACCTTTTCAAACATAAGCCCTGATTACGATGTAGACTTGGTCTGGAAACCGCCCGACCATAGGTTGGCGGTTCCGACCTCACAATTTGGATGTTACTGCCCATAGGGTGGTCAGACAAATCCATTTTGCTAAGGCAGCTTGTGCAGCGGGCAGAAAAGGCCCGTGGCACAAGCTGTCATGGAAAATTGATGTTTATAAACTTCCCTTCACCCTGTGGCAGGCACTGTGTGGTGAGGTACCTGCCACACGGTGCAGGGATGTTTAGGTAGGGATGTTTAGGTGGGCATCATAGGTGCCCCCCAGGCTCTATAGCAGAGGGCCAGGAGGGAAGGGGGCCCTGCTAGGAAATGGACGACATGGAAAGGCTGTCAGAAAATAACATCATAATACCGGTGGTGGAGCCGCCGTTATTAGGGGATTATGTTGTTTCTTGATGTACCAACGGGCTCCTTGACCCCATCGGAAGTGCCATGGATTGTCCCTCCGCCCGATGCCTCTGCCCGCTGCAGACAGCAGGGGCAGCTGTCGATGGAGCTGACACTAACGTGCCATCGTTGTCGGGCCCACAGACATAATAATCAGCCTCATAGCATTTATTTTCAACATGTTGTTTGTTATTCTATACATATTACTAGATAAAATAAAATAAATCATTGATTTCTATCAGATAAAAGTTTTTTTATATTCAATCTTTCTGCCATTTTTTCTATTTTCCATGATTTTGTAGTCCTTCATCATTTTGTCATGTGTTCCAGTTAGGCCCGGAGGGAAACATTGCCACTTTACATATACACAGGTCTTTTCTAAAGTTGCCTTCACTTTTCCACAATGACTTCTAACACACATTTGCATCCGTGACAGTCTGGATTAGTTTATTTCAAACTATACTTGCAGAATCAACTTCGCAAGAAAACTATCATGCTACTTTGACACCATGTACAAGGTTTATACATGCATTGTGGAAATGTGCTTGCTGTTTTTGTACACAGGGTGACATAGCTATCTATAACACACAAACAATGGCAGCCTGATCAAGATCTTGGCCTAGGGCAAAGATGCCTTTTGTTATAAATAAACATCCATTCCCAGGTGTTGGCAGAGGATCACTTTGCTGTCATTGGTGAGGTATCCACATGCTGATGCTTCGTCCTAGCAGCCTGCTGACATCTCACACACACACAGTTCAGTGGTTGCCAGACAAATTTGCTACCCACCTAGGTTTAGATGTACTTATGGTGGCACTGTGAGCTAGCTGGCCTACAGGACGACATATCCTGAGGGTTAATGGAATCAGTCTGGCATCATCCCAATAGTTATGCTGTCCACAAACGTGCAGTTCCTACCGTAGGGTGTAAACTACATGACATGGAGCTGCCAACATTTGTTGGGTTCTTATTTTAATAGATCACCTGAGTAGTTAAATTGTGCCTTCTCAGAGACCCCTACTTACCTCCTAACCGGAGATGTCTGTGATGGTAGGGAAAATCCTCCTAGGCTGAGTAGGTGACTCATATATATTGGCGGTAGGCTGTTCTAGCTTGAACTCTTAAAGGATCTTATTCTCACTGTTTTTACCCACTCTGTAATTTATTTTTTGTATGGAGACGAAGATCCTCGGACATTCAACATAGCTGAGAACTGCAGACATGCGGTTACTCTGAAACTAGTACACCATGGTCTCACACCCATGAGTGGAGATTTCGCCTTCATGGTTGAGGCACATAAAGCATTTAGGACAGAGGTGTTTTTTTCTTGGGTTACATTACCGGCTGGAGATAGAGTTACACAATTATCTCACACCTACACTGAGAATGAAATATCGGATAACTATACTCCACATGAAGAGATAGAAATACCTCTAACCTACCAAGAACACATAAATTGGTGTAAGGGTGCCCTCCAATACATGACAGCAAACGTTAGACGCAGTCCTCTCAGTAATGAAGGAGCAACATGGGCAGTCTTATCCGGCTACATACTGCACCCTAATGTTGATAATTTATCAACAGCAGAGGTGTGAAAACTGTACAAAGATTTAGCAATGATATATAGATGCCTTACACAGTTCGTTATGTGCAACCCTGTGCAGACTACTAAAGCTGCATAACCACATTTCGCTACCCCGGGCATTAGCTAACAATCGCTAAATGCAGTCAGGGGAAAAGTTCCCATCAGACAGGAGGGGATACTGTTCTGGATTGCATGAATAACAAGCCAGCTTGAAGCAGTGTTTCCCCATAAGGGCCCACAGAAAAAAATCACAGAATATTAACTATTTGCTTGCCAATGGGAATGGCTCTCCCTGTGGAGGACTGCACAAATTGGGTTACAGTCTTTAGTGCAGTATTTACCAGAATGCATGGTGCCCCTTCCATAGCTGTTTTGCCTGAACTGCTGAAACAGCTCCAGAATGAGTATGGGGAAGCACCTGCCCTATACTTGGGTATGAAACTGATGAGCAGTTTTGCCGCAGTATCCACCAATGTGTTAAGCAACATAAAAGCGCAAGCAGCAGCATTGGCTATACGGCAGCGCATTAAGGATTTGACTCCTGCATAGCAGGATCGCAAATTACCTAAAAGTATTGAAGAAGCCATTTGCTACAGTGCGGTAGAGATAGTTTGGGAGCTAAACCTGGTACACCACAACTGAAGAGTAATTCTGAAAAGAATAACTCAAAGCATGCACCCAACTTTTCAAAAAAGGAGAATTGGGACAATAAATAAAAATAAAAGATAAGACAAAGTCTCGGGGTGGGTCTCCTCAACAGGAAGCCTCTGAAAAACAAAATAATCTTCAAGACTGTGATAATATTAGAATGCCTAACAAGTATCAGGATATTGAGTGCTCCGGATATTGAGTTCTCTGTTTCTGAGTGGGGAATGGGCAGGTACACTGATAGTCAGCACGGCAGAAGTCACAATATTTCACCAGAGCCTGATGGATTATCTGGTGGGAGTAGCGCTGAGTGAGTATATCATGGTGGAAACAACTGATACTAGGGTAATTGTCCCCAATGTTTATACGAAATACGACTCAAATTGGAGGAGGACATACCAAGAAACATCAATGTTCTCATTTGGGAAGACATAACTTATGGTTATGATATTCTTTTGGGTGAAAAGGACTGTCCACCTGATTTGGTAATGAAGTGCCCAAATGGGGAAACTTTATATGTCATGTCATTGAGGGTGACCCCAAAACCAAAATGACAAATTCCAATTGAGCATGAAGCTAAAAAACAAGTTAGGGACATTCTAAAACAACTTGAATACCAAGGTGTAAAAGAAAGTGGCACCTCATCTATGAATAATCTTTTGTTTCCAGTAATGAAACCAGACCATTCATATTGTCCAGTATTAGAATGCAGACACTTAAATACAGATACTCACACATTTGCTGTACAGAATGCACACTAATTGACAACATTGTGTGGAAGAAATACAAAACAACACTTGATATCTTGAATGGATTTTTTTGCTGGAATATATCCCCTGTTGTAAGAAACAATGCGTTCTTACCTGAAGTCCGCACTGTTTGATTTGCTGAGTCATTATGGACCAACTTCCTAGCACCCTACCTTATAACCTGTGCGTGATTGATAACCCTAGGGGGATGATGTAGGGTTCAAGGAGGCAGGGCAGATGATGGACGCCTTATTGTTCTAGTTGTCAACCTGCGAAGCAACAAGACAGCACAGTTATGTTCTATGTTCTGTGGTGCACACCTATTTAGCTCACTTACATACTACAGATGATTAGCAGTGGTGTTTTCTCTTTTAAAGTCTTACCTGCGATCAACTGTTTGTCTGCTGAGTGTCCGTTGGATGGAAGGAATGGTGTCGGTGCTCTGTTAAACATCTTCGTATAGAGCAATGGGTGGTGGTGTTAAAACCAAATCACTAGAAACAGAACGAGACAAAGAATAAACAATAACCACCAAGTCACACACCTTAAAGTTGTCCTTCTTCCCAATTAAGCTTTCACTTATACTCACAAATATAGTATAGATGTTTTCTATTTCCAGGTTATGGTGAAAACTTCTTTGATGACACAACGGAACAATGTACTAATAGCTAATTCATTTGTGCACACTTATAAAATTCTACGAACAAGCAACTTCCGTATACATATATCATTATCACAACTTGTGATTGACATGTCAACTTAAAAACACAAACTATAAAGTCTTTTTGTGTTGTTTCCAAAAATTGTTCAAGTGGGAACATAACCTTTGATTTTCTTTCTTTATAATCTTTGTTACAGTCTTTGTTAAATTATAAAGTCTTTTAGTTTTTCCCCAAAAAGTATCCCTACTTTATAGTAGGTTAAATCTTTCTTGCTTTGGGCACCATGCAAAAAGCACAAATCATGTTTTTACTTTTAGCAGGTTGCATATCCTGAAAAGAGCCTACGGAGTTCTGCCGCTGCATTTATACTCAAGATTCAGAACGTCGTGAGCCAGGTAAGCATCCTTAGTTGCCCGCTACAGCCGCAGGGAATCCGGAAGGCTAAGCACTTTCTGGAAGCTGGGTGTGGCATTATATACTCATGCCACACCATAGATGGCCGCTGCTACGTCTGACGTCTCGTCATGACGTATTGCGCAAGCATGTATGCGTCCTTTCCTTGCAAACAGCTTTCACCAAAGAACAGAGAGCGCTGACAAGTGAGCAATCATATTTGTTTGAACCAAGCGTCTATTTTCCAAACAGATGCTTGGTTGTACATTTGCTCTTCTCATGCATAAAGGATTCACAATAATCAATGAACTTGTATTTACGGCTAGTACCCATACAGATCATGTTGAACAATATATATATTACAATTATTGCGCAATACATACACATAAACGTGTGGCAGTGCTGGTTGCACAGGATAGGGGTGGGTTTTTAAGTGTGAGGAGCGTGCTGCGAGATGCACCAAGGGTGTGTAACAGGTGCAACAGGGGGATCATGATATTCCCCGGAAGCAGATATCTGAGGGCATTTTCGGCACTAGGCTCTCAGAGGCAATTTTGCCGATTAACCCCGGGGTATAAGAATAACCCCGAGGTGTGTTCAGCCAGAATGACAGAGCTACTACAAAAGCTTGATGACCAGGCATTGCCCTATGTTGATGACATATATCTGACAGATAATAACCTCCTAGAACACTTGAAAAGAATAGATCATATAATGTAAGGGTTTGCTCACATGGGCTACAAATGAAATTTAAAAACATCATAAATTGCCCATTTCAATGTCTTTTTTCTGGGATATGAGAAAAGAGAAGGCAAAAGCCTTGCAACACACTTGTAAGAGAAATATGTGCTTCTTCAACCTCCAACAACATTGAAAAAACTACAATCCATATTGGGATCTCTGCGAGGGGGTCCAGCTCATGTCCACGACGGGGACCTACATTGTTTACCTTCAGGTAACAAGGGTTGGATCATCCATTAAGGGAAGTCTTAGCAGAACACACACATCCTATACACTTAGATTAGGGGATGCATAGAAGTAGCAACCCAGATTTCTATATTTTTTTAGATGCTTGCATACATACATTGTTTAAGCACGATTGTGGAAATTATTATTCTGTTCAATGTTATAGTACTTCTAATAACTTCCATTTGCTTCTGTCTATTTATCATTGCGGAACATATATTATATACAAGAATCACATTGGTTCAATAAATGTTGAAAACGTCCCACTGTGTATTACTTGTATATTTCTCTGAGAGGAAGAAAGCATGAGTCATTAAGCAAAAGGGTTCTAGATCTGTTACCATGATTCCTGGGGGATCAGGGTTGTCATGTTCAGTGGTTGCCAGAACCGTTTGCTACCAACCTAGTGTTAGAGGTACGTATGGGGCACTGTGAGCTAACTGACATATAGGACGACATATTCTGAGGAGGTGCATGGAATCAGTCTGGCACCATCCCAATGGTTATGCTGTCCACAAGCGTGCAGCTCCTACCATAGGGTGGAAACTAAATGCCAATTTATGGCTGGTCATGGAGTTTGTGGTCGTAGGTTTCCATTGCTGGTCTCTGGTTCAGGTGAGACTATTTTAAACTTACTTTTTAAGGATTTAGTGGTTGGGGGAAGAGTTTAGACTTAGTTAAACTAGTATTTGTAATTGGATGTAGTTGTATCTTTTTAGTGTAGTATGTATTAATTCGTTTGCAGTATTGCTGTAGGCCTTATTGTGAAATATAATATTTATTTGTATTTTATTTGTGTGTTGTATCTGTTTGACATTGATTTTAATGCTTTTGTATACTGTGCCTTGTTTATTAGAAGGACTGTCCGGCCCGAGTGCGGACGTAAAGTTAGTAGTCGTAAATCCATTCTGTGAATACCAAAAGTAGTAAGTGCATTCTGTGAATACCAAAAGTAGTAAGTGCATTCTGTGAATACCAAAAGTAGTAAGTTTAGGATTTTGTCTTAAGTTAATTCTGTGAATCGGGCCCCGAATTCTTAATACTGAATTTTACCGATTCGGTTCTTATATGCCGCACCCCGAATTCTCTGCGCATTCTTGTACAGTCTTTTGTTAAATATATGGATAGTCTGGACCTAAGAGGTCATTTTAATAAATCATTTTTAATGTCCTGTGGCCCTCAGAAACGCCAGCTCAGCTCTATTGCTGTTGGTAGTCAAAAATTGATAAGCACCTGTAAATTCCCTTACCTTGGGGTGGTTTTTGCTGCGAACGGCTCCTGGACTGAGTATCTTACCCATTCCAGGAGCAAGTTCTAAAAGACCATCAATTCGATTTTCAGTTTTCCCCATCCAAAGAACTCAGGTGCCATTTTAACAATGTGTTCCAGTGGCTACTTATGGAGCTGTGATTTGGGGTACTGCAAACAGTTCCTGCATCCACCAGTAAGAAAACAGATTTTGCAGGAAACTGCTGGGTAGCCCAATCTCCACCCCACAATATATTTGCCACAAAGAATTAAACTTAAATTATATAACTGATTTTATATGTGCTCGTCCATCCCTTTTCTGGTTATGGGTCTGGAAGAACGAGGCAGCAACTTTAACTAGAGACATTATTACCGATTGTTTGAAGTGTGAGAAGGGAATGGACATTCCCTGGCTATCTGGAGTATATCAGAGTTTATGCAGCATTAATAAAGGCTGAATCTTCTTAAAAGCTGAAACTCTGCTTAAAAAAGAACTCAGAAGCACCTTCTATCTCTCATATAGTACAGAAAGATTTGTGCTGGAATCGAAGAAACCCTTTGTTTCTAGTTATATGTCTCTTGAGCGTCACTGCCACCCTCTACCAAATTATCTTATTTTACCTATGAGTTACTGGCAAAGGAGCCTTCTATTCCGCTTGAGAGCAGGGACAGTTACATTTGCATTGTGTTTTCCTCTTGGCTGCCATTCGAAACTTGATTTAGTACCCTGTCCCTGTGACGGGGTGAGTGGCCAATCAACCTCACATTTTTTATTTTTCTGTAAATATTACATGAAATACAGCAAGGGGCTTCTTTACCCTTTTTTTAATAGGAGCAGGCCTATTAGCTTGAATTCTGCCTTTTTAATTATACTTGCCTTGACTGACGAAGAGCTTGTTTTTCGTATAAATACATTTCTGAGAATTGCTACTCGGGCACGTAAGACAATGCTCAACTTTTGAATTTCTAAGTCATGAATGGATAAATTTATAATCGCTGATAATTAATCTTCTGTTTTATTTACAACTTTGAACCTGTAACATTGTGTTTTATAACTGAAATTTTTTATTAGCATTTACTGTTACTCTTCTTTTGTCACTTACATTTCTTTTTACTATTTTGTTCTTTTATGGATACAAATGTTTATCCGAATAAAGTTTATGAACTGAACTGATTTAGCACAACGGACATTAGGTTTAGTGCTTCACTTTAAATTCATTGCATTAAAAAAGTACCTCATTTTGTTTGTTATAAATGTGAAAAAAGGGCCAGGCTAAGCTCCATGACCCCTTGCTTGAGCACAGCCTTGAGCATAGCCTTGAAAATGCTCAGCATTACAAATATTGCAAATAGTGAAACAAATATCATACAAAATATATTTTCCAATTTCATAAAATGGATTTCTATAACACGCAGTAGTGTTTCATCTCAGGATATGAGATAATATCACTGCATTGACAGGCCTTTTTAGAAGTGATGGTTTTTAAGCATGAAACAGTCATGGACTCCCTCAACCCCTGATGACAATTCTATATTATTGAAATAAAATGCAAGTCAGTTGTCATGCGCAACATATATGTGGCCTAGGTTGTCATCACAACATGGAGCAAATTTATAGACTGTTGAAACAGAGAGATTTTTGTATTTTTGCACAGTGCACATCCTGAACTCATGCATTTCAAGATGCTGTCAATAGTGGTAATGAAGAAAAAGGGGCCACAATGTAATACAATAATTGCAATGGCCAGGATCACACAGTTTGTTGAAGAGGGAAACTGAGTTATATTCCAGATTTTCTGGTTTCATGTTATGTATGGCAGCCACTAAATGGGTATCTCTTTCTCCTTAGAGGTGCCTTAGTCACTTTTTTTATGCAGTTTTATATAGCGAGATCTATTGGAGAACTTTACATGAGAACCAGTTACATTACAAAAGAACATATTCCTTTTTGTAGGTACAGGGAGATTTAGTGATTTGCCCAGAATCACAGGATGTTGAGCTAATGCCGAGACTTGAGCCTGGTTCCCCAGCTCCAAAATCAGCAGCTCTGGCCCTTAAGCCACATCCTCACTTTTAGTGCTTCATAGAGTGAGGTGAGGTGAGGACATGCTGATCGAGATGTGGAAACTTGCAGCTTTTCTGTCAGCATCTCAGACACGAGCATAGCACAAGAAAGTTCAGAGTAGCAATGCTCCACGGCCTGGCTCTTCACAAAAGGGAAAGACAAAGAATAATTGGAAAGCCTGATACTGAGATATTTTCAGTCCAGATTATAATGGAAAAATCAGATAAAATGTTATCCTGCCTCCATCTGCAGTGCAGTAATATGGAGTATGGCACAGCCCACAACTAACCCAATGAAACATGTTTGGTTTAAAACTCATTTAGTTATTAGGGCAATTTGTTTTCTTGCATACATTCTTTTTTATCCCCTTCACTCAAAAATATAGGTCAAGGCAGACATATAAGGGGGTGATCCAATTAACAGTTTTTAGGAGAGTGATATAGGTTTAATATGGGGTGAATCTAGTAGAGCCTATGGAAGTATTTTGTCAGGAGGTTAAAGAGAAGGAAAAAGAGTTAAAAAGAGGGTGACACCTGCCACACGTGGGTGAGTTGACAGGTTTTGGCATGAAAATGTTGGTCAGACTTTCACTGGTGCAATATTGGTCAGGTACCATGTATACATTCAAAGAGTTGTGTCATCAAATGTGATTCTGACATGGATTATCTGGATTATCTGGAGTAGTTTTAAAAGTCTTTCCAAATTCAAAAAGCTCCAGCGCTTGCTACAAATGTAGGAGTAACCCAATAAAAATTAATTTCAAAACGTTCATGTTTGTGAATTGGGTTCCATTTTCTATTGTACATTTTGGCTCTATTCCTGTTTGCAGAAGTCAACTAAGATCCACATAACCTATAGTCTTTGGGTTATTCCGCATCAAATCTAGTGTCATTTGTGCAAAGTAGCCACCCAGTGTTCAAATTAAATATAGCTAGTGCGAGTTAACCATGTTTAATTCTCCAATAGTGCTGTTTCATTAACAATCATGGTTGTTAATCACAATTGCCTAAAATACAATGTTATTTAAGGTTTCCACATGATACTCCTGGCTGAGTCGATGGGGACATCATTCATATATCTACTCTTGCTTGCAGTTGTACTAATTGCAATCATGGATGAAGATTCCATATTAAAGTCAACTGTGCAAAAGGTGCACTGGGAAAACCAGAAAATGCTGAGAGGCATTTTTAAAACAATGCACATGCATTTTCAGAGGAAGTTCCCTAAAGGAAGGAGTCTGAGATCACAAAAAGTATATGAAATAAAAGCTGCATTGAAGATACAGCAATCATGTTTTTTACAGAACCAACCAAGAAAGCTTATGAGGCAACTGAAGCATCTTTAAACATTAGTCATCACTTAATCAAGAACAAAGCAATATTTTTGGATGGAGAGATTGTGAAGGAAGCAATGAATCTAATGGCAGACTCATTTTTCAAAGATCTCTAGAATCGACCAGAAATTATGCCTGACATTTCAGATGTACAGTTAAGACCCAAAACTATTGCAAGAAGGGTATCTGTACTATTGGCCAACATGATAAAGCAGCTAGAGTGGGATTTAATGACTTGCAAACATTGTTATCTTCAGTGTGATGAATCTGCAATGCAAACTATATTGCTTAGTTGGTAATGTTCAGTAGAATGTTTTTTGAAGAGTTCACCAATAAAGTGAAAACAAACATTTGGCATCTTTGACAGACATGAAGAAAAAATGAAGGGCCTAATTACAATGTCATTCGGAAAGCCTCCGACCACTGGTCGGACGCTTTCCGACCAACATTGTAGGTTTAAACACCGATCGCCATATTATAATGTAGCTGTCAGAGTTTAAACCAGTCGGGGAATCCAACTCGGTTCCGACTGGCTCAAGGAGCCCGTCGGCCAGTCAGAAAGGCCTCATAATCCCTTAAAGATGGCGTTTCTGCCATCAGGATTATGTTGGCACTTTCTGACAGCAGTTCCATGTCGGCCTTTCCAACATGGAACTGCTGTCAAAAAGTGTCTTTGGGGGTCCCTCTAGCAGGGCCACCTACCCCTGGCCCTCCGCATGTGGCTCTGGGGGCACCTGTGGTGCCCTCCTTCACATCCTTGCACCGTGTGGCAGGCACCAGGGTTCAGGGATGTTTACAAACTTCTATTTTACAATGGGAGCTTGTGCTGCGGGTCTTTTTTTGGGCCGCCGCACAAGCTCCCATTGAAAAATGGTAGTTTGCTACCGCACCATGTGCAGTTGCATCCTAATTGTGATGTTGGAACTGCCGACCTGAGTTAGGTTGGTTCTCCATCTGCAGCGAGGTTGGTCGGAGGCAACTCCGACTGATATCGTAATCAGGGCCTTAATGTCTTCAACTATGGATTAAAAGGAAATAACAAGGGAATCACAAACATAATTATTTCTGTAAAACCATTCAAAACAAAACGTACCCACTTCATACAGCATGTTCACAAGCAGAAGTTACAGTACTTTCCCTCTGTGTTTCAAAATGTTTCAGAAAATAAAGCTGAAATTGAGTACCTGGATATTGAGAAATACAGTACCATCCTGATGAGGCTTAATAAAGACTTCTCTGATATGAACTTTGTTAAATTCATGTTTAAAATACATAAAACTACAAACATCAGAATGACTCCATCAGAGTTGCCCTCTCAGGTACACATCAGGAAATTCAGTTCTCAGGAATTACAGGGGGTTGATGGACATCATGCAGTGCCAACTTTTTCATTTATATAGTTGAGGTGAGTTTTTATGCAGCTGCAATGAACACACATATTCATTGACAGTTACCGGTGAAAACCCAAATCCAGGTATCTGCTTCTGAGGCAGGGGCACTTTTCTTTGGCCATCCAGAGATTGAGACAATTTGTTGATTATAAAAACTAAGGACTGTGTATCTCTAATCTGCAGAGTGAGTGTTGTAATGGGAGAAAAGAGCAGCCATAAAGCATTCAGCAAGAAAGTGCTAGCATTTTCAGGTAAATTTAATATACAGAATTCTTAAAAGTTTTATATTTGCATGTGAACAAAGCAATCTTTACTGGAGGCTTGGTTTACTGACACCATGAAAAAGTAGCTGGAGAATCTTTAGCAACTTTCAAAGTTTTTTTATTAGCTGAACACGAACAAAGCAATGTTTACTGGCACCATAACAAGAGTAAAAGGAACAATGAGAATTTAATTGCGAACATGACTTGTACCATAAAAACTTTAAAGTCAAAATGTAGACTTTAAAAAAAATACAGGGCCTGATTCACAAAGGCAATATGAGACAAAAGTCTAACTTTACGACTTTTGGTATTTACAGAGGTCATTTACAAGTCGTATCTTTACGTCCGCAGATGGGCCGGAATCTCCGGCCTCGGCCATACTCTCCGGCTGAAGTGTAATCAATGAGCCGGAATGCAATTTTTACAAAAAAGGAACATTAGGAGGGTGTGAAAAATGGTAGACGAGGTCATGAAAATCAGTTTGAGCAGGGAAAATAGTGTGTCAGGACATTACATCATATCCCAGAAATGTTTGCTCCTTTGCATCATGGTACATGCAGCCCACAATTTGTGCTCCCCTCTGTGCTGACTGTAGTGCCAAAACACTTACCTTAATTACACTTACCTGCATGGTAAAAGAAATATGCATGGTAAAAGGCATATGCGTGGTAATGGCATACATAGTAAAAAATGTATGGTAATAGCATGCATGGTAATTGGCAGCATTGTAGTGTCATACAACCATTCAAGCCAATGCAATACAAATCATCATGACAATAATACGCCAATGTGTTAACTAATTGTTTTAGACGGTGCACTATTTAGACAAAAATCAGTGAAAAGCTACATAAATAATACTTTTCTGGGATCTCTCCAGGGCCTATGGCAGCTCTCAAGGAGCAAAGGGGAGGCTAGCAAAAACTGATTAAATTAATTACAATATCACCCATATACTTCAGACTATTATAACCAGTTCACAAGTGCAATATATTAAGAGGAAATATATATAAAAGATGAAAGGTTATTGAAAATATCCATGGGCTCCTAAAGGATTATGATAACATACAATGCTCCCACTAGATGGCTTTTAAATGTGTTAAATGACCAGACATATAAGCTGGGTTCACATGGCTTGGCAAAGCAGAAGGCATGGGAAACAAAGATGAGATGGCTGCCTATGAGGAATACAATGGTTTCAGAACATGACAATGGTTTCACAAAATGATGGATAAGCACATGCCTTGGCAAGGCAGAGACTTGAGAACAAAGACAACATGATTGTCTATGAAGCACACTGTCTTCACAAAATGGTGGAGAAGCACATTGCAAGCAAGAATGAGACATGGAGGACAAATAGAACATGGCTACCTTCCCTGTCTGGAGTCTCATCCTCCCTTCCACAAACAAAAAGTTACAACATTGCAGGAGAAGGCTGCATCATATATATGCCGGAAATGTGCCTGCATCAATCCATGGACCTATACACTACTAGTATATCACTAACAAGAAAGAAAAAATCATCCAAGATGAAAAATAATCATAGCACACCAAGATGAAACTGACAGTAATTGGTTAAAATGAGCATTAAAAATTTCCTAAACAGAACAGCTCTAGATGATTATTCCAGGTAAAGACTTTGAAAAGTTGCAGAAAATGCACTTTAATCAACCATAACACATACACAGAGAACTTTGAGCAAGTTCATGGGAAAAAGGTAGCTGAGTACATAGCAAAATGTATGGCTACATGAGGCTGTACACAAGGAGATGCCCCCATCCCAGGAATTACTAGGCATATGTAGACCAAATATATGACCTACATTTGGCCTGAATTCAGTTTCATCCACAAGCCCCAAAGTTAGGCCTAGGAGTAATGTTAATAACACCAGAGTAATTTGAGTAAATTTGGTACGACTGTGTTACTCTTTGACATGGAATTACTGATAATAACGCAATTACTCCTGCTTGCACAATTAAGAGTTACTTGGGGTGAAAAATCCTACTACAAGAGCACATTTAGTGAGCACACTCATTTGCTCATGCTGATGATTATGGGGCATATTATCAAGCCAGGCATTACAATTATCGCCGCTTTAGCGGCAGAAAACTGCCGTTAAAGCGGCGATAATGGGCTTGATAATATGCTCTATGGAATTCCAATTGAAGCCCATGTTAGACGCCCTTCACATTTAACATGGGCTTCATTTGGAATTACATAGAGCATATTATGAAGCCCATTATCACCGTTTTAGCGGCAGTTTTCTGCCGCTAAAGCGGCGATAATTTTATCGCCTGGCTTGATAATATGCCCCAAAGTTCTTAAACCTTTAGCACTATTTTCTTAGCGTCAAAGGCATCCTTGTGCCCAGTTTTGATGTGAGGGTGCATTTTGCACTAAGTAATTAGCACTAAATGTTGTGGGAACGTTTGGAGAAAATCCTATCCCAAGTGAACATTCAGCAAGTGTGAGCTGGACATTTAGGTGCCGATTCCGATCCTGTAAAACCCGGGTACCAACCGTCGTACGGAGCGTTTTCTCCGTCCGACTCGTACCCGGGAAAACCACCTTACAAAGCCGCAAGTACGATTTGTACAGAAATACCATTTCCGACATTTCCGAACGATTCGTACAAAACACCGACCGGCCAAAATATACCCACAATTCCGATCCGGGACACCGCGTTCGTGACGTCCGGACGGAGTCAGGCAGCGTTTTACGAACCAGCAAGTACGATTCGTGCCTACGTCACTCCGCACGTAGCATTTTTTACGGGAGCCAAAAACTGCCGGGAAATTGAGGAGGACGCGAGGAAGGAGCATCTGTACGTGACGGACAGCCATGGACCCCATCCTACGTGTCATCCCGGCCCTCATAGCCTACGACCTGGTGCACAGGAACCGACGCAGACGCCGTAGAAGGTCAGAACAACACCCAGGGGCAAAGGTGGGGGGCAGGGGCAGGAAACATAACCCCCACCCAAGGCAAAATGTATACATGCCCTGTACATACCGTACCTCCAGGGACTGGTCACTCCGGGGGGGGGCGTGTCCACCAAGGCCTGCGTCCCACCACAACGGAAGTAGACGTGGACGCATCCCGTCACCACAACAATTGTAGTATGCACCGTACCCCCGCCTTAAGAGCGTGGGTACGGGTCGTACCACGCCTACCCCAACAACACCCCAACATTGGTGGTACGGCCCGTACCCACGTTCTGTAGGCCTGGGTACGTGCCGTACCCCTACGGCACCCAAACAATGGTGGTACAGCCCGTACCCACGTTCTGTTGTCCTTGGTACGGGCCGTACCCCTACGTCACCCCAACCATGGTGGTACGGCCCGTACCCACGCTCTTCAGGCCTGGGTACGGGCCATACCACCATTCTTGGGGTGATGCAGGGGTACGCGTGGTGCGACCGTACCCACGCTCTGAAGGCCTGGGTATGGGCCGTACCCCTACGTCACCCCAACAATGGTGGTACGGCCCGCACCCACGCTCCTCAGGCCTGGGTACGGGCCGTACCACAATTCTTGGGGTGACGTAGGGGTAGGCGTGGTATGGCCCGTACCCACGCTCTTAAGGCCTCGGTACGGGCCGTACCCCTACGGCACCCCAACATAGGGGGTACGGCCCGTACCCAGGCCTTAAGAGCATGGGTACGGGTCGTACCACACCTACCCCTACGTCACCCCAACAATGGTGGTACAGCCTGTACCCATGCTCTGAAGGCCTGGGTATGGGCCGTACCCCTACATCACCCCAACAATGGTGGTACGACCCGTACCCAGGCCTGAAGAGCGTGGGTACGGGTCGCACCACGCGTACCCCTGCGTCACCCCAAGAATGGTGGTACGGCCCATACCCAGGCCTGAACAGCGTGGGTATGGGTCGCACCAAGCATTCCCCTACGTCACCCCAACAATGGTGGTACGGCCCGTACCCACGCTCTTAAGGCCTGGGTACGGGCCGTACCCCTACGGCACCCTAACATATGGGGTACGGCCCATACCCAGGCCTGAAGAGCGTGTGGGCGGGTGGGTGGGTGTCGTGCTACGATCCACATCAGTGGACAGAGACATAGGGGTGGGTGCCTATCACTCCCAGCAGTGCCCAGACATATGAGTGGTGGGTGCCTATCACTCCCAGCAGTGCCCAGACATATGAGGGGTGAGTGCAGAGGACCCCCAGCAGTGCCCAGACATATGAGGGGTGGGTGCAGAGGACCCCCAGCAGTGCCCAGACATATGAGGAGTGGGTGCAGAGGACCCCCAGCAGTGCCCAGACATCTGAGGGGTGGGTGCAGAGGACCCCAAGCAGTGCCCAGACATATGAGGGGTGGGTGCCTATCACTCTCAGCAGTGCCCAGACATATGAGGGGTGGGTGCCTATCACTCCCAGCAGTGCCCAGACATATAAGGGGTGGGTGCAGAGGACCCCCAGCAGTGCACAGACATATGAGGGGTGGGTGCAGAGGACCCACAGCAGTGCCCTGACATATGAGGGGTGGGTGCCTATCTTTACTGGAGGCTTGGTTTACTGACACCATGAAAAAGTAGCTGGAGAATCTTTAGCAACTTTCAAAGTTTTTTTATTAGCTGAACAGGAACAAAGCAATGTTTACTGGCACCATAACAAGAGTAAAAGGAACAATGAGAATTTAATTGCGAACATGACTTGTACCATAAAAACTTTAAAGTCAAAATGTAGACTTAAAAAAAAATACAGGGCCTGATTCACAAAGGCAATATGAGACAAAAGTCTAACTTTACGACTTTTGGTATTTACAGAGGTCATTTACAAGTCGTATCTTTACGTCCGCAGTTGGGCCGGAATCTCCGGCCTCGGCCATACTCTCCGGCTGAAGTGTAATCAATGAGCCGGAATTAAATTTTTACAAAAAAGGAACATTAGGAGGGTGTGAAAAATGGTAGACGAGGTCATGAAAATCAGTTTGAACAGGGAAAATAGTGTGTCCAGACATTACATTGTATCCCAGAAATGTTTGCTCCTTTGCATCATGGTACATGCAGCCCACAATTTGTGCTCCCCTCTGTGCTGACTGTAGTGCCAAAACACTTACCTTAATTACACTTACCTGCATGGTTTAAGGAATATGCATGGTAAAAGGCATATGCGTGGTAATGGCATACATAGTAAAAAATGTATGGTAATAGCATGCATGGTAATTGGCAGCATTGTAGTGTCATACAACCATTCAAGCCAATGCAATACAAATCATCATGACAATAATACGCCAATGTGTTAACTAATTGTTTTAGACGGTGCACTATTTAGACAAAAATCAGTGAAAAGCTACATAAATAATACTTTTCTGGGATCTCTCCAGGGCCTATGGCAGCTCTCAAGGAGCAAAGGGGAGGCTAGCAAAAACTGATTAAATTAATTACAATATCACCCATATACTTCAGACTATTATAACCAGTTCACAAGTGCAATATAATAAGAGGAAATATATATAAAAGATGAAAGGTTATTGAAAATATCCATGGGCTCCTAAAGGATTATGATAACATACAATGCTCCCACTAGATGGCTTTTAAATGTGTTAAATGACCAGACATATAAGCTGGGTTCACATGGCTTGGCAAAGCAGAAGGCATGGGAAAAAAAGATGAGATGGCTGCCTATGAGGAATACAATGGTTTCAGAACATGACAATGGTTTCACAAAATGATGGATAAGCACATGCCTTGGCAAGGCAGAGACTTGAGAACAAAGACAACATGATTGTCTATGAAGCACACTGTCTTCACAAAATGGTGGAGAAGCACATTGCAAGCAAGAATGAGACATGGAGGACAAATAGAACATGGCTACCTTCCCTGTCTGGAGTCTCATCCTCCCTTCCACAAACAAAAAGTTACAACATTGCAGGAGAAGGCTGCATCATATATATGCCGGAAATGTGCCTGCATCAATCCATGGACCTATACACTACTAGTATATCACTAACAAGAAAGAAAAAATCATCCAAGATGAAAAATAATCATAGCACACCAAGATGAAACTGACAGTAATTGGTTAAAATGAGCATTAAAAATTTCCCAAACAGAACAGCTCTAGATGATTATTCCAGGTAAAGACTTTGAAAAGTTGCAGAAAATGCACATTAATCAACCATAACACATACACAGAGAACTTTGAGCAAGTTCATGGGAAAAAGGTAGCTGAGTACATAGCAAAATGTATGGCTACATGAGGCTGTACACAAGGAGATGCCCCCATCCCAGGAATTACTAGGCATATGTAGACCAAATATATGACCTACATTTGGCCTGAATTCAGTTTCATCCACAAGCCCCAAAGTTAGGCCTAGGAGTAATGTTAATAACACCAGAGTAATTTGAGTAAATTTGGTACGACTGTGTTACTCTTTGACATGGAATTACTGATAATAACGCAATTACTCCTGCTTGCACAATTAAGAGTTACTTGGGGTGAAAAATCCTACTACAAGAGCACATTTAGTGAGCACACTCATTTGCTCATGCTGATGATTATGGGGCATATTATCAAGCCAGGCATTACAATTATCGCCGCTTTAGCGGCAGAAAACTGCCGTTAAAGCGGCGATAATGGGCTTGATAATATGCTCTATGGAATTCCAATTGAAGCCCATGTTAGACGCCCTTCACATTTAACATGGGCTTCATTTGGAATTACATAGAGCATATTATGAAGCCCATTATCACCGTTTTAGCGGCAGTTTTCTGCCGCTAAAGCGGCGATAATTTTATCGCCTGGCTTGATAATATGCCCCAAAGTTCTTAAACCTTTAGCACTATTTTCTTAGCGTCAAAGGCATCCTTGTGCCCAGTTTTGATGTGAGGGTGCATTTTGCACTAAGTAATTAGCACTAAATGTTGTGGGAACGTTTGGAGAAAATCCTATCCCAAGTGAACATTCAGCAAGTGTGAGCTGGACATTTAGGTGCCGATTCCGATCCTGTAAAACCCGGGTACGAACCGTCGTACGGAGCGTTTTCTCCGTCCGACTCGTACCCGGGAAAACCACCTTACAAAGCCGCAAGTACGATTTGTACAGAAATACCATTTCCGAACGATTCGTACAAAACACCGACCGGCCAAAATATACCCACAATTCCGATCCGGGACACCGCGTTCGTGACGTCCGGACGGAGTCAGGCAGCGTTTTACGAACCAGCAAGTACGATTCGTGCCTACGTCACTCCGCACGTAGCATTTTTTACGGGAGCCAAAAACTGCCGGGAAATTGAGGAGGACGCGAGGAAGGAGCATCTGTACGTGACGGACAGCCATGGACCCCATCCTACGTGTCATCCCGGCCCTCATAGCCTACGACCTGGTGCACAGGAACCGACGCAGACGCCGCAGAAGGTCAGAACAACACCCAGGGGCAAAGGTGGGGGGCAGGGGCAGGAAACATAACCCCCACCCAAGGCAAAATGTATACATGCCCTGTACATACCGTACCTCCAGGGACTGGTCACTCCGGGGGGGGGCGTGTCCACCAAGGCCTGCGTCCCACCACAACGGAAGTAGACGTGGACGCATCCCGTCACCACAACAATTGTAGTATGCACCGTACCCCCGCCTTAAGAGCGTGGGTACGGGTCGTACCACGCCTACCCCAACAACACCCCAACATTGGTGGTACGGCCCGTACCCACGTTCTGTAGGCCTGGGTACGTGCCGTACCCCTACGGCACCCCAACAATGGTGGTACAGCCCATACCCACGTTCTGTTGTCCTTGGTACGGGCCGTACCCCTACGTCACCCCAACCATGGTGGTACGGCCCGTACCCACGCTCTTCAGGCCTGGGTACGGGCCATACCACCATTCTTGGGGTGATGCAGGGGTACGCGTGGTGCGACCATACCCACGCTCTGAAGGCCTGGGTATGGGCCGTACCCCTACGTCACCCCAACAATGGTGGTACGGCCCGCACCCACGCTCCTCAGGCCTGGGTACGGGCCGTACCACAATTCTTGGGGTGACGTAGGGGTAGGCGTGGTATGGCCCGTACCCACGCTCTTAAGGCCTCGGTACGGGCCGTACCCCTACGGCACCCCAACATAGGGGGTACGGCCCGTACCCAGGCCTTAAGAGCATGGGTACGGGTCGTACCACACCTACCCCTACGTCACCCCAACAATGGTGGTACAGCCTGTACCCATGCTCTGAAGGCCTGGGTACGGGCCGTACCCCTACATCACCCCAACAATGGTGGTACGACCCGTACCCAGGCCTGAAGAGCGTGGGTACGGGTCGCACCACGCGTACCCCTGCGTCACCCCAAGAATGGTGGTACGGCCCATACCCAGGCCTGAACAGCGTGGGTATGGGTCGCACCAAGCATTCCCCTACGTCACCCCAACAATGGTGGTACGGCCCGTACCCACGCTCTTAAGGCCTGGGTACGGGCCGTACCCCTACGGCACCCTAACATATGGGGTACGGCCCATACCCAGGCCTGAAGAGCGTGTGGGCGGGTGGGTGGGTGTCGTGCTACGATCCACATCAGTGGACAGAGACATAGGGGTGGGTGCCTATCACTCCCAGCAGTGCCCAGACATATGAGTGGTGGGTGCCTATCACTCCCAGCAGTGCCCAGACATATGAGGGGTGAGTGCAGAGGACCCCCAGCAGTGCCCAGACATATGAGGGGTGGGTGCAGAGGACCCCCAGCAGTGCCCAGACATATGAGGAGTGGGTGCAGAGGACCCCCAGCAGTGCCCAGACATATGAGGGGTGGGTGCAGAGGACCCCAAGCAGTGCCCAGACATATGAGGGGTGGGTGCCTATCACTCTCAGCAGTGCCCAGACATATGAGGGGTGGGTGCCTATCACTCCCAGCAGTGCCCAGACATATAAGGGGTGGGTGCAGAGGACCCCCAGCAGTGCACAGACATATGAGGGGTGGGTGCAGAGGACCCACAGCAGTGCCCTGACATATGAGGGGTGGGTGCCTATCTTTACTGGAGGCTTGGTTTACTGACACCATGAAAAAGTAGCTGGAGAATCTTTAGCAACTTTCAAAGTTTTTTTATTAGCTGAACAGGAACAAAGCAATGTTTACTGGCACCATAACAAGAGTAAAAGGAACAATGAGAATTTAATTGCGAACATGACTTGTACCATAAAAACTTTAAAGTCAAAATGTAGACTTAAAAAAAAATACAGGGCCTGATTCACAAAGGCAATATGAGACAAAAGTCTAACTTTACGACTTTTGGTATTTACAGAGGTCATTTACAAGTCGTATCTTTACGTCCGCAGTTGGGCCGGAATCTCCGGCCTCGGCCATACTCTCCGGCTGAAGTGTAATCAATGAGCCGGAATTAAATTTTTACAAAAAAGGAACATTAGGAGGGTGTGAAAAATGGTAGACGAGGTCATGAAAATCAGTTTGAACAGGGAAAATAGTGTGTCCAGACATTACATTATATCCCAGAAATGTTTGCTCCTTTGCATCATGGTACATGCAGCCCACAATTTGTGCTCCCCTCTGTGCTGACTGTAGTGCCAAAACACTTACCTTAATTACACTTACCTGCATGGTTTAAGGAATATGCATGGTAAAAGGCATATGCGTGGTAAAGGCATACATAGTAAAAAATGTATGGTAATAGCATGCATGGTAATTGGCAGCGTTGTAGTGTCATACAACCATTCAAGCCAATGCAATACAAATCATCATGACAATAATACGCCAATGTGTTAACTAATTGTTTTAGACGGTGCACTATTTAGACAAAAATCAGTGAAAAGCTACATAAATAATACTTTTCTGGGATCTCTCCAGGGCCTATGGCAGCTCTCAAGGAGCAAAGGGGAGGCTAGCAAAAACTGATTAAATTAATTACAATATCACCCATATACTTCAGACTATTATAACCAGTTCACAAGTGCAATATAATAAGAGGAAATGTATATAAAAGATGAAAGGTTATTGAAAATATCCATGGGCTCCTAAAGGATTATGATAACATACAATGCTCCCACTAGATGGCTTTTAAATGTGTTAAATGACCAGACATATAAGCTGGGTTCACAAAATGGTGGTCACATGGCTTGGCAAAGCAGAAGGCATGGGAAACAAAGATGAGATGGCTGCCTATGAGGAATACAATGGTTTCAGAACATGACAATGGTTTCACAAAATGATGGATAAGCACATGACTTGGCAAGGCAGAGACTTGAGAACAAAGACAACATGATTGTCTATGAAGCACACTGTCTTCACAAAATGGTGGAGAAGCACATTGCAAGCAAGAATGAGACATGGAGGACAAATAGAACATGGCTACCTTCCCTGTCTGGAGTCTCATCCTTCCTTCCACAAACAAAAAGTTACAACATTGCAGGAGAAGGCTGCATCATATATATGCCGGAAATGTGCCTGCATCAATCCATGGACCTATACACTACTAGTATATCACTAACAAGAAAGAAAAAATCATCCAAGATGAAAAATAATCATAGCACACCAAGATGAAACTGACAGTAATTGGTTAAAATGAGCATTAAAAAATTCCCAAACAGAACAGCTCTAGATGATTATTCCAGGTAAAGACTTTGAAAAGTTGCAGAAAATGCACATTAATCAACCATAACACATACACAGAGAACTTTGAGCAAGTTCATGGGAAAAAGGTAGCTGAGTACATAGCAAAATGTATGGCTACATGAGGCTGTACACAAGGAGATGCCCCCATCCCAGGAATTACTAGGCATATGTAGACCAAATATATGACCTACATTTGGCCTGAATTCAGTTTCATCCACAAGCCCCAAAGTTAGGCCTAGGAGTAATGTTAATAACACCAGAGTAATTTGAGTAAATTTGGTACGACTGTGTTACTCTTTGACATGGAATTACTGATAATAACGCAATTACTCCTGCTTGCACAATTAAGAGTTACTTGGGGTGAAAAATCCTACTACAAGAGCACATTTAGTGAGCACACTCATTTGCTCATGCTGATGATTATGGGGCATATTATCAAGCCAGGCATTACAATTATCGCCGCTTTAGCGGCAGAAAACTGCCGTTAAAGCGGCGATAATGGGCTTGATAATATGCTCTATGGAATTCCAATTGAAGCCCATGTTAGACGTCCTTCACATTTAACATGGGCTTCATTTGGAATTACATAGAGCATATTATGAAGCCCATTATCACCGTTTTAGCGGCAGTTTTCTGCCGCTAAAGCAGCGATAATTTTATCGCCTGGCTTGATAATATGCCCCAAAGTTCTTAAACCTTTAGCACTATTTTCTTAGCGTCAAAGGCATCCTTGTGCCCAGTTTTGATGTGAGGGTGCATTTTGCACTAAGTAATTAGCACTAAATGTTGTGGGAACGTTTGGAGAAAATCCTATCCCAAGTGAACATTCAGCAAGTGTGAGCTGGACATTTAGGTGCCGATTCGGATCCTGTAAAACCCGGGTACGAACCGTCGTACGGAGCGTTTTCTCCGTCCGACTCGTACCCGGGAAAACTACCTTACAAACCCGCAAGTACGATTTGTACAGAAATACCATTTCCGAACGATTCGTACAAAACACCGACCGGCCAAAATATACCCACAATTCCGATCCGGGACACCGCGTTCGTGACGTCCGGACGGAGTCAGGCAGCGTTTTACGAACCAGCAAGTATGATTTGTGCCTACGTCACTCCGCACGTAGCATTTTTTACGGGAGCCAAAAACTGCCGGGAAATTGAGGAGGACGCGAGGAAGGAGCATCTGTACGTGACGGACAGCCATGGACCCCATCCTACGTGTCATCCCGGCACTCATAGCCTACGACCTGGTGCACAGGAACCGACGCAGACGCCGCAGAAGGTCAGAACAACACCCAGGGGCAAAGGTGGGGGGCAGGGGCAGGAAACATAACCCCCCACCCAAGGCAAAATGTATACATGCCCTGTACATACCGTACCTCCAGGGACTGGTCACTCCGGGGGGGGGCGTGTCCACCAAGGCCTGCGTCCCACCACAACGGAAGTAGACGTGGACGCATCCCGTCACCACAACAATTGTAGTACGCACCGTACCCCCGCCTTAAGAGCGTGGGTACGGGTCGTACCACGCCTACCCCAACAACACCCCAACATTGGTGGTACGGCCCGTACCCACGTTCTGTAGGCCTGGGTACGTGCCGTACCCCTACGGCACCCCAACAATGGTGGTACAGCCCGTACCCACGTTCTGTTGTCCTTGGTACGGGCCATACCCCTACGTCACCCCAACAATGGTGGTACGGCCCGTACCCACGCTCTTCAGGCCTTGGTACGGGCCGTACCACCATTCTTGGGGTGACGCAGGGGTACGCCTGGTGCGACCATACCCACGCTCTGAAGGCCTGGGTAGGGGCCGTACCCCTACTTCACCCCAACAATGGTGGTACGGCCCGTACCCACGCTCCTCAGGCCTGGGTACGGGCCGTACCACAATTCTTGGGGTGACGTAGGGGTAGGCGTGGTATGGCCCGTACCCACGCTCTTAAGGCCTCGGTACGGGCCGTACCCCTATGGCACCCCAACATAGGGGGTACGGCCCGTACCCAGGCCTTAAGAGCATGGGTACGGGTCGTACCACGCCTACCCCTACGTCACCCCAACAATGGTGGTACAGACTGTACCCATGCTCTGAAGGCCTGGGTACGGGCCGTACCCCTACTTGACCCAAACAATGGTGGTATGGCCCGTACCCAAGCCTGAAGAGCGTGGGTACGGGTCGCACCACGCGTACCCCTGCGTCACCCCAAAAATGATGGTACGGCCCGTACCCAGGCCTGAACAGCGCGGGTACGGGTCGCACCAAGCATTCCCCTACGTCACCCCAACAATGGTGGTACGGCCCGTACCCACGCTCTTAAGGCCTGGGTACGGGCCGTACCCCTACGGCACCCTAACATATGGGGTACGGCCCATACCCAGGCCTGAAGAGCGTGTGGGCGGGTGGGTGGGTGTCGTGCTACGATCCACATCAGTGGACAGAGACATAGGGGTGGGTGCCTATCACTCCCAGCAGTGCCCAGACATATGAGTGGTGGGTGCCTATCACTCCCAGCAGTGCCCAGACATATGAGGGGTGGGTGCAGAGGACCCCCAGCAGTGCCCAGACATATGAGGGGTGGGTGCCTATCACTCTCAGCAGTGCCCAGGCATATGAGGGGTGGGTGCCTATCACTCCCAGCAGTGCCCAGACATATGAGGGGTGGGTGCAGAGGACCCCCAGCAGTGCCCATATATATGAGGGGTGGGTGCAGAGGACCCCCAGCAGTGCCCAGACATATGAGGGGTGGGTGCCTATCATTCCCAGCAGTGCCCAGACATATGAGGGTTGGGTGCAGAGGACCCCCAGCAGTGCCCAGACATATGAGGGGTGGGTGCAGAGGACTCCCAGCAGTGCCCAGACAAATGAGGGGTGGGTGCAGAGGACTCCCAGCAGTGGACAGAGACATGGGGGTGTGTACATCATCCTCCCATTAGCAAAACTCCATGGGTGCATGAAGGCATCCACAATGTGCGACTATGTTGATAGTGCCATGACAACACATCACTGACAGCAGTGTCCCACTCCCATGAGGATGGATGTCCTTCCCCCACTGCATGACACACCACATGTGGGTGTGATGACAAATTACACATGCATACCCACCCCTGGCGGTGGCAGCACAATACACACACTGAGATCATGCAACAAGACTGTATCCTCATGTTAAACCCCACTCAACTAAGAGAGCCTAAGGGAACACACACGGTCACCCACATTCCAGGACTGATAGGAATGTACAGGTGCTGGGGCTGCCAACAAGTTGTTGCCTCCCATGGAGGGAAAAGGGTGGAGTACCCACAGATACAATGCCCAAAATTGTCAGTCAGGTGCCCAAATACCCTGAAGAACAAGTAACACATCTGTGCTAGGCTGGGAGTACACACATGCATAGTGCGGAAAAGGGACCATGTCCACATTAAGCCATGGCAACATACTCCATACACAAGTACAGTGACTACCAAGGATGGCACAGACGATGCAGGCGTGGCCAAAGTTGAAGGGATCCCTCACACAGCAAGGAAATGTAGACACAGGTCAGCACAACAATTGGGAAACACCCTGCAGGGAAGAAGTCAGGTGCCACAGAGGAAGGAACACTCCTTGGGACAATGTCACCATACAGTAAGAGCTTACATGACCAAAGATTATTTGCAGAGACCTTGTGATGGCACGCAGATACCAGGCTCCTCCCCATGAGCAGCACACTACAACATTTCCCAGACACCTAACACATTATCACCACCCCAACTCAGGGAGCAGCAGCACCAACAGCAATACCAGAAAAGCATTTGTGTGCAAATGAAAAACAAAATGCTTTATTCAGCATAAAAAAAATGATTGGATTCGAAATGTACACTATATACAAGGCCCATAGGCCAGTCCATATGCGAATTCCGGGGGGGGACACATTGGGACGCATCTCCCCTAGCTTGCCTGCACAGTTCAGAGTTCCTTTTCATCTGCAGGGGGGGCATCATGTGGGGGGGAAGGACCAGGCACCGCAGGGACAGGAGGGGCAAGGGTAGGTGTTGTGGGTGCAGGGACGGACAACTCCACCACAGGGGGTGGGGCAGCGCCAAAGGTGGTGGTTAGGATGGCGCTGCACACGGTCGCAAGGTCTTCCAGCGTCTCCCCTGCACCCAAAGGAACCACAGGCCCCAAGGAGGGGGGGTCGGAGGGATGGGTTGCAGCGCTACTGGGGGAGGGTGTGGACAGGGGGGGACTCAACTCCCCTGCCCGGGGACTTCCTCGACCGCTTGCGGGGTGGTGTCACACTGGGGCTGAGGGACAGACTGGCCATGTCTGACTGTTGGGCAGGGGAGCTAAGGGGAGTGGTTTTGGAGGAAGTGGGTTGTGAAGACTGTGGACTCCCACTGTGGCTGCGTGGCTGCCGTTTCCCCCCCGACCCAATGGGTGTGCCTACTTCTCCCTGTGTGTGCGTGACAGGAGGTGTGCGCTTGGCCTTTCCTGTTGTGCTGCCTGTGTCTGGTGGGGTGCATGCATGGGGATGTCTGGGTGTGCTTGGGACAGGCTTTGGAGTGGGAAGTGTGGATGGTGCAGGGGTAGGGGGGACGGAGCGCTGCAGGAGACCTACTGATGCCGTCAGTGACGAGTCCATGGACCTCAGCAACATCCGTTGGTCAGACATCACTGCTGACATGCCCTCCATGTACGACACCATCTGTGTCAGCAGTCTGGTGTGGCCATGGAGGACATTAAGCAGCGATGTCTGGCCAACCTGCAACTGCCGCAGGATGTCCACAGACTCGGCATTGACAGCAGCAGGGGAGACAGGGGCAGGGGGTGTGGTGCCTTGCACGAAGGAGACATGTTGTCGCCTAGCATGGACAGAAGGGACCCGCGCAAGTGGGAGGACGGTGATGGGAATGGAGGGGGCGGCGAGAGATGGAGTGCTGCTTTCAGCTGTGGGAGCAGCCTCTGCCCCCTCTGGGAGCTCAGCCTCAGAATCGTCAGCGTTATAGTCGGTGTTGGGACTGGACAGGTCCTCCCCCTGACTCCCCTCGCCCTCCGTGCCACTTGCTGCACCAGACTCCCCAGCACTGGTGGCACCGGTGCTGGATCCCTCCTTCACGTCCATGCCGGTGTCTCCCTCGGTGTCCCCCGACGATGCTGTGGGCAAGGTGAAGAGACAGGAAATAATCAGACACCTGTATACATATGACACATGAGTCCAAACTACATAGGTCACAGTGTATAGCATAAAAAGCATCATGAGTAACATCTACAATATTACGCACATATGTAGGCCCTGCACTACACAGTTGGTTGACCCACCATGCCACTTAGAAACAATGGAGAGCATGACACAACAGCAAATAACTTGATATCGGATTATACAGAGAAGCATGTGTCTGTGGACAGTCGAGCACAGCATCTGGACCACACACCATTGCCAAAAAAGGATGAGCATGAACCATGTCTTTAAACTTTAGACACATGCTGCAAAGCACAAACATTAAACCCTGCACAACATGACTGGGTCCATACTTGTTGATTGTCTGTTCAGACTGTCATCACACACAGGCCAGACCTGGAAAGGAGACATAAGATTTGGACATGTAGGCCTTCTCCGCACAAACCCCCCCCTACCTGAGACTATGTGCTTGAGACAGAGGAAGGACTTACACCTCTTCATCTGGGATCAAAAAATGTGCTTCATGAAATCCAAAGGGAACTCTAACTACCCCTCGTGGGGCTGACCACACATATTATTGACAAACAACCATCATCAGATAGTTGTACCGAGACACACAGGCACTGGCCACAGTGAGTATGCACAAGCCACATTGGGTCACCCTGTACAGTGGACACATGTAGCACACTTTACGTAAATACAAATGAGGCCAGGGTAAAATGCCACAGAGCCCAACCTATGCTGAAGACACAGAGAATGTCCACAGTGTTGGATGACACACATGATTCCTAGGAAAAGGTGTGTCAGGGGACTGTAGTGGCCACACTGCTCCATGGTCCTGGAGCAACCGTCCCCGCACTATGCATATCTCCCCCTCGTGCACATCATGTCTGAGGCCACAACATCGGTCATGCATGCTGCAAGTCTGGTCATTTCAAGCCTCACACTCCTATGTTGAGACTCAGCATAAGTGCCAACAATCATGGACCCCAAAATGACTGAACTGGACAGGGCCGAGGCAAGGTCCCAACACATGTCACAGACCACCCCCACACATGATGCTGCAAGCTTTGGGCACTTGGATTAACTGGCAGCCTAGATTACCTTGTGCAAGAGTGACTACACACAGACCAGGGAATACATGTCAAGGAGGGGAAGGGAGGAAGAACAGCACCCGGTGACTTGGGGGAACAGGATATGCACTGCACATATAAACCCTGGCAGTGTATCCAGGAATGAGCACTTCCAAAAGCTGGTGACACACAACAAACACACATGTACCTACCCCCTTCCTGCTGCTGCTGCTTCTCCTGTAGCCGCCTATCCATTTCAGGGAAGACCACCGCCAGGACACGCTTCATTTGGTGGGTCAGGCGCCGGCGCCCGCCGTGTTTGCGTGGAGGTGAGTCCCCCAGCAGGACCCGGGCGATCCTCCTGGTCCAGCACCGGATGTCCTGCCAGTGTTTCCTCACCTGGGCCAGGTGCTGACTGCGACCCTCCACCGACCTCACGGCCCTGACGGCCCGCTTCCAGATCTCCCCCTTGGCGTAGGTGGCTACCTATGAGGATGACAAAGTGAGACAACATCAATAAACCTGGTCCATGTCACAGAGACACACATTAGAACAATTTGGCTTGTTTGAACAGGGCATAGTATTCAGCCAACTCATTGCACCTTTGTCATAGGGACATTATCCTCTGGGGAAGGCCAAAAGCACTACGTGTCATTGAAAGTACACAGGTGGCACGAGGGGTGCGACACAATCACTGATCATGGCTCACACTGTGCATCACAAGCAACACCAGGATTATGGACAGCACCTCAAAGCAGTCACATGCCCTAGGCCACTCACGCAACCTCAGCGGAGTACACAGACACACACAGCCACAGGCCAATCATCTGCCATTGGCAACTGCGTGTAAAAACCTCACTCTGCACATGTGCCACTTGACTGGGGGGTGTCACAGGTGTGGGGCTAGCTCGCACATCAGACACACAGCACGGCTCCCTGCTCCCTGCTCACATCAGATGGGTAGGGCATATGCATCCTCCATGCAGCTGGGGTGCAACACTCCACATAGACACTCACCCACATGACAGGGGACTTACACACACACACCAATGTCCATGGCCCTTACACATCATTTGGACACTCTCACCACAGGTACACTCAACTCACACACATCTGTGGGTACAGTCACCTGTCACACTGGGGGGACCACAGAATCACATCAGGACTATAGAAACAACATTCCCAAGAGGATTAGCCAGGCTGAAAGTGGCATGCACCATGCAGTGATAGTCAAGGTAAGCACAATGCAAGTGAGGAGTGCAGATATGAACCACATCATGCTCTGCATGGGAGACATAAGGCATTCCTCCCCCTGGGACCCACCATGAACAACATTGCATGTCTGTCACACCCTGACACAATACCAGAAGTGACAGACACAAAAAAGGGGCACAGTCAAAGCTAGTGGAGTCAGCACTCACCTGCTCCCCTGGTCTCCCATACAGGCAGGGGTACTGTGGGAGGATGACGTCCAGCAACGCCTCATTCTCCTCTTGGGTGAAAGGCTGGGCCCTCGCCACAGACCTGGACATGGTGCCAGAGGAATCACAAGCAGCAGCAGTGGTGTGGAATGAAAGGTTGTGCAGGCAAGTGCTCTCTCATGGGTCCTGGCTGCCTTATATCTGCCTAGTTGGGCTGTTTCATTTACAGGAGTACAGAGTGATTGGTCAATCTCATTTGCATCCTACGTTTCCTCCAATCCCTTTAAACCTACCCCAGTGAGGGCCTTTGCATGGTTCAAAATTTGAGCATGATGTCAAGTCCACAACCACTTTGCAACATAGTATATTGTCTCCAACCGACTTTGGCTGGCCACCTGATGAAAAATTTTGAACTGGAAACTCGGTCTCCATGACAACCAGCATGCATTCAGGCCCTTATACTTGTCCCTCATGTGTCCCCTATGTAATTTCACTATCCACACACAGGTACGGTGCGTTCCACACGTACCCCTAGTGCACCACTACTCAGTGATACGGTCCGTACACGCGTGTGTAGGGTCCGTAGCACTATGGAAGTGTTGCCGTAGGCATACGCCATAGTGCTACGGGCCGTACCCGCGTGTGTAGGGCCCGTAGCACTATGGTAGTGTTGCCGTAGGCGTACGCCATGGTGCTACGGGCCGTATATACGCGGGTACGAGCTGTATCTCTATGGCGTACACCTACGCCGACACTACCCTAGTGCTACGGGCCGTACCCGCGTGTGTAGGGCCCGTAGCACTATGGTAGTGTTGCCGTAGGCGTACGCCATGGTGCTACGGGCCGTACATATGCGGATACGAGCCGTATCTCTATGGCGTACGCCTACGCCGACACTACCCTAGTGCTTCGGGCCGTACCCGCGTGTGTAGGGCCCGTAGCACTATGGTAGTGTTGCTGTAGGCATACGCCATGGTGCTACGGCTGTACATACGCGGGTATGAGCCGTATCTCTATGGCGTACGCCTACGCAGACACTACCCTAGTGCTACGGGCCGTACCCGCGTGTGCAGGGCCCGTAGCACTATGGTAGTGTTGCCGTAGGCGTACGCCATGGTGCTACGGGCTGTACATACGCGGGTACGAGCCGTATCTCTATGGCGTACGCCTACGCCAACACTACCATGGGGATAGGACCAGTGTGTACACGTACGTCTGTACGGTCCTTGCACACACGCGTACTCCTACCCAAACCCCATATTGTGATACGACCGTACACACGCCCTCAGAGCGTGTGTACGGTGCGTTTCACAGCTTACACTGGTGATAGGAGACGCACAGGAAAGGAATGGAGGTGTATGACTCGCACAAGGATGGACATCAAGTCATTGTCAGTGCAGTGCATCATGTGTAGGGCCTAGGTGTGTCAGGCAGTGAGCTGGCACATGTCTCCTCATGTTTTAACCCAATAGTTGTGTGATGACCTGTGTACACATGTCATGTGTGATGGGGCACCATGTGGCGCACTTCCCCTTCACACCTTTTACATGTGTGCATGTAGTTCAAACTTGTCAAGCACTGCATCACTGGCATGGCATAGTCCCCAACACCCGCAACTGTCCCCTGATGCCAGGTACACGGATGATGACACCTGACATCTCACTTCCAGCGTGCCACGATGTGACTATGTCATGTGTGTGTCATGTGTTCCCATGATCTTGCTGTTGGTGTTCCATCAACGCCATCTGCTGTAGCTGCATCCAACATGTGTCTGTGTGTAGATGCCCATGTCACACTATTACGCACACCAGGACACATGTGGAATAACACGTGACGTGTGTCTGTATGCGTCTAACAGAGACTTCCAAGCTTAGGACATATCTGCGTAGTCTCAATGTCTGTGTGAGCATATTTGACATGTACCCCTTCATGGCAAGGTGTGTGGTCTGTCCTTTTTCCATGACATGTGACCTGTGCGTCTAGCTTGCCGGCAGCTGTCTGTATGAGATGACATCCTTCAAATGCACAGAGGTGGATGAATGTCACTCCTGTAATGTGTCTGGCTGTTCACTCACACTGGCCCACAGCTACTTTCATGCCATGTCATGTAGACCTTGACAATCCATGTTTGTAGCTGGCTCTTGGTAGGAGTATCACCTGGCTGGCATACGTGTGCAGGATGTATTGCACAGACCAGACTCTGTATGTGGCATATGTGTAATAGCTGTTGAACATGTGCTCAGTTCATTGACATTGGTGTAGTAATGTACTCAATCTTAGTTATTCCTTCCAATTTTGTGCAGGGCACCGCCTCTCCCCCGACCAATGCCAGACTTGGCTGCCATGAGGGAACGTGACTGCATACGCCGCTACAGATTTCCCCAACGGTTAATTGTGGACCTGACAAACAGGCTGGCCCCACACCTCCAACCGCGACACAGTTATCCGACTGCGCTGACCCCCAAGATGAAGGTGATGTCAGCCCTACATTTCTTTGCCACCGGTACGTTTCAATTGACCATAGCTGATGTGGGTGGCATGTCTCAGACCATGTTCGGCCGTGTCCTGCATGATGTTTTAGAAGCCATGGTAGAGCACCTGGATGAATTCATCCATTTTCCAACTCGTGAGCAGTTGACAGGTATCAAGGGTGAGTTCTATGCCCTGGGAGGGATGCCCCATGTAATTGGGTCCATTGATGGGGCACATGTGGCTTTGGTACCACCACAGGCACAGGAGGTAGCCTTCCGTAACCGTAAACATTACCACTCCATTAATGCCCTAGTGGTGTGTCTTGCTAACATGGTGATATCCCATGTCTGTGCACGTTTTCCAGGGTCAGCACACGATGACTACATCATGAGGCGTAGCAGGGTGCCAGAAATGATGCTGCAGCTGCACAACGAACGAGCATGTCTTGTTGGTGAGTAGACTCTGTTTGTCCAGTATTCAGCGTTATCGTAGTATGTGACGGCATCTCCTGACCCACTTCTTTACATGATGTTTCCATGTAGGGGACTCTGGCTATCCCAACATGCCATGGCTGGTGATGCCTCTCCGCAACCCGAGAACAGCTGCAGATCACCATTACAACAACGCCCATGAGCAGACCAGGCGAGTGATTGAGAGGACGTTTGGCCTCCTGAAGAGCCGATTCCGGTGCCTCCACAAGACCGGCGGTTCCCTCCCATATGCACCGGTGAAGGTATGCAAAATCTTCCTCGTGTGCTGCATGCTACACAACATGGCAGTGGAGAAAGCTGTGCCACTCATCCTGGATCCCGATGAGCAGGAACATCCACCCGTGGAGGATGATGGCCTTGGTCACGAGGCAAGTGAGGAGGAGGAGGAGGACATCCGGAGTCAGCTCATACGCAACTTCTTCTCATAATGGTGAGTCCCTGGGTCTGAGTGTGCACGTATGGAGCCTTGTGTGGCATGTGTTGCAATGTGTGTGTCCAGCTGACTGTATGCTAACTGACTTCGAGGTGTGTGCTGATGTGTCACTCGAGGGCTGATGTCATTCCACACATTTTAGCTGACACACTCAATTGACAACTAGCATGGTGTCAACCTTATTCATGTAGAGTACATGACCATGCATGCGGATGACTATGTTTTTCCTGACTCCTTGTGTGTCTCCCATCCCCAGGTAGTTGCGCATGCTGTCTGCTTGTGGCATCGTTGTGCTCCTGCTATTCCTCATGAGTAATGCAACGTGTGCTGAATCAGCGTTACATGCACGGACATGGTGAAAATTCTCCTTTGGGTAAGGATTGCAGAAGGGCTTTTGGGTGTGGTAGTTGTTTGTAATGTGTGGGCACTGCTCCTGTGCAGGTTTTGTTACTATGCATACATGTCGACTCACCATGGGGCACATGACATGGGGCATGACTCACATGAATTGATAGTCACACTTCGTGACAGTCATCTGTTATGGGATTGTGGTTTGTGATGAAGGCATCAATGTGTGTACAACTTCCCTCGGAAACATACGGGTGGACATATTGCGGGACATCCCCATATGATGCTCAATGGGGAATTGCAGCCTCTGCGTGTGCAGCAGGGGATGTTTGGCTCAACCCCATTCACTTGTGTGCCAGTACAATGGATTTACAGCATCTGTGGTACAAAGGGGGTGTCCGGTGTAGGTCCCACATGTTAATCCAATAGACCTGTGAGTCTGTTAATGTTGATGCTTTTGCATAGGTGTGTGTAATAAAGGTGTTCCTCAGCCTCCAAAGTGCCTCATCTCTGTCAATGTAGGTCTCTTGCCACTGTGCATGCGGCATCTCTGGCATGGTTGTCAAGGATTGTGCATATGAGTCTATGTGTAGATTAGCAACCTGTATGCTGTTCTTCATGTATTTGATTCTCTATTGTGCATGATGTCCATGGCTGTGTATGTGTTTTGGCATGTTGGTCCCCCCCACGGGCTGTCAACACCTTCTGGGGTGTGTTTCCTGTGCGCAGCTCTGCCTTCAGTTTCATGATCCGGTGTCAGTCATCTTTGGTGATTGTGCATCCTTTTTCTCTGGGTGTGCCATAGCAAACTGGTAACTCCTTCCTTGACATACACCTGTTGCAGTAGTCCTTTCTGACATCCTAGTCTTTGTGTGGATATTGTGGCATAATTCCCAGGACATGCCGCCTGCTGTTGCAGCCACTGCAGCAAGGGCACACGTAGTTTCCAGATTTGGCAACACACACACATCAAAGGTGCTCCTCCCTTCCTCCCTCAACACATTCATTTGGCTGTCTTCAGCTTGTCTGTGCCACAGTTGCGGCCACGCGGTACCAAAGGCTGGACTGTCTGCACATGCAACGTGCACATTGCACGACCCTCAGGTCCTTGCATGACCCACATCACACTACAGTGTGATGTTGCAGCCACCCTCCAAGCAAGGTCCATCCACACATCTCCCGCCTGCTCTCAGACATGCACTGAGCGCACACACAACACCTTTGCATGATGAGTGTGCAACTCCGACTGCCTACACAGCGCTGCCACACCTTCCAGGACCTGTCACACCCACCAGGTCATGTCCCACTCCCTCCTACTCCCCACAAGATCTGTACCCCTGCAAGGCCATGGGAGTGGGACTCAAGCCTTCGGCATGTAGTATGCTTTCGTCGTGAGGCACATGGCACAGGTATCATCTTTCAGCGTGTTCAATCTACAATGTGTCCAGGACCCCCTATCCACCATCACATGTGCACACGACCTCATCATCAACTCGTATGCCATTGACAACAAGGCGCTCCTCACCCTCACCAAGGACGCAGACATTTCCAGTTCCAATATTCAAGATTGCATGGGATCCATAGATGAATGGCAGAACAGCAGCCACCTGAGGCTGGACTTGTACAGGACTGAGGTCAACATCTGAGGATTGTCCCCCTACAGCTGGCTCAACTGCTTGTGTCCCACCCACAGAAGCCCCGCACAGGCACCCAGTGTCCACACACACAAGATGTTGTGCATCATGGATTGCTTGCTCTAATTTGCCATGGTAATCACCAGCATCTGTACCTCACACTGCAATACCCTCAGCATTATGCACATGATCCCCAGATAGATCCACTCCAAGGTAAGACGGACCATCCCCCAGGCCCACGACAACAACCGTGTCAAATACTGCCCTGCCCTCTACGGAGCAGCCACATCCAAAATCCAGGGACACTTGTCCACATCCAGGCTGCATCTGCACACCTCAGCGTCAACATCCCGCGCCCCTGCCACATCACCGTCCAGCAGAGATAGCTGCAATGGATCACTGTGTGCTGCAGGATGACCTTCAGACTCCTCACCCACACTCAGGAGGCAGGCCACAACCCTGACCCAAAACCAACCTTGTACCACTGTCATCCGAGACCCCGTAGTGCCATCTCCGTGCATCCAACCTTGACCTGGCCAACATTCTTCAGATCCACCGTACTCCTGCATGCAGGACATAGTTCTCCGACCTGGGAAAACATACCTGGGACTCCCTCCCCGGGAACCTCCAAATGAGGCATGACCTCTACGCCTTAATGTTACTCTTCCAAATAGGTGTGTCCTCACAGTTTCCCTAGCACCCCCTCAGCAGCTTGAGGCCATCACAGGTGAGTATTGTGCTCCATGTCTGCATTGAATGATACATTGTGACCCATGTGTGTCCTGTACCAGACTCCTATCCCAGGGTATGGATGTGTGGAGTTAGTTCAACACTCAGGCATAGTTTGACATTTACACACACAGATGTTGGGGAATAATGCCAAATGACAGCAACATCTCATGACAAAATAAAGTATTTATTTTTGATGGGGTAAGTCTTTTGGTGGATGAAGTAAGGTGCTCTACCGGGTTTATAGAATCCAAAGTTCACAGGGGGAGATGGCATCCTTGTCAGTTGGAGTCATCAGAGTCCAGACCACAGTGTTGGTCATCATTGGTCAGACTGTGACCAGCAAGTCCATGTGGCAGAGAATGTCATTGGGTGATGTGGTGCTGTTGCGCCAGAGGGCCAGGTGCCAGGCCAGGTGACCTGGGAGATGTGGATGGTCCGCTGACTCTCACGGTCTTTTCCTTCGACGACCCACCTTCCTCCGGGGACCCTCAGATGCAGGCCTTGACGATGTCTGTGATGCTCCGTCGGAGGAATCCTCCTCCTCCTCCTCCCTCCCTGTGGCTGGTGCTGGTCTTCGCCTAGTGTCACAGGGAGGGTTGCCCATGTTGTCGGCAATCCGACGGAGTGAACAGCTCATGTCGTTTGCACCGCCAGGAGCTCAGCCAGTCTTGCCTCCATCCGTCCTTGGTGTTGTTGTTGACTGGCATGTTGATTGGCCTGCAGGTTCTTCATCTCGTTGAGGGTCCCCTTGATGTCTGTGAGGCTCGACACAACCTGGCTGATGCCCCTGGTGTCACGCCGGTATGTGTCCAGGATGTGGCGCTTGTGTGCCATACCGGTTCCCTCAGCTGGCTGGTCAGGTTCTCACCTCCGTCTGCCTCCACTCCCACCACCCCTGCCCACACGAGCCTGGCCTGCCGTTGTGGGCACATCGGGTCTACGGAACCCCTGAGGGATGGCATTAGCATGGTCGTCTGCCTCCTCCTGGGTGCCCGGAGAACCTTGTCCATCCTGGTCAGACTGGCTGTGTTGTTCAGTGCGAGCAGGGCTCCTGGGTGTCTCCTGGGATGTGGCAGGAATGGGGATGGGGGTTGGCACAGATGTACCTGACGCAGGTGCTGCAGGGGCTTGGGCACCAGAGGGGCCAGGTTGGTCTGGGTCATCCATGGAGTGGTGAGAGTCGTCGCTGCCGGTGGGATCATCTTCACGCTGAGCCTGGGACTGTGATTGTTACCCCCCATTGTTGGGGGGAGGTCGATGACGTTGCCCTGTGTGTGAGAGAGAGACAATGTTAATGCTGTTTCATGCCACATCCATGTTTAATACCTATTCAAGTCATCACAGTTCCTCCAGGTGGTTGGATGTGCCTAGCATTCCTCTCAATCTACACTTGGGGATGGGGATGTTGTGGGGGACAGATTGGTATGTGCTCCTGAGTGTTTGTCAGTAGATTTTTGGCTGGGATGCTTATTTGGCTATGGATTGGTCTTGTTGTGTCACATGTCCATTGTGAGAGTGGGTAAATCCGTTGCCTGTCCCGGGGGTGTGTGCTTGTGTGAGGGGGGGTGTGACCAGGCCTGCTGTTGTGTGTAGTGTGATTTGTCATTGGGTCTCCCAGGTGATGTGTCTGTCCCCTCATGGTGCATGCTGGCATGACAGTGTGTGTGAGTTCCTGTGCTTGGTATGTGAGCTAGTGGAGTTGTTGTTTGAGTGTACAGTGGTCACAGGAGGGCCTTGTGCTGCCTACAGCAGGGCCAAGTGTCAGCTACCTTGTCATTACTTTGCCAGTCCCTGTGCATTGGGCATGGTGCATGGGTATGTACCTAGGCCATATGGGCTGTGGGCATTGGTGTCTGATTCTGAGTTGCACAATGTGTTGTGTGATCCCCACCCTCCCAGCATCTCGGACATCCAGTTTTGAGTTTGTGGTTGGTGTGGCCTGGGACATGGCATTGCCTTTATTTGTGAATGGGGCATGGAGACGTTAGTGGCATGAGCGTGGTTTTTAGGGTGTGGTTGTGTGTGGTGAGGGCTTGGGGGTAGGTGAGTGCATTTGTTGTAGTTTGGGTGTGGATGCCATTCCCCCCATGTTACGTGAGTTGTTTGTGTACTCACCAGGCTCTGCGACTCCTTTGACTCCATGTACTCCCACCGGCGGAAGCGTGGCCATCACCTTCTCCTCCCAGGGATGGTAATGTACAGGTCTGCGGGGCAGCCCACCTCCAGTGATATTACTCTGGGTGTATTCCTCGTTCATTTTCCTCTTGACTGCCCTGCGCAGATCGCACCACCTGGCTTGGCATTCATGCCTGGTCCTTCAGATGGGCGCAACAGCATTCACCTTATCGACGATCCTCTGCCACAGGCTGTTTTTTTGGGCTATGCTGGTCTGTCTGACCAATGTTCCAAACAGCTGTGGCTCGACTCTGATGACTTCGTTGACAAGGAGCTCCAGCTCCGCCGTTGTGAACTTTGGATTCTTGTCAGTGGGCATGGTGTGGGTGTGGATTGTTGTGGGTGTGTGGGTGTGAATGTGACGGTGTGTGTGTGTGAAGGTGAAGAGGGGGTGTTTGTGAAGGAGGTTGTGTGAAGGTGTGTAAGTGAAGGTGTAGTTGAGGTGTGAGTAAGTTGCAGTTGTTTGTCTGTGGTGTCTGTGAGCAGTGGGTCTGTTGTAATGGCTCATGGGTTGTGTGTGTGGGCCCTTTTTATTGGTCCATTTGTGGGTGTGGCTGTGTTTGAATTTGTGGTGGGTGTGTTATAAGAGGTGGTTGTGATTTGGTCCTCTGTTTGCCTGTTTGGATGTGGCAGGTCAGTCATAGAGATGTCTTTTGTCATGTTGACGTGTTTTGTGGTGTTGTGCGAGTCGAATTGACCCTCCTTGTGCTGTTTTACAGTGTCCTGGTTCTGTACGAGTCTTTTTCGTGTAGGTACGGTCCGTACATACGCGATGCTGGGTGAGGGTGCTGGGGTACGGTGTCGGGGTACGGTGCGTACAGGTGCGGGGCTGTGCTACGGTGTTGGGGTGCGGCGCGTACAGGTGCGGGCTGTGCTACGGTGTTGGGGTGCAGCGCGTACAGGTGCGGGCTGTGCTACGGTGTTGGGGTACGGTGTGTACAGGTACGGGGCTGGGCTACGTAGTTGGGGTACGGTGCGTACAGGTGCGGGGCTGTGCTACGGTGTTGGGGTACGGTGCGTACAGGTACGGAGCTGGGCTACGGTGTTGGGGTAAGGTGCGTACAGGTACGGGGCTGTGCTAAGGTGTTGGGGTGCGGCGCGTACAGGTGCGGGCTGTGCTATGGTGTTGGGGTACGATGCGTACAGGTGCGGGGCTGTGCTACGGTGTTGGGGTACAGTGCGTACAGGTACGGGGCTGGGCTACGGTGTTGGGGTACGGTGCGTACAGGTACGGGGCTGGGCTACGGTGTTGGGGGACGGTGTGTACGGGTACGGGGCTAGGAGACGGGCCTGGGGTGAGGTGCGTACAGGTAGGGGGCTGGGGTATGGTCCTGGGGCACGGGGCGTACAGGTGTGGGGCTGGGAGATGGGCCTGGGGTGCGGCGCGTACAGGTGGGGGGCTGGGGTACGGTCCTGGGGTACGGGGCATACAGGTGCGGGGCTGGGAAACGGGCCTGGGGTGCGGCCCATACAGGTGCGGGGCTGTGCTACGGTGTTGGGGTACGGTGCGGAGGGGGGGGTACGGTGCTGACATACGGGGGTACGGTGCGGACATGTGCGGGGTGAGGGGGGCTGTACAACTCGTATTCGGGCACAAGTTTACCCATGTACATGTAGGCTACAGCGTTCGCTCCGTATGGGGCCTTTTACATGCGGTTGTGTATTCGGACGGGCGGTACGGATCGTACTTGCGCGCTCGGACTTCTGTTTTACGATTTGCACGTAAAAATGTCCGGCTCCCTGTTGGACACTTTTCCCGACGCTATTCGGACGTAAAAATTTCCGGCTCCCTCTCGTACCCTTTTCCCGACGCAATTCGTATGTATTTTTCACGTACGAATCGTACTTCGCAGTTTGTACGGTACGTGTACGATTCAAACGCAAAAAAATACGGATACGAGTCAGACGGTAAATTTTTTTCACGGATCGGAATCGGCACCATAGTGAGTGCAAGGGTCTTGCTCACACTCGCTATTCATCTTCAGTTGAATTTAGTGCTAGTTCTTGGCACAAAGTGAATCCTCACGTCTATTTTGGACACGTGGGGGCATTTTTACACTAAGCTCTAAATGCAGAATTACTCTTCTTGTATAATTCTGGGTAATCTCGCAGAATGTTTAAGTAATTTTGTGTGTTTACACTAAACAGAATTACGTGAGTTACGCCCATCCCATACTAAAATACCTCTAGCACATCAGCAGCGACAATGTAAAAAAGTTCATAAAAAATACCTGACTAGCCTACAGTAAAACATCATGGAGTATTCATAAATCTGAATAAATCCAAATGGAAAAGGAGGTAATGTAACCACAGGGCTCCACAATCCCAAAAAACCTAAAATTGTCCTTGCCCTCTTAGCCCTTGATCTCGTCATCCCTCAGACTTAACCCAGAAGCTATCCAAGTACAAACAACAAAAATAAAAATAAAAAAAGGGGGAAAACATTGTTGGGCCGGTCATCCCTTCAATGTCAACATTTTGCAAATTACTGACCTGAACTTACTTTCCCACTAAATATGTTACTTGAATGGACACTTGAGTCAAACATGAACTTAAAATGAATTACGTGCTAATTATTAAAGACTGGTGATAAAAACAACAGCCACTCACATTTGTTAAAGCGTTCTAGCATTGTTCCTGCATTAGGATTTTTACCATAATGAACTCTCCTTCACATCATATGGCATAATTATATAATATCGCCATTTTAAGTCAATTCCATAAAGGAAAATACCTGAGATGTTACTCCAAAATATATAAAAATGTGCCCAGGCTTAATGATGTTGGCATCCGTTACAAACTGCACCAGCCATGCTGATAGGCTAGCAAATAATGATTAGGTCAAATATCCCCCATGTAGACAAAACGCACATATCTATGACAATGTTTATTTGGACGAGATGAGGCAATCTAACCACTTATCTCCTGCGGTTTTCAGAGCCGTATATGTTACTTTTTTTAATATTTCCACCAGATAAAAATTGTATTTTATCACTATACTTATCCTTCCTCCAGTTCAACACATTGTTATCATATAAGTGTACCCACGCTGTCTTCACTCTAGATGAAATACACTCAGATCAACACACATTCATGCATAGATGTCGTTAGGAGCAAAGGGAATCAGTGATTCCCCAGGATATGTGTCACAGTGGCGCACCCACCTCCACACTCTCCATGAGCACTCTCACAAGTGTCTGGCAGAATTGCTTTTCCACTGCAAATGTATAATATCCAAGGCACATCTCAATCTTCATTTTCCTGTACAGATTTCTTACATGTAATGTCAATCAAGGATGAATATAGTTTTGAATCTGACAGTTTTTTCTAAAAGTAAATGAAGGCGCCACGGCCAGGGCGACTGACTCCGGAATCTGGGGATCACGGTTCGATCCCCGGCGGCAGATTAGCCCAGCACCATGTGACTCTGGGTAATAGCTTACTTAGGGGCATATCAACAAGGGCTTTATCTCTGCTTTTTTGGCTTTAAAAGCCAAAAAAGCAGAGATAAAACTAGCACCCTATCAACAACAGGGTACTAACACGCAAATTTGCATGTTAGCACCCTTTTACTCTACGCTTCCCCTTGCATCTCTAATGAGATGCAAAGGGGGCGTTCCAGAGTAAAATAATAGGAGAAATGTCGCTAAGCGACATTTCTCCTATTATCAAGAATGTCGCTAACCCTGTTAGAGACAAAAAAAGCAGCGCTAACCGCGGTTAACGCTGCTTTTTTACGTCTGCTAATTTTCAGACTTAGCCATGATATCCTATGGAAGGAGGATATCATGGCTAAGTTTGCCTGTCCCTATCAACAAGGTAACGTGTGATTATCGCTGGGTTTCCAGCGATAATCTCACGTTAGCTTGTTAGCGTGTGGATTTTTATCGCTATTGAGATAAGCGTTGCTAATAGCACGCTATCTCAGCGATAAAAATTCACGCTAGCCGGCGATAATTATCCTCACGCTAAGAGCGCTGAGCGATAATTATCGCCGGTTGTTGTTGATATGCCCCATAATCTTCCCAACAGCGCCTAGAGACCCTTACGGGTGATTGTTCGCGCTTTACAAATGTGGATTATTATTATAATTCCTGTAGGAGACAACTTGTATGCTCAGTTGGGATCACTGATTAAATCCTACGTATCGATAAATGATGCAAGCATCACCAGCAGTGCAGTTGTGCCTTTGTAATGCCAGACTTCTAATATTAAAAATCCAAGGAGCAATTATGTAAGATAACAGAGTTGCATTGTTTTCTAGTTGCATTTATAAATCGATTCATACCCTTGATGAGACCAGAGAGCAAGCAGACGGATGGCACCCTAGTTCATGGGAGTGCTTTGGACGCGGGATTGTGGCCTACCCAAATAGTGTTTCGATATAGCTGGAGTATCTGCAAGTTTTCTTACTGAACCTGGTGCGAATCTAAGTGAAAAGGAGTGAGAAATAGGATGTTTCAGCATTAGATGTGGGAGTAAGAAGAGTGTGGGCTAAGTAGGGAGTGTTTTGGAGCTGTGTTTCTATGTCAATTTTGCATCAAGGTTGCATCTACCATGTAGCTGTGCATATGCATGGGTGTAAGAGAAAAGGGTACACAGAGACAAGCTCTTGGATACCCATCCTCTTTGGAATAGTCTGTATCATGAAGCATAAACTATAAAGAATATGGAACATAGGAAAGGGTGCTATCCCTAGGGGTTGCAATTTTCCATCAATTATTGTGTGTGCTATAGAGCAATACTGGGGCAGCACAAAAGCAACCCATGGGAATGGATATTTTGCAATCAGCCATGATGTACGCAAAAGAGTCAACCTAGGGGCATCTGGGTCTACTCATAGGAATGGGTATTATACAACCAGCCATAGTATATTCTCTGATGGGGCTACCATGGAGGGCTAGAGGAGTAACAGTTATACAACAAGTCATCCATCCTGCATGTCACTGAGCTACAGTTTGCTTGTTCTCCAAGCCCACCTATGAATGTTTTTTTTAATCGCTATTATTAGATATTGAACAATTTGAAATAAAAAATCCACAAAGCTATATGAACACATATTGGTTATTGCCATGGCAACATTTCATACAATAATTACAACTCTTCAAAAACATAATAGAGAGATTGGTTTATTTTCTCAGCACATTCCCTTTGAGGTGCTCTAAAGAAAGTAGTGTCAGGTTTTTTGGTCTCCACATCATTTGTGGTCATCTGGGTCCTTTCATCTAGCCCGATCTACATAGTTGCTCCCATCTCGCTTCAGTTATTGCCTGGTATACAGTCCATTTATCCTAGGTACCGCCTACTTGCAGCACACTCTATTCAGCCAGGTTTCCCCCTGCGTTGCCTCCAACAGTCTAGTGGTTGCTGAAGCATGCAGGGAATGTGCTCTTGTTGTATTCTTGTATGGTGGGAATCTACCATTTTCAGGTTGTCTGATCTATCAGGAGCCAGGAATGGTTAATAATACAACCAGCCATTGTATATCATCTGGGAAAACTAACCAAGGGCTAGCAAGAACATCCTATGGGGATGAAAATTATTAAACTATGCATGCTACATGTTCTGAGGAGTCCACCCAAATAGCAACTCATAAGAGTGAGCAATATACTGTCTGTAGTATACGCTCTGCAGGGCACACCCAGGAGAAGTAGAGGAGCAATCCATAGGAATGGATATTATGCAATCTATTATGGTATATGGCTGTTTGTCACTTAGATTCTCAAGGACAAAAATATCAATCTGCCAAAATATCATGGCAAAATATCAACTACCTGAATATCGTGAAGGTATTGTGACGGGAAGTAAAAATAGGTAGTTGAAGATTTACTATTCTAATTCCACATTTACCTGCTTTGAAGATTAATTTAACTTCTTGGCCATTGTCATCTTGAGGTTGGAATTTCCAATTGCTCTGTTTCTAGGGTTTTCCCATACGGTTCAATACACCTTCAGTGGATTGATACACCTTCAGGAGTCCAATCAGCCGAGGTTCAGTTATTGCCATAGTTACTCCACACACACAGATCCCTCCAACTGTGGGGCAGATTTACAAGCACCTTGCGCCACTTTTGCGTCACTTTTCCCATGTTAAAAGTGACGCAAAAGTGGCGCAAGGGGCTTGTAAATCTGCCCCTCTGTGTTTTATGACTTGCTGCGGCAGCCAAAAAATGCTGCTGAGAGAATTAAATATAGCGTTACTGTCTAAATTATTAAGACCTGGCTTCAGTTTCAAAAAACACCACATTGAAAAACATGTTTAGATGTAATTAATCTAATGATATATAAAGTAAATACTTGGCAGTTAGTTGGATCCCTGTGGTGCTAGTTCCGTGTTAGTAGCTACTTAAAAACCAATAACCTGTGCTCCTACGGCTAATACTCTGCCTTAATATTTATGTATCAGTTAATTGCATCGAGGCCCAAATTACAAAGTTGCATATTATTTGGCTGTTTTTTTTTTTTTTACACAAAGTTTCTCATTAGAGGCAGTATATTTAATGGCCTGTGGAAAGTTTAAATATTAAATATTGTCTGAAATGCATAAACATTTTCTCATCCAATTTGTTCACAGGTCATACACTTCAGCCTAAGTAAATGAGCAATTGATGAACAGTTTAAACAAGCCAGATTTATTGTGGGTGCACACATGCACACACACTCTCTCTCTCTCTCTCATTGTGGGTGGCGGCTCTAGTTAAGGTAGAACACAAACATCCTTAGGCGAGGCATATTTGTAATTGCTAAAACTGTGGCTTCTTTGATGAACGTATACGAAACTTTACAAAGAAGGCTGCATTCACCTAAACTAAAATATATGTGGTTTTGCGCGGATTCTTCAAGCAGATAACAATAATTTATAAGGGTCCCAAATAATCATAGCACCATGAGAAATTTCTCCCAAAATGAAAGAGCTATCCTTCAGGAAGGTCATGCCTCAAACTTATCTGATTGGCACTAGTTATTTCACAAACATGTTGCGGTCTGTGATTTCTTATTGTATACATAAACATTTCAAAACCTATCGCACAAATACAATTAATGGTGTGAAAACTTTATGTCTCATTTACGAGGTCCCTAGCGGCACTTTTGCGCTGCTGGAGCATCCAAAATGAAAGAGCTATCCTTCAGGAAGGTCATGCCTCAAACTTATGTGATTGGCACTAGTTATTTCACAAACATGTTGCGGTCTGTGATTTCTTATTGTATACATAAACATTTCAAAACCTATCGCACAAATACAATTAATGGTGTGAAAACTTTATGTCTCATTTACGAGGCCCCTAGCGGCACTTTTGCGCTGCTGGAGCATCCCCTTTTTGACGCTCCAGAAGCGCAATCTTTGCGTGGCTTTTCATGGCCTTGTAAATATGTGCTCCTTTTACGCAGAACACTGCGTGAATGGGGAGTTCCATGGGTGTTACTGTGGGTGCTCCCAAGCAACAGCCATGACATCTGAAGCATTGTCAGATTTATGAGGGAGCGGCAACCAGGAGAAATATCCTTATTTCTTCTCATGTTTTCCTCTTTCGATGCGTGATTGTTTTTGTGCAGAAGGGTGTAACCCCTAAAATATAGACACCCTTGCACCATGTGGTGCAAGGGTACCTGCGTTGGCGCATTGCAGCCCATTGTGCCCCAGCACAGGTGAAAAGTACAGGAATGTGCTGTATCTCATAGATACAATGCATTCCTGCCCTTTTCGTTTGATGCAGGGCAGAGCAGAAAGAATCCTTGAGGCACCGCCCTCCGCCAAAACCTCGGAAATGAGGCCCTTCATTTAGAATTCTGGTTTTGGATGCTATGTCTAGAAGGGTACACCTGGACAATAAATAATACATCATTGAGGATGTAATGAGGCATACACAATGGAAATACAGTGGTCAGTGCTATCTCAAAATCATTTGTTCTAATTATATCCTGTCATTTAATATGACTACAAACTCTCCGTCACAGGGGATACATTAGAAGTGCACCCTAAAACGATTTCTGCTGCTGAGTGGGGTAGAGTACATTAACCACCTTTGAGTTTCAGAACCAGAGAAGCCCATCTTTCCATTGCCCCCAAACGTTGGCCTTGCACATTATAGGGATATTAGAACTAGATATCTGAAGGATTCATCGAGATTTGCCAAAAATTGTGAAATGATTCAGTAACTCGAAACACCCACAAGTTAGGGAGTTCAGCAACAGAGGGCCAATCAAAATGCTAACTTCTCGCTCATGCGATTTAGAACATTCTGTGACCTTCCATCTTTTATACACTGCCTTGTAGCTTCCTATCTTATTGTTTTGAAACTACATTGTTGGACGGGAGAAGAAATGAGTTACAAAATACAATGGGAGACTTTAAAACATTAACACCAATTAGCTTTAGTAGACATACTTTTACAACTGTGAGCCTGATTCAGAGTTTGGCAGATGGTATGTGATGGATATCCTGACCACCTTATCACTAGTACATTGTATCCTAGTGCTCTTGTAATAAGATGGATGGGGTATGTGTTACCTTTGTGATGAAGTACCCTTCCGCCTAACTCTAAGTCAGACCCTGTATATGTTATCTATGATTTATTTCCGGGTATTCGTATGATCGGTTGCTTTGTTGACTTTTCTTGTATTAATGTTTTTGCACTATTAAGTCATCTGTTTAGATTTTGTTTGTGGTTTTCTTTCTTTGGCAGCTTTCATTATTCTTCTGTGCGGCATGCAGTTGGGGAGACTAGACAGAGGTCGCAGCGTTTGCTGCTTTTTCAGCTCGGTCCAACTTCTTAGTCACCCACCTAGCAATCTACCTTTGGTACTGACAGCAAGACAAAGACTCACTCTTCCCACGCACCTCACCCTTGTTGCACAGAGAGTGAGCAATGCTCCCTTGTCCTTGGGCTCCCGCTCACAGAGCCAAGGTACAGCACCAAGACGCCCTCGGGCATTCGCTGCGCTTTATAAATCGATAAATCAAATCAATCAAATCAAATCAAGGTATGCAAAGAGATGTCCCTTTCTGGCGGCAATCCACCTCTAAAATAGGAGAAATATTTTGTAAATTGTATCTTGTAAAGTGTGTACAACACACTTCCTTATATCTTCTGGTAAAGTTGTTTTGTTTTGTGATTTACTTTTGTTTGACTCCAACCTAGCCACAGAGGCCATGACCCATTTCAGAGATGTCAGCAAATATAAAGGAGAACAGGTTGCAGTACCCCTGTTCTAGTGAAATCAAAGGGATTCCTTGAGGATTTTGGGCAAGAAGGGACTACTGTGTGGAATTTGCACACAGTTTTTGCCAAAGGCATGGTGCCCTACTAACCTTGGCTGGCCATGGGGGGCTGGGTCAGGGTAGTTCTTAGGGCATGGGGACAGTTTTCACGGCTGAGGTATGATCATTAGCACACATATCCCTTTAGCAATCATGTCTTTATCACGAAATTGCATGGTAAAGGTATGCGTGGTAAAGGCATGCTCGGTAAAGATACATTTGTGGTTAAGACTGTGTGGTTCAGACATGCATTGTTCAGGCATACCGTGTTCCATCATACAACCCCAGAGTAATGATAAATATTTTCAATAATTTACATTTAGATTTTGCATTCAAATATATTTTTCAATAATGAACTTTGCTAAATATTCCTATATTTTCCCTGTGGTGGATGTCTGCCAACTGGATGAAGACAACTAGGCATAAAATAAAATGCAATTGTAAAGTTACTTGTAGTAACTGTGCAGTCATAAATACAATCATATGATGCCCTAACCCATCACTGGAAAGTGTGGAGGCATGTTAGTCTACACTCTACAAACTCCACTCTGAAATGGTTCATAACCAAAATATGGAGAATTATACCTATATTTAATACTAAATATACATGAGTAAACATGCACATGTATGTTTACCTTTGTGAATTAGGCCCTGGGGTTGAAAGGTAATACAACTGATAGCCACAAACACCACTAAAATTCTTTAACAAGATTTCCAAAATACTAAAATAAATTAGATTATTTAATTTCAAATAATTTGTCTACTTAATGATGATAGTGATGATGCATGTTAATGGGGGGATACTGATTTGTATGATACAAATACAGAGATGGCAAGACTTGAATGCCACTTCCTGATAGACTCATTTATTTAGGGCAATATATGCCAATCAGTATGTTTTTTGAGAGAGCATACTGAAATGCTATACAGCCCTTATTTTATGGAAGGCATTTAGAGACAATTAGAAGTTGAATATGAGTTAAATTCTCTATTTAAGGGCCATATTATTGTACTGAATAAATGGGGGCCTGCCAAATGGTTTAGCAAGGGAATATGTGAAAATTATGTTTGAACCTGATTTTATTTTATTTTATCAAAAACCTATTTGATTTTTTAATGAAACTGCAGGCACTTCAGCAAGTACAAACAGGAATTGTGCAAATAATATTTAATGCTCATTTCATGAAAAGCCTAAATATCCATTTTGTGAAATACAACCACAGCAGTATGGTTTGATGTAAGCATATGTGCTAATTATCTCTGACAACCATTGTATGAGAAATCTACGCATTTCATTGAGAAAAACACACATATAAATTGATTTGACAGGAGTGCATGTGAAAAAGAATTCTGACCTCTACTCTGAAAAAACATTAGTTATTTCAATATGAGAGCTTGTTGATAGATGTATCGGGAGCAAATATGTAAATGTGATAAGACATAGATTTCTTGAATGTCTTCTTATTTTTATGGTGATGCACAAGATAATCAGATGTTATATACAAGATATAGGTTTGCCTTGCCTACAACTCTCTCAAAAAGATCCGACAAGGGGGTATCTGCCCTAGGTTTTGGAGAAAAAATTAGCCAAACACATAGACTAGCGTCCATGTGTCAGATGTTCACTTGCACTGGTTCCTCACTTTTCTGTACTTGCTTGACTTTTAATGTGCTGCATACGTTTTCCTCAACAGGAATCTCCGACAGACAGGTCAAGAAAATATTAGGGTTTTATCTGACTAAACAACTCAAAAATTTAAGTGGGTTGGGCAAACACCATACAAGCCTTCATCCATTATGTTGGGCAGTGGCTGTTCCACTGCTTTCACTGGGCCTCTAACAATTCCCATTGGAACGTAAAATTTAGCTATCAGTGGATTGTGAATACTAAACTCAGATCATTATATGCCACATTGGACTAAGTAGTGCGTTAGCCCTCAGGTTACAAAAAAATAGTCAACTGTTGATTTACAACTCCTCCAGTGAAATATAGAGACCCTAGGTTTTCTATTGTGAACAGATTTGTGTATATTTACAATATCTAAGCCCAAAAGATAATGTCTGAGTTCAACACATCTAGCATCAAAAGGGGGATTTACAGAACATATTGTGGTCAGACATGATACATGTTAGATGATAGAAAATTAAGTTTAGCAATAAAATTGCCACAAATCAAAATATTGTATTCAGACTGTACTAAATTGAGATTGGACAAACGTTTGTCCATAATATTGAACAAAGATGAAAAGTTCCAATTAAAGGAACTAGGAAAATCATTACTCTAATTAATAATAATAAACAACTTAAAACTATGAGAACCAACCAACTCTATCACCTAATCTGCCGAACAGTTAAAATCCAGTGGGACAATTGTTGCTATGACCCCTAGTTTAATCCATATTGATAACCCTGCCTCAGGTCACCCAGATGAAGAGAGAATATCAGGTATGGGATAATCAAGCGGGGATATGAACCAGGTTTCTTGTAAAATAACAACATCAAACTGATCAATCAGGGCCATCCAATCCTTCAAATACATAATTAGCTGCTTAAGCATTTGCCAGATCTAATTCCTCAGCCAGTCGGTGGTTTGATCGTCACAGTCTGGATGAAGGACAACTGCTTGAAGTTCAACTTGGACAAAACAGGAGTTCTGATCTTCGTCAGACACACTACGCTCTGGAATGATTCCTGGTGGCAGGCGGAGCTCGGACCCACTCCAACAGACCATGCCCAACCTCGGCATCATGTAGGACAACAAACTCTCCATAAAAAGTCAGGTCAACGCCATTTACTCAGACTGCTTCCACATGCTTCGCATGCTCCACAAAGTCTTCAGGTGGCTCCCCATCAGCACCAGGAAAACGGTGACACAGGTCCTCATCACTAGCTGACTATACTACAGCCACGCACTCTATGCAGGCACCACCACAAAACTCATGCAAAGACTCCAGATGATCCAGAATGAGGCTACAGACTGATCTGCAACCTGCCCAAGGGGACACACGTCACCCAGCACCTGAAGGGCCTCCACTGGCTCCCAATCCAGAAGAGATGCCAGTTCAAACTTTTAACCCATGCCTACAAAGCCCTTCCCGACCGAGGACCCGCAGACATGAACCACTGCCTTCATTTCTACCACCCAACCAGGAATCTCCACTCCACACACCGCACCTTCACATAGATACCACGTATCCGCCACTCCGGAGGAAGATTCTTCTCCCACCTTGCCACCAAAACCTGGAACACTCTTCCTCTTCAACTCTACACCGCGCCATTGCTGACACACTTCAAGAAGTGACTCCAGACCTTCCTCTTCAACTGATACCTGCAGCACAGCACCTGGGTACACTATATGTTGACAAACTGCACTATGCAATTACTACTTGATTGATTGATTTGATAGATCTTGTTCCATACGAACAGGAATCTAAGGCTAGTCTTAACAGCCATCCCTAGAAATCCAATTGCAATTGCTCAATCTACTGCACGTTATAAAGAGGCCTTGGGGATTAGGAAGTGTAAAATACAAAATGCTGATTGGAACCATCTGTCTTAGGCATCCCTCCCCTTGAGCAATCATATCATGGGTGAGTGCATTTTATTAATATTAACTATGAAACTTCTTGTGGTACAGATTTTGATGCTGTACCATTTTTAGTTGATATTATCGATAGGCTTAATTTGACTGCAGATGAGGTAACCATTGCTCTTAATAGCAGCTACTCCTACAAAGCTCCCGGACTGGATGGAGTTCCTATTGAAATTCTTAAATGTAATACAGATTTCTGGGCACCTCTGCTTACTAACATTTTTATTAATTTAGATTAAAGGCTCTTTCCCCAACTTGGTCTAGCTCTATTATAGTTTTGGTGTTCAAGAAGGGCAGCTGCACAGATCCAAAGGGTTATCGGCCCATATCCTTAATCAACTCTATCATTAAAATACTGGGTAGAGTAATTTTTAATAGGCTAAGGGATTAATGCAATGACAATAGTGTTTTAGCCCCCTGTCAATATAGGTTAAGGGAAAGCTTAGGAACAATGGAGCAGTGCTTAAATCTTAATTAATGTTGGGGAAATACACTATGTCTAAAAAGGCCCCCTTATATCTCACCTTCATGGATTTCTCGTCAGCCTAAGATAAAGTTAATTGTAATAAGTTGTGGCTATTTTATAGGAGTTAAGGATTGATTCTGCGATCATTTACTTTTTGGCCTATTTACACCGAAACTTGATCACTAGAGTCAGGTTTGGCCAAAAAGGTGAGCTATCTGTGCCTTTTATCTTGCAGCGTGGTGTTAGGCAAGGCTGTGTTTTAGCCCCAATTTTATTTATTTTATATATTAATAAACATAATTCTTTTTTAGCACAATATCTCAAGACGTTCTCCACGCCAATTCGGTTGCTCTACCCATTCTGCTGTATGCTGATGACACCGTGCTTTTAGCATGGACCCCAAATGAGTTGAAGTGCTTGGTATGAGCCTTTTCTGAGTTCATGCATGATTTAGACTCGTCAAGTAAATATACCAAGTCTCAAACTATGGTGTGTGGCCCTAAGCACTATCAGCTGTGTCAATAAGAACAGTCTAGAGAATGTGTCTCTAGGTTCCCTTATTTAGGATTAGGTTTTTATGCCAATGGCTCTCCTGTAGAGAACATTAGTTTTAGGAATACTAAGTTTAAGCAAGGGTTATGCTCTTTATTTAGCGTATGTGAGTCAGTTGGGGGAAAGCCATTATCGTCTCTTACTGAAATATATTTCAACCAATGTGTACTCATTGTGAGTTACAGCTGTGGAATCTGGGGGTTATGGACAATGTTGTTCATTGCAGGTGGAGGAAAATCACTTTTTCAATCATCTCCTCTCTCTTCCTCTTTCAACCCCCCACTATTTTTGCCATGAAGAATTTACTCTGTCCTATGTAGAGCACTCCATTAAGCTGGGTCCTCTTATGTTGTGGCCCTCTATATGAAACAATCCTAAAGCTATTTTAGCCATAATATAATTATTGATTGCATTCGGAGTGTACGGGATCTGGACATCCCCTGGCTTAAATATGTCAAATGGAACCATACGACCGTGGGTAAATCAGCCTTGTGTGATAATCCTTCATCAATATGTAAGGCCAATAAGGCTGCTGTGAAGTGTCTATTTCTGGAAATATGCCATGCTAAAAGTCTCCAATCAAGCAAGCCATTAGTGAGTAATTATCTTCCCCTTAAAATTAACCCCTGCACTGAACTTTATCTTCTGTATGTGCCTAACAATTGAGAAAGCGCCTTATTGTCTAAATTCAGAGCTAGCACTATATGTTACACCTTATGTTTTCCACAGGGTTACTATGGGAATTTGGAAGAGGAGCAGTGTGTTTGTGGCAATGCATCCTCCCAATCGCTATTGTACTTTATGGTATTTTGCAAACTGAATAAACCTTTTAGAGCTCACTATTTAGTACCTCTTTTGAAATTCACAAATGTAAATATTCCAGAGCTGCTTTTCAGTTTTTGCAACTGTTGCCCAGCACTGACGTATGTTTTAGACCGGTTATTTTTCTTAAAGCAGCTGTGTATTATCACAAAAGTTTGGATCTTTTTAGATTATGATATTTTTGATTTACCATTCTATTACTTATCACTTGTGATTTTATATTATCTTTATGTATTGTTAGACCTAGCATCTTTTGGCGAGTTTCGCCAGTCTTTTTGCTTTCTGACCTCCCGGTTTTGACTCTGTTTTTGCTGGTTTAGTGTCTCTGCGCACTTTCTCACTGCTGTTCAGTGTTAATGTGCAAGTGCTCCTGTTGTAAATTGTTAATATGGATTGGTGTTTCCATGATTGGCATATTTGATTTGCTGGTAAGCCCCTAGTAAAGTGCACTGAGTGTGCCAGGGCCTGTAAATAAAATGTTGCTAGTGGGCCCGCAGCACTGATTGTGCCACCCACATGAGGAGCCCTGAAAAGGTATCTTAGACATGCCGCAGCAGGGTCTGTGCGCAGTCTGTAACTGCCATGTCGACCTGGCAAGTGCACCCACTTGCCAGGCCCTAATTTTCCCTTTTCTTACATATAAGTCATCCCTAAGGTAGGACCAAGGTAACCCTGTGGACAGGGTGCTGTGTATGTTGAAGGTAGGACATGTACTGGTGTGTGTGGCATGTCCTGGTAGTGAATTACAGTGCATTTCGTTTTTCACTATGGAAAGGCTATCTGTTCCATAGGATAGAATGGGAGTTTTACTTATATCTCATAAGCATAACTTCCCATTGGGACAAGATAGGGAAATTGAGTTTAGTATGCCTGGGCTCAGAATGTAAAAATGCATCTTTTAGTAAAGATCATTTCTATGTTCTGTGTTTGAAAATATAACTTGTAGAAAGTAGGTATTTTCTTGCTTAGCCATCCTGTATGCCTCTGCTGGGTTTGTGGATTGACTGTCTGGCTTTGGAGTGACAGGGGCTGGAGATGTGCATTCTCTCAGAGAGCCACCGGGGGGTGGTTGATGTGTGTCCTGCCTTTCCTGAATGAGTTAGGGCTGGGCTGAATAGACCTGGGCTGCATTCAGAGTAGTGGTAGGAGTTTTCATTAGAACCTGAATAGGGCTGGTCTGCATTCAGAGTAGTGGAAGGAATTTTTCACTAGCACCTGAATAGGCCTGGTCTGAATTTAGAGTGGGGGGAGAAGATTTCCCTTACACCTGAATAGGCTCTGTATGCCACCTCCTGCTGGGAAACTGGGCCAGAGAGGATCAAACTGGTTTGGACTACGCACAGACACTCTCTGCCTGAGAGAACAAAGGAATTTTGAGTATAAATATTGGGATGCCAGAACTCACTGAAATCATGGAACCTGCCAAGAAGAAGGGCTGGAAGAGCTGCCAGACGGAGTACTGCCCCTTTGCTGTGTTGTTGCTTTGTTGGGTTTGCCTGCAATTGCTGCTCCTGCCTTGGGCAGTGAGAGGACTGGACTGAACTTTCTTTACTTGTGCTGAGTATCTCCAAGGGCTTGAAGAATAGCTTGCCTCCTGTTCTGAAGTCCCAGGGACTGCAAAGACTTCACCAACCTCTGGGTACACCTTACTGGAACCGCTGTTTCAGTTGCCACAGAGAAAGGAAAAGCAACTGACTCCATCACTGACTCCGGCGCTGGCTCCATGTCCTGAAGGCACCGCAGAAGGTACCACTGCATCTTGCACCGCAACCCTGGTCTCACCGACGATGACAGCCGCCGTTGCCGCCACCGAGCCGCTGCTTGCACCGTGACCTGTGGGCACCGCCTTGCTTCACTTCACCATCCTGGTCTCACCAATGCCGTCGCAGCACGCTGACTGCGACTTCCATGGCCGCATTGTGGATTGGGGACACCGCTCATAATTCTCGCGACGCACCGCCTGCCCCACACCACAGTCCGGTCTTACCGGCGGCAGCTCCCCACAACCTACTCTGTCACCTGCACTGTGCTCTGTCAGCACTGCAATGAGCACCGCCTTCATTCCGCACCGCAGCCCTGGTCTCACTGATGCTGCTGGATGACCGCCACCGAGCTGCTGCCTGCACCGCGGCTTGAGGGCACCGCACGTCGCACCGCTACGTATTGCATTGCAACCGCAATGGTGGTCACGACCGGCACGTAGCAACGTATTGGCTGCAACACAAAAGGTACTGTTAAGAGTCTGTCGCACCCCTGACTGACACGGTCAGGAAGAACTGTTGGATTCTGTTGTTTACAGCACAGCAGTAGCACCGGACGAAGCTACCGACTTCTTGGAACTGTGTTTTTAAAGTATTCGTGCAAAGTGCATATTTTAAAGTATTGTATTTTGGATTTTTGTCGTCTTGGTCTTTTTTTGGATATATAAAAATATTGGATATTTTTCTAAACTGATGTGGTGTCCCTTTGTAGTGTTTTCACTGTATTACTGTTGGTTATGTGCAAATGCTTTACACACTGCCTCATGTTAAGCCTGACTGCTCGTGCCAAGCTACCAAAGGGGTGAGCAGGGGTTAATTTAAAGATTCGTTTGGAAAAGGATGTAGCCTTACGGCTAGAGCAGTCGACCTCGAATCTCAGCAACAACGCTCAAAATCCTGTGATTCTTGGCAAATCCCTTAATCTCCCTGTGACTAACAAAAATGAATGTGTCCACCTGTAACGAAACTGGTACTCATATAAAGCGCTCTTATAACTGACATCCCCGGGTCTAGTTTGCTTTATATAAAACTCTTAAAATGAAAACCATTGCCAACTAGAGACCCCCATTTCTAACCTGTATCTTTTTTGATATCTTTGACATTCGAATAAAGATTTTGATTGATTGATTGACTTTTAAAAATGTCTTACATTTGTGCCTTTGCACCATCATGCCATGGGTGCAACAATATGCTAGGAAGTACCATCATTAAGACAGGACCAGCATTATGGGCATTAGGATAATGCTGGGGTGGGTACTATCATGATGTGTAAGTTTGCAGTATGTCATGAATTACTACAATAATGCAGTAGTCAACAATATACCAGCTATGACTTCCATTGCTGTTCACAGTGTGTTAAAATGTAGTACTATTGAGTAATAGAATCCCATAATATGGCAAGCATTGCCATTATACTACCAGAACCATAGCTGTGCAATGGGTACCCACAATATGACAAGAAATACCACCATTGTGACAATGGGAACATTTTGCAAGGGTTGGGCACCATTGTTCACTAAATGCCCCAAAATGCCAAGAATTAGCACCATACTGCTAGGACTACCATTACACCATGGATTGGCACCACTTGTTCTATACACACACAAAATATTAGGAATTATCTCATCATGCCATAGATGCCAACATCTGCCAAGAATTTTCACCGTTATTGTAGGTACAGAATTTTACCAGGAGTGGACATAATACCATTGATACCCACAAGTAGCCAATAAATACCACTGTTAGGTGAGGGCTGATACTTTACCAATGTGGGGAATAGATAACATGCAATGGATGCTCACAAGTTATAAGGATTTCCACCAATGTGCCAGGGTCAGCATTTTTAACAGATAGGCATCATGCAATGGAAGCCCAGAAGTTCCCCAAATATGCCACAATAATGTGAGGAAGGAAGGACAAGGGTGACCCTACTCACAAGGAACCAGGGTATAAAGTGTGCAACAAGGAACATCGGTTCCGTGGACTATGTAAAACATATTTGATAATGAAAAAGCTCAATTGCATATATTTTATGGGAACGGATTGTCAGAGGGAGAATCAAAACCATACACATCTAATGTTTTTAGGACTTTTACTTATTTTTTCATTTCATATAGTTCAAAATCATTAAAAAAGCAATGTGCTGGGGGCGTGGCTTGGACGCCGACGGCAATGGCCGCCTGACTTTGGAGCTCCGCAACACCGGGACGGACTTTCATCCCGTACGGAGGCGTTCCTGCATCTTTTCCGTTTCTTTTGGCGGTTCCTAGCACCGGAGCGCGATGTGTACCTGGTGAGGTCTGGGGGTCCGCTCTTCTCTGGAAAATGCCTCATTTTCGGCGAATTTGTTAATCGCCTCAGCGCGTCCGCCATTTTGAGATGATTTCACGAAGTCATCACGTCTGAGGGGACTGCTTCTGCTGTAACTATCTGCTGCTTCCTGAGCCTGTCACATCTCCTTCAACGCTTCTGAGAGGTGAATCAACTTGATCTTTACATGATGTGGGCGCATAAAGATAGATTCTGCACCAGAGACTCTCTTGCTGTGACATTTACATAATTTTAATGAAATATTGCAACTTGTCTCCTCTCAGTCAAATCTCTCATGGCGCCAATTCTACTACTAGACAACGTTCTTTAATCCCCAATCCTGTATGAATTGCCTCTGGTGGCTGTGTCAGGGGGATATGCCATTTGGCCCACTTGGTCTCTTTATTATTGCCAGCTTTTGAGACTGCGCCCTGTCAGTGCGCTATCCTTCCAGCTTACTCCTCATGTTGGCGCTCCTTTTTCTGAGACCTCTGCCTCCATGCTCTCCTTGCAATATGCCACACACGCTGTGCTTTTCAGTGATAGCCTACCTCAGTTCCAAGGCATGTGACTTATTTTTCTAATTCTTTTTTGCAAGTATGCCTACCAAGTTTTAGTGCGCATGGCTTTCACGCCCACTGGTGATCTCCTGGTTACTACTGGAAGTACCCTCTAACATCTGCTGGCATTCCTTCAGGTCTGGAGTTTCCTCATGATTTTTCCAAGTGTCCTCTGTTATTCCTGCTGATTGCTGGGCTCTTCGGACTGGATATATTGGCATTCTCTGCTTTTTGAGTGCAGGTTGTTCTGTTGGTTTGCTTCTTTGCCTTCCTGTCACTGTTACTGGCACGTTTAGGCTTCTATGGGCAAGCTACGCAATCCAAAGTTTGTCTTTGTGCCCTCGAAGACTCTACCTTCCTCTGCTTCCTCCTCATCAACAGGTCATTCTCCTCATCCTCCTTCCACGGATCAAATGGCGACATCAGCCTCCACCCGCTCTTCTCCATCACAACTTACCCCCAGTAAATCTTCTCCTCCTGCCTCCTTACCTAAGCGCTTGAAGCAGGACTCCTCTCCACCTCCATCCGAGTCTTCTCCACCTCCTATATCTATGGAGTTGATACTTGAGGAGATTCGCGCCTTGCGCCCGTTCGTGGAGGAGACTAATGCTAAGATGCAGCTTTTTGAGGCCAAATGGTCCACTATGGAGGCTCGTGTTTCTTCTGTTGAGCAGCAGGTTCCAGAAATTCAGTCAAACTCTCAACGCATCTCCTCTCTGGAGAAGTCTCTTCTTGCCCTTCAACAGCACACTGAAGACTTGGAAAACAGGAACAGGAGGAATAACCTGCGCGTTTACGGCCTGCCGGAATCCTTGGAAGGAGATGATCCTGTCACGTTTTTCTCTTCTTTCCTCCTGAAGTTGCTGGACCTTCCTGCTACTACCCCTCTCAGTATCCAACGTGCCCATAGACTTGGCCCTCGCTCCTCCTCCTCGACCAAACCGCGAGGGGTCATCATCCTCTTCCTCAAATTTACAGATCTCCTTTTGGTCCTCTCCACAGCTCGAGCGAAGCGCCAAGTGTCCTGGATGGGTCAGAGAGTTTTTCTTTCTCAGGATGTCTCTAATGTCACTGCTGCCAGAAGAAAAGAATTTTTATCTTTTCGTGCTCCTCTGCGCTCTATGGGTGCCAGATATGGCCTTTTTCACCCTTGTACCTTCAAGGTAACTCATCAGAACAACACCTGGACTTTCCAAGATCCGGCTGAACTTAAGAATTTCATTCACACTCACACTAACGTTGGCATGGACACATCCGTTCCTCCTACTGGTTGATTATTTATCTGTTTGGTTTTTTCTTCTTACAGGTTCCTGCTGGGATTTTTTCCCTCCTAGGTTTGATCCTTCTTCTGCCTGATGTGATTATATAATGGTTGTTGTTTGGGTTTTCTGTTCTGCATACAATTCTCTGTTTCTGTTTTTGTACTGTTTACCTCCCCATGACTTCTGCATAACATGTTTCTTTTTCCCTCCCTCAGATTTTTTGTTTGATCAACCCTCTTGTAGTCCTCTTCGTACCATATGATCCGCCCTACTCATATTCCGTCCCGGTGCGGTGTGTTGCTCTCCGGCTTGGGGGGCTGTTCTTGTCGAATCCTCCCACACCCCATCGTCATCTCGTCATCTTGTCATCTCCCTTCCCCTTTCAGGTATGTTTTCCTCAGTCGTCCGTTTTGGATATGTACTGTCTCTTCTTCTTCTCCTCTTTTCCTCCCCTTTCCTTCCTTTCCTTTTTCCTTGTTCTTTTTTTACTATGTCCTTTGACTTTCTTTTGTCCTGCTCTTTTCTTTCACTCGCTTGTTATTCTCCTTTGTGGCGTTTTTGGTTTTATTTCTTTTCTCTGTTCCTAGCACATTTTATTGTGATTTAATTCAAAGTTATTTCATGGAATGTGAAAAGTTTTGTTAGCCCTATTAAACGGCAGAGAGTGCTTTCCCATCTAGCCTCTTACACTCCTGACTTAGTTCTTTTACAAGAGACCCATCTCTCTGAGGCGGAGTCTCTTAAGTTAAAAAGAGGCTGGGTGGGAACGGTTTTATTTTCTCCTACATCTAACAAAAAGAACGGTGTGGCCATTTTGTGTCACAAGAAGCTCAAATGTAAAGTTCTTTCTCAAGAAAATGATTCTGAGGGTCGTTGGGTCTTAGTTAAGCTGTTAATCAATTCTGTATCCTTGACTGTTTTTAATGTATATGGCCCCACTCATCCTGATTGTAATTTTTGGCCTCTAATAACTTCTAAGTGTTTTCAATACAGTGATTCCCTGTTCATTCTGGGTGGGGATTGTAATCAAATTGTTGACCCGTTTCTTGATCGCAAATCCTCTGCCCGCTTCACCCCCCACAAATCACATACACAATTCCTTGACACTATCTCTAAATCTCACCTTCTCGACTCATGGAGACTGTCCCACCCTGACTCTTTGGACTATTCTTTCTTTTCACCTCCTCATGCCTCTTTCTCCCGGATTGACTACATATTCCTTTCTCAGTCTCTCTCTCAAAATCTTCTTTCCTCATCTATAGAGCCGATACTTATCTCAGACCATGCTCCCATTGTCACTGTTCTTGACCTTCTTCCTCCTCATCCCAAATCCTCCCGCTGGCGCTTCAATAATTCTCTCCTCCTGGATCCCCTCTTTTCTTCTTCTTTTCTTTCCTTCGCTACGGAATTTTTCCTACTCAATTCTGATCCTTCTTTACCCCCTCATGTTATTTGGGACTCTTTTAAGGCTACCGCTCGCGGTTTTGTGATTGACTTTGTCTCAAAGAAAAAGAAGTCTTATCTTAAGAAACAGAAAGACCTTCTCTCCCATATTAACCCCTTCAGTGCCCGCCCCTTTCCCCGCCCAGTGCCGGCCGTTGCATTAGCGGGCGGGGTCTATGACGAGCTGGACTCGTCATGGGCACAGCGCCACCGCGGCCCATGACGAGTCCAGCTCGTCATGGGCACTGAAGGGGTTAAATCCCTGGAGCATAAATTCGACACCTCTTCTACTACAACGGTTGTACCAGACCTTATACGCGCCAAACTCGAGTTTAACAAAATCTCTACTGACAATGCCTCCTCATCACTACTCCGCAGCAGCGCCCGCTACTACGGAGGTCGCAACAAGTCAGGTAAACTTTTGGCCAACTATCTTAAGTCCCGCAAGGAGCGTAACCTGATTGATTCAATATATTCCACCGATAATCTTCTCCTACATAAGGAGCAGGATATACTCGCCCAATTTCAACAGTTCTATCAATCTCTTTATACTCCTGAATCCCCCCCTTCGGCTGCTCTTATTCATCTCCGGGGCCGGACGGTTTCTCTGTGGAATTTTATCTACATTTTTCAGATCTTTTGCTTCCTAAACTTCTCTCCCTCTTTCAATCCTTCTTCACCTCCGGCACAGCTGCTGGTACCTTTCACGAGGCCACGATTTGCCTAATACCCAAAGAGGGTCGCGACCCGCAATTTTGTAAAAATTATCGCCCAATCTCCCTTGTCAATGTAGACTATAAATTATTTGCTAAACTTCTTGCCCGGCGCTTAGATCCTTTCCTCCCACACCTTATAGGTAAGGAACAATGTGGTTTCGTAAAGGGCAGACTCACCTCAGATAATTCCCGCCTTTTTCTCAATGTTCTCAATAAGGTACCTTCTCTCAACTTCTCTCTAGCTGCTATATCAGTTGATGCCGAGAAGGCTTTTGATAGAGTAGATTGGTCCTTTCTTTTTGCCTCCCTTCGTTGGCACGGTTTTGGTCCTAATTTTATTTCTCTTGTTTCTTTACTTTATTCCTCTCCTAAAGCGTCTGTGTTAGTTAATGGCCGGCTATCCCCTTATTTTCCCTTGCAGCGTGGCGTCCGTCAGGGCTGTCCTCTGTCCCCTTTACTTTTTGTCCTAGCTTTAGAGCCATTTCTTACATCTATTAGAAACAACATTTCTATTTCTGGCTTCCCTTATGACAAGACTCATTTGAAACTCTCTGCGTATGCAGATGACATTCTTTTGTTTATTTCTGATCCTGACCAATCCATTCCGGCCTTGCTACTTGAGTTTAACTCCTTCTCCCAAGTTTCTGGTTACAAGATTAACTCTGATAAAACTGAGATCCTTCCTCTTACTAAATTTTGTCTCCCTCATCAGTTTTCGACCACTGGTTTTGCATGGAACTCCTCTAAAATTAAGTACCTTGGAATTTGGTTCTCTAACTCCATTTCTTCATCTATTCGGTTGAACATGTCCGCTGTACTATCCCGCATGGATAAGTTGTTCTCTTCTTGGAATCCTCTCTTTCTCTCATGGTGGGGTTCGGCTGGACTCGATCAAAATGATGATATCTCCCATTCTTATATACATCTTTTCCATGCTCCCCATTCATATCCCTGATATCTATTTCAAGCGCATTGATTCCTGTCTCTCTAAGTTTCTCTGGAATAATAAAAAATCGAGAGTTGCGCTCGTTGCCCTTCGTAAACCGAAGTCCAATGGCGGAGTCAACTTTCCGGATTTCCGCCTTTATCATAAATCTTTTTCTCTTCGTCAGGCTTCTAACTGGCTTGCTCTTGCACCTTCTCCTCTTGCTCCTCTTTGGCTCTCTATTGAACGCTCACTCCTCTCCCCTTTTTCCCTATCTGAAATTGTACATTTCACTGCTAAGAATTTAACCACCCCTCTACCCCTGTTTAAGCATACTTCTTCTCTTCTACATGCTCTGGTCCGTCCTGACCCGGTCTTCCGTGAATCCTTTTTGGCCTCCCCTATTTGGTACAATTCACTTATTCTCCTCCATAATCGTCCTATTTGTTGGACTGCGTGGAGATCAAAGGGGCTGATATGGGTTAACCAACTTTTCGACGGTTTTCTCCCATGTTCTTTTCCTCGATTCCGACTTCTGTTTCACTGTCCCCAGTCTTTTTTCCATAGATTCACTGTCTTAATGGCCATCATACTTGATGTCTACTATTCTCTTCCCTTATCATCCTCTTCTGTTTCCCATTCCCCGCTTCTTCAGATCCTGTCCACTCTCCCTAAAACCTCTCTTATTTATAAATTTTTCTCCTCCCCCAATCTGACCCGTCCGAAATCTAAATTGGAACTTGCTTGGGAGCTTGATTTGGGCTGTGAATGGTCTATAGCTGTTTGGGACAAAGTCTGGGCCAGGTCCTTAAAAATTTCCCGTTCCGCCTCACTAACTCAATCTATGTTCTTTCTATATCATAGACTTTATCTCTCTCCCGTTTCTATTTCTCGCTTTTCTCCTGATAAGGACTCTACCTGTTGGACCTGCTCTGCCCCTAATGCTGATCTTTTTCATTTACTTTTTCTGTGCCCTCCTGTTCTCGCACTCTGGGTTCAGGTGTGGTCTTATATCTCTCGTCTCTTTTCTATCTCTATCCCATACTCTATCCCTCTCCTTTTTTTAGGCAGTATCTCTGACACTCTTGATATTCCCTCTCGCTCCTCTGGTCTACTAGATCTTATGTTGGCTCTGGCTTTCCAACACATTTCTTCTAACTGGAAGGATCTTTCTAAGCTCTCTATACAATGTTGGTGGAATTCTCTCTGTCACTATCACAGACTTGATGTTCGTTTCGCTGCTGCCTCCACTCCTACCCTCAATAGAGATTTATTCTGGTTCCCTCTCACAGCATATCTTGACCGCATGGCTCTGAAATCGAAAACTATCTCTCCTTTATCCTCTGAGAATTTCAAACCCCCATGAGTGACTTTTGCTCTGCCCCTCCTCTTCCTTTCTTCCTCTCTACTCCTTTTATCTTTTTTACATTTGCATTTTCATTTCCTGCCTTTCAACTATTCCCTACCCTTGGCTTATTTGCTCTTTCTATTCTACCTATATTTTCTCTCTGACCACATCATCTATTCTTCTCCTAACGCCTCATATTTACCTTTCTCTTTCTCCTCTCCCTTCCTTCCTTTCTCCTCCCCTTTTTCTCCTTTTTCCCCCTTTTTCCCTCTGGTTGCCTTTAAAATTTTACAAAATGCTTTTTGAATTTTTCCTCAGGTTTCTTATGTTTATCGCATGATGACCCTTTATTATTTTTCTCTTTTTGATTTTGTATGACAATGTTCTTTATATGACCTGTATTTGTTGCTCACTATGCTTTTTCTTCAAATAAAGCATTTCAAACATAAAAAAAGCAATGTGCTCAGTGTCCCAAGTGAACTAAAATCTAAAAAAGGGGAGGGGCAAAGTGACAATTTGTGAAATACAGTAGGTTTTCAGTGTATACAAAAAACGACCATAGTTGCATATAAACAAGATATCAACAGCCTTTTAACACAATAATAAGGGCTGGGAAGTGGTTTGTATAATAATGTGAGGGCCAGGATTTTACAAGAGATAGGCAATGGAAATTATCCCATGGATGCTGACAAATTGCAGAGAATCACCACCATTGTGCTGGGGCCAGCATTTTACCATGGGTGAACAATGCAAATCGCCCAGTGATGCTCACAAGTTGCCATGAACTCCCAGCATTTTCCACACTCCTTATTCATGCATATACACACATAAACACAACACATATACACACACCCACACAGCATCAAGATGTTTTAGTCAGGGACATCTTAAGGATTTGGGGGGCCCTGGGCCAAACATATTTTGGGGGCCCCTCTTCAGGACACCTTTGAATTTATGATCTAATTTGAGTCCCTGTTTCCCACGCAGTTTCCGCTTCCTCAGCTGCGCTAGCGGTCCAGTTTGCATCATAGGCATTAGCCTATATATTCCCAATGTAAATGGACATGTGCAGCTTACAGGTGTAGGATTCAGGGTTTCCGGCCCTGCTACTACGTTTTTAATACTTTTTAAATTGTATATGTGTGGCTGAATTACTCTGTGCTTTTTAACAATTTCTCCTACCTATGCGCCCTTGCACTTTACTTGATTCTGCTTGCCAACACCTCCTTAGCTGCTCCGATTCGCATTTCGGTTTTCCTCCAGTCCTGGTCCACTGCTGCTGATACGCCGATTGTGTGGAGGGCTGGGGCTACTATCGGGCTACTCACTTCCGCCCACGCAGTTTCCACTTCCTCAGCTGTGCTAGCGATCCAGTTTGTATCATAGACATCAGCCTTTATATTCCCGATGCAAACGGATGCGCGCAGCTGATAGCTGTAGGATTTCGTGTTTTCTGCCCTGCTACTAGGTTTTTATTACTTTTTAAATTGTATATGTCTGGCTGAATTACTCTGTGATTTTTAATAATTTCTCATACCTATGCGCACTTGCACTTTACTTGATTCTGCTTGCCTACACCTCCTTAGCTGCTTCGATTCGCATCTCGCTTTTCCTCCAGTCCTGGTCCGCCGCGGCTGATACGCCGATTGTGCGGAGGGCTGGGGCTACTATCGGGCTCCTCACTTATGCCTATGCAGTTTCCGCTTCCTCAGCTGCGTTGGCGATCCAGTTTGCATCATAGGCATTAGCCTATATATTCCCGATGCAAACGGATGCGCTAAGGGGACGTGCATAGCGGGCGCGCCGCTGGCGTCGAAGGTAAGCCTGTCTGCACCCGGAGGCGTTCGGCGCCGGCCATGCTGCCCAGTTCCCCTCCGGTGAGTTTCTTCCACTATATTGCAATAGGGAAAAACTGCTTAGCCTTAGGCGGCTACCATTATGTCACTGTACAGCCGCTGATCCGAGGTTGGAGGTAGACTTTCGATGCAATAAGTGCAACTGGACTCTCCTCCAGCCCAGGAAACTCGCACCCAATATCCTCCCACACAACAATAAGTGTAAAAACAATAAGAAAACAGAGGACTTAAAGGCCACCCTTTTAAATTTTCGCTCTATAGAAAAGCGTGAACCATACATTTATGGCCTACTTTTAGACTAACAGTCTGATCTTTTATTTCTCACTAAGACCTGGCTGTCTGAAGCCTCCAACCCTACTATCACCTTGGCCATCCCTACGGGTTATAACATTCTTAGGAGGGACCGATCGAATGGGAAGGAGGGAGGTGTTGCCATAATTTACAATAAAAAACTAGACTGCTTAGGCTTCTGCTGTACCTTATCCCCCCATCATAGCATAGCTGGATTTCTGATTTACAGACCTCCCAGTGCTATTGGAAATTTTATTACTACGCATAATATAGCCACCACCTCCCTGGCCTTAAAATACAACAACTGCCTCATTCTGGGATATTTCAATATACATATGGACAATGGAAAAGACCCTCAAACAATTTCCTTGTTGGAGGCGCTGCAGGCCTGCAACATGTTTCCATCTGTTTCTTTGGCCACCCATGAGAAGGGCCATACCCTAGACCAAATAGTTCACAACTTTGACATATCAGTAAGCCTACCTCTACCCATTACCTGGTCTGACCACCTCCTATTAAAATTAGTCATTCCCAACTCTGCCACAGCCCCTTGAGCTAACACAGGGCAGAGGGTCTCTAATTATAGGACGTTCCATAAAATATCCATCCCCATGTTAGCAGACGCCCTCGGTCATTCCTCACCAGAGCTGTCTGGCTGCCCCGACTCGGACGCCCTCTCAATAGATTCATGGCTCCGAACCAACATTGATGCAGTGGTACTGGTTGTTTGCTGCTCCTCAAAGAGGTCAGCCCCACCAGCTCCATGGTTTAACGATTCCCTTAGATCTCGCAACAGAAATTATGGAACAATTGAACGGAAATGGCGTAAATCCTATCTACCTGAGGACAGGAAGGTGTATAAAGACACCTTAAAAGCTCATTACATTCTCGTGAAGGCAGCCAAGAAAAACCTCTTTCAAACCAAGATAGAAAATGCCCAAAATAAGAGTAAGGAACTCTTTAGCATAGTTAAATCCTTTACTGCCCTGAGAGCCGTCACAAAGGAAGGGCCATGCACTGAAGAATGGTCTAAGTAAATAGTTGAATTCTTCCACAAAAAGATCTCCATGATCCAACAAGCCTTCACTAACATCTCAGAGGAAGAGCTGACCTTCTACCTTAGTTCTAATAGCAAATTTCACCTCTTGGATCATACATCTTTACTAGCTTTCCCCGAGTTTCAGCTTGAAGAGTCACTGACCCCTCTCCAAAGCATTAAGTCTGGCTCTTCTACTGACCCATGTCCAGGGAATATCTTGAACCTATTAGCTCCCACCATAAACCCCACAGTAAACCAGCTCTTTAATGCTTCTCTCTCCTCAGGCAACATGCAGAAATTATGGAAGAATGCTAAGATTCTTCAACTGATAAAAAAGGCTAACGCCAAACAGACGGACCCTGCCAACTACAGGCCAATCTCCATTCTCCCGACCCTCTCCAGAGTACTAGAGAAGCATGTAAACAAGGCCTTCCAAAAACACATTGAAGATGGGAAGCTCCTTCATGAGTCCCAATCCGGTTTTAGGGCTAACTACAGTATGGAGTCCGCTCTACTGGAAGTGACTGAATTTCTCACGGGTAAGCTGGACCAGTTAGGCAAGACTGTTCTGATACTGCTCGATACGTCGGCGGCCTTCGATATGGTCCCACATGAGAGGCTCCCGGAGAGACTTGCTAACATCAGTCTGGGGGGGGGGGGACCGCATTTACAATGGATGTCATCCTTCTTGGCAAATAGATCTCAGGACATCTGGCTCCCCCCTTTCTCATCCCCAGTTCCGGCCATGAATGTAGGTGTCCCTCAGGGCTCCATTCTCAGTCCTACCCTTTTTAATATATATCTATCCCCCTTGCATTTCTGGTAGAGGAAGAGGGCGCCAAAATTGTTTCCTATGCTGATGACACTCAGCTGATTTTTACGTGTGAAAAAGGAACCGACTTTGACGGGCAATGATTAGGTCTTGCCTCACAAAGGTTTTTAACTGGCTTAAGATCAATCAGCTGCAGTGCAATCCTGACAAAACTGAAGTTGTTTTCTTTGGTAATCCATAAACGCCTGACTGGAGCGCTTGGTGGCCAAAAGATCTGCCGCCCCCGCCCGCTGAAAAGGAGAAAGTCAAAAACGTAGGATTTGTCATAGACAAGACACTCTCCATGTGCTTTCAAATTCAAAATCTAAATGGCACTTGCTTTGGCATACTCTGGATGCTAAAAAAAACTCCTGCCACTGTTACCGCTTGAGAGCAGAAAGATCGTGGTGCAGACTCTGGTGACATCAAAGCTTGACTGTGTCAACAGCTTGTACCTCTGTCTTCCCAAATCCCTTATCCAGGGCCTACAAGTGGTACAATACGCGGCGGCCAGAGCCATCCTGAGACCTAAACCCAGATCTAGTATGACCCCTATTCTTAAGTCTCTCCGCATAAAAGAACGGATTGGCTTCAAAGCGATGACCATCTTCTTTAAAGCTTTCCATGGCTTAGGAGCCGGCTACATAAATAAGCGCGTTAATCGCTACACAACAGCTAGACCCCTAAATTCTTCCAATGCCAACCTGGCCATCATGCCTAAAATATAGAGTGCCCACATTGGAGGCAGATCCCACGGCTTTCTAGGCCCAAAATTGTGGAATTGCCTCCCTGAGTCTCTGAGACTAACCACAGACCTACTCTCTTTCATGAAAGAACTTAAAAACCTGGCTTTTTGATAACTGATGGGTCTTTTACGCATGTTTTCCTCCCACTGTCATGCGCCAGGACTCTCTAGTCTCAGTAGCTGCGCGCTTTATTAAATACACAGTTTCATTTCATTAGGTCCCTGACAGTGCAAAGGAACACTCGTCCAAATGCTAAGCGCCTTATTTATGAGGCTTTGCTTCACTTTTATGCCGCTGGTGCGTCACTTTTTGTGACGCACCGGCAGCATAAAATATGTGCAATGTTACGCCCTATTTACAAAGTGACGCATCTAGGCAGATGCTTCACTTTGTAAACCCCTGCACCGCATTATACCTGCGCCAGGCATAATGTATGCAGGGTGGGTGTTGCCCCGCAAAATGCCTTGTAGAAGTGGCGCATTGAAATCTATGAGAACTCAGTGCGCCACTTCTAGGACGCCATTGCGTCAATATCTTACACCTGCCACACAGCAGGCATAAGACTGATGCAGGCCCTTTCACATGGGGCTTGCCCCATGTGAAAGGACACATTGCTGGAGTTGCGTCTATTTTCAGACACACCCCAGCAATGCATCACTTTTGCACATACAGATTCGTCAGAAATACTGACATATCTGTAACTCCTTGCGACATGATGCGTCATACAGTAAATATGACACATCCATCATGTCGCAACGAGGGCGCACTAAGAAGTGACGCATCCCTGTTTTCACACAGCGATGCATCACTTCTCATAAATAAGGCCCTGAATGTGTTTACATCTAATATTCAGGGATAGTTATGTGTGTTTTCAATATTGTAAAACAGCAGCAGCTCACCAATATTACTGCAAATAATCTCTGTGTCGCCCTCCCATTTCTTATATGTTAGGCCTTGTTTTGCTCTAAAATAAACGTTTTTTTATGTATATTGCATGAAACATAAACACAAAATTTCTCTGCAAAATGGCTGTACTAGACTCTCACACATCAGGTACATAAGAAATAAATGAAAGGAAAACATAATTTAAAACAAACTGTTTAGGAAATATTCAAGGTCATTGGGGCAAAACTCTGGAGAATGGAGCTGACTATCAGGGGGCCCCCTGAAAGGCTGGGGCCCTGGGCCAGAGCCCACTTTGCCCATGCATTAAAACGTCTCTGGTTTTAGTTACTATCCGAACTCTCACCAGTGCTTCAGGCTGTCTCTTTTCTCTTTTAAGCAGTTAGGCTAATGTTCCTAAATTGTTGCTCCATATCTAAATTTTACATCAGTAGCATTTCAACAAAGCAGCCCACTACACCCACTGCAACTGTAGTGCTTGAGGATTAGTAATATTTGCTTTTGTTGCTGCTTTTAGTGTAGAGATAGAAGAGACAATAATGATTAGTTTCCCCCTGCACCAAAGGGTGCTCTTTCAATATGGTTGCCTGCGTTGCAGTGGGAATATTCTCTGTATTTGTGAAAAGCTCCTCAGCAGAGGAGTACAGATGTGATTGGTACACTATGGGAGTTGTCTGTCCCTCATTGGAAACTATGTATGTATTACCTGAAGTAATGAGAACAACTCTAATTACTGGCTTTGTTTTATTCTCTGGAGTCTGTAAATATTTAGCCACTAACAGATCTGCTTGCAATACATGTAAGATAGTCGTGTGTGTTTTCATCCAAAGTTTTTCAGGAAAATGTGCAAGTCATTAAATTGTACGAGATCTTAACTCAATCAGCAATATGTGGCAAGAAAGGTTTACCAAAGTTAAGAAACTCCATCAGGGCTTGTATTTTTATTAAAGGGTTTGGAGGATGTAAAGTAGCACACTTCTGTAGGAAATCAGAAGACAAAACTTTACCCTCACTGGATAATTCGTATTCAAGAAAAATTACATTCAAAAATGCAATTTTACATTTCTTAAAATTGATTCTATACCCCTGTTGTGTCAAAAGAGTAATCACTCTGTCAACTTTAGCCAGGTGTTTAGTCAAGTCATTGTAGTGTATATACCATCAATATATGGTAGCGTCTATCGATATTCTTGTAAAATCTCCTTAATTCAAATTGTTCTGTTTCTGGGGTTTTCTCATACGGTTCAATACACCTTCGGTGGTTTGATACACCTTCAATCAGACGAGGTTCAGTAGTTGCCATAGTTACTCCACACACACAGATCACTCCACCTCTGTGTTCCATGGCTTGCTGCTGCAGCCAAAAAATGCTGCTCAGAGAATTAAATATCACCTTAATGTCTAGATTATTAAGACCTGGCTTCAGTTTAAAAAAACGCAATATTGAGAAGCAGGTTTAGATGTAATTAGTCTAATGATATAAATGGGTTTGTGCTTTCAATATAAAGTAAATACTTGGCAGTTAGTTGGATCCCCTTGGTGCTATTTCCGTGTTAGTAGCTACTTAGAAACCAATAACCTGTGCTCCTACGGCTAATACTCTGCCTTAATATTTATGTGTGAGTTAATTGCATTGAGGCCCAAATTACAAAGATGCACATTATTTGGCTGGCTTTTTTCGACACAAAGTTTCTCATCAGAGGCAGTATATTTAATGGGCTGTGGAAAGAGTAAATATTAAATATTGTCTGAAACGGATAAACATTTTTCCTCCAATTTCTTTACAGGTCATACACTTCAGTGTATGTAAATGAGGAATTGATGAATTATTTCATTAGCTGGTTATCACAGTACAGTTTGAACCAGCCAGATTTATTGTGGGTTCACACTCACACACACATACACATACACACTATCTCTCTCTCTCTCTCTCTCTCATTGCAGGTGGTGGCTCTAGTTAAGGTAGAAGATAAACATCCAACGACGAGGCATATTTTTAATTGCTAAAACTGTGGCTTCTTTGATGAACTATACTAAACTTTACAAAGAAGGCTGCATTCACCTAAACTTAGATTTATGTGGTTTAGCCACTCTTCAAGCAGTTAATAATAATTTATTAGGGTCCGAAAGATTGCATTTCCCATTAAAACTTTCATAAAATATTTGCTTGAATGCTAATGAACACTATTGCTGGGTGGCAACAAAGGCTTCCGATGGACAGGGTCTGACAGGCCTTTTATTCTAACAGTCATTTTCCCGGTGGACAGGAGCCCATAGAGGGCGGTTTGAAAACACAGGCCCCTCCTGGTGCCTCTGTCACTGCAAGCTCCACCTCCCCCAGGTTAATTACAGCAGGCACTGAGAGGCTTCAAGAAAGAGAGTTAGAGAGGGAAGGGGAAGGTAGTGAGAAAGCAAACTTTTGGTTTCAGAGTGCGGCCTAGCATGTGATAGTGCTGTGTGCATTCCCTTTTTTGCTCACCTATTGATGGTATCCCTGAATAAGTAATGTGTCACTTCGTCTATCCTGTGTTCTGCATAATCTTGGCAGCATGAGAAATTTCTCCCAAAACAAAAGAGCTATCCTACACGAAGGTTATGCCTTAAACGTATCTGCTTGGCACTAGCTATTTCACAAACGTGTGGTCTGTGGGTTCTTATTGTGTACATAAACATTTGAAAACCTGTCTCACAAATACAATTAATGGTGCAAAAACATTGGGCCATAAGTTATGAGGCCCCATGCGGCATTTTTGCACCATCGGAGCATCACTTTTTTAAAGCTCTTGTGGCGCAATGTTTGCATGGCTTTTCATGTGCTTCTTTCTCGCAGATGGGGCGTACATGGATGTTGCTGTGGGTGTTCCCACGCAAATCCCATGGAATCTGAAGCATTCCCAGATTTATGAGGGAGGGGCAACAAGGAGAACTTTCCTTATTTTTGCTCATGTTTTCCTCTTGAATTGTTTTTGTTCAGGAGGGTGTCACCCCTACAACACAGACACCCTTGCACCATGGTGCAAGGGTACCTTCTTTGGCGCATGGCAGCCCATTGGGTACCAGTGCAGGTGAAAAGGACAGGAATGCGTCAATGGAGAAAGTTCTATAATGATGAACAAAAAATAGTGTTCAAAAAAAGTAGAAAGCCTTACTTTCGCCAGATTAAATTGGCTAATAAAGAATACTTCACTAATAAAATAAATGAAGCTAAGCAAGATCAGAAAATTATTTTTTCAATAGTGAAGTCGTACACAAATCCCAAAGCGCAACAGAAAGAGCTTCCTGCCTCACAGAAATTATGTGGTAGTATTTCACTATTCTTTAAGGAAAAAATTCAAAGAGATTTTCCAGTCTCTCCTGCCCATAATCAGGATTTCGTTTTTGATCCTGTTCCAGTGAAGATTTCTGATTCTATTGGTATTTTTGAACCAGTCCCACTGGAACTGACTCATGCGGCTACATAAATGTGTAAATCAGGCTCGCCGTTGGATGCCTGTCCTCCGATGATCCTTCATAGAATCTTAGATACGGTGAATCCTATCATTAATCATATAGTTAATTCTTCCTTAAGGACAGGCATAGTACCAGACGAGTGGAAGCTCGCGCTGGTAAAACCGTTAAAAAAGAAACAAAATATTGATCCTTCCGTAATTTCAAACCTTCGTCCGATTTCTCTTCTTCCCCTGTTAGGAAAAATAAAGAGAAATTTGTTCATAAGGAACTAACTAAGTTCATTGAAGGTCATCAACTCCTTAATCCACAACAATCTGGATTTTGACCAAAGCACTCTACAGAATCGTCTCTCTTGGAAATATCTGATAGTCTTAAAATGATCGCCGATAAAGGCAGGAAAGCGTTTTTGATTCTTTTGGATTTGTCGGCTGCTTTCAACACCATCTCCCACAATATCCTTTTGAAGCGTCTCGAATGCAGTGGCATCTCCGGTACCGTACTGGAATGGATTAAGTCGTTCCTTTGTAACCGGAGACAAGTAGTTACCCTGGGTACATTCCTTTCTACAGAACGTAACTTAACAGCAGGGGTCCCTCAAGGGTCTTCTTTAAGACCCTTATTATTCAATGTATATATGACCCCACTTATCTCTTTGATTGGATCATTTGGGATAGAGGTCACTTCATATGAAGACGACACCCAGATGATCCTTTCAATAGATAATTCTACCACTGATGCTGATTTTAAAATTTAAAAGTTGTCTGACTGCTGTTCTCCGGTGGATGAGGAATAACCAGCTAAAATGCAACACAGACAAAACAGAAATCCTCCCGATAGGGAAAGATGTCTTTTTCCAGCCTTCCAAATGGTGGCCTGAGGGCGCAACTTCTCCGCCAGATGTGGTAGAAGTTGCTAAGAACTTGGGGGTACAATTTGACACCTCACTTTCTTTTTTACCACATGCTAAAGCGGTGGCAGGAACATGCTTTAAAATCACAAAAAAAGTTCTTCAAATTTCTCCCTTTGGCAGCAAGGAAATCTGTGGCAGTGGCTTTGATACTCTTGTGACTAGATTATTGCAGTAGCCTCCTTGCAGGCCCTAATAAAGCCATCTTAAAGAAGTTACAGGTGGTGCAGCATGCAGCAGCACGGTTAGTGCTTAAACTTCCAAGAAGATCTTCAGCCAATGCAGCTCTAAATAGTCTGCATTGGCTCTTGGTGCATAAGAGAATCCTTTTTAAGATTCTCCTGATCACTTATAGAGCCAAGCTTAACGTGGGACCCAAATATTTGTCAGCACGTTTTGCTCCATACACCACAATAAGACCTCTAAGGTCTTCCTCAGCAAATTTGCTTAAACTTCCCATTTTTAGATACAAATTAAAAGGAGGTAAAACCGCGGCTTACCTGGGTGCCAAAGCCTGGAATCTGCTTCCATCTTATCTTAGGCTATGCAACTCAGAAACTTTATTCAGGAAGGCCTTAAAAACCTGGGTTTTTAGTGTTTCTGATGAATCTTGTTTTGCTCTTATCTAGTCTCTATATGGTTCTTTCTCACCTCCAATCCAGCGCCAGGATACTCCTTGCGGAGTGACAGTAGCGCTTTACAAATATCAAATCATATCATATCATATCATTCCAGCCCTGTTCTTTTGATGCAGGACAAGCTCAGCAAGATTCCTTGAGGCACTGCCCTGCACCAAAACCTCAGAAATTAGGCCCTTTATTTTTAATTTTGCGTTGGATGCTATGTTTGGAAGGGTACATCAGGACAATCAATAGTACATAATTGAGGATGTAATGAGGCATACACAATGAAAATGCAATAGTCTGTGCTATCTCAAAATCATTTGTTCTAATTATATCCTGTCATTTAATAGTACTAAAAACTCTCCGTCACAGGGGATACATTAGAAGTTCACCCTAAAACGATTTCTGCTGCTGAGTGGTGGAGAGTACATTAACCACCTTTGAGTTTCAGAACACCTTGAAGCCCATCTTTCCATTGCCCCCAAACGTTGGCCTTGCACATTTTAGGGATATTAGAACCAGATATCTGAAGGATTCATCGAGATTTGCCAGAAATTGTGAAATGATTCAGTAACTCGAAACACCCACAAGTTAGGGAGTTCAGCAACAGAGGGCCAATCAAAATGCTAAATTCTCGCTCAGGCGATTTAGAAAATTCAATTACATTCCGTCTTTTATACACTGCCTTGTAGCTTCCTATCTTATTGTTTTTAAACTATGTTGTATGACGGGGAAAGGAATGAGTTACAGAAGAGAATGGGAGACTTTAAAACGTTAACACCAATTAGCTTTAGTAGACATACTTTTACAAGGGTGAGCCTGATTCAGAGTTTGGCAGATGGTATGTGACGGATATCCTGACCACCTTATCACAAGTGCATTGTATCCTAGTGCTCTTGCAATAAGGTGGATGGGGTATGTGTTACCTTTGTGATGAAGTACCCTTTCGCCAAACTCTAAGTCAGACCCTGTATATGTTATCTATAATTCATTTCCGGCTATTCGTATGATCGGTTGCTTTGTGGACTTCTATTGTATTAATATTTTTGCAGCATGAAGTCATCTGTTTAGATTTTGTTTGCATTTTTCTTTCTAAGGCAGCTTTCATTTTTCTTCTGTTAGGCATGCAGTTCGGGAGACTAACCATCTAGTCAGACAGAGGTTGCAGTGTCTGCTACTTTTTCAGCTCGGTCCAGCATCTTAGTCACCTACCTGGCACTCTCTCTTTGCTACTGACAGCAAGACAAATACTCTCACTATTCCCACACACCACACCCCTGTTTCACGGAGAGTGAACAATGCTCCCTTGTCCTTGGGCTCCTGCTCACAGAGCCAAGGTGTTAGAAATGGGATTTCTGGCTGGGTAAGGCTTGTGCCAAAGCCAGGCAGAAACCACCACTCTAGTCAGAGCAAGGGAGTTACACGCCAAAGATAACCCCTGCTCACCCCCTTGGTAGATTGGCATGAGCAGTCAGGCTTATTTCAGTGGCAATGTGCAAAGCGTTTGCGCAACACACACACAGCAACAACATACTAGGCACACCACAAAAACGAACTCCACACAAGGTTATATATAAAAATAGCCTTTCTATTATCATAAAATACATTAGGATAGTGAACACATAATATACACTGTGCCAACTGGCACTGGGCAATATTTACAGGGGATTATATAAACATGACAGTGCCACATGGACCACTGTCAGAACCATCACTTAGTAAGAATAGTAAAAGTAAGGACCCATGGAATAAACATAAACACAACCAATAATTACTGGCAACCACAGTACTCAGCATCATCCTGTAACCATAAATCATATTATACACAGTATCACATCAGGCAAGAAAAATATTCTGCGCCAACCTCATAAGCCTAAACACATTATGCGATCTTCTCATAAGTCTAAACATATCAATCAATCAATCAATCAATCACTGCATTTGTAAAGCGCGCTACATACCCGAGAGGGTCTCAAGGCGCTGGGGAGGGGGGTGCTACTGGTCGAAGAGCCAGGTCTTGAGGAGTCTTCTGAAGATCAGCAGGTCCTGGGTCTGTCGTAGGATGGTGGGGAGAGTCTTCCAGGTCTTGGCGGCGAGGTAGGAGAAGGATCTGCAGCTGGCGGTGGTTTTTCGGATGCGGGGGACTGTGGCGAGGGTGAGGTTGGCTGAGCGGAGGCTTCGGGTGGGGGTGTGGAAGCTGAGTCGGTTGTTGAGGTAGGTGGGTCCGGTGTTGTGCAGTGCTTTGTGTGCGTGGATCAGGAGCTTGAAGTTGATCATTTTGTTGACGGGGAGCCAGTGCAGGCCTCTCAGGTGGAGTATGATGTGGCTGCGGCGGGGGATGTTGAGGATGAGTCGGGCCGAGGTGTTCTGGATGCGTTGGAGTCGTCTCAGGAGCTTGTTTGTAGTTCCTGAGTAGAGGGCGTTCCCGTAGTTGAGTCTGTTGGTGATGAGGGCCTGGGTAACGGTTTTTCTTGTGTCGAGGGGGATCCATATGAAGATCCTGCGGAGCATACCGAGGGTGTTGAAGCAGGACGGGGAGACGGCGTTGACTTGCCTGGTCATGGAGAGAGTGGAGTCGAGGATGACCCCCAGGTTGCGTGCGTGGTCCGTGGGTTCCGGGGCTGTGCCTAGTGACGTGGGCCACCAAGAGTCGTCCCAGGCTGATGGGGTGGGTCCGGGAATGAGGACCTCCGTCTTGTCTGAGTTCAGCTTCAGTCTGCTGTCCTTCATCCAGTCGGCTACGGCCTTCATTCCTCTGTGGAGGTTAGCTTTGGTGGTGTGGGGATCTTCGGTGAGGGATATGATCAGCTGGGTGTCGTCGGCGTAGTAGATGATGTTGAGGTTGTGTTGTCGTGCGACGTGGGCGAGGGGGGCCATGTAGATATTGAACAGCGTCGGGCTGAGGGAGGATCCCTGTGGGACGCCGCAGATGATCTCGGTGATTTTGGAGCGGAAGGGTGGGAGTCGGACGCTCTGGGTTCTGCCGGAGAGGAAGGATGTGGTCCAGGCCAGGGCCTTCTCTTGGATACCGGCGTCATGGAGGCGTGCTGATAGGGTGCGGTGGCAGACCGTGTCAAAGGCTGCTGATAGGTCCAGGAGGATGAGGGCGGCTGTTTCTCCTTTGTCCATCAGGGTCCGGATGTCGTTAGTGGCAGCGATGAGGGCGGTCTCGATGCTGTGGTTGCTGCGAAAACTGGATTGGGAAGGGTCCAGGATGTTGTTAACTTCGAGGTAGCGTGTCAGCTGTTTGTTGACAATCTTCTCGGTCACTTTTGCCGGGAAAGGGAGCAGGGAGATGGGCCGGAAGTTCTTGAGGTCCTTGGGGTCCGCCTTGGGCTTCTTCAGAAGGGCGTTGATCTCGGCGTGCTTCCAGCTTTCTGGGAAGGTTGCTGTCTTGAAGGAACAGTTGATTGTTTTCCGGAGGTTGGGTGCGATGGTTGCGCTGGCTTTGTTGAAGACGTGGTGAGGGCAGGGGTGCGAGTGGATGGAGTTCATGGTTTTGATGGTGTCTTCATCGCTGACGCTTGACCAGACGGTCAGGCGACTGGTGCGAGTGGTAGTCGCAGGGGTGGTGCACTCGGTGGTGGGTGCGGGGGGGTCAGAGTTGAAGCTGTTGTGGATGTCGGTGATCTTGCGGTGGAAGAAGGTGGCCAGGGAGTCGCACAGGTCTTGAGATGGCGGGATGTCGTTGGTGTTGGAGCTGGGGTTGGAGAGTTCTTTCACGATGCTGAAGAGCTCTTTGGTGTTGTGTGCGTTGTTGTCTAGGCGGTCCTTGAAGGCGGTCTTCTTGGCGGTCCTGATGAGTTGGTGGTGTCTGCCGGTGACGTTCTTGAGGGCTGTGTGGTTGTCTGGTGTTCGGTCGTGGAGCCATTTCTTCTCCAGCTTCCGACAGGTGTGCTTGGAGATCCGGAGGTCCTCGGTGAACCAGGCGGCTTTCTTGTTGGTGTGGTTGGTTGTAGAGGTCTTGAGAGGGGCGAGGGTGTTGGAGCAGTCGTTGATCCACTGTGTGAGGTTGGTCGCGGCGGTGTCTGGGTCGGTGGGGTCGATGGGTGGTCTCAAGGCGAGGGCAGTAGTCAGTTGGTCCTCGGTGACCTTGCCCCAGCAGCGGTGTGGTAGCTGTTGGGTGCGGTGGGTTTTCTGAAGGTGAAGTGGACGCATCTGTGTTCGGTCCAGTGTGGTCCGGTGGTGTGGTTGAAGGAGACGTGGGGGCTTGCGGAGAAGATGGGATCGAGCGTTTGTCCAGCGGCGTGGGTAGGTGTCGTTACGAGCTGCTTGAGTCCGAGGTTGGCGAGGTTGTCGATCAGGGTGGTGGAGTTGGCGTCGTTGTTGTTCTCGAGGTGGGAGTTCAGGTCCCCGAGGAGGATGTAGTCCGTGGAAGCGAGGGCGTGGGTTCTGATGAGGTCGGCGATGGTGTCACTGAACTGTGGGCGGGGTCCGGGAGGTCTGTAGATGAGAGTTCCTCTGAGGGTGGTGTTGGGGTCGGTGTGGATCTGGAAGTGCATGTGCTCGGCGGTGGTGAGGGTGTCATCGGTGTTCGTTGAGATTTTGGTGGAGTCTTTGTGGATGATGGCGATTCCTCCTCCCACTCCGTTGGTGCGGTCTCTGCGGGAGATCTTGTAGCCCTGTGGGATGGCTATTGCGATGTCTGGTGCTGAGGTGGCGTTCAGCCAGATCTCTGTCAGGAAGGCGATGTCGGGGGTGGTGGAGTCTAGGAGGTCCCAGAGTTCGATGGCGTGGTTGCGAGCAGAGTGGGTGTTGAGGAGGATGCAGCGGAGGTGGTTGGGTTCTCTGGCTGGTGATGTGGAGGGTTGGATGCTGGTGAATCTGCAGTTCGGGCAGGTGAAAGGCCCCTGGGTGCGTTTCGGAGTAGCCAGGTAGCAGGGGTGGTCTCGTCTGGTGTTGAGTGCGTGGAGGGTGCTTGCGTCGGAGTGCAGTCTGGCGTTGCGTGGGGTGCGGGGTCCAGGGGTTCTGGCGCTGGGTGCGGTCCAGGAGCGGACGGGTGCAGACGGGCTTGCCTTCGGGCACGCCTTCAGCGCGCCAGCGGCGCGCCCGCTGCACGCGGCCGCTGCGCAGCCGCTTCGCGGCCTCCCTATGAGGGCAGAGGGAGGGAGGAGCAGCTGGGAGGTGGGAGCGGGGCGGCCAATGGGAGTGAAGGGGGCGGGGCCACAGGGGCTCAGCGGCGGGGGAAAAACCCGGGGAAAACCCAGGGAAAAAACGGCAGGAAAAGACGGCGGGAGAGGGACAACAGAGCACAGGGGTACAGAAAGCAAAACACAGGGGTACAGAATGAAAAAAACAAAGTGGCACAGAAAGCCAAGCGCAGGGGTACAGAATAAAAAAGGGAGCGAGCAGTCAGGCGGCAAAAGCGGCAACGGAGGTTCAACCCACAGGGGGCTGCGTGGCGGATGGGGGGAGCGGCCTGCCTGGTGACAGACTATAACCTCCTATGTGTGATGTCAGACTATAACCTCCTATGTGTAACTCACGTTAGGGAATAACCTCCCCAGCATAAACCACAGTAGGAAATAAATCACAGGATGCAATGGGCATCGCTAACATACTACCTTATCCTGTCATCACCTGAGGCAATAGGCCACGCAAGTAAGAAACACATTAGGCTTTCATAAATCATATTATGCAGTCATCATTACACTAGGCGTAAAATACATAAGCCTAGACACATTATGCAATAAATCTCAGACATAAACCACAGTTAGGAAATAATCTCACTATCATAAACCACAGTGGAGAATAACTCAGACATAACACATAGTATGCAAATAACCTCTTGCCTACACCACCTCATAATCATAAAATCACATTTAGAGACCAAAGCAGGGTGCGTAAATCATACTACATGAATCACATTTCCTAGCACCACATAAATCACATTAGGGCCTGGCGCCCTATAAACCTAACTGTCCCCCCTGGCCAACTGGCCTTCTCAATGGGGCTCAACTGCCCTCTGTCCAATATGTCAGGGTGGCTGCCAAGGCAGCAGAATCCATGGGCACAATTGCGCAGACCTAAATGTTGCAGCTGGCACTAAGTGCTGCACAGCTGTAGAAGTACTGGGGTAGAGGAGTGCATCTCACTCCCACCTCTAAAGATATGTCCCCCAAAGAACTGTGGCCTAAACGGTGCAGCTGCCCACGACTTGCGGGGCAGCTGTGAAGCAGAACTTGGGCCCTGGCACTCGAGGTGCTCTCTGAACAAATGTGCAGCAAAAACGTGGCAGCTGCCCGCGCTGGTGCGGTGCAGCTGAGCACAAAGGAAATGGGCCCTGGCATGACTGTGCCCTCGGGCCCCCACTCCTTCTTCGCCCGGTCCCTCTCCTGGGACCGGGACTCCACGTGGAGCCTGCGAGGCTCCGGACGGCCCTCCTTCGACATCGTGGGGCTCCCTCAGCTCACGGGAGCCCCTCCTGGCCACAGACTTCTCCTCACTTCACCTGGGCCTTCTCATGGGACCCGGGACTTTACCCTGGGGCCTGCGAGGCTCTGACGGATCTCCAGCGGTTTTTGCTTCCCCCCGAGGATCTGCCTATGTCCGGGCGTCTCCTGCCTGGCTTCCTGTTTTCTCCCGGGCTGCAGCGGTGATTCTCTCAAAGTAGAACGCGGGGTGGGCTCCCGCTAAGGCAGCATAAGGCGGGGTGGGCACCCGCCATTTAACCTAAACTAAGAATGCGGCAGTAACGCGGGGTAGGCACCTGCTAAAGCACACAAACAGCGGGGCAGTCACCCGCTAGGGAACAATTAAATGCTGCGATGCGGGGGAATCCCTACGCCGGGGATTCCCTCCAGGATGATCGCAGCTCCAGGCTGCCAGCTCTAGGGGAACGATCGCAACTCGGCGCTGCCAGTCCAAAAAAAGAAGCGCTCTGGAAAAGAAAAGTAAAGTGCTCCCCAAGTGCTATCACCAAAGTCCAAGGGAGAATAAAGCGCTTCTTCCAGGATATAAGCAAAGTGTCATGGGGCAATGCAGGGCCCAGGGAGGCAAGCCCTCCCCTGGGCCCAAGCAGCAGCACGCCCCAGCATGAACAGTCACCAAGAACTGAACAACCTCATGGGGTCACAGCCCCTTTACTTATACCACCAAAAGTCTTTGTTCTCAACAGTCACAAGTTATTGTACCCAGCCAGAACCAGTTCTGTGTGGCCCTGGGGCATCTTTATTACCAGGCTGCATCCTGCCTTTCAGGGAGAGGGAGTCTGCTATCAGATGCACAGTGGGAGGCGGAGCCATCATTTACCTTGCCAGGCACAGCCCTGTTCAGATCACCCCTCCCCACACTCCAATGCAGACCTCTCTATTCAATCCAGGTCTGGCTCAGCCTGCTCTGACCTCCTAAAACCAGACAGCCAATACACATCAGGCAGACAGGCACATAGGACACAGAAAGGCCAACTTCTAAAAGTGGTATTTCTCATATAGTCATAATAAATCTGTGCACACCATTGCGCAGCATTTATTCTCACAGTTTCATACATACTAGACTTGACCACAGTGCTCCTTTTATAACAGGAATTACCACTGACACACACTGAGCAGGGAATCCCCCATGCATTCCTATGGGAGGGCAGGCCACTCTCACTAAATGTAACACAGAGCGCACACACTTTACACTGGACCACAGTGCTAAAGTGAACCCGCAAAAAGGTCCAAGTCCAACACAAGGTATGCAGGACCTGGACAAATTGTATCTTGTAAAGTGTGTCCAGCACACTTCCTTTTATCTTCTGCTAAAGTTATTTTGTTGTGTGATTTACTTTTGTTTGACTCCAACCTAGCCACAGAGGCCATGACCCATTTCAGAGTTTTCAGCAAATATAAAGAAGAACAGGTTACAGTACTCCTATTCTAGTAAAATCAAAGGGATTCCTTGAGGATTTGGGACAGGAAGCTACTACTGTGTGGTATTTGCACGCAGTATTTGCCAAACTGACCCTGGCTGAGAAGATGGAGTTGCCAGCAGCACTCTTTACGTGAAGAGACTGCCATCAGAAGTGCAGCTAAAGGGATTCGCGCGAGCACGCGAAAACAAGATGGCCACCGATATGTGAGTTCCGCGTTTAGGGGCCCGTTTTTTACGACAAATTTCGTTTTTTATATTTAAAGACTCCAGGAAAAGTGCTAGCAGCCCTGTGAAGCCTACCTGCTGCTGTGATATTGTTTTTCCGGAGCTGAATACATCAGGAACAGTGCTTTTTTTCCTCTGGTGGCAGCTTGGAGCTCCTCATAAAGTACTGCCCAGATTTCCTGTCAGGGTGCACTCAGGAAAGGGCCTGGCTTTGGCCTAACCACTCCCACAGTCCACTTTAGCTGCTGCACCAGCCTTTTCTTTGCTGCATTTTTTTGCATTTAGCCTCTTTCTTTGTGCTTTGCAGTTATTTACTTCTTCATTTTTTATAATACGAAAATGAAGAATAAAAATGCACAAAATCCCAATAATAAAAGGAAACAACAGATTTCTCCTCCTCCTGTTAAGTCTAAAGTGGTGGAATCAAGTGAGCCCTCTTTGACATTAATTCTTGATGAACTTCATGTGCTACGTGCCAACACTGATACTATTGCGTCAGAAATAAAAAATCTGCGTAAAGATATGGCTTATATGTCGATGAGGGTTTCTGATAATTCCATTAAAATACAGGGTAACAAAGTTAAAATCGACGCCTTTACACCTCTTGTGGCTAAAATTTCTTCTATGTCTGCTCAATTGTTTGATATGGAAAATCGTAACAGGCAATACAATCTACGTATTTTTTATTTGCCAGAGGATGTTGAAGGCTCCAATTGCAGATTATATCTGTAGAATTTGATTCCTGGTCTTTTAAATGTTACATTTCCAGCAAAATTTGAAATAGATAAGGCGCATAGAATTCCATCCTATCGCAATCCTCATCATACCAAGTAACGACAAATGATTTTTAAGGTCCTTCGTCATCATCATTTGGTTTTGATAAGGAAAGTGGCATGTGAAATTCCATCCTTAATGGTAAATGGCAATACAATTTTTATCCACCAAGACTTTGCTAAAGAGACTGTTAAGATTCGCAAAGATTTCACTGACTTGCGTCCTCAACTCTGAAGTCTTGGATTTAAGTATGGTTTATTTGATCCTTCAACGATGCGCATCTGGAAAGATAATTTTTTTAAGTCCTTCCAACGCCCGGAAGATTTAAAATTGTTTCTGGAGGAGCAATTACATCATTCGTAGCATTCTATGGATACGCATGGCTCTGCTACTTAAATAATATTTTAGCTTGTATTTCTGACTAATTTTGCAATTCTCTACACGCTGGGTTCCAACTGTTCAGTCATGCTTGTTAAGTGCATTTGCGTTTCATATTTGTTATTGATGTTTCTTTGTGTTTGTCATTTTTGTTGTCGTCTTTTGTATGTTAGTTTGTATATTCTTTTGCCTACTCTTTCCTTTTCGCCTGTTCTGGAGCTACTATTTTTCATACTCTTTCCTTACTTTTTACTTTTCTCCTCATCACCTTTTTTCTCTTTCTCTTCTATCATGGCTAATGTTCATAATATTAAAGTAGTCTCAATAAATGTTAAAGGTTTACATCATCCAGTTAAACGTGAAACATTTTTAGATTATTTAGGTAGTTGCAAAGCAGATATTAGTTTTATACAGGAAGCCCATATTGATGACAAAATCTTAGATTATATGAAAAAAAAGTGAGTTGATAATATTGTCTCTTCTCCTGCAAATGGCAAAAAAAATGGAGTGGCTATTCTTTTTACAAAAAAATTACATTGCCAATTTTGAGTACATTTTCAGATAATGACGGGAGATATGTCATAGTTAAAATTAAAGTTCACGATTCAGTTATATTTTTACTCAATGTTTATGGTCCTACTGCGGATGATCCTGCTTTTTGGTCTAATCTTACAACTGAAATTCTAAAGTTAGGTAAAGTTCCTCTAATTGTTAGAGGTGATTTTAATGTTATATCTGATCCTTTATTAGATAGATTATCTCTTACTAAATTTCGCCCTCCTAAGGTTTTTTATGCTTTCAAATCATTTATTTAAACCACAAAGTTAGTTGATATTTGACGACTACACTTTCCTACAGAAAAAAGTTTTACATTCTTTTCTAACCCACATAATTCTCATTCTAGGCTTGATTATTTAGTAGTCTCTAAGCAATTAATTAACTCCGTGATTACTCCTATGATTGGTAACATTGATATTTCTGGTCATGCTTTGATTTCTTTTGTTTTGATTTTAAATTCTACCTTTACAAAGCAATCTGGATGGCGAATGAATACTGACATTGTTCTTAATGAATGTAATAAGCCTAAGCTCTTAAATTAAGGTTCTACTTCTATGGTTAATAGATGGGACGCTTTTAAAGCTTATATTAGACGTGTAACTATTTCTCTTATGGCCCACAAAAATAAAACCTTTAATGCAAATATTAAAAATCTAGAAAAGCAAATTGCGAAATTTGAGAGACTTTTTATTACGTCTAATGACTCTTAATATAGAATCACATTACAAAAACTTTTATATGAGTTTAACTCAATCCTTAGCAAAAGAGCTGGTATTCAGATTTCTAATTCTAAAGCCAGGTTTCATTTCAATGTCAACAGATCCGGAAGACTTTTAGCTAATTATTTGCGTATAAAAAAAGATAAAACTCAAATAAATTCAATTCATGGCTCTAATGGTAAAATTGCGTTATCCCACAATGATATTGTTAATGAATATTCTGATTTTTATTCTACTCTCTATAACAAACCCAATTTTGATGCTGTCTCCTTGATTGATTCTTTTTTAACTAATTGTGGATTACCCAAGATATCTCATACAGATAAAATTGGGCTTGACTCACCTCTTACTCAAGATGAAATTCTGTCAGCTATAAAATCTGTTTAAAAAAATAAGTCTCCTGTTCCCAATGGTATTCCTGCTGAGTTTTACAAAGAATTTTAATTACAGCTTATTCCTTTTTTATTTCAACTTTTTAAACTTTTAGGGTTCTACAGGAATTACCCCAGGATCTTTTACTGAGGCTTTAATTATTGTACTTCCCAAACTTGATAAGGATCCCACAATTGTATCAAATTATCGTCCTAACTCTTTAATTAATCAAGATTGTAAATTATATGATAAATTATTTGCTTCTAGATTATCCCCCGTGTTAGATTCTATTATTCGTCCAGACCAATCTGGTTTTATGAAGAATAGATATTCTGCTAACAATACAAGAACTCTGCTACATGTCATTAAACAAGCTTCCACTTTAACTCTAGCATCAGGAATTCTCGCATTAGATGCTGAGAAAGCTTTTGATAAAATTCACTGGCAATTCTTATTCCATACATTAGTATCATTTAATTTTGGTGACACATTTATTCGCATGATTTCTGCTTTGTATTCTGCTCCTACTGCTCGTTTATTTATCAATGGCCAAATTTCAAACCAATTCTCCCTTTTTAGAGGTACAAGACAAGGTTGCCCCCTCTCCCCACTTTTGTTTTTTATAGGTATTGAACCTTTACATACTTCTTTAGGAAAACGTGATAATATTAAAGGAATCAATATTAAGGACATCATTATTAAAACCTTAGCTTATGCTGATAATGTACTTTTCTTTATTAGTGATCCTTTATCCTCATTCCCTTCCCTATTAGAGATTATTTCGAAGTATTCCACAGTGTCTGGATATAAATTGAATACTAACAAAACTGATTTGTTTTCCTTTAAATATGTATTGTACTCCTAATATGATATCTATGAATGAAATTATTTGGCAAAAGGATAAACTGAAGTATCTTGGTAGTCTGTTCTCTTCATCCATAAAATCAACAATAACATAAAACTGTGCCTTTATCTTAAATTATATTAAAGATAAAACATCCAAATGGTCTTCACTTCACCTTTCATGGTGGGGAAGAATGGATTCTATTAAAATGACTATTGCTCCTAAAATCTTCTACAACCTTGCCATGATTCCTACACAATTTTCATTAAAATTTTACAAAGACATTGACAAACTTCTCTCTAAAGTTCTTTGGAATAACAAATCACCTCGTATTAGTTATATAAAATTAAAAATGCCCAAATTTAATGCAGGTTTTGGTTTACCTGACTTTTTTCATTACCATAAATCTTTTATTTTAAAACAAAGTTCCATATGGTTTAACCATTCCTTTTTATATAATCCAACTAAGTGGCTTCTTATCAAGAAATCAATAGTTAAACCATTTCCATTACCCACTTTGTTAACCATGTTTAATAAATCACAATTTTTTCATAAATCTGTTATTTTTAAATCCACTAAATTGATTTTTAATGATTTAGATTAAATTTTTCAATCCCCCATGTTTAACACAGAAGAAATGTCATTATGGTATAGCACAGTCATTAAATTAAATAAAAATATACGTTTCTGGTATTCATGGATTAATGCTGGTATTTTTTATCTTAAAGATGTCTATTACAACAATGCTTTCATATCGTTTGAGGCTCTACAAACACAATTTAGTCTACCTCAGTCTGACCTTACCAAATATGAATATTTGTGTAATTCAATTTTAGATTAATTTCCTCATGTTATTGCTTCTAATGGTAGAGCTGATTTATCAATTTATATTCAAATTGTTTCCACATCATTTCATGGTGTTTCTATTTTATATAAAAAATTATCTAATTCACTAGGAACCAACATTAATATGATTTCAGTATTTTGGAATAATGAGCTTTCAATCTCCTTATCTGTTGATGCATGGAAAGATATTTGGCTTAGCAGTATTTCTGGTTGGTTACCTGTCTCGCTCTATCAAACTAACTCTTATATTTTATTCAACTGTTTATGGACTCCATTGCGTTTATTTCAAGCTAAACTTCTTCAATCTTCAACTTGTTGGCACTGTAAATTACATCCTGGTACTTTACAACATATGCTTTTTGATTGTCCTTTAGTTTTTAAATTTTGGACTGAAGTTTGGGATATTCTAAAATAGATATTAACTATTCAGGATGATGTTTCATTCAAAATGTTAATACGCAAATCTGCTGTTCTTTCGCACAACTTAAATGATTTAGATGGTAAACTTTTTAATTTTCTAATATCAGCTGCTTTAAAATCCATTACATTCTTCGCTATTATCAGTTCATGCTTGGTGGTCATGGGTGATTTTTACAGGAAGAGGAGTTCAGTTATCCTTATCTGGTATTGGACATAATTCTACCTCTTATCACTCTTTTTGGAAACCTGTTGATATATAGTTATCTTCTTAATTATATATTTATATCTAGATTTTTTGTTTATTGCAATTATAATAGACAAATATCCATGCTATAGTAGCTCTATTTTATAGTTAATGCAATAGTTTTATAGCTGTTTCCATTCCATCCCCTTTTTATTTTTCTATGAATATTTGTACTGTTGTTACCTAATGTAATTCATTGGATGCTCTTGTATCTCTATATTGTGATTAGGTATTTTCGCTCAATAATATTTTTTCTGCATTGTCTTTGTTTATTGCTTAATATGAAAAACCAATAAAATCTTTTGAACTCAAAAAAAAAATAAGAAGGGCAGCTAAAGATGGGTGGGCATTTGTCAAAGGAAGGGTGGAACTCCATTCAACTTTTTTAGATTATATCCACGATCAGATGTACACCTTGATGGAAAGGCTGCCATCTGAGTGGTCTTTTTTTAATGCAAGGTTTTGGTAAGCGAAGATAAGTACAAAGTGTTTTTTTTGACAGGACATGGCATCTATGAATAACACCCTTTGGTAGTGGTGCAAGGAGATACATGGAAGGGATTACCCCTTCCAACACTGCTAGGACAGAGAGCTCTTACATTGAAGAAGAAAATATTAGTCACCCACATGTAGATGTTGTAGGAGATTCTAGTCAGTGCTTGTCTTTAACTGGATCCCAACAAATCAATATGTGAAAGACTGATGACCTTGTGCAATATCACAAACATACTATGGCCCCCCATAAGTATGTCTGTCGATTTCAGAATGTATTTCTGAGTGTAGCAACTGTGGGCAAAATATCATGGAGAGTAGGTGCAAGACAGTAACAGCTTGAGCAGGAATTTATTGGCCAACAAATTCCCTGCTTGTTAAAGTGGATCAGTTTGTAGTAATTTTATATACTTACTTGCAAATATTTTGAGAATAGTGATATTTTTATTACTGTCTGGAAATAAGTGTTTAATTGTATAAAAAAGAATACCATAAAATAAATCCAAAGAACATAAAAAATAAAAATGTCATACAATACTAAAAAACTTATAAAATATAGAAAAGAAAATAGATTAGAAATATTTCTTTTTCATTTCAGTTTTATTTTATTAGCACATTAGCTTGCTTTTATCATTTAAGACTAAGGGTGTGAGCCACAAATTGCATTTTCTAGTATGTAAAGTATTATTACAGTACTGCTATTCATGTACTATAAAATGCAGTTCACAAATCTATGGTGATAAAGAAGATGAAGAACATGATAAAGAAGATGGCCGCCGACTGAGGAGGCGCTCAAGCAGGAGCTCCGGGGCTCGGGATCGCAAAATTGCAGAAATCCCTCGTTAGCCTGGCATCCTACACTCATCGATGGCCACAGAATCAGCGGTGAAGAACAGAAACAGAATAGTGGTGTGACTCACAGACGAGACTCTCAGACGAGCCGACCTAGCACTGGGCACAGTGGCCGAACCTCGGTTCCCACACGGAGATCCATGCACTATAACGCACCGGTGTCCTGTCGGTCGTAACCAATTGCATGGCAAATCCATTACCCTTTAAATACTGAAAACCGTCCTGCTCATCCATTTTGAGCTCACAGATATATTCCACTGCCAGTCCCAGCAAAATGGCAGCTATCGGCTCTCCATACTAATAAGCTGGCAATGGAAAGAGGACTGCACGCACGAAAGACAAACAAAGGACTACAGCTACTAGCTGAGCCAATCTCGACCAAGTGGCGGCCATCTTGGAATGGCTTTGAACATCTATAGTTTTTAATGAAAGTCCTGATGGGATTCGAATAATACAGGGATCTTAATTATTTTCTTACGCCCTATACAATTTTTTAACTACTTTCTCCCTTAATGGGCATAGACATGCAGGAATTCGAAGATAGTATAAAACGCCAATAAGGACCACAGCAAGGCTCTTAGAGGTGCTGAAAAAGCAATAGACTATACCGATCCTCAATTATCTATCCTAAACTATGTCCGGAATCAATCTGAAAACAGCAGGCAGTAACTCCTACACCATAATGTACCCTTCTAACCTTTCAAAGAACGCGGCCAAAAACTTAAAACACAATATAATTAGGAAAAACCCAGATACGTTAATCTTTGACCAGTCCCTCCACCTAAAAAAGGGCTCTATTGTAAATGACCGTATATTTTTCACCAGAAAAACTGAGAAATGGCGCAATGCCTTGACGGAGATGCTCAACATAAATAGTATAAGAAATATTCCACATGGTACCAAGTTATCGATCGTCCCTTCTCTAAGGTTAAGAGCTGAACTATGCATAACCATTTACAAGAATGGCATTGAGTTGATACAAGCAGCCAACAACGAGTTGAAGAAATTCAATAACTTTTTTGCAACACTAAAAGATTATGTATTCAACACAAGTTCCCAACAAAATCTTACTGCACAAGATGATGAACAATCATTCACCATGGACATCATAACAACAGAAAACCCCCAACAGCCACTACCTTCAACTATCTCCAGGGACTCACTTGACACAGGTCTAGAAGAAGAACCACTACAGTACGCCAATATCATCCCTACGCTAGTACACCGGGAAAGGTCCATACCAATTCCCCAGGATATGCCTACCCCCACTCATATGCCATGTAGCGAGAACCCCCTTCCAGCAATAAAGAGTAGGGAGTTTAACCCTCCTTTCAAACCCCTCACTACAACAGTACAAACAGCATTAGGTGCCATACGAAACTTGTCTCCTCCTAGTTTAATAATAAGATCACAGGACAAACGGAGTTCATCGCATATCATATGCAGGAGAGGCTCAAACACACTTCCTAATGTGGAAAAAAGGAACATCGGAGAAGTCATCGATCAGATTCCCCAGGTCACTAGACCCTCAAGCAAAATACAAAATAGGCAAGTGTCCACTCCTAGTACACCCACAGCTACACTTAAGGAAATCAAAAATCTCAAAAGTCAAGCCGACAGTATATCATAGGACATTCTAAATGCACTACAATTTATGAGGAAAATATTAGTTATCACAGTGAGTTCTCACTCTAACATCGAGCTCTTACAAGAATCAGTGCTTAAACTCCAAGGAAAGCGTAAATCGACAGCCATGCCACCATCAAATAGACAAATTCGACCATTCAAAAATGTATCGGATGAGGAAACCTATGCTGACCTCAAGCCCCTGCAGAACTCCATCCCCCTAATTTCATAGAGCTCCCAAGCACCCTCTACCTATCCTTGAGACACCTTCGCCCTCACAAGCAACCATGCCACCTCTCGGAGGAGGAAACCCTAGCTCTCGTCCTCTCCTACAACTCTACCCTTACCGCCCCTAGTTCGCTAGACCTCACTGAAAAGGAAATCCTTGCCATCCTCCGGGACTACAACTCTGCCTCAGTTACCCCTTGTTTACCAGACGTGAGTACCGAACATGCCATCTGCTCGGTCACTATCAACCCCAACAGATCAGCTACTCTCCAGAACAGAAGTGTGGTTCAAAGCAACCTAGCACCTGTACACCTGACTGCCCTGACTCCTGACTCTCCCTATGATCCCTCTCTATCTGGCCTCTTAATCAACTGTCGATCGGCAGCTAAGCACGCCGCTGATATTGCTGATCTCATCCTGAACAAAAATCTCGACTTAGCAATTCTAACACAATCATGGCTTAACAAATCCTCATCTCCATGCCTGGACCTCTTAGTCCCTCCCAACTACAACATCGTAAGACTGGACAGGCAATCTAGCAAGAAAGGAGGAGGCATCGCCTGCATCTACTGCTCTAACCTCCTCGTCACTGAACTACTGGCGGAGACCACTGACTCCTGCGAATGCCTCGCCATCTCCATTTGCAGCTACTCCACCTTACTATGCCATCTGCACATCTTTTATCATCCCCCAGGCATGAACGACTCCTTCGCTGACCACCTCATGGAAATTATCACAGCTAAGATTTCCTCCAACGCTAAAGATATTTTCCTTGGTGATTTCAACCTGCACTGGAATGATCCCAAGGATCCCCATTTCAACGCCATCAAAGACCTCATGGCCGATCAAGCCCTGACCCAAGCCTGTTCACTCCCAACTCATTCGAAAGGGGCCACCCTCGACTGGATCATCTCTAAGGAAACGACAGTCAAGCTAGTCTCTATAGACCCATGTGATTGGTCTGACCACCACGCCATTGCCTTCCTATTACTTGGCACTCACAAGACAAGAGCACCGCAACCTGTGATTCCTAAACGCTGGGTCAGAGACACAAAGAACCTGGACCACAGGGAACTAGAAGCTCGCTGCAAATCAGACCTCCCCCCCTCACATATTACAACTGCCAGTGAACTCAATGATCACTACTCTGCGGCTATATTGAACATTCTGGATGACCTAGCCCCACTAAAGCTAAAAAGAACCCAAATCAAGAACAGAAACCCCTGGTTCACTGGATCCCTCAATAACGAGAGGAGATCCCTCCAGCAATCCGAAAGAACCTGGAGACAGCACCCCTCTGCTGCACACCTAAAACTCCTCCGCCAGGCCAGAAATTACTACAACAGAAACAGCCTCAACTCAAAAGAAGATATTTTCAGATCTGAACTGGGGAACGCCAGGAACAGACCCCGCAAGCTCTTCGAATTGGTCAAACACCAATCTAATAAACTGGCCAAAACACTAAAAGAAACCCCCAAGTCTCTAATATCATCTGAGGAATTTGCCTCTTTTTTCACGGACAAAATCACAGCCTTAGGAAACAAACTTAGTTCCGCCACACACTCGCAAACCCCTCCTGAACTGCCTCCCCCTTCAGTGCTGCCCCCACAGGCCTCATCTAAAAATCAAGCACACTGGACCGACTTCAACTTCTACGACGAAGACTCCGTCTTGAAAATCCTATCTACCTTAAACCCGAACAACCATTTTAATGACCTGCTCCCTTCCAACTGTCCAGCTGACGCCGCCCAATTCATTATTCCTAGCTGGACTGCAATAATTAATGTCTCTCTCCGACAGGAATCGATTCCTGACGATCTGAAAACCGGCCAAGTCCTCCCTGTTTTGAAAAAAATGTCGCTGGACCCAGCTTCCCCTGATAACTTCAGACGTATCTCCAACATCCCTCTCTTGGCTAATGTGTTGGAGAAATGTGTGAACAGCAGCTTAGTCAACACATCAACAACTTTCACCTAGATGACTTTCAATTCGGATTCAGACCTGGGCACAGCACTGATACCACCATGCTCCACATCGTTGATGATGCACTCCAAGCCCTTGACCAAGGCAAAACCTGTATCCTAATCCTCCTAGACTTATCCTCGGCCTTCGACACGGTCAACTATGAAAAACTACTTGAACGCCTCAACCTTAGGATGGGACTGGATGGCCTGTTCTAGAATGGTTTAGGTCCTTCCTCCATAACCGTTCTCAGAGATTCCTAATTAATGGCAACCTGTCTGCTCCCTGGTCACGGTTGGAGTCCCTCAACGGTCAACCCTGTCCCCCACCCTCTTCAACCTTTACCTAGAACCACTTGACGAAGTACAAAGCACAGCAAATATCTCCTTCCATATGTATGCTGACGACACTCAGATCTACATCAAAACCTCATCTCTGGCGGAGATCCTCTCCCTGAACGAGACCCTGAAATTGACTGTCCAATGGCTCGCCTCCAATCAACTCAAACTCAACGCGAAGAAAACTGAATTTCTCTTAATTTCCCCTCCAAAAACCAACCCTGAGATTCAGATATGGACTAAGGCTATCACATCCTTAAATTGCCCACCGACCATTGTGGACTCGGCCAAATCTCTGGGAATAACCCTAGACTGCAACCTGAACATGCGAGACCACATCAACTCGATGGCCAAATCACCCAGATTCCACCTGAGCTATCTTTGGAAATTGAAACCCTTCCTCGACGCTCCAGACCTAAAAATGGCAGTCCAAGCACTAGTCATCTCCAGACTGGAATATGGCTGTTCTACCCTCTCAGGTTTACCCAAGATCTCCCTGGCACCCTTAAAAGCCTGCCTCAATGCGGCCGCTATACTTCTTACCGGCACAAGGTAATTTGACCGCATTTCGCCACACCTGAAAGCTCTAAACTGGCTTCCTCTCGAGGTCAGAATACAGCTTAAACTGGCATGCAGCACACATAAGGCCTTATACTCTAACTCCCCTGCATATCTTGTACAAAAACTTGTGATATCCGGAGGAATCAGAAACTCCCAGTCCGCCAGAGACCTCTTGCTCCAACCTGCACGCTTTCTGGAAAATAAAACGTATAATCGGGCTTTCTTTGGGGCTGCACCAAGAATATGGAACTCACTCCCGCCCACCATCAGAATACCCCTTCTCTAGCACGCTTCAAAATGGATGCCAAAACCTTACTCGTGGGTAAATTCCTCGCTTAAAATGTTGCCTTCACCCACCTCAGAGACTCTGATTTACTTCCGACTACTGCCTCCCCTTGGATTATCCAGTCACCCCACCAAGAAACCTGGGGCTTTGTCTTGAGTAATTGTAAATGTAAACTGTACATACGTGTCTTGCTATCCCTTTTGTACCCAGCACCCCGTCCCCTCCTAATCTGTTGTATATTCCTGTGACTCCTAGCACTTTGTACACTTCCATGATTCCTGTAAAGCGCTCTGATACCCTTACAGGTCAAGTTTGCGCTCTATAAAACTCAAAATAAAATAAAATAAATAAATAAAATATGGCTAGAGACCTCTACTTCCACCTCTTCTATCTTTTCTGTGCAGTGAGCCCCTTTGTGTTTGGAGATCTTCACACACATAGCTATGCATTGTTATAGCAAATGTAAGAAGGGCAAAGGGGATAGCTGGAAAATTGGGAATACTTGCTACTAAATGGGAGGGGTTTAGGAATATTTAAGCAGGGGTTGGGACATATAAACACAGAACACACACCCACATTAGAGACAGTTCCAATTAACAGAATACTCTTTTAAAGTTACTAAAACTCTAAATATGTCAAAACAGGTGCAAATGTTTCTTCATCCTAGCCTTGCAGTAAGGCATGCACTACTTGTTGGCAACCACTGGCACTAGAACACACTCCTGTAGAAATCAATTGTGTCAGCGAATTAAAATGACACCCACAAAATTAATGTTAAATTAATTTAATTTATTTTACTGTTAAAATTTCATGCACATTTTTAAGTGATTGAAATGGATGTCATTATTATAAATAAAACCAATTGTAATGAACTTAACAAAAAATACAATTTATTGTTAGAGAATATTTTTTTTATGTAAAAAAAATGTCTTAAGATAATTAAATATATGACGTTAAGGCACGTTTTCTAAATATTACATCAAAATAAAAATGTTAGTGAGGCTAGAGTAGTTTTTGTAAATTATTGTTTTAAAATGAATATGTAAAGCAATATATTGAAAGAATTTAATTCCATAATACACATTTAAGTGGAGGAGGCAATGTGTTGTAATTGTGTTTTTTTTTCATTTCCAGAGTAAGGGAAAAGGCCTTAACAATGCGGCCTCATCCACGTATTCTATTTCCCCGCAAGCTGAATGACGCATGCCTTAACCACGCATATGCCTTAACAAAGCATATGCTTGGTTAAGTCAATGTGCGTTCTAGATGCAGAGCGAATGGGTGGGCACAGGAAAACAAGAAAAGGAAGATTGGAAGAGGACGCAGTGATGTAAGTGGGGCTGGGGCCGGTCTTGGGGAGGTGGGGGTCGTTTTTCAGGGTGGGTAGTTTTTAGGGCTCGGTGGTCAGGTTGTTTATGGGCAGGGAGCAGATTTAGGACTCAGTGCAGGGGGGCTGGATTGGGGTACTGTACAGGTGTAGGGGACAGTGTTTACGTCTCAGGGCATGGGGGCTGAGGTCATGGTAGTTGTTAGGTTGTCGGGGTCATTAACAGGGGATAGGGTTCAGTTGTTAGGGCTCAGGGTGTCGGGCTGGGGTCAGAATAGTTTTTGGGCATGGGGTGGGGGAAAGGGGACAGTTTTAAGAGCTGGAGGAGTTTTAGGCCTCAGGTCGGGGGAGGCTAGGTTGAGATACCGGATGAATGTAGGGGACAGTTTTTAGGGCTCAGGGTGGGGGGCCTGGGGTCAGGGTAGTTTTTAGGTCATAGGGTAATTTTTAGGGCTTAGTGCGGGGAAAAGAGACAGTTTTCAGGGCTGAAGTATGATCTTTAGCAAACATGTCCCTTTAGCAATCATGTCATAACCACGAAATTGCATGGTAAAGGCATGTGTGGAAAAGGCATGCATGGTAAATATGCAGTTGTGATTAAGTCTGCGTGGTTCAGGCATGCATTGTTCAGGCATGCGTTGTTCCATTATACAACCCTAGAGCAATGATACATATTTTCAATAATTTACATTTAGATTATGTATTCAAATATATTTTTCAATATCAAACTTTGTTAAATGTTCATATATTTTCCCTGTGGTGGAGACATGTCTTCCAACTAGATGAAGACATATTTGCCAACCAGGCAGAGCATAAAATACAGTTGTAAAGTTACTTGTAGTAACTATGCAGTCATACATTCAATCATATGGTACCCCATCCCCTACCTGGAAAAGGTGGAGGCATTTAGTCTACATTCTACAAACTCCACTCTGAAATGGTGCATAACCGAAATATGGAGAGTTACAGCTACATATAGGGGCCGATTCCGATCTCGCTCGGAAGGGCTCTGAACGTGATCCGGCCATAAAAAGTAAGAGCCGTACGTGTTTTTACCGACCGACATGTACAGCTGTACGAGTGAGCCAGTACGATGCAAGAAACGCGAAATCGCCGACCGACTCGTTTCCGGGTCCGAACCGCTCCGTACGCCTCGTCCGTAAGCAAACCGTGCCGTGCAATGGAGACGACTTTCGACTGAACCAGTATGATGTATGCGTCGGACAGCCGGATCGAGACGAAGTTTCCGGCTCGCGAAACATCCGGGAAACTGCCTTAGGGGGTCCGCGTCGGACCCCCCATCACCGCAGCCTTACAACTCGGACACAGGGGGAGACCAAAAGGTCTCCTCAACACAGGCATGTACGGTACAGATGGCATCGATGCGTACCCACTGTAGGGGGCTCCCTTGTGCGAGACGTACCCATTCAGTCAATGGGAGCCCATGTACGCGTCGTACGACCGGCTCCCATTGATTTCTATGGGAGTCCGACCAAACCGAGTCCGGCAGCATACGGCCGCATCGTACTCACTCGGTCAGACCGCAGGAGTCCGGCTCGGTCGGAAAACACTCCGGATCCGGCTCGGTTGAAGAGCTTTCCAACCCAGATCGGAACCGGCCTCTTAATAGTAATTAAAACATTGGAATGTGGAGAACTCCATTGAATACAATGGAGTGCTCCATGCTTCTACGGGCCGTTAAAGGCCCGCAGAGCAGCATTCCAATGCTTCTTTTCTTCACAGCCTTTGCTGTGAACAAAGGCCTCTCGGAGCACGAAGGGATTTAAACACCCTCGGGCTCCGAGACGCCTTTGCTTTATTTGTTAGAACATTCTGCCCTCTAATGGCAGAATGATCTAATAGCCTTCTAATAGCCTTATAGCCCTTCGTAGCTGGGCTATACCGGCTATCAAAGTCCTGCTCCCTTGTTAAACGCTGGAGCGCGCCTTTAATAGTCGGTATAGCCCGCTACGGTGGGCTATAAGGCTATAATATACATGAGTAAATATGCACATGTACCCATACCTTTGTGAATTATGCCCTAAGGGTTGGAAGGTAATACAAATGAAAGCCTCAAACATCACCAACATTCCTTAACACGATCCCCCCCCCCAAAAAAAAAGATTCTTTTGCTATGTCAATTTCGTTTCATTGTACCTTTAATTTCAAAATGTGTCTACTTGATGATGATGATGATACATGTTGAAGGGAGGACTTTGAGTTATATGATACAAATACAAAGATGGCAAGACTTGAATATAGCTTCCTGATAAACCTATTTCTTTAAGGCAATATATGCAAATCAGTAGGTTCTTTGAGAGAACATACTGAAATGCTATACAGCTCTTATTTTATTGAAAGCATGTAAAAAGAATCACAAGTTGATTATGAGTTCAATTCTCTATTTCAGAGCTATGCAATTGTACTGAATAAATGGTGGCCTACCAAATGGTTTCACAAGGGAACATGTGAAAATTATGTTTGAACCTGATTTTATCAAAAACCAATTTAATTATTTAGTGAACCTGCAGGCACTTCAGCAAGGACATGCAAGTATTTTGTAAATAATACTTAATGCTCATTTTATGGAAAGTCTAATTATTCATTTTGTGAAATTACAACCACAGCAATAGTGTTGATGTACGGAGATGTGCTTATTTAGCTTTGTCAATCATTTTATGAGAATTCTAGGTATTTCTTTGAGAAAAACACACATAATTGATTTGACAGGAGTGCATTTGAAAAAGGATTCAGACCTCTACTCTGAAAAAAGATTATTTATTTCAATATGCGAGCCTGTTGATAGATTAATCAGGAACAAACATGTAAATGTAATAAGACATAGATTCCTTGAAGGCCTTCTTATTTTTATGATAATACACAAGATAATCAGTGGATATATAAAAGATATGTTTGTCTTGTCTACAACTCTCTCAAAAACCTAACAAGGGGGTATCTGTCCTAGGTTCTGGAGAAAGGTTCAGCCAAACACATAGGGCCCGATTCACAGAACTAACTTAAGACAAAATCCTAAACTTACTACCATTTTGGTATTCACAGAAGGCACTTACTCATTTTGGTATTCACAGAAGGCACTTACTCATTTCGGTATTCACAGAAGTTAGGAGTCCTAACTTTAGGACTCCTAAATGCCTTCTGTGAATACCGAAAGTCTTAAAATTAGGATTTTTCTCAGTTTAGTTGTAGTATAGTTAGGACTCCTAACTTTAGGACTCCTAAATGCCTTCTGTGAATACCGAAAGTCTTAAAATTAGGATTTTTCTCAATTTAGTAGTCCTAAGTCTAAATTTAGGACTACTAAATTGAGAAAAATCCTAATTTTAAGACTTTCGGTATTCACAGAAGGCATTTAGGAGTCCTAAAGTTAGGAGTCCTAACTATACTACTACTAAACTGAGAAAAATCCAAATTTTAAGGCTTTCGGTATTCACAGAAGGCATTTAGGAGTCCTAAAGTTAGGAGTCCTAAACTTAGGACTACTAAATTGAGAAAAATCCGAATTTTAAGACTTTCGGTATTCACAGAAGGAATTTAGGAGTCCTAAAGTTAGGAGTCCTAAATTTAGGACTACTAAATTGAGAAAAATCCTAATTTTAAGACTTTCGGTATTCACAGAAGGCATTTAGGAGTCCTAAAGTTAGGAGTCCTAACTATACTACTACTAAACTGAGAAAAATCCTAATTTTAAGGCTTTCGGTATTCACAGAAGGCATTTAGGAGTCCTAAAGTTAGGAGTCCTAAATTTAGGACTATAAATTGAGAAAAATCCTAATTTTAAGACTTTCGGTATTCACAGAAGGAATTTAGGAGTCCTAAAGTTAGGAGTCCTAAACTTAGGACTACTAAATTGAGAAAAATCCTAATTTTAAGACTTTCGGTATTCACAGAAGGCATTTAGGAGTCCTAAAGTTAGGACTCCTAACTTCTGTGAATACCGAAATGAGTAAGTGCCTTCTGTGAATACCAAAATGAGTAAGTGCCTTCTGTGAATACCAAAATGGTAGTAAGTTTAGGATTTTGTCTTAAGTTAGTTCTGTGAATCGGGCCCATAGACTAGTGTTCACTTGACAGATGTTCACTTACACTGGTTCCTCACTTCTCTGTACTTGCTTGACTTTTAATGTGCTGCATACGTTTTCCTCAACAGGAATCTCCGACAAACAGGTCAAGAAAATATCAGGGTTTGATCTGACTAAACAACTCAAAAATGTAAGTGGATTGGGCAATCACCATACAAGCCTTCATCCATTATGTCAGGCAGTGGCCGTTCCACTGCTTTCACTGGGCCTCTAACAATTCCCATTGGAAAGGAACATTTGTGGATTGTGAACACTAAACCCAGAGCATTATATGTTACGTTTCAGTAAGTAGTGTGTTAGCCCTCAGGTTACAAAAAATAGTCAACTGTTGATTTACAACTTCTCCTGTGAAATGTAGGGACTCTAGGTTCTCTTTTGTAAACAGATTTGTGTATATTTACAAGATCTCTATCCAAAAGATAATGTCCAAGTTTAACACCTCTAGCATCAAAAGGGGGATTTACAGAACATATTGTGGTCAGACATGATACATGTTAGATGCTAAAAAGTTAAGTTTAGCAATAAAATTGCCACAAATCAAAATATTGCATTCAGACAGCACTGTATTGAAGCTGGACAAACGTTAGTCAATAATATTGAACATTCTTATTAAAGGATCTAGAAAAATCATTATTAAAAAAATTAATAATAAACAACATGAAACTATTAGAACCAACCAACTCTATCACCTGAACTGCGGAACGGTTAAAGTCCAGTAGGACAATTTTTGCTATCACCCCTAGTTTAATCCAGGTTGTTAATCCTCTCTTTGGTAGCCCAGTTGAAGAGAGCATATCAGGTATGCAATAACACGATTGACTGTTGCAATCAAGTGAACCACATTTCTTGTAAAATAACAACATCAAACTGATCAATCAGGGCCATCCAATCCTTCAAATACATGATTTGCTGCTTATGCCGTTTGCCAGATCCAATTCTTCGGCCAGTCAGTGGTTTGATCCTCACAGCCTGGATGAAGGACGACTGTTTGAAGCTCAACATGGACAAAATGGAAGTTCTGATATTTGGCAGGCACACCGCGCTCTGGAAAGACTCCTGGTGGCCGCGGAGATCAGACCCACCCCAATGACAAAAGACCATGCCCGCAACCACGGCATCATTTAGGACAGCAAACTCTCCATGAAAGGTCAGGTCAACACCATTTCCTCAGGCTGCTTTCACATGCTCTGCATGCTCCACAAGTCTTCAGGTGGCTCCCCATCAGCACCAGGAAAATGGTGACGCATCTATAGCCGACTAGACTACAGCAACGCCCTCTACGCAGGCACTGCCATCAAACTCATGAAAAGACTCCAGATGATTCCGAACGCAGCTGTAGCCTGATCCTCAACCTGCAAAATAGGACACACATCACCCAGCACCTGAAGGACCTCCACTGGCTTGCCGTCCAGAAAAGATGTGAGTCCAGGCTTCTGACTCATGCCTACAAAGCCCTCCCTGACCAAGGTCCCACATAAATGAACCACCACCTTTATTTCAACTGACCAACCAGGAGTCTCTACTCCGCACACCTCGCCTTCACACAGATACCACGTATCCACCACTCCAGAGGAACGATCTCCCCCTTCACCTCCCTACCGCACCCTTGCTGACCCACTTCAGGAAGGGACTACAGACCTGGCTCTTAGACTTATATCTGCAGCACATCACATGGATACACTATAGGGCGATTAGGAAATGTGAAATACAAAATGCTAATTGGTACCATCTGTCTTATGCAGCTGCTCTCAAGAAATCGAGTGAATTCTGGAAAGAGGTTAGTGAATTCAGAGTGCAAAAGGCATCCCTCCCCTTCAGCAGTCATATCACAGGGGAGCACATTTTAATAATATATACCGATGAAACTTCTGATGGTACCAATTTTGATGATTTACCCTTTTTAGTTGATATTATCAATAGTACAAATTTTACTGTAGATGAGGTAACCATTGCTCTTAATAGCAGCTACACCTAAAAAGCTCCCGGACTGGATGGAGTTCCTATTGATATTCTTAAATGTAATTTAATTTCTGGGCACCGCTTCTTGCTAAGGTTTTTATTAATTTAAATGTAAAGGCTCTTCCCCCAACTTGGTCTAGCTCAATTATACTTCTGGTTTTCAAGAAGGGCAGCCGTATAGATCCAAAGTGTTATCGGCCAATATCCTTAATTGACTCCATCTGTAAAATAATGGGTAGAGTCATTTTAATGGGCTAAGGAATTGATGCAATGACAGTAGTGTTTTAACTCCCTGTCAATAGGGGTCACGGAAAGCTTAGGAACAATGGAGCAATGCTTAAATGTTAATTTGCTGTTGGGGAAATCCCTATGGGGCTTATTACAATGTAGGGCAGACGCATTGTCACGGATACGGGTCAGACCGACCTCTGGTCAGCCGTCCCGACCGCCCAATTATGAAGCTCGGTCGAAAAACATTCCGGATCCGACTCGGTCGGAGTGCTTTCCGACCCAGATCGGAATCGGCCCCCTTATGTTTTCCGCAGGTTACTATGGGAATTTGGAAGAGAAGCAGTGTGTTTGTGACAATGCATCCTCCCAATCTCTATTGCACTTTATGGTATTTTGCAAACTGAATAAACCTTTTAGAGCCCACTATTTATTACCTCTTTTTAAAATTCACAAATCTAAATATTCCAGAGCTGCTCTTCAGTTTTTGCACTTGTTACCCAGCACTGATCAAATCAAAATCAATTAATCAGGTGTTTGTTAAGCGCGACTACTCATCCGTAAGGGTCTTAAGGTGCTGGGGGGTGGGGCGATCACAGGTTCCAGTCCATCAAAGAGGGGGTCTGTCGAAGAGCCAGGTTTTGAAGTTTCTTGCGAAGATGGGGAGCGATGTTGTCTGTCTGAGAGTGGAGCGGAAGGCTGTTCCAGGTTCTGGCCGCAAAGAAGTAGAAGGAGCAACCTCCTGATCTGGTCTTTCTGGTGCGGGGGACCACGGCATAGGAGAGCTGGGCTATTCGTAGGGTCCTTTGGGGTGCGTGGAATTTGAGTCGGCTGGTCTGGTATACTGGACCGGTGTCGTGGAGGGCCTTGTGAGCATGAATTAGCATCTTGAAGGTGACTCTAGCTTCGATGGGGAGCCAGTGGAGTGTGAGCAGGTGTTGGGAGATGTGGCAGTGTCTTGGCAGGTTGAGGACCAGTCTTGCAAAGGCGTTTTGGATGTTCTGTAGCTTGCGGGTGAGGTTTCTGTTTATTCTGGCATAGAGTGCGTTGCCGCAGTTGAGCCTGCTGGTGACCAGTGCGTGAGTGACAGTCTTTCTGTGTTTGAGGGGGATCCATTTGAAGGTCTTACGTAGGAGGCGGAGGGTGTGGAAGCAGGAGGACAAAACAGAGTTGATCTGGCTGTCCATTTTGAGCTCTGAGTCCAGGATGATTCCTAGGTTGCGTGCGTGGTCCGTGGGGGTGGGCGGGCTTCCCAAGGGCAGGGTGCCACCAGGTGTCATTCCAGGCATCGGGGTTTGGGTCCATGATGAGTACTTCCGTTTTGTTGGTGTTTAGTTGTGGGCAGCTGTTTTTCAACCATTTGGTGACAGCTTCCAAGCCTCCTCGAAAGTTGTGTCTGGCGGTGTTGGGTTAGTTGGATAGGGAGAGGATGAGTTGGGTGTCATCTTGGGGTGGGCGGAATTTGCGAAATTGACTTTGGCAAATTATCGCGAAATTGCTCAAAATCTCCGTGAGCATGCAGAACTTTTGCGAAGATTAGGAGATCGCTTTTCCCGCCCATTCGCGATGTGTTTTTGCGTGCTGGCGGTAAAATATGTCTCCAACTTGCCAATGCGGTCGCTAATGGGCGCGGCCATCTTGCTCGCGATGCTTATTTCCTGTTCCGGGTCGAATGACGTGTTCGCAATCACAAACTCTCGCGGGATAGCGCAACCGCGTACCAACAATCCAGCATCTCGTGGCGCACGCAAACGGATAGGAAAACTCGTCGGCGAACGCAGGGACCCGGTAAGTCACGACCGCGCACGCGAGAACACATTTTTAAAGCGCGAACAAGAAAAATACTTCTGTTTTGCGGCAGATTGCGAACGTTTTGACATTTTCGCTCTCTCTGCGGAACGCGAAAATGTCAAAATATCGCAAATTCCGCAAGCAGAACAAAATTTACCGCCCAGGCCTAGTGTCTGTGTATGACACAATGTTGAGTCCATAGGTTCTGACGATGGGGGCGAGCGGGGCCATGTAGACATTGAAGAGTGTAGGGCTGTGGGAGGACCCTTGGGGGACTCCACAGGTGGTAAGTGTAGGGTCCGAGAGGAAACGGAGGAGTCTGACCCGCTGCGTTCTGCCGACGAGAAAGGAGCGGATACAGTCGAGGGCCTTGTCTTGGATTCCTGCGTTGTGGAGTCTGCGTATAAGGGTGCGGTGAGAGACTGTGCCGAACACCGCTGAGAGGTCGAGGAGGATGAGGGCTGCTGTTTCTCCTTTGTCCAGTAAGGTGGGGAAGTCATCTGTTGTGGCGAGGAGGGCGGTTTCCGTACTGTGGTTTTTTCTGAAGCCGGATTGGGAGGAGTCGAGGATGTTGTGCTCTTCGATGAATGTGGCGAGTTGGCTGTTGATGGCTTTCTCGATGACTTTAGCTGGGAACGGGAGCAGGGAGATGGGTCTGTAGTTTATGAGGTCAGTGGGGTCCGCCGAGGGTTTCTTCAGGAGGGGATTGATCTCAGCGTGTTTACTTTCCAGTCATCGGGGAACGAGGCGGTTGCAAGGGAGCGGTTGATGGTGTGACAGAGCATGGGTGCGATGGTGTTGAAAATGTGGTGGGGGCAGGGGTCCATGGGGGCCCCGGAGTGGATTGACTTCATCGTCTTCAGTGTGTCTTCGGTGGTGAGGGCTGTCAAGTTGTCGATCGCTGGCTTCAGAAGTGGTTGGTGAGGGTTCAATGTGTTGGTTGTTTTCGTCGAAGCTGTTGTGGATGCTCTTGATTTTGTGATGGAAAAAGGTGCTGAGTTTGTCGCAGAGGTCTTGCGAGGGAGGGATGTCGGTGGACTCCCTGGTGGGTTGGGCGAACTCCTTGATGATGTTGAAGAGTTATGTCTTCAATCGTTTTTTTCCTCGTTTTTCTGATGAGTTGGTGGTGGGCGTTGGTGGCAGCTCTGAAGTTGTTGTGGGCTTCTGTGGATTTGGTGTTCCTCCAGGCCTTTTCGAGGCGGCGGCAAGTGCGTCTGGACTCTCAAAGTTCAGTGGTGAACCATCTAGCTTCCTTGGCGTAGGTGTTGTTTTTCTTGAGGGGGGCTATGGTCTTGGCGCTGGCCGAGATCCATCTGTGCAGGGTTCGGGCTGCGGTGTTGGGGTCGTCATTTTCTGCTGTGGTTGGGATGGAGTTGCTGAGTGATGAGGTTAGCTCAGCTGGTCGTAGGTGATTCTGGTCCAGTTTCTTCGTGGGAGCAGGTGCTGGTATCTGTGGATGGTGGGTGTTCTGAAGGTGAAGTGGACGCATTGATGGTCAGTCCATGGGAGTTCGGTGGTGTGGCTGAAGGTGATGGAGTTTCCTGTTGTAAAGAGGGGGTCGAGGGTGTGTCCTGTTGAGTGCGTGGGTTCAGTCACTATCTGGTGGAGTTCAATGTTGTGAAGGTTGTCCAGGAGGGATGTGGTGCTGGGGTCCATTTGGTTGTCGAGGTGGAAGTTGAATCTCCCAGTAGGGTGTAGTTGGTGGACGCGATGGCATGTGGGTAGATGATGTCCGTGATGGAGTTGGCAAAAAGTCCACGGGGTCCAGGGGGTCGGTAGATGAGGGTTCCTCGGAGGTTCGGGCTGGCCAGTATCTTGAAATGAAGGTGTTCCATCAGGTCTGTGGGCTTATCGGGGAGAGTACTCAGGTGAAGGGTGGATTTGTGGACAATGGCAATTCCTCCTCCCAGGCGGGTGGAGCGGTCCTTCCTGGAGATCTTGTATCCTTGGGGAATGGCGATGGCAATGTCCGGTCCCGAGGTGGTGTTGGTCCAGGTTTCGGTAAAGAATGCTATGTCCGGGGTGGTGCTGTCGAGGAGGTCCCAGATTTCGGTGCCGTGTTTGTGGAGGGATCGGATGTTGAGGAGGATGCATTGCAGGGTCTTCGGTTCGGTTGTGTTCTTGCAGGCGGGTTGCGCTGGGTCCGTGGTCTTGGTGGTGCTGCAGGTGTGACGGCAGCGGTGGCAGCTGAAGGGTCCGTGGGTGTCGGCTGGTGATGCTAGCTTGCAGTTGTTGTTGCGGCATGGGTTGAGACCGCGGAGTGCCGCTGGGTCGTAGCGTTGGCGGTGCAGAGATCCAGGGTTCCTGGCATTGTCGCAGTCAGGTCGCGGAGGGGCACAGACGGGCTTGTCTTTGGCGCGCCAGCAGCGCAGAAGGCCGCGCAGTGGCCACTATTAAGTAGGGCTCGGGGAGGGTAGGACAGCTGGGATACGGGAGTGGAGCCGGATTGAGCCAGTCACACTGGTCGTGCTGGGGGGAAGGGCTGTGGGGGCAGCAGCAGCGGGGGAAAACAGGCTGAAAAAGCAAAAGGATAAAGGCAAAAAGAGAGAGAAAAGTGCAAATAGGGCAGCAAAAGTGCAAGAAAGAGTGGCGGAAAGACGCAGAGGGCACAGAAGGAGAGTGAAAGGGGGAGATTGAGATGAGGGGAAAATGACAGAAAACTGAGGAAAGACCCAGAAGGAGAGTGAAGGGGGGAGATAGAAGTGAGGGGAATAAACAAGTGAAAAAGGAGAGAAAAAGCGGAGCGAGAGAATGGAGACAGAGGTCCACTGGACCACCAGGGATGAGGCGCAGGTGAAACCTGCAGGTGGAGGAGGGCCTCGAACACCAACACTCAAGAGTGCAGGGGCTCGGGGGAAGGCCTCACTTAATGTTGGAGCTGCGAGGGAGGGAGAGCAATTTCACTGACAATGAGTCAGTGGTCTGGCTCGCCTGTCCCCGCAGCGGCCGCCATTAAGTAGAGGTCGGGGAGGGCTGGACAGCTGGGAGGCAGGAGCGGGGAGGGGAGCTGGATTGGGCCGGTCGCACTGTTCGTGCTGGGGGAAGGGGCCGCAAGGGCAGTAGACTGGGTAGTTTTCTTAAAGTAGCTGTGTATTACCACAAAAGTTTGGATTTTTTTAGATTTCGATATTTTTGTTTTACCATACTAATGCTTATCACATGTGATTTTATATTATGTAAGTGTATCTTTTTTGATTATCTTTGACATTCAAATAAAGATTTTGATTGATTGATTGATTGATTGATTGACTTTTAATGTGTTAAAATATCTTACATTTGTGCCTTGGCACCATTAGGCCATGGGTGCAACAATATGCTAGGAAGTAACATCATTAAGCCAGATCCAGCATTATGGGCATTAGGATAATGCTAGGGTGGTCTCATGCTGTGTAAATTTGCTGTATGTCATGAATTACTACAATAATGCAGTAGTCAGCAATATACCAGCTATGACTTCCATTGATATTCACAGTGTGTTAAAATGTAGTACCATTGAGTAATAGAATTCCATATAATGGCAAGCATTACCATCATACTGGCAGAACCATCGCTGTGCAATGGGTGCCCACAATATAACAAGGCATACCAGTATTGTGCCAATATGAATATTTTGCCATGGTTGGGCACTATTGTGCACTAAATGCCCCAAAATGCCAAGAGTTAGCACCATACTGCTAGGACCCCCATTACATCATGGATTGGCACCACTTGTTATAAATACACACAACATATGGTGAATGATCACTGCTCTGTCAGGCCCAGCATCATGCCATAGATGCCAAAAGCTGCCAAGAATCGTCACAGTTATTTTAGGTACAGAATTATACCAGGAGTGGGCATGATGCCATTGATACTCACAAGTAGCCAAGAAATACCACTGTTAGGGGAAGGCTAATATTTTATCAAGGTGGGGAATAGGTAACAAGCAATGGATGCTTACAAGTTGAAAGGATTTCCACCAATGTGCCAGGGTCAGCATTTGTTAAGGGGTAGGCATCATGCCATTGAAGACCAGACGTTCCCAAAATATGCCACAATAATATGAGGGCCAGGATTTTACAAACTGCTGAGAATCACCACCATTGTGCTGGGGCCAGCATTTTACCAGGGGTGAACAATGCAATTAGCCCAGTGATGCTCACAAGTTGCCATGAATTCTCACCATTGTACCATTGCCAGCATTTTCCACACTCTTCATTCATGCACACACACACACACACACACATAAACATACTTAAAGACATAGACACGTGTGGGTGCACACAAAGCAGCATGCACATGTGCACACGTATACACCCACACCCAAACAACATCCAGATGTTTGAAATACCATCTCAACTTTCCCCAGTGCTTCAGGCTGTCTCTTTGCTCTTTTAAGTAGTTAGGCTAATGTTCCTAAATTGGTGCTCCATATCTAAATTTGACATCAGCAGCATTTACCAAAGCAGCCCACTACACCCACTGCAACTGTAGAGCTTGAGGATTAGTAATGTTTGCTTTTGTTGCTGCTTCTAGTGTAGATAGAAGAGACTAAAATGATTAGATTCCAATTGCACCAAAGCATGCCCTTTCAATACGGTTGCCTGTGTTGCAATGAGAATATTCCCTGTAGTAGTGAAACGCTCCTCAGCAGAGGAGTACAGATGTGATTTTCCCTCATTGAAAACTATGTATGTGTAACCTGAAGTAATGAGAACAACTCTAATTATTAGGTTTGTTATATTATCTCGAGTCTGTAAATATTCTCTAACATGTCTGCTTGAAATACGTGTACGATAGTTGTGTGTGTTTATATCCAAAGTTTTTCAGAAAATGTGGGAGTCATTAAATTGTACAAGCTCTTAACTCACTCAGCAAAATGTGGCAAGAAAGCGTTACCAAAGTTAGGAAACTCCATCAGGGCTTGTATTTTTGTTAATGGGGTTGGAGGTTGTAAATTAGTACACTTCTGTAGGAAATCAGTGGGTAATTCGTATTCAAGAAAAATCACATTCAAACATTCAATGTTGCATTTCTTAAAATTGATTCTATACCCAAGTTGTGTCAAAAGAGTCAGTATTCTGTCAACTTTAGCCAGGTGTTTAGTCAAGTCATTGTATAGTATATACCATCAATATATGGTATTGTCTCTGGATATTCTTGTAAGATATCCATAATTCTTGCTGCAAAGAGCCATGGGCTATTTTTATACTAAGCATACTGAGACCCGCTGAAGGAAAAATCAATTAGTTTTCCTGAGATTCAGCTGCTCTTTTTTGGCTAAAGAATCTACTAGATATGTTGAAAGCTGTTTTAATTTAGTTCCTCAATAGGTTCACGATTAATCCCATACTGTGTGCGTTTTGTACAGCATGTGGGCCTGCATGTGCATTTAAATTTCTATATTCTAAAACTATTCTTTATGAACAATCAGGCTTCAATACCATAAAAAGAGGGTATTCATTGTGGAACTAAAAGCCATTATTACACTTATATATTGCAGTTAATGAAAAAATATCTTTTATATCGCTTTGCCTCTGGCTGCAAAGAATACTGAGTCTGAACCTGGAGCTCACTCTTTAAGGCAATTAATTGTGGAATAAATATTTGGTCCAAACCCCCTTGGTTTCGATGTAATGTACGAGCCTGTTTCAGAGCCCACTCACATGCATATTTGTCCCTGAGTTTTTCAGGTTCTAAGAAGAAAAATGTTTGTATTATTACCTCCTTTCCTTGATGAGTATCCCTTACAAACACCCAAGACTAGTCATCCTCTGCAAGAATGACATCATAAATATCCAATAAATGATGCCAGAATACAGTTTTTTGACTGTGTGATATGTCTCTCTCAATCTCCATTGCTACATTATGAACCCTATCTGGAGGGTTTACATGTCCATCTGTCATTTGAGCCGATATGTATTCTCTAATTGAAGTCACCACCAAATGCTCCTTGAGATCCTGCCAACTACTGTCACTTATGCTGCATTGTCTAGAGGCGCTATCACCCAAGTCCCATTATGCACAAGCATCCCTAGGTTGCAGGGCATGTTTTGTTTGCTAAAGCAGTCACTTTTCTTCAAGTGAGTCATTTGTAGGACATACTGTCAAAGTCACGTATTAATGGTAACTGTTTTACTTCTGTAAGTGTCAGATTTGCTGTGTTAGGATATGGTTCATAGCCAACCAATACATGCCAGGTGGCCCCTTAATTACTTGGGGGACTCCTTCTACTGTTTTGCACTCCACATGATAATTAACCACCAAACCATGGCTGATGCCCTTAATATTCTATCAGGATTGCTAAGTTGTGGTAGGGTTCATTATTAGGTGGTAGTGGTGCAGGCCTGTATGTATGAAAGTTACCACTGTTAGGATCTACAACATTAAACATCACCCATGAATAAAATAGTTCAAAGGGGTATACAGCATGTTCATTTACAACATATCTTACCCTAACCTCCACGTTAGGGACATGTTCACTGACAAAACATCGACACCCAAAACATCCCCATGCAACAATTTCGAGTCATAAATATAGATGTCAAAAATATCGAAATTTTATATTTTTAAAGGTGTGTACAAAAATATCGAAAAACAAATATCGATGACATAAATATAGATGTCAAAAATATCGTTTTTTATATATATAAAATAAAATAATAAATATTAAATATATTAAATAAGAAACTTAATTAAATAATTATTTAATATACATTTTGACAAAAATATCAAATAAACTTAACTTCAAAAACTTAAACACACATATATAATAATTATTATCAGCCGTGGTCGGTAGTAGGAGTAACTGCAGGGCGGTGACGTGGGGAGGGGGAGGGGCAGGGTAGGGGGTAGTAAACTATGGATTACGGAGATTTACAGGTAAATTAACATATAAATTAATAAAACGAATTTCGTTGCGTGCACTGCATCCACAAATGCGATGCAGTGCATGCAACGAAATTCATTTTATTAATTTATATGTTAACTTACCTGTAAACCTCCGTAATCCATAGTTTACTACCCCCCACCCTGCCCCTCCCCCTCCCCACGTCACCGCCCTGCAGTTACTCCTACTACCGACCGCGGCTGATTATTATATATGTTTACTGTAAAGCAATTAATAAACTATTAATTTAAATGTATTTTATAATTTTAAAAATAGATAAAAATGAAAAATAAAAAATATATATATATATATATTCACTTAAAAAACCATAGGTTTCACACATGTTAGTTAGCTGGACATTTCCCTCGTAAAAAACCAATGAAATTCCCCTGTTATAGTTAGTGCAGGCAACTATAACTCACGCGACCGCAATCCTCTGCTGATGACGTCAGATATTACATCACTGTATTTAGACACCTATTTACCCATGTCTTCTTCCATTAATCTTTAGCTATACATATATTACAAATATTTATTTTTCAGAAAGACACATATTTAATCAGTGATGTAATATCTGACGTCATCAGCAGAGGATTGCGGTCGCGTGAGTTATAGTTGCCTGCACTAACTATAACGGGGGAATTTCATTGGTTTTTTATGAGGGAAATGTCCAGCTAACTATAACATGTGTGAAACCTATGGTTTTTTAAGTGAATTTGCAAAGTTTTTTAAATGCTAATTCCTAACTATAACGTGTGTGAAACCTATGGTTTTTTAAGTGAATTTGTACGTTTTTTTAAATGCTAAGTTATGTATTTATTATTTTTTTTCAGGTTCTTCACCGTGCGCGCACCGTGCGCCCACAGTGCGCTTCGTGCACCGTGCGCGCACTGTGGGCGCTCGGTGCGCTTTGCGCACCGAGCACCCACGATGCGTTGTCCGTGCCGTGCGCGCACCCCCGCGCTTTTTCGAAAAAAAAAATGTTTTTTTCATCCTTGGGGGTCCTTCAGTGACCCCCTGACAAAGGCTAGGGGGTCAGGAACTGTCCACCCTGCCCCCTTTTCACATTCTCCACCTTTGTTTTCCACTGCCTCAGACTGCGAGAGACAAAATGGCGGCCGACACTTCCTGATTTCGGCCGACTGGAATGTTTACTGTCATGTAACCACCAATCAGAATTACGCTCGCGCACGTCAGCGTGCGTGTACGGTATGCTTACCGTACGCGCAAGGTGCGCGCCTACAGATATATATGTACTTTTAACTGAAATTTTCTCAGGAACTAATGAACAGATTGACTCCAGATATTCAAAAGGCACATCCCTGACCTGAGGACTTTCTCTTTGCCAAATTTCAAATAATTCTGTTCAGCCGTTCGGGCTGTACCTTGGACTAAAGGTCCCTATGGAAAAATGCATGGGGAAAACGCGTTTTGGGACCCCCCTTTTTTCTCGGCCCCCGCTTGACTAATCACCCCGAGACTTTCAGGGTAGGAGCGGGGTGGAGCGCCCCACCTATTTTGAAAAATTCACGAGCATTCGTCAACTGGCGCCAAAGTTATTCAAAATAGAATTTTCAGATTTCCTATGGAAACACGGTCCTAACTATAACTATCTACTGGCGACCGCCAGTAGATTATATATATATAAATATTCACTGAAAAAACCATAGGTTTCAGGGGTGTTATAGTTAGCTGGACTTTTCACTTGTACAAAACCATTGAAATTCCCCCGTTATAGTTAGTTCAGCTAACTATAACTCGCGCGCCCGCAATGCACTGCTGATGACGTCACATATTACATCACTCATGACAGGGTCAGTGACATCACTCATGACATCACTGATGACATCTCAAATGACGTCACTGATGACATCACTGATGACATCATCCAGTGAATGTGTGTTTTTCTGAAAAGTAAATATGTTTTATATATGTATATGTCAAGGTCGATGGAAGAATAAATGGGTATATAAGTGTCTAAATGGATGATTTGTTTTTGAAAAATTGATTGTGTAACTGACTGATTAAGTGTATCATAGTGAATACATGGCTTAGTGAGTAATGTTTAAATATGTAAATATCTGTATCAGTCTCTCACTTTGTGTATAAGTGGATGCATGGGTTGGTGAGTAGCTACATGGGTGTCTATATAGGTTATTAGTTGGTTTTTTGAGTATCAGTCTGAGTGTCTGCATGGTTCGGTGGGGGTATTACGTAGTGCATAGGTGCATGAATGAGTGACTCACTGTTTGTATGTGTTGAAGACAGCATGTGTGCAGGACTGTATGGGTGGATGAGTGTGTGTATGGGTGTGTTAGTGAGTGAATGACTGTCTCAATAGTGTCTTTATGAGTAACTTCATATGTTTTAAACTAGTATATGTGACTATTGGTGTATATAAGTGAGTATATGTGAGAGTGAGAGATTGAAAGAGTTCCTGTATGAATAAGTATGTGTTTCTATAAGTGATTGTTTAAAAGACTAAGTATGTGTAAGTTCCCGTAGAAGTAAGTGTGGTGGTGTGTGTATAACTGTATATGCAAGTAAATGTATGTTTGATTCTTTATTAGCATGAGTGACTATGTGTGTGAGTAACTCTATGGATGAGTGGCATTGTGTAACAGGATGTATAGGTGTATGAGTACATATGATGAGTGAGTACATGTATGATTGACTGTATAGGTCTGTTGGTGAATGAGTGGATGTGTATGTGGATCTTAGAATTACTGAAGAGGTTGTTGTAACTGGTATTGGTATGTCCATTGTTTTGAAAATTTTAGTCTCTATTTTTGAATGTGTGTATCAAAGGTTATATTAGGGTGAGAGGAGGTCTGCCACTCTATCACAAGGATGATGTCATCAGTGATGTCATCAGTGATGTCATTTGAGATGTCATCAGTGATGTCATGAGTGATGTCACTGACCATGTCATGAGTGATGTAATATGTGACGACATCAGCAGTGCATTGCGGGCGCGCGAGTTATAGTTAGCTGAACGAACTATAACGGGGGAATTTCAATGGTTTTGTACAAGTGAAAAGTCCAGCTAACTATAACACCCCTGAAACCTATGGTTTTTTCAGTGAATTTCTGAGGTTTTTTAAATGCTAATTCCTAACTATAACGTGCCTGAAACCTATGGTTTTTTCTGTGAATTTCAAAGGTTTTTTAAATGCTAATTTATAACTATGCCTACAGAGATAGGACATGTGAAGAAAGAAGAAAAAATGCACAGAAAGAAAAAAAAGAAGTGCAGAAAGAAGCAACAGAAGTCCTCAAAGACGAAGAAAAGTGCAGGAAGAAGGATAATGTGCAGAAAGAACAAAAAGAAGAGCAGAAAGAAGCCTTGTTGCAAAATCATCCTGTACCCTCAACTTTTTCAGACGGATACTGGTGGTAACTGAGTCTGACTAACCAGTCCTAGAGCCAGTGCTATGTTAAAAGACACTTAGAATACAGTGAAAACACCTACATACACTAGGGAACATTATGCGTTGGGGTCCCCCTGTGATTAGCATGACCTCCTCTGCAAGCCCCTAGTATATAATAGGGCAGGGGGATTAAAACTACCTCTTAAAACAGGCCACAGGGCGTTTTTGCACACGTTAACTCAGGCCCCGTCCCCTCCCTTCACAACTGTGTAAACACGCCCTGGGTCCGTTTTTAGTTGGGAGATTAAGTTCATTTGAATCCTGAGGGTCCCTAGGGTCCAAGTAGACCACTAGGTACCTCCAGTAAGTGCCACAGATCTGCGTTGCAGAGAGGTGTAAAAAGTGGCACGGCCTGGACCACCTCTCTGCAAAACAGCTCAGTGGCGCTTACTGGAAGCACTTGGTGGGCTAGTTAGCCCCCAGGGGCCCTCAGTATTGAAGGGACATTATATCCCCAATTTAAAACGTGCCATAGTGCGTGTTTGCACACGTCACCTCAGGCCCCGTCCCCTCCCTTCACCACTGTGTAAACGCGCCCTGTGGCTGTTCTAAGTTGAGAGATTAAGTCCACTTGAATCCTAAGGGTCCCTAGGGTCAAACTAGACCACTAGGTACCTCCAGTAAGCGCCACAGCGCTGCGTTGCAGAGAGGTGTAAAAAGGGGCTTGGCCTCAGAACACCTGTCTGCAGCGCAGCTCCCTGGCGCATACTGGAGATGCCTGTTGAGCTAGTTGGCCCTCAGGGACCATCAGTATTGAAGAGGAATTAATTCCCCAACTTACAACTCGCCAGGGGGCGCGTTTGCAGAGTGCTGCAAGGAGGGGGCGTGGCCTCCGGCACGATGCCAGTCTTTTATTTATTTTAATTTTTTAAGAAGGGGGGCTGTGTGGTTCCCCTTCTTATTCTAATTTATTGGCCCTGATGACCCCATCCCCCAGGGCCTGTCTCCTAATTATATTTTTTTGACCCCAATCCCCAGGGCCGGCCACTGTTTTTAATTATTTTTAAAAAATATATATTTATAGACACACCTAGGACATGCTGGACAAACCGTACATACCTATCACCATGACGATTTGCGTGATATTCATTAAAAGGTGACTATGCATACAATTAATCCACGTGGAATGTATTTACACCACTAGTGAAGCTCTGACATGTCTGATGCCCTACCGTGCCTAATCCCGGAAGACACCCTTGTTGTTTATTTATACAAACATGGGTAGCTATTGATGGGCACATTTAATACACATGCACACCAAGCCATTCAAAGGGGATTCGACAAAAATTCGACCAAAACTATGCAAGAAACCCCCCTCATGGTTAATAAAACACACATCCACTGCCGGCTGTGTAATACTTTTTATTTTACTCTCTGGAAAGGGGACGAACATCACTTGAGAGTCACAGCGCGCTCCTGGCAGAGCTCAATGCTGTGTTACACCCACCATTGCCTGCTGAGTGCCACACACCTCTGTGTTGTATTCCACTAGCTAGTGCATATGCTATGACACTCTCTAGCCCATGTGCACTGTAACACCACCCCGTGAATATGTCATGCCACACTTGTCTTCGCACGGGTTATATTGCCGCATCTAACGTTCCTTCCTCGATGTGTATGTTATAACGCACAGCGCTATGCCATACATATTACAATCTGGGATCCATATCTTTGTCACAGTGCATATGCAACGTTACACTCCCCAGCACATATTTTATATTACAACTTTAGAGACTACTTAGGTTACACAACACTGCCCTGTGCATATTACACTCCAAGGCGCATATCGCATAGCACGCGCTAGTGCCTGTGCTATCTCGCACTCTCCAATGAATCTGTCATTGCACACAATGTATTGCATATTATATTTCACGCCCGGTTCATCTTATATCACACTTTTTGGTGCATAGTTTATACCATACACTATATCTAGTTTTCATTTTCAATCGTGCTCTCAGGACTATGTTCTATAACACTGTGTTCACCTACCCTTTTCACGGGCATTACATTTTGCGATAGGGGGTGGAGGGTCAGGGGGTGTTTCTGCCAAGTGAGCCCGGAGTCACAGTCACAAACGTCCTCTTCTTCCTGAATAAAAGTGAGATTATGCTGCATACTTGTTCATATTTTAAGTAGTTCGCACAGACACACGTTTTAAAAACAATAAAGTTCCTAATACCCGCCTTCTGTGAGCAGTTAGCTTGCTGCCCCATCCCCCTCCTCCCTATCCTCTGTTGTGTGAATCCATGGACTAGCCTCCTCCCTCCTGCCATGCATGGTCTGATGTGCTGCCACTGCCCTCAATTTAGTATGATGTACCAGTCCACTCCTCCTGCCCTCCATTGCCCAATTCTATGCCCCATCATTGACCTCCTGCTTAAACTCTGTGCTTAGCTTGCTGCCCCGATTCTCCTTCCCCCTGTCCTCCGATGTCTTTGTGCATGCCCCTGCTCCATCCTTTTTGCCCACCATGTTCCATGGACCTGCCACTCCTATCTACTCTGAGTGTTCTGTTGAGCTGTCACTCCCCTCCCACCTGCCTAGCATTGTCAGATGACTGTAACCTGTCCCTGCCACCTCCACCCTGCCTGTCCACATGCCATGCCCCTATCCTCTTCCTCCTGTCCTACATGGTCCATTGTACTGCCACACCCTTCTGCCCTCCCTGGTCTGTTGTGCTGCAACTGCTCCTCCTGCCTGCCCCGTGCGGTCTGTTGTGAGGCCCCTTCCCCTGAACTTTCTTGTCTGTGCACAGGTCCTGACCCTCCCTTCTATCCTCCATCGTCCTTTGTGCATGCCCCTGCACCCTCCTTCTTGCCCATCATAGCCATTGTGCTGCCACTAACCCTCCCACTTGCCATGCATGGTCTTCTGTGCTGCCATGGTCCCTCCCACCTTCCCTGTGTGGTCAGTTAGCTGCCCTGACCCCCTCCCACCTTCCCTCCATGGTCTGTGTGTATGCCATCACAGTCTCACTGTTGCTCTTCATGGTGTGTCTTGCTTCTAGTGCCCATCCTGCCTGACCTCCATGGCCATCTTGCTGCTCCTGCCCTGCCCCCTTGCCCCCAGCCCTCTGTTTACATGTGCAGACCCCTACTCCCTCCCTCCTGGCTTGTCTGTTCCATTGTAATGCCCCTGATCCGTCCCTCCTGCCCTTTATGGTCTGTTATACTGCAGCTTTCTCTCCTGTCTGTCCATTATGGTCAGCTAGCTACCATTGCCTCTTGCCCCTCTGTTCTCTGTTGTCCATGTGCATGGTCCTGTCCCCTCCCTCTTGCTTTCTATGGATTGTTGTGCTGCACTCCCGTCCCTCATGCCCTGTGTGGTGTATTGTGCTGCTGCAAACCCTGATGCCTGCCCTGCAGGGTCAGTTTGGTGCACCTCTCCATGTCCCTCCTGTCCTCTGTTATCCAAGTCCATGTCCCTACCCCATTTCCTTCCATGATCCAGTGTACCAGACTTGCGAGCATTTTGAACTTGGTAAGAGGGAGATTTTGAAAAAAAACTGGGGTATTGATTTTCCCCTTTGAGTTACATTGAAAAAGAGGAGATTGTAGACAGGAGACAGATCAAATAAAGCCCATTTGAGCTTAAAAACATTGGACGTTTCCTGGCTGAATCGGGTCTGTTGGCATGTATGGTTGTACTACCATTGCCTCTTCCTTCTGCCCACAATGGTCTATTACATTGCCACAGCCTCTCTTGCAAGTCCTGTATTGATGGTTTGTTGCCCCTGCCCCCCTTTCCACTGCCCTCCATAGTCTGTTGTGCTTCCACGGCCCTCCTGCCTGCTCAGTGTGGTTAAATTGTTGCCTTTGCACCCTCCTACCTGCCTTCAATTTTCAGAGTCCGTGCCCCTGGCCTCTGCCTCTCAACAGTATCCTAATGAACAACTAGATTGCTAACATTCCATATTTATTACAAAAGTGTGGAACGCCTGACGTCATCTTGATGTAATCAAAACTGTAATACCTAGAGCATTTCCTTTAGAAATTACATATCTGAGAGGGTCTTATTGGCATCAAAATTATGGTTAGTGCTCTAAAAGACTAAAATAAGGACATATTTTCTGAGTTTTCAAATAGCGACAAAGCACTTTTAAATTATTTGTTATCTTTATGTTTTTTTATCCAGTTGACCACTTGATTAAATGTTGCACTTAGGGGAGAGGATGTGGTGTTGCTTCCAGAACTGCAGACTTTGCAACTGGGGAACCAGGTTGGAGTTTCTGCTTCAGCTCGACATTCTGTGATTCTGGTCAAATCACTTAGTCTCCCCATGTCTACAACCAAAATTAATTTGTTCTTGTGTGATGTAACCAATGCTCATGTAAAGCACTCCAATACCTGACAAGTCTGCACTATATAACACTGCAAAAACACAAAATAATAAGTGTTTTGCACACTTCTGTCATTGGGCTATATTTGGGCTACATCTGGGTGATTTGGGGCTACATTTGGGCTCTTTTGTCCCCGGTGGCCATCTTGGGAGATTTATTTGTTATGAAGTTTCCTAATTTCCTCATGTACTGCAGTCTCCTCAGTAGGAAATGCTTTCCGTTTTTTACTTTGATTCCATCATGAAGGTATTCAGATATGTCACACATTTGCCATAAATTCTGAATGTTAGCACTCTAGTTGCTCATTAGATCACTGTAGTAAAACTACTGTTCGCCATGGAAGTCTGCTCCTGGTATTAAAAGTGCATGTTTCAGTCTGCATGTCAGAATTTTTTAATGAAATAGAAGAGGATTTGAGAAGTCACTAAAAATGTGCCATCATTTTCTTTCTTCAGCATTAATCATAATTTCTATGGCAAAATGAACCCCCTCGTTGTGTTCCTTTTTAAATTAAATGTTTTTAGTGTTTCCAGTTTATTCCAATCAAGATGGCTTCAGGTGTGCCATACTTTTGTCATAATGAAGACAGTAAGCGCTCTAGTTGTTTTTAAGAACACTCTGGGACATTCTGTCATTGGGCTATACTTGGGCTACATCTGGGTGATATTTGGGCTACATTTGGGCTCTTTTGTCTCTGATGGCCATCTTGGGAGACTTATTTGTTATGAAGTTTCCGAATTTCCTCATTTACTGCAGTCTCCTCAGTAGGAAATACTTTCAGTTTTTTACTTTGATTCCATCAAGAAGGCATTCAGATGTGTCACACATTTGTCATAAATTCAGAATGTTAGCACTCATTTTGCTCATTAGATCACTGTAGTAAAGCTACTGCTCACCAGGGAAAACTGCTGCTGGTATTGAAAGTGCATGTTTCAGTCTGCATGTCAGAAGTTTTTAATGAAATAGAAGAGGATTTGAGAAGTCACTCAAAATATGCCCTAATTTTTCTTTCTGCAGCACTAATCATACTTTTTATGGAAAAATTAACCCCCTCATTTTGTTCCTTTTTAAATTAAATGTTTTAAGAGTTACCACTTTAATCCAAGCAAGATGGCTTCAGGTGTGCCATACATTTATCATAAGTAGGACTGTTAGCGCTCTAGTTGTTCTTTGGAACACTCTGGGAAGCTGCAGTAGAACACAAAGGAATCAACTGACAGTCTCTGCCCTTGTTGGATGTACATGTTTTACTGAGAATGTCAGACTTCATTCTCACATGACTGAGAAAGATAATGTGAATTTACAGAAAATAAGCTCTCAGTTTACCTTATAGATCACCATCCAAACCTCTGTGGGAAAAGCATGAGAAAATATTTTTCTCTCAATCATGATATCCCAGCAGAAGGCTTTTTCACATGGTGAAATCACCTTAGAACATACCACAATTCCTAAAATGAGTATGGTACCATCAACAAATGATTTATAATGTAACTAAAGTCTTAAAACCTTCTATTAACTGCAATGCTTTTTAATGAGGTGCTATCATGTATATTGGTCCCAAGATGGCTGCCAACACTTCTTGGATGAAGTGCTGACAGCCAATCAGATCTCAGGATGAGATGTGTGGTTAGGCTCCGCCCACATATATATATGATTTTACTTTTGATTTTCTCAGGAACTACTGAACAGATTGACTCCATATATGCAAAAGGCACATCCCTGAGCTGAGGACTACCTCTCTGCCAAATTTCAAGTAATTCTGTTCAGCCGTTCGGGCTGTACCTTGGACTAAAGGTCCCTATGGAAAATTGCATGGGGAAAACGCGTTTTGGGACCCCCCTTTTTTCTCAGCCCCCGCTTGACGAATCCCCCCCGAGACTTTCAGGGTAGGAGCGGAGCGGAGCGCCCCACCTATTTTGAAAATTTTGCGAGGATTCGTCAACCGGCGCCAAAGTTATTCCGAATAGAATGTTGCGGATTTCCTATGGAAACACGGTCCTAACTATAACTATCTACTGGCGATATATATATCCAAAATCCAAAGTGCTCCTGTCGAGACTACGGACCCGTGGAGGGTGGTGTATGCACAGGGAGAGCACCCGGTAAACCAATCCAAAATCCGTCTATAGTACGTGATAATAATACACTCTCAGGCGCCAATGAAATGAGTAAATCAGGAAGTTTATTTCCACGCTACGTGTTTCGGCGATGAAGCCTTGTTCACATATATATGTATATATATATATATACTAATAACATAAAATGTATGTAAAAAACAACATTCTAATATTAACTAAAACATTAAACTATTTAAAAATATTTAAAATTAAATATCCCACTCCAGTCAATGAAACAGTAGGGAAAGTGTGGCATAGCGGAGGGGTACAAAAAATTACTATTCCCACTCCAGGTAGTGCAACAGTAGGGAAAGTGTTGACTAGAGGAGGGAAACAATTTCCTATTTCCACTGTAGTCAGTGCAACAGTAGGGAAAGTGTTGGACAGCAGAGGGGTAAAAATTACTATTCTCATTCCAGTCAGTGCAACAGTAGGGAAAGTGTTGGATATGGGAGAGGTAAAAATTACTATTCCCACTCCAGTCAGTGAAACAGTAGGGAAAGTGTTGGATAGCGGAGGGTTAAAAATTACTATTCCCATTCCAGTCAGTGCGACAGTAGGGAAAGTGTTGGATAGCCGAGAGGTAAAAATTGCTATTCCCACTCCAGTCAGTGAAACAGTGGGGAAAGTGTAGGATAGGTGAGGGGTAAAAATCACTATTCCCACTCCAATAAGTGCAACAGTAGGGAAAGTGTTGATTAGCGGAGGGATAACATTTACTAATCCCACTGCAGTCAGTGAAACAGTAGGGAAAGTGTAGGATAGCAGAGGGGTAAAAACGTTCTATTTCCACTCCAATAGGTGCAACAGTAGGGAAAGTGTTGGATAGCGGAGGAGTAAAAATTACCATTCCCAACCCAATGCATGCAACAGTAGGTAAAGTATTGGATAACGGAAGGATAAAAATTACTATTCCCACTCCAGTCAGTGTAACAGTAGGGAAAGTGTTGGATAGCGGAGAGGTAACAATTACTATTCCCACTCTAGTGAGTGCAACAGTGGGGAAAGTGTTGGATAATGGAGGGGTAACAATTACTATTCCCCCTCCAATGAGTGCAACAGTAGGGAAAATGTTGGATAGCAGAGGGGTAAAAATTACTATTCCCACTCCAATGAGTGCAACAGTTGGGAAAGTGTTGTATAGCGGAGGGGTAAAAATTACTGTTCCCACTCCAGTGAGTGTAACAGTAGGGAAAGTGTTGGATTGTGAATGGATAAAAATGTATATTCCCACTACAGTCAATTCAAAATTAAAAACAAAAAATATCTACAACTTGAAAAAATATTTTAAAAACAAAATAAATTATGAAAAGGATATACAGATGTTAAATATTAAAATACCAAAATATATATATATTATAAACAAAATATTATAATTTTAAATAAATATCACAAATACCTACACATATTATATTAAATAAAATATAAAAATATTTTTCAAACAAATCAATATTTTTAGTTAGAAACTTTTTATAAACAAAAACAATATTACATATATTTATTTTGTTTACATCCTACCCTATAACACCACACAATTCACAACCCATATCTAAATGACAAATATAATGTATTTCCATAATTAATGTAATTATTAATTAAATAAATTTTATTAATTAAAAAACAATTGAAAACACATAAAAATTAATTAACTTCCCAACCTTTACCCCTATAAACCCCACAACCAACACCTAAAATTAATTACACAATTCCCATATTTAATTTTAATTTAATGCAATAATATTAATTTACAACTAATTATTAATTAAATAAAACTAAGTCCACCATTTACCCCTAAAAACCCCACAACCCGCACCTAAAAAGAATTACACGAGTTCCATATTTAATTTTCAATAAAATAATTGTTAATAATTAACAACTACCTATTAATTCATTAAAAATAAATCACTTCCCACCCTTTACCCCATGAACCCCACAACCCACACCTAAAATTAATTTAACAATTTGCATATTTAGGGGCCGATTCCAATCATGGAAAAAGGCTGTACGAATAGTCGTACGGAGCATTTTCTCCGTACGACTCGTACCAGGTAAACTCATTCTATAACCTAGGAAGTACGATTCGTACAGAAAGCCTTTTTCTGTACGAATCGTTTAAAAGACCATACAGCAAAATACCCACGATTCCGATCCGGAACTGCTTGTACGTGATGTCCGTACGTATTTCAGCAACGTTTTCCGGCCCAGCAAGTACGATTCGTACCGACGTCACTACCTACCTCGCTGTGACTACGGGAGCGAAAAACTGCCGGAAGAGCAGAACCCTACGCCACGGAGCCCCGGTACGCGACGTACAGCCATGAACCCCATCGTATGTGTCATACTGGTCCTCTTGGCCTACGACCTGGTGCATTGCACCCGACGCACACGCCGCAGAAGGTGAGAACAACACCCAGGGGCCAGGGGGGGGGGGGTGAGGTCCAGGAAACATACCCCATAGCAAACACAAACCTATAATATGGAGGCCATACATTACCACCAGGGTCTGGTCACTTGGGCGGGCGTGGCCAGCAGCCCCTGCGTACCGCAACAAGGAAGTGGACGTGTACGGTGCCTACCACACGTACCTCTATGGCACCATGACAACAGTGGTACGGACTGTACCCACGCATGAATGCGTGGGTACGGTGCATACCACACGTACCCCAACCGCGCCATGACAACAGTGGTACGGACCGTACCCACGCATTAATGCGTGGGTACGGTGCGTACCACATGTACCCCTAGACGCAATGACAACAGTGGTACGGACCGTACCCACCGTACCCATGCATGAATGTGTGGGTACGGTGCGTACCACACGTACCCCTACGGCACCATGACAACAGTGGTACAGACCGTACTCAAGCATGAATACGTGAGTACAGTGCATAGCCCTACGGCCCCATGAGTACTCAGGTACGGACCGTACCCACGCATACATGAGTGGGTACGGTCCGTACCACATGTACCCAGTTACGGCAGCAGGAAAATTTGGATACGAGGCGTACACACGCCAGGAATGTGGGCATAGAGGACTGGCCCAGCATGTCACCTTCATATTGTTGTGTGTGTAGGTCCTGGCCAGCAGTGTACAGCTCCAAGGGGGTGCGTGGGTGGGTGCAGAGGCCTCCCAGCAGTGGACAGACATATGAGGGGTGGGTGCATATCACTACCAGCAGTGTCCAGACATATGAGGGGTGGGTGCAGAGGACTCCCAGCAGTGCCCAGACATATGAGGGGTGGGTGCAGAGGACTCCCAGCAGTGGACAGACATATGGGGGTGGGTGCAGAGGACTCCCAGCAGTGCCCAGACATATGAGGGGTGGGTGCAGAAGACTCCCAGCAGTGCCCAGACATATGAGGGGTGGGTGCATATCACTACCAGCAGTGGACAGACATATGAGGGGTGGGTGCAGAGGACTCCCAGCAGTGGACAGACAAATGAGGGGTGGGTGCAGAGGACTCCCAGCAGTGGACAGAGATATGAGGGGTGGGTGCATAGGACTCCCAGCAGTGGAGAGACATATGAGGGATGGGTGCATATCACTACCAGCAGTGTCCAGACATATGAGGGGTGGGTGCAGAGGACTCCCAGCAGTGGACCAACATATGAGGAGTGGGTGCATATCACTACCAGCAGTGGACAGAGATATGGGGGTGGGTGCAGAGGACTCCCAGCAGTGCCCAGACATATGAGTGGTGGGTGCAGAGGACTCCCAGCAGTGTCCAGACATATGAGGGGTGGGTGCAGAGGACTCCCAGCAGTGGACAGACATATGGGGGTGGGTGCAGAGGACTCCCAGCAGTGCCCAGACATATTAGGGGTGGGTGCAGAGGACTCCCAGCAGTGGACAGAAATATGAGGGGTGGGTGCATATCACTACCAGCAGTGGACAGAGATATGGGGGTGGGTGCAGAGGACTCCCAGCAGTGCCCAGACATATGAGGGGTGGGTGCATATCACTACCAGCAGTGGACAGACATATGAGGGGTGGGTGCAGAGGACTCCCAGCAGTGGACAGACATATGGGGGTGGGTGCAGAGGACTCCCAGCAGTGGACAGAGACATGAGGGGTGGGTGCATATCACTACCAGCAGTGTCCAGACATATGAGTGGTGGGTGCAGAAGACTCCCAGCAGTGCCCAGACATATGAGGGGTGGGTGCATATCACTACCAGCAGTGGACAGACATATGAGGGGTGGGTGCAGAGGACTCCCAGCAGTGCCCAGACATATGAGGGGTGGGTGCAGAAGACTCCCAGCAGTGCCCAGACATATGAGGGGTGGGTGCATATCACTACCAGCAGTGGACAGACATATGAGGGGTGGGTGCAGAGGACTCCCAGCAGTGGACAGACAAATGAGGGGTGGGTGCAGAGGACTCCCAGCAGTGGACAGAGATATGAGGGGTGGGTGCAGAGGACTCCCAGCAGTGGAGAGACATATGAGGGATGGGTGCATATCACTACCAGCAGTGTCCAGACATATGAGTGGTGGGTGCAGAGGACTCCCAGCAGTGGACAGACATATGAGGGGTGGGTGCATATCACTACCAGCAGTGGACAGACATATGGGGGTGGGTGCAGAGGACTCCCAGCAGTGCCCAGACATATGAGGGGTGGGTGCAGAGGACTCCCAGCAGTGGACAGACATATGAGGGGTGGGTGCAGAGGACTACCAGCAGTGTCCAGACATATGAGGGGTGGGTGCAGAGGACTCCCAGCAGTGCCCCACTCCCAGGAGGATGGATGACATTCACACACTGCATGACACACCACATGTGGGTGTGAGGACATACAACACATGCATACCCACCCATGGCGGATGCCCCACAGTACACACCCTGATTTCATGCCAACAGACTGTATAGTCATGGAAATGCATACTAAAATAAGTTAGCTAAGGGGAACACACACTGTTACGCACATCACAGGAGTGATAGGAATGTCCAGGTGCTGGTCCACCCACCCACTAGATACAATGCCCACAATTGTGAGTCAGGTGCCCAAATACCCTGCATTACACGTGCCATTTGTGTGTTAGGCCGTGATTACACTCATGCATAGTGCTGAAATGGGCAATTGGTCCCTGATGCCATTCCTACATACACAAAACACAAGTACAGTGACTGGCAAGGATGGCACAGACTATTCAGCAGGAGACATCGGAGAGCATGCATGGCCATTGTTGAAGGGATCCGTCACCAACAAAGGATATGTTGACACAGGTCAGCACAACAGTTGTGCAACTGTTTGCAGGGAACATGTCAGGTGCCACAGAGGAAGGAACACTCCTTGGGACAATGTCTCACAATCCAAAGGAACACACACTACCAATTAATATTTTCACAGACATTGTGATGGCACACAGATACCATGGTCCACCTCATGACCATCATACTAAAACATTTCTCAGATCCCTAACACATTACCAGAACACCAACTTCATGGGCCTCATCACCAACATCAAGTACCTGAAATGCAATAGTGTGGAAACCAAATGAAAAGGCTTTATTCAACACACCAAAAAAAAATTGTAAGAAGACACTATTTACAGAGGCCAATGGCCAGTCCATAGTTCGAGTCCAAGGGTGGATGTATGTGACTGTGTCTACCCCTACCTTGCCTGCACAAAGTCACCTCAAGGTTTGTCGACCGGGGGGGCATCATTAGTGGGAGTACCAGGCACCGCAGGGACAGGAGTGGGTTGGGTAGGTGTGTTGGGTGCAGAGCTGGACGTATCCACCACAGGGGGTGGGGCAGCACCAAAGGTGGTGGTGAGCAGCTCGCTGCACACTGCTGCCAGGGCGTCCAGAGGAACCCCTGCACCGGAAGAAACACCAGGGCCAACAGAGGGGGGGGTGTCCGAGGGATGGGGTGCAGCGCTCTTGGGGGAGGTGGTGGACATGGGGGGGGGGACTCAACTCCCCTGGCCGGAGACTTCCTCATCCGCTTGCGGGGTGGTGTCACAGTGGGGCTGAGGGAGAGACTAGCCATGTAGGTCTCTTTGGGTGACATTTTGGCAGGGGAGCTAAGGGGAGTGGATTTGGAGGAAGTGGGTCATGAGGACTGTGGACTCTGACTGTGGCTGTGTGTCTGCCATTTGCCCCCAGACCCTGTGGGTGTGACTACATCCCCCTGAGTGTGCGTGCCAGGAGGTGTGCGCTGTGCCTTATTTGGGGGTGTGCTGGATGTGTCTGTTGGGTTGTGTGCCTGTGACTGTCTGTGTGTGCTTTGGACAGGCATGGGAGAGGGCAGTGTGGATGGGTCTGGGGTAGGGGGGGACAGAGCGCCGCAGGAGAGACACTGCTTCTGTCAGTGAAGAGTCCATGGACCGCATAAACCTGCGTTGCTCAGTCATCGTTGATGACATGCCCTCTACGAACGACACCAACTGTGTGAGCAGTCTAGTGTGTTCATGGAGGACATGCAGCATCAATGCCTGACCAACCTGCAACTGCCGCAGTGTGTCCACAGACTCTTCACTGAGGGTAGCAGGGGTGACAGGGGCAGGGGCTGCGGTGCCTGGTCCGAAGGAGACACGATGGGACCCTGCATGGACAGAAGGGACGGGAGCAACTGGGAGGGCGGAGATAGCAATGGAGGAGGCGGGTACAGATGGTGGGATGCTGCCAGATGTTGTTGCATCCTCCGCCTCCTCAAGGATGTCAGCCTGGGACCCGTCGGTGTCGTACATGCTCTCGCCTCCGGACAGGTCCTCCGACTGACTCCCCTCGCCCTCCGTGCCACTGTCTCCTGCTGACTCCACAGCACTGGTGGCACTGTCGCTGGGTCCCTCCTCAAGGTCCATGCAGGTGTCTCCCTCGCTTGTGGATGATGATGCTGTGGGCAAGGAGAAGAAACCAGAAAGCATCAGTCATCTGTATACATCTGACACATGAGCACCAGAACAATTGGTCAGAGTGCATATCAGGCAATGCATCATGAGTAACAGCTGGATTACTCCGCAGATATGTAAGCCCTGTACTGCCCAGTTGGTAGACCCACCATGCCACTTTGACACCAGGAAACTCAATACACAAAAGGCCACAACTTGAATGAGCAATACACTGAGAAGCTAGTGTCTGTGAACCGGTGAGCACAGCAATACAATGAAGTCATGACACCTCTTGTTTACCCTGAAATAAACAGGAGTGGTGCACTCAAGGTAAATTAACACACCTCAATACTCAAGGTGTCACCACACTAAGAGACCTGTAAGTCCCTTGGAACACAAAACGAACAAATGTTGGTACCTTGGGACTCACAATACTTTAACCAATCTACATGTTTGGGATGTGCCAATTGGCCATTTCATGAAAAGAACACTGATGTGCCTGCATGCAAGATGTTGCACAAGGCACTGGACACAAAAGTACATTGACACGGTCATTGAAGAAGCTGGCACCTTTTCGGAGGAGCCACTGTTAGAAATAGATGGTGTTGCAGAAAGTACATATACATGGGCCCACGGAGGTCTTGACGTCTTGACACTCGTTAGTTTGTATCACCGACAACTAATGAGTCTCACAAAATCAAGACCACCGTGGGAACATGTATATGGAGAATCTGCAACACCATTTATTTATAACAGTGGCTTCTTTGAAAAGGTGCCAGCTTATTCAATGACAGTGTCAATGTACTTTTGTGTGCACTGCCTTGTGCGACATATTGCATGCAGGCAAATTAGTGTTCTTAACACAAATCAGCAAATTTCCACATGTTAAACATGAACAACTGTTGACAAGTGCTGTGAGTGCCAAGGTACAGTTAATGAAGAGTAACAACTTGAATCATGTCAGTTGTCACCAGGCCATCCGTCACCTGATTACACAGTTGGCTACACATATGACCTACTGCCTGTCATCTGGAGTGGCACACATGTCCACACCCAGAACAATGCATAAGCTAATGGGCCTGCAATTGGGTGGTAAAAAAGACCAGCTGTACTGTGGGGACACCCTCATGGCAAGCCAGAATGTACACACAGATGTCAGCACACAAAGTCCAAACTGCGTTGTATCTGAACCACAAACGTGCAAAAAATGTATGAGCAGGATTCTTGTTGGTAAAAAAACTGACACAGGCTGTAAAGCACATACATTAATCACTGGCCAGCATCACAGGGGCACTGCCCAGTGTATTTTAGTCCAGGCAATTCTCACACACAAGTCAGACCTGGCAATGATAAATCAGGGTTGCACATGTATGCCTCTCCCGCACCCCCCCGCCCCCAATACCTGAGTCAATGTGATTCATACAGATCAAGAAGTGACACCTCTTATTCAGGGTTACAACAACTGTGCTAGAAAAATTGCTTCATTGACACCACATCACCTTGTGGGGCTGACAACACATATTTGTGACAAACAACCATCAAAAGATTGTTGTGAATAGCCACACAGGCACTGCCCAGTGTGAGTATTCACAAGCAAAATGGTGTATCCCTGTCCAGTGGACACATGTAGCACACATTACCAAAATCCAAACTAGGCCAGGGAACAATGCCACAGAGACAGACCTATGCAGCACACACAGAGAATGTGCACAGTGTTGGATGACACACATGATTAGGAGGCCAGGGTGTCTCAGGGACTGTAGTGGGCACACTGCTCCATGGTCCTGGAATGAGCTGACTCTACCATGTTCAACCGTCATGGCACTATGCATATCTCACACTCATGCACATCATGCCTGAGGCCACAACATTGCTCATGCATGCTGCAAGGGTGTCCAGTTGAAAGCTCACACTCCTATGTTGAGAATCAGCATCAGTGACAACAATTATGGACCCCCTACATAGTGAACAGGTCATGGCACAGGCAAGGTACCAACACAAGTCACAGACCACCCTCCCACATGATGCAGAATGCAATGTGCACTTAGATGTACTGGCACCCTAGATGACCATGTGCAAATGTGATTACACACACACCAGGGGACACATGTCAAGGAGAGGAAGGGATGAAAAAGATCCCCAGGTGACATTTGGCAACAGAAAATGCACTGCACATATGAACTCTGGGAGTGTATTCATGCAAAATAGCACTTCCTAAAGCTGGCGACACATAACACAACAAAAAGCCATGTACATACCCCCTCCTTGCTGCAGTCTCTCCTGTAACTGCCTATCGAGGTCAGGGAAGACCACCGCCAGGACACGTTTCATGTGGTGGGTCAGGTGTCGGTGGCCGCCACCTCTTGCGGACCTGGGCCAGCTGCCGATCACGCCCCCCGCAGTCCTCACTGCCCTGACGACGTTGGTCCAGATCACCCCCTTCTCGTAGGCAGTTACCTGTCAGGATGACAAAGTGACACAACATCAATACACCTGCTCCATGTCCCAGAGACACACATTAGAACATCTTTGAAATGTTGATCAGGGCATAAGATGCTGACATGAATAGCCTCATTCACAACATGAAATTGGCCTGTGTGCAAGCGCCAATGCAGTACATGGCATTGAAAGTCTACAGGTGGCATGAGGGGTGCAAAACACTCAATGAACATGCCACACACTGTGCAGCACATGCAACAGCAGGCTGATGGGCAGCACGTGCCATGCAGTCACATGTCCCACTCCACTGACGCACCCTCAGCAGACTAGACAGACACACCCAGCCACAGATCACTGGCCTGTCATTGACAACAGCGGATACAACCCTCACTCTGCACATGTGCCATTTGCCAGGGGGGAGTCACAGGTGTCGTGCTAGCTCTGCAAGTCAGACACAAAGCACGGCTCACTGGTCACATCAGATGGTTTGATCAGTAGCCTCCAACATGCAGCTGTGGTGCAACCTTCACATAGACACTCACCCACATGACAAGGAACATTCACACACATCAATGTCCATGAGGTCGTACATGTCATTTGGACACTCTCACCACAGGTCCACTCAACTCATACACATCTGTGGGTACAGTCACCTGTCACACCGGGGGGACCACTGAATCACCTCAAGACAACAGGAATAAAAGCCCCCAAGGATTAGCCAGGCTGAATGTCTCATGTACTGTGCAGTGAAAGTCACTGTAAGCACCATGCAAGTGAGGAGTGCACACAGGAACTACATGATGCACTGCATGAGAGACATAAGCATGCCCCCCCGGGACACACTCTGAACAACATTGCATGTCAGTCCCACCTGGACACAATATTGACATTCACACAACAGGTGCATAGGCAAAGGTAGTGGACTCATCACTCACCTGCTCCCCTGGTCTCCCATACAGGCTAGTGTACTGTGGGAGGAGGACGTCCAGCAAGGCCTGATTCTCCTCCAGGGTGAATGGCTGGGCCCTCTCCACAGCACGAGACATGGTCCAGGGAAGCAGAGACAGCAGCAATGTTGTCGACAGGAAAGTTGTGCAGGCAAGTGCCCTCTCATGGCTTCTGGCTGCCTTATATCTGTCTTGCTGAGGGGCATTCATTTTGAGGAGTACATAGTGATTGGTCAGAATCATTTGCATCTTACGTTTACTCCAATCCCTTTAAACATACACCAGTGACAGCATTTGCATCGTTCAAATTTAGAGCATCATGTCAAGTCAACAACCACTTTCCAACATTGTATTTTGTGGCCAACTGACTTTTCCAGGACACCTGATGAAACATTTTTAAGAGAAAACTCCGTATCCATGACCACCAGCATGCATTTAGGGCCTAAGACTTGTCCCTTATGTGTCCCCTATGTAATTTTGAAAGCCACACACAGGTACGGTGCGTTTCATACGTACCCCTATGGCACCAGTTGCACAGTGCGTTTGACACGTACGTGTAGGCACTGGTAGTACACGTACGTGTACTACCAGTGCGTACACGTACGTGTACAAGTACATGTACGCACTGGTAGTACACGTACGTGTAGGCACTGGTAGTACATGTACGTGTACTACCAGTGTGTACACGTATGTGTACAACTAGTGCGTACACGTACTTGTACACGTACGTGTAGGCACTGGTAGTACACTTACGTGTACTACCAGTGCCTACACATACGTGTACAACTAGTGCGTACACTTACGTGTACGCACTAGTTGTACATGTACGTGTACTGCCAGTGCCTACATGTACGTGTAAAAGTACGTGTACGCACTAGTTGCATTTCACATGCTTACAATGGTAATACAACCATACACATGCCAGGAATGGAGGGCTACGAGTCGCACATGGATGTCCATCAAGTACTTGTCATTGCATACTTTCATGTGCAGGCCCAGTGATATTGCACAGGTCCTCTCATCTAGTTGCACAATTGATGTGTTCTGACCTGTGGACACATGTCATGTGTGATGGGGCACGATGTGGCACACATCACCTTGACACTTGCCACATGTGTGTCTGTAGTCCAACTGTGTCATGCATAGCAGCAGTGGGTGGCACAGTCATCAACACCCGCACCTGTCTCCTGATGCCAGGGACAGGGACACTTTATCAACTGACCTGTCACGATCAGCGTGCCCCTTTGGGACCATGTCAGGTGTGTGTCATGTGTTCCCATGAGCTTCATGTCAGTGTCCCGTCAACGGCATCTGCTGTTGGTGCATCCAACAGGGGTCTGTGTGGAGATGGGCATGTAACACATCTACGCACACCATGCCACATGTGGATTCCCAAGGCTGTAGGGTCTGTGTGCATGGGACATCATATATTTTCAGTCATACATGTGTTTGTTGTCTCAATGGCTGTGTCTTTGTGTTGTCACGTGTACCCCTTCATCGCACCGTGTTTGATATGTACATTTGACATTCCATGTGACCTGTGCGTGTGCCTTGCAGTCAGCTGTCTGGATGATATGACATCCTTCAAATGCAGCTATGTGGTTGTGTGTCACTCCGGTCATATCTGTGGCTCTTCACTCAGACTGGCCTCCAAATCATTTCAGGGCATGTCATGTAGACTTGACAATCAACAGGTGTATCAGGCTTTTTGTAGGAGTGCCAGCAAGCTGGCATCTCTGTCCTGGATGTATTGCACACACCCGACTCCATAGTTACCTGATGTGTATTAGCAGTGTAGCATGTGCTATGTTCATTGACATTGATGTTTGCTGACTCTCAATCTTCATTCTTCAAAACTATGTTTTGCACGGCACCACCTGTCCCAAGACTAATGCCAGACTTGGGTGCCATGAGGGAACGTGCCTGCATCCGCCGTTACAGATTCACTCAGCAGTTGATTGAGGACCTGACAAACAAGCTGGCACCACACCTCCAACCGCAACACAGGTATCCTACTGTGCTGACCCCCAAGATAAAGGTGATGGCAGCCTTACATTTTTTTGCCACAGGTACGTTTCAATTGACCATAGCTGATGTGGGTGGGATGTCCCAGACTATGTTCAGCTGTGTTCTGCGTGATGTTTTAGCAGCCATGTTGGAGCACCTTGATGAATTCATCACATTTCCGACTCCATAGGTGTTGAGGGATGTCAAGGGGGATTTCTATGCCCTGGGTGGGATGCCCCATGTAATTGGGTCCATTGATGGTACACATGTGGCTTTTGTACCACCACAGGCACAGGAACAAGCCTATCGCAATAGAAAACATTACCACTTGATAAATGCCCTTGTGGTGTGTCTTGCTAACATGCTGATTTCCCATGTCTGTGCACATTTTCTAGGATCAGCACACAATGCCTCTTTGTCTCTTACGGCATCTCGTGACCCACTTATTTACATGATGTTTCCATGTAGGGGACTCTGGCTATCCCAACATGCCATGCCTGATGATACCTCTCCGCAACCCAAGAACAGCTGCAGATCACCGGTACAACGATGCACACGGGCAGACCAGGCGAGTGATTGAGAGGACGTTTGGACTCCTGAAGAGCCGATTCCGGTGCCTGGACAAGACAGGCGGGTCCCTCCCTTATGCCCCGGAGAAGGTCTGCAAAATCTTAATTGTGTGCTGCATGCTGCACAACATGGCAGTTGAGAAGGCAGTGCCACTTATCCTGGATCCAGATGAGCAGGAGCATCCACCCGTGGAGGATCAAGGGCTTGGTCACGAGGCTAGTGATGAGGAGGAGGAATGGGATGATATCCGGAGTCAGCTCATACGCAACTTCTTCTCATAATGGTGAGTCACTGGCTATGAGTGTGGAAGCTTGTAGCATTGATTGTTATGTGTTGCAATGTGTGTGTCCAGCTGACTGAATGCAAAGTGACTTGGATGTGTGTTCTGATGTGTCACTCGAGTGATGATGTCATGCAACACAGTTTTGCGGAGAGACTTGATTGGCAATTTACATGTGTCCAACATTGTTCATGTGTTGTACACTTCCATGTGTGCGTTGAGATTTTTTTTTAGGTGACTTCTCGTGTGTCTTTCATTCCCAGGTATTTTGCACCTGTTGTCTGGTCGTGTCATCGTTGTCCTCCTGCTATTCCTCGTGAGGATTGCAACGTGTGCTGAATCAGCGTTCCATGCACGGACATGTGGAAATGTCAGTTTGGGTAAGTATTGCAGCAAGGCTTTTTGGTGGTGGTACAGGTTGGGAATGTGTGGTGACTGCTTGTGTTTATGTTGTGGTACCATACATACATGTCTTCTCACCATGGAGCATATCACATGTAGCATCACTCCCATGACATGATAGTCAGCCTTCTTGACAGTCATCTGTAGTGGAATATGGCGTCTGATGAAGGCATCAATGTGTGTGAACCTTGGCAATGAAACATTGCAGATGCTACGGGTGGACATAGTGGGGGACATCACAACAACATGCTCTATGGGGAATTGCAGCCTCTCCGTGTGCAGCAGGATGTGTTTTGCTCATCCCCTTACCTTGTGTGCCAGTTCTATGGGATTGACATCATCCGTGTTGTGAAGGGGGGTCCAGCGTATGTCCCACATGTTCTGTCAACTGACCTGTGAGTCTGTTAATATGGAGGCATATCCCTTTGTGTGTGTATGTGGAATAAAGGTGTTCAGCACAATCCAAAGTGCCTCATCTCGGTCACTGCAGATCTCTTACCAGTTTGCATGCGGGAGAACTTATCCACATCCAGGGTGCATCCGCACACCTCATCTGCAACATCCCCCGCCCCAGCCACATCACCGTCAACCTGAGAGAGGTACAATGGCTCACTGTGTGCTGCATGATCACCTTCAGACTCCTCAACCGCACTCAGGAGGCAGTCCACAACCCCAGACCCAAACCGACCTTGGACGTGTGTCATCCAAAACCCCGTTGGCCCTACTCCATGCAGCCCACCTTGCCCTGGCCACCATTCATCACATCCACATAAAATCTGCATGCAGGAGATAGTTCACCCACCTCGCAAAACAGAACCGGTACTCCCTCCCCGGGCACATCAACATGACCCATGACCTCTACACGTTCATGTAACTCTTCCAAATTGGTCTGTCAGAGCAATATAGCAAGCTCCCCCTCAGCAGCTTGAGGCCGTCACGGGTGAGTGTAGGGCTCCATGTCTGTATTTTGTGATACATTGTGAGCCATGTGTGTCCTCGACCGGACTCAGATCCAAGTGTATGGATGGCTGGAGTTAGTTCCACACTCAGGCATACTTTGACATATCCCCACACGTATGTTGTGGACTCATGCTAAATGACTGCAACATGAAATTTCAATTATTAATTTTTTAATTTCTAGAGCTGGGACGTGATTTGTGCACAGAAAATGGGGAAATGCAGGGACCATAGAATCCAAAGTTCACAGGGGGAGATGGGATCCTTGCCATTTGAAGTCATCAGGGTCCAGCCCACAGTGTTTGGCATCATTGGTCAGACTGTGACGAGCAAGTCCATGTGGCAGATGATGTCAATCAATGAGGTGATGCTGTCGCACATGAAGGCCATGTGCCAGGCCAGGTGACCTGGGAGATGTGGATGGCCCGCTGCCTCTCACGGTCTTTTCCGTGGACGACCAACCTTCCTCCGGGGACCCTCAGATGCAGGCCTTAACGATGTTTGGGACGCTCCATCGGACGAATCTTCCTCCTCCTCCCCCTCCCTGTGGCTGGTGCTGGTCTGCGCCTGGTGTCACAGGGAGGGTTGCCCATGTTGTCGGCGATCCGACGGAGTGAATGGCTTATGTCCCTTTGCACCGCCAGGAGCTCAGCCCGTCTTGCATCCATCCGTCCTTGGTGTTGTTGTTGACTGGCGTGTTGCTCGGCCTGCTGGTTTTTGATCTCTGTGAGGGTCACCACTACCTGGCTGATCTCCCCGTTGTCACGCCGTTATGCCTCCATGATGTTGCGGATGTGTGACATACGGGTCCCTTCAGCTGGCTGGTCAGGTTCTCGCCTCCGCCTGCCTCCACTCCCTCCACCCCTGCCCACACGAGCCTGGCCTGCCGTTGTGGGCACATCGGGTCGACGGGACCCCTGAGGGATGGCAGTGGCGGTGTTGTCTGCCTCCTCCTGGGTGCCCGCCGCACCTTGTCCCTCCTGGTCAGACTGGCTCTGTTCACTGCGGGCAGGGCTCCTGGGTGTCTTCTGTGATGTGGCAGGAATGGGGGTGGTGGTTGGCACAGATGTTCCTGAACCAGGTTCTGCAGGGGCTTGGACACCAGAGGGTCCAGGTCGGTCGGCGTCATCCGCGGAGTGTTGAGAGGTGTCGCTGCTGGTGGGATCCGGTTCCTCCCGAGCCTGTGACTGTGATTCTTCACCCCATTGTTGGGGAGTTGTTCATCACGTTGCCCTGTGTGTGAGAGACAGACAATGTTAATGCTGTTTCATGCAACATGCATGTTTCATACACATTCAAGTTGGCACTGTTCCTCCAGGTAGTTGTATGTGCCTAGCATTCTCCTCAATGTTCAATTGTGTATGGGTATGTTGCAGGGGACAGATTGATATGTTCTCCTGAGTCTTTGACATGTCCATTTGTGGCGTGAGTGCTTCTTCGGCTATGTATTGGTCTTGTTGTGTTACATGTCCATTGTGGCAGTGGGTAAATCCATTGCCTGTCCTGGTGGTGTCTGCTTGTGTAAGGGGTGTGTGTGACAGGGCCTGCTGGTGGGTGTAGTGTGATTTGGCACTGGGGCTCCCAGGTGATGTAGCTGTCCCCCCATGGAGCTTGCTGCCATGACAGTGAGTGTGAGTTCCTGTCCTAGATATCTGACCTTGTTGTGTTGGTGTTTGTGTTTGCACTGGTCACAGGAGGGACTTGTGCTGCCTACACCAGGGCCAAGTGTGAGCTATCTTGTCAGCACTTTCCCAATCCCTGGGCATTGCGCATGGTGCATGGGTATGTAGCTGGGCCATATGGGATGAGGGCAATTGTGTCTGATTTGGAATTCAAACATGCGTTTTGGTGCACCCACCCTCCCAGCATACCGGACATCCATTCTTGGGTTGGTGCTTCGTGTAGCATGGGACATAGCATGGCCTTGCTTTCTCAATGGGGCATACACATGTTATTGGCATTCGCGTTGTTTGTGACTGTGGTTCTGGCGGGTGAGGGCTTGGGGGTAGTTGCGTGCATTTGGTGTAGTTGGGGGTGTGGATGCCATTACCCCCATGTTACATAAGTTGTTTGTGTACTCACCGGACTCTGGAGGTCCTTGGAGTCCATGTACTCCCACCGGCGGAAGCATGGCCATCACCTTCTCCTCCCAGGGATAGTAATGTACTGGTCTGCGGGGCGCACCACCTCCAGTGATGTTGGTCTGGGCGTGCTCTTCATTCATTTTTCTCTTGACCGCCCTCCGCAGATCGTACCACCTGGCTTGGCATTCATTCCTGGTCCTTCTGATGGGTGCAACAGCATTCACCCTATCGACGATCCTCTGCCACAGGCGTGATTTTTCAGCTATGCTGGTCTGTCTGACCAATGTTCCAAACAGCTGTGGCTCGACTCTAATGACTTCATTGACAAGGATCTCCAGCTCCTCCCTTGTGAACTTTGGATTCTTGTCGGTGGGCATGGTGTGGGGTGAGGGTGTGGATGGTTGCGGGTGTGTGGGTCTGAATGTGACGGTGTGTGTGTGAATGTGGAAAGGGGGTATGTGTGAAGGGGTGTGTGTGAAGGTGTATATGTTAAGGTGGATGGGTGCAGTGGTTTCTGTGTCCTCTGTAGCAGTAGTGAGTCTGTTGCAAAGGCTCATGGTTTGTGTGTAGTCCCTTTTTATTGGTCCATTTGTGGGTGGGGCTCAGTTTGAATTTTTGGTGGGTGTGTTATAAGGGGTGGTTGTGAGGTTGCCCCTCTGTTTGCCTGTTTGGATGTGTCCAGGTCAGTCCTTTCCATTTTTTGTGCAGTGTAGACGTGTTTTGTGGTGTTGTCTGAGTCGAATAGGCCCTCCTTGTGCTGTTTACAGTGTCCGTGGTTCTGTACGGTACACGGGTACGAGTCGTACAGCCACACACCCCCATGCGTAGTGGATGTGAGGTGCGTACACGGACATTGCTATGTACGGTGCGTACACCCCATTGCTTCTGTACTGTGCGGGTGCGTAGACCGCCAATGCGTATGTACGGTGCGTGCCAGCAACATCGCGTACCCGCAACATCTGCCGTACATACGAGATGTTGGGGGTACGCACCGTACATTCGCAATGGGGTACGGTGCGTACATACGTGCTGGGGGTGCGCACCGTACATACGCGCTGGGGGTACACACCGTACATTCACACTGGGGGTACTGTGCGTACCTACGTGCTGGGGGTACGCACCGTACATTCGCACTGGGGTGTACGGTGCGTACCTCCCAGTGCTGCACGGTCGGACTTCATTTTTACGATTTGTACGGAGAAGTGTCCGGGTATGTCTCGTACTAATTTCCCAGCTACGATTCGTACGGATCGGACCGATCCGTATGTACTTTTTCCCGTACGGAACCTACTTCACGGGTCGGACGTGACTTGTACGATTCGTACGGAAAAAAATATGGATACGAGTCGTACGGGAAAGAAAAATACAGGATCGGAATCCGCCCCTTAATGTTCAATTAATTAATTAATAATAATTAACAACTAATTAGTAATTCATTAAAAATAAATAACCCCGCAATTACTACTATAAAATCTCAATTAAATAAATATTAATAAATAAATAAATATCATTAATTTATTATAATTACATTTTTTGCCACCCTACTCCCCTATAAACCCACAACCCGCTACGGAACTAAAAACCACCAAATGTAATTAAAATTAAATTGATAACTGCTAAAAATGTAACACATATACTAAAAAACATAAACAATACTTATACATCACATACATTTAAAATATATACTAAAATACATAACACTAATTGAAAAATGTGTATTTTAAACAACTATGGGGTCCATTACAATGGCGGGCGGACAAAGTCCGCCCCCCACCGTAACGGAATGTGGGACCGTCTGCCAGGGGTGCCGCGGACCCGCAACTGCAATTAGAATGCCACTGCCACCGTGGTGGTTGCAGCTCCTATTCCCAGCATTGTGGTGGGCGGTGCTCACAGCACCGACCACCACAATGCTGGGAATGCATGTTGTGCATTTGCATGCACAACGTGGCAAGCACCGCGTGGTGCCTGCCACCTTGTGCATGCAAATGCAGGGCGGTACCATAGGTACCCCCCCATGTGCACCGCCCACCCCCACAACATCCTGGGGGCCCACAACGGGCCCTCAATAGTGATCTCCGCCTGGCTTTCCATGGGTGAGTCTCCGCCATGGAAAGCCCAGCACTGCCACACATCATAATATGGATGGTGGTGTCTTGGAGACACACCACCATATTAGAGCCCTTTTCCGCTCGGGCGCCTGTCCGACCGGCAGAAAATCGGTGGACGGTCTTTCCATCCGCCGGGGTCGCCCCCGCCATCGTAATGTGGTGGGGGGAATGGTAGGCAGGCAGAGATAATTGGCAGGAGGATCGCCACCGCCGTACGGGCGATCCGCCCGCCCAAATAATCGACCCCTATATTCTTGCAAACGATATTATTGACTTCTATATTTTTCAAAACAATGGGGCAGATTTATGAGGTTTTGCCGTAGGGAAGCGCAGCAGGCCTTCCTGCTGCGCTTCCCTACGGCAAAAGAAAAGGGCAGGGATGCGCCATATCTATAAAATGCGGCGCATTCCTGTCCTTTTCCCCTGCGCCGGCGCACAATGGGCTGCCAACGCAGGCACCTCTGCACCATGGTGCAAGGGTGCCTGCGTTGCGGAGATGAATATTTTTGTACAGGAAGGGAAACCTTTCTGTACAAAAATAAACACAAGAGGTTTTTCCTCTTTGTATGGGTGCTGCAGAATGCAGCACACATAGAAAAAGGAAAAACGAGGAGAAATAAAGATATTTCTCCCAGTTGCGCCTCCCCTGGGGAGGCGGAAGCTTTTGGCGCTGCCTCAGATTTACGATTTCTCGTAAATCTGGGGCAGTGTCAAAAGGCCATGGATGTTGCTGGGAACGCCCCCAGCAACACCCATTGCACGCCCCTTTAACGCAGAACACTGCGTTAAAGGGACTAATATTTATGAGGCAGCATTAAGCCACAAAAAGTGGCTCAGTGCTGCCTGATAAATATCACGCAGGCTTCTGCGCCACGGAACGTCACAAAAAGTGACGTTCCGATGGCGCAATGGGCCTCATAAATCTGCCCCAATATTTCTTACCTTCAAATCGATATTCTTGACCACGATATTCTTGCTGTTGATATTTCTCACTGACGGTATTTAGGACTCAATATTTCTGTAGTTCCAAATTTCCGACTCGATATTTTGTCTGCACACTGTTAGGAACACCCTTAGCAAGGAGATGTTGTATAACTAGTACATTGAAGTTTACCTTTATTAGAACAGGAGCTTGTACCATTGCCAACAAAAAAAATCAATAAACATGTGAATAAAAAAACAGAATAAAAAAATAATCCTAATCTTTTATAAATCAAGCACCTGGGAAACACAGACCAATTGGAAGTACTTACATAGGCTGAAGGAGGTGGCCAACATTACAGATTTCTCACTCAGTTTTAATGCTTGCTTTTATTAGTGTGCCATCCAGAATTACTCAAGGATCTAGAAAAGTCATGTTGTGTGTCAAATTATATGTTTTCTAGATTCTTCTAGAACACAGAGTTTGGTTCTGTAGACCCCCTCTAGCACAAGGGCTCAGTCTACAACAGAAGACCTGTTGGACCGCAACCACCCCACAACCCACTGAGAGAATTGGAGTGAGATATATGTCAGGTAATGATTAGTCCCCTCAGACATAAAAATTATAATTAATAGAACCCAAACCCTCTTGCATCTAGGAATAACACACTCAAGAACACTAGAAAATGAGGAATAATTTTAAAGATCTATTTTAAAATTAAAACCCTGTTCTAACGCACACAATATGAATTGAGACTACAATGAAGGCAAAATATGGCAAGAGCATTTAATAAAGGCATGGATAAAAGATAAAATTCCGAAATAATGGCTGTATACTTTTGTAGCAATTCTACTCCTATTCTGCCACTTCTGAGCTCTAAACTAATTCTATTACAGCAGAAAAAAGTATATTTTGAGATTTCGAGATAGTTGACCCCCGCGCACCTGTTTGAACAATAAGGCTTGTGTTCAGTTTGACAGCAAAGTCTGCTATCCTTGTCACACATGGGTAGCTGGGCTTGATAAATACGGCAAGCTAAGGCCCACTGTCTCCTTTGCTGGCAACCTTTAATTGAAGTGGGTGTTATGATTGTGCATAGCTGGCCCCAGTGTCGACTGATGTAAAGGTTCCTCTCTAACCCTTCAATCTTTATGCTCAGTTTTTATACCATTTATTTTATTGATGTTGAAACTCTCGGAATAAACAATTAGCAGACAGTGGCTGATTCCCTTTTACTTATTTTCATTCTACAAGACTGTGTTTTTTTAATAATATTATAGGAAACCTTGTGGAAACTCTTCAGAAATCAGTAACAAATTATGTGAGGCAGAACAGTCAGCTTTTCTGCATAAATACTGCAAATATATTCAAACAAACTTGTTAATCATATTGCAGAATCTGGAGAACAAAAGAACATAAACTAAATGTTCACACTACGAATCATATATATTCAATTTTGATTGATTGATCAGCACATGCAACTTAGAAAGGGGAATAATCAGAAAAGATAAGTGATAATAGACATGACAGGAGAGGGCACACAGTAGCACCTGGAGTAGGAGAGGGTAAGGGAGAGAGTTTCAGGCAGCCTGGGGTGAGGCAGAGCTGGAGTTCCTTGAGGAGAGAGGAAACAGTCAGGAGTTGCGCTGAGAAATAAAGGTGGTGGCCAAGCCACTTTAGCCTTGTTCTCCTACTATTGTTTTTCCTCCCTTTGTCTGAGTGCTGTTTCTAGCACTCCATTTCTCAGGAAAGTCTCAGGTGGGAGGGCCCCACACACTGGGTGCTCCTGGTACAGGTGCATTGCCCAAGATCTTTACTTGTTGGAGGGAAATTTGTCAAGGAAAACCAAAAATGTCCTTGTCTTTTGGTGCATGCAGATTGGTGACATGGAAGCCATACAAGGCTTCACAGAAGGATTGTTTTTCCTCTTTCCCTGATGCAATATAGCACAATGAACTCTTTTGTTGTTCCCTTTGCAACTAGGTTGAATGCTTTTTCCCATCCCCTTCATGGGAACATAAAGTTAGCTTAATTTGGCCGCCTTCCAATGAGTCCATCTTCGAGAACCTTCACAGAATATTTCAACTCCACCTGTCTCATACTAAACCTATGATTCCAGCCCTTAAAGTATATGATGCCAAGATAGGTACAGCAACTCTTTATGGGGCCGAATTGTGGGGGTATTCCAACCTTACCCAGTTGTCCAGGGCTCAGAATATGTTTTAGCGTATAATTACCGGCTTCCCGACATCAACTCCTCTAATTCCCCTTTACTATGATCTGGGTGTTTTGCGTTTAGAGGACATAGCACGCTATAGACCAGTGGCTTACTGGAGGCGGCTATGAGTAACCCCCGAACTTTCTGAATATGCCCGGGCTTTTTTGGATATTAGGGGGGCCGATAAAGGACAAAAGATTTCGTGGATGAGGGAGGTTAGGATATTATATCACGCCATGGGCCTAGCAAGACACTGGGAAGAACCCACTTTACATATCTTTCCGCCCAGAAAATTTTTAAAAGAACTATATTGGCGGGTGGTTTCAGAAAAAAGCTTTGGTTCAAGCATTGGCCCGTCCTTAACTTCGGACTTTTTGGCACTTAAGGACAGCCCCATGTTTGAAAAATATTGGGACCACATTACAGCTGTGGAGGACAGAAAACGATATCACCAATTCAGGGTGGGCACTCTTCCAGTAAATTCTTTTGTCGCCAAATGGCGAAATGGCCTTAACCCCGATTGTCCTTTTTGTCCAGCACAACTGGAAAACATTGTGCATATTTTATTTGTCTGTCCAGAGTATAAAACCCCAAGACGGGTCTGGCTTAAACCAATTTGTCTTTCTATGGGTTTTCAGTCAGGTATTGAGGCTCTGCGGTGTCTTAAAACAAACACATCCCAAGCTGTGACTATTGCTGTTGCAAAATTCCTCCATTGGACTTGGATTATTCATGCTTACAAACTACAACTTACTGGATAAAATTGGTAATTTTAATATTTTGATGGGATTTTAACAAATAAGATATTTATTTATTTAATTATAACCATTGCTGCTATATATGTGACACTGGCTGTCTATGATGAGATTTACGGTCCCATCTTTTGCTTTTTGTAACCCTCTCTTTTTAATCGTTTATAAAATTATGTTGTCTTTTATGATGTAAAAATCGAAATAAAGACTTGGAATTGAATCGACTGCTACGTGGCATAATTGAGACAAAATCTAAAAAAGGATACTGCGGCCCATTTAGTTTCATACTCACATCTTACAAGAACTCTGTATTTATTTTTTAAGTGATGATACATATTCCCAGGAAACACATATGAAAATGGAGTCAGAATCTAGCTCTTTGAATGGTCTATTTATTTAAACAAATTACAGTCAAGGAAATTAATCTATTTCTCAATGATATTAATCTATTTCTCAATGTAATCAAAGCAACGCCAGCATCCATTCAGCGCTCGTTCCAAACGCTGATTCCTTTCAGAGCACACCCGACCGATCTGGACGCAGGTTTCTCTGAGAAAACGTCTACAGAGTCTCTCGTCCGGGTATTCACGTTGTTCTGTCTGCAGCGAGCACGGAAGACGCACGGAAGACGCTGAACTGCTGCCTCGCTGCCTGCTGCCTCCCGTCTCACAGTACACCAGCTCACGGACCTCAGCCCCTGCTGGTCCCCGTTGATTTTTTCTTCTACACGGGAGCCCGTAAAACCATCTTTGACCGAGACGGAGACCAGCTGAGTACGGCCCCCCCCGCAGTGGGCAGAGTGGGTTGAGTGGCAGCAGTTGAGAAGCGGGAACAAAGCGGGAGGCAAGAGGCAGAAAGCAGAGAAGAGGGGACAAACGGAGAACTGAGAACGGTGACAGAGGGAAGCAGACTGAACAGCAACTGCAAACTCCCCCATCTTTTTGCCCCGCAGAAGCGGCCTGGTGGTCTGAGACTGGATGTGGATTGCGGGTGTGGCCAGTGGGCTCAAGGATAATTGTGGTAAGTGGTGTCACCACAAACAGGGGATCCAGCTGGAACTTAGGAAATCTTCCAAGGTCCCCAACCTCATTAGGTACTGTTCTGCCTTACTTCTGCATCGTGTCTGCCTCATAGTTGCCTCATAGCTGCTTCCGCATTAAAGTTAATGTATAAATAAGTAAAACATATTCAAAACGCTTGTTTGCTTGTCTGGCTGCTACCAATTTTTCACAACCTACAACCCATAGCCCATTACTCATTAAATCATCATTTATTGTCACTTATTACTTTACTTCGGATTAACCAGATCATAACCCATTTACTGTCACTTACCATTTTTTGTTGGAAGTACCAGACTATTAAACCCTCTGAAAAGTAGTGGCGGAATTCCCTAAAGGAGTTGTCGACTGATCGAGTGAACTCACCGGATATACGTTAATTCAAGTCTTACGCTCGCCCAGTGTGTTTTATTGGTGACTGTTGGCTACACTATGAGATCTGTCCGCGTAAGGGGTCAACCACAACTGTCATTTCAAGAACAGTTACAAAAAAGGCAAAGAGTTGCCAGGAAAATGCTAACTCGCTCCAAAAAGAATACCCAGGAGGCAAATGAGTCTGCCAACAAGAGTGTATTGGGCAAACATTGGTTAAGAAGAAGCCCGGGGGTTGCCTTGAGGACTGTGGGTCAAAGTAGTAACCCACTCTCTGTTGGAGGAGGAGGGGGGACCACCTCTTCCTAGCCAAGTATTAAGGATTTCTTTATGCAGAAGGGTGTTGTTCAAAATGAATGGTGATGCTAAACTACCCCCGTATTGGTAATTTCGTAAACAGATCTTGCCGCACTTGAGGACCCTACTCCCCCCAGGGAGGAGTTGAGAGATAGTGGAAACCAAGTATTCGACTCTATACAATCAATACAACCAGTCGAATTAAACCAGAACATATCTTCTGCGAAAAAATCACCGTACAAAATGGTAGTCAATGCACAAGTCCATGCTGTCCCGACCAGCGAGTATATGAAGGTGGGGACAACCAAAATGATGACGCAGCTTGGTGAGAAAGTTGATCACCAGACAGCGGACACTCTCCTGGACTTTTCAAGCTGCTCCATGCTCTTGAATGACAGTGATGCCTCTGTTATCTGTATGGGGAAGTGCAGGTTAACAAAGTGTCACAAGGTCTTTTGATACCTGTGATGCCTGCATTTGGGGTTGACGAGAAAAGTGGGAAATCAGGATCACCTACTTTTGCGCTAACAAATGATGAGAATATATTAGGCATATTTGGTTCAGGAATAAGTGATGATTAAAAGGGTCAGGATGATCAAGCAATTTTAATTCCTGTAAAAAATGAAATTACAAATAACCATCAGGGTGCTCATATTTTAGGGCATGTTGATATATCACTGAATCCAGTTAATCTTATTCCTGGTTAGCCTGACAATTCACTGAACCCTGCTGACCTTTGATTCCTGGACAAATATGATGTTTTTACCCACTGTTGATGCACATACTACAATGAATAATAGTGCCAATGATATTGGTGTATGGAAAGGTTTGCTAAATACAATGAATGTTATAATAAGCGCACTTGACTTCCACTCAAATAAACTTGAAATTCAGGTGGATCTTTTAAATACTTTAGCAGTCTATGTGGCCGGTATTGACTCAAAACCAAAACACCTGACAGGATTGGTGCTTAAGGCCCAGACTGAGGTTAATGACCCATTGATAAGATGTACATGTTCTCAAATTTTGGATAAAATGTCTGATCTCCCAGAAATTGTAGGTTCCCTTGTGAAAGAAGTTAAAAAAAAGTAAGGTATCCTGTTTTGGATCGCAATTTGGTTTGTACTAAGAAAGGAGGTGATAAAGTATATTGTGAAAACAAGAGGCAGCAAGAAGTTGCGACAAAGGTGGGTTGTGATAACTCTGCATTTCTAGAGGAAGTAGAAAGGGAGGCTGAGGTCAGCTTGTGTTCAGATGTAAAGTAGAGGATGGCCATGTCTTGCATGGAACCAAGTATGGCAAATCACTGATTACTGCTAAACCACAGTGCTCAAGCGCTGGGGATGGTCTAAGCAATTGTCCCCCGTTATCTAAACGTTCAAGGGAAAGGCTGCAGAAAGTGCAGAATAAGACCAGGAGGTAAGCTGCCCTAGTAGCTACAGCAGCAAAACCTAAGGAATATTATCCTATATTTAAATCAGTTGGAAAACTTTTTATCCCAGGTTGGTGTCGTGGCAGATGGAGATTCCACTATAGTACTGCCGGTTCAAATAAGGGATAATGATCAGGGATTTGCAAATAGTAATTATAATGATGTTCTTAAACCTGATAGTATAATAAAATTAGATTTGGTAGTTTCCAATGATGAAGGGGTGACAAGGTTGAATAATAAACCACAGGGTCTTGGATTTTTGCCTAATGATCAGGGATTAGCAAATGGTAGTAATAATGATGTTCTTAAACGCAATGGTAATTATTAATGATGAAGGGGTGTCTAGGTTGGACAATAAACCACAAGGGGTTAGGATTTTGCCTAAAGATACCCGGAAGTGGTTAAGTGCTGTAGATATGTTAGAATCTGTTAATACTCAGAGTCTATCTCTATTACAAATATCTTCTAAATCTGCTTTACCAAAATATAGTAATTTGGGCATATTGAACTCTCCCTGTGGTAGACAGGATTATAGCTGTAGAAATGAGGACACCAAACTAGTAATGCATCCCCTGTATGAATCCCAGGGGCCTTATGATAGTCTTAATTGGTGTTTAATCCTGAAAATTAAACTATCCCTGACTTAGCGTTTATTAAATCCACTGATTTGGAGTCAGTTCAGTTTAAACAGGTACAGCCCAACTCTCTTTGTGAGTCTACTATTACAACTTGGTACTTTAACGATATTGTTACTAAGATCTTAGGATCAAGTTTGAATTTTATGGAATATGGAATTAAGGTTGAGATCTGGGCTAGTGTACAATATCCTCCAATCTTGAAAGTATTGGCCCTTAAGGTGGATAAAGGTTGCAAACCAGTAGAAAGTAACAAGCTTATCCCTGCAGCGGGCCTATTAAACAATCAATCTTGCAGTTCTGGGCTGTTTATCACCAATTCCCAAACAGAGGGTAGGTTCTGCAAGTGGCTACCCAAAAATAATGTGGAAATGGAGGACTGGTCTTGGCTGCCTGCATCATTGGCAAAAGTTTCCCGTGGAGACAGTAATTGAATAACCGGAGCTATGGATGTTAATGTAAATGAAATAAGTCAATGCTCCTGGAATGTCCACGGATTGCTCCATTTATTGTCAGAACCAGATAAAATATTATTTCTAAATTCATTTGCAATTCTATTATTCCAAGAAACATGATGTGAACAGATGACCCCTTTGTCTGTATTTAATGAATATAGTATACAGGCAGTGAAAACCAAAAACTGTGACTGTGCTAAATGTGGATTGGGATGTTACATTGCGGTCGACCTAAACCTAGTTGTGGATATGGTAGATTTCAATCTGGGTTGGCTAAAATGTCTTGCGGTAAATGCCACTGATCTGAGTATAATTATTCTTAACTTGTATCTGAGTGCCAGTGAAAAGAAGTCTGCTCAGTTGTATATCTTGCGGGTTGTGCTGGCTACATTAATAGTTCAACACCCAGATGCTGGTTTAATAGTATCAAGTGATTTTAATTTGCAACTAAGCCGTTTCTCAGATTTTAACTGTAAGTCTGAAGGTCTGGCAAAACAATGCTGTGACATTATGGTGCCGATTAGGATCCTGGAAAAAAATTGCCCGTACGACTCGTATCTGGTCTTTTTACCGCACAAATCGTACAAGTGCCGTACAAACTGCCAACTATGGGTCGGAAAATGTGTCCGACACGTCCCCGGACGATTTACCGTACAAATGTGAAAAGTGAAGTCCGACCGTGCAAGTACGATCCATCCCGTGCGTCCGATGTTACAACCGGATGGAAAAAACACCGTCTGCACCGAACTCCTATAGCAACCATGGAGACATGTGCCTGCATACGCGCCCAACACCCCCCCAGCCCCCGTATGTACGCGCCCAACCACCCCCCCAGCCCTCGTATGTACGAGTCGAACCCCCACCCGTGTATGAACACCCGTGTACGTACGAGTCGAACCCCCACCCATGTATGTACACCCGTGTACGTACGAGTCGAACCCCCACCCGTGTATGTACACCCGTGTACGTACGAGTCAAACCCCCACCCGTGTATGTACACCCATGTACGTACAAGTCGAACCCCCACCCGTTCATGTACACCCATGTACGTACGAGTCGAACCCCCACCCGTTCATGTACACCTGTGTACGTACGAGTCGTACCCCCACCCGTGTATGTACACCCGTGTACGTACGAGTCAAACCCCCACCCATGTATGTACACCCGTGTACGTACGAGTCGAACCCCCACCCGTGTATGTACACCTGTGTACGTACGAGTCGTACCCCCACCCGTGTATGTACACCCCCGTACGTATGAGTCAAACCCTCACCCGTGTATATACACCCGTGTACGTACGAGTCGAACCCCCACCCGTGTATGTACACCCATGTACGTAAGAGTCGTACCCCCACCCGTGTATGTACACCCGTGTACGTACGAGTCGAACCCCCACCCGTGTATGTACTCCCATGTACGTACGAGTCGAACCCCCACCCGTGTTTGTACACCCGTGTATGTACGAGTCGAACCCCCACCCATGTATGTACACCCGTGTACGTACGAGTCGTACCCCCACCCGTGTATGTACACCCCCGTACATACAAGTCGAACCCCCACCCGTGTATGTACACCCATGTACGTATGAGTCGTACCCCCACCCGTGTATGTACACCCCCGTACGTACGGCCCGTACCCCCACCCGCGTATGTATGGAGCGTACCCCCACCCCAACAGTGTATGTACGGACCGTACCCTCACCCGCGTATGTATGGAGCGTACCCCCACCCCAACAGTGTATGTACGGCCCGTACCCTCACCCGCGTATGTATGGAGCGTACCCTCACCCCAACAGTGTATGTACGGACCGTACCCCCACCTGCGTATGTATGGAGCGTACCCCCACCCCAACCGTGTATGTACGGACCGTACCCACACCCGCGTATTTATGGCGCGTACCCCCACCCCAACCGTGTATGTACGGACCGTACCCACACCCGCGTATGTATGGAGCGTACCCCACCCCAACAGTCTAAGTACGGAGCGCACCCCAGGCCCCAACACCAGCACCCTCACCCAACATCGCGCATGTACGAGTCGTACCAAGCCAGAGACAAGGACAGCACTGTACAACAAAATGGCCGATGTACACACCGTACAGACGCTAAAAACACACGTACACAACCAGGACAAAGCAAAACAACACAAGAAGACTCCATTTGAATCGCACAAAGCCACAAAACATGTCCAACAAGCACAAATACAACACATTCACTGACCTGCAACTGCCAAACTCCCAAACAGAGGCCCAAAACACAACCACTCCTTATAACACACCCACCCAAAGTTCAAACACAGCCACACCCACCAATGGACCAATAAAAAGGCCCAACACACACAAACCATGATCCTTTGCAACAGACCCACTGCTGCCAGACCACACAGAGAAACAACTGCACCATACTACAACCTCCACTACACCTTACACCTGCACACCTTCACACACCCACCTTCACAAACACCCCCTCATCACATTCACACACATACCTGCACAACCACACCCACACAACCACAACCATCCACACCCACACCCCCACAACCATCCACACCCACACCCCTCACCATGCCCACTAACAAGAATCCAAAGTTCGCTAGCCAAGAGTTGGAGGTCCTTGTCGATGAAATCCTCAGAGTCGAGCCACACCTCTTTGGAACATTGGTCAGACAAACCAGCATTTCCGAAAAAACAGCCATGTGGCAGACGATTGTCGATGCTGTGAATGCTGTTGCGTCCACCAGAAGGACCAGGCATGAATGCCAAGCCAGGTGGTACGATCTGCGGAGGACGGTCCGCCGCAAAATGACCGACGACCACAACCAGGCCAACATGACTGGAGGAGGGCCGGCCCGCAGACGCGTACAATACCATCCATGGGAGGAGAAGGTGATGGCCATACTGCCGGTGGTGGCAGTGGAGGGAGTAGAGCCTGGTGAGTACACAAACAACTCACCTCACATGGGGGAACGTCATCCACAACCAAACTCACAATCATGCACGCAACCACCCCAAAGCTATCGCATGACTCAACCACACTCCATAAACACGCACATGCCACTAGCGCCACCATGCCCCATGCACCCAGCTGGACAATGCCAAGTCACAGGCCACAGAAAACACCAACACAAGACACGGTAACCCGGATGGCGGGAGTGTGGGCCTCAAAAATCACATAGTGCAACTCAGAAGCAGACAACAATGCCCTCTGCCCATATGGCCTAGGTCACAGCCAGACAAACAGTGTGTCCCCATACGGGAAAGACTTGCCTGCAAATGGCGGACGCCTTGCATGAAGACATGGGGGTGAAGGCACTTTTTGCACATGACAGCAGCCAATGAACAGCCAACACTGTGAAATAGTGGCAGCACACACCACCACAGCAGCAGCGCAGACACAGACACTACACCCAATGGGTGCCTGGAGATCAGAAACAAACTCACATGAACAAGCCAAGGGCCATTCAAAGATCTGCAAAAAGTGTGTGCCTAGGAAGCTGGGCTGAGGTGACAGAGGGTGACACACAGAGGGAGGGAGAGTGGGAGAGAGAGGGAGGGAGACACAGGGAGACGGACAGAGGGAGGAAGCTGACACAGGGAGGGAGGGAGAGGGGGACAGAGAGGGATTGAGAAAGGGATACACAGGGAGACCAATTCAGCCTTGGGTGGTGTGGGAATGTCTGCTTGTCAGCAGGTGGACTGCGTGCATGTAGACAAGGGTGGCCAGTGCCTGAATCCCCCTCTCTTCTCCATGGCAAACCTGTGCACGCGCACAATGCCAGCTACCTGCATTATATAAGTGTGTGGAACAACTCCATGTGCCCACATACAGTGCAACACGGAAGGCGCCAATGCATGGCTCGCCACACCTGTTCACTCCACTGCTGACTGCAGTCACAATTGACGCAGCAAGTAAGACTGTGTCACACATAGGTAAAGTCTCAAAAGCTGTGGCCAAGGGACATACCCATGCACAAGTGCACTGTGAGTGGAATGCAAGACATATCCAAATACCCAGAGGAAATGTGCCAACTTTGAAACGAATGAAACATGGATGTTGCATGGAACAAATATAACATTGTCTCTCTCACACACAGGTCAACGTTGTGGATCACCCCCCAACACTGGGGGGGAAGACTCACAGGACCCGGCTCTGCGGGATGACGATCCCACCAGCAGCGACGACTCTCACCACTCTGTGGATAACCCCGACCAACCTGGCACCTCTGGTGTCCAACCACCTGCAGCACCTGCGTCAGGTACAACTGGGCCTACCACCACCCCCACTCCTGCCATATCCCAGGAGACACCCAGGATCCCTGCCCCACCACCACAACGCAGCCAGGCTGACCAGGAGGGACACGGTGTACCGGGCACCCAGGAGGAGGCAGGCGACATCGCAAATGCCACCCCTCAGGGGTCCCGGAGACCCGATGTGCCCACAAGGGCAGGCCAGGTGCAAGTGGGCAGGGGTGGTGGGAGTGGAGGACGGCGGAGGCGCGAGCCTGACCAGATGGCTGCGGAACCGGTATATTCCCATGTAAGAAACATCCTGGACACATACCGGCAGGACACCACGGGCATGAGCCAGGTTGTGTCCACCCTCAATGAGATGAAGGGGACCCTCGAGGAGATCAAGACCCAGCAGGCCCAGCAACATGCGGAGCAACATGCCTGTCACCTGTGACACCAAGGGCGGATGGAGGACAGACAGGCTGAGCTTGTGACGGTGCTCACGGGAATTAACTGTTCACTCCATTGGATAGCCGACAACATGGGCAACCCTCCCTGTGCCACCAGGCGAAGAACATCACCACCCACAGGGAGGGATCAGGAGGAGGAGGATACATCCGACGGAGCATCCCAAACATCATCACGGCCTGCTTCTGAGGGTTCCCGCAGGAGGGCGGGTCGTCCACGGAAAAGACCGTGAGGGTCGGCGCAACAGCACCATCTCCCAGGACACCTGGCCTGGCACCTGGCCCACTGGACCAACAGCAGCACATCAGCAAATGACATTCTCTGCCGCATGGACTTGCTGGTCACTGTCTGACCAATGTTGACAAAGACTGTGGCATGGACTCTGATGATTTCCAATGGCAAGGACACCAACTCGCCCAGTGAACTTTGGATTCCACACACCCGGAAAGCCCCTCTTGTCATACCCACCCCCCAACACGTACCCCAACATAAATAAAAATTTACACGATAAAGAGATGATGCCTACATTTTGCATTATTACCTTACATGTGTCTTGTAAAGTCTAACCATGCCTGAGTTCTCATATGACTTCAACCATCCATACCCTGGGGCCTGAGTCTGGCACAGGACACACATGGGTCACAATGTATTAGGCAAGACAGACATGGAGCACCATACACACCCGTGATGGGCCCAACCAGCTGAGGGGGTGGCCGCACAACCGTGCCGACAGACATATTGAGTACAGCAACAGTCATGCGCAGAGGTCAGGGATCATGTGGAGTGTCCTGGGGGGCACCCAGGTATGTGTAGACAGGTGGCAGAACCATGTCCTGCAAGCTTGAGTCAGGTGGATGCAGAGAATGGTGGCCTGGCCAACGTTGGATGCATGGGGATGACACATGTCACAATACCCACACAGTCATGGACATCATGCACAATACAGAGTCTAATCCCACACACACAGCTTGCATCTTGCTACTCTACACACAGACACATAGCAACTATCACTGAAAACCATGCCAGACATGCCGTATGCACCGTGGCAACACACCAGCATTGACTGAGAAGAGGCACCTTGGAGGCATAGGGACACCTTCATTAGTCATGTATTCCGGAATGCAGAGGCAACTCGGAGTACACATACACAGGTCATGTGGAGTAACATGTGGGTCCAACACTGGCACCCCCCTTCTGCACCACAAATGCGTGATAGCCATGGAACTGGCACACAAGTGTCGGGTAACAGCTAAACACCCCCTGCTGCTCACGGAGAGGCTGCCATACACCATTGATCCTCTGATGTGTAAGTCCCACACCATGTCAAGCCAATGCAAACCGTATGTGTCCGAGGGCAGTGTTACACACATTGATGCCATCATCACACAATCCACTATCCCATTACAGATGACTATCAACAAGTCTGACCATCTATTCAGGTGTATCCAGCTACATGTAATGTGTCCCATGGTGATGCGACATGTCTGCAGAGGAACCAAACATCGACAGGGGCAGTGTGCATACATCGTGAACAACTGCCACACCCAATACACCCCTGATGCATCCCTTACCCTAAGGAGACTTCCAAACGTGTCCGTGCCTGTAACGCTGAGTCAGCACAAGATGACGTGTCCATGAGGAATAGCAGTGCCACAACAATGCAACCAGCAGACGGCATGCGCAAGTACCTGGGGATGAGAGACACACCAGAAGTCAGCCACAAAAAGCACAGCCACTTGCATGTGCATGTACTCAACACATGTAAGGATGACAACATGCTAGGTCACAATTATGACTGTGGAAATACACTCATCACTGGCACCATCACTCGAGTGACACATCCACACACACCTCTGACTCACGTGGCATACATGCAGATGGACACACACATCGCAACACATGCCACACGGGGACCAATGCGTGCACACTCAGACACTGGTACTCACCACTAAGCAAATAAGTCGCGTATGACCCGACTCCGGATGTCCTCTTGCGGAACCACATCCTCCACATCACTAGCCCCATTGCCAAGTCCTTCGTCCTCCACGGGTGGATGGTCCTGATCATCTTGATCCAGGATGAGTGGCACAGCTCTCTCAACTGCCATGTTGTGCAGCATGCAGCAGACCATGAAGATTTTGCAGACCTTCGCCGGGGCATATGGGAGGGCGCCGCCGGTCTTGTGTAGGCACCTGAATCGGCTCTTCAGGAGGCCAAATGTCATCATTTCAGGCACCCTACTACGCCTCATGATGTAGGCATCGTGTGCTGATCCTGGAAAACGAGCACAGACATGTGAAATCACCATGTTGGACAGACACACCACAAGGGCATTGATGGAGTGGTAGTGCTTGCGATTCCTGTACGCTACCTCCTGTGCCTGTGGTGGTACCAAAGCCACATGTGTCCCATCTATGGACTCAATGACATGGGGCATCCCTCCCAGGGAATAGAATCCACGCTTGACACCAGTCAACTGTTCAGGAGTTGGGAAATGGATGAACTCATCCAGGTGAAGCAACATGGCCTCTAAAAAATCATGCAGCACATGGCTGAACATGCTCTGGGACATGCCACCAACATGAGCTATGGTATATTGAAAGGTACCTGTGGCAAGAAAATGTAGGGCTGCCATTACCTTCAGCTTGGGTGTCAGTGCCGTAGGATACCTGTGCAGCGGTTGCAGGTGTGGTGCCAGCCTTGCCGTCAACTCCTCAATCAACAGTTGGGGGAAGCGGTAGCAGCGTATACAGTCATTCTCCCTCATGTCGGCCAAGTCCGGAATTGGTCGGGGAAGAGGCGGCGCTCTGCAGTAATTTGGAAGTGACAAGGAAGAGTGAGTGCACTACAACAACAATTTATATGTACTGAGCACATGTTAATCTGTCAATACACATATGCTACATAGGGAGTCAGGTATGTGCTACATGCCCTGGACACGTATGGCTGCCAGGTGACACTCCTACCACGACCCAGCTACACACGGAGATTGTGAACCTCCACATCCCATGGCATGGGACTAGCTGTGTCCCAGTGTAAGTGAACAGCCAGACGCAGTACAGGAGTGACATACATAAACATATCAGCAGAAGTAGGATGTTGATTGCAGAGACAGGTAGCGGAACACTAGAGCCACAGGTCACATGACATTACACTAGGACAGCCCACACACCTTGCCATGAAGGTGTACATGTCATGACTGACCACACATACATTGAGAGGATGCAGACAGGTCCTTGTTACGCTACTCTGTGTCCCATGCATACATACACACCTTACATCCGATACCACATGTGGCCTGGTGTGCGTAACAGTGTGCCATGGCCATCTACACACAGACACATGTTGGTTGCAGCAACAGCAGATGCTTTTGAGGGAACACCAACATCAAGCTAATGTGAACACACCACACATACATGACATAGTCACATCGTGCACCATGGGTAGTCACATGTCTGGTGTGATAACCCCTGTAGCGGGCATCAGGGGACACTTGCGTGTGTTGTTGACTGTGCCATGCCAGTGACGCTCATCTCAAGTGTGCTGTACGACATGCACACATGTCAAAGGAGTGAAGGGCATGTCTGGCACATATTGCACCGTCACACATAACATCTGTACACACCTCATCATACATCTATTGCCTTCACAAGTCAGGAGTAATGTGCCACATCACAGCCTTTCACACCTGTGCCCCACACATGTAGTACTGCCCAGACAATGCCTTGATGTCCATCCATGGACAAGTATGTCAGCTCTATTCCTTTCTGTGTGCTGCCCGTCACAACTGTTATGTGTGTAAGGCACCATACATTCGCTCTGAGGGCATGTGTACGTTCCCTATCACTATGGGAGTGCTGCCGTAGGCCTACCCATAGTGATAGTGAGCGTACACGCGTGTGTACGGTCCGTATCACTATGGGTACGCATACGCGAGCACTCCCATAGTGATAGTGAGCGTACACGCGTGTGTACGGTCCGTATCACTATGGGTACGCATACGCGAGCACTCCCATAGTGATAGTGAGCGTACACGCGTGTGTACGGTCTGTATCACTATGGGTTTGCTCGTACCCATAGTGATACGGACCGTACACACGTGTGTACGCTCACTATCACTATGGGAGTGCTCGCGTATGCGTACCTATAGTGATACGGAGCGTACACACGCCTGTACGGGCCGTTGCTATGCATTTGGGGTGCCCTAGGGCCCCGGAACGCACCGTACCTGTGTGTGAATCTCCAAATTACATATGGGACACATGAGGGACAAGTATAAAGGCCTACATGCATGCTGGTTGTCATGGAGACCAAGTTTAAAGTTTGATTTTTTTTCAGCAGGTGCCCAGCAAAAGTCGGTTTGAATGAATCTACTTTGTTGCAAAGTGGTTGTGGAGTTTACATCATGCTCAAGAAAAAAAAAGAGCAAAGCCACTGACTGTGCTAGGTTTAAAGGGATTGGAGGAAACATAGGATGCAAATGTGAGTGACCAATCACTCTGTACTCCTGTGCATGAAACAGGCCAGCAAGGCAGATATAAGTCAGCCAGGTCCCATGAGAGAGCACTTGCCTGCACATCTTTTGATTCTACAACACTGCTGCTGCTCGTGATTCCCTGGCACCATGTCAAGGTCTGTGGAGAGGGCCCAGCCTTTCACCCTGGAGGAGAATCTGGCATTGCTGGATGTGATCCTCCCACAGTACCCCCTGCTGTATGGGCGACCAGGGTTTCAGGTGAGTGCAGAGTCCACTAGCACAGACTGTGTCCCTTTTTTGTGACTGGGACTTCTGGCATTGTGTCCAGGTGTGACACACATGCATTGTACTGTAGAGTGGGTCCCAGGGGGGGGAATGCCTGATGTCTCCCAGCCAGAGCATGCTGTGGTGCATGTCTGCCGTCCTCACTTGCATTGTGTTTACTGTGACAATCACTGCATGGTGCATGCCACATTCTGCCTGTCTTATCCTCCTGGTAATGTTGCTTCTACAGTCCTCATGTGATTATGTGGTCAGCCCAGTGTGACAGGTGACTGTACCCACAGATGTGTGTTAGTTCAGTGTACCTGTGCTGAGAGTGTCCACATGATGTGTTCGTACCCTGGACATCGGTGTGTGTGTAAGTCCCCTGTCATGTGGGTGGGTGCATATGTGGAGTGTAGCACCCAAGCTGCATGAGGGATAGATATACCCTGCCCATCTGATGCGAGCAGGGAGCAGTGCTGTGTGTCTGACGTGGAGAGCCAGCCCCACACCTGTGAGCCCCCCCGTCTAGTGGCACATGTGCAGAGTGAGGTTTGTAGCTGCATTTGGCAATGGCAGGTGAATGTCCTGTGCCTGTGTGTGTCTGTGTACTCTGCTGAGGTAGCGTCAGTGCCCTGTGGCATGTGACTGCTTTGAGGTGCTGCACATAATCCTGGTGTACCTTCTGATGCACAGTGTGAGTCTGGATCATTTATTGTGTCGTACCCCTCATGCCACCTGTGTACTTTCAATGGCACGTGGTGCATTTGCCATTACACAGAGAAAAATGTCCCTATGACAAAGGTGCAATGCTTTGGCTGCATACTATGCCTTGTTGAAACCAGCAAAATTGATCTAATGTGTGTCTCTGTGACATGTGGCAGGTGTATTGATGTAGTCTCACTTTTTCAACCCCACAGGTAGGCGCCGCTGCCAAGGAGCAGATCTGGAGGGACGCCGTCAGTGCCGTGAGGAGGACGGATGGTCGCAAGCGGCGCCTGGCCCAGGTGAGAAAACGCTGGCAGGATATCCGGTGCTGGAGGCGGAGGATCGCACGGGTCCTGCTGGGGGACACACCTATGGGCCCTAAGAACCATGGGCGTCGCCGTCTGACCCACATCCACAAGCCTGTGCTGGCGGTGGTCTTTCCAGACATGGACAGGTGCTTACGGGAGAAGCAGCAGCATGAAGGGGGTAGGTACATGTGTGTTTGTTGTGTGTCACCAGCATTTGCAAGTGCGCAGTTGCATGGATACACTGCCAGTGTTTAAATGTGCGGTGCAGGTCCTGTCACCCACAGTATAGCGGTGCTGTCCTTCCTCCCTTCCCCTCCTTGCCATGTGTTCCCTGGTCTGTGTGTAGTCACTCTTTCACAAGGTCATCTGGGCTGGCAGTTAATCCACGTGACCAATGCTTGCAGCATCATGTGTGGGGGTGGTGTGTAACAGGTTTTGGCACCTTGCCTGTGCCCTGTCCAGTACAGTACTTGTGGGGTCCATGTCAATTGGCACTGATGCTGAGTCCAGACATAGGAGTATGTCTCTGAAGTGTAATGCCTTACAGCAAGCATGTCCTATGTTGTGGCCTGTGACATGATGTGCATGAGTGTGCGATACGCAGAGTGCAGGGATGGTGGCCTGTGTTGCAGTCATTACCATTCAGGACCATGGAATATTGTGGCCACTACTGTCCCCTGGGGCATACTTCGCTAGGTATCATGTGTGTCATCACAATATGTGGACACTCTCCTACAGCATAGGATGTGCTCTGTGCCATTGTCCCCTGGCACAATGTATATTTACGTAACGTGTTCTACAAGTGTACACTGTACAGCCTGACCTAATTTTCCTCGTTCATACTCACAGTGGCCAGTGCCTGTGTGTCTTGTTACAATTACTGATGATGGCCATTTGTAAATGAGATCGTTGTACAGGCGCACATGGGGTATTTTGGGTCCAAAATGGGTTTCTGGCAGCCCATGTGTATTTCTCCCAGACTAAGAGATGCAAGTGCTTCCTGTGTCTCATCACATTGTCTCATGTAGGGGGTGGTTGGTGCGGGCAAGGCCTACATGTCGACCCCTGAAATCTCATTGCTCGGTCTGGCCAGTGTGTGATGTTTGTCTGGACATACACTCAAGGTGCAGTGTCCCATTCATGTTGGGCATGTCTTTAAGTATTACCTTTGCAGCATGTGCCTCAAGTTCATGGAGATGGTCCCTGCTCATCCCTAGTTACGGCAACGCTGTGTGGTGCAGATGCAGTGCTGGATTGGCCCCAGAGCATGGCTCCTCTGTCCAATTCCATATCATGTCATTTGCAAATGTGTCATGCTCTCCATAGTTTCTCAGTGGCATGGTGGGTGAACCAACTGTGTGTTGCAGGGCCTATATATGTACCTTGTATTGTAGATGTTACTCATCTTTCATTTCAGGATATGCACTGTAACCTATGTTGATTTGACTCATGTGACATATGTATGCAGGTGTCTGATTAATTCCTGTTTATTCACCTTGCCCACAGCATCGTCGGGGGACACGGATGGAGACACCGGCACGGACCGTGCGGAGGGACCGGGCACCAGTGCCAGCAGTGACACCTTAGCTGGCACATCGAGTGGAACTGAGGCCGAGGGGAGTGAGCCGGAGGACCTGTCCACTGCCACCACAGATTATGAAGCTGACGGGTCCGAGGCTGAGCACTCCGAGGGGGCGGAGGCTACTCCAACAGCTGACAGCAGCACAACATCTCTCTCCGCCCCCTCCATTGCCATCACCGGCCTCCCACTTGCTCGTGTCCCTTCCTGGCGTGCTAGGTCACCACATGTCTCCTTCCTGCCAGGCACCGCACCCCCTGCCCCTGTATCCACTGCTGCCGCCAATGCCGAGTCTGTGGACATCCTGCGGCAGTTGCAGGTTGGTCAGGCTGTGATGCTTAATGTCCTCCATGGCCACGGCCAAGTGCTCACCAACATGGAGGCATACTTGGAGGGCATTTCAGCATCGCAGGCTGACCAACGCAACTTGCTGCGGTCTATTGACTCGACACTGTCTGCAGCAGTGGGTCTCCTGCAGCACTTCGTCCCACCCCTACCCATGCCCCATCCACACTTCCCACTCCCATGCCTGTCCCACGTACACCCAGGCGTCAGCATGCACACACCCCACCAGACACAGGCACCACACCAGCAGGGAAGGCAAAGCGCACACCTCCTGGCATGCACACACAGGGTGAAGTAGGCACACCTACTGGGTCGGGGGCATACGGAAGACACGCAGCCAGAGTGGGAGTCCACATTCCTCACGACCACCACCCTCCAAATCCACTCCCCTCAGCTCTCCTGGCCAAGAGTCTGACACAGGGTCAGTCCTGCCCAGTCTGTCCATCAGCCCCAGTGTGGCACCACCCCGCAAGCGGTGGAGGCAGGACACCGGCAGGGGAGTTGAGTCCCCCCCCTGTCCACCCCTCCCCCAGTAGCGCTGCGACCCATCCCTGTGACCCCCCCACCCCTCCTTGGGGCCTGTGGTTCCTTCGGGTGCAGGGGAGATGCTGAGCGACCTGGCAGTAGTGTGCAGCGCCGTGCTCGAATCCACCTTTGGTGCTGCCCCACCCCCTGTGTTGGAGTCATCCGTCCCTGCACCCACAACACCTCCCCTTGCCCCTCCTGTCCCTGCGGTGCCTGGTCCTTCCCCCCAACATGATGCCCCTCCCCCTGTGGAAGACAAAGGAGTCTGACTGTGCAGGCAAGCTAGGGGACACACGTACCACTGTGTCCCCCATCCGGATTGGAGTCATGGACTGCCCTATGGGCCATGTATATATTGACATTTATGATGCTTTTTACTTACATCATGCTGAATAAAGCAATTCTTTTTTTAACTTTGAACACTACTGTTTATCTGGTGTTGCTGTTGGTGGACCAGCTCTATGATTTTGGGTGGTGATAATGTGTTGGGTGTGTGGGAAATGTAGTCTTGTGCTGGTCATAGGGTGGACCCTGGTATCTGTGTGCCATCACAAGCTGTTGGCTAAATTACTTTGTTCATGTAAGCAGTTACTGCATGGTGACATCGTCCCAAGGTGTGTTCCTTCCCCTGTGTAACCTGACATCTTCCCTGCAGGGTGTTTCCACTATGTGGTGCTGAGCTGTGTCTACATCAGCTGGGGGTGTGATGGACTCCTTCAACTTTGCACATGCATGCTGTGCGATGTCTCCACCTGCATCATTCGTGGCATCCTTGGTGGTCACTGTACTTGTGTATGTAGACTGTTGACAAGACTTCATGTGGACATGTTCTCTTTTAGGCACTAGGCATGTGTGTACTCCCAGCCTCGCACACATGTGGTACATGTACTGCAGGGTCTTTGTGCACCTGACTGACATTTGTGGGCATTGTATCTGTGGGTACTCCACCCTTTGCGTTCCATGGGCACTGCTGGGAGGACTCTGCACCCACCCCTCCTGTGTCTGGGCACTGCTGGGAGGACTCTGCACCCACCCCTCCTGTGTCTGGGCACTGCTGGGAGGACTCTGCACCCACCCCTCCTGTGTCTGGGCACTGCTGGGAGTGATAGGTCCCCACCCCTCCTGTGTCTGGGCACTGCTGGGAGGACTCTGCACCCACCCCTCCTGTGTCTGGGCACTGCTGGGAGTGATAGGCCCCCACCCCTCCTGTGTCTGGGCACTGCTGGGAGGACTCTGCACCCACCCCTACTGTGTCTCGGCACTGCTGGGAGGACTCTGCACCCACCCCTCCTGCGTCTGGCCATGTACGCTCCATACATACACTGTTGGGGTGGGGGTATGCTCCATACATACACTGTTGGGGTGGGGGTACGCTCCATACATACGCGGGTGTGGGTACGGTCCGTACATACACGGGTGGGGGTACGGTCCGTACATACACTTTTGGGGTGGGGGTACGCTCCATACATACACTGTTGGGGTGGGGGTACGCTCCATACATACGCGGGTGTGGGTACGGTCCGTACATACACAGGTGGGGGTACGGTCCGTACATACACTGTTGGGGTGGGGGTACGCTCCATACATACGTGGGTGTGGGTACGGTCCATTCATACACGGGTGGGGGTACAGTCCGTACATACACTGTTGGGGTGGGGGTACGCTCCATACACACGCGGGTGGGGGTACGGTCCATTCATACATGGGTGGGGGTACGGTCCGTACATACACTGTTGGGGTGCGGGTACGCTCCATACATATGCGGGTGTGGGTACGGTCCATTCATACACGGGTGGGGGTACGGTCCGTACATACACTGTTGGGGTGGGGGTACGCTCCATTCATACGCGGGTGTGGGTACGGTCCGTACATACACTGGTGTACATATACGGGTGGGAGTACGGTCCGTACATACACTGTTGGGGTGGGGGTACGCTCCATACATACGCGGGTGGGGGTACGGTCCATACATACCCGTGCCCACGCTGTGGAGTGCTTGTGCGGGCCATACCCAGGCCTTTGGCACATGGGTACGGGCCGTACCACCATTGTTGGGGTGACGTGGGTGTGGGCATGGTACGACTCGTACCCACGCTCTTAAGGCGTGGGTATGGTACGTACCTGTATTGTTGTGTTGCCGGTTCGTGTCGTCGCCCACTTCCGTTGTGGCGGACGCTGGCGTTGCTGGACACGCCCCCACCCCCTCAAAGTGACCAGGGCCTGGAGGTCAGGTATGTCCAGGGCATGTGTGCTGTGTGACTTGGGTGGGGGTTTTGTGTCCTGCCCCTGCCCCCCCCCCTTTGCCCCTGGGTGTTGTTCTGACCTTTTGCGGCGTCTGCGTCGGTACCTGTAGAGGAGGTCGACTGCTATGAGGGCCGGGATGACACGTAGGTTCGGGTCCATGTCTGTCCGTCGCGTACAGGTGCTCCTTGTGCGCGTCGTCCTGATTTCCCGGCAGTTTTTGGCTGCCGGAAAATATTCTCCGCGCGGGATGACGTCGGTGCGAATCGTACTTCCTGGTTCGTGGAACGCAGGCTGCATGCGACCCGACGTCATGTTTCCGCGCGAATCGTACTTGCATGTTTGTAAAGTTTTGCAACCGGGTACGAGTCGGACGGAGAATACGCTCCGTCCGACGGTTCGTACCCGGTTTCTCCAGGATCCTAATCGGCACCTATGTCTGAGGCTGGAGTCAGCCAGTTAAAAGAAAAATCTATGTTTACTCCAACGTTTAAGAATTCTAAACATGGTTCCATCATTGATTACACATTTGTATCAGACATCCTGAGATCAAATATGTCTGACTATAAGGTAATCGGCTGGCCAGAAAGTGATCACAACCCCCAGGTTGTAAAATGTAATCTTCTTGTGAAGTATCACTCTAAAACGAATGATCTTCCCAATATGGGACATTCTGCATATAACCTGCAGAGGCTGGTTTGGCATTTAGCCAAAGAGGAGGAAATTTTGCAAACCGCTCAGGTATTACTAAAGGAATGTGACTTGGGAGCCCAGGGCGATATGAATATGATTAATAAATGGAACTTTATTACAAGGTCCCTTGTGGGGAAATGTGTAGCCGGTAAGACTAGGAAAATTAATACCCATGTAAATACTCAAAAAATATGGTTTCCCGTCAAAATACAAAAGTTAAAGAAATTACTTAACTGAGCTGTTCGGGTGGCATATGCACATAGATTTTGCCAGTCCTCTTCTGTGTATAAAGAAAATTTGAAGGAACTTAAGAAGACCTATCAACAAGAAGTCTGGAGAGCTAAACTTAACCCCTTCGCTGCCGCGGACATTCCGCTGCAGCGCTGGGGGGGGCAGGGGGGCAGCGCGGTGGGCCTGTGCTCATGACGGAGCCGCTCCGTCATGAGCCACAGTTGAGCTGTGCTCATGACGGAACGGTTCCGTCATGACTCCGCCCATTTGCGTTGTCGCCCCGCACAGGCGGGGAAACAGCGCCGCGCAGGCGGAGCGGCCGCCAACAGGATTGTCATGACGGAACCGTTCCGTCATGAGCACACGGCAACCGTGACTCATGACGGAACGGTTCCGTCATGAGCGGGGAAGGGGTTAAACACCAAACTGGGTTATGGAATAGTTTATTATCCACCTCAAAGCAAAACAATGCAAAAAGATTTTGGGAGGTTATTAATAAGCTCGAAAGGGGAGGCTAGAGGGCTTTTTCTGTAAATATATCAGAATCCAGTTGGGTAACGTTTATAGCTAATTTGTATGGTTCACCGGGCCAGAGGTAAAACCCCATTGATACATTAAATGGATATGTGGGGAATAATATATTATCGACCAATGTGGGGAATGGTGAGTGCCTGGATTTGAATTTCATTGACCATCTTATGTTATCAACCCCAGTTTTGATCCAAATCTTGACCTGGAAATCCCGAGTTGTGATCAAGTATTGACCCTGCTAAGTGGGCTTCAAGCAAATGGTGCCCCCGGACCCAATGGGTTACCTAATGCCCTATTTCGTGCTAATGGTGACATGTGGGCTGGCATTTTGCATTGTCTATTCAGGGAAGTGTTGACTCTGGGAATGGTCCCAGAATCTTGGCAAGGCAGCATACTGCAACCCATTTATAAGAGCGGCCCGGTGGCCAACCCTGCTACTACTATCGATTAATATTGCTTACTGATGTCGATGCAAAGGTGTTCGCTTCTACTCTCTTGATAGAATTGGAAGATTGGGCTACGCAGGAGGGCATTATTCCATTTAATCAGACTGGTTTCCGGAAAGGACACTCTGCTGGCTTTAACCTTACTTGTGGAGAGGGCTGTCTTAAATAAACAAAATGTATACATTGCTTTTATTGATCTTAAGGCAACCTTTGACTTTGTGCGACGAAACCTGTTATGGTAAAAATTGGTGGATCGGGGCATTTCAAGGAAACTGTTGAAAGCTATCATTCTTTTGTATACCGATACTTGGGTTCAAGTTAAGTTGGGTGATGGCAATTCCTTATCAAGGAAAATAAGAACATATAACGGCCTAAAGCAGGGTTGTGTCCTTGCCCCCTGTCGATTTCATTTATTCTTATCAGATCTTTCCCAACATTTGCATGTTATTAATGGCCATGTTCCTAGGATGGGGGGGGAGAAAATTAGTTACCTTCAGTATGCAGATGACACCATCCTCGTGAGTCATACTCCTATCGGCCTACAAAGACTTATTACCGCCTTTGATGACTAAACCCACCAACAGAATGGCCTTGAATTGAATGTAAAAAAAAACTTAGTGATGAAAATTGGTGTAGCAAAACAGATGTTTAATTCCTGGAAGGCCAGAGCAGGTATAATTGACACTGTTAAGATGTATAGATACCTAGGGGTGGTGTTTGAGAACTGTGTTTCTTTCAAATTTCATCTTAAGGATCTAAGGGCCAAGGCTGTGACCTTGATCCATGCTTTTAAATGTCTTAAAAAGTCACTGAACTGCCAATCATATGATTTTATTCCTAAAGTAATTAAAGCCAAATTACAACCAATCCTCATATATGGTTCTCCCATTATTAGAGGGAAAGATTTGAAGATGCTTGACCTATTGGTTGTCAAGGTCTTCAAAGCAACTTTTGGGATTGCTAAATCAGTGTGTCAAGCAGACATAAGAATGGAGTTTGGTCTCCAGAGACAGAGCCTGGTATCAAAAGGAGCTTTTTTTAAATGCATGGTCGCATTGTCAAAATCAGTACCAGCGTCCTTAGGGAACATTTGTTGGCAAGAAATAGACAAGTCTGTCTATGCCACGAAATGGAGATCATATATTTTAACTTCCCTAAGAGATATTGGCCTGCAAATTGCACTGCAAGATCTGAAAATGCCCAATTACAAGTTCATTTTAAAAAAGCTTATTAAAACTGAATAGTTTAAATTGGATAAAATTGAATTAGCAGAGAAAAATTATGCATGGTATGTGATTAATTCATACCAATCCCTGCGTATTCAGCCATATTTGAATGTTTTTTTCTCAGCGAAGTTTAAAAATAAGTTTTTATGGTTATGTATGGGATTAAACCCCACAATGGAGGGCACACAATCGTAGATCAAGCAGTGGCTGGACTCTGACTGCAGATTTTGTGGTTGGCCACAGGAAACACTAGTCCATATAGTGTGTGTGTGCCCCAAGTTGATTAAGCTTCGACGTACAGTTTTTGAGACCACAGTTTTTGATCTGCTTGTCAGGCCTTAATCATGCCACTATCTGGCGAATCGATTCCATTATTGTGTCATTTGGTAACATTTTTATTGGCAGTTGAAAAAATGTTTGATACAATAAGGTAGATCTCCAGTATTTTTATGGCCGTGCTGACTAATAGTATTATCTGGCTTATAATCTTTACACCTTAATAATAATGCTACAAGGGTGACAATTTGACTTGTTAAAACTGACATGCCACTACTATTGTAAATTGATGCACTTTATTATTGTTTTAATAGGATGGTTGTTGTAATAATCGCATATTAGCACTTTACAGTACACTGACACACTTTATTATTGCTTTGATATGATGGTTGCTGCAATAATTGCACATTAGCACCTTGAAATGTAATTTGTGCATGAAATGTACATTAGAAACTTTTTTGTTTCAGGTAATTTTGCATCTCATCATTAATGCTTTGAAATACTACATGTGTAAAGTTTTCCAGCTGAAATGAATGGTTATTTGTTGGAATATCTTTCCATTATGTATAAGGAAATAGTATGCTGTGCACGCCGTCCCCTTTAAAATATAATATGTGCAATATTATTCTGTAATTATTGATGTTATGTGAATTGATTTTATTTTACTGATACGTTTTAAAATTGTATGTACAGGACTGTTTCTTATTTTATGTGATGGGAAGATGTGTTGCTCGAAATTAATTTTTAATGATTAATCTAGGTTTTAAGATGAGAAGTTGTTGTGATTGCAATGATTCTAAGTAATCAAGCAATAAAGATTATTACACAGCTGTTTCTCAATGTCACTTGTGGAAAAATAATTTTGAGCCCCAGGATTTGGAACTCCTGTTAATTTGACATGCAAATCAATACATTTCATAAGAAGACACGTGGAAAATAATAGCGTCTGACTACTGCTCTTTGAATACCCATTTAAAATTCTGTTAGGAGAAAACAAGAAAATGAATTGAATTCATGTAATCAAAGGAGGAAAAGGAGTCATACAAAGTCATTGAATTATCCATTCTATTTCTATTTAGTTAAAACGTGCATTTCAGTAGATTTTATTTGAACAAGTGAGGAAATGAGCACTGCATTGCACTCCTTCGATGGTCTAATTAATTCTACTGAAAGAAAAGGTACGAATTTCATTAGATTTCATAGGACCACAAACTAAACACACTCTCATCTACAGACTTAGATAGGCCCATTTAAATTATTGATCAAAGGGAAGCATATAATAATTTTTGTAAAGGCAAATGGAGTTCGACCTTCATTTCTTGAAAGATACTTTTATTACAATTGTGAAAATGAAAGCCTCTCCTTAGGTACTGTAGGAGAACATTGTGAAATGTTGTTTGACACATTATTGAAAGGTGTTAACAGAAGGTACATACAAACTGGCTTTCACCACTGTTTCTTGAGAAACAACATGTATTACCATTGGAGGAATATAAAACAACAACTAGATTTTGATAGAGGAAAGGTTATTTGTCATTTCATGTTAAAAATGACTGTATTTTTATGGGGTTCTTTTTACTGTTCCATTGTCTTTGTTTCACAGTGTAAATAACTGGTGCTACTATTATCAACCTTTATTGTTTACATTCGGCAAGCTGATGTTGTTAGTGAGAAATGACAGTCAGGGACCGAGTTTAAAAGTGTGTGCCTGATTCACAAAGGTAGCTTACCCTTTGAAGTAAATTAAGATATTTGAGTAAGTTTTCTACTTTTCAGTATTCACAAGCTGGACTTTTGTAGTAACTTAGGGGCATATCAACAACAACCGGCGATAATTATCTCTAAGCGCACTTAGCGCTAGGATAATTATCGCCGGCTAGCGTGAATTTTTCACGCTGAGATAGCGTGCTATTAGCAACGCTTATCTCAATAGCGATAAAAATCCTCACGCTAACAGGCTAACGTGAAATTATCGCTGGAAACCCAGCGATAATCTTACGTTACCTTGTTGATAGGGACAGGCAAACTTAGCCATGATATCCTCCTTCCATAGGATATCATGGCTAAGTCTGAAAAATACCAGACGTAAAAAAGCAGCGTTAACCGCGGTTAGAGCTGCTTTTTTTGTCTCTAACAGTGTTAGCGACATTCTTGATAATAGGAGAAATGTCGCTTAGCGACATTTCTCCTATTATTTTACTCTGGAACGCCCCCTTTGCATCTCATTAGAGATGCAACGGGAAGCATAGAATAAAAGGGTGCTAACATGCAAATTTGCATGTTAGCACCCTGTTGTTGATAGGGCGCTAGTTTTATCTCTCCTTTTTTGGCTTTTAAAGCCAAAAAAGCAGAGAATAAGCCCTTGTTGATATGCCCCTTACACTTTTGTAGTGATTTACACCTTTGTAGTAATTCCAACACTACACATGGCAACCACTGGTACTGCAGCACCCACCCACAGAAAATAAAGGAGATAGGGAATTATAATAAAACTTCATTGGAAATAATGCTAAATATCATTTAGATCATTTTAAATAGTACAAATATAAATAAATATAAATTGTTAAAAAAAATTATACATTTTTACATGTTTATTATTTGATTTTACAATAATAAATAACCTGTGTTTAATTTAAAACATAATCTAACAATAAGGGGTCGATTCCCATACCGGGTCGGACAGCTCCCGAGAGTTGTCCGTAGCCTTACCGTGCGACCGACACGTACCCGTAGCCGGTCCATCTTGCAGAGGAAGTACGATGCGCATAACTGCCAAAAACACGACCGACACGTAGGCTGTGAGTCAAGCTCCATTCTCCGTCCGAGCCGTAACTCCTAACGCTGAACCGAGTCGCCCGGAAGCAGTATCCATAGCAGTTTCCGGCCTTACAAGTACGATGCGTACTTCCTACGCGCTGGACGGGTCGCCACGTACGTCACGTCACAGCATCCGGAAAGCAAGCATATCAGCTACGATTCGCGCCCACAACTCAACCCACGGCTATGAGATGGACCAGCTTGCAGCAGGTACGAGACGGAGCAACAAGCAGCGTGTACGACACGAACACATCATGAATCCCATCGCGCAGGTCATACCCGTACTCTACATATATGACCGGATCAGGAACCGACGCCGACGGTGCAGGCGTTAAGTCAGACACCTGCCACACAAACAAACGACACGTACCCGCAAAATGGCACACACACACAGGGAACCACATCCTGGCCACAAACAACAGGCCACCATAGGGGTTGTATGGCCAGCACCACTACCACCCCCACCCATAGGGCTTATTTTCCCCAGCACTCCTGCCACCCGAGCCATAGTGGACCTGTTGCCCATCACTACAGCCACTCCCACCCATAGGGGACCTGTTTCCCATCAGCCCTGCCACCCCCACCCATAGGGCTTATGTTCCCCAGCACTCCTGCCACCCCCACCCATCGGGCTTATGTTCCCCAGCACTCCTGGCACCCCCAACCATAGGGGACCTGTTGCCCATCACCCCTGCCACCCCCACTCATAGGGGACCTGTTGCCCATCACTACTGCCACCCCCACTCGTAGGGCTTATGTTGCCCAGCACCACTACCACCCCCACCCATAGAGCTTATGTTCCCCAGCATTCAGGCCACCCCCAGCCATAGGGGACCTGTTGCCCATCATCCCTGCCACCCCCACTCATAGTGCTTTTGTTCCTCAGCACTCCTGCCACCCCCAACCATAGGGGACCTGTTGCCCATCACCCCTGCCACCCCCACTCATAGGGGGCCTGTTGCCCAGCACTACTGACACCCCCACTCATAGGGCTTATGTTGCCCATCACCCTGCCACCCCCACCCATAGGGCTTATGTTCCCCAGCACTCCTGCCCCTCCCCTGCCATAGGGGACCAGTTGCCGATCACCCCTGCCACCCCCACTCATAGGGGACATGGTGCCCATCACTACTGCCACCCCCACCCATAGGGGACCCGTTGCCCATCACCCCTGCCACCCCCACTCATAGGGGACCTGGTGCCCATCACTACTGCCACCCCCAGCCATAGGGGACCTGTTGCCCATCACCCCTGCCAACCCCACTCATAGGATTGGTGATGCGCCACACATCCATCATACTCATATCCGTGATCACCTATGAGAGGTAAGTGAGATTAGTGTTAATTGGTGGTTCTGTATGCTGTGTTGGCAGACTGACAGGTTTTGTGGCGTGGGATTTGTGCGACTTTGGGATTCATGTTCGCCATGTTTTGCTTCTGGCAAATGTGCGGCATCAATGTGTATTACGTAGCCTCACAGTTGCTCTTCCCTCCCCCCGAGCCTATTTACTAGTGTGCGCAGAGCGGTTGCATCACTTGCACTCCTACGGCACACCATTGTCATGCCTGTCTGCGCATGTCCGCAAGCCTGACAACAACACTGTAAAGTGGGCCGTTGAAGGTGGGCGGCTATGTGTGTGTAGGCCTATGGTAAGGATAGGGCGGACACAGATGTAGAGTTTCAGGCCTGGCTGAACTTGCGCTGCGATTGAGGCTAGGCCCTTGGTTTACGCTGTGGCATTGAAGATACACACACAACAGTTGGCATGCGCTCTTTTATTTTTCCATTCGGGCGAGCCCACCCTCCGGGTGCATGCTACATTGCAACATTGTCGATTAAGGGCCGGGTGGCGCCGACACTACAACAGAGACACATGCCATAGTTAATTCTGTGGCCAGCCCGTAACTGCACCACGCCCTGAGCCTGGAACTGAACCACGCCCTGAGCCCAGAACTGAACCAGGCCCAAGAGCCCCGGGCCATCTCTTCACACTCCTCACACGCCTACGTGTGGGCCGCCGCTGTGGTGCTGGGATGTTGTGCGCTTCGGAGTACGTCTCCAAACATTTTACTCAGGCTTTCCAGCGGCCTGCCTGGGACAGGGGTGGCCCCGTGACTGTGAAGGGCTCCAGTGGTGTTACAGAGGACATGCTGTTGGCTGCTGGAGGTGGACTTGTGGGGTAGCCCCACGGGACGATGATTTGCGGTGCACTGAGCTAGGCCCACCTGAAGAGCTGAGCGGGTGTGCAGCCTGCGATGATGCCGTGGACTGGAGGCTGGACGGTGACTTATCGTGCACAGAGGTAGTGGCACCTGAGGCACTGCATCCGGCATGGGCCTACCACCACGTGGCGATGACTTGCAGTGCACTGAGGTAGTGGCACCTGAAGAGCTGAGCAGGTGTGCAGCCTGCAATGATGCCGTGGCCTGGAGGCTGAACGATGACGTGTGGTGCGCAGAGGTAGTGGCACCTGAGGCACTGCGTCCGGCACGGGCCTACCGCCATGTGGCGATGACTTGTGGTGCACTGAGTTAGGCCCACCGGAAGAGCTGAGCGGGTGTGCAGCCTGCAATGATGCAGTGGCCTGGAGACTGGATTGTGACTTGCAGTGCACTGAGTTAGGCCCACCGGAAGAGCTGAGCGGGTGTGCAGTCTGCGATGATGCAGTAACCTGGAGGCTGGACAGTGACTTGTGGTGCACTGAGTTAGTCCAACCTGAAGAGCTGAGCGGGTGTGCAGCCTGTGATGATGCAGTAGGCCTGTTAGGCTGGACTGGAATGGATTTGTCTGAGACCTGCTGGACCGAAGGGAGCAGTCAGCACACACAGAACTCCATGGTGCTGCAGAGTGCACTGGGGACCTGTTGCGCAGAAGCCAGCGATCGGCTGAGGAGGCTGACAGGCTCGCGGGCCTCAGGCTTGAAGATTGCTCCGGCACGTGGTGGGCCCTCTTGGAGACATGTCGGTGGTGGCAGGTGAGCAGTGAGGCCTAGGTGCGCAGATCACCACTGGGTGCCGGATGGGTCTGGGGACTAGCATGCTGGGGTGCAGCAGGTGCACAGGACCGGTCACGGCGGCGGCCTCGTGGCAGGGTGAGGGGCGCCGCCCTGGCAGACATGCTCCTGCAGGCGATGATGAGATGTGCGCCGGGTGGCGTGTGACGTAGCCATGTAAATATGCCCATTGGAAGAGATCAGCCAAGTGTGTGTAGGCCTATGATCAGGATATGGCGGGCACAGAGACACACGCAGTAGTTACTTTGGTGGCCATCCCGGAAGTGAACCACGCCCAGGGCCCGGGCTATTTATTCACACTCCTACACTGGACTGGCATACGCCGGCCCTGCCCACTACGTTTACGCTTACAGGGGGGGGCGAAATAGCTACATGTCCAAGGTCTTCCCCTCTGCCTGAGGTAACATGGTTGCGTCCACTGTCCACAACACTACAAACTCCAGCAGTATATGTCCACATGGACATGTCTGTGCTCTGCATACTCAAGACTGTCCAGCACATCACCGCCACACTTGGCATTGTGTACATTCTTATTCATGGGTCACTTGCCTCCTTCACACATTCTTGGTTCCCACCTCCCCCCACATTCTGCAATTGTGTGGCAGAGGGGCTATGTCTTTGTGGATGGTTTGTCTACATGTCTACATGTCTGGACCCTGTTACCGCAGTCACTTGTGTTGCCGTGTATGGTGGGTGAGCATGTTGTATGTGATTTTGTTGCATGTGCATGTGCATTCCCACAGTTGTGAGTTGTATGATGGTGGAGTTGAGGTGTGTGGTGTGTTCTGTGCATTTCCATAGGTGCCATACTGGAAGCGCTGGTTGATGATGGACTGTCGGAAGATGTAGGAATCAGGCACACTGCATGGGAAGTTGGTGACAACATTGGTGAACAGTCCCCGGAGGTCCACTATTGCCTGCACATTGATGGAATGCGTGTGCTGTAATTGTGTGCAGTGTCGGCAGGGGACATAAGTAGGACATGTGTGCAGTCAATTGCCTCCAACATGTGCGGGAAGCCAGCTATGGCGTAGAAGCCTTGCTTGGTCTCCAGCTGTTCCTGCGAAGTGTGGGGGAAGTGAAGGTGCTGGGGTATTAAGCTGATGATGGCATCCAAGACAGGTGTGAGGAACTTTGATAGGGCTGGCTGTGAGACTTCTTCGACTCTGGCAGATGTTGGTTGGAAGGTACCAGAGGCCAACAAGTGCAGCACAGCCAGCAGCTTTGTCTGCGGAGGGATGTTGGTTGTCCGCTTTGTGGGCAATGTGGATCAGGATGCGGAGGATGGCTGTCCTTTTGAGCCTGTAGTGGGCAAAGACATCCTCTGGCATTAAGTCTCTGAGGCAGATGCATTTTCGGAAGGTCCGCTGTCTTGTTCTGCGCTGCCTCGGTGGTAGTCCGGGGGGGGGTGGTCCTGGGGGTGGTGGCGGTGAGTGTTGTTGCCCTCTTGGGTCTCCAAGCTGCATGATTAGTAGCTCCATGGCATCTGTATGTCTTCAGATGTGGCTCTGGGCTGGGCTCCCTTTATGCTGCAGGTTTTCGTCCTACATAAGACCAGAAAAAAGCAGGTCTTAAGTCTTAAGTCCCTGCTGCTAATGCGCCTTATCGCCTGTTTGTGGCCTGCATCGCCAATCTGGCTGGTCATTGAGAATATCGTAAAGTGGGGTTATCGTGAGTTTTTGGACAGGAACACCCAGCCGCGTAGCTAGGGGGGTGCGGTGGGGGCGGTCCGCCCCAGGCGGCACTATTTTGGGGGTGGCCGCAGCCGTGCGGCACTGGTGACTGGCTCTATAGTAGTATCTGTATTGGTCTATTGGATGGCGGCCGCGGAAGTAAAAAGAAGTGCGTCCTGGCGTTGCGCGCGCGCGCGCGAGAAGTGTGACTAAGAGGGATAGGCCTCACACTGCACCAGAGTGAAGGCGGGCAAGGTAGGAGACAGAGAACCGGATACATCTGCCGAAGGCAAAGCAGGGGCCTGTGATCTTGCACTGCTTTCACCGCAGTAGAGGGAAAATAAGAGGTGAGATCTTGCTCTGTCTGCACTGTGGGAAGTGAAAACAAGAACTGTTCTGCAATGCAGGCGCCGGGGGATGGAAACAAAGGCACTGTGTTTTCTTTGTCACATCGTGTTTGGGGCGATGGCAGAAAGGCAGCGGCCTGTCCTGGCACTGCACGCACTGTCATAGAGGGGATCGGATATATTTGGCACTGCGTGATTTGGCGTCAAGGGGGAGCAAGGAAGGATGTGTGGATTGGAACTGCAGGCACTAGAGTGAAGGGAAATGTAGGGGGGCGTGTTGTGGCACTGCCGTACAGTAGGGTGAGGTGGACAAGCCAGGCAATGCGGGTTAGGGGGGACAAGGGAGATGTGTTCTGTACTGCTGCATGCCCTGGGTGTAGGTAGAGGCCGTAGAGCAAGATGGATGTGTTCTGACACCCCCTAAAGTGAAGGGCGGTGCTCTCGTGCTGACACGTGACGGCATGGATTGGTGTCAAGGGTGTTAAGGGAGATGTGCTCTGCCCGCATCGTGTCATGGAAACATGGGGGCGTGTTCATATTTGGCATACACCGTTTTATTTTCAATTTCTGTGTTTGATTTTAGGTGCCTTTCCGCTGCGGCTCTGCATCCTGATGGGTGGGGTGGGTTGGGGCACCGCAGGACATGCACACGATCCTGGCCGATAGCGCCTGCGGTGGTCCATGTTTGAAGTGGGCCTCTTTGGGCGCCCATTACACATCATGTTGCAGGTCCTCCCACGTTTTGTCCCTTCTTACTCTATCAGGGTGTCCAACATAGACCCAGGAGAGCAGGATGCATGTCAGATGACCACTGGCTATGCAAATATTTTATTTTAGAGTACTGTGGCTAAACTTGTCTTATGGGATCTTCGAGAAAGACGGGCAAGGATCCAACCATCCTGAACACATTTTGGACACCTTTAAATCCATCGCGCCAGAGTGGCTGTCTTCGAAAATGCCCTTTTCGTGCTCATTGAGCCAAGGGGCGTAGCTTCCGGTAGTGCCTGGGGCCCAGAGACACGAGGAGCCCTCTGCATCATGGTTATTCCTGTATTTTTTCATTCAAACAGCTTGGGAAGGGGGTCATTCCCTTTCTTGCCCCAGGCCCCATGACACACTGACTACGAGGCTGATTCAGCCCTTTCTTTCTCAAGGGAAATCCTGCACTCCCCACTCCCACCTCCTCCTGTGGCACTCTGGGCAGCATCCTTGGCACAGCGACAACGAGAGCCATACATCATTATTACACATACGACCACTAGCCGGCCTCAACACTTTGTACAGGTGCAGCGCCTAGGATGGGACTACACAGAGCCTGATGTGCACAATTCAAAACCTTTTTGAAGAGGTTGGCACCTGAGTGTCCGTCATACTTAGGCTGTGTCGTGGTGAGGCTGCTGCAAATAACGCTGCCCTGCCAGGTTACTGCAATTTCTCAATAAATGGAAAACAAAGGAATTAAAACAAACACTGGGTCTCTGAGTGATGGCAGCAGGATTTTCAGAATGCTGACGTGGAGCACCTAAATGAGAATGGCGTGAGAACTCGCACATTCACTCACATCCTCCTATACTCCTCTGAGTGATTTAAGCACTCCATACCTGCCAACTTGCAGACCAATCTCACTGTGTGAATAGGGGGCAGGGCCTTGAAGGGGGCTCCTGGCGAGAAATACCTACAAGGCAATTTTTAACCCACCCTGCACCCAAGCCCCCATCCACCCCAAAAAAAGGTTGTTGACATTGATGCTGATGGCCTGGGGTGTTTTCACACTCCTTAATTGATGTCGGCAGTTCAAAGCCTCCAAAAACGAGCTGAAAACCACTATTTACAGTGGTTTTCAGCTAGTTTTCCCAGCCAACGTGTGATATAGGCTCCTCACCGGGAGACAGTGTGATGCTAGCCAATATCGTGTGTCAAACGGTGGCACCGTGTGAGTTGGCAGGTATGGCACTCGTTCTAGAGATCTGTCTTTAAGCTACATACCACTCACACCTTAAATGTACATGTTCTGTGGGCGATGAAAGCTTGTACAACTCTGCCCTGCTCGATCTGTTCTGCAGGAAATGGAAGACTGCACTTTCTGCCTTCTGTGAAAGAGGGAAGCTTGCTTTGCAACTGCCATCCTTTCCCTGTTGTGTGAGGCAGTGAAGCTTGCACTGCAGTTGCTTTATTTGTACTGTCCTGTGATGGGAAAAGCTTGTGCTGATGCTACCACTGGGGTAGCTAGGGGGTGGTCTGCCCCAGGTGGCACTATTTTGGGGGCAGCGGCCGCGCGGCACTGGTGGCCTGTTGCAGCGGTCTTTATCCTTTATTTGGGGATACTCACTGACACCACTGTCAGTCATTACAGTAGTGTCAGTGTCCCCAAATAAATTATAAAGGCCACCGCAACGGGCCACCAGTGCCGCGCGCGTGGCCCCGTTTAAAGTGCAAGCGCCCCTTTTTGCAACTGCTTCCTGCAGCGCACGCATCACCACCTAGGATAGTCGTGGTGTTGTGGTGAGCGACTGGAGCGAGGTCAGAGGGGAAAGACTCCAATCAGCCAATGAGCTCTCTCAGCTCGGAGATCCAGCCAACGAGCCCTCCCCTTCGTAGGGTGCAGGCAATTGAACGGAGGCGCGCAAGGGTCTGTATTGGTACAGCAGGCTTTGAATTTCTCGGTGATTATTGCCGCCCCGACGTACCGCGTTTGTTGTGGTTGCTTGTGGGTCCGTCCCAGGGCCCAGTGGAGGACCACAGCCAACCCGAGAGGAATTTCTACAGTGCATCACAGGTATCTCCACAGTTGTTTGTTTGGAACGTCTGAAGACGGGAAAGAAAAGAGAGGAGCAGACAGGTAAGTCCATCCGGCAAGCGTGTTGAAAATTATGCAAATGTCAGTTTTGCCCCTCAATACCACACGTGATGGTTGGCGCCTGAAAGGATACAAGCATCCATGAACATGGGTCCCAGTATGCTATTTTCTAGTTTTCTTTACCATTAAGGCATTTTTGAGATTTACTATGATATGGATCGGTAATCCCACAAACATCCTTTTATTTATAAGACATGTCCCTGTCATGAGTGTAAAATCATTTTGGGGAAGCAACAGTGTGGAGATTTTAGTAGCAAAGCATTTATTGTGGCATTGATAATGCATTGTTGGGGAAAGCTAATACTACCTGGAATCCGAAAGCACTGATAAGGCATTAGTGGAGGAAGATCATGCGTACCTCAACACTGATAAGGCCCTTCTGTGGTAGAGCCATACTGCTGAGGTACTGTAGCAATGAGGCAGTGCTGGTAAGGCAAGTTGGCGGGGCCTGGGATTCCCAAGGAATGAGAACACATCAGTTAAGAAGCTGGCACTGTTGATAGGCCTGGATGCTTTGGTGGATGGTGATGCTGTAACCCTGCAGGGTCGTACCTTGTTGTTGCTATAGTGGCTTTAGTGGCTTGCTGCTGTGGTGGCCCAGCAGTGCGGCTCTCAATTAATGCAGGCAGGTGCTAGGTTGGTGACAAGATAGTCAGATCTTAGAAATCTCCCTTGACTTGAATTGAACTTAGCTGTTGCACACTCCAACTTAGATCGGCACCAAGCAGTAGGCACTAGGAGTTTGGCAGAAACTCTCTGGCTGCAATGGTGTGGGTCTGACTGATGAGACTGGTGTGACTCTGTTCTAAGGCCAGGCTATATGTGTACCACCCCGCCCCCACCTCCCCTCAGTAGTTCATGCTGTTCTGAGTTTGTCATTGCATTATTGTACCTCAAGTCAGAGCACACCACGTTGGTGCACGTCCCCACTGCTTTAATGGGGGACCATGATGCTTGGTCATTTAATGTCAGCTGTAGATGATGGATCCCCGAACAGTGTCATGTATGTGCATGTTTCCATTGTGCTGATTACCAGGTGATCGTTCACGCAGCTCTCTGATGGATGCCACATGCGGTTTTTCTGAGTCCCCAGAAAGAGCATGCAGTCTGGGTGTTCTCCTTTGTACTGCCGGTCACCGTTGTATTCAACTGTGTAGCCTTGGACCGTGTCATGTATATGCATGTAACTTGCATGATCAAGGTACCCATTAGTGACGAGACTACGTGTCTCTCGGACCTCTTTCAAGTGCTCACCGTCCTTTTTCCTCCGCACCCCTCCACCCCCCCCCCCCCCGGGGCGGCAACCTGAGGGATAGCCCCGGGCGCCACAAGCTCTAGCTACGCCTCTGGGAACACCTGCTCTGCATATGATTAGCATTAGTTGTCACTGTCAGCCTTGGCGATGTTTTTAGCGCCAGCTAACGCAGGTAAACTGGCGATGTTGGCTGTTAGCGCAGGCTTGTGAATAGGGTTATAAATCTATCGCCACTTTCGTGGCGGAAAAGTGCCACTAAATCGGCAATGTGTCCTTGAGAATATGCCCCTAAGATTATTAGAAGTTTGTGATCACTAACTGGTAATAAGCATGTACTGTTTGTAGAAAAAAAGAGAACATCAAAAATCTTGGGGGCATATTAACAAGACAGGCGATAAAATTATCGCCGTTTTAGTGGCAGAAAACTGCCGCTAAAACGGCGATAATGGGCTTGATAATATGCTCTATGGAATTTCAATTGAAGCCCATGTTAGATGTGAAGGACATCTAACCTGGGCTTCAATTGGAATTCCATAGGGCATATTATCAAGCCCATTATCGCCGTTTTAGCTCTGCCGCTAAAACGGCGATAATTTTATCGACTGTCTTGATAATATGCCCCAAAATCTTCACACTGAATTACAGTAACTCTCCAAATACTGTTTTGCTCACTAATTGATCGTAAACACAGAAATAATATGAAGATGCAGAACACAATTGGAGCAATTTTTAAACGAAGACATCCTATAACAACCAAATCAAAACCTGCACTTAATTAGCTACTGTTAGACGGACCGGGAGGGTCGGCCGAGGACAAGGGGAGAGGTCTCCGGGGAGAGCCGTCTCCAGCGATCGTACAGATGAGTAACTTCCCCCCCACAGATATACACCACACAAGGATAGGATTTAACGTTCTTTATAGGTGATTTCTTAAGGTACGATGAAATGGTACAAGGAGGTCTGGACTCAGGGGTCCCCTCGATTCTAGTCTCTTGGTTTGGGAAAAGGGGGTAGCGGGACAGTCTGGTTACCAATCTGGTAGCTGAGATGGTATGGTGGATAGCTCACAATCCTCGAGCTCGGTGTTCTAGCTTGGACGGGCCGCGGCAGCGCCAGCAGGTCCCGGTGAAGGTGGTCATTACACGGTCCGCGGCAGCGCCAGCAGGTCCCGATGAAGGTGGTCGTTACAACGGTCCGTGGCAGCGCCAGCAGGTCCCGATGAAGGTGGTCGTTACAACGGTCCGCGGCAGCGCCAGCAGGTCCCGACGAGGATGGATGATGCAGAAGGCCGCGGCAGCGCCAGCAGGCAGGACGATAATTCACAAGGCAGAGCTACGGCAGCGCCAGTAGTCCGTCAAGGTTGAGTTCTTCTCGGTGTCTCTCGACTCCAGGATACAACTGCCTTCCTGCTCTGGAGCTGCCCTAGTTATAGGTCTGGCGCCCTTTGATGTCCGGACCCTCGCACTTGGAGGTCGGGGGGTCCGGGATGAGGGAGTCCAGACACCCAGCAGGGGGTGGAGCCAGCGCCTGGGGGAGCTGGAGGGCGATCGGCACCTGGCGGGGGAGAGCCATCGACACTTCTTTCTCCCATTGACCTGCCAAGTGGTCCGTTCACCTCCTGGGTGGATGGTGGTGCCGGGATGTCGGGGCCGGGCCAGGCCCAGGGTTAGGGTCGAGCTGAGGCCACGCGGCCTCGTGGCGCAGTGTCCAAGATGGCGGCTGATCCGGCCGGGGGAGCCGGTAGTGGTTCGGCCCCATGATACATGGATGTCCGGGGGCAGGAGATCCGTTGGGAGACGGGGTGCGGGTTGCCCTTGTGGGTAACACCTGGGAGTCCGGGGCTTGGGCCTTGTCATGCGGGGAGGGAGCAAGCCCTTCATGTGGCCTGTCCAACATGCGTCCCCCCCAGCTGAAGGCGGGGAGAGTCACCCATCCTCTTGGGGACTCTCCTCGTCGAGGCGGAAAAAGCGTGACAGGCCATCTGCGTTGGCGTGGTCTTGGCCCGGTCGATGTTCCACAGTGAAGTCCATCCCCTGCAGGGAGATGGACCAGCGCAATAGTTTTGGGTTTTCCCCCCGCATCTGCATTAGCCACTGCAGGGGTCGATGATCGGTTTGCACCCGGAAGTGGGTACCGAAGAGATAGGGCCGGAGCTTTTTGAGGGCCCACACTACTGCGAAGGCCTCCCTATCGATTGTGCTCCAGCGCTGTTCTCGGGCCAGGAGGCGTCTGCTGATGAAGGCCACCGGCTGGTCAAGACCCTCGGGGTTCAGCTGGGAGAGAACCGCCCCGATGCCGTGGTCGGAGGCGTCCGTTTGCACAATGAATTCCCGACTGTAATCGGGGGCCTGGAGCACAGGGGCGGTGCACAGGGCGGCTTTCAGCTTCTCGAAGGCCGCTTGACAGTCGGGGGTCCAGTTAATCTTCTTCGGGTGGTTTTTGGACGTGAGACCCGTGAGGGGCCCCACAATGCTGCCATAGTCCCTCACGAACCGCCGGTAGTAGCCGGTGAGGCCCAAGAAGGCTCGGACCTCGGTCTGCGTGACTGGGGGTTGCCAGGACTGGATGGCAGCGATTTTGAGTTGCAGAGGGGCCACCAGACCGCTTCCCACCTGGTGTCCGAGGTAGGTCACGGACCCCTGACCAATTTGGCACTTGCCGGCCTTGATTGTGAGGCCGGCCCGCTGGAGGGCTTGCAGGACCTCTCGGAGGTGGTGGAGGTGGTCGGCCCAGTGGTGGCTGTATACAGCGATGTCGTCCAGGTAGGCGGCGCTGAACTCTTCGAGCCCCGCCAAGACCTGGTTCACTAGTCGCTGAAAAGTAGCTGGGGCATTCTTCATGCCGAAGGGCATGACCTTGAAGTGGTAGTGGCCATCGGGGGTAGAAAAGGCGGACCGTTCTTGGGCCCGGGGTGTGAGACCGATCTGCCAGTAGCCCGCTGTCAGGTCGAAGATGCTGAGGTAGCGGGCAGCCCCCATGCGGTCGATCAATTCATCCGCTCGGGGGATGGGATGAGCGTCGGTCCTGGTGACAGCATTCAAGCCCCTATAGTCGACGCAGAATCGGAGTTCAGGAGTGGTGCCGGGGGCAGAGGCTTTGGGGACCAGCACGACCGGGCTGGCCCAGGGGCTGTCCGAGGGCTCGATGACCCCGAGCGTGAGCATCTTGGACACTTCCTCTTGGATGCAGGCCCGTACCCGATCTGGTACGCGGTAGGCCCGGTGTCGGATAGGGGGACTGTCCCCAGTGTCCACGTCGTGCAAGCACCAGGGGGTGACCCCTGGGGTGAGGGAAAACAGAGTAGCAAACTGCAGCAGGAGGTCCCGGCAGCCTTGGCGTTGCTCTGGGGTGAGGGCATCGGAGAGCCGGACCCCGTCCACGGAACCGTCTTTCTCCTGAGTCTTCAGGAGATCAGGGAGAGGCTCGGAGTCTTCTTCCGCCCCACTGTCTGTAGCCATCAGGAGGCTGAGTTCCGAGCGCACAAAGTGGGGTTTGAGTCTGTTGGTGTGGAGGACCCGGAGGGGGTTCCGGGGAGACTCCATATCGATGAGATAGGTGACGGGGCTCTTGCGTTCGACCATTTTGAAGGGCCCCGTCCACTTGTCCTGCAAGGCACATGGTTCGGTGGGGGACATCACCCACACTTGTTGACCAGGTTCGAATTTGACGGAGGAGGCATTTTGATCGTACCATTTTTTCATGTCCTCCTGACTGGCCTCAAGATTCGCGTTTGCCATTTCCCTGAATCGCCGGGTCTGATTGCGGAGGTACTTGAAGATGTCTGGAGGGGTCTTTAGGGGGGCCATCTCCCAACCTTCTTTGACTAGGCTGAGGGGCCCTCGCACAGGGTGCCCGTACAGGAGTTCGAAAGGGCTAAAACCGAGGGACTTCTGGGGAACTTCTCGATAGGCGAAGAGGAGGCACGGAAGTAGTACATCCCACTGGCGACGGAGGGGCTCTTCCAATCCCCCAATCATTCCCTTGAGTGTGCGGTTGAATCGCTCAACTAGTCCGTTCCCTTGAGGATGATAGGGGGTCGTGAATCGGTAGGTGACCCCGCACTGTTGCCAGAGGGACTTCATATATTTCGAGATAAAGTTTGTGCCTCGGTCGCTGACGACTTCTCGGGGGAAGCCCACCCGGGAGAAGATCCCCATTAAGGCCCGGCCGACCACCGGAGCTGTTACAGTTCGCAGGGGCACAGCCTCGGGGTAGCGGGTGGCGTGGTCCACCAGTACCAGGATGAACCGATGTCCTTGTGCTGTGCGGGGGTCCAGGGGCCCCACAATGTCTATTCCTACCCTCTCGAACGGGGTGGTGACCACTGGGAAGGGTTGCAGAGGTGCTTTGAGCTTGCGGCCGCTCTTCCCGCTGGCCTGGCACGTGGGGCAGGACCGGCAGTGGTTGAGGACGTCGTTTCGCATCCTCGGCCAGAAAAAGTGGGTCACCAGGCGACTGTAGGTTTTCTCCTGGCTCAGGTGTCCAGCCAGGGGGACATCGTGGGCCAAATTTAGCAGGAAGTCTCTGAAACGGAGGGGCACCACCAGCACTCGACTGGCCCCTAACTCCGCGATTCTCTGTTCACTGTATAACAGGTCGTTATCCCAATAGACCCAATGGGCTCCGGTGGAGTCCCCTGCGCTCTGGGCGATGGCTTGCTGGCGGAGTCCCTCGAGGGAGGGACAGGTCTTCTGCTCCTGGCGGAACTGTTCCTGGGTGGGCCCCCCTTCTTGACGCCACTGAGCCAGGCCGGGAAGGTCCTGGGGCTGGGCGACCCCTTCGGGGGTTGGCTCTGGGGGGTCGGTATAGTGGGTGTCCTCTACTGGAGCGATCGGGGGAGGAGGTGCAGGCCATTCTGGTTCTTCTGGTCGGGGGATGGCACGGGCGGTCATGGACCGGGTGGTTACGCACGCCCAGTCCGGGAGGCCCAGCATCCCCAGGTGCTCTCTTCTTTCGACGGCGGCCCACGGGGAACTCTCAAGATCATTCCCCAGGAGACAGTCCACGGGGCATCATCCCGGACCGTCACCTTCAACATGCCGGAGACCCCTCCCCATTCGAAGGGGACGCAGGCCATCCGACATAGACTCTCGGAATTGTCGGCTGAGCGGACGGGGCAGAGAATGTTCGGCAGGATCTGCTCTGGTTTTACCAGGTGACAGCGGAAAGCCGTCACACTGGCCCCTGTGTCACGTAGGGCTTCGGCCCGGCGCCCATTAATGTTCACCCACTGGCTATATTTTCTGGTGTTGGCGGGTAGGGGAGCCCGCGGGACCATGTCTTTTCCCCCTAGGCACGCTAGAACCATGGCGGCCGGTTCCCACTCTTGTTGGGCCTGCTCATATTCTTCTTGTCCCTCGGAGATTTGTTCTCCCCCCAGGGCGGCGGCAGCTACCTGGCGGGGTTTTGGCGTTTGGTTCTGCGGGCAGTTCGGGTCATTGGCGTAGTGGCTGACTCGCTGGCATCGGTGACACGTGACGTTGGCTCGGAACCCCGGGCGCATCGGGGGGTTGCCCCGGCCGGCCGGGGGCGGGGTGCTGGCCGCGGGAGTGGCCGGGACGGTGTCTCTCCCTCGCCCCTGGCCTCCTCCTCCTCCTCGGGGACGGTGCTGACCTTGGTTGTTCCGGTTTTGCTCGTGTGGCCCTCTCCGGCCCACTCGGGTGCTTTCCCACCGGTCAGCTTCGGCGGCGAGTTGCCGTGGGTCAGTCAATTTACTGTCGAGGAGGTGCTGCCTGAGCTCGACGAAGCAGTTGTTAGACAGGTGCTCCCACACCATGAGATTAAAAAGTTGCTCGTAGGTCGCTACGTGGCTTCCCTTGATCCACCCCTCGAAGGCTCGGCTGAAATAGTTGACATATTCCACCCACGTTGTACCCGGGATCCGGGTGCAGTCCCGAAACCTCTGGCGGTACATTTCGGGTGTGAGCTCATATCGGGTGAGGAGGGCAGCCTTTATGTGGTCATAGGATGACATCTGATGGTCTGGGAGCTGCAGTAGGGCATCGCGGCCTTCGTTGACGAACCTCCCCCATAGGCCGGCTCTCCAGTCACTCCGATCGATCCGGTGGGAGGTCATGGCGATCTCGTAGGCTTTGAACCACTGTTGTATGTCGTCCTCTCGGACATACTCTCGGACAACATCCTTGGGGATGTGGACTTTCTTTTCGGTTGCTCCCGGGGTGCGCGGTCGCTCGGGCACCTCCGGTTCTTTGTTCTGCTTCCGTAGTTCTATTTCTGCCAGTTTGCGCTCGTGTTCGAATGTTAGTCTTTTTTCTTCGAGCTCTCTCTGCCTCTGTTTTTCTTCCCGTTCTTCTCGGAGCCGCAGATGTTCTAGGTTCAGTTTTTGCTCGGCTAATTTTAGTTCACCGTCCATTTTGAGTCGTGCCATTTCCAACTCATGTAATCTGTTTTTTTCTCTTTCTTGGATCTCTTCCTGCGAGAGGCCCGTTCCTCGCTCCTCGGGAGCCGTGGCGTTCCTCTCCGATGCTGCACCGTTTTGGTCTGGGGATCCAATGGCGTGCTTAAAATCGTCTTTGGTACTCAGGCCGGTGGTAGCAATGCCTAGTTCCATGCAGAATTGTTTCAGTTCACGATGGCTATGCTCTTCCAATTTATCCATCTGGAATTTCTCGGTGGATCCGCTCTCTTTGGTTGACATCGTGGTTTTGTCGTGGGGTGAGCTACTCTCTGTACGATTACGCGTTGATTCGGATCGCGCCGCTGGCCACCAATGTTAGACGGACCGGGAGGGTCGGCCGAGGACAAGGGGAGAGGTCTCCGGGGAGAGCCGTCTCCAGCGATCGTACAGATGAGTAACTTCCCCCCCACAGATATACACCACACAAGGATAGGATTTAACGTTCTTTATAGGTGATTTCTTAAGGTACGATGAAATGGTACAAGGAGGTCTGGACTCAGGGGTCCCCTCGAATCTAGTCTCTTGGTTTGGGAAAAGGGGGTAGCGGGACAGTCTGGTTACCAATCTGGTAGCTGAGATGGTATGGTGGATAGCTCACAATCCTCGTGCTCGGTGTTCTAGCTTGGATGGGCCGCGGCAGCGCCAGCAGGTCCCGGTGAAGGTGGTCGTTACACGGTCCGCGGCAGCGCCAGCAGGTCCCGATGAAGGTGGTCGTTACAACGGTCCGCGGCAGCGCCAGCAGGTCCCGATGAAGGTGGTCGTTACAACGGTCCGCGGCAGCGCCAGCAGGTCCCGACGAGGATGGATGATGCAGAAGGCCGCGGCAGCGCCAGCAGGCAGGACGATAATTCACAAGGCAGAGCTACGGCAGCGCCAGTAGTCCGTCAAGGTTGAGTTCTTCTCGGTGTCTCTCGACTCCAGGATACAACTGCCTTCCTGCTCTGGAGCTGCCCTAGTTATAGGTCTGGCGCCCTTTGATGTCCGGACCCTCGCACTTGGAGGTCGGGGGGTCCGGGATGAGGGAGTCCAGACACCCAGCAGGGGGTGGAGCCAGCGCCTGGGGGAGCTGGAGGGCGATCGGCACCTGGCGGGGGAGAGCCATCGACACTTCTTTCTCCCATTGACCTGCCAAGTGGTCCGTTCACCTCCTGGGTGGATGGTGGTGCCGGGATGTCGGGGCCGGGCCAGTCCCAGGGTTAGGGTCGAGCTGAGGCCACGGGGCCTCGTGGCGCAGTGTCCAAGATGGCGGCTGATCCGGCCGGGGGAGCCGGTAGTGGTTCGGCCCCATGATACATGGATGTCCGGGGGCAGGAGTTCCGTTGGGAGACGGGGTGCGGGTTGCCCTTGTGGGTAACACCTGGGAGTCCGGGGCTTGGTCCTTGTCATGCGGGGAGGGAGCAAGCCCTTCATGTGGCCTGTCCAACAGCTACTAGTGCTGGTGTTGCTGTGAATGGTGGATGTGTTAATGTGGTAATGTGTGCTATTGTTTACACATTCTGAGTGGTTTAAACACCTTCATTTAGTAACTCATTGGATAATAATGCACTATGAGTCCTTTATTGCTTTTAACCTTATCACAGTTTCCAATAATAGATTGATAATAAAAATCTCATTTTAGAATATCCATAAACAATTTAACATTTTTGACAAATCTAAATCTTTTATTTCAACCCGATAGAAAATCAAGTCTTCAAAAAGAGGTTTGGCACGTCATTGTGACTGGCAGACACAGGATAAAGTCCGCGAAGTGCTCCAAAGAGAATTTGTTGGGTATTGCCCTCCCACCCAAAGATCAAACATGGCACTTCGGTGGGTTGGGGTCTCTGTGCCCTAAAAAAGGATCTTCTCAGATTGACACTCACCAATTGAGTAGCTTAAGAAGAAGCCTACAACTGTGGCATCTCTGAAAAAAATTGGCCCTTTCGGAACGTCATGTTTGACAAGGCTGCTGCTTATAGTTTACACATTCTGCCTCAATTTAGACTTTTCTTCTGCGACTCTTCCTTCTATATTCGAGAAGAATGTTTACCTGTAGGGTTTTACTTGTGGAATTGCCACATGTAATTATTTTTCTCGAACCACTTATGGTTACATTTTGGGGGGGAAAATTCATTTTTGAGTTACACAATTATTATCATGCTTCGATGCTTGAGTTTGAGCTGAAGCATTTTCATTTGCTAAATTTCTACATTTAGCGCCATCTTGGTTTGGTTTCATTCATTTCGTAGTATTATTCTAGTTTTGCATTGCTCCTTTAGTGATTGTGTATTCTTTTTTTTATGATTCTTTTTATTAAACAAATTGAATCGGTGTGAATACATGAAATGATTGCGTATTCTTAGTGTTAGCACTCTGTGAACTGGCTATGTTTATCTGACCAATAACCTTTGGTTAGCCTTTATATACTGCTGCCTTGATGGTATCAGAATTAGTATTTCTGCTTTCCTGGTCTCTGATTTTTAAATTAATAATATATTTCTCATCTGTTTTATGTAACCTATATTTACTGTCATCACAATTCATTAGAGCATAAGACTTTGATATATGACTATACACCTTCAAAACTTCAAAACCAGGTTAAAAGTTCTAAGCCATCCATTTTAAAATGCATTATGTAAAATGGTTTGGGCACCTTCTTTCAAATCAGCAATGTAAAACTTAGGTCCAGGACTGTTAGATCAATGCCAATTTTCAGGCAAACCACATAAGAGACGTGCATACAATGACTCTAGATATAGTGCGTCAATATATCCATTCTTACCAAGTTGCGATTTTCCCAGAGAAAAACGATATATGCGGCTCAGGACATTGTCTTGGCCAAACTTAACGGCTATTCCTTGAGATGGAACAACATAGAGCCTATTGACTTCACTGAGAAAATCATAAAAAGTAGTTATGAATCCTTTTGAAATTTTGAGACAGCGCAGCCTTCTGGAGGGTAGTGAAAGCCCCATTCTTTGAAAGTAATGATATTGCAAGTATAGAGATCGCCATTGAGGAAGGACTCTGGGTGGAACATTTTTCAAGCATGTGCAGACAGGTAGAGGATGCAAACAACAAAGACCCTAGTGTTGACATACAAGTTATCATGCCAACACCAAATAACCCTATAGCCTTAACTTTCACTCTTGAGGAGATACTCTCTGCAATCAATGCTAGCAAAAGTGGTAAAGCACCAGGCCCAGACGGGGTACCCATAGATCTCTTTAAAGCTAACACCGATCTATGGGGCCTGCTTCTAACGCAAGTGCTAGCAGCTTGTTGTGCAATTGGATTCATTAAAGCATGGTCTGAGTCTATAGTGGTACCTATTTTCAAAAAAGGCGACAGGCAAAATCCAGCTTGCTATCGCCCTATTTCGTTGCTTGATTCTCTTGCTGAAGTGGCAGGGCATATAGTACTCAACCGACTGCAAGAATGGGTGGAGGACAACGACGTTTTATCCTATTTGCAATTTGGATTTAGGAAAGGACTGGGCACGTTAGACCAAGACCTAAACCTCAGCATTTTGATGGGCAGCTACACAAGATCAAGAAAGGGCCAACTATACCTCACGTCTGCCTTCGACTGTGTTATGCATGAGAAATTATGGAACACATTAGGTAACATGGGAGTGGAGGCACCACAAATTCAATTTTTGAGTCAGCTGTACAGTAATGCAACCGCCAGAGTTCGGTATGGACTCAGTGGGGAGTGTACAGAGCCATTTAGCGTGGAGAGGGGGTTAGGCAGGGCTGCGTCCTGGCTCATTTTCTGTTCACTTTAAATACCAATGGATTAGAGCAGATAATGCTTGAGAAATGTCGCAATCTGCCGCAGAGAGCCAGCCGCCCCCTGCCTGCCCTGCTCTATGCGGACGATGCCGTGATAATGGCCCGTACCCTATTGGGCCTACAACGGGCCCTCAATACTTATAATGATTACATGAACAATCTGGGCTTGAGAGTAAACATCACTAAAACTTTTATCATGAGCTGCGGGAGAGGTAATGCCAAGAGCAGTGATCTTTATATTGACAAAAAAGGGTAGCTAAGACCACTACTAACAGCTGAATTGCTCCACATTTACAATGCGAAATGTGTTAGTACGGCTATATATGGCTCCGGGATATGGGGTTATTGCGATGTAAACTCTATCCAAAAGACCGAGAATGCCTTTCTAAGATTCTTGCTGGCAGTTCCGCGCAGCACCTCGACTTATATTTGCCATTCAGAACTGGGGGTTGCGCACATAGCAGATATAATAAAGGCACAACCGGTCCTCCTTTGGCACCGCATTTGGTCAGCAAACAGCACTGTTTTTAATCGAGAGGTTTTAAGAGATAGTCTTAAATTAGATCATGCACTCGAAATACGGTGGTTGAAATATATAAAAGACTTTATGAATGATATGGGGCAACCGGTCTATTTTGAAGACCCACCTTCTGTGGGTTCCATTTCCAGAAAAGTCTTTAAAAAGTCTTGTATGGCCCATCAGGAGGCAATTAGATTCGCTGGGGAAGCCCCATGTCCAACTGTACTTTTAAATCAAATACTGTTCAGTTCCCATGGCATTCAGTCTTATTTAACCAACACCCCAAGACGTATGATAGACTAGTTTTGACCCGCCTTAAACTGAGCACTTTCCATCGTTTGGTAAGTTTTCCATCAACAAACAATTGGTCTAAAACACTGTGCTCATGCCCATGCGACCAGGTATCCCAGCAAAGCACAATGCATGTAGTATTTTTCTGCAAATTTTACATTGCAAATAGAAAAAGATGGATTATACCCATTTTAAAATTATGGGGCCTAAAGCAATGTCGTCCAGCCTTTATTGCATTGCAGATTTTAGATAATGAATGTTTTACAAGAGACATAGCCTCATTTTTAGAAGATGTAATCAAGTGTAGGAAAACAATCTCAGTGAGATAATGTTAAATGATATGATGTAACACTACTTGTTCTTAGTTTTTATAATTTTGATCGAGCAACAAATTAATTTTAAAATTGTGTCATAGTTCTATTTTTGACGTTTGTACTATCATGTATTCTTTTATGATTTTTTCCTACAAAATCGAATAAAGCTTGATTTGATTTGAATCTAGATGGATCTTATTAGAGATTCGCAAATTAAAAGGTTATCCTCAATATATTTCTTCATTCCATAACCCTGGAGATATGTTTAACATTCATGTTCAATATATTGCACAAATTCGTTCGAAAACATGTTTTCTTTAAGTTTAAGCAATGCCCCTTGTAGGTCTATTCATCCATTTCACCCACCTCTTATTCTCCAATATAACTCTATTATTTTTCAGCTCAACTATTTCCTCAGTGTACTACTTGGGCTCTTATTTTAAATTGCTTGGAAATATCAAGATCCTATGAAAACACCATAATGCCACACTCTTGTAATATTCACACACCTGTGGTTTTTGCCCATGTCCATTGCGCCAGTACGCATATATAAAAAAAATGCATGCAGATAAAAAGTTCAAACAAATTAAAATATGCAAAAATCAGGTGGGGTAGCATCTTAACAGCCTAAAATAAAATTGAATATGCTACAAACCTTCCTACGGTAAGTATATATCTCCTAATCTTAACCCCACCCATACTTACCCAGCCTAATAACGATCCAATTAATATTAATTGTCAAGTCCTGTCGCATTCAGACCATGGAAACTCAAACTCGAAAGGTAAAACTACAGGGTTTCTGGGGGCTTTTGTACGTTCCATCCATTATTCCGGGACCTCAAGGCTGTCCTCTGTCCTTTTCACTTCCTCTTCTTAAAAAATATATATTTCACGCTGGCATTTCGCTATCGAAACAGTGAACTTTGAAGCATTTTTAACATAAAAAGTCTCCCAATTTCATGTCTGCCTGTTAATGAAGTAGCTCTGCATGTTGAATCAGGAAGACCCTGACCTTACTGTAGCTATCATGTCTCTGCTTGTCTTCACTGAAGTTAATGCAGTGTTAGCAGAATAATGGTTTCCATAAAATCATTGCAGACAAACAGGTGCACTGAGTTGGGAATAAATAATTCATACTGAGTATTGGAGTAATTACTGGCTTTCATAGGCTTAGATGTTGTGCTTGGTTTTATTATGTTTTTTTCTTTGCTTGTTCATTGCTTATGAAATACAGTGCCAATACAGATACATAAAGACCTAAGCGGTCTGGGCACAATGTTCTACTTTTATAGAAAATGTAAGCCAGAAGTGAAACAGGATAAGATAAACATTTTTTAAACTAAAAATCCCCGTGTGTTTCGAATGCTGATGTATTTCACAAACTAAAGATTTAAGGTGTACCTGCATGTAAGCAACAAACAATGCTCACAAAGTTTCACACACTTTTAAAGTTTCTCGATATCTCCCTAGAAGACTTCAAGGCTCAAGGTCATACTGTAGAAAGAGTTAATTAGGGGTTAGCAATCTGTAATGTCGCGATACTGACGTGACATGCACAGGCGTGCGCGTCAGGTCACGTGTTTCTTAACGCTTCAATAAATGTGACGAGGCGTCCCGGAACATCACCACGTTCTCCACGCATGTGGGTCTAAGGCGGTATACGCGGTTAAGCTTTGGAGTGTCAAGCGCTGCTGAGGTGTTCCAGAACGTGATACAAGAGCTAATCGCGGGAATCCCCGGAGCGATTAATGTCAGCGATGACATCATGGTGCACGCCACGACCGTTGCGGAACACAATGAGAGGCTGGTGCAGGTGCTACGATGCATACGAGACGCCGGCCTTACACTGCATCGTGAAAAGTGCGAGTTTCTGTGTAAGAAGCTCCAATTCTTCGGCTACACCTTCTCGGCAGACGGCGTCAATCCGGATCCGGACAAGGTAAAGGATATCAAGGAAGCGGCTGCTCCCACAAACATTACGGAGATACGAAGCTTCTTGGGAATGGTGAACTACTGTGGCAGGTTCATCAAGGACCTGGCGAACCTCACGGCGCCACTAAGAGAGCTCACTAAAGAGTCTACCCCCTGGACCTGGAGCAGCGAACAAGATCGAGCGTTCGAGGAAATCAAACAAGCGCTTTCAGAAGCCACGACGCTGGCATTCTTCGATCCAGCCAAATTGACACTAATTGCTGTCGACGCCGGTCCGGTCGGATTGGGTGCAGTCCTGCTACAAAGGAAAACAAGCGCAGAGGAATGGGCCCCGGTGGCCTTCGCCAGCAGGTCACTCACAGAGACTGAGCAGAGATACTCGCAAATAGAAAAAGAGGCAATCGCCATTCATTGGGGGTGTCACCACTTCCACCTGTACGTGTACGGCAAACCATTCGTTGTAGCCACGGATCACAAGCCGCTGGTATCCCTATTTGCAGGCACATCCACGAAGCCGCCTCCAAGAATCGAAAAGTGGATGTTGCAGCTGCAAAATTATAACTGCAAGATCGAGTACCAACCGGGCGCACGGAACCCGGCAGACTACTTATCTCGCCACCCTCGCAAAGCAACCCCACAAGAGATGAAGGAGGCGGCGGAAACAGAAGAGTACGTACGATGTATCACGGCGCGATCGTGTCCCAGGCCAGTATCCATGGCCAGCTTGTCGCGTGCCACCAGTGAAGATGAATGCCTGCAAAGGGCGAGAGTGGCGGTCCAAAACAACAGCTGGAACAGGGCCCGAGAGGAGTGGAAAAGCTTGACACCTCGGGCGACACAAATAATGGATAGCCTGTACAATGTAAGAGACGAACTGACGGAAGACGACACTGGATGCTTGTTGAGGGGCCACAGACTGGTCATTCCAACGTCCCTAACCCAGAGAGTAGTGGACCTGGCCCACATGGGCCACCAAGGTATGGTCAAGACTAAGTCACGGCTCCGCACTAAAGTGTGGTTCCCTCTCATGGACAAGCTGGTAGAAGCCACCGTTCGAGAATGCCACGCCTGTCAGGTAACGGGAGAAGTACCCCGGCCAGCCCCTGTTGTGATGGAGCCTCGACCCAGAAGGCCCTGGTCCAAGATAAGCGTAGACTTTGGCAGCCTGCCAGACGGAAGGCACACTCTTGTTGCCATAGATGATCACTCAAAGTATCCCGAAGTGGAGATACTAATCGTTTTGAGTGCCCAGGAAGTGATCCCGAAACTAGAGAAAATCATGGCGACACATGGCATAGTCAAGGAAATCAGAACCGACAATGGGTCACCATTCCAGAGTCAAGACTTCGCAGCGTACCTGCAGGCTTTAGACGTTCATCACCGGCGAGTCACCCCCCGATGGCCTCAAGCAAACGGAGAGGCTGAACGCTTCATGAGGACACTCAACAAAGTGATAAGAATTGCTCACGAGAAAAGCCAGTCTGTGGAGCTCGCAATTTTCACATTTCTCCGAAGCTATCGCCAGACGCCCCACTCCACCACGGGAGTGGCACCTGCGCATCTGCTAATGGGGCGGGTTATCACCGACACAATACCACATCACCCAGAGTGGAGGCCCGAAACTCCTAATGACAGTGCCATTGATGAGCGCCGACGTGGAGCTTTTGCTCATGTTGATGCACGACGGCGTGCTGTGACCCCACACCTGGCCCCAGGTGACAGAGTGCTGATCCGAAATCGGATGCCAGGTGGCAAGTTTCGGTTGAATTTTGAACCGCAACCGTGGACTGTGGAGAAAGTCATGGGCACGTGCGTGACAGCCAGGAAAGGCGCCGAGAGGATAACGAGGAACATTTCATACTTCAAGAAAATTCCAGTGCCCCCTGGAACGGATGACAGACATCAAGACATTCCCCCGAGGCACACGCCACGAGAGGAGAGATTCTTAGAACTTGCTGAGCGTATGAGCGAGTGGAGGAGCTGATTCCCTGGGTCATGGAGGTGTCGCACCGCAGCAAGGCCACCAGCCGGAGGTTACGTCACCCGAGGAAGCAGGCGAGCCAGAGGTTGGAGATGGTGGCGCAGATGGTGACTCTGTGAGTAGGGGCAGGGGTGTTGTGCCGGACTGTGGGGAATCGCGATATGATCTGAGGCCGCACCCTGAGCCCTCCCGTCGCTTAAGAGACTACGTCAAGTAAGACTGGTTTTTGTTTCGTTTGAGTTGACTAGCATTGCAAATGTCTAGAGCCGAGCTGATGACTACTAAAGGTACCGGTGGTTCATGATTATGATGCAGTAATATGTTTTGGTTGTTTGTTGTTGTTTTTCGCGTGTTGGGGAGGAATGTAATGTCGCGATACTGACGTGACACACACAGGCGTGCGCGTCAGGTCACGTGTTTCCTAACGCTTCAATAAATGTGACGTCTTGCGTGCACGTAGGCAGAACGGCCACGGCAGCAGTGACGGAGTAACCACACATACGTGTCCCGAGTCTTCTTTGCCACGTGCAGGGACCAGAAGGCCCATGGTCCCACAGTGGTAGCACCACCCCCCGAGAACACCACAGCAATCACCTGTGGATAAAACAGAGGCATCTCAAATCTAAACTCCAGGAGGCATAACTACTGCTGTACTTATATCTGCCAGCAGCGCAACCGCAAAATTGGCTAGTAAATGTATAGATTAGGAATGTCCACGCATGGTGTACAAGACCGTTATCTATGCTAGAGTTTTAGTATTGTCATATGGTGCAGGTTTGCATATAATGACCCTGGTTCACAAGAGCCGAGATTTATGCACACAGATATTATGGATTTTCAGTAGCAAACGCTAAAGCCGCACTTCCTCCTTTTCAGAACCATTTTCTAGAACCATAAACATAAGAAGGAGCAAAAACCGATGAAGGGAAATTTGAATGAGGAAGAAAAAAGCACTATGAAATCCTACACTGTGGACCACTATGCGTCCACAAAACTCAATACAGCAGACAAGAAGGCCATGTGACAGAAGCTCACTGACATCATGAATGGAATGGAAATGGAGAGGCACACCCACGAGGACATCAGGAAGGAATGGAAAGATAAAAGGAGGGGGGCTACGGACATGTACACAAGGCTACAGGTGGCAGCTGCTATGCAGTGTGGCAGACCGGGATCATGCCTCTTACTCCCAATGGAAGAGTGTTAGACCTGTCAGCCTTAAGTTGGTCTTCCCCCAAATGTTTTGCCTACTCCCCTCCTCTTTTCTGAAATTCATTTTTGTTGGCTTTAGAGCTCTGTGCACTTTACCACTGTTGCCCAGTGCTAAAATGCTTGTGCTCGATCCTTAAAACATGGTAAAATTGGCCTAAACCTGGGTTGCATATTTCATGTACTTATAGATTCCGAGTAAAGTGGTGCAACTTGTACCCAGGGCCTGTAAATGAGAGGTTTCAAAGGATGGGACACAAAATGTGAACTATGCATAGGTGTGGCAAGAGGAAAGTTCAGGAGTGGTCGTGGGAGGGCAATGCAGATCAACCTACACACTCAAATATGAAAAACTCAGCAAGGGGGAAGGCTCATTTGTATAAAGAAAAACCCACTCTAATCGACTACCACTAAAGCCCACCATGCAAAAAGTTACACTTACCAAACCTTAAAACAAGTCAGATACCGTGTGAAACACACAAAATGGAACCGCTCCCCCCCACTTTCATGCTGAGAAAAAGTACCGTCGACTCGAGGTTCTAGAGCAGATCTAGAATGTGGAAGCTCAGCTCCTTCACACACAAACACCAACACCTGCATGGATTCTTCAAGCAAGAACTAAAGTAAAAAGCCAAGCCAGCAGTGTGCTGAAGTGACAATGCTTCTTGACATCCCTTCAGCTGACAATTGTGCTGACAATATCTCAGCATTATAATAAGCAAAATACAAAATGACAATAGGATAGTAAAAATACGCAAACAACATTTACATCGAACATGCTCATCAAGTGATTGGTTATGTCCATGCCATTTCTGAAAAACTAATGACTACAGCACGTAATTGATATTTCACATCACAATACTACTATTGATATCATAGACACCCGGGTAGGAAGTGTCATGTTAAAAAAATGCACAGAGCGCTTGTTGCTGATTTACAAGTTCAAAGGATATGCAACCACACAAATGCCCATGAAAAGGGGAAAGAGAACAATGGTGTAATGCAGAACATATGAGGCACCCCCACAACAGGTGCAACATATATTTCAAATGACCAATCAAACATTGATGTAGTCCCTAAGTATGGCCAACAATCTATCCTTTGTTACCACAATGTCCTCCATAGGTCTTGTAGCACTGGTCCTGATCTGGTTGGATATCGCTTAGTACTGTTGTCAAGGTTGAATGCCCCTTCTGGGAGGATTTGCTGAAAAGGATTTGTTACTGTGGAGAAGAACATAGCTGGAGCTACCGCATAGTCAGGCTGACCTGCGATGCACATTAGGGCAGATGGGCAAGTAGGTAGGTCTAAGGGTACTTTTTTCACAGAAATTATTTTTAGTTCCAATTTTTGGTTTTAGGCTGTTTGGGCAAATTAGCACCACTTCCAAGGGTCCAGGACTGGGTGGTCATCACTTGGAAGATAGGACTCACTTTGGGCAGGGTCCAGGTGCAGGATTCAAGTTGTTGGAGCTTTTTGTGTCAGAACAGGAGGCCAGCCAACTAGTCCTTGGAGTCACTATGGTAGTCCTGGGTTCAGGTAGCAAGGCAGTCCTCCAGCAGCAGGGCAGTCCTCTGAGGGTTCAAGACATGTTTCAGTAGCAGGGCAGTCATCTGCATTGCCCTCCCACGACCACTCCTGAACTTTCCTCTTGCCACACCTATGCATAGTTCACATTTTGTGTCCCATCCTTTGAAACCTCTCAATAGTTCATTTTTAAACATGGAGTATTATGCAGTCGAGTCAGAGTGCGGCACGTGCAAATATGTGCTTAAACATGCATGTAAGTATACAGTTTTTTGGGATTTAAAACATTATGGTGAGTATGTATGGCAGGTGCACACTAGACATAATAATAAGAATGGACTTTTGTTTGTTTATGACCAAGGCACAATTTTTACAATTGGAGGTAATTTACATTGGGGCATATTTACAATCCCCGTGTGCCACTTTTGCATCACTTTTCCCATGTAAATAGGGACGCAAAAGTGGCGCAAGGGGCTTGTAAATCTGCCCCATTGTGTTTATCTTGAAGTTCTCCTATGGAATTACCTCTTTTCGACAGTGGCAAAATAGTGCAAACATAACCCAGGAGCAATGGAGTTTTGTACATCGAAGTGGAGATGGTTTTGTAGAGTGTACAATAATTAGGGAGGGCAAATCTGGATCTAGTCTATATCAACCTTGAGTAGCAGTTGGAAGTTGGGAACCCCTCATCAAATGACCAAAAATTGTGCAAGTTGGGCTACTTATATATCAAAATACTGAAAACGTATTGTCACCAGTTTCCTGATCCAACTTTGTTTGACCTTTAGTAGTAGCGCCAATATTAATTTACAGGTATTAACCTAATGACACTATCCACATTTCTCCAGTAGCAAAAGCATGCATTGTTCCACAGTGTTTCAAGCCTGTAAAGGATTATTGCGATGCCAGCATCCACAGATCACCCTGCAGATGAGACCCTATGTATGTATCCACAAAGCTCAAATCACAAAAAAATAAACTGCCATTCGTTTATCTACACTGACTCTGCAGATGCTCAAAGTTCCACAGCCATATTGGTGTCCACAACTGTCCCTATCATTTTCTATGACATAGGAATGTATGTATCCACAATTGTCTGCAGCAGGTAAAGCACCATACCTTTACCAGTAGTCAGACTTGCTCAGAATGTAAAACACCATAATTTCCATCACTGTTCTAAAACATAAAGCAAGGTAGATATGTCAGTATACACAAATGATCCCAGTATGTGAAGCACTTGTTCCACACCAGTATACAAAACTCCATATCCATGACTGCATCAACAGTTGTCCCCACATCATGTAAAGCATTATTGTTGTTCCAGACTCATTACTTCCCTAGAATACAAATGTCCCCTTGCCATGACACAATCAGTAATTGCCTCCAAGCTGGTACAGAACAGTAGCAATTCCATCGCCTTCAGTTTCCAAAGAATATTGAGGAAACTTACTCTGACAGTATCCACAACTGACATAGAAATTTAAATGACCATTGTCAGGCTATGTTAGTATCCATAATTAATCCAGGCAAAAAAAGCTTGAATGAATCCCATAATCTACAATAGATCCAACATTTAAAGTACTATTGCTTTTCCAGTATTCACAATATCAGTTTCCACAATTAACATAAGAATGTAAAGCAATAGTTTCAATACATTATTCAAGACTACCACCAACAGGTTCAGCATCATAGACATTCAAGTACCCAGAATTATCCGAGCTTGGAAAATGGCATTGCCATTTCATTAGCTACATTGGCAACCATCATGTAAAAACAATTGTCATCTGAGTTTTCACATCTCCTCTAGTTGTAAAGCACTGGATGCCAGGGTCTATAAAGTACATATTTAGATTGCCAGATGAAAGGGTGACACTCGTCCCAATAGCCATGGTGCCACCCTGTACAAAATCATATATGTGGAAGGTGTTAGGTGTCTCCTTCAGAGGGTCACAGTTAAGAAGAAAACCCAACACAGGGAGAAAAACCCTTCTTTGGCAATCTTGTAATTCTTGATTGCAGATAAAGGTAACACTGAAGAAATGAGCAAGGAATTAAAATCCTGCTAACACCTGGAAAGAGAAACGATCCAATCTTGCTGAGAGGAGGCTACAGAAGGAAAACAATCCAACCTGTTTGAAGCAAAACAAAAAGGAACAAAAGTAGTAGCAAGGGGTAAAGATCACAGTGAAAGAACAGGGCATGAAATGTGTTGTGATGCATCTTTCTCTTTTACATATGCTTGAAACAGAAACTGACATCACAGAAAATGCAACACCCTGGTTTGAGAGACTTGGCCATCCTATAATGGACATCCTGTCATTTTGGAAAGGGCTATTTATAGGATTTGGTTCCACTCCTTTCCAAGAGCTCATGGCATTCAATCTACTATCAAGAAGAAGTCCAGATTTAATATCCTGCCTCCCACTTTGAAATCTGGAGCCCTGCTGCTGCCCTTTGTGATTGCCGCTCCATGCAGCTTGTGGAAAACTCCTTCAGGTCACTGCAAGTATGGAAGTATTGAAACGACTCAGGTGGCGAGGTTGCTCAGTATGAGTCTGAGCATGTTGTCTGACAACACACTGATGAGAGAACCTGATAAACATCTTCTCTTTCTGAGCCCAAGCAGTCTCAGAGAAGCCCTTGGTACTGCTGGGGCCCAATTTTCTTGTATCCATTTATCTCAAGAACCCACTCTGGTCGACTGGACCTTTTTACCTGCCTAATAGCGTGGAGGGAGCAAACACAATTATCAAAGAATACTTTCCGCAATTTGACATAATTGAAGACTCGAAAGTCAATTTCTATTTCTCTCGGGATTTTATTTTCAAGAAAAACATCTGCAGATACAAGCACCTTAGCACAAGGCTCAACAGGTAAATGGGTACTAATACAAATGCCACTCTACGAAGAATCCGCATACGACTGAATATGAACAAAAGTACAGCTTCTAAAAGCATGAGGTAGATAACTACCAAGCTAATGTCGATATTAGGAATCATTAAACCAAAGCATTTCTGTCCCTACTCTATGCTAAATGACATCCCTGCTTACCATTCCCTTAAAACCCAAGAAATCGTGAAAAGGTGTCAGAAGTGAGCTTCCTAAGAAGTCTTCACTTGGAGAGCTTGATCTAAAACGCTCCTTCTAGCTCCTCGCCTACCTCTTCTCTACTCAACCCTCGGGCGCTGTCCCTAATACGAAACCCCAAAACACAGAACACGCCCTCCGGCACACCTCCTCAAATAGGTCTTCTTCCAGTAATTTTCCATCCGCTCCGTCCATCTTCCATCGTCCATCAGCTTGGCCTTGAGTCCCAGACACCGTCGGCACTAGGAGTTGCGATTGGCACATTCCAATGCACTCCCATGTCTGGCTTCCTCCATAATTCAACTGTTAGAAAAAGACTTTTTTACTAACAAACCAACTGTCCTTGCACCTGCGGTGAGATCACAGGATGAAGAAATACTTCGCATCCTTTAACTCTACGATTTACTGCAGCCCAAAACCGCTACTAGAATAAATCACTTGCGGCCTACCGCATTCAGCTAACATAAGAAATACCAGGCCTTTCTCTTCAACGATATATGTGACTTCGGGCCTCTACTAGGTTAAACACACTATTAAAATACATTCAGACATTAGTGCATTTACTTTCACATACGTGGATAAACGACATACATGAAATCATTCAATCAGGTTACACGTTTAGTCTAGTACATTGCATTAAACAGAAACTTATCGTTATGCATTTTGCTAAATACATTCACTATACATTTTCACATCTCCTAACGCTTCTACATTGCGACATAGCTAACACATTTCTTAATACGTTTCACGCAGAATAACTAAAGATACACTCATTATATGCGGGTGCCAACTAACAGTGAATATGATGCACCCCTACAATCTTCAAACCTTTAGGCGCTACATCAGTTCCCCCCTTTGATGACAACTGTCATCACACCATCATTCTTATTTCTCCTGGAATAAAGCTGATCTAAACTGCAGTTGCTACCATCCCACCATGTCGGATCCCTTCCATCCTTTTAAGACGGTCCTGTAATCTTTCCATTCTCTGCTCATTTGCTCTGAGGGCTCTTTCGGCCCTATTCCCTCTGTACCACTTCCAGGCTCTTAAGAGTCCCCACAAACAGATCACACATACCACTGCAATTATGATTGGCTTCAACACAGAACCCAGGAATCCCATTCCCAAGTTCGCAAATCAAGTTCCCACTCTACCAAATCCTTGGCTAATCTTTTCCCACACATTCTCTTCCGTCAAATCTTCTATTTCCTTATGGATCGTGGTAATGTTGACAATGTACTTCGCCAGGTCCTTACTGTTGTCTGGAATATACGTGCAACATTCTTGGACCTTCAGCAATTTACAGACTCCCCCCTCTTTTGCCAATAATACGTCTAATGCAAGTCGATTCTGCAAAACCATATTCCGTATCGACAACATTTCTCCATTCACCAACAGCAATGACCTCGCCGAATTCATTTACAATTCATCCACCACTGTCGCCAACCTTCTTATCTTCACATCATTCAGAACCACTCCCAAGCTAGGTATTGTCACTCCGTATATATCCCCAATCACCATTCCTGCATTCGCAGCCTTACGCACTTTAGAATGACGTCCCGTCTCTAGTAGCTTCAAATCTTCTGTATGATAAATCTTTGGGAAGATAATTGCCAAGTAACACGTATCATACCAATTCGCAGGTAATATCACATATACATTTCTCCCACACACATAGTACACAGTCAGAATCACCTGTATCGAATTCTGCAAGAAATTCTTAGCAGAGTCCTCCATGGTAAAGGTATGTTCACACGTACTATGCCCCACTAAAACCTTCTCCTTGGGAGTTTGAGGCCGGGCAACACACAATTTCCCCTTTTGTACCTCATCCAATGCAATCGGTCCATAACTTCCCTTAGATTTATGCCATTTCTCCTCATCCGTCCAATCCACTGGACTATCTCCTGTATTCTGTGTCTGGGTCAGTTTTCTATACCAATCCTCTATCTGACCTATGAACTTCTTTTCCGTTTCGGACAACCAGCATGTCAAATTATGTCTATGAGCATAAGCTGTATCTAGCTTCACAGTCGGTCTAAAATACTTCCGAAGCCTATCCTCTGACTTGTAATAGTCATACTTATTCAAATGCTTGTATGCCGGAACTTCGGGAAGTACTGTGTCATAATTTGAGAAGAAATACTCAAACTGTTTCCTTTCATAAAACAAACTAAGCAATAGGCTGCAAGAAATCCCATATGTCAGTGGGAGATGATGGTACCTAATACCCTCATCTACCGAAGCAGGCAGTTGCATGCACACATAACAATCTTTCGCATCCATCGCATCCACATATTCATACAACAACTTTGCATAAGCATTGAGTTTAAAATCGTCTCTGGACAAATCTATGTGAAACATACGATTCTCCTTGAGCGTCTGAGCTCTCTGATCTCTAATAGTGACGCCTCCCTGACCTAGAGTGGTAGGCGTGGGTGCTCCCTGAACCTCCCCCTCCTGTCTATGGGCCACCATGTATGAAGTCACTACTACTGCAAATATAACGGCTATCACTACTCCTAACATTATGCCTATCACTATTTTGGCTCTGCGGTGTGTATTCCCAGGTTCTGCCATCTCTGGAATGTTCTCAATGTTCAGTACAGTCTCTGCGGAAACAAGTCTCTTTCTCATCCAGTAAGTTCAATCCAGCTACTCTCTTGAACCGAGGAATCCTTTAGCAAAGTTCAATTTCTCGTTTCTTCTGATCAGGAAGACTTCCCTAACTCTTCTTCGTCTTTTCAATGGAAAATCCCTAAATTTATTCTTCTTCCTCTCGGGCCTAGGTTATCTTCTTTTCAAACTTTATGTACAACAACTCTACAATCAGTCCAGAATAACTGCCGGCCCCAACAGTTCTAGGACCACCTGCAGTATTTCAAGCTTAAGGGTTGTCAGTTCTTGGGGTGCGGGTATGACTGCAAAGGTTGGGAAGTCTAGCGTTTCCAAAATCAGACCACGGATGATACTCAAGAATGGTGGATTCGGAATATTGATGGTCAATACTCCTTCGATCTCCAAGCCTGAGATCTTCAACAACACTTCCACTCTCGGAAACGGGAGACTGTTGACCAATGTGATCGATCTCAATCTTCCCGTGTTCAGTAAACTTGGCATCAGTCACTGTGTATGCCCACTCTGGTGAGGCGTACTTTTGGCACGGCACTCTTGTTCTCTTCGACCTTCTCAGAGCACCTTGGGGTTGATCTACGTCCTCTTGCTCTACTTCAGATTCTTCGGAAACTGGGGCAAGATCTGTCCTTGGTGCCAATCTCGAGTTTCCCCGCCTCTGACTCACGGGCCAAACCTTTTCTGCTTCTGTGGCACCTCCGCGCTCCCTACTGGTACCCTGTGCACTGCTTTCTTCTTCAGCGGAATCCGACTCGGTACTGCCTCCTGCAGCTCTTTCTTCTTCCTCCGAGTCAGTTTCAGCGTTATCTTCACGTTCCTTTTCGGCTTGGTTCAGTGCACAACCAGCTGCGTCAGCAACCCCTACAGCTTGACTTGCCCTCTCAGATGGCTCTTCCACCTCAACTGGAATCTCGTTCTCGAGAGGGGCTGTTTCTTCCAAGGGTGCTGGAACTCTACGGGTATGGGAGGCGTGTACCCAGTTCGACAGTCCCCCACACTTCACTGCTGTATTCGTGATCAGGATTATCTGGTACGGCCCACGCCAGCGAGCATCCAGGCAACTCTTCCTCACGTGTTTGCGCACCAATACCCAGTCACCTGGGCACAGGTCGTGGCACAGGTCGCTTGCGGCGGGAACCGTTGCTGTCTGCACCTGCTGAGACACAGAACGGACCACATCAGCCAGGCCTTTACAATAGTCCAAAATCATGTCATCAGTGATGTTAATTAAGGCAGTAGCAGGTATTGCTGGCAAGTGCATCGCCCTCCCCATTATGATATCGTGGGGTGACAATCCAGTCCTCCTATCAGGGACACTCCAGATACCCATGAGAACTAAAGGTAATGCATCTGGCCATTTCAAGGATGTCGAAGAGCATACTTTCGCCATTCGGGCTTTCAAAGTTCCATTAACTTGCTCCACGATCCCAGAAGCCTCTGTTCGGTAGCTGCAGTGCAATCTTTGGTCTACATTTAAGGCAGCACAAAGCAGCTTCATGATTTCACTGTGGAAATGAGTTCCTCTATCTGATTCAAAAGAGGTCGGAAAACCGTACCTCGGGATTAGTTCTCTCAATAACAACTTAGCTACGGTGAGTGTGTCACACCTACGTGTTGGGTAAGCCTCCACCCACCTGGAAAAGACACATACTATAACTAATATGTACCTCAACCCATTACACTTTGGCATTTCAATAAAATCCAGCTGCATCCTATTAAAAGGTCCACCTGACTTACCTATGTGACTCAATGTCACAGCGGTTCTCTTTCCTACATTCATCTGTTGACAGGTAACACACCTCTGGCACACAGCCTCAGCTACCGTCCGAAACACTCGCATCATTGCATCTCTACCAAGATGTACAGCACCATGTATCAGTCTCGCCATGGGACTCAACAAACATTCTGGTAACACAGCACGTCCATCACTCGAAACCCGTATATCCACATCTCCTTTCTCACATCCCGCTCGTATCCAACTGTCCCGCTCTTGGTCGGTGACCCCATCTTGCAACTGCTTCAGTTCTTTCCATGAGTCTGCCATAGCTAACATCACAGTGTAATCTGTTTTCTCTTCGCATTCCACAACATGATTCTCAGTATAATGACATCCCTGCTCTGCACAAAATCGAGCAACTTCATCTGCGTAATTATTACCCAACGACACAAAATCGGTTCCTTTAGTGTGTGCAGAACATTTAACAACAGCAATTTCATCTGGGCTTTGCAAGGCTTCCAACAATTGTCGTACATAATCCCCATTTCTAATGGGTGAACCAGAAGATGTCATAAACCCTCTCTGGGACCATAGCTGTCCGAAGTCGTGAACGACACCAAACCCATATTGGCTATCTGTGTAAATCGTTACACGGATCTTATCGGCGGCCAAACAGGCACGGGTCAGCGCGATAAGCTCAGCCACCTGTGCGGAGTGTACTCCTTCAAGACAAGCGGCTTCAACCACCCCTGTGATGGTACACACAGCAAACGCTGCTCTCAGTCTACCAACACTGTCTCTTAAACATGAACCGTCCACAAAGAAAATCTCATCAGAAACCGGGAGTGGTTCATCGACAATGTCAGGTCTCGGTTTGGTGCATAGTTCCGTCACATCGAGACAATCATGGTCCTCACAATCTTCATCATCATCTACCTTTGGAATAGGCAACAGTGTAGCAGGATTTAAAACAGAACACCTCTTCAGCGTCACATTATCTGCAGCAAGGATGACTTGCTCATAACGAGTCAACCTATTATTTGTGAGGTGCTGTGTCTTGGTCCTAGTCATCAACAATTCAACAGAATGTGGCACATGAACAGTAAGCGGATGCCCCATCACAATGCTCTCACATCTTTCGATACTGACACCTGTTGCAGCAACGGATCTGAGACATCCGGGCAACGCAGAAGCTACTGGATCTAAAGTAGCTGAAAAATAGGCAACTGGTCTACGGACTCCTCCGTGACTCTGAGTCAACACTGCTAATGCGCAACCTTCCTTTTCGCAACAGAATAAGGCAAATGCCTTGTTATAGTCTGGCATCCCCAAAGCTGGAGCGCTGCATAAAGCTTCTCTCAGCCTCAAGAATGACCTTAAACATTCGTCATCCCATGGTACCGGAACACTCACATCCTTTCACGTCAGCCGCTGTAAAGGCTTCGCTTCAAAGGAGAAGTTTGGGATCCACTGGCGGCAATAGCCCACCATCCCCAAAATCATTCTGACCTCCCTCTGAGTCGAGGGAACTGGCATTCTCAGAATCGCATCAATGCGATCTGGAGACACCTTTCCCTTCTCAATTAGTGCCCCAAATACTGTACCTCACTCAAACAGTATTGCAGCTTGTTTGGAGACACCTTATGACCGTTCTCTCCCAAGTAATTCAACAGGGCAACTGTGTCGATTCTGCAGGCGTCTTCCGTCTCTGACGCAACAAGCAGATCATCAATGTATTGCACTAAAACGGAGTTTTGTGGCAACACAAGACCTTCAAGATTCTTCTTCAAAATCTGATTAAAAATAGATGGGCTCTCCGTGTACCCCTGTGGGATACGACACCACATTAACACACGATTTTCCAGCCTAAATTCAAAAAGAAATCGGCTGTCCTCATGCAAAGGAATCGAGAAAAATGCTTGACACAAGTCAATTACTGTGAACCATTCAGCTTCGCATGGGATCTGAAATAGGATCACAGATGGATGCGGTACCACTGGACAACATGGAACAACTATTTCGTTTATCTTTCGCAAGTCTTGCACAATCCTAAATTTCCCGCTTGGCTTCTGCAGTCCCATAATGGGTGAATTACATGGGCTACTGGGCTACCCATAATCTCCATCAGTATTCCCTGCCTGATCATAGACTCAATCACAGGTTTAATCCCTGCAATAGTTTCAGGGGATAACTTATACTGGGGTGTCCTCGGAAATTCTACATTTGGTTTAATCTGGATTTTCACTGGATCTACTCCCTTAACTAAACCAATCTCCTCACCACTAAGGTCCCATACGTCAATAGACACTGAGTCCCTCAGATCAAGTGGAAGCTCTTCCAGCGTTAATGCTGGGTACATTTCCACGCACACATGCTGATTCGCAACCTTAAAGGTGGCGTCATCGTCTCTCGTCTGTACCTCCACTCCTTTTGGGGTACAGTAGATCGTACAGTTGAGCTTGCACAGTAGATCTCTTCCTAACAGGCAAACCGGACTAGAGTCGCACACCACGAACTGGTGTCGGTCACTGAAATTTCCTATCCTGATTGGAATTGGCTCCGTCAGTGGACTAACCAACTTCTTATTTGCCACTCCAACAACCTGGATACTTTGTCCAGAAAGGGCCAACCGTGGAACCACTGCCGATCTTATAGTCGATCTGGTAGCCCCCGTATCAACCAAAAAGGTTGTAGGGTGACCGTCAAGATCTGCTTCCACAAAGGGTCCTGCCTGATCTACTTCTAGAATGGCCCTAAGCATACAATCCGTGTCTCTTTTTGACCCTAATCGTGCCAACAAGCTTGTATCATTTCTCTCACTCACTTCAAACATTGGCATCTGCAAATAAGTGCGAGCTCCCTGCTTTACAGTCTGTATTCTGTGTGGCTGGGGAACCTGCACCTGCGGAACACCAGTCCCCCCTTTCATCGTCCTAGGTCTAGTTACTGTCTGTACCGCCTCTGCCCCAGGGACCTGAACTACTTCTCCTTCCGGCTGCATCTGATTCCATGGGTTCAGGGGACACTCGCGTCTCCAGTGTCCAATCTGGTGACACTGATGACATGCTGTAGTCTTTTTCAATGTCGCCACATCCATCCCTGTCCTAGGGTCTATTGGTCTTGGCCTTCCCTGCCCCTGAACATTCTGATTTCCTGCCTGATAATTCCCCTGTCTCCTTACCAATGCTCCCCCATTAGGCTGTCCCTGAGCGGTTTGCATCTGAACAAGCATCAAGTTATCCTTCAATTTCCTATGTTTGGATTCAATCTCATCAGCACAGTACCTAGCGTACCGCAAAATCTCGTCAACCGGTTTATTCTGCCAGCAAATCAAATGCTGCTGTATCATAAGGCTAACCTCTGGCCTCAATCCCAACACAAACTTTGAAACAAACGGTCCCATATCCTTTGTGTCCAACGCATCTAAACGACTGTACTGCTTAAAAGCCTGCAAGAGTCTCTGATAGAATTCATGCACCGTCTCCTTAGGTTCCTGCACTGTCCTGTCTATCTTTACCCAATTGATGTCTTGGGGTGAAACTTTCTCCTTTCACCAGGCAATCACTCGATCATACATCCTCATTACTGCCGGTGATGGACCATTCGTGTATGCATTTCTCTCAGGCTCTTGAGTTGGCCAATCAATGGCAGTCTTACATGCCGCCCACAAATCTCCCGGAACAACAATATCGAATAAAGTATTCAGATCGGTCCACAATACCTTTGAGATCTTAACAAAACGATCAACTTGCTTATACCGCTCTACTGGCTTCTCCCTAAGCCGGGAAAAATCATTGGTAAACGCCGCCAAATCGCCCCTGCTCCAGGGTACGTACACGTATCCTCCATTCTGCACTTCCCTTAACGGGAAATTCCCTATCTTTACCTGCCCTCCACCCGGAGGTGGGGTCCCTCCTATCATTCCTCTAGAGCTTTTCTTCCTGGACCATTTTTCTTCCCATTTATCAAGCGTCATCCAAATTCGCATGGCTAGGATCAAATCTCTGCTATGGGCCCTCAATCCGACGACCCTTTTCTCCTCCAACTCCTGGTCACTGTACTGCAACCTATGGCTTCCTTGCAATGCTTTGGTTTTAGACAAATCTACCTCATATCGCCTAGCCAATTCTGACAATTTCTCATGTGCAACTCGTGCCTTCCGAGTCACATCCTTCGCCACAAAGAGTATTTCATCCGGTCCATATGTTACCACTCTCTCAAGGGATAAGCTTCCGCTTATTATCTCATCCACTTATGCTTTTAGCCTTACTACATCTATCATCCCGGCTCCCAGGGCTCCTTTCAGCACCTCTCGGCAGACCACCCTTCCTCTACGTCTTCCTCACATTCCTGGTCCTGCGACCTCCCTTCTCGTAATATATCCCTTGGAGCGGACCGATCTCTGAAGCCGACCTGCTCTCTCTCTGCCATTCTTACCCTTGGGTCCTGGCCTCTCAGGGGCAGTACCCATGATCGTAAATCTGATCTCGACTCCATCAGGGACCTCGACCTCTCTGGTCTCTGCTCTCTTTGTTCCCCTGATGAATCTGACGTGGCTGGCAATGGTGTACTCCATTCTATAGGGTTCGGATTCCGGGTCATTGCACCCGCTAGGCCACTTTCTGTGACCTCTCTCCTAACCCCTTCAGCTGTCTGCTCTGGGTTTTCGCCCTCCTCTGTATCTGGGTGGTAAATCGAAACAATGGGTCCAATGGTAACCGGTACCTTAAAGCCATCCAGTAACCTCCCATCTCTCTCAACCTTTACGCTTGCCTCGGACGGGCTCCTCGTACTCTCTGTTCCTATTGAGAGTCTTCCTTCTACTCTCATTTCTGGATGGCTTGTTACCCTTCTACTATCTTCTGTTTGAACCAGTGTCCCTTCTGGGACCTCTGGGTTATACGGAGGTGGTCTCTCTGACAACAATCTTTCCAATAAGTCATCGTCTATCTCACTCTCATCCTCTTCTTCTGGCTTTGCATTCCTTACCCCATCTGATGTGATCAATAAGGGATACAGTCTCTCTCCCTCTATCGCCTGCACTCTCCACTTTTTCTCCGCTGCGTCCCATCTAGCATCTTGGTAAGCCCTGATCAACTTTTTCACCCTTTCCTGATTCCTTCCTCTATCCCTATCATGCGCTGCTCTAATCCACGCATGTAGTGCTTCGAACTGTGTTGGCCTTGGCAAAGGTCGTAACCCCGCCATTACAGATTTCAACTGGTACAACACTGCTAGCCTGAACGAGCCATACCTCGGGAATGCTAATTCCCTTTCACTTTGAGTCATTTTATGCCAATTCTCAAGCCAAATGATCGTATGCAATCCCACATTATTTGCCTTATAATGTGCTGGAGTATCCTCGGGAGGGGCTTCTTCTCCCTCTCGAGTAACCACATGTTTATCGCCTCTACACAATTCTCGAAAAACCTTAAAACACTTCATGATTGACAAAATTCGATCTCACACACTGTTTACTTCTTGATGTCGAACCCTCCAATAACAGCGCGACTAACACCAACCAACCTATCACAGCGCGACACTCTCTGACATCACCTTTCTTCGTTCGCAGCAGTTCCCTCTCCTTACTGTTTACGTTTCACGCCTGCACTCGTCCCATTCATACACTGAGATAACCGTTTATCCCAAACAAGTTACTTCTCTGGCTGTCCGTCCACAGCCTCTGACTGTTCGTCCACAGTCTCTCGAAATTGTTGACCTCGGTTGGCAACTGCCTGTCCCCGTCTGGGCAGAAAGTTCGCCTCTGATAGGTTACAAATACTCAGATCCACATACAGCAACCCGCGACCAGCATCGAGTTGTCATGCACTCGCACATTCGCTCCCCCTATCTCGGTCCAGGTGATCGATGGTACCTCACGATCTCCTTTGGGTGGTCAACAAAATCTACCACGGGTGTCTTCTACACCACAATTCCCGGGCTGCGCGCACTCACAGCCTGATCTCACAAGCACTCAACATTCACTCTAACTCCGCAAGACATCACACAACAAATCAACACCGCAATCTACAGCAACTCATCCCGTTGATACTCACTCCACGGACTGCTGCCTCCTGCCGCACTGCTACTCGCCGTCTATGTTCATCATCCGCCGTCGTCTGCTGCTCACCATCTGATGATTCACCATTACTTATCGTCTATGGGTCTCAAGGATCACTTATCTTATCTAATCGCCCCTCGCTATCGGAAGTAACCATCCGACTCTGCTACCAACTGCTGGGGCCCAATTTTCTTGTATCCATTTATCTCAAGAACCCACTCTGGTCGACTGGACCTTTTTACCTGCCTAATAGCGTGGAGGGAGCAAACACAATTATCAAAGAATACTTTCCGCAATTTGACATAATTGAAGACTCGAAAGTCAATTTCTATTTCTCTCGGGATTTTATTATCAAGAAAAACATCTGCAGATACAAGCACCTTAGCACAAGGCTCAACAGGTAAATGGGTACTAATACAAATGCCACTCTACGAAGAATCCACATACGACTGAATATGAACAAAAGTACAGCTTCTAAAAGCATGAGGTAGATAACTACCAAGCTAATGTCGATATTAGGAATCATTAAACCAAAGCATTTCTGTCCCTACTCTATGCTAAATGACATCCCTGCTTACCATTCCCTTAAGACCCAAGAAATCGTGAAAAGGTGTCAGAAGTGAGCTTCCTAAGAAGTCTTCACTTGGAGAGCTTGATCTAAAATGCTCCTTCTAGCTCCTCGCCTACCTCTTCTCTGCTCAACCCTCGGGGCGCTGTCCCTAATACGAAACCCCAAAACACAGAACACGCCCTCCGGCACACCTCCTCAACCAGGTCTTCTTCCAGTAATTTTCCATCCGGCTCCGTCCATCTTCCATTGTCCATCAGCTTGGCCTTGAGTCCCAGACACCGTCGGCACTAGGAGTTGCGATTGGCACATTCCAATGCACTCCCATGTCTGGCTTCCTCCATAATTCAACTGTTAGACAAAGACCTTTTTACTAACGAACCAACTGTCCTTGCACCTGCGGTGAGATCACAGGATGAAGAAATACTTCGCATCCTTTAACTCTACGATTTACTGCAGCCCAAAACCTCTACTAGAATAAATCACTTGCGGCCTACCGCATTCAGCTAACATAAGAAATACCAGGCCTTTCTCTTCAACGATATATGTGACTTCGGGCCTCTACTAGGTTAAACACACTATTAAAATACATTCAAACATTAGTGCTTTTACTTTCACATACGTGGATAAACGACATACATGAATTAATTCAATCAGGTTACACTTTTAGTCTAGTACATTGCATTAAACAGAAACTTATCGTTATGCATTTTGCTAAATACATTCACTATACATTTTCACGTCTCCTAACGCTTCTACATTGCGACATAGCTAACACATTTCTTAATACGTTTCACGCAGAATAACTAAAGATACACTCATTATATGCGGGTGCCAACTAACAGTGAATATGATGCACCCCTACAATTTTCAAACCTTTAGGCGCTACATCAGTACTTTTCCCTGCTTTGACTCTGGTAAAAAATGCAGCACTTGTATATAAAGCAGGATAACCATGTCAGCATTTACAAATGACCCACTATCGAAGGCACTATCACCATTCTAGTATTGACAAATGTTGTCAACTTTTAAAGTACCATTGCCATGAGAGTATCCGCATTTGTCCCCACAACATGTAAGGCATACTTATCCTTCCAGTAACAAAAACCCCGACTGGTAAAGCCCCACTTCCAGGGCATTCGCTGGAATTGCCATTGACTTTGCAAAGTACCGCACACATTCGAAAATCTTAATTGTCCTATACTATAAAAGGACATTAGTTGATATGTCTATATCCCAGCACTTAAGTTGCCATTGCTACACTAACAATCACAATAGTCCACCTGCAAGTATAGCACAATACCAATGATTGCATCTATAAGTACTGCATATATAATTGCCCACTGTATGAAAGGAACTAGTACTATGCCTGTGTTAATACTTTGACATTATATAAAACATAATGGCCATATCAGTATTTATATCAGTATTTATATCACCCAGAATGTCAAATATAATTTCCATTCCAGTACTCACAATTGCCGTATAGCGTCATGGCTATATTCCTACCCCCAATTATCACAAGAATATAATGGAAGATTATCACTAGAAGATTCACAACTGTCCCAGCATTTGTCATTCTAGTAACTACAAAAGAACATCTAACACACCATTGCCCTAACAATTCCAAAACGTCCCCCAATATCTCATGCAACATAGTCATACCGTTTCCACATGGCCATGTGATTAATTGCAAAACAAGCAAAGGGCAATTTCTATGTCAGAATCCACAATTGCCCCAGCGATTATAAAGCATTACTGCATACCAGTTTTCTTGTCAAAATGTGACACTGCATTGGCATGCCCCCAACTTCTCCAACATGTAGAGCACTATAGCCACATTAGTGTCCACAACTGCACCCAGACTTTACATTGAATTTCAATGGCAATATGCACAATATTCCTAGCATGTGAGGCACAACAGCTGCCCCACATGTGAAAAACACAATAGCAATGTCAATATACGCACCTGACCATAGAATGTATGTTACGTTTGGTTTTTAGCATTTATATAGGGCCTTCTACAATTTATGTGATACTAAGGTATTTCTTTTATTAAGCACCCTAGTCATACAGTTCTGGGGTTTCCACCAAACAGTTTTATGTTGTTTGTTGGTTGTGCATAGTTAGGAGACATTTGTTAAATGTCGAATTAGTAAAGGTTCATGTTAGTTAATATGAAAGTAAAATATGTTTGATACTTATTATTTGTTATGTATATGGATGGGAGTGCCATTTTTCATTTTGCTGGGTGTTGGCTGTTCATAACCCAGTTTAGGGAGAATGTTTTTGAACAACAATCACCACCCATTTAAATAGCTATTATGTGATGGTGTGCAAATGAGGGTGTGGAATGCTTAAGTTAACTTTATTTGAATTGTTCTATGACTTATGTTGGTGGTACTGGAGAGTGCTGTTAAATGTGTAGTGCTTTGCAAAGATTATCATTTGGGGGCTGTGTTGTGCATGTGAGGCTGCCAGGAAGACACTCTAGAATGTTTGAATTGAGAAGGATGAGTTATAAGTGAAATTGAAAATGTTTATCTAGTGACTGAGTTTTGCTGCTAGAAGGTGCTGGTTGGTGTCCACTAGCAACACGTTATTATTATTATTATTATTATTATCAATATAATGATTACGCAGTCTTGGATGGATAGCACGCCTGCAGTAGCTGGTATTAGCGGTTTTTTCTATTAACTCGGATTACAAAATTAACAGACAAACATGAAATATGAATAATTATAGTTAAATTGTGGTTGTAACACAGATTTGTTGAAAGTTAACCTCATGTAGGTGACCTAATTCATCGTTTGCATTATTAATTTGATCACATTGTTCCCATTTGGTCTCAATTCAGATGAGAAGATGGCAGTGCATTTGGGCTAACATGTCAGTCCCAGAAATAAAATGCCCACTTGAGAATGAGAGCAACATTACATTTCCAGACCTAGTAGGTCACCTACATGAAGTTAACGTTCAAGAAATCTGTGCTACACCCATGATTTCAAATATAGCAAATTGTAATCTTAGATACTCAGTGGAGAGTTGCCATCTCCACTGTTGGATCGGGGCACATATTTGGTAAAACGTGCAGATGGTCCACTGGGGCATGACTTTTTTTGTATTGGAATGTTTGTTGATACCATCAATTTGGATATAAGAGTGGCTGATGTCTGCCCATTCCTGTTCTCTCTCCCGCCGCTGCGACTCCCTCACCCGGCTCTATTTAACGGTGCCGCTGAAAGGGAGTGCGAGCAGGACCTCTGACCCCCCTGGCCAGGATCCTGCTCTCCCCCTCTGCAGCTTCGCTGCTGTGCCGCTGCTGTTGCCCTGTGCAGTGCGTGGTGCTGGTAGGTGTTCGTGCCACTACCTGGACTGGGTTGTGCCCATTTCCTGTCCCTCAGTAATTGTGCTTTGTTCTCCATTGTGACATTCACCGTATTTTTTGTTTGTGCGAAACTGTATTTTTCTGTTCTCCATTATGCCATTCACTGTATTTTTGGTGCTTCACTGTATTTTTCTGTGCCATTCTCTGTATTTTTTTTGTGCCTCTCTTTCTGTTCCCGTTCTCTTTCCTGCCACTGCTGCCCACGTGGCCCCTCCCCCCGGCAATCCCTGCTCCCTTCTCCCAGCTGCGCCTCCCTCCCTCGGCCCTATTTAATGGCGGCCACTGCAAGGGAGCACCAGCAGGACCTCCTGACCTCTTGGCCAGGGACATGCTCTCCCCCACTGCAGCTCCACTGCTGTACCGCTGCCGCTGCCCTGTGCAGTGTGCGGTGCTAGTAGGTGTTCGCACCACTACCTGGCCTGGGTTATGTCCGTTTCCTGTCCCTCAGTAATTGTGCTCTGTTCTCCATTGTGCCATTCACTGTATTTTTTGTGCTTCACTGTATTTTTCTGTTCTCAATTGTGCCATTCACTGTATTTCTTGTGCTTCATTGTATTTTTCTGTGCCATTCGCTGTAAGTTTTTGGGCCTCTTTCTGCCCGTTCCGTTCTCTTCCCTGCCGCTGCTGCCCCCGCAGCCCCTCCCCCCTGCCTATCCCCGCTCCCTTCTCCCAGCTGTGACTCTCTTCCCCGGTCCTATTTAATAGTGGCTGCTGTGCTGTGGCCTGCAGCGGGCGGGCCAAAGTCAAGCCCTTCTGCGCCAGTCCACAACTTGACTGCGACCAGCACCTGGGACCCTGGACCTCCGACCACCCACCGCTTCGACTCAGCTGCCATCCTCGCACTCAACCCCAGAAGGAACACCAACTGCCAGCTGGCCTGGCCGAACCCCATCCACTGTCAATTCTCCTGCTACCACTGCCACCAGACCTTAACCCCTTCAGTGCCCATGACGAGCTGGACTCGTCATGGGCCGCGGTGGCGCTGTGCCCATGACGAGTCCAGCTCGTCATAGACCCCGCCCACTAATACAACGGCTGGCACAGGGCGGGGAAAGGGGCGGGCACTGAAGGGGTTAACCACCCTCCGTACCCCCACAGCCACCACGCCAGACACCAACACAACGGAAGCCCTGAAATGCAATCTCCTCTATGTGCACTCCCTGCACAGAAATGCCATAGAGATCTGGGACCTCCTCGGCACCCTCTCGCCAGATGTCGCCTTCTTCACAGAAACCTGGACCAACGCCTCCTCCGGCCCGACATCACCACCGCTAAGCCCGACAGTTAAGGGATCCAGTGGAAAGACCGCCACGACCGCCCAGGAGGAGGACTTGCCATCGCACACAAGAGCTGCCTCTGACTCACCACCTCCACTATGAGTGACCCCACGTCCACCACCGAACAACTCCATTTCCAGATACAGACCAGATCCTCACCACGCGGCACGCTCGCCTACAGGCCCCCCGAACCTCGAACTGCATTCGCCACTACCATCGCTGACCTCTACGCAACCCACACCATCGCCTCCACAGATTACAGACTCATTGGAGACCGCAACTTCCACCTTAACAACCCCAACGACCCCAACTCATCCACTCTCCTGGACAACCTCGCAAACCTCAGACTGAAACAGCTCATCACCACCCCCACCAACAAGGCAGGACACACCCTCGACCCCATATTCGCAGGAGGGAACAACATCCACTTCGACTACATCACGCAACCCCTCTGGATGGACCACCACTGCGTAAACTTCCATGTCAACAAGCCCACCGCCCCCACACCTGCACCCCACCCACCTAGAAGGAACTGGAGCAAGGTCACCGAGGAGCACCTCAACTCCACCCTCAACCGCGATGCCCCCTCCACCTTGACCAATGCCAACCTCGCAGATAAAGAACTATACAGATGGATCCAACTGTGCAGACAAACTCGCACCCCTCCGTAACCCTGACAGAAAATGCCCCCGGAAGGCCACCTGGTTCATCAACTAGCTCCAAGAATCCAGGCACATCTGCAGGCATGTCAAGAAGAATTGGCGAAACAGCAAAACACCGGATGACCGCACCACATACAAGAACGCCATGACAGAATACCATAATCTCATCAGATTAACCAAACAAACCTTCATTCAGAACAGACATCACCCCTTCCCAGGACCTCAGCTCCTACTTCCATCTGAAGATCAAGTCCCTCTATGACAACTTCAACGAACGAACTCCGGACTCCGAAACCACACCCTCATCCAACAATGCCAGCCAACCCACCATCCCCGCCTGGACTCCAGCCACCACCGAAGACACCGAATCATCCATGAGAGGCATCCACTCAGGAGCACACACGGACCCCTGCCCTCCGCACAAATCTGGATTCCACAGCAACCACAGCACCGAGTTGCCCTACTTGCCTCCACAGATGATAACCACATCCTCCTCAACCAAGGCCACACCGTGGCCTTGATTCTACTCGACCTTTTTGCAACCTTCGACACCGTCTCCCACCGCACACTTGCCTCCAGACTCCACAATGCCGGCATATGGGGAAGTACCCTTGAATGGGTCTGCTCCGTCCTCACCAGAAGGACCCAAAGAATCAGACTGCCACCCTTCCTCTCTGAACACACAGAGATCAACTGCAGAGTGCCTTAAGGATCATTACTCAGCGCTACGCTCTTCAACATCTACATGGCCCCCCTCGCTGCCATCGCCAGACAGCACGGACTCAGCATAGCATCCTATGCCGACGACACCCAGCTCATCCTCTCCCTCACCAAGGACCCCCTCACCACCAGACTTAACTTCCAGGAAGGAATTAAGGACATTGCATCCTGGATGAGCAGCAGCTGCCTGAAGCTAAACTCAGAGAAGACAGAGATTCTCGTCCTCAGACCCTCCCCCTCTGCATGGGATAACACCAGGTGGCCCTCCACACTTGGCAGCCCCCCACCCCCCTGGACCACGCCCGAAACCTCAGCATCGTACTCTACTCCTCCCTCTTCATGACCCGTCAGGTCAATGCCGTCACCTCTGCCTGCTTCAACACCCTCCGCATCCTTCGCAAGACCTTCAAATGGATCCTCCCTGAATCAAGAAAAACCATCATCCCCACACTCATAACCAGCAGACTGAACTACGGAAATGCCCTCTGTGCCAGAATCAACAAGTCTCTGCTCTGCAAACTCCAGACCATACAGAACACCGCAGCCTGACTCGTCCTCGGCATCCCTCGAAAATAACACATCACCCAACACCTGCAAGACCCCCACTTGCTCCCCGTCGAGAAGAGAGTAACCTTCAAGATACTCACCCATGCCTTTAAATGCCTCCACAACACTGGAAACCAATACCTCATCGAGAGAATCTCATTCCACGTATCCAAGAGAAACCTCCTATCCACCGACCTCACCCTCGCCATAACCCCGCACATCCGAAGAGCCAGAATGGGCGGAAGGGCCTTCTCCTACATTTTGGCCAAGACCTGGAACCAGCTCCTGATCAACATCAGATGCGCCCCCTCTCTGAATATCTTCAGGAAAACATGAAGACCTGGCTCTTCGACTGAACGGAGCTGCTTACCTCCCCCCCAGTGCCTTGAGACCCTAACGGGTGAGTAGCGTGATTCAGAATTCCCTGATTGATTAATTGATTGATTGATTATTACAATTAATCCCGACCCTTACATCACCAACAACAAATTTGAAAAACTGCATGTTGAAAACAGCAGCTTGGTTGACTGCAAACTTTCTCCAGCTCAGTAAAAACAAAATGGAGATTCTACTATTCCGAAAAGCAGACGAGTTATGGTCTGCTGACTGGTGGCCTCCGGAACTGGGAGCCTCCCCAACTTCAAACAAATGTGTGAAAAATCTAGGTGTCCTACTGGATGATAACTTATCCATGGGTGAGCATGGTAAAAGCATCCCGGGCACATGTTTTGGCCAGATGCCAATGCTTAAGAATGTGTTCCCATGGATACCTCTCTCTGCCAGAAAATCCCTGATTAAGGCACTGATAGTGATAGACTACGGTAACTCCCTACTGGTCGGTACAATGGAAGGACTTCTCTCAAGGCTCCAGGTGGTTCAAAACATGGCAGCTTGCCTTGCTCTGAATTGTTCCCCATGATCTCCATCTGAACCCCTACTGTACCGGCTCCACTGGTTGTTAAAAAAAAGGGCTGTATTTAAGCTCTCATGTCTGATCTTTCAAACACTGCAGGGAAGGGGACCAGTCTATCTGAAAAATAAATTAAAGCCTTATGTCCCCGCCCAACAACTCAGATCCAGCGACCAGTTATTACTGGGCCCTAAAAGGATAAATAAAGCCAGACAGGGTGGCTGTTCCTTTTCCTACCTAGTCCCCATTCAATGGAACAAACTGCCATTCTACATTTGTTCGGGCACTAATGTAATTCAGTTCAGAAAACTCAGTAAAACCTGGTTATTCAGTATCTAACTGGACATGGTTTTGCTTCTGTTTGATACTGTGACGCCGAGAGATCCCCCTGGGGATGATTCAATATGCTAAACAAATAATAACAATAATATTATGTAAACATTTCAAGATGGCACTTGCGATAACAGGGATTGACAGTTCCAGTATGTCTCTTGGTCCTGCGACCAAGGAGTCACCAAAACGCATACAACGTTTTGCTGCCTAGCTGTAATTAAACGCCTAGTGGATTTCATTAGAGGAGTTTTGGGTTTGGATTTAAAGGCACTCACACCCTAGCATCCATCGCAGGGTTTCTTTGCCAGAGGAAAATGATGTGGGTTGAACTTTGTTTTGGAATCTTGTTTCTGGGTTCACTTTTAGCAATTCTGTGGCAGTGATTCTCTAGAGAAAACTTCAACTGTCATAAAGACAAAATGCTGACTATACACATGCGAGCATCTCTTAATCACTGATTGTTGTACCATTTGCAAACTAATCAGCCCGCCTTCACCAGACCTTGGTTGATTATAACACTTATTCATGATTAATGAACGGGCCTGTATAAAAGTTATGCACTCATTAGGCGTCATCTCCCGCTCTTCTTAAGAGGGATTAAATGAGGTTAAGAGGGTTGAGTTGTGAGTGATTAAAATGAAGCACATTTAGGGCCCAATTTAGACCACAGAGGTGGTCTTTAATCTGTCAGGGTGACAGAGTAAGATACTCAGTCAGGCTGATGGAATACCCATCCTCTGAATCTAGAGATGTCTGATGGCCCAGTGGGCATCTCTGTACAGTGGCAGGAACTGCCGTGACAGTGGTTCCTGTCAATATATTAATATTTTGATGGACCGCTCCATCAATGATGGTGCCATCCGTCAAACTTTTGACCTGTTTATTTCTTTTAAAAAAACAAATTGAAAAGCAGGATTTGGTTTTAGAAAATAAAAAAAACGAATGACCCTGTACCATTGAAGTTGTCCCTCATGGTTCGGGGGGTCATTTTGCAGTTTTCACTGTGCCTGGCGGTGACAGACAGTGAAAACTGGTCATTTTTCCATCTACTTGAAATCGGGCAGGTGGTTAAATGGACGAATCGATGATGTTTCTTACTCCATCGGGCTATCGGAGATGTGTGTCAGCAGTGGAGATTGAGCAGTCTCAGTCGCTGACATATATAATTTCCACCCACCTCTAAACAAGACAGCCAGAACTTCAGTTTGGGAGAGGGGGTACTCTCTTGCTGTTGCAATGGAGTACCCTGTCCACCAAACTCTAAATCCGGGCCTTAGTTTCCCACTGCCTTGAATTGCTTATATCTTGAGACCTGAAGGCACTGAGATAATGCTAAAACATGGCCACCATCAATATCCTCTTTCCCTTTCAGATGTAAGGTGTCTGCATTAACCTCATTGTTAGACATTGGGTTACTGGTTAATTGATGTGCCTACTCAAGCAGCAGCCACAATTTCTGTGAGGGTGAAGTCACAAGCAAACCCCAAATTAACCTGTGATTATCCTTCTGGTAGCTTGACACAAAGCAGTCAGGCTTAACTTAGAATCAATGTGTAAAGCATTTATGTAGCAATTCATACAGTAATAAAGTGAAAATATACCACAAGAAAAATCCCACATGAATTTAGAAAAATAGAGTTGAATATAATAAATTATTTGAGGCCAAAATGAACAAAAATCCAATGAGTAGAGTTGGAGATATGCAATTTTAAAGGATTAAGACAAAATAGTGCCTAAAAGAACAAAGTGCAAACTGTGGGTATGTGGTGGTCACCCCACACTGGGACTAAGTCACAAGTTCAGGCTGTTTGCGAAGGAGCACAGAACGGATATAGGGACCAAGTTAGGCCCGTTGATCAAGAGTACCTTAAATCCTGGTTGCAGATCATTGCAAGATCCCGTGCTGATGATGTGTTGTGTAGCCAAGGCGATGAGAGGTCATTGTGTGGAGATGCGTCATGCAGTGATGGTACCGGGAAGCTGTAACACTGAAATGAATGATCCTGCATCATTGACAAGGATGCTGTAGATGAGGGGCTAGCAATACAAAGTCCTGTATCGAAGATGTGTTGCGCACTGACTGGTTCTAAAGAAGTTGTAGGGCTTGTGGTGTCGACGTCAAGGATGCCGTGAATGAGGGGCTTGCGATGCAAATGACTGCTTTAAGCATGTGTTGCACAGTGGCGATTTTGATAAGGCTTCTAGAAGCTATGAGGCTCCAATGTGTGATCATGCATCATCAGTGAGGATGCAGTCAGTGAGGGGCTTGCGATGCGAAGTCCTGCATCGGAGATGCATTGCTCGGTTGTTCCAATGTGGAGTTTTGTGAGGTGATGCGTTGTGCTGCATCAGTTGTGTTGGGGCCGCAGCTCTGCTGGCAGGGCAACTTCAGGCCCACTTCCAAGGGTCCATGACTGGGGTGTCACCACTTGGGAGGGCAGGACTCACAGCTGGCAGAGTCCGGTGCTGGGTTTGTTCAAGGTTGTTTGAGCCTGTTCTGTGATTCAAAAGTTGGTCTCACTCTGCTCGTCACACCAGCAAGTAGCCCCAAGGAACTGTGGTAGATGTAGTGGTGACGGCGAGTACGCCTATGCCACGATGTATGTAGAAAAGTATGTGTTGCATTAGCCATCCCTGGACACGTGTTTCGAGGTAGTTGCCTCTAACCAGCAGGGAGCAGGTCAGTGTAAAGGGGAGCCTGTTCTGTCCCTGAGTCTCTGATCATGAGGCCAATCAACTAGCCCTTGGAGTCACCCTGGTGGTCCTGGCTTCAAGATGCAGGTCCAGTCCTTCTCACTCAAGCAGGAGGGCAGCAGTTCTTCTTCAGAGTCTTCCACAGGTCCAGATGTATAGTGAAGAGTTGGGTCTAAGGGTCCATTATTCATACCTGGTGCCAGTGTTGAAGTAGGAAAAAATTCTATATGTTTCCACCCACAGAGATGTTTGGAATTTCCTACCTCTCTTGCCTGGCTCCAGCTTGTCTGGGGTTACAATAGACTAGTGGCAAACCCTTTGGGAGTGTGCTCAAGCAGAGCTTATGTGATATGCAAGTGTGGTAGGTGACAGATCCTCCCCCTCATCAAGTCAGAGAAGACTCCTTCTGCCAACACCTACTGTCAGCTTCACCTAGTCATGTGACCCAGGAAACAGGTAGCAGACACCGGATGGTTAGGAAAAGAAAATTCAAAATTTTTAAAAGACGCATTTTCAAAATTGTGACTTACAATCGGACTTTACCATTAACTAAAGCTTATAATTCTAATTCTTTAGACACCGAACTTGACCTGTCTACCTGCTCCCAATTGAAAATTATCAGTTATTATGAGAAACTGGGTTGTTGGTTGACTGGGGTGTGAGCCCTGGTCAAGCAGCAACCACAATCCTTGTCTGGGTGAGCCACAAGCCAATTCTAAATTAACCTATTCTCAACCTTCTGGTAATTTGGCACAGAGCAGTCATGCTTAACTCAGAGGCAATGTGTAAAGAATTTGTGCAACACTTCAAACAGTAATTAAGGGACAACACCACACAAAAAGGGTCCCGCACCAAGCTGGAAAAAGAGAGTACTATGTATTAAATTAAACAAGACCAAAACAACAAAAAACTATCAGTAGAACCAGAGCTTTACAAGTTTAAAAATGTCTGTGAAAATTGCATCATAAAGCACAAGGCTCCAACTGTGGATGTCTGGTCCTGTCAAACCGGGACAAAGTCACAAGTTCAGGCTGACCATGATGGGGAATGGGCTGGCCATAGGCTCCCGGTTAGGTTCACTGAACAAAGTACCCTAAATCTTGGTTTGCAGAACATTCCGAGAGTCTGCGTCAAAGATGCGTCACACTGCCGGAGCAATGCATCGGGTCCGAGATGTGGTGAGGCTGCGATGCGAGGTCCTGTATCATTGTCGAGTATCCTATCGGTGAGGGCTTGAGATGGGAATTATGGCCTCGAGGATGTGTCGCGCAGTCGGGGCGATGCATTGGTTGCAAGGAGATGCAAGGCTGTGAAGGAGAGTCTGACTTTGTCATTGAGGCTGTGGTCAATGAGGGACCTCGCACAGTGGTGGTTCCGATGAGGCTTGCAATGCGGGTTTTTATGACAGGGAAGACTCGCGCAGCAATAGCGATGTGTCAGTTCTGCTTGGGATTGCACAGCAGAGAAGATACATTGGTTCCACTGAATCCACAGAGGCTGACAGAACACCTTAGGTACACTTCCAACGGTCCAGGACTGGGGTGGCACCACTTGGCAGGGCAGACTCACAGATGACAAATCCTGGTGTGGGCATCAAGGTTGTTGGAGCTATCTATCCCTGAGGCGTAAGTCAAGAAGTGAGCAAATTCACCCTTGGAGTCACTCTGGAATCCTAGGTTCAACAAATGCAGATCCTAATTTGATAATTGACTATACGGCTGTTGGTAATTTGGCGCAAAGAGATAAAAATTCAACATGTTATGAGCAGACAATTAAACAGGAGGTAAATTGCCTAAGGATACACGTAAAAGCAGGGCCAGCTCCAAAGAAAAAAGGGAGAACAAATGGTTGGTTTAACAGTGAGTGCAGGAATTTAAAACTGAGAGTACGAAAATGGGAAAAAAGTGGATACGGGAACAATGGAGAGCCTCCGAGTTGCAAAACTTGAATATAAAAATAAAGTGAGAGATAGAAAATCAGAATACATGTATAACAAATTGGCAAACAATGTTAGAAGTGATAAACACAAACAATATAAGATTATCCTGGCATTTGGTAAAAGAGGGAAACGTACAAGGGAAAATGCGGTATTTAGTGGGTGAAGATGATTGGGTTAACCATTTGAGTAATCAGTATAATGGTAAAAATATGAAGAAGACTCTGGAAATAAGACCTGAGGAGGTAGAACAATGAAAGCTGCACTTCTCTTTCCAAAATATAAAAGAAACCATTCGATATCTAAAGCTAACTAAAGCTGCAGGGCCAGATAATCTACCTGCAATTATATTAAAAAATAGTACTGACTGGTGGGCAAGCTTCTTAAATATGACTTTCCAAAATATTTTAATTTCTGGGATTTTCCCAGAAAGCTGGAAGGGGGCTATTGTTAGACTAATTTATAAAAAGGAGGATGCTACATTGCCCCAGAATTATCGCCTTTTAAGCTGGCTAGATGTGGGGGACAAAGTATTTTCTAAGATATTGTTAGGTGTAGTGAAGTCCTGGGCAGATCAGTACAACCTGATACCAATAGAGCAAGGCAGGTTCAAAGAGGGCCTCTCAACCATTGACCACTGCCTTAGTTTATGGGCAATGGCAAAAAAGGCAATAGAAGTGCGAGGCAGTCTGTTCTGCTGCTTCGTTGATTTCCGAGCCGCCTTTGATTTAATGGATCGCATTCTACTGTGGAGTATGCTGGCAAAGCTCGGAATCAGCAAGACAGAGCTTTCAATAATTCAGGAAATGCATTCAAGGAATTGGGCCAGGGTAATTCAGATAATGAATGGACTGCAGCAGGGCTGTGTTTTGGCCCCACTGTTATTCTCCCTGTTCCTATCCGATTTGCCAAATATATTGAGCAGGGCTGGTGGGTTAAGCCCGAAGATGGGGGGACCCACATATCATGTCTGCTATATGCTGATGATTTAGTGATAACAGACATGACAGAGGTGGGCCTGTCTGAAAAATGGACACCTTTTATGAATATTGTCTAAAAAAACGCCTCACCGTTAATTTAGAAAAGACCAAAATAATGGTTCTGGGAAGAAGAAAGAGCTCCTTTTATTGGAAACTGGGAGAGGTCAGAGTTGAAGAAGTGGATATATATAAATATTTGGGTATGAGGTTCGACAGCAAGTTATATTGGAGGGATCACATACAGTCATTAAAATCAAAGGTTCTTTCTTCAGTATGGGGCCCTAAACAATTTAAGCAGAAGTATGGAGGTCCCTCACTGCGGCCAATTCTATCAGCTTTTAATACATTGGTCCAACCACAATTCCAGTATGGGGCAGAGGTTTTATTCATGGGGGGCAAATCGGATTGGAACTTAGAGGAGGACAAATGTGTGAAACAGCTCCTCGCTCTCCCCCGTCAACAATAATGCAGGCTGTGTGAGTGGAATATCATTTTACAGCCTGGAACTTCCGAGGAATGCAAGCGTCATTGAATTTCTGGCAAAGAATGAACGGAGAAGGGCCCCTTAAAATAGCAAACCTTTGTAAAAAAGAAATAGAGACTAGTGAACTTAATTGGGCGTCCCAAGCTAGCAAAAGGTTAGACAAGTTATGCATTAATCTTTCCCTAGAACCAGATCAATGGAAATCAGGACAAAAGGTGCCCAAGCAAGTGTTACGTGCTATTATTAATACAAAAGCCTGAGAAGAAGATTTATGTCACTTGGGGAGCAAATCGTCCTCCCGGTTGTTGATAAACGGGTGGACTAACAATCATATATTCCCCTACATAGAGGCCATGCCTAACCCGAGACTCAGAAATATAATATTGAAATTTAGAGTTGGTTTGAACCCATGCAACACTGATTGGAAGGTAAAATCCTCAATGACGAATGAACAGGGTCAGTGCACATGTGGATTACAAGTAAAAAGTAGCGGTCCACATATTTTGATGGGTAGTTTGTGGTTCTTAGAAGAATGGAAAGACTTTTTAAATCCCCTTTTAATTGCTTATAAAACTATTAGTAGGGATCAAGCACTTAGTCTATTGATAAATATGAGATTTTTAAATGTGACGTGCAATAGAAAGATTTTTAATTGCAATACTAGTCGCTGAAGGAATTGGCAATATAATTTGAAATGGGCACGGGGTAGAAACATGACTTTACCCATGACCTAGGAATATCCTGTACGGATGTATAAATGTATATTTAATGTATAAGCGACCCTTTTCCTACTTCGGTGATGAATTAAGAGCTTCTTATAGGTTGGCAGAGTTCCCCTTGTATATTTTATTAGGATTTTTACCATGTTTTTATATTGTTTTTATGGTGATAGTGGTTGTATAATTCACATTTTAAATGTATGTAGTGTTTCATTTTTTATGGCTATATTTGCCAAATAAAAATATATAACAATAACAAAATGCACGTCCTATCTTTCTCACCCAGGGCAGTAGGCAGAAGGTAGCAGGTCAGTACTGCAGGCAGTGAAGCAGGCCAGCAGAGTGGCAGTTCTTTCAGCAGCACAGCAGTCCTTCTTCCTGGCATAGTATCCCCAGGTCCAGAAGTGTACTGAAGAGTTGGTGTCTGAGGTCCAGTATTTATACTGAGTTGTGCCTGTGAAGTGGGAGAAGCTTCTAGAGGCTTGCCTTTGAAGTACACAGGTATCCTGCCTTCCTTGCCCTGGCTTCAGACTTACCACAGAGGGCATGCAGTAATTTGTGTGGAGGCTGAACACAGCCTATTCAAGTGTAAGTGGGGCTTTTCCCAGCTCCTCCCTCCCATCCTGCCAGTAATGGCCCATCCAGGCACATCTAAACTCCCTATTGTGTGTGGCTGCATAGGAGGAATACACCAAGCCCAACTGACAACTACCTCCAGCCATGTGACCCAGAGACAGGCTGAACGCACCAAATGGATAAGGCAGGAAAATGCCAACTTTCTAAAAGTGATATTACCAAATAGTAATTTAAAATCCAACTCGACCATAAGTTTGGATATTTCGCTAGAATTCCAAAGACACCAAACATAATCTGGCTACCTGTTACTATTTGGAAATTGCAGCTTATTAAACAAAATATGGTAACTCCAATATTATCCTATAGGAGAGGTAGGCCTTGCAGGTATGACACATGAATTTAAGAGTTTTTCAGTACCAGGACATGTAAAACAAAAACCTTACATATCTCACTTTTTAGATAAACTGCACCCTGCCCTCTGGCTGTCCTGGGCCTACCTACCCTAGGGGTGACTTACCAGTATTACGGAAGGTTTTGGCCAGACAGAAGGTTTATTTTGGCATGTCGACATGACAGTTTAAAAACTGCAAACACAGCCTGCAATGGGTGACCTGAGACATGTTTAAAGGGCTACTTAAGTGGGTGGCACACATAGTGCTGCAGGTCAACTAGTTTTATATTGAAACAGTGGTCCTTAAACAAGGCAGAGTGGACAGGATAAATATAGACTAGAATCTGTGCTATATTGAGAGTGTCCAAACGGACATTCAATTTAATGAATCAATAAGTCAAAAACACAAATAGGAGCACATCAATATAGTGGGACACAGTCCTGCATCCTACACGAACACATGACAAGTACATTTAGACAAAAACATTTCAGGCAAGACAAAAGTAGCTTGTGGAATTTAAGAATAATTGTAACTAGCTTAGAAAAAACAGTTAATGCACTTCTTTTAACACAACGGATTAATGTGCATACTGTTTACATTAGTCGATGACGTTTCAATCCTTTTAAAACAATAGTAGGATCATCATCAGGACAGTTAAGTTACAAGCCTGAATTATAAAGTGCCTATGGAAAATAGAGAGAGGGGAAAGGAGATTAGAAGGCGTCAAATACCGAGAGTACAATCTAGTGCAACCTGTAGGGCATGCTGGGATCAGCCCTAGTGTCAGGCAAGTGCACTGTGCAGGTGGGTGAAATAGCTGTGATTGTGACGTTGCATCAATTGCGGCTATCGATTAATCGGCAAAACGAATAAGTAACTCAGTGAAAAAATTACAACCGGGCAATAATGGCCTTAACCATACAACAAGGAAGTGGTTCCTTGTGTGGGGCACTCAGGTTATCAACTGTGACCGACTTCAAGTACAAAGGAGCGCGGCAAGTGAATTAGATTATCAGTGGTGCCGAATTGCTAAAGGTGAAAACGTCATTAAAAAGCACCATAGTTATGGTGCACTACGGAGTCTTGTGAGACCTACTCCAAGGAGAGGTAATTGCGCGGCACGATGTGAAGGTGCCTGAGGGGTTGTGAGGAGCGGAGTGACAATCGCGCAAGGCTGCGTTAAACAAAACTTGTGAAAATGGATGGCAGTGTGACAACTGCGCGAGGCTGCGTTAACCAAAATTGTCAAAGAGTTATTGTATCAATGAAACAGATGGCAACACAGAAGAGTGAGTGATTATAAGCCATAGAACTAAAGTAGTGATTGCTGACCTCGGAGAACCATGTGGACTCACAGGAAGGGCATGGATGCTCAGATCAAGTTAGAGAGCTGCACAATGGACGGATCTGGAAGGGAAGGGTACCGGGGTGAGTGGCTGAGGTTACTTCAGTTGAAACAATACGCCGGTCGAAAGTGCAAGGGACTGCTCACCTTAACAATTTAGATGGTGGCCAATCAAAATCATGCATTTATAGCGCTGCCGAGGGCGCGTGACTGAGCGTCACAGCGGCCATGTTGGGTGAGGGGTCGGACATATAGATATAAAAGTAAGACTAAAATGTGGCTGAAAAGCGGCTAGATTGCCAATTAAAGAAAAGAGGAGGTATACTTGGTGGGGATTTGTTAATTACTAATAGCGAATAAGATAAAATATACATCAACCAATATTAATAGAATTATAATGCTGATACAAGTAGGATCATATAGCTAACAAAGGACGCATTGTACCCTCAACGAATGTACATCAGACAGTCTAGAAAAAACATGATGCCGATACAGGTGGATACATGTGAATCCTAGGAGCTCATACAAATCTTATTAGACACAAAAGGTATATGTCAAACATGGGCGATTAGGATCAAGATGCTATTATCTGTAAGAATATGGAGCATACACACCACAATTGTAAAACGTATTAACAAGGAATGTGAGCATGAGGAGGCAGTGGAGTGAATGAGGGATATATGGCATTTATATGCTGAAAAGACAATAGAAGGCAAAAAGTATAAATATAAAGCAAAACTTATAAAGCAAAAGATATAATACAGTCAAAACCACCTTTTTAAGAAGGAAACACATACTGCATTTTGGGGCACAAGAGAAGCCTAGATCAGGGTGGCCCAGTCTTCGTTTCTGTTTAATCCATTCTTGATGCTATTCGTGCGGATGATCAGTCTCAGCTCCTCTTTGTTCAGGAGTTGTACAATGTCTCCGCCTCTTGGAGGTAGCTTTACAACGTTAATACCTGTCCATTTAATGTCATCCTCATTGTGGCCGGCATCTGTGAAATGATCTACCAGGGGTGCGTTTGGAGTTTTACAGCGCACTCTGCTCCGGTGTTGTCCACTACGAGTCTTCACTTTTTGTGTTGTTTGGCCAATGTAGATTTTAAAACAAGGGCATTAAATCTGATAAATGACATTGCAAGTATTGCAGTTGGAAAATGACCTTAATTTAATTGCAACATTGTTAAAGGTAAATAATTTTCCTTCAATGGTGAAATTACAAACATTACAATTGCCGCAATTAGCGTGCCCAATTATTGGTTCAAGGCCCCAGTGTGCATCAAGAGTAGTAGCAGGCTTAGGGTTTGGTAGAGCAGCCCGTACTAGGTGGTCCTTGAGGTTGTGGCTTTTACGGAATGCAAAGAGAGGGCGCTCAATACTCAAATTGCCAGCGTTCGCGGTAGGCCAGTGTTTTATGATAGATTTGCGGATGGGATTCGATATTGGTCAAAACGTGGTCACACACACTATGCGATTTGTGTTGGATTGGATTCTGGGGGAAAGCAGAATCTCCCTCGGACATTACCAAGCTCATTTTTGGGCATTACGTACTAGTCATTTGGGGTAGCCACGTGCTTTTAACTTGGTCGACAAGTTTGAGGCCTCGCGAAAGTAATCTTCTCTGGTGAAGCAATTATGTCTGATCCGTAAGAATTGACAGTATGGTAAAGAGTCACTTAGTGCTCGTGGGTGATTGCTTTCATACCGGAGTAAGGTGTTTCACTCTGTGGTTTTTCTATATAGCCTTGTGAGCAGTTCACCGTTAGAGTGGTAAATTGTGAGATCTAGGAGAGAGATCAGGGATTTGTCGTGTGTCAAGGTGAAACTGAGACCTAGACAATCGTTATTCAGTCAGTGTAGGAATTGGTTGAGTGTTTCCTCATTGTTGTGCCAAATTAGGAAAATGTCATCTATATACCGACGCCACAATGTGATGCCGGTAATGAAAGGATTAGTGGGAGAGAGGATTGTTGCCATCTCAAGATGGTCCATGAACAGTATGGCTAAGTTGGGGGCAAAAATGCCCCCATTGATGTTCCTTTGACCTGCTGGTAGTATTCGTTGTCAAAGTTGAAAAAGTTCCTTGAAAGGCAGAGTTCAAGTAGTTGGAGTAAGAACAAAGTGGGGACGATGTGAGGGTGAGGCCTAGAGTCAAGCACTCCTTGAATCACGCTTATTGCCAGGATTCTACATCCATTGTGTACAGTATATCACTGGTGGGGTCGAAAGGGTGGTGTTCGACTAAGTTTATCATGGCCATATTATTCCTTATATAGCATTCAGTTTCAGGTACAAAGTCCTTAACAAGTAGCCAACGTATTGGCCAAGAGGTTCAAGTATAGAACCACACCCAGAAACTATGGGGCGTCCTGGGGGGTTTGTGAGATTTTTATGTACCTTGGGAAGTGTATAGATCACTGGCATACGGGGGGATTTCACATTCAAAAAGAGAAATTCCTTTTGGCTAAGAAAGCCCTCTGATTTTGCTTCAGTAGTGATCTATAGGATGAGGTTTTGTAGTTCCCTTGTTGTATTCGTGGGCAATCTGCAGTAATGGTCAGTGTTGGAGAGCTGTCGTAGAATTTCTGCCTTGTATGTTTCCTTCCCCTGCAGAACGATTCCACCGCCTTTATCGGCAGACTTAATAATTAAGGATTCATTCCTTTTGAGTGAATCAATGGCTTTCTTTTTTTCAAGGGAAATGTTACAGGGAATGAACCGTTTTTTACTCTCAAGTGTTGCTAAATCATTCAATACCAATTTCTCGAATGTGGCTATTTCTCCAGGGATCATACTGATCGAGGGGGAGAATGTGGATGGAGGTCGGAAGGGGGTGTTGGAGATGGCGACAGGTGATGGATTCAGCAAGAAATAGGCATGTAGACGTAACCGTCTAAAAAACCTCAATAGCTCTGTGTGCGCTCAAGGAAATTAGGATGAACGGTCAGGACAAAAGATAGACCTTTACTTAAGAGGGACAATTCAGGGTCTGTAAGGTTGTGTTTTGACAGGTTAAACATGGGTATGAGTTGTGAGTGCACAGTCATTGCTGTCAGTGTTTACCACCGGTAAAACTTCTGGCGTGTCTGTCGTTCACCTGGGGGGTTGTGCTTGCTTCACACGTCCACGTTTGGGTGGCCTGCTTTGGCCCCTCCCTAAAAAATTGGGTCCGGGGTTGCAGTTGGAAGTACTGGGACCTTCCCCTGAGTCAGTTATCGGATGAGTCCGCAGAGGTGTCAGAGTAACCTACCAGGTTATTGCGTCTATTAATGCGACCCCAAGGTCTAGTGTTTTGGGGATTAGTGTATGACTGGTTCGTGTAAAAATCATGTAAAAATCTTTCTGCAGATATGGATATGTGCGTTCAGTGCTGTATGCTTTGATATCTTTCTTCACTTTAATTGATTTCTTGTTCTGCTCTAGTCTGTGAAAGGCCTCGACTGTTTTTTGGACTTGTTCAAGCAATTTCTTGCCGCCAGGGACTGAACAGGAGTCTTTAATCTGTTTTTAAATATCACTGATCTCCTCTGTCAATTTTTTGAGTTTCAGTAGCAGTATCGATGCCAAGCACTAACCAATGTCTGGAACAAGTGATGCCTATATAGCTAAAGTTATTGATGTGTTTGGGATTGTCTGTGAAAATGCCTGGTATATTTCTTACTTGCAAGTCAACCGGGATTATATCCACTTTTAAATATTCGGTTAGCATGCGAATCATAAGCTGAAGGCGGACTTGCTTCTTCTTACACTTCTCTAGTTGATCAGAGAGGGATATATTTGTATTAGTAGGGGTATCAACTGAATCGATGAACAGGGAGGGTCCCTCAAGTATTTTCTTGATATATTCGTCAGAATAAAGGGGTGCGTGGTCTGACATAGCAGTTGTACAGAGCGGTGTATTAGAACAAAAATTATAAAGGATGTGGGTAAGGAAAAGAAGAGACAGGAATGGCCCACTCACAAGAAGGGTAACAGGGAATGAAGCCCTTGCAATCGGGCGATTGCGCTAACCATATTTTCAAAAGAACAAGGGAACCCACAAGGTAGATAAGGACCTTGGGTATCACTTTTATACTGAAACATTGGTCCTTAAACAAGGCAGAGTGGACAGGATAAATATAGACTAGAATCAGTGCTATATTGAGAGTGTCCTCAGTAGCTTGTGGAATTTAAGAATAGATTGTTGTACACTCCGTATTAGACTCCCTCTAATCTTCTTGCCCCTCGCTCTATTTTTCACAGGTACTTTATAATTCAGTCTTGTAACTTAACTGTCCTGATGATGATCCTACTATTGTTTTAAAAGGATTGAAATGTCGTCGACTAATGTAAACAGTATGCTCATTAATCCATTGTGATAAAAGAAGTGCATTAACTGTTTTTTCTAAGTTTGTTACAATTATTCTTTAATTCCACAAGCTACTTTTGTCTTGCCTGAAATGTTTTTGTCTAAATGTACTTGTCATGCGCTCATGTAGAATGCAGGACTGTGTCCCACTATATTGATGTGCTCCTATTTTTGTTTTTGACTTTATTGATTCACTAAATTGAATGTTCGGTTGGACACTCTCAATATTGCACTGATTCTAGTCTATATTTATCCTGTCCACTCTGCCTTGTTTAAGGACCACTGTTTAAATATAAAACCGATACCCAAGGTCCTTATCTACCTTGTGGGTTCCCTTGTTCTTTTGAAAAGCAGGCCAACTAGTAGCATTTAATTTACAGGCCCTGGGCACAGATAGGGACACTTTATTATGGACTCATGAGTAAATTAAATATTCCATTTAGGTGTTAGACAATTTCTATACCATGTTTTAAGGAGAGAGCATAATCACCCTCACACTGGTTAGCAGTGGTAAAGTGTGAAGATTCCTAAATCCAACAAAAACAAAGTCAGCAAAACAGGAGGGTTGAAGGCAAAATGTTGGGGGGAAAACCACACCAAGGATGCCATGTTAAAGTATAATAAGGATACCCAATGTTATCCTTTGGGACAGGTAATCCTTACAGTATTGAAAAACAAATGTAAGTACAAGGACATGTAAAACTAAAAAGAAACATGTCCAACCTACATTAGGGTTGACATATATGTATTAAAAAGGAATGATTAGGTCTGGTAAAAGGATTATTTTGCCAGGTCAAAATGGAAGTTTAAAACTGCATATGCAAGTTGCAATGGCAGGCCTGAGTCATGAATATATAGGTGACGTGACGGTCATAAGTTTGAATTTGTTCAGGGGTGGGCTATAGATTCACCTTTCTGAGGATGGCAAACTAAGCACTGTTACTTTGGATAACATTAACACCTCTTATTTACAGTGATTAGAAAAGACAACATTTGAGTGCTTCCGAAAAAATGAAAAGATTTGATGTTCTGGCATTATGTGGCACAAGTAACAGATGACAGGTGCATTATTTAGAGGTTTACACTGGTTCCAGATGTGTCATTTAAAGTCATTGGCAGCTCAGAGGTGTAAAATAAACAGCATTGCACCCACACCATGCTTTGAGGAGAGTGGGATGCTCACTTAACTTAGGACCCTGTCAGGTAAACGAACTTAGGCAGCTAAAATAATGGAGGGCTTCAGGTATTCATGCTGAAGAAAACAGACTATTTCCTCTCGTCCTCTGAAGGAAGTGGCCCATAGGGAATACAAACATACATTTATTAGCAATACTCTGCAGAGAAGTCCAATCTGACCTGCACCCTAAGATGTCTGCCGAGGGACTGACTCCCCAACAGTCTACAATACATAATGAATCTTCCCAAGAGCCTCCAACCACGCCCACAGTGGAAAGTTACCGGCCTGGGCCGAACATAAACAAACAGGGCACAGAGGGATGAGCTACCACCTGGCAGATGAGTACATGCTATCGGCAACTCAAGGTTACCGTGCTGGGCCTCAGCGTCTCCTAACGAGGGAGCAGAACTACACACTTGGATAGGTATGCGAGGGCAGAATGGCCTATTCATTAGTAAGTCGAGAAACAGCCTTGAACAGAAGAGAAAATAATAACGAAATACAGTGCTATGCTGAGGCAAGCAATACGAGTAATGAGGCCTAGTTCTGGCACAGTCTAAGCAGCCTCATAGAGATTACGAAATACAAAATGGAGTCAAACTTGCTAACTGAAGCCTGCACATTATGGGGATAACTCAGCAGGTTGCATAACATGAATACAAATGGCGTCTATTTAGCCACACATTGCTAACCTAATATGGCATGAAACGAGTGCATTGCAGGAATGGGATTTTCAAAACTAACACCAAAAGTGACAGAACTCCATTTGTGGTTCACTATCATTCATCAGCTCCCAACTACAGAAATCCAATGCAAAAAACATTTCCCTTACTGTCCACTTGTGAAAAATTGCTAAAGGTTTTTCCCAAACCGCCAGTCATTGCTGATCGCAAAGCTCCCAATTTATGATCTCTTATTCTGAGAGCTGAACTCAAGTAAGTTGTAACAAATGCAGGGGTTCATTGCTGTGACTCTAAAAGGTGCATCGTGCATGAGTACCTTTTGCAAACATCATCAGTAACTAGTTCTGTTACGAGAAGGACCTATGGAATAAGACAGCATCTTACATGTCGCTGAACATGCATTATGATTCAGTGCCAATGCTGTTAAAAACCCATAAATAGGCCAAACAGTGAATGACTTCCGTACACGATTCAGGAACCACAAATCGGCAATAATTGATACTTTACAACATCTAACGTTTACATAAAATCACAGGAGTATTGTACTGTAGTAGCTAAATTTACACATCAATCAGGGATATTTTTAGGAATTCAGGTATTTATACCGAAATGTTCTTTTATACATGATTTTAGACATGTTATAATCATGTTCTCTCCTATTATCAACTATAAGAACTTTTAGTTACAAGCACAATGGATGAAATGCAATTATTTAATATAATTGTCTACAACTTTTATTGGGACTGTCATTATGGTATTTTACCATAATAGTTACAGGAATGCAATTATTTTGCCATTCATTTCCCCAATATCATTAATAGTTGAACTTATATTTTGTTTTTACGCTACTTGTAAATTTGCACTTGTCACTTTAAACACTGGTTGAGTAAATGAAAAAAGTAGAGAAAAAAATGGTATAAAAAACTGCTCACCTGACAGAGAGTGTCATGTGATCAAGGCCCGAGGCGGACAGAAACACGTCATGGCTGTAGAGGTCCTGGAGTAATAAAAAATACTTCTGCTGCACAACACTGTGGTCCGTGCCCGTTTTTTTTAAAACAAAGGAATTCCCAAGACGGAGTGAAACGACGATATATATATATATATATATATATATATATATATATATATATTATCTACTGGCGGTCGCCAGTAGATAGTTATAGTTACAACCTAGTTTCCATAGGAAATCTCAAAATTCTATTTTGAATAACTTTGGCGCCGGTTGACGAATCCTCGCGAAATTTTCAAAACTAATGGGGCGCTCCGTTCAGCTCCTACCCTGAAAGTCTCGGGGTGATTCGTCAAGCGGGGGCCGAGAAAAAAGGGGGGTCCCAAAACGCGTTTTCCCCATGCATTTTTCCATAGGACCTTTAGACACAGCTACAGCCAGAACGGCTGAACAGAATTACTTGAAATTTGGCAAAGAGGTAGTCCTCAGGTCAGGCATGTGCCTTTTGCATATATGGTGTAAATCCGTTCAGTAGTTCCTGAGAAAATCAAAAGTAAAATCATATACATATCTGGGCGGAGCCTAACCACACATCTCATTGTGAGATCTGATTGGCTGTCAGCACTTCATCCAAGAAGTGTTGGCAGCCATCTTGGGACCAATATACATGATAGCACCTCATTAAAAAGCATTGCAGTTAATAGAAGGTTTTAAGACGTTAGTTACATTATAAATCATTTGTTGATGGTACCATACTCATTTTAGGAATTGTAGTATGTTCTAAGGTGATTTAACCATGTGAAAAACCTTCTGCTGGGATATCATGAATCATGTTTGAGAGAAAACTATTTTCACATGCTTTTCCCACAGAGGTTTGGAAGGTGATCTATAAGCTAAACTGAGAGCATATTTTCTGTAAAGTCACATTATCTTTCTCAGTCATGTGAGAATGAAGTCTGACATTCTCAGTAAAACATGTACATCCAACAAGGGCAGAGACTGTCAGTTGATTCCTTTGTGTTCTACTGCAGCTTCCCAGAGTGTTCCAAAGAACAACTAGAGCACTAACAGTCTTACTTATGACAAAGGTATGGCACACCTGAAGCCATCTTGATTGGAATAAAGTGGTAATATTTAAAACATTTAATTTAAAAAGGAACAAAATGAGAGGGTTCATTTTGCCATAGAATGTATGATTAGTGCTGCAGAAAGAAAAATTAGGGCACATTTTGAGTGACTTCTCAAATCCTCTTCTATTTCATTAAAGAATTCTGACATGCAGACTGAAACATGCACTTTCAATACCAGCAGCAGACTTCCCTGGTGAGCAGTAGCTTTTCTACAGTGATCTAATGAGCAACTAGAGTGCTAACATTCTGAATTTATGGTAAATGTGTGACACATCTGAATGCCTTCTTCATTGAATCAAAGTAAAAAACTGACAGTATGCCTACTGAGGAGACTGCAGTAAATGAGGAAATTAGGAAACTTCATAACAAGTCTCCCAAGATGGCCACCAGAGACAAAAGAGCCCAAATGTAGCACAAATATCACCGAGATGTAGCCCAAGTATAGCCCAATGACAGAAATCCCAGAGTGTTTTAAAGAACAACTAGAGCGCTAAGAGTCTTACTTATGACAAAGGTATGGCACACCTGCAGCCATCTTGATTGGAATAAAGTGGTAACATTTAAAACATTTAATTTGCAAAGGAGCAAAATGAGGGGGTTCATTTTGCCATAGAAATTATGACTAGTGCTGCAGAAAGAAAACTTAGGGCACATTTTGACTTCTCAAATCCTCTTCTATTTCATTAAAAAGTTCTGATATGCAGACTGAAACATGCACTTTGAATACCAGCAGCAGACTTCCCTGGTGAGCAGTAGCTTTACTACAGTGATCTAATGAGGAACTAGAGTGCTACCATTCAGAATTTATGGCAAATGTGTCACATCTGAATGCCTTCTTGATGGAACCAAAGTAAACAAGCATTGAAAATGCAATAGGTCTCGCCCTCGTTTAAGTTAAAGCAATTCTGTTTGTAATTAGGTGGCTTTTTAGCTTTGCTTTTATTAGTGTTTTTCAAAATTTCATGTAAATAACATGCATATCTGTATATGTATGCATGCATTTATATTTGTATTTATATAGATATGCAGATTATATATATGTTTATATATGTATGTATATACATATTCACTGAAAAAACCATAGGTTTCACACATGTTATAGTAAGCTGGACATTTTACTGATAAAAAACCAATGAAATTCCCCCGTTATAGTTACTGTAGGCAACTATAACTCACGCGACCGTAATCCTCTGCTGATGCTAATACTGTATTTAGACACTTATTTGCCCATGTCTTCTTCCATTAAATTTTAGCTATACATATATTACAAATATTTTTTTTTCATAAAGACACAGATGTCATCAGCAGAGGATTACGGTCGCGTGAGTTATAGTTGCCTACAGTAACTATAACGGGGGAATTTCATTGGTTTTTTATCAGTAAAATGTCCAGCTAACTATAACATGTGTGAAACCTATGGTTTTTTCAGTGAATTTGCAAGGTTTTTTAAATGCTAATTCCTAACTATAACGTGTGTGAAACCTATGGTTTTTTCAGTGAATTTGTACGGTTTTTTAAATACTAAGTTACTTTACGCCATTTGTGGCGTGCGCGCCCACTTAACGCAGTTCGTTCCGTGCGCGCACGGTGCGCTTCGCGCACCGTGCGCGCACAGTGAGCACGCGGTGCGCTTCGCGCACCGCGTGTCCACGTTACGCTAGATGGGCCCTGAACGCACGATGCGCTTCGCGCACCGTGCGCACATGGAGGCAACATATGATGAGTATCGTTGTGACAGGTAAAATATATGTTTTGTAAGGATTACATAAGCCATGCACAATTGGTGCCCTTCGGGCACCAGTTGCACACGGGGTGGGGAGAATGTGGATATTTTTTTTTTGTTTTTTTTAATATTGGCTACCGTACGCGTACGGTAAGCGTAATCGGCGAAATTTACGAAAAAATTTAAATTGTTTTTTTTTAATTGGGGGATTGTTGGGGACTCCCTGGACATGGCTAGGTGCTTGGGAGCTGTCTAAACAGCCCCTTTACATGTTTTTTGACTTTGTTATTCAACACCCTGTCAGAGTGCGAGAGAGAAAATGGCGGCCGCCGCTTCCTGGTTTAGACCGATTCGAATGTTTACTAAGATCTAACGGCCAATCAGAATCGCGCTCGCGCACGTCACCGTACGCGTACGGTAAGCGCACCGTGAGCGCACCGTAAGCTGGCTCAGATATATATATTGATTTAAAGGCTATTTTCTCAGAATCTACTGAACAGATTTACACCAAACCTATAAAAGGCACTTCCTTGACCTGGGGACTACCTCTCTGCCAAATTTCATTAAATTCTGTTCAGCCGTTCGGGCTGTAGCCCTGTCTAAAGGTCCTATGGAAAAATACATGGGAAAAATGCGTTTTGGGACCCCCCTTTTATCTCAGCCCCCGCTTGACGAATCCCCCCGAGACTTTCAGGGTAGGAGCGGAGCGTAGCGCCCCACCTATTTTGAAAAATTTGCGAGGATTCGTCAACCGGCGCCAAAGTTATTCAAAATAGAATGTTGCGGATTTCCTATGGAAACGTGGTCCTAACTATAACTACCTACTGGCGACCACCAGTAGGTAATATATACACATACATATATATAAATGCATATATGTGCATATGTGTGCGTGTAGAGAGAGGTAGAGAGAGGTAGAGAGGTAGAGATGTAGAGGTAGAGACGTAGAGGTAGAGAGGTAGAGGTAGAGAGGTAGAGGTAGAGAGGTAGAGGTAGAGAGGTAGAGAGTAGTAGAGAGAGAGGTAGAGAAAGGTAGAGAGGTAGAGAGTAGAGGATGAGTAATAGAGAGTAGAGACAGAGTAGTAGAGAGAGTAGTAGAGAGTAGTAGAGAGAGTAGCAGAGAGTGAGTAGGAGAGAGTAGTAGTGAGTAGTAGAGAGTGAGTAGTAGAGAGTAGTAGCGAGTGAGAAGTAGAGAGTAGTAGAGAGTAGTAGAGAGTGAGTAGTAGAGGGAGTAGTAGAGAGTAGTAGAGAGTGAGTAGTAGAGGGAGTAGTAGAGAGTGAGTAGTATAGAGTAGTAGAGAGTGAGTAGTGGAGACTGAGTAGCAGAGAGAGAGTAGTAGAGAATGAGTAGTAGAGAATGAGTAGTAGAGTGAGTAGTAGAGAGTAGTAGAGAGTGAGTAGTAGAGAGTAGTTGAGAGTGAGTAGTAGAGAGTAGTAGAGAGTGAGTAGTAGAGAGGGCGTAGTAGAGAGTGAGTAGTAGAGAGTGAGTAGTAGAGAGAGAGTAGTAGAGAGAGTGAGTAGTAGAGAGTAGTAGAGAGAGTAGTAGAGAGTAGTACAGAGTGAGTAGTAGAGAGTGATTAGTAGAGAGTAGTGGAGAAGTAGAGAGTGAGTAGTAGAGAGTAGTAGAGAGTGAGTAGTAGAGTGAGTAGTAGGGAGTAGTAGGGAGTAGTAGAGAGTGAGTAGTAGAGTGAGTAGTAGAGTGAGTAGTAGAGAGCAAGTAGTAGAGAGTGTGTAGTAGAGAGAGAGTAGTAGAGAGTAGTAGAGTAGTAGAGAGTGAGTAGTAGAGAGTGAGTAGTAGAGAGTGAGTAGTAGAGAGTAGTAGAAAGTGAGTAGCAGAGAGAGTAGTAGAGAGTAGTAGAGTGAGTAGTAGAGAGAGAGAGTAGTAGAGAGTGAGTGGTAGAGAGTAGTAGAGTGAGTAGTAGAGTGAGTAGTAGAGAGAGTAGTAGAGTGAGTAGTTGAGAGTGAGTAGTAGAGAGTAGTAGAGAGTAGTAGAGAGTGAGTAGTAGAGAGTGAGTAGTAGAGAGTGAGTAGTAGAGAGAGTAGTAGAGAGGGAGTAGTAGAGAGAGAGAGTAGTAGAGAGAGAGTAGTAGAGAGTAGTAGAGAGTGAGTAGTAGAGTAGTAGAGAGTGAGTGGTAGAGAGTAGTAGAGAGTAGTAGAGAGTGAGTAGTAGAGAGTAGTAGAGTAGTAGAGAGTAGTAGAAAGTGAGTAGTAGAGAGTGAGTAGTAGAAAGTAGTAGCGAGTGAGTAGTAGAGAGTGAGTAGTTTAATTTAAAAGTAACACAATGAGGAGGTTCATTTTGCCATAGAAATTATGATTAGTGAGGAAAAAAGAAAAATTAGGGCACATTTTAAGTGACTTATCAAATCCGCTTCTATTTCATTAAAAAATTCTGACATGCAGACTGAAACATGCACTTTCAATACCAGCAGCAGACTTCCCTGGTGAGCAGTAGCTTTACTACAGTGATCTAATGAGCAACTAGAGTGCTACCATTCAGAATTTATGGAAAATTTGGGACACATCTGAATGCCTTCTTGATGGAATCAAAGTAAACAAGCATTGAAAATGCAATAGGTCTCGCCCTCGTTTAAGTTAAAGCAATTCTGTTTGTAATTAGGTGGCTTTTTAGCTTTGCTTGTATTAGAGTTTTTCAAACTTTCATGTACATACCATGCATATGTATGCATATATGTATATGTTTGCATGAATTTATATTTATATAGATATGCAGATTATATTTATATGTTTATATATTCACTGAAAAAACCATAGGTTTCACACACGTTATAGTTACGAATTAGCATTTAAAAAACCTTGCAAATTCACTTAAAAAACCATAGGTTTCACACATGTTATAGTTAGCTGGACATTTCACTCGTAAAAAACCAATGAAATTCCCCCGTTATAGTTAGTGCAGGCAACTATAACTCACGCAACCGCAATCCTCTGCTGATGACGTCAGATATTACATCACTGTATTTAGACACTTATTTACCCATGTCTTCTTCCATTAATCTTTAGCTATACATATATTACAAATATTTATTTTTCATAAAGACACATATGTCATCAGTGATGTAATATCTGACGTCATCAGCAGAGGATTGCGGTCGCGTGAGTTATAGTTGCCTGCACTAGCTATAACAGGGGTATTTCATTGGTTTTTTACGAGTGAAATGTCCAGCTAACTATAACATGTGTGAAACCTATGGTTTTTTAAGTGAATATATATATATATATATATATATATATATATATATATATATATTATCTACTGGCGGTCGCCAGTAGATAGTTATACAGCCTCATGCATCAAGCCAAAATCCAGTCCGTAAAATACCGATTCGCTAATAGCTCCCGGTATTGAGTTAAAAATACCCAATCCCAATGCATCAACCCAAAAGCAAAAATCGCTATTTAAGGAATCCTTAAATAGCGATTCCTTAAATAGCGATAGCATTTAAGGAATCCCAAATTGAGATTCCTTAATTTAAGGAATCTCAATTTGGGATTCCTTAAATGCAATGCATGAAAGTTAAAAAATTAGCGAATTCGCTAATAGGGGGAGCAAATTACCATGAAGATGAACTGCATGGTAATTTGCTAAAAGTTTGAAAAATGCACTTTTGTGCATTTTTCAAAGTTTCATGTTGCGCACACACATGCCCTTAGAGCATGTGTGTGTGCAACATATGTGCACATATCAATTTCAGGGGTGCAATAGGGTGTCATTTTGACACCCTTGCACCCTTGAAATTGCATGAGCAATTTGCGAGAACCTACTGGTACTCGCTATTTGCTCATGCAATCTCCAATTCATTCCTATGGGCCTGGAGGCCCATAGGAATGATTGGGATGGCATTCCTTAATTGCTACTCGCAATTTGCTAGTAGCAATTAAGGAAAGTTAAGGAATCGCTATTTGAATAGTGATTCCTACATGCATAGCCTTTTGCTATTCCTTATTAGCGATTCCTTATTTTTCGGTAATAAGGAATCGCAAATGGCATTGTTGATGCATGTGCCCCATAGTTAGGACCGAGTTTCCATAGGAAATCTGAAAATTCTATTTTGAATAACTTTGGCGCTGGTTGACGAATCCTCGCGAAAGTTTCAAAACTAATGGGGCGCTCCGTTCAGGTCCTACCCTGAAAGTCTCGGGGTGATTCGTCAAGCGGGGGCCGAGAAAAAAGGGGGGTCCCAAAACGCGTTTTCCCCATGCATTTTTCCATAGGACCTTTAGTCGAAGGTACAGCCCGAACGGCTGAACAGAATTACTTGAAATTTGGCAGAGAGGTAGTCCTCAGGTCAGGGAAGTGCCTTTTGCAGGTCTGGTGTCAATCTGTTCAGTAGTTCCTGAGAAAATAGCATTTAAAAGCATATAAATATCTATAAGCGCGCACCGTGCGTGCACCGTGCGCGCACTGTGCGAGCACCCTAACGTGCGCGAGCGTAATTCTGATTGGTGGTTACATGTTAGTCAACGTTCGAATCGGTCGAAATCAGGAAGTGTCGGCCGCCATTTTGTTTGTTTTCAGTGCGAGAGTGAAAAAGGAAGGTGGCGAACGTGAAAAGGGGGCAAAGTAGAGAGTTCCTGACCCCCTAGCCTTTGTCAGGGGGTCCCTGAAGGACCCCGAAGGCAGAAAAAAACATTTGATTTTTTTAAAAAAAAAATCGCGGGGGTGCGCGCACCGTGCGCGCACGGTGAAAAAGCAAAAAAAAAAAAAAAGAATGTTACATTTTTTTTAATACGTAGTTTATTGTAAAATAGATATATATAAAAAAAATAATAATACATACATAACTTAGCATTTAAAAAAACCAACAAATTCACTGAAAAAACCATAGGTTTCACACACGTTATAGTTAGGAATTAGCATTTAAAAAACCTTGCAAATTCACTTAAAAAACCATAGGTTTCACACATGTTATAGTTAGGTGGATATTTCTCTCGTAAAAAACCAATGAAATTCCCCCTTTATAGTTAGTTCAGATAACTATAACTCGCGCGGCCGCCACTCTATCACAAGGATGATGTCATCAGTGATGTCATGAGTGATGCCACTGACCATATCATGAGTGATGTAATATGTGACGTCATCAGCAGTGGATTGCGGTCGCGCGAGTTATAGTTATCTGAACTAACTATAACGGGGGAATTTCATTGGTTTTTTACGAGAGAAATATCCACCTAACTATAACATGTGTGAAACCTATGGTTTTTTAAGTGATATATATATATATAAAGATGGATGCAGTCCGGGACTGATCGTGTTATTATGCCGCTTTTCTCGCCTTAGCCCAAGAAGAAGATGCAAACAGCATTGAAACGCGTTGGCTGGCAGGAAAATAGAACGGATGCTGTACTACCCTCTAACTGTGCATAAATTATAGGAAACTACCTACCTGCTGTGAGTACTTTTTCTGCTGCAAGAGCACATTGAAAAACAATAAATTACACGACAGCTTTGTCGTGAGAAGAAGCACCACCTGGGACAAGAGGAAGGAGCCGTCGGAGACAGGGGCCGCCCAAACAAAGAATTTCTGTCTTGAGGCAGGCACAGCAGTTTGCCTTGATCACGGAGGGGACACTTCATACCGGAGCACACTGGAGTGCTTGAAATTTCACAGAGGACTTACAATTACCACTGTGATCCTGTCGAAATGAAAGGATTAAAAGCGCAACTCACTGTGAGTAAAATGAAATCATCACTACTAGTCCCAGAAAGCACCACGAGACAGTCACATGCTACTAAGCTGACACACCTGCTTCCAAATACTACTAAAGATGGAGGCAGTCCGGGACTGATTGTGTTATTATGCCGCTTTTCTCGCCTTAGCCCAAGAAGAAGATGCAAACAGCATTGAAACGCGTTGGCTGGCAGGAAAATAGAACGGATGCTGTACTACCCTCTAACTGTGCATAAATTATAGGAAATTACCTACCTGCTGTGAGTGCTTTTTCTGCTGCAAGAGCACATTGAAAAACAATATATATATATACATACACTGAAAAAACCATAGGTTTCAGGGGTGTTATAGTTAGCTGGACATTTCCCTCGTACAAAACCCTAGAAATTCCCCTGTTATAGTTAGTTCAGATAACTATAACTTGCGCCCCCGCAATGCACTGCTGATGAGGTCACATATTACAACACTCATGACATGGTCAGTGACATCACTGATGACATCACTGATGACATTTCAAATGACATCGCTGATGACATCACTGATGATGTCATCCAGTGACTATGTGTTTCTGTAAAGTTTAAATATGTTTCATATATTTATAGTGAAAGAACCTGTGGAAGAATGAGTGGGTGTACAAGTGTGTGAATGGATGATTTTCTAGGTGCGTGACTGACTCTATAAGTGAGTCATTAAATGTATCTTACTGCAGAGTAGTGACTAAACTGTGTGAATGTCTGTATGTGTCTGTGTGTAGGTGTATAAGTGGCTGCATGGTTTTGTGAATACCTATATGAGTGTCTATATGGGTTATTGATCGGTTGTCTGAGTATCTGTATGAGTGCCTGAGTGTTTGTGTGGGTAGGGTGTGTGTGACTCTATGCATAGATGTGTGAGTGGGTGATTCTATGGGTGCATGGTTTTAAGAGTGCATCTGTGATGAACTGTATGGCTGGGTGAGTGTATGTATGGGTGTGTTAGGGATTGAATGTATATCTCAGTGGTACATGTGTGACTAACTGCATATGTGAAAGGCAGTATATATGTGTGTAAGAGTATATAAGTGGGTATATGTGAGAGTGTGTGATTGTGAGAGTGGCTGTATGGATGAGTGTGTGCTTGTATCAATGATTGTATAAGAGCGTAAGAATGTGGTACTATTTTTATGAGTAAGTGAACTTGAGTGTGTTTAACTGTATAGGTGAGTAAATTCGACTGTGTTTAATTACTTGCACGACTGACTAGGTGTGTCAGTACCTCAATGGATGATTGGCGGTGTGTGAGTGTTTATATAGGTGTATAAATGCATATAATAGTCTTGTACGGAGTGGCTGTAAGTATGAGTGACTGTACAGGTGAGTGAGTGGAGGTGTATTTAGACCTAAGAGTTAAAGAGTGGGTATGTAGTTATTGGTATTGGAGTATCTATGGTTTTCAAAATGGCCTTCTGAAATTTTGAGTCGTTGTATCAAAGGTTATATTAAGGTGTGAGAAAATGCACTAATTTATCACATGGATGATGTCATCAGTGATGTCATCAGTGATGTCATTTGAGATGTCATCAGTGATGTAATCAGTGATGTCACTGACCATGTCATGGGTGATGTAATATGTGACGTCATCAGCAGTGCATTGCGGGGGCGCAAGTTATAGTTAGCTGAACTAACTATAACAGGGGAATTTCTAGGGTTTTGTACGAGGTAAATGTCACGCTAACTATAACACCCCTGAAACCTATGGTTTTTTCAGTGAATATATACATTTATATACATATATATATATATATTCACTGAAAAAACCATAGGTTTCACACACGTTATAGTTAGGAATTAGCGTTTAAAAAACCTTGCAAATTCACTGAAAAAACCATAGGTTTCACACATGTTATAGTTAGCGGAAATTTTACTGATAAAAAACCAGTGAAATTCCCCCGTTATAGTTAGCGCAGGCAACTATAACTCACGCGACTGCAATCCTCTGCTGATGCTAATACTGTATTTAGACACTTATTTGCCCATGTCTTCTTCCATACATTTTTAGCTATACATATATTACAAATATTTTTTTTTCATAAAGACACATATGTCATCAGCAGAAGATTGCAGTCGCGTGAGTTATAGTTGCCTGCGCTAACTATAACGGGGGAATTTCACTGGTTTTTTATCAGTAAAATTTCCGCTAACTATAACATGTGTGAAACCTATGGTTTTTTCAGTGAATTTGCAAGGTTTTTTAAACGCTAATTCCTAACTATAACGTGTGTGAAACCTATGGTTTTTTCAGTGAATTAGTACGGTTTTTTAAATGCTAAGTTTTTTTCCCTTATAATAAGCCCTGTACATTTGGTGGCCTTCGGCCACCAAAAGCACAGGGGGTGGGGTAAGTGTGGATAGTGTTTTTTGCCCTTAACATAAGCCCTGTACATTTGGTGGCCTTCGGCCACCAAAAGCACAGGGGGTGGGGTAAGTGTGGATAGTGTTTTTTTTATTTTTATTTTTTTACCGTACGCTTACGGTAAGCGTACGGTAAGCGTACCCCGCGAAATTGCCGAAAAAAAAATAAAACCGTTTTTGCACTTGGGGGATGTTTGGGGACTCCCTCAACATGACTATGTGGGAGGGAGTTGTCAAAACAGCCCCTTTACATGTTTTTGGGCTTGATATTTTAAAAATCACTCTCAGTGCGAGAGACAAAATGGCGGCCGCCGCTTCCTGGTTTCGGCCGATTCGAATGTTTACTAAGATCTAAGAGCCAATCAGAATCGCGCTCGCGCACGCCACCGTACGCTTACCGTAAGCGTACGGTAAGCGTACCGTAAGCTGGCTCAGATATATATATTGATTTAAAGGCTATTTTCTCAGAATCTACTGAACAGATTTACACCAAACCTACAAAAGGCACTTCCTTGACCTAGGGACTACCTCTCTGCCAAATTTTGAGTAATTCTGTTCAGCCGTTCGGGCTGTAGCTCGTTCTAAAGGTCCTATGGAAAAATGCATGGGAAAAACGCGTTTTGGGACCCCCCTTTTATCTCAGCCCCCGCTTGACGGATCCCCCCGAGACTTTCAGGGTAGGAGCGGAGCGTAGCGCCCCACCTATTTTGAAAAATTTGCGAGGATTCGTCGACCGGCGCCAAAGTTATTCAAAATAGAATGTTGAGGTTTTCCTATGGAAACGTGGTCCTAACTATAACTACCTACTGGCTATCGCCAGTAGGTAATATATATATATATATATATATATATATATATATATATATATATATATATATATATATATTATCTACTGGCGGTCGCCAGTAGATAGTTATAGTTAGGACCGTGTTTCCATAGGAAATCCGCAACATTCTATTTGGAATAACTTTGGCGCCGGTTGACGAATCCTCTCAAAATTTTCAAAATAGGTGGGGCGCTCCGCTCCGCTCCTACCCTGAAAGTCTCAGGGTAATTCGTCAAGCGGGGGCCGAGAAAAAAGGGGGGTCCCAAAACGCGTTTTCCCCATGCATTTTTCCATAGGGACCTTTAGTCCAAGGTACAGCCCGAACGGCTGACCAGAATTACTTGAAATTTGGCAGAGAGGTAGTCCTCAGGTCAGGGAAGTGCCTTTTGCGGGTCTGGTGTCAATCTGTTCAGTAGTTCCTGAGAAAATCAAAAGTAAAATCATATATATATGTGGGCGGAGCCTAACCACACATCTCATACTGAGATCTGATTGGCTGTCAGCACTTCATCCAAGAAGTGTTGGCAGCCATCTTGGGACCAATATACATGATAGCACCTCATTAAAAAGCATTGCAGGTAACAGAAGGTTTTAAGACTTTAGTTACATTATAAATCATTTGTTGATGGTACCATACTCATTTTAGGAACTGTGGTATGTTCTAAGGTGATTTCACCATGTGAAAAAGCCTTCTGCTGGGATATCATGATTGAGAGAAAAATATATTCTCATGCTTTTCCCACAGAGGTTTGGAAGGTGATCTATAAGCTAAACTGAGAGCATATTTTCTGTAAATTCACATTATCTTTCTCAGTCATGTGAGAATGAAGTCTGACATTCTCAGTAAAACATGTACATCCAACAAGGGCAGAGACTGTCAGTTGATTCCTTTGTGTTCTACTGCAGCTTCCCAGAGTGTTCCAAAGAACAACTAGAGCGCTAACAGTCCTACTTATGATAAACGTATGGCACACCTGAAGCCATCTTGCATTTAATTTAAAAAGGAACAAAATGAGGGGGTTCATTTTTCCATAAAAAGTATGATTAGCGCTGCAGAAAGAAAAATCAGGGCACATTTTGAGTGACTTCTCAAATCCTCTTCTATTTCATTAAAAAATTCTGACATGCAGACTGAAACATGCACTTTTAATACCAGTAGCAGACTTCCATGGTGAACAGTAGTTTTACTACAGTGATCTAATGAGCAACTAGAGTGCTAACATTCTGAATTTATGGCAAATGTGTGACATATCTGAATACCTTCTTGATGGAATCAAAGTAAAAAACTGAAAGCATTTCCTACTGAGGAGACTGCAGTACATGAGGAAATTAGGAAACTTCATAACAAATAAGTCTCCCAAGATGGCCACCAGAGACAAAAGAGCCCAAATGTAGCCCAAATATCACCCAGATGTAGCCCAAATATAGCCCAATGACAGAAGTGTGCAAAACACTTATTATTTTGTGTTTTTGCAGTGTTATATAGTGCAGACTTGTCAGGTATTGGAGTGCTTTACATGAGCATTGGTTACATCACACAAGAACAAATTCATTTTGGTTGTAGACATGGGGAGACTAAGTGATTTGACCAGAATCACAGAATGTCGAGCTGAAGCAGAAACTCCAATCTGGTCCCCAGTTGCAAAGTATGCAGTTCTGGAAGTAACACCACATCCTCTCCCCTAAGTGCAACATTTAATCAAGTGGTCAACTGGATAAAAAAACATAAAGATAACAAATAATTTAAAAGTGCTTTGTCGCTATTTGAAAACTCAGAAAATATGTCCTTATTTTAGTCTTTTAGAGCACTAACCATACTTTTGATGCCAATAAGACCCTCTCATATATGTAATTTCTAATGGAAATTCTCTAGGTATTACAGTTTTGATTACATCAAGATGACGTCAGGCGTTCCACACTTTTGCAATAAATATAGAATGTTAGCAATCTAGTTGTTCATTAGGATACTGTTCAGAGGCCAGGGGCACGGACTCTGAAAATTGAAGGCAGGTACGAGGGTGCAAAGGCAACAATTTAACCACACTGAGCAGGCAGGAAGGGCCGTGGCAGCACAACAGACTATGGAGGGCAGTGGAAAGGGGGGCAGGGGCAACAAACCAACAATACAGGACTTGCAAGAGAGGCTGTGGCAATGTAATAGACAATTGTGGGCAGAAGGAAGAGGCAATGGTAGTACAACCATACATGCCAACAGACCCGATTCAGCCAGGAAACGTCCAATGTTTTTAAGCTCAAATGGGCTTTATTTGATCTGTCTCCTGTCTACAATCTCCTCTTTTTCAATGTAACTCAAAGGGGAAAATCAATACCCCAGTTTTTTTTCAAAATCTCCCTCTTACCAAGTTCAAAATGTTCGCAAGTATGGTACATTGGATCATGGAAGGAAATGGGGTAGGGACATGGACTTGGATAACAGAGGACAGGAGGGACATGGAGAGGTGCACCAAACTGACCCTGCAGGGCAGGCATCAGGGTTTGCTGCAGCACAATACACCACACAGGGCATGCGGGACGGGAGTGCAGCACAACAATCCATAGAAAGCAAGAGGGAGGGGACAGGACCATGCACATGGACAACAGAGAACAGAGGGGCAAGAGGCAGGGTAGCTAGCTGACCATAATGGACAGACAGGAGAGAAAGCTGCAGTATAACAGACCATTAAGGGCAGGAGGGACGGATCAGGGGCATTACAATGGAACAGACAGCCAGGAGGGAGGGAGTAGGGGTCTGCACATGTAAACAGAGGGCTGGGGGCCAGGGGGCAGGGCAGGAGCAGCAAGATAGCCATGGAGGTCAGGCAGGATGGGCACTAGAAGCAAGACACACCATGAAGAGCAACAGTGAGACTGTGATGGCATACACACAGACCATGGAGGGAAGGTGGGAGGGGGTCAGGGGCAGCTAACTGACCACACAGGGAAGGTGGGAGGGGCCATGGCAGCACAGAAGACCATGCATGGCAAGTGGGAGGGTTAGTGGCAACACAATGGCTATGATGGGCAAGAAGGAGGGTGCAGGGGCATGCACAAAGGACGATGGAGGATAGAAGGGAGGGTCAGGACCTGTGCACAGACAAGAAAGTTCAGGGGAAGGGGCCTCACAACAGACCGCACGGGCAGGCAGGAGGAGCAGTTGCAGCACAACAGACCAGGGAGGGCAGAAGGGTGTGGCAGTACAATGGACCATGTGGACAGGAGGAAGAGGATAGGGGCATGGCATGTGGACAGGCAGGGTGGAGATGGCAGGGACAGGTTACAGTCATCTGACAATGCTAGGCAGGTGGGAGGGGAGTGGCAGCTCAACAGAACACTCAGAGTAGATAGGAGGGGCAGGTCAATGGAACATGGTGGGCAAAAAGGATGGAGCAGGGGCATGCACAAAGACATCAGAGGGCAGGGGGAAGGAGAATAGGGGCAGCAAGCTAAGCACAGAGTTTAAGCAGGAGGTCAATGATGGGACATAGAATTGGGCAATGGAGGGCAGGAGGAGTGGACTGGTACATCATACTAAATTGAGGGCAGTGGCAGCACATCAGACCATGCATGGCAGGAGGGAGGAGGCTAGTCCATGGATTCAGACAACAGAGGATAGGGAGGAGGGGGATGGGTAAGCAAGCTAACTGTTCAGAGAAGGCGGGTATTAGGAACTTTATTGTTTTTAAAACGTGTGTCTGTGCGAACTACTTAAAATATGAACAAGTATGCAGCATAATCTCACTTTTATTTAGGAAGAAGAGGACGTTTGTGACTGTGACTCCGGGCTCACTTGGCAGAAACACCCCCTGACCCTCCACCCCCTATCGCAAAATGTAATGCCTGTGAAAAGGGTAGGTGAACACAGTGTTATATAGAACATAGTCCTGAGAGCACGATTGAAAATGAAAACTAGATATAGTGTATGGTATAAACTATGCACCAAAAAGTGTGATATAAGATGAACCGGGCGTGAAATATAATATGCAATACATTGTGCGCAATGACAGATTCATTGGAGAGTGCGAGATAGCACAGGCACTAGCGCGTGCTATGCGATATGCGCCTTGGAGTGTAATATGCACAGGGCAGTGTTGTGTAACCTAACTAGTCTCTAAAGTTGTAATATAAAATATGTGCTGGGGAGTGTAACGTTGCATATGCACTGTGACAAAGATATGGATCCCAGATTGTAATAGGTATGGCATAGCACTGTGCGTTATAACATAGGCATCGAGGAAGGCACGTTAGATGGGGCAATATAACCCGTGCGAAGACAAGTGTGGCATGACATATTCACGGGGTGGTGTTACAGTGCACATGGGCTAGAGAGTGTCATAGCATATGCACTAGCTAGTGGAATACAACACAGAGGTGTGTGGCGCTCAGCAGGCAATGGTGGGTGTAACACAGCATTGGGCTCTGCCAGGAGCGCGCTGTGACTCTCAAGTGATGTTCGTCCCCTTTCCAGAGAGTAAAATAAAAAGTATTACACATCCGGCAGTGGATGTGTGTTTTATTAATCGTGAGGGGGGTTTCTTGCATAGTTTTTGTCGAATTTTTGTCGAATCCCCTTTGAATGGCTTGGTGTGCATGTGTATTAAATGTGCCCGTCAATAGCTACCCATGTTTGTATAAATAAACGACAAGGGTGTCTACCGGGATTAGGCACGGTAGGGCAGCAGACATTTCAGAGCTTCACTAGTGGTGTAAATACATTCCACGTGGATTCATTGTATGCATAGTCACCTTTTAATGAATATCACGCAAATCGTCATGGTGATAGGTACGTACGGTTTGTCCAGCATGTCCTAGGTGTGTCTATAAATATATATTTTTTAAAAATAATAAAAAACAGTGGCCGGCCCTGGGGATTGGGGTAAAAAAAATATAATTAGGAGACAGGCCCTGGGGGATGGGGTCATCAGGGCCAATAAATTAGAATAAGAAGGGGAACCACACAGCCCCCCTTCTTAAAAAATTTAAATAAATAAAAGACTGGCATCGTGCCGGAGGCGACGCCCCCTCCTTGCAGAACTCTGCAAACGCGCCCCCTGGCGAGTTGTAAGTTGGGGAATTAATTCCTCTTCAATACTGAGGGTCCCTGAGGGCCAACTAGCCCAACAGGCATCTCCAGTATGCGCCAGGGAGCTGCGCTGCAGACAGGTGTTCTGAGGCCAAGCCCCTTTTTACACCTCTCTGCAACGCAGCTCTGTGGCGCTTACTGGAGGTACCTAGTGGTCTAGTTTGACCCTAGGGACCCTTAGGATTCAAGGGGACTTAATCTCTCAACTTAGAACAGCCACAGGGTGCGTTTACACAGTGGTGAAGGGAGGGGACGGGGCCTGAGGTGACGTGTGCAAACACGCACTATGGCACGTTTTAAATTGGGGATATAATTTCCCTTCAATACTGAGGGCCCCTGGGGGCTAACTAGCCCACCAAGTGCTTCCAGTAAGCGCCACTGAGCTGCATTGCAGAGAGGTGGTCCAGGCCGTGCTACTTTTTACACCTCTCTGCAACGCAGCTCTGTGGCACTTACTGGAGGTACCTAGTGGGCTAGTTGGACCCTAGGGACCCTCAGGATTCAAATGAACTTAATCTCCCATCTAAAAACGGACACAGGGCGTGTTTACACAGTGGTGAAGGGAGGGGACGGGGCCTGAGTTAACGTGTGCAAAAATGCCCTGTGGCCTGTTTTAAGAGGTAGTTTTAATCCCCCTGCCCTATTATATACTAGGGGCTTACAGAGGAGGTCATGCTAATCACAGGGGGACCCCAACGCATAATGTTCCCTAGTGTATGTAGGTGTTTTCACTGTATTCTAAGTGTCTTTTAACATAGCACTGGCTCTAAGACTGGTTAGTCAGACTCAGTTACCACCAGTATCCGTCTGAAAAAGTTGAGGGTACAGGATGATTTTGCAACAAGGCTTCTTTCTGCACGTTATCCTTCTTCCTGCACTTTTCTTCGTCTTTGAGGACTTCTGTTGCTTCTTTCTGCACTTCTTTTTTTTCTTTCTGTGCGTTTTTTCTTCTTTCTTCACATGTCCTATCTCTGTAGGCATAGTTAGAAATTAGCATTTAAAAAACCTTTGAAATTCACAGAAAAAACCATAGGTTTCAGGCACGTTGTAGTTAGGAATTAGCATTTAAAAAACCTCAGAAATTCACTTAAAAAACCATAGGTTTCAGGGGTGTTATAGTTAGCTGGACTTTTCACTTGTACAAAACCATTGAAATTCCCCCGTTATAGTTAGTTCAGCTAACTATAACTTGCGCGCCCGCAATGCACTGCTGATGACGTCACATATTACATCACTCATGACATGGTCAGTGACATCACTGATGACATCACTGATGACATCTCAAATGACATCACTGATGACATCACTGATGACATCATCCTTGTGATAGAGTGGCAGACCTCCTCTCACCCTAATATAACCTTTGATACACACATTCAAAAATAGAGACTACAATTTTCAAAACAATGGACATACCAATACCAGTTACAACAACCTCTTCAGTAATTCTAAGATCCACATACACATCCACTCATTCACCAACAGTCCTATACAGTCACTCATACATGTACTCACTCATCATATGTACTCATACACCTATACATCCTGTTACACAATGCCACTCATCCATAGAGTTACTCACACACATAGTCACTCATGCTAATATAGAATCAAACATACATTTACTTGCATATACAGTTATACACACACCACCACACTTACTTCTACGGAAACTTACACATACTTAGTCTTTTAAACAATCACTTATAGAAACACATACTTATTCATACAGGAACTCTTTCAATCTCTCACTCTCACATATACTCACTTATATACACCAATAGTCACATATACTAGTTTAAAACATATGTAGTTACTCATAAAGACACTATTGAGACAGTCATTCACTCACTAACACACCCATACACACACTCATCCACCCATACAGTCCTGCACACATGCTGTCTTCAACACATACAAACAGTGAATCACTCATTCATGCAACTATGCACTACGTAATACCCCCCACCGAACCATGCAGACACTCAGACTGATACTCAAAAAACCAACTAATAACCTATATAGACACCCATGTAGCTACTCACCAACCCATGCAGCCACTTATACACAAAGTGAGAGACCGATACAGATATTTACATATTTAAACATTACTCACTAAGCCATGTATTCACTATGATACACTTAATCAGTCAGTTACACAATACATTTTTCAAAAACAAATCATCCATTTAGACACTAATATACCCATTTATTCTTCCATCGACCTTGAGATATACATATATAAAACATATTTAATTTTCAGAAAAACACACATTCACTGGATGATGTCATCAGTGATGTCATTTGAGATGTCATCAGTGATGTCATGAGTGATGTCACTGACCATGTCATGAGTGATGTAATATGTTACGTCATCAGCAGTGCATTGCGGGCGCGCGAGTTATAGTTAGCTGAACTAACTATAACGGGGGAATTTCAATGGTTTTGTACAAGTGAAAAGTCCAGCTAACTATAACACCCCTGAAACCTATGGTTTTTTCAGTGAATATATATATATATATATATATATATATATATATATATATATGCACACAAAATCTCTCCAGTCGGAGGGATATAAACGGGGCGAACTCTCGTATTCTTTTCTTTTTGCACTTTTTATTTTGATTCCTTCACAGTAGCGGGCTGTTTAGGCAAAGAAAGATCTACGCGTTTCGGAATGCCCTGATTCCTTACTCACGATCAACCTGGCTTATGGGCACGCCCATGTAAATATTCAAATGGCTGTTACATCATTTCCTGCCACAGTTCAATGTGCCCCTATGCCTTCTGGAGGATGTAGTTTTTTCCTTTTTTAACTTTTTTTATTAAAACGTGAAAGTGACATTAAACAAATAAAGTAATACTTATTTTTCAAAGTCAAAGACATTAACAAAAATGATTCTTTGTGCACTTAGTACCCATTTCTTTTCCTTTTGGAAACGGAGGCATGTCATCTTTTTATTACTTTATCTTTCTTCCCTTCAATGGGAAATGACCAGTTTGTTACTTTTTCTGTCCTTTACTTTAACGCCTTTCTTCTGGGGACTACATTTTAAACTCAAGCTCATTTTCAATATTTTCTCTTTTTTATTGTTTTAAGCTGTTATAGTTCTTTCCTTCCATTCCTTCTTTATTCTGTATTATTAATTTTCCTGTGTCTAGTTTTTCTCTTTTCTTTCTTTTCTTTGTCATTCTTTCTTTTTCTTTCTTCTTTTTTATATTCTGTTTTCACAATCACCATGAGAAGCTATCAAAAATTACAGATGAATATGCAATTCTTCCGACTGATCCCATGTGGATGCAATGTTCGTAATTTTAAAATGTAACGCGATTCTTTCTAGCGTAATTGTTTTTCACGATCTCTACCCCTTTCTTTCTTTGGGATCGTATCAATGCCATAACATCTTAATTGTTTCCAGTCTCATTTATGATGGTCCTCCATATGTTTTGCTACAGCAGTTGTTCTGTCCTTATATATTGTCGCCTTGACGTGTTCCAAGATTCGCTTCTTTAGTTAAAAAATAGTGCTCCCCACATATTTTAGGGGGCACGGACATTCCACAATATATATTGTATATTGAGTTTTACATGTTGACGGATTTGCCATGTTCTGTTGTCGGTCATCTTGATTTCCTTTGTTTGTTTCGCAATTTGGCAAGATTTGCACATGTGACATTTCACAAAACCTTTCATGTTGAGCCATGTACCTTCCTTTTTCTTCCCTTTAAAGTGACTATGGATCAAATGATCTTTTAAGTTTTTGGCTCTTCTGTACGTCACTGTTGGATGTTTCCCCACTATTTGTTTCACTGTTCTGTCCAGCTGTAGAATTTTCCAGTTTTTTCTTAAAATTCTCATTATTTGTTTACTTTCCAATGAGTAATCTGTTATTAGCCGGATTGGTTCTTTTTTTGCCCCTTCATCTTTTGGTTTCAGGGCCAAGCATTCTTCTCGTGATTTGCTGTTTGTTTTTTCCCAGCATTTTCGGATTGTCTTGACATTGTATTTTCTTTTCTTGAAGCGTTCAAAAGCATCTCTCCCAAGTTTCCTCCATTCTGTCTCCTCACTGCAAATTCGCCTGATCCTCAAAAATTCCCCATATGGAATACTTGAGATAAGAGATTTCTGATGGAAGCTTGACGCTTCCAAGTATATATATATATATAGAGAGAGAGAGACATATCTCTAGACATATATATATGTACGCACGCACACATACACACACACGCGCACAGCATATATATCACTGTGTGTACTGATATATTTAGCTGTAATTATGCTTGCTAGGTTTAATGTACTTACTAGTCCCAGAAGCCATTTTAGTTAGGGTAGTGCATTTGCACATTTCTGCAGAGTATAACCTAGATTTCCAGTATGGCAACTCGAACCGAAACTTTAACAGAATAATTAACTCACTTTTCTATTCATGAGTGATATCTTCATTTTGAGGATGTTTCACTCTACCCCCACAAGTAGACTGAAGTTTCTGTCGTGATTAGGTTCCATAGACTTCTATTAATAGAATTTCCTGTATTTTAGCATTCTGCACCAAGTGACCCTTTTCTAGTGAAAGTTCTAGTCAGTTGAAATTAGATTTTTTGTTTTTAATTATTTGCTGTGCTGCTTGCTATTTTTGCATTAAACACCTGTTTAACTTGAGGTTTTCCCAATGTTTTGTATTTTATTTTTAACAGAATAGTCAGATACCATAGTATTTAGAGGAGACACTTTACAGGAACGGCAAATAGGACCACAGATGCTGACATCTGCTGTGTCATGGGATTCTTATCATCAGTTTTCGCTACAATGAAGGTGGTAGGCAGGCACGGCTGCTCCCAGTAACCAGCAGTGGGGCGGGGAGGGGGGAAGAGGTGGAGGAGGGGGGTTGAAAAAAAAAAACACTTACCTGCCAGCCGGTCTGCGGTATGCCTTCGCCGCCTCTCCTTCGGCCTCTTCCTGGCTTCTTCTCTTCAGAGGAAGCAGGAAGCACCCGGCTCCTAGTCTCCCGACTGCAGCATTGTGATTGGTCTAAGCTCCGTGGGTCGGCGCTCAGCTAGAGAATGGGAAGCTGGGCAAGTTCTCCATGCAGGCTATAATGCAGCCTGCATGGAGAACATCCAAAGTGCGCATGAATGTTTGGCCAGCCGAAGAGGGCCAGTCAAACATTCATGTGCACTTACATAGTTCCCACCACTCCTTCCCCTGCTCTGACAGCAGAGCAGATATGCCCGCTCTGCCTGCAGAGACGATGCAGCAAGAAAAATAAAATGATAATAACATAGAGGTATTATCATTTTATTTTTCCTTTTTTTCCACTGCAAATAGCAGTGGGGTGATGCTCCTCCGCCTTAGCAGAGGGGCCACCACTGTTGGTAGGCCAGAGCAAGCATGTGGGTTATCAGTATTAGTCCTAAGCCCACACATCTGTGTAGCGATGGGTATAATTGTCTTGGACCACCATTTGCTTAACATGTCCATAGTGTCTTAACATGTACAGGGGATGCACAATGTATTAGAAAAGACAGCTATGACTGATATGTCTTTAGTCATTTATGATGATGATTCTCACCTATTGGCCCTATGAATCTGAGTCCTTTCACACATAGCTGAAAACTAGGAATAGACAGTGGTGGTGTCACAAAGTCAAACCAATGTTTATTTCGGGAAATCACATGTCATAAAACACATGTTAGCTACATATTTTAATAAATAATTTGTATATATAAATCAAGACTTTAAAACAGCACACTGTATCTTTAAAAAAATAATGTGTGAATGTAAAAATTTACAAACTCAGAGGCAGATTCTTGTGCTGTTCCCATAAATATTTTATGGAAACAATGTGGTGCCGATTACGATCCGGTAAAATAATTCCCCGTACGACTCGTATCCGGTCTTTTTACCGTACGAATCGTACAAGTGCCGTACAAACTGGCAATTACGATTCGCATGGTAAAAAGTCCATACGAATCGCATTGGGAATTATTCCCCACACGTCCTCGGGTCGGAAAATGTGTCCGACACGTCCACGGACGATTTACCGTACAAATGTGAAAAGTGAAGTCCGACCGCGGAATTACGATTAAGGGTGGGCGTAGTGGGCGTAGTGGGGCTACGTGAAGCAGCACGTAGTGTGCCCAAATCTACACACACTACGCGCTTCGCGTAGCCCCACTACGCGCCACCCGCCACCCACCCACCCTACTTTTAAAAGATTAAATTAATGTGTAATAAAGCAAATTAAAGGCACTTACCTGACGCGCGGCGTCTCCCGGGGCTCCCTCTTCCTGTTTTTCAATTTTCCTGACAAATGCGCATGCGCGGACGCCCGCGCATGCGCATTTCTTGCGAGAAATGCGCATGCGCGGGCGTCCGCGCATGCGCATTAGTCAGGAAAATTGAAAAACAGGAAGAGGGAGCCCCGGGAGACGCCGCGCGTCAGGTAAGTGCCTAATTTCCTTTATTACAAATTAATTTTTTCTTTTAAAAGTACGGCGGGCGGGAGGCGGGTGGTGGGCGGCAGGCAGCTACGCTTCGCCCACGTAGTGTGCGTAGGCGCTGCCTGCTTCGCCTACTTCGAAAACTGCGAAGCAGGCAGCGCTACGTACACTACGTGGGCGAAGCGTAGTGTCGCGCCCAGGGTTAATTACGATCCATCCCGTGCGTCCGATGTTACAACCGGATGGAAAAAACTCCGTCCGCACCGAACTCCCATAGCAACCATGGAGACATGTGCCCGCATACGCGCCGACACCCCCCCGCCCCCGTACGTTCGAGTCGTACCCCCCAGCACCCATACGTTCGAGTCGTACGTTCGAATCGTACCCCCCCAGCCCCCGTACGTTCGAGTCGTACCCCCCCAGCCCCCGTACGTTCGAGTCGTACCCCCACCCGTGTATGTACACCCGTGTACGTGTCGAACCCCCGTGTATGTACACCCGTGTACGTGTCGAACCCCCCCGTGTATGTACACCCTTGTACGTGTCGAACCCCCGTGTATGTATACCCTTGTACATGTCGAACCCCCGTGTATGTACACCCGTGTACGTGTCGAACCCCCATGTATGTACACCCGTGTACGTGTCGAACCCCCCCGTGTATGTACACCCTTGTACGTGTCGAACCCCCCGTGTATGTACACCCGTGTACGTGTCGAACCCCCCGTGTATGTACACCCGTGTACGTGTCGAACCCCCCGTGTATGTACACCCTTGTACGTGTCGAACCCCCATGTATGTACACCCGTGTACGTGTCGAACCCCCCCGTGTATGTACACCCGTGTACGTTCGAGTCGTACCCCCACCCGTGTATGTACGGTGCGTACCCCCAGCGCTACAGGGGGTACGACTCGAACGTACACGGGTGTACATACACGGGGGGGTTCGACACGTACACGGGTGTACATACACGGGGGGGTTCGACACGTACAAGGGTGTACATACACCGGGTGGGGGTACGACTCGAACGTACACGGGTGTACATACACAGGGGGGGTTCGACACGTACACGGGTGTACATACACGGGGGGTTCGACACGTACAAGGGTGTACATACACCGGGGGGGTACGACTCGAACGTACACGGGTGTACATACACGGGGGGGTTCGACACGTACACGGGTGTACATACACGGGGGGTTCGACACGTACAAGGGTGTACATACACGGGGGGTTCGACACGTACATGGGTGTACATACATAGGGGGGTTCGACACGTAAACGGGTGTACATACACGGGGGGGTTCGACACGTACAAGGGTGTACATACACCGGGGGGGGTACGACTCGAACGTACATGGGTGTACATACACGGGGGGTTCGACACGTACACGGGTGTACATACACGGGGGGTTTGACACGTACACGGGTGTACATACACGGGGGGTTCGACATGTACACGGGTGTACATACACGGGGGGTTCAACACGTACAAGGGTGTACATACACCGGGGGGGTTCGACACGTACACGGGTGTACATACACGGGTGAGGGTAGGACTCAAACGTACGGGGGCTGGGGGGGTACGACTCAAACGTACGGGGGCTGGGGGGGTACGACTCGAACGTACGGGGGCTGGGGGGGTTGGCGCGTACATACGGGGGCTGGGGGGGTCGGCGCGTACGTATGGGGGCGGGGGGGTACGGCGCGTACCGGGCCACCTACTCTGGTCGTTTCGCGCCGTGCTTCGCTTTTCCGGCACTTTTTGGGTGCCGTGAAAATATTGCCATCCGGACTGCTGTCGGTTCGAATCGTGGTTCCTGGGTCATGAAACGCTGCCTGAAAGCGACCCGACGTCACGTCGCAGCATTCCCGGATCACATTCGTATGTATATTTTCATCGGTCGGTGTTTCTTACGATTCGTACGGAAATGGTGTTTCCGTGCGAATCGTAATTCCATGTTTGTAAAGTTTTACGACCGGGTACGAGTCGGACGGAGAAAACGCTCCGACCGACGGTTCGTACCCGGTTTTTACCGGATCGTAATCGGCACCTGTGTTTCCTTTGTAAATTTCGTCCAGAAAACAAATATTTGGAGACAGCGAAGATTCAGTCTTGTTTGGTGACAGACTTACATAGTCTCAATGAAGACTCATAGCGCAGAGATATTTTAAGGCATGGGCATAATGGGCAAATGCCCAGGACCACCACCATCCAAGGTGATTCCAGGAAAGAAAACTTTCCATTTGACCTCTGTCTTTTCTGTTTTTCTCTCTCTAAGCCTCTCTCTTTCTTCCTACCCCTACCCCTGAATCAATCCCAGTGTCATCTTTAGGATTTTTAGTGACCACAGCAAGGCATATTTCAACTGTTGTTGACCCTGTTAAAGCTTAACATCTAATTAAGTATTGTTTGGCATCACATCGGCATTAATTTTCTGGAAAAGTGTAATAAAATTCACATTTGTTTCATACAGTGGCCCCCAAATATATATTTTTATCAGGGCCCCCAAAGACCTTAAGATGACAATGGCATAGCTAATGACACTACGTTACGAACTACTTCTTCCTATATTTTATATATAAAGGAAATTTTAAATTAAAGTCACTATCATATTTGAGTGTAAGTAGGCAACATCTTAATGTTTGCTCCACTCTGCTTTGTTAAAGCTGCTGCTTGTCAGGTGCCTATCTAAAATTGCAAAAGTAGTTTCTTTGCATACTGCTGTGCAACAATATCAAAGAATTCATCACAGCTTAGTACATCCTTATATATAGGATACTGCTCAGTTAGCCGACGTAAACATGCAGACAGTTGTGTAACTTGCCACTTCCATGAAGTATAAGATGTTTTCACTAGTAATCCAGTATTAGATTTAATCTCCTCTTCCTTACTTCAGACAATCTCTAAACCCAGTGCTTGGAGCTGATTGAGGTCAAATTTGATCTATCCCAAGTCGTTACCACCTTTGATTGATAGAACATTTCTTAAAGCAGCAACATCTGTATTATTCCAAGACATATCAAGTACATTAGTGACTCTAAGCATAATGTAACCTCAAGTGGGAAAAGCGATATGACACAAAGAAAGGAAGCAGTAGGATTACTAAAGGGTAAACCAAATAATGGTTTAAAAAAATTGTTTTCAGCTCTGCATAACAATTGGACATTGCAATACACATAGATTTGCCCTCCATAGCAGGCTGCCGATAAAGCCCACACACTACACTCTTTAAACACCAGGGGCTGGAGAAATGGCTCAACCTCCTCGTTGTTTAGAAAACCTGGTTACAGTCTGATTAATTTTGCCATCTAATTCTTTTTGAACTATAGGCCTGATCACGAAGGCTGTGGGACCGCCACCATCAGACCATCAGTGGCGGTCCAACCACCATCGGCCCATACAGGTCTGTCCGTCGCATTAAGATGCAGCGGGCAGAGGCATCAATCAATCAATAAATCACAGAATTTATAGAGTGCGCTATACACCCGTGAGGGTCTCAAGGCGCTAAAAGGGGGGGGGGGGGGCTGCTGCTACCGCTCGAAGAGCCAGGTCTAAAGGAGCCTCCTGAAGGCGAGCAGGTCCTGGGTCTGCCGTAGGTGGGTTCAGAGGGTGTTCCAGGTCTTGGCCGCGAGGAAGGAGAAGGATCTGCCTGCGAAGGTGCTTCGTTAGGTGCGGGGGACGGCGGCGAGGGCGAGGCTTGCAGAACGGAGCTGGCGGGCGGGGGTGTAGAAGTGGAGTCTGCTGTTCAGGTACGCTGGTCCAGAGTTGTGGAGCGCTTTGTGTGCGTGGGTGAGGAGTTTGAAGGTGATCCTCTTTTTGATGGGGAGCCAGTGCAGGTCTCTCAGGTGAGGGGTGATGTGGTTGCGGCGGGGGAGGTCGAGGATCAGGCAGGCCGAGGCGTTCTGGATGCGTTGTAGTCGTTGTAGGTGTTTGGTGGGGATTCCGGCGTAGAGTGCGTTGCCATCTGGAGGAGAGACTGTCAGCCACGCATCCGATGGGCTCAAGTAGCCCGCCGGACCATGAAAGGGAAAGTAAACCCTACGGCGCATGAAAAGGCAGGCGGTAAGTAACTTTGGGGACCCCTAGCGTGCCCCCCTCCACCCTGAGCCCTCCACTCTGGGGCCTGAGGGGCACCTATGGTGCCCCCTAAACATCCCTGTGCCATGTGGTAGGCACCGAATATTGATTTTAAGTAGAGTAATATCGATGTTAAAAATATCTATGTTGTTAATGTTAATGTTAAAAATATCTATGTTGTTATTATCTTTTACATAAATATTGTTAATATTGTTTTTTAATTATTTTTATGTATTTTTGTATATATTTTATTTATATATGTTATAAATTGTTTGTATAATGTTTTTAACATAGTTTGTAAAATTTTTAATATTTTCGAAATATTATTGAATAGTTTCTAGTGGGTTGTGGGGTTTAAAGGGGTGCAGGGTGGGAAGTAAATTAATCAACTAATTATTAATTAGTATTAATAATTAATTATGTTAATTGAGTAATTATTTTTTGTAATTGTGTTACGTTTTAGGTGTAGGTTGTGGGGTTTGTAGGGGTGTAGGGTGGGAAGTAATTTAATTCTATTTATTTAATAATTCACTTTTAATGATTATTAATTATTTAATTGATCATTATTTATGTAAATTGTTTAAATGATGTAACTTTTTTATTAATAGGTTTATTGTGGGTTGTGGCTTTTGTAGGGGTAAGGAGTGTGAAGGAAATTAATTAAAACAATTAATGTTAATTATTTAATTGATATTTTAATTATGTAAATTGTGTAATTAAGAAAAATGTAAAGTTATATATGAGGTGCGGTTTGTTATGTTTGTAGGGGTAAAGGGTGGAAAGTTAATTAAATATAATTCATTTATTATTAAGTTAATTGCTATTAATTATTGAATTTATACTTCATTATGTAAATTATGTAATTAAGATTTTTTTTAATATATGTATTTTGTGCGCATTGTTGGGCTTGTAGGGATAAAGGGTGGGAATCTAATCAAATACAATTATTTTAATATTACTTAACTAATATATACATATATAAGTGTTATTTTTTTAAAGTTCGCAAAAAATTGTAAATTGTAACAAATTATAATTATTTTAAATCTAATTTTAAATTATAGATGCTAGCAATTGTAAACCCAAATCCACTTTTGCGCCTACTTTATGACGCTTTAGAAGTGTTTCAGAAGAGCATCATGAAGGAATTGAAAAAGGTATGAGATACAGCACCAAGGGCAAAGCCAGAAGGAATCTCTCGAATGAGCAACTGGGTGCCTTAGAAAATCTCAGGAAATGCTCCTCTATTGTAATCCGACTGTCAGGCAAAAGGGGTAACATAGTGGTCTGGTCTAAAAAAGAATAACTGGAAGAAGGGAAAAGACAACTGTGCTATAAACCATCTAGCAAAGCAGAGGTGTTGTCCTCAAATTTGAAGCACAGAGAAATGTTGGTCGTTTTGAAAAACAAAGGCCTTTTAGAATCAGAAGAGTTTTAATTCTTTAAATGTGAAGATCCCATAATCCCACGTTTATACTTATTTCCCAAACTACACACTTTGGTGCCGATCACGATCCTGTAAAAACCGGGTACGAACCGTCGGACGGAGCATATTCTCCGTCCGACGCGTACCCGTTCGTCAAAATATACAACCATGGAATTACGATTCGCACGGAAACACCATTTCCGTACGAATCGTACAAAACCCCGACCGACGAAAATAAACGTACAAATGCGATCCGGGAAAGCGCCGACGTGACGTCGGGACGCACGCAGCCTGCCATTCACGAACCAGGAATCACGATTCGCACCGACGTCATCCCGCACGGTGAATATTTTCCGGCTGCCAAAAACTGCCGGGAAATCAGGACGACGCGAACAAGGAGTACCTGTACGCGACGGACAGACATGGACCCGAACCTACGTGTCATCCCGGCCCTCATAGCAGTCGACCTCCTCTACAGGTTCCGACGCAGACGCCGCAGAAGGTCAGAACAACACCCAGGGGCAAAGGGGGGGGGGGCCAGGGGCAGGCCACAAACCACCCACCAAAGTCACACAGCACACATGCCCTGGACATACCTGACCCTCAGGCCCTGGTCACTACGAGGGGGTGGGGGCGTGTCCAGCAAAGCCAGCGACGGCCACAACGGAAGTGCTTGACGACGCGAACCGGCAACACAACAATACAGTTACGTCCCGTACCCACGCCTTAAGAGCGTGGGTACGAGTCGTACCACGCCCACACCTACGTCACCCCAACAATGGCGGGACGGCTCGTACCCACGTGGCAAAGGCCTGAGTACGGCCCGCACAAGCATTCCACAGCGTGGGTACGGACATGTACGGACCGTACCCCCACCCGCGTACGTATGGAGCGTACCCCCCACCCCAACAGTGTAAGTACGACCCGTAACCCACCCGCGTATGCATGGAGCGTACCCCCCACCCCAACAGTGTAAGTACGACCCGTACCCTCACCCGCGTATGCATGGAGCGTACCCCCACCCCAACCGTGTATGTACGACCCGTACCCTCACCCGCGTATGCATGGAGCGTACCCCCACCCCAACCGTGTATGTACGACCCGTACCCTCACCCGCGTATGTATGGAGCGTACCCCCACCCCAACAGTGTATGTACGGCCCGTACCCTCACCCGCGTATGCATGGAGCGTACCCCCCATGCCAACAGTGTACCTATGGACCGTAACCCCACCCGCGTATGCATGGAGCGTACCCCCCACCCCAACAGTGTAAGTACGACCCGTACCCTCACCCGTGTATGCATGGAGCGTACCCCATGCCAACAGTGTACGTACAGACCGTAACCCCACCCGCGTATGCATGGAGCGTACCCCCCACCCAAACAGTGTAAGTACGACCCGTACCCTCACCCGCGTATGCATGGAGCGTACCCCCATGCCAACAGTGTACGTACGGACCGTAACCCCACCCGCGTATGCATGGAGCGTACCCCCCACCCCAACAGTGTAAGTACGACCCGTACCCTCACCCGCGTATGCATGGAGCATACCCCCCATGCCAACAGTGTACGTACGGACCATAACCCCACCTGCGTATGCATGGAGCGTACCCCCCACCCCAACAGTGTAAGTGCGACCCGTACCCTCACCCGTGGACGTATGGAGCGTTCCTCCACCCCAACAGTGTAAGTACGACCCTTACCCTCACCCGTGTACGTATGGAGCGTACCCCCATGCCAATAGTGTACGTACGGACCGTACCCCCACCCCGTATGCATGGAGCATACCCCCCACCCCAACAGTGTAAGTACGAACTGTACCCCACCCACGTACGTATGGAGCGTACCCCCCATGCCAATAGTGCAAGTACGACCCGTACCCTCACCCACGTACGTATGGAGCGTACCCCCATGCCAATAGTGTACGTACGGACCGTACCCCCACCCCGTATGCATGGAGCGTACCCCCCGCCCCAACAGTGTAAGTACGAACTGTACCCCACCCGCGTACGTATGGAGCATACCCCCCACCCCAACAGTGTAAGTACGACCCGTAACCCCACCCGCGTATGCATGGAGCGTACCCCCACCCCAACCGTGTATGTACGACACGTACCCCCACCTCGTATGCATGGAGCGAACCCACACACGTGTATGTTCTAAGCGTACATATTGTGAAATAGGAGGGGTGTGTGCAGAGTCCTCCCAGCAGTGCCCAGAGACAGGAGGGGTGTGTGCAGAGTCCTCCCAGCAGTGCCCAGAGACAGGAGGGGTGGGTGCCTAACACTCCCAGCAGTGCCCAGACACAGGAGGGGTGTGTGTAGAGTCCTCCCAGCAGTGCCCAGAGACAGGAGGGGTGTGTGCCTAACACTCCCAGCAGTGCCCAGTCATAAGGGGGGTGTGTGCAGAGTCCTCCCAGCAGTGCCCAGAGACAGGAGGGGTGGGTGCCTAACACTCCCAGCAGTGCCCAGAGACAGGAGGGGTGTGTGCCTAACACTCCCAGCAGTGCCCAGTCATAAGAGGGGTGTGTGCAGAGTCCTCCCAGCAGTGCCCAGAGACAGGAGGGGTGTGTGCCTAACACTCCCAGCAGTGCCCAGTCATAAGAGGGGTGTGTGCAGAGTCCTCCCAGCAGTGCCCAGAGACAGGAGGGGTGGGTGCCTAACACTCCCAGCAGTGCCCAGAGACAGGAGGGGTGTGTGCCTAACACTCCCAGCAGTGCCCATGGAACGCAAAGGGTGGAGTAGCCACAGATACCATGCCCACAAATGTCAGTCAGGTGCACAAAGACCCTGCAGTACATGTACCACATGTGTGCGAGGCTGGGAGTATACGCATGCATAGCGCCGAAAAGAAAACATGTCCACATGAAGTCATGTCAATAGTCCACATACACAAGTACAATGACTACCAAGGATGCCACGAATGATGCAGGTGGAGACATCGCTCAGCATGCATGTGCAAAGTTGAATGAGTCCGTCACACACCCAGCTAATGTACACACAGCTCAGCGCTAAATATTGGGAACACCCTGCAGGGAAGATGTCAAGGTACACAGAGGAAGGAGTACACCTTGGGACAATTTCACCATGCAGTAACTGCTTACATGAACAGAGAAACCTAGCTAACACCGTGTGATGGCACACAGATACCAGGGTCCCCCCTATGACCAGCACACTACTACATTTCCCACACACCCAACACATGATTACCACCCAAAATCATGTAGCAGCCCCACCAACAGCAACATCAGAAAAGCAGTAGTGTTCAAAGGAAACAAAAATGGCTTTAATCAGCATGATCTTAAATAGTGTGTTTGTAGAAAGTTCTATATTTACAAAGCCCATAGGGCAGTCCATGAGTCACAGCTGGACGGGGGACACAGTGGGACGCGTGTCCCCTAGCTTGCCTGCACAGTCAGACTCCTTCGTCTTCCACAGCGGGGAGGGCATCATGTGGGGGGGGAAGGACCAGGCACCGCAGGGACAGGAGGGCGAAGGGTAGGCGTCGTGGGTGCAGGGATGGAGGACTCCACCACAGGGGGTGGGGCCGGGCCAAAGGCGGAGGCCAGGATCTCGCTGCACACCTTAGCAAGGTCCTCCAGCGTCTCCCCTGCACCCGAAGGAACCACAGGCCCCAAGGAGGGGGGGGCGGAGGGATGGGTCGCAGCGCCACTGGGGGAGGGTGTGGACAGGGGGGGACTCAACCACCCTGACCGGGGACTCCCTTGACCGCTTGCGGGGTGGTGTCACAGTGGGGCTCAGGGACAGAACGGCCATGAAGGAGTCCCTGCCGGATATGTGGCCAGGAGAGCTGAGGGGAGGTGATTTGGAGGGAGTGGATTGGGTGGAATGCGGACTCCCACTCTGGCTGTGTGTCTTACGTTTGCCCCCCGACCCAGTGGGTGTGCCTACTTCACCCTGTGTGTGCGTGCCAGGAGGTGTGCGTATGACCTTCCCTGCTGGTGTGGTGCCTGTGTCTGTTGTGGTGGGTGCATGCTGACGTCTGGGTGTACGTGGGACAGGCATGGGAGTGGGAAGTGTGGATGGGGCAGGGGTAGGGGGTGGGACGTAGCGCTGCAGGAGACCCACTGCTGCAGTCAGTGTCGAGTCTATGGATCTCAGCAACTGTCGTTGGTCAGCCTGCGACGAAAAAATGCCCTTCAAGTATGCCTCCATGTTGTGCAGCACTTGGCTGTGGCCATGGAGGACATTAAGGATCGCAGCCTGACCAACCTGCAACTGCCGCTGGATGTCCACAGACTCGGCATTGGCGGCAGCAGTGGAGACAGGGGCAGGGGGTGCGGTGCCTGGCAGGAAGGAGACATGTGGTGACCGTGGACGTTGGGAAGGGACACGAGCAAGTGGGAGGCGGCTGATGGCAATGGAGGGGGCGGGGTGCGATGTTGTTCCGCTGTCAGCTGGTGGTGCAGCCTCCGCCCACTCGGAGAGATCCTCCTCGGAACCGTCCGCTTCATATTCGGTGGTGCCAGTGGACAGGTCCTCGGCCTCACTCTCCTCCGCCTCTGTACCCCTCAATGTGCCAGCCACGATGTCAACGCTGGCACTGGTGCTCGGTCCCTCCGCTCCGTCTGTGCTCATGTCTCCCTCCGTGTCCCCCGACGATGCTGTGGGCAAGGTGAAGAGACAGCAATTAATCACACACCTGTATACATATGTCACATGAGTCCAATCTACATAGGTTACAGTGCATAGCCTGCAAAGAAAGTTCAGTAACATCTACAAAACAAGGTACAGATGTAGGGCATGCAACACACAGTTGGTTGACCCACCATGGCAATGAAAATCCATGGAGAGCATGACACAAGAGCAAATGACATGAAATGGAGTTTGACATAGGAGCCAGGCCCTGGGGACAATCCAGCACTGCATCTGCACCACACAGCGTTGCCGACAATAGGGATGAGGAGGGACCAAATCCATGAACTTGAGGCACATGCTGCATAGGTAATACTGAAAACATGCCCAACATGACTGGCTCACTGCACCTTGAGTGTATGTCCAGACAAACATCACACACTGGCCAGACCTAGCAAGGAGACTTCTGGTTTTGACATGTAGGCTTGGCCCGCACCAACCACCCCCTACATGAGACAATTTGTTGAGACACAGGTGGCACTTACATCTCTTAGTCTGGGTGAAATACACAGGGGATGCATAAATGCAAGATTGGACGCCAAATACCCGAGGTGCGCCTGTCCAAATAATCATGTACAAATGGCCATCATCAGATGATTGTAACAAGACACACAGGCACTGGCCACTGTGACTATGAACAAGGAAAATCAGGTCAGGCTGTACAGTGGACACTTGTACTACATTTCACGTCAATATACATGGTGCCAGGGGACAATGGCACAGAGCACAACCTATGCTGTAGACACTGAGAGTGTCCACGTTTTGTGATGACACACATGACACCTATGAAAATATGCCCCAGGGGACAGTAGTGGCAACACAACTCCATGGTCCTGAATGGGAATGACTGCAACACACGCCACCATCCCTGCACTATGCGTATCGCACACTCATGCACATCATGTCACAGGCCACAACAACAACATAGGACATGCGTGCTGTAAGACATGACACTTGCGAGACTAACTCCCATGTCTGGACTCTGCATCAGTGCCAACTGACATGGAACCCACATGTACTGAACTGGACAGGGCACAGGCAAGGTCCCCAAACCTGTTACACACCACCCCCACACATGATGCTACAAGCATAGTTCACGTAGAGAAAGCGCCAGCCTACATTACCTTGGGAAGGAGTGACTACACACAGACCAGGGAACACATTGCAAGGAGGGGAAGGGAGGCAGGACAGCACAGCTATACTGTGGGTAACTGGATCTGCACAGCACCTTTAAACCCAGGCAGTGTATCCATGCAACTGTGCACTTACAAATGCTGGTGAAACACAACAAGCACACATGTACCTACCCCCTTCCTGCTGCTGCTTCTCCTGTAAGCGCCTCTCCAAGTCTGGAAATACCACCGGCAGCACACGCTTCTGGATGTGGATCAGTCGGCGGCACCCGCGGTTCTTATGGCTCTCAGGTGAGTCCCCCAGCAGGACCCGTGCGATCCTCCGCGTCCAGCCCGGATATCCTGCCAGCGTTTCCTCACCTGGGACAGGCGCCGCTTCCGACCATCCGCACTCCTCACGGCGCTGACGGCGGTCAGCCATATCTGCTCCTTGGCAGAGGCGCCTACCTGTGAGGATGAACAAGTGACACTACATCAATACACTTGGCACATGTCACAGGGACACATATTAGAACACATTTGCTGTTTACAACAAGACATAGTATGCATCCAACCCATTGCACCTTTGTCATAGGGACATGATCCTCTGGGGAAGGGCAAAAGCAGTACGTGCCATTGAAAGGACACAGGTGGAATGAGGGAAACTACACAATCAATGATCCAGGCTCACACTGTGCGTCACAAGCTACACCAGGATAATGTGCAGCACCTCTAAGCAGTCACATGCCACAGGCCACTGACGCTACCGCAGCAGAGTACACAGATTCACACAGGCACAGGACATTCACCTGCCATTGCCAAATGCAGCGACATACCTCACTCTGCACATGTGCCACTAGACTGGGGGGGGGGCTCACAGGTGTGGGGCTGGCTCTGCACGTCAGACACACAGCACTGCTCCCTGCTCACATCACATGGCCAGGGTATATCCAGCCCTCATGCAGCTGGGGTGCTACACTCCACATATGCACCCACCCACATGACAGGGGACTTACACACACACCGATGTCCAGGGTACGAACACATCATGTGGACACTCTCAGCACAGGTACACACATCTGTGGGTACAGTCACCTGTCACACTGGGCTGACCACAGATTCACATGAGGACTGTAGAGGCTACATTCCCAGGAGGACAAGACAGGCAGAATGTGGCATGCACCATGCAGTGATTGTCACAGTAAACACCATGCTAGTGAGGACGGCAGACATGCACCACAGCATGCTCTGGCTGGGAGACATCAGGCATTCCCCCCCTGGGACTTCCCCTACAGTACATAGCATGTGTGTCACACCTGGACACAATGCCAGAAGTCACAGTCACAAAAAAGGGACACAGTCTGTGCCAGTGGACTCTGCACTCACCTGATACCCTGGTCGCCCATACAGCACGGGGTACTGTGGGAGAATCACATCCAGCAAAGCCAGGTTCTCCTCCAGGGTGAAAGGCTGTGACCTCTCCACAGCCCTTGACATGGTTCCAGGGAATCAGTAGCAGCAGCTGGGTCGTGGAATACAAAGATGTGCAGGCAAGTGCTCCCTCATGGGACCTGGCTGCCATATATCTGCCTTGCTGGCCTGTTTCATGCACAGGAGTACAGAGTGATTGGTCACTCACATTTGCATCCTATGTTTCCTCCAATCCCTTCAAACCTAGCACAGTCAGTGGGTTCTTATTGTGTTTTTTTCTTCAGCATGATGTCAACTCCACAAACACATTGCAACAAAGTAGATTCCTTCCAACTGACTTCTGCTGTGCACCTTCCGGAACAAATTCTAACTTTGAACTTGGTCTCCATGACAACCAGCATGCATGTAGGCCTTTATACTAGTCCCTCATGTGTCCCCTATGTAATTTGGAGCTTCACACACAGGTACGGTGCGTTCCGGGCCCCTAGGGCACCCCAAATGCATATCAACGGCCCGTACAGGCGTGTGTACGCTCTGTACCACTATGGGTGTTCTCGCGTATGCGTACTCATGGTGGTACGGACCGTACACACGCCTGTATGCTCACTATCACTATGGGTACGCATACGCGAGAACACCCATGAGCGTCACTGGCATGGCACGGACAACAACACACGGGAGTGTCCCCTGAGGCCCGGTACAGGGGTTACCACACCTGACATGTCACTACCCATGGTGCACGATGTGACTATGTCATGTATGTGTGGGGGGTTCCCATTCGCTTGATGTTGGAGCTCCCTCAAAAGCAGCAGCTGTTGCAGCAACCAACATGTGTGTGTGTGTAGATTGACATGGCACACTGTTCCGCACACCAGGCCACAAGTGGTATCGGATGTGAGGTGCGTATGTATGCATGGGACACGGAGTAGCGTAACAAGGACATGTCTGCATCCTCTCTATGAATGTGTGGTGAGTCTTCACATGTACACCTTCATGGCAAGGTGTGTGGGCTATCCTAGTGTAATGTCATGTGACCTGTGGCCCTAGTGTTCCGCTACCAGTCTCTGCAATCGACATCCTACTTCTGCTGATGTGTGGATGTATGTCACTCCTGTCTTGCGTCTGGCTGTTCACTTACACTGGGACACAGCCAATCCCATGCCATGGCATGTGGAGGTTCACAATCTCCGTGTGTAGCTGGGTCTTGGTAGGAGTGTCATCTGGCAGCCATACGTGTCCAGGGCATGTGGCACATACCTGACTCTGTATGTAGCATATGTGTAATGACAGATTAACATGTGCTCAGTACAAATAAATTGTTGTTGTGGTGCACTCACTCTTCCTTGTCACTTCCAAATTACTGCAGAGCGCCGCCTCTTCCCCGAACAATTCCGGACTTGGCTGCCATGCGGGAGAATGACTGTATCCGGTGCTACCGCTTCCCCCAACCGTTGATTCTGGAGTTGATGGCGAGACTGGCACCACACCTGCAACCGCTGCACAGGTATCCTACGGCACTGACACCCAAGCTGAAGGTAATGGCAGCCCTACATTTTCTTGCCACGGGTACCTTTCAAAATACCATAGCTCATGTTGGTGGCATGTCCCAGAGCATGTTCTGCCGTGTGCTGCATGATTTCTTAGAGGCCATGTTGATTCACCTGGATGACTTCATCCATTTCCCAACCCCTGAAATGTTGACTGGGGTCAAGCGTGGATTCTATGCCCTGGGAGGGATGCCCCATGTCATTGGGTCCATAGATGGGACACATGTGGCTTTGGTACCACCACAGGCACAGGAGGTAGCGTACAGGAATCGCAAGCACTACCACTCCATCAATGCCCTTGTGGTGTGTCTGTCCAACATGGTGATTTCACATGTCTGTGCTCGTTTTCCAGGATCAGCACACAATGCCTACATCATGAGGCGTAGCAGGATGCCTGAAATGATGACGCAGCTGCGCAACGAACGAGCATGTGTTGTTGGTGGGTACAGTCTGTCTGTCCTGTATTTTGTGTAGACTTCCAGCACAACCGCTTCTCCTGTCCTACTTATGTCCATGTGCTTTCCATGTAGGGGACGCTGGCTATCCCAACATGCCATGGCTGATCACACCTCTCCGCAACCCCATCACGCCGGCCCAGCTCCGCTACAACACCGCCCATGGCCGGACAAGGCGAGTGATAGAGAGGACGTTTGGCCTCCTGAAGAGCCGATTCCGATGCCTCCACAAGACCGGCGGCGCCCTCCCATATGCCCCGGCGAAGGTCTGCAAGATCTTCATGGTGTGCTGCATGCTGCACAACATGGCAGTTGAGAAAGCTGTGCCACTCATCCTGGATCAAGATGATCAGGACCATCCACCCGTGGAGGACGAAGGTCTTGGCAATGGGGCTAGTGATGTGGAGGACGTGGTTCCGCAAGAGGACATCCGGACTCGGCTCATACGCGACTTCTTTGCTTAGTGGTGAGTACCAGTGTCTGTGTGTGCACGCATTGGTCCCCGTGTGGCATGTGTTGCGATGTGTGTGTCCATCTGCATGTATGCCACGTGAGTCAGAGGAGTGTGTGGATGTGTCACTGGAGTGATGGTGGCAGTGATGTGTATTTCCCCAGTCATAATTGTGACCTGGCATGTTGTCATCCTTACATGTGTCGAGTACATGCACATGCAAGTGGCTGTGCTTTTTGTGGCTGACTTCTGGTGTGTCTCTCATCCCCAGGTACTTGCGCATGCCGTCTGCTGGTTGCATTGTTGTGGCACTGCTATTCCTCATGGACACGTCATCTTGTGCTGACTCAGCGTTACAGGCACGGACACGTTTGGAAGTCTCCTTAGGGTAAGGGATGCATCAGGGGTGTATTGGGTGTGGCAGTTGTTCACGATGTATGCACACTGCCCCTGTCGATGTTTGGTTCCTCTGCAGACATGTTGCATCACCATGGTACACATTACATGCAGCTGGGTACACCTGAATAGATGGTCAGACATGTTGACAGTCATCAGTGATGGGATTGTGGAATGTGATGATGGCATCAATGTGTGTTACACTGCCCTCGGACACATACGGTTTGCCTTGACTTGACATGCTGTGGGACTTCCACATCAGCGGATCAATGGTGTATGGCAGTCTCTCCGTGAGCAGCAGGGGGTGTTTAGCTGTTAGCCGACACTTGTGTGCCAGTTCCATGGCTATCACGCATTTGGGCTGCAGAAGGGGGGTTCCAGTGTTGGACCCACATGTTACTCCACATGACCTGTTCATGTGTACTCTGAGTTGCCTCTGCAATCCCGAATACATGACTAATAAAGGTGTCCCTATGCCTCCAAGGTGTCTCTTCTCAGTCAATGCTGGTGTGTTGCCATGGTGCATCCGGCATGTCTGGCATGGTTTTCCGTGATAGTGGCTATGTGTCTATGTGTAGAGTAGCAAGATGCAAGCTGTTTGTGTGGGATTAGACTCTGTATTGTGCATGTAGTCCATGACTGTGTGGGTATTGTGACATGTACCATCCCCATGCATCCAACGTTGGCCAGGCCACCATTCACTGCATCCACCTGACTCAAGCTTGCAGGACATGGTTCTGCCACCTGTCCACACATACCTGGGTGCCCCCCAGGACACTCCACATGATCCCTGACCTCTGCGCATGGCTGTCGCTGTACTCAATATGTCTGTCGGCACGGTTGTGCGGCCACCCCCTCAGCTGGTTGGGCCCATCACGGGTGTGTATGGTGCTCCATGTCTGTCTTGCCTAATACAATGTGACCCATGTGTGTCCTGTGCCAGACTCAGGCCCCAGGGTGTGGATGGTTGAAGTCAAATGAGAACTCTGGCATAGTTAGACTTTACAAGACACATGTAAGGTAATAATGCAATCAGTAGGCATCTTCTCTTTATGGTGTGACTTTTTATTTTGATTGGGGTGTGGGGGGGGTTTGACTTGAGGGGCATTCCGGGTGTGTGGAATCCAAAGTTCACTTGGGGAGTTGGTGTCCTTGCCATTTGAAATCCTCAGAGTCCATGCCACAGTCTTTGTCAACATTGGTCAGACAGTGACCGGCAAGTCCATGTGGCAGAGATTGTCTTTTGCTGCTGTGCTGCTGTTGCTCCAGTGGGCCAGGTGCCAGGCCAGGTGTCCTGGGAGATGGTGCTGTTGCGCCGACCCTCTTTTCCGTGGACGACCCGCCCTCCTGCGGGGACCCTCAGAAGCAGGCCGTGACGAAGTTTGGGATGCTCCGTCGGATGTCTCCTCCTCCTCCTTATCCCTCCCTGTGGGTGGTGATGTTCTACGCCTGATGGCACAGGGAGGGTTGCCCATGTTGTCGGCCATCCGACGGAGTGTACTGTGAATTCCCGTGAACACCGTCACGAGCTCAGCCTGTCTGTCCTCCATCCTCCGTTGGTGTTGCAGTAGACAGGCATGTTGCTCCGCATGTTGCTGGGCCTGCTGGGTCTTGATCCCCTCGAGGATGGACACAACCTGGGCCATGCCCGTGGTGTCCTGCCGGTATGTGTCCAGGATGTTTCGGACATGGGAATATACCGGTTCCCCAGCCAACTGGTCAGGCTCGTGCCTCCGCCGTCCTCCACTCCCACCACCCCTGCCCACTTGCACCTGGCCTGCCCTTGTGGGCACATCGGGTCTCCGGGACCCCTGAGGGGTGGCATTGGCGTTGTCGCCTGCCTCCTCCTGGGTGCCCGGGACACCGTGTCCCTCCTGGCCAGCCTGGCTGCATTGTGGTGGTGGGGCAGGGATCCTGGGTGTCTCCTGGGATGTGGCAGGAGAGGGGGTGGTGGTTGGCCCAGTTGTACCTGACGTAGGTGCTGCAGGTCGTTGGACACCAGAGGGGCCAGGTTGGTCAGGGTCGGGTTCGTCCACAGAGTGGTGAGAGTCGTCGCTGCCGGTGGCTCCGTCATCCCGCCGAGCCGGATCCTGTGTGTCTTCCCCCTCAGTGTTGGGGGGTGATCGACGACGTTGACCTGTGTGTGAACAGGACCCGCTCCAACCCCCCCCCCCCCCGCGAGACCCCCATTGAATGAACCGTGTGCCGCCTGAAATGAGTAAGTAATTCTGAAATTACCCTTTTCGTCTTTCCCTTCCCTCGCGGCCGCAATGTCCGCCTGACCGTAATCACTTACTCCCCCTCCCTTGCAGATTAAATTCCCGGCACCGGAACCCCTCCTTCCTAGCTTGATCAGGTTGGATAAAGTTTTGAATTCAAGTAAGTCTTTTTCTTAATCCGGCACAACCCCGTATCCTCGCACAACCACATCGCCTTACGTCTCGCTAACAAAAATCACTCCGTTTCCCCAGGCCATCGTTCTTCCTCGAGGCATTCACCGCTGTGGTGACACCACCGGTGCAACACTCTCAATTGTCGACACCTTCTATTACTTACCTTCCCATATGCTAAGTAAGTGGCTCAATTCAAATTTTCTTCGCGCTGCCTCATGCCCCCGCTTCACCCTGTTAGCACCTTCTAATAGCTAATTCGTCCTTGTGACAATAAGGGTCTAATGCAAATAACTTTTGAAAATGTTCAATGCGTCCAATTATTGGGCAGTACACAGTTCATTTTTCCACTTCGTGATTCTTTTTCCAGTTTTTTTACTATTAATTATCACAAATGGATCTTCCTATTTGCACCACTATTTGGAGAACATTATGTACCATACATTTAATTGATTGTGATGCTATTTACAGTTCAGGGACTAATTTATGAGTCATTTATACTTGTTTATTTTGCATTTCCCATATTTAGAGTTCATATGCTCACATTTGTCCTGAAGATGAACTCGAATAATTGAGTTCGAAACGTCGTCGACCTTACGCAACTTGAACCTTTTGTACTGATTTAACCAAGAAAATGGTTCTCTATTGTTGCCAATGCGATGCTCCTTTTTAAAAGTTCACCCTCACCTGCACGTCACGCTTGTTGTCACTAAATATGTGAGCACTTGAATTCATCCTGTGTATAATAAATAAGTGTCATATATTGACCTCTCCTGTCCCTTTTTGTCTATATTAAGTATCATTCTCCCATATGAGTCTTTGTACCTATACAAAATCATCCGCCCTCTTAAGGGCTTCTCTTTGTCCTGGACCTTCATAGGCCATCCAGAACCATTGTTCCCTTCTACATTGTATCACCCCAGGTTCGCATATAGGGGTATCCTTGTCCTTCATAAACACTTGCACGAGCAGTGGCTTCACTGCAAGGTTTCCACTTTTTGAGTGGTTATATTAAGCTATACTATACTGAAAAGCAATTACTCTATTCATCTATTGACCTATGTACATTTACCTAACTCATAGGCCAGCCAGAATTCCTGCCTCGCATAGTACACTCGCTCTTAGACTATGTCTACACCTACTATTCCGACTTACACCGAGGAATATATCGCGAGACTGATTAATGGACCTTCACTTTTCCATACACCGATACCTGCCAATAATACACCTTCCAATGTGGCAAGTGAGAAACTGACTAGCTTAGAAAGATTAAAAAAGAAACACATACGTACTGAGTTACACGCTCGTATGCTTACTGAATATTTAAAAGCCGACATCATCCCGGTAGGCTTGCAAGTACGAAATATCCCTGCAATTTTCCTACAAGATCCAAAATTTAAGAACGGTTTCGCCCACATTGGCACTACGTGCTCCCGCCACTGGATGGTGCTAGGTATTGACACTGCATTAGAACACAGCAGAAGAGAACTACTAGAAATCCGAGAACTAGAAAAGGCAATCTTAGAATTAGATAGCCTTGCAGATGCCAAATCAGCCCTAGAAAAAATAGAACGCACGATTATTGATTTCCAAAATTTTGAACACCATAAAAAGTCAACCAAAGTGACAAAAGACATAAGGAATTACAATAAAGAGCAAACCTACCCCTACCTCAGAGAAGATTTTTTTACATCGAACAACCAAGATCAACAGAGGTACCCAACAGGCACTTGGGGAAGATTCAGAAATAGACAACCGGTCACGTTCTCCACCTCCTCTCTAGAATCCGACAACTCTGACCCCGGGGAAGGCACTAGCTCCTCTACATACAATCCCAATTTTTAAGAGAGAGGCCAAACATTCACAGGGGAGAGATCAAGAGGCAGAGAGAGAGGCAGAGGGAGACCCAGGTACAACTTCCCCCCAGGGGAACGACAAACACGCAGGAAATTCTACCAATGGGGTTATCAATACTAACACCTCCCCTCTCACCTCCCACGTCCAACATGGACCAAATGCCTATTTTTAACTTATCCAAACACCAACTTGCCTCAACTGATATTGCCCTACTTAGTAGAGGTTTGTCTTTTGTCATCACGGAAAAACCCAACTGGTTTGACATCCATACCGAAATTCTTCAATTTTTTAGAAAAGTAAGACTGAATGTATTCTTTCAGGATAAAGAGACAATCACCAAAACTGACATCACAGGACTGCGACCCAAATCCACATTCAACCCACCTAGTGGTTCGATGCCCCCGGAAGTTATTGCTTTTGAACATCTTGTACTAAAAGACTTAAATGACATAAAAACCAACTATAGGTTCACTCCTTTTAATGTTTGCCTTGAAGAAAGACACAGCCTTAACACTCTAAAAAACTTGGACGATGTGGTCATAAAACCCTGTGACAAGGGAGGCGGTATTGTCCTACAGGACAAAACCGCCTACGACAATGAAATTCACCGCCAACTCAAGAACACGTCACACTATGAACGCCTTATGCGCAACCCCCTCCAAGACATCAGTGATCTCATCCTTACGGTTACCAAAACGGCTCTAGAAGAAGGCTACATCAGTAAACACGAATTCACCTTTCTCAATAACAAAAGCCCTAGGACCCCAGTCCTATATACTCTCCCCAAGATCCACAAGAATCTGGAAACTCCACCAGGCAGACCCATCCTCTCTGGTTGTGGTTCAATTTTAGAACCTTTAGGGAGCTATATTGACTTTTTTATAAAGAATATGGTACAAGACACTACCACATATGTTAAGGACACCACACACTTTATCAATCTCATTGAATCCCAGCCCTTTGACCCCCAAACTGAACTCCTTGTCACTCTTGACATCGAGTCACTATACACCAATATCCCCCAAGACAAAGGTATAGAAGTCATCAAAAAACACCTCAATCTACGCCCAGCACCACATCAGGTCCCGACAGAATTTATCATTTCACTCCTTGAAATAGCTCTTACCAGAAATTATTTTATGTTCCAAGATCAGTACTACAGACAATGCAAAGGCACTTCGATGGGGGCCATTTTTGCCCCCAATTTTGCCATACTTTTTGTTGACGACATTGAAAACAAGTTCATTCTCAATAACACTGACCCATTTCTAAACAAAATTTGTGTTTGGCGCAGGTACATAGATGACGTATTTATGATTTGGTCTGGCACTGAAACCGAACTCCAACTATTCAGCGCTTGGCTTAATAACATCCAGCCTGATCTCAAATTCACCTATAATTTTGACAACACCAAAATTGATTACCTAGACGTCACGGTCAAGAACTCCGATGGCGAACTCTACACTACCCTATTCAGAAAACCCACAGAGCATAACACCCTCTTGCAATACGATAGCTGTCATCCCAGAGCACTGAGAGATGGCCTACCCTACGGGCAATTTCTGAGAATTCGCAGAAATTGCAAATTCAAAGAGGATTTCTTCCAGGAGGCTGAAATCCTGTGCAAGAAACTCACTAACCAGGGCTATCCTAGACGGTTAGTAAAGCGCTCAATGAAACGAGCATGGTACTCACATCGTGAATTCCTGCTGCAACCCAAAGAAAAAGCACCCCTCAACAAGATCACATGCGTGACTACTTTCTGTCCAGTCAGCAATAAACTCACCAAAATGATAAAAAAGCATTGGTCAGTACTAGGCCCTTTGGAGCTTCACATAGGCACCCCGCTCTTTGCTTTCAAAAGAGGACGTAATATTAAGGACCACCTAGTTAGAGCCCAAAAACCCACACACAAGGACAATACTCTACACTCTTTCCTTGGCCTCCCTCCTCTACAAGGCCACTATAAGTGTAACAATTGTATGTCATGTGATTCTACATGTAACACCCAGTTTTTTTAATGTAATGGCACGAAACACACTTTACAGTTTTTTTCTAACTGCAATTCACAAAATGTGGTCTATTGTATTAAATGTCCTTGCCAATTGCTCTATATCGGACAAACTACGCAGAAAATCAAGACCAGGATCTCTCAACATAGGAGTAGGATCCGCTGCAAAATACAAACGGCACCACTGGTGGAACATTTTTTGGCCAAAGGACACTCTGAAACTGAGTTCACATGGCAAGTGATTGACAGTCTACACCTTAACCACAAAGGAGGAAACCAACAACAAATCCTTAATCGCATGGAATGCAAATGGATCTTCAAATGCCGCTCTATCGAACATGGGCTTAACACTCTGGACGAATACAGAACCATTCTGTAACCAGATATCGTGGCCCCATGTGCCACTAACTTTTGAAACTCCAGTCTATTTTGTTGCTCACCCTATGGCTACATGCATGCATTCTAGTCCATTTTTCCAGCCATGAGACTGGTTATGTACTGTATTTTTATTGTACTTTATTTTCATACTTGATTGAAGACTGATCCCGCAACTACTACAAATTAACCGTTCTAGCGACATTGATTGCTTATATGTGGTTACACTAATTCATTTATGTGATTTCATCTAGATATAGCAAGCTTTCAAACTACCTTGTCTTGCAATTTGCAAGCATGCACTGTCCCCGCAGTTAGCCCCTTTTCACTCACGTGTATTCATTACACACGCCTCTTTTATTTACCGTGCACCAACACGCATGCTTCCTTTCCCACTCGTTACCTCTTGTAAACAGGCATATCCTGAGCCAACTCTCGGCGTTGGGTCCACACGCGCTCCAATGCACGCAGCTGCTTTCGCTTTACGTAACCATTAGCAACCTGCTTCCTCAAATACCCTTCGCATCCAACCACACTACCAGTCGCTGCGCATACTTGCACGCGAACAGGACCCGCTCCAACCCCCCCCCCCGAGACCCCCATTGAATGAACCGTGTGCCGCCTGAAATGAGTAAGTAATTCTGAAATTACCCTTTTCGTCTTTCCCTTCCCTCGCGGCCGCAATGTCCGCCTGACCGTAATCACTTACTCCCCCTCCCTTGCAGATTAAATTCCCGGCACCGGAACCCCTCCTTCCTAGCTTGATCAGGTTGGATAAAGTTTTGAATTCAAGTAAGTCTTTTTCTTAATCCGGCACAACCCCGTATCCTCGCACAACCACATCGCCTTACGTCTCGCTAACAAAAATCACTCCGTTTCCCCAGGCCATCGTTCTTCCTCGAGGCATTCACCGCTGTGGTAACACCACCGGTGCAACACTCTCAATTGTCGACACCTTCTATTACTTACCTTCCCATATGCTAAGTAAGTGGCTCAATTCTAATTTTCTTCGCGCTGCCTCATGCCCCCGCTTCACCCTGTTAGCACCTTCTAATAGCTAATTTGTCCTTGTGACAATAAGGGTCTAATGCAAATAACTTTTGAAAATGTTCAATGCGTCCAATTATTGGGCAGTACACAGTTCATTTTTCCACTTCGTGATTCTTTTTCCAGTTTTTTTACTATTAATTATCACAAATGGATCTTGCTATTTGCATCACTATTTGGAGAACATTATGTACCATACATTTAATTGATTGTGATGCTATTTACAGTTCAGGGACTAATTTATGAGTTATTTATACTTGTTTATTTTGCATTTCCCATATTTAGAGTTCATATGCTCACATTTGTCCTGAAGATGAACTCGAATAATTGAGTTCGAAACGTCGTCGACCTTACGCAACTTGAACCTTTTGTACTGATTTAACCAAGAAAATGGTTCTCTATTGTTGCCAATGCGATGCTCCTTTTTAAAAGTTCACCCTCACCTGCACGTCACGCTTGTTGTCACTAAATATGTGAGCACTTGAATTCATCCTGTGTATAATAAATAAGTGTCATATATTGACCTCTCCTGTCCCTTTTTGTCTATATTAAGTATCATTCTCCGATATGAGTCTTTGTACCTATACAAAATCATCCGCCCTCTTAAGGGCTTCTCTTTGTCCTGGACCTTCATAGGCCATCCAGAACCATTGTTCCCTTCTACACTGTGTGTGAGAGAGACAATGTTAATTTTGTTCCATGCAACATCCATGTTTCATTGTTTTGAAAGTTGGCACATTTCCTCTGGGAATTTGTATGTGTCTTGCATTCCACTGACAGTGCACTTGTGCATGGGTATGTCCCTTGGCCACAGCTTTTGCGACTTTACCTATGTGTGGCTCAGTCTTACTTGCTGCGTCAATTGTGACAGCAGTCAGCAGTGGAGTGGGCAGGTGTGGCGAGCCATGCATTGGCGCCTTCCGTGTAGCACTGTACGTGTGCACATGGAGTGGTTCCACACACTTATATGATGCAGGTAGCTGTCGTTGTGCTCGTGCACAGGTTGTGACATGGCCCTGTGTTTTGCCATGGAGAAGAGGGGGGGTTCTGGCACTGGCCACCCTTGTCTACATGCACGCAGTCCACCTGCTGACGAGCAGACATCCCCACACCCCACAAGGCTGATTTGCTCTCCCTGTGTGTCCCTTTCTCGCTCCCTCTCTGTCCCCCTCTCCCTCCCTCTGTGTGTCAGCCTCCTCCCTCTGTCCGTCTCCCTGTGTCTCCCTCCCTCTCTGTCCCCCTCTCCCTCCCTCCGTGTGTCAGCCTCCTCCCTCTGTCCGTCTCCCTGTGTCTCCCTCCCTCTCTGTCCCCCTCTCCCTCCCTCCGTGTGTCAGCCTCCTCCCTCTGTCCGTCTCCCTGTGTCTCCCTCCCTCTCTGTCCCCCTCTCCCTCCCTCCGTGTGTCAGCCTCCTCCCTCTGTCCGTTTCCCTGTGTCTCCCTCCCTCTCTGTCCCCCTCTCCCTCCCTCCGTGTGTCAGCCTCCTCCCTCTGTCCGTCTCCCTGTGTCTCCCTCCCTCTCTGTCCCCCTCTCCCTCCCTCTGTGTGTCACCCTCTGTCACCTCAGCCCAGCTTCCTGGGCACAGACTGTTCGCAGATCTTTGAATGGCCCTTGGCTTGTTTATGTGAGTTTGTTTCTGATCTCCAGGCACCCATTGGGTGTAGTGTGTGTGTCTGCACTGCTGCTGTGGTGGTGTGTGCTGCCACTCTTTCACAGTGTTGGCTGTTCATTAGCTGCTGTCATGTGCAAAAACGTGCCTTCACCCCCATGTGTTAATGCAAGGCGTCCGCCATTTGCTGGCAAGTCTTTCCTGTGTGGGGACACACTGTTTGTCTGGCTGTGACCTAGGCCATATGGGCAGAGGGCATTGTTGTCTGCTTCTGAGTTGCACTATGTGATGTTTGGGGCCCACACTCCCGCCATCCGGGTTACCGTGTCTTGTGTTGGTGTTTTCTGTGGCCTGTGACTTGACATTGTCCAGCTGGGTGCATGGGGCATGGTGGCGCTAGTGGCATGTGCGTGTTCATGGAGTGTGGTTGAGTCATGCGATAGCTTGGGGTGGTTGCGTGCCTGTTTGTGATTTTGGTTGTGGATGACGTTCCCCCCATGTGAGGTGAGTTGTTTGTGTACTCACCTGGGTCTCGGAGTCCTTCTAATCCGTCCACTGCCACCACCGGCAGTGTGGCCATCACCCTCTCCTCCCAGGGATGGTATTCTACGCGTCTGCGGGGCGGCCCTCCTCCAGTGACGTTGGCCTGGTTGTGTTCGTCCGTCATTTTGGCTCGGACCCTCCTCCGCAGATCGTACCACCTGGCTTGGCATTCATGCCTGGTCCTTGTGGTGTCCGCAACATCATTCACAGCATCGACGATGGTCTGCCACATGGATGTTTTTTCTGAAATGGGGGTCTGTCTGACCAATGTTCCAAAGAGGTGTGGCTCAACTCTGAGGATTTCATCGACAAGGACCTCCAACTCTCGGCTAGTGAACTTTGGATTCTTGTTAGTGGGCATGGTGAGGGGTGTGGGTGTGGATGGTGGGGGGGGTGTGTGGATGGTTGTGGGTGTGTGGGTGTGGTTGTGCAGGTGTGTGTGTGAATGTGATGTGGGGGTGTTTGTGAAGGTGTGTGTGTGAAGGTGTGCAAGTGTAAGGTGTGGTAAAGATTCTATTATGGTGCTGTAGGTTGTCTGTGGGGTCTGGCAGCAGTGAGTCTGTTGCAAAGGCTCATGGTTTGTGTGTGTGGGCCCTTTTTATTGGTCCATTGGTGGGTGTGGCTGTGTTTGAACTTTGGGTGGGTGTGTTATAAGGAGTGGTTGTGTTTTGGGCCTCTGTTTTGGATTTTGGCAGTTGCAGGTCAGTGATTGTGTTGTTTTTGAGCTTGTTGGACATGTTTAGTGGCTTTGTGCCATTTGAATGGTGTATTCTTGTGTTGTTTTGCTTTGTCCTGGTTGTGTACGTGCGTTTTTAGCGTGTGTATGGTGTGTACTTCGGGCATTTTGTTGTACAGTGCTGTCCTTGTGTCTGGCTTGGTACGACTCGTACATGCGCGATGTTGTGTGGAGGTGCTGGTGTTGGGGCCTGGGGTACGCTCCATACGTCCGTGGGTGAGGGTACAGGTCGTACATACACAGTTGGGGGTACGACACGTACACGGGTGTACATAAACGGGGGTATGACACGTACACGGGTGTACATACACGGGGGTACGACTCGTACACGGATGTACATACACGGGGGGTACGACACATACACGGGTGTACATACACGGGGGTACGACTCGAACGTACACGGGTGTACATACACGGGGGGGTAGGACACGTACACGGGTGTACATACACGGGGGTACGACTCGTACACGGGTGTACATACACGGGGGGTACGACACGTACACGGGTATACATACATGGGGGGGTACGACTCGAACGTACACGGGTGTACATACACGGGGGTAGGACACGTACACGGGTGTACATACACGGGTGGGGGTACGACTCGAACGTACACGGGTGTACATATACGGGGGGTACGACTCGTACACGGGTGTACATACACGGGGTACGACACGTACACGGGTGTACATACATGGGGGGGTACGACTCAAACGTACACGGGTGTACATACACGGGGGGTACGACACGTACGCGGGTGTACATACACGGGGGGTACGACTCGAACGTACACGGGTGTACATACACGGGGGGTAGGACACGTACACGGGTGTACATACACGGGTGGGGGTACGACTTGAACGTACACGGGTGTACATACACGGGGGTACGACTCATACACGGGTGTACATACACGGGGGTAGGACACGTACACGGGTGTACATACACAGGTGGGGGTACGACTCGAACGTACACGGGTGTACATGCACGGGTGGGGGCACGACTCAAACGTACGGGGGCTGGGGGGGTGTTCGGCGCGTATGCGGGCACATGTCTCCATTGTTGCTATGGGTGTTCGGTGCGGACGGTGTTTTTTGCATACGGTTGTAACATCGGACGCATGGGATGGATCGTGATTCAGCGGTCGGACTAGACTTTTCACATTTGTACGGTAAATCGTCCGGGGACGTGTCGGACACAATTTCCGACCCGAGGACGTGTGGGGAATTGTTCCAAATGCGATTCGTATGGTCTTTTTCCCATGCGAATCGTAATTGGCAGTTTGTACGGCACTTGTACGATTCGTACGGTAAAAAGACCGGATACGAGTCGTACGGGCCATTTTTTTACCGGATCGTGATCGGCACCAAAAGCTTTTGAATTACCTGGGAGATCTATTGGGTCCTCTCTTGGGGGCTTGTCATGATGGTGGGCGGACATCAGTCCGCCCGACATCATAATGGTGATGGGACCTCGTGCCAGACGTACGGCGGTCCCACCAACCCAATTAGGATGCGTCCGCCACACTGGCGGTGCCTGCCACCTTGTGCATGGAAAGGTAGGGGGTACCGTGGGTACCCCCACAGTGCACCCCCCACAGAGGGGACCCGCAACGGGCCCCCAAAGCCAGTCTCCGCCTGTCTTTTTGTGGGGAGATATCCGGCACAAAAAGACAGGCGGAAGCGCTAATCATAAATACTACGGTGGTGCCTGCACGGCACTGCCGCAATGATGCCCTGGTTCCGGGTTCCGCAAGCCAGGAAGAAAAGGACCGCCTTGCGGGACCATGGCGGACGGACTTTCCGTCTGCGGAGGAATGAATGTGATCCCCATCGCCATTCTAATTTGGCGGTGGGTGAATCACAGTAGGATGGCGGTGGCCTCCTGCCATCATAATGAAACCCTAGTTTCCCTCTTGGAATTAACCTCTAAATATATTGATCATTACCACAGGCCATTTGTGACTGCTCTACCGGCATACTTGAAAGATACCACTCATTTTCTTACCCTGATTGAGGGGGTGAGTTGGGAGGAGGATTATGTCCTGACTGGCTCAGCTGAGATTGGAGCTTGGCCTTCCAAAACAAACCATAACCAGGCATGGGGCCTTCATCAAATGTTGCTACAAACTAAGAAATTGACACCCAAAAAACACTCTATCACCACTTATGGGAGGAAATTGTCACATGAGACAACTTCCCAGCCAGGAGTTACCTCTTCTCGTACTTAGCTTCTCTTGGCCTGAATCAAATATGGAACTCAACTGCCAGCTACTCCCAATTCAAGAGTAAAGTAAACAAAAAAATCATGCGGGCCTCACTGCTGCCAAATAAAGAGATATTCTCAAAACGACGGCATGCCTGGCTAACAATAGCTAGAAGCTAGCACCAGTGCTCACATTAAATGAAGTTTTCTGAAATATTGTCTGGGCTTCTTGCCTTTGCGGTTATATCTGCTGCCGTGGCAATGTACCAACATCACGGAGTCATGCTGACTATGCGGCCAAGGCCCAGAAACAATAGTACATCAAATCTGCATATGCAAATCAACACTGGAGGATTGAAAACCCATTCTAAAATCAGTGTTTAACATCAAGGGGCTATGCAACTGCAGACAGGCCATTAACGCCCGTTTCAGCCCTTCTGATACACAGCTGAATTGCAGATTAGTGAAATACCTGGCAATGGTTGAGCGAAAACTCAGAAAACTGGAAGTTGAAATTCAACAAAGGCCCAAAAAAGGAATCTTGACCTCTTTTCGGTATACAAACAGTTTAGCTTTTTCACTTTATTTCATTTTTTGCTCATAAAGAACAGTTGAGCATGGCCACTTTATGGACCGTGACCACAACAGACATTTCACAACGGGAACCCAGGTATACCTGTCTTGAAGGATTACCTCCTGGTATTCACTGTATATTGATCAGCAACAGGTCCTGATGTTTCAGTGTACCCAGAACCGAAACTACATACTGGGGTCTTGAAGGATTACCTGCTGGTATTCCCTAGAAACCGATCAGCAAAAGACCCAGCGCACTCAGAACTGAAACTCCATACTTGGGAATACCAGTACTGACCACTTCTGGTCAGGAGTGCGTGGAGCACACTACCTTTAATGAACATTTCCTTTTTTTCAAAAACAAAAGTCAATACTATAATCTGTTCTTAAGTGTGAATTGTAGTCACAGATATCAAAAACACTTTTTCCCCAATGACTAGTGACTGCTATACCTGTATTGCTGCAATCTGCAATTTACATTCTCCAACTGTTCATAGTATGTTCAACATCCGCTGCCTTGCAAAAGATGTATTTTTTTTAACTCATATTGATTTTAAATGTTGTATATGTTTTACCTATCGTGCAACTGTTTTAATTAACTGTGCACTTTAGAATAAATAAACATGAAAACTCGAACTACTATTCTCGCTCCAACATAAGCAATAGTAGGGAAAGTGTTGGACTTTGGAGGGGTCAGATTGATTATTCCCACTCCAACCAGAGCAGCAGTAGAGAAAGTATTAGACTTTGGAAAGCTCAGTTTTAATATTTCTTATTCTAAATAAACTTAAATTACATATATATCTAAAATATATATAAAATAAATAGCAATTTAAAACCAATATCACATGCAACTATACTTTTAAAAACCAACAAAAAACAATAACCAAAAAGTAATGCTTACCTCTATAGTCTGTCTCACGAAACTTTGACATCATAATATTTTTTACACAATATTTGTGTCTCGTGATATTTTAGAAATGTTTTGTCAGAATACTGTTCAATATTAGTTTGCTACCAACATCATTCTTATGGGGGATAAAAGCCACACATTTAGTTTTTCCTTCGTTAATAAGTAAGACTTGATTATTACAATAGGTTTGAAGTCATCAAGGACATTTTGTACCCAAATTGGGGTGCATAGTTTTATTTATGTAGCCAGATAATGATATTAGGCAGGTCCAGAGAAATATCAAGTGTAAATAGAGCTGCCCCACAATAGTCCAATGGAATTCTATTGAATGCAGACTTTTAAGTTCACAAAAATAATTTCTTTCTTGAGTGTTCCAGGAATCTCAATTAGTAAATGTAATCTAAACACTTGATTGACTGTGCCGATACCTTTATAAAATCCTGCCTGGCAACAAGATAAAACTTTATTTGTTTGAGCAAGTCTTCGAAGCAGAGTAATAACATATGCCTACAACTTTTCTAGGAATCGCCTATGAGACCAATAGGTCACCCTGGGCATAGTACTATGCTAAGCTCGCAGAGCGTGCGTAGTTTGCGCTACTACGCACTACGCAACTTGCACGTAGCACAGTTGCCAACCGCGAGCGAGCAAAATCAACATCCCGGCGAGACTTTTTCCTCGTTCGCAATCAGCATCATCAAGTTGCCAATCGCGAGCATGGAAAATAAACCTCACGGCGAGATCCTCAGCGCGGCGAGGTTAGGTTTCTCCATGCAAAATGGTACACATTTATTCTCCATGACTTGAAAGATAATTTTAAATGCACACCAGCTTTAAATCTCATCCACCATATTGAAGTAATTCCATGTATCATTTTTGAAGCATGCATACACTTCCTAATTATCATATAAAATTGAATATCTGTACCTCTGACATCCGCATTTGCACCTCTTGGGGCTGCTGGTCGGGGACGGACTTTGCTACTACACTTCCACCTGGGCAGGAAGTGCTCAGGGGCGGGACTATGATCTGGATGCAGTGCCATGGGGGACATTTAAGCACGGCCGCAGCGCGGCTGCACAGCGGATGTGCGCAGTGGACATGCTCGGCATGAGCCAAAGCAATCCCATCTGCGCCTGTCTGCGCCCAGATTGCGCCCAGCGCCAGACCCCCTGCCCGTCTCGTGCCAATAAAATATGCGTGGGACCTATTGACCAACCTGAACAAGGGTGAGTGCCCAAATCCTGCTAAACTGGTTGATGGGGGCAGAATGCGGCTGTCCGAGTGCTGCTTGCGCTCCCCAAACATTACCCCACGTCTTCTGGCATCAGACAGCTTCACTGGCTTACTATCTCAGAAAGAGCAAAATTCAAAACCCTATGCCTAGTGCATAAGGCGCTCTACGGTGGCGGTGCATAGATATTCGAAGGCTATTCTCTTAGTACCAGCCTCTGCGAAGTTTGAGGTCTGCCAACACATTATTAGTTCTGGTCCCCAGAAAAAAAAGCCAGATGGGGTGGTAAGAGTTTTTCACATCAAGCGGCAAAGCTGTGGAATTCTCTCCCCTCTCAGCTGAGACTGCAGTCTAACAGGACTATCTTCAGGAAACAGATAAAGACCTGATTGTTTCCCAATGCTCTTAACGAGGAGATCCCTGGGTTAATATGAACTGTCCTCAGCGCCAAGATGCCTCGGCAACCAAGCGCTTTATAAATGCATCAGTCAGTCCTTTTTTTTTTTTTAGGTTATGCCAACTATGTGATCATACTCATATTTCGTCTTTAAATGGCAGAGTGGTATTTTATGTGGATTTTGACTAACACATTGAATACAAGACGATTCGTAGTTTATAAGGCTGCCTACTCAATATAAAGTACTGTGCAAGCAGGTTTGTGATGCAATCTAGTCCTTTTTAACTGCCTCATGTGACTCCACAGAATCAACTCTTGATGCAACTCTTACACTAGTTGCTCTCCCAATACAAAGCCACCCTTTTGTGATGACATAACATACCACCAGTTCTAGGATGTGGTCTGTTTAGCTCTCTCATACCTGCCAAACAACACAAAAAATTGGTTCACCAGAAACTTCTCAGGAACCAAAGCACAGTTTAAATATACAGTCTTGCACCTCCTGCACCTTCGGGGGATGAAAGGTGAAATATCTGGTTTAGCTACATTGGAATTTAAAGTTACTGGCCTTTGCCACCCCAACATCTTGCTCTTGCTAACCTTGATTCCTTGGCAATTTTGCGTGGGCATTTATTAAGAAGCTTCTTGTCTCTTTTCTATATGATGTGTCAGTTTCTTGTAAATCTTCCCCTAAGTGTCTAATCCTACTTAGATAACTGACGTAATGCGAACCTGTTGGGCCACCTCCTTTTGGTGTGCAGGAACATGGCATTGGGGTGCAATGTGTGGGTGGGTGAAGTGTCGTGGGCCAGCTGTGCTTGTGGGTGCTTCCTGCTGTGTGGTCTGTTGCAGGCTGGGTGTTCTCTTCTGAGTAGCTTGGCTGTCCGGGTCCTGCTGGGGGGTTTCATGGGATATCCATGAGCAGTTGTAGGGTGTCGGTGTTGACGGTGTGGTGGTCCTCTCCGGCATCACTGATGTGTTGTATTCTGTTCTCTGCAGAAGGTGTTGTGTGCCCCTCTGCGATATGAAGGGGAGGTGTGTATTGACTTTGTGTTGGCATATATGTCGGCGCATTGTGCAGGTTTTCATGCAGATTGTATGGCAATGTACATTGTGACTGTTTGTGGGGTTCTGGATTCTTCTGCGGGACAGTGTAGATTTGGTCTACAAGATGGATGTGATGTCATACGCGTACATTTCCATTTCACAGTTTCCGACTCCGTCAGATGTAGTAGGCATGTTTCTGTGCATGTGCAGAGCCAGTTGTGTCCTCTGTTCTGCAGTGTTGGCTATGGGCGTTGTTCCTCGTTGTTGTGAATGTGGATGTGCTGTTCGTGCTGTGTGTGTGTGCTGCAGAGTGCCAAGGGGATCGGGCCCATGGAACTGGGTGATTGTGGGTGTGCAGTGTGCTACACCTCATTGTGCATGTGTGCCATTGTGCCCACTCCCCCCGTCCCCCCAGTCCCTGTTCATTGCACTCCCTGTTGATGTTGTGTCAGGTCCTCTCAAGCTGTGTCCGTACTCCCTACTCCTTGCACTGTCTCCACAATGATGACTGTGGCCTCGGTTTCCTTCAGCTCCTCCGGTGGGGCTGGACTCCCACCTCCTCTCGCCATAGCTGCCTTCCTGTTGGCAGCGGTTTTGTTGCTGGTTTAGGTAGTCATGTCATGCCGGCGCCTATTGGCCTCCTGGGCCCTCCGACTGCAATTTAAGTGGTCTGCTAGTGGGTCAGTTGCTGCTAGTGTTCTGTCACCTCCGTGACGCTGGTCTTGTTTTCCTGCGGTCTTCACCCCGTCTTCCTCTCCCTCTTCTCCTTGGCCTTCAACATCCCCTGCGCTGTGTCTGGATGTATCCATGGTGCCACGCACTTTGGATTCTTTTTGGTGTTTTTTTCCTGTGGTTTTTATTGTGCATTGTTCCGCCAGACGCGTGGGATTTGCAGGCCTGTGGCTGGTTTTCGCTACTTTTTGTGCAGTGGTTGGCCTCATCGCATGTTTTTTGCGTTTGCGTATCGCATTTCTGCTGCGTGGCGTTGATTTTGACGCAGACATTTGGAGCGTTATCTGGTGACTATCACATGGTACCGCCTTGTTGTGAATTCTACGTTTTCACAGGGTTATTTTCCCCCAATGGGTTGCGATATTGAAAGTTGTGTTACGCTACTCTTGCGGTAGTTATCACAGGTTCTTGTGACTATACCCCTTAGATCTTTAAAATAACAGAGGCTCATGAAGATTAACCTTTTTACTTGTGTTTAACTACATTATATTTTATGGGAAGTGATTCTTATTGAATACTGTGTAAATCAAGATTGATTAATTGAAAAACGTAATAAACATTTTTTACAAGAAACAGACAATGTTTATTCCGTGGGATCTGATGATGTTGGTGAGTAGATTCTTGTATATATTGAAGAGTGTAGGGCAGAGTGAGGATTCCTGCGGAACTTCACAGATCAGGTTTTGTGGCCATTAAATGTGTAAGGTGCCAGAAAGATCGACTGTGACCATCCCTCTGTTATTTAGGTTTCATTCCTCTATCTCCAGGACTCCAGGTGTATCATGCTGTTGTTGTTAATTATGAGAATTGTAACACCTGCATTCATAGTTCATTTCTTTCACTATGGCTTTGTCCTTATGCTTCCTACACACCTGACATAAGTATGCAAAAAAAGTGGGCCCATGTTGCAAGATTCTCATTCAAATAATCAATATATGCAGGTTTTCCTACAATATTAATTTTAAGGTGAAGGTCAGGAAAGTGGGTGGGCATAGAGTGGTCTTGCAAAATGGAATGAATTCTCTCAAACTTGTCATTTTTGTTGGTATGCCGAGACATTTTGCATGGTGTGTACCACCCTGTAGGTAAAACTACATAGGTGTGGACAAGCGTGTTTCCAGAGTGGGAAGTGGAACCGCACACCACTGAATATCAGAGGGGAGCAGCTGAATGGGCTATGTTGGTTTGGGTGGAAAAAAGAGGACTTTGGGCCTGAATGTGAGTGGGTCGGTTAATTCTGACCCATGCCTAAACCCCTTATTGTGTATGTGTCGGATTTGACGTATCCGATAATTATCAGATGTGATAAATAACTCAAGCTTTGTTTAATTTCGGCAGATCGAACCTGCTGAAATTTAACGGTGGGAAAGCATAAGTATTTACCTTATCATGCAGATTTTGATGCGTTAAACACCAAAATCCGCATGTTATTCCCGACGGACTCATAATTGGTGCTATTTACCTGTGGTATCAGAATATATCAGGTGCATTAAATAATAGCTAAGATCATAATCAGGAACTAAATGTTTTCTCTGCAGATGCATGTGCTTATGCTCATATTTATTCTATATGGGTACGCTCAGTAGTAATTACAAACAGAAGTATGCATGGAAATGTGCGGTGGGCACACATTTCTTAGTGCAGTCCGAGCGATTTTTTTGAATCCTGAGTCAAACATCTACCCAAATCGTGTCTGCCCTCAATTCGCAGATGTCCCACTGTCTAGTAATCATTCCCCAATCTGTAATAAGGTTAGGTTTGTCATTAGTTACTCTGGGGCATATTATCAAGAAACGGCGTTAAAATTATCGCCGCTTTAGCGGCAGAAAACGGCCGCTAAAGTGGCCATAATGGGCTTGATAATATGCCCTTAAGAATTCCCATCGAAGCCCATGTTCTGGTGTCAACATGGGCTTCTATTGTAATTCTCTGCGGCATAATATCAAGCCCATTACTGCCGCTGTAGCGGCAGGTTTCTGCCGCTAAAGCGGCGATAATTTTAACGCCGTCCTTGATAATATGCCCCTCTGTTCTTGATTTTGAGCATTCCTTTACTTCTTAAGATTTTTCCGTGAATTTCCAACCTAAATATACTCCCTATAAAATCAATGCATTTTTCACTAAATTAACGAGTCCTAATATGCCTCTGCTTCCCAAACAAAACGCATAACGTCTTATGCTTTTAGCTCTTTTAAATGTTAAGGTAAAATGTAGGTATCTCTTTCTCAGAGCGCTTGTGCATTGAAAGTGTCATGCTCATGAGGAAAGAGCCCTGTATATTGCTATATTATCACTACGCCATTACTTGAAATATATAACTTCCTGCCTGCAGCATACTAAGGGACCTACATAAAAGAGGCACTGCACCATTAATCAGTTAAATCGAATTGTGTTCTCTGAAGCTATTGCTTACTTGTTAACTTAGTGTCAGTTTGGTGATGTCAGCAGTAAAGGAAACAGGAAACCAGTAAATGGGCTTTCTATGGGCCTGGCTGTATGTATGATTTGTGTCGCAGCTGGTGGTGTCCAAAGGCACAACTTTACATGATTAATTTATCTCCAGCCACTCATTTAGCTTCAGTGTACACACTGCACATCTCCATAAGCCATAAAGCAAGCACTGTAACGTATAGAACTGACAATTGAATAAATGCAAAGTAGCAGTCCTTCCCTGGAGAAGGGCTGCAAGGTTTTTTGGTCAGCAGGGTGAATGAATTGTGAATGCCGCTTCCCTACATTACTGCAGCCCCACAGGCTTGGGGAGATCGGATGTATTTGAAACATAATTTACTATACTTATGGCCCTGGGGACAGTGAGCGTAGAAATAATCGTAAAGGACCTCCGGCCTCGGATCATACATAAAACAGAAAAAAAGAGGGATTAATATGAATTAGATCATTTTTAACCTTGAGAATTTTAACTTTTCTATTATATCTTTTTTGTATCTTGTTGGTGTCGTGCAATTGTAATATTTCATGTATTTTTTGTAGTATGCTTTTATGGTTTTAATTAACCAAATAAAGTGAATTTGACTGACTGACACAAAACAGATTCATTCTTGGATTTAAGAGGCAATAAAACTAGGCATCTGTTTTCGTGAGCATCATCAGAGGTTGCTGTTTGAGACTGGGCTGGTTAGAGCAGTGATGCACTTTCATGTCCATCTAGGTCGCTCCAACAGACTGGGGAGATCTCTTGCACCCATTACATACCCCACAACACATAACATACACATACATACCCATGCACATATAGAAAGGGGCTCTGGGTCAACACCGGTCAGCCATTGGCCTGTTTTACATAGAGCTATCCGGTTTCCAATTACATCTGGTGCGTACCGGTGGTGCAAGAGGCTTGTACATAAGCCCCTATTACTTTTTTACTTGTCGGCCTAATTTTAAGCCAGGTGGCAGGAATCTGCCACTGTCAGACTCATGCCAAGCGGCGAAAACAACAGTTGATGGACAGAATGCAGAACAATGTCATACATTCACCCCTGTACAGAGATCTGGGCCTAAATCCAAGTTTTTTGCTCACCATGCCATTCCAGTTTGAACCCAGCCATATGCAAATCAGTCTTGACCCTGTGCCTCATGGGAACAGTCCAGCCCGAACTGCCAAGCCAGGTCCTCCCTCGACTGGAACCAAGCAAGCTGCGAACAGCTCCAGTGGTGTAGCAAGGGACCGGGTGCCCTGGGCCTAAATGCAAACAAGGTATAGGCAGGGCTTTAAGTGGGCCGGGTCTGTCCGGGTCTGAGCACCGGCAGTTTTTTTTTGGGGCCCTCGAAACGGGTCTCTATCGGGCTCTATTTTCATGGCTACTAAAGGTAGTCCGTTCTTTTTTTTTTTTTTTTCGGACCCGTTTTGAGGGCCCAAAAAAAAACTGCCGGTGCTCAGACTCTGCCCACTGTTGCTGCACTCATGGGCGTAGGAAGTGTGGGGGACGCGGGGGATATATCCCCCCCAGATTTTGGAGGGGGGGGAACACGGGGGACAAGGGTGGGGGGGGACGAGGGGACAAAGGAATTTCCCCTCTCCCTTCTGTTATCACAGGGCCATTAGCACGTGAAAGCGCTACCTAATGGCCCTGCACTTGACCTGCCTGGAGTCAGAGGCCACCCGCCCTCTGCCTTTTGTTATGCTGCAGGAAGGCTCAGCCGTTCTGGGAAGGGCAGAGAACGGAGAAAAAATAAACGCTGTCTCTTGGCAAGGACCGTGTCCACTACTCCTGACCTGCCTCTGGCGGCTGCCCTCCTCTCTTTATTCCTCCATCTCTTTCTGTCTCTGTCTCGCTCCTGCTTACGTGCTGATTTCAAGAGGCAGCTCTTAAGGTACTCTCTCTTGCCTCTCCTTTTCTTTATTTGTTCCCCTGTGAAATTGATCCAAAAAAGGCTGAACACTTTGGCTGTAAATGTCCTCATTTTCTGACCGTTTTCGATTGAAAAGAAAAACCTCGGAATGGAGAGAAAAAATAGTTAAATACCTAAATAAAGCAATACAGAGTGGACAGCAGACAGGCCAGACTGTTATTTACACCCACACACATTAGCGCCACTTTACAGAGTTTGCCAGTGAAAGCGCTAGTTTCTTTTTATCTTCTTTCTTTGAACAACATTGTTTTCCCAGGGTGGGTAAGTGCGCCATTCCTAAAGGGACTGCAATACCTGGTTGATGGGTAGAGTGGAAACGTTTAATATGATCGTTTCCAACTTTTTAATTATTTTAGGTTATAAAATGCGGCTCTGTGTTTGGGGATGTGGTCTTTTTTAAACCAAACTGCATACATTTTGAAAGGATATAAGCAATGGACATTGAAAGGGGTCCCTTCCTGGTCCAGTAGCCATGTCTTGAACTTTTCAGGCAAAATCACTTACTGATTTCTGAATAATGAGTTTAAAACCGTTAATGTAACCATGTTTTTTTCTGATTACAGTTTGCATGCTTTGCTTATTCATGCATTCCCTATGAGTGTTTGCTTTTTCCAGGGTGTTATTCCTTTTTTTTAGGCAGCATTTTACTGTTGCTTAGTGCATAATTTGAATTTAGTCGCAGCACAATTGAGTTGTGCTGAAGGCAGTGCGAGTTTCTCTCAGTGGGGCAGTATGGTGTTCAGTGTGGGAGAGAATGTGGCACTCTGGCCAGAGCTGCTGAATTTGGAACTGGAGAACCATGTTCGGACCTTCATGACCAGTTCACCATACCACACTCCTGACAGAGCTTATTCCGATGCTACACCTTAGAAGGCCCGATAGACCTTAGAAGCCCAGGTGTCTTAGCACCCGCAGGTGGACCTGTCCACCACAATCCATACTGCAGTTCAATTCCAGTCTTACGGGCAGGCATATGAAGAAGCACATCCTAGATCGACAGTGAATCTGTCACTGAGGTCACAAGACCCTTGAGGCCAGTCCACCTCACCCATTGGTACCTCCATTGGCCTTTTTCCAGCACTAGCAGTGCAACTTGCCAGGGGTTGGCAATGTAGGATTTGCATGCACACCAAACTTAGGGGGTGATTATAATGGCTGTGGGACCACCACTTCACCCCGTCGGTGGCGGGTGGTTACCTGGCGGTCGGACAGACCAACCACCACGCACCCGACGGGCTTCTTGAGCCCGCCGGTGTGGTGGAGGGGCTCGTGGTTCCTACAATGCTGGTGGTGCCTACCATGCACTGCAGCAGGGATTACGATGTCCCTTAGCCACCAGCTTATCAATGGCGGTTCACCTGCCATGGAAATGCTGGCGAAAGGGACATTGGGGGCCCGTAGCAGGCCCCTTTACCCCTGGCCCTCAGACATGGGTCCTGGGGGGCATCTATGATGCCCCACAACATATCACTGAACCATGTGGCAGGCACCGATATATTTAACATGTTCCGTTTTTTTTTACTTTGCGGCGGATGATGCAGCCAGCAGCACCTGCTGCAATGTAAAAGATAGGCACTGCGAACACCGTAGTGGCAGTCGCATTGTAATGCCTATCGTGGGGCCTCCACCTTGAAGGCCAGCGGTCCCATTCCCCGATTCGATGGCGGTGGTACTGAAGTCCATTTGGACTGAGCTGAAAAAGGATAAGATTCATAAACTGTAATTTTACAAAAATTAATGTCACATCTAGCATGAATTGAATTTAACAAAAGAAAATTGTGTGTGTCCTCCTACTAAAATATTGACAGGAGTTAAAGTATATAATTATGGACTACAGCCATGTGACAGATAAAGGTCACAGTTAAGAAATCCTCAATTTATGTCATCTGGCCGTGTGTGAAAGAAAATGGAAAAATCTTCATGCCTATGGATAAAACTCAATGGTCCTCCATTTGAAACATTTGACCCAAAGCTGTATGTAAAGAGTTGGCTTGCAATAGGTAGAAGGTCTGCTGAACAAAATTGTTGTGAGAAACCCCAGCAAAACAAACACACTGAATATCTTCGAGGGTGTTGGGGAATCCTGCAATAGATTTCTAAGTAATATAAATATTCTTTACATGTTTTTTAAAGTGTTAGGTGTTTTTATGGGTTATACTTAATAAATATACCTTTTTGCCTATTTTATTATCCTTTGCTGGATGCGACTTCATGATTTTCTTAAGCACACAGTGCTAGTTATTTTGATTTAGACCACGCCCCTACTCGGATAGGCCACGCCCCTTCAAGACATTAACCACGCCCCTTTTAGAGCACCCCCAGTTTTTTTTCCCACTTAAAGCACTGGGTATAGGGGTCTCTGCCCACCAGCTGGGTAGTAAAAGCATTCACGCCTGAGGTGCAGTGATCCCCTCGCACCACAACGGAGTAGCTGCACCTCTGCCCCCGCATATTACATTATTTATGGTGCAGGCTTAAGGATGTTGGCAGGATTGCGCCTGCCTGGCAGAGAAGCTACATCAGTACGGATTTTCCGCTCTTTTATAGTTGCGAATTTTCTGCACCCACCTTTTTGAAATGCATGTCATTTTAGTTGAGCACGAGCGCGGAAGCACCACGGCCGGGATTAGGGGCCTCGCCTTCCCATTCCGAAACTGAATGCAGCTGTTGCAACCATCTCTCTTCCGGCACAATATGCTGCTCTAAATGGCCAAGCAACCCTGACACTGGCAAAAGAGGCCGCCGATGGACACGGTAAAAAAGCCCCATCACCGCTGAATCAGGGTCAAATTACAATTGAGAAAAAAGGTTTCAAAATTTCAAAGGGCCATATGATGTATTTTCCGATATTTTACAAACGTTTCCCAAGTTTATGTTGTCATCAGTATCTGAAATCATAGATCATGTTGTGTTCTTTTTTTTTTTACAGCGGGGCTGCACAGTGATCGAATATAATTAAAGAATATCATAATATTCTCATAGAAAATGAGCAATAAGCTTTCTCTGAAGGCAGAAAAACAAGAAGATTGGAGCAAAATATAAGCTAGGCATCTTACTCCTGGCATCCGTGACGGTGGGGTAGGTCACACCACCCACCATCAGGCGTGAACAATTTCTTAGCCCGACCATCCGGACGGTGCCGAAGGAGCCCGCTCTTCTACTGGAGGGGTTGGATTCAGGTCCTTTAAACTAAAGCACCTTCAGCACATGGACGCATCTTCCTTTAATTCAAAGGTATTCTGATTCACGGGCTCCTCCTGGAATCCGCTTTTTTCATCACAATTTTTTTATCCTTATCACTGGTCCTGACGAAGCGCAAATGGATCCCTTATGGACCACCTGAGTGCGCGAAACATGTTGACCCCATCACGCATTTTTAATACTATCACATTTATCCTGTGAGCAGCAGCTAGTTATACACCTGCCCACAAGATTCTTTTCCGTAGAGGTACTCCAGGATCCACCCCATTTTAATTTACAGACCCGTGAGGGACTGCAGCGCCACCCCCACGAGGAGCATCGCCTTATGATGAAGCATGACACTCGCTAGGGTGTGTGAGGGCACTATAAATTATAGGAGCAATTCCTCTACCACTCACACAAATTGATTCTATGTGAGTGTCACTTTCATCTACCTGGTCTTGATTCTCTTTTTCAGAGGAACAGTTACCCCTTTGTTTGAATACTGATTTCTTGGGAGTCAGGGTACTGGACCTCCTACTTTTCAAACATTACTCCCGGTCCCCAATTCTTCCCGTGTTTGCATGATTGCTTTTGAATACAGATTGGTTTCAAGATCAGACCTAGAATTAACTCTGAGTTCTAGGCATTCAATCGACTTGTATAGAGCCCAGCATTTAATAAAAGAATATTATTGAAAATGACTCAAAATAATAAACATTTTTGCATTACAGTTGAAACAAATGTAGCTTGGTAGCATTCTATTCTCACAAAAGACACTGAAAATTGCATTTTGTGAAAACTCACAGAATTTTTCATAATTGTCCCTACATTTTTTTTTTTTTTAAATGTGCAATTTTGACCACTCATTCCTAACTGTAGAATTAAGATAGCATATCCTGTCCTGCACTAGAGGCGTATCCATTTTGTCTTAATGGTCCGGCCATTAACCATGTTTTATTTCTTTATGACATAAGACTGAATGAGGAGTAGGTGGTCATTGAGTGTGTCCCTGTTATTTGTGAATATCTGTATACTATAAAATAGCAGAGAAACGTTTTTATCCATGAAACGTAATACAACACGTTTTCAATGCCACCATGGCAATGGGAAGCCAGTATAATGTTATTCTGATGATCAGAAAGATTTGTTTATACTATTTTGTGGAGGTTGTCGTAGAGCTCACAGTTACCTACAAGGTATCCTGGCGCAGGTTAAACTAGTAAAATCGTAAGCATATAAAGTATATCAGAAACAAAAAATAAATAAATTACCAGTTTTTTTTTTACTAAAGGGAATAGTTGAGTTTGTGCCCATGGATGTAGAGGAAGAGAGTTCTAGAATTCACATGCTCTTAATCTTAAAATCGTTGTCTGGACCACTGCTAGCTGGGATTCTGAGGAAAATGACACAACATGCAGCAGCAGAGAGCACTTGGCTGACGGCTTGTTGAACGGCCAGTTAAGGAGTGATCCTTATCGAGTTTAAAACTATATTCAATACAGAATTGCATTAGAGTGGGATGACCAGGACCTTTTTCCAGGCTCCAGAAACAGTGGCAGAGATGAAGAAGAGATCAGGTGAGAAGTGATGAACCCACTGGCGTAAATAAACTGGAGGGGGCCTCTCTGCAAGGTATGTGGAGGGGCCCCCTCCGAGCACAATCAAGCTCTCTGTTCACAGTACTGGGCTGCGGGGGGCCCCTGGAGCTTGGGCCCCCCCGCACTGCGGGGGCCTGTGTTACGGCACTGGATGAACCGGTTTTGTCGGCCGGATTCCAGATAAGAGCCAGAAGTGATGGAAACCGACAAGAGGCCAGAAAGAGCAGCAGAATAAATTGGGTTGAACGTATGCAGACTGGTTAGAATGGCTGTTTGATTAGAAGGAGGAGGAACAATGTGAAGGGTGGAGGTAGTACTTGTGTCATCATGTGAGACAAATCCATTACTGACATACCTGATCTTATCTGCAAAGAAAGTAGAGAATATATTCAAGAGATGGTAGTAAGGCTCGTAAGAGTAGGGTAGGCAATCCAGGGATCATATGAAATTGAAGATATTTAACAGCTCCTTAATGGGATTGTGAGCCTGAAGAATTCATGTGGCTAAGTAATCTTCCTAGACCTTGAAGATCATGGGCTCTTAGGAACCAATGGATTCTCTAAACTCTGGTTTATGGTCCTCGAGTAGTTAGGCCTCCCCTTACGTTAAAGCAGTTGTTCAATGTTGAATTTACTTTAAAAAACTCAAAGACCAGAGGTGTTTCATAAAACAGGTGGTTTAATTAAACACTGCGGCTGGGAGTACAGCATACAGAAACAGGCCTGAGGACTGACTCAAACTACAATTATTTTAAGCCCCTTTATACCAATTTCTTGGAGCATCATAAAACAACTAATAGACCCGGGGGCCGTTGCTAATACGAGGAGACATTTTCGGAGTGCTCACCTGCTGTGTATCCTGTTCCCCGGGGCAGCCTTCCCTGTGACGCCTGAATCTCCCTCCCGCCGTCGCAGGACAAACGCGACCGCTGTGTGGGGGAGACTCTTGGGAAAACTACATCTCCCATGATCCTTGGCACCCCGGAAGTGCCGCATTTTCGCGCCTGAAGGCGCTACAAAACTGATGCCGCCCTTGGCAGAGCGGGGGCCGTTGCTAATACGAGGAGACATTTTCGGAGTGCTCACCTGCTGTGTATCCTGTTCCCCGGGGCAGCCTTCCCTGTGACGCCTGAATCTCCCTCCCGCCGTCGCAGGACAAACGCGACCGCTGTGTGGGGGGAGACGCTTGGGAAAACTACATCTCCCATGATCCTTGGCACCCCGGAAGTGCCGCATTTTCGCGCCTGAAGGCGCTACAAAACTCACGCCGCCCTTGGCAGAGCGGGGGCCGTTGCTAATACGAGGAGACATTTTCGGAGTGCTCACCTGCTGTGTATCCTGTTCCCCGGGGCAGCCTTCCCTGTGACGCCTGAATCTCCCTCCCGCCGTCGCAGGACAAACGCGACCGCTGTGTGGGGGGAGACGCTTGGGAAAACTACATCTCCCATGATCCTTGGCACCCCGGAAGTGCCGCATTTTCGCGCCTGAAGGCGCTACAAAACTGACGCCGCCCTTGGCAGAGCGGGGGCCGTTGCTAATACGAGGAGACATTTTCGGGGTGCTCACCTGCTGTGTATCCTGTTCCCCGGGGCAGCCTTCCCTGTGACGCCTGAATCTCCCTCCCGCCGTCGCAGGACAAACGCGACCGCTGTGTGGGGGGAGACGCTTGGGAAAACTACATCTCCCATGATCCTTGGCACCCCGGAAGTGCCGCATTTTTGCGCCTGAAGGCGCTACAAAACTGACGCCGCCCTCCGCTTCGCGGGACGCGCGCGGGCGCAGCCGGGCTAAGCCCGGGCAAAGGGCGGGCCCTCTTAGGCCCTCAGAGGCCTGAGGAGACTGGACTGGGCCAGGGACGCTGGTCGTTTCTTCGGACAAACTTCGGACACTGTAAGCACACTATTGCCAATTCTTACTATTACTCGGACAGTTAGGCAATAGTGCTATATGTAGATGTGGGTTAATTGTACATACACAATAGATGCTATTATCCCCCATCCATTGCAGTAATAGGAATTTTATTGACTAACTATTACAAACGTTATGGTATTTAGTTAAATAAGTTTAAAACAAAAAAAATAAAAAAAAAATTGTTTTTTTTCGTTATTATCCAATCGTGTTTAGCTGCCTATACCATATTGATATAATGTCACGTGAAACCAGAAGTAGTAAAGCTGCGTCAGGTAGTTCCAAATTAACTGGAACCTTAGATGATTTTATAGTTCGTACAAATACACTGATAGATCAGGGTATTGTTCTTATGGAAAGGAGGGTCTCCCAAGATCTTGCCCAAGCAAAAAGGTCATCAATGGGCCACATTGCCACAGTTCGCACTCCAACGCGAACTCTTGAGAATAATACTATCAATTCTAACACACGGCTTATTAATGCAGAGGTTCACGGTATCACAATGACACCCTCTGATACTCAAGATTGTAATACTCCTGATCCACAAGGTTTGACTATTATAGAAAGCACCTTGCCAGCCCCTCAGCCAGAAAACCAGACAGTAAACATTAATACCTCAAGAAAAGGGATAAGGGAGGGAGCAATTCCCCAAAAAATTACAAGTAGACGATTAAATAAAAAATATCCCGCTACTAAACCTATTAAGGCTTCTAAGTCAGGAAAGTGCAAAGAAAATAATATATCTAATGCAAGAGGGTCAAGGGAAGGCAAGGGCCAAGAACAGGGGAAAGGAGGAGCTGCCCCTAAGACACTACCTATGAACATTGTAGACGACAGCTTTCTAGATAACTCCTTAGCTGACATTTTATCTGTTAATCTATCAGCTGAAAGTACAGGTACAAACATAGGGAAAGAAGACTCCCTTATATCGACCTTGTCAAAAATATTTAAGACCCTGCTCATTCCTATAGAAGAAAGACTAATTGGGATAGAAAAACAACTTATAGAACTGAGGAAAGAGAAAAAAGAAGAATATACTAGTAATCAAAAAAAGGTAACGCAGGCTCCAGCCCCTATTAGCAATGTACAGGTATCAAAAATACTCGACAATGACATTGAAAAGGAAAGGAATACAGCCCTAAAGGTCTCTACCAACAATCCCATCATTATTGATGTAGATGAAAATAGTGCAAAGTCCTTACCAACATGTGAAACAGCTAAAAAGTTGACTCCTTGTAGTATCTCTACAAATAATAACGACATCACGCACATAGAAAAGCGCAGGAATATTAATTTACCTCCTGAAGCATGTGATTACGTAGTTATTCTAACTGGGGTTCCGGAATTAGGCTCATCAGTCTTAGAACCTTATGTGGCGCTTAAAAACAAAGTGTCACATTGGCTGAATAACAATCATCCATTACCACCAACAATAAGAAGCAATATCTTAATGGTAGAGAGGGTCCCCTGGGTAGGCCATAACAGGAAAAAAATACAAGGGGACTGTGTGATTGTATCATTTGAGGACCCTCGGACAGTAGGACATATCTGTTCGGGAGTCCCAAGGAATAATGGTTCACCGATTGTAGCAAGACCCTTGGCTTATTTCTATCCACCAACGGAACACCAAGATAATGCATGGAGTTGGTTAAGGAACTCAAATCCTGATAGGGGTGGAATAGGGTGTGAATTTTTCAGGAATACATATCCTAAAAGATGGGAAAGGGAGGGGGAAGATGGCTGGACACTAGTACAACGTAGGGCAGGGAGGCCCCAACATGCCAACTCTCAGTATCACAGAGAATGGATGGGCCCACAGTACACTCAACCCTTAATTTCCTGTTATAATAGGTTTAGTGGACTGGAGGGCATTGATTGACTCCAAGCACATGGGGAAGGACACAAATCCACACTCTGTTCATTTGTCTCATCCGTAAATTCATCCGTGGCTCTAATAAGTCCCCTTAGGACACCTGATTGTTTAAATGGTTCACTTCAATTATTATCAACTGGTATACAGGGGGGAAATATTATACCAAAAAAAAAACCCTTGGAAGCTCCTGAACCCACATCCAAAGTGGAACAAACAAAGCATCAAGAGGCAAACGATCCTATTAGTAATAGATTAGAAACACCGAGAAGATTAGGTAAACCTTCATCGGCTGCTAACTGCAGCTCTAACCAAGGCCCTTCTATGGCCAGGATTGTTTCATGGAACGTTGCAGGAGTAGGTTCAAAAACAAGTGACCCCGAATGGAACCTTTACATAAACTCCTTTGAAATATGTGTTCTACAAGAAACATGGGCTACGACAGCTAGACATAGGGTTGGATATAGAACGTATCAGCTGGAAGCAGTCCCATCAGTAAGAGGTCGTCCATCAGGAGGGCTAATAATATGGGTTAGTGTGTCCATTAATATAGCCATACAGCAATTAAGAACCGATTCCTTAGATATACTCGGTTTAAAAATGGTTACCATTGATAATCGGATGATTTATCTTTTTAATATATATAATCGACCATGCCCATCATATAAGGAGTCACCATGTATTGACAAACTAGAATCAATACTGGATTCACTAGACCCGGAAACAAGCACGATAATATGTAGGGATATGAACTGCAACTTTGAACCCATTGCCGGAATGAATAAATTGTATGAGGATGAAGATAATGCTAATGGCATACCATCCTTATCTAGTAATGGGACAGTTGCAGGTTCTACCCTAGCTTTCCAAATTACAAGGGTACTGGTAAGTCATGGACTGAGGGCATGTAACGGGCGTTTTCCTTCTGATAATCCCAAGGCACCTACTTTTACGAGACGTAATTGCCAAAGCATAATTGATTACGTTATTATTTCCATGGACTTGTGGCCATATATAAATGACTTGATGGTCAAAGATAGATTTGATAGTGATCACCATTCCTTGGAAGTTAGCTTTGCAAAGTGCTTAATGCTGGGTCAGGAAGTAGATGAGGGAGGACATCAACCTGTCCCAGATAATGTTATGTTAAGTAATAACCGTCGGTCCGTTAAATGGGCATACATACTGGGACAAGAAGATCTAGTGGCAAATATTTATAATTGCCTTACTAATGTATTTGATATCTATAATCCCTCCGAAAGCGAACCCGGTTTATTTCTTAAATTACATAAAGAGTTCTTTAATGAACTACTAGAACTCATGACTAGAAGACCAAAAAAAGGAATGGGTGCAGTAAAGCTGCAGCCTACAGGCAAACCATGGTTCAACAAAGAATGCCGGAAAGCAAAATCAGCTTTGATAGACTCGGTCAAAAGTAAAAATGCTATGGCAATTAAAGAAAATAGGAAATTATATAATAAGGTCCTGGTCAATGCAAAGTGTTCATGGGACGAGGAATTATGGTCCGACATGCTGATGGCAGCTAAAATGAAGGACCAAAAGCTATTTTGGGAAACAGTGGTTAAGGGTAATCAAAGAGAGAAAGGTTCGAGAGAAGTTTATCTCAATGAAGCAACCTGGATTGACCATTTCACGAACCTGTACGCCGCCCAAGGGACTGTTAATGCAGCGCAGGAAGATCATGCTGTGTTGCCCACAGAGGCTGAATCTACACTTATAGTTTTTGATTTGGTGGAAACAAAATTAGCTATCAACTCTGTTAAATATGGGAAAGCTCCTGGGCTGGACAAAGTACCAGGTGATCTGTTCAAGCATGAACTAGATGTCTGGGTTCCTTACCTTAATCATCTGTGCAACATTGTTGCTGCCGGGGAGACAATTCCGGACACATGGAACGGGGCGGAAATCATTACTATTTTTAAAAAGGGCGATAGAAGCAATCCTGCTAACTATCGTCCCATAAGTCTTTTAGATATTACCCAAAAAATGTATGCTAGGCATATACTAAACCGCATAAATACCTGGTTGGAAGAAGAACAAATCTTAACGAAATTTCAGGCAGGTTTCAGAGTAAAAACAGGAACCATCGACCAAGTCCTAAGGCTCTGTTGTCTGTATTGGAAATATGTCGTTATTCGTAAAGGTCATTTGTATGTGGCATTCGTAGACTTACGGGCCGCATTTGACCTTATACCGCGAGATCTTTTATGGGAATCATTGAAATCCCAGGGGATCCCGCTAGGACTACTAAAATTGGTTATTGGACTACATATGGACAACTATGCAAAGGTGAGGTGGGGTCCTACTGGGGAACTTACAAAAGCTATCCCCATAAAAAGAGGAGTACGCCAGGGATGTGTACTGGCGCCAACCCTATTCTCCCTGTTTGTCAATGATATACCATCTTACATGGAGTGTAGTGAAAACGACGCTCCAAGACTAGGGGGTGAACGGGTTTCCTCCCTTTTGTTTGCAGATGACACCATTCTCATTTCCCAAACACCACGGGGCCTTCAAAATTTGTTAAATAGATTCCAGCCGTACTGTTCCTTGAAGGGCCTAGAAATTAATACAAAAAAAACGAAATACATGGCACTGAGCCCACATAGGAACTTCAAGAAAAATTTAATGTTAAATGGACAGAAGCTTGATTATGTGCAGAATTTTATATATCTAGGTGTCTCTATAGACTCTTCCTTAGCTTGGAGACCGCAGCTAGAAAAGAATAAGATCATCTTCAAACAAAACTGTCTACCAATTCTTAAGAGACACAACGAATGTTTGAATAAGGCAGTGACCCCTGCGATAGAGATTTTTAAGTATAAAGTCCAATCAGCAGTATTATATGGGGCGGAAATATGGGGTCCTGTATGTAGACATACATTTGAAAACCTGGAGAACAAGTTTCTTAGGGGGTTGATAAAAATACCTACAAATACCCCTTTAATACCACTTCTTTTGGATCTAAACCTGAAACGAACAGATCAACACGCAATATTGAGACCATTATTGCTGTGGGTTAGATTGTGGACGACCCCAGAACTAGTTAATTACAAGAATGGCCTGAAAGAAGTTATGGATCTCGACGATTGCAATAAAGTTTATTGGTTCAAGCATGTAAGAATCTGGTTAGGCATAATTGGATTAGCCCATTTTTGGAATGATCCTGAGGCTATGAATTCGTGCTCCAAGAAAATTGTTAAATTATCTTTTTGGTCATATGTGAGCAACGAATTAGTATATGCAAGAATTCATGGACCGCTAACTGAAAACTTCCTATTGTTTAAGGATGTTGCATCTTTTGAACCTTTTTTAGACGAGATCCATCCACCTTTATCAAAAACCTTGTACCTAAAATTTAGATATGGTACCCTTAGAACTAAGGCCTTTGAAAAAAGCTGGGCGAAATCAGGAAGTGATCTCTGTCTTTCATGTATTCATGGTACTAAGGAAGATGATTTACACATACTTCTATTCTGCTCCAGCTATGTAACACCAAGGAAAAAGTGGATAGTACCACTCTGCCATAAAATAGCCTCTAGATCCTATAAGGAGGCTGGCAGAATTTTAAAAACTGACACCAGCCAGGTGATAGTTTTTGGAGTTAGTAGGTTTCTTCTTGCTGCTAATTTTATTAGAATAAAGTTGGGTCTACATTTTTAAAGTAAAAGATAAATGGAGGAGATACATTATTTGATATTTTTAAATAGGATCATGATACTAAAACATGTAATTGTTGCTTCATTATTTTCCAACTAGGTATATGTGGTTGTTGCTTTTTATGAATTTCATACGAATTTTTAAGAATTCCTTTTATATAAAAAATGCCCTAGCGGTTACTGATTTAATACTATTTTAATAGTTTTTAAATTATATTTATTGTTAAATTGTATTTTTATCCTTGTAAATTTTCCGCCCGGGTAAAATGTGTTTGACAAAGATTATGAAATTAGACATTGTATACATGGACGCTATGGATATATACGAATAGGTTAGCTTTTTATTTACTGCTATTTTTATTATTTTTTTCTTTTGTGCTAGCAAATGTCAAAATGTAAGATAACAAATGTTCTATTGCTCTTTTATGACACAAATGCGTCGAAATAAAGATTTAAATGAAATGAAACTAATAGACCCTGTTTAGGGAGAAGAATGTTGGCTTAGTCATGGAGTCATAAATTACTCTCACCTGATGACAAATGTAGGTGGTTTCCAACTTTGCACGGACACAATGAGGGCCAGTGGGTAAAGTGTCCAGATGACCGGCATGGGGAGTGCGTAATCTCTGCATGTGCTGTTTGTATTGTGTCCTGATTGGCTGAGTGTTCCTAACTTCATGTGGCATCTAACTGTATGATGTTTTGGGAACACACGCCTCTTTGGCCATGTGTATTTTATTGGGGCCAATCTCCCTGAAAAATGGTGTTCTTTTCCTGTTTGCACATTTGTTTTGCTGGTTACGTGCCAACCCACCTGTGATCTGTCAATCAGTTGCCTCAGGAATAGGATGCAGGGCCTGCCTGTCTTTGTATTTACTGACTTGGAGTTGATGGGGAGGTCGTCTCGGGTGATTTCTACAACAGTAATTTTTCATGCGCACTTGTATCATTGCGTACATCAATATTAACAAAGCTTTTTGCAATGTGATTTGAATTCGTTAACGGTAGTGTTGTGCAATGAAATGGAAGGATGGAAGTGATAAGAGTACAAAGAGCTCCATGGAAGAACAGCATCAAGTGCTCCCAAAATTCAATTGATAAAATTATCATTGTCAAATCCCGAAAGAATGTGGGGTTAAGAAGCAGGGCAGAGGGAAGTGCCTGTGCAAAAGAGTCAAGAATAAATGTGTTCATGCCCACTTAGGCATCATAGACAGTCTCTCGTATAATGAGCTAATGAGCTATGTTTTGTGTTGTGAAAGAAGACTTAAAGGGAATGAGAAACTGGTCAGCCCTAGCTTCCGGTTAGGAGATAGCAAATTATGAGCTCATTGGGAGCAAAAGCAAGGTCTAGAGTGTGTCTTGTCACATGAGTGGTGCCTTTCACTCATCAGATAAAGTTCAAGTCCAGGAGAGAGGAGGGTAACATTATGGCTGTAGGGCTCTTAGGCACATCAACCCAAAAATGTAAGGTTCCGAGCACAATGATCTGGGTGTGACTCACCCGTAAAGACACTAGGAAATTATAATAGAGGTTTCTAAAATTAATGCAACATGTGGCCAGAGAGCACCCATGAGAACAAACAATGGAGTGATTTTAACAATAAAAGATTAAGTGTTTGGCATAGTGAAATGGATCTAGAGGAAAGCTAGACATGGCAATAATGTTTTTTGCTAAGACTGCAAACCTTGGCGCTGTCGGTCAGGGCAGTGTAGTTGAGGGGCTTTAATGCCCTGGGAGAAGCAGCATTAGAAATTGAGGTCAGCAGCCTCAGAAGTCCAGAACCAGTTTTAAATAGAATGTAATGTTTTTGGTTTGTCAGTAGATCATAAATTTAGGTAGCATGCTTACTAAACGGGTGTGCATTAATTTGGGTGCAGAAGAGGTGGCTATTACTATTATTTCCTATAATCTATTTTAGATACAAGATTAAGGGGCTGATTTTAGGCATGGGGGCGAGAGGGGACCCAAAACTGGGGAGTTTAGTGAGCAATGGACAGAGGGCATGTTTAGGCATAAGGGCCAATAAACCTTCCCTAAGGTAAAAGAGGTGAGAATTACGTACGAAAAATTTGAGAGACAGGACGAGGACGGGTGTAGAATAGCACAACAACTTTAAATTGCCACCCCAGGACACCTCACCAAGTAGAAGGAAAATAAAAGAGTGCACAGTTTGCTGGTAATGTCCTGATAAGTGAATCAGTGAAGCACTAAAGTTTTCCAATCAGAGCTGAGCACACAGTGGCTTTAAAAGGATGTCCATCACTAGAGCAGTAGGGGAATCTCCAGGTGCTCCGGAGCAACGCATAGAATTGCTACAGAAGTGAAGGTGGACAACTAAATGGCAGTTCCCATTGTTAGCGCCTAGTGCACCTACTGGACAGAAAACACAGAGTTAAAATGATAACTGTAAATAAAGCATGTAATATTAAAATATGTAAAATGAAGAGCAGGCATCGCTTTTCAATGCAAGTGGGGTGATTCACCAAATATAATAAAAATGAAAGAGCTCAAAGTGTCCTATTAATGTCCAGATATGTAAATCTAAACACTAAAGTTTTCCGTACGAACCAGAGCCAGGGGCACGGTGACTTAAAATGGCCGCTGTAGGAACCTGGCCCTGTATATACTATACCAAAATGAGGTACAGTGTGCACAGAGTCCAGTTGAACCCCAAAGTTAGGCAGAGGTAAAAGTAGATTGCGCCTTACTCGCTTTTTTTTCTGGTAGTGTGGGCGAGCATTTAGGCTTTATCAGAGGGTAACGTTAAGCATTGTTCTACACGCTCAGGCAGCAAAGACTGAACTCAGACCAATTTGTTTGTATCAAAAAAAATATTTAGTTATTTTATTTCTAGAACCAAGCCAAGCCTGGTGCAGGTAAGTGAAATAAATGAGTTGAAAAATATTATGCAATGTTTTACAGTTGAATGCAGGTTCAAATGCAGTTGATTGAATTACAGGTAAGTCAAAGTCTCTAAGATGCCCTCTGCATCAGGATTGGCCTGAGAGCCCTCGATTTGCGCTCCCGAGGAGACTGGGAGCCTGAGCTTTGCTGTCTCCAACCCAGCAAAGCGGCTGGGTTGAAGACAGCTCAGTGCACATGTTGGTTTGGCCGTCCTGAGATGGCCAGCCAAACTGACATGCGCACTGATAGCAGTGCACCTATCATTCCTCCTGGTGACTGCCCCCACGATGGCCTCACCCTCAAGACTCGGTCCAGCCTAGAGCTTGTAAAATAAAACAATAACAAACCTGTTTTATTAGCGTTTTGTTTTTCAAGTTTTGGAGGCTTCTGTCAGGATGAGGAGGTGCCACGCTCCTCCGCCATAGTGGAGGAGCCGCTGCTGGGTGAAGGGTTCCTGTCTCCGGATCTTTTATTTGATCGACTCTTCTCTGTAAAGGAAGCAAAAGGTATTCTGATGTAATCTATCGCGCATACAGAATTTTACAGTTTGTGTCATTTACTATTTAGCTATGTGGCAGGATTTACTGAGCTTGCCTTTCCATTTTGTGTGCCTCTTTTTCAGTGCTTCTGTCAAGGTGTCTCTCTGAAGGTCTGTCTAATCATCAGTTTGCCAGCAGAGGTCACAAAAGCTTTTTGTCACTGGCATTTCTCTATGCAAATATAAATTAAATAAAGACCTATTTTTTTTTACAATGTTCTGTCTGGCAGTGACGACTCCAGAAGAAAAAAAGCACAAAAAGCACGCTTATGCAACTTGCTTTTTTTTCCACCCACTGATGTTCTTTTCAGATGTCCTCTTTTCCAGTTTTATTGTGTCATTTCATCTGAATGCATGCCATGTAGTCCGAAAGCCTATGAGATGGTACTTACATCCAGCTGTGACTCTCTGTCCTTTCATAATTACAACACTTACCTCCACGCAAGCACTTATCAGTCCTGGCTTTCCTAACTCAAAACTGATGAAAAGGTCAGCCGTGGACATAGTGTATTATCTGACCTTAGCAAGAAATAAAATGCAGCGTTCATTTTGCTCAACTAAATCTTGATTTGGGATTGATTTCAGTATGTCCCAGCCCATTATGTCTTTGGTAAAAAAAGATTCCTGACTGAAAGCTCTTGTTCGTGTTTTTTTTTTTTCCAGAGATCTAGCGCGAAACACCATACACGTATTTTTCGAGGGCACTGGGCAGGCTGCATCATTAGGAGGATAGGTCATAGCGCATTAAAATACCCTTTCTTAGAGGAGACCCCCCATTCACTTTTTTTCCCTTATAAATGCATGACTACAAGTAACAGTCCACGAAGTAAAACATAAGACAGGGACATTCTGAGACGGTGGGCACAAAACGTGGATAGATTGGGGTTACAGTAGCCCGGGTCAATTCGCTTGCTCGGTGCTTTGCAGACACTGAGGCTGGTGAGCTTTGATTGTGTTGGAGCATAAAGAGTTATCACAAATTGAGTTTGCGAGTAAAGTCAGGGCTGGCCTTTGTTCTGACAGCACCGTTTTTTTTGTTGTTGTTACATATTTATATAGCGCGAACTCGACCCGAAGGTATTGGAGCGCTTTACATGAGCATCGATTACTTACACATTCAGGCACGGGGAGATTTGGGGGCATATTATCAAGGATGGCGTTAAAATTATCGCCGGTTTAGCGGCAGAAAACTGCGGCGATAATGGGCTTGATAATATGCTCTGGAGAATTCCAATAGAAGCCCATGTTCACACCAGTATTTCAAAACACAAGGGCGACCCATATGTCCTTGTGAACTGGGTGTTTGCGAAAAGCAAGAAAACAATGTCCACAAGGAACTTATTACATGTACCACGTTGTCAATATAGAGAAACAAATACTCTCATCTGGTTGAATCAGAACAGAATTTTTCAGATATGTTGAGGTCTTAAATCAAAACAACTGATGGCAAAAATCAATTACCATAAATAATTTATACATTAATATTAAAGAAACCCAGACAACGTTATTTACTTCAGCCGAAGCAAATATAGTTTTATTTCATATGTTTAAAAAGGAAAGAAAATCTTATCACAGTACCTTTTTTTTTATACTACTACAAGCACAATATAGTGAAAAAGTGAAACAGTGAGTCCCAGTGCAGTGATTGTGACCTAAGAAGTGAAATTTAAGTGAAATTGAAACAGAAGGTCATTAAAACAACAACGAGGGGCTTCCAGTAATACGATGAATCTTTCTTGCCCTCTCTTTGTCAATGTCGACGACGTTTCGACCCGCTCTTGATATGGGGTCTCTTCAGGACAGCTTATCTAGGGACTAATGTAAGGGGAGGGTCAGTGCATGTAGTGATTTTTATATAATATTAATACTAGGCTCCAAATTACTGAGTAGCTTACCTGTCAATTATTCTTGTATATCCACAATAAAGGTTACGGAATCACTGGACAAGGCAGGGCTACGAATGCCACTTGGCCATGTTCATATGGGCCTATATGGAAACAAGGCCAAAGATAACATATTGACATCATAATACATGTACAATATACAACTCCGATTAGGGAGGTGATGAGTTAAAATATAAACTGATTAATGTCTATCTAGGGTATGCATATAGAATGGTTTAACACATAAAAGAAAAGGATTAATTATGGTCTCATCAGAAGTAGAATATACCAGGAAGGTAGGAGGAGTTGGAGGAGTTGTCCTTCCTGGTATATTCTTCTTCTGACGAGACGATAATTAATCCTTTACTTTTACGTGTTAAACCATTCTATATGCGTACCTTAGATAGACATTAATCAGTTTATATTTTAACTCATCATCTCCCTAATCTACATTTAGGTTAGCTTGTTTATTTCATATTCTGAAACAGATTATTGTACACCACCCTCAGCATTATGGTGTAAAAGTACAAAGTAAATAGGATGAAGCCAAATCTCCGGAACCGATTTACCCCATATAACAAAAAGAAACCAACTCACTCTTACTGCAACATATGTTATCAGGAGACAAAAATCCGCATTGGATTACATTTCAATTTCATGCATAAGCCCTACAAATCCCTAACAGTCTCTACACTACCTGAAATGGAAATCCTAACCTAAAGCAAGTTTCAGCAAAGATGGAAAAAGGTGTCAGCCGTAAGAATACTCCTAAGAAGTACTCCCTCCAGGGTCATGTAGCATGAAGCCACAAAGCCAAAGATGAGGCCTGTACCTCAAGGCGTCCTAAAGCAGAAGTTTCAGCTGTCCCTAACTATGTTACAACATAAGCAATCACAGAATTAAGGCACCCCCCATAGTGTTACTGGTATTTTTTCATTACTCCAGCATCCTCATGCTTTGATTCTCTGCCCACATATTCACACGTTGGGGTATTTCATATGTCCTTGGTTCCATCTCCTTCTCTCATGAGAACTCTTCCTCCATCCGTTATCGCATTTCTTCTTCTCAGGCCTCTCTATCTACTAGGAGCAATAACTCTTTATTTCATCGAATGATGCTTTGTCCACCTGCAGTGGGAACACAAGATACATGCAACATTCCATGAGGCAAGCAAATGCGAATTCAAACGTTTGATGAAAAATACATTGAGAATGCCTTTCAGGCCTACAGTTAGGGTAAATTAACCACGCACAGATTAGATAATGCCTACAAGCAAATAGGCCATACCTTTAGCATATACTTCAACAGTTATAAATGGCAAGTCTTAAAATGTTAGTGTCATGAGTGTTAATATTAAATAAATCAGCAAACACATGTAGTTTGTTCTCCCTTAACACAATATATTACATCTCTAAAGTGCACACAAAATTTGTGTTAATCATGAAGATTCAGCTATCCTGCAATTATCGAGCCAGCATATCCACTCCGGGTACAGGGCGGCACCCCTGGAGTCTGCGAGAACTAGTAATGCGGCGCACTGTGGCCCTGGAGCTCAATGGGCTCACGGTGGTGGAGCAGGGCCTTGTAGTGGTGGATTTTGGGCAGGTGTGATCCGGTGTGATCCGGTGTGATCCAGACAGGCCCGCTGCAGTGGAGTAGGATATCGAGCAGCGGCCATCTCCTGTCTCAGCGGAGTCCTTCCTTCCCTCCCTGCTCAGCTTGTGTGGAGTTCGGCGTGGGAGCTGCGCTGCATTGAGCCCTGGTCGCATCCTGAGGAGCCTGCGATTTAGTGGCGGCTATCAGTAAAGGCCTACATTTAGAGCAGAACTGCACCACCGACCTGCGCGGATGGATGGCTGCTGATCGCTGTTAGGATCGGGCACAGCGGAGTGAACCCAGTGGCCAGATGTAGGTGGTGAATGTGGCCCTGTTGGACCACTTTTGCTGATAGAGACCAAAGCAGGAAGGCCTGAGGCAGATATGGCCTCAGCCTGTGAGTGCACCAGAGAGTCCCTGATGCCAGCTGGAGCCTCTGGGAGCCCTGGAGCGCTACGGATGGGGACTGTTCATGTCCCTCTGCCCCCACCCCGTGCAGCATCGCCCCTAAGAAGCCCACTTGAGTAGAGTGGTGTGGGGAGGAGAAATTGCAGATCTGGTATCCTCGTCTATCTCCTCCCCCAGGTGAGGCCCAGAGATGATGCAGTGAGCCCAGGAGGAACCTATGGACATGGCATTGCTTGCTTTGTGGGGGCCCCCATTTGGTGTCACAGCGGGGTGCAGCATGGCAGCTCGGCCTCGGGTGCAGTAAGACTTTTGACCCCTCTGGACCCCTGCCTGCTGCGCTTCTGCCACTGCCTGTGATGATGCCTTGAATCCATCCTGGAGGGGGAAAATTGTGATCAAGGGAGTGGAGCCTCTGGGTTTGCTTTGGTGTGCCGCCTAGAAGTGCATCACACTGGCAGACCATCCACAGGTGACAAGTTCGATCAAATTCTGGTGTGGTCACATAGATTCAGTAGCAATAGATCTGAATAAATCTGAATCTGCTACGGAATGACTGGCAGAAGCTAGCTGGCTGAGTGACGCTGATGGAGAGCACCCTTGGGGAACTACAACCTAATGTGAAGGCCATGGAGTGCCAAATTCGTACATTCTTGAGCAGAGTAACAGTGCTGGAGGATAGGGCCGAGGACTTTGAGGGTTGCTCCTACCAGAACAATCTTTGAGTTGTGGGCTTCCAGAGGGGGCGGAGGGCTCGGACCCAGTCTCATTCTTTAAACAGTGGCTGGCGCAGGTGGTTTCTCAGATGACTCTCTCCCCACAGAATCAGATTGAACGAGCGCACATGGTCTGGGGAGATGACCGCCAGTGGTTCGTCACCTATGGAAATTTATAGACAAAGAAACAATCCTGAGGGTGGTCAAGGACGCCAGCCCGCTGCACTATGAGAATGCCCACATCTACATCTTTCCTGCTGGTGCAGCGTAAAAGAGTATCCTTTTTAGGCACAAAAAAATGGCGGGTCAGCCTCAAGTATTAACTGCTATACCCAGAGAAGTTCAAAGTGAAAGCCAATCAAACAAGCTTCTTCTTTACAGAGCCAATGGATGCCCGGCATTGGTTAAAAACAAAGACAATATGAATCGTTGACCCCTGCCATACCAAGCCAGCGAACTGGGACAGAGAGAAGATGACGCACTGGAAGAGGGCATGATGGGGAAAGGCGAGATCCCGCACTGAGGGGGCTCCCTCCCTAGAGCAGATGCAAGACCAACAGCAGCGCACACAGTTGGATTATCGCTCCCTGATGACTCACGCTCAGGCACCTGTCTGCCTGACTCGCCCAGCAGTACCACCTCACTTATTCTGCTAATTTCCACCCCACAAACTGCAGACTCTATGATATGACCACCCACAGTTGATCAAATGGCAATGTTGTTGATACTGCCTGTCTGGTTTCTTTTGCTGAGTGCTTAACTTTAGGTGCAATTGTTGGCTAATATTACTCTTATCCTTACTGTAACCAGTCGGCGTTAAGATGGATCGAACCACACTTCGTGTGCAGATGGCTCATGGGCTGCCAGCCTTTCTCTAGCTCTCTTCCTCCTTCTAGGGGTTTGGTCTCCTGGTTGTGAGGGTTAAGGCACTGCCCTTAGCGGCTGGTTGTCCCCCTTTCCTTTCCTTTTTTTCTCTCTTACCTCAGGAGATCCTACTCATCTCTCTTAGAGGGAGCATGGGTGGAGCACTAGTGAGTGAGTCTCTCCAAATAGGTCTGTTGGTTTACTGTTTGGGTGAATGTCCGTTGGTGCTCACCCTGGGAGAGGAGTTGGGAATTTCGTTTTTTGTGGTTATACAGGGCATGAGACAAGCAATGCATGGGTACCGGGCTCTCACGCGGCACTGCTTATTATCACCGGGATGACGAACCTTAGTGTAATCATCTGAAACGTAAGGTGGATGGGGACAGCGCACAAGCGGCATCTAGTAAAGCAATACCTGCATCGGCGTGAAGCACATATCATGCTGTTGCAGGAGACACAGGTGGAAGGTGGGGAGGATGTCCCCTTACAAAATAAATGGTGCTGACAGTGTTATAGCACTATATACTCTGGGTTTGCCAGAGGGGTGCTAATCTGGGTTTGTCCAGGGGTCCCTTTTCAGCCTTTAGCAGTGGAAATTGATCCTGAGTGGTGCTAAGTTTTTGTGGAGGGTCGGCTGTATGACCATTTGACACTGCTCGGCGGAGTTTATGACCTGAATGTGGTGCAATCCTTCTTGGCTCGTCTCACTGCCCTCCTCATGAGATGGGTGCATATTCCCTGGCTATTTGGGGGAGAACTCAATAGCATGTTGGATCCTGGGAGAACAATCCAACCCCCCTCTGCCAACCTCTCCTGTCATGGCATCCGCATTGGGGCTGTCACAGTGGATGGCGCAGTGGTCCCTTCTAGATTCCGGGCACGCGCTTTACCCTGCTGCGTAAATATGTTCTTATTATTCCCCACCACATGACTTACACGTCTGATTGAATTGGATCCTTTGCTCCCCAACAATGCATGCACATGTACTGACTGGGGAATATTTAGGCCGCCCCTTCTCTGACCACAACCCCTTTCTCTTACACTTACGTAGGGGTGCTCTCGGCCCTCCTATACCCACATGACGCCTGCAGCTGTCAATACTTGAAAATAGCAGCTTCAGGGATCAACTGTGCGAAATACTGACAAATTATTTCTTGAAAACTGGGGTACAGTAACGTCCAGGCAGATGGAGTGGGAGGCATTGAACTTAGTGCTGTGGGGGCACTGTATTGGTGCTGTGACGGGTGGATCTACATAAAGAACTGGCAGTTTTAGAGACAATTTAGATTTTTCACAGCCTGGTGGGCAGAAATTCTGGATTTTATTAAAGACACGGAGGCTAAGATTATGCAAATCTCCTTTATTGCCACAGCTCAGCAGTAACAATGAAGAGAATATAGAACTTCAAACAACATTCCATTATAGTATATAGTCCATGAGCACACATCCATCTTCCTTCTTTGTCTTTGTCCAGTGCTGCGAACAAGAAATAAGCTCAAAGAAACATAACGTCAAAATGACGTGGAAAGAGTCACTTCAATCATTAAAAATCCATTGACGTCTTTATTCTGGAAGAAAAAAAGACACAATAGGTCAGAGGATGAAACCCAGGGAGGGTTAACAAGTGGAGGGATAATCTTAGCCTCCATGTCTTTAATAAAATCCAGATGTTCTGCCCACCAGGCTGTGAAAAATCTAAGGTTTATAGGCATGACACAGAGGCCAACATTATGCAAGTTTAAAGTGAATTAAGCAAGTCGTCAATCATATTATTGATTGGTCTAAAGTAACATTTTTTAAACATACTTTTATTTGACCAGTTAGTGGCTCTAAGAATATCTTGGAGCCCTCCACCTAACAAACGCTTTAAAAGCTGATGCACCTCTGAGAGAGTGTGCACCGAAGATAGACATTTCAACACCACTCTCACTCATCACTTCTTTCACCCATCTTGCAAGTGTGGGAGATAAAACTGCTTTATGGGGGGATCTGTGAGAGAACAGCAGTTGAGTTCCAACTCCTCTCGGACTAGCAGTTCCCTTTTCATACTCTTTTCGACATTTGACAACACATAGACTTTCATTCAGAGAGAGGAAAGGGTAGAAAATTGAAGATGACATTGTTTTTGTCCTATTTTGAAGATAAAAGCAAACTCCCTCAGGTTGGTAAGCCCTGCTAGTAACATCTAATGCCTTAACATCAGAGGTTCGTGTGAAAGAAACTAAGTAAAGTAACACAGTAAGCTTGTAAAAGATACGCTTAAGAGAAAGGTTAACATTATCTCTCCAAGAGGATATAAGTTGTAAAATGTTTCTTACGTCCCACAAGACCGTATATTTTGGTGTTGGAGGTTTAGGAACCGGCATACTTCTCATAATTTTCTTTGTTAAAAGGTTTTGTCCCACCGAGACACCATCAACCAAGGAATGACCCACAGCTATTGCTGATCTATAGACATTAACCGTCCTGTAAGTTAGGCCAGAAGCAAACAATTCCGATAGGAAGTTTACTACGTGAGCTAAATCAGATGAAACGGGATCGTAGTGTTGTTGAATACACCAGAGAACCCATTTGTTCCATGCCAGTTGATATGCCTTCCTTTTCCAGATGCCCAATACTCAGATATGAGCTGGAAAGCATCTTGTGAAAGCCCTGGGATTTTGCATTGTCGCCATCAGAACCATTAGACCTTGCTCTATGAGAGGATGAGATTCACCCTCTGGACCCAGAAGTACTTGCTTGAAAGGCGGTATTAGAAGTGGAAAGTCCACAGTCATCTCTAAAATGACTGGGAACCAAGCCTGAGACCTCCAAAGAGGGGTTATCACTACCATGTTCTGTATGTAACGACGAGCGTGTAAGAGAAGGCGCGGACGCATGACAAACAGAGGGAAGGCATATGACTTTAAGCCCCGCCTATCCTGGAGGAATGCATTCTCCCCTGATGCTTGAGGATCCGGCTTCCAGCTGAAAAAGCTCTTAAACTGAGTATTCAGCCTGTCCGCGAAAAGATCTGTCAAGAATGGACCCCATTTGTCTTGGATTATCATAAATACTCCTCTGTCTAGTTTCCAGCTGCTGGAGTCCTTGAAATTCCTTGAGAACCAGTCTGCTACGCCATTGTTTAAACCAGGAATATGCTCCGCTGTAACAGAGAGTCCCTTGTTCAAGCAGTAGTTCCAAAAACCCTTCGCTATTTCCTTAAGACCCTTTGAGTGTGGTCCCCCATCTTGTTGACGTATTTCACTGCAGAGACATTGTCCATGCGCAGCATTATACAACATTTCATTGAATTCTGGGTGAAGCTTTGAACCGCAAACAAACCCACTAGTAGTTCCAAGCAGTTGATATGTAGTTCCTTCTTGTGTTGTGTCCAACGGCCCTCTGATGATTAGGCCTGGGCGGTAAATTCCGTTCCGTTGGCGGAATTTGCGGAATTTGGGTAATTTCGCGTTCCGCGGAGAACGCGAAATTGCCCAAAAATCTGCGTTCCGCGACTTCGCGAAATTTTTTGCTTGTTCGCGTTCTCAATATGCGTGTTCGCGAGATATTTCACCCCAAGCACGCAAACAGCGATCGCGAACAGGAAACAAGTATCGCGAACAAGCAATTCCGCATGTTCGCGGAATTTCTGCGTGTTAGCGGAGATTTTTTACCGTTTCGCGGAGATTTGCGTAACGCGATTACGCAAATTCCGCCCACCCCTACTGATGATGAGTCGCCACATGTGGCACCCCATCCTTCTAGAATCACATCTGATTCTATTATTAACTCTTGGGCATCCCCAAAGATGGCTCTGCCATTCCAAGCATCCGCATTCTATGGCCACCAGGTCAGTTCTTTCCTCGAGTCTTGGTCTAGGCATGTCATTTGTGAGTAAGAGAGATTCGTTCTGAGAGCTTTCGCTTTCAGCCTCTGAAGGGCTCTGTAATGTAGAGGGCCTGGAAAAAGTGCCTGGATGGTTGAGGAAAGTAGACCCAAGATCCTGGCCAAGAGCTTCAAGGGAAAAAACTCCATTGATAGCATCTTTCTGAGCTCTTTCCGAAGATTCTTTATCTTGTCCCTTGGTAATTTCAGTTCTGCAGTCAGTGTGTTGACCATAAAGCCCAGAAACTGAGTTTCTTGGCTTGGTATTATACATTACTTTTTTGCATTTATTACGAAGCCTAAATGTTAAAGTAGTCAGATAGTAAGAACCGTATGTTGAGATACTGTGGTTTTGGACTGACCCATTATAAGGATATCATCCAGATAAATTATTAACCTTACGCCCATTTCCTTTAGCCATGCTACTACTGGACGCAAGACCTTGGTGAAGCACCAAGGGGCTGAAGAAAGACTGAAGGGGAGGGTGCAAAACTCCCAAAGTTTTCCCTCCCACATGAATTGGAGGAATTTCCTGGGGGGGGCCAAATCGGGATGGTCAGATAAGCATCCTTTAAGTCTAGACGTTTTAACACAGTCTCCCTTTCTCAAGACGTCCCTTAGGAAGTGTTACCCCCTCCATCTTGAAGTGGTGGTACGTTACCCATTCGTTTAAGCTTTTCAAATTTATGACAGGTCCCTGTCCCTTGTCTTTCTTTTTCACTATAAATATATTGCTTACAAAACCTGTTTGCGAGCTCTCTTTATAGCCCCTTTGGCTAACAGATCCTTTACTTCTTGAAAAAGTAGTTTTCTCTGCTCTTGAGAGAAGGTTATTTCTCGAGGTCTTTTTGTTTGAGTGGGAGTATCCGTGAATTCTATTTTGTAACCCTTGACTGTGCCTAGATCCCACGGGTCTTGTGTTATCATAGTCCAATTCCCAGAGAAAAGGGCTAGTCTCCCTCCCACCTTTATAGGGGTACCTGAAGGGTCTTTCAAGGTTCGCACCTGTATAGATTCCTCTGTTTCTTCTCTCTCCCTGGAATGGTCTTCCGCGGTTCCTCTGCCTTTGCGGGAAGAAAGATTGGCCTCAATAAAAAGATGTTTTGCTGGAACTTTGAGCCGTGTCCCAGAAAGGGTCTAGAGGTTGATTGTCCAGGGCTGGGGAACCGACCCCGCATTTGCCCGCCCCTTCCAAAACTTTTGTCTTGAAAGAAGACTTTTTTAATGTTGCACTGTGATTTCTGAATCGAGCTAAAGGTCCCGACATATTTAGCCATGTCGCAAATAAAATCTTCTCCAAAGAGGAGCCCTTGTGAAGTGGGTCCTCCTTCCTTATTGGCTAGCTCAATTAGCTTTGGATCAATTTTGAGGAGAACTCCTTTTCTCCGTTCGTTAGAAATGGCAGTATTAGCATTGCCAAGGAGGCCGATTGTCCGTTGGACCCACTGGCGTAATTCTTTAGGGTCAATAGGTGTCCCATCGACATAGGCATTTTCAGCCAGTTCAAAAAAGTTTGTTAATGGTCCAACTTTGTCCAAGAGAAGGTCTTGACTCGATCTTAGGCTCTTGTCAAGCCCTTTCTTAGGGTCTTTTGAACCCTTGGCTATGAAAGCGACGACCTTAGGGTCAAGCTCAGGGGTCATAGCAATTTTATCAGGAAGGGATGGGCATGGGCACGCAGACCTCAACCTTGATCTGACTTCTTTAGGAATTTCTCTTCTGAGCCAGAAACTAATGCAGTCTGCTACATGTTGGAAAGGGAACCATTCTGGGGATAAGGGGTGTTTGATTAGCAAGGGATCAAACATATCCTCCCCAAAGGGGTCAGTAATGCCCATTTTTGAGCCTGAGGCCTTGCTTGACTCTTCAGTGCTTCCCAATGTTTTGTCTCCAAGGTTCTCATCGTCCGAGTCAAAAGCTGATGAACACGAGCGATCTATCTCCGTTTCATCCTGTTCGTCGTTGTCACTGTGTATAGGGAGCTCAGGGTTTGTCTGTTTTTCTTCTGAGTGAGCTACTTTCCCTGTTTACTTTGTCTTTTTAGCAGTTTCAATAGGGTGCTCTGCTGCGGCTCTTTTCTTTGGGGCCTTAACTGCCCCTTCTTTTGCGCCAAAAGTATGCGCAGTACTGGTGGAGGGCCATGCCCTTGACAGCATTTCCAATTTTTTACTAATAGTCTCATTAAATGAGTCCATAACTTTATCCATGGCCTTAGATACCATTGACTCAAGCTTACATTTTAGGTTAATATTAGGGTTAAGAGACATTATGGGGAAGAGTATATATTATTGTGTCAAATCCCCTACTTTTTTTTTTTTCAACAGTTTAACAATTGACTGTGTTTATTAACAGCTTATTCCTGTTCTTTTCTGATTTAAAGCCAAGTTAGAATGATGATGTAAACCTCAAGGATTATTATGAGGTGAAAAAGGGTTAATTTTCCTTGAATTGCAAAGGAAGTGCATTGAATTGTGAAGGAAGGGCGTGTTCGTAATGAATTTCCTCTTCGACGCGTGTCATGCCGATTTAACAGCAGCAACTGTCAAATGTTGCCTTCTGTAGTTATGGCAACCATGCACGTCTCTTGCGTGCGTGGTTGTTTCATATGTCCTTTCCTTGAATATTTTTTCCCTCCGCGGTGCACGATTGAAATGTTCATCACCCGGAGCGGTGCAGGAACCAAGAGAGAGGGCCCGATTCACAGAACAAACTTAAGACTAAATCCTAAACTTAGTACCATTCTGGTATTCACAGAATGCACTTAGTACTTCTGGTATTCACAGAATGAACTTACTACTTTTGCTATTCACAGAATGAACTTAGTACTTTTGCTATTCACAGAATGGATTTACGACTCCTAAACTTACGTCCGCACTCGGGCCGGAAATTCCGGCCCGGAGGCGGAGCTTCCGGCCCGGAGGCGGGGCTTCCGGCCCGGGGGCGGGGCTTCCGGGCCGGAGGCGGAGCTTCCGGCCCGGAGGTGGGGATTCCGGCCGATTTAGCTATGGCTGAAATCTCCACCTCCGGGCCGGAAGCTCCGCCTCCGGCCCGGAAGCTCCGCCTCCGGGCCGGAAGCCCCGCCTCCGGGCCGGAAGCTCCGCCTCCGGGCCGGAATTTCCGGCCCGAGTGCGGACGTAAGTTTAGGAGTCGTAAATCCATTCTGTGAATAGCAAAAGTACTAAGTTCATTCTGTGAATAGCAAAAGTAGTAAGTTCATTCTGTGAATACCAGAAGTACTAGGTGCATTCTGTGAATACCAGAATGGTACTAAGTTTAGGATTTAGTCTTAAGTTTGTTCTGTGAATCGGGCCCTTATTGTTTTGGGCCCGGTTTTGCCTTCGCGGACCCCCATGCAAATCTGGTGGCACAGCTACAAAGACTCAACTTTAGGGTCTATCAGGCTAGGATTCATGGGAAGGTAGATAAAGCTGCCCGGCTCATGGCCTGGCTCCTGTGCAGCACAAACTCACAGACTTCCATAACGGCCATACGGCAGTCCCCAATCAGTATGGTCCACACCCAGTCAGAGATACATACTACATTGACATACTACAAAGCACTCTATGATCAGCTGCCACCTAGCACCGAAGGAACTGCAGGCAGCAATTCGAGGGTTAGCCACCTGCAAGGCTCCAGGGCTATACAGTCTACAAGCAAAATTCTACAAAGCATATGAAGGCTTGCTGGTCCCCAGATTAAAGGAGATTTATCAGGCAGTGTTAAAGGGAGGACAGTTACCGCAGACGCTTTGCGAGTCTCTTATAATATCCCCGCTGAAGCCTGACAAAGACCCACTTGACATCCTATCACCTCTTGTCAAAGCAAAGTGATCGCTTTTTGTCTGATGGAACACATGCCGACTTTGGTATATATGGAATAAAACGGCTTCATACCTGGTCAATCGACCACCCTAGCATACGCAGACTGCAATGAGTACTAGAACGAGCTCCCATCCATTGGCATTTTGCTGCCTGTTGGTGATAATTCTAGAACGCGCGTTGATACTATCGACTGGAAATATATGTTTGAGGTTCTCATGTGACTGAGGATCCTGAAGAGGCTGCTCCGACTCATTCGCCTCTTCTATACAGGCCCTACCACCAGTGTTAAAATGGAACAGCTTATCTCTGCCCCCTTGAAAATCAGTGAAGGCATGTACCAGTGGTCCCACTATCCCCACTCCCATTTGCAGTGACAGTAGAACCGCTGGCCCAGTCCCTGAGACACTCGGTGGAGAAATGGGGCATATATATAGGGACTGAACTGCAAGCTGCTTCCCTATATGCAGACGACATCCATCTTTACATACAAGAAATCCATCAGGGACTTGGATGCATTAACTTAGTGATTGACCACTTTCAGAACGCTGCTAAGACTTGTCTTTTTCCACTGAGCCCGACTTGCCCGTTCAACTCCTTATGACAGGACCTCATCAGGTGCGTTGGGAACCAACCATGTTCTGTTATCTGGGCGTTCTCATCTACCACAATGCCTGCAACCTGTTAGATGGCAACCTTACAAGGGCAATTACCTCCCTGAGGCCACAGATCAATTTCTGGAGAAAGCTACAACTCATGGTACGGGGCGATTTTCCCTCTTCAAGATGGTGATACTCCCAGGCTCCTCTATTCTTTCCAGAATGTTCTTGTTGCAGTACCACACTCCACGTTCTGCACTCTGTATGGGATTCTGGGATCCTTTATCTAGAATAAAGGACGAAGATGAGTGGCACTGAGTAAGTTTCACTAGCCTGTTGCCTTGGGGGGGCTAGGAGTTCCCAACTTTAACCATTACTACCTCGCGGCGCAGCTACAATGGCCATCATGATGGCTGGCAGGCCGACAGTTGGCTGACTTGGGCCTCTCTTCACTGGAGTGTGCCACCCACATGGTACATGAGCTGCTGCTGCCGGATGGTAAACTCCCTCGCGATCCACCATCTTTTTGACTATTGTGCATGCCAGCTCCATTAGGAGTCTCTGCTTGATGCCAGCGCAGGTCTCTTACACACCAGAAATCAGACTGAGGTCCATACGACCATTTAGGGACTTGATCGATGGGGAGAGGGTTGCCCTCTGGGAGGTGGCAGCGGACACATTGGGTGCCTTCTTCCATGAAGGAACTCTTGTGCCCTTTGAGAACCTATGCGAGCATTATGACATTCCCCCAGGCCATTTTCCAGCACACCGTGCATTACTCACAGCGTTGCAGCAACTTTGGTGCATTACGGGCAAAGAGCCCGAGTCGCACACACACACACTACTACACGCGGTCCATGTGATGGGGTCCGGCCGGCGCCTCATTGCATGGTTCACAAACACGATGGCCTCTAATTCCCAAGACTTGATGCAGCCCACAAAACTGCATTAGGAGAGTGACAATCCTAAGGAATGGGATAGGGCTCTCATCTATCCCCACAAGAATTCCCGTAATGCAAAATTTCAGTATATTCAACACAACATCTACACAGGGCCTATCTCACCCCTGAGCAACGTCACTGAATGCATTGCAGTCCACCTGTGTGCCCTGGATGTGACACCAGCAACATGGATATGGCGCACATGTTTTGGAATTGCTCAGAGGCACAAGGACTATGGGGACAGTCTTAAATGTGTCCTCATGTAACACAACTGGTGCTCGTGTAAAGCACTCTGATACCCAATACCTTCGGGTCAAGTTCGTGCTATATAAAACTCCATAAAAAAAAAAAATGCCTTAGCGGTGATCACAGGTTGAGCGGGTCTAGAAACCATGGAGGCGGGACTGTTGAGGATTTATCGACGGGGAAGGCACAGAGCCTCGACAACCCGTTTCATAGGACTAGCCTTAACTATAACTGAGCGTGCGATTGCCATGAATTGGAAGAGTACTCGCTTCCCAAGCATGTCCTATTGGTATGTGGCAATGCTGAAATGGAGCAGAGCAGAGACCACAGCGCTGTGCAGGGAAGAATCTAGGGGGTTGCGGAAAGTCCCCACCACGCAGGAATGGGATATCCTCATGCACAAGTTGCAAATCTACTCTGAGGAACCTGGGGAGGAGGGGTTGGGTAGCGAGCTGTGACTTTCCCCTCCCACCTCGTCTTGCACTTGATGCCATGCCAGAGAAGCCCCTGCCCCCACTGAACCTCGCTCTTCCTACTGTGTGTGAATGGAGCAGTGCTAGATCATTCTGTGTGTGCCAGATGCGGGCTGTGGTGGAATGGGGAGCTCGATGCCCGCTCTATACCATAGATGCACCTCCCATCCGGGAGCTATAGATACCAGTTCTGGAACTGCTTGTGCCCTGCTTGTTTCTACAAGTTGATCATGTGTCTTGTTGCAGTTAAGCTGAGAAATGCATATATGCATATATGCTCCCAGGTGGGGGGGGATTGCCTGCATTCATCGAAACAGTCTCACAATGACCGGACCACTCTCACTGATTTTATCCTCATGCAAATATCTATATATTGTTTTCACAAGCAACAACAAGCCAATCTGTTCATTACATACATTCTACCACCCTCCAGGTGACAACATCACCTTCATCAAACAATTCATGGACATCGTGACTACGAACACTGGACAACAAGGCACCCAAATTTTCCTCGGAGGTTTCAACCTTCATTGGCATCATCTTAACGACTCTGCAGTGAACAGCCTCAAAACATTCCTCACAGACCTTGAACTCACCCAATTCCGTGACAGCCCCACACATGACAAAGGCTCTATCCTAGACTTGATCATTTCCAAAGCTGATTGCATACAACTGAATGCAATCCTCCCATGTGACATATCATCACATTCCTCATTAATTAACCAGTAAAACTATATTCAGCCCAACCCATAAAACCCAAAATATGGAAAAGAAACTTAAAAAATGCAAGCACAGACTTACTTACTTCGTCTAGCGCCAACCTCTTGCTTCCCCCCGAAGCCCTATCTGATGTTCAAGCTCTAACAAACCACTTTTTTACCTCTATAACCAAGGTCATAGACACAATTGCTCCCTTACAACTGAAGAGGCTCTCTGTAAAAAACTCCAAACCATGGTATGACGGCAGCCTCAATGATGACAGATGCTCCCTAAGATTAATTCAATGCCAATGGAGATCATCACCATCCCTTGACCACCTTAAACTATTAAGAGCTACCAGAAACTCCTACTATAGAAAGATCAGAAGTTCCAAAGCAATATTTTTTGGTAACCAATTAGACCAAGCAAAAAATCGACCCACAAAACTGTTTGAGCTAGTCAAAGCACACTCTAAGGGTTCACCCTACCTCCCCCACGGTGGTCCAAACGCATTACCCAGCTGCGAACAATTTGCATCCTTCTTCACTGAGAAGACAGAAAGCATAAAGACGGACCTACTTAAAGCCTTTGGGCCCGATTCACAGAACTAACTTAAGACAAAATCCTAAACTTACTACCATTTTCGTATTCACAGAAGGCACTTCCTCATTTTGGTATTCACAGAAAACACTTACTCACTTCGGTATTCACAGAAGTTAGGAGTCCTAACTTTAGGACTCCTAAATGCCTTCTGTGAATACTGAAAGTCTTAAAATTAGGATTTTTCTCAGTTTAGAAGTCCTGAAGTTAGGACTCCTAACTTTACTACTACTAAACTGAGAAAAACCCTAATTTTAAGGCTTTCGGTATTCACAGAAGGCATTTAGAAGTCCTAAAGTTAGGAGTCCTAACTTTACTACTACTAAATTGAGAAAAATCCTAATTTTAAGACTTTCGGTATTCACAGAAGGCATTTAGGAGTCCTAAAGTTAAGAGTCCTAACTATACTACTACTAAACTGAGAAAAATCCTAGTTTTAAGACTTTCGGTATTCACAGAAGGCATTTAGGAGTCCTAAAGTTAGGACTCCTAACTTCTGTGAATACCGAAATGAGTAAGTGCCTTCTGTGAATACCAAAATGAGTAAGTGCCTTCTGTGAATACCAAAATGGTAGTAAGTTTAGGATTTTGTCTTAAGTTAGTTCTGTGAATCGGGCCCCCAGTAACTCATTCTGACATCCACAAGAGCACCTCACCTTCCTCCCTAGAATCCCCTAGCTTATGCATACCAAAGCTCGCCCTCAAAAATAATGCCAAATGGTCCACCTTCAATACTTACACAGAAGATGCAATTCTAAAACTTCTCACATCATTGAACCCTTCAAATCACTTCACTGATCCACTTCCTGCAAAGTTTTTAAAAGAGTTCACACCGCTGCTCTTCTACCACTGTGGACCAAGATTATCAATACCTCTCTGCTTCAAAGACTCATCCCAGAAAAACTTAAAAGTGGGCAGGTGTCCCCCATCCTCAAGAAGCCAACAGCAGACCACATGGACTTAAACAACTACCGACCAATCTCTAACATCTCAACTCTGGCTAAACTACTAGAAAAATGCATACAGACACAGCTAGGAAACCACATTGACCATTTCAACCTACTCAACCAATACCAATCCGGCTTTCGCGCAGGACACAGTACTGAGTCGGCCATGACCCACATAGTAGATGACGCACTAAAAATCCTAGATCAAAACGAAGCCTGTCTGCTAATCCTGCTTGATCTATCTTCAGCATTCGACACCGTCAAACAAGACAATCTTCTGGACCTTTTGAAACATAGAATGGGACTATCAGGATCAGTTATAAATTGGTTTACCTCTTTCCTCCAAAATAGATCCCAAAGATTCAAGGTCAATCAATCCTTATCTATGGATGTCCCAGTCACATTAGGCATACCTCAGGGTTCATCCCTCTCACCCACACCCTTCAACCTTTTCATGTTACCACTCACCGAAATTCTCAGCTCCTCAAACATCGAATATCACATGTACGCAGACGATACACAACTTTACTTAAAAATCACCTCTCTAGAAGACATAAATTCTCTCAACTCAACTCTACAACAAAACTGATCTGGCTGGTGGAAAACCACCTGAAACTAAATACCCTCAAGACTGAATTCCTCCTAATTGCTCCACCCCACCAAACTTCCATCCTTGAAGAATGGCTTCAACAACTAACAGCGCTCAACTACAAACCCCATATCATTGACTCAGCGAAATTGCTGGGATTAACACTTGACAGAAATCTACACATGTAGAATCATAATAGTGCCATAACAAAAGGAGCAAAGATTCGAATGAACACATTGAGAGAATTAAAACCCTTCCTTCCCGCAAGTGACTTCCCAGATCGACAACGACCCCTCTAAGAGCCTCACTCAACTCAGCCGCCAGACTCATCACAGGCTCAAAAAGAACCTGTCACTTTACCCCCGACTATAGAGCTCTTAATTGGCTTCCACTCAAAGCTAGAATTCAACAAAAAATTGCATGTAAGACTCACAATGCCCTACATCACAATACCCAGAACTACCTGGCCCAGGAACTTGTGCTCTCATGTGGCAACAGATCCTCGAGGAGTTCCAGCAGTCTTCTTCTGAAACCACAACGCTTTGCCAAAAAGAAGACATACAACTGGGCCTTCGGGCCTTCTCTGCAATCGCTCCCAGGATTTGGAATGGACTGCCCCCTGAAACCAGACGGAATCCCTCTGCTACCTACTTTAAGAAAAAAGTAAAGTCTCTACTCCTAAGAAAATTCAAATGAATCATTTCATCTAATTACCACTACGGCGACTTGTATATCAAGACTCAATGTTTGTTTTTTCAGTACTCGTTTTGTTTCTTATTTCTACCCTTGTAAAGCGCTCTGGTAACCACAAGGGTCTTGTTCGCGCTATATAAAACCTTCAAAATAAATAAATAAATAAATAAATATGGTTGTCATTGCAACCCTATGTAAGGCATCACTACATTGGTACACTTGATATGTATCACCTGAACTGATTTGTGACACTGTATTTACCGTGCTATTGCCTGTCTTTACATCCAAATGCTTAATAAAAGTATTTAAAAAAAAAAATCATAAGGATTACTTTAACATCTTGTACTCCTCTTTCTTCTTTTTCATGGATTAGTCACACAGAATATATGCGAGTGCAGACTACCCGTGCTAATAACGCACTCCTACTATCAATTTAGAAAGGGGTCCCAAACTACTCTTCTCCAGACACATGATAAGAAAAGCAGTCAAAATGCAAAGTCAGGTATCTGCAGTCTCAAGAAACAATGTTTAAATGCACTTTTCTTTGGAGCTGCATAGGAAGAAGACTCTTGCCAGGGCTGGATTGGGATCAAAAATTGGCCCGGGCACACTAAAAAAAAGTGGCCCACATTTGCGGATTGCGCCCTTTTGCAAAACACTGCTTCAGTGTTTTAAGTATTATAAAAAGAAGGAGGGAAGTTTCTCTAAAAGAAGCATGTTTTCTTACCTTGACTGAGATAAAAAAAAATGCCAATGTTGCTAGGACTCTTTGTGCACGGATTAGTTCACAATGGTGAACCACACCTGAATATAAGTGAGGCCACTTCTGCTCAGGCCAGTTGCCCTGCTCAGTCTGCAGACATTAGTTGGCTGACCCAGCGAGAGACTGGTAATAACACCTTCGCCCAATTGGTAAAAGGGAGGTAATAAAGGCCTATCTGCCTCAGGAAAGGACGCTCAGGCCCCATCTGAGCTGCTTGCGGCATCTGAACATCACAGACACAGCATAAATCATGCTGGCCAAAACAAGCGGCCCATGGCTGCAACACAGGTACCGGCCCATTGCCTGAGTGCCCGCCTTACCAATCAGTCCCGGACTCCTGCAGATAGCTCCTGCACCCCTCTAAAGCTTGGTGCCTCAGCGTATGCCTAGCTTGCACATGATAAAGGGCGGTTCTGAGTAAACTGATGGCTTGAATGGTCCTTAACCATGCTGTGCTTAAACTGAGCCGATGGTTGACGATGGGGCCTTTGACACTTATTTTTCCTTATGATACATCTACTAAGGGACAATGCACAGATTTGAAAGATAGGAAGAGAAAGGTGGAATAAGCGCCTAATAGGGAGAAACCAGAAATCTCCAAGAGTGAGCTAGAGGGGCAGTAATTGTCCAGTAGCTGTTTTTAGAGAGGCATGAGGTGCATTTAAGTTCCCCAGGCTTCTGTGCAGAGCTTTGTGTACAGGCACTCTTTCCTTTTACAAGTTTCTCCCCAAAGCAATCTTTGAAAAGAATTGCAGCAAAGCTTGACACTTTTCACCACACGTTCCAAAAGTATTGAATATAAAGCAATGTATTTCATAAACAGTTCAAAATATATAATCATACGATTCGGCATGCACTTTAGAAGCTTTTACTCTGTATATTGCATGTTTATATATTTCTACCTTCCACTTTGTTTTCCTTTTCCATCCTGTCCCTTCTTACTTGACATTTGAAAAGACAAATAACATTAATTTCACTTTCTAAGTTCCAGCTTTTCTTTTCGGGTATCTATCTACACTCAATTCTCTCAAATAGAATGCTATAATTTTCTTTGAAATTATATTTGTATTTCTCTTGTATTAGCTTTTTAAGGCGATCTAGTAAGTCGGTCCAGAAACATCAGCTTGGTATTTTTACTAACCATTCACATATGCTATTGAACCATATGCATACCACTTGCTGATGTAAAAGTATCATCATATGTCAAGGATGCTCACCATGATAGACAACAGATGTCAAAGATGCTCACCGCATGCCATGGATGTCCAAGAGAAAGCTTGGGGGACATTGTTTCCTATGAAGTTATATTCTTTTCAGTGGTTGGCCATGAGCTGTGCTAGACTTATTACTGCTCCTTATTGGCTCCAGTAATTTACACTTAAAAATGTGGCTGCACCCCCTGTTTCAGAAGGTGGCGGCTTGTAAGTCTAATCTTTTGATTAACTTTACCCTCGTACATGGTGAATAACCAAAAGTGGTGACGTTAGTCAAAAGTGTAAGATACAGTTACAAATGGAAGTTTACTCACATGTAAGTTTACCTTTGTGAATGGGTCCCAGAGTGTCCACAACTATACTAGGTATCGGAACAATGGATTCTAGAATGAGGCACCGCTACATGAGAAGGAGTGCCAGCGAATGGCACCATTATGCCAGGAAGGTCCGCAGTGAATGCTGGGAATATCAAAAATTATCACAGAGGGCATACAGCATGCCAAAGAGGACCATATTATGCCACTAACACCACTGTGCCAGATGCAGCCTTATCAATACCCAGCAAACACAAAGAGAGGATGAACGGAGTGCTGAAACATTTCAAACACTCACCCCAGCACAAGCTCTGGGGGGTGACACAATGACAGGTATAACTATTATATTGTCCGTGGCCAAACTCATGCTAAGAAGTGCCACCTGATAGTATGGCTATGGTTATGGCAGATATTTCCACAATAAACATAGGGATAGGCACAATATACCATGTAGAGACACCATATTGCCAGGTATGGCTACAAAACCACTATTGGTCAGCAATCTGCCTAGCGTTGCTCTGTTATGCCACAGTTGCCTCTAGGACAAGTATTGCCATAATTTTCTTTTTTTTTTTTGCTTTCTGGTTTTGCAACCCAATATTGCAACCAACACATTTCTTGGTTTGCCCCTGACAAATGAAGGAGAATAACGGAGGAGAAACAGTCAAAATATGTATTTAACATTTTCTATATCACTACTCTACCAAGACGTTTCAGTACAATTTACATTTAATTGAGTTGTTGAACTGCAGATCTTAGGTTACACAGAAGCAATAGGTGGGCGAAGGGCCATAGAGTTACCAATTAAACACATATTCAATATGTTTGCAATAGTATAATATTCCTGTTAGAAAAATAAAGAGATGGGAAGACCAAAGAAGGAATTAAATCTAGCAAGTTAGGTGATGAGAAAGAAAAAGGGAGATGAAAATAAGATGTCAGAAAGGGTGGATAGGAGAGTTGATAAAGCTCATAGGACAAAGACAGAGAGAACGAGATGAAAGTTGGTAAAAAGTGTGGAAGGTCTAGGAGCAGTGTGTTCTCTAAATGAATGCTGTTAGAATAAAAATTATTTTCTTTGTTTTGCAAAATGTTGGAGGGTATCTTTTTGACATCTCATTTCAGCTGTATGGCCATGATAATGCAATTGATGGCAACAACAGTATGTTAGGAGAGGAGAAATGTCGAGAAAGAGAGGACAGTGGACACAGTGCATATTGACAAAGACAGAGAGATAAGGAAGAATGGGGCATTAAGTGGGCGACAACTGGGCATACAGTATGGAAGATCTAGGAATCAGTGGGTGTACAATTAAAGTCAAACAAAAATTGGAAGCGGTAGGGTGATCTGTTCAAGATTGAAGGCCTGGCTGGCCAGCTATCTTGCAACTAGGCAAAAAGCAGCATGACTAGCCAGCAGTTCATTTTGGGACATGGGAGTTCACAGCACTGTTAGAGGAATTGTTGATGCTATACAACCACAGTGCTCTAAACGTGCCTCTGCCCTCCTCAAATTGTGCTTTCTATCATCCGAGAAAGCCACAAAATATGTATAACCCTCTTCAATAGGCAATAACTCCTTGCCATAAATACATTAATTCTTCAGAGACATATATCAACGCATGGGTGCATTGTGCCATCTTAGTACACTTGTAACATCACTGCCTCAACCTCTTCATTAGCTTTCAATTAGAACTTCTTGTGGGGTCATGTTAATGCATTACTGGTGCAGTACAAAATATATATTTTTTACGTTTTAAAAGTTTCTATAATCGCATAATACTTTTCAGTTAAAGGTGTCAAAAAGAAACTTGCATAAATACTTTCTGTGAGTCTCGGTAAAAGATTAGCAAACCCAAGCAGAAAATGTGATTCCTTAACAATTCTGGGAGCAAAACAATCTATGGTTGCTTGATGCTTAGACTTATCCCTAGCAGTAGGAAATGGAGAAACTAAAGATACCAACATTCAATAAATTTATCAATGAATTTACAGTTCATCAATAGTTAATCTATTCTAATGGGTTTCAGATGCTTCAAATCGCTTGCACAAGCTGTTGTTTATGAGGACATCACCCTTGAAAAAGGTCTATCATGCTACTCCAAAAACATTTACACAATATTGAAAACCAGCAAGGGAATTACCTAATAACATTAGATCAAGTGGGGATCTAGTTATCAGGTAAGAGTTCCCATCAGTTGGACGAATTCTAAATCTAAAAATTATGAAACTGGTAGAGCGTGTTTGCTAAATGTAATTCTTTTCTGCACTCAATCCAGTGGTTTATTTATTGTTGACTTATTTTCATAGGATTATCATTCAAGCCTTTTTCTCTGCCCCTGGGCTAAAGCCAATGATCAGTTAAATCCACTGAATACACTCCACAGATTTCAGTTAGTGCATCAATGGATTTCATGACATTCATCGCTACCAATGAGCTCATTTGGAATCACGAATTTCTGCAGTGAACCAATGGAGAGCAAAAGATCTACAGTACATAAAGTCATGTCATTTGATAATAGAAACTTTTCCACACCTATAAAGTACATTCTATGATTAGGTGATTTTACCATCAGAGAGCAGATTCTGTAAACCCACTCCCTACCAAGGAAGACTTTGTAAGAAATGAACATCTGAGGTTAACAGAATAATGTAAATAATATAAAAGAACGTTTAACCTCAGGATAACTTCCTCATATGGAAGTCCAACCAAAAATTAAATGGACAGATTTTTTAATGACATTGTTTCTGAGAACTGCATGGACATTGCCATGGTTCATTATTTTCTGGTTGGGTAGGATGCAAGAAGCAGGGATATGAAAAGAGATTATTAAGCAAGAAGCGATTCACATAGTACCCAATTTTTAGCAATAGTATAATTCACATTTTCCTGTACTTCCTACCTCGATGCTTAGTGTTGTTTTTGCCCTTTGTTATTTGGGTTAACACATCTGCACAATATAACAAAGTAACTTTTTGTCTCACTTTCTCCCCCCCTCTCATCTGTTCTCAAAATAGAGGGGATTGAGCTTGAAGATGAACATGGTCTAGTCTGTGGTACTGGGGGAGCGAGGCATTGAGCCCTGTTACACTTCAAAGGGGCCCATTCCACTCAAGGCCAATAAATATATGTGAGAGACGGGAGACTCAGTGGCCCCTCTTAACATTCTGTGGGGGGGGGGGGATCATTTTACATTACTCCACTGCTAGTACCTACCTTTCATAGATTGTTGTTGTGTGTAGCTAAAAAGTGAAAAGTATGCATCCAAAATGGTGAACTTGGCAGTAAGCAATATTAAAATCATTTTGACAATCCAGATTGTAATGTCATTCCAAAACATGCTCACATAGGACTTCAGGGGCAATGTATCTTTTTGTAATTTGCGCTACAACTATATGAGGATCATTGGAAAAACATCCTCGCCCTCTCCTAGAACGAGCAAGTTTGGCATCCCTCATTTTATATCTATTGAAAGATACCATTAGGGCTGTCTGAAATATCTTCCACATGGGGCTACTTTTCAAAACCACAGGATGGGTTAAAGTGGTCTGAGCGGTAGATGAGCCTGGCCTGGTCACAGTATGAGCAAGAGGAAATACACACGCTCAGACTGCCCTGTGACTCATCACTAAGTGAATCGGTTGCCTAGCAGCACTAATTATGGAGCTGAAACAGTAGATATTTTTTGATAAACTACAAATGTTTACAGTTTTAATGCCATTGAAGATTGAATCTGGAGGGCAGAGCCACTTTACAAGTGCGGGTATGTCCAAGACTCTTGGAATGACTAGAGGTGAAAAAGGAAACTGACTACAATCTACTGTCCGGCCTCCAGTGGTGGGACGGAAATGGATTACAAATCCATGGTATTATTCTTTAAAAACAATTGATGATGAAATTGGGCTCATTGGGTACATTCACCTTGCACAGCTTCTGAAGGGCTTAACACCTGCTCTTGGAATAGGTACTAAAACCTCTCCATTTGAGCATAGGACTATAACAAAGACAATGTTGCCTGACCAAATGCTGTGCAGAACCTGCTCTCAGGCATGGCATGAATAGCTGGAAACATTGCAAACTCATCTGCAACGTTTTCTTTTACACAAAGGAATCTTGAAAAAGCTTCTGGAATGAGCAAGATTTAATATGACTTCAACCAATCTAAAAAGGAATATGAAAAAAATTATTGGGTCTACCAGCAAAGCATATTTGACAAAATATCTCTGGTGACACACAAATCTAAAAGGCAATAAAAGTGAACACTACAGGCCCTCATTTCGATGCCAGGTTGACGACATCGTAGCAGGAATGGGAAGCAGGAATGGGACCGCCCGCCAAGGAGTCCGAGGTCCCACCCGCCAAATAACAATGCGACTGCCAGCAAGGCGCTCGGAAACATACCCTTTACTATTGAGGATTGTGCTGCTGGCTGAATTATGACCCCAGCACAAGCCGCAACAGTAAAGGGTATGTATTCAAACATCTAGGCACCATATGCCTGGCACACTGTGGGGCCTGGCACACAGTGCATGGATGTTTGTGGGGCACCACATGTGTCCCACGGGGCTCATAGTGGAGGCCCACAGGTAACGGAGCTATGTTGGGGGTCCCCAAAGTTCTATTCTGCCTGCCTTTACATGGAAGGGGACATCGGAATCCCTACGGCGATGTCTCCACATTGTAGGGTATTACGCTCCAACTGATGCTCCGATGTGCTCCTTGAGCCTGTCGGAGCTGTCAGTCGGTCTCTCTGTCCATTGCCTCTGACCAACCGCAGCCCCAGATGTCGGACGGACTGCCACCAATGGCCTGTCAGTGGGGGGACGTCCAACAGTATAGATGTTTACTTATGAAAGATAAGGAATTGTGGAAGATTGCTCCTAATGTGTCTTTCTAGGGAGAGTTAAATGAGATGGCTTGCTATGTAAACAGCTAAAGATTTCTTGCTTATCATCACTTTTATAGCAATGAAGAAACCCTTTTTGGGGGTTCTAAGGTCGAGGTATGACTAATAATAGGATTCATGTGACCTTTGCAATCCATCTGAGAGCTCCACTTGTTCAGACCTAAGGAGCAATGTCAAGTGACGTCATGAAGCGTATATGTTTCAGTAGTCACTCTAAAATGGATCGCTGTACAAACAAATATAATTAACATAATACACTGGCAGGGGCCATTAAGGCGAGGTGTGGATCTGAAGAGTTATGAATGCTTAACTGTGATATACTCAACAACAAAGTCAATCATGCAAATTAAGTCTAAAGAAAGAGAAACAGCCACAAAAGGCATAAACTGTGCCTGTCAGCTATTGATGCTGGTTTCAGGGAGTGTTCCCATGTGTTCCAACATAATGCGTTTTCTGCCTGGCTTCTCAGGGGATGGCGACAAACCAGGGGGAGATGTTGCCCTGCAGGCATGGCTGATGCTGAACAGCTAAGAGCCACTGAGTTTTTTCATCTGTTTTAAAACGACCCTTGCTACACTCCTCAGAAGTGCTCAAATATTGTACTTAAGGTTACATGTTTTCTATTTGGATAGTTTATTGTTGAATGTCATATTGAGTAAAACGTTTTTAGCATTTCAATTATGTTTATTTCCCGTCATTGAAAACAATGCCAGTATGTACCTATACCATCAAGTACTTGGTGAAGGCTTTTCTGCAGAGAACATATGAAGCTATTTCAAATTAGGGTGGATAGTGGGCTATAGATTCCAGCTGCGTGAATGACATCTAGTCACAGGGTTACAATTAAAAAACTACATTCCATATATTATGTATACAGTTCTTCGCCATGGCTAAATATTACATTTTTGAGGAAATAACAAGTTATACCCACCTCTTTGGTGATGAACTGACTTGCCCCTCTGTAGTTTGGCTGGGCTCTGCACTCTTGTCAGTATCTCTATGTTTCCATAAGTACCAAGATACAGCGAGGTGGGTGACATGCTCAATAAAGCCCATTAAATCAATACAGAGATGAAATCAGTTTTGCTGGCCTGCCTCCACCCCAATGACTGTAATTAGCATTCCGAATAGACATGAAATGCTGTGTAGCCAGGAGACAATAAACCAACTTTGGAGGCCTGGAATCCTGGTGATAGGTAAACACCAACACCTGGGAGGGGACAGGAACAGATGGCCTTGCAAAAGACCAGAGCCACAGATTTCCTTTTGACATGAAGATCCTAAAAGGCAAATCCAAATCACAAAAGTATTGCATCCAAAGATGCCTCTCAGACAATCCAGTTTGCCCACAGTAGTAAAATAATATGTACCAATTCAGAGAGGTGGGGTAGTTTCTCAGTTCCACATGGATGGATCAAGAAGTGGGCTTGGAGCTCTGAAGAGGGGAGCCTGACTACAGTCTGGTAGAATTGGGGGTCTCTAATTGGCAATGGTTTGCACCTTTGTCCAAGTAGTGACCCTTCTTCCTAGTCAGGGTACGGGGATACACTTCTAAAATAACCCCTGCTCACCCCCTTGGTAGCTTGGCACAAGCTGATAGGCTTATCTCAGAGGCAGTGTGTAAAGCATTTGTGCACACATACAGTAATACAGTGAAAACACTACAAATGGACACCACACCAGTTTAGAAAAAAAAGTAGTCCTTATCTAAACCAAACAAGACCAAAACGACAAAAATCCACAATACAGAACTTAAAATGTAATCCTTAGAAGGTAAAAACAGTTCTGCCCATAGCAAACTATAGATGCAACACTTTCAACACAAAGAACCTTTGATGCGTTAAAATAATAACCAAAAACAGCCGCAGAGAGGTGATGCGTCGGTTCCTTATGCCCAGGGAAGGTGGTGCGTTGGTTCCTTACTTCAGGGGAAGTGATGCGTCGGTTCCTTACTGCCACGCAGGGGAGGTGATGCGTCGGTTCTTTACTGAAGGGGAGGTGATGCGTCGGTTTCTTACTGTGGCCCCGGTGTTCTTGTAGACTTGGTGCTCCGGAGCGATGCATGGGGAATCTGGAGATGCGTCGGTTCTCTAAGCAGCGGCAATGGCGCTGTGTTGGTCTCTCCAGCTACGGTCCCATGAAGCGTTGGTTCTTGCAGCCACACACCAGGGCCTGCTTTGGAATTGGTGCAGTGATCTCGGACTTCGGAGATCGGTGCACAGGATTCAGGATGCAGTTATTTCTCCAGCCACGGGCAGACGCTGCGTCAGTTTCTTCAGTGGCACAGCGGCGATGCAACAGAAACAGGTGCGGATGTGTCGCGCTTCTCTTTGTTGCATCTCTTTTCCAGCTCCCAGCAGCAAGAACAACCTCCAGAGGCCCAACACAGCAACAGGCACCTCTTGGCAGGTCAGAACTCCCAGCAAGGAAGTTCCGAGGAGCTGGTAGTGAAGTCTTTGTGTCCCTGAGACTTCAGAACAGGAGGCAAGCTCTACTTCAAGAACTTGTTGAACTTCTTTCAGCAGGATACACAGCACACAGCAAAGTCTTTGTCCTCTCCTTGGCAGAAACAGCCACTGCAGGCCAACCCCAGACAGCACACAGCAAAGGGGTAGTATTTCTCCTTCAGCTTTCCCAGCTTTTCTCCTTGGCAGAGGTTCCTCTTGAGTCCAGAAGTAATCTAACGTTCTGGGCCTCAATATGTATACAGCATTTTCCTTTGTACTCTTGTGGCAGAGAGGTTCTGTGCTCAGTCAAAACCAGTTCTGTCCTCTCTGGTCCAGCTTCCTGGCAGGAGGTGGAGACAGCATTGTGTAAGCAGACCAGGCCAATTCAAGTGCAAGGATATCTCCTCCCCTACTCTAAATCAATCAATCAGGGGAATTGTAAGAGCTCTACTCACCCGTGAGCGTCTCAAGGCACTGGGGGGAGGTAGTCCGCTCAGTTCAGTCGAAGAGCCAGGTTTTGAGTGTCTTCCTGAAGATGTTCGGTGGGGAGCGTGTATGATGTTGATCAGGAGCTCGTTCTAGGTCTTGGCTGCAGAGTCTTTGTCAGCTACAATCTTCTTCCTGCACTGCAGGAGAAATCAGGGATTCCACCTGTTCTGGCATTGCGGATACATGGAGTTTCGGCGAGGGCGAGGTCAGCGGATCTGAGGTTTCTCTTGAGTACGTGGAAGGAGATTCTCTTGTTGAGGTATTGGGGTCCGGTGTTGTGGAGGTATTTATATGCGTCAGTGAGTATCTTGAAGGTGACTTTCTTCTCAACGGGGAGCCAGTGGAGGTAACCCAGGCGTTGGGTGATGTGTTCGTGTCGAGGGATGCCGAGGTCGAGTCTGGCTGCGGTGTTCTGTATGGTCTGGAGTTTGTGGAGCAGAGACTTGTTGATCCCGGCATGGAGGGCGTTTCCGTAGTCCAGTCTGCTGGTTATGAGTGTGTGGGTAATGGTCTTTCTTGATTCAGGGGTATCCATTTGAAGTTCTTTTGGAGGATGTGGAGGGTGTTGAAGCAGCTGGAGGCAACAGCGTTGACCTCGCGGGTCATGGAGAGGGATGAATTGAGGATGATGCCGAGGTTTCGGCGTGGTCTGTGGGGGGTGGGAGGGCTGCTGAGGGCAGTGAGCCACCAGGTGTTGTCCCAAGTAGAGGGGCAGGGGCCAAGGACGAGGACCTCTGTCTTCTCCGAGTTAAGCTTCAGGCAACTACTGCTCATCCAGGATGCAACGTCCTTCATTCCTTCCTGGAAGTTGAGTCTGGTGGTGACAGGGTCCTTGGTGAGGGAGAAGATGAGCTGGGTGTAGTCAGCGTAGGATACTATGCTGAGTCCATACTGTCTGACGATGGTGGCGAGGGGGGCCATGTAGATGTTGAAGAGCGTAGGGCTGAGCGACGATCCCTGGTCTACTCCGCAGTTGATTTCCATGGGTTCGGAGACGAAGGGTGTCAGTCTGATTCTTTGGGTTCTGCCGGTGAGGAAGGAGCGGATCCAGTCGAGGGCGAATCCCAGAATGCCGGCGTCGTGGAGTCTGGCGGTGAGTGTGCGGTGCAAGATGGTGTTGAATGCGACAGAGAGGTCGAGGAGGATCAGGCCGCGTTGTGTCCTTGGCTGCAAGTAGAGCGATCTCAGTGCTGTGGTTGCTGCGGAATCCAGATTGGGAGGGGTCGAGGATGAGTTTGTCTTCAATTAACTCTAAATGCAACCCAGGTCTATTCATCCCAGCCCTGACTCATCCAGGAAAGGCAGGACACACCGCAAGCCCCCCAGTGGCTGTCTACAGTGAATGCACATCCCCAGCCCCTGTCACTTCAAAGCCAGACAGTCAATCCACAAACCAGCAGAGGCACACGGGATAGCTAAGCTAGAAAAAAACACTTTCTAAAAGTAGTATTTTCAAACACACAATATGAAAATAATCTTTACTAAAAGATGCATTTTTATATTCTGAGTTCAGGCATACTAAACTCCCCCTTTCTTTCTTGTCCCAATGGGAAGTTATACTTATTAGATGTTATAAGTATACTCCCATTCTATCCTATGGGACAGATACCCTTTCAATACTGGAAAGGAAATACACTGTATTTCACTATCAGGACATGTCACACACATCAGTACATGTCATACCTTTCACATACACTGCACCCTGCCCACAGGAATACCTTGGTCCTACCTTAGGGATGACTCACACATAATAACAGGGAAGGTTAGGGCCTGGCAAGTGGGTGTACTTGCCAGGTCAACATGGCAGTAGAGACTACGTGTAGACACTGCAGTGGCAATCTGAGAACCCTTTGAAAGGCTGCTTGTGTGGGTGGCACAATCAGTGCTGCAGGCCCACTAGCAAAGCAAAAAATGGTTCTGTCGGGAATCGAAGTGAAATAAGTTTCTCATGTACTTAATACATTATGCAAATATTTACATTGAACATTCAATGAGGGTAGAAAATACACATAATAAATCATCAATAAATTGTATAAATTGTATAACCTGCTGTGGTCTATGTGTTTAACTTTTGGACCTCTGTATATAGTCTTATTGTGTAAATATATGTAATATATGTTACTTTGTGTATACACCTTATCACCAAACACAATAACGTCACTAATTGTCTTGTTGCACTTGTTTTTGTGGACAGCCTTATGCTATTATAATTGGTTTGATCAATTTAAAAAGAGTAAAAAAAGAATTGCATTCAATCAATTTCTCCATTTATTGATGATTTATTATGTCTGTTTTCTACCCTCATTGAATGTTCAATGTAAATATTTGGATAATGTATTAAGTACATGAGGAACTTATTTTCCTTTGATTCCCGACAGAACCATTTTTTGCTTTGCAATTATACCCAGGTTCTGAGGGTTACAGGGCTACCCCATTATCCTCGATGGCAGGCCCACTAGCAGCATTTGATTTACAGGCCCTAGGCACACACAGTGTACTGTACTAGGGTCTTAGTAGTAAGTCAAACAAGCCAATCCTGGAAACACCAATCCATAATAGCAATTTACACAGAGAACATATGCACTTTAGCACTGATCAGCAGTGGTAAAGTGACCAGAGTCCTTAAACCAACAAAAATAGGGTCAAAAACAGGAGGACCAAAAGCAAAAAGTCTGGGGATAAACCCGCTGGAAAAGCCAGGTCTAACACTGTCATATTGAATTGATGCCTCTGTGAACATTTCCAGCCAAATGAAAGAGAAGTGGTGAAAATGAATGTTGGGTTTCGGTGGGAATTCTGCCAGTTTCTGGCCCAGTGAAATATCTAATTACTAGCTGGAGCACTGGATAAAAAGGGCACCTCACCACCAACTCATGAGAACTTTCCTGACATAGAGGAAACAACTGAAGGAAGAAGATTCTATCTGAACTGTGTAGTGAAACAATGCTGAATGACTCTTGATCTCCATTTAGACCAGAAACTGTAGCTGGTCTTCAAGCATAGCTGTTTAGCCTCCCGTTTACTGCCTCATGACAAAAGCAGAAGAAAGGCTCCGTTCTGTATGGGCGAATCATCTGTCTAGTTGGGGGTGGACTGCCCTGGACTCTGCAGGAGCTCTAGCTGGAAAAAGACCAGGACCCCGGATGCCTGCCTTGAGTATCTGAGAACTGTTGACAAGATTATGAGTGGCTTTCTCTGAATCAGGAAGTATTAGTACTTGATGATTTTTCTAACTTCTGTAATGGTCAGACAAGATACCAGATGTCCCTGAGAAAGGCACAATCTCCCTGAATTCAGAATGATAGTTTGTGCCTCTTAAACCGTTTTCACCTGGTGTTCAGGGCTATTGCAGGACCATTGAAAACGCACATCCAAACCTGTAGAGTCTTTGTCAGCTACAATCTCCTTCCTGCACTGCATGAGAAATCAGGGATTCAAAAAATTGACTAAGTGCGAACATAAGACTTTTGATTATGGCAAAGTAACAAATCCACCCCAGCGGCTATGAAATCTGACTTTGTCCTTATCTAAGATTTTGGCAGCAAAATTGAACACTTTTGAGTTTGACTTTGAAGGTCCCTATTATGCATCAGCCACCTGGATTGTTCAGCTGAAGAAACTGAAACCCAGAAAAATAGCAAAGGCCAAAGGTAAACGTTTGGTAGGTGTGACCCACAAGGCTTACCTGACCAATGCTCCATCATGATCATACTGAAGTTGGCTTCCGCACCTGCCTACAGCAAACTTGGAGATTGATTGGCACTGTTTTTTGTGCTTTTTATCTTAAACGTTAAAGAGCTTTATCTTCAATGCCCCAATCCTGTTTTAACCATTTTATGAAATGTGGTCTAATTGTTCTTGATTTTTTTTTTATTGCTTGGGATTATTATGTTACATGCTTAACTTTTTTACTGTTTAGAACTGCTGCAACTACTAAGCAGTTTGCTATGGAATTGCCAGCCATTTGTGCCATAGCTACCGGGATTGTGGAGAGTTATTCACTGACCTGTATTGTGAGAATAGCCAATCTGCCACTCTGGTATATTCCCAGTACACTGCATGGTAGAGGGCTACATTCAGAGCAAAATGGGCTACCATGACCCAAACATGCCCAGCATGGTCCTGGTTCCACTAATATGGTAGTTTCAATTCTTCGCAATAAAATACCCCACTTTTCAAAATGTATTAAAAGCTGTGCGAGGGAAATGGTGACTCAGCTGCAAAAACTAAAGAATGTAACTACACACTCCCTTTTCACCTGTTTTGAAGGCCCTTCCTTGCCTGACCATTGTCCGTCATTGTCAGTCTGTGCAAGACAGGATGTGGGGAACACCAGCAGCTCTCAATTTTTGCCAGTGGTTGCTGGTGCTCGGCACCAGTACTTAATTCTTAACTCCAGCACTTATTTATGACAGTACACCACATTGTGGTGTTGTCTTCCTATTATTTAGTCATGAACTAAGTCTTGTTTAAAATTTCAATTTGCTTTTAAAAACAATAATAGCATCTTTGGATGACCTGGAATAGTCCAAATGGTCACATTTTTAGAAGTGTGATGGTTTGTGTGTAGCATTTGTACTTTTATTTCGCAATGCTGGTAGGGGCTCTCAGGCACTGATTAAGAAAGTGCAAGCAATAATGGGAAGGAGACAGAAGCTACATGGCCCGACCAGACCAGTAAGCTATGCCCAAGAGGATCTGGTATTATTATTGAAAAGCAGGAGAGCTAGATCGGAGACAGCTTTTTTGATCCAGGAGGCTATAGTTTGGTTGGTCTATGGCTCTGTATTTAAATTATGAACCCCTTTGAGCGATAATGAACAGTATTCTTAGGTACTTTGTTTCACCGTATGAGTAGTACTTCACAGTGAAGAGAAACAAGGATTGCATGACTGTTTTAAGGTGCCAGCATATTAGAGTGCAATTTGGGTCACTGGATATTGATTTATTTCATGGAACGTCTGCAAGCCTTGAGAACGTCCTCTGAGACAATACTTGTGTTGGATTTTCATTCTCACAAAGATATACTGAGACTCCATTACTTACATGAAATTCCCTATTAAAAAAATAAAAAGAGAAGAAGAATACGTGATCGTGGATGAATGTCTTTTTCTTTTCTTACTTTCAAGTAGTGTGCCTCATGGCCTGTATAGTTCTGTACTTTTACAACCACTGGCAAAATGATGTTTCCAGATTTGCACCCTGTAGCAGGCTGGCTTAGTATATGGTGCACACTTATTTAAGTGAAGCACCTTGCACTAATCCAGACAACCCTTATGGTGATTTTAGTGGTCTTAGACAACCATAGAAAGCTCTCTAAGTGGTAGCTATGGAGAGTAGCCTTCAGGCGTAGTCCGTAAGGCGTGTTAAGCAGCTTGTCTTACCAGAACTAATCATATATTGTAGGTTAAACGATAAAGAACCACACAGTGTAGTTATAAAAATAGTTCTATTTCTTATAGACATTTACTGACACATTGGTATATATCTCCTACCCAAAGATATCAACACAATACACACAATACTTCAAATGTAAACAGGTAAGTAAGCACAAATACACAGTGGTCTCCAGGGTAAGACCAAACCATATATTAAAGAAGTGGAATGCGAAATGCGACCAAAGTCGAGACTTGAACCAGAAGACTCAGAAGTGCTGGGGACACAAGGAACCGCCCGAGGTAAGTACCCCGGAACCCACAGAGGCTATGTGCGGAGTGGAAATACAGCCGTGTACTCAATGCAAGTCAATGAGAAAGTCGCTGTTGCAGTTTTCAAGAAGAAGGACCCTTCCAAGTGGACCCTGAAGAAACCCTGTGGAAGACAGAAGGTTGGAGAGTCAGCCTATCTTTGGATACCACAGGAACCAGGATACATACACCCGGGAAGCCGGGTGCATAGGTGCGAAGTGACTTTGGAGACCGCTGTAGACCACAATTGAGGACTTTGGAAAAGATGCCGCTGGCGAAGGTGAAAGAGTTTGGTGGAATCCAAGGAAGGATTTTTGAAGAGGAGTACCTGCAAGCAGAGGGGGCAGAGTCCATGACACTCGGAGGTGACCAGAAGGCATGGAAGACAAATGATCACCGATGACAGAAGTTGCAGGAGTGATGACAGTGACCTTGTCGCTGCAGCTGTGAGGACCGGTGTATGCTGTGGATGACCAGGAGCGGAGCCATTCACAAGCTGTCCCACATCGGAAGTCAAGAACCAGGGGGTCGGTGTCCGGCAGGAGCACCAACAAGCCTTGTCAGCAGCAGCAGATGTGGTAAACGGAGAAGGTGCAACGTTGGGACCAGCAAGGTCCAAGGGACTCACCAAGTGCAGGAGAGTCGGAGTAGGCCTCAAGCAAGCAGGGGAGTCCAGTGAAGCCAAAGAAGACCCTCAAGAGGATCCACAGGCTGAAGGCACATGAGTTGCAAGAGGACCTCGTGCAGCTCACCAAAGATGCAGGCCCTCATTGCCAAGGATGCAGTGAAGACAAAGATTTTGGCAGGAAGAGATGCTAGAGGCTGGAGCTTCTTGTAGCCTGAAGATGTCTGAAGGAAAGAGTCAACAAATCTTGGCAACAGCAAATTGACACGCTGCACAGGGATTCTGTTCCAGCAGTTCTGACAAGAGATACTGGACTCAAACTTGCTGAGAGGAAAGGCCAGATCCCAAGAAGTTGCAGAATCACCACCTGTGTTGTTGAGTCTGGGGGCCTGGAGAGGAACCAGGATGAAGCACAGGCACTGGCAATGAAGAAAACCTGCAGAACAATGAGATCAGGAGCAGCAGGAATCACCCATGATGCAGTCTCGGTTCCAGGCGCTGTCCAGCGAAGTCGAAGGTGCCCAGGAGGTCAAAGCTGAAGTGGTTTCGGGTTTGAATCTTGTCCCACAATGAGTCTGAAGAACCACCCACAGGTAATCTCTTAATTGCCCTAGGGAAAGGGTTGGGACGATTCAATGGTCCCTCCCAGAGGAGGGGCTGGACATAGGGGAGGATACTCCGATGTCGTTTGTCCAATTTTGCACCAGAAAGGGAGCCAAGGGCTCTCTGAACTGGTTCCAACTGAAGTATGCAAGGAAGGCACCAAATGTGCCTTTCAAAGCAGTCTGGTGGCACTGCCAAGTGCCCCTACCCCAGCCAAATACACTAAGTCCTGTCTGGGAGGTGGTCACACCTATTGTTCTACCTTCCCCTGCTCAAGCTCAGCTCAGCAGCAGGAGGGCAGAATTATGTCTGTGGTCGGCAGCAGCACTAGCTTGCTGTTAGACCATGAACATCTGTAACCGGGAATACAGGGGGTCACCCTAGGGGAGCCCCCAGTACATGGGATCCCACATCTAACACTGGAATCGGTGTTGGTGTAGGATTCCAACATGTTTAATGCCAAACATGACCAGTTTCTGGGCAGCCAATATATAGTTACACATCTTGTAATTGACTTTATGTCCACTATGTGTATTAAATGGCTGACCGCACTTACAAAGCCTGGAGAATCGACTCCGTGGTTTGTAGGGGGTGTCCTGCTCATGCAGGGTACCCTCAAACGTATAGCCTAGCACCCTGCCTTCAGGATTGAAATGTTTCTTTTACTCTCGAAACCATCGAATACGGAGCCTTTTTGCCCGATGGTGTGAATATATTAATGCTCTTCGCAGGCCCAGCAGATTAACCCTGACTGGACCCTTCCTTCTTAAATCAGCCACGTTTGAAGTGATTTGCTCGCTCATACCGGTTTGGAGCCTAAGCGCCCTGTTTCTCCTCAAGCCCATCGTATGGGCTACTGATGATTGCTCGCCCCCATCTCCCCTCCCCACACTCCAGTCCTGAGGTAGACCCCAACGTAAAGGATATACTTACCTACTACTCTCCAGGGGTCGAAACGTCGACATCTACCACACTGGCCAGTTTGATCAACAGCGATTCATCACTGTCTTTTGTCTGCAACTATGGCTATCTAAATGTCTGGATTTAATGTGATTTACCTGGCTCTTGTATGAGCCCCTTCCTGAAAAATAACTGATTATGTGAATCATACATTGTTCTACCCACTTCCTTATCCTCACTTCATTCACTATACCCTCACCCTTCCCTCCTGGGGCACTGCTTTGAAATTTTTTGTAAACAAATGCTATAAAATACAGACTGTTCAGTGTGATTAAACAACACTGTTCATCAAGAATAATATGATTCTGTGTGTAATTGTATATAATTTATTGGTTCTTTAGTGCACATTAATTCGTATACTGTGACCATGCTCCTTATGTACTGCTTCAGGATTGAAAGGCATTTTAAGTGCAGTGACCTAAGATATAGGGAAACTTATGTCTGTCAAAAGTGCTGCCAGGACCAACTCACACAGGCTGCAATGGCAGGCCTGTAGTCACAGTTTGAGTGGTCTCTCATGGGTCACTCATGGGTGGCATAATACATGCTTCAGCCCGTGGGAGACCCCTGGTGTACCTATGCCCTGGGTACCTTAGTACCATATACTAGGAACCTACAGGGGTACACCAGTAGCCAATTGGGAAGGTACCAAAATACATACCACTGTCAAGATTAGGGAGGAAGCATAGTGATTGGGTTACTGGTTAGCAGGGAGCCCAGTCAAACTATTCCGAAAACAGATTAACACCAGCAAAAAATGGGGCTAACCATAAAAGCAGATCCTACTTTCCTACACACCCAGTTTATTTGCCTATAGAAAAGTAGACTGAAATGCTTCCCCTTCTAACTGAAAATATGTGGGTTCTGCTAAAGTTCCTAAACATATAAATCCATAACTATATGCAGTTTCAATATATTTTCATAGGGAACATCTGGGAGTCGCCTTTAATTCAAACATGAAAGTTTTAACTTCTCAGCACCAAGGGACTGGTATAGGAGCACCTAAGAAACTACCAATAATAACAAAAGCAAAATAATTAGAGTAAGTATAGGTCTCGTGTATTGGGGTCAATGGATGACTATTTTCCAAAATGGAATGCAAGTTGCAACATTTTAGCACATGACATCAATTAACACCACTCCACTTAATGTATTTGAACATTCTTTCCCACTATGAATTGAGTGTCATTTATGCACACTATTCCATGTAGATTATAGAGGGATTTCTGTTTTGTTTTTCTGCTGGAGATATGCAGGAACAAAATAGTCACCATTTTAATAATAAGTTGAGATGACTGATTTAGTTGATAACTGTGGGTTGTATTTTTGGCCACATTACCATTCAGACTTTTTTTCGTTAATAAATGTTCTTCCTTTTCTGAAAGAGCTTGTGTGTATTGTGTTGCATATAACTGCAGCCTATTTGTTTCCTGGCTCCTATTCATTCCTGACATTGGTGAATGTTCATGAGTCATGTTTTCCATCTTAGGTATGTGTTTATTCTAAATGTCAGTTTAAGTTTTAAGCACTGGTGCACAGTTGAGACTGTTTCACGCTTGCAGTATGGTCGATTTACGTTCTCTAATGGGATTTTACCACCCTAATGTGTGTATACTTGTATAGCGTTCTCTGGTGAGGAGAGTCTGGCTCAGAAAAGAGTATTAGAAATTGGAAAGTATTTACTAAACATTAATAGTGACCAGAGTATTTACAAAGAAGATTAAATATGGCCATGCTTAGGGCTTAATTTAGTATTAAATCGTTTTTTATTAGAAGAACACATCGCATGAAAGTACAATGCATCAGCGCCTACAACCCCTCGGGCCGGCTACAATGTAAACAAGCATTGGCATAGCCAATAGGTCTCGCCTTTTGGACATTATAAGTGTTTAGCTATGCAACAGTTGCATAACTAAATACTTATAAGGTTCCAAAAGCGAGACCTATTGGCTATGCAAAGCGGCCATGCGGCCGCGAAAGTGATAGCGATCAAACATCAAAGCGGCCGTGCGGCCGAAAGTGAAAGTAATCACGGTAAAGCGCGGCGCGCGTGCCCGCGCACATGCACTGTAGCTCTAGGCTGGCCTGGTAGCACTTTTTGGAGCCCTCTCAATAAGTCTCGCCAGACCAGCGCATGCGCTGGGTCAGGCGAGACCTAAAAAGGCCTTTGATTTATAGACTTTCTGTTACGTAACTGACACAGCATGCCTCCTACAACTCATCCTGGGCCGGCTGCGTGAGGTGGGGAAGCCATTAACGGACCTGTCATAAAAATAAATGCTCATGTAGAAGAACTTCAACGCAATGAGTATGCATATAAAAGTGAGTTACAGAGTCGGTGTATCCCACTAGAGGGGAGTAAGTCTGCCTTTTAAGGGAGAAAAGGGAAACATAAACCAAACAATAGTTACGTCAAAATTAAGAATCCCAACGCCCTCCCTCCTCCCCCCTCCCCTCCCCTCTCCTGGAGAGCTAGAAACTTCACACTAACTAACAGGTATAGTCCGGTGTGTTGGGTAACAGATCCCGAGGGGCCCAATAAGTTGAAACACGATAGCTAGAACTAGTCGCCTTCCTGAGTCTCGGGAATCAGTCGCAAGATCCGAAGGTAAGCGCGGCATGTCAGTTCCCTGAATTCCGTGGATAAGATTGTGATAAAGGGGGCCCAGATCTTGGCATTTTCAGCTTTGTCCCCTAGATTGGCCATAGACAGTCTCTCCATGCCCAGAAGAGATTATAATTGGTGCAGCCATAGTGTGTGTTCTGGGATCTTGTCTGTCCTCCAACGAGCTAGGAGTACCTGATGTGCAGCATTCAGCTCCAAAGCTATCTGCCTACCTTTGATAGAACGCAATGGGAAGGTCAGTGCATTGGGCAGTCCTAAGATAGTGTAAGCGGGAAACCTAGGTATGGAGGTGTCAAAGGCCTTATCTATTTCAGCAAGGATCTTGTCCCAGTATCTCTTAAGTTTCCGGCAATTCCACAGCAAGTGTAGGAGGGTACCTGGGCTCCCGCAGCCATGCCAGCAGAGGCTGTCGCACTGTGGGTTCCATTTAGTTAAGGGAGCTGGAGTGAGGTACCAGTAGGATACAATTTTAAATGCGGTCTCTGTGTGGCCCATAGAATGTGCGGTGTGGTGTGTTCTATAAAAAATGTCATCCCACTCTTTGTCCGAGAGGGTGCGACCTATTTCCGCCTCCCACTATCTCTGTCCCTGGGCCCGGGCTCCCCTAGCGCTCTGTGTGAGGAACGAATAGATCTCTGATATGAGTCTGCGATCGTCTTTTTTCAAGAAAAGCCACTTGTCAAATTGTAGCATGGGTCTAATAAGACGGACCACTAGAGAGGGGCTGGGTCACCCTAATAGTGTAGATCACCAAATGGGCTTTTAAAAAAACCCTCACACACCAACCTAGTTGGTGTCATGCTTCATCATTGGGTTTCCATCTGGGTAGCCGAATGCTACCCAGCTGTGCTGCGACACCTGATTACAGTGGAGTGGTTGTTTTTTTGTGTTTTATGTGATGGTGTTTAAGGTGCAAAAATTTTAAAAATACCTCTGGGAAACTCACTAACCAATACTTTATTCCCAGTGGCCCAGGGTATATTAAAATATGAATGAATGAGATGGATAATGAGTCAGAACTACTAGTTGTGTCTGGATTCTCCCTTGGTCAAGCAAGAAAAGCTTAAAATAAAATGTAATATTCCCTGAACACAGACAGCAATAATTACCACTGCTTAACCATTTCACACAAACATACACACATAAATGGTGGGAAAACACCTGGTGAAAAACAAATGAACATGTATATAGCTTGGACTGCTGGAGTAACCACAACCATGAAGTTACCAATCACATGACATCCGGGTTCCTGTGGTGGCAAAGAGAGTCATTCCAAATCCCTCAAGATTAACTCTCAACAAATAATCACAAACAGGTGTTGGTGGCTGACCCTCAGGCGTAGTACTAAGTGACCTCTTGTTTTCCCGGGAGAGCAAGGATGGCACCAAGTCTCGGGCTTTGGCATTGGGATTTCTAATTGTCTAAAGATTCACACTGCAACCATCACCTGAATGATCAGCAAAAACAATTGTATAACAAGTTTATATTGCACCCATTTTACTCATATTACTTTTTCCCACAGATTTCCCTTCTAAAGCTCTGTAACTCAGCATAAGTAACACTAAAACAGGTCCTGCTTTTTCCCCTCTGTTAGACCTGTTAGCCTTGGGATGGTCTTCCCCCAAACCTTTTGCCTTCATCCTCCTATTTTTGCTGATCTCATTTTAGCTGGTTTTAGGACTCTGGGCACTTTACCACTGCTAACCCATGCTAAAGTGTATGTGTTCACTGCTTAAAACATGGTAATATTGGCTTATACTCAATTGGCATATTTAATATACTTGTAAGTCCCATGTAAAGTGGCAGTACCTGTCCCCCGGGCTTATAAATTAAATGATACTTATGGGCCTGTAGCATTGACGGTGCCATCCACTTAAGTAGCACTTTAAATATGTCTCAGGCCTGTCATTGCGTCCTGTCTGGGCACTTTTAAAATGCAATTTTTACATGTTAAAGTAATCCTTTTGTCAGGGCCAAACCTTCCTTCTGCATACATATAAGTCACTCCTTCACTCCTAGCGTAGGCCCTGGACAGCCCAGAGGGCAGAGGTGCAATCTATTTAAAAGGTAGGACATGTATGTTTAAGTTTTACATGTCCTGGTAGTGAAAAACTCTTACATTTGTTTTTAACTACTGCAAGGCCTACCTCTCCCATAGGATAACAATGGAGTTACTTTGTTACATTTAATAAGCTGTAATTTGGGTGTTATTAGAAATGGGGGTCTCTAGTTGGAAGTGGCTTGCTCCCTGTCCAAGTAGGGACCCTTCTTTCTAGTCAGAATAAGGGGATTACACACCCAAGATAACCCATGCTCACCCCCTTGGTAGCTTGGCACAAGCAGTCAGGCTTATCTCAGAGGCAATGTGTAAAGCAAAGTACGGAGACGGCACTGTTGAAGGTGTCTGAGATCATTAGGGAGACGCTGGACTCTGGAGGTCGCACTATGCTTGTCATGCTCGATCTCTCGGCGGCCTTTGATACCGTCCCCCACGAGATGCTTCTCGCCAGACTTTATGACATCGGTCTGAGGGAGACGGTGTTGGATTGGTTTTCATCTTTCCTGGAGGGCCGCCGACAAACGGTCTGGGCCTCTCCGAGCTCCGCCGAGATGCCGCCATTGGGAGTCGGTGTTCTGCAGAGATCTGTGTTGAGCCCGACTCTCTTAAACATCTTTATGACACCTCTGGCGGCACTGGTGGAGTCTTCTGGGGCCCAGATCGTTTCCTACGCCAATGACACGCAGCTGCTTTTCGCGTGTGGGAAGGATCAGGCTTTTGATGGGGAGAACATCCGGGGCTGCTTGGAGTCGGTCTTTAGCTGGTTCCAGTCGAATGGCCTTAAGGCCAATTCAGATAAATCGGAGGTGTTGTTTTTTGGCTGCTCCCTCGACCCTGATTGGCGGGCCTGGTGGCTGTCGGATATGTGTCCCCCTGCCCTGGCTTCGCTGGTGGCAAAGAATTTGGGTGTAAAGATGGATAATAGCCTGACACTGGTGCCACATGTTCGTGGTCTAACGGGCACTTGCTTCGGGCTACTCAAGATGCTCCGGAGGTTTTTGCCTCTGCTCTCGGAAGAGCACAGAAAGATCAATGTACAGGCCTTGGTTGGTTCCAGATTGGACTATGCTAATATCCTGTACAGTGGTCTCCCGGACTATCTTGTTCAGCGGCTGCAGGCTGTGCAGAACGCTGCAGCTCGCGCTATTTTTGGCCTCCATAGGCGAGTTGGAGCCTCCGGTTTGTTGCAGTCGCTTCATTGGCTGCCCATCCGGAAGCGGATCATGTTTAAAGTTCTGACGCTGGCGCATAAAGCGCTTTTTGGCGTGGGCGCGAAATACCTCCAACGCAGGCTCGCCTTCTATCGCCCTGCCAGATCCTTGCGATCCGAATCTCTGTTCCTGGCTGTGGTTCCTCGAATTAGGAAGGCACGCTCTGGAGGGCGCTCCTTTAGTCTGAGGGCCCCTCAGTTGTGGAACACCCTCCCTTTGGCCCTACGGTCCTCTATTAATCTGCTTCACTTTAGGAAGAGCCTGAAGACCTGGCTTTTTAACCTTTAGTATTTCTGCTGTTCTTTTTTTCAGTTGTTCGCTGTATGGTGTTATGTTTTTTATTCTGAGCTGCCTCGATAAAGCGCCGGGACACTCCTTTGGAGTAGCCGTGCGCTATAAAAATAAATGTATAACATAACATAACATAACATTTGTACATAACACACATAGTAACACAGTGAAAACACCTCAAATGGACACCATACTAGCTTCTAAAAATAAAGGATCTTTATCTAAACCAAACAAAACCAGAATTACGCAAATCCAACACACACAACTAAAAAATTGACTTTCAATTTTTTTGAGCAATGCTGTCCATAGGAAACAATGGATGCGGTGATTTTACTCAAAGTAACTTTAGATGCATTGAAATTCACAAGGCAAAATAGTCACAGAGAAGGAAAGCGTAAAAAAACACAGTGATGCATCGGTTCCTGAGTACTTGGGAAGGCGATGCATCAGTTCTGCTGCACGCAGGAGAAGTGTTGAGTCGAATCTGGACTGTAGGGGCAAGCGAGACATCGATTCCAAGAAGGTTCTGGGCTGCGGGTGATGTGTCGGAAAAACATGGTGCACAGGTGCAATGTGTGGAAATCCGGATGCACTGGCGGTCGATGAGGTGGCAGTCAGCAGGCGGTGCGTCGATTTCTTCAGCCATGGTCCCGCGATGCATTGATTCTTTCAGCCGCACAGCAGGGTCTGCGTCAGAGTCAGTGCGGTGGTCCAGACTTCAAAGACCTGTGCACTGAACTCAGGCTGTGGCGATTTCTTCATCCGCTGGCAGGCGCTACCTCGATTTCTTCGGCCGCACAGCAGCGGTACATGGAAATTCTTCCCACACGGTGGTGCTGCATCAGAAAAACAGGTGCTGGAAGGGCAATATATGTCGATTTCGATGGTTTTCATGAGCCCAGAAATGAAAATGACACCACAAGGCAGGTCAGAACTACCAGCAGTGGAGTTCAAGTCTTTGAGTCCCTAGGACTTCTTAACAGGAGGCAAGTTCTACAAGAAGCCTTTGGAAAATCTGCTCAAGCAGGATACAGCAAAGAAAAAGTCCAGTCCCTTCCACTGCCTACAGACAGACGTAGCAACTGCAGGCCAATCCAGCAACGCAAAGCACAGCACAGTGGCAGTTACTTCCCCTGACAGCTCTTCAGCTCTTCTTCTCGACAGGGTCCTCTTGATCCAGAAGTGTTCTAAAAGTCTGGGGTTTTAGGTCCAATACTTATACCCCTTTTGGCCTTTGAAGTTGGAAAACTTCAAAGAAAGACTTTGTGGTTCACAAGTTCTTGTTTTGCCCAGACTTGGCTCCAGACAAACTCCATGGGGGGGGGACAGCATTGTGAGAGGACAGGCACAGTCCTATTCAGGTGTTAGTGACTACACCTCCCACCACTCTAGCCGAGGAAGACCCATCAGCCTGGTGATGGCTCATCAGAATATGCAAGATACACCTCAGCTCCTTTTGTGTGACTGTTAAGAGTGAATGCACAAACAGGTCCCTGTCAGTCTAAACCAGACCTTGAATCCACAGGCAGGCAAGGCACAGGATCAGTAAACAAGAAAATGCCCACTTTCTAAAACTGACATTTCTAAACATACATTTCAAAAAATAACTTTATTAAAAGATGTATTTTTTAATTCTGAACTCAGGAAGCCCAAACTCCAAATCTCTATCTCTTCCCAATTGAAAGATACACTTGTAAGATGTTACAAGGCAGCTGCAATGGTAACCTATGGGAGAAAAAGGACTTGCAATAGTGAAAAACAAAATTGGCAGTATTTCAATATCAGTACATGTAAAACACACCAGTACATGTCCTACCTTTCACACACACTGCACCCTGCCCTTGGGGGTACCTTGGGACTAACCTAGGGGTACCTTACATGTAGAAAAAGGGAGTTTAGGGCCTGGCAAGTACACTTGCCAGGTCGAAATGTTAGTTTAAAACTGCACTGCAGACACACACTGCAATCGCAGGCCTGAGACAAGTATGCAGGTCTATACATGTGGGTGGCACAATCATTGCCGCAGGCCCACTAGTAGCATTTGATTATTTACAGGCCCTGGACACACACGGTGCACTTTGCTAAGGACTTACCAGTAAATCAAATATGCCAATCATAGATAACCAATTAGAATCACAATTTACACCGGGAACACTTGCACTTAGCACTGACCCGCCGTGGTCAAGTGCCCAGAGTACCTAAACCAGCAAAAACGAAGTCCAGCACACAGTCAAAAAATACAGGAGGGAGAGACAAAAAGATATGGGAAAAAGACACCAAGGGTGCCAGGTCTAACATGTTTCCCCTCCAGCTGAAAGTAAGAAGAACTACCTAACGTCCTGGAAGTTCTCACCACTAAGGTGAAAGAATTTGGGCAGACCATCAGCATTGTGATGTTTTGTACCAAGTAAATTCACTGTAGAGAGATGAACCACCTCAACAGTTTTATGTTGTCACCCCTCATCTGCATCAACCATCTGAGTGGCCTGTGGTCTGTCTGAACTCAGAAGTGAGTCCCAAATAAGTAGGGTCTTTGCTTTTTCAGTGCCCAGACCACAGCAAAAACCTCTCGCTCATCGTGCTTCTGTTCCCAGAGAAGTAACCTCCTGCAAATGAAGGCTACAAGTTGGTCCAGACCCTCTTCATTCAGCTGTGAGAGTACTGCTCACACACCATGCTCTGAAGCATCTGTCTGCACAACATTTTCTTGTGAGAAGTCTGGTGCCTCAAGCACGGGCATTGTACACATGGCTGCCTTCAGGGCATCAAAAGCGGTCTGACAGGCATCAGTCCGGGTCACTTTCCTTGGCTGCTTCCTAGAAGTCAGCTCAGTCAAGGGGCAACAATGGTGTCATAACCCTTGACAAATCTCCTGTAATAACTGGTGAGACCTAAAAAGGCTCTCACCTCAGTCTGGGGTTTGGGGGATCCCAAGCCAGAATGGTGTCAATCTGAGACTAGTAGGGGCACCACTTGACCGCTTCCTACCTGGTGCCCTAAGTACACCACAGACTTCTGACCTATCCAGCACTCAGTGGACTTAATAGTGAGGCCTGCCTTCTGCTGACCCTTCAACACTTCCCAGTGGTGGTGCAAGTAATCTTCCCAGCTGGATCTGAACACTGCAGTGTCATCCAGGTAGGCCCCACTGAAATCCTCCTGCCAACACCTAGTTGACCAACCTCTGAAAGGTGTCAGGGGTGTTCTTCAACCCAAAGGGCATAACCCTGAACTGGTAATGCCCCCTGGCATTGAAAATGCAGACCTCTCTTTGGCCCTGTCAGTCAAGGCAATCTACCAGTACCCAGATGTTAAACCAGACGTACTGAGGGAACTTGGCAGCTCTCAGCTGATATATGAGTTCATCAGCTCTGGGGATGGGGCTGTGCGTCAGTCTTAGTGATGGCGTTGGACCCATGGTAGTCCATACAGAATCGAAGTTCCGGTTTGCAGCAGCCTTTGGGACCACAACTACTAGGGTGGCCCAGGGACTGTTGGAGGGCTCTATCACCCCTAAGGCCAGTATCTTGGAAACGTCTTCCTTGATGCTGGCTTTGATCCTGTCAGTTAAACAGTACATTTTATGCTTCACAGGTTGACTATCCCCAGTTTCCACACCATGGATACACCAATGGGTGACTCCTGGGGTCAGGGAAAACAGAGTGGCAAAGTGCCCCGGCAACTGGTGACAGTCACTCTGCTGTTCAGGGGTGAGTGCAGGAGAGAGGTTCACTCCTTCCACTGACCCATCTTGTTCCTTGGCAGACATGAGGTCAGGAAGAGGCTCACTCCCCTCTTACTGGGGGCTTTCTCCCAGCCTGAGAGGTCTTCTCACATGGTGCCCATACTGCAACTCAAAGTGGCTGAACCCCAGTGACCTCTGTAGTACCTCCCTGTAAGCAAAGAGAAGGCATGGCAAGAGGACATTCCAATTACACCTTATGGAGTCTGACAGACTCCAATCCTGCCATTCATGGGCAGGTTGACCTCTCAACCAACCATTACTTTGGAGGTGGTAAGAAGTGTTGAACTTGCAGGTTACACCACACTCCTCCCACAGGGACTTCATATACTTGGATATGAAGTCGATACCCTGGTCGGATACCACCTCCTTGTGGAAACCCACTTGGGAAAAGATCCTCATCAGTGGCCGGCCCACCACGGATGAGCTCACTGTTCTCTGAGGTATAGCCTCCAGGTACTGGGTGGAATGGTCCAACAAGACCAGGATAAAACTTTTGCCCTTGGCTATCTTGGGATCCAGATGCCCCACAATGTCAATTCCCACCTGTTAAAAAGAGGTGCTGACAACAGGGTAAGGTTGGAGATGAGCCTTACATCTCCTCCCACTTTTACCACTTGCCTGACAAGTTTGGCAAGATCTACAATGGGTATCAGCGTTTGTGTGCATTACGGGTCAGTAGAAGCCTCTAAAAGCACTTGTCCTTCAACAAATGTCCTGCTAAATGCACATCATGAGCCAGATGCAGTAAGAAGGCTTGTTGGACTTGGCCCTTCTGGCAGGTTCACCCCTGGACTTTTTGGCTTTTTATTGGTGACTTGGTATGGTGATTGTTTGGTCTCTGCGCACTTTCCCTGTGTCCCAGGGTAAAGTGCGTGCGTGCTCTGAGTGCATGTGGTGAGATAGGCCTGCCCTCCCATAGGAATGCATGGGGAATGTATGTGTCCCTAGTAGTTCCTGATGCGTGGGGTGTGCAGGCCCGAGTTTGGTATGTGCGGACTCGTGGGAGTGAATGCTGCGCGATGATGTGTGCGGCGTGCATGTACCTAGTGTGGAAGTGCCACTTCTAGAAGTGGGCACTTCTGTGTGCAGTGTGTCTGTCGCGTGATTGGCTGGTCGTGTCATGTGACGGGCTAGGGATTCCCCAGTGTCAGGATGAGTCACCCAGTGGTGAATGGGGAGATCAGCAGCTAGATGGGTGGGAGGAGTCCACCTGGGTCCTGAATAGGACAGGGTTTTCCAAACACAATGCTGGCCCCGCCCCCTGTGGTGCGACTGACGACCCTAGCCCTGCCAGTGAATAGAGTGAGGGGCTGAGCACATCAAGGGTGCTCCCCAACCAGCTGCGACTGGTTTTCCCCCTCACCCTGAACCCAGAACAAAGGGTTTGCCTGTATAAAAATGGGGCTGTGTCCCCACAGAAACTGTTCTCTGCCAGGATCTTACCTGAGGGGGGCTGCTGCTGCTGCTGGACCAGAGGACCGCCACTTGGACTTCCTCCCTGCCTGGAGGCCCAGTGAGCTGGCTCTGGGTCCAGCCTTGCCCCCCTGCTCTTGAAGGACCATTTGTTGCTGGACTTTATTATCATTCTTAAAGCGCTGGGAGCGCTTTTTGCAGCCCTAAGCGCTGGGAGCGCTTTATTTGTCCCTCAAGCGCCTGGAAGCGCTTGTAATTGCCTTTTAGCGCTCAGAGCGCTTTCACGTTTTCTCCCTAGCGCTAGGAGCGCTGTATTTCTGGAAGCCGGTGCCCACCCGGCATTGTTACCTCCATAGCGGGTGCCCACCCCGCTTCATTGCGTGCCTTTGGCCTTGACAACGAACGCGGGTGCCACCCCGTATTGCCAGCCTTCGCGGGTGCCCACCCCGCATCACCGCAATCCAGAAATCACCGCCGCAGCCGGGCTTCAGCCGGAAGTCAGGCGGGCCGAGGGCGGGCCTCCGGGACAACCGGAACTTAAAAAGGAGGGCGGGAGCCTACCCCGCCTCCTACCGAGCGTCGCGGCTGATCCGAGCCCCGGAGCAGGCAGGAGCCTACCCTGCGCCCCGAGGCACTCTGCCCAAGAAAGAAGTGGCAGACAAGAAAGGAGAGCCCCGCAGCCACCGAGGAGGTAGGAGCGCTGCGAGATCCTGGCAGCTGTCTCCATCGCCAGACCGGAGCAGTCCGGGGAAGCTCGGGTGAGTGGGGGCTGAGGGGGGAACCGGGTTCGCCCTCTCCCATTTGCTGCACGAGCCTGCGAGGCTCACCAGTCCCCAGAGCGGGACTCCACCGGCAGGCACCGGGGCAGTGCAGGTGTCGGGCGGCCCCGGAAGGCAGCGGGCCGCCCCAACGTGTACTCGAGCCCACGAGGCTCCAACGAAGCAGCGTTACCGGGGCATTTCTTCCGCGTTTGAGTGGCCCCAGATGGCAGCGGGCCACTCCCACCTTGCCCCACATTAGTTTACAGAGCCACAGAGGCTCTAGGGGGCTTTTGTTGTTGTTTTGAGCCCCGAGGCTCCACGGGAGCGACAAGAGTTGTTTCCCAGGCACAGTGGTGCCCACGTTTGCTTTCTCCAGCTGCCCAGCACTTAGTGGGCAGCTGCATCGTTTAGGTTGGGGCCCTCGGAGCTTTGGACCGCGCCTCCTGCGCAGCCTTGCCCCTGACTTTTCTGGACACAGGGCGTCCTTGCCCCTACAAGGCCAGTTGGCCCAGGGATTGCCACAAATAGTGGCTAATGTGAGTTTTTGCGCCATTGTACCTTTCCTGCACCTCTGAATGTGTTTATGCGTCATGTGCTTTGCTTTACACCTCTGAATGTTATGCATCATGTGTTTATGTGCTTAGACCCCTACAGGTATAGTGATACTTAGGTGGTTGTTTTCTCCCTAGTACAGGTGGTGCCAGTGAGGTCCTGATTCCCTGCGCAATATTTTCCTAAGGTGGTTAGGGTTGCGTAGGTGGTACTTACCTGATACCAGTAGTGACTGGTGGTGTGCTAGGTGTAATTTTGTGCAACAGTAATTTTATTTCCTATGTTCTAAGAGTGCTAATTCCGGACAGTGGTCCAGGTGGCCCTGTCCCCTGTATATATGATCCCTTGTAAATTCTGCCCGTGCCTGTTGGCACATTGTAGAGTGTGTGTTTTTATCTAATGTGTTGTGTATAATACAAAGGCTATTTTTATAGAATACCTTGTGTGGAGTTTCCTTTGTGGTGGGCCTTGGGTGTTGTTGCTGGGTGCGCGCGCAAACGCTTTACACATCGCCTCAGGGATAAGCCTGACTGCTCGTGCCAAGCTACCAAGGGGGTGAGCAGGGGTTATCTTTGGCGTGTAACTCCCCAGCCCTGACTAGAGTGGTGGTTTCTGTCTGGCTTTGGCGCAAGCCCTAGCCAACCAGAAATCGCCATTTCTAACATTGGTGATCAGCGGTGGGATTTGGACTTGCGTTTGCGCTGTACCGCAGCAGCAACTGGCCGCACTACAAAACTCTGCATTTAGATAAATCACATGGTATAGGGATTATTGTTTTAAAATTGTTTTTAATTGTCATTTCTTTGGAAATGTGTTTTTGTGCACTGTGAGTTAGGTGTCCCTAGCTCGGGAGGGTAGATCATCCCCCTTAGTGCATTGTGTTTTCTGGATTCACCAGAGGGTGGGATCCAGTGGTGGCAGCGTAATAGTGTCCAGTACATTTGTCCCCCGCCCTGCGCCCAGAGTTGGTACCTGTGTCACGTGGTGGTCAGGTTGAGGAATCAGGGGTGGTAGAAACTGCCTTACCAGTCCGAGGGGAGGGTTGTGTGTGTGGATGAATGGTGTGTGGCACTAGGCAAGTGAGTGTGAGTTCTCTGGGTTAGAGAGCTTGCTGAATCTTTTTGTGAATTGTGTGCTCCTGTGTGAAACTCAGACCCCTAGGTTCCCTGTATAATTGTTACCATAACGTCCGCCAGAATGGAGCCTGCTTGTGATCCCTATGAGCTAGCTTGGCGCCAGAGGCAGGAGTTAGAAAGGTACTGTACAGAGGAAGAGTCAGAAGAGGAGGTAGAGGATGACAATACCTGGACGCCAGTAGAGAGTGAGGACCCCATAGGTAGGGCGTCCCTTGCTGGGTCCAGCGTAGGAGGCAGCGCCTCATCCCTTTCCCTGTCCCCAGAGGAGTGGGAAGATAGGAGGAAAGAAAGGGAGCACCAGCTGGCGTTAGAGAAGCTCAGGTTAGAGCATGCTCAGGCTATGGCGCAGCTGGAGGCCAGGAAGCAACAGCGAGAGACTGAGTGGGTCTTGGCGCGGGAGAGGGTAGAGGAGGCTGAGAGGGCCTCCACCAGAGGCAAAGTAGCTCTGGAGGGTAGACTATCCCCTGCGCGCAGTTTTAATTTTCTGGGCTCCCCAGGGAGGGTTGAGTCCAGTGGTAGTAGCGATGTAGATTCCAGTGTAGGAAATCCCAATCCCAGTCCCCCCAGTCTGGTACCTGTTCCCCAGGAGGAGGAGTTAAGGTTGAAGTTCAGGGGCAGTAGGAAACTGTCTCACCAGTCTTGGGAGGAGTTTGTGGATGAATGTGAGGATGCACTGTTTGATTGGATAAGAGTTCCCGCAGAATCTGACTATGATAAACTGTGTGATCTGATTCTCAGAGAACACCTGCTCAATTGTTGTGCACCGGGGTTGCGCCAACACCTGTTGGGGTGTGGGGTGTCTGCCCCATTTGAGCTTGGAGACGAAGCAGAGCGCTGGGAAAGGGCTAGAGGTTCTCTAGAGTCATTAGGGAGTGACTCCAAAAGTAGTGGGTCAGGTATCTTCCAGCCCAGCGTGGTGGAAGAGGCTCAGTGTAGCCCAGCTAGGTCCCAGGATAGCGAGGAGGGTGTAGGGGCTCACTGCCTGGCTCAGTGGAGCAGGAGTGAGAGGGTGACCGAGGGTCCCCGGACGTACAAAACCCTGCCTCAGGACTTGGATGGTTCCATGAGGGAACACCAAGTTGGGGACCTAGGCTGTCCTGTTAGCCCATTTGAGGGAGATCTCCTGGTGAGTAGAGGACCTGGAGCACCTGTAACCAGGGCTCCTGTGGTTCTAGAGTCTGGCAGTACCGCTCCGGTAGGGAGGGTACAGGAGTCCAGTGTGAGGAGTGATTGGGGGATGAGTTTCCCAGTGGAAGAGCCTGTGGGTCAGGGACTACCCAGTTGGGCTAGGATCCCGTGTAGTGACCAGGGTGGCACCACTTCTGTTCTGGGGGATCTCCGCGCACTGTCAGGTGGACAGGGGACGGGAGATCAGCGCCAGACAGACAGTCGCTCGACATATGTGTCCTTTGATAGCCTCAGGGGGATGGAGTGGAAATCCCCAGAAGTCCTGGAGTACCAGGCAATTATTCCACCAAAGGTTCTAGGCCGGAGGTTGGGAGGCCAGGTTCAGGATCAGCCTGACCTGAAGGGTGGGACGTCTGTAATCAGCGTCCCGACCAGTTCTTCTTCCAGAGGTACCGCCCCAGTTGGTAGGGAGCAGGGCTCTGGAAGGGGGTGCAGAGGGTGGGAGAGCCCACCTCTGCCCCCGGTACAACCTGAGGGGTTAAACCCTGGGTTGGGATGGCGTTCTAGGTGTACCCCTCGCCAGAGGAGGAGGAACCCTAGGAGAAGAGGTAGGGGGAGGAGAGCCTTCCCTGAGACTCCTGGTCCGCCTGAGGGTGTAGACCCTAGGCTGGAGAACCAGTGGCAGTCTAGTCCTGTCTTTCAGAGAGGAAGAGTGGAGAATGGCCGCTATGTGCCAGGGGTTACTACCCCCCACTCTGTGGTTAGGCAAAGACCAGTGGCACCTGGGTGGCCTAGGGCCTGGTCTTGGCCGCGGACAGCTTGGGAGTACCAGTGGGGTAGCCCAGTTGGTCCAGAGAGTGGTGTTAAAAAGAATTCCATGGGTTCACCGTGGCGTAGAACCGGAGGGTGTCCATGCAGTGGCGGGCCCGCGTCCGTGTTCTATCGCCCCAAGCAGGGAAGTCCATCACGGTGGTGATTGGTCTGCCCTGCGTTTTGGCTGGAAGGGGGTTGTGTTGGACTTGGCCCTTCTGGCAGGTTCACCCCTGGACTTTTTGGCTTTTTATTGGTGACTTGGTATGGTGATTGTTTGGTCTCTGCGCACTTTCCCTGTGTCCCAGGGTAAAGTGCGTGCGTGCTCTGAGTGCATGTGGTGAGATAGGCCTGCCCTCCCATAGGAATGCATGGGGAATGTATGTGTCCCTAGTAGTTCCTGATGCGTGGGGTGTGCAGGCCCGAGTTTGGTATGTGCGGACTCGTGGGAGTGAATGCTGCGCGATGATGTGTGCGGCGTGCATGTACCTAGTGTGGAAGTGCCACTTCTAGAAGTGGGCACTTCTGTGTGCAGTGTGTCTGTCGCGTGATTGGCTGGTCGTGTCATGTGACGGGCTAGGGATTCCCCAGTGTCAGGATGAGTCACCCAGTGGTGAATGGGGAGATCAGCAGCTAGATGGGTGGGAGGAGTCCACCTGGGTCCTGAATAGGACAGAGTTTTCCAAACACAATGCTGGCCCCGCCCCCTGTGGTGCGACTGACGACCCTAGCCCTGCCAGTGAATAGAGTGAGGGGCTGAGCACATCAAGGGTGCTCCCCAACCAGCTGCGACTGGTTTTCCCCCTCACCCTGAACCCAGAACAAAGGGTTTGCCTGTATAAAAATGGGGCTGTGTCCCCACAGAAACTGTTCTCTGCCAGGATCTTACCTGAGGGGGGCTGCTGCTGCTGCTGGACCAGAGGACCGCCACTTGGACTTCCTCCCTGCCTGGAGGCCCAGTGAGCTGGCTCTGGGTCCAGCCTTGCCCCCCTGCTCTTGAAGGACCATTTGTTGCTGGACTTTATTATCATTCTTAAAGCGCTGGGAGCGCTTTTTGCAGCCCTAAGCGCTGGGAGCGCTTTATTTGTCCCTCAAGCGCCTGGAAGCGCTTGTAATTGCCTTTTAGCGCTCAGAGCGCTTTCACGTTTTCTCCCTAGCGCTAGGAGCGCTGTATTTCTGGAAGCCGGTGCCCACCCGGCATTGTTACCTCCATAGCGGGTGCCCACCCCGCTTCATTGCGTGCCTTTGGCCTTGACAACGAACGCGGGTGCCACCCCGTATTGCCAGCCTTCGCGGGTGCCCACCCCGCATCACCGCAATCCAGAAATCACCGCCGCAGCCGGGCTTCAGCCGGAAGTCAGGCGGGCCGAGGGCGGGCCTCCGGGACAACCGGAACTTAAAAAGGAGGGCGGGAGCCTACCCCGCCTCCTACCGAGCGTCGCGGCTGATCCGAGCCCCGGAGCAGGCAGGAGCCTACCCTGCGCCCCGAGGCACTCTGCCCAAGAAAGAAGTGGCAGACAAGAAAGGAGAGCCCCGCAGCCACCGAGGAGGTAGGAGCGCTGCGAGATCCTGGCAGCTGTCTCCATCGCCAGACCGGAGCAGTCCGGGGAAGCTCGGGTGAGTGGGGGCTGAGGGGGGAACCGGGTTCGCCCTCTCCCATTTGCTGCACGAGCCTGCGAGGCTCACCAGTCCCCAGAGCGGGACTCCACCGGCAGGCACCGGGGCAGTGCAGGTGTCGGGCGGCCCCGGAAGGCAGCGGGCCGCCCCAACGTGTACTCGAGCCCACGAGGCTCCAACGAAGCAGCGTTACCGGGGCATTTCTTCCGCGTTTGAGTGGCCCCAGATGGCAGCGGGCCACTCCCACCTTGCCCCACATTAGTTTACAGAGCCACAGAGGCTCTAGGGGGCTTTTGTTGTTGTTTTGAGCCCCGAGGCTCCACGGGAGCGACAAGAGTTGTTTCCCAGGCACAGTGGTGCCCACGTTTGCTTTCTCCAGCTGCCCAGCACTTAGTGGGCAGCTGCATCGTTTAGGTTGGGGCCCTCGGAGCTTTGGACCGCGCCTCCTGCGCAGCCTTGCCCCTGACTTTTCTGGACACAGGGCGTCCTTGCCCCTACAAGGCCAGTTGGCCCAGGGATTGCCACAAATAGTGGCTAATGTGAGTTTTTGCGCCATTGTACCTTTCCTGCACCTCTGAATGTGTTTATGCGTCATGTGCTTTGCTTTACACCTCTGAATGTTATGCATCATGTGTTTATGTGCTTAGACCCCTACAGGTATAGTGATACTTAGGTGGTTGTTTTCTCCCTAGTACAGGTGGTGCCAGTGAGGTCCTGATTCCCTGCGCAATATTTTCCTAAGGTGGTTAGGGTTGCGTAGGTGGTACTTACCTGATACCAGTAGTGACTGGTGGTGTGCTAGGTGTAATTTTGTGCAACAGTAATTTTATTTCCTATGTTCTAAGAGTGCTAATTCCGGACAGTGGTCCAGGTGGCCCTGTCCCCTGTATATATGATCCCTTGTAAATTCTGCCCGTGCCTGTTGGCACATTGTAGAGTGTGTGTTTTTATCTAATGTGTTGTGTATAATACAAAGGCTATTTTTATAGAATACCTTGTGTGGAGTTTCCTTTGTGGTGGGCCTTGGGTGTTGTTGCTGGGTGCGCGCGCAAACGCTTTACACATCGCCTCAGGGATAAGCCTGACTGCTCGTGCCAAGCTACCAAGGGGGTGAGCAGGGGTTATCTTTGGCGTGTAACTCCCCAGCCCTGACTAGAGTGGTGGTTTCTGTCTGGCTTTGGCGCAAGCCCTAGCCAACCAGAAATCGCCATTTCTAACAAGGCTGTGAAGTGCTGAGGTACCACCAGCACTTGGTCTGCCCCAGGCTCAGCAACCTTAGGCTCACTAAACAGGAGACCATTATCCCAGTAGATCTAATGTGATCCAGAGTGATCACCAGCTGCCTGTTTTGCAGCCTGCTGCCACAAACCCACAAGAGATGGACATTCCTGCAGCTCCATGCAGAATTCCCCCTGGTGGGACTCCTTTTTGCTGCGAATAGGTCAGTTCAGTCCGGTCCCCCAGTTTGGCCACTTGCTCCCCTGTAGGCTTCATGGCATCCCCCAAGGGTCATCCTCCTCCCTGACCATGGGAACGTCTGTGGCTGGTTTCCCATATTCCTTCTCTTCCTCTTTCTGGCAGGCATCTGGGCCGCTGTTTAAGGCTCCAGGTGCTCTTGATCACCCCTACTGGCGGCCATTGACCAACTAGTCAGGATAAGGGGACTACATACCCAAGTTAACCCCACAAGGCAAGTAACTATGATTTTCCTGTCTATTTGCTAATAATAAGTGCACTTTTAATTGTTATGTCGTAGAAAGTGGTAAATTATTTATTATACTTTACCACCATATAACTGGATCTAGGCAATAACCTTTCCGTACAAAAGCAAAAGTACCATGAGGATAGGAAGCACTGGTTCCTTGCAGGCCTAATACCTGGAAGTTTTATACGATTATGTAAATAAAAATAAATATGTTGAATGGACATTGGCTGGAAATGTGAATAAACAGGATCTCGAGTGATAGTTTCTTCACAGGCTGGCAAGCATCCATGGAAACATTTGCCATTTTTTAGGCTAGAAATCCTACCTTGAGACATTGAAATCCTATTTTGAGACAAGCAGTGTATCGACACCACCTATGTAGGAACAAGTTATTCTCTCTCTTTATAATAACACAGATAATCGCACTTCTTACACTGTGCATAACAAATTGCTCCCTAAAAGGGTTAATACTGCCCAAAGAATTGTGTTCTTCCCTTGGGACATTCTATCAGCCCTCAAGATGCCATTCATCTGAGAGGCAGAAAATAAATGTAGGTGCTCCGCCAGAGTGTGCCAATCCGTGCAATAAAACATAGTGAATACTCCCATTAGAGCAAGGCTTGCAACTCCCTTCAAGTGCTCCAGAGCAGGGTGTGTAGCCCACCGGGCATTGTTTGTTAATACCTCTCACACGCTACAAAGTGAGAGGTAGGAAACACTTTCCCTGGGATAAGAATGTCAACACCCCTTGAGTACTGCAGCGAGGGTTGGGGTTAGGCAAGGTGTCAGTATGATGCTGCCAAGTCTGTTCCAAAAGTAATAATAAGAAGAGACCTAAGACGCTACAACCTGAGGAGCTGCTGCAGCTCCTTCACTCCCAGCTCAATCTGAATAAAGTGTTCTCGGGTCTAGTGATCAAAACAAGTACAACTGCTTATCAAAAGAAGCCAGAAAGCAGCTCAGACTCAAAAACACAATCCCAAAACAAACCCAGGGCAGATTTCGGCTACTAAACGGAGTAGGTAATATACTAGAGATCGGCTCAAAATCTTGTGATTCTGGGTAAATCACTTATCTCCATTGACTAAAAAAATTAATGTGAACTTGTGTAATGTAACTGGTGCTCATGTAAAGTGTTTCAATATCTTTTGATCGAGTTTGCACTCTATAAAAATGAAATAAATAGGTAGTACCATAATCACAGCGGGGCAGCAGACGGACACTAATTAGGATAAATCAATCTGTACTTTGTCCATGCTCCACACAAAGAAAAAGGGTGTGATGCAGGAAGTGCCACTTCGCACATGCTGACGAATTTGAAGGCAGCAAAAAAGAGTGCTAATAATGCCAAAAATGGTAAGTAACGGGCGGGCTGGATACAAGTCTCATTTTAGAGTTTTTATTAGCCACAATAGATCATCGCCAAGACAGCACATGCACGCTGCCTGCAGGCAAGACCTAAACATGATAGGGATAGACAGGAACCCAGAAGCAGAGTCATGTATCAATCAGATGTATCTATTCAAAGGCCACCACCAAAAGAGCTGAGTTCTATCCCTCATGTTCATTCATCAGGTGCAGTTTACCACATCACAGTCTGGCATGAGTAATGGATTATAATTACTAAATATTTACCCTACTCTCCAGATAATGTGAATGTTCCTAGAATAACCAGGACTGTCCGTAGGCTATCTATTCAAAACTGTGAGGATTCAAACATTGCCTTCTTGCTGTTGAATTAGGTCGTGGGAAATATGTAATCTTTTTGAGGGAAACAGTTAAGGAATCAATTCGGGTCTGGAACGCTTCCACCACTGTAATGTTTTTGTATACCTGAATCCTTCAACAATTTGTGTAGGTAAAACATCCCTGCTGCTGATTGTTTTTGAGTTATAATTAGCACGTTGTGCCTGTTTTTGTATATCATGTTATAATTCCTCAGGACTGCTTTTACACACATTAGTAATTGGATGGTTATGTACACAAATGTGTAGTGTAGTGGAGGCAGCGTTTTAGATGCGCACATTGTTATGTTAGCATAAGCGTCTTAGATGTTAGAAACGCCATCTTGCCACTTTTTGCTGCTTTGCACACGACACTGCAGATAGATTTTATTATTTGAAAACTGCTTGCTCGCCTTTTTCTTCACATGAGAACTGTCTGTTGTTCACATCCCTAGACGTGCACTGCGACCTTGGTCTGAACATTGTGTGCAGAAACAGTCTGAGCCAACAAACAATGTATGCTTTTGAGTTCAGGTTGATCGGCCCACGCTCTAGCCATAACACGCACACAGCTGCAGATATCTGAAAGTCGAGAGCCTTTAATATTGCAGTTTGCATGCATTAGACACACATTCTGGAGAAGCTCTTTTCCAGGTGCAGAGCAAAGCTGATCCTGTGAAGTGATTCACCTAAGCTGATCTTTACGGTATGGGGTTCCCCATTCAAACCTAGAGACCTTCTATTAGTCTAATAATACTAGATTACTAGTGAAGGGAGAATTGTTGTATTCCATTTCAATTGTAATATGATTTCTCCCTTCATTTTCTATGGTAACAATGCTGATGGTTTTAATCATAATCATTTGTCTGCTTATGTTAGCCAAAGTACTGCATCTTAGGACACGTAGTTTATAAAATAAACATTTTAAACTTTACTGTGTCTCTGAATACTCTGGTTGTGGACTGATATGAGAATAATAACGAACAGGTATTTCTGATTACCACCATTCCTGAGAGTACTGTAAAGTCGCATGTTCTGGGTTGTCTAATCATTGGTAGCTTCTATATGGTATGAAGAGCGAATGAGACACTGATGCTGGTCGGATAGGGGTTCTGGGTACTGAGGTGAGATTTTGGTACACCACAATTCACTGAGGTCCTGGTTTCCTGCGCATAGTTCTGTGCATGAGCAGAATCCCTGCAACATGGCGCACCTAACGTTTGGTCTTCTGATTTGAGACGCCTTAGTAGTGCTTATATTAGTCCACGGCACCCTCACTCTTGTTTCCGGATAGCGGGAGTGACGGTTCTAACCTACCTATTGGTACGATAGGTTCAATCAAGCTTGTTAATTAAAAAGGTTTTTATGTTTTCGAACCCTGTGCTACTGTAATATACATTGTTGTTCTTCTCTGTGTCCTTATGGCGGTCGATATTGCAGCGCATAGCCGAACTCCTCTGCGGCGTCATTTGACGCAGTTTGGGGTGCCGGACAATGGGATGTCCGGTATATTAGTGGTGAGTGCCGATGCCTCATACTCCTACGAGTTGTTTTACTCTTGGGTGACTATGCCGGCAGTGAATGCAGATGATAATACGTTTCACACCTCTACTCCCACCTGGATCCCGGCAAATTATACGCCATATAGGACACAGGAGATTCCTATTTCAGCCTGGCAGCATCGCATTTGGTTTAATGGCGCCCTTCCCTATACGGTTACACCGGTTCGAATGGGCCCTTTGTCAATTCCAGGGGCCACTTGGCCGGTACTGGCCGGATTTACACCTCATCCTCGTTATTTAACGGCTACAGTGGATGAGTTACGTGTCCTCCATACAGCCCTGGTTACAGTATATAGGGCTTTAGTGCAATACGTTTTGCGCAACATTCAGGTGGGGGCACCTGTAGTTGCGGGACAGCCAGCTGGCCCGGCCGGGATTGTCATTAGTCCCGTCATGGTTAATTCGGTAATGGGCAAGCGCCCCCAAAATAAGGACGATTTACCTTATTGGCTTGCTGAGAAATTTGACCAGCTGGAGGCAGTATTTCCGCACTCTACTCCTGTGGAGAAACACAGGATCCTCACCATTAGTTTGCAGAAAGACTTAGTCCCAGAGGTGTCCGATTGTGACAACTGGGGTAAAGTTTTTGCAGCGGTCTACTCGAAGTGCTTCGGCACCCCATCTATGGCCGTGCTTCCCTCCGTCATCAAGCGTATTCAAGATCAACACGGTCCGGAGGCGGCGGTCGACTTGGGAATGCGGCTTGTCGGTGTGTTCAACGTAGTTGCCACACTCATCCTTGGTAATCTCAAGGGAGATGCGGTACACTTTCAAGTGGCTAATGGTTTAACCCTCATTGACGAACTCGATAAGCCCAGAGAGTTGCCTAAAATTATTGCGGAGGCTTATAGAACTATTGGCCGCAGTAGTTTAGGGATTAAGCCTACTATTGTCATTCCAGACATTCAACAGCAAACTAAGGTGAGTTCGTCTGTCAAAGACGATCGTCCAACTTTTCCTAAACAAAATTGGAGAACGACGAAACAGGGAAAGCAGCAACAGAAACAGGGGTCTCGTCCTGCGTCACCAGTACAGGCACCTGGTGAACGCACATATGATTTGCGAGATTGCACTAGTATTAGGTCACCTGATAGATTTCAGGTTACTGAACAACGTTCTCCTCGTTCTTCACAGGAAACATTAGCCTCACAGTCCGGTGGCGAAGAACGTGGCAAGGGTCGGGGTGCCCAACAAGGACGTGAGCATCCCTGTCAGCCTGACGGTATGGGCAAGCAGGACGAGTTTGCACGTCAACGTCCCCCGTTTCAGAAGAAGAAAGTTGCTGCGCTAACGGCGAGGTATGCCACAGATAGTGAGAGTGCAGCTTCGGAACCTGACATGGGCACTAACGCTGCTTGACAGCGCAGTGGAAGTTACAGTAGTGCGGCAAGCACTGCGTCCATATCTGTAGGCGACAGCAACTGATACGTTCATAACTGTAGAAACTGCTGATACTAGAGTGGCTCCCCCTGACAGACTATATAACATAGTCCTCTTAATTGAAGGTGACATACAACGTACAATACAAGGGATTTTTTGGGATAATCCGACCTCTTCCTATGATATTTTCTTAGTGGAGGCGGACTGGCCCCCGACTTTCATTTTGGATGCTCCTAGAGGGGAGGAGGCAATCCTCCCGTCTTTTGCTCACACAGTGCCAAAGGAGCACGCTGAAAGGTGTGCTGAAGAGTGGGCTCAGGTGCTTGCTCCGGCTTTGTACCGTACTCAGGTTGGGTGGGATAAATTGTCGCAAAGCCATGAGATTCCTTTACGGTCTATGCCTCAGCCACAGCCCCAATATCCCATGCGTCGCGAAGCTAGATCTCACGTCGCGGAAATCCTTGAGCAATTGGAATATCAGGGTGTTATTGAAACATGTGTGTCACCAATGAATAATCCTTTATTCACTGTAACGAAGCCTGATGGGTCGTACCACCTAGTTTTGGATTACCGGCATTTGAACTCTCATTGTTGGACGTGTGCTGTACAGAATACTCACAGTTCTGCCCTCGTTGATAGTCTGGTGAGAAAAATGTTTAAGACCACACTTGACATATCCAATGGCTTTTACAGCCATAACCTGTACACTTTTAGTAGTCAGTGGACAGCGTTTACTTCAGGCGGCAAACAAAAACAGTTTAAGAGATTAGCCATGGGCTATAAAAGCAGCCCTGGCGTCTTTGCCGCACGTGTTGTATCTCTGTTGGAGAGCATTGACCCTGATGCGTACTCGTACGTTGATGATATCTATCTCACAGACGACGAGTTATGGCCGCATCTGTGTCGCGTTGATCGCATCATTGTTATGTTTGCAAACTTCGGTTACAAATTCAACTTTGCGAAGTCTCACATTGCAGAGTATACAGTGTCGTTTTTGGGCTACGAGCTCAACAATGAAGGTCGAGGATTAGCCCCTCACTTCTTGGAGAAGTGCGCATGCTAGCGTGCTCCGACAACGCTGAAGAAATTACATTCTTTGCTGGGTTTTCTGAATTTCGGGCGTACCTACATTCCCGATTATGCCCAGCGTATCAAGCCACTATATGCCTTGGTACAACCTATTTTTTCCAAATCGAACTGGCTGCCAGAGCATTCAGCTATCTTGCAATTTTTGCAGGCTGATCTTCTTGCTTCGAAATACTTACGGACACGTGACAACCATACTAACCTGGTAATAAGAATTGTGCCTGGCGCAGTCGGTTTGACGCACTTAACGTTTAATGAGGGCGATACAGTCCCCATTGCATACAAATCACACCTGTACACTTCGGCTGAAGTGCGCTTTTCCTCGGTTGAGAAAGTTTTGACTGCAGTGCAGATGGCGATTCTTAAAGAACGAGCGCTGTCGCAAGGGAAACGCATGTTGGTAGTTACACCATATCCTGCTCTAGAGGCAGTGACGAAAGCCAGTGTACCTAATTCTAAAGCTTTGCATCCGTGGTAGATACAATGGGCCACTTCTTTGACATCACCAGATGTCACCTACATCTTTGATGCCTCATTACAGACTCAGGAGTACTTGCAGTATGAATTAGTTCATCCAGCTCCTCTGTCTTTGCGCCCGCTTGAAGATTACCATTGTGTCATTTACACTGACGGTTCGGCGCAACTGGCGACAGAATCGAAGCATGCCTATTCAGCAGCCTGCGAATTGTAGTGGGTACTTTCGTGAATGGAGAATTCAAGTTAGATGTCGTGCATACGCAGTCATTGGGGGATTGTACCGCACAGTTGGCAGAGCTCCGTGCTCTGGTGCTTGCACTGGAGTTTGCTGATCCTCGGGTTACTACTCTTATAGTGAGTGACTCGTTTTACTGTGTTCAATCTTTTAACGACAATCTATTCTTTTGGTCTCAGAATGAATATCGGGATTCCAAAGGTAGCACAATAAAGCATAAAATGCTTTGGGTTCGGGTGGCAGAACTTAAACAGCATCTGCCACTCGTGAATGTAATTCACAGTCTTGGTCACCAGCGAGTTGGTGTCCATGCTGTCGGGAACAGCTTAGCTGACGAAGCAGCGAAAACAGCAGTGGCAACATGTCTAGTAGCAGCAGTTACAAGATCCAAAAGTAAGATTGATGATGACATCTTGGCAGCTATTGCTGCGACGGAGAAGGGCAATAATTACCCTAGAGGTTTCCCTTCTCGGTACTCTTATAATTTAAGTCCTGATAAAGTCCCTATGTGAGAATTAACTATGTTGATGACAGATTGATTCCCAAAGCGGACTGCAGACCGTCTTTGAAAACAGCGGCTCACGAAGGTGTGGCCTCTGCCCATGCCGCGTGTCAGCTACTGTTACTCTCTTACAACAGCGTTACTGGTGGTGCGGGTTGTATAAACAGACTCGCACTTATGTTCATGATTGTGACATTTGCCAGCAGATTAAACCTTCGACTGCTGCGCGCCCACCGCAAACTCAGTTGTACATATCTAATAAACCACTTGGGTGTGTTTATCTAGATCGCTGCGGTCCTTTCTCCTCTGATACTGCATACAAGTATATTTTAGTTGCAGTGGATTCGTGCATACGTTTTCTTTGGGTATGGCCACAAAGGAGTGCTGATGCTCATACTGTCATCAGGAATTTGCGTGTCTTTGTGGGAATCTTTGCATGTGGTACCCTTCATTCTGATCAGGGCCCTGCATTCGCCTCTAAGGCGTACAAGGAAGCCATGAGATCTTTGGGGGTCCAAGTCAAATTTTCGTCTCCATACCGGCCTGAGGGCAATAGTGTTGTGGAACGGATGAACCGTGACTTAAAGCAATCCTTGACAGCTAGAATTTTAGGCACTGCCAGGAATTGGTTAGCCCATCTGTGTAGCGTACAACGTGCACTTAATAATCTCCCTAGAAGGTCTCTGGGTGGGCAGACCCCATACGAAATGCTCTTTGGCATCAAAATGTTTGGCCCGGACCTTGATGGTCTAGACATGGTGGCATCAGCCGCACCCTTTGAGGTAGATGATCACTGTGCTGTATTACAGACTCTACAAAAGACCAGAGACAGTCTTGCAAAGGAACACTTGCCCTCCACATCTGATGCTGCACTTCAGATTCCGGTAGTCGGCTGGCTACCTCGAGTTGGTGACCTGGTCCGTGAGAAGGTGGAGAACAAGAAGGAGTTCGGCCCCTCTTATCGTGCACCGGTTCCAGTGCTTGGCGTGCAGGGTACAAGAACAGTCATTTTACCTCCACTTCCTGGTTGCAAGGATAACAGGTAAATCTCCATTGACAATGTCAAACTACAGTGAGTGGCTGATTCTTCTTAGTATGACTCCAGCGGTCTCTTGCCCTGCGATGCTGAGAAATTCTGTTTTGGCTCCGGCTTCCACCACCAGGCCTGATATTGCCATCGAGATGCATACAGTTACTAATCCTTTGTTGCCACCACCGGCTGGTGGTCCACCTGAAGATACTGAGTATGCTTATCCCACAGATGTATCAATGCCTGTTTTACAATCAACTGCAGTTAACCAGTCACGTTTCTCATTAGACACTAACTCTGTGCCTTCCAGTGCTTCATCAAAGGTTTCTATTTTTGCTTTTTGGTTTAAAAGACATTTTTTAATCCCCCCTTGGACTTACATTTGGCTGGTGCGCATATGTATTTTTTTGTTTATGTCCATTGGATTTGTGGTGGTATTTTTTCGTTTTGTAAATGGACACTACCTGAAGGAAAGGTCAACAATTAGACTAATTGATGGAACTTTGGCCCCCCACTCCTCATCACACATCATGAAGAGGGACCAGACTTTTTTGAATATTACTGCCTGGCCTGTGTTAGATAGGATTGTGTGGGATGCTGTTAAATTTAAAATTCATGGACCCACTGAGGTTATTAATGTTCCCAATGTACTTTGTGTTTCTATGGGTGATGTTGTGAAACAAAACATCCGCTCTGATGATTGGGACGTTCAGGCCATAGAGGCACTATTTTCTGATTTGAAGTATTATGCCGCCTTTGATGCTGAAGATGTGTATTTAGACACTGCTAATTATGGGGAACTATTTTGCTATCAACATTATGGCAATCATTTCCTACATAAAGCTAATACATTTCGAAATTTTGCAAATTGTACGCAATGGGAACATTGTCCGACGCCAATGCAAGGCAGCTCCAACACAATGGTAAACAAATTTGCATATTTTACTGATTTTAGTGTTTCAAAACCTGCCGCCTTTTATTTTAAAATGGTAGCAGAGTCTGCCTCGAAGGTTAGGCTGACACACACTAAATTGTTGTATTCAAATCCTTTATGGATGCATTGGCTGCCGTGGGTTATGATTTGTGGAAAACTACAATTGATCTTAAATCTGATTGGCATGGCAGGTACGAGGGACAGGAGCTCTGCATCGTGCCTGCTTCGTCCCAAACCATATGTTATTTTAGAATTGTACTATTTTTCAAACCACCTGCTTTGGATTGGCTACTTCTAAAAAGCTGAATTCCCCCTCTATTCCAGATCTGGGTGCTCATCCTAATTGGGATAATCATTCAGATCTGTCCCTTGATTTGTTGCAGTCATACATTACTAATACATCCTTCAATATTTCCAAATTAAATCCCGAAGGATGGTTAACATGGCAGATGAGCTCAGATTCCTGTCAGCAGCGTTTTCTGGGTCTGCAACCTGGGTATACGCTGGTCCGCGTAGACCCCCGCTTTGAATCTTCTCATTCTGTTACTACCTACTCAGTGGGGAAATTATGCCAATCATGGCTGCAACATTCCACCTTGGCATCTGTTAAACTTCATTTATGAAAATTATATGACAGAATAGAATTGAATGATTTTGTTAAGGGTCCTGTAGGTGGCAGGTCCAAAAGATGGGTGTATGCTGTTTATAACGAAGTTTGGAAATTATCACAAATTAAAGCGGCTTCCAGATTGAGAGCCATTGATCAAGCCAATTTGGAAAAAGTACTAGCTGTTATCGATAATAGCATTAACACCCTTTCTTCCAGAATTTAGACATTAGATAATATTGTTTCATCTGTTGTTGATATTGTGCAGGATGATATGTCTGTTTTATATCATGGGCAGAATCAATTGCGTTCTATAATGCAGTTTGCATGGACATTACAAACTTTGAAAGCTGGGAAAGTCCCCTGGGACTACATGAATACATCATCGTTATTCCTTATTTTTAATTTGACTGCGAAGCCACAATTCATGTCCATGAAAGATGCAACATACTCATTACTACATATTGAAAAGTTAGAACCGTTGCCTTTTTCTGTGGCCGAATTGAACTCTGCTGTGTGGCTTATCCACGGGTTAATCACTTTACCATTTCCTTTGTTTAAGTTCAGTGCGTGCATGAAACATTATGCCCTAGGCAGATATGAGCCGTTGGGTACGGCTTTCCTGCATGAAGTTTGGTCACTCCCCTTTACATATAGGTGCATGAGAGAAGGAAAAGTAGCTTATTTGAAAGGTGAGTAATGCACTTCCCACCTGATCACCCAGTAGTCTGTAGGCACATCCAATTGCATGGCGCTTGCAATGTTCAAGCCCCGAATTTAGCATGCGTCCTGAAAGGGATTCCAGTGCCAGATATTACACCCTCTTTCACGTTGCTAGCTAACGGTAGTTATTTGCTTTTAAATAACGAGGCTTGCTGCTGGATGCTAGTGGGAATTCCCTACATTGTGGCTGTATCACAAAGACTAGTTTGCTGTAAAAATGTCCTCTTCCCACCCCCGCATGGGTGGCTGGATGTATCCATCTGGCCTTCCTTTCCAACCTTGAAAGCAGAGTTCAACAAGATGAGCAGAATAAGGGCTCTATTGTCTCAAAAAGAAGTCACTCTGACTTCATCCCATGAAACATTTGTCCTTCACGTAGCAAATACCCGCACCGAGGTTCATGCACTTTTAAATACTGATGTCCCCCTTAATTTCGGTGCCCTGATTCAAACTATATTTAATGCCTCGTCAACAACGCGCTTGGCGCATTTTTTCAAAATTGTGGGCTCCGGTCTCGTGACCTCCTTCCAAACTATTTTTGGTGTGATACCGGCATTTTTTTATTCTATTTTTTCCAGCGTCTTTGGTGGGCTCCCGTTGATTCTCGCACTCACGATTGGTGTGCTGTTGTTGGTCTGCTTACTGCGCAGTGGTGGCACACTTTGTGCCACACGACAGCCAGGCCCGGCTGCTCCACCTTTGTAACTGGATGCTTGAATACTATGGAACATTGCCACTGGCCACCTTAAGCATAGCCTATGGATTGTCCTTCCGGTTTTCCTACTTTACGTGCGTGCAACCTGTTTTTCATTGCCTAGATTGTTCTTTCGAATGGGCTCTGGATTTGTGCTTGTCAAACTCGGTGTCTCCTGCCCCAGATTATGATCGACTGATGAGTCCCTTAGTGGCTCATGAGTTGGACTATTCTGGTATCAGGATTATGGCCTGTGGAGCGGCACATGGAGTCCTAGGGAATTGGGACATCGGTACGGCAGCGTATGACTTCTTGGCAAGAAGTTATCTTGAAGAACACGCCAGTTGTCCTCTGATTGTGCTAGAGGCCCCAGTTGTCATGGAACATGTTCATTTACCTTGTTAGACTGGATGGCGGAAACTTTTACTGAACATTCTAATGATTTCCTCTTGGAGGCTGTCGCTACTTACTGTGCTTATACATTGATTGATTAACTTGGATGTCGTCCAACTTTCCTTGTACGACCGACACACATTTTTATTTTTTCATTTTTGCATCGCAATTTGGGCTCGCTGCGCCTCTGCAAGGTGCCACATGGTTTTCCATTTTCTTTTTTCCCTTCATTTTTTTTTCTCTTTTGCGATTTTTTTCGAACTTTCACTCCCCTTTATATGGATTTTCAATACATGCACTTGCTTCCGCTCTATCAAACTTGAACTCTGCGTTCCTTTCTTGTATCCCTAGTTGTTCGTGGTCCGATCAAGGGAGGGTGTAGTGGAGGCAGTGTTTTAGATGCGCACATTGTTATGTTAGCATAAGCGTCTTAGATGTTAGAAACGCCATCTTGCCACTTTTTGAAATTATTTGAAAACTGCTTGCTCGCCTTTTTCTTCACATGAGAACTGTCTGTTGTTCACATCCCTAGATGTGCACTGTGACCTTGGTCTGAACATTGTGTGCAGAAACAGTCTGAGCCAACAAACAATGTATGCTTTTGAGTTCAGGTTGATTGGCCCATGCTCTAGCCATAACACGTACACAGCTGCAAATATCTGAAAGTCGAGAGCCTTTAATATTGCAGTTTGCATGCATTAGACACACATTCTGGAGAAGAACTTTTCCAGGCGCTTAGCAAAGCTGATCCTGTGATGTGGTCAACCTAAGCTGATCTTTACGGTATGGGTTTCCCCATTCAAACCTATAGACCTTCTATTAGTCTAATAATACTAGATTACTAGTGAAGGGAGGGTTGTTGTATTCCATTTCAAGTGTAATATGATTTTTCCCTTCATTTTCTATGGTATTGTAACAATGCTGATGGTTTTAATCATAATCATTTGTCTGCTTATGTTAGCCAAAGTACTGCATCTTAGGACACATAGTTTATAAAATAAACATTTTAAACTTTACTGTGTCTCTGAATACTCTTGTTGTGGACTGATATGGTAATAATAACGAACAGGTATTTCTGATTCCCACCATTCCTGAGAGTACTCTAAAGTCGCATGTTTTGGGTTGTCTAATCATTGGTAGCTTCTATATGGTATGAAGAGCGAATGAGACACTGATGCTGGTCAGATAGGGGTTTTGGGTACTGAGGTGAGTTTTTGGTACACTGCAAATCACTGAGGTCCTGGTTTTCTGCGCATAGTTCTGTGCATGAGCAGAATCCCTGCAACAGTAGCTCTCTCTACTTCAGATGTCTCATTTATGTACAATATTTACTGGTATCAGCAAAACACATACCTTGTTTGACCACAGCTCACATTCTAGCAGTAAAGTATCATGCATATTAAATTTCAAAGATGTCAGCTCCTGCAAACCACATCCCAGGAAATCTTGGCCAAAGCGATTGCTAAAACCAACACTGTCTGATGTGTAGAATTACCACTTTTGAAGCATTCATGGCTTTAGTGCACCAACTATGAAAGTTCCAGATGTTTGTCATGTGTCTGTCAAAATAAATCCCTAAATGTCCATTTCATCACCCACCATCTAAATGGACTGAGGGATAAAAAAATAGATTTCCCGTATATAAGGAGTATCGGACCTATATTATGTTAGCATGATGCATCTATACGTACACTCCCTGTTTGATATATATGCTTTTGCTTGGAGGAAACTTGTTCATTTCCTCCTTGTATATCTATTTCTAAAATAGTAGGCCGAGAACCATACAGACGCCATCTTCTGATCATATGCTCGAGCACAGGCCGTGATCACGTGTTGATCACGTGCATTTGTCACTTGTCAGGCCCCAGTTCGTCTGAGTTACTGGTAGCAGCTGAAGGTAGGCTGTTTACTCAACTGTTCTAAGACTCAAGGTCGCATGTGGCTTTGGGGGCGATAAGCGCATTCCTGGAGGCGCCGTGTCTACACTCCCAGGCACCAAGACGAAAGGGAGTCACCCCTCCTGTCCTCATCAGTAATAGAAAGTCAAGCCTTTGTACTGGTCTGATTTGTGCCATATATGGTCCTTTCCTGGAGCTCGAGGGCCAACTGGTGCTTTTCCTTTTACAGTGATTGTATGTGTTGAACCGAAAAGTATATAACCTCATGTTTGAATACGAGCCAACAGTCTTCTCGGCGCACCTGATGGGTGAGGTTCGGAGAGGCTCCTCTATAGAGTATCTTGTTAATAAACGATTGAACCTTCTTCACTGCCAACTGACTGATTATTTGGAAATGGTATTGTGACTATTGGTAGGTATAGTCCTTTAGTATAATTTTATGGTACTTCAGTTGGCGACTCTGGTGGGACTCAGTGACTGGGTCGTCCTCCCCGTAAACGGGTGGTAAGGACAAGGGGTAATTTTGGTCGAGCGGTTGGATGGAAAAAGGATCCTTTGAAATTTAGCCATCTTTGGTATGCACTTACTCTGCTCTCACGATCAGAGTATCCCCAGCTGCTAGTGACCCTTCACTGGAGTCCTGCGGGCGTAACCCAGGAGCTGACCGTGTTGGTCTTCAGGAGTTGGCAGTGGAGAACACGCAATTGTACCTGTGTGCACCAGGTGAGTGGAATTGTTTTGATGTTCTTGGTATGCACTGTCGAGCAGTGCTTTTAAAGCAGTTAACTGTGTAAGTATTTGGTGGTCAGCGTACCACGGAGAATCTTGGGGGTCTGATGGGGCAGCATTATGGTGGCTGCACGTGTAGATGCTCCACGGACCTTTTGTGAATAATAAAGACGCCGACCGGACGCCCGGTGTGGCACGTGTGGTGCGCGCCCGGCCAGACTGCTCTCGGAAAAGCTTGTGGCTGTACCTGGGTAGCCTTGGGAACACATCTATAAGCGGTGCTAATGAAGCGGGCTTAGTTAGAATAGTCACAAGAGTGAACCAGGAAGGCTGCGGGATGGTCTGTAGGTCGGTCTGTGGTCATACCTGTCTGACGGCCTCTTGGTAGTCTTTGGACTGCTTGATTTTGGTACCTGTCGGTCTTGGAATCTGAATTTGATTGATTCTCCACGAACAGGAGTCGACGGGCTCTGTACTTTGTTCGAAGAGGCGTCATTTTTGAATATTTTTGTATGTATATATATATATATATTATTGTCTTGTGTATGTCTGAGTGAGCGTGAGGTTGTATGTTTTGTGAATGTTTGAACATGGCCATGTTTGGAAGTTTATTTTTATGATCAAATGAGGAACGCGTGACGAAAATAACCATGCCGTGTTTTAGTAAATTGAATTGTTTTGGATGTTGTTGCCACCCTAATGATACGCGTTTGGCTGAAAGTCAACCTGCCCCGTCTGAGGGCAACCCAAGTTATGATATGCATGTAAAGCATGGTATTACACCTCTCTTGTTTAATACACTATGGCATAAATATACTAAAGATAACGTGGAAGTACAATGGCCCTTAACCGGGTCTTTTGATGAAAAAAAGATCAATTATCTGCAGGATCGATTATTTTCTAAACGTAGTCGACAGTCAATGTTTGACTCCCTAAACCTGTGGCAGAAGGAAGCGCAGCGTAGACGTATGCGGGAGGAGAAAGTATGTAGGATGAAAGGAAATCAGACGATTACACAGAAAGCTATAGCTTATGCTAAAGCACGAACTGAACAAGGGACTGATTGCGCAGACAGACAATTTAGATTGCAAGTGGATAAGACATATGTGGCTAGGACTGAAGCGGAAGATGAGATAGAGGAATTTATTGGACCCTCGTCCACCTCCACCTCATGCTCCGCAGCGTATATATCCCGTTGTTCCCCCGACTCTAGTAGAGGCCCCTTCAGCTTCCGCCCCTGTTGTTTACTCTTCCCTTGCCTCTCTGGGAACGTCCTCTGTTTTGTCTCCCTCAGTGTCTGAGACGGCTATTTTATGGCCTGTTACCCTGCCGTCTCCCGTTATGTCCACAACTGTTTTGTCTCCCCCACCCCTGTGTGGGCTTCCCTTTCTGCGAGCACGACCCCATCCCCAGCTGTTTCGACTCCATTTCGTGCCTTGGGAGATGTTGACGCACGGAAGTTGTTTACCCGTTCGGCTGTAGGACAGGATGAGAAACAGATGATTGAGGATCAGTCATCCCAGTGGATGCGACAGCCTATTTACACTATAACTGATATATGGAGCACGCTTCGAGACTATGAGCCTGTTATGCAGCAACATGCCTTGAAACACATGGCTGCACGTATTATTACTCTCTTGGAACAGTGTTTTACAGGAGGGATGGACCCCCAAGTGATGTATGACATCCGGGACAGGGGTCATAAGTCTGAACTTAGCCCAGATGAAGTGTATAGAAATGTGGAGGTTTTATTGAATTATCGAGAACGGATGCATCAAAAGTGTCCCTCGTGGGACACTCAGCATCCTATGCGAGAAGTACATCCTATCTTTCATCCTGAAATACTGGAATTAAAGGATGACCATGGCATAGTGACTAGACCTCGTGTAGAGTCTCGAGGCAGGAGCAATGGGTTTAAACCCCCTGGAAGAGGAGTGAAGTCCTCTTGCTAAAATCACAATTACCCAACCCCCGTAAGAATCCCACGGCTTATTATAAAGAACTTACAGAAGCGGCCTCTTCGGCTGTCATGACCTTACCTGACATAGAGCTATTTTTTGCATTGTTAGTTCCCGTTGACGTATGGCGTCAGGTGCATGATCAGGACCATGCTCAAGAATTAGGCGGAACATGGGATCAGATAAAAGATTGGGACAAGGATCGTAAGCCTGGAAATAAGCCGAACCTTGAATTATTGGCATTACCTGGCCGTATTATCACTTACATGCATTCCTTAATTCCGCCTCGTAATGTGGATTGGGACAAATTGACCGCATGTAAACAGAAGAAAGATGAAAGTGTTTCTGATTTTTTCACTAGATTTGAGGGCGTATTCATTGATTTTAGTGGACAGGATTTATCGTTGGAAGGCGGTATACGATTATTTGTTAATCGTTTTGGGACCAATTTGTTACCAAAAGTATCTGCACGGTTACAAGCCGCTGAAAGTACCTGGACCACCTCCACGCCCTCGGTAATATTGAGTATGGCCCAATATTACGAACATAGAGAAAATGAGAGTAAGGATAAGACGGAAAAGAGAACGAAGGATCTTAAAACACGGGTGTTGTTGCAACAAGTTGCTTAAGGACGAGGCAGAGAGAGAGGCGGTAGAGGGTTTGTCCCGAGGGGGGCGGCAACTGGACGAAGCAGAGGGCCGGCTGTCGTTTTGGGAATAAATCAGAGTGCTTATTGTAAGGAGGAAGGGCATTGGTGATTTCAGTGTCCGTTGTTGCTGGCCCAGAACGGGGCTATGAGAGGTAAAGGAAGAGGCCGGGGAAGTGTGGATCGCAGTGATATGCGCCGAGAAGAGGCGACGCAAGTTGGACAAGAAAATAATTATTTTGATAATCCAAGGGGTAGGCAGTATTATAATGAGGAGTGTGCAATGGATGCGACCGAATGTTATGCTTATACATAGGATAGCCATGGACAGAGTGAGGGCCAGGTGTCAGTACCCGTTGATCAGCAAGGACCTTATGTAGAGGCGCATTGATGGGAACATCTGAAAAGTTTTTAGTTGATACGGGTGCAATGAATAGTTCTATTTCTGGTTCCCTGGTCCCAGGGGCTGCTCTGTCCGGGCACAATAATGTTTCGGTAGGATTCTCTGGAATTCCGGTGGTGAGCCCCCATCTCCAAACCTATTCTTTTTACAATTGGTCTTGTTACGATAGACTCCCCGTTTCTTTTGACTTCCCACTGTGGCGAAAATTTGTTGGGCTTGGATTTGTTGAAGAAATTACATGCTAAGATTCATTGTTCACCTGATGGTGTTTACCTGACTATTAATTCCCTTGGGAAGCATACTTTGCAGTGTTTCACTAAAAATGAACTCCTCCCTCCTGAGTTTGCTGCTATTCCAGCAACATTGTGGGCCACTGGTGACACAGATGTAGGATTATTACAGATTCCACCCATTTCTATTACTTTGAAGCAAAATGCTCGGCTTCCTCGTATACCTCAGTACAAAATTTCTCCGGCTGGCGAGACGGCTTTGCTCTCCATCATACAAGATTTGGTAAAAAGGGGTGTGGTGGAAGAGACAGCTGCTAATGTGTGCAACAGCCCCATTTTGCCTATCTTTAAAAAGGCCCCTGTTGGAAGCGATCCCGACTATGCTGATACCTATCGTTTTGTGATTGATTTGCGCGAAATTAATAAAATAGTGGTGCCCCAATACCCTGTAGTTTCAGACATCACTACTATTCTCACTATGATTCCTCCTACCGCTAAATATTTCTCTGTGATTGATTTAAGAAATGCTTTCATTAGAATTCCGATTCATCCTGATAGCCGCCATATTTTTGACTTCTCATTATCTGGACGCAGCTTCCGGTTCTGCCGTGCTCCCCAGGGGTACACAGAGAGTCCTAGTATTTATAGTCAAGCTTTGAAAACATTGTTGGATGATTTGGTCTTGCCCCCTTGTAATGTGCTTTTGAAATACGTAGATGATTTGTTAGTGGCCTCTGATACAGAGGAAGGTTGTAAAAAGGCCACTGTACAATTATTGTCTCATTTGGCTGCTAATGGCAATAAAGTATCCCTTTCTAAATTTCAATATTATCGACAGGAGGTGACCTATCTCGGTCATCTACTGTTGAAGGAGGGGAGGAGACTAACCCCTGAGCGTGTGACTACCATTTTTAATATGTCTGTACATCGTACTCAGCGTGAGGTTCGTGCATTTCTCGGCATAGCTTCTTACTGTCGCAAATGGATCCCTAATTTTTCTCTTCTTACTAAACCTCTTCTGTACTTAACCACTAAAGATGGGCATGAACCTTTACCCTGAACTGATGCTTGTCAAGATGCTTTTGACTCTTTGAAATCTGCGCTTTGTTCTGCACCTGTTCTTGGTACTCCTGACTACTAAAAACCTTTTGTACTTTACGTACACGAGGTGGACGGTTGCTCGCTTTCTGTGTTAACACAAGGATTTGGTGGTAAGCAGAGACCTTGTGCCTATTTCTCGGCGGTGTTGGATAACGTCACCAGGGCACTCCCTAGCTGTTTAAGCGGTGGCTATTCGACAGTCGGAAGGGCTCGTTCTGAACACTGAACTCACAGTGATGGTACCGCACGCTGTGGATACATTATTGAACAAAACAAAGACCCAGCACCTTACGAGTGCGCGTCTTACGGGATACGAATTGACTTGGTTTGCTCCACACATTACGATTAAACGATGTGCCACACTGAACCCTGCTACGTTACTACCCCTCCCTTCGAATGAAAAGAACAATGATGTTCATGATTGTATATTTCGGACTGAGGAAGAAACGAAGGGACGGGCAGACCTCACTGACACTCCTCTATCTGACCCTCAAGGGGAGTTGTACGTCGATGGCTCTTGTTTCAAGTTACCAGATGGCACGACAACTGCTGCATATGCGATAACTACTCTTCACACTATAGTTGAGGCTTCTCGAGTACCCTATCAGTCAGCACAGGCTGCTGAATTAGTGGCATTGTTTCGGGCCTGTGAGTTAAGTGAAGGATTGAGAGTAAATATTTACACGGACAGCCTGTACGCCTTTGGCGTGGCTCATAGTTTTGGCCGACTTTGGGCAGAAAGAGGTTTTCTTACTTCTCATGGTCAGCGAATACAGCATGGCCCCTTGATTTTGCGATTACTGACAGCATTGACGTTACCAGAAATAGTGGCTGTAGTCAAATGTAGTGCACACAAGGCAGTGGTTGATGCAGTGGGGAAGGGTAATGCCTTTGCCGATCAAGTAGTTAAGGATCCAAATCCAAATTGACCTCAATGTTTGTGACTAGCTCTGCTAGGTGGGTGGCTGAAACAGAGATGTTTGATAATACCATGGAGAGTGTCCGAGAAATACAGAAAGAAGCTACCCCTATTGAACTGGCTCACTGGAAAGAGCGAATTGGGAGATTAGATGCAGATGGTTGTTGGATTGATCTGACAGAAAAGCAGTGGTGGCTGTTGCCTAATGCATTAGTGAATGCGGTGGTGACAATGGCACATGGTTCAGCTCATATTGGGGTGAAAGGTATTTGTGCATTATTAGCTCCTGTATGGTACAATCCCAATATTTCTAGGACCGCTGCTCATTTGGTACAATATTGCATGGTTTGCTTACAACATAATCCAGGGGGCAGGAAGCCTGTTCTGAGTGGAAACTTTGCACCACCATCTTTGTCTTTTGAGGTGCTTCAAATGGATTATATCCAGCTGGAGCGCGTTAACAATTTGAAGTATGTCCTGGTCGTGGTATGCGCTTTCAATAAATGGGTGGAAGCCTACCTGACAAAAGAAAACACTGCTTTGGCAACGGCAAAAGCGTTGGTAAAGGAGTATATCTTTCGCTACGGATTGCCTCGTGTGATCTGGAGTGACAACAGAAGACATTTTAATGAATAACTCATCACACATATATGTAATGGACTACAGATTAAACAGAAATTCCATGCGGCTCGACACCCCAGTCCGCTGGGTTGGTCGAGAAGTATAATGGGATATTAAAGCTCAAATTAGCTCAAGTACTGGATTGAGGTGGCCAGATGCTTTGCCGCTAGCATTAATGTCAATACGAGTTAGCCCACATTCTCGTTCTGGTTTGTCTCCGTATGAGCTCATTTTTGGGCGCCCTGCTAATGTTTGGGGCGTCCCAAGACCCAGAACATTTCGTGATCTAGAGTATCCTATGCTGACAGACTATTTGTATGCTTTGACTAAAGATCTTCGTTCCATTCATCAACAGGTCTCAGCAGTTTTGCAGCCCCTGCCGGAGGGTCCCGGACATCGCTTGGAACCAGGACAGTGGGTTCTGGTCTGAAACTATCAGCGAAAATCCAGCTTGGATCCTCGTTGGTCTGAACCATTTCAAGTCTTGTTGGCCACACGGACGGCGGTAAAAGTGAATGGCAAACGACAGTGGATTCATGTGTCGCATCTGAAAAAACTACCCCTCCCGCTTCCATATGATCAGCGAATCCAGGATGGGGTTCTGACTCAGGAAAGTGATTCATCCCTTTTTCTGACGCCCAGGTAATTGGAGAAGGGCAAGGAGAAGGTGCACCGGACTCGGAAGGGGCTCTGTCATCAGCACAATTGATCATCCCAGATTCTGTTGTTCCTACAGCTAACCCAGAGGCTCACAGTACCCCTGTTTCACCGGATTCGTCATCCTCTCTTTTGTTCTCTGATCAAGATGTGCCTGGCCATACTCGATACAACCTGCGGCCCAGAAAGCAACACGGTACACCAGGTGAACATGGTAGGAGATAGGGAGAGACTTGAGTGATAGGGTACAGACCTGTGCTATGAATGTCTGTTAAATACGCTTCTGGTGTACTGAGCGAGACACTGGACTGAACGCGCTGAGATCCTTGAACATTTGTTTGCTCTGTTCAGAAAGAAAGACTGAATTTCATGTTCAAAGGGGCCCAGGTTGTGTTTCCTTCAAAGATTGTGTGAGAACATAACTCCAACGTGAGAAGTTTGTTTTGGTATTATCTGTGATGAACGATAGGAGCCTGCCTGTGAGGCTCTAAACTGACACAGGAAAGAAGTAACCTCAGGCAGGTTGGACTGCATTGCCCTAGTTTATCATTGGACTTTTAGTTAGCATGTATCCCTTTGTCTGTTTTGTTCCTGAAGAGGAACGTCCTTTTGTACCATGCTATTTTCCTACATATATGCCTGTTTTTTCTAGTTGGACCAATCCTGTTAAAATTGCATTTATAGCTACTATAGCAATATTGCTAATTATATTACTGGGAGTATTCATATATTTAGAATTTCGCCACCCTATGCATACTGTTTTAGGAACAACTACCCCACCTCCGGAACATGTGTTTCATACTTTAGCCCCTCATAAGGAAAGGCATCGTCAGACCTATGTGAAAAACGCATTCCTTGAAATGCTTCATCAAGTACACAGTGCCACCAATACTACAAATTGTTGGGTTTGTGGTATTTTATCATCTGTTATGCACAAGCACGACTTATTTATATCCCTACCTTTGTCTCCTTTGGGAAGTTGCGAGGCTTGGTTCAAATTGCTTTCTATGATGTATATGCATTACATTGTGGACGATCGAAGGTTTTCAGAGAGAGATTATGAAATGATTTTAGCATATATTGAGGTTCATCAAGGATTCAACCCCGATGGGAATAATGGAGAGGGAACTTTAGATCCAAATGCCTGTATGAATATGTATATAACGCATGAAAATACCACTTGGTTGAAAAATGAAATTTCGGACTTTGTGGAATTCAATTTCACTCAATATTATCGACACTTTCAGGGACGTAATGTTACTGAAGATAGGGCTTTTCTAGTGCCTGTATCAAACAGTACCTCTATGTTTTGTGTTCAAGGAGTAGGGTACATATCAGTAGGAGAAAGCCGTTGTAATTACACTTATCAGTTGCGTACCTTTAGCAGCCCTCCGTTGTAAATCCCTCCTAATGTATATTTTGTCTGCGGGGAAAGTGCCTATATTTGGCTTCCGCGAGGTTGAACTGGACGTTGCTACTTGTCCTTCCTGTACCCTCCAGTCTATATTGCCCCTTCTAATTATCACAAGGATCACCGACTAGATAAACGTAGCGTGCTACGTAGGGTGATAGATACCACCGATATAGATCAGACCGATACTCCATTGCAGCATTTCACCGACATTATGAAGGGAGTGTTACCCTTTTGGGGGCCTATAATTACTAGCCAAGAAGTACGACGTTTGTCCAGAGTAGTTGAAGGGGTAATTAACACTACTGCAGGAATACTGACCAATATAACGGTAGAGCTACAGGCGACCAGACTCGTTTCGCTTCAAAACCGTATGGTTTTAGACGTTATCTTGGCAGATCGAGGAGGAGCATGCCGTGTGATCGGCAGCTCTTGCTGTGTTTATATTCCTGATTCCACCCCCTCCATTCATTTGGCTATACAGAAGCTACATCGTTTAGCTTCCGAGATACATGTAGAAACTGGTACGTGGTCTCTCTCTGGTTGGTTCTGGGGTTTGCTGTCTACTTGGGGATGGAAAATTTTTATGGTTCTGGCATGTATGGCTGGTATCATATTTACGTGTTGTGTTTGTGTACAATGTGGACCTGCATGTTGCTCTTATTGCGCGACAAAATTCACTTCCCCTGTGTCTGGTCCATCCCCAACAGCGGTAAAAGCTTAGTTAGTTCAGCAGGAGTTCAAGGACCTAATGCAGATTGATGAGGGAATATTTGAAGATTGAACTGTTTTAGTTAGCTACATCATGCTAAAAGGGCTGTTCTGAGGGATAAAAAAGTAGATTTCCCATATATAAGGAGTAACAGACCTATATTATGTTAGCATGATGCATCTATACGTACACTCCCTGTTTGATATATATGCTTTTGCTTGGAGGAAACTCGTTTATTTCCTCCCTGTATTTCTATTTCAAAAAGAGTAGGCCGAGAACCATACAGACGCCATCTTCTGATCATATGCTCGAGCACAGGCCGTGATCACGTGTTGATCACGTGCAGTTGTCAGGCCCCAGTTCGTCTGAGTTACTGGTAGCAGCTGAAGCTAGGCTGTTTACTCGACTGTTCTAAGACTCAAGGTCGCATCTGGCTTTGGGGGCGATAAGCGCATTCCTGGGGGCGCCGTGTCTACACTCCCAGGCATCAAGACGAAAGGGAGTCACCCCTCCTGACCTCATCAGTAATAGATAGTCAAGCCTTTGTACTGGTCTGATGTGTGCCATATATGGTCCTTTCCTGGAGCTCGAGGGCCAACTGGTGTTTTTCCTTTTACAGTGATTGTATGTGTTGAACCGAAAAGTATATAACCTCATGTTTGAATACGAGCCAACAGTCTTCTCGGCGCACCTGGTGGGTGAGGTTTGGAGAGGCTCCTCTATAGAGTATCTTGTTAATAAACGATTGAACCTTCTTCACTGCCAACTGACTGATTATTTGGTAATGGTATTGGGACTATTGGTAGGTATAGTCCTTTAGTATAATTTTATGGTACTTCAGGACAACTAACATTGAATACTTAACTTCATTAGACACGGGCTATGCACAGTTATACACTCTGTATTATTATATCTATTTTAGTATTTGCCTCAAATCATGTTTTTACTAACAAACCCTAAAAGTCTTTCTTGCAAACTTAACACATTCTCCACTTATCAATCTATAGCTGGAAAACAGACTTCTGCTTTCAAATTATGTGCCATGCCTTGTAGTTTTATCTTTAAGGTACATATGGTTTCAGACAGGACTCTTCTGGTGGTAGCATTGAATTCAGTCTTCTGCCTTTAGACCTGGAAGGTGCCAATGAACAGAGCTTCAGAACAGATTTCAGATTGGCTTCCACTTTGAAAAATACGCATTTATATTTAGCCAATCATCAGATGTATAGGTCCACCCCTTTTGAAGACGCTGCCAATCAGAATACATTGACAAAGGTTACTTGATCAAGGATGGAGGGCTGTACTTCTCCTGTGAAAGCAGTTTTCATAGACAGTGTTCCAATTGCCTAGTTGATAGCCACAGATCACCTTGATACTCAGCACATGAATACACATGATTGTATACAGCAGAGAAAAAACACTGAAGAGACATGCCATTTGTTTGTAACATTTATCAAGCCTTGAGAGCTAACCCTCAAGTACTGCAAGATGGCATGCACGCTAATGCATGCATTTCACTTACACTGAAAGGCTGCAGAGGAAATATTAGCAAATTCATGCTCCTCCACCAGCCTTAACACACATCTGGATACATTTCTAAGTTGTCATCTTTTCATCATTTTATCTTACTGATCTCTACTGTAAGTTAACACAAAACTGTTTGCCATTCTATTTGCCACACCCAGCTTCATAGAAGCAGAAAAAGTAAATTTTAGACTCACATGACCCAATTCTCAGAAAAAGCCCGAATTTACCACTGCAGACTTAACCCTACAGCAACTAGGAGTGCAGCTCTGCAGCTGTGATAGTCACAGTTTCACAGAAGTAAGTATGGAATACTATTTTGAATTTCGGGTTAATCAAATGTAAAGTTTTTTTTTTTTTACATGCTTAAGAATAACAGGTATACTTGATATGTGAAAATGTCCCAGCCGTATGTGACTGCGCATACTAAATTTAGCATTTTATTTTGTCCTCAGGGAAAATATTTTCCCATGGTGAAAGATATTCTTCCGCTCCCCCTCCCCTGATTAGGGTGTTCTTCCACATTGCCACCCTGAATACGAATTTACTGTTTCCTTCAAAAAGGTAAAATACCAGACTAGATATGTGTCTGCCAAAAGATTTCGAATATTTACAAACCAACACGTTTGTGACTATTCACCTTCTTAGGCAGACATCCGTATCCCATAATGTTCACAGCTCCTTCCTTTGGGAACGTAATCACATCATAATTGTGTAATGTGACATGTGAGCAAATCCATTAGGATTGTACATTAATGTTTTGAGACTTTACGTTCATAAATGGAGGCATCTGTGCACCTAAGCTGAACTTGGCTGCACACACCTGCTTCTCAAACAGATGGTTTAAGGGTGGAAAGGGAAATAGTGCCATGGGGCTCGTTAAAGAAAAGACCCGGAGGGTGCTGGAGGCTGCATTAAAATTCTTCTTCTTTTTTTTACGGTAAGCGAGAAGTAGCAGATTGAGGTATGTAAAGTTTGAGGATGAAGAAACATTTACATGACGACAACATCTCAAATCACAAATCCACAATATTTTCTTTTAGGAAGGCCTTGTGGAGTTTTGTCACAGAAACGGTGCCAGCTTTGTGTATATAGAAACCTTTGTACAGCTAGTTGGGAACATCACTTCAACACGTTGTCTATCTTTCTCGTTACAGTTCCATTGTGTAAAGACTGTGACAAGGAACACTGGGACTAGTGCAACAAAGAGTAACTAACGGTAAGTAGTTGAGGTATATCTAAAAGATCATAGGTGTGTGTGATTTATACACACTTACCCCAACTAGCCTCATTACTCGCCCACAACTCTAAACTTATAACAGCCTTCATGACACACCTTTCACCATTTGCCCTCACTGCTCTAACTTTTTCCTATCATCTAGTTACTTCGTTGTGCAGAAATAAAACTGCTTCCCTACTGCTGTCTACCTGCCACTGTTCCTCCTTGAAGAATTCTTTGAACTTTTTAGCAAAAAGGGCACTGGCGGGGAAGGTGATGTGTAACATTCACCTCAAATGGGAATTTGTGTGCAAATGTGCAGTGTTTCTCAATATTTGCACAAACGTGCTATAGTAAGATATTGTAATGCAGTATACAACTAATTAGAAAGCGTATAATTCTACAAAACTCTGACACTCAGTAAAGCATGTTTGCTTAGCTCGAAAGGATGGGCACCGAAGACACAGAAGATGTATTAACAATGGTAAACGTGACTTTCTGCCTAAAGGTTTTAATGACACACACATTTGTAATAACTGCAATTCTGATACCATTGGGTTAATCGTGACAAGGTCATTCTAAGCAATGTGCAGTAAGTAAATTGAGCACCGTTCGAAATTGGATTTCAATGTCTTTTAGATTTCAGTTTGATTCGAGAAAACATTAGCAAATGAGGACACATAGATGTTAGAAATAAAAATGCATGATTTCAATTCATAGAAAAATAAGTGTAATAGTACGTCACAAGGCCAAATCCTAAGCCAGTGAAACACTCGAACTTGTCATTTGTTCTTGATTATGGTACTGTACTGATATTGTATCCGATTTGTGTGTATTGTTTGCCTAGTTTTGTATGACAATATCAGGGCACATTTCGTTTTTTTCTCCGTTTGAACTATTTTTCTTTGACCTTATTGATCGCAGCACAGTGCTAAATTAATTTACTTCATGGTTTCTAGACCTGTTCATCAGTTCTATTTTTGCTGCTATTGATGTTTGGAGTATGGTCTAGTATATTCCACTAAGTTCCTGATGTTTTCTTTTTGCAATATATATAGTTGCTTTGAAACTACACTGTTAGAAAGTGGTTTATTAGCGGTGATAAGTACGGATCTACCACTTGTAATAAGGCCCAAAGTGCGATAAAAGGTACAGTCAAGGTCAGTAAATTATTCCCTTGCTCAACCCTTGGTAGCTGGCAACAAGCAGACAGACTTTAACTTAGGAGATAGGTGTGTAAAGCATTTAAAAACACCAATACATTGAATAAGTAAGACACAACACACAGTGAAAGTCCAACACCAAATTATAAATATAGGAAATATATGTATGATTAAAATGACACCAGCATGACAGAAATAAAATGTAGGGAATGAGAGATATGATTTTTTAAAGGTTAAAAGTAAAACTAGCACTTAGAAGCAAATAGCTCTCAAAGGGTTAAAAAAGGTCGCTCTGGACCAGGACAAAGTCCAGTGTTCAGGCCACCAATGATGTAACCTTTCAATTAATTCCAGAAATGTTTCTTGATGCAGGAAAGTGGTCCACCGAAACAGCCAAGGGTTCAGATAGTCTGGTTTGCCTCTTGGGGTCTACAACTCCCACAATGCACCTGGGCAGCTTATGGAGCTTTTTATAAAAGTTGCTCCAATCATCTCCAAACTTCTAGAACTTCTTCATGAAGTTTCTTTGGGATTCCAAAGTCTCCACAACATGAATCTAAGGGTCTAGAAGCTCTGAGATGGTCCTTGGGATGTGGAAGCTATGTTTTCCAGAATGCACCTGGCCAGCTCCTTAAAAGTTCCCTGGGCGCCTTCCAGCTGGGATCGTCTTGTTGGAGATGGCGCAGGTGAAGCAATTTTAGCCTACTGCTTTCAGGGAGTGCACTCCTTCACTTCTTGAACAAGGCAAAGTCCACCCCTACCTTGTGTTTTGTTTTAAAAGATGGAGGGGACAGTGCAGACCCCCCTCCTGGACTTCTAAGAAACCCTGGGGATCACCACCTCCCCGGGGCTTGGTTTTGAATGAAGGAGAGGGGCTGTACAGATCCCCCTCCTGGGCTTTCAAGAAGGCCTGGGGACCACCACCTCCCCTGGGCAATAAAAAAATTGGCAGGGGTCCCACGGACACCCCGGATCTCGGGCAACACCACCTCCTTGGGGCTTAAATAATAATTAGTACTCAAGAGGGGCCCTCCACCCGGACCATATAAGGCCTCGGGGACCACCACCTCCCCAGAGCCAGACGTTTCTCAGAGAAGAAGAGGGGCCGTGTGGCCCTCCTCTGGGACCATTCTAGGCCCTGGGGACTGCCACCTCTGAAGGCCATCTCCTGCTGTCTCCCAGGGTGATCCCGGGAACATAGCTGTTTGCTTTGACTTGGCAGGAGCTGAGACAGCTTCTGCCAAGCCAGAGCAAACATGAACTCCGCAGTCAGTAAGTGAGAGCTGTGAAGCCAGTCCAGCTTGCTGGGCGCCACGTTTTTGTCTTTTTCCCTGCATGCTGTCAAGTGGGTAAGGAAACAGACAAAAGGACTGATCTCACAGACAGGGAGCTGCATGTTTAGCAGCTACCTGTCTGCAAGAGCAATGGGGGCTCCCACAGGAGGCAGGTAGCCAGCAGGAACCATGAAAAATGTATCCTGAAAGGAGAGGGTGCATAATGGAATGTGTAAACCTTGGTCGATATACAAGAACATGGCTCTGTAATAAAAAGGTATTGTGAACCAGGCACATGAAGACATGCTGAGGGAAAATATGGGCCCTTTAATACATGTAGTGTTGAGGACTCAGATAGGAGAATGTGAAACATGGAAAACTGACACCCTCGTATTTACACTACAACAGGCCTACCTGAAATTGATTTCCTGATCTGTAAATCGTGTATTATTGTTGTGCTTTCCTCCTGTCTTAAAAAAGCAATAAAACATAAAAAAATAATACATTGAGATCATGTGTGCATGCTTCACTGTCCCAGGCACAGATAGATATGAAAAACAATTGGCAAGAATGACAATCCTTAAGGGTGAGGAGATGCTGCTTTGTGTTGATAAATAAGAAAGCCATTGGGCTATATCACCACTAAGTTCCAGATTTATTAACAGTTCACACAAAGCAGTGCAGCAAAGCAAGTTGCTGTGCTGTGTTGCATGAAGGGGAGAGATCTGAACTGCATCATATTTACTACTGTTCAGCTCTCCCCCTGCTCTCGAGTACTTTTGGCTGCCTAGCACCAGTGCAGGCACCCTTGCACCATGGTGCAGGGAGAACCTGCACTGTGGCCTGGATTTATTCATGTATTTATTTATTTGATGTAGTTTTATATAGCGCAAACTTGACTCGAAGGTATCAGAGCACTTTACATGAGCACCAATGGCTTACAAACGGACAGATTAATTTTTTTGTTAGGCACAGGGAGATTAAGTGATTTGCCCAGAATCACAGGATGTTGAGCGTCCTGCTAAGACTCGAACCCGGCTCCCCGGTGTCGAGGTCGACCGCTCTAGCTGTAAGGGCACATCCTCTCCCCTTTCTCCACCTTCCAGCACAAAAGCAACCCTTAAAGGTGTGTTCATATTTGTATGTGTGCTGCTGAATGCAGCACATATGCAAAGCGGAAGTAATGAGAAGAAATAATTATATTTCTACTCGTTACGCCAAGGTTGGATAAGCACTCCATTTTGGCACAAACCCAGGTTTACTCACTTTAGGAAGACTGAACTAGCGTCAAAATACATGGCTAGATGCATGGGAAGGACTATGCTTCATCCATGCAACCCCTCTCCAATGCAGGGTAATTCAAGATAGAGTAAGGCGCTGTGTTGCATTACCTTGCAGGTGAAAGATGTTTACAAAACCACACAAATCATTGATTTGCATGGCTTTATAAATGTCACTTAAGCACTTGCGTTGCCTTGCCTTGACTATTGTGAGGAAAGGACTTCGCAATGCATAGTAGATCTGTGGCTAAATGTTTTCATCCATTTCAGTGCCATTTATTAAAATATGATGTCCTGCGGTGACATCTGAAAGTTGTGAATGCTGCAGACAAGTTCAAGAAGAACGGGGCACCAACACTGCACAGATCTGTCATGAAGAGAACATCACTGATGTTAATAACGAAAGAGTTTGAACCTCTGCCTGGTTAAAAACTCACTTAATAATTGCCCCGCAAGTTGTTTTCATCCAGAAAGTACTCAATTTGCAATCTTTCCTTACTGTCTGCGAGTTATGCGTTAAGGTGCTGATTGGACATTGGTCTGATACTACAGACCTCCGCTGTACTGAGGGTTAGATTTATTTTAGTGAGATGCACACTAAGGCTGAATCTGAGGTTCACAAACTTTACACAATCAATTAAATGCTTGTGAGCCTCTGGGGAATAACCAAATCGCTGTTTCCACACAAGAGTTGTCTTCTGGGCTTTAACTCTTTGTAGATCTGCTTCAAAATTCGAGTGTCTATTTTCAATGGCTGCTCTTCTTTTCTTGTCTGGAACCAAATTATCTACGAGCTGATCAGTGTCACTATCAAAGTGTCAAAAAGAAATTCCACATGGCTCTAGACCAAGGTCAGAACTGCCACCATGGTGATTGTTTGACCCAGGACCTTCGCAACTATATTTTTTATTTCCTTATTTGCTCCTCTCTTGTTCAAACACATGCTGAGTTGCAGGAGAGCATGCTAACAGTGAACAGGAAATGGTGGCAAATTCAGGCCCTATTAAGTGTAAGGGAGATCACCCTCAGTAACAATATTAAGAAAGAAGGTAGTTTGTAATGTGTCCGATTCATGTGTGAGACTGGGAAACACATGAGAAAGGTTTAGAGGTACTCCTTCTCTCAGTTTGAAAGCTAAAGGGCAAATTGCCCAACAGATCAAGTCTCTTTGGATGGTGGGTAGATGAAATATGGGCTCTATTTTCATAGTAGTTCTATGTAAATGTATAATGAACCATTCAGGATAAATGGGAGGAAAATTGTGTTTTTCCCTACAGTTTCAGAAAGGGGATTTTATTATATTGCTTCATTCTGTTTGTCAAAACGGAGATAGATTTTAATAGTTTTAGAAAGCCAGCACAACCAGTGAAAAAAAACATGTTAAATAACATATGCTGGGAAAGCCTGTCCTTGTATCGTGTTCTGAGAAATGTAGCAATTTAAGAAAATGACAGTGCGTTGGGAGAATGGACATGTGCAGGTAGGAAACTCAGGGATTGATTTGTGCAATCAGAGGCCCTGGTTTTGCTACAAGAATCACGTGATAAAGGTAGTCCATCCAGAGGCCTACTTTCAGGATGAATTTTCTTTCAGTGAATCCTTTGGCTGTTACTTGATCAAGCATACAGTAATGGTTTTATACTTGGGATTAAAATAAATAGCTGCAAAGCTTGTATAATACAATTCTCTACTTCGATCAGTGGAATTGCATGCAGAATTTCCATACAGGGAGTGTGTCTATTAGTGATGGAATTATTAATAGATACATCACCCGCTGAAATTGGAAAGTTACATTCTGATGCCAACTTGAGTCTAAGGAGAAACATGTATAGTACCAATGGGCAGGGGAAAGCGAGATTCGTAACTGTCGTGGTGGTGAGCACACATCTTCCTTAAAGGAACATAATTTACACTGTCAATCTGTAAATTGAGCCTAAGTAAGCAAATTCCTAGAGATGGAAGATACAGACAAATTGCATATATTTAAACAGATTCTCTGTATCAGCAAAACATTAAATTATGTATTCCATGCAACTTACTTACAGACATTAGGTCTCAGATGTGCGCAACGTTCCATGAAAGGGAGAGTGCAGAACAGCACCATATCTACTGAGATGTTTTCCTGTCTTCCAGCACTGGCGCACTTTAGGCTGCCTCCTGCCAATGTACACATCCTTGCACTATGGTGAAAGAGTATGTGCGTTCTGTAAGGAATAGCTTTTCTACTGACAGGGGACTCTCCCAGTACAAAAACTATCCTATAACACTTGTCCTGCTTTGCATGTGTGCAGCACACATGCAAAGTAGAAACATTATATCTGCTCATTCTGCCTGCCTCATAGAGGTGCGAGATCTTGGGGCAAATCTCTGTGTACAAATGTTTGTAAATAGGGATTTGTGTCAAAACCCATGGGAGCTTACATGATAATGTTAATTCAAGGAATCCTCCAGGAGCCTAATATTAATCAAAATAGTTCCATTCACATTTATATTCCATCCGGTAAGACCTGAAATCGTTAGGATGGTCTCCCCCAAAACATTTTGCCAGCTCACCTCCTCTTTTTGCTGATTCTTTTCACTGGCCTTAGGACGCTGAGCACTTTACCACTGCTGACCAGTGCTAAAGTGCATGAGCTTCTCCCATCCAGGAGACTCTTACTAATCAAAATAGTCCCAATTGACATTTATATTCAATTTTGTTAGACCTGTAATCCTTAGCGCGGTCTCCCCCAAACCTTTTGTCTGCTTACTTTCTCTTTTTTCTAATTCTTTTTATTTACCTTAGGACTCTGACACTTTACCACTGCTGACCAGTGCTAAAGTGCACAAGCTTCTCCCCTAACCATGGTAACATTGGTGTATACACAAATGGCATATTTAGTTTACTCACAAGTACCTTGTGAAGTGGTATTTCAAATACTCAGGACCTGTAAATTAAATGTTACTAGTGGGCCTGCAGCACTGATTTTGCTACCCACAGAAGTAGCCTTTCAAACCTGTTTCAGTCCTGCCACTGCAGGGCCTGTGTGTTGAGCTTACTGCCAATTCGACATGCTATTGAAATCCCTTTGCCAAGCCTTAAACTCCCCTTTTATTACATATAAGTCACCCCTAACATAGGCCCTAGTTAGCCCTTAGGGCAGGGTACTGTAAAAGTTTAAGGTGGGACATACCTTTTAAGTCTGGCATTTCCTGGTAGTGACAAACACCCAAATTTGGAATGATAATGATAAATGATAAATCCTTTTTACCAGTAAAGTTGGATTTAACATTACTATTTTAGAAATGCAACTTTTGGAGAGTAGGCATTTTTCTGCTCTTACTGCTCTGTGAGCCTGCAGTGTGTCTCCAATACACGTCTGGGGTGGGTGACAGCTTTGCTTTGTGCATTCCCTCTAGATAACCACAAACACAAGAATGTTATGTGTGTCTGAGCACTCATTTGCATTCTGATGGCTCTTCCTGGACAGGAAGGGAGGGAGGAGCTGACACTTATATCTGAGTAGGTAGTGTCCTGCTCCCACACAAAGAGCTAATTCCCCCTACTGATAACCTGAAGCCAGGGCAATGAAGAAAGGACCTCTGTGTGCTTCAAAGACCCTCCTTTGAAGTCACGCTCACTTCAAAGGCACAACTGGGTATAAGACCTGGGTCTCTGCCCTCTCCAACCCAGACACAGTTGGACCTGTGAAGAACCTTGCAAATAGGGAGGACTGCTGTGCTGCTACAAGGACTTCTACTCTGGAAGAACTGATTTCCAGCTTTGCTGTGCTGCCCTTCTGAAAAATATGACTAAGCCGATCTCACATGAACCCAGAGTGACTCCAACAGCATGCTGGCTTTCCCTCTGTTCTGAAGTCTCAGGCACATCAACGACTTCCTACAAACCTGCAAGAAAATCTGGACTCTACCATCTGAGAGATCTGCCCTGCCAAGTGGAGCTAATCCAGTCCTGGGTCCTTGGAAGAGAGATTTTCTGTGCTGCAACTCTTGATGATGACGCATTGCTGCAGATGCGTGTGTCGGAACCGGCGCATTTCACCCGATGATGATGCATCCCACATCTCCAGCGTTGTTCGATGACGAAGCTTCCCCGAGTACGCATTTTGACTATTATGCATTGCCCATCTCCAGCGCTGCTCGATGACTATGCTTTCCTTGAGTGTGCGGCTTGGTGACAATGCATTGCCTATGAATCCTTTGGATTGACAATGATGCATCGCCTACCTGTTCCTCGCATCTCGGCCTCAATGCCGACACAGCCCCCTCCAAAGGTACTGTTTTCAGCGGAGCAAGGCTGGTTCCTGTATCTGACCTGCCCTCCATCACAGTTGGGTTTAACTTTTGGACTTGCGCAGTCAAGCGCTACCGGTTGGCTCTTTATGACTCTCAGGGCTATATTTTCAACTATTCTTTCAAAGTTCATAACTCTAGTTCTACTTTTGTTGTTTTGGTCTTGATTTACTTATCAAATAATGTATATTTTTCTAACCCGCTGTGAAGTATTTTTGTGGGATATTCATTGTGTTGCTGTGTACTGTGTTGCATACATACTTTACACATTGCCTCATTAGATAAGTGTGACTGCTCTGTGCCAAGCTACTAGAAGGTGAGCACAGGTTATCTTTTAGCATGTATCTGGCTTACCCTGACTAGAGTGGCAGTTCCTACATGGACAAGGTGCATACCTCTGCCAGATAGAGACACCATTTCTACCATTGATGATCACTGGTGAGGAACAATCAATCAGGGAATTCTAAGCATGCTACTCACCCATGAGGGTCTCCAGGCTCTGAGGTGGGGGGTCCGCAGATCTGTTTAGCTGAAGAGCCAGGTCTTGAGGGTCGTCCTGAAGGTGTTCAGGGAGAGGGCATGTCTGATGTCTGCCGGTAGATCGTTCCAGGTCTCGGCTGCAATGTGAGAGAAGGATCTGTCGCCTGCTCTGTGGATGTGCTGGGTTTTGGCCAGTGCGAGGTTGGAAGATAGGAGGTTTCTTTTGGGTACGAGGAAGTTGATTCTGTCGTTGAGGTATTTGGGTCCGTTGTTGGTTAGGCATTTGTAAGCGTGAGTGAGGACTTTGAAAGTGACTCTTTTCTCCACGAGGAGCCAGTGGAGACTTCGTAGGTGTTGACTGATGTGTTTGTGTCGGGGGATGCCAAGGGCAAGTCTGACAGCGGTGTTCTGTATTGTCTGGAGTTTGCGGAGTAGGGACTTGTTGATGCCGGCATAGAGTGTGTTTCCATAGTCTAGTTTGCTGGTGATGAGTGCGTGGGTAACTGTCTTCCTTGACTCAGGGGGGGTCCACTTGAAGGTCTTGCGGAGGATGCAGAGGGTGTTGAAGCAGCTGGTGGTGACGGGGTTGACCTGTCAGTTCATGGTGAGTGAAGAGTCGAGTACGATGCTGAGATTCTTGGCGTGGGCTCAGGGTGTACGTGGGCTTCCGAGGGTAGTTGGCCACCAGGTGCTGTCCCATGCAGATGGGGTATTACCGAGGACGAGGACTTCTGTCTTCTCGGTGTTGAGCTTCAGGTAGCTGTTGGTCATCCAGACTGCGACATCTTGCATTCCTTTCTGGAAGTTGAGTTTCGCAGTGGTGGGGTCTTTGTTGAGGGAGAGGATGAGCTGGGTGTTGTCGGCGTAGGATACGATGTTGAGGACGTGTTGTCGGACGATGGCTGCGAGGGGGACCATGTAGATGTTGAAGAGGGTGGGGCTCAGGGATGAACCGTGTGGGACTCCACAGGTGATTTTTATGGGGTTGGAGAGGAAGGGTGGAAGTCTGATCCTTTGGCTTCTTCCGGTGAGGAATGATTGGATCCAGTCCAGGGCTGTTCCTTTTATGTCTGCGTCATGTAATCTGGTGACTAGTGTGTGGTGGGAGACGGTGTCGAAGGCCGCTGATAGGTCAAGTAGGATGAGGGCTGCGGAGTGGCCTTGGTCCAGGAGGGTACGGATGTCATCTAATCTGGTTGTGGTAGTCCGTCATGACGTCCTTGTAGGTGGTGTGGTTTTCGGTTGTCTTGGTGTTTCTCCAGTTCTTCACCATGCATCTGCAGGTGCGTCTAGCATCTTGGAGAGCGGTGGTGAACCAGGCGGCTTTACTGGGGTGTTGTCTGTCGGGGTTGCGGGGCGGGGTGAGCTCGTCTGCGCAGTCAGAGATCCAGGTGTGGAGTTCTCTGGCTGCATCGTTTGTGTGGGATGCCCAGGTGTGGTTGTCTTGGGTGAGGGTGGAGTTAAGTTGCTCATCAGTAACCTTGCTCCAGTTCCTTCGTGGTGGGCGTGAGGCTGGTTTGAATGCCTTGGGTTTGTTGATGGCGAAGTGTACGTAGTGGTGGTCGGTCCATGGCGGCTGTGTTGTGTGGCTGAATTGTATGCTGTTTCCTGCCGTGAAGATGGGGTTGTGGGTGTGTTCTGCTCTGTGGGTCGGTGTGTTGACGAGTTGTTTAAGTCCGAGGCTGGCGAAGTTGTCACAAAGGATAGTGGAGTTGGGGTCGCTGGGGTTGTCAAGGTGGAAGTTCAGGTCTCCAATGAGTATGTAGTTTGTTGAGGCAATGGCGTGGGGTGCGATGAAGTCGGTGATGGTGGTGGCGAAAGGTATTCGGGGGCCTGCTGGTCTGTAGACGAGGGTTCCTTGGAGTGTGGCTTTAGGGGTGGTCTGGATCTGGAAGTGCAGGTGTTTGGCGGAGGGGAAGGTTTCGCTGGAGGTGGTGAGGCGGAGGGTGCTCTTGTGGGTGATGGTGAGGCCCCCTCATGGGTGGTTGGGGTGGTCTTTCCTGTGAAGAAGGCGATGTCGGGCGATAGAGCGTCAAGTAGGTTCCAGATTTCCATGGCGTGTTTGTGTACGGAGCATACGTTGAGGAGGATGCATTTTAGGGTGTTGCCGGTGCTGGCGTCAGCGGTGTTGGAGGCTCGGGTGGCGGTGAGGGTCTTGCGGCAGTGGAGGCAGGAGAACTGGCTGTGGGTCGTGTTCGGTGAGGCCTGTTGGCATTCTCTAAGTCTTCCAGGGTTGAGTGCGAGGAGGGTGGTGGTGTCGTAGCGATGGGTTGTGGGAGGTCCAGGGTTCCTGGCCGCGGTTGGGTCACGGACGGGTGCAGATGGGCTTGCCTTTGGTGAGCCTTCGGTGCGCCGGCAGCGCACCCACTTTGCTCGTCAGCTGTGCGACTGCACAGCGGCTGCCATTAAGTAGGGGAGGTGGGAGAGAGAAGAGGCTGGGAGGCGGGAGCGGGGGAATTCCAGGGGACAATTCCGAGGGGAGGGGGCGCAGGGGCAGCAGCGGCGAAAGGCGAAAGGAACTGGCAGGCAGGAGAAAATAGAAACAGTGGTGGAATTAGAGCAAGACACAGATGGGCACAATAACAGGGGCACAACAGGGAAAATTTAAGAAAAAAACGGCTGAGAAAGGTTACGGTGGTTGCAGGCAGTCTGGTCCCAGTTGGAGCGGGCAGCAGGCGCAGGAGCGGACAGCAGCCTCGAACCTCCCAAGGAGGAGGTCGGGATCTGGAGGCAAGAGACAGCACAGCAGAGCAGCGGGGAGAGAGTGGACCTAGACCGAGGGTCGGAGGTCTTACTCGCGCTCCCCCGCAGCAGCCGCCATTAAGTAGGGGAGGTGGGAGGGAGAAGAGGCTGGGAGGCGGGAGCGGGGGAATTCCAGGGGGGGAATCCAGGGGCAAGGAGCCGCAGGGGTGGCAGCGGCGAAAGGCAAAAGGAACAGGCAGGCATGAGAAAATAAAAACTGTGATGGAATTAGAGCAAAACACAGACGAGCACAATAAAAGTGGCACAACAGGGAAAAATTAAGAAAGAAACAAACTGCTGAGAAAGGTTACGGTGGTTGCAGGCAGTCTGGTCCCAGTTGGAGCGGGCAGTAAGCGTAGGAGCGGACAGCAGCCTCGAACCTCCCAAGGAGGAGGTCGGGGTCTGGAGGCAATAGACAGCACAGCAGAGCTGCGGAGAGAGAGTAGACCTAGACCGAGGGTGAGGATAGGACTTGTGTTTATGCAATACCATATGTACAATATGTTCACTACTACTCTATAATAAAGACCTTTTTGAACCTTTTTCAATTCTCCGTAAACTGGCTTTTTGATATTTTGCTAAAACCATGTCTCTCTCTGGAGAAGCAGCACATGCACCTGAAGTAATTGATTTTGAGCTGGCCAAGCTAGAGCCCTACACTGTAGCTCACCTTAAGGATTTTTGCAAGGGGTTTCAAGTTTCTACAAAAGGCTTCACCCAGAAGGTGGAGCTGCAGAAGGCCTTGAGATCCTGGGCAGAGGCCTACGATGCAGCAGCTGAGGTCCCAGAGAATGAGGAGCAAGAATTTTGGGGGGCGGTGGATGAGCTGATCCTTGAATCTGTTGTGGATCTAGGACTGCCTGTGGAAGGGGCCAGCAACTTGTTGGAAGAAGTAGTGATTTCCAGAGCAGGAAGCAGTGTTTCCTCAAATAACCTGTTCCTAGAGGAGCTGGCAGACAGGCGGGAGGAAAGAATGCTAAATCTGGAGCTTGCCCAATTGAAATTGGAAAAGGAACATGCTATAGATGAAAGGCCAGCCCTTGAAGAGACGAAATCGGCCCATGAGCTCAGTCTCGGAGATCTGGACATAAGAACCCTACAAGTGGGTTCCAGCAGTAATGGTGGCAGCATACCTGCAGTAGTCACTGTTGAGTCAAGAGTTCAGATACCAAAGTATTGGATGCCCTGATATGTAGTAGGAGATGACAAAGATAAGTGGTTTACAGCCTAGCAAGTGGTTCTAAAAGTGCACTATGTCCCAGAGGAGTCCTGAAGAGGTAGTTTATGAAGGTACATGCCCACAATGGGGAGGGAAACACTTCTCACACTAGAGGTGGGGGAGCAGACATAATATCCTGGAATGAAGACCATCTCAGTCAGTAAGTTTGGGCTGACCTCTGAAAAAGTATAGCCACAAACTATCCACACAGACCTAGGTGGATTTCATTGATTGTGCTAGCTAGTGACTGAAGGGTTGGGTGAGGGGTAGCAAGGTTGATGATTATTCACAGCTGTACAACTTTTTTTTTAAAGAAGCACATGCTTGATACTTGTTTTCCAGAGTTGTGCCAACACCTGGTTGATAGTAAGCCTTCTGACACCAGAACGCTTGCTGAGGAGATGGGACATGTGGTTCAGCACCACAGTGTCCAAGAAGGATAGGAGGGTGCCCCCAAAAGGGTGATCAGGGTTCCCAACAGAAGAAAGAGGGGAGAGATAAAAACAAGGAGTTCCCTGGAGGCCCGTAAAACAACTCACAGGGGTCTCATTCCCAATCTGGACTCCAGAAGAAAAACTACCCAGAGTGAAGTCAGCAGCCCAAAACTCCCAAGTGCTATGAGTGCTCGGAGTATGGACACTACAAAGGTGATCCCAAGTGTTCAAAAAGAGCACAACCTCACACTGGAGGAAATATTCCAGGGGTGGTGAGTGTAGTGCTGGGGGAGTAGTGTGTCCCAGATAATGGGTAGGAGTTTAGTGTAGTTACCCTAGTGTTCCTGGGTGACAGTGAAATGGTTCCTAAGTTCCAATTGCCCTCTAATACTACAAAGTATAGGTAATGGGTCACCATCAATAAGCAAGGTGTTCAGGTTCTGAGTGATACAGGTGCCAGCATGACTATGGTAAGGAGTCACCTGGTGTCCCCAGAGCAGGTCATGCAAAAGAGAGGGTCACTATCCTGTGACCCTTGTTTCATTTGAGTGGTGGGGTGTACAGGTCTCCTGGAGGTTGCTGTGAGCCCTGCCATGCCGGTGGACTGTTTGCTTGGTAATGATATTGAGCACACTACCTGGAAGGAAGTGGAACTCAAGGCTCATGTGGAGATGTTGGGATTACCAGATCTGATCTGTGCAACTACAAATTCATGGCTGCCCAAGATGGGAGTCAAAAAAGGCTGGAGCCTAGAAAAATTTCCAGCCAGCTGTTAAGAAGGGGAAAGGAGAGAGCATGGGAAACCAGCCCCTGAATGTCTTCCTAGTAAGGTGGATGGGGCACCTGAGAAGGTCGCCCCAGAGCCTGCTGAGGAGGGCATTGGTGACCTACCAGAGCTTGCTGGATGGCATATGGAAGCAGAACCCACCAAGGATGAGTTCTATAAAGCACAGAGGGAGTGCCCAAATCTTGAGGGCATGTGGCAACAGACCAAAGACCAAGCAGCAGGTGATGCCTCTGGAAGTCATCACATTTACTGCGAGGACAACCTTCTTTACAGTGAGGCTTGTTCCCCACTTCTATTGACCTATGATCAAGACTTCTTCAGATGCTTTCTGTAGGAAATTGTGTGACCTGCCAGGCCAGTGGGAAGACAGCCCCTCCCCTTAATCCATTGTCTTTCATTGGCACACCAGTGTTAAGGGTGGGCATTGATATTGTTGGGCCTATGGATCTCCAGACTGCTTCAGGCAACAGGTTTATCCTGGTTCTGGTGGATGAGGCCACTAGGCCTAGAGGTAATCCCTCTGAGGACCACAACTGCACCTGCAGTGGCAAAGGCCCTGGCGAGAATTTTTATCGGAGTGGGTTTCCCCAGGAAGTGGTGTCTGACAAGGGCACCAACTTCATTTCTGCCTAAATGCAGTCAATGTGGAAGGAGTCTGTGGTAACCTACAAGTTCTTCGTTCCCTACCATCCACAAACAAATGGGCTTGTTGAAAGATTCAACAATTTCCTAAATGGCATGATTAGAGTCCTGCCTGAGGCCCCGAGGATTGAGTGGTACATCCTCTTGCCATGCCTTCTGTTTGCATAGAGAGATGCCACAGAAGGGAGTGGGCTTCAGCCCCTTCGAGCTTCTATTTGGAAACCCAGTCAGAGGACCTCTGAGTTTGTGATAAAGGGTGGGAGCAAGCTTCCATGAACATTCCCTGGGATGTAGTGAGCTACATGCTGGCCTTCAGAAGCCAAATGGCTAAGTTGTGGAAACAAGCTTCAGACAACTTAGAAGCCAGCCAGGATGTAATGAAACAATGGTATGACCAAAAGTATACCACTGTGAACTTGCAACCTGGGCAGAAAGTGTGAGTTATGGAATCTGTGGGGTCCAGGGCACCCTAGGACCATTGGATAGGACCCTATGAGGTGATTGAGTGGAAGGGTGAGGCCACCTACCTGGTTGACCCTAAGACCCCTAGGCGACCCCACAGGATGCTCCATGTCAATCACTTCAAATCCAACTTTGAGAGGTCTGAGCTTAACATGCTGCTGGTGACAGATGAAGGGAAGGAAGAGGAGAATGAACATCCCCCTGACCTCTTAGACCAAGGAGAAATATGGATCAGTGGAAGGAGTAATCCTCTTCCCCAGTGTGACTCCTGAACAGCAGAGGGACTGCCACCAAGTGTTAGGACAATACTCCACTCTGTATTCCCTCATCCCTGGGACTACCTACCTGTGTACCCTGGTGGGACCTGGGACTACCCACCTGTGTACCCATGTTGTAGACACAGGAAACAACCTTCCTGTCAAGAACACATCTTACAGGTTGTCCGATAGGGTGGGGGCTCTCATTAAGGGAGGCATTACCAAAATGCTGGAATTGGGGGTGATAGAACCCTCCAGTAGCCCCTGGTCCAGTCCTGTGGTTCTGGAACCAAACACTGCTCCACTGCGCACCACACCTGAACTCAGGCTCTGTGTGGAATATATAGGGCTCAATTCAATCACAAAGACAGATGCTCATACCCATGATCTGAAGGATTCATAGGTGATGAGTAGTTGTCGAGCCGCGCACTTGGGGAAGCATTTCTTATATAAAGAGAACAGAACTGAAACCTTCTAAGTTACAGTACACAATCTAAGCTTGTTGAGATCAAGCTCGCTGGCCCAAAATTAAAAGTAATACCATATTTGTTATTATTATATAGCTTCTCTTTCTCATGAAAATAAACTTAATAATTCTCAATGAAGATTGGTCATGCAAAACAAACTAACATACATGGACCCTTGATGAGAGGTGTTATTAGTAAATTCTTTGTCATCAGTGATGATCTAATTTAATCACAAATATAATCTCACTAATTCGCAATTACATTTGAACATAGTGTACAATGCTAATAAGTGCAGACACGTTTTACAAGGTATTGTTGGTAAATTATTTGCCAATGATGATTACCAAAGTTCGGTCATTCGGTCATTGTCCACCCAGAACCCCACCCAGAACCCCACTAATGATGAAAAAAATAATTCTCTTTAGCTCATGGGATTTTAATATGATAAAGTGGTAAATATGAAAAATAATGTAAATTCTGTGCAGAAGAAAATTGTCAAATCCATTACTCTTCCATACCAGGTGGTCCCCAACATACTTCCTAGTTAGTTATTATTTATTCCATCGATAAATACCAATTGTGACTCACCTATTTTGTCTAAAAAGCTCTTTACGTAAACAACATACTAAAACTTTGGCCTCTATTAATAAATTGGAACATCAATAAATCATTAGATGTCCCACATTAATTGGTTGAAGCCAAACTTCAGTTTAACATAATCACCTCTGAGGATGCCTCTTAATGCTTACTGAGGAGCAGCTCACAATATTATGGGGGCTGCAATAAATCGAGGAAGCCTCTAGCCAATTATCTCAAAATACATAAATACAGTATAAAAGTGGATTCTTTGTATTCTAACTCAGGTATCCAGATCTTTAAAGATAGCGATATTCTTCATGCATTTACAACTTTTTACAAAACACTTTATACTCCGGAACACCATCCTGCTGATTTCAATATTAATTATTTTCTTCAAACTCTTGACATATCGACTACTTCTATCCCTGATTTGTCCAGTTTGGAACAAGATATCTCCTTTTCTGAATCTACTTCTGCTCTTCATCTCTTTAAGAAAGGCAAAACACCTGTACCTGACCGTTTTACTGTAGAATGTTATTCTCACTTTGCTACCATACTTCTACCTAAATTGTTACATTTCTTTTCTTCTTTTTCATCTAACACTCTCAAAGGTATTTTTATAGAAGCAGTTAAGTTATATGTCTTATTCCAAAAGAGGGAAAAGGTCCTACTTTATACAAAAACTATCAGCCTAATTCCTTAGTCAATATAGACTAAAAACTTTTTGGTAAAATTCTTACTCTGCAGTTGGAATCCTTCTTATCCAAACTACTTACAGAGCAGGCTGGTATTATTAAGGATTGCATGGGTTCTGACAATACTAGACTATTTTTAATGGCTTAACTATAAAGCTTTTACTCTCAATGTTCCTTGATGCAGCAAAAGCCCTCAATAGACTTAATTGGTCCTTTATGTTTAAAGTTTTACATTGGTATGGATTTGTCAATAATATTCATGCCCTCATATCCACATTAAATATGTTTAATTAAATGGAATGCTTAAATTGAAAGAATGTAGGACAATTACATTTTGATTGGAATTGGGATAATAAAAGAGGAATTTCACCTTCAAAGAGATCACGAGTTTAACAAATTCCCCTATGTTTCCATGCTTTACAGAACAAAGGGTCTATTATAAAATTGAATTACCTTATATGCAGCAAGGTAATTTAATTTAATAATAGACCCATTTTCCCCAATTCCCATCAAAATTGAATTCTCATAACTCATTGCATTTTAAACATTCCATTCTATTAAACATTCTTTTAGACATTTTGGTTAAATTGCCTAACAGTTCTCCTGAAGAAGCTCCTTCTACTTCTTCTTTACTCCATATTTTGCCCAGTAGACCCAAAGCTTACCTCATCTATAAATTGTTCAACTCTTCTGCATCTCTAAGACTTACATTGCCATTAGATCCCTTCTGGGAAATCAACCTAGGGCATACTTGGCCAACTTCTGTCTGGGACAAAGTATGTCTAAAAATTCACAAAACTTCTAGAACAGTTAATCTTACTCAAACTTTGTTTTATGTTTATAATATGCTTTATCTTACACTGCAATCCATGTCAAGTCAAGTCAACACTGCTTTATTCGATCGATGTCTGATACAATCATAAAAGCATTTAAAAAACATATAAATTATTACAAAAAGTGATAGTTAAAAGCACATTATTAACCAGATGTTTGTTCATACACTCATAAAATGCGTATTAAAAATCGTATATATAGTTTCGCAGCTTGTTGACAAATATGATATTGAAAAAATAGGCGTTTATAATTGATACTGCGGTTTCACAACTACTTAGTCTATTAAACTTATATATCAACACTTTTCCTAAAATAAACCACTTTCTTTAAAAACATTGAAATTCTCAACACTGAGTGTACATTATCCAGGAATTGTAGTGCGATAAACACCAGGCGGCACAGCATGATCCCCATGGATTTTAAAATCGGAACAACCCAGGTTCTTCTTGATTTGCTATAAAATATACAAAATAAAAATACATGAATAGTTGATTGAAGCAAGCGATTGTCACATGGACAAGATTGCAGTATTGGGGCCCAAACATAAATTTTTGGGATACTTACAATTCTATGGAATATCCCAAACCTAAATCTTGTCAGGAGGAACCTATCATAAACACCAGGTACGATCGTTAAATACGGTTGAATACTAAAAGTTGTTAGAATCATCAGGTTTTCCTGGACGCTAGGCTTTAAAACCTCACCTGAGAATCTTAAGGTGTCCAGCATTAAAAGGCCCTCTTTTTTTAAATCCTTCCTCTGTACTGATTGCATAGTATTAGGTTCAGTAAAATATTCCAAGTGTCCCAAATCCTGCATAAAATCACAGACATATCTTAGCCACAGGATTTTTAAAGCTCCGTCCAACTTTAGGCTATCTGTTAGGATGTCCGTATTTAAATGAGGCTCCATTTTTGTCCAAATTTGGTGCCATAAGAGGATGGGCTCTATCTTTATTAGATTGGAAAGGTGTGTTAAACCCAATTCAGCGTGGCAGGCGTATGTCGATGTACTACTTGGAACGGACAATATATATTTCAAGAAAGTGTTTTCCTACACTTGTAGGGAGTGCGTATCAGTAAAACCCCATAGTCCAGCTCCATACAGTGCAACAGAAACAAGTTTTGCTTTATAGATCTGCAGGAGCTCAACTGGGGGTTTCCTGCCTAGTTTTCTACAAAAATGAACAAGTGCAGTATTAGTTCTAGAGAAAACTAGTTTCTTGGCTAACACAGTTTGTGTCCATGAATCATTTAGTTCAAAAAGTATTTCAAGGTAAGAGAATCTCTTGGTTGGGGCTATTTTCTGACAGTCCACAAACATATCCCTGCATCCCCGACTGCCACGACCACAGCTCATTATGAAAGTCTTTGAGGTATTCACCTTCATTCCAAGGTTACCCATAAAGTTAGAAAAACTATCTAGGACCCTTTGTAATCCTACTTGCGTTCGTGATATTAAAACCGCATCATCCGCATAGAGGAGAGCAGGAATGGGGCACCCAGCTATCTGAGGGAAATTTTTATTACCTTTAAGCAGAGTGTTTCCCAGGCCATTAATATAAAGGTTAAAAAGAAAGAGGGCCAGCACACATCCATGTCTAACCCCCTTCCTTTGAGGAATGGGTGCAGTACAGCTACCCGCCAGGCCGAATTAAACTCGCGCCTGTGCGTTATCATAAAAACGTTGAAGAAAATAAATGATTTGTTCGTCCACCCCCAGTGTTTCTGAGGAACTCCCACAGCTTCGCATGTCTAACAGAATCGAAGGCTGCGGTGAGGTCCACGAAGGCTAGAAATAATCTCTCCTGCTTTGCTCTTGTATATTTTCCTACTAGGATGAGCAAATTCAGACACTGCTCGACGGTCCCTAGCCCCTTATGAAATCCATATTGAAGATCAGAGAGTACTTTATTATCCTCTGCCCACAGATGTAGACGTTCCAAAATGATACGCACTGCTACCTTAGTTATAGCATCCAATAATGAAATTGGCCTGTAACATCCAGGATCCTGGCGACTCCCCTTTTTAAAGACTGGCACAATTATTGACCTAACCCTTGTTGGTGGAAAGGAGGCAACAGAGCTAGCATTAATCACCTGGGTTAGGATTGGGCCCCATAAAGTCAGATTAGACCCCGTCCGGCCCAGACGCCTTTCCACCCATACTAACAGAGATTGCCCGATTCACTTCATCCAGTGTGAATTGAAGGTCTGAATACTGAAGGTCTGAATACTGAGTCAGAGGGTTTTGGGCAGATCCCTCCTGACTATTCTCAGTTGCACCCATACCATTAAAAACCCTTGAAAAGTGCTCAATCCATTGGTCCTCACTTATCGCTATTTCCAGTGTAGGACCTTCTGTGGAAATTAAAAAGAGCATTTTAGCAGTTTTCCAGAAAGCTGCACTATCTCCCGCTTGTGCAGGGATTCCCATGCTTCGTTCTTCAGTGCAATTTTCCTTTCCTTAATAGCTTGTCTATACTCCCCTCTTGCCTGCCTCACTACCTCTGAATTTCGGGGAGTATTGTGCAGAACATTTTTTAACTTGGAGTATGCACGTGTACATTTTGGATCAAACCATCCCTGAGTGTGTTTAGGTACTTTTCCTAAAAACAAACTTGGTATGTAGATTGTGATAATCACTACCACGATGTGTAGATAGTTTGCACACTGGTCCTGATGAATTGCCGTCTGATCTCTTAGATACTGAGGCAAGAAACATGTTGACCGTTGTAGGGTAGAGCACTAAAATCTTGAACTAATAATTTTAAGATAGAAGTTGCCACTCTAGTTTCATTTTAATCAGGTAGGAGCCATTTTATTAAAGTATCCTTTTGGACTACCTAACCTGTTTTAAATCTCACCTTCACTACACAACATCTACACTAGCCTAGGCCCCTCACCCACACATCACCAAATGGCAAGGAACAAAAGATGTCTGCCAAAGAGCCTCATCATTGGGTGCCCGTCGGGTATTGCAGCGCGGACCCGACGAGGAGCAGTCCCGATGATGAAGCATGACATCTAGCTGGCTGGGTATGTGAGGGCCTTAGTTCCGAAAGGAGGAATTTCCCCTCCTCCACTTTTCCCTTGCAGGACACATTATCCCAAAGGGAATTGAACACTTCCTACCTTTCTGTACTCATCCATTAGGTGACCCACCTAAGAACTGCATACACTTTCTGTTTCTGAAGAGGATTTTAAGTCAGACAGTCAGTCTAGATCTTCAAAGGAATTTAAAGTTTCATACCGGTTGCTTACTGGAACTGCAAAACTAGAGTGACTATTCGCAAGTACTGTCTCCCTCCCCTGATTATGCCACACATCTCTTGTAGGTTGGTAGAAAAAGCCCAGGGGAAAGACATTAATGCTGTTTGCTGTAATGTGGCGATTACCAGCCTTTCCTATAATATGGTGCACCAACCTAGGAGACCTAAAGCTTACAACCACGCAATCGCCCCGTATGGACTTAGTTGAATTACCGACCCAAGCTACTCTCTGTATCATTTTAAACTCCCGGAAGAGAATATCATTCATACCAATCCTAGAGCCTAAATGGTGCGATGTCCGATTTCGTAAGGTTGACCAGTACTGTTGTACATCAGGTGGTAAAAAGGGGACATTTGCCAAAACAACCGTATAGGGGGTTGCTTCTGGCGGGAGCTGCAGATTCAAATGGTGGTTTATGGCAGAAACACGTTCAGGTATCTAGAGGTGGTAGGCTCCTTAATAGTGGGAGAACTGGATACTAAATAAGTTAGGTTTGAATTAGGGACTATTGGGCACAGTTGGGAAGATGTGCACACTTGGTGGGAATGGCTGTCTCGAGCTGGTTCTATGACTACAACATCAGAGGTGCTCGGGGCGATTCTGTTAGTTGTTAAGTCAGTGACCACTTGTTCCAAGTCCCTCCTACTTTGGGTTACAGCCAGGTTAAATGAAGGTATATTAAAACGCTGCTCAAACTTAGTGAGTCTCTCTTCAATTAAAATAATTTTCTGTAAGAGTGGATTCAACTTGTCCCAGAACTCTTCCTCCTCAGATTTACAGGGGGGGGTAGTCCGGTTACAATAACACTGTCTGATGGCGTTTTTTAGCCCCCTGACTGTCGCCACTATGACTTACGGTGGTTTTGCATCTAGTTACCCTGGGTGAATATTGTTTATGCGGGGGGCTCGGCCCTTTCTTTTCTTAGCGGGTGGTTCGTGGGTGATATTTCTGGGCGCCTTTAACTTCTGTCCCCTAGTAGTTGAGGTAGTCTTATGCGGGCTAATCGCTTCCTCGGGTGCTGCAGTAATTTCAGGGATCAAATCACCGGCCTGTACCTGCTCAGAATGAGAAATAGTAACCTCAGCAGGTCCACTCAGAAGGGGGTCTGCTAGTGCTTGACAAAGATGAGGTGGTTGAGGTTCTAATGACAACCTGCGCTCATTGAGCTCTATTTTGTGGGTAAGGACTGATTCTGCTCGTAGGAGAAAGGCATCAAGTGTCCCCGCAACCCCACAGTTTGCACCCAGCTTATGCTTATTCATGTTAAATATTGCTTAGTAATTGTTAATAATATCAATCTGTAGGACAGTACCTCCCGGAATCATAGTGTTGTTACCCGGAAATCAAAATGTCAATAGTATTGCCCTGATCGGCCTCCTTCGGGCTCAGTCCGGGCGCGGCCCATGGCGGCCCGCCCCGCAGGACAATTCCGGTGCTTTTCAGCGCACTCCAGCAGCACACTCCTCCCTCCAGGGAGAACACGGTATCCTGGGACCTGGAGTCCCCTCAAGGCAAGTGGCAGGTGGCAAACAGTCCACGGTCCATGTCTTATTTTGTTTTTTTTTGTGGCAAACAGTGGCATCCTGCGCCGCGGGAGAAGTCCTGCGCTTTTCTGCGCACTCCAGCAGCACGCTCCTCCCTCCAGGGTGAACATGGAATTCTGGGACCTGGAGTCTCCTCAAGGCAGGTGGCAGGTGGCAAACAGAGGCGTCCCACGCCGCGGGAGAAGTCCGGCGCTTTTCAGCGCTTCAGCGCACTCCAGCAGCACCCTCCTCCCTCCAGGGAGAACACGGAATTCTGTGATCTGGAGTCCCCTCAAGGCAAGTGGCAGGTGACAAACAGTCCACGGTCCAAGTCTTATTTTGTTATTCCAGCTGATTCCAAATGTAGGTCCTGCTCATCTCCACACAGCGAACTAAAATACATCTTATTTTTATGTCGTAACACTTTGCTCTTTTGGCATAAGGTTTGGAGACAAATTAATTGCATTTTCCAAACTTCCACTGCTTCTAGTTGCACCTCTCTTTTTCTTGATAGCTTTCACAATGATTGGCAAGTGTACTTTTTTTAATAATAAATTTCTGGAACATTTAATTGCCATTGCTTTTCAGCAGATTACCATTAACTGGAAGTGTACCTCTAACATATCTTATAATACCTGGTGTTATGAAGTCTGTCATCACCATCAACTCAAAAGACATTATGCAGAATCCAACTTTCTATCACATAAAAGTGATTTATTATGGTTCGCTCCAGGCACCTTTTTAAATGCTATTAGTGCCCGCTTTAGCAATATGCAACCCTCACCTTCAGAAACTTTCACACCTCCCTGAAAATTATTGGATTCTCTTTTTACAAATATTTTCATGTTTCAATTTTCTGATATACACTTTTAATTGTTATTTATTTAATTGCTGTTATTTAGGCCAAAATTGTTGCTTCTACTGACCTTATTTTTATTCGGATGGTACCCTTAACTTTCTCTCCCATTCCTGTCCCCTTCCCTCCCTTGCATTTCCTTGAAACCTCTTTAAAATCCTTAAAAAATAAGCTTATATTATATAGTCAATAAACTAAGATCTCTTGTTGTAACCTTTTTATTATTTTATTATGATACTATTCATCATAGCCTGTTATTGTTCTGCTATTGCTTTTTCTTTCTTTAGTATACAATGTTCATTTCCTTCTCATAATAAAATTTTTCTAAAGTGAAACGGAAAATTTTATTACAATGGGTTGCCCTGCAAGGATGACTTTGAACATAATTTATTTTTGGGTGATTATTAAAACATTAAGAACTATATGTAAGATTCAAAATGATAAAATGAAGATAGCTTGAAAAGATGTGGAAACAGTTCTTTATACGATTAGAGAAAATAGAATACAAAAAACTATACATGCTCTACTCTCTATAATAGGCCGGGTATCAACCTTTGCAATCCAAAGTACTATGGTTCACACAGATGAAGGGAACTTGGATTCTCTCACAAGATATTAAAAGTAAAAGCAGTGGTAGCGTTTTCAAATCTCACGAGTAACTGCGCAGAAGCATAGCGTTGCATTGTATGTTAGCAGTCTAAAAGGTGAGTCTGAGGAAACATTTGAGCATACATTGCATGTTATTTGCAGAGCCTAGGGGGATCTATTCAGTTTTCAATAGAAGAACATGTTGACTTTCTTTGGTGACCACGAGTCTGTTGCAGGTCTAGGATTTATTAGTTTCAAAGATGGTCCTAGCAAGTTTCTACTGAATGTTTATTCGGTTCCTCTACAGTGATGTATGGTTCTGCACTTGAATAAGGTCGCACATGAACATATTGACAGGTGTAGCCTGTTGCAGTTTAACAAGGGATGCAAGCTTTATCTCATTTTGTAATTTATCAGGAGCAAAAACATTACAACAATTTCAAATGCGATCATTGTGCAAACAACTGTTTCCATACAGGACCACTCATCATGGATAATTGTACGGAAATACAATCTTTTTAGGTTGTTCTGACAACCTCTAGTGAAGGCTACAGATGGTGCAAAGGTTCTGCTGCATGACTACTGAAAAGGTCCAGATGCCATATTACTCCTATCCTTTAGTCACTTCATTTGCTCCTAGTAAATAAAAGAGTACAGTGCAAAGATCTGGTTACTGTACATAGGGTTATCCATAAATCTTCCAGGTTTAATATTTATACAACCTGGCATACTTTTTGCCGTGCTGCCTAGTTTTTGCTGTAAATCCCCAAAAGAAAATCAGTCTTATTTCAGAGCAAAACTTTTGGTAGCAGCTGCATATGAATTGAATAAAGCCCTTTACGAGTTATAATCAAACTCTTCACTTTCACATTTAAGAAAAATTTAAACATTTCATTCTTAACCAATAAAGTAGATTCTGCTTTGTTTTGTAGAAGTTTCAGGTTGTGTTATTATCTTCTATAGTGCCAAGAATTCTATGGCATGCATGAGCACTACAAATACTAATAACAACATAACGAGGACCTATATTTTGGGTGAACGCATTTCATAATAATCATGTAAAATATTTGAATAAATTAAAAACTAGCAAATTTATCTATTTCTTACCAGCAAGGATATTGGACATGAGCCCCAAATTCAGTTTCAATATCACACAAAGCTGCAGGTGGTTTTAAATACATTCTTTGGAATGTTTCCCTAATCTAATGCCCTATTCTATTACTGTAAAAATGCTTTAGACAGCAATTTTCTGTGTTCTCTAGTTCAGCATGTGTTTGCGCACTCAACTTCAACCATGGGAGATATCAATCAGAAAGTGCATTTATATCTATATTTTACTGCATGTATATCATACACTGATTTCGTGCTCTATGTATTAGATTCGGCATTACTGTCCATGAAAACTCTCTTTCTATTGAGTTGATATACCTCATATCTATGTAAAGTACTGCAACATTTTCCATCATAAATTTGATGAAAATTCAGAAAACACCATGGGGCATATCAGCAAGGCGGCGATAGAAAATTATCGCCACTTTCGGACAAAAATCGGCGATAATTTTATCGCCTAATTAGCAAGGTCACGCTAACGTGTGAAACCTTGCATTAGCGCACGTATTCTTAACACCCAGCTTTGCATCTCTAATGAGATGCAAAGTGAGCGTTCCTGACCTGACATAACTGGAGAAATGTCGCTAAGTGACATTTCTCCTATCATCAAGCCCCACGCTATGAAGCATAGCGGCAGGAAAAGTAGCGATAACCCTTGTTATCGCTACTTTCCTTACGCCTGCTTCAGGACTTACTTAGCCATGATATCCTATGGAAGGTGGATATCATGGCTAAGTATGTGAGGCCCTATCATCAAGCTAACGCCACAGGTGATGTGGCTTCATAAACTACATGAAGAGAAGCAAACTGTGTTAGGTGCCAATAAACATACATCTAATCCAAACTAGGCAGTTATAGATTCTGAAGAAATGCCTCAATGTGCTGCTATATTTTGATGGACTAAATGACCTTGGTAAATTGCACAATGATGCCTAAACTATCCTTGCCCTGTTCTGAATCATGCAGAATAAGGCCATTAAGGTTGCTCTGAATAGATATTATTAAATGGTTTGAAGCCTTTTCTTGCACTACTCTTGCAAGAAACTTCTCCACCAATCCCCTCTGTGGGTCTCTTTCCCGCAGCCTTTGCATATCTGTCTAATGGCAGGACACTTACCTTCATGTCAAAACGAAAATCCACATTGGAAACACAACTTATTTTTCTTTGGAGACATTAATTTATGGCCTTCTACTTTGTATTTTAAAATACTTTTCACACACAGCAATGATTCATTTTTGGCCGTTCCCACCTCCATGTTAGCTGCTCGTCTGTCAGGTCTTTCTTCTACTCTGGCTGCCATGCGTACTCGCTCCAAGCTGAGTGTCTCTTTCAGCATTTGTCATTGGAAGGAATTGGAGAGACAACCATCTATTACTTTGAGATGCATGGCCTCTTCATCATTGAACTCGTTGAACTTGCAATGCTTGATGAGCGAATCAAGTCTTTCTACATACGTATCCATTGTTTCACCACTTTCTGCCTTTCTTGGTTGAGAATGTAGCTTTCATAGTCAACAGTTGGTATTGGTTTAAACTTGGTGTTTAGCATCTTTTTGATTTGACTTTACTTCACCACGCATTGTAATTTCTTCATCACTTCTTTTACTCCTTCACCTGCCAAATTCTTCAGATAGTTAATGGTCTTTTTGTCATTCACTGCTTCCAGCACATGAATGAAATCATTAAGGGTTTCAATACCGACAGTCCATCTGTTGGCAATATTTAGTGTTTTTGGTGGTATCAAAGGGAGGCGGTGGTTTCAAGAAGGCAGCAGTGCCATATTTGATGCGCTTTTCTGCAGCCATTGGAAAAGAAAATTGCACTATTCCGACCTCCGCTCACGACCTTTCAGTCGATCCGACATGATTCACCAGCCTCATAAGCACAACCTCTTGTAACTGCTTGAATTGCAGTGCCTAGTGCTGAGATCGGATGCCTCTCTTTCCTCATGTTCTGGTAAGCGTGATTGTATTCTGTATATCTGGATATCACTGCCTCTAATGTTTCTCTTCATTTATCTGCTTCTACTCACAACATTCACTTGCACCTGGCTATCACCGCTCGTTGCACTTTCCGTACATAGTTGTCACTGCCTTTAGTGTTTCTTTGTTTTAGAAATATTTTCCAATTTGAACACTTCTTTGTACTCTATGATTACTGCCTTTGGACATTCTCTGTAACTTGTTGTCAATGCCTTTGGCGTTGTTGCACTGTATCAATGACGGATCTGTGTTATGCTATGGTGCAGCATCTCTTGTCTCGACTTTACTAGCAAATTTCTAGCTGATGACAAACAAACTTTCTGTAAGGTCTTCACTTTCTTCACTGCCCTTGCACGGGCTGGAGTGGAGCTTTGACTCCAAATATGCCAACGTTAGTCTTCACTTCGACTGAGGCACAAGTGCTGTGCACAAGCAGTTTCCTGGACCATGACTATCTCCCTGGGAGAGCTCTCTTGGTTCTTCAGGTCGAGGGGTTTGTTTCTAAGACCATATCTCAAGAGTCCAGATAGTAAGCTGGGTGAAAAGTTGCAGAGCACTGAAGGTCATAAAACATCATGAAAAAAATCTAACTATGACACTGTAGCATTATCAAGGACTGAACACAGTGAAGGTCTCTGTTTGTCCCCATTTTGATTCCGAGTGGAAACTGCAACTCTTTCCAGTACTAATGGTGACACCCTGCCCTTGAATTTATAGGTGGAAGGTGTCAAGTGTTTTCTTATGAGGGTTTGAAGTAGGAGGAAATATCCACAAAGGCAGAAAAACCTCATTGACTATACTAATAATTCTTAATTTAAGCTGTAAAGTTTTACAGGAGTTGGAAAGCATGGCTCAAACACACCCTGAGACACAAATCAAGAAAGAGCCCTGAAGATAGTTTTGCATACAAGAGTACCAAAAAAAGAAATTCAGCTGTCATAAAAGAGATTAAAAAACGAGGGACAAAAGTTTTATAAGGTGGGTAATGAACATGACAAAAAAAAATGGAATTTGAAATCATTGTGACAAATCCTTCATAGACCACAGCCTCATTAATTATAAGACAGGAAGGGGTAGGATATCACTTGGAATGCATCTCGGACAAGGAAGCTCTGATAACATATACTGAAATGACTTGGTTTGGAATAGATGTAAGGCTACCAGAGCCCACCATCTCAGGAAAATGGCTTTGACTTTGTATGGCATGCACAACAAAACATATTCTATGTCTGACATTCTGCCCACCTCCCTTCTGGAATCTAGGATCCTCCAGTTTCCCTTGTACGATGATTATATTCCTCTGCCTTGTGTTCTGGACCAGGTGCAGAGCAGACATATACTGATGGAAACATTCAGATGCCAATGAGGTCTCACTATCGCAACTTTGACTTGCTGGGATTGATGAGTCTCCATGGTAGTGACAGTTTCTATTCTGAAAGGAGCAAATGGAGATTCTTCACTGTGGACAGAGCCCAAGGCCCTTATAGAGTGAGGCATACCAACCGAGGAAAATACTTTTCCCTAGTTCATTTTTGTGAGTACAGGGTAATACACTGCCACCTCAAGGGACCTAGACTGAATCACAGTGAGCCACATCACTAGATTTAAGACACACTGTGAAAAAAAGAACACTATCTTGTGAAGGAATTACAGCAAAGGCCTCTCTCCGTTCTGAACAGAAAGAAGATAAGATCTTGGGTGAGTCAAGTATAATCAACTGCAGAAAAAGAAAGTAAATCTGAAGTCTTGCTGATTATTGCTTCCTTAAATATATTACCTCAAACTCAAAGTCTCTGAATAGATGCTTAGGAATCCAGTCCTAGGAATATCATCTAGCAATCAATAAATGCATGACCTGGCTTCTAATTAAAGCTTCGGCACTGGGCCACACCATCACTGTCCTCATTAGGTGTATTGTGCTATTCAAAAAGTCAATTCTTCCTCCCTGTTTAATCTTTTTCCTTCTGCACTCTGCTATAAACCTGTCTTTTTTTCGAAGGATGAAGGTTATCACTCTTATTTTGGAAAATATGCAGGGCATGCAAACACTTAAGGAAGCTGATGCTCTCAACGACTGAAGGTGATACATATTTTCCAGATAAAAAGATATATTTTTATGTCACTCCAGATTAAAGTTCATATGCTTCACTGTGGCCAATGGCTGTGGAAGTTCTCTGGCCTGAATCATGGCTGAACATTAATTTATATTTAAAAGTACTACTCTCCTTGGCTCCTAATAAAATATGCATGGTTCCAGGATGCCAGATTTAGGGAAATTGAAGTCTCATCAATTAACCAGTTCCCAGTGGGAATTTCACCACTGCATTGTGCAATTACAGCTTTTCAAGCCTGGAATGGGGACCAACATACTAGGCATAGAATTACCAGGCTCTCTGCATGCGAAGCGACTGTAAAGTACCTTTATATAAAAGCCAAGCTTTATGAGAGTTGATTGACTTCTCCCTCTCCCTTAAAACAAAAGAAATAGGTTTGAGAATGGTTTATTATACTTGCATAGCAATTGACATCTAAACCAATTCATGCTTAATATCTTTGGAATGTGTTGATAAATCCTCTTTAACGGTAAAGTTGGATTTGAAATTACCATTTTAGAAATGCCACTTTTAGAAAGTGGGCATATCTCTGTTCTTAACTTTGTTCTGTGTGCCTGCAGTCTGTCTCCAAAACACGTTTGGGCTGGATGACAGCTACACTTTGTGCATTCCTTCCAGACAGCCACAACACAAGAAGGGCTGGGTGTGACAGGGGAGTCTTCTGCATTCATCTGCATGCTGATAGCCTTCCCGGGCAGGAAGGGGGAGTGCTGGCTCACACTCACACCTGAATAGCTTGTGTCCTGCTCTCACACAAAGGGCTGCATTGCCCCCTACTGGTAGTCTGGAGCCAGGACTGGGTTTAGAGGGATCCTTATTCACTTCAGAGAACTCCTTTGAAATCACCCCCCTACATCAAAGGCACTTTGAGTATAAGTACCAAGGCCCTGGCCTTACCAAATCAGTACACTACTGGGCCTAGGAAGAATTCTGCTGGAGTAAAGACTGCTGTGCTGACAGGATTGCCACTTTACTGTGACTGACTATTCTGAGGAACCTCTTCCATGCTTTGCTGAGCTGCCCTGCTTCCTGCTTATCTCTGCCCTGCTGAGAACAAGGACTGGACCCACTCACTTGAGCCCAGAGTGACCCCAAGGGCTCACTAGGTTGCCTACTGTTTTCTGAAGTTTCAGGACACAATGCAGTCCTGCTGAACTTTGTAGTCTGTGAGTCCATCCCTGGCCTGAGGCCCCCTCTGCAGTCCGGGGTCTCAGAAGTGGGTTCTGCAGCTGATTTCTGCAAAAACCAATTAATTGCCTTGGCTGCATGAGAATTTCCACCACATCGCCTTCGATCCCAACACAGAGAATGTTCACCGATGAAGGATCCACAGCCTGCGCGGCTCGACGTCAATGCTCCGCATGGCTCGATGACGACGCTCTGCATGGCTCGACGTTGACACATTTCCTTCACTTTAATGAAGCTCACCGACGACACAGCTACCTGACTGTGTGAAAAGATCAACACCTTGTGTCCTCAGCGTCAACACTTTGCTGCATCCAAGGTAATTCTCAGCAGTCCCTGCATGGGTCCTGTAGCCAGCCTGCCTTTCATCGGGTCAGTCAGAACTTTGACTTTGTATTGGTCCTTCGCGACTTCAAGTAACCTTTTTACAGCTAGTGACTTCTAATCACTATTTTTTGTTTCGTCTTAAAAAAATTCATATCTCAACTTTTTTTTTTAGTGTTGGTCTTGCTTTAATCAGATAAATAGTCTCTATTTTTCTAACCCAGTGTGGATTCTTTTTGTGGTGTATTTATTGAGTTTCTATAATTTAAGTGTTAAACAAATACTTTACACATTGCCTCTTCAGTTAAGCATGACTGCTTTTTGACAAGCTATCAGAGGGTGAGCACAGGTTAATTTAGGGTGTTTATCTGATTTACATTGACTAGGGTCGTTGTTTCTACTTGACAGGGTGCAAATCCCAGACAACTAGAGACCCCATTTCAAACAGTTACATATTTCAAAATCAAAAGATTGACTCAAATAACCCAAGCCCACGTGCTTCAGCTTTTCTAATAGTCATCTTGAAACCGAGAAGGTTGTTTTTTTTAAATGAGCTATTCCATATATATTGTTCAGAGAACCTTTCCTGAAATCTTTTTGATTGTATTGATGAGATTAAAGGGGCAATAAGTAGGTGCAATTTTTGAATAATGATACAATTTCTGCAGCCAGCCAGGAGTGAGGTACAAAGCCGAGCAATTAACTTTACGATATTGTGGCTCCATATATTTGGGTTTCATTTTCTGACATGTCTCTCCTAATGAAAAAGATAAATAGAAATTCTCCATATAATTATGAAACTAGTCATGTTTCATCTTAATTAAAGCTTGGCTGTCTGGGATATGGGTCTCAGGGTAGGACACATTTTTCTTATCCCCATAAAAAACATTTGGTCAGGTATAGTGATGTGTAATTTACGGAATCATAAAATGCGATTTTTAAGAAATTCCAATTTGTGATCCGATAAATGAAATGTGCTATCAAATACATGTTCTAAATAGTGGTTTCTTGAGATCCGCTTTTCTAAAATATTGAATTGCGAAAAGCAATTTGTTTGCGTTCGCAAACTGTGAATATTGCACCAACACACTGACATTTCAATCAGGAAACACATTGTTGCAATCACATTTAAAAGCATAGGAATTGCCAGAAAGCAAGTACTGGGCAAATGATCTCCTGAAGTCTTGATTAATGGCTAGTCAGGAAGGTAAGCAAGAGGAGTCGGTAAGGAAAAAGACGCAGAAATTCTCAAATGAAGAAGCTGAGATACTTGTGGGGGAATGTATGGCAAAGGGTTTGCCGCTTTTTGGAAAAGCTTCTTTAACCTCTTGAGTGCCCATGACGAGCTGGTCTCGTCATGGGCCGCGGTTGCGCTGTGCCCATGACGAGACCAGCTCATCATAAACCCCGCCCGCTAATGAAACGCCCGGCACAGGGCGGGGAAAGGGGCGGGCACTCAAGGGGTTAACTTTTCCAGAAGCCACAAAACAAATATGTGGAGCAGAGCACACAGAGTGCATTAATGCAAGGAAGATAACAACACACAGTGTGTCTGAAATTAGAAAAAGGTGATGTGACCTTCTCTCTGGAACTAAGGAGAAGCTCGCAAGTTCAAGGAAGAAAGCTGCCGTAAATGGAGGGGGCCTATTCACACAGTCACCAGCCATACATTTGGCACAAAGCAATTGAGAGCACCTTGACATCATCGGTGGCTGTCTGAAGACTGAATTCAATCGACACATCTCAACCTCTACAGCCACCCTCAGGTTAGTTACTAAAAATACAAAGAATTAACATTGCTGAAAGTGTGACATGACACTTCAGGAACTGTTGCCATTTCTTTAAGGTTACCTTTAAAAAAGTGTATTTTGATCTGCATGATTGGATGTATTATGTGATTCGCAGTTCATTATAATTAATGCTGTCTTTTAAGTTCAACATTATTAGTTACTTCCTATATAAAAGAAGAACTGTAAGAAAATGTATATTTTTGCATGATCACCTAATTGGACTCATATTGCTGGTTGTTTGTCTACGTGCACTGGGGCTCTCCTAGTCGGGCCCCAGTGCATGTGCTCTGACCCCTAAAACATGTCAAAATCTGCTTTACTCTAAATTGCCACATTTTACTTACCTATAAGTCCAGTGGCGGCTGGTGACATTTGAAAGTGGTAGGGAGTAAAAATTGTGTTTGAGTGCACCGCAGCGAGCAAGCGTAGCGAGCGAGCCCAAACAACCAAAGGGGGGTTCAAAATTTTGAAAGAAGAGTGGGAAAATGGTGCATTTTCAAGCAAATTTGAGAAAGCAAGAATGTTAATAAAGCAATTGTGAAAGTGCAGTTATTACATCGATAAATAGATGTCATATAACAACATAGGTACCATCCTATTCAGTATAACCACTGTGCTTCATAACAGACTTCGAGATACAATCCTGTCTGAGTTGTCTGTGTAATTAGCCACTGTCATTCTTGTCTGCAGTTAGTATATGTGTGTGTGCGACTGCGGGGTCACCTCTAAAGTGTCATTAATGCACATATGGGGCCATGCGACTGTGCACGCGCCTTCTTCTATTTCACAGAGTATGTGCATGCGTGCCACCGTGCTGACAGTCATATTAGGCACCGACAGCTCTGCAGAAACTGCGTGCAACGGCCCGTTGGAGTTACAGACCTAAGCGGTCTGACGCGAAATGTCTAGCCTTTGTTTTAAAATGACATCCAGAGACCAAAATAACGAAATATCATTGTTCGTCTGTATTGGCGAACAGGTGGACAGATTAGCACAAGAATGAGGGTGAATGGCATGCGTGTAATTTCATCACTGCCCATAGTGCACGTTTGCAATTTCATCCCTGTCCATAGTGCACGTTTGTAATTTCATCACTGCCCATAATGCACGCCTGTAATTTCCTGATGCATGCTTCGAATTTCATTAATTCCCCTAATGCAAGCTTGTAATTTCCCTACAGCGGCGGCCGGCATGCTCAAATGGGGGAGGGGGGAGTCGCGGCCCACGGGTGGGGAACGAATAAAACTAAATGAATTAAAATAAAAGCAGCGGCGGCAGGCATGCTCGGGGGGGGGAGGGGATCGCGGCCCACGGGTGGGGAACTAATAAAACAAAATGAATTAAACTCAGTTAAGATAGTTGTCGTTTTATTGGCATTACTTAATTAGCTTCCATTTCAATTCACTGAGCATGCAGTTCAAAAGATTTCTTCCATTTCAAAGCAGCCTCTGTCTGGTACCTGTGGGAACAGAAACGCAAGTCATAGGTACCTGACCTCTGCCTGTGGCGGAGCTTAAAAGTCAGTGTTGTGTAATAAACGCATCAGCAGCGGCTGGCATGCTCGGGGGGGGGGGGATCGCGGCCCGCGGGTGGGGAACGAATAAAACGAAATGAATTAAAATAAAAGCAGCGGCGGCCGGCATGCTCGAGGGGGGGGGATCGCGTCCCGGCCCGCGGGTGGGGAATAAAACTAAATGAATTAGAAATAAAAGTAAACGTACCTCAGTGCTGCCTCCGCTCCGCTCCGGCCTGTACTGGTGGTGAGTCCCTCCACTACGCAACGCAAGGGAAGCCAATCAGAACGCTGGTAGGCGCAGCAGGCTAGCGCCCCAGCCGGGACATTTTCTCTGCCTAGAGAAAGACGGAGAGTGGGCGGTCCTGCTCGAGGGCCAGGGGGAGTGGCTTACCCACTGTTGTGGGTACTGACTGTTTGGTCGGCTCAGGGCCGACCAAACAGTCAGTACCCACAACAGTGGGTAAGCCACTCCCCCGGCCCTCGAGCAGGACCGCCCACCCCCCCTCACCCCCAACCAGGCCCAGAGGCACGTCTTCTGCTTTGGCACATGGTTCCGACAGTCCATGGGTGTTGCTATGGGAGCAAAATTTTCCTCATCCTATGCCAACCTGTACATGGGTAGATTTGAGGCAAAACATCTATGGCTCCTGGGACCCCCGGAACTAACAGGACTCATAGTTTACTGGACACGATATATAGACGACATTCTTATTATTTGGGCTGGCAGTACAGATCAATTTAAAAATCTAACTGAATACCTAAATAATAATACATACAATTTAAAATTTACATCTAAGTATAGTAGACCTGAAATTGAATTTTGGATGTCATTATATATGCGAAGGAAAATAAAATCATGTCCCGCCTGTTCAGAAAACCCACAGCATGTAATGCTCTTTTACATGCATCTAGTGCCCACCCTTCGATACAGATCAACTCAATTCCTTTAGGTGAAATGACCAGACTTAGGAGAAACTGCAGTGAGGATAACATCTTTAATCAGGAGTTATCAAAACTCGAAGCACGTTTTCTCAACAGAGGATATCCTGTAGGTGTTCTTAAAGAATCTAGAAAAAAGATACTACACAAAACCAGACATTCAACATTGAAATAAGCTAATGTGACAAAGAAAAAGAAAGGTAGAAATAAGATCAGTTTGGTGACCAATTATAATATGCATAGTCACCAAATTTATAAAATCATGAGGAAACATTGGCATCTTCTACATTTAGATGCAACAATGAGCAGGTTTGTTACTCCATATCCTGGCATAGTGTATAGAAAGGGGAAGACCTTAAGAAACTTTTTATGCTCAAGCTACCTACCTCCAAGGTCCACCACCAGAACATGGTTATCAAATAAACCGGACGGTTTTTATAAGTGTGGACAATGCAATGTGTGCCAATTTGCCTGTAACAAACTGAAGGAATGAAATACAACACCAACACAACGTATCAGATACGCCAATTTATGAACTGTAGTTCGCGATATGTGACTTACTGCATACGTTGTATTTGTGGACTAATTTACATTGGTAGCACAATAAGACCGCTAAAGGAAAGAATTCAAGAACATCTGAGGGCAATTAGGAATAATGATTCAAGCTATCCCCTAGCGGTACACTTTAATTCAGAACATGAAAATAGAATTTTAACAGGTCTGATCTTTCATGGCATCGCTGAAACTCATACTGATGCTAGGGGAGGTGACAGAACTCTGAAGCTTAGAAAATCTGAGGCACAATGGATAATTTGTCTCCGCGCGATTGAAAGAGGAATTAATATTGATAGGGAGTTACACACTTTCCTTAAATAATACATATATGTATTGTTGATATACTTACGTACTTTGCACAAAACTCCCTTACATCTCTATGTAGAAGACATACCAACTAGAATGTTCACTATGAGTTCAAGTGATGTAATATTAATATATGATATCATTTGCATCCTGTGACAAATCGGTTTTAGCTATATGCGTTACTATGACCTATGTTGTTCAAGGAATCTGATTTTCTGTTTGCTCTATTATGACCTATGGTGTTCTAAATAATCTGATCTTTCACAGTGGATGTCAATTGACCCATAATTTATGATCCAGCTTAAATGACATACACAGAGACAACTGAAATACTGTGTACAACAATGATCATGAAGCCTTCTTCGCTGTTTTGTCTTTCTATAAATTGATGGAACCAAAATACATTGTTATTCTACTTGAGGGAAAAAAACTCTACTTTATTAAGGAAATATTTGAGGCACAAACTAACAAGATTAATGTAATAAGATAATGTACTTATCTTATTCTTTTCTCATGTTTAAAAAAAAAAAAAAAAAAATCTTTCACATATAATAACCAATTGGTCCGATGCACGTGTCTATATACTTTCCAATCATTTACTAATGCTTAACAATTCAATTCATATATGTTCACATTTGTAACATTTAAATGACTAACAAAATGCTTCTATAAATTGGTATCCTTTTTATGGATCAGAAATAATGACCATGAATGACTTTTACAACAATTCCTTAAATTCCCAAGATTTGGGATTTTTAACAAAGGGAATGAATATACCGGTATGCATAATACTATATACCTTTTAGAAATGGCCGCTCTTTAGCCGTACGGAATTATCAGGATTCAAATTGGGCAGTCCGCTTTCTACTTCTTTGTAAGAAAAGCGGAAGTAGTTGGACGTGGATGGCGTGGATGCCGTTATGATAACGTAGCTTGTATATATAAACTAGCAGCGCGTGGAATAACCCACGTCTTTACTTCTCTACAGGATGGCTCGTTATTATTACCCGAATACTTGTCCTTTACAGGTCAGTCTTCTAATGAATACCGCTATATTAAAGTTTTGTTTTACCAAGATCAGGCCTGTTTTTGTGTGTTGAATAGAACTTAGCAATATTTTACGATATATGATGTGAATTGGCGTTGTAATTGTAAACGTCTGCCTTTTCACTTTAGATTGCGTTATTAGACTTTTCAATGGTTTAAGTGTGAAGCATTTTTTTCTTGCTGTTTTATACTTTAAAATTGCCTAATATATGAAATATATTTAAATAAAAATCTTAGCTCGACAAACGTGTCTCATCCTTTCTTGTCTCTATAATTCTTTAGGGGCATACATAAAGCCCGAATGCAGCTACTAAAATTCAACAGTAAGAGCTTTTACTCTATTTCTACATTGAATAGTTTAGTGTCAAAATTAAAAGATGCTATCCAATATAGAATATGTTTGCAGAGCTCTTATAACCATACCGATAGGAGAATCATGTATTTGGTAGGGTTTCTAGTGCATCTATTATATGCCCTAATTTTGAATATTTAAAACGTCTCTAAATATGCTTGTACAATTATATTTGCATAGTCATTGCTTTACTTTTGCTGAAGGGAGATTTGTCTAGCGGTTTTGTCACTTTAGTGACTAACTCAAGAGTAGTTTGTAATTCACTTTTAAGATACTCCTCTCTATGTTTATAACCCATATCTAAATCGAAAACTAATATGTGAATAGACATAAAGCCTATGCAGAAAATTAAACCTTTCGCTTATGCCCTTTCTTAGACTTTTAACGTACAATTGTGAATATGGGATAACATACTTGATATGGAGCTACCAAACCTTCGTATTAAGGTATAAATGACACCATTTGAATTATAATATATCAACCATAAATAGAATTACGTTACTATCATTCTACCTTTATTACAAAAAGGAAGGGGTAAATAATATTCTTTAAAAATAATATATATATCTTTTTTATCTTTCTTTTGGTTTTCCTACGAATTAGTAAACCTTCTCTTCTGGGGAGCATATATGGCTGCTACAGGAGCAAAATAATAAAGAAAAACAACAAATATCTAAAGAGCTCGCTGACTACTTTGTTAAGGTATCCCATTTGGACTTGCTTATTGTAGGGCAACTAAACACTTTTAGTATCTGTCACTTGGTTTGTACTCTTCTATTAGTGCACCTTTTTGATACGATGGGTGTTGTATTTAAATTGGCTTTTTCTTGCTGATCTATTCTAAATCAAGGTGGGACTGGCAAGGCACACTATGATCCACTAATTCTTGCTCTTTTAGAATTATGGCTTAATTTACATCTAGCCTATATGGTTACTTTGGTATATTTTTTTAGAAATTTGTTTCAGAATCCTGTTTCCTCTTTGCTGTCTTATTGTATATAGAGAATGCTTGTAAATATTGGGTTTTATTTTTGGCATTTATTGCAGCCTTGAAAAAGTTTCATGAAAACGAAACACGTGTCGGCTGCCGGTTCATCGCTGACGTGAAAAAAACTACCAGTTCATCACTGTTTGAATATGGATTGCCTGTTTTTGATATTTGATTGCCTTTGAAAGATATGCCTAGCATACTGAACGTAAAGAAATGTAAAATGTGTACTTGCTGAATATAATAAAAATTGGTCTGTAAAACTCAAAATCAAACTCAATTGAATGCTGAGGTTTGCCTTTAGTTTTCGACATTTTCACATGGTTTTTTAACCATAGTGAACTACACCTTGGGTAGTGGAGTGTAACTTTGAACCTTGAGGGGCACCAACATAATATATATTGACTTTTTAATGCACATATGGGGGGATGTGCTCCCGATCTAACCACTACTACCCTTTGTAGATATTGTTAACTGGGAATCATTATTGATGATAAAGGAAAGTACACAGCTCAACTTGAGGCCATAAAAAAAAGGGGATTATCGACCGCTGTGGCATTAAGAAACCTCAAGAATAACATCTCTGGTCCAAATCTTCTGCCCTTAATCAGAGTGATCCAGGCAAAACTTATACCATCAATCAGCTACGGAAGTGAACCTATCAGAGGGAGATATGAGAAGTTGGCCTGGTATATGCTGTCCACTACTTATAGTGGGCACCTTGCACCAGTCCAAACAACCCCTTATTGATGATAGGTTAAAGACAACCTTTATTAAAAGCTTTCCTAGTGGTAGCTATGGAAAGCAGCCTTCAGGCTAAGTCTTGAAGGAATGTAAAGCAGCTTGTTTTACCAGTCTATAATCTCTTGAATGACCAAATGAAAGGGAACCACACCAGGTATATATATAAAATATATGTATTTATTTCTAAACACACCCTACTAGTCTCTTTATGAGGCTAGAGGTCCAAACACATAAGTTACATTTCAATTATTATAGTAAAATAGCACAAATATACTTCAGGCCATAGGGGTGAGCCAAACCATATACTAAAATAGTGGTATAAGAACCACGACTTAGCTAGACAGAAGGCCTAGAGCCTGTAGAATCGCTGGGACCCCAAGGAACCACCCAAGGCAGTGACACAGGGGACCCACGGGGGCCGTGTGCAATGTGAGAACCCAGCCGCAAGCTCCTGTTGCCTTCTATGGGCAAAGTCGCGGTTAGATTTTTAAAGATTAGGGACACTTAGAGATGAGCTAGGACCAAACCCTTTTGGACTTAAGAAGTTCTAGGGTCAACACCCACGGGAGCACCAGAGTACTCGAGTTACCTCACCCAGGTGTATGGGTGTCAAATGGTGTCGGGTCGCGTCGTCAATTTCAATGGGAGCTGGCAAAGAAGTGCTGCTGCCGAGAAGATGCGAAGTGTCTGAAGAGATACAAGCCTGGATCGAAGTCGAGAAGAACCTTCAAGCAGAGGGGACAGAGTCTGGGTCACTAGCCCACTGATGTTGGGTGATTTCAGGTGAAGAAGGTGAAGCTTGACTCTTCAGCCACGAGGACAAGGAGGCGTCGAGGACAACCAGGAGCTGGATTCAAGCTGTCCCACAAAGGATGTCGAGTGCTGCAGCATCGGTGCCCGGATTGGACACAACAAGCCTTAGCAACAGCAACCCACGCAGAAAGGATAAAGATGCTCCGGAGCAGACCAGCAAGGTATGACGGACTCACCAGTTGGTAGGGAGTCAGGGCATGTCTGGAGCAACCAGGGAAGCCCAAGGAACATCAAAGTTGCCTTCACAGGACCCACCAGTCGATGGACCAGGGATCGCGAATGGACCTCGAGAGGAATCACAAAATGGCTGCCCACGGGTCACTTGGGGTGACTAGGCCAACTATCTTCGGTGGATTCTGTACTCGAGGTGGGGGTTACAAGTAACCCCAAGCACGACTTCAAGAAGCGTCGAGAAGTCAATGCACTTGCAAAAGTGCACGGTGACCAGGAGTTCCGGTTCCACGTTACTCATGAGGGCTGTGGTTCTCAGCTTTGCTGGGGACTCGGGTCAGCCTCTGAGAAGTTTGGAAATCCTCTTCCTGTGTTGCAAAGTCTTTGGCCTCCGGCAGGAGCTTCAGAGATGCAGACCAGCAATTGCTTCACTGGTGCCTGCCAAGCAGGGGAGTCACTCCTTGACCCCAAGGAACATTTCTTTCATCCTCTAGTCTTGAGTAGAGAGTCAAAGGTCCAGGATTCAGTTGCAGAGTTTTGCCCTTGGATATCTAAAGACCTGTAGCCAGGGGTTCCTTACTTATACCTAAGGAAGGGGTTGGACTAACTCTAGGGACCCACCTATGGGAGGGTTTGGAAAAAGGGGTGGCTACACCCATTTCCTTTGTCCAGTTTCGCACCAGAGCAGGGGCTGGAAGCCCCTGAACCGTTTGAGCTGGACTATGCACAGGGACACCAAATGGGCCCCCAATGCAGGACTTCAAAGCACTCTGAGAGTGCTCCCACTCAGCCCCAATACACATCAGCCTGTCTGGGAGGTGATTACACCTCCCTGTGACAGGAAACCTATTGTCCAGGCCTCCCCTGCCAGAGTTTCAGTCAGCAGCAGGAGGCCAGACCCGTGTCTGTGGCTGCAGCATCCATTTTGTGATGCCAGGGCTGTGTTAAGTTGGTACCGGGTACACCGGTGCTGTCATGTCTCGCCCTCTAGAAGGGTGGGATCATATTCTCACATCAGGAATTGATGTGGGGGTATGATTCCAAGGTGTTTGACAACAAACATGACATGTTTCTGCGCAGTCAGTCCAAAGTTAGCCTTAACCGTTTTAGATATAATGCACTGAAGAGTATATGGTCAGGCTGCACTACTGACAACCCCGGAGGATAGATTCTGAAGGCTGCAGAGGGGCTCAGCTCATGCCTGGGCACCCTCTCACTTATAACCAAGCACCCTGCCTTCAGGATTGATAAGGCCTGCCATAGGGGTGACTGATAGGTTTCTATGTGCAGTGATAGGTGAGATATAGTGAACCTATATCTCAGTAAGAGGTGCATGCTCCACCTTACCCAGGCTACAGTAGCAGACATGTGGCATTATTTTGGAGGGCTTTCCAGGGGTAGCATAATACATGCTTCAGCCCCCGATAGGCCTCTGGGGTACCTATGCCCTAGGTACATAGCATACCATATACTAGGGACTTATAAGCACACCTCAGTATCCAATCTGTGATGTACCTAAGGTACATGGAATCAATTTATAGAGGAAGCAGCTAGGCTGGGGTCCTGAATAGCAGGGCCCCAGCAGACTAAAGTCGAAAAACAGGGTTACAGCAGCAAAAAATGGGGGTAACCATGTGAAGCAGATCCTACTCTCCTACACAACCCCCCCCCCCCAACACAGGGACATTAAACTAACCTTGACCAATTGAGTCTTCATGTTCTAAGTGGAAATATCTGGGGAGTCCATCTGCATTGGCATGGTTACTCCCAGGTCAATGCTCCACTGTATAGTCCATCCCCTGTAGGGAAATGGACCACCTGAGAAGTTTGGGGTTTTCACCCTTCATCTGTTTTAGCCATAAGAGGGGCTTATGGTCTGTCTGAACAATTAAGTGAATTCCAAACAAGTATGGCCTCAACTTCTTCAGAGCCCAAACCACAGCAAAGACCTCCCTCTCAATGGCTGACCAATTTTTCTCTCTGGGGGTCAGCCTTCTGCTTATGAAAGCTACTGGCTGATCCTGACCTTCATCATTCATTGTGGAGAAGTGTGGCTCAATGGTTAGAGTGGCAGACCCTGATGCAGAGGTCCGGCCTGGGACCAGGGTTCAATTCCTGCTTTGGCGGGTCTTGGGCTTAATTTCCTCGGACCTGATATCTCTCCCCTCGGTGCCTATTCTAATCATGGGTCCCACTCTGCAACTCTGGGCAATAGCTTGCTTAATCTCCACAACTGCCCCAACAGCGCAGGGGATGCCTGGCTGCACCTTGGGGGTACCCAGGAGTGGACACTTCACAGGGAAAGCCAGGATGGGTTCCTCTGTGGTATAAGTACAGTGCCAGGACACCTCCGTTGGTAGGTAGCTGCGCGCTTTACAAATGCCAGATTATTATTATTCAACTGTGACAGTCAAGCCCCTACCCCCAACTCAGATGTATCTGTTTGCACAATGAACTTTTTGGAGTAATCAGGACTTTGCAGAATGGGAGCAGTGCACATGGCCTGCTTCAGGTCATTGACAGCTAACTGTCCACTGAAACTTTTTGGGCATTTTCTTAGAGGTTAAGTCATTCAGGGGTATCACTATTGATCCATACCCCTTGACAAATCTTCTGTAGTACCCAGCTAGGCCTAAGAATGCTCTCACCTGAGTCTGGGTAGTGGGAGCAACCCAGTCCATTATGGTCTGGATTTTGGTCTGCAATGGTTGAACCTGGCCTCCACCTACAAGGTGGCCCAGGTACACAGCCTGACTCTGCCCTATCTGGCACTTAGTAGCCTTGATAGTTAGGCCTGCTTTTTGCAGGGCCTCCAAAACATTCCTCAGGTGGAGCAGGTGATCCTCCCAAGTGGAGCTAAAGACAGCAATATAATCAAGATATGCTGCACTATAGTCTTCCAGGCCTGTAAGGACTTGATTCACCAACCTTTGGAAAGTGGCAGGTACATTCTTCAAACCAAAGGGCATTATCACAAATTGATAGTGCCCACTAGGGGTAGAAAATGCTGTCTTTGGCTTTGCATAATCAGCTAGTCTGATCTGCCAGTATCCAGCTGTCAAGTCAAATGTGCTTAGAAACTTGGCTGAGGCCAAAGTATTCATTAGCTCATCTGCCCTTGAGATGGGATGGGCATCAATCCTAGTGACTGCATTGAGACCCCTGCAGTCCACCCAAAACATCACCTCTCTCTTGCCATCTTTGATGTGAGGTTTAGGCACAAGGACTACTGGACTAGCCCAAGGGCTATCTGAGGGTTCAATGACTCCCAAATCCAACATCTTTTGGACTTCTGTCCTTATACAGTCCCTGACATGGTCAGGTTGCCTGTAGATCTTAGTCTTCACAGGCAGGCTGTCCCCAGTGTCCACTTCATGAGTGCACCAGGTGGTCTGACTTAGAGTCAGAGAAAACATATGTCTGAACTGGCTGAGAAGTTTTCTGCAGTCAGTTTGTTGCTGGACAGTGAGGCTGCCTGCCAAGGCTACACCATCTACTGATCCATCATCAGGGTTCTCTGAGAGAGCAGGTCAGGGAGTGGGTCACACTCTTCCTCCTGTCCCTCATCTGTAGCCATGAGCAAGCCCATGTCTGCCCTGTCAACATATGGTTTTAGTCTGTTGACATGAAGCACCCTGTGGGGACTCCTAGGGGTTACAAGGTCTACCAAGTAGGTGACCTCCACTTTCTGTTCAACAATTGTATGGGGGCCACTCCATTTGTCCTGGAGGGCTGCTGGGGCCACAGGCTCCAACACCCACACTTTCTGCCCTGGCTGGTAAACAGTCAGCACAGCCTTTTTGGTCATGCCAGGCCATTTGTAATTCCTGGCTAGCCTCAAGGTTTTTAGCTACCTTTTTCATGTACTCAGCCAGCCTCGAGCGGAGACCATAGTCCACTATGTCCTGTTTAGGGGGCTTGAGAGGTAACGCCCATCCCTCCTTCACCAGACACAAAGGACCCCTAACAGGATGGCCAAACAAAAGTTCAAAAGTGCTGTAACCAACCCCCTTTTGTGGCACCTCCCTGTAGGCAAACAAAAGGCAGGGCAAAAGGATGTCCCATCTGCACCTAAGCTTTTCTGGGAGTCCTTTGATCATGCCCTTTAAGGTTTTGTTGAATCTTTCAACTAAACCATTGCATTGTGGGTGATAGGGTGTGGTGATTTTATAATTCACTCCACACTCATTCCACATTGCAGTCAAGTAACTTGACAAGAAGTTTGCACCCCTGTCAGATACTACCTCCTTAGGAAAACCCACTCTTGAGAATACACCCAAGAGGGCTCTTGCCACCACAGGTGCTATAGTGGTCCTAAGTGGAATGGCCTCTGGATACCTAGTGGCATGGTCCACCAACACCAGGATAAATCTGTGCCCAGATGCTGTCTGAGGATCCATGGGACCAACAATGTCAATCCCTACCCTCTCAAAGGGAACCCCCTACCACAGGTAGTGGTATCAGGGGGGCCTTTGTGGTTCCACCTGCCTTGTCACTGGCTTGGCAGGTCAGACATGAGCGACAAAACTCCTTAGTGTCTTCAGACATGTGAGGTCAGTGAAAGTGAGGGACAATTCTGTCCCAAGTCTTGTTCTGGGCCAGGTGTCCTGCTAAGGGAATATCATGGGCTAGTGTCAATAGGAAGCCCCTAAACTTCAGAGGTATAACCAACCTCCTGGAAGCACCAGGCTTGGGGACTCTACACTCTGAATAAAGGAGTCCATCACCCCAATACATTTTATGGGTGCCACTAGCATCCCCAGCAGCCTCATCAGCAGCTTGCTTTCTGAGGGGTTCAAGAGAAGGGCAGGTGTTCTGTTCCTGGCTCAGATCTGCCCTGGAAGGGCCCCCTGTCCTCAAGAACTCAACCTGGTCAGGTTCAAGCTCCTCTGGGACAGTTTCTTCTTCAGGTTCAAGATCATCTCCCTCAGGAGGCTGATCTGTATACTGAGTCAAGGGGGAAGGCACTGCCTTAACCCTACTGCTCCTCCTCTTGGGATGCACCTGGTCCATTCTTCCAGAATCCAGGGTCTGTCCTGTGTTAGGCATTTTGGCCCGTGACCTAATCACAGCAAAGACATGAGGAGGGATCCCTAGCATTTCTGCATGTGTCCTGAGCTCCACTTCAGCCCAAGCTGAAGTTTCCAGATAATTGCCAAGCAAGCATTCAACTGGTAGGTCTGCACTCACCACAAACTTCTTAAGGCCAGTTACCCCTCCCCAGGAGAAGTTAACAACTGCCAGAGAATGGTCTGTTCTGACATTGCTAGCATTGGTCACTTGGTACATTTCACCAAGTATAATCTGCCCAGGATCCACAAGATCTTTTGTCACCATTGTGACACTTTCTTCTGTGTCCCTGAATGCCAAACCCTCTTTTCCATTAATCAATGGCTGCTGTCTGTCTTTGCCCAAGTGACTGGGACTCACAAAGGAGGACATATCCATTCCTCCATCACAGATCAGGACAGCATGAGTTGGAACTCTGACTACGCCAGAGTCCATCTCAGAACCCAGGGTTAACCTTACTGCACCCTTATAATGAACATTACCACAACCAATTGTAGCTGTACTAGGGGGAACAGTTGCCTTAGGGGCAATGGTGGCTGGAGTTGAGTCTTTGGACTTGTTGAAATCACTTGTCCAGTGAGTCTTCTGTTTACAGATTTTGCACCATGGTTTCTTTTGGCCTTTTCCCTTGTTAGACTGGGAATCCCCACCTGAAGAAGATTTTTTGGGACCTTGAGAAGACTTCTGGTCTTTACCCTTCTCCCCACCCTTGTCAGAGTGTTTAGGATCTTGCTTCTTTGGTTCACCACCTTGGTTCTGAACCTTCTGCCTCACCCTGGTTCTGACCCATTTGTCTGCCTTATTTCCCAATTCTTGGGGAGAGGTCAGATCTGAGTCCACCAGGTACTGGTGCAACAGTTGATTTTGACAGTTATTAAGGATCTGCTCCCTCATAATTAAATTGTACAATCCTTGAAAGTCATGCACTTTACTGCCAAGTAACCAACCCTCCAGAGCCTTAGTAGCACAATCTACAAAGTCCACCCAGTCTTGAATCTGTGCCTTTTGGGTATCCCTGAACTTTAACCTGTATTGTTCAGTGGTTAGGCCAAACCCTACAATCAATGCACTTTTCAGACTGGTATAATCATCAGCGTCCTCTTCTCTAACAGTGAGGAGCTTATCTCTACCATTGTCTGCAAAGGAGAGCCATATGATTGCTGCCCACTGCTCCTGGGGTGCCCTTTGAACTTTACAGGCCCTTTCCAGTGCAGTTATCCATTTGTGGATGTCATCCCCACTCTGGTAGGGAGGGACAATCTTATTTAGGTTTCTATGGTCATGAGACCTCTCCCTATCTCTAGGGATGTTGCTGCCACCATGGAACTCTAGTCCCATCTTTTTTCGAGCTCTGTAGAGCTCTAGAGCCTCCTTGTCTAGGGCTACTTGCTGCTTTCCGATGTGAAGCTGAGCTTCCTCATACTTCAGCAGTCTCTCCCTTCTCTCCTAGGAGGTTTCCCTCCTATGAGCAGAGATAGAGGTCCCTATAGATGAACCAGAATGGTTAGACTCCACTGAGGGAGATCTACACCTTCTAGTCCCACCACCAACTCTTCCAGAAGGAACAAAGAGGGGACCATTTTGGCCCTCTTCCTTATCTTCCAGAGGAGCTGGATTTCCCAGGTTAAGATCATTGTCATCTTCCTGGTCAGCATCAGAGGTCAGGTCATGAGGAATTTCACCCCTAGGCCCTTCCTCAAATGCTGCCCCACCCACTCTGCCTACCCCTTCAGACCCTGTAGGTCTTCTGAGATCATCCAGCCTGAGTAACTCTATGAGATGCTGGGTGGTTGGGCTTTTGCCTGTCTTCAGTCGCCTAGTACTGCATAATGCTCTCAATTCCAAGAATGAGAGGTTATCATACTTGGAGATAAGGAGCCCATTGGCTTCTGGCAGGGACCCACTGGTTCCTGGCCTTGAAGACATTACTAGTGAGGTGTGGTGTATTGCACTACCTACTCTAGTGTGGCCTACTAAACTCTCTTGAGGTGTAGAATGGGTGTGCTAAGCCCTTAACACACAACTCTAAGTTCAGTAGAACTCACTGTATTCTAAAGCTTGCATTACATGTACCTCAGGTACCTTTAGTAGTGTTCAGTTAGTCAATTCAATTGAGATTATCTGGTAAGACAATAACAAGCTGGAATCCCACATGCTGCACGCCAATGTGAGAAGTTGGCCTGGTATATTCTGTCCACTACTTATAGTGGGCTGTGAGAAAGTGGGTTTCTGTTGCAGTAAACCCCCCCCCTTTTTCTTTTTTTTGTTGCCAGACTACTGATGCTCTTTGACTTGATGTGCTCTGGGGCCCTGCCAATCAGGACCCCATGGCCTGTGTTCCTTCCCCAAAAACTGTATTGAAGCCTAAACCCAATTGGCACCTCTGGCCACATGTCAGCCCCTGGTAAATGGTACCCTAGGTACCTAGGGCCCTGTGACCAGAGAAGGCCTCTAAGGGCTGCAGCACTTATTGTGCCACCCTTAGAGGCCTTGTACCCTGACACACACATACTGCCTCTGCAGGCTGAGTGTCCTGGTACAGAACAAAACAGAGAGTCGACATGGCACACATCCCTGTGTGCCATGCCCACAAACACACTGCCCTGGCATACCTCAGTCACCCCTCTAGCTGGGTGCACTATGCTAGTGGTGTGGGTACAGGTGCATGAGCCCTGTACCCCTTCAGTACCCAGGTCCATTCCTGGGCACTGTAAGTGCAGTGCTGCCATTAAGAGTATATGGTGCTAGGAGGTCATCATTGCAAACTCCACAGCACCATAATGGCTACACTGAAGACTGAGAAGTTTGATATCAAACTTCTCAGCACATTAAACCCACACTGATGCCAGTGTGGGATTTAATGTAAAATGAACGACAGAGGGCAACTTAGAGTGGCCCCCTGAAACAAACCAACAACCAGTGCCCTGAATGAGAGGCTACCTATGCTGCCACCCAGCAGGCAGGTTGCTGGCCCCCTGGGTAGAGAGCTATCCGCTCTCATGGACCTGCAACAATGCGCATCCTGGGACGAGGTTCCAAGCCTCCTCCCCCAGGATGGGCAGGGGAAGCTTCAAAGGCATGCCGCCTTTGTGAACCTCCCCAGGCCACTTGTTGTACTCAGCAACTGGTCCCCACCGGTTCTGACCCCCACTCTGGTGGGAAGACTGGCGAGAAAGCCCAAGGGAGGCAACGGTTTGTGCCAGCCTCTGCCAACCCCTTCCCTCAAGCCGGGAGGCGAGGTGAAGCACAACTCCGGGCTCTCGCCATCTTGAGGATGGGGAGCCCTACCCAATCAGGACTAGGCTCCTGCTCCCTCCCACTGGAGAGTGGCAGGATAGGGGGTGTACCCACCCCAGGGAAGGGACCCATTGGTCCCTGACCTTTCCCTACCTGTAACGTCCCTAAATTTAGTATTTAGGGGCACCCTGAACCTTCCTTCCTCAGATCCCAAATCCGAAACAAGAAAGAAGAACAAGAAGAAAGAAGACCTGCCTTGCAGCTGCTAACAAGAGGATGACACCAACTGACTTGGCGCCAGCCCTACAGGCCTGTCGACCCTCGAACCTGCTCCTGCCAAAACCCAGCGTCTCCAGCGGTCAGCAACCTCAAAAACCCCAGAGGACTTAACTGCCTTGCTCATCTACAAAGACTGGGACTCCCACGAGCAGTGGTTCTGCTCAAAGTAAGTAACAAACCACTGGTGCCAACCAAGAACCGTGACTCCTGCACACTCTGCACCTGCCAAGCCCGGCCTGTGCCTGAGTGGACAAAGACCCTGAGGACGTCCCCCCGGAGACTGTGACCAAGTATCCAGCACCCAAGGACCCACCTCGACGCTCCTGACGACGCCTGCAGCCTCAGAACCAGGGACTCCTCCAACCGCGACCAGCTGAGGGTAAGATTTCCTGACGCGAAAAGACACCCCTGCACCCGGCACCCTGCAGCCCCCTGGGCCCAGCTCCTGGGTACCTACCTAACCTACAGCTTCCCAACTTACCTCTCGAAGTGGTGGTTGCACCTGAAGAATCTTCGTCCCCGAGCTTGCAGCCTTTGTTCGTCTTGTACCTTCTCCATTGAAATCAATTGAGCGCCCGACGGCTCAAAAGCACCCTGCACCCAGCTGCCCGAGTGCCCCTGGGAGTGCAACATCTATCCTAATGTACTTCCCCACTTGCCCTGAGTAAGTGACCAGGAGCCCAGCTCCCACAGCCGCGTGGCCTGCCTGCAAGCAGCCACCAACCAAAGGCCCCCTGCCCGCCATAGGCTAACATTGGGCCTAACTCTCTCTGCACCCGGCAGCCCCTGTGCTGCTGAGGGTGTAACAACTGTACCTACCTGACCCTGGGAGACCCCTGAGTCCCAGAACCTTAACTCTGCCAGTTGAGTACTGTACTTACCTGAAAGCCGCTAACTCACTTTTTCTCCATAGGGTAACATTGACTGGTTTCACTTGGAAATTCTTCTAAGTGTCGAGTTTTGAAACTTTAAAATATTCACTAAAAATCAGCCGATCAACGAACACGAAATTACTCACCTGTTATCAGGAGAGATCCCAGTGCTGGATCTAGGTGCCCAGCACTGACCCTGTAAAGTAATTACATTACAACCGTACTTACCGATAACTTGATTTTCCTCCATAGGATAACATTGCCTGGTTATTGCCAGAAATTCTTCTAAGTGTCGATTTTTGAAACTTACAAATATTCCTTAAAAATCGCCTGTGTAACAAAAACGATTTCTTTCAACTGTTTACAGGAAATGCGCCAGGGTTGAATCCAGGATCCAACCCTGAGTACGAAAATCAAACGCAAAGTAACTAATATTGCATTTACTTAAAAAGCCCCTTTGAGCTCAATGTTATAATTGTGTTTGAATTGTGTTGCCTATTGCAACAACTGTAACTATCGCATTCAAAAGTCGATTGCCTATTGAAAGTATTTAACTAAAGCATCTCATTCTGAGAAAGTATATTTTGATACCTATTTGTGGTTCTAAAATAAAACAACTATATATTTTTACATACAAACCATTGGCCTAGAGTTCAGTTCTTGAGTGTGTAAGACCATTTGCTGACTGAGTGTGGACAACAAATGCTTTACAAATGCCTTGCACTGTCCGCTGATACTGCCTTACTGCTCGACCAAGCTACCACTTTAGAGAGTAAGGTTATATCTAACTTTAGCCTCTGGGGACTGTGGACTCTGGGCACACTGAACCTTACTTTTGTGCAGTATATACAGAGCCACTTTCTTACATGGGCACTTTGCACCAGTCCAAACAACCCCTTATTGATGATAGGTTAAAGACAACCTTTATTGAAAGATATCATAGTGGTAGCTATAGAGAGCAGCCTTCAGGCTAAGTCTTGAAGGAATGTAAAGCAGCTTGTTTTACTAGTCTATAATCTCTTGAATGACCAAATGAAAGGGAACCACACCAGGTATATATATATAAAATATATGTATTTATTTCTAAACACACCCTACTAGTCTCTTTATGAGGCTAGAGGTCCAAACACATAAGTTACACTTCAATTATTACAGTAAAATAGCACAAATACACTTCAGGCCCTAGGGGCGAACCAAACCATATACTAAAATAGTGATATAAGAACCACAACTTAACTAGAGAAAAGGCCTAGAGCCTGTAGAATCACTGGAACCCCAAGGAACCACCCAAGGCAGCAGCCGTGGTCGGTAGTAGGAGTAACTGCAGGGCGGTGACGTGGGGAGGGGGAGGGGCAGGGTGGGGGGTAGTAAACTATGGATTACGGAGGTTTACAGGTAAATTAACATATCAATTAATAAAACGAATTTCGTTGTGTGCACTGCATCCCCAAATGCGATGCAGTGCACGCAACGAAATTCGTTTTATTAATTTATACGTTAACTTATCTGTAAACCTCCGTAATCCACAGTTTACTACCCCCCACCCTGCCCCTCCCCCTCCCCACGCCCTGCAGTTACTCCTACTACTGACCGCGGCTGCAAGGCAGTGACACAGGGGCCCCACGGGGGCCGTGTGCAGTGTGAGAACACAGCCGCGAGCTCCGTTTAGCTTCAATGGGGAAAGTCGCGGTTAGATTTGTAAAGATTAGGGACACTTATCTGGCTTATTTGGCTAAGACCAAACCCTAGTACTCAAGTTACCTCACCCAGGGAAGCCGGGTGCATAGGTGTCAAATGGTGTCGGGTCGCGTCGTCGTTTTCAATGGGAGCTGGCAAAGAAGTGCTGCTGCCGGGAAGATGGGAAGTGTCCGAAGAGATCCAAGCCTGGATCAAAGTCGAGAAGAACTTGAAAGCAAAGGGGACAGAGTCTGGGTCACTAGCCAGTGACCGGGGGCACAATAGGTGAATGCCCACCGATGTGGGGTGATTTCAGGTGAAGAAGGTGAAGCTTGACTCTTCAGCCACGAGGACAGAATTGATGTGGGGGTATGATTCTAAGGTGTTTGACACCAAACACGACATGTTTCTGTGCAGTCAGTCCAAAGTTAGCATTAACCGTTTTTAGATATAATGCACTGAAGAGTATATGGTCAGGCTGCGCTACTGACAACCCCGGAGGATAGATTCCGAAGGCTGCAGAAGAACTCAGCTCATGCCTGGGCACCCTCTCACATATAACCAAGCACCCTGCCTTCAGGATTGATAAGGCCTGCCATAGGGGTGACTGATAGGTTTCTATGTGCAGTGATAGGTGAGATATAGTGAACCTATATCTCAGTAAGGGGTGCATGCACCACCTTACCCAGGCTGCAGTAGCAGACCTGTGGTGTCATTTTGGAGGGCTTTCCAGGGGTGGCATAATACATGCTTCAGCCCCTGGTAGGCCTCTGGGGTACCTATGCCCTAGGTACATAGTATACCATATACTAGGGAGTTATAAGGGTACCCCAGTATCCAATCTGTGATGTACCTAAGGTACATGGAATCAATTTAGAGAGGAAGCAGCTAGGCTGGGGTACTGAATAGCAGGGTCCCAGCCAGACTAAAGTCGAAAAACAGGGTTACAGCAGCAAAAAGTGAGGGTAACCATGTGAAGCAGATCCTACTCTCCTACAGGAGAGATGCAGAAACTCTGGATTGTACAATAGCAAGAGCAATTCAAATGATTTTTGGGCTACCAGGATATACATCTCCCGCACAATTAAGGCTGGAGTTTGGGATACAAAGGCAAGAGCTCACCCGCAAAGGGGCATTTATAAAAACTCGGTTTGAAATCAAAAGGGGTCCGCCTGACTCACAAAACATGTATCTGTGGAAAGAACTGAACACTAAGGGGGCATGCCCAGCCCAACGTTATTTGGACAGCTCACTGGGACTGCAGGAACTCTGGGAGGCACCAGCGACCATCGCCAGCTTTAAGAAAATAGTAAATAATGTCATCAAAAAGGAATCACTCATACAGGACAAAGCCGCCCTGACAGAGTGCGCTCATGGCTTGTTTACCTTGCAGACCTACAGCAAGGCATCACCACAAGCCTATCTTCTCACCAGCTTCTCCAGAGCAATAAAGAAGAAATTACTGAAATACCGCCTAGGCATACTACCACCTGCACACCACATGCCGCCCTGGCAACGTCCCCCGAAGCCAGCAATCTGCCACTCTGCGGGGAGGGGGAGGAGGATATAGTGCACCTACTGACTATATGCAAGGCCCTAACAGAGGAACGACAGATCGTGCTAAGACCTCTCTTCAATAAGAAATCCATTCAAACTTGCAGACAAGCAGTGTTAGCATCCTTCTCTGGTGAGGATGTCCAACTAAGCTGTTGCCTGTTAAAATACTTATCCGCCGCAGAAACGATGATAAAAAGGCAGGACACCTAGTCTTCAGACTGCATCACAGCTGAAAGGACTATGGTACCTTGTTCCAATTCTCATATGACACTGCCTGTGCTACTAACGTAAATGGGAACTTAAGTAACGTTAAGATTGGTACATCATGCACTTTAAAGGACTGTGCTCCTGCCGCAAATGGGAACTTTAGTAATGTCAAAGATTGGCACATCATGCACTTTTAAGGTCTTGCACTAGGCGGAATGCCCTCTCTAACCCCCCTTTTCACGCTGACCAAGCAATGCTTTCTAAATACCCAAAGTCCCATAATGCACATCTCTATTGCAAGTCTCTGCATATATCATTGCTCTCAGCAGCCAACAATCTACAACGAAGGCACTGTTTCCTATCCTACAGTAAAGATTCTCGTAAAACAGCACTTTTAGCACATAGCACTTTACCCTATAGAAAGTTAGACCGAACACCGGTGCCCCTCACTAATATCTTCGAGATGCAACATTTGCTGCCTAGCACCTTGCACCTTTTATCTGCATGATGCATCCTTTTCAGCTCTGCCCCTCTATTCAAACTCGCTGCTAGGCACCAGACCACCGCAGCTGCACACCATACGCTGCCTCTCAAGGTACGCACTGCTCCCTTGTTTAACTCTATAGCAAGTTTATAGCCACAGCTGCCCAGCTTTCTGCTCCCCCTAGCTCCCCACAGCTCTATGCGTATACCGCTTTACTATGTAGTAAAACCTGAGCAAACAGACACTCTGTAATCAGTATCTCTTTCTGTCGTAAGACAAGTAGAACACTTATGACTTTTTACCAGAATTCTGTAGAAGTAACAACTGCTGCCTTGCGTTCTGTACTTCACTCTATATTCCTAGCCTGCCCGATATTCCGTTCCTTGCTGCTCAAAACTGCTCATGGGTCACATTTTATCAAAATGTAATTGTGTTTTAACAACGATCGATTTTAAGTCACTAATAATGTTTAAAAAAATGTAATGCATGATTGTAAAGGTTGTAATTAACTGTACAATAAACTCAACTTCAACTACATCTGTACCTTGCCTGCCACACCAACGTGTGCTTCACTCTAGATTCTAATGCATAGCACAGGCCCAGAGCCAATCCACGCCAGCATCTTTCACCGTCTGCACAGGCAGAGACGCCTGGGTTTGAAGTCTCTTTGCAAGAGACAATTTAGGAGACATACATGGCGGACACCGCAACAGGAGACACAGTCATGAGGAAGATGAGGATGGTGAAGATGGAGATGGCGAGAAGGCTGAAGTAGGTAGATGGCTGAAAAAGCAGAAATTGTTTCTTATATTTTAACTAGTTGATGCGATGCAACGTTATTTGTATTCTCTCAATTTAGAAAACGTCCAGTATTAGTCAAAAATGTTTATGCTGCATTTTTTGTTCAACCTGTGCTTAAGACACTTATCCGTTAGATGTAGTTATTTCTTATACCTTCACTGCGTTCAGCACTTACCTCAGAAATGGTTATAAATGACATCTTCCCGCAATCTGGACCTGTGTATACATAGTGAGGGGTGGGAAATTTTCATTCTCACGGCTATCCCCCTCTGAGTCTATAGAGACCATTCTCTTTATTGCAATAATGTGTAGAAAAATAAAACATGTAATTATCTTACATGGTTTCTTGTTACTACAGGAGTGCTCACCACTTCTGTAAATTATACAAGTTGCATTTCGGCAGACCAAACTATGTTCCATCAATGACCATGCCTGTCTTGTGCCATGTTGTACCCCTTCTCCATTGCTGACTTTGGATGAGGTTGTATGGCACAACCACGCATTCATTTTCCACGCGTTCTTTAACAACACAGGTGGAACAACAAATGCGTCTGAACCACACATTCCATCTACAACGCAAGCCGCTACAACGACTTGCCTTAGAGGGGTGTTGGACTTTGGAATAGCATAATTAACTATTTCAACTCCAGTACAGTAACAGTAGGGAAAACGTTGGACTTTAAAGTCCAACACCTCTTGACCTAACGCATGTCGCTGTAACGACTTGCGTTGTAAATATAATGCGTGGTTCAGATGCATTCGTTATTACGCCCACGTTGTAAATCCAACGCATTGTTTGGCGGTCATTGTATGTGCTGTTTCGCTTTGGATGAAGCTGTGGCGTCAAAATCCAGGACAGGACTGCATAAGCACAGTCACCTACAAGAGGAACACGTGGGTGCTCCTTGGAGACATTACTGAGACCAGTGGGTAGTTACTTACTGCTTACCTAACAGCTACCCATCTACAAGACCTCCTCTGGCAAGACTATCATAAAATGCTCTGTGTCTATATATGAAAGAATTGTGAGTGCTACCGGTGGAGCATGCAGCAAAGTGTGCAATAATGCTGTCAGAGTTGCATACCCCCTTCATGTTTGGGGTACACTGCTTTTACTGGTTCTGTTCAGGTATCCTTTCTCTGATTATGGTATTATCAATATATCTGTCCTCTCCAAAAAGCTTCTTACTTGAGGAAGTTAAACTTAACAATAAAAACTTACCACAGTTTCTTGCCACACCAATTGTATGTAGGGGAACACCATGGTCCCTATTACGAATTCCCCGTTATCTCTGCAGGGATATGCTGGGTCGGGAATTTATGATACTGAATGGTATCTCTCCAGGAAATAGCAGAGGTTACAAATGACTTCTCCAAAATGTGGAACAATATGGGGAATCTGGAATACTGGGTCCACGTCCACATGTTTTCCCGAGTCAGGGGGGAATAGTGGGTGAAAATTTGATAACATTTAGCTTCCAGGTGCTTTTGCCTTTGGCTCTGGGATGGGGTCAGGCAGCAGTTGGGGGGGAAGGTATTATTTTTCCTTTAGCTGGGGAGCGTCTTCTATTCCGCCTATACTAAAATATGCGGGTGGGCAGGGACCAAGCACAGCAGCTACCTGCAGCCCCATCAGCTCCATTGATGGTTAGCCCTTGGTATCTGTGTGCCCATAATTATCAGGTCCGGTGTTTGAGGACCACATCATTACATGCCCCAAGAAAACTGCATACCTTGTAGTTGCTTGGAGCCATATTAGTCAAAGCGGTTCTGGCTCGGGCCCTATGTGGGTATGCATGGTAGATCGATGGATATCTAGGAATTATATGAATACCTTGGAGAGAGCACTTTAGAATATCTCATCTGCAGCAGTTATTAGGCTCTGATAACAGACCGCCGCAAGCAGGTATATGGAGTAAAGCACCTGAACATGTGCCCCTGCACAATAAAAGGTCAGCTCATCAATCAGGCCTGATGTGGCCTGCTTGCTTGAACTTTTTTTAGCAAACATCTGTTCCTCATCCTATTCAAGCCCTGATTTGCTGATAATATACTACAGCCTCCTTCTCTGCTGTGCATTCTTCTTAGCAAGACATAGAGGCCGGTCATTTTGAAAGAGTGAGTTGCATTCTGTGGTGTCTTTAACAAATTGAAAGTGAATGCCACCTGCTCCCACTTGGGTCGAATTTGTACAGTCAAATTGCCTATTTTCAATTTATGAATGGTTGATATGCATCACTTTGAATCACAGGTTCGAAATCGCAATTTTCTAACCACTATTTCTATTTCAATACGCTAAGTATCTGGTTTAGTACACTAATATAATCAAGAAATGGGATTTAGGAGACTTATAGTGGGGTCGCTCCATTTTCCAATTATATATGCTAAATTAATCAAAAAAGAGGGAATACACCTCTCAATCTCTCTCGTCATAACCCAGAGAGTCATCCCTCAAAGTTTCTAAAATGGCTGTCACAAAGGGAGGGGCTCTAATGGGTGAGAGTCCTTTTAATGTTTTTTTTTTTTTTTTTACTTTGAGAGATGCCTCTTTGTGTTAGGCAGAGAGAGAATGAACATTGGTCGAAGTGTGCTCCCTCTTTTTTAATTAATTTTGATACACAATACACAGAATCCTTAACTTTATGGCTCAGTATACCACACCTTTAAAATGTTGTGCTTACAAACCGATAGGCAAATGGTTTGCAAATTCCAAAACGTTAGTAAATAAAAAACTGAAACTGTATCATGATGGGCCGAGTGATTGTTTTTTGTGTGAGTGGTGCCTAAAGTTCATCGAGTTAATGCATGAATTTTAAAAAGAAGAATTCGGAAACAGTGAGCTGAGATTGCCTCTATCTGTTACCGATATGTTTGTTCTGGATAGAGTTAATGCATTACCTTGGAGAAATTCCGAGTTATATGTTTGAATCTATGCACTTTGCTGCAAAAATAGGTGCCCGGCCCATCACTATACGAGCCCAGGTCCACAATTACTGTCTCTTCTTTGCAGTTTGTCTTGCTGCTTCCTAATAACTGTCTGACACTAGAGCTCCTTGTTTTTTTTTTTTTAAATAGACTTAAGTGTAGGTAGCAATGATGTATAAATTCTAAAAATAGAGATTTATTTAACCGACTACATTTCTGGATATTTAAGCATTTGGAAGGAGGGTGCATGGCTAAGTAATGAAGAAATGCATTTATTTGAGAACCAATCATGGAACCATACTGTTGGGGATCAGGTCAACCACAACACTAGATTCGAAAAATTGGCCACCTAGGCAAATCATGCAAAAGCCATCCCTAACGTTTTGTTTTAAATTTGTCTTAATGTCTTTTTTCCTTAAAAATAGCGCTTCACTAAACCTGTTACATAGGGAAGGGCCTAGTTTATCTCCAAGCAAACGAGACCCTCACCACAACAGCAACATGCTGAGAAATAACTTTACATAGTGCTTTGTGTTGTCTCGGACTTTGGAACTTGGGTTTGAATCCAAAGACCTTCTGTATTCTTTTTGAGATTCATGTTTTCCTTGACTCAGAAAAGAGTGGTAACAGACAATTCTCCCAGAAAATGCAATTTCTCCTTCTGTACCTTCCCAGAGGTGTAACTACCCTTTATTTAGTGCCACCTAGCTGCCAGGCATTCCTCCACTAAAACTCCTTTGTCCCTTTTATGAGTTCTCCCAATATCTAAAGTTAACGCTGGTAGACACAGTGACAACGAACCAGCTTAACAGGGGTGAATTTCTGCCACCCTGTCTGGTGGAATTACCTCAGTGAAAGACCAATTTGAAAACGTTGGCTAACTTATAGGAAGAAAAAAACAAGCATTGGCATAGCCAATAGGTCTCGCTTTTGGGACCTTTTAAGTCTTTAGTTATGCAGCACAATATCCTTGGTGCAACAACATCAACTGTTGCATGGCTAAACACTTATAAGGTACAAGGTTTAGCCATGCAACAGCTGATGTTGTTGCACCAAGGATATTGTGCTGCAAAACTAAATACTTATAAGGTCCCAAAAGCGAGACCTATTGGCTATGCCAATGCTTGTTTAAAGTGGAACAATTGAGATTGTATGAAAGCAGGTGCCGTGAAACAAAGTGTGGCGCCCGTGCCTATAAATGTATTGCGTGTTTGCGAGCAAAGGAGCATGCTAGTGAATAAGTAATTGGCTCCCGGCGCTAGCGCCATGTTAGCAAATAGGTAATTGTCTCCTTTAGTAAGTGGGAAGAGACGCCTGCGAGGAGTTCTTACAGCATGTTCAGTTGCAATGGGGGGGGGCAGAGGCTCGGTCTTGCTGGGCTCCCTCCCACCCCACCCACCTCTTAAAACATGCAGTTTGATCAGTAGCAGCAAAAGTTGATCAGCAGCGCCGCTGCTGCTTTTTAAACGTGGACCAAGAGAGATACATGAAAGCGGGTGCCGTGAAACAAAGCGCGGCGCCCGTGGCCATAAATGATATTGCCTGTCTGCGAGTAAAGCAGCATGCTGGTAAATAAGTAATTTGCACCCGGAGCTGGCTCCATGTTAGTAAATCAGTAATTGTCGCTGGGCAGTAGTGCACATAAAAGAAATTGCATAGGCGGGCGCCATGTTACCACAAGCATTGGCCGGTTTCGCAGCGATCGTGAGTGTGTGTAGCAGAAGGTGGGATAAGGGAGGGGGGTAGCATGGTGTGCACTTTTGCGGCCGCTTTGATGTTCTCAGTGGCAGCGCGGCTCACTGAGAACATCAAAGCAGCCGCGAAAGTGATCACGATGGACGACAAATGGTGCGCGCGCCCGGCGCACATGCACTGTAGGTGGAGGCCTCAAAGAAGCACTAGTTTGCACTTCCAAATGCCGCTTACTAAAACTCTTGCGAGTGCAGCGCTAAAGCGCTGGCTCAGGCGAGACCTAATGATAGTGCTCATAAAATGCAGGGAAATAACTGCAACTTTTAGCAAGACTAGTTACGTGGGCACAAACAATTTCCATCAGCAGTGACGTACATTTATGAATTTTGCCCCAAATTGACCACACCATTGGAATAGAGGCACTTACATAGAGAACCTTGCATAGCTCTGGCAGACAACCCCATGCATGGCACACTTTCCCTCCTACGTTTTAGCAGAGGTCCTTTAAATAAAGTGATACATGGACAAATGAAAAGACTATAAATTGTAGTTCATGGAAATGGATTACAGGCTTTCTAAATAACAATAAATGTGCCACCGTGGAGGGAATATGTAAGGAGTGTTGTTTTCGAAACAAACATCTTTGTAAGGAGAAGAACTTGAAAATAATTTCAAATGATGTCGCCTGGTTAAGCCAATGTTTAAAGGAGGAGGTGATTGTAAGGCATTATTTGGTTGTACTCTGAATTTCTCATTAGAAATTGCCGTAAATTTGGTAATTTAAAAAAAAACATAAACGGCAATTATGGTGGACAGAAGGGGGGAGGTTTTGTAACTTACAGTAGCATTTCCCGTGAAGACGTAATGTGGATTGAAATAGTCATTCTAATATCAGAATTTCCTTGAAACCAAAGGTAGCTGGCGCTGATGCAATTTTATAACCCTCTTTGTATTAAGAGAGATATTAATTACCTAATAAATAGATTTCAGGATAGGGATTGATACATACGGGTAATTTAAAATATAGTTTGGACAGAAGATGCGGATTGCTATTCTATTTTAACATTGACCACATAGACACCAGCTGAACAACAGAGAGAAGGTCGGGATAGACGGGGTGTGGTGATTGGCGGAAATAGAATATTTGGAACATGAAGCCACACATGACCTAATAATAGATTGTACCCGAGTAGACTAACAGGAAGATTTAAATGAACCCGCTGAGCACAATCGTGATCTAGAGCCCTGATGACGTCCTTGTGGACAAAACGCGTTGGCTGGGCTGAGCTGTGATAAAGTAGAGTGATTGAATAAACATTCGGATTGAAATGAAATGCAAGACTCCAGAGTGATTATTTGACTGGAGTAGTACTAGTCCTCAAAACATTGAAAGAAAAATTATTGATTAAATTGGACGCGCTCCTTTCTACAACAAACTGGACATTCTATGAATGTTGCTTAGTGGCGGTGAGGTAATGGAAAGTAGAGCGAGAATTTGGGATTACGGAATTGTCTAGATAAGACACCATTGCACACCTATGTAGTGCCCTCAGGGCCAGTGTTTGTACTTGTAAGTTCAGTTTACTGCTGAATCTACCTAAACAGATATGCCCTGACTTTAGTCCCCATTCCCATTGGACTTTTCATACCCACCTCATATCTCTTGTAGTGCAATCCCAAAATTTCCTCGCCCTCCCATCCCCACACCAGCGCGACCCCTTTCCGCCCCGTTCTATTCCAACCACACCATCTCCATCACTATTCCTAACACCGCCCACCTCACACTCTTAGGGGCATGTACAACGAGTTAATGCCACTTTAGCAGCACTTTTCTGCTGCTAATGCGGCGATGTTTATATAGCCATATTAACAAGCTGTCGCTAACAGCCGTTAGCGCCAGCTTTCTGGCAATAACGACCGCATCCAGCATCGCCAATGATGTTAGCGATTACTATCACTAATGATATGCAATGTAGGCGTTCCCGTGCAAAATCCGCACGCTAACCCCACTTTGAGATATTTACAATGATCACCCCGACACGCGATACATTAAAAAAACAGCCGCTAAAGCCTGTTAGTGGCTGGAACGTAAGACCAGGAAAAAGGTGGTCTTAAAAATGGTGATAAAGAACAGAACATAAGAGAGACAAGCCCAGAGCCCCATCTGAAGACTCACTAATGCCATGGAGGTACTACTCATGCAGCTTGGAGCACCAAGAAGGCCACAACAACCACCACCACTGCCACCGCCCCCAGGACCACCACGGAGGCAGCGCAGAAGAAGACAGCGGGTCCATCGCCCACGCCTCAGTCTCATAGACCTAACGCCAGAGGATGTCATTGTCCACTACAGGCTCAAAAGGACATCCATCCTCTACATCCTGATCCAGATAGCCCACAGGCTGCAGGCACCAACAGAGCAGATAACCCACATCCCTCCGCAGACAAAGCTGCTGACTGTTTTGCACATGTTGGGCTCTGGTACCTTCCAACCAACAGCTGCCAGAGTTGGGGGAGTCTCACAATCAATCAATCAATCAATCAAAGCATTTATATAGCGCACTACTCACCCAGAGGGTCTCAAGGCGCTAGGGGGGGCATCCGCTACTGCTCGAACAGCCAGGTCTTGAGTTGCTTCCTGAAGGCGAGGTGGTCCTCGGTCAGGCGGAGGTGGGTCGGGAGGGAGTTCCAAGTCTTGGCGGCGAGGTAGGAGAAGGACCGTCCCCCTGTGGTGGCTCTTCAGATGCGGGAGACGGCGGCGAGGGCGTGGCCGGTCGATCGAAGCTGGCGTTTGGGAGCGTAGAAGTTGAGGCGGCTGTTGAGGTACCCTGTGCCTTGGTTGTGTAGGGCTTTGTGTGCGTGGGTGAGGAGACGGAAGGTGATTCTCTTGTTGACCGGGAGCCAGTGCAGGTCTCTCAGGTGTCCGGAGATGTGGCTGCGACGGGGATGTCCAGGATGAGTCGTGCTGAGGCGTTCTGGATCCGCTGGAGTCTCTTCTGGAGTTTGGCGGTGGTTCCGGCGTAGATGGAGTTGCCGTAGTCCAGACGGCTGGTGACGAGGGCCTGGGTGACCGTCTTCCTGGTCTCGGTGGGGATCCACCGGAAGATCTTACGTAGCATGCGCAGGATGTTGAAGCACGACGAGGAGACGGCGTTGACTTGTCTGGTCATGGAGAGGGAGGAGTCCAGGATGAAGCCCAGGTTGCGTGCGTGATCTGTTGGTTTAGGTGCGCTGCCTAGGGCGGGGGGCCACCAGGAGTCGTCCCAGGCGGAGGGTGAAGATCCCAGGATGAGGACTTCCGTCTTGTCCGAGTTCAGTTTCAGGCGGCTGTTCTTCATCCATTCGGCTACCTCTTTCATCCCTTCGTGAAGGTTGGCTCTGGCGGTGGCGGGGTCTTTGGTGAGGGAGAGGATCAGCTGGGTGTCGTCGGTGTAGGAGATGATGTTGAGGTTGTGCTGGCGTGCGATGTCTGCGAGGGGGCTCATGTAGACGTTGAAGAGGGTTGGACTAAGCGAGGAGCCTTGAGGGACGCCGCAGATGACTTCGGTGGCTTCTGATCTGAACGGGGGAAGACGGACTCTCTGTGTCCTTCCGGCGAGGAAGGAGATGATCCACTCCAGTGCCTTCTCCTGGATTCCGACGTTGCTGAGGCGCTGCACTAGTGTACGGTGGCAGACAGTGTCGAAGGCCGCGGAGAGGTCTAGGAGGATGAGGGCTGCTGTTTCTCCGTTGTCAAGCAGGGCTCGGATGTCATCGGTGGCTGCGATCAGGGCGGTCTCGGTGCTGTGGTTAGCCCGGAAGCCAGACTGTGAGAGGTCGAGGGATCCGTTCGTCTCGAGGAAGGCGGCCAGCTGCTTGTTGATGGTCTTCTCGATGACTTTGGCAGGGAACGGGAGCAGCGAGATGGGGCGGTAGTTCTTGAGGTCGGTGGGGTCGGCTGATGGCTTCTTTAGTAGAGCGCTGAGTTCGGCGTGCTTCCAGCTCTCGGGGAAGGTAGCAGTCATCCCTATTAAGGTTCCTCCTAATTGTCTTGAATGGCATCAACAGCCTGATACCCCAGCACCTACCCTTCCCCAACACTGCGCAGGAACAGCATGAGACCAAGCATGGCTTTTATGCCATTGCTGGCTTCCCGCAGGTGTTGGGGGCAATTGACTGCACACATGTCCTACTTGTGCCCCCTGCGGACACTGCACACATATATCGCAACAGGAAGCACACACATTCAATCAATGTGCAGGCAATTGTGGACCTCTGGGGCTTGTTCACCAATGTTGTATCCAAGTTCCCAGGGAGTGTGCATGATTCCTACATCTTCTGCCAGTCCATCATCAACCAGCGCTTTCAGGATGGCACATATGGAAATGCACTGCTTGTTGGTAAGTACGAACTGAACACACCACACACCTCAAGTACACAATCACGGCACTCACAAATGTGACAATGTACATGTAGCTAATTTCATACAACATGCCTAGTAACATGCCCACCTACCATACACAACAACCCAAGTGACTGAGGTTACTGGGGCTAGCCTTGTAGACAAAATATCCCCAAAGGCACAGACCCTCCGCCACACATTTGCAAATGCTGAGAGAGGTAGGAATCAAGTAGGTGCGATGGAGGGTCTGGACCCATGAGGAAAGTATGAACCCAAGGGCGAGTCTCGCTGCAGTGTCCTGTACAGTCTGGAGCTTGCAGAGCACAGACTTGTCTATGTGTGCATATATATGGCATTTCCGTACTCCAGTCTGATGGTAATGACTGCATGGGTGACTGTCTTTCTTGACACGTAGGGGATCCATTTGAAGGTCTCATGGAGGATGCAGAGGGTGTTGAAGCAGCTGGAGGCCATGGCATAGACCTGTTTGTTAATGGAGAGGGAGGAGTTGAGTACGATGCCTAGGTACCTGGGGACGTTGGAGGGTGGGCTGCCGAAAGCAGTGGCCTACCAGGTGTTTTCGCATGCTGATGGGGTGTTTATGAGGATGACTTTTGTCTCCTCTGCGTTGAGTACCAGGCAGCTGTTGATCATCCATGTCACAACTTCCTTCAATCCTTCCTGGAAGCCCAGTCTGGTGGGTTTGTGTGCCTTGGTGAGGGAGAGTATGAGCTGGATGTCCTTGTATGTGGTAAAGTCTTTTGTGTGTCTTGATGTTGCTCTAGTTCTTCTCCATGTGTCTGCAGATGCATTTGGCATCTTGGAGGTTGGTTGTGACCGTTGCAGAGTTTCTTGCACGCTGTAAGTCAGAGTTAAATAGCAGGGCAAGTTTGTATTCACATTTGTAGATCCATGTGTGAAAATCCCTGGCAGCGACGTCGTTGTCGGCTGCAGCGGTGTGGGTGTTGCAGTTGATGGTGGAGTGGAGCAGCTCCTCGATGACTCAGCTCAATTTCCTTAGTGTCGGGCGGGCTGTGGGCTTGGGTGGCTTGGGTGTTTCCACGAGGTAGTGTACGCAGTGGTTGTCACTCCATATGGGTTGAGTGGTGTGGATGAAGTGGACGCTGTTCACACATGCGAAGATGGGTTCAAGGGTGTATCCTGCCTTGTGGGTCAGTGTGGTGAAGAGTTGGGTCAGACTGATGTTTGCGAGCTTTGGCCAGAGGGTACTGGAGTTGGAGTTGTTGTGGTTTGTGAGGTGGAAGCTCAGCTCTGACATGAGTACGTAGTCCATGGAGTAGATGGCGTGGTGTGTGATGATGTTGATGGTGTGGCCAAAGTGGTCCCGGCCTCCGGGAGCTCTGCAGGCGAGTGTGCCACAGAGTGTTGCCTTGTGGCTGGTCTGGATCTGGAAGTGCAGGTGTTGTGCGGTGGTGACGTTCTTGCATCAGCGGCAGCAGAAGAACTGGACACGAGTTGTGTCTGTTGTGGCCTATTGGCAGTTGTACGTTATACATATTTATTTTGAGGAGGGCAGGTAAGTCATAGTGCTAGAGGTCAGGAGATCCTGGGTACCTGCTGCTGTTTGCCTTTGGCTTGTGGATGGGCGCAGACAGGATGGGCTTTTGCGTGCCATTGGAGTGCCAGTGATGCAAACGTGCAGCACCCACAATAAAATAAGCCAGGGGGAGAGACGAGCAGGTGTGAGGCAATGTAATTTGCATTGATGCTGGTTAATTGTCTAAAGCTACACATGGCTAACCTGTAATCTAAAGTAGCACAAATCACACTTCACAAAATACGAACACTGCAAACACAGCATGCACAACAACTAATGGACACATCTCTCCATTTCATGTTACAGGTGATCAAGGATATGCACTCTCCCCAAGGCTGATGAAACCCCTCCGAGCCACGAACACTCAGGCCCAGAGGCAATAAATGTTGTCCCTTGGATGCACCAGGGCCATTGTGGAGCGCAGTTTTGGTGTGCTAAAGTCATCACAGGTGGCAGACTGTTGTACAGACCGGAAATAGTGTACAAGATAATCATAGCATGTTGTGTGTTGCACAATATATGTGTATGTACCAATGCCCCATAGATTCAAGTGCCAGATGCACCGGACGATGCTGAGGATGATAAAGAAGATGAGGCTGGTGCAGCACACCCCACAGTTTCTGCTGCAGGAACTGCGCGAAGGAACCGATTCATAAACAATTTCTTCTCCTTCGCCATTTATCTGTCCAATATGCACCTAAGCACAGTTTGTGCAATAAAACCACACAACACACATACCCTGTGTGCATTTTCATCCTCTGCATAAGTACATCTCTCTGACAAATGAAATTCAAACATTTTGTGCTAAGAATAGAACAATCGTAATTTGATGTTGGGTATGTCTCATGTGTTGAGAGATGCTATTCAGGGTGTCATTTATGAATTTCAGGGTGTCACTTGGGGTACATTCTGAATTTTAGTGTGTCATTTGGGGTAAATTCTGAGTTTTAGGGTGTCATTTGGGGTCATTTATGAATTTTAGGGTGTCATTTGGGGTAAATTCTGAATTTTAGGGTGTCATTTGGTATCATTTATGAATTTTAGGGTGTCATCTGGGTAAAATAAGATTTTTAGGGTGGAATTTGGGTTCTGAAATGAAATTACATCTAAGACTGCTCATCTGTGTAACAACTTGCACATAGCGTGCAAGATCTGGCCGCATTTACGTTAATGCGATGTTTTTTTCATACTAGCGATCGAATATCTATCGCTAGACACATTGAACTATACAAAATATTAGCCTAAGCCAATTTGCAGGCAGAATCTCACCGCAAAGTCACAAAACGGGCATCAAACACACAGGAAGTGATGTCTGCATGCTTCCGGTTTACTGTAGGAGTGCTGTGCACTTTCACTTTCTCTTTTGAGCACATTGGTGGTGATTGTGGAGAGTGTTGGAGGTGTTTGGTGGTGTGTGCTGCAGATGTATGATAGAGACAGTGTTGCTGTGTCCTGTGTGCTGTTGATAGTGTCTCAATGAAGTGTTATATACTTGTTATTACGTGTTTTTTGTCTGTTGTCCTCAGTCTTGTTGGGTGTTTGTCTAAGGGGTAGTTTAAATAATTAGTAGTTGTTGGGGCACATATTGGGCATTTCCTTTTCTTAGTAGTGGGTTTAGGTGTGTGCTGGGGAATGGTGAGTGTTGATAGGGAGGGCAGGATGTCAGAGGGGGCATTGGGGGGCTTCCTCTGGCTGGTGAAATTGTACCTGCCCTTGATGGTGGAGAGTGGGGGTCATTCCTCTCGGGATATCCCGTCCATGTGAGGAAGGTCAGGTGGGAGTGTGTGAGGGCACAGATGCAGCGTGTCTTTGGGGTCAACAGGACTGTGCGCCAATGGAAGCACTGCTGGCAGGATTGCGTGGGCCGTGACTGTGATCTGCTGGACCACCTGGGAGTCATCATTGGTCTACAGTGTGGTAAGTTCAACCTCTATATTTATATATAAACACTCTTACGAATGGCCAAAAATGCTGTGTGGGACACACTGGGGTCCATATGCAAAATGTGGCAGAGTGAGGCGTGAGACGTCATGCCTTCTCGCCTAATGTTGCGACATCAGAAACACAATGCTGCATCATATTGACAAGCATAGGGTGCAGGTTTGAGTTTCCCACTGCGCGGGCGCAACACTTAGCACTGTAGTGCCAATGCTGGCCCCCTTGCACCATACTACGTGCAGGGCAAAGGTTATTAATGTACAGGAGGGTGACTGTACATAAACAGTCCTAGGAATTGTTTCTGAGACCTGTGTGCTGCACAAAAGGAAGAGTACACATGCTTCCCTCCTTGTTTTGCTAAGTTAGGTACTCTGCCCTTGTACATAGGTTCCGTGTGACAATGGGTGAGATAGGAACAATAGTTCAAAGGAAATAGGCCATCTCCAGAGAGTCATACACCACCAACATTTGTGAAACAGCCATGTGCTATCTGCATCGATGCAATTGTACACAGAGCATGTATAACATCATGTTGCGTGCAGTAATGGGGCCTTGTAAAAGTGTCACACAACTAGTCTGTGCAAATTTGCTTGCATTATTGCCCGGCTTGGCACAACTCAGCATGCACACATTTTGTGTGCATGGCAGGCAAAGTAGACCCAATCATGTAGGCAACATGAACTGCAACAGTACAGTTACGGAGCATTGTCTGTGATGGTGATGAATTGTATGATGAATAGGACACGTGATTTTACGTCTGATACCAACACACTTTTCATTTCATGTTTCACAGCTGGAAGATTTCTCATCACACAGGGGGATATCGACACCTTCAAGGACCCACCGTCACTGGTGAGTTCTGCCATTATATATTGGCATAGTGCGATGTCATGAATGTGTGTGTCAAATGATAGACGTTGTAGTATGCAGTATGGTTGTGTATAACATGTACCTTGCCTACAGTGTGATAATGTTTTGTGGAAGTCAGAAGTGTGTACAAATCAGTCAGTGAAGATGGAGCTCTGCATTTGTCTTCCAGATGTAACTTTGCACATCCCCAGTCAGTGATACACATGCAAGTAAAATCTATGGGTTCTGTCACTACAGCACATGCATGTGGATTACAGAGCATAAAGATAGGGGAGTGGTGTTGCTGATGAGTATGAACAGACATAGAATGCATGTACATCCTTGACTGAGATGACTGTGCAAGTGGGTCCGATCATGCACAAGGAGGCAGTGGTTATCAGGCCAAGCGTGCTCAGACACAGGTCGGCACAGTAATATTGTAGGTATGCTACATACCAGCTTCACAGAAGTTGCAGTGCATAGCTTTAATGCAAGCATATCAATGGCACGTTTCCCAAACAGCAAGCAAAGATGGGCCTATGAATCTCATTGGCATGTTTAGCCACTGCAATGGTGTTGTCAAGCTGTCTCCTTGGGGTCATTCCCTGGTAGACTCAGGCTCAAGTGTACAAGCCCCTCTGTCCAAATATGTGACATTACTGCGCATGCATTTACCCCGCATGCTTTGGCTATGCATTTATTGCTGTGCCATATATTTTACAAAGCAGGGCTCTGCCACGCTATTTGTTAAAACGCATTAGCCATTACAAAACAATAACCATTATGACTCCAGGGGGCCGTTACTATGGGGAATGCATTGTAACAGTTTGCGTTGTAAAGGCCTGCATAGTTAAATTGTCAACGGAGTGATAATAGCAGATCTAAGACATGCATAATTGACAAATCTGAGGAAATAATGTGACCCCTCTCGCCAGCAAAGCGTCAACTATTGTGAAGTTGTGGTGGAGAGAGGGCCCGCACCCCATGTACAAGTCAGTGCTCAGCCACCTAGCGTGTTTCCATGTGTGCTTCATGATGCAGCACAGATGAAAGAGTGTGAGTAGGGCTGTTCCAGGATTGCTCATGTGCAGGTAGGGTTACCTTCCTACACATTAACAAGCCTCCCCTGCACACAGACACCCTTGCACACTTGTGCAAGAGTGCCTGTGTTTGCACTGACTTGATGAACTTCACGCCATCGCTGGGTGACACGCAGGTCTGCACATGATCATTGTACATATGATGCCGCACTGTGTTACAGGAGAGGATGAGGGAGGCGCTACACACGGAGGGCTAATGCCTCCCTTCGGCGAATCCTTGTACATGTCACCCTCAGTCAGGGTATGTCATAGCACCATCATTTTACACTGACAGTCTCATTTGATTGTGACAGTACATGTCCCATGTCATGCACTCTCATGTCAGTCTCCTCAGCATGTAGTCACTGATCCTAGATTCAATATTTCATTGTCCAGGTCACTCTCTGACTTCACAATGTTACGTTAGAGCAGAGCTTTCCAAACTCTGTGTCGGGACACAGTACTGTGTCGCCTGCCGTGCTTGGGTGTGTCGCGCAACGACGAGGAGATGCGCTCTATTCTTTCTTTCTAGGACCTACAGTGACGTAAGTGCGTGACGGACCTGTTTATTCAGGAGTAAGCATCCTCATCCGTATAATCTGTGATCCTCTGTTTTCAGAGCCGTTAGTGTTTCCTTTCCGAACACTGTCTCTACGAGGACCAGAGGTCGAAGTGAGCAGGATCGGCAGGGCACGGCGTCCCGTACTTCTTTAATTTCACAGAGTCCGTTCTCCTAATTTCTGTTTTTTAAACATGCCTACCCGACTCGAGAAATCACGACGGACGATAGTTAAGGCTGGGCTTTGGGGACAGGCAGAACGGGCAGAGAAGACAAGGAAAGTGTCCAGTTCTCCTGCCGCTGGCAGCTGCACGCACCCCCCTCTCTTTGTTCCCCCTCTTCCCTCTCCTTCTGTCTCACGCCTCCTCATTTGGTGAAAATCGAGACTTCAAGAAACAGGTATTACCTACTCTTTGCTCCTTTCGTTTATTTGCTCCCCTGTGAAATGGATCCAAAAAAGAAAAAGACTTTTGCTGAAAACGTCGTATTTCTGAAATTGGTCTGTTTTTAAGTGCAGCCTCGGGGTGGAGAGAAATAAAACATTCAAAATATGAATAACTAACTCAATCAAGACAGAGTGGTTATAAGGTGGCCAGATTGATTTATTCACACATAAACACATTAGCGCCACTTCACAGTGTTTGCCAGTGAAGCGCTACTTTTGTTTTCTCGTCTCTCTTTGAACAGCATTGCTTTCCCTGGGTGGGAATGTGCACTATTCCTGGAGGTACTGAAATACCAGATTGATGGGTGAACTAGAAAACAAAATGTGTACAGCGGCTATGTGTACACGAATGAGGGGCCATATTATCAAGTAACGGCGATAACATTATCGCCGCTTTAGCGGCAGGAAACTGCTGCTAAACCGGCGATAATGGGCTTGATAATATGCCCTTGAGAATTCCAATATAAGCCCAGGTTCTGGTGTGAACCTGGGCCGCTATGGGAATTCACAAGGGCATATTATCAAGCTCACTATCGCCGCTTTAGCGGCAGTTTCTAGAGGGCTGGGGGACTCCGCGCATCTGCTGGGGGGTGCAGGGGGCTGTGCTCACGAGCCCCGTGAGGCTCCAACGACGGGGGCTGGGAGTAGTAGAGCCTGTGAGGCTCCCAGAAGGCATTGTTCGTTCAGAGCCGGTTGAGGCTCCAACGAGGGGTGCTATATTTCCTCAGAGTCCAGTGTGACTCCAACGTTACGGGGGCAATTATTTGTCAATCGCGAGTCCCCCGAGAGGGACTCCAACGACGGCGCATTTGTTTGGCTGAGCCCACGAGGCGCCCCTATTGTTGTGGTCCAGAGGGGCTCCACAGGCACAGCAGTGCCCACGCTCATTTCTCTCCAGCTGCCCAGCACTTAGTGGGCAGCTGCATCGTTTAGGTTGGGGCCCTCGGAGCTTTGGACTGCGCCTCCTGCGCAGCCCTGCCCCTGACTTGTTGAACGCAGGGCGTCCTAGCCCCTTCCAGGCCAGTTGGCCCAGGGACTGCCACAGGTGGTGGCATAGGAGTTTTGCGCAATTGGGTTCCTACTTGCACCTCTGAATGTGTGTTGATGCATCATGTGCCATTGCTTTTACACCTCTGAATGTTTTATGCATCATGTGTGTTCCTTCCATGCACCTCTGAATGTGTGTTTATGCGTCATGTGCTTTGCTTTACACCTCTGAATGTTATGCATCATGTGTTTATGTGCTTAGACCCCTACAGGTATTGTGATACTTAGGTGGTTGTTTTCTCCCTAGTACAGGTGGTGCTAGTGAGGTCCTGATTCCCTGCGCAATACTGTCCTAAGGTGGTTAGGGTTGCGTAGGTGGTACTTACCTGATACCAGTAGTGACTGGTTGTGTGCTAGGTGTAATTTTGTGCAACAGTAATTTTATTTCCTATGTTCCAAGTGCTATGTTCTAAGAGTGCTAAGTCCGGACAGCGGTCCATGTGGCCCTGTCCCCTGTACATATAATCCCTTGTAAATTCTGCCCGTGCCTGTTGGCACATTGTAGAGTGTGTGTTTTTATCTAATGTGTTGTGTATAATACAAAGGCTATTTTTATAGAATACCTTGTGTGGAGTTTCCTTTGTGGTGGGCCTTGGGTGTTGTTGCTGGGTGCGCGCGCAAACGCTTTACACATCGCCTCAGAGATAAGCCTGACTGCTCGTGCCAAGCTACCAAGGGGGTGAGCAGGGGTTGTCTTTGGCGTGTAACTTCCTTGCCCTGACTAGAGTGGTGGTTTCTGCCTGACTTTGGCGCAAGCCTTAGCCAACCAGAAATCCCATTTCTAACATTGGTGGCAGCGGTGGGATTTGGACTTGCGTTTGCGCTGTACCGCAGCAGCAACTGGCCGCACTACAAAACTCTGCATTTAGATAAATCACATGGTATAGGGATTATTGTTTTAAAATTGTTTTTACTTGTCATTTCTTTGGAAATGTGTTTTTGTGCACTGTGAGTTAGGTGTCCCTAGCTCGGGAGGGTAGATCATCCCCCTTAGTGCATTGTGTTTCTGGATTCACCAGAGGGTGGGATCCAGTGGTGGCAGCGTAATAGTGTCCTGTACATTTGTCCCCCGCCCTGCGCCCAGAGTTGGTACCTGTGTCACGTGGTGGTCAGGTTGAGGAATCAGGGGTGGTAGAAACTGCCTTACCAGTCCGAGGGGAGGGTTGTGTGTGTGGATGAATGGTGTGTGGCACTAGGCAAGTGAGTGTGAGTTCTCTGGGTTAGAGAGCTTGCTGAATCTTTTTGTGAATTGTGTGCTCCTGTGTTAAACGCAGACCCCTAGGTTCCCTGTGTGATCTTTTCTCTAGAACGTCTGCCAGAATGGAGCCTGCTTTTGATCTCAGTGATCTAATTTATTACAGTATGCAGGAGTTGGAAAGGTTCTGTAGAGAGAGAGGCATAGGGGTGAGAGAGTCAGACACTATGTGTGAACTTAGGGGCCACATGATCCAGTGGGTTAAGAGGCAAAGGGATCTTGAGCGCAGTACGGAAAGGGCCCAGGCCTCACACCTGGAGGGTGGTGGGTCTGTGGGGAGCCCTGAAGAGTCAGAAGAGGAGGTAGAGGATGACAATACCTGGACGCCAGTAGAGAGTGAGGACCCCATAGGTAGGGCGTCCCTTGCTGGGTCCAGCGTAGGAAGCAGCGCCTCATCCCTTTCCCTGTCCCCAGAGGAGTGGGAAGATAGGAGGAAAGAAAGGGAGCACCAGCTGACGTTAGAAAAGCTCAGGTTGCAGCATGCCCAGGCTATGGCGCAGCTGGAGGTCAAAAGACAGATGGCGGAGGCTGAGAGGGCCTTTGCCAGAGAGAAACTAGCTCTGGAGGGTAGGTTATCCCCTGAGCGCAGTTGTGGTTTTCTGGACTCCCCAGGGAGGGTTGAGTCCAGTGGTAGCAGCCAGATAGATTCCAGTGTAGGAAATCCCAGTCTGGTACCTGTTCCCCAGGAGGAGGAGTTAAGGTTGAAATTCAGGGGCAGTAGGAAGCTGTCTCACCAGACTTGGGACACGTTTGTGGGTAAATGTGAGGATGCACTGGATGATTGGTTAAGTGTAAACACGAAACGGGATTTTGATGGACTGTATGCTCTGGTTATCAAAGAACAGCTATGCAGTAGTTTTTATCCCGGGTTGCGCCAACACCTGTTGGGATGTGATGCCTTGGACCCTTGGACCCTGGCAAGAAAAGCAGACCGTTGGGAAGGGGTCCCAAGTTCTGATGAGGAATGGGAGAGTGATTCCAACAGTAGTGGTTCAGAGATCCTCCAGCCCAGCGTGGTGGAGGAGGCTCAGTGTAGCCCAGCTAGGTCCCAGGATAGCGAGGAGGGTGTAGGGGCTCACTGCCTGGCTCAGTGGAGCAGGAGTGAGGGGGTGACCGAGGGTCCCCAGACGCCCGAAACCCTGCCTCAGGACTTGGATGGTTTCATGAGGGAACACCAAGTTGGGGACCTAGGCTGTCCTGTTAGTCCACTTGAGGAAGATCTCTTAGTGAGTGGAGGACCTGGAGCGCCTGTAAACAGGGCTCCTGTGGTTCTAGTGTCTGGCAGTACCGCTCCGGTAGGGAGGGTACAGGAGTCCAGTGTGAGGAGTGATTGGGGGATGAGTTCCCCAGTGGAAGAGCCTGTGGGTCAGGGACTACCCAGTTGGGCTAGGATCTCGTGTAGTGACCAGGGTGGCACCACTTCTGTTCTGGGGGATCTCCGCGCACTGTCAGGTGGACAGGGGACGGGAGATCAGCGCCAGACAGACAGTCGCTTGACGTATGTGTCCTTTGATAGCCTCAGGGGGATGGAGTGGAAATCCCCAGAAGTCCTGGAGTGCCAGGCAATTATTCCACCAAAGGTTCTAGGCCGGAGGTTGGAAGGCCAGGTTCGGGATCAGCCTGACCTGAAGGGTGGGACGTCTGTAACCAGCGTCCCGACCAGTTCTTCTTCCAGAGGTACCGCCCCAGTTGGTAGGGAGCAGGGCTCTGGAAGGGGGTGCAGAGGGTGGGAGAGCCCACCTCTGCCCCCGGTACAACCTGAGGGGTTAAACCCTGGGTTGGGATGGCGTTCTAGGTGTACCCCTCGCCAGAGGAGGAGGAACCCTAGGAGAAGAGGTAGGGGGAGGAGAGCCTTCCCTGAGACTCCTGGTCCGCCTGAGGGTGTAGACCCTAGGCTGGAGAACCAGTGGCAGTCTAGTCCTGTCTTTCAGAGAGGAAGAGTGGAGAATGGCCGCTATGTGCCAGGGGTTACTACCCCCCACTCTGTGGTTAGGCAAAGACCAGTGGCACCTGGGTGGCCTAGGGCCTGGTCTTGGCCGCGGACAGCTTGGGAGTACCAGTGGGGTAGCCCAGTTGGTCCGGACAGTGGTGTTAAAAAGAATTCCATGGGTTCACCGTGGCGTAGAACCGGAGGGAGTCCATGCAGTTGCGGGCCCGCGTCCGTGTTCTATCGCCCCAAGCAGGGAAGTCCATCACGGTGGTGATTGGTCTGCCCTGCGTTTTGGCTGGAAGGGGGTTGTGTTGGACTTGGCCCTTCTGGCAGGTTCACCCCTGGACTTTTTGGCTTTTTATTGGTGACTTGGTATGGTGATTGTTTGGTCTCTGCGCACTTTCCCTGTGTCCCAGGGTAAAGTGCGTGCGTGCTCTGAGTGCATGTGGTGAGATAGGCCTGCCCTCCCATAGGAATGCATGGGGAATGTATGTGTCCCTAGTAGTTCCTGATGCGTGGGGTGTGCAGGCCCGAGTTTGGTATGTGCGGACTCGTGGGAGTGAATGCTGCGCGATGATGTGTGCGGCGTGCATGTACCTAGTGTGGAAGTGCCACTTCTAGAAGTGGGCACTTCTGTGTGCAGTGTGTCTGTCGCGTGATTGGCTGGTCATGTCATGTGACGGGCTAGGGATTCCCCAGTGTCAGGATGAGTCACCCAGTGGTGAATAGGGAGATCAGCAGCTAGATGGGTGGGAGGAGTCCACCTGGGTCCTGAATAGGACAGGGTTTTCCAAACACAATGCTGGCCCCGCCCCCTGTGGTGCGACTGACGACCCTAGCCCTTCCAGTGAATAGAATGAGGGGCTGAGCACATCAAGGGTGCTCCCCAACCAGCTGCGACTGGTTTTCCCCCTCACCCTGAACCCAGAACAAAGGGTTTGCCTGTATAAAAATGGGGCTGTGTCCCCACAGAAACTGTTCTCTGCCAGGATCTTACCTGAGGGGGGCTGCTGCTGCTGCCGCTGGACCAGAGGACCACCACTTGGACTACCTCCCTGCCTGGAGGCCCAGTGAGCTGGCTCTGGGTCCAGCCTTGCCCCCCACCCCTGCCCTGCTGCATGCAGGGAAGAACTTGCTGGACTTTGTGGTGCTTTTGATGCTTTAGCGCTGAGAGCGCTTTCACTTTGGATCCCTAGCGCTAGGAGCGCTTTATTTCTGCTAGCCGGTGCCCACCCGGCGTTTGCCCCGTTTTCTGCCGATTCTAGGGTCTCCTGGCAGGTGCCCACCCTGCCAGGGACATTGCTGAGGCTGTAAGCGGGTGCCCACCCCGCTTATTTGCTTATCGCTGCGGCGGGTGCCTACCCCGCCGAGGATTGCATGTACGAGGGAGCCTACCCCTTTTATTGCGGAGGGTTCCGATCACCGCTGCAGCCCGGGCCGAGGAAACCCGGAAGTCAGGCAGCCTTCGTGAAGACGGGGGCGGAACTTGGAAACAGGAAGCGGACGGGAGCCTACCCCGCGCTCCTGTGCAGCGAGGAGAAGTGCCCGGGAAGAGTGAAGGTCCAGGCGGGAGCCCACCCTGCGCTGGACTGTGAGAGGAGCACGGCCGGAGCTTGTGCGGAGGGGGCGCGAGGCACGTTGTCGGTGCCTGCCCCTTCCGCGGTGTCAAGAAGCCTCGGAGCCTTCCCCGGAGAGCGGAGATGACGCGGGAGTCCCCCGAGCAGCCGGTGAGTGCCTAGAGGGCTGGGGGACTCCGCGCATCTGCTGGGGGGTGCAGGGGGCTGTGCTCACGAGCCCCGTGAGGCTCCAACGACGGGGGCTGGGAGTAGTAGAGCCTGTGAGGCTCCCAGAAGGCATTGTTCGTTCAGAGCCGGTTGAGGCTCCAACGAGGGGCGCTATATTTCCTCAGAGTCCAGTGTGACTCCAACGTTACGGGGGCAATTATTTGTCAATCGCGAGTCCCCCGAGAGGGACTCCAACGACGGCGCATTTGTTTGGCTGAGCCCACGAGGCGCCCCTATTGTTGTGGTCCAGAGGGGGCTCCACAGGCACAGCAGTGCCCACGCTCATTTCTCTCCAGCTGCCCAGCACTTAGTGGGCAGCTGCATCGTTTAGGTTGGGGCCCTCGGAGCTTTGGACTGCGCCTCCTGCGCAGCCCTGCCCCTGACTTGTTGAACGCAGGGCGTCCTAGCCCCTTCCAGGCCAGTTGGCCCAGGGACTGCCACAGGTGGTGGCATAGGAGTTTTGCGCAATTGGGTTCCTACTTGCACCTCTGAATGTGTGTTGATGCATCATGTGCCATTGCTTTTACACCTCTGAATGTTTTATGCATCATGTGTGTTCCTTCCATGCACCTCTGAATGTGTGTTTATGCGTCATGTGCTTTGCTTTACACCTCTGAATGTTATGCATCATGTGTTTATGTGCTTAGACCCCTACAGGTATTGTGATACTTAGGTGGTTGTTTTCTCCCTAGTACAGGTGGTGCTAGTGAGGTCCTGATTCCCTGCGCAATACTGTCCTAAGGTGGTTAGGGTTGCGTAGGTGGTACTTACCTGATACCAGTAGTGACTGGTTGTGTGCTAGGTGTAATTTTGTGCAACAGTAATTTTATCTCCTATGTTCCAAGTGCTATGTTCTAAGAGTGCTAAGTCCGGACAGCGGTCCATGTGGCCCTGTCCCCTGTACATATAATCCCTTGTAAATTCTGCCCGTGCCTGTTGGCACATTGTAGAGTGTGTGTTTTTATCTAATGTGTTGTGTATAATACAAAGGCTATTTTTATAGAATACCTTGTGTGGAGTTTCCTTTGTGGTGGGCCTTGGGTGTTGTTGCTGGGTGCGCGCGCAAACGCTTTACACATCGCCTCAGAGATAAGCCTGACTGCTCGTGCCAAGCTACCAAGGGGGTGAGCAGGGGTTGTCTTTGGCGTGTAACTTCCTTGCCCTGACTAGAGTGGTGGTTTCTGCCTGACTTTGGCGCAAGCCTTAGCCAACCAGAAATCCCATTTCTAACAGCCTGTGGTCTTTTGAAGCCATAGTGCTTATGTTTTGTAAGGATATAAGCAATGGGCATTGAAACGGTTCACTTCTGGGCGTCAAATGCGCAGTCCAGCCAGCTCCCAATTCCCGGCGCTCGGTACGTTTTTCATACGAGTGGTAGCCCGGTGACAAGGAAGAATGGTGGGGAGTAGATGGTAAGGTTGTGTCATCTGCTGCAGCTGCCTCAAAATGTGCCCAATTACATTTTTTACTTTGAACGAGGTCTGTATGCTGCCGTAAAAACAGAGAGGGGCCCTGCAGAACCTATGTAACCTGGGTCCTCCAAAAGCTTCTGAGATGGCCGATTTATTGTAGCGAAGTAAAAAAACATTAAGACGGATATTGGAATACTAATTTGAAACCCATGGGAGCAAAGTTGAGAATCAGAAATGTATTAAAGCATTAAAGATAGTGGAAAAGTGTTATTTCAGCAGCCGCCTTCTTGAAACAGATGTATGGCATAACCTCCCTTGAAACCTCTTTCCCTCCCAGCATGCACAGCCCCTTAAGTTTCAGAAAGAGAAACTAAGATCGCCATTTTCCTTCGGTTCCCCTACAGTGCCTCTGCGCACTGAGCAGCGCAGAGAGTAAGGCCAGAGCAACGTTGGTAAAAGCAGGTATCTTTTTTGCCATCCGATCCTCTTCTATGAATTTGCTGTTTGTGCGCGCGTGATTCGGGCTTCCTTTCAGCACTGTAGTAAAGTGACAAAAGGACCAAAGAGTTAAACGCAAGCCTAGTTTAAGTGTTGAGTCTGCTACATTTGTTTTGTTTGTGTTCAATTATGTTTGAGACTGCTTAGCACTAGGTTTTGGCGTGTTTAGAGAAGAATTCTAAAGTGTGTGATAGCATTTCAGGTTGTTTAAATTAGAGCTTACCTGCAGAGTGGAACAGGAGGTGAAACGTGTGATCTGATACAGAATACTACCTGAACCCTTCCTATTCCCTCATCCACAACACACAACTTCCCAATCGCCAAGACATTCCACACATACTACCACTCACCAAGAATCCTCATCTAACACCATAACCAGCCTTACCACTAGAAAAGATCAGACCTTCCTACCCGCACCTCTCACAATTATAATTACTCTGCACAACCCAACACTACACAAACCCGTCCATCCACGATTCTCATGCTCACCTCTCAACAGCTCTCGTCAATCATTGAATTTAGAGCACTAAAACCAGACACACACTGTCCCCATCCCCTTTACTCATACCCATTCCAGTTTCAACAAATGCAAAAGACAAATACCAGTCACATACACTTCACATTCACAAAACTACAGTCTAAACGTGAGTGTAGCTGAAAGGGTGGAATGCTAGACAGACACGTATGGCTCACAAAAATGTAATGGGGAGCGAATAGTACCTGAATGGTTTTGGTAATTTGTGAATTCTTTACAGATGTTACTGCAAACAACTATGCTGCAAGCTTTTCCCTATTAATAGCAATATTTCAAAGGCACAAGGATGACAACTGATTGCATTTGTCCCTGTCCCACTGGCCTTATGGCAGAACAATTCTAATATGTTTCTGACTCTGCTGCAGCCCACAATAATCGAGCACTGTGACGTTGACGAGATGGGACAAATACATACAAAATGCGGACTTAATACATGGAGTTGATCATGGGGGAAGAGAGTGCTGCATTGAATACATTGTGTTCACTGAAAAATAGCCTAGAATAGATAAAAGGAAGATACATGAAGACGCCACGTCAGAAGAGTAAGTAGCGGCGATAGTGCATGCCAGTGAAACCCCATTTCCTCCTGATAAAAATGATGAAGATGTCTGACATGCGGCCCGGCCGTGTCCCTTTAAAAACAAAATTGGATTAATACTGTGACTTTCATTTTAAACGGGCAGGGCCGTCTCTATTTAGCCCCCCCCCCCTCCCTTCCCCTAATTTTGGAACCTACTATTTTACAAATTGCATCTTAGCTAATCCTTCATAGGCTTTAAAAAGGAACTTCAGACTTACTTATTTTAGGAGTATCACATTTTGTATGCCCCGCGCCTAAAGCCCCTTCGGAGTACTATGGGCCTGAGTAAAGCAGGCAGTCAGACAACACTGACTGCACAAGAGCATTACGTGGCAGAGTGAATGCAATTATGCATAGGGCGACAGTGGAGCAGTCAGTAAGCAGCCTGAAGTCTTTAACCAGCAGGACGTAATTACGAGGGTAAAGTAACACGTGGGACTTTTTTTGGTACTTTACCAGACAGTACTTTACCAAGTAGGTATTTTTTCAATGTCATAATATTTATGCCATTAAAAAGGGGGCGGTTTAAGGGTTCAGGTGGTGGGACGAGTAAGGTTTCAGTGTCGTAAAGGTTATAAGGGGTGTTTAGGGCAGCCGCGGCGGGAGTTCCGTGGGGCGGAAAGGCGGGGCGGGGGAGAGGCAGGGTGGGGGGTACTAAAAACCGGAATATGGATAATTGGAGGTAAGTAAACAATTAAATAAATAAAAAAAAATTCTTAGCGCGCGCTGCATCGCTCTGCATCGCACAACTAAATATGTTTTATTTATTTAATTGTTTACTTACCTCCAATTATCCATATTCCGGTTTTTAGTACCTCCCCACCATGCCCCTCCCCCGCCCCACGGAACTCCCTCCACGGGCCGCGGCTGGTTTAGGGTTCATGGGTGGATGAGGGTAAGGGGTATATAGGGGTTTTAAAGGGTTTAGGGATCGATAGGGATATCCGACCTTCAAAAAGCTTTCTGCGAAGTAGTCTGTAATCATGTTTACATTTTAAACAAGCCACGGGTGGTAGCTCAGCGTTCTAGTGTCAAATGTTAATAATCTGCCTGCTGCACAACTGTCTGTTTTGTTTGCTCATTCTTAGAAACGCAGACAGGCAAAGGGCGGTCAGGTGTTTTTTTTTAAAGAATGGGGTTGCCAAATGTGGAGTGTGGGCTGCGCAATTTGCCTTGATAAAAAGAAAACAGCTGTTTCGTTTCTGGGATATGAGAAATCATAATTTTATATTTCTGCTTTTTATCGCATTTTAGGGCTCTGTAAACAAAGAAGCAGTCGCAGCTGCTGCCTGGAAGCAGCAGTGGGGTGGGTGGGGTGGGGGGAAGGGGTCGAAACCACTGGTTTAAATTAAGCACTGCTCTTTTCCCTATCTCCATCCTCACTCATCTGTCCTTCTTTCATCTGGTCTCCTTTCTATTGCTTCATGTCTCTTCCCCTCGTGCCTTTCACTCAGTCTTATCGCCTCCCTCCCTCGCATTTTTCCATCCTCGTTCGTCCTAAACCTAAACTCTCTTCTTTGTTTCTCTTTCTGTTCATTCTATATCCTTCCTCTCATATCCATCACTAGTCTTCTTGTTTCTCTCCATCTTCCACCGTCTTCCACTTCTTTGTTCTTTCCCTGCCATCCTTATTTCTGGTTCTTCACTATCTCCTTTGCTCATTCTGATCTCCCTTTCTTTTTCTGACACTTTTTTCTCTTTTTTCAACCTTTCCTTTCACTAATTTTCTCTCATATGTCATTTTTGATATATGAGAGCAAACTATCTTATAAATTGGTCTTAGTTTTCCATAATGTGCTTTCCCCCTTCTAGTGTGAACTGGCTTGGGTGTGATCATCGTCACTGGCCACAATGTTGGCCTGGTAGATTGTTTTCCAAAGGCTTCTTTTGGTTCTAGATCTGGTAGTGTACATTTCTCATCCAACTTGCTTAAAGGGTTGGCTGTGCGTGCACCCGCCCTTTTTGTACCGTAAATCACTGGGGCATATGCCAATGTGTGCATGATTATATTCTTGTTTCAGGTACAAACTTAACCATACACCCAGTTTTGCCAGTCATTGTCTTTGTTAGAACAGATTCACAATTGCTTTATTAACCTTCCTGCTTTCTCGAATTTGCTTGAAAATGCACCATTTGCCCACTATTTTTTCAAACTTTTCTCAGGGGAGAACCACCCCGAACCCCCCTTAAGTTATGGTTTTGTCTAAGCTAACGTTTTTGATTCGGGCACACAGTTGTGCTGCACACAAGAGGGGAAATGTAGCATTGCTCCCTGTAGTGCCAGTGTCACAGACACTTTTCCCAGCTGTTACATTTGGCATTGGCTCATAGTGATGCCACCCTTTAAATGGTGGTACTGCATCTGACTATATGCTAAGTGCAGTGCACCACACACCTCTAGACACATTTCCCTATCCGCTCACAGTGGTCCCAGCATGAGAAGGTTCCTAATTTTGAATGCATTGTTCATCCACAGGAAGGGGCTGACTGAGGGCTTGCACTTTGGGGTGCCAACTCAACTTCACTGAGTCAGACATTGTGGTTCGAATTGCAGCTGGTAGACATGTGCCCTTACGATTCTTCATCAATGTGAATATGGTGTGCACCATCTTGGGATGTGACATGCAATGCACACCATCACAACAGACTTTGTCCACCCCATAGAGTGTGAGCAGATATGCCAAGTGAGACATTGTAGCAATGGTAAAGGGGGACACTACTTGTGGCATGCAACTGACTTGGACATTTTTGCACACATGCCTATTTCCATCCTGTATGTAGGGCTAAGTTGGGATATTGCTAGAATGTTGTATTTCAGCAATGAGGGCACGGCTAGTTTACACATACCAGGTCATCTCACTACCTATCTGGATCACAGTCAAAGATGTGAATTTCCCTTTTTTTCCCTTGGTGAACTTTTTGATGGATTAATTGGCCCTACATTTTTAGAGACTTCTGTACTTGATTGGTCGTAGACAACACACATGTGTGTGACTTAAATATTTTTAATTACATGTCCATTGACATTGGTGAAGACTGGACCAATACTTGGCCATACAATCCCCACATTCCATAGATGCCCAGTGGAGGGCCAGACAGAGTCCTTTTGGGGTAACATGTCCAAAGGAAGAGGCAGAGTTCAGTCAGCAGGCTGATTGCAGTGTCATTGGGAACAAGACAAAATATGGCAGTTCATGTCAAGGTCCAAGGTGACTGTCACAGAGTGTATCGGGGGACAATAGAAGCTGATGTTCCAGGGCATGATGCTGAGCTCAGATTCAAGTAGAAACAGGCCATTTGGCATAGAGGAATGCTACAGATTTTTTCTTTGCAATAATGCAGATTTATCCACATCGTCATCCTCGGATGTGTCATGTGCCTCACATATGCATGGTGGTAGATTGGCTGCAGCACTGAGAGGCACTGACACATCAGGCAGCAGAGATGTGGATGTAGAAGCAGCAGAAGCATTCATCTGTGCCAAACTTTGATGTAGAAATGCAGTGATGATCAGCTGCAGGGCATGGAAGATTCCAGCTACGTCTCGTTGGTGTGCAGCCATGGCAGCCATTTGTTCTGCTTGCATCCGCTCCTTGTACTCCATTATCATTCGAATGCGGGCCAACTTCTAGCTGACATCGATGGAGCCACTCTGACCGGACAGTTGTTCTTGTCTCTGAGTCATGACTCCAGCGATGTCAGCCATGGAATGTCAGAGAGCATGGAGTGGACTGTGGGTATCTGTGATGTTCTGTAGGTGGCCTCGAATGGGACTGAGACACCCACGTATGGCATCGACTTTGGTCGCCAGGCTGGCATAACCCACCTGCACCAGATCAGCCATCTCCTGCTGGAGCCAAATCGCACGGCGTTGAAATGCCAGAAGTGGGTCCTCAAGGTCCTGTGAGACAGCTGTGGTGGTAGGTGCTTGCTGGTGGGTGGTTTGTGCTTGGGGTGGACTTTCCACAACGTTAGCTGGATGGTCCAGCTTCCGGAGGTGGTGTGCTAAATGAGTCTAGCAGATGTTGGAGGGTGTCCTGGTTGATGATGGAAAATTCTTCATCTTTATCAGTGAAGAATGGGACAGGCTACTGTACAGGAGATGATGTTTCAACCTCTGCAATGAAAGGGGAGATGCAGTTAAATGTGTGTTTCAAGTATGGTCATGTATTGGATGAGTTTACTAGCAGACTGCATGACAATGTCCATTCTGACTGTTTACGAGGAGATGCCTATTAGATGCCGGATAGTGATTATTTGTACAACATCACAGATGTGACGATGTAGTTGTACATTATCCTCTCACAGTTTACAGCTATGCCAAATGTGAATGGCCCTTTTCTATACACAAGCGGCACCAGTTGTTGCGTACTCGGCTCAGTAGTGAAAGTGATGCAGTTTGTACCACATTGTAGTCAATATGGATTAGCTCAGATGTATGTGTCTTTGCACTGCATTATGGGCGAGTCACCCCTGCAGCTTAGGTTTTACTGCCCCTTATCCCTTTCAGCCAGTGAGCCTTTCACTTATGTGCATTTACAATGATGAGATGCTGCAAGAGTCGGGACACTTGTGGATTGTTTGGCAGCAGAAGTATTCTTTACATCAGGGGTTGTATGTACATGAGGAAGTGTCAGAGTGTGACCTGCTCCTTTAAGGATGAACTCCACACTCAGCCACTTCAGTGACCGTGGCCTGCACCATGTTAAAATGTTTATGGTGCAGGCATGCTATTCATCATGCACTGTCACTTGCCTTGTCAGTGTGGCTCACAGACAGTCAGGTTTGCTAGGTAGTGCACATGCGCATGGGTTTGGTGTTAGAATGGTTATGTGTGATGAGGGATCCCATTAGGCAGATTGGCAATGATGGGCTGATAGCTGTTTCTATGTGTGCTGCATAATGCAGTACACATGTACATCCAGGTAGCTTTAGCTCTTGTGATTTCTTTTGTGTGCATGTTGTCAGTCATGGTTTTCCTTGCATTCATTGCTTACTGCCCTCCTGTTGGCGTACCCATTGGGAGTATGGTGCAGCATGATTTTCTATTGTTATTGCAGGCTGAACAGACAGTGACAACACCCATTCCCCTCACCGTTGGCCCACATGTGGTGTATAAGTGGGCCTGGATTTGATGGATGTGGATTTCCTAAGGCGTATTAGTGGTGCTCAGGCCCTATCTCCGCCACCCTCTCAACAGATGCTAATGGCAGGGTGATGTGTGTTTGTGTATTTGCCACGCAGCTGGTCACATGGATGATACATGCTGTCCTGGTTCTGCTTTTTGAATGCCAGCCTTTGCGTGTGGATGATGACAACCATGACTGCATATTTGTTCAATGACACAGTTAACTTACCAAACAGATAGGTTTACATGCACATAATAGTGTAATGGGCAAATCACACCAGGACTGATGTGGAATGCTATTTTCTGTATGGCAGATGTGTACACTTGAGAGTGAAGGAGTGCTATTTGACCTAAGGGGTGAGGGTTCCATTTAGCTACTTGTCATTATTTGGGGCTACTTTGCTATCCTTGCTTGTTGTCATACTTAGGTTGTCATACTTCTTTACAGGGACATTGTAGGTCTGTGAGTATGGCACACAGACAAGTCATGTAGTACATATTTGGGTGACACATTCCTGATATGCATTGTCCATGCACTGTGGTGTTATGGGCCTATCCCCCATGCTCATTGTATTACATCACATTTTGAGTCAAATCTGCTGTTTGTGTGTATTGTGGAATATGCAGTTTTTAGCCAGTAGGCTAAATGATCACTTTGTTGTGACAATGCTTGTGTTTATGGTATGCAGACTCACTAGATGCTTTCTCACTTGGTGTACACAGGACTGCATCTCGTGTACAAGCAAGCGGGCACATTGACTGATAATGTGGCAGGATGTCTACATGGCCCCCTTGCCTCACACCAGGCATATACATATCGTCTGCACAGGGCCGCATATTTCTGACACCAAAATGAGGATGCACTGTGTATGTGACTGATCATGTGCATGAGTGGGCATGCCGCCACCAATGTCAGCACCATTGTGCACATGTGTCTGAGTTGTTTTGGAAGTTTGTGTATGTGCAGTAGTGTCCCCATTGATGCACATGCACATTCTTGCACACGACTCAGACATACGGGAACATGCATATGCGTGGTGTTGAGGCAAGTGGTCCATTTTGACACACTGCTGCATCTCCAATCAATGTGGCCCTTTGCTCTTTCATGTAGCCATTATTTTGAGGTCTGATATGATAATTGGACTAGCTTTGGATGACTTTTCTGTAAACATTTCAAGGTCTGTGAGCCCACCATTATGTGTCTTGCAATGTAATGGTTGAGTAGGGTGATATGTGTCTATGCCACCAGGGACAAGGGAATCTGGGACATGATCCGCTGTCACTGTGGGTGTGCACTGCATATTTAATTGTGCATGAGTACCATTGGTCCCATCCACCCCTGTCCCCCCAGTCCCTGGTTGTTACTCACCCTGTTGCTGTTATGTCTGGTCATGTTGAGCAGTATCCTGTCCCGGTACTCCAACCACCGTCTCCTCCCTGATGACTTGGGACACCCGTTCCTCCAAAGCATCCAGCTCCTCCTGTGGCGCTGGACTCCCACCTCCAGTCTGCATTGCTGCTTTCAGATTGGCTGAAAGTTTCTGCTTGGTCATGCGCTCAGCATCATGCCAGCACTTCTTGCAGTCGTCCACTGTCCTTCCCGCCTCTCCAACAGCATTCACCTTGGCTGCGATGGACTGCCATATTGCATTTTTTGTTCCCAATGACACTGTGGAGCCGACAAAAACTTGTTGTTGTTTATCTGTCACCTCCGCAATCAGGACCTGGTTTTCCTGCTGACTGAACTGGTCTTCCTCTTCTCCTTGCCCTTCCCATGGGTCTCTGGCTGGTCCTTCTGGGTGTTTGGGGAGTTGTTGTTGGCTTCAGTACTGGGTCCATCTTCCTCCATGATTGCGGGCGTTTTATAGTGTTTTTTTCTGCCTAACGTGAAAAAATAGCTGGCGCTAATTAGCTTGCAGTTTTTGGCCGCTAACTGGCCCATCACGACTTTTATCACGTTAGCGTTAGAATTTTTATCGCCGTGCCGCTATTCTTAATGCCGGATAATTCACCCGGTAAGGGAAACTATCGCCAGTTAGCGGCGTGTTGTGAATATGCCGCTGTTAGATCTGGGGGTCTCTAGTTGGCAGGGTAGGTACCACTGTCCAAGTAGGGACCCTTGCTTCTAGTCAGGGAAAGGGGGATACACTGTTAAGATAACCCCTGCTCACCCTCTAGGTAGCTTGGCCTGAGCAGTCTAGGCTATCAAAGGCAATGTGTAAAGTATTTGTACCAACACTCACAGTAACCCAGTGAAAACACCACAGATTTACTCCACACCAGTTTTAGAAAAATAATGTATCTTTACTAAAAACTTCACAAGACCAAATACTACAGACAAACCAACATATAATTCAAAAGGTTACTTTAAAGATAGTTCAAGAGTTTGCAGAAAGTACTCCAGGATGTCAAAATCAGTGTCCTGCACAGTGCGACTCTCAATGCACAAAATGCGACACTCTCGTGCCCAACAGTACCTGTAGTTGCGATAAGGTTCCCAAAAGCTATAACAAGGAAGATGGCAAAGGCGATGCGATGCTCCTGAGATCCTGGGGAGGCTTTGCAGCAGCCCTGCTTCACGCAGCAGAGGTGGATGCGCCGGCTCCGATCTGTAGGGGGAGGATGCGATACCTTTGGCTTTCGTTGCGTAGGTTTCTTAGGGGGAAGCTTCACGCACAGGTTCGATGCGACACTCTTCGATGTGGTGTGATGCGTGGCGCAGCTTTGCCTTCCGGCGCCGCAACTCTCGATGCGCCACGGAACGGGACTCTGCGTCGACGCACGCAGCGATTGGAGACTTTTCACGCACCGGCAGTGGTGCGGCCCGCAAACTGGTTCTGCGACAACCCTCGCAATGGCAGGAAGCTTCACGCTTCGGGAAGATGCTCGACGCACTCGGCGATGCGGAGACCCTGCGTGTTGCGATGGTGCCGCGATGAAATTTTCCACGCACTCTCGTCTTGCGACACGCAATCGGATGATGCGTTGGGTACCAGTCACTCTTGTTCACGCTTCTGCTTCCCAGCTCCCAAACACAGCAAAACGACCTCCTGAGGCCCCAAGACTGGGCAAGCACTCCAAGGCAGGTCAGAACTCTCTCAGCAGAGTTCCAGGGGAGCTGGTGGTGAAGTCCTTTTGTTCCTGGGACTTCTTAACAGGGAGCCAGCTCTTCTCAGGCCCTTGGAGATCAGAATCAAAAGAAGGGGACACAGCAAAGTCCTTCCCCTCTCCTTGGCAGCAAAGCAAAACAGCAAGCAGGCAGTCTTCTCCTCTTCAGTCCTTTTCAGCTTTCTCCTTGGCAGAGGTTTCTTCTTAGTTCCAAAGTGATCTAAAGTTTTAGGTGTCTGGGGTCCTCTTCTTATACCCCTCCAAGTCTTTGTCTCTCTTTGTTCCAGTGGGGGGATTCCCCTGCTCAAACCGGTTCCTGGGTGTGCTCTGCTCTGGAGCACCTGGTTCCTTTCAGAGTGAGGGGCAGGGTCGTTAGACGCTCAGCAGGAGGTGGAGCCTTCTTTGTGCCAGCAGAGGCAGAGTCCTCAGCCTGGCCAGCAGGGGGTGGAGCCAGCTTTGTGTTTGGCAGGGACAGCCCTATTCAAACCCAGGGACTACTCCTCCCACCCATCTAAAGCAGATCTCCCTATTCACCCTGCTGCTGACTCATCCAGGCTCCTGGAGCCACCTGGCCCATCACATGACACCCTTCAGCCAACCAGCACACAGGCACACAGGAAGGTTAAACAGGAGAATAGCTACTTTCTAAAAAGTGCTATTCTCACACAGTGAATTTAAAAACCATCTTGCTAAAAAGATGTATAATTAAATTCTGAACACAGAGATACCAAACTTGGATTTTCTATCTTGCCCTTATGGGAAGATAGGCATGTAAACAGCCTTCCCCATTCTATCCTATGGGCAAGATAGCCTCTCAGCAGTGAAAAACGAAAATGGCTGTAATTCACTACCAGGGCATGTTACACACCTCAGTACATGCCCTACCTTTCAGATACACTGCACCCAGCCCAGGGGGGTACCTAGGGCCACCATAGGGATGCCTTACATGTACAGAAAGGGAAGGATAAGGCCTGGTCAGTGGGTGCACTGGCCAGGTCGACATGGCAGTCCTGGACTGCACATAGGCACTGCAAGCAGGCCTAAGACATCATTTTAGCGCTACTCCTGTGGGTGGCACAATCAGTGCTGCAGCCCACTAGTAGCATTTGAATCACCAGCCCTGGCACACGCAGTGCACTTTACTAGGGGCTAACAGGTGAAACAAATATACCAATCATGGATAACCAATCAATACAACAATTTACCAAGGGAGCACTTGCACTTTGACACTGATCAGCAGTGGCAAAGTGCCCAAAGCATCTAAACCAGCAAAATCGAAATCCAGCATAGCATCAAAAATACAGGAGGTAGAGGCAAAAAGTCAGGGGTAGCCACGCCAAAGATGCCAGGTCTAACAGCCGCTAACAGGGCGATAGCTTTCCGCGGTACACGGTGATAAAAAAACGCACGCTAACTAAGGTTAGCGATAAATAACGCCAATCCTTGTACATATCCCCCTTAGTATAAAGTAGTTTCTTATTCAGCGATCTATTGCTTTGTAGTTCGGCGCGCACTTCTTAAATCAGGTGCATACATATAAAAACATACGTCAATAGTAAACTATGAATAATCACAGTGCCCCTTTGAGGGATCAATATTTCGGTAATTTCCATCGTGTGTCCTTAAAAGACATCCCATAATAATAGCAGTAGGTACATTCAATTGCTGATTATTGAACCAAGTAAAAGGTACAGAGACATAGTAGCACATCGATGGACAAATGCAGGCAGGATGGACAAATGATTGCCCATTGTAAACAGGAAAATGACAAACTAGATAAAGGCAAATAATAGGCCCTCAGACGCATAAGAGGACATTCTTCCTCTGACTGCACAATTTAAAAACTCTTCCTACAAAAAAAACACTGCATTCCCACTTAGCCTACAATTCCATTCAATGCCGCGGTTAGTTATTCAATTTTGGCTCACGCCTAAATCATTTCTTTCAAATTCTTGTGAAATGTACATTGCAGTTCATCTCTGCAATCATAAAGCTGCGAGGAAACACTCTGATGAAAATGAAATACTGCCGCATCTTTCTTTCTCATTGCATTATGAGGTCTGTAAAAATTGCCTTATTTCCTTCTTGCAAACAAAAGCTATAGTTCGGCTGCAGCTAATACAATGAATATCGTGATTAAGGTACAGCTGCATCAGGCTCAGTCAACACCAATTACACATGTGCCCTAATTGTTACTATCCGAATTAAAACATGCAGTCAATACATTTCTGTAGAAAGTAATTGAAATGCACAACGTCTTTTCATGTAAATGCAAAACAAACACTAAATTACTTGCATCTTTGTCAGCCTAGAGTAGTTCCTTTCTTGAAGGCCAACCACTGAAGCTTCTGTGCCTGTCAATTGATTAGAACAGCAGGGTGTATAAAATGGCTGGGTACAACATGTAGTGCACACATTCAATTTAAGCTGGTTTTGTGTTAGCGTGGGCTGCCAACTCAACTTTAAAAGAGAAAAATAATGTTCATAAAACATACATTTGTAGGTTAGGACGCTGTTTTCAAACAAAACCTTTTATGACTTTTCAAGGTACGCAATTTCAGAATGCAGTATCAACGTAAATGTAAAACCGATCAGCATTATGATTTGTTCATACTCATCTTCATATTATGTAATGGAGATATTAATTTTAAATAGTTTGTCCAGCTTCCCAGATAAACTTTAAATAACTATTTCCTCGATTTGTGAGATTTTGCAAATGCACCCATTTCAATAGCAACATTGGCCCCCATAAGACAAGCATGAGCTTCTTTTAGGTTAATTGGGAGTACTGTTGTCCCTTCAAACGGGACGCATAATGGATAAGGGCTATGGGGTATATTCTCAAGAACGTGTGAAAACCATCGCAAAAGTTACTTAACGCAACCCTATACGTCGCTGTCCATCGCGGGAATATTACGCCGCGTTAACCAGGTATTCACAACATGGCGGTACCATGCGATAGTCACCAGATAACCCGTCGAATGGTCGCATTAAAATCAACACCACACCGCAAAAATGTGAAACACTAACGCAAAGAGAGCTGCGATGAGGCCAAGCGTGATACAAAAAGCTGAGAAAACCAACCACAGGCCTGCAAATCCCACACGTCTGGCTGGAAAATGCAACATAAAAGAAGAGTAAACAAACGATGAGATGACAACCTGCGAGCACAACCCCACAGCTGTGACGCAGATCAAATGACCATTGTCCAAATCAGATAGGTATTTCCCCACAAACAGCAACAATGCACATAGACATGCATTCAGTATGTAACCTGCGCCAATGCGGAAACAAACATGGGACACACTGTGAAACAGCATCCCCCTCACATTGCACAGGGACAAACAACACTGCCTGCACACCGACGTGCCACGTACATGACCAAACAAGAATGAAAGCACAGACAAATGCAAGGGCTGTGACTCCCCCTTACGCACATGTTGCCCATGTCGTGGGCCTTGAGTCACAGGGTGCATCCTTGCATCACATATCAGAGCACAAAAGAATCCCTGTTGTCACCTGTAGGCCACAAATGACAGCCAAAATGGAATACTATTGGACGCATGTGAAACACAGAAGAGAGGGATACCCTAACAACTGTGACACACAGAACTGGCGGTTAGAACACGTGACACCATAAACAGCCTCACTGCACAGAGGTGACACACCCACCATCCATCAACAAATCCCTCAATTGACAGCACAACATGTCGCACCCACACTTGTCTGAGTGAAGTGCCTGTACAGATGAGTGACATGCACGCAGGGAATGTGTATCGGAATGCTTTTATTAGCACATGCAGTGCCTGTGGCAGTCAACGTACTGTGCCATTACTGCGAAGTACCCACACAATGTGACGTCAACCAGAGAAGAAACTGTCAATGATGTAGTCCCTACATGCTATTCCTGCTGCAGCTGCAGTGGGGTGTGGTCCGCATGCCTCATCTTCATCATCATCGTCCGGTGCATCTGGCACTCGCATCCATGGGGCTTTGCTGCGTACACATATGTTGTGCAACACACAACATGCAACGATCATCTTGCACACAAGGTCTGGACTGTACAGGAGGTTACCACCTGTGATGTCCAGGCACCTGAAACGTGACTTCAACACGCCAAATGTGCGTTCCGTGATGTGCCTGGTGCGTTTGTGGGCCAAATTGTATTGCCTCTGGGCCTGTGTGTTCGGGGTTCGGAGGGGTGTCATCATCCAAGCGCAGAGTGCATATCTTTGTTCACCTGTGAAAGTGCAGAAGAGCCATGAGTCACGACTACATACTGCATGATGTGTTGGCAGGCTCACTGGTTCATTGGTGTGTGATATGTGTGACTTAGTGATTCCTGTATGACATGTACTGCGTGTTGCAAATGAGCTGCATCATTGTGTACTACATAGCCTCATTGCTGCACCTCCCTCGAGCACATTCACTAGTGTGTGCAGCGTGGCTACATCACATGCACCCCTACGGCACTCCATTGACATGCCTGTCTGCGCATGTCTACAAGCCAAAGTACGACACAGTGATAATGCTGTGCAGAATGTGGCCGACCACGTGTGTGTCGGCCCATTGCAAGGACAGTGCTGACACAGATGTAGAGCACCTGCCTGGCTGAACTCGACATGCTGTTGAGGCTACATCTTTGGCTCATGCTGCGCTAATAGCAACACACACAACAGTTGTCATGTGTGATCCCTGACCCCGAGCGAGCATGCCCTCCCCCATGTACCCCTTCGGCCAACCACGCACACCGGGGACATGCCACATAGCAACCTTTTCAATTGCGTGATGGGTGGCGCAGACAGTACAACAGACACACACGCATCAGCCCCATCCTTGGCAAGGCCCACACTGGACCACAACCAGATCCACGTGTGGAGGAGCCACACCCCTACGCAGTACTGTCGCACGTCTGTCCACCCTGCTTACGCTCACATGAAGATACGACACGGTTACATGTCCCAGGTCTACACCACTGCCTGCAGTGACATGGTTGCGCACGCTGTACACAGCACAATGTACTGTGGAATGGCCCCGGTCCACACGGACACACTGAGTGAGTTTCTGGGACTGGCTACGGGCACATGTGACCGGCCCCTATTATTGCCAGGGTCACATCTCCAGTGACGCCTGTGCTGGATGGGTGTTGGGTAGTGTAAGTCACCACTCAGGGGTTGGTTGGTGCTGGCAAAAACCACAACAGTGAGCAGACAATCAGCAGTACAAGGTACGGACATCATGGGTCCCTGACTTGAATGCGTGAATGGAATTCTGCTAATCAACCTGGAGAGCTACACTGCGATGTTGCTCAAGGAGGCCTGTAAAGAAAGGGGACTTCCATCCAAGAAAGGCACTAAGAAGTTGGAGCTTCAGAAATCTTTGAGTGCCTGGGCGGGACGCTCACCAGTTGCTGACAACAACAGAAGATGTAGATGGGGATGATATGGTGGAGCAAAGCATGGATGCAAGTCCTAAGATGCAGTACACAGGGGAGTAAAATAACTTGTCTCCTGGATTGGAACTCCTTATCTGAGCGTAGAGCAGTGTGTCTTCACAAAGCCTGTCCACAGAGGAGCCTGTGGACAGAAAAGCAGAGCTGGATTTTCAGCTGCAGATGGACAAACTCAAGATAGAGGAAAAGAAACTGGTTATGGATAGGGGTGGGCGGAATTTGCGAAATCCACTTTCGCAAATTATCGCGAAAATGTTAAAAATTATCGCAAACACGCGGAAATATCGCGAAGATGCGGAAGATTTTCCCGCATGTTCGCGAGATTTTCTGCATGGTTGCGGCTCGCCAACTAACCCATGTGGTTGCTCGCGGGCGCGGCCATCTTGTTTTCAGTTGTCTCGCGGTGCATGATCGCGAGAAGAAAGACGTGATCGCGCAACGCATGACGTCACTGCTAGCGCGAACTGTCGCGAGACAGCGCAAATGGCTAAAAACAATACAACATCTCATGGAGAACGCGACCGGATCAAGAAAACTTGTCGGCAAACGCAGGGATTCAGGTAAGGCGATCGCGCGCGCGCGAGAATGTATTATTTTACAGCGCGAGCAAGAACCAAATTATCGCTAAGCTGCGGAATGCAGGAATTTTGACATTTTCGCGCTTTCCGCGGAACGCGAAAATGTCAAATTATCGCAATTTCTGCGAACGGAACGAAATTTTCGCCCAAGCCTAGTTATGGAGAAGAAACTGGCTTTAGAATGTCTGGCTCATGAAAGAAGCCTCAGAATGCCAGACATCAGAGCCAGAGAGACAACTTCCTGCAGTAATGGTGGCAGTATAGCTGTAGTGTCTGATGATAGACAAGAAATTTCACATACTTAAAGATCTGATGTCCAGCTATGTAGTAGGGGATAACATCGACTAGTCGTTTTCTGACTATGACGTGAACCTTAAGATGTACTGGGTCCCAGAAGATTTTTGAGGGGCCTCACTCTGGAAATAGATATCTAAAGTGGTGAGGGATACCATACGTACAGTGGAGGTGGGGGACCAGATGAAGTACACTTTAATAAAAAAACATCCTTGTCACCAAATTTGGACTCTCCCCAGAGAAGTATCGCATTAGATTCAGGGATAGCCAAAATATCCAGAACCAGTCTTGGGTAGATTTTCTTGATTACCCCTGCAAGGCACTGACTAGTTTGGTGCAATGCAGCAAACTGAAGATTTTACTGGGTTGTTTAATCTGATACTGAGAGAGCACATGTTCAATATCTGTTTTACAGAGTTACACCAGCATCCGATTGATAGTAAGCTCACTGTCCCCAGGGAGCTTTTTAAGGAGTCAGATCTCTGGGTCAGAACCAGAGTGCCCAAAAAGGTAACTGGGGAGATAGCATAGAGATGGTGCCAAAAACCCATATGCCTTCCAATACCTCCAAGTATAGGCAGTGGGTCACCTTCAATGGGAAGAGGGTGGAGGCTCTGAGAGACACAGGAGCTAGTATGACTACTTTGAGGTGGCATCTTGTGTCCTCACAGCAGGTCATCCGTAATTCATTCCACTATGTCATGGTCGCAGAAAGCTGTAAGAGTCATTACCAAGTAGCTCTGGTTTCCCTTGAGTGGGGGCGAGGGGTCTGAGGTTCTCTAAATGCAGCTGAGAGGCCTGTCATGCCTGTAGATTTTCTGTTTGGCAATGACCTATTGCACACTGTCTGGAAGGGAGTGGAGCTCGGATGACACTTGGACATGTTAGGCATGCCTAAATGGGCCTGTATGATCACAATGTCCATAGCTGCCCAAAAGGGAATCAAGGAAGCCTGGAGCCTGGACGAATGACCCACATACTTGCCAAGAAGAAGAAGGTCAGTGGGGGAGGGAAAACAAGCCAGTCTTAGAAATTCCCATGGTGCAGGTGACAGGGGGCCTGACGAAACTGGCCCTGAGCGTACCTGGGAGGACATTCCTATCCTAAGAGACCTGCCTGAGCTTGCTGCATGGCAAGCTGAGGGTGGGCCCACCAGGGAGGAATTCTGTAATGTGCAGAAAAAGTGCCCTAATCTGGTGGGCTTAAGGCAACAAGCTGAGGCCCAGGCAACAGGTGATACCTCTGGAGATAACTTTATCTATTGGGAAAATGATCTCTTACACAGTGAGCCTAAGGTTCCTGGACCTTGAGGCAGCACATGTGCTGTTGGTCCCCTAGTGTTACAGGGCCTTCCTTCTGAGGTTGGCTCATAATATACCACTGGCAGGACATGAACTTTGACAGACTAGTCCCCCACTTCTACTGATATGAAGACAGCCTTAGACACATTCTACAGGTCCTGTCCCACCTACCAGGCTAGCGAGAAATCAGGGAAAAATCCTTGCCTGTTATTGGCACCCGCTCTGACTGCCATAGGTAACATGTTCATCCTGGTCTTGCTTGACCACGCCACACATTTGCCTTGACCAGTCTGGGGCATGCTTACCTGTGCGTGGGCGCTATTTTAGGGCTCATTCCTATTACACCGTTGCGAGGGCTCTGAGGCCGCAGTGGGAAATAAGGTAAGATGGCTTATGCTGATGTGCCTGCCAGAGTCAGTGTAATGTGAGGTTAAAGATGTGCATCGATATGGCCACTACTGTTTGCACTTTCAATATTCCAGGGTCTACAAACTGAGCCCCAAGACTGTTGGGTTATAGTTGTTTCCCCGTATGTTTTATAACATGCATAAGAAGTTCTGCCTGAGGATTTTAAAAGCCAACTGGTTCCCATCATGCATTCATACAGGAGGACTTTCATGCCAATACCTGTGCCGAATGACAGCATGGAGTTAAAGAAAAAAGTGCATTGTGTCTGTGAAGTGATTCGTGAAGAAGTCAGCAGACTGGGAACTGCGGCAGAGTAAGTAAAAGTGACAGCTGTGGGGCCCAGACCAATTTGGTTTGTTTTAATTGGGCCTGTTTCAGGGTCTGGTCCCTCGCTTATTCTTTCACCCTGTGCACTCCTGCTCGTGCGCAGTTCACACAGTCCCATTTGCCATCCCTATACTGAGAAACACACACTTTTGTGTGATCTTGGACAAAGCAAACTGCCTCTACTCCGGGAGTCTGAGGTTTCAAATCTCACTTCTCTATGACCACAGCCTACCAGTCGATCCATCCCCATTTCCGTTTGCCCCCTTCAGGGCCCCCAGTCTGGGTCAAGCTTATCTGGGCGTGGGCGCCATTTTAGGACTCTTGTTCTAAAATTCTGTGCGCTCTAAGGCCGCAGTGGGAGATAACATGTTTTCATTGGCTGGTGGGCCTGCAGTAGGAGTCTGTGTGTACTGCAAGGAGGTTAAAGACTGCATCAAATCAATTGGGACTATTTGCACTTTCAATATTCCAGGGTCAACTGACTGAGCCCCAAGATTGTTACAGTTTTTTTTAATGCACATATTTTGCAACGTGCTTAAGGAGTTCTGCTTGAGTGGATGTTAGGAGCTAAACAGGTTTCCACCATTCTGTCATTCAAGACTTCCATGCCAATACCTGTGCCGAATGACAGCAGGGAATAAAAAAACAATAAAGTGAAGAGATCTAAAATTACATTATAATGATGTTGTGCGTGAGACCAAGAGGTGTGAATCAGATATGTTGCTGAGAGGTGCATCTTCTAATTTTAAAGGAGCCTTGTACATTCATGAGGGTTATCTAACCTTACAAACACCTAATTTAGAAACCTCCTGCTCTCCTCCTCCAAACAGAGGAGGTAAACACATACCATTCTCCGTAACACTTCTCAGGACAACCTGATTTACAATTTTGCTTAACAGTAACATCTCTCCATAAACAGAGCCACTTCCACTTACAACAGATGACAAGCAATAAGCAGTGACCAAATTGACCTACTCACAATCAAACACATGCACACACACAAATACACGCACCTGTGCAAATATTAACAAGTCACCAGAATTGATCATTTATTTCAAGCCATTTTATCTTTGTTTAATTCAAACATCAGTTCTGTTTTGAATATGAAAAAGAAAACAACTGCAAGTACCAGAATGCAAACTAAAAGGTATCTAGAACTAAAAGCGCAACATGGAGGAGCTTGAGGGCCCTGGCAATTCATAAGGTGCTTTTATCATATTCAAGCTTCCAAAATATGGCAAGAACAAAGGTCTGAGTCTAATTCCAAAGGTTGGATGTGGAATGAGGATTTGTTTGAACCAACCCTGTGCCGGCCATGAAATAGATGTCATCTTAAACTGGCGATAAAAACATATTTGCTTGCAGGAAACTAACTTAAAGAATTAATTAAAATTTCTAGTTCACCAGAGGGACTATTTTTTTACTGTGCCCCATGTGTCTCTTTATTTTTTAGAACTTTATTTTCCTCTTGTTTGCTCCTCATATTTCCTCTGATCCGGCTCTCTCTACTTCTCTTGCTGCCTCCCTCCTCTTTTACGTCTCATTCCTTTTCCATGAAGTTCCTTTCCATCTCCTGTCTACTCTTTCCTCTCCTTTCACATGTCCCTTAACTCGCTCTCAGTGCCTAATGAACAAACTCACAACATGCTCACATGTCACTCACCAATCTGCCCCCCTGTATCTCACTCTCCTGAGTCACTTCCTATACCCTGCCACTCCTCCTGCCATGCCTGGCCTCTCCCTCTCACGCCCCTCTCTCCATCTCTCTCACCTACTATGTATTGTGCAAAAGGAGTCAGGGACAGGCACTGTTAGGGGCAGCACATTAGAGGCAGTGACCCCATCAGGGCAGCATTGGGACAGAGTGCAGGTGCTACAGCGCTGAATACCAAATCCCCTTTCTACGTCACAGACCACAGATCTCTTCAACCACATTCATTCACTCATTCACTGGTGGGGCCCATAACACCATTTATTCACTCTTCTTTTTAGATCTATGGTACTCGAAAGGGGATCCTTTCATTCCATGCGCTGGAATATGGGAGGAAAAATATTGCACAAATCCCTGATGAGTAATGAATTCACCTATTCCTCCCTACCTCACCAGGGTCTTACACTTTTAACCTAGTAGTTCCTCCCATGGATAGGCCATGGATCAGCTGAGTTGCTGGGTAGAGCGACACTTCATTCTCCTAAACAATGTACATCAATACACTTCTAAAATATGAACCCGACACAGTTCTTAAATGAATTGAAATATTTATCTAAAATAAAGCATAAGAAATCATAAAGCATTCAATATTTGATTCACATATTTACCTAATCTGGCTAAATGACGTCCTCTATGTCAAATTCAGATCTTTCGTCTCTATGCCCATAAATCGATCAATCAGTTCGTAAATTAAATGAGCATCTGATCAGTCCGTCAGAGTCTCTGGCAAGCAGCTGTCCAGCAGTGTCACCGTCCTCTCCGTCAGCATAACATCAGGAAATCGGGTAAAAAGCGCACTGACCCTCTCTATTCTATGTCTTTTATAATAAAATCAACAACAAAATGTTACAAAACATGTTTTTAAACAAACTTGATTGGTGGAACCAGGATCATTCTTCCTCATTCCCATGCGCTCGATGTTTCTTTAGATGTAATTCTTAATTTACCAATAATTTGCAACAGTTACTTGTCCATTCAGGGCATTTTGGTTCTCATACGGGTTTGTGTCCATGGTGTCATCAATTATAACAGTTCTTAGTTTAAGGAAGTCCATTGTCTGAGGATTGGCACTCATCCCGGTGCGACCTTCACGGGTACAGTCTGCCTGGGGTCAGGACGAGGTTATTGTTGCTCATCTTTTAGCGCAGGCGCACTTCACCCAGTGACTTCTGTATATCGTCTGTCCGTCAAATAGGGATGGCAGCCATTTTGTGGCCACTCCAGAAAGGTCAACTTAAGCAAGGAAACACAAAACGTAATTAATACATGGAAGTGACTATTAAAATGTTATTCCCTCACTAAACCCTTTATGTGTATGTATTTATCTAGCAAAAGCAACACGCATTGCGGTTTATACTCACATTTTAAAGCACAATTCACAAATCACATCACAAAAGCAACATATAACATGCAAATTCTAAATATCTGACATTAGTATGCGTACGAAATTAGTTTATATATCAATCAGGCCATGCAAATGCGTTTCCCACGTGTATTTTCTAAGTAGTAATGTTGATTATTCACACACAGCAAATCATTAATACTATTATTATTAATCAGTTATTCGTTTTAATTTTACCACGATAAAGTGGAGGAGGTATACGAATTTTAAGGAAAACCTCACTCCAGCAATCCCTCCTTTGGGGATTTTATCACCACAAAACACCCAAATTTAGTACCCTTTTACGGAAATTTGAAATGACTTCTTACTCACAGCTCATAATTCAGTTTCTCCATATTCATCTCTTTTTGCTTTTTTATACATACTTTCTTTCCACTCATCTAAGGCTATCTCTTCTAAATCCTTTTCTGGATCTTTTCCTTTTCCCTTAAGTTTATCTCTTTTTATTTTATTATTTGTTTTCTTATTTCTGCAACACATACACCCTAATCTTATCACTTATAATGCAACTATCACACATGTTAATGGAAACAAAATTTTACCTATAATAGTACTACCTATTTTAGCTAAGAAATTTTTAATAGCAGCTATTTTCTTTCCCATTCTTGTCCATACATCTTCAACCTCCAGTGGTACAAATTCATCATGCAATTCAGTAACATTTTTAATGTAAACCTTTAGATCTTTACTCTCGTCTGGAATGTGAGTGCAACAATGTTGAACTTTCAGCATTCTACAGACTCCACCCTCTTTTGCCAATAGAATGTCAAGGGCAAGTCGATTCTGCATTACCATAGCACGCATGGCAACCATTTCAGTATTAACCAATAAGAATCCATTAGCAGTGCTTGTTGACAAGCGATCCACTACTGTAAATAGTCTTCTAATTTTATTTGCATTCAGAGTTATTCCCACTGCTGGTATCAATGCACAAAAGATGTCACCTACAATTTCTGCCCAAGATTCTCTTTTTCTACGCACTAAATGACTATTTAAACTATTTACACCCTCTTCTCTGTCCATGGAAATACCAGGCCTACATAACATGTGCCATACCAATGGTCTGGCAAACGATAATATGCCCTGTTCCCACAGATAAAATATATTCCAGGAAATACTGGATCTCTTCCACCTTTGAATCCCCATCCACCTATGATTCGGTATGTATCATGACACTCACTATTACCTACAAAAAGATTATCATATGCAGTTTGATTTCTTCTTATACAAAATTTTCCTTTCTGAGGCCTATCTAAAGCTATTGTTGGTGTTGACTCTCCTTTTGTCAGGTGTTTCTCCATTTCTATGTCCCAAGCCGTTTTCTCAACCTTTCCTTCTGATGCCTTTTGTGCATCTTATGCCTTCTTTCCTCAACCATCTTCAAAAATGTCTTTTCTTCTTTCTGCAAACTGCATGTCAAATTATATTTAAACACAGCTTCTAATGTAAGTTCACTAGTCTCTAAGAAAAATTCTCCTAAAACTTTAGCAGGTTTTACCTTATTTAGCTTATTATTAGCAGGCACTAATGCAAAAATGTTATCTACATCTGAAAAATAATACTCTAATTTCCCTATCTGATAAAATAAACTAGCTATAACACTACATGTTATTCCATAAGTAGCTGGAAGGTGATGATAAGTCACTCCCTCTGCCACAGAAGCAGGTAACTGCATGCAGACGTAGCAGTCCCTTACGTCCATAGTCTTTACATATTCATACAATAATTTTGAAAATACATTGTTGGAGAAATCGTTAATAGACCTATCTTTATGCAAATGAATGTTTGTTTCTACAGTCGGTACTACCTTTGAAATTTTACCTATGTTAGTTTTGTTTTGACCATGTCCTTCTATTGTATCTATTGTGACTTTAAATGATATTACAAGAGCTAGGATGCTCCATAAAAGCATTAATAATCCTGTACAACAGCAACATGTTTTACACCATCTTTTCATGAATGTACATCTACTTTTACTACCATCTATGTTAGCCATCTTTACTAAAATAGACTGTGTCTTTTGACTTAGCCTCTTCTACTTTGTGACCAGTTTCTAACCCAAAGCTTCTAAGCTTCTACTTGGTTCCACTAGTTTTCTACTTCTTCTCTTTTATTATCGTTTTCCACATCAACAGTTTATTTGTTTATTCAGTTTGGCATCTCATCGTCCTTTGCCTTCTTCTCCCAATCAGGATACAGAATTTCCTGAATCTCCGCTTCTTCTTCTCCAATGTCGGACAAGAGAACTCTCAGGATTTCTGATTCTTCTTCTTCTTTAACCACTTTCAGTAAAGCCTCCTCTGGATTTCCTTGACTGTCTGCCCCTTGGGGTTCTTCAGGCAGGGCCACATACGTCCATTCCGGCGAGTTATACTTCTGGTTAGGTTTTCTTGTCCTTCCGGACCCTTTGGTTACAACTGTTTCTTCCTCCTTCGATTTTTCCTGACTCGTGACTTCATTTACCTGTTCAGCTCTTGGTGACTTCACTCGAGACAATCGATATCTTAGTCTCTTTATTTTGTTTGGCCAAACTTCTGGTTTTACAGTTCTTTTCAATTTACTTTCTTTGACATTCTTTTCATTCTTTTCTTCTCTCCAAGCTCTCTTTCTCAGAACTCGACCTTCAGGTATTTCATTCTCACTCTCTTCTGACTCTGTCCCAACTTGCTTTTCCTTTTCACCCGTCTCTTTATCCACCACTTGTTCTGGTTTCCCTACTTCTTTCCCTCCTCGGGTCTCCGACACGCAATCTTCCTGCTGATTACTTGTCCCTTCACCTAGCTGGATGTTGCAGTTCCGTACACCTCCTCGGGGGTCTTCCGCAATCTGTCCCTCTCTCTCTGTATCTGTCCCTTCTTCATTCAAGTCTATTATTTCAGGTGGAATTTCTCTCAGTTTTTCATCTGGGATTTGTTTTCTTTGATTTTCTTTTACTGCTTCTTCTTTGTCTTTTCCTTCCTTCTTTTTAGGTTCTTTTCTAGGACCTTTCTTTCTTTGCTCGTCTTCAGAATCTGAGCTGTCCGAAATCTGCAGTCTTCTTCTCAGAGAGACACTTCTGGAACTAGAATCTGTTTTGGTTCGTTTTCCTCCCTTTCAGGATTTTCTCGTGTTTTTGGTTCTTCGTTGTCTGATTCAGTACTTGACTCTGATTCATCATAGTACTCTTTCTCCTTGCAATCTACTGGATTTGGTATTCTCAGGGTATGGCTGGCATGGATCCAGTTTTTCAGTCCAGCACACTTCACAGCTGTTCTCGTGGTCAGAATGACTTGTCTTGGTTTTCCCCACCTGGGAACCAAACAGTTTCTTCTTCTGTGGACCTTTATCCTCACCCAATCTCCTGGGCTCAGATCATGGGCTAGCTTCTTTTCAAGGGTGGTGGCATTCACTCCAACCTGATACAACACAGAATGAACTGCGTCAGCCAGGCCTTTACAGTACTCCAACACCATGTCATCAGAAATCGTCATCTGTTTGTTGACTGGTATGTAAGCATGCCTCATTGCACGTCCCATGATTATTTCATGAGGACTTAACCCTGTAGTTCTATCTGGGGTTGCACGTATGGTCATCAAAACTAGAGGCAAGGCATCAGGCCATTTCATTCCTGTGGCTAAACACATTTTTCCAATTCTGTTTTTGATTGTACCATTCATTTGCTCAACCACACCAGAAGCTTCTGGTCGGTAGGCACAGTGTAGTTTCTGTTGTACATTCAATGCTTCACTGACCAATTTTACAATTTCATTATAGAAATGCCCTCCTCTGTCTGATTCAAGGGTCACTGGGAACCCGAACCTGGGGATGAATTCTCTCAAAAGCAGTTTTGCTACTGTCAATCCATCATTTCTCCTTGTCAGGTATGCTTCTACCCACCTGGAGAATAGGCAGACTATGACCAGAACATACCTCAATCTGTTACATGTTGGCATCTCAATGAAATCTATCTGCATTCTGGTAAAAGGCCCTCCTTCTCGGCCTATAGTTCCTAGGCTCACTACTGTCTTTCTCCCAGGATTGTATTGCTGACAAATTAGACATCTCTGACATAGACTCTCTGATATAATTCTGAATTTTGGGTTGTACCAGGTCTGTTTAAACGACCTGATCATAGCATCTCTCCCTATGTGTCCCTGGCCATGATACATCCGTGCCATGGTAGACAACATGCTATCTGGTAGGACTGGTCTTCCATCTCGATAGACCCACACCTGATCCTTTTCGCTTGGTGCACATCCTGCTTTTACCCACTGCCTTGTGTCCTCATCTCCTGCTTCCTCCTGCAATTGTCTCACTTCTTCCCATGTCCCTCCAACGTTAGTAAACATTAAGGAATAGGAAGTCATTTCTTTCTCCTTTGCCCGATTGACTGAATACTGATTTCTGGCACAGTACTGTGCCATGTCATTGGCATATCTGTTGCCGACAGTAACGTAATCCTCACCTTGGTTATGGGCAGCACATTTCACCACAGCCTATTGTTTAGGCAGCTGTATCGCCTCAATCAAATTTCCAACCACTTCAGCATTCTTTATAGGAGTTCCACTTGAGGTTAGGAAACCTCTTTGTACCCACAACTGGCCAAAATCGTGGACAACTCCGAAGCCATACTGGCTGTCAGTTATCACAGTCACTCTCATACCTTTCCCAATTTTGCATGCTCGAGTCAGAGCCACTAATTCTGCTACTTGAGCAGATTTTACTCCTTTTAGATAGGATGCTTCCATCACTGCTGCAACCGTGCACACTGCATATGCTGCACTCAACACCCCTTCTTCTGTTCTCAAACATGACCCATTGTTAGACCTGTCAGCCCTTTGGGTGGTCCCTCCTCATCATTATTTATTTTGTCCCACTTTTGCCTCAAACCCTGTGTGAATTTTTCCTTTTTGGGAACCACCAGACTTTTTCGTGTTGCTACAGATTCAGGGAACCATTTTAGCTACCCCTGAAACTTCTGTCTGAGGGCCTGAAGCACAAAATGGTGGCCACCTGTGACATCACCAGCATCCACTGGAACCTACCAGCACCTTCCAGAACATTCCAGGAGATTCCAGAACCCTGTGACCGTTGGAGGCGGTTTAGAATGTTGGGAGGATAAGAGAGGCAGTTGGCAGTTGGAGCTGGCAGTTGGCACCTGACTGGTGAAGAGAGAGGAGCACAACAGTGAAGGAGGAAGGAGTGAAGCAGCAGGGGTGGAAACTTGTGCCTGGAGTGGGGTCCATAAACCCACCCTTGATACTTGTCCCTACTGATGGATCCCAGCCTATAGCCCTGTGTGGGAAGAAGACAGAAGAAAACCATCCTAAGGACCTGGACAGCAGGAACAGGCCTTAGAACCAAGAAAACAGCAAGATTCTGACCTGAGAACTGGTTTCCCTGGAGTCCGGCGTCGAGTAGCCTGAAGACCTGGAGCCCGAGGTGGAGAAGCGGCGCTGACTGAAGTAGCAGACGTCGTACCCGGAGCCGCCTGAGGTCGTGAGAGGGCGCCGACGGAGGTCGTGGGGAATACCAGAGGTCGAGGAGGAAGTGAACCGAGGTCAAGCGAGCGGCGTCATCGGAGGAGTGAAGTCCGCCCTCCGGAGTCGTCGGAGACCGAGGTAGAGGAGCACCGGAGGTCGGGAGTGAGGATCGCACTCCGGAGACGCCCGGAACCTGTGTGGAGGAGCACCGGAGGTCGGGGGTGAGGATCGCACCCCGGAGTCGCCGGAAGTCGACATCGAGGCCAGGCCGGCCGACGTCATCGGAGCCGAGAGCGCCATCGGACCGGAGCCGCCCGAAGTCGACATCGTGAAGAGACTGCCCGACGCCGTCGGATCGGAGGTCGAGATCGAACCGAGGCCACCGACATCGGACCGGAACCGCCTACCGGCGTCGTCAAAGAACTGACATTGTGCCGAGGCCGCCGAGACCGAACCGGAACCGCCTCACGGCGTCGACACGACTCCAGCGGCGTCGGAACATCAGAAAAAGGGCAGTAAGTGGAGTAGAGGGCGCCTAAGGCCCTGTGGAGACCTGAGAGACTGCTCTAAGGGGCTAGGGAGGTGCTGAAACCAACCTGACTGTGCCTGGGGTGAACTGGGACTAACCTAGAGAGGTTGTGTGGAGAGAGAAAGCCAGGGCACTGGTATTCCCCCCTTTGATCTACCTCAGCTTAGGCCTCAGCCTTGTCCCAGCCAGGGAGTAGCCCCCCTCAAGCCTTCCACAACCCTACAAGCTGTGCCTGGGCCAAATCAGCCCTTAAGAATTGAAGTGTCATCTGATTACATGAGTGTTGCTGTATACTTTTAATTATTTATTGGGGGTACTGTATTTATTGAATTTTTACCTATTTATTGCTGCACTATATTTATAGGTCCACAGGACTTGATGGTGTACAATATTTATTGGTACAGTATTTATTGCCTCAAAGTATTTAATTGTCTGTATATATTGCACTTGTATTTATGCCCTGTTATTTATGATCACCCCTATTTATTTCATCAAACAGCCAATATTTATTTGACCTGCCCTAATTGAAACTTGTATATTGTGATTGACCTATTTATTTTTCCAATCAGCAACTAAGAGAAAAAGATAAAGAAAGAATATTTTCATAATTTTTACGGTGTAGAGTCGTTTTTGGAACGGATGCACGCATGGTTATTGTATGGGTATATTGTATGCTTAGCACTGCGCCTGTTTCCTGACCACTCGAGCCAAGCTACCACAGTGTGTTCGGGGAGTCCACCACCACCCTGCGGAGTGGGAGTGGGCGTTTCCAACATAAATTGGTGTTCAGTGGTGGGATAGAGCTGTGCCTACATATACTCAACAATAACTGTGGGTAGTCCATAGGCCTACACCGGGAGTTTTCTCACAGCGGCCTTCCAAATTGTGGGTTTTTGTTTTTTCCAAATTTACTCTGGTGGTGGGAGGAGGTATTACTAAAGGTACCCCCCTGCATTGTTACTGCACAAAACCTGACCTCTAACCTGAGTGGGCAAGATGGAGTTTGTACTGGAAGATTTAGAAACGTACACTGTGGCCCAACTCAGGGAGTTTTGCCAGCGGGAGGGGGTGTACTGTCCCCCAGGAGCAAAGAAGGGTGCACTCCAAACCAGCTTAAGGGCTTGGGGGGAGGCACGCCGAGAAAGCAAGGCTGAGGAGGAAGACAGGGATGGAGAGCCTAACCCCGAGGGGGCTGAGATGTACCAACCTGAGGTGGGGAACCTGTCAGCAGGGCCCAGGACACTTTCTAGGAAGGGCAGCACTGTCTCTAGTGGGGGCTTATCCAGCGTGGAGTTAGCAGATCGGAGAGAGAAAAGACAGCTCACATGGGATTTAGCAAAGCTGGAGAAGGAGAAGGAGGAACAGAGGTTGGCTCATGAGACGGAGAAAGAGAGGATGGCTCATGAGATAAGACTGAAAGAGATAGAGCTTCAGATCCTAAGAATTGGAGCACCACCTGTTCCTAATGGTGGCAGCCAAAACCAAGAGGTCACCAGGGAATCCAAACCTTACCTGCCAAAGGACATAGTAGCTAGCTATGGGGCGGGTGACGACATCGCCAAGTGGCTAGCAGCCTATGAGGTCTCGTTGAGGGCCCATGGGGTTCCAGTGAAGTACTGGGGAGGGGGATTGTATAAGTACATGCCTCCAGCTGGTAGGGATGCTTTATTGGCCCTCGAAGAGGATGAGCAGACCCACTACCCCACCATGAAACTGGCGCTCATCAGAAAGTTTGGACTAACACCTGAAAAGTACAGACAGAAGTTCAGGGGTAGTCACAAGCTGGGCACACAGAATTGGGTGGACTTCCTGGACTATGCAAAGAAGGCACTGGAAGGTTGGATTCAGGGCAGTGAAGTAAGGAACTACGAGGAGCTGTTTGACCTAGTACTGAAGGAACACCTACTCGAGAAATGTTTCCCTGAACTGCGGCAACACCTGGTGGATAGCAAGCTGACCAGCCCCCGGAAGCTTGCTGAGGAGGCGGACATTTGGGCTAGTACCCGGGTGTCCACAAGGGGGACTGGAGGGGATACTCAAAAGGCCGGACAGGGCGCCCCCCAGAAGAAAGAAGGAGGGGAAAAGAAAAAGGAGTTCTCCAAAGGCCCCCAAAATAACTTCCAAGGGAAGGGAACAGGATTCACCTCTAAGGCTAACCCACCCAGAAACCCTAATCCTGGCCAGAGTCAGCAGCCAAGGGTTGTCCATTGCTATGAGTGCGGTGGCGTTGGACACTATAAAGGAGATCCGAAGTGTCAGAAACGATCACCCCCTCCCACTGGAGGAAAGCCCCCCGGAGTAGCTAGTGTAGTGCTCGGGGAGGAGATGCCCTTAACTAAGGGAAGGGAGTGGGCGGGTGTCACTTTAGTGTCCCTGGGAGAACGGGAGATGGTTCCTAAGATCCAGGTGCCCGCAAATACCGCAAAGTATGGGCAGTGGATCACCATCAACGGCCAAAGAGGGGAGGCTCTGAGAGACACAGGAGCCAGTATGACTATGGTGCGTAGCCAGCTGGTGTCTCCAGAGCAGGTAATTCCCGATGTACTCCACCCAGCCGCGATGGCTGACGGCAGAACAGGTCACTATCCAGTGGCCGAGGTTCCCTTTGAATGGGGGGGGGTTGCAGGTTCACTTCGAGTTGCCGTAAGCCCTGCCGTGCCAGTCGATTGTCTGCTGGGCAATGACATGGAGCACAACGCTTGGAAGGAGGTGGAATACCGGACTCACACCGAGATGCTGGGTACACCTGACTGGGCCTGTGTTAGCACAAGGTCCGAGACTACCCGAAGAGGGAGCTCATTCCGGCTGGAGCCTGGAACAAAGGCCCAGCCAGCTGCCAGTCAAGGGAAGAACCGAGGACAGGAGGAGCCTGCCTCGGCGTCTCCACCCCGTAGGACGGATAGGCCACCGGAGGTGGTGGACCAGGAGTCTGCGGAGGGGGACGTTACCAACCTGGAGGACCTACCCATCCCGGCCGAGTGGCACGTGGAGGGAGGCCCGTCCAGGGAGGAATTCTGCCAGGGCCAGAGGGAGTGCCCTACCCTTGAGGGGCTGAGGCGACAGGCCGAAGCCCAGGCAGCAGGGAACGTTGAAGGGAACTACAGTGTTTACTGGGAGGATGGCCTCCTCTACAGTGAACCCAAGGCACCCCTACATGGATCGTCACGAGCCTTGGTAGTTCCTCAACGTTATCGAGCCTTCCTTTTAGAGTTGGCTCACGAGATCCCCTTGGCAGGACACCTGGGGCAAGACAAGACCTTCGCCCGTCTTGTCCCACACTTTTATTGGCCTCAGATGAAAGTGTCGTCCGATACCTACTGCCGGACATGTGTGTCTTGCCAAGCCAGTGGGAAAACAGGGGTGAAGCTGAAAGCTCCCCTGGAACCACTTCCTGTCGTTAGCACCCCCTTTGAAAGGGTGGGCATCGACATTGTGGGTCCATTAGATCCACCGACTACAGCTGGTCACAGGTTTATCCTGGTTCTGGTGGATCATGCCACACGGTACCCAGAGGCGATACCTCTGAGGACCATAACAGCACCTGTTGTGGCTAGGGCCCTGATGGGAATCTTTACCCGAGTGGGTTTTCCCAAGGAAGTTGTGTCCGACAGGGGGACCAACTTCATGTCAGCATATATGCGGGCAATGTGGAAGGAGTGTGGAGTGACATACCGGTTCACCACTCCTTACCACCCCCAGACCAATGGTCTGGTGGAGAGGTTTAACAAAACCTTAAAAGGCATGATCAGAAGTCTGCCTGAAAGCCTGCGGAGGAAATGGGACGTCCTCCTACCCTGTTTACTTTTTTCCTACAGGGAAGTGCCACAGAAGGGAGTGGGCTTCAGCCCCTTCGAGCTTCTGTATGGGCACCCTGTACGTGGACCTCTTAACCTGGTGAGAGACGGATGGGAAAGAACTCCCAGAAAGCTCCCCCAGGATGTGGTGAGCTACATGCTGGCCTTCCGGAGCCAAATGGCTAAGTTGTGGAAGCAAGCTTCTGACAACTTGGAAGCCAGCCAAGCAGTAATGAAGGCGTGGTATGACCACAACGCTCACCCGGTGGAGTTGGAGCCTGGCCAGAAGGTGTGGGTGATCGAACCAGGAGAGCTTAGTGCCCTCCAGGATCGCTGGTCAGGACCCTTTGAGGTGTTGGAGAAGAAGGGAAAGGCTACCTACTTGGTGGACCTGAAGACCCCTCGTCAGCCCCTGCGGGTGCTGCATGCCAACCGCCTCAAACCCCACCACGAGAGGCCCGAAGTCATCTTGATGATGGTGACTGACGGAGGAGAGGACGTGGAAAGCGAGCCTCTCCCTGATCTGTTTGCGTCTCAAGAAAAGGATGGGTCGGTGGAGGGAGTGATTCTCTCCCCATCTCTAACTCCTGAACAGCAGGAGGACTGTCGCCAGGTCCTGGGGCAGTACTCTTCGTTGTTCTCCCTTGTCCCGGGTAGGACTCACCTGTGCGTCCATGACGTGGACACAGGAGACAGCCCACCTGTGAAGTCCAAGATCTACCGGATGTCAGACAAGGTGAAGGCCAGCATTCATAGTGAAGTCACTAAGATGCTGGAGCTAGGAGTGATTGAACCTTCTAGCAGCCCCTGGTCCAGTCCGGTGGTGTTAGTACCGAAAGCTGCACCACCGGGTGCCCAACCAGAACTGAGGTTCTGTGTGGACTACCGGGGACTGAATTCAGTGACAAAGACTGATGCACATCCGATCCCTAGGGCGGATGAATTGATTGACCGGCTGGGAGCTGCCCAATATCTAAGTACCTTTGACCTTACTTCGGGGTACTGGCAGATCTCTTTGACTGATGGAGCAAGGGAAAGGTCAGCCTTCTCCACGCCCAATGGCCACTACCAGTTCTGTGTGATGCCCTTTGGGCTCAAGAACGCACCTGCCACGTTTCAGCGCCTGGTAAACCAGATCCTCACCGGAATGGAGAGTTTCTCTGCTGCTTATCTGGATGACATAGCCGTCTTCAGTAACAGCTGGGAGGATCACTTGCGTCACCTGCAAGCTGTTCTCCAGGCCCTGAGACAAGCTGGATTGACGATCAAGGCCAGCAAGTGCCAGATCGGGCAGGGGTCGGTAGTGTACCTTGGACACTTGGTGGGTAGGGGAACGGTGCAACCCCTCCAGGCGAAGATCGAGGCCATCATGGCCTGGGAACCCCCCAAGACACAGACTGAGGTCCGAGCATTTTTGGGCCTCACGGGTTACTACCGCCGCTTCGTGAAGGGGTACGGTACCATCGTAGCCCCTCTCACGGAGCTCACGTCCAAGAAACAACCTCGACGGGTAGTCTGGACGGAGGCTTGTCAGCAAGCCTTTGAGAGATTGAAGAAAGCCATGTGCGAGGCCCCGGTCTTAAGGGCCCCAGACTTTTCCAAGAAGTTCATTGTCCAGACAGATGCATCAGAACATGGCATTGGGGCAGTGTTATCGCAACTCAACGAAGAGGGTCTGGATCAACCCGTGGTTTTCCTATCCAGGAGACTACTTCCCAGGGAACAGAAGTGGAGTGCAATAGAGCGTGAAGCCTTTGCAGTGGTATGGGCTCTGAAGAAGTTGCGGCCATACCTGTTTGGCTCGCACTTCCTAGTTCAGACCGACCACAGACCCCTTCGTTGGCTGATGCAGATGAAGGGGGAGAATCCCAAGTTGTTGAGGTGGTCTATTTCCCTACAGGGGATGGACTTTCAGGTGGAACATCGGCCTGGAGTGGACCACGCCAATGCAGACGGTCTCTCAAGGTATTTCCGCCTTAGTGATGAGAACTCCCAAGGGGTTGGGTAGCTCTCCCCACTTTCAGCTGGGGGGGACGCGTGTTAGACCTGTCAGCCCTTTGGGTGGTCCCTCCTCATCATTATTTATTTTGTCCCACTTTTGCCTCAAACCCTGTGTGAATTTTTCCTTTTTGGGAACCACCAGACTTTTTCGTGTTGCTACAGATTCAGGGAACCATTTTAGCTACCCCTGAAACTTCTGTCTGAGGGCCTGAAGCACAAAATGGTGGCCACCTGTGACATCACCAGCATCCACTGGAACCTACCAGCACCTTCCAGAACATTCCAGGAGATTCCAGAACCCTGTGACCGTTGGAGGCGGTTTAGAATGTTGGGAGGATAAGAGAGGCAGTTGGCAGTTGGAGCTGGCAGTTGGCACCTGACTGGTGAAGAGAGAGGAGCACAACAGTGAAGGAGGAAGGAGTGAAGCAGCAGGGGTGGAAACTTGTGCCTGGAGTGGGGTCCATAAACCCACCCTTGATACTTGTCCCTACTGATGGATCCCAGCCTATAGCCCTGTGTGGGAAGAAGACAGAAGAAAACCATCCTAAGGACCTGGACAGCAGGAACAGGCCTTAGAACCAAGAAAACAGCAAGATTCTGACCTGAGAACTGGTTTCCCTGGAGTCCGGCGTCGAGTAGCCTGAAGACCTGGAGCCCGAGGTGGAGAAGCGGCGCTGACTGAAGTAGCAGACGTCGTACCCGGAGCCGCCTGAGGTCGTGAGAGGGCGCCGACGGAGGTCGTGAGGAATACCAGAGGTCGAGGAGGAAGTGAACCGAGGTCAAGCGAGCGGCGTCATCGGAGGAGTGAAGTCCGCCCTCCGGAGTCGTCGGAGACCGAGGTAGAGGAGCACCGGAGGTCGGGAGTGAGGATCGCACTCCGGAGACGCCCGGAACCTGTGTGGAGGAGCACCGGAGGTCGGGGGTGAGGATCGCACCCCGGAGTCGCCGGAAGTCGACATCGAGGCCAGGCCGGCCGACGTCATCGGAGCCGAGAGCGCCATCGGACCGGAGCCGCCCGAAGTCGACATCGTGAAGAGACTGCCCGACGCCGTCGGATCGGAGGTCGAGATCGAACCGAGGCCACCGACATCGGACCGGAACCGCCTACCGGCGTCGTCAAAGAACTGACATTGTGCCGAGGCCGCCGAGACCGAACCGGAACCGCCTCACGGCGTCGACACGACTCCAGCGGCGTCGGAACATCAGAAAAAGGGCAGTAAGTGGAGTAGAGGGCGCCTAAGGCCCTGTGGAGACCTGAGAGACTGCTCTAAGGGGCTAGGGAGGTGCTGAAACCAACCTGACTGTGCCTGGGGTGAACTGGGACTAACCTAGAGAGGTTGTGTGGAGAGAGAAAGCCAGGGCACTGGTATTCCCCCCTTTGATCTACCTCAGCTTAGGCCTCAGCCTTGTCCCAGCCAGGGAGTAGCCCCCCTCAAGCCTTCCACAACCCTACAAGCTGTGCCTGGGCCAAATCAGCCCTTAAGAATTGAAGTGTCATCTGATTACATGAGTGTTGCTGTATACTTTTAATTATTTATTGGGGGTACTGTATTTATTGAATTTTTACCTATTTATTGCTGCACTATATTTATAGGTCCACAGGACTTGATGGTGTACAATATTTATTGGTACAGTATTTATTGCCTCAAAGTATTTAATTGTCTGTATATATTGCACTTGTATTTATGCCCTGTTATTTATGATCACCCCTATTTATTTCATCAAACAGCCAATATTTATTTGACCTGCCCTAATTGAAACTTGTATATTGTGATTGACCTATTTATTTTTCCAATCAGCAACTAAGAGAAAAAGATAAAGAAAGAATATTTTCATAATTTTTACGGTGTAGAGTCGTTTTTGGAACGGATGCACGCATGGTTATTGTATGGGTATATTGTATGCTTAGCACTGCGCCTGTTTCCTGACCACTCGAGCCAAGCTACCACAGTGTGTTCGGGGAGTCCACCACCACCCTGCGGAGTGGGAGTGGGCGTTTCCAACACCCATCAACAAACATTACATAATCATTTTCTGCCAAAGGTACATCTTTTATGTCTGGTTGCGGTTTCATATAATACTCAAGCACATCCAAACAATCATGATCTGCTTCATCTCTCACTTCCACATTCTCAGCATCTGGTAACAACGTTGCTGGATTCACATTCACACATCTGGCAAGGCTCACATTCGTTGCACCTAATATGACTTTCTCATACTTACTCAGCCAACTATGTGTCATATACTGAGTACGACTCCTTGTTAAAAGAATCGCCACATCATGAGGTACAAACACTTTCAAAGGATATCCCATCACGTTTCCTTCACTCTGCTCCAAACTTCGACATGTTGCAGCTACTGCTTTCAGACAACCAGGTAAGCCTATGGCTACTGGATCAAGCATCGATGAATAATATGCAATTGGTCTCCTCAATCTTTCATGCTTCTGGATTAACACAGAAAGTGCACATCCATTTCTTTCACTGCAATATAACTCAAATTCTTTTTCATAATCAGGCATACCCAATGCTGGGGCTTCACACAATCCATCTTTCAATCGTTTGAATGCTGCTAATTCTTCCTTATTCAATTCAAGGGGATCTTTTACATCACTCCTTGTTAGCCGTACCAGAGGTTTTGCAATCAGCGAAAAGTTGCTGATCCACTGGCGGCAGTACCCTACCATTCCCAGAAACATTCTCACTTCTCTTTGAGTCATGGGGGCTCTGATTCCTTTTATGATTCTGATTATGTCTATTGTTATTTTCCTCAATCCTTTTTCAATGTTATGTCCCAAATACTGTACTTCCTTCTTACAATACTGCAGTTTGGCTGGGGACACTTTTAATCCTCCATCTGCCAGGTGATTTAGTAAGGCTATAGTGTCTACTTCACAAGCTTCACGAGTTTTTGATGCCACAAGGAGGTCGTCGATATACTGTACTAATACTGAACTCTCAGGCATTTGCAGACTTTCCAATAACTTTTTCAACAATTGATTAAATATTGAGGGGCTTTCTGTATACCCTTGTGGGATTCGGCACCATGCCAAAATACGGTCTCCAAACCGAAATGCAAAAATTTGCTGACTGTCGTGATGCAATGGGATGGAAAAGAACGCATGGCACAAATCAATCACTGTATACCATTCTGCATCATGGGGAATCTGATACAAAATTACTGATGGATTTGGTACAATGGGACAGCATGGTACAACGATTTTGTTTACCTTTCTCAGGTCTTGCACTATTCTGAATTTCCCATTTGGCTTTTTCAGGCCCATTATGGGTGAGTTACATGGACTGCTCATTATTTCTCTCAGAATTCCTTGCTTGATCATCTTCTCAATTATCGGAGTTACTCCTTCAATTATTTCAGGTGTCAATCTATACTGAGGAATGTTCGGATAACTTACTCCATCTTTCACAGTAATTTTTACTGGGTCTACGTTTCTCATTAACCCTACATCTTCTCCGGTGAAATCCCAAACCTCTGCTTTTACAGACAGTTTCAATTCTTTAGGCAGTTCATCTGGATTAAATACTGCATATGTTCCAATATTCTCACATTCTCTGTTAGCTATGGTCATTTTATATAATACATCCTCATCTGGTGTCTCAAAAGCTATTCCATCTGCAGTACAAAATATAGTGCTATTCATCTTGCATAACAGGTCCCTACCTAGCAAGTTCACAGGACTAGTGTCACACACCACAAATCGGTGCATTTCAGAAAAGTTCCCTATACTAACCTTTACGGGTTCTGTAAGGTATGTTTTTAACTGTTGGTTAGATACACCAACTACTTGGATCGTTTCATCCGAAAGAGGAAGATTCTTAACATCAGCTGAACTAACAGTAGATCGAGTAGCGTCAGTGTCCACTAGGAAAGTAATGTTATCATCATTAATCTTCCCATCTACAAATGGTCCTGTCTGGTCTACTTCTAGAGTTGCGCCAAGTACGCCCTCTTCTTCCTCCCTTCGGCACCGTCAATAACCCATTTCTGAATCACTCTCATCATGTTGCAGCCAGTACTGCGAAACAGTGCGAGCGCGTGATGGTTTATTTACCTGTTCTTCATTGTAGAATCCCGATTCATTACTATACTTCTGTGAGTTTCTGTTCTGTGGAAAAGGTGGTTTTGGCACCTGATTCTGAGAGGTAACCACCTGCTGCTGTTGCTGCAGTTGACCACCCACCTCTTTCCGCACCTGTGGATTCAACGATCGATTTTCAATATTAGTATTTGGAGGGTTTTTACACTCGAATTTCCAATGCCCTAACTCACCGCAATTGTGACATGGGAATTTCTTTTTAGCTTCTTCTATATTACCTTTCCCTTTTCCTGAGCCAAATCTCGGTTTAGTTCCTGGGTTATTTGCTTGTTCGACCAATTGTGCTTCTTGCCTTTCTGCTACCTTTACTTGTGCCCACATTGCCTTTTCTTTCAGTTTTCGCTGGTTTTCCTCAATCTCATCGCTGAAATATTTTGCATGTCTTAAAACTTCATCTATTTTCTTATTTTGCCAATCAACTGTATGCTGCTTTATCATATCACCAATTATTGGACGTAAACCATATACAAATCTGTATACAAAATGACTCAAATCTTTATCACTCAGGTTCTCATCTCCACTGAACTGTTTAAAAGCCTGAATTAGCCTCTCATAATATGCATGTACTGACTCCTTGCTTTCCTGATGGGTTCTGTCAATTTTTACCCAATCGGTCTCTTTAGGAGGTACCTTATTTTTCAGAAATGCCATAACCTGCTCATATTTCTTCATTACTTCTAGGTCGGGAGCTCCCGTCTTAGGGTCCCTAGGATACTCCTGATTGGGCCAATTTATCATCAGCTTGCATTCTGTCCACAGATCTGCTGGTACTATTATATCAAATACACTATTCAAATCTATCCATAATACCTTTGACAATTTTACAAATCTGTCTACCTGCCGGAACCACTCGACGGGCTTTTCGCGTAGTCGAGGGAAATCATTTGTGAAAGACAAAATGTCCTGTCTTGTCCATGGAACATGTACATACCCTCCTCATGGAATCTCTCTCATGGGGTATTCTGTTGTTACCTTTTCTTTCTCTCTAACGGGAAATGCTGAAGCTGTCTTTTCTGTAGTATTATCGCGTCTTTTACACCACTTACTTCTCCATCTGTCCACATCTCCCCATTTTCTCAACAGACCGATTATGTCCTTAATCTGACTTATCCTTCTGTAGTATTCATGTTCTCTATATCCTTTTCAGTGAAATCAACTCGATAAGATTTTTGTAGTGCTTTTACTTTGTCAAAATCTATTCCCATTTCGCTTGCAATTTCCTCTAATCTTTCATGCAAGTTTTTCGCTCTCCACGTTGCACTCTTGCAGAGAAACAATAATTCCTCATCCTGATAGTTTTTCAATTTTTCAGTAGCGATAGTTCCTACTATTAATTCTTCTAATACCATTCGTAATTTGGCTACATCTATTGGCTGGGATTCTCGATCCTTTTTCTGTAGCTCTCTGAGCCATTCGCTTAATTCTTCTACAGAAGGCCCTACTGGGTTGTCTACATTATTTTGTTCTGGGGCCTTTTGTGGTTCTAATAATGTTTCCCCTGTCATTCTACTCTTTTCAGCATAAATTTGATTTACAAATGGATTATTTGAAACACTCGGTTCAAACATATTTATTGTCGGTCCCCGCGGATTCTCAATTTGACTTCCGTTCAGTATTTTCAATTAGATTTTGGCTTCTGTACGGCACTGTCAAACAATGTTCAGTATCTTTTTGTTTCTCAAATATGGGCATTACTGGACCTATCGTTACTGGAACTGTTACAGCTTCTAGATTTTTGGTCAATTCTCTTATTTTCTCGGTTAATTCTAGGGTAGTTTTGGCCAGTTCTACTGAATTCTCACCATTTACCCTACATTCTGTCTGTTTTTCTATCTCTCTTGCAGAGTTACTTTTCCCTAATTCTGGTGACATAGTCTCTGTTTTAATTATTCGTAATGTTTCTCTCATTGGGGCACTTGGTGACAATGCTTCTGGTTCTGGTCGATACGGTGGTGGGTTTTTATAAAACACATCATCAAGAACATCATCTTCCGATTCATTCACTTCATACAAACTCAAATCCACATTACGCCTTTTCTCGGTGCATTTTCTCCTTTCATTCTCTTCTACCATTCTCACAGGAAACATACCCTCAATCATACTTGCATTTCGCCACCTTTTCATCCGGTCGTCATGTGTTTCATGTCCGTATGATCTACCGAACATGTATCGGTAACCCCTACCACTTCTCTGCCTTTCTCGTTCATGCATTTCGTCTTCCCATTCCGTCAATGCCTCAAACTGCGTTGGTCTAGGTCTTGGTTCTAGGTCCATCATTTTGTCTCTGAGATTTCTCAAAACAGCCAAATTAAAGGAACCATGTTCTGGAAACGCCAGGACTCCATCGTCCTTGGTGTATTTTACCCAATTATCTAACCAAATAAAAGTATGATACCCATATTTCGCAATCATTATAGATGCAGGTGTTTTCGGTGGAGGAAGTAACTGTCCTTCCCTAGTCTCAACTGGTTTATCTTTCTTAAACCACTTTTTAATTTTCCCAAACCACGTTTTCTTCTTTTCTGGTGGTTGGTAATACATTTTCTCGATTTCCGTGTACTGTTTAGTCTTCTTACAATGGTACCGCTATTCTGTCCACTCACAGCGCGACTCTTACTCACGCACCAATCAGGAGCGTCTACGTCACTATCACAATCCTCCAATCTTAGCGCGACTCACACTAACGCACCAATCAGGGAGCGTTTACGTCACTCTGTATTCCTCCACTCTTAGCGCGGCTTTACACTAACGCACCAATCCGGAGCGTTTTACGCCTCCAACCTACTGTCCAATCCCAGCGCGGTCGTTCTGACGTCAGCAGCCGCTGCGGCAGCTCTGCTCTGCTCTCGTCTACCCCTCCTTTACAAGACCGCTCCGTGAACTCTTACTGCAACTTTTACGATTCTGTTAGTAACAACACTAAAACATCTCCATTGTCTGATTCGCTAACCAAAGAACAGCAAAAGACCTTTCTCACGAGAATTCCATCTTTCCCGAGAGCAGCGCTTACCTCTGCCCTACTACGGAATCATTATTTCCGTTGATAAAGTAGCACATCCCTCTACTTCACCCTTCTATCAAGCATCAACTAACCGCTTTTCTAGAATTAAATAGCTTGACTCCAGTGGCGTAGTGAGCATGGGTCCCACGTCTGGGAATACCCATCCCACTTAGGGCGAAAAGCGTGACAACAAACAAATGATGGACGGAATGCTGACAATGCATACATTCTCCCCCAGTCAAGAGATCTGGGTTAAGTCCATCATTTGTTTGTTGTAACGCTTTTCGCCCTAAGTGGGATGGGTATTCCCAGACGTGGGACCCGTGCTCACTACGCCACTGGAGTCAAGCTATCCTGGCTGATGACAGCTGATAGCCAGAAACCGGTCCTAGGATGCTTGATTCCGGTCCAGGGAAGACATGGCTTGGCAGTTCGGGCTGGACTGTTCCCATGAGGCACAGGGTCAAGACTGATTTGCATATGGCCATGTCTAAACTGGGGTGGTGTAGTGGGCAAAAGAACGATGGATTTAACCCAGATCTCTTGACTGGGGGAGAATGTCTGCATTGTCAGCATTCCGTCCATCATTTGTTTGTTGTAACGCTTTTCGCCCTAAGTGGGATGGGTATTCCCAGACGTGGGACCCGTGCTCACTACGCCACTGGAGTCAAGCTATCCTGGCTGATGACGGCCGATAGCCAGAAACCGGTCCTAGGATGCTTGATTCCGGTCCAGGGAAGACATGGCTTGGCAGTTCGGGCTGGACTGTTCCCGTGAGGCACAGGGTCAAGACTGATTTGCATATGGCCATGTCTAACCTGGGGTGGTGTAGTGGGCAAAAGAACGATGGATTTAACCCAGATCTCTTGACTGGGGGAGAATGTCTGCATTGTCAGCATTCCGTCCATCATTTGTTTGTTGTAACGCTTTTCGCCCTAAGTGTGATGGGTATTCCCAGACGTGGGACCCGTGCTCACTACGCCACTGGAGTCAAGCTATCCTGGCTGATGACGGCTGATAGCCAGAAACCGGTCCTAGGATGCTTGATTCCGGTCCAGGGAAGACATGGCTTGGCAGTTCGGGCTGGACTGTTCCCATGAGGCACAGGGTCAAGACTGATTTGCATATGGCCATGTCTAAACTGGGGTTGTGTAGTGGGCAAAAGAACGATGGATTTAACCCAGATCTCTTGACTGGGGGAGAATGTCAGCATTGTCAGCATTCCGTCCATCATTTGTTTGTTGTAACGCTTTTCGCCCTAAGTGGGATGGGTATTCCCAGACGTGGGACCCGTGCTCACTACGCCACTGGAGTCAAGCTATCCTGGCTGATGACGGCTGATAGCCAGAAACCGGTCCTAGGATGCTTGATTCCGGTCCAGGGAAGACATGGCTTGGCAGTTCGGGCTGGACTGTTCCCATGAGGCACAGGGTCAAGACTGATTTGCATATGGCCATGTCTAACCTGGGGTGGTGTAGTGGGCAAAAGAACGATGGATTTAACCCAGATCTCTTGACTGGGGGAGAATGTCTGCATTGTCAGCATTCCGTCCATCATTTGTTTGTTGTAACGCTTTTTGCCCTAAGTGGGATGGGTATTCCCAGACGTGGGACCCGTGCTCACTACGCCACTGGAGTCAAGCTATCCTGGCTGATGACGGCTGATAGCCAGAAACCGGTCCTAGGATGCTTGATTCCGGTCCAGGGAAGACATGGCTTGGCAGTTCGGGCTGGACTGTTCCCATGAGGCACAGGGTCAAGACTGATTTGCATATGGCCATGTCTAAACTGGGGTGGTGTAGTGGGCAAAAGAACGATGGATTTAACCCAGATCTCTTGACTGGGGGAGAATGTCTGCATTGTCAGCATTCCGTCCATCATTTGTTTGTTGTAACGCTTTTCGCCCTAAGTGGGATGGGTATTCCCAGACGTGGGACCCGTGCTCACTACGCCACTGGAGTCAAGCTATCCTGGCTGATGACGGCTGATAGCCAGAAACCGGTCCTAGGATGCTTGATTCCGGTCCAGGGAAGACATGGCTTGGCAGTTCGGGCTGGACTGTTCCCATGAGGCACAGGGTCAAGACTGATTTGCATATGGCCATGTCTAAACTGGGGTGGTGTAGTGGGCAAAAGAACGATGTATTTAACCCAGATCTCTTGACTGGGGGAGAATGTCTGCATTGTCAGCATTCCGTCCATCATTTGTTTGTTGTAACGCTTTTCGCCCTAAGTGGGATGGGTATTGCCAGACGTGGGACCCGTGCTCACTAGGCCACTGGAGTCAAGCTATCCTGGCTGATGACGGCTGATAGCCAGAAACCGGTCCTAGGATGCTTGATTCCGGTCCAGGGAAGACATGGCTTGGCAGTTCGGGCTGGACTGTTCCCATGAGGCACAGGGTCAAGACTGATTTGCATATGGCCATGTCTAATCTGGGGTGGTGTAGTGGGCAAAAGAACGATGGATTTAACCCAGCTCTTGACTGGGGGAGAATGTCTGCATTGTCAGCATTCCGTCCATCATTTGTTTGTTGTAACGCTTTTCGCCCTAAGTGGGATGGGTATTCCCAGACGTGGGACCCGTGCTCACTACGCCACTGGAGTCAAGCTATCCTGGCTGATGACGGCTGATAGCCAGAAACCGCTCCTAGGATGCTTGATTCCGGTCCAAGGAAGACGTGGCTTGGCAGTTCGGGTTGGACTGTTCCCATGAGGCACAGGGTCAAGACTGATTTGCATATGGCCATGTCTAAACTGGGGTGGTGTAGTGGGCAAAAGAACGATGGATTTAACCCAGATATCTTGACTGGGGGAGAATGTCTGCATTGTCAGCATTCCGTCCATCATTTGTTTGTTGTAACGCTTTTCGCCCTAAGTGGGATGGGTATTCCCAGACGTGGGACCCGTGCTCACTACGCCACTGGAGTCAAGCTATCCTGGCTGATGACGGCTGATAGCCAGAAACCGGTCCTAGGATGCTTGATTCCGGTCCAGGGAAGACATGGCTTGGCAGTCCGGCTGGACTGTTCCCATGAGGCACAGGGTCAAGACTGATTTGCATATGGCCATGTCTAAACTGGGGTGGTGTAGTGGGCAAAAGAACGATGGATTTAACCCAGATCTCTTGACTGGGGGAGAATGTCTGCATTGTCAGCATTCCGTCCATCATTTGTTTGTTTTAACGCTTTTCGCCCTAAGTGGGATGGGTATTCCCAGACGTGGGACCCGTGCTCACTACGCCACTGGAGTCAAGCTATCCTGGCTGATGACGGCTGATAGCCAGAAACCGGTCCTAGGATGCTTGATTCCGGTCCAGGGAAGACATGGCTTGGCAGTTCGGGCTGGACTGTTCCCATGAGGCACAGGGTCAAGACTGATTTGCATATGGCCATGTCTAAACTGGGGTGGTGTAGTGGGCAAAAGAACGATGGATTTAACCCAGATCTCTTGACTGGGGGAGAATGTCTGCATTGTCAGCATTCCGTCCATCATTTGTTTGTTGTAACGCTTTTCGCCCTAAGTGGGATGGGTATTCCCAGACGTGGGACCCGTGCTCACTACGCCACTGGAGTCAAGCTATCCTGGCTGATGACGGCTGATAGCCAGAAACCGGTCCTAGGATGCTTGATTCCGGTCCAGGGAAGACATGGCTTGGCAGTTTGGGCTGGACTGTTCCCATGAGGCACAGGGTCAAGACTGATTTGCATATGGCCATGTCTAAACTGGGGTGGTGTAGTGGGCAAAAGAACGATGGATTTAACCCAGATCTCTTGACTGGGGGAGAATGTCTGCATTGTCAGCATTCCGTCCATCATTTGTTTGTTGTAACGCTTTTCGCCCTAAGTGGGATGGGTATTCCCAGACGTGGGACCCGTGCTCACTACACCACTGGAGTCAAGCTATCCTGGCTGATGACGGCTGATAGCCAGAAACCGGTCCTAGGATGCTTGATTCCGGTCCAGGGAAGAAATGGCTTGGCAGTTCGGGCTGGACTGTTCCCATGAGGCACAGGGTCAAGACTGATTTGCATATGGCCATGTCTAAACTGGGGTGGTGTAGAGGGCAAAAGAACGATGGATTTAACCCAGATCTCTTGACTGGGGGAGAATGTCTGCATTGTCAGCATTCCGTCCATCATTTGTTTGTTGTAACGCTTTTCGCCCTAAGTGGGATGGGTATTCCCAGACGTGGTACCCGTGCTCACTACGCCACTGGAGTCAAGCTATCCTGGCTGATGACGGCCGATAGCCAGAAACCGGTCCTAGGATGCTTGATTCCGGTCCAGGGAAGTCATGGCTTGGCAGTTCGGGCTGGACTGTTCCCATGAGGCACAGGGTCAAGACTGATTTGCATATGGCCATGTCTAACCTGGGGTGGTGTAGTGGGCAAAAGAACGATGGATTTAACCCAGATCTCTTGACTGGGGGAGAATGTCTGCATTGTCCGCATTCCGTCCATCATTTGTTTGTTGTAACGCTTTTCGCCCTAAGTGGGATGGGTATTCCCAGACGTGGGACCCGTGCTCACTACGCCACTGGAGTCAAGCTATCCTGGCTGATGACGGCTGATAGCCAGAAACCGGTCCTAGGATGCTTGAATCCGATCCAGGGAAGACATGGCTTGGCAGTTCGGGCTGGACTGTTCCCATGAGGCACAGGGTCAAGACTGATTTGCATATGGCCATGTCTAACCTGGGGTGGTGTAGTGGGCAAAAGAACGATGGATTTAACCCAGATCTCTTGACTGGGGGAGAATGTCTGCATTGTCAGCATTCCGTCCATCACTTGTTTGTTGTAACGCTTTTCGCCCTAAGTGGGATGGGTATTCCCAGACGTGGGACCCGTGCTCACTACGCCACTGGAGTCAAGCTATCCTGGCTGATGACGGCTGATAGCCAGAAACCGGTCCTAGGATGCTTGATTCCGGTCCAGGGAAGACATGGCTTGGCAGTTCGGGCTGGACTGTTCCCATGAGGCACAGGGTCAAGACTGATTTGCATATGGCCATGTCTAAACTGGGGTGGTGTAGTGGGCAAAAGAACGATGGATTTAACCCAGATCTCTTGACTGGGGGAGAATGTCTGCATTGTCAGCATTCCGTCCATCATTTGTTTGTTGTAACGCTTTTCGCCCTAAGTGGGATGGGTATTCCCAGACGTGGGACCCGTGCTCACTACGCCACTGGAGTCAAGCTATCCTGGCTGATGACGGCTGATAGCCAGAAACCGGTCCTAGGATGCTTGATTCCGGTCCAGGGAAGACATGGCTTGGCAGTTCGGGCTGGACTGTTCCCATGAGGCACAGGGTCAAGACTGATTTGCATATGGCCATGTCTAAACTGGGGTGGTGTAGTGGGCAAAAGAACGATGGATTTAACCCAGATCTCTTGACTGGGGGAGAATGTCTGCATTGTCAGCATTCCGTCCATCATTTGTTTGTTGTAACGCTTTTCGCCCTAAGTGGGATGGGGGTTCCCAGACGTAGGACCCGTGCTCACTACGCCACTGGAGTCAAGCTATCCTGGCTGATGACGGCTGATAGCCAGAAACCGGTCCTAGGATGCTTGATTCCGGTCCAGGGAAGACATGGCCTGGCAGTTCGGGCTGGACTGTTCCCATGAGGCACAGGGTCAAGACTGATTTGCATATGGCCATGTCTAAACTGGAGGGTGTAGTGGGCAAAAGAACGATGGATTTAACCCAGATCTCTTGACTGGGGGAGAATGTCTGCATTGTCAGCATTCCGTCCATCATTTGTTTGTTGTAACGCTTTTCGCCCTAAGTGGGATGGGTATTCCCAGACGTGGGACCCGTGCTCACTACGCCACTGGAGTCAAGCTATTCTGGCTGATGACGGCTGATAGCCAGAAACCGGTCCTAGGATGCTTGATTCCGGTCCAGGGAAGACATGGCTTGGCAGTTCGGGCTGGACTGTTCCCATGAGGCACAGGGTCAAGACTGATTTGCATATGGCCATGTCTAAACTGGGGTGGTGTAGTGGGCAAAAGAACGATGGATTTAACCCAGATCTCTTGACTGGGGGAGAATGTCTGCATTGTCAGCATTCCGTCCATCATTTGTTTGTTGTAACGCTTTTCGCCCTAAGTGGGATGGGTATTCCCAGACGTGGGACCCATGCTCACTACGCCACTGGAGTCAAGCTATCCTGGCTGATAGCCAGAAACCGGTCCTAGGATGCTTGATTCCGGTCCAGGAAAGACATGGCTTGGCAGTTCGGGCTGGACTGTTCCCATGAGGCACAGGGTCAAGACTGATTTGCATATGGCCATGTCTAAACTGGGGTGGTGTAGTGGGCAAAAGAACGATGGATTTAACCCAGATCTCTTGACTGGGGGAGAATGTCTGCATTGTCAGCATTCCGTCCACCATTTGTTTGTTGTAACGCTTTTCGCCCTAAGTGGGATGGGTATTCCCAGACGTGGGACCCGTGCTCACTACGCCACTGGAGTCAAGCTATCCTGGCTGATGACGGCTGATAGCCAGAAACCGGTCCTAGGATGCTTGATTCCGGTCCAGGGAAGACATGGCTTGGCAGTTCGGGCTGGACTGTTCCCATGAGGCACAGGGTCAAGACTGATTTGCATATGGCCATGTCTAAACTGGGGTGGTGTAGTGGGCAAAAGAACGATGGATTTAACCCAGATCTCTTGACTGGGGGAGAATGTCTGCATTGTCAGCATTCCGTCCATCATTTGTTTGTTGTAACGCTTTTCGCCCTAAGTGGGATGGGTATTCCCAGACGTGGGACCCGTGCTCACTACGCCACTGGAGTCAAGCTAACCTGGCTGATGACGGCTGATAGCCAGAAACCGGTCCTAGGATGCTTGATTCCGGTCCAGGGAAGACATGGCTTGGCAGTTCGGGCTGGACTGTTCCCATGAGGCACAGGGTCAAGACTGATTTGCATATGGCCATGTCTAAACTGGGGTGGTGTAGTGGGCAAAAGAACGATGGATTTAACCCAGATCTCTTGACTGGGGGAGAATGTCTGCATTGTCAGCATTCCGTCCATCATTTGTTTGTTGTAACGCTTTTCGCCCTAAGTGGGATGGGTATTCCCAGACGTGGGACCCGTGCTCACTACGCCACTGGAGTCAAGCTATCCTGGCTGATGACGGCTGATAGCCAGAAACCGGTCCTAGGATGCTTGATTCCGGTCCAGGGAAGACATGGCTTGGCAGTTCGGGCTGGACTGTTCCCATGAGGCACAGGGTCAAGACTGATTTGCATATGGCCATGTCTAAACTGGGGTGGTGTAGTGGGCAAAAGAACGATGGATTTAACCCAGATCTCTTGACTGGGGGAGAATGTCTGCATTGTCAGCATTCCGTCCATCATTTGTTTGTTGTAACGCTTTTCGCCCTAAGTGGGATGGGTATTCCCAGACGTGGGACCCGTGCTCACTACGCCACTGGAGTCAAGCTATCCTGGCTGATGACGGCTGATAGCCAGAAACCGGTCCTAGGATGCTTGATTCCGGTCCAGGGAAGACATGGCTTGGCAGTTCGGGCTGGACTGTTCCCATGAGGCACAGGGTCAAGACTGATTTGCATATGGCCATGTCTAAACTGGGGTGGTGTAGTGGGCAAAAGAACGATGGATTTAACCCAGATCTCTTGACTGGGGGAGAATGTCTGCATTGTCAGCATTCCGTCCATCATTTGTTTGTTGTAACGCTTTTCGCCCTAAGTGGGATGGGTATTCCCAGACGTGGGACCCGTGCTCACTACGCCACTGGAGTCAAGCTATCCTGGCTGATGACGGCTGATAGCCAGAAACCGGTCCTAGGATGCTTGATTCCGGTCCAGGAAAGACATGGCTTGGCAGTTCGGGCTGGACTGTTCCCATGAGGCACAGGGTCAAGACTGATTTGCATATGGCCATGTCTAAACTGGGGTGGTGTAGTGGGCAAAAGAACGATGGATTTAACCCAGATCTCTTGACTGGGGGAGAATGTCTGCATTGTCAGCATTCCGTCCATCATTTGTTTGTTGTAACGCTTTTCGCCCTAAGTGGGATGGGTATTCCCAGACGTGGGACCCGTGCTCACTACGCCACTGGAGTCAAGCTATCCTGGCTGATGACGGCTGATAGCCAGAAACTGGTCCTAGGATGCTTGATTCCGGTCCAGGGAAGACATGGCTTGGCAGTTCGGGCTGGACTGTTCCCATGAGGCACAGGGTCAAGACTGATTTGCATATGGCCATGTCTAAACTGGGGTGGTGTAGTGGGCAAAAGAACGATGGATTTAACCCAGATCTCTTGACTGGGGGAGAATGTCTGCATTGTCAGCATTCCGTCCATCATTTGTTTGTTGTAACGCTTTTCGCCCTAAGTGGGATGGGTATTCCCAGACGTGGGACCCGTGCTCACTACGCCACTGGAGTCAAGCTATCCTGGCTGATGACGGCTGATAGCCAGAAACCGGTCCTAGGATGCTTGATTCCGGTCCAGGGAAGACATGGCTTGGCAGTTCGGGCTGGACTGTTCCCATGAGGCACAGGGTCAAGACTGATTTGCATATGGCCATGTCTAAACTGGGGTGGTGTAGTGGGCAAAAGAACGATGGATTTAACCCAGATCTCTTGACTGGGGGAGAATGTCTGCATTGTCAGCATTCCGTCCATCATTTGTTTGTTTTAACGCTTTTCGCCCTAAGTGGGATGGGTATTCCCAGACGTGGGACCCGTGCTCACTACGCCACTGGAGTCAAGCTATCCTGGCTGATGACGGCTGATAGCCAGAAACCGGTCCTAGGATGCTTGATTCCGGTCCAGGGAAGACATGGCTTGGCAGTTCGGGCTGGACTGTTCCCATGAGGCACAGGGTCAAGACTGATTTGCATATGGCCATGTCTAAACTGGGGTGGTGTAGTGGGCAAAAGAACGATGGATTTAACCCAGATCTCTTGACTGGGGGAGAATGTCTGCATTGTCAGCATTCCGTCCATCATTTGTTTGTTGTAACGCTTTTCGCCCTAAGTGGGATGGGTATTCCCAGACGTGGGACCCGTGCTCACTACGCCACTGGAGTCAAGCTATCCTGGCTGATGATGGCTGATAGCCAGAAACCGGTCCTAGGATGCTTGATTCCGGTCCAGGGAAGACATGGCTTGGCAGTTTGGGCTGGACTGTTCCCATGAGGCACAGGGTCAAGACTGATTTGCATATGGCCATGTCTAAACTGGGGTGGTGTAGTGGGCAAAAGAACGATGGATTTAACCCAGATCTCTTGACTGGGGGAGAATGTCTGCATTGTCAGCATTCCGTCCATCATTTGTTTGTTGTAACGCTTTTCGCCCTAAGTGGGATGGGTATTCCCAGACGTGGGACCCGTGCTCACTACGCCACTGGAGTCAAGCTATCCTGGCTGATGACGGCTGATAGCCAGAAACCGGTCCTAGGATGCTTGATTCCGGTCCAGGGAAGAAATGGCTTGGCAGTTCGGGCTGGACTGTTCCCATGAGGCACAGGGTCAAGACTGATTTGCATATGGCCATGTCTAAACTGGGGTGGTGTAGTGGGCAAAAGAACGATGGATTTAACCCAGATCTCTTGACTGGGGGAGAATGTCTGCATTGTCAGCATTCCGTCCATCATTTGTTTGTTGTAACGCTTTTCGCCCTAAGTGGGATGGGTATTCCCAGACGTGGGACCCGTGCTCACTACGCCACTGGAGTCAAGCTATCCTGGCTGATGACGGCCGATAGCCAGAAACCGGTCCTAGGATGCTTGATTCCGGTCCAGGGAAGTCATGGCTTGGCAGTTCGGGCTGGACTGTTCCCATGAGGCACAGGGTCAAGACTGATTTGCATATGGCCATGTCTAACCTGGGGTGGTGTAGTGGGCAAAAGAACGATGGATTTAACCCAGATCTCTTGACTGGGGGAGAATGTCTGCATTGTCAGCATTCCGTCCATCATTTGTTTGTTGTAACGGTTTTCGCCCTAAGTGGGATGGGTATTCCCAGACGTGGGACCCGTGCTCACTACGCCACTGGAGTCAAGCTATCCTGGCTGATGACGGCTGATAGCCAGAAACCGGTCCTAGGATGCTTGATTCCGATCCAGGGAAGACATGGCTTGGCAGTTCGGGCTGGACTGTTCCCATGAGGCACAGGGTCAAGACTGATTTGCATATGGCCATGTCTAACCTGGGGTGGTGTAGTCAGTGGGCAAAAGAACGATGGATTTAACCCAGATCTCTTGACTGGGGGAGAATGTCTGCATTGTCAGCATTCCGTCCATCACTTGTTTGTTGTAACGCTTTTCGCCCTAAGTGGGATGGGTATTCCCAGACGTGGGACCCGTGCTCACTACGCCACTGGAGTCAAGCTATCCTGGCTGATGACGGCTGATAGCCAGAAACCGGTCCTAGGATGCTTGATTCCGGTCCAGGGAAGACATGGCTTGGCAGTTCGGGCTGGACTGTTCCCATGAGGCACAGGGTCAAGACTGATTTGCATATGGCCATGTCTAAACTGGGGTGGTGTAGTGGGCAAAAGAACGATGGATTTAACCCCGATCTCTTGACTGGGGGAGAATGTCTGCATTGTCACTTTTCCGTCCATCATTTGTTTGTTGTAACGCTTTTCGCCCTAAGTGGGATGGGTATTCCCAGACGTGGGACCCGTGCTCACTACGCCACTGGAGTCAAGCTATCCTGGCTGATGACGGCTGATAGCCAGAAACCGATCCTAGGATGCTTGATTCCGGTCCAGGGAAGACATGGCTTGGCAGTTCGGGCTGGACTGTTCCCATGAGGCACAGGGTCAAGACTGATTTGTATATGGCCATGTCTAAACTGGGGTGGTGTAGTGGGCAAAAGAACGATGGGCCCGATTCACAGAACTAACTTAAGACAAAATCCTAAACTTACTACCATTTTGGGATTCACAGAAGGCACTTACTCATTTTGGTATTCACAGAAGTTAGGAGTCCTAACTTTAGGACTCCTAAATGCCTTCTGTGAATACCGAAAGTCTTAAAATTAGGATTTTTTTCAGTTTAGGAGTAGTGAAGTTAGGACTCCTAACTTTAGGACTCCTAAATGCCTTCTGTGAATACCGAAAGTCTTAAAATTAGGATTTTTCTCAATTTAGTAGTCCTAAGTTTAGGACTCCTAACTTTAGGACTCCTAAATGCCTTCTGTGAATACCGAAAGTCTTAAAATTAGGATTTTTCTCAGTTTAGTAGTAGTATAGTTAGGACTCCTAACTTTAGGACTCCTAAATGCCTTCTGTGAATAACGAAAGTCTTAAAATTAGGATTTTTCTCAATTTAGTAGTCCTAAGTTTAGACTTAGGACTACTAAATTGAGAAAAATCCTAATTTTTAGACTTTCGGTATTCACAGAAGGCATTTAGGAGTCCTAAAGTTAGGAGTCCTAACTATACTACTACTAAACTGAGAAAAATCCTAATTTTAAGACTTTCGGTATTCACAGAAGGCATTTAGGAGTCCTAAAGTTAGGACTCCTAACTTCTGTGAATACCAAAATGAGTAAGTGCCTTCTGTGAATACCAAAATGAGTAAGTGCCTTCTGTGAATACCAAAATGGTAGTAAGTTTAGGATTTTGTCTTAAGTTAGTTCTGTGAATTGGGCCCGATGTATTTAACCCAGATCTCTTGACTGGGGGAGAATGTCTGCATTGTCAGCATTCCGTCCACCATTTGTTTGTTGTAACGCTTTTCGCCCTAAGTGGGATGGGTATTCCCAGACGTGGGACCCGTGCTCACTACGCCACTGGAGTCAAGCTATCCTGGCTGATGACGGCTGATAGCCAGAAACCGGTCCTAGGATGCTTGATTCCGGTCCAGGGAAGACATGGCTTGGCAGTTCGGGCTGGACTGTTCCCATGAGGCACAGGGTCAAGACTGATTTGCATATGGCCATGTCTAAACTGGGGTGGTGTAGTGGGCAAAAGAACGATGGATTTAACCCAGATCTCTTGACTGGGGGAGAATGTCTGCATTGTCAGCATTCCGTCCATCATTTGTTTGTTGTAACGCTTTTCGCCCTAAGTGGGATGGGTATTCCCAGACGTGGGACCCGTGCTCACTACGCCACTGGAGTCAAGCTAACCTGGCTGATGACGGCTGATAGCCAGAAACCGGTCCTAGGATGCTTGATTCCGGTCCAGGGAAGACATGGCTTGGCAGTTCGGGCTGGACTGTTCCCATGAGGCACAGGGTCAAGACTGATTTGCATATGGCCATGTCTAAACTGGGGTGGTGTAGTGGGCAAAAGAACGATGGATTTAACCCAGATCTCTTGACTGGGGGAGAATGTCTGCATTGTCAGCATTCCGTCCATCATTTGTTTGTTGTAACGCTTTTCGCCCTAAGTGGGATGGGTATTCCCAGACGTGGGACCCGTGCTCACTACGCCACTGGAGTCAAGCTATCCTGGCTGATGACGGCTGATAGCCAGAAACCGGTCCTAGGATGCTTGATTCCGGTCCAGGGAAGACATGGCTTGGCAGTTCGGGCTGGACTGTTCCCATGAGGCACAGGGTCAAGACTGATTTGCATATGGCCATGTCTAAACTGGGGTGGTGTAGTGGGCAAAAGAACGATGGATTTAACCCAGATCTCTTGACTGGGGGAGAATGTCTGCATTGTCAGCATTCCGTCCATCATTTGTTTGTTGTAACGCTTTTCGCCCTAAGTGGGATGGGTATTCCCAGACGTGGGACCCGTGCTCACTACGCCACTGGAGTCAAGCTATCCTGGCTGATGACGGCTGATAGCCAGAAACCGGTCCTAGGATGCTTGATTCCGGTCCAGGGAAGACATGGCTTGGCAGTTCGGGCTGGACTGTTCCCATGAGGCACAGGGTCAAGACTGATTTGCATATGGCCATGTCTAAACTGGGGTGGTGTAGTGGGCAAAAGAACGATGGATTTAACCCAGATCTCTTGACTGGGGGAGAATGTCTGCATTGTCAGCATTCCGTCCATCATTTGTTTGTTGTAACGCTTTTCGCCCTAAGTGGGATGGGTATTCCCAGACGTGGGACCCGTGCTCACTACGCCACTGGAGTCAAGCTATCCTGGCTGATGACGGCTGATAGCCAGAAACCGGTCCTAGGATGCTTGATTCCGGTCCAGGAAAGACATGGCTTGGCAGTTCGGGCTGGACTGTTCCCATGAGGCACAGGGTCAAGACTGATTTGCATATGGCCATGTCTAAACTGGGGTGGTGTAGTGGGCAAAAGAACGATGGATTTAACCCAGATCTCTTGACTGGGGGAGAATGTCTGCATTGTCAGCATTCCGTCCATCATTTGTTTGTTGTAACGCTTTTCGCCCTAAGTGGGATGAGTATTCCCAGACGTGGGACCCGTGCTCACTACGCCACTGGAGTCAAGCTATCCTGGCTGATGACGGCTGATAGCCAGAAACTGGTCCTAGGATGCTTGATTCCGGTCCAGGGAAGACATGGCTTGGCAGTTCGGGCTGGACTGTTCCCATGAGGCACAGGGTCAAGACTGATTTGCATATGGCCATGTCTAAACTGGGGTGGTGTAGTGGGCAAAAGAACGATGGATTTAACCCAGATCTCTTGACTGGGGGAGAATGTCTGCATTGTCAGCATTCCGTCCATCATTTGTTTGTTGTAACGCTTTTCGCCCTAAGTGGGATGGGTATTCCCAGACGTGGGACCCGTGCTCACTACGCCACTGGAGTCAAGCTATCCTGGCTGATGACGGCTGATAGCCAGAAACCGGTCCTAGGATGCTTGATTCCGGTCCAGGGAAGACATGGCTTGGCAGTTCGGGCTGGACTGTTCCCATGAGGCACAGGGTCAAGACTGATTTGCATATGGCCATGTCTAAACTGGGGTGGTGTAGTGGGCAAAAGAACGATGGATTTAACCCAGATCTCTTGACTGGGGGAGAATGTCTGCATTGTCAGCATTCCGTCCATCATTTGTTTGTTTTAACGCTTTTCGCCCTAAGTGGGATGGGTATTCCCAGACGTGGGACCCGTGCTCACTACGCCACTGGAGTCAAGCTATCCTGGCTGATGACGGCTGATAGCCAGAAACCGGTCCTAGGATGCTTGATTCCGGTCCAGGGAAGACATGGCTTGGCAGTTCGGGCTGGACTGTTCCCATGAGGCACAGGGTCAAGACTGATTTGCATATGGCCATGTCTAAACTGGGGTGGTGTAGTGGGCAAAAGAACGATGGATTTAACCCAGATCTCTTGACTGGGGGAGAATGTCTGCATTGTCAGCATTCCGTCCATCATTTGTTTGTTGTAACGCTTTTCGCCCTAAGTGGGATGGGTATTCCCAGACGTGGGACCCGTGCTCACTACGCCACTGGAGTCAAGCTATCCTGGCTGATGATGGCTGATAGCCAGAAACCGGTCCTAGGATGCTTGATTCCGGTCCAGGGAAGACATGGCTTGGCAGTTTGGGCTGGACTGTTCCCATGAGGCACAGGGTCAAGACTGATTTGCATATGGCCATGTCTAAACTGGGGTGGTGTAGTGGGCAAAAGAACGATGGATTTAACCCAGATCTCTTGACTGGGGGAGAATGTCTGCATTGTCAGCATTCCGTCCATCATTTGTTTGTTGTAACGCTTTTCGCCCTAAGTGGGATGGGTATTCCCAGACGTGGGACCCGTGCTCACTACGCCACTGGAGTCAAGCTATCCTGGCTGATGACGGCTGATAGCCAGAAACCGGTCCTAGGATGCTTGATTCCGGTCCAGGGAAGAAATGGCTTGGCAGTTCGGGCTGGACTGTTCCCATGAGGCACAGGGTCAAGACTGATTTGCATATGGCCATGTCTAAACTGGGGTGGTGTAGTGGGCAAAAGAACGATGGATTTAACCCAGATCTCTTGACTGGGGGAGAATGTCTGCATTGTCAGCATTCCGTCCATCATTTGTTTGTTGTAACGCTTTTCGCCCTAAGTGGGATGGGTATTCCCAGACGTGGGACCCGTGCTCACTACGCCACTGGAGTCAAGCTATCCTGGCTGATGACGGCCGATAGCCAGAAACCGGTCCTAGGATGCTTGATTCCGGTCCAGGGAAGTCATGGCTTGGCAGTTCGGGCTGGACTGTTCCCATGAGGCACAGGGTCAAGACTGATTTGCATATGGCCATGTCTAACCTGGGGTGGTGTAGTGGGCAAAAGAACGATGGATTTAACCCAGATCTCTTGACTGGGGGAGAATGTCTGCATTGTCAGCATTCCGTCCATCATTTGTTTGTTGTAACGGTTTTCGCCCTAAGTGGGATGGGTATTCCCAGACGTGGGACCCGTGCTCACTACGCCACTGGAGTCAAGCTATCCTGGCTGATGACGGCTGATAGCCAGAAACCGGTCCTAGGATGCTTGATTCCGATCCAGGGAAGACATGGCTTGGCAGTTCGGGCTGGACTGTTCCCATGAGGCACAGGGTCAAGACTGATTTGCATATGGCCATGTCTAACCTGGGGTGGTGTAGTCAGTGGGCAAAAGAACGATGGATTTAACCCAGATCTCTTGACTGGGGGAGAATGTCTGCATTGTCAGCATTCCGTCCATCACTTGTTTGTTGTAACGCTTTTCGCCCTAAGTGGGATGGGTATTCCCAGACGTGGGACCCGTGCTCACTACGCCACTGGAGTCAAGCTATCCTGGCTGATGACGGCTGATAGCCAGAAACCGGTCCTAGGATGCTTGATTCCGGTCCAGGGAAGACATGGCTTGGCAGTTCGGGCTGGACTGTTCCCATGAGGCACAGGGTCAAGACTGATTTGCATATGGCCATGTCTAAACTGGGGTGGTGTAGTGGGCAAAAGAACGATGGATTTAACCCCGATCTCTTGACTGGGGGAGAATGTCTGCATTGTCACTTTTCCGTCCATCATTTGTTTGTTGTAACGCTTTTCGCCCTAAGTGGGATGGGTATTCCCAGACGTGGGACCCGTGCTCACTACGCCACTGGAGTCAAGCTATCCTGGCTGATGACGGCTGATAGCCAGAAACCGATCCTAGGATGCTTGATTCCGGTCCAGGGAAGACATGGCTTGGCAGTTCGGGCTGGACTGTTCCCATGAGGCACAGGGTCAAGACTGATTTGTATATGGCCATGTCTAAACTGGGGTGGTGTAGTGGGCAAAAGAACGATGGGCCCGATTCACAGAACTAACTTAAGACAAAATCCTAAACTTACTACCATTTTGGGATTCACAGAAGGCACTTACTCATTTTGGTATTCACAGAAGTTAGGAGTCCTAACTTTAGGACTCCTAAATGCCTTCTGTGAATACCGAAAGTCTTAAAATTAGGATTTTTTTCAGTTTAGGAGTAGTGAAGTTAGGACTCCTAACTTTAGGACTCCTAAATGCCTTCTGTGAATACCGAAAGTCTTAAAATTAGGATTTTTCTCAATTTAGTAGTCCTAAGTTTAGGACTCCTAACTTTAGGACTCCTAAATGCCTTCTGTGAATACCGAAAGTCTTAAAATTAGGATTTTTCTCAGTTTAGTAGTAGTATAGTTAGGACTCCTAACTTTAGGACTCCTAAATGCCTTCTGTGAATAACAAAAGTCTTAAAATTAGGATTTTTCTCAATTTAGTAGTCCTAAGTTTAGACTTAGGACTACTAAATTGAGAAAAATCCTAATTTTTAGACTTTCGGTATTCACAGAAGGCATTTAGGAGTCCTAAAGTTAGGAGTCCTAACTATACTACTACTAAACTGAGAAAAATCCTAATTTTAAGACTTTCGGTATTCACAGAAGGCATTTAGGAGTCCTAAAGTTAGGACTCCTAACTTCTGTGAATACCAAAATGAGTAAGTGCCTTCTGTGAATACCAAAATGAGTAAGTGCCTTCTGTGAATACCAAAATGGTAGTAAGTTTAGGATTTTGTCTTAAGTTAGTTCTGTGAATTGGGCCCGATGTATTTAACCCAGATCTCTTGACTGGGGGAGAATGTCTGCATTGTCAGCATTCCGTCCATCATTTGTTTGTTGTAACGCTTTTCGCCCTAAGTGGGATGGGTATTCCCAGACGTGGGACCCGTGCTCACTACGCCACTGGAGTCAAGCTATCCTGGCTGATGACGGCTGATAGCCAGAAACCGGTCCTAGGATGCTTGATTCCCGTCCAGGGAAGACATGGTTTGGCAGTTCGGGCTGGACTGTTCCCATGAGGCACAGGGTCAAGACTGATTTGCATATGGCCATGTCTAAACTGGGGTGGTGTAGTGGGCAAAAGAACGATGGATTTAACCCAGATCTCTTGACTGGGGGAGAATGTCTGCATTGTCAGCATTCCGTCCATCATTTGTTTGTTGTAACGCTTTTCGCCCTAAGTGGGATGGGTATTCCCAGACGTGGGACCCGTGCTCACTACGCCACTGGAGTCAAGCTATCCTGGCTGATGACGGCTGATAGCCAGAAACCGGTCCTAGGATGCTTGATTCCGGTCCAGGGAAGACATGGCTTGGCAGTTCGGGCTGGACTGTTCCCATGAGGCACAGGGTCAAGACTGATTTGCATATGGCCATGTCTAAACTGGGGTGGTGTAGTGGGCAAAAGAACGATGGATTTAACCCAGATCTCTTGACTGGGGGAGAATGTCTGCATTGTCAGCATTCCGTCCATCATTTGTTTGTTGTAACGCTTTTCGCCCTAAGTGGGATGGGTATTCCCAGACGTGGGACCCGTGCTCACTACGCCACTGGAGTCAAGCTATCCTGGCTGATGACGGCTGATAGCCAGAAACCGGTCCTAGGATGCTTGATTCCGGTCCAGGGAAGACATGGCTTGGCAGTTCGGGCTGGACTGTTCCCATGAGGCACAGGGTCAAGACTGATTTGCATATGGCCATGTCTAAACTGGGGTGGTGTAGTGGGCAAAAGAACGATGGATTTAACCCAGATCTCTTGACTGGGGGAGAATGTCTGCATTGTCAGCATTCCGTCCATCATTTGTTTGTTGTAACGCTTTTCGCCCTAAGTGGGATGGGTATTCCCAGACGTGGGACCCGTGCTCACTACGCCACTGGAGTCAAGCTATCCTGGCTGATGACGGCTGATAGCCAGAAACCGGTCCTAGGATGCTTGATTCCGGTCCAGGGAAGACATGGCTTGGCAGTTCGGGCTGGACTGTTCCCATGAGGCACAGGGTCAAGACTGATTTGCATATGGCCATGTCTAAACTGGGGTGGTGTAGTGGGCAAAAGAACTATGGATTTAACCCAGATCTCTTGACTGGGGGAGAATGTCTGCATTGTCAGCATTCCGTCCATCATTTGTTTGTTGTAACGCTTTTCGCCCTAAGTGGGATGGGTATTCCCAGACGTGGGACCCGTGCTCACTACGCCACTGGAGTCAAGCTATCCTGGCTGATGACGGCTGATAGCCAGAAACCGGTCCTAGGATGCTTGATTCCCGTCCAGGGAAGACATGGCTTGGCAGTTCGGGCTGGACTGTTCCCATGAGGCACAGGGTCAAGACTGATTTGCATATGGCCATGTCTAAACTGGGGTGGTGTAGTGGGCAAAAGAACGATGGATTTAACCCAGATCTCTTGACTGGGGGAGAATGTCTGCATTGTCAGCATTCCGTCCATCATTTGTTTGTTGTAACGCTTTTCGCCCTAAGTGTGATGGGTATTCCCAGACGTGGGACCCGTGCTCACTACGCCACTGGAGTCAAGCTATCCTGGCTGATGACGGCTGATAGCCAGAAACCGGTCCCAGGATGCTTGATTCCGGTCCAGGGAAGACATGGCTTGGCAGTTCGGGCTGGACTGTTCCCATGAGGCACAGGGTCAAGACTGATTTGCATATGGCCATGTCTACACTGGGGTGGTGTAGTGGGCAAAAGAACGATGGATTTAACCCAGATCTCTTGACTGGGGGAGAATGTCTGCATTGTCAGCATTCCGTCCATCATTTGTTTGTTGTAACGCTTTTCGCCCTAAGTGGGATGGGTATTCCCAGACGCGGGACCCGTGCTCACTACGCCACTGGAGTCATGCTATCCTGGCTGATGACGGCTGATAGCCAGAAACCGGTCCTAGGATGCTTGATTCCGGTCCAGGGAAGACATGGCTTGGCAGTTTGGGCTGGACTGTTCTCATGAGGCACAGGGTCAAGACTGATTTGCATATGGCCATGTCTAAACTGGGGTGGTGTAGTGGGCAAAAGAACGATGGATTTAACCCAGATCTCTTGACTGGGGGAGAATGTCTGCATTGTCAGCATTCCGTCCATCATTTGTTTGTTGTAACGCTTTTCGCCCTAAGTGGGATGGGTATTCCCAGACGTGGGACCCGTGCTCACTACGCCACTGGAGTCAAGCTATCCTGGCTGATGACGGCTGATAGCCAGAAACCGGTCCTAGGATGCTTGATTCCGGTCCAGGGAAGAAATGGCTTGGCAGTTCGGGCTGGACTGTTCCCATGAGGCACAGGGTCAAGACTGATTTGCATATGGCCATGTCTAAACTGGGGTGGTGTAGTGGGCAAAAGAACGATGGATTTAACCCAGATCTCTTGACTGGGGGAGAATGTCTGCATTGTCAGCATTCCGTCCATCATTTGTTTGTTGTAACGCTTTTCGCCCTAAGTGGGATGGGTATTCCCAGACGTGGGACCCGTGCTCACTACGCCACTGGAGTCAAGCTATCCTGGCTGATGGCGGCCGATAGCCAGAAACCGGTCCTAGGATGCTTGATTCCGGTCCAGGGAAGACATGGCTTGGCAGTTCGGGCTGGACTGTTCCCATGAGGCACAGGGTCAAGACTGATTTGCATATGGCCATGTCTAACCTGGGGTGGTGTAGTGGGCAAAAGAACGATGGATTTAACCCAGATCTCTTGACTGGGGGAGAATGTCTGCATTGTCAGCATTCCGTCCATCATTTGATTGTTGTAACGCTTTTCGCCCTAAGTGGGATGGGTATTCCCAGACGTGGGACCCGTGCTCACTACGCCACTGGAGTCAAGCTATCCTGGCTGATGACGGCTGATAGCCAGAAACCGGTCCTAGGATGCTTGATTCCGGTCCAGGGAAGACATGGCTTGGCAGTTCGGGCTGGACTGTTCCCATGAGGCACAGGGTCAAGACTGATTTGCATATGGCCATGTCTAAACTGGGGTGGTGTAGTGGGCAAAAGAACGATGGATTTAACCCAGATCTCTTGACTGGGGGAGAATGTCAGCATTGTCAGCATTCCGTCCATCATTTGTTTGTTGTAACGCTTTTCGCCCTAAGTGGGATGGGTATTCCCAGTCTTGGACCCGTGCTCACTACGCCACTGGAGTCAAGCTATCCTGGCTGATGACGGCTGATAGCCAGAAACCGGTCCTAGGATGCTTGATTCCGGTCCAGGGAAGACATGGCTTGGCAGTTCGGGCTGGACTGTTCCCATGAGGCACAGGGTCAAGACTGATTTGCATATGGCCATGTCTAACCTGGGGTGGTGTAGTGGGCAAAAGAACGATGGATTTAACCCAGATCTCTTGACTGGGGGAGAATGTCTGCATTGTCAGCATTCCGTCCATCATTTGTTTGTTGTAACGCTTTTCGCCCTAAGTGGGATGGGTATTCCCAGACGTGGGACCCGTGCTCACTACGCCACTGGAGTCAAGCTATCCTGGCTGATGACGGCTGATAGCCAGAAACCGGTCCTAGGATGCTTGATTCCGGTCCAGGGAAGACATGGCTTGGCAGTTCGGGCTGGACTGTTCCCATGAGGCACAGGGTCAAGACTGATTTGCATATGGCCATGTCTAAACTGGGGTGGTGTAGTGGGCAAAAGAACGATGGATTTAACCCAGATCTCTTGACTGGGGGAGAATGTCTGCATTGTCAGCATTCCGTCCATCATTTGTTTGTTGTAACGCTTTTCGCCCTAAGTGGGATGGGTATTCCCAGACGTGGGACCCGTGCTCACTACGCCACTGGAGTCAAGCTATCCTGGCTGATGACGGCTGATAGCCAGAAACCGGTCCTAGGATGCTTGATTCCGGTCCAGGGAAGAAATGGCTTGGCAGTTCGGGCTGGACTGTTCCCATGAGGCACAGGGTCAAGACTGATTTGCATATGGCCATGTCTAAACTGGGGTGGTGTAGTGGGCAAAAGAACGATGGATTTAACCCAGATCTCTTGACTGGGGGAGAATGTCTGCATTGTCAGCATTCCGTCCATCATTTGTTTGTTGTAACGCTTTTCGCCCTAAGTGGGATGGGTCTTCCCAGACGTGGGACCCGTGCTCACTACGCCACTGGAGTCAAGCTATCCTGGCTGATGGCGGCCGATAGCCAGAAACCGGTCCTAGGATGCTTGATTCCGGTCCAGGGAAGACATGGCTTGGCAGTTCGGGCTGGACTGTTCCCATGAGGCACAGGGTCAAGACTGATTTGCATATGGCCATGTCTAACCTGGGGTGGTGTAGTGGGCAAAAGAACGATGGATTTAACCCAGATCTCTTGACTGGGGGAGAATGTCTGCATTGTCAGCATTCCGTCCATCATTTGATTGTTGTAACGCTTTTCGCCCTAAGTGGGATGGGTATTCCCAGACGTGGGACCCGTGCTCACTACGCCACTGGAGTCAAGCTATCCTGGCTGATGACGGCTGATAGCCAGAAACCGGTCCTAGGATGCTTGATTCCGGTCCAGGGAAGACATGGCTTGGCAGTTCGGGCTGGACTGTTCCCATGAGGCACAGGGTCAAGACTGATTTGCATATGGCCATGTCTAAACTGGGGTGGTGTAGTGGGCAAAAGAATGATGGATTTAACCCAGATCTCTTGACTGGGGGAGAATGTCAGCATTGTCAGCATTCCGTCCATCATTTGTTTGTTGTAACGCTTTTCGCCCTAAGTGGGATGGGTATTCCCAGTCTTGGACCCGTGCTCACTACGCCACTGGAGTCAAGCTATCCTGGCTGATGACGGCTGATAGCCAGAAACCGGTCCTAGGATGCTTGATTCCGGTCCAGGGAAGACATGGCTTGGCAGTTCGGGCTGGACTGTTCCCATGAGGCACAGGGTCAAGACTGATTTGCATATGGCCATGTCTAACCTGGGGTGGTGTAGTGGGCAAAAGAACGATGGATTTAACCCAGATCTCTTGACTGGGGGAGAATGTCTGCATTGTCAGCATTCCGTCCATCATTTGTTTGTTGTAACGCTTTTCGCCCTAAGTGGGATGGGTATTCCCAGACGTGGGACCCGTGCTCACTACGCCACTGGAGTCAAGCTATCCTGGCTGATGACGGCTGATAGCCAGAAACCGGTCCTAGGATGCTTGATTCCGGTCCAGGGAAGACATGGCTTGGCAGTTCGGGCTGGACTGTTCCCATGAGGCACAGGGTCAAGACTAATTTGCATATGGCCATGTCTAAACTGGGGTGGTGTAGTGGGCAAAAGAACGATGGATTTAACCCAGATCTCTTGACTGGGGGAGAATGTCTGCATTGTCAGCATTCCGTCCATCATTTGTTTGTTGTAACGCTTTTCGCCCTAAGTGGGATGGGTATTCCCAGACGTGGGACCCGTGCTCACTACGCCACTGGAGTCAAGCTATCCTGGCTGATGACGGCTGATAGGCAGAAACCGGTCCTAGGATGCTTGATTCCGGTCCAGGGAAGACATGGCTTGGCAGTTCGGGCTGGACTGTTCCCATGAGGCACAGGGTCAAGACTGATTTGCATATGGCCATGTCTAAACTGGGGTGGTGTAGTGGGCAAAAGAACGATGGATTTAACCCAGATCTCTTGACTGGGGGAGAATGTCTGCATTGTCAGCATTCCGTCCATCATTTGTTTGTTGTAACGCTTTTCGCCCTAAGTGGGATGGGTATTCCCAGACGTGGGACCCGTGCTCACTACGCCACTGGAGTCAAGCTATCCTGGCTGATGATGGCTGATAGCCAGAAACCGGTCCTAGGATGCTTGATTCCGGTCCAGGGAAGACATGGCTTGGCAGTTTGGGCTGGACTGTTCCCATGAGGCACAGGGTCAAGACTGATTTGCATATGGCCATGTCTAAACTGGGGTGGTGTAGTGGGCAAAAGAACGATGGATTTAACCCAGATCTCTTGACTGGGGGAGAATGTCTGCATTGTCAGCATTCCGTCCATCATTTGTTTGTTGTAACGCTTTTCGCCCTAAGTGGGATGGGTATTCCCAGACGTGGGACCCGTGCTCACTACGCCACTGGAGTCAAGCTATCCTGGCTGATGACGGCTGATAGCCAGAAACCGGTCCTAGGATGCTTGATTCCGGTCCAGGGAAGAAATGGCTTGGCAGTTCGGGCTGGACTGTTCCCATGAGGCACAGGGTCAAGACTGATTTGCATATGGCCATGTCTAAACTGGGGTGGTGTAGTGGGCAAAAGAACGATGGATTTAACCCAGATCTCTTGACTGGGGGAGAATGTCTGCATTGTCAGCATTCCGTCCATCATTTGTTTGTTGTAACGCTTTTCGCCCTAAGTGGGATGGGTATTCCCAGACGTGGGACCCGTGCTCACTACGCCACTGGAGTCAAGCTATCCTGGCTGATGACGGCCGATAGCCAGAAACCGGTCCTAGGATGCTTGATTCCGGTCCAGGGAAGTCATGGCTTGGCAGTTCGGGCTGGACTGTTCCCATGAGGCACAGGGTCAAGACTGATTTGCATATGGCCATGTCTAACCTGGGGTGGTGTAGTGGGCAAAAGAACGATGGATTTAACCCAGATCTCTTGACTGGGGGAGAATGTCTGCATTGTCAGCATTCCGTCCATCATTTGTTTGTTGTAACGGTTTTCGCCCTAAGTGGGATGGGTATTCCCAGACGTGGGACCCGTGCTCACTACGCCACTGGAGTCAAGCTATCCTGGCTGATGACGGCTGATAGCCAGAAACCGGTCCTAGGATGCTTGATTCCGATCCAGGGAAGACATGGCTTGGCAGTTCGGGCTGGACTGTTCCCATGAGGCACAGGGTCAAGACTGATTTGCATATGGCCATGTCTAACCTGGGGTGGTGTAGTCAGTGGGCAAAAGAACGATGGATTTAACCCAGATCTCTTGACTGGGGGAGAATGTCTGCATTGTCAGCATTCCGTCCATCACTTGTTTGTTGTAACGCTTTTCGCCCTAAGTGGGATGGGTATTCCCAGACGTGGGACCCGTGCTCACTACGCCACTGGAGTCAAGCTATCCTGGCTGATGACGGCTGATAGCCAGAAACCGGTCCTAGGATGCTTGATTCCGGTCCAGGGAAGACATGGCTTGGCAGTTCGGGCTGGACTGTTCCCATGAGGCACAGGGTCAAGACTGATTTGCATATGGCCATGTCTAAACTGGGGTGGTGTAGTGGGCAAAAGAACGATGGATTTAACCCCGATCTCTTGACTGGGGGAGAATGTCTGCATTGTCACTTTTCCGTCCATCATTTGTTTGTTGTAACGCTTTTCGCCCTAAGTGGGATGGGTATTCCCAGACGTGGGACCCGTGCTCACTACGCCACTGGAGTCAAGCTATCCTGGCTGATGACGGCTGATAGCCAGAAACCGATCCTAGGATGCTTGATTCCGGTCCAGGGAAGACATGGCTTGGCAGTTCGGGCTGGACTGTTCCCATGAGGCACAGGGTCAAGACTGATTTGTATATGGCCATGTCTAAACTGGGGTGGTGTAGTGGGCAAAAGAACGATGGGCCCGATTCACAGAACTAACTTAAGACAAAATCCTAAACTTACTACCATTTTGGGATTCACAGAAGGCACTTACTCATTTTGGTATTCACAGAAGTTAGGAGTCCTAACTTTAGGACTCCTAAATGCCTTCTGTGAATACCGAAAGTCTTAAAATTAGGATTTTTTTCAGTTTAGGAGTAGTGAAGTTAGGACTCCTAACTTTAGGACTCCTAAATGCCTTCTGTGAATACCGAAAGTCTTAAAATTAGGATTTTTCTCAATTTAGTAGTCCTAAGTTTAGGACTCCTAACTTTAGGACTCCTAAATGCCTTCTGTGAATACCGAAAGTCTTAAAATTAGGATTTTTCTCAGTTTAGTAGTAGTATAGTTAGGACTCCTAACTTTAGGACTCCTAAATGCCTTCTGTGAATAACAAAAGTCTTAAAATTAGGATTTTTCTCAATTTAGTAGTCCTAAGTTTAGACTTAGGACTACTAAATTGAGAAAAATCCTAATTTTTAGACTTTCGGTATTCACAGAAGGCATTTAGGAGTCCTAAAGTTAGGAGTCCTAACTATACTACTACTAAACTGAGAAAAATCCTAATTTTAAGACTTTCGGTATTCACAGAAGGCATTTAGGAGTCCTAAAGTTAGGACTCCTAACTTCTGTGAATACCAAAATGAGTAAGTGCCTTCTGTGAATACCAAAATGAGTAAGTGCCTTCTGTGAATACCAAAATGGTAGTAAGTTTAGGATTTTGTCTTAAGTTAGTTCTGTGAATTGGGCCCGATGTATTTAACCCAGATCTCTTGACTGGGGGAGAATGTCTGCATTGTCAGCATTCCGTCCATCATTTGTTTGTTGTAACGCTTTTCGCCCTAAGTGGGATGGGTATTCCCAGACGTGGGACCCGTGCTCACTACGCCACTGGAGTCAAGCTATCCTGGCTGATGACGGCTGATAGCCAGAAACCGGTCCTAGGATGCTTGATTCCCGTCCAGGGAAGACATGGTTTGGCAGTTCGGGCTGGACTGTTCCCATGAGGCACAGGGTCAAGACTGATTTGCATATGGCCATGTCTAAACTGGGGTGGTGTAGTGGGCAAAAGAACGATGGATTTAACCCAGATCTCTTGACTGGGGGAGAATGTCTGCATTGTCAGCATTCCGTCCATCATTTGTTTGTTGTAACGCTTTTCGCCCTAAGTGGGATGGGTATTCCCAGACGTGGGACCCGTGCTCACTACGCCACTGGAGTCAAGCTATCCTGGCTGATGACGGCTGATAGCCAGAAACCGGTCCTAGGATGCTTGATTCCGGTCCAGGGAAGACATGGCTTGGCAGTTCGGGCTGGACTGTTCCCATGAGGCACAGGGTCAAGACTGATTTGCATATGGCCATGTCTAAACTGGGGTGGTGTAGTGGGCAAAAGAACGATGGATTTAACCCAGATCTCTTGACTGGGGGAGAATGTCTGCATTGTCAGCATTCCGTCCATCATTTGTTTGTTGTAACGCTTTTCGCCCTAAGTGGGATGGGTATTCCCAGACGTGGGACCCGTGCTCACTACGCCACTGGAGTCAAGCTATCCTGGCTGATGACGGCTGATAGCCAGAAACCGGTCCTAGGATGCTTGATTCCGGTCCAGGGAAGACATGGCTTGGCAGTTCGGGCTGGACTGTTCCCATGAGGCACAGGGTCAAGACTGATTTGCATATGGCCATGTCTAAACTGGGGTGGTGTAGTGGGCAAAAGAACGATGGATTTAACCCAGATCTCTTGACTGGGGGAGAATGTCTGCATTGTCAGCATTCCGTCCATCATTTGTTTGTTGTAACGCTTTTCGCCCTAAGTGGGATGGGTATTCCCAGACGTGGGACCCGTGCTCACTACGCCACTGGAGTCAAGCTATCCTGGCTGATGACGGCTGATAGCCAGAAACCGGTCCTAGGATGCTTGATTCCGGTCCAGGGAAGACATGGCTTGGCAGTTCGGGCTGGACTGTTCCCATGAGGCACAGGGTCAAGACTGATTTGCATATGGCCATGTCTAAACTGGGGTGGTGTAGTGGGCAAAAGAACTATGGATTTAACCCAGATCTCTTGACTGGGGGAGAATGTCTGCATTGTCAGCATTCCGTCCATCATTTGTTTGTTGTAACGCTTTTCGCCCTAAGTGGGATGGGTATTCCCAGACGTGGGACCCGTGCTCACTACGCCACTGGAGTCAAGCTATCCTGGCTGATGACGGCTGATAGCCAGAAACCGGTCCTAGGATGCTTGATTCCCGTCCAGGGAAGACATGGCTTGGCAGTTCGGGCTGGACTGTTCCCATGAGGCACAGGGTCAAGACTGATTTGCATATGGCCATGTCTAAACTGGGGTGGTGTAGTGGGCAAAAGAACGATGGATTTAACCCAGATCTCTTGACTGGGGGAGAATGTCTGCATTGTCAGCATTCCGTCCATCATTTGTTTGTTGTAACGCTTTTCGCCCTAAGTGTGATGGGTATTCCCAGACGTGGGACCCGTGCTCACTACGCCACTGGAGTCAAGCTATCCTGGCTGATGACGGCTGATAGCCAGAAACCGGTCCCAGGATGCTTGATTCCGGTCCAGGGAAGACATGGCTTGGCAGTTCGGGCTGGACTGTTCCCATGAGGCACAGGGTCAAGACTGATTTGCATATGGCCATGTCTACACTGGGGTGGTGTAGTGGGCAAAAGAACGATGGATTTAACCCAGATCTCTTGACTGGGGGAGAATGTCTGCATTGTCAGCATTCCGTCCATCATTTGTTTGTTGTAACGCTTTTCGCCCTAAGTGGGATGGGTATTCCCAGACGCGGGACCCGTGCTCACTACGCCACTGGAGTCATGCTATCCTGGCTGATGACGGCTGATAGCCAGAAACCGGTCCTAGGATGCTTGATTCCGGTCCAGGGAAGACATGGCTTGGCAGTTTGGGCTGGACTGTTCTCATGAGGCACAGGGTCAAGACTGATTTGCATATGGCCATGTCTAAACTGGGGTGGTGTAGTGGGCAAAAGAACGATGGATTTAACCCAGATCTCTTGACTGGGGGAGAATGTCTGCATTGTCAGCATTCCGTCCATCATTTGTTTGTTGTAACGCTTTTCGCCCTAAGTGGGATGGGTATTCCCAGACGTGGGACCCGTGCTCACTACGCCACTGGAGTCAAGCTATCCTGGCTGATGACGGCTGATAGCCAGAAACCGGTCCTAGGATGCTTGATTCCGGTCCAGGGAAGAAATGGCTTGGCAGTTCGGGCTGGACTGTTCCCATGAGGCACAGGGTCAAGACTGATTTGCATATGGCCATGTCTAAACTGGGGTGGTGTAGTGGGCAAAAGAACGATGGATTTAACCCAGATCTCTTGACTGGGGGAGAATGTCTGCATTGTCAGCATTCCGTCCATCATTTGTTTGTTGTAACGCTTTTCGCCCTAAGTGGGATGGGTATTCCCAGACGTGGGACCCGTGCTCACTACGCCACTGGAGTCAAGCTATCCTGGCTGATGGCGGCCGATAGCCAGAAACCGGTCCTAGGATGCTTGATTCCGGTCCAGGGAAGACATGGCTTGGCAGTTCGGGCTGGACTGTTCCCATGAGGCACAGGGTCAAGACTGATTTGCATATGGCCATGTCTAACCTGGGGTGGTGTAGTGGGCAAAAGAACGATGGATTTAACCCAGATCTCTTGACTGGGGGAGAATGTCTGCATTGTCAGCATTCCGTCCATCATTTGATTGTTGTAACGCTTTTCGCCCTAAGTGGGATGGGTATTCCCAGACGTGGGACCCGTGCTCACTACGCCACTGGAGTCAAGCTATCCTGGCTGATGACGGCTGATAGCCAGAAACCGGTCCTAGGATGCTTGATTCCGGTCCAGGGAAGACATGGCTTGGCAGTTCGGGCTGGACTGTTCCCATGAGGCACAGGGTCAAGACTGATTTGCATATGGCCATGTCTAAACTGGGGTGGTGTAGTGGGCAAAAGAACGATGGATTTAACCCAGATCTCTTGACTGGGGGAGAATGTCAGCATTGTCAGCATTCCGTCCATCATTTGTTTGTTGTAACGCTTTTCGCCCTAAGTGGGATGGGTATTCCCAGTCTTGGACCCGTGCTCACTACGCCACTGGAGTCAAGCTATCCTGGCTGATGACGGCTGATAGCCAGAAACCGGTCCTAGGATGCTTGATTCCGGTCCAGGGAAGACATGGCTTGGCAGTTCGGGCTGGACTGTTCCCATGAGGCACAGGGTCAAGACTGATTTGCATATGGCCATGTCTAACCTGGGGTGGTGTAGTGGGCAAAAGAACGATGGATTTAACCCAGATCTCTTGACTGGGGGAGAATGTCTGCATTGTCAGCATTCCGTCCATCATTTGTTTGTTGTAACGCTTTTCGCCCTAAGTGGGATGGGTATTCCCAGACGTGGGACCCGTGCTCACTACGCCACTGGAGTCAAGCTATCCTGGCTGATGACGGCTGATAGCCAGAAACCGGTCCTAGGATGCTTGATTCCGGTCCAGGGAAGACATGGCTTGGCAGTTCGGGCTGGACTGTTCCCATGAGGCACAGGGTCAAGACTGATTTGCATATGGCCATGTCTAAACTGGGGTGGTGTAGTGGGCAAAAGAACGATGGATTTAACCCAGATCTCTTGACTGGGGGAGAATGTCTGCATTGTCAGCATTCCGTCCATCATTTGTTTGTTGTAACGCTTTTCGCCCTAAGTGGGATGGGTATTCCCAGACGTGGGACCCGTGCTCACTACGCCACTGGAGTCAAGCTATCCTGGCTGATGACGGCTGATAGCCAGAAACCGGTCCTAGGATGCTTGATTCCGGTCCAGGGAAGAAATGGCTTGGCAGTTCGGGCTGGACTGTTCCCATGAGGCACAGGGTCAAGACTGATTTGCATATGGCCATGTCTAAACTGGGGTGGTGTAGTGGGCAAAAGAACGATGGATTTAACCCAGATCTCTTGACTGGGGGAGAATGTCTGCATTGTCAGCATTCCGTCCATCATTTGTTTGTTGTAACGCTTTTCGCCCTAAGTGGGATGGGTCTTCCCAGACGTGGGACCCGTGCTCACTACGCCACTGGAGTCAAGCTATCCTGGCTGATGGCGGCCGATAGCCAGAAACCGGTCCTAGGATGCTTGATTCCGGTCCAGGGAAGACATGGCTTGGCAGTTCGGGCTGGACTGTTCCCATGAGGCACAGGGTCAAGACTGATTTGCATATGGCCATGTCTAACCTGGGGTGGTGTAGTGGGCAAAAGAACGATGGATTTAACCCAGATCTCTTGACTGGGGGAGAATGTCTGCATTGTCAGCATTCCGTCCATCATTTGATTGTTGTAACGCTTTTCGCCCTAAGTGGGATGGGTATTCCCAGACGTGGGACCCGTGCTCACTACGCCACTGGAGTCAAGCTATCCTGGCTGATGACGGCTGATAGCCAGAAACCGGTCCTAGGATGCTTGATTCCGGTCCAGGGAAGACATGGCTTGGCAGTTCGGGCTGGACTGTTCCCATGAGGCACAGGGTCAAGACTGATTTGCATATGGCCATGTCTAAACTGGGGTGGTGTAGTGGGCAAAAGAATGATGGATTTAACCCAGATCTCTTGACTGGGGGAGAATGTCAGCATTGTCAGCATTCCGTCCATCATTTGTTTGTTGTAACGCTTTTCGCCCTAAGTGGGATGGGTATTCCCAGTCTTGGACCCGTGCTCACTACGCCACTGGAGTCAAGCTATCCTGGCTGATGACGGCTGATAGCCAGAAACCGGTCCTAGGATGCTTGATTCCGGTCCAGGGAAGACATGGCTTGGCAGTTCGGGCTGGACTGTTCCCATGAGGCACAGGGTCAAGACTGATTTGCATATGGCCATGTCTAACCTGGGGTGGTGTAGTGGGCAAAAGAACGATGGATTTAACCCAGATCTCTTGACTGGGGGAGAATGTCTGCATTGTCAGCATTCCGTCCATCATTTGTTTGTTGTAACGCTTTTCGCCCTAAGTGGGATGGGTATTCCCAGACGTGGGACCCGTGCTCACTACGCCACTGGAGTCAAGCTATCCTGGCTGATGACGGCTGATAGCCAGAAACCGGTCCTAGGATGCTTGATTCCGGTCCAGGGAAGACATGGCTTGGCAGTTCGGGCTGGACTGTTCCCATGAGGCACAGGGTCAAGACTAATTTGCATATGGCCATGTCTAAACTGGGGTGGTGTAGTGGGCAAAAGAACGATGGATTTAACCCAGATCTCTTGACTGGGGGAGAATGTCTGCATTGTCAGCATTCCGTCCATCATTTGTTTGTTGTAACGCTTTTCGCCCTAAGTGGGATGGGTATTCCCAGACGTGGGACCCGTGCTCACTACGCCACTGGAGTCAAGCTATCCTGGCTGATGACGGCTGATAGGCAGAAACCGGTCCTAGGATGCTTGATTCCGGTCCAGGGAAGACATGGCTTGGCAGTTCGGGCTGGACTGTTCCCATGAGGCACAGGGTCAAGACTGATTTGCATATGGCCATGTCTAAACTGGGGTGGTGTAGTGGGCAAAAGAACGATGGATTTAACCCAGATCTCTTGACTGGGGGAGAATGTCTGCATTGTCAGCATTCCGTCCATCATTTGTTTGTTGTAACGCTTTTCGCCCTAAGTGGGATGGGTATTCCCAGACGTGGGACCCGTGCTCACTACGCCACTGGAGTCAAGCTATCCTGGCTGATGACGGCTGATAGCCAGAAACCGGTCCTAGGATGCTTGATTCCGGTCCAGGGAAGACATGGCTTGGCAGTTCGGGCTGGACTGTTCCCATGAGGCACAGGGTCAAGACTGATTTGCATATGGCCATGTCTAAACTGGGGTGGTGTAGTGGGCAAAAGAACGATGGATTTAACCCAGATCTCTTGACTGGGGGAGAATGTCTGCATTGTCAACATTCCGTCCATCATTTGTTTGTTGTAACGCTTTTCGCCCTAAGTGGGATGGGTATTCCCAGACGTGGGACCCGTGCTCACTACGCCACTGGAGTCAAGCTATCCTGGCTGATGACGGCTGATAGCCAGAAACCGGTCCTAGGATGCTTGATTCCGGTCCAGGGAAGACATGGCTTGGCAGTTTGGGCTGGACTGTTCCCATGAGGCACAGGGTCAAGACTGATTTGCATATGGCCATGTCTAAACTGGGGTGGTGTAGTGGGCAAAAGAACGATGGATTTAACCCAGATCTCTTGACTGGGGGAGAATGTCTGCATTGTCAGCATTCCGTCCATCATTTGTTTGTTGTAACGCTTTTCGCCCTAAGTGGGATGGGTATTCCCAGACGTGGGACCCGTGCTCACTACGCCACTGGAGTCAAGCTATCCTGGCTGATGACGGCTGATAGCCAGAAACCGGTCCTAGGATGCTTGATTCCCGTCCAGGGAAGACATGGCTTGGCAGTTCGGGCTGGACTGTTCCCATGAGGCACAGGGTCAAGACTGATTTGCATATGGCCATGTCTAAACTGGGGTGGTGTAGTGGGCAAAAGAACGATGGATTTAACCCAGATCTCTTGACTGGGGGAGAATGTCTGCATTGTCAGCATTCCGTCCATCATTTGTTTGTTGTAACGCTTTTTGCCCTAAGTGGGATGGGTATTCCCAGACGTGGGACCCGTGCTCACTACGCCACTGGAGTCAAGCTATCCTGGCTGATGACGGCTGATAGCCAGAAACCGGTCCTAGGATGCTTGATTCCGGTCCAGGGAAGAAATGGCTTGGCAGTTCGGGTTGGACTGTTCCCATGAGGCACAGGGTCAAGACTGATTTGCATATGGCCATGTCTAAACTGGGGTGGTGTAGTGGGCAAAAGAACGATGGATTTAACCCAGATCTCTTGACTGGGGGAGAATGTCTGCATTGTCAGCATTCCGTCCATCATTTGTTTGTTGTAACGCTTTTCGCCCTAAGTGGGATGGGTATTCCCAGACGTGGGACCCGTGCTCACTACGCCACTGGAGTCAAGCTATCCTGGCTGATGACGGCCGATAGCCAGAAACCGGTCCTAGGATGCTTGATTCTGGTCCAGCAAAGACATGGCTTGGCAGTTCGGGCTGGACTGTTCCCATGAGGCACAGGGTCAAGACTGATTTGCATATGGCCATGTCTAACCTGGGGTGGTGTAGTGGGCAAAAGAACGATGGATTTAACCCAGATCTCTTGACTGGGGGAGAATGTCTGCATTGTCAGCATTCCGTCCATCATTTGATTGTTGTAACGCTTTTCGCCCTAAGTGGGATGGGTATTCCCAGACGTGGGACCCGTGCTCACTACGCCACTGGAGTCAAGCTATCCTGGCTGATGACGCCTGATAGCCAGAAACCGGTCCTAGGATGCTTGATTCCGGTCCAGGGAAGACATGGCTTGGCAGTTCGGGTGGACTGTTCCCATAAGGCACAGGGTCAAGACTGATTTGCATATGGCCATGTCTAAACTGGGGTGGTGTAGTGGGCAAAAGAACGATGGATTTAACCCAGATCTCTTGACTGGGGGAGAATGTCAGCATTGTCAGCATTCCGTCCATCATTTGTTTGTTGTAACGCTTTTCGCCCTAAGTGGGATGGGTATTCCCAGACGTTGGACCCGTGCTCACTACGCCACTGGAGTCAAGCTATCCTGGCTGATGACGGCTGATAGCCAGAAACCGGTCCTAGGATGCTTGATTCCGGTCCAGGGAAGACATGGCTTGGCAGTTCGGGCTGGACTGTTCCCATGAGGCACAGGGTCAAGACTGATTTGCATATGGCCATGTCTAACCTGGGGTGGTGTAGTGGGCAAAAGAACGATGGATTTAACCCAGATCTCTTGACTGGGGGAGAATGTCTGCATTGTCAGCATTCCGTCCATCATTTGTTTGTTGTAACGCTTTTCGCCCTAAGTGGGATGGGTATTCCCAGACGTGGGACCCGTGCTCACTACGCCACTGGAGTCAAGCTATCCTGGCTGATGACGGCTGATAGCCAGAAACCGGTCCTAGGATGCTTGATTCCGGTCCAGGGAAGACATGGCTTGGCAGTTCGGGCTGGACTGTTCCCATGAGGCACAGGGTCAAGACTGATTTGCATATGGCCATGTCTAAACTGGGGTGGTGTAGTGGGCAAAAGAACGATGGATTTAACCCAGATCTCTTGACTGGGGGAGAATGTCTGCATTGTCAGCATTCCGTCCATCATTTGTTTGTTGTAACGCTTTTCGCCCTAAGTGGGATGGGTATTCCCAGACGCGGGACCCGTGCTCACTACGCCACTGGAGTCATGCTATCCTGGCTGATGACGGCTGATAGCCAGAAACCGGTCCTAGGATGCTTGATTCCGGTCCAGGGAAGACATGGCTTGGCAGTTTGGGCTGGACTGTTCCCATGAGGCACAGGGTCAAGACTGATTTGCATATGGCCATGTCTAAACTGGGGTGGTGTAGTGGGCAAAAGAACGATGGATTTAACCCAGATCTCTTGACTGGGGGAGAATGTCTGCATTGTCAGCATTCCGTCCATCATTGTTTGTTGTAACGCTTTTCGCCCTAAGTGGGATGGGTATTCCCAGACGTGGGACCCGTGCTCACTACGCCACTGGAGTCAAGCTATCCTGGCTGATGACGGCTGATAGCCAGAAACCGGTCCTAGGATGCTTGATTCCAGTCCAGGGAAGAAATGGCTTGGCAGTTCGGGCTGGACTGTTCCCATGAGGCACAGGGTCAAGACTGATTTGCATATGGCCATGTCTAAACTGGGGTGGTGTAGTGGGCAAAAGAACGATGGATTTAACCCAGATCTCTTGACTGGGGGAGAATGTCTGCATTGTCAGCATTCCGTCCATCATTTGTTTGTTGTAACGCTTTTCGCCCTAAGTGGGATGGGTATTCCCAGACGTGGGACCCGTGCTCACTACGCCACTGGAGTCAAGCTATCCTGGCTGATGACGGCCGATAGCCAGAAACCGGTCCTAGGATGCTTGATTCCGGTCCAGGGAAGACATGGCTTGGCAGTTCGGGCTGGACTGTTCCCATGAGGCACAGGGTCAAGACTGATTTGCATATGGCCATGTCTAACCTGGGGTGGTGTAGTGGGCAAAAGAACGATGGATTTAACCCAGATCTCTTGACTGGGGGAGAATGTCTGCATTGTCAGCATTCCGTCCATCATTTGATTGTTGTAACGCTTTTCGCCCTAAGTGGGATGGGTATTCCCAGACGTGGGACCCGTGCTCACTACGCCACTGGAGTCAAGCTATCCTGGCTGATGACGGCTGATAGCCAGAAACCGGTCCTAGGATGCTTGATTCCGGTCCAGGGAAGACATGGCTTGGCAGTTCGGGCTGGACTGTTCCCATGAGGCACAGGGTCAAGACTGATTTGCATATGGCCATGTCTAAACTGGGGTGGTGTAGTGGGCAAAAGAACGATGGATTTAACCCAGATCTCTTGACTGGGGGAGAATGTCAGCATTGTCAGCATTCCGTCCATCATTTGTTTGTTGTAACGCTTTTCGCCCTAAGTGGGATGGGTATTCCCAGACGTTGGACCCGTGCTCACTACGCCACTGGAGTCAAGCTATCCTGGCTGATGACGGCTGATAGCCAGAAACCGGTCCTAGGATGCTTGATTCCGGTCCAGGGAAGACATGGCTTGGCAGTTCGGGCTGGACTGTTCCCATGAGGCACAGGGTCAAGACTGATTTGCATATGGCCATGTCTAACCTGGGGTGGTGTAGTGGGCAAAATAACAATGGATTTAACCCAGATCTCTTGACTGGGGGAGAATGTCTGCATTGTCAGCATTCCGTCCATCATTTGTTTGTTGTAACGCTTTTCGCCCTAAGTAGGATGGGTATTCCCAGACGTGGGACCCGTGCTCACTACGCCACTGGAGTCAAGCTATCCTGGCTGATGACGGCTGATAGCCAGAAACCGGTCCTAGGATGCTTGATTCCGGTCCAGGGAAGACATGGCTTGGCAGTTCGGGCTGGACTGTTCCCATGAGGCACAGGGTCAAGACTGATTTGCATATGGCCATGTCTAAACTGGGGTGGTGTAGTGGGCAAAAGAACGATGGATTTAACCCAGATCTCTTGACTGGGGGAGAATGTCTGCATTGTCAGCATTCCGTCCATCATTTGTTTGTTGTAACGCTTTTCGCCCTAAGTGGGATGGGTATTCCCAGACGTGGGACCCGTGCTCACTACGCCACTGGAGTCAAGCTATCCTGGCTGATGACGGCTGATAGGCAGAAACCGGTCCTAGGATGCTTGATTCCGGTCCAGGGAAGACATGGCTTGGCAGTTCGGGCTGGACTGTTCCCATGAGGCACAGGGTCAAGACTGATTTGCATATGGCCATGTCTAAACTGGGGTGGTGTAGTGGGCAAAAGAACGATGGATTTAACCCAGATCTCTTGACTGGGGGAGAATGTCTGCATTGTCAGCATTCCGTCCATCATTTGTTTGTTGTAACGCTTTTCGCCCTAAGTGGGATGGGTATTCCCAGACGTGGGACCCGTGCTCACTACGCCACTGGAGTCAAGCTATCCTGGCTGATGACGGCTGATAGCCAGAAACCGGTCCTAGGATGCTTGATTCCGGTCCAGGGAAGAAATGGCTTGGCAGTTCGGGCTGGACTGTTCCCATGAGGCACAGGGTCAAGACTGATTTGCATATGGCCATGTCTAAACTGGGGTGGTGTAGTGGGCAAAAGAACGATGGATTTAACCCAGATCTCTTGACTGGGGGAGAATGTCTGCATTGTCAGCATTCCGTCCATCATTTGTTTGTTGTAACGCTTTTCGCCCTAAGTGGGATGGGTATTCCCAGACGTGGGACCCGTGCTCACTACGCCACTGGAGTCAAGCTATCCTGGCTGATGGCGGCCGATAGCCAGAAACCGGTCCTAGGATGCTTGATTCCGGTCCAGGGAAGACATGGCTTGGCAGTTCGGGCTGGACTGTTCCCATGAGGCACAGGGTCAAGACTGATTTGCATATGGCCATGTCTAACCTGGGGTGGTGTAGTGGGCAAAAGAACGATGGATTTAACCCAGATCTCTTGACTGGGGGAGAATGTCTGCATTGTCAGCATTCCGTCCATCATTTGATTGTTGTAACGCTTTTCGCCCTAAGTGGGATGGGTATTCCCAGACGTGGGACCCGTGCTCACTACGCCACTGGAGTCAAGCTATCCTGGCTGATGACGGCTGATAGCCAGAAACCGGTCCTAGGATGCTTGATTCCGGTCCAGGGAAGACATGGCTTGGCAGTTCGGGCTGGACTGTTCCCATGAGGCACAGGGTCAAGACTGATTTGCATATGGCCATGTCTAAACTGGGGTGGTGTAGTGGGCAAAAGAACGATGGATTTAACCCAGATCTCTTGACTGGGGGAGAATGTCAGCATTGTCAGCATTCCGTCCATCATTTGTTTGTTGTAACGCTTTTCGCCCTAAGTGGGATGGGTATTCCCAGTCTTGGACCCGTGCTCACTACGCCACTGGAGTCAAGCTATCCTGGCTGATGACGGCTGATAGCCAGAAACCGGTCCTAGGATGCTTGATTCCGGTCCAGGGAAGACATGGCTTGGCAGTTCGGGCTGGACTGTTCCCATGAGGCACAGGGTCAAGACTGATTTGCATATGGCCATGTCTAACCTGGGGTGGTGTAGTGGGCAAAAGAACGATGGATTTAACCCAGATCTCTTGACTGGGGGAGAATGTCTGCATTGTCAGCATTCCGTCCATCATTTGTTTGTTGTAACGCTTTTCGCCCTAAGTGGGATGGGTATTCCCAGACGTGGGACCCGTGCTCACTACGCCACTGGAGTCAAGCTATCCTGGCTGATGACGGCTGATAGCCAGAAACCGGTCCTAGGATGCTTGATTCCGGTCCAGGGAAGACATGGCTTGGCAGTTCGGGCTGGACTGTTCCCATGAGGCACAGGGTCAAGACTGATTTGCATATGGCCATGTCTAAACTGGGGTGGTGTAGTGGGCAAAAGAACGATGGATTTAACCCAGATCTCTTGACTGGGGGAGAATGTCTGCATTGTCAGCATTCCGTCCATCATTTGTTTGTTGTAACGCTTTTCGCCCTAAGTGGGATGGGTATTCCCAGACGTGGGACCCGTGCTCACTACGCCACTGGAGTCAAGCTATCCTGGCTGATGACGGCTGATAGCCAGAAACCGGTCCTAGGATGCTTGATTCCGGTCCAGGGAAGAAATGGCTTGGCAGTTCGGGCTGGACTGTTCCCATGAGGCACAGGGTCAAGACTGATTTGCATATGGCCATGTCTAAACTGGGGTGGTGTAGTGGGCAAAAGAACGATGGATTTAACCCAGATCTCTTGACTGGGGGAGAATGTCTGCATTGTCAGCATTCCGTCCATCATTTGTTTGTTGTAACGCTTTTCGCCCTAAGTGGGATGGGTATTCCCAGACGTGGGACCCGTGCTCACTACGCCACTGGAGTCAAGCTATCCTGGCTGATGGCGGCCGATAGCCAGAAACCGGTCCTAGGATGCTTGATTCCGGTCCAGGGAAGACATGGCTTGGCAGTTCGGGCTGGACTGTTCCCATGAGGCACAGGGTCAAGACTGATTTGCATATGGCCATGTCTAACCTGGGGTGGTGTAGTGGGCAAAAGAACGATGGATTTAACCCAGATCTCTTGACTGGGGGAGAATGTCTGCATTGTCAGCATTCCGTCCATCATTTGATTGTTGTAACGCTTTTCGCCCTAAGTGGGATGGGTATTCCCAGACGTGGGACCCGTGCTCACTACGCCACTGGAGTCAAGCTATCCTGGCTGATGACGGCTGATAGCCAGAAACCGGTCCTAGGATGCTTGATTCCGGTCCAGGGAAGACATGGCTTGGCAGTTCGGGCTGGACTGTTCCCATGAGGCACAGGGTCAAGACTGATTTGCATATGGCCATGTCTAAACTGGGGTGGTGTAGTGGGCAAAAGAATGATGGATTTAACCCAGATCTCTTGACTGGGGGAGAATGTCAGCATTGTCAGCATTCCGTCCATCATTTGTTTGTTGTAACGCTTTTCGCCCTAAGTGGGATGGGTATTCCCAGTCTTGGACCCGTGCTCACTACGCCACTGGAGTCAAGCTATCCTGGCTGATGACGGCTGATAGCCAGAAACCGGTCCTAGGATGCTTGATTCCGGTCCAGGGAAGACATGGCTTGGCAGTTCGGGCTGGACTGTTCCCATGAGGCACAGGGTCAAGACTAATTTGCATATGGCCATGTCTAAACTGGGGTGGTGTAGTGGGCAAAAGAACGATGGATTTAACCCAGATCTCTTGACTGGGGGAGAATGTCTGCATTGTCAGCATTCCGTCCATCATTTGTTTGTTGTAACGCTTTTCGCCCTAAGTGGGATGGGTATTCCCAGACGTGGGACCCGTGCTCACTACGCCACTGGAGTCAAGCTATCCTGGCTGATGACGACTGATAGGCAGAAACCGGTCCTAGGATGCTTGATTCCGGTCCAGGGAAGACATGGCTTGGCAGTTCGGGCTGGACTGTTCCCATGAGGCACAGGGTCAAGACTGATTTGCATATGGCCATGTCTAAACTGGGGTGGTGTAGTGGGCAAAAGAACGATGGATTTAACCCAGATCTCTTGACTGGGGGAGAATGTCTGCATTGTCAGCATTCCGTCCATCATTTGTTTGTTGTAACGCTTTTCGCCCTAAGTGGGATGGGTATTCCCAGACGTGGGACCCGTGCTCACTACGCCACTGGAGTCAAGCTATCCTGGCTGATGACGGCTGATAGCCAGAAACCGGTCCTAGGATGCTTGATTCCGGTCCAGGGAAGACATGGCTTGGCAGTTCGGGCTGGACTGTTCCCATGAGGCACAGGGTCAAGACTGATTTGCATATGGCCATGTCTAAACTGGGGTGGTGTAGTGGGCAAAAGAACGATGGATTTAACCCAGATCTCTTGACTGGGGGAGAATGTCTGCATTGTCAACATTCCGTCCATCATTTGTTTGTTGTAACGCTTTTCGCCCTAAGTGGGATGGGTATTCCCAGACGTGGGACCCGTGCTCACTACGCCACTGGAGTCAAGCTATCTTGGCTGATGACGGCTGATAGCCAGAAACCGGTCCTAGGATGCTTGATTCCGGTCCAGGGAAGACATGGCTTGGCAGTTTGGGCTGGACTGTTCCCATGAGGCACAGGGTCAAGACTGATTTGCATATGGCCATGTCTAAACTGGGGTGGTGTAGTGGGCAAAAGAACGATGGATTTAACCCAGATCTCTTGACTGGGGGAGAATGTCTGCATTGTCAGCATTCCGTCCATCATTTGTTTGTTGTAACGCTTTTCGCCCTAAGTGGGATGGGTATTCCCAGACGTGGGACCCGTGCTCACTACGCCACTGGAGTCAAGCTATCCTGGCTGATGACGGCTGATAGCCAGAAACTGGTCCTAGGATGCTTGATTCCCGTCCAGGGAAGACATGGCTTGGCAGTTCGGGCTGGACTGTTCCCATGAGGCACAGGGTCAAGACTGATTTGCATATGGCCATGTCTAAACTGGGGTGGTGTAGTGGGCAAAAGAACGATGGATTTAACCCAGATCTCTTGACTGGGGGAGAATGTCTGCATTGTCAGCATTCCGTCCATCATTTGTTTGTTGTAACGCTTTTTGCCCTAAGTGTGATGGGTATTCCCAGACGTGGGACCCGTGCTCACTACGCCACTGGAGTCAAGCTATCCTGGCTGATGACGGCTGATAGCCAGAAACCGGTCCTAGGATGCTTGATTCCGGTCCAGGGAAGACATGGCTTGGCAGTTCGGGCTGGACTGTTCCCATGAGGCACAGGGTCAAGACTGATTTGCATATGGCCATGTCTAAACTGGGGTGGTGTAGTGGGCAAAAGAACGATGGATTTAACCCAGATCTCTTGACTGGGGGAGAATGTCTGCATTGTCAGCATTCCGTCCATCATTTGTTTGTTGTAACGCTTTTCGCCCTAAGTGGGATGGGTATTCCCAGACGCGGGACCCGTGCTCACTACGCCACTGGAGTCATGCTATCCTGGCTGATGACGGCTGATAGCCAGAAACCGGTCCTAGGATGCTTGATTCCGGTCCAGGGAAGACATGGCTTGGCAGTTTGGGCTGGACTGTTCCCATGAGGCACAGGGTCAAGACTGATTTGCATATGGCCATGTCTAAACTGGGGTGGTGTAGTGGGCAAAAGAACGATGGATTTAACCCAGATCTCTTGACTGGGGGAGAATGTCTGCATTGTCAGCATTCCGTCCATCATTTGTTTGTTGTAACGCTTTTCGCCCTAAGTGGGATGGGTATTCCCAGACGTGGGACCCGTGCTCACTACGCCACTGGAGTCAAGCTATCCTGGCTGATGACGGCTGATAGCCAGAAACCGGTCCTAGGATGCTTGATTCCGGTCCAGGGAAGAAATGGCTTGGCAGTTCGGGTTGGACTGTTCCCATGAGGCACAGGGTCAAGACTGATTTGCATATGGCCATGTCTAAACTGGGGTGGTGTAGTGGGCAAAAGAACGATGGATTTAACCCAGATCTCTTGACTGGGGGAGAATGTCTGCATTGTCAGCATTCCGTCCATCATTTGTTTGTTGTAACGCTTTTCGCCCTAAGTGGGATGGGTATTCCCAGACGTGGGACCCGTGCTCACTACGCCACTGGAGTCAAGCTATCCTGGCTGATGACGGCCGATAGCCAGAAACCGGTCCTAGGATGCTTGATTCTGGTCCAGCGAAGACATGGCTTGGCAGTTCGGGCTGGACTGTTCCCATGAGGCACAGGGTCAAGACTGATTTGCATATGGCCATGTCTAACCTGGGGTGGTGTAGTGGGCAAAAGAACGATGGATTTAACCCAGATCTCTTGACTGGGGGAGAATGTCTGCATTGTCAGCATTCCGTCCATCATTTGATTGTTGTAACGCTTTTCGCCCTAAGTGGGATGGGTATTCCCAGACGTGGGACCCGTGCTCACTACGCCACTGGAGTCAAGCTATCCTGGCTGATGACGCCTGATAGCCAGAAACCGGTCCTAGGATGCTTGATTCCGGTCCAGGGAAGACATGGCTTGGCAGTTCGGGTGGACTGTTCCCATAAGGCACAGGGTCAAGACTGATTTGCATATGGCCATGTCTAAACTGGGGTGGTGTAGTGGGCAAAAGAACGATGGATTTAACCCAGATCTCTTGACTGGGGGAGAATGTCAGCATTGTCAGCATTCCGTCCATCATTTGTTTGTTGTAACGCTTTTCGCCCTTAGTGGGATGGGTATTCCCAGACGTTGGACCCGTGCTCACTACGCCACTGGAGTCAAGCTATCCTGGCTGATGACGGCTGATAGCCAGAAACCGGTCCTAGGATGCTTGATTCCGGTCCAGGGAAGACATGGCTTGGCAGTTCGGGCTGGACTGTTCCCATGAGGCACAGGGTCAAGACTGATTTGCATATGGCCATGTCTAACCTGGGGTGGTGTAGTGGGCAAAAGAACGATGGATTTAACCCAGATCTCTTGACTGGGGGAGAATGTCTGCATTGTCAGCATTCCGTCCATCATTTGTTTGTTGTAACGCTTTTCGCCCTAAGTGGGATGGGTATTCCCAGACGTGGGACCCGTGCTCACTACGCCACTGGAGTCAAGCTATCCTGGCTGATGACGGCTGATAGCCAGAAACCGGTCCTAGGATGCTCGATTCCGGTCCAGGGAAGACATGGCTTGGCAGTTCGGGCTGGACTGTTCCCATGAGGCACAGGGTCAAGACTGATTTGCATATGGCCATGTCTAAACTGGGGTGGTGTAGTGGGCAAAAGAACGATGGATTTAACCCAGATCTCTTGACTGGGGGAGAATGTCTGCATTGTCAGCATTCCGTCCATCATTTGTTTGTTGTAACGCTTTTCGCCCTAAGTGGGATGGGTATTCCCAGACGCGGGACCCGTGCTCACTACGCCACTGGAGTCATGCTATCCTGGCTGATGACGGCTGATAGCCAGAAACCGGTCCTAGGATGCTTGATTCCGGTCCAGGGAAGACATGGCTTGGCAGTTTGGGCTGGACTGTTCCCATGAGGCACAGGGTCAAGACTGATTTGCATATGGCCATGTCTAAACTGGGGTGGTGTAGTGGGCAAAAGAACGATGGATTTAACCCAGATCTCTTGACTGGGGGAGAATGTCTGCATTGTCAGCATTCCGTCCATCATTTGTTTGTTGTAACGCTTTTCGCCCTAAGTGGGATGGGTATTCCCAGACGTGGGACCCGTGCTCACTACGCCACTGGAGTCAAGCTATCCTGGCTGATGACGGCTGATAGCCAGAAACCGGTCCTAGGATGCTTTATTCCAGTCCAGGGAAGAAATGGCTTGGCAGTTCGGGCTGGACTGTTCCCATGAGGCACAGGGTCAAGACTGATTTGCATATGGCCATGTCTAAACTGGGGTGGTGTAGTGGGCAAAAGAACGATGGATTTAACCCAGATCTCTTGACTGGGGGAGAATGTCTGCATTGTCAGCATTCCGTCCATCATTTGTTTGTTGTAACGCTTTTCGCCCTAAGTGGGATGGGTATTCCCAGACGTGGGACCCGTGCTCACTACGCCACTGGAGTCAAGCTATCCTGGCTGATGACGGCCGATAGCCAGAAACCGGTCCTAGGATGCTTGATTCCGGTCCAGGGAAGACATGGCTTGGCAGTTCGGGCTGGACTGTTCCCATGAGGCACAGGGTCAAGACTGATTTGCATATGGCCATGTCTAACCTGGGGTGGTGTAGTGGGCAAAAGAACGATGGATTTAACCCAGATCTCTTGACTGGGGGAGAATGTCTGCATTGTCAGCATTCCGTCCATCATTTGATTGTTGTAACGCTTTTCGCCCTAAGTGGGATGGGTATTCCCAGACGTGGGACCCGTGCTCACTACGCCACTGGAGTCAAGCTATCCTGGCTGATGACGGCTGATAGCCAGAAACCGGTCCTAGGATGCTTGATTCCGGTCCAGGGAAGACATGGCTTGGCAGTTCGGGCTGGACTGTTCCCATGAGGCACAGGGTCAAGACTGATTTGCATATGGCCATGTCTAACCTGGGGTGGTGTAGTGGGCAAAATAACGATGGATTTAACCCAGATCTCTTGACTGGGGGAGAATGTCTGCATTGTCAGCATTCCGTCCATCATTTGTTTGTTGTAACGCTTTTCGCCCTAAGTGGGATGGGTATTCCCAGACGTGGGACCCGTGCTCACTACGCCACTGGAGTCAAGCTATCCTGGCTGATGACGGCTGATAGCCCGAAACCGGTCCTAGGATGCTTGATTCCGGTCCAGGGAAGACATGGCTTGGCAGTTCGGGCTGGACTGTTCCCATGAGGCACAGGGTCAAGACTGATTTGCATATGGCCATGTCTAAACTGGGGTGGTGTAGTGGGCAAAAGAACGATGGATTTAACCCAGATCTCTTGACTGGGGGAGAATGTCTGCATTGTCAGCATTCCGTCCATCATTTGTTTGTTGTAACGCTTTTCGCCCTAAGTGGGATGGGTATTCCCAGACGTGGGACCCGTGCTCACTACGCCACTGGAGTCAAGCTATCCTGGCTGATGACGGCTGATAGGCAGAAACCGGTCCTAGGATGCTTGATTCCGGTCCAGGGAAGACATGGCTTGGCAGTTCGGGCTGGACTGTTCCCATGAGGCACAGGGTCAAGACTGATTTGCATATGGCCATGTCTAAACTGGGGTGGTGTAGTGGGCAAAAGAACGATGGATTTAACCCAGATCTCTTGACTGGGGGAGAATGTCTGCATTGTCAGCATTCCGTCCATCATTTGTTTGTTGTAACGCTTTTCGCCCTAAGTGGGATGGGTATTCCCAGACGTGGGACCCGTGCTCACTACGCCACTGGAGTCATGCTATCCTGGCTGATGACGGCTGATAGCCAGAAACCGGTCCTAGGATGCTTGATTCCGGTCCAGGGAAGACATGGCTTGGCAGTTCGGGCTGGACTGTTCCCATGAGGCACAGGGTCAAGACTGATTTGCATATGGCCATGTCTAAACTGGGGTGGTGTAGTGGGCAAAAGAACAATGGATTTAACCCAGATCTCTTGACTGGGGGAGAATGTCTGCATTGTCAGCATTCCGTCCATCATTTGTTTGTTGTAACGCTGCTTTAGGGGTGGGCAGAATTTGCGAAATTCACTTTCACAAACTATCGCGAAAATGGTAAAAATCTCCGCAAACACATGGAAATATCGCGAAGACGTTTTTTTCCCCCCCGTTCGCGGTATTTTCTGCATTATCGCGGCTCACCAACATACCCATGCGGTTGCTCACAGGCGCGGCCATCTTGTTTTCACTTGTCCCGCCCGCTCGCGTTCGATATGAAGTGCCCGCGTCCTCACGCTCTCGCTCGCGGTGGAGAATGACGTGTTCGAGATCTCAATCATCTCATACTCTCACGGTGCATGATTGCGAGAAGAAAGACGTGATCGCGCGACGAATGACGTGATCGCGCGACAAATGACGTTAATGCGGGCGCGAACTGTCGCGAGACAGCGCAAATGGCTACCAACAATCCAACATCTTGTGGAGAACACGAGCGGACCGGGAAAACTTGTCGGCAAACGCGGGGATTCAGGTAAGGCAATCGCGCACACGCGAGAATGTATTTTTGTACAGCGTGAGCAAGAAAAAAAATTCCGGTAAGATGCGGATTGCGGAAATTTTGACATTTTTGTGCTCTCCGCGGAACGTGAAAATGTCAAATTACCGCAATTTCCACGAGCGGAATGAAATTTTCCCCCTGGCCTACTCTGCTTTTGAGAGCCTGACTCAGCAAGATAAATCCAATCAAAGTGATAGTTGAGCTGCCCGCAGCGTTATTAGTCCAAAATTGGTTGTTCATTCAAATTAGTTACTCATGCAGTTTAGCAGAAGTACAGGATACTTTCCAGGCTTCTGGTAAAATTTCAAGTTTAATAGCAAATGTGCACAGCTTTTGGGGAAATTGCTAGCAACCACATCCTATGTAAATGACTCTTCCCAGACACTATTTGGCTTTCATATGTATGCCTAAATTGTGACAGGACACTAAATTGAAAGAACAGATCTCTTTCCACTAACACAATCTCTCTGGTTTGAGAGGGGATGTACTTGTCAATGAATAACTCATCAGTGGCATTCCTTTGGAATTTTCTTTTACATGGTAATTTTGATATCTGAATGACTTTGAATCAGTTAGCAGCCAAAATGATTGTCTTCGCAGCTAACAGTATGCAAATAAAACAAAACTGGTGGTCAGGCTAGAGACAGAAAGCCAACTGCTCAAGTCTCAAAACCCTGAGATTCATGAAGATTGGGGGTGGGAGAGGGGTGGTCAAAGGGCATGTACATGCTTACACAATTCCCATGGGCTATCATATGTTATAGAGACTGGATCCAATCCATAACGACTGCAGCATAAAGGTGCTAATAAATAAGGATATGGAACTGAAGGCACACCTTTTCAATTGGTAGCCGCCTTTATAAGGGTCACCTTAATGTTCTTAGAGGTTAGGCACCTGATCTCAAAATTGAACGAGGCATTTCACTACACACAGCTATCATTTCCTTTAGATGACACTATGCCTATAGAGTCTATGCTTGCACTCCACTCACTAAGACCCACTATTCCCGAAAAGTCTTAAATAAAGGATTAAAAGAGGCTTTGAGCCCTGGTTGGTTCCGTTTTAATTCAGAGATCTTTAAGGTTAAGGGTATAGGGCATGGCCTATATGGGCTGATTAATACAATCCGTTTTGGTCTTGTTATTTTTTAAATTTATTAATTTATTTTAGGAGTTTTATATAGCGCTTACACGACCCAAGAGGTATCAGAGTGCTTTACAACAGCATACATGCATAGAAGCATGAAAAGTAAAGTACAATGATATATCTAGATACTAGAGGTTACACAGTTCAAGGAAAAAAAAACGTTTGGTGGTGATTGTTCAGAGGCATAGAGATGGAGAAATTCTTTTAGCTGTCTCTTGAAATTCTTAAAGGAGGGATTTGTCCTGATATGAATAGAGAGAATTCCAGATTTTTGGGGCATTCCCTGAGAAAGTGCGGGACAGGGCTTTTTGCTTATGTCTTTTGGGAGGGATTAGGAGGAGCGAGTTGGAGCTTCTTAGGCTTCTCGATTGTCCTGCTTTAGTGAGTTTGGCTGCGAGGTAATCCGGTTTGCCTGTGTGTAGGGCTTTATGGGTGAGACAGGCTGTTTGAAACAGCAGCGTGCTTCGATAGGTAGCCATTTTAGGTCCTGCAATGCAGGGGTGATGTGGTCGTGTTTCTTGGAACCTATGACAATTCTTGCTGCTGCTTTTAGGGTGGTTCTCATGGGGGCTATTAAAACATTTGAGCCCCTATGCTGAAGTATGTATGGCCCTTGTTTGTTCCATAGAGCATGTTTGTCTTGTACCCCGTTATATGCCTGAATCAGTTCTCAATAAAATGGCCTATTTGGCATTTGTTCTGGTTCATGCTTCTAGTATTTATCATATACTGCGTTTGGGTTTTAAGAATATGGAGCATTTGGGTATCTCTGTCAATTCTTTTCAACAGTGTCTTTGATCTAGTCAACTCATTCTGTCCAGGTACAGATAGTACATTCTGTTCAGGTGAAAGTAAAATAACCTGATTAAGTCTCATTAATAAAGCCTGCTGAGGTATAACTAGTACAGTTCTTTCGTGTCTGATCCATACAGTCTGTCCGGGCATTGTTAGTAAAACCTGTTCAAGTCCATTAATAGAGTCCAATGAAGTCTCATTAGTACAAATGTGTGAACTTTTTCAGGAGTCTTAGGGAAATGGGTTAAAAATGTGGCAATAAGAGCCTGTTACCCCTTGTGTCCTGGGATTTACCCTACTGGTGGTCGCTAAACTGAACCAAGTAGCACTCAACTCAGAACTCAATTGATCAAATATGAACAGTTAATACATCATTTTTCAGTCACTTCTTTTACTTGCAAGTACAATTAAGCTTAATACAATACAAGAAATGCAGAGGGCAAAAATTATAGGTAGAGTTTTCTCTGAGGAGGAACATGGTTGTAAATGTGTTCTGCTTAATTGGTTGCAAAGTCTGCATTTTAAAATATCTTATGGGTTTAAGGCACCTACTGCAAAGATGTTTGTGTGGCTAGTAAATCTCAATAAATAATGGTGAGATACCTCTGGAGGTTAACATATTTGCTGGAAAGATCTAAATTGTGTCTAGTCCCAGTTTTAACATGTTAAAGCTGTCCAGGGGTTTCTGCTGTGTACCAAATTGAGCCCAGTCTCAAAGCTTATTTCATATTTTAATTATCCGCAGGAACCAGGGAGGAAGTCAGCAGATAGTTAAACGACTTGAGAAACCAGCAGAAAGGTTTTCTACAGGCACCAGAGCAGATCAGCTGTTAGTTTGACAACCACCGACGAGGAAATCAGCAGATAGCTTATCAACAGGAACAACAGGCAGCAAAGAGGAAACCAGCAGAAAGGTTTTCTACAGGCACCAGAGGAAATCAGTTGATAGTTTGACAAGCACTAGGGAGGAAATCAGCAGATAGCTTATCAACAGGAACAGCAGGCAGCAGAGAGGAAACCAGCAGAGAGGTTTTCTACAGGCACCAGAGGAAATCAGCAGATAGTTTGACAAGCACCCGGTAGGAAATCAGCAGATAGTTTGACAAGCACCCGGTAGGAAATCAGCAGATAGTTTGACGGTACAGAGCAGAAATATCGATGTATAAATATCGATATACATAAATATCACCGCAAAAATATCGTGGTGAAGAAATATCGACAACAAAAATATCGTTGACAAGAATATCGATTTTCAGGTAAGTGATATCGATTGCAAAAATATCGACATGTTAAATATCGTTTACAAAAATATAGTTGTAAAAAATATCAAATTAGTAATAATGTCATGCATTTTAGTGTTTTTAATGAGAATTGTTTGTCATTTTATTAGATGTGTTAACATTTTACTAGTTATTAATTTTTTTTTTATTGAATTTTGCATTTTTATTTCCATAGCGGGGTGTGGGTTTATAGGGGAATAGGGTGGGAAGTAATTTAGTTATATAAAATGTATTGAATGATTAATATGTATAGTTGTGATGTTATAGAGTTACATTTGCTAATTAATTAATTAATAATTGTTTGATTATTTGTTAATTAATTTCCATTAATTAATTAGTAATTATTAATTGTAATTGTGTAATTGATTTTAGGTGTGTGTTGTGGATATTATAGTGTTAAATAATGTGTAATTAATGAATTTTTATTATCTTTGTTAATAATAATATATTTCAATTTAAATATTAAATATATTAATATTGGAAATAAAATGTAATAAAAATGTTGACGTTTTTGTTTTTTATTGGTGTGGGATCCAGCACTTTCCCTACTGTTCCACTCACTGGAGTGGGAATAGTACATTTTTCCTCTCCGCTATCCAACGCTTTCCCTACTGTTGCACTCACTGGAGCGGGAGTAGTAATTTTTACCCCTCCACTATCCAACGCTTTCCCTACTGTTGCACTCACTGGAGTGGGAATAGTAATGTTTACCCCTCTGCTATCCAACGCTTTCCCTACTGTTGCACTCACTGGAGTGGGAATAGTAATTTTTACCCCTCCGCTATCCTGCGCTTTCCCTACTGTTGCACTCATTGGAGCGGGAATACAAATTTTTACCCCTCCGCTATCCAACGCTTTCCCTACTGTTGCACTCACTGGAGTGGGAATAGTCATTTGTACCCCTCCGCTATCCAACGCTGTCCCTACTGTTACACTCACTAGAATGGGAATAGTAATTTTTACCCCTCCACTATCCAACACTTTCCCTACTGTTGCACTCACTGGAGTGGGAATAATCATTTTTACCCCTTTGCTATCCAACGCTTTCCCTACTATTTCACTCACTGGAGTGGGAATACTAATTTTTACCCCTCGGCTATCCAGCGATTTCCCTACTGTTGCACTCACTGGAGTGGGAATAGTAATTTTTACCCCTTTGCTATCCAATGCTTTCCCTACTGTTGCAGTTACTGGAGTGGGAATAGTAATT